>NC_140412.1:107270000-109770000 GCF_965140295.1 Lepidochelys olivacea | reverse complement strand
GCTTCATATACAGTGGAAGTCAAAACAATGGTTAGGAACCATTAGGAAAGTGATAGATAATAAGACAGAAAAATATCATAATGCCACTATATAAATCAATAGTACACCCACACCTTGAATACTGTGTGCAGTTCTGGTCATCCAATCTCAATAAGGATATATTAGAATTGGAAAAGGTACAGAGAAAGGCAACACAAATTATTAGGGGTATGGCTTCCATACAAGGAGAAAGTAAGAAGACTGGTTCTTTTCATCTTAGAAAAAGATGACTGGGGCGGGGGGGGGGGGGGCAGGGAGCTATGCTAGAGCAGTGGCTCTCAACAAGGGGTATGCATAACCCTAGGGGTACACAGAAGTCTTCCTGGGGGGTACATCAACTCATCTAGATATTTGCTTAGTTTTACAACAGGCTACATAAAAAGCACTAGCAAAGTCAGTACAAACTAACATTTCATACATACAATGACTTGTTTATACTGCTCTATATACTGAAATGTAAGTAAAATGTTTATATTCCAATTAATTTATTTTATAATTATATGGTAAAAATGAGAAAGTAAGCAATTTTTCACTAATAGTATGCTGTGACGCTTTTGTATTTTTACATCTGATTTTGTAAGCAAGTAGTTTAAGTGAGGTGTATCTTGGGGGTACACAAGACAATTCAGACTCCTGAAAGAAGTACAGTCTGGAAAGGTTGAGAGCCACTGTAATAGAGATCTAGAAAATTATGAATGATGTGGAGAAAGTGAATAAGGAAGTGTTACCCCAATAACCAGAAGTCACCCTATGAAATTAATAGGAAGCAGGTTTAAAACAAACATAAGGAAGTACTCCTTCACACAATACACTGTCAACCCATGGAACTGGTTGTCTGAGGATGTTGTGAAGGCCAGAAGTATAACGGTTCAAAAAAAATTAGATTCGCTCATGGAGATTAGGCCATCAATGGCTGTTATCCAAGACTGTCAGGAATGCAACCCCATGCTCTGGATGTCCCATAATCTGTGACTGCCAGAAGCCGGGACTGGGCGACAGAATGGATTACTCAATAATTGCCCTGTTCTGTTTATTCTCTCTGATGCATCTGGCACCGGCCACTGTCAGAAGAGAGGATACTGGGCTCAGTGAATCATAAGAATGGCCATTCTGGGTCAAACCTATGTTCTTAATAAAAAAGTGAATCAAAGAATCATAGAATATCAGGGATGGAAGGGACCTCAGGAGGTCATCTAGTCCAAACCCCTGCTCAAAGCAGGACCAATCCCCAACTAAATCATCCCATCCAGGGCTTTGTCAAGCCTGACTTTAAAAACTTCTAAGGAAGGAGATTCCACCACCTCCCTAGGTAACCCATTCCAGTGCTTCACCACCCTCCTAGTGAAAAATTTTTTCCTAATATCCAACCTAAACCTCCCCCACTGCAACTTGAGACCATTACTCCTTGTTCTATCATCTGCTACCACTGAGAACAGTCTAGATCCATCCTCTTTGGACCCCTCTTTCAGGTAGTTGAATACAGTTTAGGAACACATTGTATTAATAACTTCTGGTAGTCAGGGGTTGACTTATTCAACATGTGTCTACTTCCATCAGAGTGGGCAAGTCAAATCATCATTCAGGATGAGGACTGCACAGTAGTCAAATATCATTTCAGTTATTATCTGGATATCTGAGATATTTGCTACTCTCCTGATAATTTAGGAACTGTAAGCTAATAAGTGTGGGACTCCCATCCTCTGGTTTGTGGCATGAAGAACAGCATGTAGAATTTCCTATGAGCATAAGCAGTCTCTAATTAATAAATAAACATTTTAAAGCTTCTTGTATCTTATTACAGTGATAGTTTAAGGGGATGTCCTAGTGTCCTGAGCATAAGTTTGGAATACCTAGATTCCCTGAAACTAGTGATTCAAACCACTGCCTTTTTTCATTCTGATAAATTAATACTAAGCAAGACAAAATCTAAAAAAAAACAAACAAACAAAAAAAAAACACAGAGGCCCTGTCTGGTTTCTGTTGTTGAAATCCCATGGCACTTTTCATAAGAATAGGTTTTGCCTGGTTATCCTTGGCCAAAATTACACCACCCATATTACAATGCACACTGAATGGTAGCTACTGTTTTCTATCCCAGAAGTGGCTGCATTTCATTGTTGCTATATGTATGACAAAGGGCAAGATTTTCAAATTTGCCTAAGTGATTTAAGTCAATGGGAATTGCGCATCTAAATCCCTTATCACTTTGCAGGGGAGATTTTCAAAAGCACTTAGGTGCTAAATGGTACTATGTAACGCACAGTGTTCATTTGGCTTCAAGGTTGAGACGCATTGGCAGAACAGTACTGGAGAAACATGCACAGCTGCTGTCCATGCTGGACCAGTTCTAAGACTGAAATGAAATATTTCTATCTCCAGGCCTATCACTCTAACGTGTTTCACCAGCACAAAATGCACTTCAATGAATTTATTTTCTCTGAGAGAGAGAGAGAGAGAGACATGGACGGAGAAGCAAGTAAACCAGAAAAAACAAGACAGAAAAAAATACTTCTTTTGGGAATTCTGCTGATTTGGGGGGGTTCCCTCCTGACACACTCATACCGAGTTTGGAGAAAAATCCACACACGTAATACTAGAGCTACATTGTCTTTGTCTGTCCCTAGCTATAAAGGCCTTGCTGAATGATCAGGAAAATCAAAGAGTTCAGGAGTCTCATTAAACATCAAGATGCAATGGGGGAAAAAAATCACTACTTTATTTCAGTAACACTTAAAAAACCCCACATCATTTATAGTGTACAACTCCCTCCAAAATTAGCTTACACGGTGATATAAATTGGTTTTCTTTGTGTTCTAAAATTGACTTGCAGTTCACTACTTAGAAAATAGCTCCTGAAAAGCCCTGGCCTCAGAGCTTTTGGACTGTGGACTCCTTTCATCATGTAAACAAATGCTTCAGATTTAAAGCTTTCCCATAATTGTTATGCTAACCTTGGAGCGAAACCTCTCCATTTGCATTTGAAGGAGCTAAATATTAGGCAGGAAAGAAAGTGCTCTTTTTAAAAGCATGAGAAAATGTTCCTTCCTTTTGGTCCTTAACCATCTGGGCAGGCTCTGCTTCTCTCTCTCTCTCTCTCTCTCTCTCTCTCTCTGGCAAAGGCAGAAAAAGAGGAAAAGGGGCATGGATGGCGGTAATCTTGCTGAAAGAGAATTAAGAAATTCCTTCAAAACATGAATGAATGGGACTTCCTATAGGGGAGGGAAGACTGTGTTCCAAGATGTAAGAGAGCAGGGGATGAGAGAGAGGGAGTGGAGATGTAAATAAAACTGTGGGCCAGTTGAGCAATGCAAGATGCATCTATGTTTTGTTGTATTTTTCTCTCAGGATATTCTAGAGTTCAAAGCCTGATTTCTTCAGAGACTGCACACTTGAAATGGCAAGTTAAGATTTCTTCCTTGGCTGTTCTGAAGCTGAAGAGGTGTGTGGGTACACACATATGCGTGTGTGTGTACGTACACACACAAGAAGGAGCATTCATGCCCATCCATATGCTCCTGGGAAACGGGATGTTTATCTCTGAGTTATGGAAACATGAGGTTGAATCAAGTTGATCATTTCCAAAATTCTCTCTCTCTCTCTCTCTCTTTTTTAATACACAAAATGAGGGAGAAAATTTTCATTCACATTTGCACAAAAGTTTTCAACAGCAAAAACAGGGACAAATATCCCCCCTTCCAAAATTCCCATTTTTCAACCAACTCTGCATAAGGATCAGTTCATTTATGACTGGGGTCTACTGATTTCTCAGGTACACTCATCTAAAGACAAAGCTGAGTTCAGGGAAAAAATATTTCAAATTATTATGCTAAGAATGTAACTGGAGAAAACACAAAACTGACAACCTTCCTCATAATATGGGCCAAATTTCTCTGCTGACTGAAGTCATTGGAGTTATGCCAGGGGAGAATTTGGTGCTATGTTTTTGAGTTACTAAAGAAAGGCATCACAACACATTTCCTCACAGCCAAAATTAATACAAGTAACTAAGTTACCAGGAAGTAATTCCAGTGAGGGTTTCTAGCTCATCATAAACCAGATGAGCAGTTTATGGTGTTACTAGAATCTCAGGGTACTCATTTTCTTTAATCAATTTCCCTTTTTATTTTCAATTAAATATAAAGGTTCGAGAATAATTTTAATAAAATTACTATCACCTTCTGTAGGAGAGGATTTTTATTTTCCTATTTTACTCCAGTTTTAAATTTTCCTCATACTCCACTGCTTGGCAGTATAAATATAAAGCAAGAGAGACATTGGCCAGAAGGCCTCTGAGAAAATTCCCTGAGGCTGCTGGAAACCCCAATAGCCACAAATACTCCATTAACACACCAGGAAATCCAGAGGATCAAACAGGTTGATTTGTATTAATCATCATCATCTCTGGGTCTGGACATACAGAGTGAAAGTCATCCCTGTGCAAGGATCTACAGACCACTTAAATCCCACTTGAACTCTAATGGGAAGTTTTAAGTGGGACTTAAGTGATGCACAGAAATGGGCTGGCTCTCTACATAGGGGAGAATGTTACCTACAGTGACAAGAAGGTACCTGGATCCTGCTTAGCTGTGTTTATTTTGCAGGGGGGGGGGATTTTTTGACGGGGGGACACAATTGGAGCTGGGGTAGTAGCCCAAGTACAAAATTTAGCTATTTGCATTGGGACCTGAGTCAAATTCATTACTTTTCATAAAACTCTGTTCCCCCCAACCCCCCCCCCCCACACACACACGGTAACAAAGCAAAAATGAAGGTTTCTGACCAAATCTAATTGACATACAGATTCTCCGTATTTATATGCAGAATATAGGGAATTACATGATCTGAGCCCTTTTTTGCTGGGAAATAATCCTTTCCAACAATCTCTACTGAACACATTATACTCCAGTATCAAGGTCTTTGCTTCACTGAAAATTGCATTTAACCTTTGATTCTCATGTGCATGATAAATGATATTACCCTCAAAGTATGTATATCATATTATGTCTCAGATTATGCACACTTTAAGATTATACAAATACAGAATACCAGATAGTGTCAAAATTTCCACATTACTGGTGCTTTTATCATTTGCTCATTGCCTATGGGATTCTCAAAGAATTCTGGATATGACAGGATTGTAAAATGATCTCTCTTGGTCTCACTCAAGCTTTGTGAAACTATCACCAAAGGGGGGGGGAATCCAATCATAATAGGTGGGAACGGTCATGTGCTTTACTTGCAGCTGTCAAGATCCAACTTAGACACAGCTGGATTTTAGAGTTCAAAGGATTTGAGAACCCAAAGTCTTACTGTAGCTGGCTTGTTGGTCTTAGGGAATGAGTCTCACCCAGAGTATGAGAGCTTACCTTCTCTAGGGTTGATTCAATTTCCTATGAAGACCTTCAAGAGAGTAAGTTTTCCAAAGAGATGGACTGCATGACTTAATAGACATTTTCCATTTGTAACTTTTGACTGAATAATGCATTTATAAGTCTACTCATGCTTTCACTAGAGAAGATTTTATTTGGTTAATACAGGGTTAAACCATGAGCTATTGTTAACCCCTTCTTCTTAAGAACTCACTTCTTGTCATTGTTCTCTAGTTCTGACCCTAACTGTATAATATTGTTTCTGCCAGCTGTAGGGTGAGGTGCTGCCGGTTAGCTGTCCATTTGGTTACTAATAAAGCCTTTTATTTTACTTGGTGCCTGTGTCTACTTTTTGACAAAAGGGAAATGATTTAACTTCTGAACCAAATACAGCTCAGTGTTACTTCACTGGACATAGTGTAATGGATCCATGGCTATGTCCATTGAGAAAACGTGATCGCAAGCCAAACTGCAAGGACCATCAGTCCCAAAAACACAAGCCTCTACAGTAGCTCATGCAATAAAGGAGTGTCTCTGTCACATACAGCCCTCTTTGTGACCGCCAGTTTCCCACCAGCTCCCCACGGTACTTGCTTTAGATGAAGACCCAGTCTCCTCAATGCCATTGATGTTGTTACTTTGGGAGTCGCCTACTCCATCCTCTGTTTCCTTTAAGGCCTGAGATCAGTTTTCCCCTGATGCATTAGCCAGCTGCTTACAAACCTAACAAATGCCCAGTTTGGTTTATCTTAATCTAAAGACGTCATTATGGTAGCTTTACAGAAACACCATGAAATAAGAGATAGTTAAGCACAAACATGCTTTGATGAACACGACATCATAGACAGGCACCAAACATACAGAATATTGCAAAAAGTTGGAATTACAGCATGACTCAAGCTTGTCTAATCTCTCACACAACTCAAAGTGCTCTATTTTCCTATCAACACTATAAGGAAAGTCATATCCATCAGGAGAAATGTCCTTCTCTGGGAGAGACAGAGAGAAACACTTTGGATATAGTTCCACTCATTAGAGAACAGGCCTTTCTCCTTTCATGAGGAGATGCTTGCCTTTATGCTACATGGTTACTTCCTTGATATGTCTGCTTGTTAACAGTGAGTTAAAGAATATATCCAGTTTCTGATACCAACTTATTGCAGTGTGTCTTGCTGCTTCCAACACATGGGACTAAGGCCATCTAAATAGGCTTTATCTGGCATCACTCACTCACCCATATAGTCATTTGTATCATTAATAGTTGTAACTCAATATCTTGTACAGTATCTCATTAGCGTGCAGAGATAAGCACTTTTGTGAAAACTAGCTTAAAAACAGGCAAATTGTAGCCAAAAGTTTCAAATATGGGTGTCTAAAATTAGGCTCCTAAATACATATCTATGTATCTAAATAAAAATCTACTGATTTTCAGAGATGCTGAGCAACCCCAGCTCCCACTGGAGTTAGTGGCATGTACAAAGGCATGTACTCACTGCCTTTGAGTGTGGATTTAGGGTCCTAACTTTACACACCTAGCATAAAACTTTCAAAAGTGCCTGACGTAGGGCCAGGTTTTTAAAAAGTATTTATGCACCTAAAAATGTACATAGAGAAGCCACAAATTGTGTTTGTATGATTGAGGGCTCAGGCTCATGTCATGTGGTATTATATAACCTGGTCTGATTTGCCACATACATAATGTGGGTCCAAAAGGAAAATATCCGTTTCTTTACTTTGAAGAGGGAAGCACAGTATGTGCATAAGCAATATAATATCTTTCATTATGGTATATTTACCATAAAATCCTTCAGAGAAAAGGCAGCATGGTCCAGGGGACAGGATGCTGTACTGGATGTCACGAAACCTAGGATTCTATTCTTGACTCTGCTGCTGCCCTGTTTGTCCTTGGGCAAGTCACTTTGCCTCTGTTTCCCCTTCTACTCCTTGTATTTGTGGGCTGTAAGCTCTTTGGGACTGTTTCTCATTACACACTCCGCATAACAGGATTCTGAGGAAGGATGGTGCAGTGATTAGGGAGCTAGTCTGAGATTTGAGAGACCGGGCTTCATTCCCTGTCTGTCACAGACTTCATGTGTGACTGTAAGCATCTTTCTTAGGGCACTGAGGCACAGAGAGGCTATTTGTAAAATGAGGATAATAGCGCTTCCCTACCTCACAAGGATGTGAGAATAAATGCACTAAAAGATTGCAAGGAGATCAGATACTATGGAAATGGAGATAAAGTACCTAAGGTTGATTGATCTTGCTGAGGCCTCTAGATGAAAATTTAATAGGAGTTGTCATAAATATAAAGGGAAGGGTAAACCCCTTTGAAATCCCTCCTGGCCAGGGGAAAGCTCCTCTCACCTGTAAAGGGTTAAGAAGCTAAAGGTAACCTCGCTGGCACCTGACCAAAATGACCAATGAGGAGACAAGATACTTTCAAAAGCTGGGAGGAGGGAGAGAAACAAAGGTTTTGTGTGTCTGTCTGTATGCTGCGCTTGCCAGGGACAGAACAGGAATGGAGTCTTAGAACTTTTAGTAAGTAATCTAGCTAGGTATGTGTTAGATTATGATTTCTTTAAATGGCTGAGAAAAGAATTGTGCTGAATAGAATAACTATTTCTGTCTGTGTATCTTTTTTGTAACTTAAGGTTTTGCCTAGAGGGGTTCTCTATGTTTTTGAATCTAATTACCCTGTAAGATATATACCATCCTGATTTTACAGGGGGAATTTCTTTATTTCTATTTACTTCTATTTTTTTATTAAAAGTCTTCTTGTAAAACACTGAATGCTTTTTCATTGTTCTCAGATCCAAGGGTTTGGGTTTGTGGTCACCTATGCAAATTGGTGAGGCTTTTTATCCAACATTTCCCAGGAAAGGGGGGGTGCAAGTGTTGGGAGGATTGTTCATTGTTCTTAAGATCCAAGGGTCTGGGTCTGTAGTCACCTAGACAAATTGGTGAGGCTTTTTACCAAACCTTGTCCAGGAAGTGGGGTGCAAGGTTTTGGGAAGTATTTTGGGGGGAAGGACGCGTCCAAACAGCTCTTCCCCAGTAACCAGTATTAGTTTGGTGGTGGTAGCGGCCTGTCCAAGGTGTAATATTTTGTACCTTGGGGAAGTTTTGACCTAAGCTGGTAAAGATAAGCTTAGGAGGTTTTTCATGCAGGTCCCCACATCTGTACCCTAGAGTTCAGAGTGGGGGAGGAACCTTGACAGGAGTAAAAACCTGGCCCCATTTGTTTCATATTTCACCCATTATCTCAAACACTAGCCATTTGGTAGCTCTCAAATCAGATTGTTATGGTCAGTTTCATTAGCTGGGCAGTAGATATGATAAAAATGCACAAGCAGATATCACCGCATAAAGTAGCCATCTCTTCGGAGCAGTCAACAAACCTGGTAAGTAGGAAAATGCAATTAACTTTAATTCTAGGCCCAGAAGTTTTCCAGTTTATAATTTGTTAAGTAGAAATATTTTAGGGAGACATTCATCATCCCACCCAATGCGTGTTCTAGCCTTCCAGAGAAGGGCATCCTCTCCAGAAATCTCACTCTTTGCCAAGTTCTGAGTTTTAGGAATGATCTCTCTCTCTCTCACACACACACACACACACACACACACACATTCAGTATCTGTCCATTCATTTACAAAAGGAACTCTAGTTGCGGTTTCCTCTAGATTTTCCATATGAACCATTGGTAAAATCTGGGGAGAACATAGGTTTTACAGGACAGTTGCTGTTTCCTATGTTTCCCTCCTCTCTCTATCCACACTACATTCACAAATGTAGATGTATGCTGCACAAAGCAAAACCTTGCTGCAGTGATATATGTATATCATTGCATTAGCCATATTTATGAGGCTATAAGCAAATTACAGTTTGCATCATAGCTGTGAAGACAAGTAGTAATGCAACCACGTACCTTTCCAACCAGATGGAAATTTGCTAATGCAATAGGAAGTTGGTTATTAAATAGAATGAACTTCTGGTGTCAGGAAATGCAAACAGCCAGCACCACCAGATGAAGGGAAAATGGTAAATTCAAACACCAACCTCCTCTAAAGAAATATTTCTTCTTACGTTTGGAAAAAATGTCTGTGTTTCAGACCAGCTCCACCTGTTTTTTCGATTTGCATTTCTTAATTAAAAACAAACACTATTGTTTGTTTTTTCTTTTTACATTGTAGAACTTCATGCCAAACAGGAATACTCCACCCGGAGAGGCACAGAAAAAAGTATTGGCTTTAAACTTCCATGTATAATATGTTTAAAGTATTGAGAATTTCCTCAACAAAACCTGCACATCAACCAACCACCCCTAAAGCAGGTTTCAGAGTAACAGCCGTGTTAGTCTGTATTCGCAAAAAGAAAAGGAGTACTTGTGGCACCTTAGAGACTAACCAATTTATTTGAGCATGAGCTTTCGTGAGCTACAGCTCACTTCATCAGATGCATGCCGTGGAAACTGCAGCAGACTTTATATACACACAGAGAATATGAAAAAATACCTCCTCCCACCCCACTGTCCTGCTGGTAATAGCTTATCTAAAGTGATCATCAGGTGGGCCATTTCCAGCACAAATCCAGGTTTTCTCACCCTCCACCCCCCCACACAAATTCACTCTCCTGCTGGTGATAGCCCATCCAAAGTGACAACTCTTTACACAATGTGCATGATAATAAAGTTGGGCCATTTCCTGCACAAATCCAGGTTCTCTCACCCCCTCACCCCCCTCCCAAAAACCACACACACAAACTCACTATCCTGCTGGTAATAGCTCACACAGAGAATATGAAAAAATACCTAAAATAAAAATAAAAATACCCCTAAAGCAGTGACCGCTCTAGGCTTTCATGCACACATACCAGGAAGCCAAAGGAAGATCATGGAGCAGCAAAATACCTACTGTCATGCTGCCCGTATTTTAAAAAGGGACTCCCAGAACAACAAGAAGAAAAATGTGCCATTGGCCTAGCACTAACTCTTATGTATTAGGGATGTATGAGCTGCAGAGAGGAGAAGGGCTGAGAGAGTGATCAATGTATTCATTTGTATTGCCACTCTCTCATACTCAAACCAAGGAGAGAAGCAGCACCTTTGAAGAAGCAAACATTTCAACTGCTCTGTTGGTTACTTTAGCCTTGAACAGAGACAATACAGCGATCATTGATTGTGAAGCAGTGTTCAAACCTGTGCCATTCAAAGTGCTTGGAGGAGTGAGAGGTAAAAATCTTAGGCCTATTTATGGCTTTTCTCCCTAGGGAAATTGCACCAAATGGCAGTTAATTTTCAAACAATCTGTTGCACTCCATCGGAAGAAAAGTTTGCTCTTTAGAAATATTTTATGAGCCCCAGGTGAGTCATCTCTGGCAGGGATGATTAAGCAGTTTAAAGAGAGGAGATGAACATAGTTGGAGGCAGGGAAATCATTTCAATGTGTTATTCAATTTGGAGGTAAAGTTTTGACAAGGCTTTCCCCAAGTGCCCCCTCTAGTACATCAATGAAAACAACAAGCCATTACCGCATGGATATTATTTTTTAAAATAGTGAAATGAATCAGCCAAATCCTATTCAGTACAACTACTGCTGTTTCCATTCTGTTTTTCTCTTCTATTTATGTCCTTGATACCATGTTCATAGTAGCTAAAAACCTAGTACTGTACAATGTGTATTACATGCTTTATTGAATGTTACATAGTGGATAAGCATTTAGGGTGAAACCCTATCTCCATTGAAATCAACAGCCAAATCTTCACTGAAGTCAATGGAACAGGATTTCAACCTTGAAAACTGGCCTCTTTAATATAGTGTATAATTTCAAGCCACTACATTTCAAAATATATTTCCATAGGCAATGTGACAGAAGTTATGGGCATTGTGTGTTCACTATTTCAGAAAAATCAGAGTATTGGGTTTTAATTTCTTTGTGCACCAATTAACTATCTGTAAAATTGTCCCAACACGTACCATATAGTAGCACTGAGAGGGTTAACTGATTCCTGTTTGGAAAGTCCCAGAAATGCCTGTATGAAAGCTACTATATATATATATATGCACAATGTCACATGGAGGTGCCAAGAGTGGCTCCATAATTAAGGGTGCACCAGCATTTTCCCCTTAATGGAAGCTTTGCAATTTTCTAGAACGTTTTTTCCAAACAATAATCAAGACAAGTACTGGAAATGGTAAATCTTCACATATTTGAATTTTCTGAAGGGTACATTTGGGTGGAAATGTTATGTACTTGTTAAGCTACTTCCTTTTTAATAAACAAACAAAAATCACTTTCCCCAGATTTTCAAACTGAGAGTCTTAACTCTTTTTTTGAACCCTCTCATTTATAAACTAGGGCACACAGAAACCTCAGAATTCATGTTATTCATAAATAGACAAAAGTAACCAGCAAGAGCACAGAAACATTTTTTAAAAATGACAAGACCTCTTAGCCTCATTGATTGACAGTAGAGCTGGTGGGAGTATACATGTTACAACAGAAAGCTCTCAGCTTGAAAGTTGACATGCCAGAAGGTTTCAGGCAGACAGAAGATTTTCCAGACTCCTTTCCTCACAGTTCATTGAAGATCATACAACAACATGTGGTTGGCATATTAGTAACTAGGGCTGTTGATTAATCGCAGTTAACTCATGCGATTAACTCAAAAAAACTAAATCACAATTAGAAAACTTTATTGTGATTAATCGGTTTTAATCACACTGTTAAACAATAGAATACCGATTTAAATTTATTAAATATTTTGAATGTTTTTCTACATTTTCAAAAATACTGATTTCAATTACAGCACCAAATACAAAATGTACACTACTCACTATTTTTTTATTACCAACATTTACACTGTAAAAATGAT
This sequence comes from Lepidochelys olivacea, assembly GCF_965140295.1. Classification (NCBI taxonomy): domain Eukaryota; kingdom Metazoa; phylum Chordata; order Testudines; family Cheloniidae; genus Lepidochelys; species Lepidochelys olivacea. The sequence goes on along the minus strand of NC_140412.1, from coordinate 109,757,717 downwards.
AAAAGAAACAGCATTTTGCAATTCACCTCCTACAAGTTCTGTAGTGCAATCTCTTTATCATGAAAGTGCAACTTACAATGTAGATTTTTTTGTTACATAACTGCACTTAAAAACAAAACTTTAGCACCTACAAGTCCACTCAGTCCTACTTCTTGTTCAGCCAATTGCTCAGACAAACAAGTTTGTTTACATGTGCAGGAGATAATGCTGCCCGATTCTTGTTTACAGTGTCACTGGAAAGTGAGAACAGGTGTTCCCATTGCACTGTTGTAGCCAGTGTTGCAAGATATTTACATGTCAGATGCGCTAAAGATTCATATGTCCCTTCATGCTTCAATCACCATTCCAGAGGACATGCATCCATGCTGATGACGGGTTGTTCGTGATAACAATCCAAAGCAGTACGGACTAACGCATGTTCATTGTCATCATCTGAGTCAGATGCCACCAGCAGAAGGTTGATTTTCTATTTTGGTGGTTCAGGCTTTGTAGTTTCCGCATCAGAGTGTTGTTCTTTTAAGATTTCTGAAAGCATGCTTCACACCTCATCCCTCTCAGATTTTGGAAGGCACTTCAGATTCTTAAACCTTGGGTCGAGTGCTGTAGCTATTTTTAGAAATCTCACATTGGCACCTTCTTTGTGTTTTGTCAAATCTGCTCTGAAAGTGTTCTTAAAATGAACAACATCATCTGAGACTGCTATAACATGAAATATATGGCAGAATGCAGGTAAAACAGAGCAGAAGATATACAATTCTCCCCCAAGGAATTTACACACAAATTTAATTAACACATTTTTTTTAATGAGGGTCATCAGCATGGACGCATGTCCTCTGGATTGATGGCTGAAGCATGACGGGACATACAAATGTTTAGCATATCTGGCACAAATGCCTTGCAGTGCCGGCTACAAGAGTGCCATGAGAATGCCTGCTCTCACTTTCAGGTGACATTGTAAACAAGAAGTAGGCAGCATTATCTCCTGCAAATGTAAACAAACTTGTTTGTCTGAGCGACTGGCTGAACAAGAAATAGGACTGAGTGGACTTGTAGGCTCTAAAGTTTTACATTGTTTTATTTTCGAGTGCAGTTATTTTTGTACATAATTCTACATTTGTAAATTCAACTTTCATGACAAAGATTGCACTACAGTACTTTTATTAGGTGAATTGAAAAATACTATTTCTTTTGTTTTTTACGGTGTAAATATTTGTAATAAAAATAATAATATAAAGTGAGCACTGTACACTTTGTATTCTGTATTGTAATTGAAATCAATGTATTTGAAAATGTAGAAAACATCCACAAATATTTAAATAAATGATACTCTATTATTGTTTAACAGCGCGATTAATAGCTATTAATTTTTTTAATTGCACAATTAATAATGATTACTTTTTTAATCGTTTGACAGCCCTATTAGTAACACAAGCGATTCCATAAATACAATGTGTTTAGAGACAAGAACCTATAAACAGAGCCTGTTAAGGCATAAGCACCATGTTTAGGGCTCCAGCTCATGGAGTCAAGCAATTACATCAGAATCTCAGCTTTCATTAAAGAGAGTGTCTGCCATCATGGTTGCAAAGAAAACCTAGAAAATGTGACCTAAATGTAACCAAAGCAGAGATGTCAGCCTGGGTCCACAGACAGCCTGAAACCACAGCACTGAAAGGTGGGAACTGTCCATGCATCTATGTATGTGTTTACTCCAAGGTTTGCTGCAATCGGGTCTTCAGCAGAGGACCAGATATGCTAGCATACTTGACCCACCTATTCAGATACACCATAGCTGCTAAGTTAAGTATTGGGTGGGGCCCTAATGATGATGCTGCCCCATGTTGCTCCTGAGAAAGGGTCCTAAACTGCTGCTTCCCAACTATGGTGCATCTAGGGCCCCACATGGCCTAATTCAGCCCTGCTTGGAAGGAAGACAGGTTAGGACTGGAGCCTGAGAAGGATCACAAAGATCTTCAACAGAGAGAAGGAGGCTCAGCTTGCTCCAGCCCTTACAGGTACAGCTCTTACCCTATGTATCAAAGAACAGCACATTCTCCATGAAGGCAGAGTTGTGCAACTGCAAATGGGAAAGGAGGAGGTCCATATGATTTTGAAGGAAACAGGGAATTCTCCATAGGATTGTAACTGGGGAGGGGACACACAAGAGAGTCTCTTTACTAACACTATGAAAGATAAATAAATCCATGTTTTATTTAGCAATATTTGTATTAAGCTATAGCAAAAAGAATAACACTAGTGTAGCGACAGAAAAGTACCATTTGTTTTGTTTTAAAGCTACAGTACAGTATGGCTATGACGTTGTAATAGTGGCACTTGCAAAAAAACACATTGCGCAAAGAGCCTCTCCCTTCTGCACAAAAATGCAGGAGGCAGCCATAAATGGGCTTCAGGGCTGTTGCACTGCCTGTCTCTCTAACAGCCCCAGAGGAGATGTGTCTGGGAGAAGAGCCATGTCACGCACAGCATAGCTGAGCTACCTCGTACTGTCAAGAGCACACCTTTTCCAGGGGGATGACAAAATTCTGCTTCCCACCATGCTGTCCCCAGCACCTGTGGGAGTCATTGTGCCTTTTAAAAGTCACAGATCCAAATTTTCAAAAAATTGCACAAAAAGGTGCATGCATTAATTTCCTACACCTGAATCAGGTACATAATTGTCCCAATGCCCACAAATCAGGCAAAGTTGCTCACAAAACGTGTGTGTATGCATCTTTATACAACCTCCACCCAGGCAGGAGCAGTAGTCAATCGGGTGGGTGCATTGCCCCTTTAGGCCATAATGCTTCCAAAGGAACCACTGTATTGTACTTCCTTCCCCTCCTTAACATATCCATACCTGACAGGAGGCATAATTTTGCCGTTTTTTTAAATATTATTTCATTTGACTGTATGATTGTTATATTTTACTGTAACAGATGTGCTTTAACTATAGTTTAAGAAATACATTTTACATGTATTCTTGAATATGCCCATAAAAAAGTCTAAAGACTATATTTTTTAAGTACAATAGAATGATTCAGTGGAGGGACTCCTCTGTTAATGCCATTTAAAGACATACCTGTATTGATTTGAGAGACAGCTGCTGAAAACACATTTTCACTAATGAAGGTCTCTTTGCTTACAGTTACAAAAGCAGCAATAGATGGAACGATAAACGAACCAGGAGCCAGTCTCTCATAGGTTAAGTTTTTCCCCATTTTTGATTATTAACAGATGTAATTATCTAATAATAAAAAGAGTTGCTGCTAATTACTACAATACTGAAGAGATTTATTTTATCTTGTACCGCTTGAAAATTTGACATCATTCTTGGCTCCAGCATCATCCCCCCAATTATAGTTCCCTGGAAGAGTGAAAACAACGAGAGCCATTAAATATGTCACAACACAGAGTGAAGGGAAGAAGTGCTGGAAGTGGAGGGTTTTCAAAGAAAGCAGAGGAAATCGTGCAGCACAATGAGTTCAGAATATGTTTTTTCTTCTCTCTCTCCTCCCCATCCCCATTTTATGACCTAAGAACTGGCGCAAAAGGGGTGTGTTCTTTCAGGTTTATAGCCTTGACTAATGGAATTGCTCTAAATAACATTTTGATCTTGTAAGGTCACACAGAGTGCTATACCTTTCCTTTAATGATTCAGGTCTGGACCAAGCATTTCCCAGAATTGAGATGGTAATGAAGTCATTAGTTTCTTCCTACTTGAAGCTCTAGTAAGAAAGGGGAATTCTATGGGTAAAGTCTGAGTGGGCTTTTTTCATAAAGCTCATACCCAGCTGAGCTGTAACACCTGTTACATTTTCCCAGGAGCTTGAGACACAGGGCATTTCCAATCTATTTGCTCTTCTTCTTCTACACCACATTGACAAAAGCTGGAGAACGGTTTCTAAGGCAGTGCTAATTGAAAATCTGACTGGTGCAAATGTTAACTCGAGTACCACATAAGACACTGATTATTATTTCCTCATTGTCTTTCATAATGCAAGAAATGCAAAACTAAATTTAATTGATACACATTTGAGCCTCTCCCCCCATCCCAATAAATTGCATTTTTATCTGTAGTCTAAAAGAGGAAGGCCCAAGAAAATCAGTTTGAAAATTATTCTTACAGAACACTTTTTGATAGCAGAAATATAGGTCACTGTTCAGTTCAGAGGCACAGAACCAAGACACAATAATTAACCAGTATAGAGTTAACAAGAATATATTATTCTAACAGGAATATATTAATCTGCAAAGGGGAAATTGTAAGAAAATAAAGTTTCCTAAGAAAACCTAATAAAGAGAAATGTTCATTGCTCAAATGAGGGTCTGTGGAAACCGGTTATAGAACAAAAGCAAATTTGGAAGATATAGTTCTAAATCTGCCACTGATTTTCTTTAATAGATATAAATGAAGCATAAACAAACATACACGCATTTTAAGAAGACTCCTCTTGTCACAAAATTACCCTAGGCCATCACACTAACAAGTGCATGTAAATAGTGCAGTAACCATAAATTCATATAAATACCACAGTAACCCATAGGCAAAAACTGGCACATATCCTGCTATATCACCTCAGGACTGCCTCTTGCCAGATCTCCCAAAGTGAGTTGATGTGAAAGCTATGTTTTATATAGAACCATCCCCAATATGCTTTGCTCTATACTTGTAATATACTACTGCAGCTGAGGTCAGAGAAAGAACTCAAGCTGGAGTATCATCAGTTCAAGAAAAAGGAAGCTGCTGGCAGGGCTCTCTCAATAGGGTCTCCTTGACTTTGGAACTTGCTCCCTCCATTAAGCCAACACTGGCCAGTCTTATTGACCTTCAAGGCATGCAGCAAAACTTAGCTTTTCACTGGGGCTTTGGGAGTGAGGGGGTGTTTGTTTACCTTTTTGCTGAAGGGTTAGTTGGCTAATGTTGTAGCTGTATACAGCTTTATATCTGAATCAAAAGGCTTATTTTTTTAATTACTGACTCAGTCATACCCCCATTGCCTTAAAAACAACACGTAATTCACAGAGCACCTAGAGTCAAAGCCAGAATTTCTACCACCTTGCACATTGGGGCCATCGTTTACATTGGTGCAAAGCAGTTGTAAAACGCTGCTAAATCAGAATTTGGCACAGGTGAGAATGCCTAATCAAAGTACAAAACAGCTGAGAATCAGGCACTTGGAATAGAATTGAAGTTCTTGCACAACTCAGGAACCTGTAGCAAGCCAAAGATAAGAGGGAGTCTGGATAATGCAAAGAACAAGCCTACATTTGCAGGAAGATGGACTGGACAAAGTAATTTTCCATGTCTAATTTCTATAGTTCTATTATGTATATGTATATAGAACAAAAATTCAGGGCTACACTGTCTGTTCTAGAGATATACAAAATGTTCATTGCTACAGTCTAAATTAAGGAAAACCCACACACAAATATCAAGCTAGCTTGTTATTTATACTTATCTGAGCTTGTAAACCTTTTACTGGAACATTTTGCTCTACTAGACAGATGTAAATCATTAGAGACTGAGTACAAATCACACAGTAATTATTCTTGATCCCCGATTGGCCAAGTCTACCCCATGTGATTGGGAGGAGCCATCATAACAGTTGCAGGCAAGTATTCACAGAAATCAGCTAAGTGCAGCCTCTCTGTGAAATTTCAGTTTCCAAAACAAAACTATATAGTGTACATTTGTAATAAATCTTCATACACAAAATCATTGGACCAAATTCTTCCCTCAGTTATATCCATGTGCAACCCATAGCAGACATTGGCCCACTGCCCTATGTAGTTAGGAAGGAAAACAATGTAGGAATTGAGACAGGATAATTTTGCTTTTGTGTTCCCACAGTTCCCTCTGCTTCACCACTTCTGCAAGCCTTGTTCCCTCCGACCCACAACATCCTGTTTGTCTTCTCCTCCAATAACTGTCTTCATGCTTTCTTCCACACTGCCCCTCCTGCATGGAATACCCTCTATAAACTAGGAAACAAGGCAGGTCACTTGTTCTAAATCCTCCCAAACAACCAAACTCTACCAGGAAGACTACACAATCTAACCAACTAACAGTGGTTCAGGAGGGGGCCAGTTGGGGATGGTTATATATCTGTTTAAGTGGTGATTGCATGTTCTATTCCTCTCCTCCACCCTTCATCCATCACTTTTCCTCTCCATCTCTAAGCTTTTGGGGCAGGGACTGTGTCTAATCACGAGCTCAACTGTGGCTTTGGCATCAGTCCCAAGTATGGCAGAGTGCATAGCTCCCAAGAGAAGACCAGGAACCAGATTTTGAATCAGGAATTCAGATCCCTTGTTTCCCAGCCTTGCTCTGGAATGGGGCAGAGATGTAATCAGTTCCAGACCTATGACTGGCACAGATTGCTTCCTTCTCTGTGCTAGCTCAGCTATGCTGGTTGGCACATTGTGGAAGATGGAAACAAATCTCCACGCATTCCTTGCCCATCTGTACCAGAAGGTAAGGAGCAGTCCCACACAGGCTACTCTCCCTCCCACTCTCCTACTCCCAACATATGTTGCCAGCCCCTGCATAGACATGTACAGCAGGTCACAAGCTGGCCCTATGTTTGAACAACATCTAGCACAATCATAATACAGAATAAGAAGAATCTTCAAATTGAAATTAGCATCATCATTGTATTTTGCCAGTCTCCTCACTGATACAGCCCAAAAATAAACAGAGGCCTAAGAATCTTTCATAGTTCATTCTGTCTGGAATGAATATGATTTCTTTGCACTTGTCCCAAAAAATAAGAAGAATGGGGTCAATAGCAATAGCATCAGTGGCCCCTCATCCCAGCCCCAACATACTATAGAAAAGTGTAAAGAGCACAAATGTCAGTGGCGTCTCCTAGTTAAGGTTTATAAAAATGTTTACAGTCTAACCTCATGTTTTCATTTGCTTATAACTTTTTGAAACTTTTATCACTCAAGTGGATTAATTATTATTTATTATTATTTTTGTAGATTTTATGTCTGGCCCAGGTTGATTTTTTCCAGAAGTATGGGCAAAAAATGGTTCAACAGATTGAGTAAGAAGAAAATAGTTTTCCCCATTATAAAAAATTATTTCAACTATTTTTTAAACAGATTGCAGCTTTCTTAACCTGCTCTTAAAAACACAGCACATACAGTTATTAAACTCCAAACACATCCCCTCCCTAGGGTTTGGCTTTATTATAAGAAACAAAAATAGTCTTCTGCCCAAGTTTAGCTGTTCTTAGAGTCTTCCTGCGGAACTGCAGAGCCCACACCCTAAAGAACCACTTCCTCTCCTTATCTTTAATAGAGTTAATGAGTTACCTGGGGAGTTGCCATAACCTACCAAACCCTCTCCCAGCAGGATCAACATCTGCTAACTGGGTGGTGTATTTCAGGCAAGGCAAATACTACTAGCATGTTACACAGCTTCACAGCCAAAACACCCTATTGACAAATCAAAGCATTAACATAAAATAAAAATATCATAAATCAGGCCCCCCCCCCCAAAAAAAATCAGATTGGATTAAAAAAAATCAGGAGATTTTTGTTTAATAAGTTGGATGTTACTATAAATCTTCTGGTGTGACTTTAGGATTTGCATTTGCAAGCATTTCTCCATAACCTTGACAGGTTAGAAATTAAAAAATGAAAGCTGAGATTCTCAAATAATCATGCGACTCCAAGCTTTGGGGATTTAAGAAAACCACCAAATCACTATGAGACTTGTGATAAGAATCATGACAGCTGACAAATGGCTTGAGATTGAAAATTGAAATGTGATGGCGGAATACCTCTGTGTGTACCAGACAAAATTGGTTTTGATTTGACCAAGTTATGACCCTTTGAAAATCATGTACCAAGAATATGCAACACATTTTCACAGCTCATGAAGCGTGCAGCTAGGGAAGAATAAAAGGATGTGAAAGAGTTAGGTAATGCTGCTGCCTACACTGTAAGCTGTGAAGTGCCTTAGGAGGTGCATGGATGAGGAAGACACAAAGGTGCAAATTTTCACATAGGCTGCTAATTTTAGGTGCTTCAGCTTCAGAAAACCTAGACTTAAATTTCAGAGATAAGTACTTGCCATTCCCATTCACGTCCGTTGGAGTTGTGGATACTCAGCACCTTAAAATATCAGCCACAAGACTCTAAAACTGGGCACTCAGAAGTTGAGCCATCCAAAACCAACAGCCTCCTTTGAAAGTTTTGGCCAAGAGCCCGCCTTTCAGACAACTGAAGTCAGTGGGACCTGTGAGCAATCAGCACCTCTGAATATTAAGCCTTACTTGTCTCAACTGGGTACATGAAAATGGAAGCACTCAAGATTAGTGGACACTTTTAAAAATATGGCACAAAGGGAAGTAGGCACCTAACCTGCTTAGATGTTTTTGAAAGTCCCACTAGCTGCCTAGTCTACATCTTTAAACATTTAAATCTGGTTCATAGTTACTTGCACAGCCGCTGAAGATCACAGGAGATGAGTCCTCTGCTGAGGACTTCCCGAGATATATACAGGACAGAGCCTCCCTCCTGCAGACATCAAAAGGCGAACTGAATAGGGTGGTCTGGTGGTATCTGACCATAGAGTTCCACTCCTGACCATAGAGTTCCACTCTGTGATATTTACACAGACCAGAAAATTTCTGGAGTCCGAGAGGGTGAAACTCCTTTTTATGTTTTCTTCTTTCTCTCTCCTGCCTCCCCTTTATCCTTTTCTTTTAAAGAGACTTAACATAATTCTTTTGTATGAAATTTCCTAAGAGAATGTTATGGGGACATTCAAAATTCCAGAAATTCTAAAATTAATGTTGTGCACATGATATTAATTCCACTATCAACATGTAAATATATAAGGGGCAGATTTAACTGAATTTCACAATTTTTTCAAATAAAATCTCATTGTATTCAAATTCCTCTGAGGAACTTACTTCTGCTGAGTTGGCTAAGAAAAACAAGTTAAAACAAATGAAACCTCAGTTAACTGAAAGGGAACAAATTGAAGAGAGTCTACAGGAGAGCAACAAAAATAGGTTTAGGGAAAAATCACTTATGAGGAAAGATTGAAAGAATTGAGGATGTTTAATCTGGAGAACAGAAGGCTGAGGAGGGCCCTGGATGAAATCCTCCAATATTAAAAAGGAAAAGGATGGTGATCAATTGTTCTCCATGTCCACTGAGAGTAGGACCAGTAGTAATCAGCTTTGTTTGTAGCAAGGGAGATTCAAGTTAGATACGAGGAAAAACTTTCTAATAGCAAAGAATAGTTAAGCACTGGAACAGGTTACCAAGGAAGGTTGTAGAATTCTTGTCATTGGAGGTTTTTAAGAACAGATTATAAAAAAACCTGTCATGGATGATCTAGGTTTATTGGTCCTGTCTCAGTACAAGGGAGACAGACTAAATGAGTTCTGAGGTCCCTTCCAGCCCTACATTTCTGTGTGATTTCTTCACTGAGATTTCCAGTACTACCCAATTGGACTAGTATGATGAGGAGTGATAGCCCACTCCTCTTATGATATCTGTGGGGTGATTGTGGTGAGTGAACAAGTTGACCTTCTCAGACTTCCTCCCAATTCAAACACCTCAAGAAGGAAAAGCAGGGTCAGCCACTCTCCTCCCCAATGATGTCAGGAAGAGGAAGGAGATCAATCAACATCCCACAAAGAACAGGGGGAGAGGAGGCAAACAACCACCTGCTGTCAGAAACATCAGAAGAGGTTGGCAGGCCACTACCCCTCCTAGCACATAAAACAGCAAGAGAGAGAGAGAGAGAGAGAGACACACACACACACACAGAGACCAGTATAGAGAGTAGTGGGGAAATTTAGAAATTGTACATGGTCTTGACCTAAACAAGGGCAAAATGTTTTCTGTGGAGTTCATTTAAACCTGGAATCCAATGTGAATCTCATATACAAGACTGAAAAAACCTGAAGGACCCTATAAAGCAAAGTCACCGAAGGTATGTCTAAACTACAAAATTAGGTCGAATTTATAGAAGTCGATTTTTTTAAAAAGCTATTTTATACAGTCAATTGTGTGTGTCCCCCACTAAGCGCATTAAGTCAGCAGAGTGCATCCACAGTACCAAGGAGTGATACAGGAGGGCCAGGGAGCAGTGGGAGATTGCTAGAGGGGAAATATATAAGCTCAAGGCTAATTAAGGCATGGTCCCCTGTAGACTAGGGAAGGTGGCTGCAGGTTAATTGGAGCACCTGCAGTCAATCAAGGCCCTGTTAGGAACCTAATAAAACCCTCTGCTTCAGGCAGACAGGGGAGGAGGAGGAGGAAGGAGAGAGGACTGGAGCTTGGAGGTGTGTTGAGAGATTTGGAAGACCTGAGTACTGAAGTAAGGGAGACCCTGCCCCAGCAGGACAGGGAGACTCCCTTCCCCACAGCTTCTAAGGACCGATGGTAACCCCACCTAAGGGGGACAAGGGTAAGAAACCCTCAGGTATTGAGAGGGGCTGGGACTCAGAGTGAGGAGCAAACCCAGACCCCTCCCCTGCTTCCCTCCTATACCACCTTCCTGGGCTACTAGCGGGACCCTCAGCACCCAAGAGCAGGGGCAAAGGGTGGCATTTTAGCTCCCTGCCAAGAAAAGCGCAGGACCGACCAGACTAATGCAATCACTGAGCTGCAGCTATCAAGGGTAGGGACTCTGGGAAATGTGTAGGTCATAGTGGATGACTTTGCTGCAATGGGATTCCCTAACTGTGGTGGGACGATAGATGGAACGCATATCCCTATCTTGGCACCGGATCACCAAGGCAGCGGGGACATAAACCGAAAGGGGTACTTTTCAATGGTGTTGCAAGCACTGGTGGATCACAAGGGACGTTTCACCAACATCAACGTGGGATGGCCGGGAAAGATACACGACGCTTGCATCTTCAGGAATTCTGATCTGTATGAACAGCTGCAGCAAGGAACTTATTTTCCAGACCAGAAAATAATCATTGAGGATGTTGAAATGCCTATCATTATCCTTGGGGTCCCAACCTACCCCTTAATGCCATGGCTCATGAAGCCATACACAGGCACCCTGGACAGTAGTCAGGAGCTGCTCAACTATAGGCTGAGCAAGTGCAGAATGGTGGTAGAATGTGCATTTGGACCTTTAAAAGCATGCTGGTGCAGTTTACTGTCTCGGTCAGACCTCAGCAAAACCAATATTCCCATTGTTATTACTGCTTTCTGTGTGCTCCACAATATTTGTGAGAGTAAGGGGGGGGACGTTTATGGTGGGGGGGGAAGTTGAGGGAAATTGCCTGGCCACTGATTATGCACAGCCAGACACCAGGGCGGTTAGAAGAGGACTGCAGGGCATGTTGCGCATCAGAGAAGCTTTGAAAACCAGTTTCATGGCTGACCAGGCTACAGAGTGACAGTTCTGTTTCATCCTCCTTGATGAAAAGCCGCCCCCCTTGGTTCACTCTACTTCCCTGTAAGCCAACCACCCTCCCCTCCCCCCATGGATCACCGCTTGCAGAGGCAATAAAGTCATCGTTGTTTCAAATTAATGCATTCTTTATTAATTTGTCACACAAATAGGAGGATAGCTGCCAAGGTAGCCTGGAAGGGGTGGGGGAGGAGGCAAGGACAAGCCTACATTGCACTTCAAAACTTATTGAATGCCAGCCTTCTGTTGCTTGGGCAGTCCTGTGGGTGGAGTGGTTGGGTGCCTGGAGCCCTCTCCCTCCCCCCCACCTTCTTGGGTGGCTGGGTGAGGAGGCTATGGAACTTGGGGAGGGCAGTTGATTACACAGGGGCTGCAGTGGCGGTCTCTGCTTTTCTTGCACCTCAACCATATGCCGGAGCATATCAGTTTGATCCTCCCTCCTCTCATCACACTGCTGCCACCTCTCCTGTTGCTCCAGCCATCTGTCCTCACGTTCATTTTGTGCTTTCCTGGACTCTGCCTCCACGCATTCTGCTGGGCTCTTTCAGTTTGGGTGGACTGCATGAGCTCAGAGAACATTTCATCGCACATGCATTTTTTTCAACCTTCTGATCTGCACTAGCCTCTGGCCCGGAGATGCTAGTGGCAGCGTTGAAACATTTGCAGCTGCGGGAGGAAAAAAAGGGAGAGTAAAATTGAAAAAGACACATTGCCATTTAAAAGGAGGGACTGATGTTTTTGCTTTAACGTGCAGCACAAACCCAACTAACCCCTGCCCCCCCACACCCAATTCTCTGGGATGATGGCTTCACCCCTCCCCCCACCGTGTGGCTAACAGCAGGGATGATTTCTTTTCAGCCACAGGCAAACAGCCCAGCAGGAACGGCCACCTCTAAATGGCCCCTTAATAAAATTCTCCTATTTCAACCAGGTGACCATGAATGATATCACTCTCCTGAGAATAATACAGAGAGATAAAGAATGGATGTTGCTTGAATGCCAGCAGACACCGGGACTACACGCTGCCATGCTTTCTTATGCAATGATTCCAGACTCCATGCTACTGGCCTGCCGTGGTAAAGTGTCCTACCATGGAGGATGCAATAAGGCTGCCCTCCCTAGAAACCTTTTGCAAAGGCTTTGGGAGTACCTCTAGGAGAGCTTCAAGGAGGCTTTCCGCTCCATCCCCAGACACGTTAACACACTTTTCCAGTAGCTGTACTGGCCACAAATGCATCCCAAATCTTCGGGGCAAATTAATACTTAAACACGCTTGCATATAAACCGTGTATTATATTTACGAAAGTACACTCACCAGAGGTGCCTTCTCCACCTTCAAGGTCCGGGAGCCCTATTGTGTGAGACTCCCTTGCAGGAGTCCACATACAGGTGTGGGGTAGTTGTAGGGGCACCCCTAGAATTGCATGCAGCTCATCATAAAAGTGGCATGTCTGGGGCTCTGAGCCCGAGTGGGCATTTGCCTCTTGGGTTTTTTGGTAGGCTTGCCTGAGCTCCTTAACTTTCATGCAGCACTGCTGCAGGTCCCTGTTATAGCCTCTGTCCTTCAAGCCCTTGGAGATTTTTTCAAATATTTTGGCATTTCGCCTTTTGGAACGGAGTTCTGATAGCACAGATTCATCTCCCCATACAGCGATCAGATCCCATACCTCCTGTTCAGTCCATGCTGGAGCTCTTTTGTGACTCCAGGACTGCATGGTCACCTCTGCTGATGAGATCTGCATGGTCACCTGTGATGATCAGCGCGCCATGCTGGCCAAACAGGAAATTAAATTCAAAAGTTTGCAGGGCTTTTCCTGTCTACCTGGTCAGTGCATCCAAGTTGAGAGTGCTGTCCAGAGCGGTCACAATGGAGCACTCTGGGATAGCTACTGGAGTCCAATACCATCGAATTGCATCCACACTACCTCAAAATCGACCTAGTGATGTCTATTTCAGCGCTAATCCCCTTGTCGGGGAGGAGTACAGAAATAGATTTTAAGAGCCCATTAAGTCAACAAAAATGGTTTAATTGTGTGGACAAGTGCAGAGTTAAATCCATGTAATGCTGCTAAATTTGACCTAAACTCATAGCGTAGACCAGGGCTGAGTTTCTCGCATTTTTCCTCTGTATCCTCCAGTCTGTGGACCTCACTGTCTTTGAGAGTCATCCATTTTAACATTAAGGCTAATGTAAAACTAGCATTCCAGCACTGGCACTAGCAAATTTCAAGTGAGATACTGTGAGAGCATCCCCAACTCTTCAGACATTTCTACTTATTATTACCATAGAGTCTATGAACCATACTCATGGACCAGGACCCTGTTGTGCTAGATTCTTTACCAAAAAAATGGTCCCTGCCCTAAAGAACTTACAATCTAGTTAAGTGCCTATATGATTGCCATTACTATAGTATCTGAGCACCTCACAATCTTTAATGGATTAATTTTCATGATACTCCTGTAAGGTCCAAGAGTTCTGAGGGAACTCAAACGTGAAATTGCAGAACTACTAACTGTAGCCTGTAACCTATCATTTAAAATGAGCTTCTGTACCAAATGACTGGAGGATAGCTAATGTGATACCAATTTTTTAAAAGGGCTCCAGAGATGACCCCGGCAATTGCAGGCAGGGAAGTCTGATTTCAGTATTGGGCAAACTGGTTGAAACTATAGTGAAGAACAAAGTTGTCAGACACATAGATGAACGTAATTTCTTGGGGAAGAGTCAACATGGTTTTTGTAAAGGGAAATCATACCTCGCCAATCTAGCAAAATTCTTTGAGGGGGTCAACAAGCATGTGGACAAAGGGGATCCAGTGGATATAGTGTACTTAGATTTTCAGAAAGCCTTTGACAAGGTCCCTCACCAAAGGCTCTTAAGCTGTCATCGGATAAGGAAGGTAGGTCCTCTCATGGATTGGTAACTGGTTAAAAGATAGGAAACAAAGGGTAGAAATAAATGGTCAGTTTTCAGAATGCAGAGAGGTAAATAGTGGGGTTCCCCAGGGGTCTGTACTGGGCCCAGTCCTATTCAATATATTCATAAATGATCTGGGAAAAGGGGTAAACAGTAAGGTGGCAAAATTTGCAGATGATACAAATTTGCTCAAGATAGTTAAGTCCCCGGCAGACTGCAAAGAGCTACAAACAGATCTCTCAGAACTGGGTGACTGGGCAACAAAATGGCTGATGAAATTCAATTCTGATAAATGCAAAGTAATGCACATTGGAAAACATAATCCCAACTATACGTACAAAATGATGGGGCCTAAACTAGCTGTTACTACTCAAGAAAGAGATCTTGGAGTCATTATGAATAGTTCTCTGAAAACATCCACGCAGTGTGCAGCGGCAGTCAAAAGAGCAAACAATGTTAGGAATCATTCAGAAAGGGATAGCTAAGACGACAGAAAAATAAATTGCCCCTATAAATCTATGGTATGCCCACATCTTGAATATTGCATGCAAATGTGGTCGCCCCATCTCAAAAAAGATATATTGGAATTGAAAAAGTTTCAGAAAAGGGCAACAAAAATGATTAGGGGTATGGAACAGCTGCCATATGAGGAGAGATTAATAAGACTGGGACTTTTCATTTTGGAAACGTGACAACTCACGGGGGATATGATGGACGTCTATAAACTCATTCCTGGTGTGGAGAAAGTAAATAAGGAAGTGTTATTTACTCCTTCTAGGGGTCACCAAATGAAATTAATAGGCAGCAGGTTTAAAGCAAACAAAAGGAAGTATTTTTTCACACAACGCACAGTCAATCTGTGGAACTCCTTCCCAGATGACGTTTTGAAGGCCAAGTCTATAACAGGGTTCAAATTAGAACTAGATAAGTTCATGGAGGATAGGTCCATCAATAGTTACTAGCCAGTATGGGCAGGATGGTTGCCAGAAGCTGGGAATTGGTGACAGCAGATGGATCACTTGATGATTACCTGTTCTGTTCATCCCCTCCGGGTTACATGGCATTGGCCACTGTTGGAAGACAGGATACTGGACTAGACAGACCTTTGGTCTGACCCAGTATGACCATTTTTATGTTCTTATGAGATACAGAAGTGCTACTGTCCCTATTTTACAGATAGGAACTGAGGCTTACAACAATTAAAATTGTCCAAGGTCACACAGACAGGCTGTGGTAGAGCAGGGAACTGAAACCAAGTGCCCCAGGTTTCAAGCTTGTACCCTTACCCCAGGATAGCTTAATTATTTGTGCTTCAGGTTATTAGGAACTCTTTAATCAAGGTGAGAGGTACTGTTAGTTTGTTAAGTTAGCCATTAGCTTGTGTTTTATCTTATATTTCTTTTGTAACCAATCCTGGCTTTTATGCATTATTACTTGTAACCACTTAAAATCTATCTTTCTGTAGCTAATAAACTTACATTTTTTATTTTAAACAGCATATTTGGATTAAGGTGTGTGGGAAACTCCATTTGGGATAATAAGGCTGGTGCATATGATTTTCCTTGAAATTATGAACTTTCTATGAGCTTGACTGTTCAGAATCATACTGATCAGTACAAGATGCACATTTCTGGGGGACAAGGCTGGGATTAGGAATTTGCAGATGTGGCCCTGTATGTAATTCATAAGTGATTGGTCAAAGCATTAATGTAACATACCTGGGAGTAGTTTTGCATGCTGAAGGCTGTGGAAACAGGCCAGGAGTGGAGGTTCTGACAACAAAACCGTGTAAAAGGCACCCCAGGCTAGAGAATTAAGGGGACACAGCTGTTCAACAGTCCAGATTGTACCCTGGGTGCAAGACCATAGTGAAAGGGTAGTTATCAGTGGTTCACAGTCAAACTGGGGGAAACTTGTCTAGTGGAGTCCCTCAGGGGTCAGTCTCGGGTTCAGTACTATTCAGTATTTTCATTAATGACTTGGGTAATACAGTGGAGAGTATGCCTATATAATTTATGGATAACACCAAGATGGTCAGTGTTGCAAGCACTTTAGAGGACAGGATTAGAATTCAAATTTACCTTAATAAATTGGAGACCTGGTCTGAAATCAACAAGATAAAATTCAATAAAGCAAAGTCCTACACTTAGGAAGGAAAAGTCAATTGTACAACTACAAAATGGGAATAACTGGCTTAGGGGTAGTACTGCTGAAAAGGATCTGGGGGTTATAGTGGATCACAAACTGAACATAAGTGAACAATGTGATGCAGTAGTGAAAACTACTACTATCATGCTGGGGTGTACTAACAGGACAAAGACAAACAGAGGTAACTGTCCTACTCTACTCATCACTGGTGAAGCCTCAGCTAGAGTACTGTGTCCAATTCTTGGTACCACACTTTAGGAAAGATGTGGACAAATTGGAGAGAGTCTAGAGGAGAGCAACAAAAAAAATAAAAGGTTTTGAAAACTTGATCTAAGAGGAAATGTTAAAAACACTGCACATGTTTAGTCTTTAGACAAGACTGAGGGGAAACCTGATAACAGTCTTCAAATATGTTAAGGGCTGTTACAAAGTGGACAGTAATCCATTGAAAGCAGGACAAGCAGTAACAGGCTTAATCTGCAGCAAGCTAGATTTTAGTTAGAATGTTTTTCCTAATATCTATCTATAAAGGTAGTTAGACTCTAGAACAGGCTTCTAAGGAGGTTGTGGAATCCCCATCATTGGATCTGTGAGGTACAGTCAAAGTTTACTTAATCCTGCCTCAGAACAGGGACTTGATGACCTCTTGTAGGTCTGGAAGGGACCTCAGTTCTATGATTCTATTCAGGAGTCAGATGAGATGAGCACAATGGTCCCTTCTGGCCTTTGACCCCATTATTCTCTGGGAGTCAGTCTCTACTTTAGCTGTTTCAAAGTCCTAAGCAAGAATTATGACAGACTAAAGGGAGCAACCATATTCCACTTGAAATTTTCTAAGGCCCTGTGTGAAGATGTTCAGATTTTGGAAATGCATGTAGTGTATTTGGGCATTGGGGAAGGATCTGGAAATGCTTGGCAATATGGAGGTTTTATTAACTGGGAGGGAAATCAAAGAGCTTCTCACTAGTATCTGTGATAGGCCAGGCACCAAAGATTATAAAATGTGGAGGAGGGGAAAGTTTTGACGGCAGGCCGAAAGAATGTGCCACCTTCACCTCCCCCCCCCCGCCAAAAAGCACAGTGCCCTATAAGGACACATATTGATGTTTCATGTGTCCATGGTCAAGTCAGCGTTATAGGCAACCAAAACAAATTATAGGGAAAAAGGAAGGAGGAGAGAGAATGAATTAGTTTTGGATGTCAAAGAAAGTAAGAACAGACTTTGTTCATATACTGTTCCTATCCTCATTCAAACAGGTAAGAGGGGGAAAAAACTCCCTAGAGAAAAAAAGTCCCTTTTTATTTTGCTATAGTGCCCCAGGGAAGGGCCTCTAGCACACAGGCCCTGCTTTTACAAATGCTTCCCTTTCCTTACATGGGTCTTTTACTAAGAGTAAAAAATCCACATTCCTCATTTGTTTAGCCTGAAATCCCCTGCACATTCCCACAAACTACTTCCTTTTCTCTCTTTTTAGCAAAACTCCCTCTCTTTTTAATGAAGAGAAGTTCAGAGAGTTTTTCCCATGAATAGATGGCAGGCACCTGGGAGTTATGAATTTTAAAGTGATCATTTTCTTTCAGCCATTCTGGACAATGGGGATCTCCTTTTGACTCACTTTCACAGCTTTGAGAGGCTCTCAGATCAGCCACATTCCAATCAGATTGGAGTCAGATCAGAGCTGTGCTGGACTGCATCAAGGTCTCTCACAGAAAGACAAGGAGCAGATGGCCAACACTGAGCTCTCCTCCCCTTTTCAAAGTGCAATGGAAGGCAATGTGGGAAAGCGTTCCCCCAGCATTGCCTATTGATTTCTGAATAGGACCACCACATGCCACCAGCCTGTAGGTATGAACCTCTGTTAACAGATGGTGAGATCATTATGAGCAATTAATTCCTTTAATGTATCAGTGGGAACATGTTGGAAAGGATGATGCAAGCACAGAATGAATAGTGAACTTCTCATTCCTGGGGGAGAGCAGCAGCTACATCACTGAAGGATGGGAATATTCTTTCAGGAGCTTCTGTACATACTGAGAACCAGAATTAGCTGTTTGGTCCACAGAAATGAGGCATGTTTTTTATTAACTAATCATCCCTCCCTTGTTGATACTGATTAATAACAGATTTATTTCTAGATCATTTTTAGACACACAAAAATTCAAAACAATGGGGGGGGGGAATTTAAGACTGTCTACATGTGATAGGAACGTAGGGAATTTGGTCTAAAAATTGAGGGAATAATGCTATAAATGTTTTGTTACATAAATTTCATTTATGATGGTTATAAATGAATATAGAAAAAACTATTTTGAACACTATAACACCACCACTGTTTATATATAAAAGAAATTCATGCTCTCTCTTAGCACTAAATATATGCATGCAAAATAAACCTTGAACAGTCTTGTCTGAAAGTTTAAAAGGACTAAAGTATTTTATATAGAAATTATATTTTCTTTAAATTATGCAAACTACACAAACTAGTTAAAAACAAAAATACTCTATATATACACACACACAAATTGTGGTCTGGCTACATTAAAATTCACGTTGTTAATCACTGTAAAGACTGGGACATTTCTAATTTTTTCTCCTTTTTTAAATGTATACAAGAATTATTTTTCATTTTAGAGACAGAAGATGCAACATAGATGGCTAGTTAATTTTTGTCTTTAAGATGACAGGAAAATGTAAACAGGAAATACAGACAACTATTCACTTATTCATATTTAAATTACACTTTTTGCTTGTAATTAAGACACTCGAGTAGTGGCTCTGTTCATGAAATTTACATAACTGTACAATAGCTTGCCTAAGTGAACATCAAATGGTAGTTAACCTTGAAGTGTATTATCTTAATTGAATAAATCTGGCTATCGTTCAATAAATTAAAACCGAAAGATAATATACCTTTACACTACTAAAATTATTTTTAAAAATAATCTGGTTTTGAATGTTAATATGGTTCACTGTTGCTTTTCCTCTAGGTTTTTATTTATGCTGTAACAGTAGTCCTTTCAAAAAAATCATAGTACCATAGACACACCTACATGTTTGCTGCTTTTTCCACATTGTTTGCAGTTTGTGTCAGTGTCACATTCTGGAAAGCATTGATAAGAATATCAGAATATTGAATCAAAATGTATAATTTGCTTGTTTGAGATATTCCCTCCCCTACTTCCTCCATCCTTATTGGACTTCTGTCGCTCCCTTCCCCCACTGTGCACCAGCTGAGTATCCCATTGCACAGCAAGAAGTCTAGGTGGGAGAATATAGATTTTTGCATAGGTTAAATAGGAAAGCCACATTCCACCACATTCCCATTTAAATCAGATTTACATGGGGTGTAAATCCCCTCAGAATAGAGCCATTCACAAAGGGCTCAGAATATTCCCCTTACAATGTTGATTACATTAAATCAGTAACAATCATGTTTCGGTAATTATATAGTTAAGGCAAGAGAATTGTGCAGTGTATTTATATTTTCATGAAATAAGTTAACGAGGAGCCACCTGTGCCTTGTATCAGTTTTCAAGAGAAAATAGGAGAATACAGGTGTTCCAACAGTATATCTGTAGATTTTGTATATTAATTTGCAAACACTGAAACCTAACATATTGTAACTGAATGCAGCAACACACTGTTTAAAGGACAATATTTTGGGTTTTGTTTGGGTTTTTTTAACCACAAAAGACTATAGTTCCTTGGCTATCAAAAACAGCTGTAATTTGAGCTTCTCTCATTCTCACAGTGTTCACCATTGTACCTTATGCAATATACATTGTACATGCTCAGCCCTAACCCATATGGGTAGACAAGAAGCATTCACACTGTGAATTACCATTTTTCCCAGCATCTAGTGCTAGTCAGACAGCACAATAATAAACTAGAAGCGCCTTTGTCTGTTAAAACATTGTTCTTCATTACTACATGAAAAGCAAATGGTCTTTGTACAGAGGAAGAGTGGCACACAACTGCTCTGGAAGTAGGGGAAGGAATTTGTATCATGAGCTGACCACCTCATAGATACAGGTGCCAGTCATCAATCTTTTTCTCAGTAGCCCACCCATCTATGCCTTGGAAAAGATTTTGAGCAAGCATGTGTTCATTATTAGATTTAATGGAATAAGGGATTAGAGGGACTGCTTGCTTTCATACCCAGGGAGAACACCCCAAGCTTTCATCCACAGATGTTTTAGAAATCACCTCATCTAATTCCTTATTGATGCTTGGGTAAAGTGAAGTAAATCAGAAAGATCATTGTTTTTCTGGGACCATTTTAATAAGTATAATTATTCAGCAATTTATCATGCAAATTTATAATAGATTACAATTGCTTAGCTGTTTTTATTGCAAAATAAATACAATTCCTAACCGGTTCTGTTTAGGTTCTTATATCATGCAATCACTATGGTACTGAAGCAGATAAGTTATGGGACATATCACGCCATGCACAAGCAACCCCTGGTTCCTCTCAGTTTTTTACATGAATTGTTCTCTATGAGAACAGAGTTTGCTCCTCTGCAGAACAGCCAGCAACACTGAAAACACACATCTTGGGGATCTGTGGAATCAGAAAGCCGCTACTTAGGGCCTTCTGCCTCTGCCCTGACTCTTGTCTCTTTTCTGCCCCTTCTGGCTCCTTGACAGTCTGACTCTTGCAGGATTTGTGCTACCAGGGGCCCCCTACAAGCTGTTGGGCTTGGAATGCTCCCATAAAGTGGGGTGTTAGGGCAGACACCTACCCTGGAGTGCCCCCTTGTGTCAAGGCTAATATGCCTCCTCACAGCCTGGTGCAGACTTGTGTGCACATCCCTGCCTCAGTTTCCCCTAGTGGGCTTTCAGTGAGATCAAGGAAGCTTTTATGTAGTGAACAATGTCCCCTTCTACCCCAAGCCTTCTACCCAATATCCTAGCTTGGGGGCGGGGAAGGAAGAAGTTAACTTTAGTCCATCCTCTCCACCTGAGTCCATCCATCTCCTTCTCCTCCATCCAGGCTCCTTACCAGCGAGGTGTTCTTGATCTGGGACTGCCCTCTGACCACCACCTGGAGGAAGGGTTCCTTCTCTGGAGTTCAGGATCCCTACAGAGGTCAAACCACTGCAGCTTTTCTCCTGATAGTATAGTTCATCTGGGATCAGACATGCCTGCTGCTGTCTGGTAAGGTCCTTCCACATCTCCCTAGGCCTACGGTTTGAAACTCTTAGCCCTTCCCTTTCAGAACCTCTTCCTTCTGTGTGTCTTCTTTCCTGGTGAGCTGCCTAATCAGCTCTCCTGAGAAGTCCCTCCCCTCAGGAGCATCCTGTTTTCTAGA
Organism: Lepidochelys olivacea; assembly: GCF_965140295.1. Classification (NCBI taxonomy): domain Eukaryota; kingdom Metazoa; phylum Chordata; order Testudines; family Cheloniidae; genus Lepidochelys; species Lepidochelys olivacea. Next base: position 109,735,936 of record NC_140412.1, on the reverse strand, counting down.
ACCTCCCAATTGAGATCTCATAACCCTCTATAAGGCCCAGGTGTTCCTTGGCTAATTAACTGGTGCCCAGCCACCTAGGCAATTAACTACTCACAGGTGATTCTGGATTGGCTTGTTCTCCTTAGCTAAGTCTGTCACAGACAGGTTGGGGGCCTGACCCCACCTCTGAGAGCCAGCTACCCTGAGGCATGGGGTTTCCACAGCATAAATAGAAAAGAGTAATTCACTGGAGTGACAGTGCTGACTCTACATCCATTCCCCAAGCCGTTCCGTCCTACTCCTGTCCACAGACAGATCCCATACCTCACAGGTTCTCTGCAGAGTCAAGGAACATTGAAAACAATGCAGCAATGGGCGCGGTGTCCCTTTTGGCATCTGGATCTGATGGACTCTTCTATCCTTTACTCATAGAAGCAGAAGGTACCATATGGCCCTGTGCCTCCAAATACAAAGATTACAATAGTCTGTTGTTACCAAGACAATTAAGCACTGGTAGATGGAAGTGGAGCTGCCTGCCAATGAACAGTTATAAATACATTCAGTGTAAATAAGTCATATTTTAGAATCTAATGAATTCTATTTACACTGTAGATTTACTAGGAAGTTATTAATTAGCTATAATAAATTAATATATGATATGTTTGCCTGTATAAATAATACTGTATCTCATAATATTAAGGTCATAGGTCAGATACGAGACCTCACTGCAGACATGGGAATTACGTTTTGAATTACATATGCCACAATCTTCAATTTTTAATACTCTAGAACAAGTTAATTTCTGATCTTTTATTGATTCAGGATGCCCATATTATAAGGAATAAGAACCAAGATTTTTCATTGATGGGTACCTAAAATTAGTCTCCTAAATCCCTGTGTAAGCACCAGAATAAATAGCCTGATTTTAAAAAAATGTCTGAACCCAACAACTCCCATTAAAGTCACACTGAAATCAATGGTATTTAATACACAAAATTCAGGCCACTTTTTTAGGCAGCCATATTTGAAAATCTTGGACAATTTCTTACTACAAAAAGCAATTCAACCACGTGAGTCTTTCCAAGTTACATATGTTTCTCCCTTTAAAAGTTATTTACTAAAAAAGATAAGAGCCATTTCCAAATAGTTTTATTTACCTTGTTTAATTGACAGTTATGTTTCCCATTAATATTAGGCTTAGTATTTATTATTATTAAAACATCTGCCTTGTCTATATGCATTTTTCTGTCTTTGCCCATTTTTCTCTTCGTACGTCACAAATGAGCTATATCTGGTTGAAAAAGAAAATCAGTTCCAATCTGGAAGCAGAGAACATTTTGGCAATTACACGTTGCTAACAATACTTCAACAAGTTCCAAATCTGTTTCAGTGTTCAATCCAAGGGGTGGGAGCTCTCAGGCACTAAAAGCTTGCCTGGGATCACAGGTTGATCAGGTTCCTCATTTTACCAATACTCCACAACAAAAGGGGTTTTAGGATGGAACACAATTCTCTGACATGCAGCCACCCATTGATACTCTTATATACAACTCACTAATCTCAGAAGTGGCTGCACAACCTACACATATGGGCCATCACTGAGAAAGTGTCAAAGAAAGGGGAGCCATGCATGAGCAATTCAGTCCAGGTCTGTTGCTTGAGTGAAATGGCAAGCTTCAGATCACATGATCTGGTTTCAAGAGAAGAATATTATGTTACTTATACTGATCCACCATCCATTAAAAAATGTTGGGGAATGAAGTCACTCTTCACATTCATATTATTTGCTTTTAAAGAAGTTTGCAGGATCAGCTACTCTAACTTATAAGCAAAATCCATTAAAATATATATTCAGCTTGACTGGTCATACAATTCAAACCATGACAGCGTTCAACCCCAAAATTCTTGGCAAACAGAATGATCCACCGCTTGTATACCATACATACATAAATACTCCAGCATTCATCACCTCCTTGCGATCTCTTTAGTTTTTGTTATTCTTTTAGAAACGTGTAAGTACTGTGCCTAACCTCTAGTCCTACCAGCAATATCCAGCTCTCAGATCAATGTTCTAAAGAATTCTGCTTTACTGAAACTTTACCAGGTTGCAGAAGACACAGAAATACTAGATATTTACCCAAAGCAAGTCCTCAGATCCAAATTTAAGATCTGAGTTTGCAACTTAGATTGCTATAATGGACCAAATCCAAACTCAAATTGTAGGAAAGTTGAGAGTCAAACCTGACTGATGCTCAGGTTCAAGAAAGTTTGAACACAGAGTTTTGAATCTGTGCATTACAAAGCTACAAAGTTCAGATATGGTGTTTGGATACAGAGTTTTGGTTTGATTTCACTCCTAAGAAATACACAAGGTAAATGTGGAATAGAAATCTCTCTTTCAGACTGCACACAAACAAAGGGTCAATGGAAAAAGAACTGGAAGTAAACTCTTCCTCTGTTGCTTACATGGTTTACTTGTACTCATTGGTCCACCATTGCTGTCTACAAAAAGGCCTACACAGTAGCTTTAACAGACAAATTCAAGCTCCGAATGGCTGTTAAATCCAGCGCCTATCAAACCCAGGGAGAGTGAAGTAGTTATAACAGGAGTGTGTGTATGAGAGCAAGAGTCTACAGTTAGTGAGATTCTCTTTGTAAAAACCAAACAGAAAATCCAAATTATGAATAGGATGCTTTCTATTCTGAGAGTTTGCTTAAAAGGATACAATCGACTTGAATATTTTTAGACTATTTTTGCTTTAAGATGTCAGAACCTTCTATTTAAAAAATAGCATTCTAATCATTTCATCTACATACCAGGACTATGGAGGATGCACCTACCTGCACATGATTTTGAACAGGTGCAACTGAACAGAGCAGCAAATGAAACAACAGCACATCAAGAAGGAAAAAGGAAGCATTTGTCTGGAAGGCCAGCAGCTGTTGACTTACTATTATACTCTTAGAGTTGCCACCTTTCGAGGTTAGGCAGGACAACAGGAAGGGCCAGTGAACACGGGGTTTGGTCTCGACCTTTGAGTAGCTACCTTTTGGCAAACGTAGGACATTTTGCAGAAGGAAGGAAAGAATGGAAAGAGAAAGCCAAATCACAGCCTGCCACGAATATTTCATCTCTCGGCAAATTAACAGCAGCAGTAACAATTCCAAAATAAATCACTTTCTATCCCATATCCTGCCCAGCATGGATCAGGTGCAAATGGCAACCAAACTTCCTCTCACCTTTATGCAGCCTGCATGCAGCATAGATGAATATGCTTTTCTTTCAAGTTACTTCCTTTCAGAATCCCTGAAGATATTAATTTCATTTTCATCATAATCAGCTATGACTATCCACTGGTGTGCTCTGCTCACCCTGTATCTATGCTATTGTCTGTCTTTCCATGCATATGTCTGTGCTTCTCTCATGAATGTACTAGTCCTTTAAATTTTTTAATTAGAAAGCTGCTCTGTTTACTAAAAGCCAAAATGTATGAGTACATTTCTCAATTAGACTAATTAAGGTAAAAGTGATAGTCTTGTTGACTTTGTTAAATCCAGTGACGCAGTCTATTAGTAATTAAAGCACATTGGAAGTTACTTAATTTCAAGGCCCTCCACACAAAAAAAAAAAAAAAGGGAGAATACATATCTATATGCCTTTTTGCTCTAGAATTGCGATTGCTGATATAGTGTCAGAGCTAGTGGTTGCTGCAGAAAGCAATACCTATGTAATACAGATAGCCCTGTGAGCTTAATCTTACCCATATTTCAAAATAGGATGGTCTTGTATCCCCTGACAGACATTGAAAGTTTGAATTTGGCAAGTGGCATCTTCCTCTCACTTTCATGGAAGGATGTCAAAGCGAGAACTGATGTTAAATAACATCTTTTTCTGAAATCAACATGTACTGAAAGATTACAAAAGAGGCCCTCTTCTTCCTGAGCTGTGGCAACTTCAGACTTTTTGCCTATTAAGACTTGGGTTGAAATCCTGTCCCCACTAAAGTCGGTGGGAGTTTTGTTACTGACTTCAATTGGGCAAGGATTTCATCCTTGAAGTTTAGCTTCAGGCAGATAGATTTCTGAAGAAAGCTAAAGATTTCAGCTTCTTAACAGCCTGCAATGCATTTAAATTCCACTGCAATTAAACTGATGGGAGACAAAACTGTAAAACCACTGATGTGAGAATGGCTAATGACTGTTGGTGCATTTGTACCCAAGCATTGCTCTTATTTTTGTACAATACCAACATGACCAGACATGTGGGTATTTGAAATATAAACAAGCTTACTATATAGGGACTAAGCAGGTAGCTTTGTGATAATACTATGCAATGTCAATAAAGAATCCTCAATTTGATTTTCAGTCATTCACTCCCTGAGCAACTGGATGCTCAGAACGCTGGAGGACAATGGATTCAGCTCCTAAAAGGGGGAGATTTGCACACTTCTCATCAAGAACCATTCAGAATATCTGACAATAGCATTGATAGTCTAAGGGAGTCCCATCCAACTCCTTAGTTGACAAGACGGTAGCTGTGATGCATGGCTTCAGAGGTAGAGGATGGTTAAAACAAAGGAGAGTAATTCACCTTCTCTCTCTGCCTATCCTCTTCCAGCTGCCAATGGCCACCCATTCTTGTGTCTGGTTCTAATGAATGAAAACACTACATGGAAAAATCCACCTCTCTCACAGTGCTTGTTCCACATTGATTGTCAGCACTTCACCACAACTTACATGTGATTCAGGGTGAGACCAGTCCATGAAGAGCTAAGACAGTCTCTCTTTGTATCACCTGGTCTGAAGCAATTATACACATTCAGAGCAAAGAAGCCAGATGCACAAACCATGCAATGAGCTTCTAGCAGGAATCTTATTTGCAAGAGTTAAACCAATGGAAAACATCTCTCACACAACTCTGCAGGTTCACTATTACCTAACTGCCTATGATGTTCTTAGAATTAGACATTAGTCAGGGTCAGTGTAGACTGGGATATGTAGTTCTGGCTATTTTGGAATGTGTGTGGTGTATACAGTTATGAACTTAGGATGCCCTTTATTTTCTGAGTACTACAGTTTTAAATTTCTAAGCTGTTTCCCTATGTGAAGATTTCAGCAGCCATTTTGTTTTCTGGGTTCAATGCAGACTGTCAGAAAAGACGCATTCTGTGCTCTCATGAAGACATTGCTTTTATTCTCTCTGGTTCTGGTGTTCTCCTAATCTAAAATAAAGGTTTTTCTTACTGATGGAAAGCATACAATTAGAAACGGCTATTTAATTAAGAAGACTAAGCCTGGAAGCTGAAACCCATGCAGACTTAGAATAATGTGTACATTTTATCAGTGAGTAGTTAACTGTTGGAACAGCTTACCTAGGGATGTGGGCCCAGATCAAAGGTATTTAGACTCCTAATTACCACTGAAGTCAATTGGAGGTAAGTGCCTAAACACCTTTGAAGATCTGGGCCACGGAGGATTCTCAGTCACTTGAATTCTTTAAAATCAAGATTGGATGCCCTTCTAAACATATGATCTAGTGAGTGAACTAGAAGTTTTAGGCTTGATGCAGTAATTAAATTATACTGTCTGTGTTATATAAAAAGGCCAGATCTTAAAATCTGTTTGCTCTTTACATGTAAAAACATAATATCTGAATGGAGTTCTCGCTATTCTCCTGGATTGTGGTATATTAGCAATTTACTAAATCCCTACTTAACAATTCACTGACCCTTCCTAAGGAAGAAGTTACACCCCTGAATGCATGTTCTGAATCCATGTTAAGTTCCTTGGGAGACAGGCATGAGCCCATTTGAGGACTGAATTTGGCCCTTGGAGTTTACTGCAGTGATCCTGCCCTTTCTGATTCGTTGAAAAAAATAATTGATTATTTGCAATTTTTAACATTGTTTAGCATTCCCCCAGTTCTTACAACAAACTCACTGAAACTACAAATTCAGGTTTCTGACTGTGGAACATTAGGTGTTCTTGTCTTCAGTAAGTCAAAGGCTCCATGAATGTTTGATGGATTAGGACTGTTTGTCTATTGATATATAATGCACACAAATGCACCTGGCCCAAAGGTGAAACAGGTGCATGAGCTGCTTCACTGCTACAAAATACTACAGTAGCTCCTGTCAAAAAAAAAAAAAAAAAAAGAAAGAAAGAAAAAGAAATGCTCAAATGTATTTTAAAATCAAAATCTTTTCATACAGAAAATAGTGAATTCATATTGAATGGCATCTTATTAAAATCCTGTAACATACTATTGGGAAAGGCAGATTAAAATGGTATGTTTTATTGACAACCATCTTCTATGGGGAAAAATACAAACAAATACTTTACAAATCTCCAGAGTCTCCTGCTGGTGCAGTATTTAGTGCTCTTATGTGCGTACTATGCTAGCATGCCTGCCATTATTATGGGCACTATTATACACTCTACTAGTTAAGTTTGCCACTAAGTTTCCATAGTATATCTGAGTTTGCCCACCTCACCCCATCCCACCCTGGCATCCCTTCTAAAAAAAAAAAGAAAAGAAAAGAAAATCTATGCACAAAAATTCACAGTATTTCAACATTGGTAGGTTAGATTTGGGGCTAAAGTAGAATTTTTCGATAAGATTTGAAGTGCTGTTCCTGAATTATAACATCCTAAAACTAGTGGTGTTCACCAGCAAAGATGTCGCACATGGCATCAAAATTTTGTTGATTAAAGTCTAGTTTCTGAAGCTATTGACTTGAATGTTAAACACTGCTGGGGATCATCCTCTCTGGCAATCTTGGTATAGCATGTCACACAACTGTTGGAAATTTTCTGTTCTATGCTACATACATTTTTATACCACGTTGATCACCGTATCTTCCAGTAGTGCAACACCAACAAGAGGCTTTTGCGGGAGATATCAGGGGATTCTTCTGGACCTACTGAAGCCTGGGACAACCAATAAGCCGGATGAGGCTCATCACCTCCCCCCTAACACACAAGTCTTAGGAGGCTCACCATGCCTCCTCCAACTCCCCACAACCTTATCAAGCTTCAGAGGGGTAGCTTGTTAGTCTGGATTGGTAAAAGCAGCAAAGAGTTTTCTTTGCCGCTCTTATCAAGCTTGTTAGTCCTAGAGAGCCTGCTCTGGCTTGTAAGTGGACAATATGGGTTGGAGGATGGTTTAGAGGCTTTTGGTTCATTTGGAGATCTGGATTCATGCGAGGCCTTGGGTGCCCCAAGGAGTCCCCAAGGAGTCTACTAAAGTTAATGAGGGGGCTGGATGCCCTGATGAGCATTCTTAGACTCTTAGAAAGTTATAAGGCTCCTAAGCCTCTCAGTTGCGGGAATCAGAGGAGCAGGGAATGGAGTCTTCATTCCCTGGGACCCCATACATGGGGCCTGAAGAGCAGCAGAAATCACAAAGAGGTTCTTACCCTTGGTTCTGCTGACCCCCAATGTTTCTGCCAGACAAGTTTCTCTCTCAGACTCACACACCTCACTGCAGCTCTTAGGATCACACCCCCCATCTTTGGGACATTCGGAAGTTGACAGGACCAGAGCAGTACTTTTATTCACCTCACAAACTTTACAGAAGAGCCCTGCTTCTGAGACCTTATAATATTTTGCAAGAGTGGGACTCCTTTTACAGACCATGGAAGTCTACAGCATCCAGGACTCCTCTTCACAGATGGGAGGTGGGAACTGTGATAAGCAGAATTTCATCATCAACAGGCCCTGGGGTATTCTCTCCCCATTAGACCACCTTAGGTCTTCTGGATCATGGTCTCCCTCTTGTTGACCTAATGTTTGCAGAAACTGGATTCTCCAACAGAATTAACAGTTAAAAAAAAAAACAACCAAGAAATCCCTCCACAAAAAACTTTTTTGGCTTGAAGTTAATTATTACAGGCTCATATCAGTGGCTTAAATGCATATCATTAAATTACCCCCCCCCCTCCAACCCACAAATCAGAAACCTGGAAAACAAAGTTAGAGCTGAACTTCACAAACAAATCATCCAAACTATCTTAGCTATGACTCCATAACAATGCCTGGTGGAGTCAGAAGACATATTAACTTATCTATCCATAAGAAACACAGTTTCATTTTTATTTGTGAGCACCAAAACAAGAATGCCTTAATCATACTGTGGTGGTATCTTTCTTAATAGAAATGCCAGTGCTTAATTTGTAATAAAAGAGGTTCTGGTGCTCAAGCAATTTTTTTACATTCATAACTGATGCAGTGAGCGCAGAGGTGCCGGGGCTAAGAACTGCCAAGTGTAGAGGTGCCAGGGCTGAGCCCTGGCACAAATTAAGCCCTGGGACATTCACAATACACCTACAAGAATTTTACAAATTCCTGATTCGAAAAATAGAGTACTGAAAGTAATCATGCCTTTATTAAGGGTTAGATCCTGCAAGGTGTTGAGAGCACTAAGCTCCTATTGGAGGTGTTCAACATATAATAGGATTAGGCCCTACAATCCTATGTGGGAGTCATAGAATATGAGCGTTGAAGGGACCTCAGGAGGTCATCTAGTCCAAACCCCTGCTCAAAGCAGGACCAATCCCCAACTAAATCATCCAAGCCAGGGCTTTGTCAAGCCTGACCTTAAAAACTTCTAAGGAAGGAGATTCCACCATCTCCCTAGGTAATGCATTCCAGTGTTTCAACACCCTCCTAGTGAAAAAGTTTTGCCTAATATTCAACCTAAACCTCCCCCACTGCAACTTGAGACCATTACTCCTTGTTCTGCCATCTGCTACCGCTGAGAACAGTCTAGGTCCATCCTCTTTGGAACCCCCTTGCAGGTAGTTGAAAGCAGCTATCAAATCCCCCCTCATTCTTCTCTTCCACAGACTAAACAATCCCAGTTCCCTCAGCCTCTCCTCATAACTCATGTGTTCCAATCCCCTAATCATTTTTGTTGCCCTCCGCTCGACGTTTGCCAATTTTTCCACATCCTTCTTGTAGTGTGGGGCCCAAAACTGGACACAGTACTCCAGATGAGGCCTCACCACTGTCGAATAGAGGGGATCTATCCCTCAATCTGCTGGCAATGCCCCTACATATACATCCCAAAAACAACAGCACACTGTTGACTCATATCCAGCTTCTCGTCCACTGTAACCCCTTGGTCCTTTTCTGAAGAACTGCTGCCTAGCCATTCAGTCCCTAGTTTGTAGCAGTGCATGGGATTCTTCTGTCCTAAGTGCAGGACTCTGCACTTGTCCTTGTTGAACCTCATCAGATTTCTTTTGGCCCAATCCTCTAATTTGTCTTGGTCCCTCAGTTTCCTATCCCTACCCTCCAGTGTATCTACCTCTCCTCCCAGTTTAGTGTCATCTGCAAACTTGCTTAGGGTGCAATCCACACCATCCTCCAGATCATTGATGAAGATATTGAACAAAACTGGCCCGAGGACTGACCCTTGGGGCACTCCACTTGATACCTGCTGCCAACTAGACATGGAGCCATTGATCACTACCCATTGAGCCCGACAATCTAGCCAACTTTCTATCCACCTTATAGTCCATTCATCCAGCACATACTTCTTTAACTTGCTGGCAAGAACACTGTGGGAGACCATGTCAAAAGCTTTGCTGAAGTCAAGGAACAACACGTCCACTGCTTTCCCCTCATCCACAGAGCCAGTTATCTCGTATAGAAGGCAATTAGATTAGTCAGGCATGACTTGCCCTTGGTGAATCCAGGCTGACTGTTCCTGATCACTTTCCTCTCCTCTAAGTGCTTCAGCATTGATTCCTTGAGGACCTGCTCCATGATTTTTCCAGGGACTGAGGTGAGACTGACTGGCCTGTAGTCCCCAGGATCCTCCTTCTTCCCTTTTTTAAAGATGGGCACTACATTGGCCTTTTTCCAGCCATCCGGGACTTCCCCCAATTGCCATAAGTTTTCAAAGATAATGGCCAATGGCTCTGCAATCACATCCGCCAACTCCTTTAGCACTCTCGGATGCAGCGCATCCAGCCCTATGGACTTGTGCTCGTCCAGCTTTTCTAAATAGTCCCGAACCACTTCTTTCTCCACAGAGGGCTGGTCACCTCCTCCCCATGCTGTGCTGCCCAGTGCAGTGGTCTGGGAGCTGACCTTGTTTGTGAAGACAGAGGCAAAAAAAGCATTGAGTACATTAGCTTTTTCCACATCCTCGTCACTAGGTTGCCTCCCTCGTTCAGTAAGGGGCCCACACTTTCCTTGACTTTCTTTCTGTTGCTAACATACCTGAAGAAACCCTTCTTGTTACTCTTAAAATCTCTTGCTAGCTGCAACTCCAGTGTGATTTGGCCTTCCTGATTTCACTCCTGCATGCCCGAGCAATGTTTTTATACTCTTCCCTGGTCATTTGTCTAATCTTCCACTTCTTGTAAGCTTCTTTTTTGTGTTTAAGATCAGCAAGGATTTCACTGTTAAGCCAAGCTGGTCGCCTGCCATATTTACTATTCTTTCTACACATCGGGATTGTTCGTTCCTGTAACCTCAATAAGGATTCTTTAAAATACAGCCAGCTCTCCTGGGCTTCTTTCTCCCTCATGTTATTCTCCCAGGGAATCCTGCCTATCAGTTCTCTGAGGGAATCAAAGTCTGCTTTTCTGAAGTCCAAAGTCCATATTCTGCTGCTCTCCTTTCTTCCCTGTGTCAGGATCCTGAACTCGACCATCTCCCAGGTTCCCATCCACTTTTGCTTCCCCTACTAATTCTTCCCGGTTTGTGAGCAGCCGGTCAAGAAGAGCTGTGCCCCTAGTTGGTTCCTCCAGCACCTGCACCAGGAAATTGTCCCCTACACTTTCCAAAAACTTCCTGGATTGTCTGTGCACCGCCGTATTGCTCTCCCAGCAGATATCAGGGTGATTGAAGTCTCCCATGAGAAACAGGGCCTGCGATCTAACTTCCGTGAGTTGCCGGAAGTAACTTCCGTGAGTTGCCGGAAGAAAGCCTCATCCACCTCATCCCCCTGGTCCAGTGGTCTATAGCAGACTCCCGCCACGACATCACCCTTGTTGCTCACACTTCTAAACTTAATCCAGAGACTCTCAGGTTTTTCTGCAGTTTCATACTTGAGCTCTGAGCAGTCATTCTGCTCCCTTACATACAGTGCAACTCCCCCACCTTTTCTGCCCTGCCTGTCCTTCCTGAACAGTTTATATCCATGCATGACAGTACTCCAGTCATGTGAGTTATCCCACCAAGTCTCTGTTATTCCAATCACATCGTAATTCCTTGACTGTGCCAGGACTTCCAGTTCTCCCTGCTTGTTTCCCAGGCTTCTTGCATTTGTGTCAATTAACCAAACATCATCAAACACAGAGCAAGCATGTCCCCATATAGAACCCTAACAGGCCCAAATCGTTCTATTAGAGTAAAAATGTCAAGTGGCTCCATGGTTTCAGATCATGATTCTTAGTACTAGTGATATGTATGTATCAAACAAATTATAAATCCAGGTTTTGTGGTGCACATTTTCTATAATTTGTGTGCAAAGAATAGTAGGTGGGCATTTCTATGGGACAGAGATAAAGTAGCTTGGATGTCTTGTTTGAAAAGTACAACCTTAACACTTCATTTTCTGTTTGTTTTTGTTTTTTACCAGGTGTTGATGGGGGTGGGGGTGGGAAGAGATGTATTTTTTTAAATTCTAACATTTTGAAGAGTAATTTGCTTGCAAATGACTGATATGTACGAGCAGCTTAACTTTGCTCTAAGACTTTTTGTAGGGAATCAATGCAGACTTTTGTCTGTGGCTTCTTTGTAGTTTTTGGTTAATCAGAGGGCAAATAGGACAGTTTATGAAAGATCAAGTGACCCTCAAGCAGGGTTGTCTGAGACTATCACAGGACTTGTTTTTTCCAAAGTGTCTCAGCAAGGAGGTCAAATGGAGAGCTCAAGTCAGCCAGAGCATGTGTTTATTCTGCCAGTGTAAATTACATAAGCTCTGTACACTTGATTGCAGGCTCCAGGATTTACATACATTATGCTTATCTGTAAATTACAATATTGCCCTGTTCATGCAGAACAGGTATCTCCGGAGTATATTTCTGAAATTTTCAGGTGCACTGGGTCTTCTTCTGAGCCTTAATACCTTGCATAACCTAAAAGAATTGTAATAATAGTCTGAAGGTTCCCTCTCCCCCCACTAACTTGATGAAATACAGAGACTTTGAAACGTTTGAATGTGTATTTTATAGAAGAGACTCCTCCACTTATAGGTACTCCCTCACCTGACCCAATCCCAGATATATGATCTCTCTCCAACTCCAAAGTACAGATTTAGACATATAGACCCAAGCAAACTGGATGAAGAAAGGTTAAGGAGCATTCATAAGACTTTTACTTTCATTTAGGGTAACTGCTTTGTTCCACAATAATTTATCAGTCCTTCCTCTCCCACACATCATGAACCTGCAGCTGCCAGGAGATACTCTATGGAATGCAAAGTATACTTTCCTCCCTAGACATACAGATTAAAATCTTCAAGCTGCTACCAGCTTTGGGAAGAGCAAATGTCCTGACTCCTGAAATAGCTTAGACACTTGACTTTTTTTCATAATAATGTGTTCAATATCTTGATTTCAGTAAGACTTTCACACAGCACCACGTGGCATTCTCATAAGCAAACTAGGGAAATGTGGTCTAGATGAAATTACTGTAAAGTGGGTGCATCACTGGTTGAAAGACTGTACTCAAGGAGCAGTTATCAATGGTTCACTGTCAAACTGGGTGAGGATGTACCTAGTGGGATCCCACAGTGGTCAATCCAGGACCCGGTACTCTTCATTATCTAAGTCATTAATGAAAATTATTGGAGTGGAGAGTGATCTTATAAAATTTTCAGCTAATTCCAATCTGAGAGGGGGTTGCAAGCGCTATGGAGGCCAGGATTAAAATTCAAAATGAACTTGACAAATTGGAGAACTGGTCTGAATTCAACAAGATGAAATTTCATAAAGACAAGTGCAAAGTCCTACACTTAGGAAGGAAAAAAAAATCAAATGCACAGCTACAAAATAGGGAGTAACTGGCTGGGTAGGAGTACTAAGGAAAAGGATCTGGGGATAATAATGGATCACTCATTGAATATGAATCAACAGAGTGATTGCAGCTGAAAAAAATGCTAATATCATTCTGGGCTGTATTAACAGGAGTGTCATCTTTAATACACAGAAGGTAATTGTCCCACTCCACTTAGCACTGATTAGGCCTCAGCTGGAGTATGGTGTTCAAATCTGGGCACCACATTTTAGGAAAGATGTGGACAAATTGGAGAGAGTCCAGAGGAGAGAAACAAAAATGATAAAAGGTTTAGAGAATCTGACTTCTGAGGAAAGGTTAAACCGGGCATGGTTAGCCTTGGGAAAAGGAGACTGAGTGGGGACCTGATAACAGCCTTCAAATACATTAAGGGCTGCTATAAAGAAGACTGATCCATTGTTCTCCATGTCCACTGAAATAGGTAAGACAAGAAGTAATGTGCTTAATCTGAAGCCAGGGAGATGTAGGTTAGAAATTAGGGAAAAAATTCTAACTGTAAAAATAGTTAAGTTCTGGAATATGCTTCCAAGGGAGAATGTGAAAAGCTCACCACTGGAGGCTTTTGTCCAACCTGTATTTAAAAACACCTGTCAGGGATGATCTAGGTCAGTGGTGCGCAACCTGCGGCCCATCAGGGTAATCTGCTGATGGGCTGTGAGACAGTTTGTTTACATTGACCACCCGCAGCCATGGCCACCCGCAGCTCCGGTTCACTGTTCCCAGCCAATGGGAGCTGTGGGAAGCGGTGGCCAGCACATCCCTGTGGCCCACACCGCTTCCCACAGCTTCCATTGGCCGTGCCTGTGGACGGTCAATGTAAACAAACTGTCTCACGGCCCACCAGCAGATTACCCTGATCAGCCGCATGCGGCCCACAGGTTGTCCACTACTGATCTAGCTTGACTTGCTCCTGCCACAGTGCAGTGGGGCTGGCCGTGATGACTTTGGGTATGTCTACACACAAAGAAAAGCCCGCTGAGGCTGCAGGGCTGTTTCAGTGCTGTGTCGGCTTCTGGGCTCGGGTTGGAGCCTGGGCTCTAGGACTCTGCAGGGTGGGAGGGTCCCAGAGCCTGGACTCCATCCTAAGCCTAGAAGTCTATACGGCAACGACATAGCCCTGCAGCCCAAGTCCTCCAAGCCTGAGCCAGCTGGCACAGGCCGGCTGTACATTTTTCTTTGCTGTGTAGACATACCCCTTGAGGTCCCTTCCAGCCCTATATTGCTATGATTCCATAAGGTGAGCCTACCTGAGCTCCTAATTTGCAATTTGTGGCCTGATTTTCAGAGGTGCTGAGCAACTGAAATACCCATTGCAGTCTACTGACTTCTATCAGGTAGTCACCAACATTCACAAAGAAATGCAATTTTTCTCCACACATTTAGTTAACATTTCCTACTGAAATTTGAATTAGTGATTTTTCTTCAGTGAACTTATTTCATAAAATGGCTGAAATTTTATTTCAGATCACAGTCAGCAATTATAGAAGCATTTTTGTCTCATACGAACAAGCATTTGATATGTTTACCATTTACCAAAAGGGAGATTATCTCCAGACCTCACCTTTCAAACCAGAAATGCAATTACCAAAACTGCAGCTGATATTTGTAATTAATAAATCCCCATATCTGCTGGGAACTGTTACACAAACTGTCATAAATCCGGACGACAGATGGAAGAAGTGTTCTTGAGAATGTTTAAATAAATCCTTAAACATCAGGGGAATTGGATCTCTCAGAGGATTAGTAATGGAATATGGAGCTTTTCACCTTTAGGTCATTCAAATTCAGCCCAGCTCAATAGTTACTGGAAGTCTTTGGACAAAATTATGCTTCCATTTACACCTGTACAATTGCAGTGACATAGGAATGCAGCATTTGGGCTGTTACTACAATATCTGATGGCTATTTGGTAGCATAAGTGAAATGAACAATCCCTAGTGGACAAGGCACACATGTTATAAGAACATGGACTATTGGAACCTGTGGCAGTCTCAGGAGGACTGAGCAGAGATTTAAGCATTCTCTCAACGGGGGGTACCTCAAAGAAGGGAGTTGAGACACATGGGTGGGGAAGTCAAAGATGCTTGTGCTGCCTCCTACCATTTTGTAACTCTGTACAAACTGAAAACTTCATCGTCCAGTACTGTAGAGCAGACATGATTAATGAGCATGACATTCAGATTTCTGAAATGTAGAAGAGCGGGGATGGAAGAAATCTTTATATATGCAGGCTGTGTTTCTGAGGAAACCTTGAAAATCCCAGTCAGAATTCAACTGGACCAGCTGGGTAAAGGCACCAAAAGATCAGAAAGCCAGAAGCTGCACAACTGGAAGCTAAACTAGATTTATTACACAGCACGGGACCAGGGAGGGGCACAGCACCTTTTCTGTGTTTCACAATAGGTCTCCTCTTTTTCATCTTGCCTAATTATATGGCAACACTAGGAAACTATGAGGACAGTATCTTCTCTAAATTAATTGTCACTCAAAGCAATTCTGCAAGTATTTAGTGGTGATTTCCAAAGTAGGCTATTTGAAGACTGGGGAACGTAGTTCATGTCAGCATAATTGGCACATATACAATAGTCTGAGGAATTTTGTCTAATTCAGCTTTGCTTTTATTAAAAAAAGCTGCAACACCTGTTGGCTAAAACAACGTATGTGTGTTTTATTCATCTTCTGGATCAGCCCCTGGAAACCTGGCACTGACACTAAAACTAAGACTTTAAAAATTGGCTGAAGTTAACTCCAAGCAAGTTAACAGACTGTTTTCTTTGGGTAAGAAACAAGTTGAAAGCTGTGTTTCAGGTCTGAAACATAGGAGCCCTATGCTAAAGGATTCTAGCAGAATTAACCTAGAAGGTTGCTGGAAGTCTTTGAGACAGGGTTTAGAGAGCTAGCACAGGGTGCTGGGAGCCTATTAGTGGGGGGAATAATGGAGGAAGAGCTAGCTGTTGAGTGGGTGTGGATACTGGCAGCTGATAAAGTGTGGGTGGAAGAAGTTGCAAGATGGATCACTGAGTGGCTAGAGCTTTTGAGCAGAAAGTAGGTGAATGAAAGAACCAAAAATCTTTCAGGTTTTAGATAATCATCTGAATTTTAGGGTGACTCTGATCTGATCCAAATCTTCGGAGATTCATCCATCACTAGACATCACGTTCTTTAGCCTCTCTCCCCCACCATCGGAAAACATTTGAGTGTTATTTAATTTTCCTTAAGATTTGTCCTTCATATTGAAGCGTTTCAGATACAATTTATGAGCACTATGAATATTGGCCACTCACAGTCTACCAGTTTAGTAAAAACATTATAGGACTCCCAAGTCTGATAGGACTTGTGGGCCTGATTGCCTTTACACACACACACAAAGATTTATATGGTGCCACATATTGGATTGTATAGGCATGTACCAGTATATATACTGACTGACTCCATAATTAAGATTACACAGAGGTTTGCGCTTAACCCAGGATAAAAAACTCATTCCGTTTAAACACACGATTCACTCCAAGTTGGGCAGTATAGCTATTCAGAAGATTTAAAAAAATATGGAAAAATAAGCAAAATATTTGTAAACATTATGCAGGAAAAACCAAAAATCCTCACTTTTCATGGTTGGCTCACACTTTGTTAGCTTCCCTTCTGCACCAATTAAAACTTCACTCTCATATTGTGGTAACATCTCAAACATAAGCCACTTTGAAATTCAACACATTCAAAGTTTATGCCCCTTTTTACAACACAACTGAATTGATCTTTGCCAAGAGACGCCATTGGAAGAATGCATGCTGTGAGTAGTGGAAGGGAGTTAGTCAGTACAAGGAGAGGTGGCATGTGTACTGTGAAGTGTAGAGGAAGGGGACCTAAACTGGCGAGTTCCTAGATTTTCAGAGATTTCCATTGATGGGATTTGTACTTTAACAATTAAAGTAACAATGTTTTTTGTTTGTAGGACTATATATACACCCATATAGTATAAATACACATACTTATGGCCAGTTTATCTTACATCTTCCAGGTCCTATTAAGAGAATTCCTACAGTTTGCTAGTATATTGGTCCTTCCAGGCTCAGGTTTAAACATGAAAATAAAGCCTCTGTGGAAGTGTCTTGTTCCAAAATTCTCTCCTCGAAGTCTGACCTAGCTCCCCTGTGACCAGCAGGCTGATACTAACTAGCAAAACAGTGTTTAAACCTTTACATCTCAGAGCTTTGCAACAAATAAATGTACAGATTTGCCTACAGCATGTGTCCATGCTCCAACACGGTTCTGGAGATGATGCAACAACATACTGGTACATCTCAGAAGGAGAGAAAATTATTCTTTTGTGGACAGGAGGACATCACAGATCCTAAAAAAAAGGGGGGGGGGACATATTTTAAGTTTACTGTGTGCTGAATTTTGTTCTGAAGAAGAGCTCTGCGTAAACTCAAAAGCTTGTCTTTCTCAACAACAGAAGTTGATCCAATAAAAGATATCACCTGGGATTGACATGGCTACAGCAACATTGCAAACACTCTTACCCCTGGTTATTTGGAATATTCCAGATATAATTCTAACCTCACTGCTGTTCTTTTGCTTCCATGCCAGTCATCTGCAAATGCTTCCCTGAAAACAAAAGGGTGAAAATTCAAAATAGACAATATATTGGCAAATAAAACCAATAAGCTCCCATCGGCGCTGCTATAGCCAATAACAGTTGATAACTGAATTTCTCAAGCTTATTGTAGCATGATCCTGCAGGACTCACACAAGTAAAATTCTCACTGGCTTCAACAGAAGTCTAGCCTGTATGTATGGCCTGTAAGACTGGGCCCACTATACCTCATGCATAAATGTGTTGTGGTAGGACAAAAAGTACTGTACAGCAAATGACATAAAACTGCTGTTTTCCCTTTCAAAATAAAAGGCACATTCCCTCACTGTCTTGCTTACATGCAAAAGGAATGTGAAAATATTACCATTCTGATCCGAGAGCATTTCATGCCCACATTGCACAGGTACAAATGACAACAGAAGGTGCAAGGTAATAAAAAAAAATGGCCAAAAGAATATAATCTTTAGTCCTACTTTTTTTACATAACACCTTAATAGTAGAATCTCTTAGGAGATGGACTGCTAATTGCCACTCACTTCAGCCATGGTTTTCACTTATTCCGTGTTTAGGTTTTAATATTAAGAAAGCTTTCAAGTGCTGTACTGGGGGCAATCACACCAACATGCAGCTGTTTTGCAGTCAATCTTCCAGTTTGTCTTCGTAGTGGGTACCATGCTAGTGATTGCAAGTTACACAATTAATTCTCCAGTGGGAGAAAGTGCCAGAAATTCTGGTACATGCATTGCTTGGCAAAAATCCCCCTTGAAAAATAAGCAGTGGGGAGGAGGAAAGAAAAGCAGACACCTGAATCTGACACTTTTTCCTTGCACGGAATGAATCCTCTCCAGTGTGGAGAGGTGAAAACAAGCACCATGCAGGCGTAATGCCTCATGGCACAACAATAGAAGGGTTTAACTGTGGACACATCCTATGTTTTGATGTGATTACATCAAGATGAAACACAGCATTTTTGGCTAATATTAACTTTTTAACCTTTTAAAACAAATGAGCACTACAATTAAAATAGCTGCAAAAAAATCAAATGCAAGGTGTTTCTCTACCAGGCATAATGGTATCTGAAAAATATTAAGTTTCACTTTAAGTTTTTTTGTCTGGGAATTTATAAATGCAAAAACTTGCTCAGACACCACAATGTCAAGCATGGTAGAACAATCTAGGATAGATAGATTAGATCAAACAAGTTATTGTAGTGTTGCAGTAGCACTGCTGTAATTAATAAAGCCACTTTTAGTTTTATATACAACTTTCTGCAAACATTTCCTGAAATTTCACATGCTTTCTCTAAACCCAAAATGATTTATAGGGGAGGTGTTATGGGAGGGAGCGTTTTCAGAGACTCTGTTCTGTCATTTGTGAGTTTATTTTTTTCATGCTTTACGAAATATGTTAATATTCCCTGTGATGGAAGCATTCATTAATGAGCATGGCATATAAACTTAGATGGACAGACTTGATTCTTGTTTTGCTGCACGCAACAAAAAACTTTTAATGAAATCAACAAAAGTTGCTTGTATGTACTAGAGGAGGAATTTAGTCCTTTAGCGGTCATTGATTTTGATATTTTATCACTCTTCTAATTAACAGCAATTCTAGATGACATTACAGTGAAGAAGAAAAGTAATTCTTTCTGATCTGGTTTTCTGCTTTTACACTTCTTTTTGAACATGTGACCTCAGTGGTAGAGGTTCTTATG
Organism: Lepidochelys olivacea; assembly: GCF_965140295.1. NCBI lineage: Eukaryota > Metazoa > Chordata > Testudines > Cheloniidae > Lepidochelys > Lepidochelys olivacea. Next base: position 109,716,611 of record NC_140412.1, on the reverse strand, counting down.
GGCTATACCCTCCTAATAACCTGATTCATCTTCACTGGATGTTCAAGGGCTCAGAACAGGTATACTAAGATGGTGTTTTTAGAGTCAATGGATGTGATTCCTCAGTGTCCCAGAACCCCTTTATGCTGGTGCTAAGGGCAAAGAGCCAGCAAATCCAGTCACCTGAGAATTCCCCCAATATTGAAGGGATCCTTAGACCACGGGTTCTCACCCTTTTTCTTTCTGAGGCCTCCCCTACCGGCTATAAAAACTCCATGGCCCACCTGTGTCACAATAACTGGTTTTCTGCATATAAAAGCCAGGGCCAGCATTAGGGAGTAGCAAGAAGGGCAATTGCCTGAGCCCCATGCCACAGAAGCTCCCACAAAGCTACAATGCTCAGGCTTTGGCTTCAGCTCTGAGTGGCAGAGCTCAGGGACCCTGGCTTAAGATCCATGCGGTGGAACTTCAGTTTTCTGCCCTAGGCCTTCATGAGCCTTATGCTTGCCCTATTTGGCGGACCCCCTGAAACCTGCTTGTGGACCCCTGGTTGAGAACCACTGTCTTAGAGCATAAAGGCTGTATACCACCCTTCTTGCAGCACTTGGCACAGGGGCATGTATGGGCTATGGCCAGAGCCAGAGGTAATCAGGTAAAAATTAGAGCAGCCCTGAGACCACTCTGATCTGTGCTTGGATCCAAAGCAGCATCCCCACAAGTCCACAAATTGGGGAGATGTACTGATGGTATGAAGTCACCTTTGCCTTTCCTCCTCCCTCAGGCAGATCTTAGACAGACTTTGGGGATTTTTAAGTCTTTGTTTTTAAACATCCTCTAGGACAGGGGTAGTCAATTTTATGTCATGGCCCAAATTTCTTGCTCAAGGTATAGTCAAGGTCTAGACTACAGAGAAAAGTAAAGTAAAGTAAATAAAGATTTCAGGGCCCGCTCAAAAGTGTCTGATGGTCCGGATTTGGCCCATGGTCTGCCTGTTGACTACCCCTACTCTAGGGATACTGCATGGAATTTATCTTTCTTTAGGGAAGATACATTTTGATGGCTAGCAAGATTGACAGCATCCTTTAGGTTGTGTTCTCGGAGATTATACTGATCATTGGTAGAAGTGAGTAGGATCTTGGGAGTTAATAAGTGCTTGACCAGATGGTGCCTGTCCAAAGGTGTTGGCTTTTTAGACAACTGGAACTGCTCCTTGGGAATAAATCAGTGGTATAGAAGAGTCAGGCACCATTTCAGTCAAGCACAAGCAGACTATTAATAGAGATAATTACCTTGCTATTTTTTAAAATAATAGATGGAGAGAGAGGAGGTGGTTCACCAGGGCTAAAGACAACATTCTTACTAGTAAGTTTTTACAGGAAAAATTAAGAATGAACAAATGAGGGAGACGGTGAAAAGCAAGTGGCGAGTAAAAAGTTCAATTCTAGCAACATATATGAAAGAGCTGCTAAATTAGATGCCTATGTTATAATTAAAATATCTGAAATTTAAGGTAGGGGTTTGTCTTCACTACTTTTACCATATCTGAACGCAGTTGTGAAGAATCACATCAGCTGAGACGTTGCAAACCACTTGGCAGCGAGTGTAGCCTAGGACAACTTGCGTCCAGCAGTGTGTCAGGAGAGGGTTAACTCGCAAATGCAAAATTGTGGTCAACATTGTGTCAGCTAACTCAGTTCTTCACCATAGTGTTCAAAGATGGTCAAATGTGTTCCTGTAGAGCCAGCCTAGATGATTGAACTACCTGGATACAGTGTTTACAAGTGAGACCAACCTAATAAAGCAGCAGGAGAAAGTGTGGCAACATAATTGCAAAAATATCAGAGGGGAAGCTGTGTTAGTCTGGATCTGTAAAAGTGGCAAAGGGTCCTGTGGCACCTTATAGACTAACAGACATATTGGAGCATAAGCTTCCATGGGTGAATACCCACTTTGTCGGATGCATGTCATATATTCACCCACGAAAGCTTATGCTCCAATACATCTGTTAGTCTATAAGGTGCCACAGGACCCTTTGCCATAATTGCAGAAAAGACTATTATGTCCACAGAAATAATAACTCCTTTAGTTTACAGTAGAGAGAAAGGGAGAGAGAGAGAGAGAGAGACAGACAGATTGTGGTGCCTCAGGACATAGGCCTTGTTGCCTATTGTGGCTTTGTTATTGGAGGGGGGGGTGGAAATCAGTGAAACCACCAACCACCCGTAGCATTTTCCTTCCTCTCAGGTAGCTAGAAGTGGCCAGGAGACTCATTACTACTTGGAAAGCCTCTGGAAGGGCAGTTTCTGTGTAAACCATAAGAGTAGACTATCTGGGAATAGCAACTTCTGGAGACAGAAATTTCCTCTAAGTTATTCAGTACAATATTAGATTATAAAAACTCTGGCTCCAGAGTCCAGTGCATTCCATATTCACATTGCTTCCTATTGCACCATGTATTTAGATTCCCACTTGTGGAGTCTAACTGCAGCATAAACATGCTTCCAGGAGAAAGCTCACACACACTCTCTCTCCACTCTACCCTGATAACTTGACAAACATTCTAACTGCACAGACATTTGGGGGTGGGGGAGGGTGAAGTTCCATTTTTTTCAATCAGTATTGAAGTGATATGAAATATTTTGGGCCTTTTAAGTATCAGCACTAAAAAAATTCATCAATCTGAAAGCTTCATTGTACTCAGTGGGAGAAATAATGCTTCTCATATTTCTATTTTCAGGTAAGGATCTCTATCCTTATTCAGGAAACTAGAATTCGGTTCAACCTGCCTTCTGAGTTTCTCGTGCAGGATTTATATTAGGAAAACATTGAGAATATCTCATTACTTTGTACCCCCAACTGTGATCATCTATTGAAGTTATAACAGAAACATTCCTTATGTTATATGTAGGAAACACTGGTTTTGTAAAGTAAATGCTCTGTGCAGGTGATGACCTATGAACAATGCTATTTATAAAAAACATTGACATACTTTCCATACATTCATCTCTTGACATGCCTCTGATCATACTATCCCCTTATCTTGTCTAACGGCAATTACACCAGCAAACAATTCAAATATCTAGAGATCCTCAGAGTCTGCATATCAGAAATAATGTACGACTGCATTCATACATTACAAATCTGTGGCCCTCCCAACGCTGACAAATTGGATACGTCATATGTTCATTAATGTTATCTATACCATTTAAAAAGCTGCTAACAAACTCATCTGTTCTCTCAGCTCACAGTTACTTATAAACCTTTCACATAATATATGTCATGACCATTAAAAACCAAAATACAAGTGTCAGAAAAAGATTACCATGAGTTACCTACAGACACAAACACAAGAGGATCAAAAGAAAGGCCTTACAACAAGGCCTATGTCCTGAGGCACCACAATCTTTCATACCCTGGGGTCCTATTCTCCCAACAAAGAATACAAGTAACTCCCTTGTCTTAATAAAATGATTTGGAAGATGATTAGCCTTGTGTCCTAGCATCTCTGAATTAGATAATGTGTTTTCTGATTCCACTTTCTCTGGAAAACCCTGCAGGTCTAAAATATCAGTGTAATAGGATGCGTTTGTGATGGGTTCAGTCATAGATACCCCCTTGGGACTGTCACCTGATGTTCTGAGACTACCTCTGAGCCCATTTTCTCTGCTAGTTTGGGCCTCCAGAACCCTGCCTTGTCAAGCCAGACATGCCAGTCTGCTCCAACACAGACCCAGGGTCTAAACCACACACCCCAAAGCTGCAGGCTTTAACTGAAAACCACTTAGCAGGTATTCCTGTCTCCAGCACCCAGATACAAAGATATAAAGCTTATACAGGGTAAACTCATAAATTGTCTGCCCTCTATAACACTGACAGAGAGATATGGACAGCTGTTTGCTCCCCCAGGTATTAGTCACTAACTCTGGGTTCAATAATAAGCAAAAGTGATTTTATTAAATATAAAAAGTAGGATTTAAGTGGTTCCAAGTAATAACAGACAGAAAAAAGTAAGTTACCAAGCAAAATGAAACAAAACACACAAGTCTAATCCTAATACATTAAGACACTGATTGCAGATAAATCTCACCCTCAGAGATGTTCCAATAAGCTTCTTTCACAGAGTAGACGCCTTTCTATTCTGGGCCCAATCCTTTCCCCGGTACAGTCCTTGTTCCAGCTCAGGTGGTAGCTAGGGGATTTCTCATGACCTCCTTTGTTCTGCTCCACCCCCTTATATAACTTTGGCACAAGGTGGTAATCTTTTGTCTCTCTGGGTCCCCACTCCACCTTCTAAATGGAAAAGCTCCAGGTTTAAGATGGATTCCAGTACCAGGTGACATGGTCACATGTCCTGGGAGACCCCAAGCCTTCATTCAGTTAGCCCTGTTGCTAGCACATAAAATGAAATTTAAAATAAATAAATAAATAAATCACAGCTCAGGTCACGTGTTGTGTTGGGCACTGCAGGTGCTAACAAGAGTAAAAAGAAGTTAAATCTTATTTTTGTCACTAACATCAGCGACTGTAATTTTGAGTAAACACTGAGTAACAAGGTGCCATTTTACACACTTTTCAGAGTAGAACCACACTTTATTAATCTAGAAACCAATCCTACCTCAGAAGTATAACTTCTACTGTCTTTGATTTAATTCAAGAGCATAATATTCAGGAACTTAACTCCCAGTTGCTTCAAGTGCTCCTTAGTTTTGCTGACCAGCTTTAGCAGCAATTTGTAAAGACTGGTTTTCATTATAAGCTCACCATCAGACTGGGGAACTGTTAACAACATTTTTAGATAAGTAGTGTGATTTTAGTACACTTCTGGTGGAATGTTGCTCAAGCCACAAGTGATACTTTTAGAACAAAATTAAAGTTCCTGTGGTACGCCCACATTACTAAATCATACTGTTAAAACAGGAAGAGTTGTTCTTGTTGTCTACACTATAGTCACATGGTTCAAAAGCCACTAAAAAAGCTGTGCTGAATTTATACTCAACACAGCTTTATGGAGAGAGACAATTGTGGTTTTAAGCCAGCTTTCTGCTGCCCTGATCATGAGACTGGTTGGGGGCTGAATGCGATATGTAACGACCTTGGGTTTCATTAAATAACAAACCAGTGAATGTGAAAGGAATAAAAACTTTAACAAAACAAACTAGAGAGCATCTCTGGTGACCTGCTGCACACAGCAATGTGGTGCTCCCAACCCCTGCCTTCAGGGCACATCTCTAAATTCCCATGTTCATAATACTGTCCCTTATGAGAGAATGTCTCTCAATTATAGATACATACAGAATATATAGAATAGTGCCATTCCACTGGTCCAGGATCACATTGCCCCAGTTCCTTCTTGCCCTGGCACAATGCTTTCCCATACCTTCCTGCCCTGATACCTGGTGATGTAAAACTGGCAATGCTGGAGACAAAGATGTAGCCCAAAGTTGGAGCTGATACAAGAGCCCCAGATGGAAGCATTCTCCTTATATATCTATTTCAACCTGTACAAGAATATCAGTTGCTTTTCATGGTTATCTTTTACTTTGAGGTTTCAAAAGTGAGGAGCATATATTGATTTCTTATCTTTCTCACAAGAAACATTAGCATTGCCTCACAATTTAAAACAAACACCTAACTTGCATCTTGCTGAGAAAAGTTCGTGTATTGACTAAAATGTTTTGAAGATGCAAGTTCCAATTAATAAATGGTATATGAATACATGACTTGACACCAGTCACTTAATTACATATATTTTCTAATATATATGTCTATTGAATCTTTGATACACTGTATGGTGATTACCAAATTAGATGTCCCATGATATGCTTTATAAATGAGGTGGGTTTATCATCATCAGTGACTGGAATTTTAATTAACAAAATATATTAGTGTCTTATAATATTTACAGCATTTGGGATCCAACTTTGATCTCATCTCAGTTTTACACAAGAGTAACTACTGGATTTATACTGGAGTAGGTGAGAGCTGAATCAGAAGTGAGGGCAGGCTCTGTCATCTCAGAACTATATATGGGCTCAAGTGTGCTTTTAATGCATTAACTAGTGCTGGATTAGGTGAAAGCCATACCATCACCAGTAATTCTAGGCGACATTCTGCCAGAGCAAACAGACATGCAAGAAGCACGCTCTCATTGCTACACTTTCTGGGTTGACTAGCATCATTATGCAAGAACAATCTTTCCACTTACGGGAGCTACAAAGGCTGCAATTGTCTTTAACTCCTGCTCAGGAGGTAATGCAAGCAGGCTACCTTCTTTTCTTATCTGAAAGCTATCTGCTACAATGCATACAGCAACCCTAGTTGCTCCCCTCACTCAACTAGATAAAAAAAAATCAATTTAATTTCCCACAGTGCTTCCCTAAGAGTTCTTCCATACTATAGGTGGATACAGCTCATTCACATAGTTTGATCTCTATCTCCTATGCCTGAAACATTTGCAACTATACAGGTGTTGGCGCACCATTTGTTTGTATCTGATGCAAATGACACAAATTTACATCTGGACTCCTTGCAGCATTTCTGGAAGACTGGTATTTTTCACAGTTCTTATCCTGACAGACTGAGGAACCACCAGCCAAGTTCACTTCCAACACAAACCAAATTCAGTTGTTCAGTGAGTTATGTCTGCTTATTCCTGCGGTGAATTTTAGCCCATCATGTTCAGTAGTCTCTTGTCTCTTAATATGTGGTGGTTTTTTAATTAGTTTTTTACTCTGGATGGGGCAAACAGGAAATAAACCTTTTCTGAGTTGGGAAGAGGGCTTGCTTATGAAATGTGAGCCACACCCACACTCTATTCTCAACTCCATTCCAGTCAAACCTATCAAATATGAGGGTGGGAATCATGCACAGCTGGAAGTCCAGAAGTAACAACAACAACATTCAAATATTATTCTGGTCTATAATAAAACAGTTGTACATCGCTCATTGAGCTAACAATCCAATCAATCATATTCTGGGAAGGACAGCCAAATAGAACACACCACTGAGGGCAAGAAACAGTGTTCTAAACTCTGAGAAGCCCTTTGACTGGATGGAATGAAGAGTGATCTCAGAAGTACTGGAAGAGAAGTAGTAGTAGAAACATATGTACTGCAAGGACCCTGAAATACATTTATATTAATATTTAAGCTTGTCTGGAAAATGAAGTATCATGCTGGAGTATTTAATCAGACAAAGACACATTGCAGGCTCCAGCCAGGAGGCGCTTACTACAGGCGGCTCCCGACCAGTGGCGCAGCAGGGCTCAGGCAGGCTGCCTGCCTGCCATAGCCCCCGCTGCTCCCAGAAGCAGCTGGCTCCTAGCAAGTCTGTGGCCCCTGCGTGGGAGGGGGACAGTGCGTCTCCGTGCACTGCTAGCGCTACCCTGGTAGCTCCCATTGGCCTGTTTCTTGCCAATGGGAGCTGTGAGGATGGTGCTGGGTGTGGGGCAGAGCATGGAGCCATCGTTCTCCCCCCACCAGGGGCTGCAGAGACATGCTAGCAGCCAGCTGCTTCTGGGAGCAGCATGGGGCCCAGGCATACAGGCAGCCTGCCTGAGTGCCCCTCTGCACCACAGGACTTTTAGTGGCCCGGAGTTGTAGATCGCTGTCTGTGATTTATTTTTGTGGGGCCCTCCTTGAGCCGGGGCCCTGGGCTGCAGCCCCTAAAGCCCCTGCCTTAATCCAGACCTGCCTCAGGGTAATAAATAAATTTCTGAAACATCAAACCAAGGTGAAGACTTTCTTGAATGATATAAAAAAAGCTAGAGGCAATGGACTGGTCATGTCAAAAGAGGAAATGAAGAAAATGAACTATGCAGCATATGGGTCAATGAATGATAACTGAAGCAAAAGCTACAGCGAGATTAACTTATTTTTTTTATGGCTTACACATATAGGGATGCTGGAGAACATCATATCTTCTGTGGAAAGAAAAAGGATGTGGTTCCTCTGCTGAGCAGTATCCATGGATTTCTCACCATCCACCTTCTCCTTCAACCACATTGACTCCATATTATCCACTTTTAACTGGTGCATCAGAACATGTCGGCTAGATTCTGTGCAACATTTCACAGGAGACAAGTGTAGGTGGGAGGGAGCCACCCTTGCACCACTGAACTGCTTTAATTTGCAGTGACCTCTGTGACAATCAAGATACTGCAGGGTGAGAACATGGGGTCTGAACCCCAAAAAGTAAGCAATTGAATCAAGTGGCTGTATACAGTGTTATTGTGTATAAAAAATGTTGAGTAACGTCTTTTATGAAAGAATTAGGAGATATGTAGATAGACTGGTTATGAGTTTAATATATTTGGGTATGTGTAGAGCTGTGCTCATGATTTGTGCTGCAACATTCATCTTTACCTCACAGCTGGGCAGTGAAGCAGTCAGGCGGGGAGGGGCTGCCTCGCCAACCAAATCAGACTAGCTCCAAGCACCTAGAATTATACAACCCAAGAAGAAACAAAAGTGAACCATTAAAGTTAATAGAAACATTAAAAGTGAAGAAAAAACCAAGTCTTAGAAAATTAAGAAAGGAGGGAGACAGTGTTCCCCATTCTGAATAACCATGCATCATCATGCTAGGAGAAAGAAAACATTTTTTTTTAAAAGCAGACTTGTGTTTGTTACCCAAAAAACTAAGGACCAGCATCTAGGCAGGGTGCTGTCTGCAAAACGCTTAATCCCCATTATGATAGAAGGCACATTGGGAAACTGTTCAAAGGCAGTAAGTAACTTGTATTAAAAAGGGGAATTTATCATAGAATCATAGGACTGGAAGGGACCTCGAGAGGTCATCTAGTCCAGTCCTCTGTACTCAATATATGCAAGTGTAAAACCTGAAGTTGCGTCTCATGTTTGTTTTCTATGTAACTTGTATACATTTGCTTCCTTTGCTGTTTCATCTGAGTCTGATTTTTCTATTAAATAGATCTTTTGTTTATTTTTGCCTCCACATAGATCTCTGTGCAAACTGTGTTGAGTACGTGTGGAAAGTCAACTGATAACTGGGGACAGGTTTCATTCTGTCTAGGGTGATGAATCAGAAGAGTAAAGTCTGAGTGTCTGGTAGCTAAAAATGCAGAGTAGACAGTTTTGGGGAGACTCAGGACTGGAATGACTGTTGAGATCATCCTGAAGAAGAGTAACTAGCATAGCCAATTATTTTAGTTCATAGTTAATTATAAAAATCACACAATAAATGAACAAACATGTTATGTTTTATATACATACATATACACACACACACACACACACACACATTAAGGCTGGTCAAGCGATTAAAAACAATCGCACAATTAAAAACATTAAATCGCATGATTAATTGCACTGATAAACAATAATAGAATACCATTTAAATATTTTTCAATGTTTTCTACATTTTCAATTATATTGATTTCAATTACAACTCAGAATACAAAGTGTACAGTGCTCACTTTATACTTTGTTTACAAATATTTGCACTGTAAAAATGATAAACAAAAGAAACAGTATTTTTAATTCACCTCATACAAGTACTGTAGTGCAGTCTCTTTATCACAAAAGTACAACTTACAAATGTAGAGTTTTATTTTGTTACATAACTACACTCCTGTCAAGGTTCCTTCTCCACTCTGAACTCTAGGGTACAGATGTGGGGACCTGCATGAAAACCTCCTAAGCTTACTTTCACCAGCTTAGGTTAAAACTTCCCCAAGGTACAAATTAATTGTATCCTTTGCCCCTGGATTTCCACTGCCACCACGAAACTTTAACTCGGTTTGCTGGGAAAAGTAGTTTGGACACGTCTTTCCCCCAAAAATCCTCCCAACCCTTGCACCCCACTTACTGGGGAAGGTTTGGTAAAAATCCTCACCAATTTGCATAGGTGACCACAGACCCAAACCCTTGGATCTTAGAAACAATGAAAAAGCATTCAGTTTTCTTACAAGACGACTTTTAATAGAAGTAAAGGAATCACCTCTGTAAAATCAGGATGGTAGATACCTTACAGGGTAATTAGATTCAAAAACATAGAGAATCCCTCTAGGCAAAACCTTAAGTCACAAAAAAGACACACAGACAGGAATAGTCATTCTATTCAGCACAGTTCTTTTCTCAGCATTTAAAGAAATCATAATCTAACACATACCTAGCTAGATTACTTACTAAAGTTCTAAGACTCCATTCCTGTTCTATCCCCGGCAAAAGCAGCATACAGACAGACGCAGACCCTTTGTTTCTCTCCCTCCTCCCAGCTTTTGAAAGTATCTTGTCTCCTCATTGGTCATTTTGGTCAGGTGCCAGCGAGGTTACCTTTAGCTTCTTAACCCTTTACAGGTGAGAGGATTTTTCCTCTGACCAGGAGGGATTTTAAAGGGGTTTACCCTTCCCTTTATATTTATGACATCCAAACAAAACAATGCAAAACTTTAGAGCCTACAAGTCCACCCAGTCCTACTTCTTGTTCAGCCAATCACTAAGACGAACGAGTTTGTTTACATTTACGAGAAACAATGCTGCCCACTTCTTATTTACAATGTCACCAAAAAGTGAGAACAGGCGTTCTCACGGGACTTTTGCAAGGTATGTACATGCCAGATATGCTAAACATTCATATGACCTCTTGAATGGTGGATGAAACATGAAGGAACATATGAATCTTTAGTACATCTGGCATGTAAATATCTTGTGATGCCAGCTGTAACAATGCCATGCAAACACCTGTTCTCACTTTCAGGTGACACTGTGAACAAGAAGCAGGCAGCATTATCTCCTGCAAATGTAAACAAACTTGTTTGTCTGAGCAATTGGCTGAACAAGAAATAGGACTGAGTGGACTTTGTTTTGTTTTTTTAATGCAGTTATTTTTTGTACATAATTCTACATTTGAAAGTTCAACTTTCATGACAAAGAGACTGCACTACAGTACTTGTATGAGGTGAATTAAAAATACTGTTTCTTTTATTTATCATTTTTACAGTGCATTATTTGTAATCAAAGTATAAAGTGAGCACTATACACTTCGTATTCTGAGTTGTAATTGAAATAAATATATTTGAAAATGTAGAAACATTGAAAAATATTTAATAAATTTCAATATTTAATAATTCAATAAATTCTATTGTTTAACAATGCAATTAAAACTGATTAATCACAATTAATTTGAGTTAATCACGTGAGTTAACTGCAATTAATTGACAACCCATATTTATATATAGTTGTATGCTAAATAGAGTGGAGTTGTAGGATTCTAGAAGCATAAAATTGATCAATGGGTAGAGGGAATAATCATGTATTAGGTATCTAAGTAAGCAGAGCTGAAACACAAGGCCTACAGGCTGAGGCCTGTAAGATTTTCGCTTAGCCATACTAGGCCTCGGAGCTAAGAAATGCTAACATAAGTATGTGACCAAAGAATAACCAGATTCCCTAAGATTATGGGAGAAGAGGTACTAAAAAATTAGCTGGAAGATTAATTTTAAATCATAAAAAAATTCTGTAAAAGGTAATCTGTTCCAGCATGTGTCTTAACCAAAGGATACAGGATTCGTGTCAGTGCTAATGAGGGTAAAGAGAGCCTACGCAACCTTTACACAAGCCTAGAAATCAGGGCCCCGTAAGTTTCTAGGGAACATCAGACCAATAAGGAAAAAGAAGGTTGACATTTTTATGGACATGCGCAGAATGTAGGTATAGACAGAATCACATTATAAACGAGAGTGCCCCCAGAGCAGGAAAACTGAGCTCCCTATGGGAAACTCCAGCAGAAACCATCCTTCTATTGATGATCAATCCATGAGACGCATCAGACCCTAACACTATTGTTAAGGATGTAAGTATAATTATATTTGTAACTTGCTTGGGTAATCATAACTTCAATGGTAACTTTTATTAAAGTTACAAAACAGACTAAACCTTGTACTTGTGAATGTATGTGTGGTCACTACCCTTGGTCTTTATGTGTTCCTAGAGATTCTAAATCTAAAGCAAGTAGCAGAGGTGACTTTCACTGTTAAGCTTGAAACTGTAGCCGCCAGAGTCGAACCCAAAGTGGTGTAATACGACATTACAAAATTCACTTTAAATAAAATAAAAGGCTCCACTAGTTTGGTGGAAGCCAGGATGAGACCTTTATGTTGGTAGGCTGGCTACTGGCGTCAAGGCCGTGCGACATAATAGCATAGCATTAAGGCACCCAAAGATATAAGGTAGATGGTAAGAACCCCTTGCTGATCTGTGTAATTCCCAAAATGTCACAAGGTCCCCACAGCCTTTGGTAGGCATGATCTCCAAAACCAAAAGAGAATTCTCCATATATACAAAGCTAAGGGCTGTAGGATTATTGTGGGTGTAATAGTTTCTAGTGAAATTTTGCATGTGAACTGATATTTCAGAAACTTCACTTTTTTGCCATAAAACAGTTTGTATGGCCAGAAGAACACTTATGAAAGGTTAATCCCGAGAATTACAAAAACTGCAATAAATACAAACCAGAAACAAGAAAGGTTATAGGAAATGAAGGGAAAGGCAGAGATTTTGCCTACAAATAAACCTATATACTGTAATTCTAACATGTCTCATACAAGATACCTTATACTCCAAAAACATGCTTAAAAGAGTCTCTGAACTGGGTCTCACTAAGTACCCGACCATATAAAATGGGACTAGTACTGCTGACAGCTAGCGCTGAAAATGTAATGAAAGACATTGCTCCAAAGCCACTATAGCCACAATAATAAGAATGAAAAGAGAAGATGCCTGCATTCCTGCAGAAAAATAGCATCCCCAAGATGCCAGGCAACCACAAAACATTCAATAAAGTATGCTGAACTGTTCCTAAAGTAAAAATAACATTCAGCAGCTTCACAGCAGTCCAAACTGCCGACAGTGAAATACTTCTGTGTACACAAAAAGGTACTAGACTTTTTAACACTCTTGTGCGCCTTATCACACTCCTCAACCCCCCACCTGCAGTAAAGTTACCATTCCCATAGAGTTAATATGGGAGTATATTTCTTCAGCTATAACAATAATATATTGAGGCCTAATTAAGTAATAGTTTTAAGATGCTTGGATGGTCTTAGGTGAAATGTAAACTACAGTTATTTCAATGTACTGATCCTGCAAACACATGCCTAACTTTACTCATATGAGTTGTTCTCTGAAGTCATGTAAGTATTTTCAGGACAGTGTGTGACCCAAGAACTCCTTAATTCCAAATAGTAAGGAGGTTACAAGAATATCCTGATTCCAGTATATACATTCTGGTTCACCACAGAATATCATGTGAGGTCTTAAATGAAATCCAGGGTCACAATGGTATTGTTATGAATGTATGTACAGATACTATATAAGGAATGATTATGAATACTGAAAATAACTTCTTGGTTTCTGTATCTCAACAGAGATGGAGAAACTGGTTTCCTGTCAGACAAAAGATGTATATTCACCTGTCTCCCTGTCAGCATGTAAATTAAACATTGCAATCTAACACAATGGATGCACATTTACAACAGAGAGATATAAAGTTAATAGGGAAGAGCAAAGAGTAAAAACAAGCGATGGGAGTTACACTCTCTGAGTGCAGACAATGAACTTTGAGGATATAAGTAGAAGGGTAAGAAGACACCCTCTTATCCTGTATCGAGGAAGTAAACAGGCAGTGTGTTTACATTCATGAAAACAGAATCACAACCAGCCTTGGTTGAAGACAACACTGCAAAAAGCTTTGGGTGAGAGAAACTTCATTAGACAGGAAGCTTAACAGTTAAGTTTAGTCTCTAGAAAGCATATTATTATTTTGATTTACATATAACATTTTGTTTCCATTATTCTTACTTGCTATCTCTTGAATCTTCAATCTTTGATAATAAACTTATTGTTTTCACTATAAATATATTTAAGTGCTGTGATATTAAGCTAGGTGCTGATCCTGAGTTGACTCTCACAGGCTCATGTGTGCACTGTTCCCCTGAAGACAACAAACCTGGTATTTCTGTGAGTGTTCAGTATATAGAGGGTAGAGCACTACAGGGGAATGCTTCAAAGCAGTGTGGGGCAACCTGCGGCCCATGGGCCGCATCCGGCCAGTCAGGGTAATCTGCTGGCGGGCCGTCAGACAGTTTGTTTACATTGACCGTCCACAGGCACGGCCGCCCACAGCTCCCAGTGACCGTGGTTCGCCATTCCCAGCCAATGGGAGCTGTGGGCGGCCGTGCCTGTGGACAGTCAATATAAACAAACTGTCTGACGGCCCGCCAGCAGATTACCCTGACAGGCCGGATGCGGCCCATGGGCCGCAGTTGCCCCCCACTGCTTCAAGGACTCAGGGACTGGGTGCACAGATTGTTAACTTGCAAGGAAAAGTAGGGGCTGGCATAGCCCATAAGAGAGTGCCTGGGTGGCTAACAGGTTATGTCATGTCATGGAGCTCACACCCCGTTAAGCACCAGCAAGCCTTCCTCTTGCTGGAGACAGCGGAGAGAGGGCAACAAAAGGACTCTCAGTCCTGGGTAACCTGAAACCATCACACTGGAGTCTCAAGTTTGTTCATTAACCTCTTGCTCAGAGTGTATAAGAGATAGGAATTATAAATTAATATTTATATTTTTATTTACAATATTCAGGTCAAATCTTTGGTAAAACAGGCAAATTGTATTTAGGTTTCCACACTAAAACAGCTATGACTCTAATGGAAGTCTAGCTATCTTAGGTACACATATGTACCTGATTTTGACAACACCTGAGTCTTTAATGTATCTATCCTCAGGACACCCCTGTGAGGTAGGGAAGTGCCTCTTATCCTCATTTTTACAGATGGGAAACTGAGGCCCAGCAGCCCAGATCCTCAAGTACTTGGGTGCTACATCAACAGGAGTTAGATGCCTAAAAACCTTTGAGGATCTGGGCCAGAGAGGTTGTGATTTTCCCCAAGTAACAGAAGAAGCTAGTGGAGGAGCTGGGGATTGAACCCAGGGCTGCTGAGTTCAAAGGTAGCATCCTCAGCACTGACCAGGCTCCATGAGAGAATCACGCCCATGTAAGGGCAGGTAGATCTGGGGCTCTCCATTTTTATTTTGTAGCAGCATCTGATGAGTCTCTGGGATTCGGGATAAATCAGCTGGAGAAAGGCTTTCAGTGACACTCACCTCCTGAGGTCACCTGTGCCCTGCAACTGCCCAAGGGCGCTCCCCAGCTAGACTGGGCATCTTCTTGTTACTCCTGTGCTGTGGCTTGTATTGGTGCAGCCCCCACACCAGAAGGGCAGAAGTCACACAGGGCAGGAAGCCGGGACTGCCAGAGGTACCTGGTGCCCAGGGCTCAAGCCCCGCCGGAGTGCAGCAAGGTGCCCAGCACCTCACACCACTGAGCCGGTCCGTGCAAGGAGGGAGCGGTGCATCTCATCAGCAGGGGGCAAGCAGGTGGGAGCGGGGCTTTTCACAGCTTCCCGGTGCCTTCCAGAGCCACCACGGAGCCCACGCACCTTTCCCGCGCAGCCAGCGCCCCTCCCAGGGAGCCGCAGGCGCTGGGCCGGCACGCGACAGCGGCCCCTCCTAGGTTCCCCCAGGGCTGCAGCCTCTCGCTCTGGCCGTGACTAGGTAGCGGAGGCTCAAACTTCCCCCTGATCAGCGGGAGCAGCAGCCTGCCCGCCCCCTTGCCGTGCTTTTTGTAGTAGGGGCGTGACCGATCCCAGACCGCTTTCTGGGGTTCGCTTATTCTAAAGCTAACGGGGATGAGGGGATTTCCCCCCCCCCCTTGCAAAATTGGCCTAAGAATTTAAGGCAGGTTTCTTTGTTTAAGGCCAGCTCATCAGATTGCAAAATAATTTGCATGTGTGTGCAGTGAAACAGAGCAGACTGAAATGGGCTCTCAGCGTGGTGCGACTTTAAAAGCAACGGCTTAGAGGGTCGGTTTGTTTTACTTGAGTTTTTTTTTTTTTTTTTTTTTTAAACAGCAGGTATTGTTTGCTTGATTTATGGGGACGGAATAAAGGTAGGGGTTAAAAAATTTTATTAACGAAGAGTGGGGAGGAAGAGACCAGGTCAGGCATCCAAATGTGAGAGTCCCTCCCCAGAAACAGAAAACGTATTAAATTGTAATGTCCATAGTGAGAAGCAGGCTTTAAAAGGCAGTAACAGTGATTAACAGTCCCAGCCAGATGAGAGCAGAGGCCTGATCCTGTGATCCTTATTTACATATTATACAAGGCTATCTGTGAAAGCATGTATGAGTGTAGATGGCAGGACTGAGCCCTAACTCCACAGTGAACTTGTCATT
Source organism: Lepidochelys olivacea (assembly GCF_965140295.1). Lineage (NCBI taxonomy): Eukaryota > Metazoa > Chordata > Testudines > Cheloniidae > Lepidochelys > Lepidochelys olivacea. The sequence continues at coordinate 109,700,373 of NC_140412.1, read as the reverse complement.
CAACCCCAGTCATGTAGGAAGAGCAGTACTCCCTAGTTAAGAAGGATAGGCCCTTCCCATTTCCAACACCCTTCTTAAAATACTTGTAGTCCACCTATGCATAGTTGAGTGTCCATTTTGATGAGGTAAAGTGCTAAAATTTATTACCCTCTGTCACTGATATCATACCGACTAAATGGGTTTTCATCCTCATTATCCGGGTGGGAGGTGAGATTGTTGGTTTTGTTTTGTAAAGAGGACTATGGAAGCCAAATCCTCACATTAAAGGGCAAAACCTCAATTGACTTGACTGGGCCTTCAATTATACTCAAGTCAAACCCCCAAGACTGGATTCTCCACTGCCATGTATCTTGTGTAATTATTTACATATGTGCAAAGTGGGTAGAAAAAAATACTATTCTGATTGGTACCATCAGACTACACAAGGTGTAAGGCAGTCGAGAATCAGATTCTCAGTGCTTTTCATTTGACCTGACCAAGGACTAAAGACTACCTTCTCTCCACAGTTTCACTATGCAAACCCATGGGTTAATGGGGCATTGTATTGATGTAACACGACAGAATTTGAGCCTGAGTGAAGGACTTTAGAATTTTTTTTTTAAAACAAAAAGTAATATTCTTAGTAGGTTCAAAGTTTTACTAAAGTAAGATTATGCAAGAGCACAGAATCTGCAGTCTCTTTAAAAAAAATTATACAAGATGTCATACCTACACAATCTGCCCAATGAGTTTACCATTAATTTGACATGTCTAGTGCAATACAGTGATGTGCATTTCTTGCATACATCAAATCAAACTTTTAAAACTCTTGTTCCCAACATTTACCTATATGATTGTAAAAATGACTGCAACACTTGGAATTTTGTTATACTGAAAGGACTTTGGAATTATAGATACTTTATATACCAGTTACCACAAGCCATACAGGAGTGGCTTTTGGAACTGTCTAATGAGAGAAAATGCTTTATAATCTCAGAATAAAAGAGGCAGGAGAGACCTTTAAAATACATTCAGTACTGAAATACAGACAAAATTTGAGTGATTCTAGTTTAAGGCCAGAAGGGGCCAACAGATGATCTAGTTCAACCTCTTATATATCACAGGCCACCACCACTAGCATCTACACACCCACACACAGTAAACTCAACAACTGAAATTAGACTGAACAATTACAGCCCACAGGAGACTAGATTAAATTTTAGCTATTTGGAAGTAAATTTATTTTTGTGAGCTTGAAGTAATTTAGTTTTTTTAACTCACCCCCTCTTCATTTAATTCAGTAATGGAACATCCTAAATGCTCAGTTTTTCTAGATGCTTCTTATCAGTGCCTATACTACTGCTCCTTTAATTTCTGCTCCCATTTACACATTAAGAACCAAGTCCTACAGTTCTCACTCAATTGTAATTTAGACAACTCTACCATGAATTGGAGTTCTGCCTCAGTGAGAACTATAGCACCTAATCCAAAAATTACAGTACAGGTTCCAATAGATCTAAGGAGAATAGGCAGCAGCAAAAAGGATAATTAGAGGATTGGTTTGTCCTTTGCTGTATTTGGTGAGCTGAGTTTCTGTGCTTTATAATGAGGATTAATGACCAGCTGGGGTTAATGGCCCTCAGCCACACCTCAGACCATTAACTCCTCCCTACCAGTTATTAATCCCCAGGAAATGCCATGCACCTCTATCTTTATGATTAAGCAATAAACAGTGAGGGATGATCAACCAGTTAAGTCCCTTGCATAGCTGAATATTCCTAGTTCTATATTTTTACATACAGCATTTCATGCGGTAGAAAAAACTGTTTAGATGTCATCACTTTAAGGTTATAGAAGGAAAAGTAAATGTATTTAAATTGAGTAGAAAAAAAAAACAGTCTGTTCACTTTATTTATAACCCTTTATAATAAAAGCATGCTCTTTATTCCTTGTGGTATCTAAACACTTTATGGTATTACAAAAATCCAACATGTAATCCAAATGCCATTGAACTTTGGATTCTTCTCTCCCTTCAACCCCTGGATGCAGGGCAAGGATGTGTAATATTTTTGTTTAATTCTCAATATTGCTCTTAATGCAGGAAAGTTTCAGACAGGAAGGAAGGCTTATGTGGTCCCCTGACGATGGTAAGATCCATGGTCATTCTACCATACTGTGGAAGGGAGATCTAAAGCCCTGGGTCAGATGTTGTTTTGCTATGCGACACCTGTGGTCTTAATTTTTCCCTCATGAAAATCAGTGATAAAACTCCCATTGAAGTCAATGGAAGTAGGATTGGGTCCAATGCTATTCTATATATAGGGCCCTACCATATTCACGGCCATGAAAAATGTGTCACAGACTGAAATCTAGTCTCTCCCTCCCCAGTGAAATCTGGTCTTGTGTGCTTTTACCCTATACTATATAGATTTCACAGGAGGAGACCAGTGTTTCTCAAACTGGGGGTCCTGACTCAAAAAGGAGTTGCAGGGAGGTCACAGTTATTTGGGGGGTAGGGGTGTCACGGTATTGCCACCCTTGCTTCTACGCTGCCTTCAGAGCTGGGTGGCTGGAGAATGGTGGCTGTTGGCCGGACGCCCAGCTCTGACGGCAGCGCCCCACCAGCAGCAGCACAGAAGTAAGGGTGGCAACACCATACAATACACGCCACCCTTCTGTGCTGCTGCCTTCAGAGCTGGGCGAGCGGAGAGTCGTGGCTGCTGACTGAGGGCCCAGCACAGAAATAAGGGGGCAATACCATACCGTGCCATCCTTACTTCTGTGCTGCTGCTGGTGGCAGCTCTGCCTTCCGAGCTGGGCTCCCGGCCAGCAGCTGCCGCTCTCCAGCTGCCCAGCTCTGAAGGTAGCACCACAGCCATCAGCAGCAGCACAGCAGTAAGGGTAGCAGTACCGCACACACACACACCCAATAACCTTGTGCCCCCCCCTACACACACACCCCTCCTTTTTGGGTCAGGGCCCCTACAATTACAACACTTAAATTTCAGATTTAAATAGCTGAAATCATGAAATTTACGATTTTTAAAATCCTCTGACCATGAAATTGACCAAAATGGACTGTGAATTTGGTAGGGCCCTATCTATATAGGTTCTTACACAGTGCTAATCAGTGTCCTCTATTCGTGTTTACAGGGTATCTGCTTTACCAGTACCCCAGCACAGAGACAGACACTTTTATCTTCACTTAGTATTTCTGTTAGTCTGGAAACAGAACTCAAGGTTCTCTCAGAATACTACATTAATTTAGAAGATGCTCTAGCTACAGAGAAACTTTCTTTGGTTAACATCTGTTATGAGTTCACCTGCTTTATAATGTGAACAACAAGTGCTTTGAAAAGTGGACAGAAGACTGGCTAGTTTTACTGTAGCTTTCTATCCTCTTATGCAATGCCATTTTGTAAGGTTTTTACAGCAGTGCTCCTCAGTACACAGTATATTAGAGGATAACTGAAGACTGCCTGTGTCACAAAAGCTGTAAGGGCCTGACTCTCTCTAAACATATTAATAAGTTATACACTTAGGTTATGATCCTGAGCAAACCCTTACCCATGTGAGAAATCCTTACTCACAAACTATAAGTAATCCCATTTACCTCAGTGGGAATAAATGTGTGAATAAGGACTACCTACATGTAGGACTGCAGCCTTTAGGACATGATCCTTCACCACAGACACCTATATGAGTTTTACTATTCACTTCAATGGAAGCAAAAAAATCACATTAACATGCAGACATAAAAGAAGAGGCACTTACAAGTCACTTTCCCTAGTGATGCATGACATAACATAAATAAAAGCAGTAAAAGTGGATATTTTTACTGTCCTGCTTAAACATAATTATTTCTGTGTGTACAGTACCGACCCCCTCCATACTCTCTCCTTTCTGACAGGGTTATATTTTTCTTAGCTATTGACTGACTGCTATGTAGACATAGTCAACTTTTAAAATACTGTAAAGAACATGGTTTGAAGACTCAGTGTATCACAAGTACTATTTACCCAATGTGAAAGTTTGGTGCATCACAACTGAAAACTACAAACAATTTTTAAATCAAGATTAGATGTTTTTCTAAACAATCGCTCTAGGAATTATTTTAGGGAGGTTCTGTGGCCTGTGTTATGCAGGTCACAATGGCACCTTCTGACCTTGGACTCTATGAATCTATGACTTAACTCAAATGTCTGCTCATTAACTTTATTCCCCAGACAGGGTCTGATTCAAAGCCCACCGAAGTTAATGGTAATATTCTGATTGACATGAGTAGGCTTTGGATCAGACCCTTAGAATATATCTCCACTGAAATTAGAAACCTGTGGCTGTCCCATGCCAGCTGACTTGGGCTAAGAGGCTCACCCAGGCTTAGAGCTGTTTAATTGCAGTGTAGATGTTTGGAGGGGAGCTTGGGCTCTAAAACCCTGTGATGTGGCAGGGTCCCAGAGCTCAGGCTGCAGCTCAAGCCTGAACATCTACGCTGCAGTTAAACAGCCACTTGCAGGGGTGCTGGAACTATTTGCATCGTGGAGGTACGGAAAAAACTGTTGAACCAAACTGTAAACCCTGTACATGATAGAAGCCACTTCAAGTTGGGGTGCTGCCACATCCCCAGCACCTCTAGTTCCAGCTCCACTGGCCACCTGAACTCCTTGAACCTGCTGACAGGGATAAGGTGTGTGTATCTGTGATAGGGTGCAACTCACCACTGCGGCACCTCCTGCTGGCTGTCCCAGGGATTAGCTCTGTTAGCCAGTGCAGCCCCTTCTGGTGGTGTTTCGCTGCCATCACTTCTGCTCCAGGACCCACATCACTCCCAGGACCACAACATCCTCTTCATGACACAGCTCTCCGGCTATGTCACACTCTGTTCTCCCCCATTCCAGAGGAACTGCAGTCCACTGTCCAGTCACTTCCTTCAGTGGCAACTGCAGCCAATTGCATAGCCACTTCCTCAATGGCAAGAAGGGTGTGGGGGGAAGAGATCAAGGCCTGCCTACTACTCTAGGTCCCAGCCCAAGGACCCTGTAGATGGCAGCCATGTACTGCAACCCCTCCAACCTCTCAGTAACTATCCCTGGGGCACTTCCCCACAGCCCCGTCTTTGCCCTTGCCTCAGGATCTCAGCTTGGAAATTCCTGCAGCCAACCTAGAGCCATCTTTAGCACCCCCTCTGGTCGCTGCTAGCAGCACTGCTCTGTCCAGGGTGCTAGCACTCCTTCTAGGAGCCTGAGGTTCCCTCCTCAAGCTCTAGGCAGCTACTGAAGGTGCTTTACCCTGAAACTCTTCTTATATGGGCCTGCTGACCCTGATTGGCTGCTCCTCTTAGCCCTTCCCTGATAGGCTGCCTCCTGCACAGCCTCCTGGGGGCTCTATTAACCCCTTAGAGCACAGTGTGGGGCAGGTGCCCCATCACAGTATCCTTTATAGTTTTACTGTTTGTACAGGCACCTGAAGCCTTTGTAAGCATTTTTTCCAAACAGATTTGGTAAGTAAATAAATTCTAGCCCTAAACTTCAAAATCTTCATACAGAGAGATGAACATGGAACCCTGTCTCAGTCATCTGCTTCGGACTCTTCCAAAATGTCACCCACATGAATCCTGGTGAGGAACCCTTATATTAGCTATCCTAAAACAATTTAACCTTTTTCAGACTAGCTGAATCTTGTACTTTAGGGCTATATTACACATTCATTACACTGTATTTAATTCTTATTTGTAATCTTGCACAACAAACAACACTGTGATTTTAAAGATGTTTTTCACACACAAAGCAGTTTTTAATGTCACAATCTATAAATTGTTCAGAACTAACTCATCAACCAATTGTATTGTGAAGTATTTCTTCACACAATGCACAGTCAACCTGTGGAACTCCTTGCCAGAGGATGTTCTGAAGTCCAAGACTATAACAGGGCTCAAAAAAGAACTAGATACATTCATGGAGGATAGGTCCATCGATGGCTATTAGCCAGGATGGGCAGGGATGGTGTCCCTAGACTCTGTTTGCCAGAAGCTGGGAATGGGCAACCTGGGATGGATCACTTGACAATTACCTGTTCTTTTCATTCCCTCTGAAGCACCTGGCATTGGCCACTGTCAGAAGACAGGATATTGGGCTAGATGGACCACTGGTCTGACCTAGTGTGGTCGTTCTTAACCTTAATTGAGATAACAGACTTCATTCTCCTCCCTGCCAATAAGAGATGGAGACTTGACCCTTCAGTGTATAAAAGTTTAAATTCATTTTGACATTGAAAATATGTATTGTTATTCCTATTTAAAAATAAGTAGCTGTTTGACTCAAAGTTTAAAGTGTTAGATAACACTAGCTACTAAAATGTTTCCACAAAACATACACAATACAGGCAGTGGCAAGCTTCTTTACGCCACCCAATTATTGTGCCTCCATTGTGACATGGAGAGGACACATAATTTAAGGGCAAGCAAGCCCTTTAGTGTTCATGTCCCGTATAGCTTATGGTCATTATACTAAACTTGTCTTCTAAAAATTAAGCTCTTGCTCAACCATGAGATATGGGCTATGGGGTGCTGGAACAATTTGTATAGTGGGGGTGCTGCGAGCCATTGAACCAAACTGTAAACCCTGGATCTGATGGAAACCACTTCCAGCGAAGGGGTGTGGGAGCCCTAGTTCCAGCACCTCTGTATGGGCTTGATGCAGAAAGTACTGAGTGAAATTTCTTGTCTTGTGTGGTACACAGGGACAGACTAGATTATTACAATGGTCCCATCTCGCCTTAAAGCCTATAAATCGGTGGAAACACTACCCAGAATAGTGGGGAGACAATAATACAAACAACTTTGCTTTTATATAGCCTATTTATTGTTTTTTTACATTGAGTGAATTTTGTGATGCACTTATCTGTGTGTTTGACTATAGACTGAGACCATCAATTCATTGAATATAGGCTACCAAAAAGCTATCTAATATAGCATCAATATTTGATCACTACTGTCCATAATTCACCAAACCAAACAACTAAATTCAAATCGGTGACCTAGATGAATCATGTTCTAGAACAGTGGCTCTCAACCTTTCTAGACTACAGTACCCCTTTCAGGAGTCTAATTTGTCTTGTATACCCCCAAGTTTCACCTCATTTAAAAACTACTTGCTTACAAAATCAAACATAAAAATACAAAAGTGTCACAGCATACTGTTACTGAAAAATTGCTTACTTTCTCATTTTTATAATTATTTATAATTATAAAATAAATCAAGTGGAATATAAAGATTGTATTTACATTTCAGTGCATAGTAATATGAAGCAGTATAAACAAGTCATTGTCTGTATGACATTTTAGTTTGTACTGACTTTTTATGTAGCCTATTGTAAAACTAGACAAATCTCTAGATGAGTTGATGTAACCCGTGGAAGACCTCTATTACCCACATGAGTACACGTATCCCTGGTTGAGAACTACTGTTCTAGAAGCTATAGGAGGGAAATTTGAGGATCAGGAGCTCAAGTTTCTATTCCCGTTCATATCACTGATTTGCTATTTCACCTTGTGCAGATCACTTAACCTCTCCATATCTCAGCTTCCCCATATGTAAAAATATTAATAACCTTACCTACCTCACAGGGATCTTATGCGACTTCATTCATTAACGTTTGTAAAGAATTTCAGATCCTTGGATTGAAGGCACTATAGAACTAGTGAAGGAAAGACTCCATTGCCCATTACCAATTCCCTGAACTTCACAGCCCAACATCTTAGCTTTTGTCTAGCTTTGTGTTTTTCAAGCATTTCTGTAGATGATGTTAATAAAAATGAAAAATACAGCACTAATAGAAAGCAGTATTAGAAATAAGTTATAATTCCAAAAATGTGTCTACATTTTTATCACCACAGATATGGATATCCGCAGTTCTTCAGAATCTAACTTCCATTTTCAATATAAATTTGTCTTCCTTATACTCAGAGAGAAAGAAGAAAACTAATCAAATTCTTCTGAGTGTTTCCTCTGCTATAATTTAGTGGTAAAACTGGCAGGTTGCCTAACCATGTCAAAATGGGATACATTTGAAAAGCTGTAACTATAAAATAACAAGGAAGCTTTTAGCCATATTCATGTAGAGGAGACTATGAAAATGTTTACTTGAAAAGTGGTTAGCATATGAAAAGATTAATCTAACAAGAAAATACATTTTAAAGTTGTGAAATTGTCTTGCTTCATGTGTAAATATTTTATGTAAATAAAGTGGGATCCGAGACTCATATAACATTTAGATATTTTTAACACTAAAAGGCATAGCAACAGAATGCACATAACATTTTTCAGTAACACTCATCTTACCCTGCTATCTACACCAACGCCTTTATGTGTTTCCAGTAGCTTTTACTCTAATGAAGATGGCACCAGTGGTTCTGTCGGGGTAAGCTGCAAATAGAATGTCGTCAACCTCAATGGAAGACATTGAGTGAGAGCAGGTGATTGTTCTTCTCAGCAACTCTGAGTGAAGACAATGGTGAAAGGGAGCTGATGCCAATGGTTGGTATAAGCCAAGATGGCTTTGGTTAAGGATATCGCTGGTGGTTGTTTGAGAATCTTGGGGTGACTTTTCATTGCCAGACCTGTGTAAATTGACCTTAATGTAAATGAAAATCAAGCCTTCTCTGTTTTAGTTTAGTTTTTGTAACCTAGTTACAATTTGTTTTTGTTATTTTGGGGTATTTGATACGCTGGCTCCTTAAAGAAGAAAAGCAGATGATTCCTGGGAAGGCTAATGGCCAACTGAAAGGTACCGATCTGTTTTTATGGTCAGCTGAGAGGTAAGCTGCTACTACAAGCCATGCATCTTCTGTAGCAGTGGCCTGCTCCTCTTATTGGTCCTCTGTTACTTTTGTGGAAGAGTTGACCCCTACCAAATTTGAGAGGAATCTTTAAAAATTATTTTGCAAGCAATGAACATTGAGTCGAGACATGAAGCAAACACTGAGGCATTTACTACTTCAGTGGCTCAAACTGTGACTGCATAGTGTGCTGCTTTGAACTCTGATCTTGAAGTCATTCAAACAATCTTTGGGAATATTGCTAAGGAAGATGCTTATCTTCTTTTTGAAATCAGATACCCATGTGGCTTAGTGAATAAAGCCCAGGACTTAGACTCAGGACAACTGGGCTCTATTCCCACCTCTACGACTGGGTAACCTTGGGGAAGTTACTTTGCCTTTCTGTGCCTAAGTTTCCCCATCTCTCAAATGGAGATTGGACATTAAGAAAAACTCCCATCAGTGTAGTTAAGCACTGGAACAAATTGCCTAGGGGGATTGTGGAATGTCAATCATTGGAGGATTTTAAGAACAGGTTAGACAGACACCTGTCAAGAATGCTCTAGTTATTACTTAGTCCTGCATTGAATACAGAAGACTGGACCAGATTACCTATTGAGGTCCCTTCAAGTCCCACACTTCCATGATTCTATATGGTGCGATATAAAGGGTTTATCAGCAGGCTATCACCAGAGGCACTCTTCCCCTTATATAAGTAATTTAAAATATATATATATATAAAGTCCCACGTGCACATTTGCATCAGTTAAACTAAAGATCATTTTATTATAAACCAGATATTGAAAGAATCTAAAATGTGGTAGTTTTTTTAAGATATCCAGTGCACTAAAACAGTTTATCGTTATGAAGGTTTTTTTTATGCTATACAGAATACCTATGATTCCACCTATGTTTCTAAAAACATAACCATTAAGAGAGTTGTTGCATATTTAATTTCATGCTCCACTCAGCATAAAGCAGTTGTGGGGCTACCAGCCAGAGCAAATTAAGTAACCGGTTAGATAATTTCCTACTTAATTGAAAGCAGGTAGTTTTTAAAAGTAATAATTGATTTTGCTTCTAATGAACGTGTAGCTATTTCTTCCTTTTTTTCTTCCTGTTTTTAAACAAGATTGCACTCAGTCTCTGTACAAAGCTGATGACAGGCACATGAAGAACAGAACTGGGAAAATGATGTATAGTTGGTTGCTGTTCATTATGGATTTAGAGTTGCAGTAGAACTATCACATTCATCATGCAGAAGGAGAGCGGGGTGTTTTCATATTGATCCTTTCACTGACAGGTCATTGCTTCAGTTCTAACCCACATCAGTAGCGATCTGAAGTTCTTGCCATCTGACCACCATTCAGTGGCTGATATGAAATAAGCTAGGAGTCTCACTCCAATTGTTAGAAAACAGGTAATATCCATCACCACTACAGACAACGATTGACCTGTCTTAGGATTCTCGGCAGAAAGAATGAATTGGTTTGTAGCCTATAATACCCTCTTACCCTTACGGTATGTCTATATTGCAGTCCAAGGTGTGACTGCAGCTCAGGTACACGTACCCAACACTAGCTTTAATCTAGCTAGCGCACCTAAAAATAGCAATGAAGATGCAGAAGCATGGGCTATCAACACAAGTACACGTTCTGGGTTCCAGGCAGGCTTGTACAGCCCACTCTGAAGTCTGTGCCACTGTGTCTTCACTGCTATTCTTAGAAGTGCTAGATTAAAGACAGCGTGGGTATGGCTACCCAAACTGAAATCACACCTCCGATTGTAGTTTAAACTTTGAAATTGTGACTTGAGGACAGGGTTGTGATACATTAGATTGGTGCGGTGGTGTGGAGAAGCTTTGATTGCCATTTGTATCTATTTGGTGGATAAAAAGAGGGCTTCATTCTCCAAGCCTGTCAAAACAGCATCTTTCACAAGCCCTTAATTAATTTGGGGGGGAAATTAAAGAATAATTGTTCTGATAGATTTTTTTAAACAAAACATGTTCTGATTTAAAGAAACCAAAATGTGTCTGTCCATCTTTTTTAAACTTCTTTGAAAACTGACAAAAGGGAAAGCACATTCTGCACATTTAGAAAGTATTCATGCAAGCTTTGTATTAATAATCCCATGTTTTGACAAATGAACAGAAAACCTGTGACTACTCAAATTCCAGACTTACTCATTTTAGACTGGATCCTGCTTATTGCTGAGCACCCAGGAAGCCTGATTCACATTCATAGATGTAAATAAGGAATAACTCCAAGGTAAATGGTGTAAAACTGGTGTGAGACCAGAAGCAGGCTTATTTCTTCTTAGGAACAAGCCCTTTATAAAAGTCAGGAACTATAATCTCCACAGCTTTCTTAGGTAAAACTCGCATTGATTTCAATGTGAGTTTTGTCAGATTACAGACTAGCAACTTTTCTCATACTACTGCTGACAGCTGCTATAAACCAGGGCTCCATGGGAAACTCCTCTAACCACCACAACTAAGTATCTATTTTTACAATACTCTCCCCTCTTACAGGTTCTCAAAAGTCTGCTACAAAACTTAGGCTGAGAGTTTGTTGGTAGTCCATCGCTGACAATATTGTCGCAGTTCTCATTTCTGACTACACATATGACTCTGAAGGCCAAACCCTGATGGATAGAGTCGGCCACACAGAGCCTGGGAAGTCTGTATCTATGTTTGATGATGTAGCTCTGTGGCGCCTTTCACATTCAGCCTGGAGATAATTTTGTCGAACCCATTCAAATATATTACATGTTATCAGAGACTGCCAGTGAGTCCTGTTCTGAGCCATTTGCTCGAGTTCTTGGAGACTGATGCCAGCCCATTGGAGACCGCTCTTCAGGTTATCTTTGAAACACTTATATGGATGACCCTTCTTTCTTTTGCCCTGACTCAGCTTCCCATACAAGATCTGTTTTGGGGGACAGTGGTCTTCCATTCTGATGACATGTCCAGTTCACCTAAGATGTGCTCTCAGTAGCATTTCCTTAATGCTGGTTGTTTGCTCTTTCAAGGACCTTAGTATTGGTCACTCTGCCCTGCCAGCGAATGCTCATTATTGAGCAGAGGGAGCGCATGTGAAATTGCTCGAGCTGTTTAATGTGACATCTATAAAGAGTCCACATCTCAGATCCATACAGGAGAGATGTTAAAACCACTGCACAGTAGATCTTCAATTTGGCGGAGAGATGGATGTTGCGTTGGTTAAGGACTTTTGTTCAGAGTCAGCCAAGGACCTGAATGGCTTTACTAATTCTGGAGGAAATTTTATCAAGGGAACCATCACTCAAGATGGTGCTGCCCAAATACTTGAACTGATCCACATTTTTCAGCTGTGCACCTTTGATGAAGATGGCTGGCACTGGGGCATTGGAATGAGGTGCTGGTTGGAACAAGACCTCTGTCTTCCCGAGATTGATGGTGAGGCCAAAGAGCTGGGATGCTTCAGAAAATCTGTCAGTGCTGACCTGAAGGTCGTTGTCTCTACGGACCATCAAGACGCAGTCAGCTGCAAAAAGTGCCTCGACAAGAAACCTCTCCAGCAACTTGGTAATACACTGAGTCTTCAAAGAGCAGGAAGGGAGCCATTGGATCGGTAGCAGATGTATATCCCCTGGTCCAAGTCCCTCATGGTCTGGCTCAGGACACAAGCAAAGAACAAGTTTACTTAATCTGTAAATATCCTCTTGTGAGTAAATCTGAATTTAGAAGGACTCTTTGCAAGTCCTTAACTGCAGCTATTTCCCGCACAAGCCTTAGATAGAAAAGGAGTAGTTAAAGATGACAAAGGTGTAACTATAGATTAAGATCTAATAAATCAATCACAGAGAGTAGGAACGGATATTCAACACATGTTCATAATTCCTTAGAAAAAGTTAGCTGATAAAATTTACATGTATGAGCAAAATGAGATCTGAGGTTTAAAAGTTTTGGGGGGAAATTGGATATAAAAATTCTAATCTACGATCTTCCAAGAAAACAAATGTGCATTACTTGTCAATTATACCAGGCTTCCAATTTCAAGCCAAACTGAAATTTAGGTGATATGTCACTTTGACTAAGGAGGTAACAAGAGGGCTTCTTGAAGAAAGAGAAACAACAGCACAGCCTTGATGCCGGATTCTTCACCACTCAACTCAATAGGAGTTTTGCCATTGCCATTCATCCAACCCTGGATGAATATAAAGACTATCTACAGAAAATGGGATTCAACCCTCTGATTTAAAAAAAGAAGAAGTAGTAGTTGTTTCAGAAGACTAGCCTGATCAGATGGGGAAAAAATGTTCAGCAGAAAGAAATTCCTTAAGAATCTTGGCAAAAAGGGACACCCAATCCAATGTTATGAATAAGCTGGCCTGGACAGGAATATGTGAAACCCAGAGGAGCATAGGTTAAGAAACAACTCAAGAAAATACAAGACCTAATAAAACTCCCACCAAGCGCAAATTCGTCAGCAAAAGATGAACACGCTTACAGCCACTATAGATGAGCCTAAGACCAGATCTACACAACAGACCTATATCAGTATAACTATGTCACTCAGGAGAGAGAAAAATCCACACCCCTGAGCGACGTAGTTATACTGACCTAGTCCGCCCCATGTAGACAGCGCTATGTCAATAGGAAAGCTTCTCCCATCAACATAACTACCACCTCTCGTGGAGGTGGATTAACTATACTGATGGGAGAAGCTCTCCCATGGGTGTAGGAGTGTCTTCACTAAAGCACTACACTGCACCAGTGCAGATGCGCCACTGTAGCGCTGTACATGAATCACAGAACATTAGGGTTGGAAGGGATCTCAGGAGGTCATCTAGTCCAACCCCCTGCCCAAGGCAGGACTAATCCCCAACTCCCCAGATCCCTAAATGGTCCCCTCAAGGATTGAACTCACAACACTGGGTTTAGCAGGCCAATGCTCAAACCACTGAGCTATCCCTCCCCCCAAAGACAAGCCATAAGTGTTATCTAGGCTTTCATACCTCTCAATCTACTGATGTCAAACCAGAGCCGCTAAAATGTGAAAGAATAACCAACATGTGAAAAACAGAGGGATATTACTGCTGATTTAATATAGAAATCATAGGCAGACCACCCTCAATCAAATCATTTTAAAGGGTCCAATACAATTTTTAATGGAGTGGCCATAAAATTCAAATAAAACACTACTTGTTCTGGAAGAACAAGCTCCCCATGAAGGCTTTGATCCTACAAGTCCTTGAACGGTGCACGAGGCCCCACATTTAAGGACAAGTGTGAGTTAACGCTACTAAGGCAAATATAAAATTTAGCACTATGTGCAATCCTCATTGCTGGGTGGTTCTAAGTCTCACATCACCTGCACCCAACTCCTTTATGAATAAGTTCACAGGGTAAAAGAGGAGTGGCGTATGGGTGGAGAATGGGTAGATCTGCAGAGAAAGGACTTAAAACATAATATTCATCAACCAAATAAGGGGCTTGGTTACACAATCATTGCTTACCTTGTGCTTATTTGTGCAACTATTTGTACCTGTATTGGAAAGGATTGTGCCCAAAGTGGCTTGTGCCACAGGGCTCTGCTGAAGAAAAAAATACTGAAAGACTCTAGCTGAGCTTACACTGTCAGCCAGTCCCTGATCATTTAAATAGAGGAGCAGTATGAATGTTATTTCCTTCCCTGAATGGGTGGGCCAGATCTGGTGGATGGCAGAAATGCAAGGAAAATAACCAGTGAATACATTATCCTGTGGAAGCTTTATGTTTAAAAGTCATCTGGCCCCACAAATTGCAACCTTGTTGGCAGTCTCAGCAGAGGCCAAGGACGGAATGGACACGGAAACTGAATTACCCCTTTCAGTCTTAGTCCCTTTTGAACAGGACTGAGACACAGAGGTGTGTGGGTATGGGAAAGCTTATGCTGTTGCTATATCTTTTCTATGTATAACCAGAGGGCTTCAGTTTTCAGGGCATCCAAGCCATTACATTTCATGGACACAAAATTCACCCACACACAAATAGAGGTAAACAAAATGACACTGTGCAACTATCTGAACAAATTCAGCTATGATTCTCCTATCAAGTATGTGAAATTTGTGTGTATGCCTGCTTGTGTTTAACTTTGATGATATAATAGGAAACAGAAAAGGTTAGAGAGGCCTTTGAAAGATTTGTATTCCTAGTTGCATAGTCTTTTTGGGTCAACACTAAACATTCAAATTTTAACTATCACTGAGCCAAGGGACTAGCATTCAGATATGGACTCAGATCTGATTAGGTTTAAGGTTAGTTTCAGGGTTTGAGGTACAGTCAGATCTAGGCTTTAGGCCAGAAAGCACTGAGATTCAGGAGCTGTTATTATGAGATTTTGGCCTCAAATTGTCCTCACAATGATCTCCCAAAAATACAGTCACATTTGAACCAGAATCCCAAAACTGACCCAAAACCAAAGCTATAGTGAAAAGTTCAGATTTTGGGACTTGCATTCAACTCCCCATGAGCCTCCAAAGTTCAAAGGCATTTGGATTTAAGGTTCTAAAGTTGGCCTCTACAGTTTTCACAAGTCTATCTTGTAAGTTTATATTACTAGACATTAAGTAACTTTGAGGCCGACTCATCTTTAACTCACGATGGCACTGTATTTTCACAATGGTGCAACTATCACACTATCGTGGCTGTGAAAACTTTGTTCATGGTCCCACAAGGCAAAATTTAAAAGATCACAACCTAAGTGAAGAGGAAGCACTCTTTAGAGCAAGGGGTAGCGGAACCCAAGATACCTTGAGACAAAAAGAATTGCAGTTGAATTAATCACAACTAATGGCCAGACACCTTGAAATCATGAAGCTCACATGCTAGTCACTGGGGAACTCCATAAGGAAAAGATCCCCCCCATCCCTGATTGTGGATCAAACCTGAAGCTGTTGCACAACCACTACCCCCAAACTAAAGTCTAGTGAAGACTTCTCAGCCATGAGCTACCCCCCACCAAGAGTGAGAAAGAACCAGAAGATCAGCATAGTGGCAGATCCTCCAGCCCTTGCCCTGTCTACCTCAAATCCGCTGCACAATAGCACCCCCCGAGACCATGGGGTGCCAAACTCTATTCGTCACAGTGGTTGCACATCCCATGTACAGCAGACCCATATCTTTCCCTACAACCCAATAAGCAAACTCCTTGTGGATCCTACAAAATTTGGGGCAAACATATTTTGGGTGGCACTTACTAGTAAAGGGCTAGATGGCACTTTATGATCTGCCCTGAACAAGGGCAGCACCTAGCTCCACTGCCCCAGAGGCAAATTGTGGCTCAGAGTAACAATCTCCTCATTACTCCTGAGAGGATATAAATGGTGATGAGTCTTTA
Source organism: Lepidochelys olivacea (assembly GCF_965140295.1). Classification (NCBI taxonomy): domain Eukaryota; kingdom Metazoa; phylum Chordata; order Testudines; family Cheloniidae; genus Lepidochelys; species Lepidochelys olivacea. Next base: position 109,684,215 of record NC_140412.1, on the reverse strand, counting down.
CCTGGCACATGTCAGTTACTTGGTGTGCCAGAACAGCTATGTTGGCCAGCACATGGGGGGGAGGGGTGGCAAAGCCAAGGCCACGCCCCATTCTGCCCCCTCTCACCCAGCTGCATGGGGTAAAAGAGGATTTGGAGGCTTTGCAGAGCCTGCCCTGCAACCCATCATATGAAAATATGGGAGTGCCTTACTCCCTTATATGTGGCATGTAGAGCTAGTGACAATCTAGCCCAAAATAAAAGAATAATAATAATTTTTGATTTACTGGCACTCAAGACCTCGATACCTTGACAAAAATTAACTACAAACGTATATCAGGATAAGGCAACCTGCTTGAATTCATTCCAGTTATCAGAAGCATGAGACATGAAACCCAATGATACAAACAAATCAAAAATAAAGAGAGAAAACCTTGAGCCCAGCTCAGACATCTGCCACTAACATATAATGGTGACTGTTTGATGTTACTGATGCCTGGGATGAGTACAGAGCAGTTTACAAATCAGTAAACAAATCATTTTAAAGTCTAAGCATTCTTAAATGTAGCTATATTTTTATATTTACATTAATGACAATATCTTGCTCTTTGAAGACAACATATCCTATAGGCCATGCTATATTATGTTAAGGAATGTGCTCACTGAATATGACACTTTCCACATTTTCTTATCTTAGTGTTGCCATAATTATAATATGAATAAGTCTGTTGTAGCAAATGTGAACTGTTTCTTAAGTGGATGTGAAAAAAAAGCATAAGAAAACCATGAACATTCCTAATAGGCATGTTTATGCACCAGACCCTGCCAGTGGAAGTGCTGAGTTCAAATGTGACTCCTGACACTATATACGGGATATTCATCATTTCAATTCCTGGAGAATGGTCCAGATTACACTGAGTCACAACTGCTGCTGCCTGGCTATAGATCACCACAGGCTGCTGTAGGCCTTAATCTTGAAAGTACTGACATAGGCACTGATCCAGCAAAGCACTTAAGCATTTAGCAGATTTCCATATGAAGCTCTCCCCTGAAGCATAAGCAACAGTAAAGGCTTGATCATGCACAGTGCAGGTGTCAAGTGTTGCACATGAAAAAAGCGCAAGCTAAAAAGTGATGAATGGCACAGGGAGCAAGAGAGTGTCCCATACGGAAATCTGCTAAATGAAAACTAAGTTGTTTAGTAGGAAGGGAGGAGTAAACAACAGCACCTGCAGGCAGACCTCACCCTGAAACAGGTAAGCATGAGTTTGCTTTTGAATAAATGTTGAATCCTTGGGCTTAACAAACTCAAAATAATGTGGAGAAGATAATCAGTGATCATTATACACAGACTATTTATATCAAGATGCCAACTATGACAGACAGGCTCTTTCCCATCTAAACAATTTGGTTTCAATGTTATAAATTAAAGACACAAAAGAGCAATTATAATCCAATTTAAATAGTCCGTAATTTTTTTAAAGTAACATTTTGCTGCATTCCCAATTTTATTAAAAATCAGAATGGCAGTATTTTAAAATTGTGCAAAATACTATTATTAATTTTTTTGAGTCACATAGAATGCAATTATTTTTTCTTAAATAGGGTTCTCATAGTTTAGTATTGCTGCCCATAATAAAGAATACTATTTGTAGTTGTTTTCAGTTATAAAGTGTGAATCAATAAATTGCAAGGCAACAGGTAACTACTATTCATTAGATGAAGAGAGTAGTTTGAGCTGGCTGAGTACAGTATTAAGAGCAAGGAAACACCCTGATTTGACACAGGCTCCTAGTGGTTTGGGAAAGTCACAGTACTGCTACTTGAACCTTTAAAAAAAGAAAAGAGTCAGGCACCAGAAATTACAGGATTATGCTTGCTAAAAGTCTCATGATTTTTAGGAACAATCAAGTAGGGATTCTTTTTATTTGGCCTCTTGATTTTTGAATCTTAGGTTACAGTCACATCAGGTTTTCAAGCTTTTCTCCACAACCACAAGGGTTAGAAAACTATCTACTTTCAAATGAAAGCTGTGGTTCTCAATCACTTGAGTTCACGATCTAGGGCTTCAACAGAAACACTAAGTATCACAAAAGACAATAAAACTGTGAAAGTTGGAAACACTGAGATTTTCAAAAGGGGATTTTATTCCAGTAAAGCAGAAGTAGCTACATTTGTTTCTATTTAGGTTTTACAGTTTGGGCCCAAAAGTTGTAAAGATCCTGCAGTCACCTGATGCCAACTCCAGGGGTTTTGTGGTCCTCATTCACCTGGGTGCAACAAGGCCCAAAAGTTTTGGTGCAGCAGGAACAGCTACATCTGTTCTCTACTCGTGCCATGGAAATTTTGGGAGGAGAGGGCCAACAATTGGTTGGATCCAAGTGGCACAGCTGGCTTTATTGCAGCATTCATGTTCCAGGGTCTGGATTGTCTGCCTTGCGCTTCGTCCACAAGAGCAGCTAGACTCAGTCTCTGTTTTCTTCCTACTCTTCAGTGGCTTGGGGCCAAAAGCTGGCGAGAACCCTCAGACTCCAAGGAGATTCAAGCGTTGGCCTTTTCCCTCTGCAGCACACTTTCACGGGAACGCACTCGGCATTTCCAAAAGGCTTTGCAAAGATCAGTTAATTTGCGTTATCATTATTATTGCTGCAAACGCCTTTGACCCCACTCGCTCCTTTTAGCCTGGCCAGGGCCACCACATTCGACGCCGCTGGGTGAGCGCGCTTCCCCCGGGCGGGGCTCATTTTGCACCGTCCCTCCGGCACGTTGCGGCGCAGGGCAGGCACGACCCTAGGGGATGGGCCCCACAGCGAGCGCGCGCAGCCCCAAGCTTCCGCACGGGCAAAGCGCGCGCCAGCGGCGGCCGTGGAAGGCCGCGTCGGCGCCTGCGCCGTGGGCCCAGCGCCGCTCGCTGCGTGCAGCTGGAAGTCATTGTGCTGAGATTGGCGTCCGCGTCGCCACGGCGACCGCCCTGGCGGCGCCAGCTGGGCCGCAGTGTGAATGGATGATGTCACGCGCCCGGCGCCGGCCAGTCTGGGCAGTCACAGCCAATGAATCAGCTGGGGAGCTGAGAGGGGTGGGAGGGGTGAGCCGCGCGCGGGGAAGCCGCAGGCGCTGTGTGTCCCGCAGCGTTCTCTGGCTGTCGCTAGCCCTCCCGCATTCCCACGCGCTGCCGCGGCCCCTGCTTCGAAGACATTATACACACAGAGACCATGAAACAATACCTCCCCCCACCCCACTCTCCTGCTGGTAATAGCTTATCTAAAGTGATCACTCTCCTTACAATGTGTATGATAATCAAGGTGGGCCATTTCCAGCACAAATCCAGGTTTTCTCACCCCCCCCTTTTTTTTTTTTTCCAAAAGCCACACACACACAAACTCACTCTCCTGCTGGTAATAGCTTATCCAAAGTGGCCACTCTCCTTACAATGTGTATGAAAAACAAGGTGGGCCATTTCCAGCACAAATCCAGGTCCCCTCAACACACACAAACTCACTCTCCTGCTGGCAATAGCTCATCCAAACTGACCACTCTCCTTACAACGTGTATGATAATCAAGGTGGGCCATTTCCAGCATAAATCCAAGTTTAACCAAAACGTCGGGGGCGGGGTTAGGAAAAAACAAGGGGAAATAGGCTGCCTTGCATAATGACTTAGCCACTCCCAGTCTCTATTTAAGCCTAAATTAATAGTATCCAATTTGCAAATGAATTCCAATTCAGCAGTTTCTTGCTGGAGTCTGGATTTGAAGTTTTTTTGTTTTAAGATAGCGACCTTCATGTCTGTAATTGCGTGACCAGAGAGATTGAAGTGTTCTCCGACTGGTTTATGAATGTTATAATTCTTGACATCTGATTTGTGTCCATTTATTCTTTTACATAGAGACCGTCCAGTTTGACCAACGTACATGGCAGAGGGGCATTGCTGGCACATGATGGCATATATCACATTGGTGAATGTGCAGGTGAACGAGCCTCTGATAGTGTGGCTGATGTAGCTGATGTAGAGTAGCAGCCATGTTCGTCTGTATTCACAAAAAGAAAAGGAGTACTTGTGGCACCTTAGAGATTAACCAATTTATTTGAGCGTAAGCTTTTGTGAGCTACAGCTCACTTCATCGGATGCTGTAGCTCACGAAAGTTTATGCTCAAATAAATTTGTTAGTCTCTAAGGTTCCACAAGTACTCTTTTTCTTTTAATGAACTACTTGACTCAGTAAAGAAATGCAGGATTGGGTACTAAGCTTTTAGCTGCACATGTAAAAGCATTACTGAGCCAAATTTTGTTTTCAGTTACAGCCACACAGCCTCAGGTTGGAACTGCACATACGTAACTGCAGAATTTGGCCCCTTCACAGTTCCCCAATTGCACATATCAGACCATATCACATAGGTGTAGAATGCAAATATATGTAGTTACAACTGGTTATGCACAAGTGCATACTCAGTCATAATGTGTTTGCACATCACCTAGTCCATTTTAAACAATACAGAATAATAAATAATAATTTGCCCTTACACTCACATTGACCTCTGTTTATGAGTTGAGGAGGGAATCCCTCCCCATCCAGTAGCTAAATTGTACCCAGGTTCATTGTCTTGTCTTCTTTCCCACTGCATATTTCCCTCATGTTATTTTTTCCCCATTATAGGTTTTATTTTATTTGTGGTGAATGGAGGTGAATTTGTTCCTCATGGTTTATTATATGCTTCTTAAAGTGATCACTACCATTTATCCCCCTTTAAATCTGTCAGTTGCTGGATGTTTTTGTTCCAAACCTACCAATTCTTAATCATTTGAATGCAGACTTCTTCATTTTTTATTAATTTAAAAACAATTTTCAAAGTATTTCACTCATGGGATAAAGGGTTTTTTTCACTTTTTAAATTAGATTTAAAATCTCAATATTTTTAAACTTTACTCCTTCAGATTGCCACAGTGTAGAGCCCTGTTAGCAACAAGATGCATCCATCACTGCAAAAGTGGGAGAAACACAAAGAAATGCTAATTGTGAAGTGATAAATCTGGTTTTCAAAATGATACACTGATTATATTTATTTAGGCTGATTCTGCAAACATGCACAGTAGCTTGCAATGTTCTGTTTATTTTGTTTTAGTATAACTTTCATCATTAATTCTTATTGTAATTCTTACTCTTTATCATGGGATAAATTCCTAAAGGAACAACTTGCTATCTGGTCACCTCATTAATATCAGGGGGCTTAGGCTGAGCACCATAATGCAAAATGTGTGCTAGGTGCTTCATAACCAATAAAGAGACAAAGGCCTGCCCTACACACAAAACTTGATTAGTGTTAGGCTTTGTCTACACTTTTGTTGCTCAGGGGTGTGAAAAAAATACCCCCTGAACGACAAAAATTTTAACAACAAAAAGCACTGGTGTGGACAGCACTTCGTCGGCAGGAGCCAGGCTCCTAGTTGGAGATGGTTTATTTTGACGCCAGGAGAACTCTTTCCTGGTGATAAAGAGCAGCTAAACTGTGCACCTTACGACGACACAACTGCAGCCATTGTAAGGTGTGCAGTGTAGACATAGCCTAAAGTAAAGAGGGATCCTAAACTGACTTAGTTAAACCAGTACAACTGTGTGTGTGGACACTCTTAAATCAATTTAAATGTAGCTTATAGCAGTTAAAGTATAAGCCACTTTTAAACCAATATAAGAATGTGCACACAAAAGGAAGTATTTTTTCACACAATGCACAGTCAACCTGTGGAACTCCTTGCCAGAAGATATTGTGAAGGCCAAGACTACAACAGGATAAAGAAAAGAACTAGATAAGTTCATAGAGGATAAGTCCATCAATGGCTATTAGCCAGATGGGCAGGGATGGTGTTCCTAGCCTCTGTTTGCCAGAAGCTGGGAATGGATGACAGGGGATGGATCACTTGATGATTACCTGTTCTGTTCATTCCCTCTGAGGCACCTGGCATTGGCCGCTGTTGGGACAGGATACTGGGCTGGGCTAGATGGACCTTTGGGCTGACCCAGTATGGCCGTTCTTATGTTCACACTTATGTGTACACTGATTTAACTAACTTTGTTTTTAAACTAATTTAAGTTAAACTGGTGCAACTTTTGTTTATATATAAGGCCAAAGTTACAGACTTGAAGAGTTTGCAATCAAGGCTCAGATCCTGCAAACATTTATACATGTGCTTAATCATGAGTAGTACCAGTGGTACTACTCACATACGTAAAGCTAATCATGTGAGTATTTGTAGAATCAGGTCCTGAGGAACTAATCCTGCAAACCCTTGCTTACCTGAAACCATTCATGTGAGCAAGGCTTTGCAGGACTGAGTCTTTACATCTTTCCAGTTTGCTGCTCATTTTTGGAATTTGAGAATGGCAATTAAACAACTATGTACATATGATTTCTTTTAATGTGAGAATCAAGTTAGAATATACCAGAAGGAACTTTTTCATTAGTGATCAATTTGAAACTTAAATCTAAATGATTTGTTCATTCAATTTGTATGGTTTAAAAGTGTTTTGATATTTTAATAATGCACTTTTTAATGACTATACTTAAGAAAATTAATCAGACCACAATCATTGACAGTCAGCTATCTTCACCAGGTAACCACAATAAATGAAATAAACTCCTTCTAATGAAGGAGGGTAGAAATGTCCTGAAAAACTCATTTCTCAGCTCCCATTGACCATCACCTGCACTGGACTTCAGACAGCAGTTTAATCCTATTCTCTCCCTCAAAAGTTTCTAGCCTCTGCAAGATCCTGACTGCTAGGAAACAAAGAGTGGTATGTGGTTCCCTCAAAGGTCAATCATTAACTTGCCCCAACAACAGTTTTAGGAAGATCAAGGCAATGAAGAAAAACTAAGTAAAAGCACTTTCATTTAGGAATGAATTGTTCAAAATGCCTTTATACATTGGATTTTATTCCTTTTCAGCACTTTTTAGTTCCTGCATGTATTTATTTCTCATCAAGAATAATGGCAAGATTTGTTCTCCCAGAGATTTGACCTTAAGTTTATTCTAGCCACAACACTATAGACCATTTCATCAATTATAAATGTACTTGTGTATAGAGGCACTACTAGGCCAGCACGGTAATGCTACCTTGTTCTGAAGACTTACCCTTATAAATAAATTAGTGAGATATCTTTGTGAAATGCCATTCAGGGGGGAAAACAACCACCACCACCTTGCTACTTAAAAGTCACCGTTTTTAAAAGATAAAAGGAATAACATCACAAGTCTTTTCCCTATGGTTTGCAGAGTATGTGTGTATGTGTAACAAAATATTGGATATGCACTGTGTTGAGTATCAATAAGACATTTATTTTCATGAGTTATTGATGACCTCATAGCTCACAAGTGACAGAGCAAAGTAGAGCTATGAGCAAGTTATGAAAGGTCATCAATAATAATTGGAAATAAATGATGTAACCAGAGTCTACACCATTGTGAGCTCTGTTTATGCAACCTCAGTTTAAGTTTCAAGTGGCATAAGTGAGCTTTTAAAAAATGTGTTATAGCAACATGGGTCTCTAGCTGAAGCAATTGGCTCTTTTAGCAGTGGAGGGAGAAAGAAACAGACACCCACTTTATGGGGTATATTTTGTCACAATGCAAGGAGATAAGCGTGCATCTCTCTCCACATCAAAATGAAACTGTACAGTAAAAGAGGGAAAGGAGAGACAATGTACCTCACTAAAACATCAAATACCACAGGGAGTGCTAATACCACACGTGCAAGACCGTTCACGAAAAAGAAGACACTAGAGGACAAGAAGGAGGAGGAGGTGAGGTGCAAGTTTTAAATAAAACATTCTGTACTTTAAATTGAGATTGTGTATATATAATAGTCTATTAATGAACTATACTAATTTATACTCTGAGGGAGATTAATATATAATATGTTTTCTTTTCAGTTGGAGGCAGAAGAAAGCTCTTTGCAGCAATGTGGACTCTGTTACTGTCAATGGAAATCCACTATGTGGGCACTGGGGTACAGTTAAGAGAGGACCTATAACTTGGTATTTCCTTGCTTTCTAGAGTTTGGCTTGGAGGGCTGTCAAGCCTAACCAATCTTAATCCCTTTTAAATTAAGTTTTTTTGTTTTTGGAATATATATAAGAAAATGTTTAAAAACTGTTCTCAAGTGCTCTTAAGATAATTACAATTACTTGAAGTGTTTAGCTTGAAACAGGCTAATGACTTAGTACATAATTCTGAAAACCATTACTCAGATGAGCAGTCCTTACTCATAGACCCATATTCAGGTAAGAAGTAGCATTAATTTAAAGAACAACTACCCAACTAAGTGTTTGTGTTGCTTCCTCAAGACAACCTCTCCCTAGAAGCCAAACCCTCCATTGAGAGCAGGATCAGTACTTTAAAGTCTCAAAGTATCAAGTTAATAGAGTGTAGGCATTGCTGAAACAACAATGCATTTAACACTTTAGGGTGATTTTTAGAAAATACTTATGAAGTGGAAATATTCACTGGTATTGCAAATAACTTGAAATATTTAGTTATCTAACATAGGCAGGCTGATTATTTAAATTTGCTAACTGCATACATATCATTTATAAGAAAATAAAGTCAAAGTTGTAAAATGGAGTCAGTTTGCATATGGGAGGGTTTTTTATGGGACAAGGAAATTTCAAATGTGTCCTTGAAACACATTGCAAAATCCTTCATTACAAAAGGGAAAACATTGAGGCCTGCCTTACACTTAAATTAAAATAACTGAATGTTCCTTCTAATAAGTGAAATTTGGTAAATCTGGTACATACATTTAATTTATGAAGAATCTCAGTTTACTGATCCTTATATCATCCTACGTTCTCTCCACTTTCTCCTTTCTTTATTATTCCCATTCTACCACTCCTAATTTATAATGCATCACTTGATTTTAATCCACTCACGTTTCTACCTCTGCTGCACTGCACAGAGATTTTCATTTGACAATCCTGTTGTCACTGATTAATTAAACAGACCATTTGAATGAAACAGTATTGGCAGACATTGCAACCAATGAGGTTGACCGTACCTATATGAAAGAGTCTCTCTCTCTCTCTCTCTCTCTGTACAACCATGACCTCCACAACAGCTAACTTAAACAAATGGGGGAAGCTCATGAGTTCAGGAGGCAGCACTTTCACGTGACCTGAATCTAGACTATGGACAATGACCAGAGAACTAACCACTATTACAATTCAATGCAACACTCATTTCTTTATTGTAGCTTTCTTTCAGTCATTTCTTCACAAGCTGTCTCTTCTACAGGAAAACAGAACTGTAAACCCAGACCTTTGGCAGGTAGATAAAAGAGGAGATAACTGTATACTATTTTGTTTTACTTTTTGTTGTTTTAAATCTACTAATATATTTTGTTTTAGATTTACTATGGTTATCTTGTCACCAACTGTTGTAGGAGAAACAGAAGAGGCTGGTAATGTGTGAAAGTGAGTTGGTAAAACACACACATAAAGGGGCACTGAGAGCCAATTCATAACAACAGCTCAAGAACATTGTGCACTTGATTAAAATCATGGTGTGTAATATACACCCTGTATGCCTCAAGGACCCTACCTGCAGAGTCAAGTAAAGGTAGAAGCTTCCTTTTGGGGGGGGGAAAGCTGAGATTCTGGAGAAAACAGTAAAATACTCAAGGAGAACAGATTAATTAAAAAGTTAATGCTAACAGAGAGCTTTAAAAAATGCTATATAAGTGCTAAGTATTATTTTTATTTCTGCAGTTTTTTTGCAGCTTGAACTTAGTTGCCTTTACTGACAAAGCTGTACCTTTCCCAGGAAAATGGATTCTGATACACTTGATGTAGCTATAACATATACAGGTGAATATGTACACATCCAGGTACTTATTTAATTTAGGGCTATTTGCAGATTCTCCCTGCAGGATGAATTAAGTGTGTGATAAAATGAATCTTAATACAAACCCATAACAAACATATGAAAATAAAATGAGGCCATACCATGTTATCAGTTTACAAGCAGATCTTCCTATAGGTTTGCTGTGGAGTTCTGTTTTAAAACCAGTAGCATGATATAGCACATTGGACTGGTCTAAAACTACAAGAATTAAAATCAAAGTTAAGTTTGGATCTTCAACTTCAATCTGCTACTTTGTATTAGGATTTGGCATATTATTCTTACAGAAGTTGCTAGGAATACTCAGCTATTCTCTTAAATTCCTTTCCTCTCCTCTTCAATTAATTTGAATCCCCAAAACATGCACCTTGGAATTTTATATCTGACATTTAGAAGGATTTGTTTTCAGTACATTTCCTCAGAAAAAGGATGTTGATGCCTCATGTACTACAATATTTTAAGGCAATGTGTACAAAATAGTATTGTTTAAAGAAATGGACATTCCTGTGCAATTATTAGACTAGTGCTCATTCTGTCACATGGAAGGACAAAAAATGATGGGAGAAGAAAAGGAAAGGAGAGAAGAAACAAGAAGGAGGAAGAAAATATTCTACTCCCACTACGAATTTTTTCTCCTCTCCATCCCATCAACTCATAAGGAATCAACCTTTTTAGTTATTTCAATGTATATCCAAAATTTTCCCCCAAAATTCAACCCGAGGCAGACAGCCAGGATTGTAAATTTCAGCCCAAATAGTAGTAGTTTGGGTGAAGTTATAAGCAACTGAAAACAGCATCTTATACTAGGAAGTATCAGGTAACCTTAATAATAGGTGTTACTGCCAGCCCCACCTATTTTTAAAAAAAAAAAAAAAGCAACTGTCCAAATATCATGCTGTGAAGGAAACTTCCCCTACCTTTTCTGCTCACTGAAATGGTCACCCTTATTGTACTTATTCTGTACCTATTTGCAGAAGACAGAAACTGAAGGAAAAACACATGACAAGGTATATGACTGTATATAAGTATACTGCCACCTCTGATTTGTGATAAGGAAGGATGCTTTAAATTGAACAAATACCTCATCATCCAAAAAAAAAATCTGTTGATTCTGAAATGTTGTAGTACTTTCAAAATGGAAATATAATGCAATATATGAAAGCAGTTATAAAGCAAGGTTATATTGTCCTTTTATTCTATCTTGGGCAAGTGGAACAAGCATATTATTTTAAGTCTGTATCCATGCCACCAGTGGAATGGGTGGTTGGAAACAGTAGGTATGTGTTGCCAGTATTCTAACAAGGGGTTCTCACAATTTTTTCCCTCTTTATTCTGTGATAAACTTCATGCATATGGTGGGAGATAGGGGAGGATGCTATAAAGAACAGAGGTGAAGGATTTGGAAATCTGTTTTTTGTTTAAAGGCAAAACAGCTTTTTTATTACCATAAACAGGGAAGGAGAAAACAAACTTATATTAAGTGAGTTTGTTGGCTATGTTTATGATTTTGTTCCTGAAACATATATAGAATAGCAGACTTTAATTAGTGTAATTTAAAGTGGCATCTGGAGGTGAGAAACTTGCTGGAGACAGGGTGTTCCAGGGTTTTCCTCTCCTAGAACATGTTTTTAAAACACCTTCCAGTTAATGTAACCTGGCAGATTCCAGAAGCAGAAAACTTGCTCAAAGAAGTAGTTTGAGGAGCCCACGGGATGAGTCATCTCTCTGGCAAGGATGGCAGAGCAGTATCCAGAAAAGGGATGAATTCCACCTGTCTCTTAGGAATTGCAGAAGTGGTGAACAATTGTACTGTACCATGATACTTTGCCCTCCTCCTGATTCTAAGGATCTTCACTGATCCCACCTTGTGAGTCCAGGAGGCAGCATGTCATTCTTACCACCTAATATGGAGATCCAAGTGGATATATGCATGTAGGAGTAATCATCCAATAATCATTTTTTTCATTTCCCCCCTTTCCCCTTTTTTTCATTTTACCTCACCCCTGCTGCCAGCAGGAGATTAGCTGTGGGGTTGGGTGGGAGAGCACAGTACACATTATTGTGTTATTATAAATGACATCACAACTAGCTAGATATTTTAATTGAAGTTAAATAACCAACATTATTGCCATTTAAGTGATAGCAATAATATACAGTAATAGCACCACTGAGGGATCAATTGCTATTATCCTGATAAACCATAAACCATTCAGAGATTTATAATGCTTTTTTAATGTTCAGTCCTGTGAGATGCTGAGTATCCTCGTCCCCCATTGAAGTCAGTTTGCACTGGAGGTTCTCGATACCTTGTGCAGGAGGTGCTCAGCTCCTTGCAGGATTGGGCACACATCAGGATAAAACTCATTATACCACTTATCAGCCTTATGCAAAATAATTCTAAATAATGTTCTGGATTTCACTGAGCTGTTTAGAGACTGTGTCAAAAAAAAAAAATAGAGCAGTTAACTAAGCCACTTCTTAAAATTCTTGTTAAGTAAGAATTGCACAATTTTCAAAAGCTATATCCCACAGCATCTTGTGTGCAGACAATACTCGCTGTGTGTCTATACAATTCTTTTTCTGTTTAAAAAAATGTAAATGGCTTAAATTATTTAACGGTTACTGCACACTACATGCATAAATGTGGGGTTTTTAATATTTTATATATAGGGTTGCCAATTTTGGTTGGACATTGGAGGTTTCATCACATGACAATCTTTAATTAAAGATTAATCTTTAATTCCTGGAGGCTCCAGGACAATCCTGGAGGTTGGCAACCCTATTTATATATGCTGCAAATATTTTAAATAACATGTTACAATCCAATTCAGCAGTTGGTTCAACGGCATAGTATTGTATACAAAAGACCTGTGAATCAAGTATGATCTCAGTGGAAATGTCTCATTCATTCGGCTCTTGGAAGAATTGTAACTGTTCCTTGACACTGTATGAGGTCCTGAAGAGCCATGTGACCCTGATACACTGTCAATGGAAGGGTTTATTTTTCTATTGGAGTGAATCATATGTTCACATATTCAGAAATGTTTGACCAAATTCAACTTGCTTTGTTCACGAGAGAAGTCTCACTGATTTAAATGGCTCCATTCACGCAAGGAAGATTAGCCAGTAATGATGTTTACATTTTTAACTTGTTTTGTTTTTATATTTAAAGCAAAAGAAACTGTTATATTTAATATTAATGATCTGACTTGAATTTAGACATTCTCAAATAAGATGATCACTTCAAACACAAAATATACAGCCAGAGTTGGTAACACTGGGAATTGGGACTCTAATCCACGGAGTAACTCAGCCAACAGAGGAGAACTCCTCCAGCTAACCTGGAAGGGACCACTCATTTTAAGATATCCAGAGGAGTTTTTATAAATCCATAATTGGTATGGTTCAAAACAGGAGCAGTTAACGCCTATATATTCGAACATTGAAAAATATTGCTATTAATAGGACTAAGGAGTGAAAAGCAGTTACTGCCCCCTCTCTTCTTGTATGGATAAAGAGTTTCACTATGCTCAACTCAATGCATGATTCCTAACAGATTGAGGTTCCCAATACACTACTAGAGCAATTTAATTAACTTCTGGGGCACATCCAATCTAAACAGAAAAAACATTGGACCCAGCCCTGTTCCCATTGAAGTCAATGGCAAAACTGCCAATGACTTCAATGAGAGCAGAAGCAGGCCAATTGTTGACAGGGAACTGATGTCTGCTTGCTCATCCATGCACAGCAGACTATCATGTATCATTAGTATTATAGGGAGTTACCAGAGGGAGTTACCAGAGGAAGTCCCTGAACATTTATAGGACAAGTTTTTTTCACAATGTATATTGATAGGTCAGCAATGGGAACACATAACATTCTCCCATAAATTTTAGATGAGTCTGCAACAATGCACAAAAATCCATACAGTACCATTTGGCTCCTGTGTTATGGAAGTAGACTGATGAAAAAATAGATCTGTAACATATCAAGATATCGCAAATTTCCAAAAATATTGACTAATCTTTAGGACCCAAATTAGTCTCAATGGAATTTCCATGATGCCAATGGGGTTTATTATATATATACACATCTGTTCACATCAGATCAGCTCCAGGAGAAATGGTTACATACTAGGATTTCCCACAAATTTTCAGTGAGATCAAATCAGCTCTGATTCTATACAAATAGATCAATTAAATTCTATAGTGTACCTAGTTTCACAGAGATTTTAATTAAGATCAGATCAGCAAGATTTTAGTCTACATACTTAACACTATCTACAGATTATTTTTTTTGAAAATGAAAAACCTTACGTCTGTCCATCTCATCAGGAGTCTGGGGAATAGACAAGGCATAACTATAATTTAGGGCCTGATGTATCACACTGATGAAAATCAGGAGTAACTTCACTGAAGTTCCTGGAGTTTCATGGTGTAAAACCAGTGTAAGGTATAGCAGAGTATATAGCTGATGACAATATGCCTGTCATGACATGGTCACTGTTTAGCTCACTAATTTAGATCCCAGTCCTACAAAGATTTACACAGGTGCTTAATTTTATGCCCTGTAAGTAGCCCCATTGTACACACTACTCATAGTGTGTACAGTTAAGAATGTGCATAAGTCTTTGCAGGATTGGGGACTGATATTGTACCTTTTAGGGGGTGGAAAATATGCACTCTTTATACTGTTATGAAAAGATGACCCAACCTCTCCTCCCATTCAAGGTTCTAGGCTTAACTGTTTCCCTCTGTATCCTTTGTACATCACTCTGTGACTAGGTGTGGTGGGGGAATGCAATCATCAGTCACCATTAACTATGAATTTCTTTCCTTCTATTAAATTTTACTCACCAGTCTTGCAGCCCTTGCTCATTCAAACAGCACTGTACTCAAGTAAATAGTTCTATTGAAATAATTGAGACAGTTTACATGGGTAAGGAGTAAGGACTGTTTGTATGAGTTGCAAGATTGTGCCTTTTATTTCTTACTCTAATGTTCAGTTCACCTGCATCTGTTCTGAATCCTCATGAGGAGTTAATAGAAAGTTTAAGCAAGGCATGATTAAATTAAAAGGCTGCAATCCACCACACAATGACCTAGGCAGGACTCTGGAGTATGTGCCTGTTAATTTTAATGTGCTGTCTCAAAGTACAGAACTCTGGACGTTTCTAGCATCATATTTAAAACATGATACATTTACTAATACGTGATCTGATGCATTAATGGACCAAATTAATTTACAGGTATGAATTTTACATAAAATGGATTAATATTATATGTCATAGAGGAATTTTAAATACTCCATCTCCATGAATTTTTAATAATTATGTGCTCTAATTTAATGTTCCATAGCAATCGCTTTTCTTGATCTTCTACCCCTCCCCCCCGCACTCAAATTTGGATTATTTTTTTCTTTAATTCAACGTCCCTCAAAAGACTCTGTGTGTCTATGTGTAGGGGGCGGAAAGCAGTGAAAGGTTAAAAAAATACATTGAATGAGGCTAGAAATTGCAAACAGCATCCCCACCTCTGTTATTTGTAGAAATATTTGCTGGTGATGATTAAGCAGTCTGAAGAATAAATAGACAGCAAAAAAAAAAAGTGTGTACGGTAAAATGACATTAGCAATCTCCAATTGCTCCTTGCAGGCTTCAAGGATAGATCAGAGGAGGGGATGCCTACTGCTGGCACAGCCAGTTGTGAGTGCCGATGGGAATGGCAGGATTCAGCAGCCTCATTCAGCAGCAGAGTGAATTCCATTCGCATTCCCGCAGTTCTTCCTTCCTAGGAACTTCTCTCTCCTCCTCCTCCTCCCTCCGCTCCCTTGGGTTCAGCACTCTCCCCAGCCCGAGACCCCACAGCATTGACGGCATGGAGCGTCCTCGCCATTGGCCAGAGCGGCGTTCCATGGAGGGAGGAAGCGGCGGTGATTGGCCAAAACGCGGCGCTCCGCACCCCCTTCTCCCCTCTCCTTTGCACACATTTCCCCTCCCCCGCGCGCCTCTTACCTCCTCCTTTCCCCGGGCCAGGGCAGCGCGAGCCCCGCCTGTCTGTACCCCGTGCTATATATATAGGGCGGCGCTGCAAGCCGGGCTGAGCAGAGGCGGCTGGGCTGTAGTGGGAGCGAAGGGGAAGGGTAGTGAATGACTAGGCTGGGCGGGTGGCTTTTCTTCGCACGGTCTGGCATCCCCTCTGGCAAAGCCCGGAGATTGTATCCAGAGACTGGCTGCCCCTGCGTGGTTGCGTTAGGAAGGGATCGCTGCGTTGGCTGAGCGCTGCCTCTTGCTCTTGTTGCGTTGCGGGCGGTACGCGGTGTGCATCGGTGCCCGAGGGGACCTCTCCCTGTGCACCATGAAAGCGGTCAGCCCCGTCCGCCACCCCAGCAGGAAGGCACAGGCGGGCTGCTGCGGCGGCGCTGGGGGAGGCGGCGGCGGCGGAGGAGGCGGCGGAGGCGGGCAGTTGGCTCTGCGCTGCCTGGCCGAACACGGCTGCAAGGGGGCCCCGTCGGGCGAGGAGCCGGCGTCGCTGTGCCTGCAGTGCGATATGAATGACTGTTACAGCCGGCTCCGGAAGCTAGTGCCCACCATCCCGCCCAATAAGCGGGTCAGCAAAGTGGAGATCCTGCAGCATGTCATCGACTACATCCTCGACCTGCAGCTGGCTCTGGAGACGCACCCGGCTCTGCTCAGGCAGCAGCAACAGCAGCCACCCCCGCTGCACCCAGGGAGCTGTCCCGCAGCCACCCCCCGGACCCCGCTTACAGCCCTCAACACCGACCCGGTAAGCGCCGTGGCAGGGAAAACGCGAGGCGCTGCCCTGGCCGTGTTGCCCACGCTGGGCAGGGATGTGTACGTGTAGCGTTGGCCAGCCAGCTAGGGACTGCAGGGCTCATACTGGGCGCTCCGTGAAGGGTGTGTGGCCAGGGTACCCCGGACTCCGGCGTCGACAGAGATTCCCTTTAGGCGTGTGAGTGCTACACGGACGGTATCCGTGTGTTCGTGCTACGGGCGCCCGAGACCCGATCGGGAGTCAGCGGGAGTCTTGCCATTGACTTTAGTGCGAGCAGGATCTGTCCGCAAGAATGCACCGATAGCCGCTGTTCAGCGTACTTCCGTTGTGTGATCCATTCAGTGTGTGCATCTCACACACTTTGTACCGGGGCACACGCTTCCCCTTAGAATGATGAGCTGTACGCTTGTGTGTATATAGACACACGCACACACATCTCCCCTTCCTGTATAGTTACAGCCAGTCAGGGAAGTATAGCTAATGTGTGTACACACAGGAATCCGTACAATGATTCTGGACACACTTACGGGTACTATAGCTGATCTAAACACTTAAGGGGAGTGTGCACATTTAACTGTTTGAGGGTATATGTATATATGTATACACACACCCTGAAACCCTTTATAAACCCTTCTGTATATAAAAAAGGCTGTGGCTGGGAGCGGGAAGGATCTTTCTTCTCCAGGATCCACCCTTAGCAGCAGAAGGTGTTTGCTTCTGAGGGACAGAAAGGAACCTGTGACTCTCCAGCCGGCGGTGCCAGGGCGATGGGTCCAGCTGTGTGCTCAGAATGTGACACTCAGCAGCCCCTGGTGTCCCTGCCTGTGTCGGAGCCAGGAGGTGTCACGCTGAGAATCTAGCAACCTGCTGTGGGGTGCACTGATCTGTGGGCGGTAGGACTTGGCTGGCCCAGGCTGGCAGTCCTTGTGGCTTGCGCTCTCCATTGTGGAGCTTGTCACCTCTCTAGGCTGGTCTCTGCCCGTGTGCGTGATCCAGACACAAGCACAGGTATCATGGCCAAGCTAATTATTTGCACTCATTTTTATTTTTTTTTTTTTACTGGTGTTTTGTTGTGCAGGCTGGCGCTGTTAACAAGCAGGGGGACAGTATTCTGTGCCGCTGAACTGCACTCTCAAGGTGAGTCTCAGTTAATTATTGGGCATCTAGAGAAAAGGCTGCATCTCTGCCATCTGTAGGATTGTTACACCAGTGCCCTTTGTACTGTAAATGTTTCAGCTAGCTCTTTTTTTCAAAGGGGTTGGAGTCTTGCGCATTCCTTAGGAGTTAATTTCTTCTCCATTAAACGCATGAATCATGTATTATTCTAGAAGCACTAGTGCCTCTCTGACCTGAGTGCACCTACATTCTTTTCTAAAGAAAGTCTCTTTTCCTAGCATTGAGACCGTCTTTCTTTTTTGTCTCATCTGGAGTGCAGAAATGGGGTCTGGACTGAGCAAACAAGGTTTGCTGGAAGCCTATTTTATTATTATTATTTAAACCCCCTGTGTCAAGCGCTTATCACTGGGGCTTGCAGCTGTGTATTCCTCTGGTTTGGCCTAGCATGGGAGCTGAGGTTGTTGTTTGACCTGGTTTGTTTTGGGTTGTTGATCAAGCATGTCTTGTGTTTTGTTGGTGGCGCCACTCAGTCTGGAGCAAAAACGGTTCACACACCCCCTCTATTCATTCCTCTTCCACAGGTGTGCAGCAGGCAGACCCAGAGCCAGAGGAGCAGAGAAAAACACATTAGAGAGGGAGGGGGAAAAAGAAATATCAGCCATCAGATGAGAGGAAAAAATAATTCAACCCCAGAATCGTTTCCATGCTTCCTTCTGAGAGAGAACCTTTCACCGTTTTGCACGTTCATAGCATTTTAAACATGTCTTTTTTCTGTGCATTTTATAGCAGATGTGAATTGTTTGTTTATTTTGGTGGGATGAGACTTAAAACTTAAGCAGAAAAGTGTGACTCTTCTGTTGGATAGAAGATGGAGAGTAAATCAAACTTTAGAACTATAACTGTAAGGGACCGAGCAGCTGAATTTTGAAGCTTTACTAATCTACCAGAGCATTGTAGATATATTTGACATCTATTGTTTAAAATAGATGATTTTATTGGGGCCCAGGGAACTTTCTTCTCCCTGCAGGAATGTTACATATTGTATAGATAAATGAGTGACATTTCATACTGTGTATATATAGAGATGTTCTATAAGTGTAAGTGAGAAAAGTATATGCTTTAATAGACTACTGTAATTATAAAATATTTTTAATTAAATATTTTTTGTAAATATTATAAAGGTGTGTATGTTTTTTTTAATGTGTGGGAATATTTCTTTAGAACATTATTTACAGCTCAGGTACAGAGCTGCTAATATGAAAATATCTTGACAGTTAAGGTTTTTGCCCAGTGTCTTTTTAGACTTGGAAGTTACAGCTATAGCTAGTGGTCCTGCATGATTGCATGAGATGTCTAATTGCAAATAAACTTGTGTTGAGTCCATACAAACGTGTTTTTCTTCAATCTAGATTAAAATGTTGATAATTGTATTATACATTTTGAAACTACACTTTTGTCAATTAGGCACACGGGTTTTTAGTGCATTATATACAAGTAGTGTTAAGACAGTGTTTTTTTTTTTACTGAGATTAGAAAAACAAATTCTATCTACTTTTTCATATTGAAGGCAATGCTTTAGGTCTTTAATCAGCTTTTATAAAATCTGCTGTTGCATCAAAATCAAGAAACTTACTGTGGAACTTCATTTAACAACAAAAGGCTTATTGTCACAAACTTTCATTCTTATTGCATATTACTTTTAAAAAGTGAAAACAGTTCTCTGCTTGCAACCAAAGGGCAAACCATTAACAAATGAACAGTTACTGTTTCGTCCAAAGAATATTGATATGGGATTGTGGAAAAGCACACAAGCAAAATCATTATGATCAGTGATGTAAATCCATCTTAAAATGAACTTAAGTAGACCAAAAATCAGATAACTGCATCAAGATTATTTTTCTAATACAAAATGACTTTCATTTCATTGCAGCTATGTTACAGTTAAAATCCTGTTTAATCTCTGTGATGTGTAAATTCTACATGTGAACATTAAACTAGATTTACGTGTCTTTGTACTGTGATTCTTCTGCTTATTTCTTCAATCCTCTAAATTTATACAATTGCTTCATTTTCTTATACGTGTTGCTTAATGGATGAGTTCATTTTATAGCAGTCTTATGTACAATAAAGTTTTACAGTCTGTAAAGTAATGTCCAAGCTATGAGAAAGTTATGCATTTTGTGTGATCAGTAGTCCACGGATCAGTGAGGTGGGATTTTCAGACAGTGGGAGAATTAAGCAGAATTTAATTGGGTGCTTTGTAAATAGTTAGCCAACTATGTGTGTAACATGGTCTGTTTGATTTAAAAAGTGGGAGGATTTGTTTTAGATTATACAAGTGTCAAAAGTGTTAGGGCCCAAGGGACTTTTTTTATTATGTTAAATATTTATGAGGAAATCAACTGCTGTGGTGGCTAGCTAACAACTAAAGTGGTAATGTGTTAACAAGATGAATATTTTCTTAAAATAATTGCATTAAGATCAAACAAGCCAAAAAAACAGCAAACACTTATCTGCAAACATGCCACTGCATATCCATTAAAATCAATGGAGTTTCATACGTGTAAAACTGGTTTAAGAGACA
Organism: Lepidochelys olivacea; assembly: GCF_965140295.1. Taxonomy (NCBI): domain Eukaryota; kingdom Metazoa; phylum Chordata; order Testudines; family Cheloniidae; genus Lepidochelys; species Lepidochelys olivacea. The sequence goes on along the minus strand of NC_140412.1, from coordinate 109,663,852 downwards.
AGAAACAGGTTCTGAAACTTCCTATAGTCCCACCTTTGAAGTTGTAATACTGTTAGTTTAATAAACAAAATATAAGTGCTTGTAATATCAAGTAATGCTTCTCTGAAGTAAAAACATTTAATGCTGTTTTCTTCAAATAATGCAATGAGAGTAAGTAATAAAAACACTAATACTAGAATTTTGTACTGAAGTCTGTTTTTCTCATGTTACAGAAATAGGAAAATTCAAAAAACCCTTTACCTGCCCCATGGAGTTGTTTAATCTATTCATTTTGTGAGACAGGCTTGTTTTGTTTGTTGGATTTTTTTGTTGTTGTTTGTTGTTAAAATTTGGCATTTGTAGTGCCCACCTATTTTATCTTACATAGATGGACATACTATGTATGTTTTTTTTTCTCCCCAGAAGTCAACAAGACTTAATTTTCAAGTCATATTTTTTGTTGCCAGTTAAACACTGTTCTGCTACTTCGGGGTAGTAGGAAGGAAAAAGCAAAACGAGCTGCCTCAAAAATATGAAACCACTTTGTAATGTTTGCACAAATAAAGAGTTTATTGGGAGAGCTCCTGCTGGAACCTGTACCCCTACGTCTCTTTAACAATATAGAATGCACTCTTCAGTATCAAATTCTGGTGCCACGTTAAGGCAAATTCCCATGGAATTAAATGGGACAAGGCTTTGGCCGTAGCTTTTTAAAAAAATGGTGCTATGCAACAATTTAGATCAGTTAGAAAAATTAATTTTTTTAAATGCCATGAGAAATCTTTTGTTGTTCTATAAATGTCCTTAACGCTCCAGATTTAAAGGCTTCAATGCAATGTTAAAAGGGAAAAATATTCCACACATAGGAGATGCTGTTCTTGGTTTATTTCTTATGCAATGTGTGAAACTGTAAACAAGGACAACTTAACAGCTTGTTTATGGATTATTAACATCAGTACACACCTAACTACTGGGGTTTTTTTACTTACAAAGTTTATTTGTCACCACTTTTAGCTTCTTACAAAATAACTTTTATTTAACCCTATACATAGTTTCACTTGCTCCACACCCCAATGAATATTCATAGAATTAAAAAAAATCTTTCCCAAAATGTCTGATTTATTGTTAGACAGTACCTAAATTGTTCCTTAAAGGGAGCCATTTCATTGACAAAAGTTATGGTTGATCAGTGGAGTGGCTGTCAGATTAGGAATTGGGAGAACTGTGTTCTGTTCCCTGCTCTGGAGCAAGCTGCTGTCTAACTTATTTTCTGTGTTTCAGTTTTCCACTTATATGTCTTTACAAAGATAAGTACACATCATTAAAGTACATTGGGATGAATGGACAAACTCTTAGATATTATTATTTAATTAATCTTGCTGTGAGACAAAAGTTTCAGATATGGAAGGAAATTAACTTTAGGAAAATTTAGGCTGATTATCAGGATCAGTTAATTGATTCCAGAATGGATTCTTAAGGGAAGTCACGAGACACTGCTTCTCCGTTGCTTGAGACCATTTAAAACTACATTAGAAAAGGGGCTGGAAAATGCATTGGAAGGAGGGACAGATGAGGTGACTGCATAGGTCTTTTCTATCCTTAACTTATATAATATCCATTGAATGTCAATGATTATTAGATATGTCACACTGTGTGTGTTTTAGATTAGGTGCAATATTAAAGTTCTGATCACTTGCAGTCATTAAGGAGCCCTTTCCAATTTCATAAGCATGAAAGTGTTTACTGCAGTGTTCTAGTCAAATTCATCCTGTTTATTAATTATTATCTGCCATTTCAGATGGCTATGGCATTTGTTTTCACTTCCTAAATTGTCGTGTAGTGTGTTAAACAGTTGAGGCATTTCAGTCATAGAAGAAGTGCTTGTAATATATTCCTTAGCTACCTTACAGATGTGTTCTAATGCTAGATTAATTAAACATTTGAAAAGTACTTTGAGATCATAGAGTGAAAAGCATTATGTAAACATAAGATATTAGTTTACTATTTCTTTTTGAATGAATGAATAGTTGTGTGTGTTTAAATTTTACCTAAATCTTTATGGTATCAAAAAAAAGTAATGGTATAAAAACAGTGATTTTAGTTGCAATACCATCTCATGGTTTGTTCTGTAGGAATGCAGACACCATTACCTACATTATTCTCAAAGCAATATTAAATATCCTGTTTAAGACACACTGAGCTAAATTTATGCCTGACGCATATACATATAAATTAATGGAGATATTCTAGATTTACACCAGTGAACCAACACTGTTTGGTCCATTTAATTGAAAAAGATTCACAAATGTATTTGTCTATATAAAATGCCTTCCTAATTTATTCTTGCATCTTACACTGAGCAGATCCACATTGTAATAAAACCACAAGACACATTAATGTTACAGATCTCTCCTAAATGCATAAAGGCAAGAAGAGTTAAGACTGACACTTGTGGTAAACACTGCTCTTACTTAACTCTTACTGTTGCCCTTATGTTGTGCAGTACATACAGAAGTCTGTTCTTCCAACACCACAAATAGGAGTTACATACAGTTTATGATCCATGGTACTGTTCTTAGACCCTGCAGTTTCTAGGCACAAGAGGGTGATTTAAGGACAAAAGCCCCTACGCTCCAACCAACATCACCCACCCAATCTAGTGCAGAGTAGAGCAAAACGGGATAAAAAGCAGTTTGGGGGAAAAAGCTGCGTTGTATGATGCTGTCCCCCACTCCCCTGTGTAACTAGCTAAATCCCTTCCACAACAGTCATGCAGTGAACAGAACATACAGAAAGGGGCATTGTCCTGGGAATGAACTCCACTAAGTGGTATGCTCCTATACGCAAAAATTAGGGGCCTGATCCAAAGCGTATTGAAGTCAATGCTAGGAGTCCTATTTATCTTAATGGGCTTTGGATAGGGTCCTATGTGTTATATGTTAATACTTTCCCCATCAGAGGTGTCAAAGAGTTCAACAGTGTGCCATTCAGCCAATGGCAGCAAAGTTAGCACGCCAGCTGTGCTGCTATGGCTAGTGGTCAATGTGGAAGATGGCATCCAGAGGGGGCCCCCTTTTTACAGCTGGCCACGATTGGCACAGTTAGGGTATTGGTGCATGGATCCTTAACCCTCAGTGGTTTTTGTAGCCCTACTCTCTGCTTATAACAAACACAGAGAGAGGATAAACACATCAGCGGGAAGAAAAACAAGTGTACCGTAACTTTTACGAAGTCCGGGGGTGGCTGGTATGAGGGTGTTCCCATTTGCACTTTTGGCTTGAAAGGGGAAAATATGGCCCATAGGGCTTGTGTACACTGAGAAATACTAGCAATTCTTCCACTGGTGGTCTAGCACCAGTCCTAACAATGGTGGAAGAACCATTGTGTAGGATAGCGTAGGCCAGGAGCAGAGCCTAGACTCTTGCCTCTGCGGCTGTGTTTACATTGTAATTAAAAACCCAGGGCTGGCCTGTGCCAGCTGACTTGGGCTCAGAGCGCTGTTTAATTGCAGTGTAGATGTTCAGGCTTGGGCTGCAGCCTGAGCTGTGGGACCCTCTCACCTCGCAGGGTCCAACAACCCAGGTTCCAGCCCAAGCCTGAATGTCTACACCACAGTTAAACAGCCCCTTAGGCCGAGCCACAAGAGCTGGAGTCAGCTACCACGGGCAAGCCACGGGTGCGTAATTGCACTGTAGACATACCCTAATTTTCCTTCCTTTGATGGGCTGGAAACACCCTTTGACATGTTTTTCTGATTTCACCTCCTTTTAGCCTTGGGTTTGTTTTTTTCAAAAAAGTATGTGTTTATCAGCTGACATGATACACTAATGTCTGATAAAAGAAATGATTTGCTTAGACAATTTTTACACTGCATACCATTTACTTAAAGGCCATAATGGCTCCTTGTGAGCAGCATGTCATGTAAATAAGTATTTCAATGACTTCTAACATGCATGTTATGTACTCCATAGATCAATGGCTCCTTTGAAGCCATTACACTTTATCTTGTAAATTCATATTTAGACTTTTTGAAAGTGTATTATTTATTCAACAGGCTACCACTTCATTCAGAGAGTCTACAGTCTATCATCTAAATATGTATTTACATCATTTAAAAATAAATATCACTCTATGTATTCAACAGATTGGAAGAGCTCCTCTGCAAACGTTAAAGAGGAGAAAACTTTCAAATGAAGCAGACTAACATAAACCTATTTAACTTTTCATGTTCTTTTCTTCAGAATTTTTTTTCCTTCTTGACAGTGTATCCTGTTCTTCACTTACTGGCAGTAGAGTCATTGAGCTGCATTTGTGACATCTTGTGTAAACATGCTGACGTCAGAAATGCAGGATTACAGGCTAGAATGAACCCTATGCTTCCACAAGCGGAGGATATGGCAGATCCTGGCCTCAGGGGAGCAGAAGGGCAGAGTGCTATATTCACATCATCATCTTTCCCTTTGACCCTGCTGAAGCTCCTATGGGCTAATTGGAGGATGGGCTTCACATGTAGAAAGCTTGCTGAGGAAATGGCCATGAGGGCAGCATCAGACTTCCCAGCCCTGTGTAACTTTAGTAGTTAAGGTAAATGATGACGGTATCAGTGTCAACTCACTTCCTTTCCCCAATTTATGATGGGGATGGGAAGTCAATGGGGACTGTGGGGCTAGTGGGGAAACCCACTGGACTGGATCTTTCAGGAACCATGGTGGGATGGGACTAGTTTGGGCAGAGAGGGGCCAGGAATCAGTGCACAGACACAGGGCCTCCATGTTGATGACTCTGTGCAACTTCAGATATTAAAGAATAACATTAGGGGCCACACACCCTTCTTTTTCAATTGGGTGGTTAACAGTTCCACCTAAATGGAAGAATGTGTAAGAAACTGTGAGGGGAATGTAACAGTTTCCAGTTCCTTAAACATGAGTGGCCCATATAGATAAGACAATCCTATAACCTCAATGCAAGATCATGAAGGAAGCAAAGCTGGGCTGAGGGAGATAAAGTCCATTCAAACACAAATGGCTACAACAATAGGGATGGGAATGCTAAACATTACTGGCAGAGTAATTTACCTGTATGAATGTTCTGCCTCACTTACCCAGTTTAAACAGTCTTACTTCTAGGTGTACCTTGTTTGTGTTAACCTCTTCAGGACTTCGTCATTTGCTACAGATGAGCAGAATAAAAACAATGAAAAGTTGCTGTACATGCATATATCTATTTTCAAATTGTTTAAAATTCAGCTGATCCATTCAAGAGGTCCTAGAACCTCACCATCAATAAGCTGTTAGCATTCCATTTTGAAAGACAAAATTGTTTTTGACTACAACAAAACATATGATCATGATAAACTTTTAAATTTTGTTTTGCACTTTCACAATTTAGTATGAAATTTACTGAACAGACGCAAAAAATAAAAAATTCATAAAATATACTTCCTGCCTGGATAACAGTTTTATTATATAAGTTGCAGCCCAGAGGAAATGTTTATAGTCAATATATAAATCTCTGCCAAACTGGCAAGCATCAGTATAGTACACACTTTCTCAGAAATACAGGAACATCTTTTCACAGTCAAATATAAAGAAAATGATTCTAATTACAGTTGACCCTGGTTATAATGGACTCTGATATAGTAAGCTTCTTTTTATAGTGAAATAGAATATTTACGTCCTGCATAGTTTTCATTATTGAAATGGATAAATTGCTTATAATAATGTTTTCTGGGAAACAATTAGTTTCTAAAAAGAAAAGGAGTACTTGTGGCACCTTAGAGACTAACAAATTTATTTGAGCATAAGCTTTCGTGAGCTACAGCTCACTTTATCGGATGCATTCAGTTTTACTATTATTATTAGTTTCTAATATACCTGATTCTGCAGTTCCTTCAAGCTTTGGAATGCCTACAGACTTAGGCCCAAATCCCTAAAGGTATTTAGGCACCTAATTCCCATTGAAATCAGTGGTACTTAAGTACCTAAATAACTTACAGAATCTGAGCTTAAAGACTATTTCAAAGCCCATTGAAGTCAGTAAGAGTCTTACCGTTGATTTCAAGGGGATTTGAAATCCTGGGGATTGGCCCTGCTTTGAGCAGGGAGTTGGACTAGATGACCTCCTGAGGTCCCTTCCAACCCTGATATTCTATGATTCTATGATTCTATGAATCCAGCCATTAAATGGGAAATCCAAACATGGAGTGATTGAATGATAGTTTCCAAAGGTATGGGCAAAATCCTTCCTTCCTTCCTTGCTCAGGCCCAGATTCTGATCTCTGTTTCATCATTTAAAATGGTGTCACCCCATTAAAGTTATTTGGATTTACACTGATAAATGGAGATCAGACTCTAAGTCACATTCCTTCCTCAGGCATAACTCCCAGTTGAGTCACAAACTTTTGTCTGAGTAATGATATCAGGATTTGGACTTCTATTTATTATTATCTATTAATCTAAAATGACTATAATTCATTCTGGGTCAGATATTACATGCAGCTATGGTGTCTCCTCTGATAGTTCTACAGCAAGAAGAAATGTAAAACAAATAGAATGGTATAATCTGAATCCTATAAACTACTTTTCTGTGCAGTTAGGCTCTCGATGACTTCAATAGGCATTTTGATTAGACCCTTTAAAAAGCCTTGCTTTTCAGATAGGCATTCACAGATATGCACCCACATTTATATGTGCCTGACTTAGATGTTCAAACACCCCAATGCACATGTGTAAGCTGGGAGTTGTGTCTGCATGCTGCTATGGATGCATGCAAACCTCAACTGAAGTGTTTGCACTTAGTATTTGTGCACCTAACTTAGATGTGTGGGAAAATATGTGTGCATTTCAACAGCACTCATTTGGAAATTTGGCCCATAACACAGATAAACATTTTTAAAGTTGTAAGATTCTGTTTCCCTTCAGAAAAGCCATTTAGGGCTTGATTTTGCTCCTATTGAAGTCAATGGGGGTTTGGCCACTAACTCAGTGATAGCAAGATCAGATGCTTGTTAAATTAGATTGTTTGGAATTGTTTTACTGTGTTAAGCTTGAATGCTAAATATAAACAGGGGTATCATTCTCTGTTTGTTTGGATTTACTGAAATATTACAACAAATGCTAGTGTCTATATTGCAGGGTGAGTTTGTCTTTTATCCTGCTAGGGGAATATCCATATTGAGACAAACTGTATTTTGTTTTCTTTCAGACAGGTGTGATGGAACACCTGCACAATTCAAAGTTGAATAGCAACTGGTTAACTTTGGTGGGTGGGGTGGGGGACAAATCCTGCTTAACAAGGATGTCAAACTGATCTTTGTTCAACTCTTGCTAGAAGTATCTGTGTCAACAAACTAGAGACAGGTAAACAATCATCTTCTGCTACCACTAGCTTTCAATTTACAGTTCCCCACGAGCTCTTATTATATGAAAGGAAAGGGTGGACTTGGTGTCAACACAAGGCAATAGTAATATTATTTGAACAGGTGTGTAGGGTGTTGCTAACATGAGAGAATGGGAAAGTGGTGGAGAGCAGTTAGTACAGAGCTGTGCTTGTAACAACCAGAGCTCAACAACGTTTATTATCATAACAGTCATAGACGACTAAAGGTTTCACAATGAATGGGTCTGATTTAGCAAATGTGTTAAACCAGTTTTGTTGTTTTCGTGCTTTCTACCTAGATCTCCTACAGAAAAGATCCCAAGAAAATGTGTACAATAAAAATGACATAAGCAGACTCACTGAACATGCAATTACAAAAAGCTAAGCAATCAGGGCACAATTCTCCTTCAGCTTACACCAATATCTCTCCACTGACTTTTTTTAAGTCACTCCTGATTTACCTCAGTTTAGGAAGAGCAAAATAAAAGTTGCCTGTGATAGGAAGGGACTAGGACTTGGTGACTCCTAGGTCCCGTCCAGTCATATGTCCTCAGTTCTTATAATGGCCTCAATATCTAACCTGACAGAGTCAGACAAACACCTTGGTATTAAAATCAAGGGGCCAATGGGATAAATGTGATTTTGTGCAAATCTGTGTGTGTGTGTGTGAGATTATGGGAGGGACATGTAAACCCATGTCTTTGTTTTTCGTTTTCAATAGTGATGATAGCACGTGTTAAAGCTTATACTTCATGGACATTTTGGTGGTGCTTTCCATATCTTATTATATCTGTCTCATCTGAAGGCATAGTCTACACTGACAAAACCAAATGCTGTATTCTTTGCTCTTTACAAACTCCCATTGGTATAACAAGAGCTTTGCCTGTGTAAGGACTGGAGATGTTATTGTTATTATTGTATTATTAATTGCTTATTCAATATGCATATAAAGTTAATATTGAATATTTTACATTTGACAGCAAGATACAGTGTAACTTTTAAACACCCCTTTGTTGTCCATAGAAAGAGTCAATATTAGTATTGTTCACTGGAATCCATTCCCAGTGTGTAGCATCTCTTAGAGTTGAAATAAATGCATCTATGATTTAAAAAAACGTTATAATGGGATATATCCTTTTAGCAAGAAAATTATATGCCACCACAGGGAATGGAAGCAGTAGAAATAATCTTTTGGAGTCTGCATTTTAAGGACCTCTTGGTATCATTTTAGAAAGGATTAGTATGGCACATCCTTTAGTGAAGTATGTGGGCCTCCATCATGGGAGACAAAGGGAAAATATTTCTCTAGCAGGCTTTTGCAGTAGGGTTATCTGTTATGATTCACTGAGGAGAACAGCTATAAGAGGTTACAAAATAGTATTCAGCAGAGAATATAAATTACTTGAAGATTTTACAGACAATTAGACAACCCTTCAGTGCATTTATAAAAGTGCTTGAGCTCTTATTTCAAGGAAACTCAAAGAGTAGCAAATTCTAAGCCAGGAAAGTTAGGACTCTGCCCTGTTCCCAACTGAATTCAGTAGCAAAATACTATTTAACTTCAATGAGTATCATGAGTATTTTCATAAAAAGCATCGCAGACCTATTGGCCTTTGCAAACACTAGTTTATTATAATTAGGAATGAATTAATCTTTCAGGCTTCCATTTGTGTGGGCTACTCAAAGCTGAGGTTTATTTGCAGGGATTGACCCCAGATCCCTGCAGGTTTGTCTGGAGATGCTGTGCTAGATTCACCCCTGGCATTCAAACTTGCACCTCCCTAGAGCCAGAGAGGCACTACACTGTGGATAATTTCATGCAAGGGAAGAGCAGGAATATCTATCAATGGGACCCACCAGTGAATTGCACAGATTACTTCAGAGATACTCTAGCAAGTATATACTAAAGATTATGAAGTTTCAGTTCTTTAGGCTTCAAATCCATCTGTCCAGGTTCTCTATTCTTTGGCGAATATGGACGCACATCTGAGTTGACACAAGAATCCTGCTCCCACCTGATTTCAAGCACCGTTGTGCACATCCCTAACTGTTATACTCATGAACAGAACTGCCAGAACACAAGTATCCCCCATGTACTGATTTGGTTCTATTCCATAGTAAATGTTTAGTGTTAAAGCTGTTATTGGTTTAGGGTGTATATTTTAGAAATCCCTTCTCAGATGCATCAGATGTGCATCTTCAGTAGCGCAACATCTGTTATTTGCTAGATGTAAACAGAACAGAAAAATGGGTATTTGCATCGTCCAAGGTTCTTTAACGTTCCAAGCAAGCTGGCTGGTTGAGTGAAGCAAATGCAATGCTTAACAAAACAATTTTTTTCTGGAGAGCAACATTTTATTAAAAATTAAATGGGTAAACTGGGTGAAATGCATTTGCCTTATGTAAACCCTAATTTTTCTATGATCCAGTGCATCCTTTAAATGTACCTGTTCTCTAATTTACTATTTCTTTGTAAACAGTATGCAATTTTTAAAAAGGTACAGTAAATATTAATCTAAACCCTACACAAATAGAAGGCAAGTGATGGCTGGTCACAAAAAACTTACTCTGTGTCAAAACATTCCAGGTTTTTATTTTAATTTAGTATTTGTACTTTGTTCCCTTTTTGCACATATGATTTCTTCCCATTGAAATGGTACATTTCGTAGGACCATAAAGGAGAGAAGGAAAAATGAAACCAATAAATATCAAAAATAGACTCTGGCCCTGATTCAGCAAGTGTCTTAAGTTTACGCTTATCTAAGTCAATGGGACTAACTGCATGCTTTATTTAGGCATGTATTCAAGAACCTTGTTGAACTGGAGCCTTGATTTGGGAGAAGTGGATTCGATCATTTTTCTTTAGAACAGTTTAACATTTCTATCAAATATCATGTCTACTTTGTGTACCTCAGTCAGTCCCTTCTTCATGTGACTATTCCAAGGCAATGCTTGACTTGGATGCATAGTCGGTTTTATATGTGTGCAGGATAATAAGAGTTATGGTTGCACAACAAGAAGAAATTATACAAATATTCCCTTGAAAAATGAAGTGTTAAAGTTGCTAATATCAATGATCAATTAATAGCATTTGTATGTAAATCTACACTTCTAGGAACAAATTCTTTGTAGATTAAATTTAATCTTTCAGAACATGATATGTGTATTTCATAACTGGTGATTTTTCAGTCATGACATTCTTCTACACGCTTGGATTCTTCTTTATTTCAAGCAGCATAAGTAAAATGCTGCCCTCTTTTGAATTTAGGGATGCACTGCACCCATATATGGGAGAATTGTCTAAGGAGTTGACTTGTAAGAGGGTTATAGAGTCTTTTTTTGGATTTGATCAGTGACAGCAAAGGCAAAGCTATTGTTTTGAATTGCTAACTAGAACGAACATAGTTCTTACTTGGACATTAAATCTTCCAAAATATTGTTTTTTTCCATTTATTTTTTTAAATAGTTTATCTTAAAAAAATGGACCTGTTCCTCCATTCTGTAACACTGTTTTTTGTACCAATGTGCCATCTGTGATGCTGTAATGGAGTGGAGAATCAGGCCCATTTTATGTTTTTGCCAGGTCTTGATTCAATTACATATTACCCATTTACTCTGGTGAAAGAATAACTATCTCTGGCAGTTGGGGGAAACCAAATTTTTGCCTGAAAACCTTCCCTGTTGGATCTCTTTGGTGGAGTGATGAGGATCAGGCTGAGACTGGTCCTATCCTGATTCTGTTCTCCAGAGGAAAGAATTATGGTCCTTATTTATTCTGTATTTATATTACGGTAACTGCCAGAGAGCCCCTATTGGTTTTGGGACTCCATTGTGTTAGGTGCTGTCCAAACCTATATGAAAATACAGCCCTGCCTTGAGCAGTTCAGGGTGGAAAGTTCCCACCGGCTGTTTCTCCTGTCCCGAGTAGGATTCAACATATTCTTTCCTACCTCGTGTCAGTGAGAGAGTGTAGGAGAGCTGGAGGGGAAATTCCACTGGAGGTTTCCCCGGCTCACTTCTTTTCTTCAGCAATGGTGTTGAGGAAATCACACGACTCTACACCTAGCCACACATACTGCTTCACTTTAAAAGAATAGATTCTAGGAGGCATCCAGCAATCTCTCTGATGGAGGCAATGGGTAAAAATGGCTACCACTTCATGTGTCACTGGGGAGTGCATGTAAAGAGGTACACAAAAGGCTAGCATTCATGGTGGTGGCATACAGAAGAGGAGAACCAACATGTGAGAACTAGCTCTCGTCTACAGAAAAATCCATGAGCAATTGGGCGTCTGGTAAGAGGAGTGTGAAAGGGGATATGTATTATGGAGGAATGTTGGGGGAGAGGAGCATACATTGGGGCAGGTGTCTCACAAGGGAGAGCAGCCTATCAGTGTTTTCCCAGTCATGACCATGCTGCCTCAGAGGGTTTCCTTTATGCATTATTATTTGTATTACAGTGGCACCCAGAATCCCCAGTCAGGACTGGGACCCCATTTTGCAGGGTATTGTAAAAACACACATTCGCTGCTTCACAAACCCTACAATCTAAAAGAAGAAAGGTAGGGGTAAGGAATACAATATATACCCAAAGTGATCAGGCTGATGAGGCATGCATCTTATTGTGTATACACATGTACACATATATTGAGGGAGGGGATATTTCATAGTATTTATTTATATTGCTTTACAAAGTATGAAGCAGAAAAGCAGCTCAACAGCAGCTTTCCTTCAAACATCTTCTAGAATAAGATAGATAGATTAGATAATGTACTGAACCACCATGAACTGTATATGCACACACACATATAAATACATTATATATATAATCTGACATACACAAAAATACATGATGATTTAATAAAACAAAACTATACAATATGGTTTCAATTGCAGTTTATATAGAAATAAAAATACTATCATAATTTTCCTTTTCCTTGTTTTATGGTGACTAGAAAAACCTGTAATGCATGTAAAACTCGTCTCTTCATTCATTCCCTAAAAATAATAGATCAGTGAGTTCTCTGATGCTGTTTTAATAATGTAATTTACAATTCCTTGGTTACCAAGCACTCACAGTATAATTAATTTCACAGACCCTTTCTACAAATTTACATGGTCTAATACAATAAGGAAGGAAGGTAGGAAAACAATCTTCTTTCCCACCATCCCTTCAAAGTACCTGGGTCTTGAGCCAGCTGGGTGGTTTAGCAGACAGTTGTTGTGTGTCGCTTTATGGGAGATGAGGTTTAATTTCTCTCTCTCTCTCTCTCTCTCTCCCTACAAAGATATATGTTACTCTGAGCCAGCCCAGACTGCAGCACTGTAGACACTGCCCTCAGTGTCCTGGGAAGAGACCTGATCACACCACATTCGTCTGGGGGCCAAATCACAGAGCTACATTAGCATCATTCTTTCAAGACACAGCTGTTCTACTCCTCCCGGATGCAAGATGTGTGTGGCCCACCCTGCTGGTCCCAAGATGTGTGTGGCAAATACTGGAGGACAAGCTGGGCTGAGGGAAGTGGAATTCTAAAGGATAAAAGGCAGGTTACAACCATTCAGTTTCCCTGACCAATTCCCTCCTTTCAGAGTCTCCGCCTGGGATAGCAGAGATTCCCAGGGATACATGCCTTGCTTTGGTCAGAATCAGCTGGCCAGTGGAGAGGTGCCTAGGCCCCCATCAGAAAATCAGATCATTAAAAGAGAAGGAAAAGAATCTGGGAGCTAACAGAATAAATACTCTTTATTTCTCAGTACAGTTAGCTTGTATATCACTTTGCAGTTATCTTTTTGCTGTGGAGGATCATTTAAATAATGCACTCTCTCTCCAGTTAGTGAAACTTCAGTCCCTGTGTCATCCTGTCCATAGATGAGATTTTGTAAAATCTATTTTTATATATTCAGCATGTAAAAAAAGGCTGTCAAGAATCCAACCATTATAGAGTTCCTGGGGGCCTGCATATGCATCTGATACTCGCTTTGATTTGAGGTATATGCTCCCATTCAAGCGATTGCTGTGTGTCAAGAGAGGTCACATACTCCATTTATATTGTCAACCAAGCAGATTTTTCTTTGTATGGAATGTGTAATGCTTGCCACTTTCTTTTTAAACAAAAGTGTTTCTATATTATTAATCATTATTATTATTATTATTTAAAATTAACAATTTTATGTGAGAAAAAAGAAGAGGTTGCTACTGAGGAGGAGGAAGAGAAGAGCAAGGGACAGTCAGGTGCCAGAAGGATTTAGGCTCCAATTCAGGAAGGTTCAGAAGCACATGAGTTATCTCACTGAAATCACATGCTTAAAGTTACACACATGCTGTAGAGCCTTGGGCAATCAGGGCCTTCGTTCCTTTCATTGCCACCATTTTGTAACATCAAGCAAAAAGTAACTATTTCTCCACTGATTGAAGATCACTGTAAATTACAGCCATGAATGTTTGGTTAGCACTGCCATAAGCTTGTGTGATTTTTTACAAGGCATTCACTGTTAGATATATCTCTTTCTCCAGTGTGCCATCGAACATTCTGCCACCTAGAGAATCAATAGGTTTCCTGGGCTGTCTCCTGATCAGTAACCTGGGGGGGCGTAGGAGGTCATGGAGCACAACACATGTCCCTTGAGCTAGAGTCACAGAAAGACTTTGGTGCCTAACTGCCTCTGTAGGCCAGAATCAGGCCCCAGTGGGAGTCTCAAAACCTCCCCTCAGCTGCCCCCGAACCTTGTAGGCACCTAAACTTGCTTGGTGCCTACATTTTTGCAGTAAAAGTTCCCTGGGTGCTTATAATTCTGCCTCTGTGCATATGCACTGCAGCCTCAGGCCTGGCATCCAGTTGCCTAAGGCCCAGAGTGATGCACAAACCAGGGAAAGAGAGGCATTCCTTCATCTATTTTGCCTGTGGGGTCCAATCCGGTAAGCAAGCTCAGACCTCGCCTACCAGATCAGGCCCCTATAGGTGAGCTTAAACAAAATGTTTGGGAGGGAAGAAGGAGGACAACCTCCATTGTAACTTTTAGTCCAGTGGTTAGGGGACTTAACCGGGTTGTGGGAGAGCCACAGTACAAGTCTGCCCACCCGCCGAGGTCAGAAGGGATTTGAACACAGAGCTGCCACATCTCAGGTGCTGGCCTAACCACTGGCTGTGCAATATTCTGATGGGAGGCTTCCTCAGTCTCTCCTGTTGAAGCTGTTTCATTGCGGATAAATAATGAAAGAATCACTGGGCCAGAGGCAAAGTGAGGGGAAAAAGCATAAGAAAGATTCTGTTGCCAGTGGCTAGAGCACTCATCTGGGAAGTGGGAGACCAGGCTCCAGTCCTGCTATTGAGTACCATAACCCTGGGCTAAAAAGTTGAAGGAAGGTCCTTCTCCTCTGCCCCACCCACTTCCAGCTCCTTGCTAAAACAGCATCGGCTCCTAATGCCAAGAGAGGGTTTGTAGCCATAGGTGCTGGAACTAGAGGTGCTGGGGGTGCTGCTTCACCCACTGGCTTGAAGTGGTTTCCATCATATCCAGGGTTTACAGCTTAGTTCAATGGCTCTCAGCACCCCCACCATACAAATTGTTCCAGCACTCCTGTTTGTAGCTGAAAATCCCAAACAGAGAGAGGCACCTCCTTGCAGCCTGGACTTAGGTGCCTATCTCCAAGAGAAGGAGTGAGGTTTAGCGCACATCCGTTGGCTTGCCATCTCCCATTGACTATCTTAGGCTAGGAGCCACTTAGCTGGTTTCTGTGAACCCCATTCTGAGTCACCTCTCTCTCCCCATTCATTGCATAGGGAGCCTAGACGTTGAACTCAGGCTTTGTGAATCCCAGTGGTTTTCTACGCATCTAAAAGTTAGGTGTGGCAACACGCTGTGTCACTGTGCCTCTGGTTTTTTGCAAAGCTAGCCTCCTATGACTTAATTGCCTGATTTTCAGAGGCACTGAGTACCTTCAGCTCCCATGGATTTCAGTGGAAGTTGAGGATGCTTACCACCTCTGAAAGTCGGGCCACAAGTCTATAGATAAATTGCACCCAGATACTATGGTGATGGGCACTTCCTAACTTCTTGTAATAATAAAACAAACAAATGCTATAAATATTAATTATTAATAACAATAATGATTAATACTAGAGCAGTGCACATCCTGCCAGGCTAACTTCATGATGGAGCTTGTAAACACCACTCTGCAGTTCAGTTTACAGGGGATTAAAGTGAATCAGCCCTTCCATTTCACCTTGAGGTTCACGGAATTCCAGCCTTTAAAGACAGCATCCATCTTCTCCCTAACTCCCCAGCGACTTGCGCCGTCCAAAAAGACTTGAAGGCAGCCTACACTACTGCTTATGTTGATCTAACTTATGTCGCTCAAGGATGTGAAAAAACCCACCCCTCTGAGCGATGCAAGTTACAGAGACTTAAGCACTGTCCACACCAGTGCTATGTTAGTGGGAGATGCTCTCCTGCCAACATAGCTGCCACCTCTCGCGGAGGTGGAGTCATTATGCCTATGAGAGAGCTCTCTCTTGTCGGCATAGAGCATCGTCACCAGACGTGCTACAGCAGCTGCGGCAATGTAGTGCTTCTAGTGTAGACTAGCCCCCAGGCATTCCGGAAAGAGTTCCCAGGGCTTCTTGTGTGGAAGGGAGCAGGAGGGAGGTCAGGTTGGAAGTAGTGTTTGCAGATTTCATAGCTCATAGACTTTAAGGCCAGAAGGGATCATCATGATCTCCTGCACATTGCAGGCATAGCTGAAATATAATGACCCTTGATAAAATTGAGTAGGTTCACGGATCAAAGTAAATGTTTTGCATAACTCTAATTATCTGCTATCTTTCCTTCCTTGCCCCAGCCCTGCCCACATATGCATGTGTCTTTGCATCCTTTCTCCTTCCAGTTAAACTACATACAAGTATTTTGCTTTGAATTAACTGGTGCTCATTCAAGATACATTCTATTAACATGCTTTTATCCTCTTCATAAAACTCTCTTTTACTCCCATGGATCTGATTGCAAGATCAAGGCCCTTATGTAGAATCTACATTGAATTTCCAAGATCGAATCTATCTAATTAATATGAAGGGTATTTTTAGTATAAAGTTATTTTTGTTTTCAGCGTGACTGGCAATGTTGAAAACAAAGCTAAATCATATTTTAGAAGAGAAGTTTCAGAGTAGCAGCCATGTTAGTCTGTATTTGCAAAAAGAAAAGGAGTACTCGTGGCACCTTAGAGACTAACAAATTTCACTGTTTCCACTGAATGCATCCGATGAAGTGAGCTGTAGCTCACGAAAGCTTATGCTCAAATAAATTTGTTAGTCTCTAAGGTGCCACAAGTACTTCTTTTCTTTTTAGAAGAGAAGTTACAGGTGAAAATTATCAAAAACATCTTGGTTTAATAAAATTTTGGAAGTACTAGTAATGGAAATCTCATCTATCAGAAAAACACTGATCACAGTCTACTTCTTTTGGAGGACAAAATAGCTTTCCAGCAATCAAGTCTGCTGTTCTTTTGCAATAGTCTGCCAATTGTAGTGCTCTGTTAGGGCTTGTCTACATTACCCGCTGGATTGACAGGCAGCGATAGATCCAGCGGGGGTTGATTTATCGCATCAAGTCTAGATGTGATAAATCGACCTCCGAGCGCTCTCCCGTCGACTCTGGTACTCCACCAGGGCAAGAGGCGCAGGCGGAGTCAACAGGAGAGCATCAGCCATCGACTTACCACGGTGAAGACGACTTACCGCGGTAAGTAGATCTAAGTATGTCGACTTCAGCTACGTTAGTCACGTAGCTGAAGTTGCATAACTTAGATTGATCCCCATCCCTAATGTAGACCAGGCCTTAGAGAGCTATATCCTGCACTTGCAAAGAGATGGTACCTTGAAAGCACAGGTTGGGTGATCAACAAAAATGCTTCAAAGACACCCTTAAGCAGAGAATTTCACCTCATGCAGCGTAAATACTGATAACTTCAAAGATACAGCCAAGGACAGACCTGAACGGAGAGCAACTATCAATAACGATTGTAACCACTTTGAAGACAGATGCAAAAAACTGACCAAAAAAGGGCTAAAGGTCATGCCAAGTATTCAGTGGGAGCCTGCATATTCTTCTGTGACATCTGTTGCTTCTCATGAATTGGACTATAGAGTCACATGAAGAACACACACGATTCTGTGACGTCATCATCATGTACAGTGGGGAGCTATAATATGTACGTTTCTAATTATTAAGGCCAAGATTGTCTCCCCTAGATCTACCTGACAGGTACCTTCCACACAGAGATCTCTCCCTTTTGTGCAGAAGGGAAGGTTCAGCCAACTGTGCCCACTGCTCTTTCCCCCTCCAAAAGATACAAAGGAATCTCCACAGGTTTTGGGTCCATCTTGTGCTAGGGGGAGAAACAGGGTAGGCTGTGGGGAGGAGAGTGTGGGTCAGAAACACAGTCTGAGTAGCGGCATCATCCCCATCTAGCTCTGTGAGATTTCCTCCCCTGTGAAACCCATCCCAAGGGTCTAGCATATGGCTCTGTACTGTGCACAATGTTCCCACTGAATGCTAATATTCATACTCACTACAGTATTACAGTAGTATTTATATACATTATATCAGCCACTGGATCCATGCCAGCTAAAATGGTATCTTGACGTTTCAAGAACCAAATGGAGGCCCGTAGAGAAAGTTTATAGTTGAGCCAAGTAAAGCTTACCACAAGTAAGCCTGGGGGTTCTTAACTGGTTTATTTATAGTCTCCACTTGCTTTTGCACACTGAACACATCCACACACCTAGCACAAGACTCCACAGAAGGAATTCAAAGCAACCAAACAGAGCAGGCAGCAATGGTCCTTAGGGTCAAGGAAATAGTTATCATATCATTCAAGGTAGGTGAGCTTATCTAGTTTTGATTTTTCCAATGTAACTAACTGGCACTTTCAGTGATCAGGATAACCACAGCTGTAATCTAATGTGATCTGGAGCTTATTCACTGATCACAGCTGTGTAATTTCAGGTAACGTGCTTCTCTTGTTTAGTTTTGTTTAACGTTGTTAAATATATAGTCAGACCATCTGCACAGTATTTTTTTAAATTGGAAATTACTACCATAACTTCCTTTTTATATATCAATAAACTAAACAGCAAAATTTCAAAGGGATCCTTCTCTACCAAACACTGAAGCAGAATGTTTGTCCCACGCCACACCATTGCCTAATTGCACACTAATTGGACAAAAGTGATTAAATATTTCAAGATCTTTACTAATTGCCTCTATTTTAGCTTTAAAATTTGCTTGCCACCAACAAATTTAATGACACTGGTGTCTAGTCATCAGCAAAAAGCCCAAGAGTTGCTCTTTAAAATGTACCTAGTCAGAATATTTACTGATTGTGCATTGTTGTTTCCAATGTAGCTTAATTAGAAATCCAATCAGTTCTCTAAGTCTAATTATACTTGATTTGTAGATTCAGACTATGATACGTAATGACACTAAGCAACCAGCGATAAACGTGCTTGAAATGTAACAATTAGAGAAATATTTTAATGCATGTCTTATCATTTTAGAAACCCTAAGAAATATATGAGATCAAACACAAAAGGAAATGCAGAGATTTATGACAATAGATTTTTTTAAAAACATGTTTTCAATATTTCATCGTGGAGCAATACAACTAATATCAGTTTGGTACTGCAAAATATTTCCCATGTTTGTTAATTAGGGAAAAACAGAAACAGTGTGTATTTTGTGTATATTTAGAAATATAAAAAATGCTTGTCTATAATTTGAGGGCCACATATTACAGGAATGGTTCCCCATCAGTTTTAAATGGCATTATGCATTAGATAATACAGTCTGATTTAGAGAGAGTTGCAAAGATTAAAGGCAACACCATCAATTAGTTAAATTCCAAATTTGTACCCACTCTTAACTTGTTAAAATGTTATGAGAAATGTCCTTTAGAGTCCAAGGACCAATTGCTTCCCTCTATTCTGAGCCATGTAGGGAAGCAAACATGCATTAATGTTATTTTAGACCCCAATCCTTTGCTCACATCCATACACTCAGCAGATCAAGTTGCAGGATTAGCGCCTTCAACTATCAATTTTTGGGGGCTGGGATAACTTTTGGTTTGTACTTTGTACAGCACTAAGCACATTGATGATGCTTAACAAATAATAACTGTAACAATCGTTTAAAATATATAATAGTAATAATCATGCTACATTGATCCAAAAAGTATAGAAGCTGGAGGAGCTGAACAGCACGCGACAGTATCGCAAAGCCCACAATATCCCATCCGCATTTGAGACTGCTAGAGTTTTCACAACTTGTCTCCCCTTCTGTATCTCTGGAGGTAAGATAGTGGGCAGCTACAGACTTGGCACCTAAAGTATTATGATCCCAGACCTGAGGCAGAGAACAAAGCAGGAGGGCAACCACCTCACATTGTTGCCCTGATTCCCTGCAGGATCTGAGTGATTAGGAAGTCATGTCCACTGATTCCTCCACACAGGGTTGCTAATCCTTCCCCTCTGAAAGGAAAATGCATTGAGTTTTCTACTGCTACTTTACCACCTCCCAACGTTTGGTTTGCTTTGGTTTTTCACTGGGGAGGAACATTTCCTGCCTAAATAAAAATCTACTACTTTGCGACAGAGAAAAAGTTCAAATAGCCAATCTCTGTTTGTGTGGGGTCTGCACAAGATAAATGTTGAGAACTCACCCTGCTAATTACAGCAGCTCTAGAAGCAACTCATTAATAAATCACTACACGAATAAAAGCTATTCCCAGAGTTCTGGTGACACTGCTGAAAATAGGGGCAGGACAAACAAGGAAGTAAACAAAAAGATTCATGTTAATTTCAGTTCAGTTAGAAACACAGAGGGTAAAATTAATGGTCATCAAGAAGGAAAGAATGAAGTTGGTAGTGACATAAATACCATTTTGAGAATACTTTAAGGCAGTGTGGCACAGTGGATAAAGCACTGTGCTGAGACTGGGTTCTGTTCCTAGCTCCCCCAGTGACTGACCCTGGACAAATCACTTCAATGCTCTTTGCCTCAGTTTCCACATCTGCACAATGATACTTACTGCCTTGGTAAAGCACTATCAAATCTGTGGTTGAAAAGCCCTAAATAAGAGCTGCATATTATTATTTTCAAGCTTCCAAGATGGTATTGTTCCCTAAAGAGATTAAAAGAAAATTAAAAAGCACTTTAAAAAGTAATCAATCAGTGATGAAGTGTCCTTTAAAGAATAAATGGCATGACGTGGAACTGTAAAAAACAAACAGAATTTTCTTTGCTTTAACGGTTCTAATTTAAATAGACGATTTTTTTTCCGAACTCCACCTAATCCATATGGGTCTATTTTTTTTTCTTTCTTTCTTCCCTGCCCATAATATAGATAACTAGATAGGACAAATTATTAGAAACACAATGAAATAAAATATTTCATATATAGCTCCCCAAACCAGCCAATATTCAATATTTGATCTTTCTTTACTTTTTCAGCTGTGTGTAATCATCCTTGAACATTTATTTTGCCTTCACTTTTTTGTTCTTTGATATTATTCAAAGCATCTGCCTTGGCCCTTATTGCCACACAGCGTTCTATTTATTTGATCAAAATGCAGCATTGCTTTTCATTTTACTCTGTTCACAGGGTGTTGCTTTCATTGATTAATGTCTCAGGCTCAAATAAAATGCTAATCATATTGAATAAAAAAATGTATAAACTCAATACGCTCGTCTGTGGTGCTAGCATCAGAAGTAGCTTATTAACTGAGTTCTGATTTAGGTTTAAAATCCAAAGCATTCCCCCCCCACCCCTCCTAATGGGGGAGAATCTCTCTATTTGTAATCGGTCAATGTAGGGCAGTGGTTTTCAACCTTTTTTCATTTGCGGACCCCTTTGGAAATCTTAGACATAGTCTGCAGACCTCCATGGGTCCACGGACCACAGGTTGAAAACCACTGGTGTAGGCTACATGTGCCCGCTGTGCCTGAGCCATATAGGACGTAAAGCTGTTACGCCCACCTGCTTCTTTCGCTCAAGCTGTAGAGACTCACGCTTTTAGCTCAGAAGGTTCCCCAATTCAATGTCAGCCAAGCTAGTGCTGATCCTATACTCATTTCTGAGGACTAGCCTGGCATCTACGAGTAAGTACTGGAGGTTGAAAAGATAAAGGGTGGGTTAATTCTAAAAAGAAATTTTCTGTTTAGACAAAATCAGCTGATGAGCCAGTTCTCCCATTTTATTCAAAGACCCAGCTAGTCTGGGTTGAGGGTGGAGGTTGTCAAAGTGGGGAGGATTAAAGCCTCCGTCTTCCCAGGATTTACCTACATGCTTAACTTTATTCACTGTGAGAGATCACACTGAAGTTAACAAGGCTTCACAGTGAGTTAAGTTAAGTACACATGTAAGTATCTGCAGGATCAGGGCCTTAATGATTAAGGCCTCAGTTAAGGAAAGCACTGAGCAGGTTCTTAAATCCATCAGGACAGCATGTCAGCATAAATTCAAATTAAAGCATGTGCTTAAATTCCATTGATTTCAGTGGAATGTAAGCATGTGCCTAAAATCAACTTCTATTTAAATACTATGCTAAACAGGAATGCTTTCCTGAACCAGGGCCTGAAAAAGAAACCACATAAACAATGTAATAAATTTCACAGTGGAAAATGCCCTATTGGTACAGCATGATTACCAGATTTTTTAACTTGAATTCTTTTTATAAAAATCTATAAATGCAGCAAGAACTGAGCTAAGATGACTTTAGAAATAGTCAAGAGCCTGGAACAATGCATTGACCAGTTTTCTCTAAAAGGAAGCTTTAATCATTTTAAAAAGATGTTATATATGTGTATATGTGCCATTACTTCCCAGTTTTATCTTTTTCTCTTATTAATAAGGTCTGGCCCTCTTTAACATGCAACAAGAGCCTAATGAGCCATGCAGCCTTCTGTAATTTCTTCACTGTTGAAAATGCCTGACACTAATCTATGTCATTTATACTAATAAGAGATGGATCAGCTGATATTTGGTGCAGTGAAAATATGCTAAATATACTTTATTGAATTGCATGTAGCAATTTCTCACCACGTTTACTGTATTATGGCAACAGATGCGCTATAATGTCACAGAGCTGTGTGTATTGCACAATACATTGAGAAAAATGAAAAAGAAGGCTGACATTCAATGATATATTTGCTTTATATTTTATGCAAACAGTGTGTCAAACAGATACTGCAGGAAAATCATATCCTTGGAGAGGTTTCAGTGTTCAAGTGCAGGATTTACAGTTTATATTAACAATGAAGTACTGACCTAAAATATGTCATCACATTTCATACTAAGTGGACATTAATTAACACTAAATGACAAAAGAATCAATCAGGAGTTTGTGCGTTATGTATGTCTGCATTCCAAAACAACCGAGCATTATTGATGCTAATAGCAAGGCTTTAATTATGGAATAACATGTCTGGGTGGCAGTTGGAGAGGAAGCATTCCTCAGTAGTTTATTTTTACAATTGAAATGCTTTATCTGAGTTATATCACTATCTGACATAATATTTAGTTCTCATGTAGCTCCACTTATTCAAGTGTTTTAAAAAGAAAAGGTCAGTATTCTGTCTATGTTACAGACGGGAGAACATAGGAACAGACAGGTGGAGTGACTTTCCCACGGTCTCATAAGTCAGAAGCAGAGAGGGTAAGAGAATGACGGTCTGCTGACTCCCAGGCCAGGGCCCTGTCCATGGGACCATTGTGTTCCCTACACATGAAGACACATAACACAAGACAGAGAACTGCAACAACTGTTTGTATTTCTAAGCTTACACACACAAACACACACAAAGATAATTTTTGGTATTGGATATGGAAGTTCACACTCCCACTTGCACCTAATGGGAATTACATGAGTGCATTGTGGGGGCGGGCTCTGGTTTTGGTGGATGTGGGCATCATTTAGGTTACCGCTGGTGGCCACGTGTAATAAGTAGAGGTAGGAGTTCTTTGCGGGCCTCAAACTCAGTCCTTGCAAAGGGGAGGAACACAAAAATCCTAAGACTATAACTTGCTCTGGAACATGGGCGTTGCAGGGGGCATGGCTAGCAGTTCTGTGCAATGTGTCAATCGAGTGGGGGGGTATAATGTGGGTGTCTCAGCGTGGATTTGCAAATGAGGTGGCAGGCTTTTGTCATTTGGCCAGGGTTTGACCTATAGTCAATAATACTAGGAGCATAGGAATTGGCACACTAGATCAGATCAGTGATCCATCTAGTCCATATCCTGTCACTGCCAATGGCTGTTATGAACTGTTTCAGAGGGAGATGCATGAAGCCATAATGGACAACTGTGGAATAATCTACCTATTGAGAAAGTTTCTTCTGAAAACCTATCAGCTAGTGCTTGGTATATGTCCTGAACCATGAGCATGAATGTCCCTTTTAAATATATTTTTATCCTAGTTAACATAACTGTGGATGTTCTCTGTCTTCATTTGGGTATCCCGATTCTTTTATGAATCCTGCTAAATTCTTGGCCTCAGTGATGACCTGTGGCAGTGATTTACAAGAGCTTATGTATTGTATAAAAAGGTATTTCCTTGTATTCTTTTTTAACGTGTTGCCTTTCAATTAGATTGAATGGCCTCTTGTTTTTGATTTATGAAAGCACCCAATCTACCTTATTATTGTATGGATTTATCTATCTTCTTGCATTCATTTCCTTTCTAGACAGTCCAAATCTTTGCAATCAATCTCACTATCTTCTTTATGTACTCAAAGAATTCTAGAAGATTAGGGAGGCACAAGCAAAAGCCATGCTCCTTCGTTTTTATACCATATTCATAGAGATGTTAAGGAATTCTACTTTTAATTATCACTTCATTCATTTATTTGGTACTGAGGTAAGTCTTACTGATCTGCAATTCCCAGGATCACTCCAGCACCATTTCTAAAGATAGCTACATCATTTGCCTCCAGTATAATAGCTGGTTTTATTGAAAGAGTGCATATTTTTGTTACTAGCTCAACCGATTCAGAGATCTTGGATAGGTACCATCCAGTCCTGAAGACTTGTTCTGTAATATATCAGCTTGTTTCAAAACCAGACCAATCTGTCCCTGGCTCTGCAAAGAGGATGTCTGGGTATATATTTCCCCAATATCATGTCCCTATCCTCCTTAATATTTTATTTATTATTTATTTATTATCATTATTATTATTATTATTATTACTACTACTATTTATTCACACGCCAAAGCCATCACTCAGTTCTATTCACTTATGTGCCTTTGTATAAAAGGCTGATTACTGGAAGAGCAGATGTTGTAGGTCACCGCTGGCAGTTCCGTGAAGAAACCCTGCATAACATGTGCCTCCCTGATCATTCATTACCCAGTGCTCTTCGTGTCTCTTTACTATATTTATTATTTATTTATTTGTTTGGATTGTGGTAATGTCTAGGACGTCAGTGTGCAAGGTGCTGTACAAACACCCAACAAAAAGGTAGTCCCTTCCCTAAAGAGATTAGAGTCTAAATATAAGACCAGAGACAAAAGGAGGATACAGAGAGAGGGGGGGAAACACAAGGAAACAATCAAAAATATTGGTCAGCATCACTGGCAGCAGTTTCATGATATTACATACTATGCCCCAACTTACTGAAAACCTATACCTGCAAATCTACATCTCTTAAAATAATACTAATCTCTAACGTTATGGTGCTTTCCCCTTCATTCATGTCGCTTTAACAATGCAGATATCACACTGACTCTGTATATACAGTTTTGTAACCTGTTTTGAATTCTTCTTTTTGGTTGATTTGAATAGTATTTCTCAAATTCCAAGAAATGTCCCTTGATTTATCATCTCAGAGCTAGAAGCCCTAAGGGCAGATTGAATTGTGGGCTATCTCGATCTGTAATTCATCCCCTGGACAATTACTGGACATATATGTTCCAGCATCATTCTCCTCTTAACCTTCACCAGCATAAGCATGTTAACTCCCCAAGGAATTAACAATCTGTCTGAAGGTGTGACTGAAATGAGCTTGGCTTTTCCTTAGAATTCGGTGACCTATCCTACTACAGTATGACTTATAATTTTGTTGTGCAAAAACAAAATGATCTGCCAGGAAACACTAATAGTGCAATGTCATCACTGATGTCATGTGTGTTAATTGAACTATTACTTATTATTATTATTACTTAGCTTCATAAATTGAAGGAAGCTGCAGCTCTACCACGGCTGGAGACCAACATTAATCGGAAAGGATGGGTATAGATATGTGTATAAATATATATACACACACACACAGACATTATGTAGCTGTAATTTAGTTCTATATGTACACACAGGCATGTGCTTTATTATGGACTAGCTTCATTTGCAAGTGTTACTCCATATTCCTGATCTGTCAATCAAAGACATGCAGGCATATGCCCTGTAAGTGTAGGTCTTATGCCCTGCATCTCGACATTTTCTGACAGATGTTAGCTAATGTGGTTGTAGAAGGTTCACTGTGGATGCAGTGAGCCCAATAAATCTTCCTCTTAAATGCAGGCACTCCACCATCCCAGCATCTTATACCTATAATACATTTTAATTACTTGGCTATTTAAATTACACTAAATTAGATTTACACAGAGCAGCATCATGGATTTCTCAATTTACATTTAATCCACAGCAAACAAAATAAAAACGGCAAACACACTTTTATTGGAATGTGCAGCAGCTACCGACGTCTGATACCTTTAAAATTATTAAGTGACAAAGATTACTAGCACTAAGGTTCTACTTTGCTTCCCCATTAGCCATTTAGGTGACAGCTGCTGTATTACACATAAAGATGAACCATTCCTTGAGGGATGATAGTGGTTCCGCTGTGACACTAGTGGCATAAAGCATTATCAGACCATAGCTGTGCGTAGAGCCATCACAGTCTCCTAGGCACCTATCAGTACCCTCATTATCTGCATCACAGAGTGTCTAGAAAGAACACTGCCAGGCTTCACAGCTTTGCAGCTCATTTGAGAAGCGGAAATTAAATGTCCCAGGAGAAAAAACAGGCACATTGTAACAGCACCAGTGCTATACACGAATAACATGTTGACTGCTGTTGCACTGACTTCTGTCTCATTAATTTAATAGGCTCCTGGAATGGGGATGGGAAGGTAGAGAGGCAGCCTGTACAAGCAGATTACTGAACAGTGCTCTCATTGTATTCTTCGTGAGCTCATACCAGAGCGAGAACTTGCACTATGTATTGCAGCACTTCAGATAGTCATCTGGGCTTTTGGAGCTGCTGCATGGTGAAATAAAACAGAAAGCGACCACAGAACAGACACAAAATTAGCTGATCATAAACATAATCTATGTTCATATTATGCAGAATCCCTACGTGAAGTGAAGAAAGCCGTACAAGGCTACAGACAAAATAAAAGCGTTATGTACAGCAAATGTAGCCCTATGCCTGTGATAGCATTAATTAGAAGCTTATTAAAGAGGGACTTGCTTCACTGATACCGTGTCCTTTTTGCAGGACTACCCTTTAAGAGTTTAATTTGACTCTGCTGCTTAACGGATGGTATTTTGGTTTGGTTCTCTACCAAAGGGTGAAACTCACACCTGTGCTGAGGTGAAGCAAAAGGCTCCCACACCACTTCAGCGTCCGTGAGACTTCAATAGAGCATAGCCCTTTCACAGGCCTCAGTGCAGGGGAGAATTTCTCCACAAATTAGTGCCTTTAACAGATCTCACTCCCGCTGAAATCAATGGGAGTTTTGCCATTGATTTCAACTGGAGCCAGGCCTCTGTTCTCTGTCATTTTACGTTTAGATGCGACTGAAGGACCTTTGTTTTTCTTATTTTAACACATTTAGTCCGTTTTAGCTCTTTACTTACAAGGACTTCCATGGATTCCTCTCTGTGTTGCAGTTGGTATGAAATTCCTGTGGACTTTATTGGAAACAGGATTGATCCCACAATGTCTATGTTTTGATAGATATTCATGTGAGCGTCTTCTGCGATAATAGTCTGTGTGTGTGCGTGCATGTGTGCACATGCACAAACCTATGTGCATCTTTCTCTACACAGTATATCTAGATACAGGGTGACAT
This sequence comes from Lepidochelys olivacea, assembly GCF_965140295.1. NCBI lineage: Eukaryota > Metazoa > Chordata > Testudines > Cheloniidae > Lepidochelys > Lepidochelys olivacea. The sequence goes on along the minus strand of NC_140412.1, from coordinate 109,636,374 downwards.
CATTCCCACTGCCCCACATCCATGAATCAGGGGGGCTCTGGCCACACAACGGCAAGTCATCCACCTTTTCAGTGTTGTCCTTCCCCCTCCAGACTCCACAGAAGCTGTTCAATAGGTCCAGAGACCATGCTGAAATATGGGGCATAAGTGGCTAGGTGGAGAGGAGCTAACAGGGGTGTATATCAGGCACCATTTTGGCCCTCTAGCCCCAGGGAGATTCTCTGGAGGAGAAGATATTACAGCCTGGGACAGCTGTACTATCTTTTATCTGAAAACACACACACACAGAGACCCCTGGCAGCACTGGGAGCAGCTGGGTTCAGCAAAGTGCTGGAAGAATATTTCCCTATGGAGCACACTGCCGGGGGCTGATGGGAGCTAGAGTGCTAAGGCACAGGGCATCCACGCAGAGAGTCCTGGCTTGCTACAGATCCAAATTCCTGGGGATCTTGCAGGTTTGTGGGCAGGTCCCATGGCTTATTGTGTATGGAGGGAAAGCCTGCAAGGCAGTCCTCCTGTGGTCTTTTCCCCAGAAGAGGGTGAGACGGATAATATATATAATTTGTACTATGATCATGGTTGAGAAGGCATTTCTATGTAAGCTTTTAGGAGAAGTGCCTCTAAGATTTGCATATTTATTTTCTACTACATTTATCTTTGTCGCTGAAATTTCTCAGACTTCTTCTCAGCCCAAGAGTGAATTTTTTTTTTAACATTTTGTAAAATGATGTTTGGCTGATTTTGAGTTAACCAAGCATGGAAAAAGCACATTTCATGAATTAAGATATTTTTCAGATGCTGTTCTTGCGCTTAGACATCTCCCTCCTGCTTGCCTGTGACTTAACCCAGGGAACGGGGACAAGGTGCATAGGACACATCAGAAGAAATGGTTTAGAAATAATTAAATTATAGAAAGTGTTTACAACTTGTGCTCTGCACAAGTGTAGTACATGACTTTCCTTTAATCATTCCCCAGTGCTTTGAAGAGATGCACTCCAGACATGCACACACAGGGCTTCTGTTTGAATGTGCAACGATGCAGTCAGTCAAATAAATACACTCAGGGCCTGATCCTGTACCACAAAAATAGATGAAAATCATATTGATTCCAATGGGACCAGAGTCAGGCCCTTAATGGGCCAAATCCACCCTGGTGTAATTATACTGAAGTTAATGGTGGTACACGAGGGATGAATATAGTTCCACTGTTTATTTGACTCTCACATCATACAAAATTAGGAGAGGAAGTATTACATGTATTTGAATTTGGGATCATTTCAATCTCCAATCCTAAGCCTGATTCCACTCTAAGAGCAGTTTCAGCTCTGTGTAACTCCACCAACTTCAATGGAGTACTCCTAACATACACAGGTGTGAATGAGATACAAATATATCCCCATACCTTAAATGAATACTTGTTCATGAGTGCACTCATGAATTCCTTTATTTCAATGTGAAATCAAAGTTCTCTTCTTTTTTCCACAGTTTTCTATGGCATTTTAAATGAGGAAGTTCAACACAAAAAGCTGTGTTAATGATGCAAGTTGATGATCAAAATTTTCAAAGTACAAAAGTCAGGAAATAAATAGGAGCTATAAGTCTCCCATGTTACACATATCCACCCCAAGACATGTAAGCTTCTGCAGGGTCCTGTTTTCATACTTCTCCTATTCATTGTGTACATGGGGCAACTGTGAGCTGGAGGGAGCTGCAATTTCACTGGTATGTGGATGATTTGCAGCTCTATTACTGTTTTCGTAACAAATCTGTACAGTCTAGTGTCATTAGTTTGTATTTGCCTAGCTGGGATAGAGACTGATAAAAAAAAAGGTAACTTTCAATACAGATAAGACAGAAGTGATTCTGTTTGGTTGAGGACAGGATCTAGAGACAGTCTAGCAGGGATAGTGCCTGCCCTCATCAATGAGGAGGTATTTCTGTATCTTTGATTGCGCCTTGAGTCTCCAATGGGTTTGCTTGGCAGGAGTGTCTCTTTTCATCTACCTTGGTACAACAAGCCAAATTCATCCCTGATTTAACTCATTGACTTCCATTGAACAGGCATAAATCACTACACAAAGTGCCAGGCAGTGAAGAATCCAGCCCAGAGTCAATACATCAAAGAGATATTAAAGTCTGCCATCTCTGTAGCCAGTTTCTTCATAGCCACAATACATCATACCAGAAAAGTTGCCCATCCTTTCTAAGACAAAGATGGGAGAATTTCCATTTGTTCACAATAGCATCTTGACAATTCTCTGGATTTTGTTATAAATTAAGGACCTGATGTACCTGTCTGGTTCTGCTGATTGAGCAAGTGCTGGATGGGGGTACAGGCTGGAGGAAACAGTGGATCAACAGAATACAGCCCCCTTTCCTCATCATTGGGGATTGGTCCTGCTTTGAGCAGGGGGTTGGACTAGATGACCTCCTGCTGTCCCTTCCAACCCTGACATTCTATGATTCTATGATCATGGGGAAGCCATGATGCTCCAAGACCATACAATCAGGTTTCTACAGGCATGCCAGGTACATGCTGGGGAAGGGAAGGGAAAAAGGCAAGGAATCATCCTCTCCAATCCCATGTGGATATAGTGCATAAAAATGTACATTGACCCTTTCATCATCATCTTACATTGCTTCTCCTCCACATTATAACCATTACAACCAACCCTCCAAATTATAACCTCCAATTTATCCCTTCATTCTCTCCTCTCCCCAAAAAATTTGGGGCAACGGCTGGGAGGGAACCCATGAGAATATAGCTTCTGAGGGATCTGTACTCATATGATCACTACTCATATGATTTCGGAGGAGGGCTGGGAAGAGTATGAAGGCTATGGGCCTCCGTCCAAAACCTTCAGCCTTGTGTAGCTGTCCCTAAGACTACCAGGACTTCCCTAGGCTTGGAAGGCCAACTCCCCTGCCTACTCTGTGGCAGTATGGATTCAAGTTATAGGGAATCTTTGATGATTTCAGCAAACCCTTCATATAGGAAAGAGAACAACCACCTCTCCTTTGTATAGTTGATGTAACTAAATCAAATGTGCTGCCATTAATTTGTTCTCCCAATATTTCAAACCTTCTGGGCTGAAGGTTTGGGGATTGGAGAGATATGGAAACAAAGGTTTATTTATGTCTAGCCTTTTCCTGTTCACCCTCCAAATATGTGAGGTGGCTGGCAGTAAAGGCCAGTTTCTGATCTCAGTTACATAGCTGTAAATCTGGAACAGCTCCATTGACTTACATTGAGTTAATGCAGATTTACACCAATAACTGAGAGCAGCATTTGTGATTCTTTTTATTTTAAGATGTCTGGAGGTCAGACCACGGAATAAGACCTGAGGGCATTAATATGCACTAGTCTCACCTCCATTAGTTTCCAATGACAGTTATCTTTACCACTGTTCCAGCATGCTATTATTAATAATGCAGTAAGTTTGGAAAGCCAAGTCCACTCATCTCAGAGGTAATTAAGTAACATTTTCTTAACTCTTGGTCATTTAAAGCCCCTAAAGAACTGGTTCATTGTTTTGTCCACCTTATCAAAGAATTCTTTAGGAATTTTGATAGGGAGGATATTGAAAACACTCTAGGCAACCAGTTTCTATGAAATGCACTTTGCCTGCCTAACCAACCAATATACAACCTGTTCCAAATAGGAGCTTCATTTTGCAATTTTCACAATAAAGGAAGAAAATTTGCCTCATCTAATCCCTCCATTGAATTTGTCACCTGAATCCCCAGATACTTTCTATTCTTTTCTACCCATATAAAACGACTCCGTCTTTGAAGAATATATTTTATATGAACTTAATCTCTACTGGGAGAAGTTCTGGGTTTTATAAATTTACTTTTTGCCAAAGCCCTTATTGAAACTATCTAATTCACTTATTTGGGTAATGATATTAGTGGGTTATAAATACACAGTAACACGTTTTTCTCATAATAGGACCAAAACCTGTACCCATCAAAGTCAACAGCAGTGATCCCACTGTCTTTGCTGGGACTAGATTAGGCCTGTAATGCAATAGTGTTTTTCCTTAATTGTTATGTTAATTCCTGAGATATTTTTAAAATTATTATTCCTGATATTTTTCCCAGCTATATATTTCATTCCCCAATTGAAAGAGCCAGCCTTATCTGGACCCCTGTTTTAAATGTACTTTCTGTAATATTTCAGTGTATTAGCACATTAGCCCCTGAAAGCCAGATTCTCCACTGTATTGCACTGTATTGCGTAGTTATGTATACTTGTGCAAGATGAGTGCTAGGTACATGTAAATACTATCAATGTTCTTCACTCTCTTTGCTGGCAGCATTTTACAGGAATCAGGCCTTGAGTCTTAATAATAATGCCTAGCTCTCATCATCCACTGGTTTCAAACTGCTTACAGAGACTATCAGAATTGATATACCCATGTTACAGATGAGGAAACTGAGGCAGAGGGGTGTAGTGACTTGCCCAGGGTCACCCACCAGGCTAGTGACAGAGCCAGGACTAAAACTCGGGTTTCTTCAGTCACAGTTCAGTGCTTTATCCACTCGGCCATACTATCTCCTTATAGATACTATCTCCAGTCTAAATTTGGATTTGAATCCATACTTTTTTATTCATTCAAATTTGTTCTGGTTTTAATGTATTAAATCAAATGTAATAGTTCAATGTAGGTCTTTTTAAAAAAAAGTTAAAAATTCTTGAACTTTCAGAAAAGACAAAAAATGCATGAAAGTATGACAAACTTTGCAGGCTCTTTATGGATGCTGGACTCTCCCAGACGCACAGCTACTAAAATGCCTTCTGCCACTTAGCAAAGAAGTTGTGCCCTATCCTGTGTGGTGACCAGAGCACCTGGCCAGAAAAATACACTTGTTCATAACAGATCAGCCGACCTCCTCAGCACCATTGGACACCAAAAGCACATCACTCCTCTGCTGTGCTCATTCTTCTGGATCCTGGGTCAAGTTTAAGATCTTGATCCTTCCCTTCAAGGTTCTCAGTGGATTGGGACCAGACAACATCCTTTCTCTCTGGGACATTGATTCTCCTTGACAGTGCCACTGCTCAGGAACAATGGAGGCCTCTAAATCAAAATGAACCTTTTCACAGCAACTGGCCAACAGCTACGGAACTGACTTCCGCACAAACCTCTCCACATACAGGCCCAAATATAAAATTGATTCCCTCAATCTTACTTTCCCGCTTTTCATTTCACTTAGCATTTATGGGGGGGAGGGAAAGGCATAATAATTTACACCCCCTAAGGGGAGGAAAGGAGAGAGCAATATCAAAGATAAATCATTCTGCTTAGATTATTTTTACTTTGTAAAACACTCCAACTAATTCAGTGATGGCAGTAGTATATAAACTAAGATTGAATTGACTTTTTTTTTTAAGATCTCAAAAATGACTAGCCATATTTACAAAAATTTTGAACAGCACATTTCGCCTGCCGACGGAACCTTGCATACCAAGTTTCAGCACAGCATATGTGGAAATAGCCAAGACATTAAATTGTGAAACTCTGGGTCCTCTCCAATCCTCAGTGAACATCACTATTTCAGAACCCATGTTTGTTCCATTAAACTCCCATCAGTGAGAGTTTAGCATGCAGAATGAGTGCAGAATACACAGAAACGATTCACACTGAGGATAAGAGAGCTGCTGAGTAGATTGTAAAGGAAAATTCTGTCCTAATAACAGATATACTGACAGACTCTTAACTCAGTTCACAAGCCAGGATAGTCTAATATTATTAACCTGCTTCATTTCAAGGAATGGTCACTTTATGCAGAGACTATGTATAAAGTTTATATAGCTAAAAAGGCCATTAGCAAAATACAAGCTTTGGAGGAACCAGCAGAATTCAGTCTACATACACACAGTAAGCACATTTTCTACTTTTCAGTCAAGAAGTCATTGGCAGTGTCAGTGCTTGAAAACTGCATGGCTCAGACATTTCTAAACCCTTTTAATGCATTACAAAGGGCACCCTTTATTGTTGCTTTGTTTTTCTTCTGCAGCCCCTCAGTATGGCTGCCAGTGTGTACTCCTGATAAGCAGTGAGCTATGCAGATGCTGTTAGGTTTCACTGCATACAGTACCACACGACGTGCCAATACCCATATGTGGGACACAATGTGTCACAAACAACCAAAAAGGGTGATACACCCTCCTCCCCTTGCAGCCCAGGAAACTTAAAAGCATACGAGATTAATTTTCATGGGCCACATTGTACCATCTGTAGAACTCCCTATTGAAATACATGGAGAGTTCTCCTTTAAAATTGATGGTATCGTGTGGCCTCACAGTATTAATCACATTTTTTAGCTCCTTGGGTTCAGGATTCAGCACTGGTAATGCAAATCAATAAAAGTTAGAAAGTACCGGATCTGTACATTTGAACACATACGAAGAGCAGGGTTTAATTCATGGTGAAGAATATGGAGAGCTATGGCACAAGTGTTTTGCAGGACTGAAAGCCCAAAATGTTCCCTCCCAGGCCAGAAAGCCACACAAAAACTTGCAAAGGGCAGATTCAAAACAGTCACTGGACTGGAGAAAAAGAAGAGAGAAGATGTCAGGTCCTTAGCACAGCAGAAAAGTACCAGCTACAGTAAAATGGCATGTGAAGTTCCATTGCTATACCACGCTTGATATGAGTATATGTGCCCCAGGATTTAAAAAGCAGGGAAGCAAAGAAACAGAGCTTGTGTTGCTTATTTTATGGTCTTTCTTTAGGTTCAGGACCTTTCTCTCAAAAGCAGAATTTTGACCAACCCTCCCCCACGTTTTTTCCCCCATTGTGGTCAGTTTCTGTGTTAGAACTACAGAGCCAAATGTTGTGTTTCTGTATAATATCTCTACACCTGACAAGGTTGATACCACCAGCCTTTCAGACACAGGTGAGGAGGAATCATTTTCAACTTTTGTCCTACATAAGGCTGGTGTTCTGTCAATACAGAATCATAGAATATAAGGGTTGGAAGGGACCTTAGCAGGTCATCTAGTCCAACCCCCTGCTCAAAGCAGGACCACTCCCCAGTTTTTTGCCCCAAATGGCCCCCTTAAGGATTGAACTCACAACCCTGGGTTTAGCAGGCCAATGCTCAAACCACTGAGCTATCCCTCCCCCCAAATAAGGGTTTATATAACTTTTAGTGTTTGCTGGGCCCCCATAATGTACGTAGACCCAAAAGGTTCAGCTCGTTCAGTGAACCATCTAAATGTTGGCCTTACTCAAAGCAAATCTTTAATCCTTTCAGTCGCTTTGAAAAGAGAATGTATCTGTACCATTCAAGAACACCTAGAATTACTCGAATACAGGGGGCAATGGAAGGGGGGAAATCAGAAAAGTATCATCAGCAGTTGAATTGGACTTGCTTGTGTTAGTATGACATATCAACACATTTCTTGACCTAATCTGTCTTTTTCCCTTGCTCGCATATGTTTCTGCACTCCGCAGATTAGTAGAGCAAATATACAAAACTAAAGTATGGAAGAAAAATAATGGTGGCATTTCAGGAGATCTAGTTAACTTCACTTTCTTCTCCTCCACTTTCTATTCCATGTTGCTGATTGGTTTGGTACACTGTGCTTCAAAGACTTAGTTTCACAGAACATTATGTGGGATCAGGAAAGAGGCATGTGAAGGGAATACACCAGGGGTTGGGGGGATTTAGGGACATGTAAAGGGGGCATTGAATTAGACAGAAATAAATGGAAACAGAAAAGAAAAAAATAACAAGGAGAGATAAAATATGAGATGCTGAATAATGAATGTCCTGGCCAGAAGGGAATAGGTAATGAGTACGGGTGCAGTTGTGTATGTGGGGGAGAGGGGCGGGGGGGACAGACTGAATAGCATTGTAAATAAGTATAGAGAATGAGAAACAAATGAGTATGGATTAAATTTAAATAAATTAAAGACATTTTAATTTCACTGTTTTTACACTAGATTTTATATGTCTGACATTAGGAAGGAGAAACGGCCTCTGTATCAATTTTTAATAAATACTAATGATCTCTTAAATTAAATTTTGAAATTAAAAATATTACTAACATTAAATATTAAAGAACCGCATGAAGCCTTTTAAAAATATTTATTAAGCTCTTCAGTTCAGTACTTGTGATATTGAATTTTACGTATATTACCTGTTTACTTTACTCCTTGTGCACACGGCTTTACATTGGCCTACTTCTCACCTCCCATCCCTCCCCAGAGTGCACAGCCAGTTCAGCCCCAGCCTATACTTTGTTTCTCAACACATCTCGAGGACCCTGGGCTCTGCACAACACTGCCCCGGCCTACATTTCTGTAATGACATCATGAAGCAGGGGGGAGTATTTTAAATATCTGTGTTTTTAAAAATCAGTTTTGTCTAATCCAGGATCACAAGTACTAAAATGCTTTAATCATGGCTGTGCATGACTACAGGACAGCGCTAAGTTTTTTTGTGCACCTTAATTGTACATCTCCACAACTTCACATGTGTAATTTCTTTTAAGTGTAACCTTAACTCTGAATTTCCCTAGTTTGTAATGCTTAGGATAATTAGTTTTTTACCCTTAAATTACTGATGTATGCTCTCAATCTTAATGCTATTTTAATGTCTTTTTTTTTTTTTTGTCTTAGAATATCATGCTGTGACTGACACTGGGTCTGATTCTTCACTGCCTTGTAATTGACATAGTCTTTTACACCTGAATCTAGTAGGTGCAAAATGCTAGCAGCATCACTACATGAAGCACAACGCTGTGGAGAATCAGGCCAGCTCTCCATTTGTTTTAACCCTTGTCCTTTCCTATCCCTATTCCTCTATCTGTTATTTCCTGTGTTTGCTTGATTTAGCTTGCAAGCTCTCTGAGACAGGAATGATGTGGTTTTTATTTCTGCAAAACACCATGGAAATGTAGGCTGCATTATAAAGAATAAGTAATGATAACGTGAAACACAGCACGCTATATATAAATATGCAAAGTATAAGAGGACCTGACAAAGCAGAAGTGATGAAAGGAAGATGCTAGCTCTTTAAGTGGGGCTTGTTGAGAAGAGGACTATACCACAATGTTTTCCACCGGCCTGACCAATGAGTATGGGCCAGAATAATTTAGTGTACTATTTCCCCTTCTCAATAATCAGACCAGTCTATGATCTTAAGAACCCTCTGGGCATATTTCTAGGCTCAAAATGAGAGTATTAAAGGAGTCATGTTGCTTTTTTATAACCTTCTAACCATCTCTTGAGGAAAAGCTACTAATCCACTTAAACAATTACCTTTTAGAGAAGAAGAGACTAAGATCTAAGCCTGTGAAATATATGAAAACCTCCTGTAGCAAGGAAGTGGAATGCAGCCATTACCAGACATGTAATGCCAATGAAAAAAATCATCACTGAACTGAATCTGCTCTGTATTTTTATTCATGTCACTGTTGTACAGGGGATGAAGCCTAAACCTAATGAAGGAAATAATATGCAATTGATCATGGTTTAGAAAGAGAAAGAGAGAACTCTTGACTCGTGTCATATTGTTGCATTTCAAATTTCCCTTTGCCATCTCTTTCAGTGAATTACTACACTCACTGTGCCACTTACCAGCCTTCTTTCAGCCATCTACAAAGACCAATATGCCAAAGTCCTGTTCTGATTGTGAACAGGTCAACCCCGCTTTTTATGACTCAGAGCACAAAAACAAAATTTGCCCTTTAGAAAAAGATTATCTGCAGTCATGCCCGATTTTAAATTAATGTTAATTTAAAATAGTTCTAGTAGCCAAGAGATATACGTTTGTACCATGGAAGCTTTTGATGCAGGCTTCCGTCATGCTTTTTAAGAGGTAACAGCACAATGGAATGATGTTTGGACTACTGAACTGCTGTTAGCTTGTCCTGTCTGTTTCTCCTACAGCAGAGATACTCAGACTGCAGCTCAAGAGCCGGAAGTGGCTCTTTAATGTGTCTCCTGCAGCTCTTTGCATCACATGATATTAAAACACCATGTGATTTAATTATTAACCAAACAGGGTGCTTTAATTATGCTATCAACCAATTGTAAAGGATCAGATAACACTACTTGGTCAATCATTTTGCTGTGAGAATGAGAGAGAGAGAGAGAGAGTAAATGAAACAACAAATTCACACTACTGTGGCTCATTTCTGTAATGTTGATCACTAATTTGACTCCTGAGGTCTGAGTATCCCTGTCCTAGAGAAATGCTTTCCTCCGAGGAGCCCAGCTGTTCAATAGCCATCACAGATTTTTCATCCCTGCTAGTGAGCCCCGGCAAAATCCTTTCCTCTGATCTTCCTTGCCCAGTGTGCCACATATCAGGCACTGTATGTTATAGGAGTTATTGTTCTGGCCTAGTGGGGAAAATAAGCCCTCTATCAGGTGTCCCCCTGTGACCTGATCTTTGCTGTTCTGGACTGAGAACGCTAATTTAACCTGCCTTGTACCATCTGCTAGTGCCTGCTATGTTTCTGAAAATGATTGTGCCATCACCACCTGTATAAACAAGCAACTGCTCAGTCTTCAGCACTCCTGCTTTTATTCAGGCAGATGCAATTCCTCATTTTCAGATCTTTTTGCATTTTGTTAATTATTGGGGGCCACAATACACCTAGCTATTTTGACCACAGTGCACTTGTCTGAAGGTACACATGTGTTCTTTGGATTTTTTTCAGTTGTGATTTCATCCAAGGTTCATATTTCCGAAATGGAGCAAAAACTCATAAAGCACAGATATAATGCATATAATACCAATTTGCTGAATGTCAGTGTACACTGACCTTCTATTACAAACACTGGCAGATGGCCATTGCTTGAGTACTCAAGAGTTGCTTGAATAGAAAATCAAGCAATGGCTTAGCCTGTATTTTTGCCTCTGCATCAGTGCCCATAGCAACACTCAGTGGTAGCTGTATGAATCTGATGCCTCTGCTGCTACCAGTTACTTTCCAGCACAGTAAAGCCATTGGTGATCCCAAGGCTACCATATTCTGTTCTGTCAAAACTACAAAATATCAAGGCTGGCCTGCTGGTGAGAAGACAGGAGCACATTGGCTGCTTGGCGGGAAGCCTAGGTTCAGCAGCAGCTGACAGCTCACAGAAGCTGGGGAGATCTTCAGAGAACAGCAGTAGTAGTAGTTATTCTCATAGATCAACCACAGCTTTGTGAGCCATGAAGAGGGAAAGAAAGTCAGCCAGCTTCATATAAATTCCATGCAAAAATGACCATAAATGCATCATTATAACAAAGGAATCAAATGCTCAGAAGTCAGGAAAATGCAGGATCAGATGATGATCCTGCAGTCAAATCTGTGCAGCCACCCATGGCAGCCCTATTGACTTCACTGAGGCATCGTGAAGGCATAAACATTAATTATTATTGTGCATACAGACTACCATTTTTGTTTTGCAGGGGTTTGCGCTGAGCTGTCTTCTATGAACTGGTCTTTTTCCTGAATGTTTACAGTTATTTTTGATCCCAGTAATGTGAATGAATAGTTCAAATTATTCCCTCCAGTGTGCATTACCTGGGATAGCCACTCTTCTGTCATCTCTCTCACTTTGTGTAACAGATAATTTGGGAATTTCGGAAACTACAACTGCACATTCCGAGCACATTGTGGGTGCTACTGGAAAGCAGCAACAGTGTGGGGATGCTTCAGAGTCCAGTATTGACCTCTCCTTTTCTCCTGGTCCAAGTTTCTTCTCCCATATAGCACTCATACATATAGTGCTAAATTCTGCCCAGTCCGTGCACAGGTCAGAGTATATAATGTGTATATTTTCAGTTGGGCTGAACACCCACCTCCCTGCTTGTGGGTGCAGCTTGCATTTTTGTGCCTGCAAAATAAATTGTTGGCAGAAGGGAACAAAGCTGTGTAGTTGCCCTTCTACATATCTGATTTGAACCTGCAACTGGATTGTGACTGCCATGATATGAATTCAACTTTTTAAACATTCTTTTCGTAATGGTTGGTTTTTAAAAGTGGCATTTGTTTTTATATATTTTTTTTACAATTTGTGAATTTTTGGACTGCACTCCTTAGATGTGCCTATGATATAACACACCTGCAAGTGCCTACCTCCACAACAAACATCATCTTGGAATGGGCATCTCCCTATATAATACAGATTAATTTTAACCCTAACAACAGCCTAATGGAAAGAGCGCGCTGCGCGCTAAATGCCAAACACTCGCTGAAAGCTTTCCTTTGTTAGAGTTCCATCGTTTAGTCAGCACCAGCTTCTAAAAAGATTCCACAGAGTTAATGTTTCCATTTCTTTTAATTCGTTAGTAATGATGACACAGCCATAACACAGCTGTGTTGCAGCTCCAAGGAGTGAGTGCAAATGTTGCCCAGTATTCCTCTAGCTCTGTTCATTCTTCGGCTCGGAAGTGGGGCTGAACAGCATGTTGCTGTTCAAAGGATATGGTGACATTTTCCTTTCTTTGGTGGAAAAGTTCTTTTAAAGGAAGTCTTTTTTTTTTAATGTGACATTTTCTCTGCAAAATGCTGACCTAATTTCCTCAGAATAATGTAAATGGTGACACAGTTGAAACATTCTGCTGGCAAATGTATAGATAAAGCGGAACTATTTTATGATTCAATTATCCCAAGGTAGTGATGGGTCCCTGTTGTGTTGCTCCTCCATGCACATAGTAGGGCTAGTTCTCCTTAGTTACCCTTTGTCGGTAGAACCTTCACTGCAGTTTTGTTACTAAGAAAGCATTTAGCATGGTTAGTTATAAGAGATACATTTAAGATATTATCCACGACTACTGTGTCTGGCCTAACTGTTCATAAGAGCTACCCCCTACCCATGACTGTCTCAAGAGACCATGTTCCCTAGGAGGCAATAAATCTTTTACTCTGATGCAAGAGGATGGGATGCATCAAGGAACTGGTAGTGGGTCACCAAATTTGTCCTTTTCTTATCACTATTTCAAATCGAGCCTAGAAAAGTAGTGACCAAAACTTGTACCACCAAATGTCTGCCCAGTGGCTTGTGTGAAGTGGCTCTGTCTAGATTGGACATCTGTCCACATTACAAAATCACAAGCACAGTAGGCACCATTACTGGCAGTCTTAGAGAGGCCAAGGATTTAACAGGCAGGAAGAGTGAGCTCCATTCCCACCCTTACATAGGATCCCCCCAGACTAGGACTGAGACATGTTGCCAGGACTCTGCAAGGAAGGTTACACTGCAGCTAGCTGGGCTAGGCCTATTCTGTAGATAAAGGACTTCGGGATCCAGGTTTGTCAATCCAGAACCTTCCAGTGTAATTATATTTCTTTCATTATTTACACAGGTAGCATAGCATCATTCCACCAATCTCCTTGAATACAAGCAAAGAAGAGTAACACACTGCTTAACTTTGCATTTTATGTACCATGCAGAGGCACTAAGCCCCACACTGGTATCCTAATCAATCAGATTCAAGAGCCACACAGACTAAATGTGATGTGACTCATATGAACCTCGTGTGGGTCTTCGACCTTCTCTAGTGATTGGACGATGTAATAGGCTTATTGGTCTGCCACTGCCTATCAACTAACAGAACTGGCCTGTTAGTTTGAGCAGTAGTAGCTTGCAATTTTAGCCCCAGAACCTCAGGTTCATTCCCCACAAATAGCCTCAACCAGTCGTGGTAGTAACAAAGTTTGTTAAAGTAGATTACACTGGGTTGAATCTGACTTCAGAATCTAAGAACCAAAGAAATCAATTGTCAAGTCTACTCTAATTATCAAGATGATGTTTGGGTGGTTATACAAACAAGCACACAATTCAGCCACTTATTATTCAGGGGAAATAAACATAGGTCAGACACAGCAACCTTTTTGATCTATGAATTCTGTTTTTCCTTTAGAGGGCCTCCTGTTACATTTTGTTATTCTGTATATTTCATGGAACAAAAAGTTCACCATTTAAAAATGACCCATTCTGAGTCTATGTTCTTTGAGGAAGGAAGAGTTTGTTGTTGTCCTGAAGATGGTGTATTTGTATGAGAATCTCCTGAGATTTCATATTTAACAGTGACAGTGAGGATAACAACCTCACTGTGAAATCACATTCAGGAAAAGAATTGCAGCAAAGTCAACACAAAATGAAAAGCAGAACCCAAGCAAAAACACAGTTTTATGCAGCAAGAAAAAAAACCTGCAATGCCTACCTAATAGGGATTGTTGTAAGGAATCATTAGTTAATTGCAGTAAAATGCTTTGAAAGTGAAAATATATAGAAGAGGTAATTATTATTATTCCCAGGGATCTGGTAGATGAAACCATCTACTTTGCTGTCTGTTTCCACAAAGCTACATAGAAGAAAAGGAAAGTTTCTAAAATAAAAGGAGAAAAACATTCCTGATGGAAAGGAAAAAGGTGTGCGCCATTTCTGGAACAAAATAATAAAAAGCTACACATCAGAATAAAAAAATTAACCAACAGGAGTAGTGTGTGATTGAACAGATCCTAATGGGCCAGGGGGTTATTAGCAGTGAGTGGATGCTGCTGAGTTAACACTGAAGATATTAATTTAAATAAAAATCTCTAAATTACATTGTATAATTGCCCCTCTGGGCCATTTTGATGGGAATATGGATATGTCAACTTTCTGCACTGAATGTTTCAACTATTTTGTGGCTCCAAATACAATACAGGAAGTCTGAAATGTATCTATACTTCTGAACCTGATGGGAGGTAAAATGTTCACCTTATTACAGAGTTTGATACAACCACACAATTCCAAAGTGCTCCGGCATTTCAGTAATGAGTGTCCTGAGTTACGCCTGTAAACAGAACTACTCATGTGCTTTAAAGCTAAGTGTTTGCAGGATGACGCTGGGCCCTATTTTGTTGCACCATAAAGCATACTTCCTGCTTCCTCCTGAACTTCATCAAGATTCTTGATGAGTCTTCAGGACTGCAACATTTCACATCTGGGGCTTAACCCCTCTAGCAAACTTAATTTTTCCTTAGGTTTTTTTTTTCCCCCTAATACAACAGGTAAATTATTACTTGCCTTAACTATGAATCATTTCATACCTCATTCTGTAAAGGAACCAAAAGTTCCCTCCAGTGTTTTGGCATAATTCCATTACATATTATTTCTGTTTAATATTAAAATCTTTTCCGGATGTTTAAATAAACTGGAAATCTCTTTGGAACTACTTACTGGGGGAATAAGTACATGCACACAAATTGTCACTGTCCTATATACATTTCATTATGAATTGTCCTTCATGCAGAACTTGACACATTATACAAAGTGACTGTAGAACTGCATGTTTCTCTCTTGGACTACAGTTTATTTCTTTACTTGTGCATTATGTTCTCTTTTTATTTGTATTATTATTATTTACAATAAAAATGATAAATGAACACCACAGCCCCTTCCCAGGAAGCAAGCAAAAAGGGATTTCCAAAGATTCTAATTAAAAGCAGCTTTTCAGAGGTTAATCCAATAAACTACAGTATAAAAGAACTTGCATTTGGATAGGCAAGTGGACGCACCAAGGTGATGGAGCTGGAGAATGTAATGGCACTCTGCTCCTACTTATTGTAATGTATGTTCCTTCATTGTTTAAAATGGGAACTTTCCTTTCTTGTTGTGGCTGCTGTTGGCTAGTCCCTCTTTGGGACTGGGCAATTCCCTGGGCTTGTTCATGGGATGATGGTTCTAATTCAGACCATGGTGGCAGTAATACAAAATCATTACCGTCTAACAACTTGTTTATTTGCCTGTGGGAAATGAATTGATGAGCTTAGTTCAGGTCCAAGCAGACAGGCACCCATATCACGACTGGTACTCTCAGAAAATCTCAGCAATGAATCTGCCAGGAACTGTATGTGCATGGAGACTTTAGGCCTGACTGAAAGCTCCTTGCAGTCAATGGAAAACTTCGCTGGCTTCAGTGGGAGCTGGACAGGCCCTATGGGCACTATTGTCCTCAGAGGTGGTCTCCGTGGATTATGAGTGGGAGAGGTAGGGGGAAGCTTTGACCACTGCTTTGCAAATTCTGTGCCTGTATTGGGGAATACAGTACTATCAATGGCCTCACTTTCTGAGAATTATATTTCACTTTAAAAAGAAAAGGAGCACTTGTGGCACCTTAGAGACTAACACATTTATTTGAGCATAAGCTTTCAAGAGCTACAGCTCACTTCATCGGATGCATGCAGTGGAAAATACAGTGGAGAGATTTTATATACACAGAGACCATGAAACAATGGGTGTTACCATACACACTGTAACAAGAGTGATCAGGTAAGGTGAGCTATTACCAGTGGGGGCGGGAGGGGAACCTTTTGTAGTGATAATCAAGGTGGCCCATTTCCAGCAATTGACAAGAATGTGTGAGGAACAGTGGGGAGGAGGAGGGGAAATAAACATTGGGAAATAGTTTTACTTTGTGTAATGACCCATCCACTCCCAGTCTTTATTCAAGCCTAAGTTAATTGTATCCAGTTTGCAAATTAATTCCAATTCAGCAGTCTCTCGTTGGAGTCTGTTTCTGATGTTTTTTTGTTGAAGAATTGCCACTTTTAGGTCTGTAATCGAGTAGCCAAAGAGATTGAAGTGTTCTCTGACTGGTTTTTGAATGTTATAATTCTTGACATCTGATTTGTGTCCATTTATTCTTTTACGTAGAGACTGTCCAGTTTGACCAATGTACATGGCAGAGGGGCATTGCTTGCACATGATGGCATATATCACATTGGTAGATGTGCAGGTGAACGAGCCTCTGATAGTGTGGCTGATGTGATTAGGCCCTATGATGGTGTCCCCTGAATAGGTATGCGGACACAGTTGGCAACGGGCTTTGTTGCAAAGATAGCTTCCTGGGTTAGTGGTTCTGTTGTGTGGTGTGTGGTTGCTGGTGAGTATTTGCTTCAGGTTGGTGGGCTGTCTGTAAGCAAGGACTGGACTGTCTCCCAAGATCTGTGAGAGTGATGGGTCGTCCTTCAGGATAGGTTGTAGATCCTTGATGATGCATTGGAGAGGTTTTAGTTGGGGGCTGAAGGTGATGGCTAGTGGCGTTCTGTTATTTTCTTTGTTGGGCCTGTCCTGTGGTAGGTAACTTCTGGGTACTCTTCTGGCTCTGTCAATCTGTTTCTTCATTTCAGCAGGTGGGTATTGTAGTTGTAAGAATGCTTGATAGAGATCTTGTAGGTGTTTGTCTGAGGGGCTGGAGCAAATGCAGTTGTATCATAGAGCTTGGCTGTAGACAATGGATCGTGTGGTGTGGTCTGGATAAAAGCTGGAGGCATGTAGGTAAGCATAGTGGTCAGTAGGTTTCCGGTATAGAGTGGTGTTTATGTGACCATCACTTATTAGCACCATAGTGTCCAGGAAATGGATCTCTTGTGTGGACTGGTCCAGGTTGAGGTTGATGGTGGGATGATGCACATCTACAATGTGATATATGCCATCATGTGCCAGCAATGCCCCTCTGCCATGTACATTGGCCAAACTGGACAGTCTCTATGTAAAAGAATAAATGGACACAAATCAGACGTCAAGAAGTATAACATTCAAAAACCAGTCGGAGAACACTTCAATCTCTTTGGTCACTCAATTACAGACCTAGGAGTGGCAATTCTTCAACAAAAAAACTGCAAAAACAGACTCCAACAAGAGACTGCTGAATTGGAATTAATTTGCAAACTGGATATAATTAACTTAGGCTTGAATAAAGACTGGGAGTGGATGGGTCATTACACAAAGTAAAACTATTTCCCCATGTTCATTCCACCACCACCACTGTTCCTCAGACGTTCTTGTCAACTGCTGGAAACGGCCCACCTTGATTATCACTACAAAAGGTTTTTTTTTCTCTCCTGCTGGTAATAGCTCACTTTACCTGATCACTCTTGTTACAGTGTGTATGGTAACACCCATTGTTTCATGTTTTCTGTGTATATAAAATCTCCCCACTGTATTTTCCACTGCATGCGTCCGATGAAGTGAGCTGTAGCTCACGAAAGCTTATGCTCAAATAAATTGGTTAGTCTCTAAGGTGCCACAAGTACTCCTTTTCTTTTTGTGGATACAGACTAACATGGCTGCTCCTCTGAAACCGGTCATTTCACTTTAAATATAATGGCTCTTACCTCTAGGCACAGCCATACTGTCGCATGCTCCCTTTGTAAGGCACATCAGGAATGCATTCTCAGGCTTATGCCAGACAGGAGGTTTGATGTCTATATTTATTATTCATTATTATTATTATTATGGTAGCTCTGAATTTTTTTTAAAGAAAGTGTTATTTTTTGAGGGTGCAGGGACAGAGGAGGAGCAGCAGCAGAGTGAGCTGATGCCATTTCAACCTTAACTCTTTTTTAATTATGTTTTTGTTTAGGATTTTCCCTCATTTTTTTGAATGGGTACCAAAAAATGTTTTATTGGGTTGGTGTATAAAGTCCACTGCTGACAACAATGGAGAACTGGACACAATTTAAGACAAACTGGCTACATGGACCGGACATGGGAAGGTTTGTAGGAAATGTAGGGGATGTAGGAAAATCCTCATACAGAATCTATAAGTACTAAGTATTATCTAAAGTACTTGCAGGGCTCCCATCACTACAGTATCTAAGCACCTCACAGACTTCAGTGTATTGAACCTCACAACAGCACTGTGAGATAAAGAGGTACTTCTATCCCCATTTTACAGCTCAGAAGCTGAGGCACAGAGAGGCTAAGTGACTTGCCCAAGGTCACACAGAAAGCCTGTGACAGAACAGGGACTTGATCCCAGTTCTTCAGAACTCTAGACTAGAGCTAGGACCATCCTTCCTCTCCTTTTGGAAAGTCAAATACCCGTGTCTTGGAGAGCAAGCTCCGATGAAAGAACATCAGTTTGGCAGGGGAGCCAGAAGGCAACAAAAGTAGAAGAAATGTAAAGATTCTTGGATTAAAACAACCTTCTTGTAAAAGTTTATCAGACAGTGCCTGGTGCCTTGTGCAGTCTTGTTGCATTACATAGCTGTTGGCATAAAGGAAAACTGGCATATAAATCTGAGCGCACTTCTCAGACCTCAGAAATATTATTCTAACAAGGCAGCAACCGCAATCTCATTCAGAGTCCAAAGGCATCTGTCAAAGCAAGACTAAAATGGATGGCTCAGGAGTTTACATTGCTATGCACTCTTTTGGAGAAAATACAGTTGTTTATCTCTCTCCCAGGGATGCAATGCTGTATTTGGACAAGAGGGCCGCTGACAGTTTCCCAGCACTGGAAGAGATGCACTCAGAAGTTTCTCATGTTTGTATTTTCCATACCGTCTTTGACTATGATATATGAACTGTCTGCTTTCAGGATTTAGTCTGTGTTGACAATATTGGACTATAAAAAAGGACTCATGTATTGACATGAAGCTTTGCAATTGTCTTCCATGAGGAGCCACCTGCCTGGAAAAATACAGTTTACATGTTGTAACTAGCAAATGAGGCTGCTCTTTCCAATTAGCTAATGCCAACGAGAGATGCTACAGAAGGAAATAATATAAACAACATGGTCAAAATAGCTTTGTAAGGCAGTTAGGGGTTAGTCTGAAATATTTTGGTGACTGGGATCAGTCTGTACAACTTCCTTACCAGATGCAAAAATCCCTTCCAACCAAATTATTGTTTATCAGCAGTATAACACAGACCTGGTAGTCTGAACAAATGGGTTCTATTTCCATCTTCAGAACTCCCTTGCTGTGAGACAAGAAATTAACTTCTTTTTGCCCCAGTTTATCCACCTGTAAAATGGGTATATTGTCTAAGAAGGCTGTTGGGAAGTTAAATTAATGACAACCATAAAGCTCTATGAGATTCTTGGAGTTAAAGGTGTTGTGTAAGCAATATTGCTCTTTATTATCATTAGGAGCAGTACTTGACTCACAAGAGACCGTGAAGGTTGTTGCTTCCACTGGTGGTGATGACCCTTATGGCAGGATTGCTGAAGAGGGGAACAATTTTAGTGACCTGTTAAAACTTAAGGGATGAAATCCTAGCTGCATTGAATTGCATGGCAAAACTCCCACTAAGTTCAATAGAGTCAGGATTTCACCCAAGGTGTGGACAAACCAAAGCCCCAACACACACACACACATACATCCCCAGGGAGAAGATGTTAGTTAACAGTACCCATTCGGAAGTATTTTTATCAGAATAAACAGAAGAAGAAAAGAAACTGCTCATGGCAGTACACGGTGCAGCTGCGGGAGAAGTGGACGCAAAAATGGCTTTGGGACCTTTCCATGAGCTGAGGTTCGGCACAGTGCTCTATCCCTTCCAGTCCATGTCACACCCTGCAATAGCCAACCTCAACACACGTCCAGTGCAGGGGAGGGAAGAACACTGTATCTGCAGCTATGCCAGTTTTATGCCAGCCCAGGATTCCCTCTGCTGCTCCTTAAAGGTTGCCTTATGGTGCTAAGTGACCTTAGTGTGGCCTGGTTATCTGGTCTTTTCAACTCTTTCCCAGATGTTTCAAGATATTTTGTCAAGCCTTGTCATACCACTGAATGACAGAAAACACTACGACTGGTAAGCACAGATCTGTTCACTTTAGGCAGAAAGCAATGTCCAGCGTGCTGACAATTCCCCCCAAGTTTCCTCCATTGGATGTAACAGAGAGGGCTCTGGGGCATAAATATTTATTCTGAACATAGTCAGGAATTAGAGTTCATTATCTACAATTACACAAATATTTTAGACTCTAGGCACCATAATTCACCATAATTAAGCTGACACTTCATCTCCAAGTGCAACAAAAAAAATATAAACCTCCTTGGTTTACCAGCAGTGTCAGTTCCCCAAGCAAACAACAAGGAGTCCGGTGGCACCTTAAAGTCTAACCCATTTATTTGGGCATAAGCTTTCGTGGGTAAAAAACCTCTAAGGCAGAGTACAAGCAGAAAGAGCCTGAGTCCATAATCTTTCTGGGGAGGAAAAAGCTTGCTTACTGACAGTGGGTCAGTTAGCGAGAGAACTGCCTTCATGTCAGCTTTAGAATGGCCCACATATGCACCTTGCTGTCATTGGTGCAGGTGGTGACAATGACAGGTTGCCTTCACCGAGGGGATAGAAGGAAGACTGCACAAAAATGGATGAACAAATAGCAAGATTGAAAGAGAAAAACAAAAACACTCCTGAGTGCAAAAACCCAGAGAAAAATGCATGCAGAAAGTCTGAGCCCAATGAAGCAAGGTGCTGGAGACTTTCAGCTTCCACTGATTCCAGTAGCAGTTTTGTGTGCCCAGCACCTAGCAAGATCAAGACCTAAATCTGGAAAATACAGTCATAGGATAAAGGCAGATTATTGACCAGACAAACCAAATTCAATGATCATCTCTATGCTGCTTCTCTATTTCTGTAACTGAAAGGCTATTATTAGGCTCCCTCTCTCTCTCTCTGTTTTTAATAGCTCTTCAAGCAATGCCTCTGTAAAACATTCAAAAAAAGTAAACACTAGCTTTAGGCCATTTGATTATCCGTTTCCCAGAACCCTGTGTTCTACCCTATTTTTCTCAGTATTCCTTTAATACTAAAAACAGGAGATGACTGAAACTGGTTTAATGAATCTGCACAGTGGAGATTCCCCCTTTCTGTCCCCAGTAATAACCTTGTTACTCACCCTAAGCTGCACTGTGGTGGCAGAAAAACAAGTGGCTCCAGAAAAAAAACAGGCATGTGGAAAAGTTTCCTTGAAACACAAACACTTCCCCCACCCCATCCTAATTGTTAAAAAATCGCTTAGCAAGCCTCCCATCTGCAGCCACGTTAACAATTATTTTATTTTCCATGTGAGATTAGCATCTGAAATGGGAGGAGAACTGGCGATGAAAGTATCTTTGAACAGGTGAGGTAAACACTCTGCAGGATAAGAAGAAAGCTAGCACACTGCATAGAGTACAGTGACAGGCAGCACCCAGGAAGTTTCTTTTGTGCTTGTCTCTTTTCTGATATAGCTTGTTTACTTCAAGGTGTGTATTCATTCACATGGATTTTCCCTGAAGTTCCAAGAAGGTGACAGGAGTGTGACGTGTGGGTGTGTACACTAAGATGTATCAGGCCATACCTTTTGTGTGTGCGTGCGCTAAAGAGTGTCAGGCCATACCCATGAGATCCAGGAGGTTGACAACTTATTATGATGAGCAGTGTCTATATTGTGTGGGAAGCTGCTATCTTTTTTTTTAATGTTAAACAAACACAGTGAGAAGCTTTTGCACAGGTGTTTGCCTTTACATCCTTCAAAGCAAGTGAGGAACAAAATTTGCTAGTGCTTTTTCAAACGCATTGCTGTGCTGTGCTGAAGGAAGAGGTGAATGAAAGCAATAGCAATGGATAGCTATGCTCTTCAGAGCAGGGTCTGCGTCTTCCTATGTGTGTTTACAGCACCCAGCACAAGAGTGGCCCACTCCTAATTGGAGTCTTTGGGATCTACTACAAGGTAAATAAATAAGGATAATAATGCTCAATAGATTTTTTCTTGTTCTATTGCAATGGTCTTAACATTGAACTTTCCATTCCAACTTCTTCTGACTGACTCAGACTCCTCTACTTCCATACCTGACAATAAAAGAGGAAGTTAAGCAGTAATAAATAGTATAACCCATAAATAAAGATTTATGGGGTAGAATCTCATCTTGATACATGGAGCTTTAGCTAGGAAAATGGGACCAAATTCTTCTCTCAGTTACACAAGTTCAATCCTTCTGAAGTCTACCCATCTGGGTATTTATATGGTCCCCTTTGCTGTGGAATCCGAGTTCTTGACACAAGGTAGCTGGTCCCTGTGAATAAACTAAGCCCAGCGCCCTTGGACAAGAGCAGGTGAGTCCAATGCAGCCAATTAAAGGGGGCTGGACTATGAAGTGCTGCCAGTGGGCAGGAGGGGATTGATTGAGACAGGAAGCCAGAGTAGAGTAGAATGCTAACTTCTGTGGTGTGTCCCCTGGAGCAATGGGCCAGGTGCTCAGGGAGGCAGCAGAGGTGGTCAGAACTGGCAAGCTGCCCGAGGCCCCTGAGATGGATGGTGCTGAAACCTCAAAGCAAGGACTGAGTTTTTCTGTTTGGTTACTTGCTTCTACTAAGAAAATAAACTTCCTTGCAAGAGACTGGGCATGGCAGAGTATATTTTGGAGTGGTGGAGAAGCCCTGCCCCGGGATAGCACCTCATAGACATGAATGAATTTATCCACATTACCTCACCTACGAGGTAGGGAAGAATTATTCCTGTTTTATGGATGGGAAACTGAGGTCCAGAGAGAGTAAATGACATGCCCAGGAAGTGTGTGGCTTAAGCTGGATGTCCTGAGGCTCAGTCCAGTGCCTTAACCTCAAGATTGTCCCTCCTCTTCTGCTTGCACACATGTAAATTTAAAAGAATTTGGCTCAGCAAATTTGCTATGATGAATCAAACCATTGATCCAACAACTGTAGTAACCTGCTTCCTGCAGTGTTCATTAGCTGATGCTTCAGATAAAGGCAAATTCCACTCGCCTGCTAACACTGTCTATCACACACACTCACACAGGCATCGCATGCCCACACGCACCCATCTCCTGGCCATTTGTGAAGTAATACACACGGGTAGGTATTCCTTCCTGCCCCACCTGGCTACAACCTTACACCCTGAAGAATAAAAATTGTCTGCCCCTGCCTCAATATGTGTAACTACAAGTGTTTAGTCATAATACCCAGCCTTTATTAAAATCCAAAACCAGTCTTTGGGCCAGATTCTCATTTGCACCAAGGTCCCTTTACACCACTCTGGCAATATAAAGGGAGAACCAATGCCTTTAACTAATACCTGCTGTGGCAGTGAATTCCAGAGGCTGACTACATGGTGTATGAAGACCTATTCCTTTTTATTTGTTTTATGGCGGTATACATATAACTCTCATATTATCTACAGCTCAATGACCTGACCCCCACATATTATATTGAAATCAGCTCTCCCTAATGTTAAATTGTTTCCACAGAAATGTTTGGTACTCAAGTCCAAAACATATTGTATATTTTCCAGGCATATGTTAATTTATTAAAATCATGAGATTTTATTACTTTATTTCACCACCTCTGATTAAAAATTTAGTAGAAATACACAGTTTATACCATACATCCCCTTTGAAAGCAACCTTAGCAGCAAGAGTCCTAGGAATATAGGTAGATAGTATCAGGGCTGAGACATAGGCGGACAGGCGTAATGGTTAACATGGGACCGGAGGGCAGGTCCCTATGCCAGCCAGAGTTCAGAACCAGGAGCTGAAATTAGAAACAGAGACCAGATTCCAGAATCAGTCCAAGTCAGGAAACCAGGAAATCAGGATCAGGAGACAAGAGCTGGTAGTATTGAATGAGCAGGCCAACTCCAAAACAAGGTGGAATCCAATTATACAGACAACTTCCTGTTCATCCTTCTGATTTAAGGAGGAGAAGTGGACCAATCAGGAGCTCTTGTGTTTCACCAATTGGAGCCTTCTATCCGAGCTGGGCTTCAAGGAGTTCTGGTTCTAATGGTTCAGTAAACCATTGGGTGGAGGATTGGAGCGTGATGACCTCCCAGAAACCCTGTGGAGCCTGATTCGAGACCTACAAGTCATCACATAGTCCTTTGGAGCATATAGAGAGGTCCAGTAACCTGTAGGACAAGGCCCAGGGAAGAAACTCATGAATATCTACCATCTATAAGTGAGAGCGGTAGAAGGCTCTGGGAAAAGAAAGAGGGCTACATAGAAATAAAGCATTGTGAGCCAAAAAGAGGAGCAAGGAAACAACAAAGGGAGGATCCAGAATAGGAAGATGTTTCCAAGCCAGCGACTTGTCTGGGTGAGCTTGTATATTTGTATCTCAGCTCACATGCCCTAGGTAACTGAATAGAATGAATAATGTATGCAGAGTTGTTGTAGCCATGTGGGTCCCAGGATATTAGAGAGACAAGGTGGGTGTCATAATATCTTTTATTGGACCAACTTCTGTTGAGAAGAGACACAGAGCTCTTCTTCAGGGCCTCTAGAAGAGCTCTGTGTAAGCTCAAACGCTTGTCTCTCTCTCTCACCAACAGAAGTTGGTCCTATAAAAGATATTACCTCACCCACCTTGTCTCTAGAATTAATAATGTCCTACTTGTATTACACTTACTGAGTTCTCCCACTTACTGCACTGGTACGTATTCTTTCAAATAACTTAGCTGTGCATTATACACGCAGCCCTGTGCTGCAGGGGGTATAGACGGCATGGAAGGGAGGAGAAGTAATTTACTGCTGCCCAGTTGAGGGGTGTAACATGCTCTTGTTGGCATGGCAAGGAAGTTGATTAATAGCTCCACCTACTCCTTGTCCTTTTCTGCTCCTCTATACCCCCTTGCTGCCAGTGTGCTCCAGGGAGTAATATTGCATCAATAACCCCCATGCTGCCTCATGCTCTGGGGAAGGGATTTGGGGCACATGTTATACAAGCAATACAAAGAGGAGGAGGGAGTGGGGAGGCCTTTTTCCCCCTTCCGCCCCACCGCTTCATGGCTGTGTAAGGACACAAACTAACCCAAAGTGATTTTCAGTGAAAAAGCTAAAAAAATCTTGTTCATAAACAAACAAAATAGGCTGGATCCTCAGCTGATGTAAATCAGTTTAACTCCATTAAAGTCAATTGAGCTTTCCTGATTTACACTCATTAAGAATCTGGCCCCATATGTTGTATTCTGGGTAAATCCCCAATATTGTTTTCCTTTGTATCTTTGCTATTACACACTATTTTCATTACACAAAACATTTGAACAACAGAAGAGCTGTAGGACCTCTGACGGTTTTCCTGTCTCAAAGTAGAGGAGATTATCCACAGCAGGAAATATGAACAAGCAAAGTCGCTTTACACAGTGACCATGATGTCACTTACACCAGTTTTACACTAATGTAAGATCAGAATCAGACCCAACAAGCACAGGGATAAGCAATAGCTTAGATTTCAGAGTAACAGCCGTGTTAGTCTGTATTCGCAAAAAGAAAAGGAGTACTTGTGGTACCTTAGAGGCTAACAAATTTATTTGAGCATACGCTCATCCGATGAAGTGAGCTGTAGCTCACGAAAGCTTATGCTCCAATAAATTTGTTAGTTTTGAAGGTGCACTCCAATAGCTTAGAGTTATTTAAAAACATGCACTCAGGTCAGAAATACTTAGCACTCTATAGACAGCGGAGCTTACTGTCTGATAAACATATGTAGTGCTTGTTGCTTTGGAGAGTACAAGCTACCTGCAAATCCAAAAAGAAAAAAATATGGATTTGGTACTGTTGTTTTGCCACTGAGTTTATCATAGTCCAGCTTCCCTCCTGGGAGCGACAAGTGATCATGAAATCAATAGTTTTCAGTGGTATTTTCACAACATTTTCTGCAGAATGTAAAAGGCTCTTTTCTTGTAGGCAGATGGACAGAGCCTGCAGGACCATGTTTACTGGAGAGAAACCAGCTTTGAAAAGTTTCGACAGCCGGCATGGTATCTGGTCCATTTCTATTGCAATGAGTTCATTATCATTAATTTTTTGCCAACTGCCAATCAATTCTTCAACCACTCTTCAAATTAGGATGTTACAAACAATCAAAATGTCTCTGCAGAGGGTTTGCAACATTTACAGGAATATTTTAGAAGCAATGAAAAGAGCTGACACCACATAATTAATGTATATAATAAACATGAGACGTAGTGGACTTTTGAGAAACATCCTTTTCCATGCGTTAGATGCACAAAGAATGCAGAATAAGAGCTCTATTCCTTCATCAAGTCATTTTCTAATATATTGTACTTTGTAGTACATGGCAGTTTATTCTCTTTAAAGGTTGTTTCGTTATTGGCCATCTATTTACCTCAAAGAGCTACATAGTTTTTCCGCCTGGGTTCCGGTTTTGTACACGGAAATTTATCCCTTTAATAGCTCTGTTTCTCTTAAACAAGCGTTTGTCAATGTATGATTAAGAGACGGCTCGAGATTGTCATACCCTCTTCCCAGAATAAGGTATTTGCTTGATTTCCTGCAAATAAATCCATTGTTACAAGGGATTAATAGGAAATAAGGAAATCATTACTGAGCGTCAGAAAAATGCTTTTGTGGTTTTCAGTGCAGATTTTAGCAGGTGAGCTTGTGACCTTCACCTATTGTATAATTTGTCTGCATTTGCTGATTAGTGAGTTTGTTAGTGTTAAAACAAGAACTTTTCTCACTTCCTTTCTCACTTCCATAGCAGCAGAAACACTACTAAAATACAGGCGTGTTTGTCACTTTTTAGTCCTTGCCATGAAAATAACAGTGATATATAATTATACCTACTCATCTTTCTAAAGTGCACTGAGGTCCATGGAAGAAAGATACCAAAGAAGCAAAGCATAATGTTATTATCATATTGTATGATCTCACTATCTGAGCAGAAGGAAGGGATGAGAAAAAGCACAAAAAATATTTATAATCATTTAGTGCCTAATTGATGCATTACAAGTGCAGCAAAACAGCACCCCTATGGACAGATAATCTATTGCCTCATGCAATGTAGGTATTAATCATGGGCATAGTTTGGGGGAAGTAGAGCAGTATAGCCCACTGCAACTGCGAGCCTCAGGCAGGCATGTATTTTGCCCCCCACCCCCATGCACAGTCCCATTGGCCTGACTAGAGCTGCCTCCCCAGATATAGAAGTCAAACTACACCTATGATATTAGTGGCCTAAACTTTAAGTGCATGTTTAGGGCTTGTTCTCTGTTTGCAGAAATGAATAACTGAAAAATAGGTGTATCACTGCATTGTCTACAGGCAGCATAACTATTCCTTTGGAGACATTTGTCATCAGTGTAGTATCGGCATGCCTTACACGGGATACTGCTCTGTTTGCTTTGGCAGATCCGTGTTTGTGTATCTGGCACTGGGCTGGGTTTGTACAACAGGTGCAGAGAGGGAGTATGCTGCCCTCGCTTCAAGGGTAGTGCAGCTCCCATGTTGGTTTGCACTGCCTGGGAATCCTCTTCAGGGATTCTGACTGTGCCAGACAGATTTTTTGTTGGGGAATTTGGATAGCTCAACATTCTAAAGTGTGGGTTGGGCACAATCTAGTATGCAGTCAGTATCTGCTTATTTCTATGTGATAGGTGGGTCAGTATCTAGTACATTGTGGAACATTGTTTCAACAAGTGAAGGTCTGAGGTTTACATGTACCCACACTTCCATATACTTCTTAGCGTCCAAGTGTCCATTCACATATGCAGATTCATTCCATAACTATGTGAACGTGCATGTGGAGGGTGATTGGTTGGTTTTTGCAGCTTCAACCTGCTGAAAATTTGACTTCTCAGAATCCCATCATCCCATTCTGGCTATCTATTCAACATGGGATTCCTGCTCATGTTTGTGTGACAGATGGGCAGTAGTACAAGACCCTATGACAGATGGATAAGATTGAAATATGATTTTCCAACCAAGTATATTACTGAGTTTATTTTGAGAAATTAACAATCCTTTACTGAAACTTCCAATAGCTGGCTGACGAAGTGATGATGAAGAGTTGAAATTAATTTTCTACATCTGTAGATAATAGTTACTGGTTGAAATTTTTCATTCAGTCATTTTCTTTTCTTTCTTCCTTTCTAATTAAAAAAAGGCTTTTTTTAAAAAGTGAGCATTTTTATGGAAAATTTTCATTTTGTTTGAATTTTTCCAACAACCCCCTCCTCCCATCCTTAACAACGTTTCAGGATTTTTTCATTCCCCCTTGACCCATTTCTCTCTTTTTTTTTTCCTTCCCCTCTCTTCCACCTCCTGATTCCCCTGCCCTTTTTTCCATCTTCTCTCTGGAAAAAGGGGAGGGAGAAGGAAAAGGGAAAAAAGGAAAAAGACAAAGGAAAACGGGAGGGGGGACTTTTTTTGGTTTTAGTTTTTTGTTTTTGTTTTTAATCAAAAACAACAAATTTTGTGAGAACATTTTTAAAGTTTTTTTTTAATTTCTGCAAAAAAAATGTCAATCAGCTGAACATTACACTGATTAGCAAGAACAGTTGCAGTAGTTTTAAACACATATTGCAAGTTAACACTATCTCCATAGTATTATTTCCAAAGTTTAAAGTAGGGCCACAGCCTCTTTTTCCCATGTCATTATGTAGCAATGCAAAATGGTTTCCCCTGCTTTTGTTTTTTTTCCAATTGTCACATCAGTTTCGTTTTAATACCACGTTACCTGTGTTTGCCTTGTAAAGTGTAACCTTGGTGCCATCTATAGCATTCTCTTTATTTCCTCAGTTGTGCTAAGAACAAACATTTAGAAGCTGTTCCTTCCTAGACACGGCATTAACAACATTTGCCATCAAAGATTTGGCGGTTTTGACAAGTGACTTGGTGATCACAAATGTGAGGTTGGGTTGGAGGGAACCAGTGTGCTTGAAATGTGGGAGGTGAATTATCCCTGCATTAAAAAAAAAAAAAAATAGCCAAGTTTGAGGAGTTCAAATTCACAGCAGAGCTTTTTAATATTTCCTGAGGTCCTAATCAAAGCAGCATCTTAACTGGTCCCCAAAGGAAATGTAAGATGAAAGAAGCTGACATTGATGCCCACTCTACCTTGCCTGGTTGCTACTTCCCCCCCCCCCTTTCCTTTTGCCTGTTACTAAAAACATCTCAGTGGATAAGAATTAGTGCTAGGATATTAAAGAAAAACCACAAACAAAAACCCATTGCAGAATGTACAACACCTTTAAAATTTTAACATCTATTAAATTAAAATCAAGGAAATTGACATAGATTGGATGAAAGAAGATACAGCACCTCTAGCTTATGCCAACTAAAAAC
Source organism: Lepidochelys olivacea (assembly GCF_965140295.1). NCBI lineage: Eukaryota > Metazoa > Chordata > Testudines > Cheloniidae > Lepidochelys > Lepidochelys olivacea. The sequence goes on along the minus strand of NC_140412.1, from coordinate 109,606,550 downwards.
AAGAATTATTAATGAAGCTAGGCTTTCTTCTGCTGTGCATATTAATTATTTATGATAATAATACTCTGCACTGCCATATTAAAGAATTTTCTGCACCCAGCTTCCCAGAAAATTCCATCTTCTGAAACTCTCAACATGTTAAAAACCACAAAAGAATGCTTTCCCTTCAGTGTATTTATTATACTGGAAGATGAATATAGTCTTGGGTTATTAAACTGGAATGAAAAACACATCTTATTAGAACTTACATGGTGATTTTTATTCTCACTAGTTTCATATAAACTTAATGATGCAGACTGCATTTTTATGCTCATCTATTTTAAAATGGTGCCTGGAGCAAAAAAAAAGCTTCCATTAATGCCAGTTTGGTATTTCAAATACAATTTGATGTAATTTACTTCAAATATATGTGAACAGAGAAGGATAATGTCGAGAGCATTTTCTGGATTCAGATGTGGATTAGCTCACGGCAGTGATTTGTTAAAACACACGTTTTCTGTCAAAAAAAAATCTAAATTGCTTTTCATAGAACAAGGTAAAAACTGAATATCTTCATACAAAGTTTATATATATCTAAAACTTTGTATAACTTTGTATGAAGATATTCATTATATATTAAAATATTAAAAATATTCATTACAATATATTGTAGATTCAGCACAACATATAATAGATTAAAGTAACTGTCATTTTACCTGATATGTCAATTCTAAATTTGGCCCAATAGGAGTATTAAATGCATTTCACAGCATTCTTGTCTTATAAATATTTTGCTTCGATTAAAACACTTTCAGGATTAAATTTGAAATTTTTTAAAAAATACTAAACTTTATATGAAGATATTAAGATTTTGCCTTGTTCTATGAAATCATGTGTATATAAATTACAATATAAATTTCACATATAGAAATCTTGTGCTATCATAGTAATCTTTTCACAGCCTCATTTTGGTCCTGATCCTGCAAACACTGACTTTTGTGTTTCATTTTATTCACATGACCATTCCCACTGAAGTTTACTTTACTTATGCAAACAGTTTCATTGAATTGTGTGATTAATATTAAACATGTGCATAAACATTCAGAATTGTGGCCTGACATAGGACAAAGAGGTTTAGGTCAGCAAGAAGATAGTAAACAGCAGAGGAACTTGTAAGCAAAAAAGAACTTTTTATCATAAAAATATATGTATGTTGATGTGTGTGTGTAATATTAAGTGGGTACATAAACACATTCTTTGTGCGTACACACAGCTTTGTTTGAAATATATGTAGATACTTCTCAAGGAATCAGACTTTGAAAAATAAAATAAGTGTGTGTACAATATATCAGCTTTGCTTTTTTAGTTACACAGCTCTTGCTATTTTGAGGAATATGAGCTACTTTGTTGCTGTTATTGAATCTATATTTAGCTTCTTGTTTTGAGATCAATAAGTGATTGAGGGTGTCTGAGAGAATTATATGCCTGACTTTTATCAAACGTATATGGGAATTGAGTGCCTAAATCCCCTAAGCATATTTGAAAATCCCACCATCAATAATTCCCAGAAGTATTTTCACACATCTTTTTTCTCCAGTATGAAAGATTACTTCTACCAGAACTGGATATATTAACATGTACCAACTCAACTATCATGGCTCCTGCCTTCTTTCCATAATGTACTGTGGCCACGTTTGGCAAGTTCCCTGTTACCTGAAAGCACATCACTGTAATCAGCATTACAACTGGGTGATGAAGTTTAGAAATGTGGTCCTGTTGAAAAGTTAAATCTGAAACAGGGATATGGTTGAGAACCGCAAATGAGCTGGGATCAAGAACATACTGAGACATCATGGAAGAACTATTTAGTTACAATTCTTCTTAGATATTTTCTGTATTTGTTGAGAGGCAGATGTGGATGGTTTAACTGTTTATAATATTTGTAATTGCAAATATATAGGTTAAGTTTCATGCTGCACCTCCAGAGGGAGCTACCAAAGCTGACCAGCATGGCTCTAGTGCACTACAGCCTCACTCCCTTCTGCCTCTAACATGCTCCTATGCAGAAACTTGTAATGGGGCCTGTACTGGACAAACTGTCCCCTGGCTGACTAAGCAACTTATCCTCTGTATGCTGCCATAGCCCTGACATGCTAGGTTTCAGGATGCAATAGTTGGACAAAACAAACCAATACGGTAGTGATGGTTTGGGTGAATGAGCCAATGATAACAAAGTTCAGCAGACAAGAAGTAGTCAACACTCATGTTGGTGCCAAAACACAGCCTTGCTGAACTCCCATGGAGATAGGAACCCATGCAATGTGTCTTTCATCAGACATTACCATCAAGCATCCTCCATCTTCAGATTACAACAAGTTCAATATTAACCTGTTTGGAGGGCCATCAAGATGACATATTTGGGCAGCGTCATAGACAGTGCTGGAAGATGCTTGAAAGAGGTGAACACTTGTATAGCAGCAGCTGCTGCCATGGTTCGAGCCCTTCAGTAGCTTCTGTGGGAACCTGGCAACATCAAACTTGCCATAAAGCTGTAGATCTGTAGAACCATAATTATCCCAACTCTACTGTACAGAAATGAAACATGGGTACAGAGGAAGGCTGAAGAACACCAGGTTGACATTTTTGATCCTCGTTGTCTTTGTCAGCTGCTCCATATGAGGTGGCAAGACTGTCATAAAAATAAAGGGAAGGCTAACCACCTTTAAATCCCTCCTGGCCAGAGGAAAAACCCTTTCACCTGTAAAGGGTTAAGAAGCTAAGACAATCTCACTGGCACCTGACCAAAATGACCAATGAGGAGACAAGATACTTTCAAAGCTGGAGGGGCGGAAACAAAGGGTTCTCTCTCTGTGTGTTGTCTTTTGACGGGACCAGAGCAGGAATGCAGTTCAGAACTCCTGTAAAGGGTTAATAAGCAATCTAGTTAGATATGCGTTAGAGTCTGTTTTGTTTAAATGGCTGATAAAATAAGTGGTGCTGAATGGAATGTATATTCCTGTTTTTATGTCTTTTTGTAACTTAAGGTTTTGCCTAGAGGGATTCTCTATGTTTTGAATCTGATTACCCTGTAAGGTATTTACCATCCTGATTTTACAGAGGTGATTCTTTTACTTTTTCTTCAGTTAACATTCTTCTTTTAAGAACCTGATTGCTTTTTCCTTGTTCTTAAGATCCAAGGGTTTGGGTCTGTGTTCACCTATGCAAATTGGTGAGGATTTTTATCAAGCCTTCCTCAGGAAAGGGGGTGTAGGGCTTGGGGGGATTTTGGGGGAAAAGACATTTCCAAGTGGGCTCTTTCCCTGTTATTTTGTTAGACGCTTGGTGGTGGCAGCAATAAGGTCCAGGGACAAAAGGTAAAATAGTTTGTACCTTGGGGAAGTTTTAACCTAAGCTGGTAAAAATAAGCTTAGGGGGTTTTTCATGCAGGTCCCCACATCTGTATTCTAGAGTTCAGAGTGGGGAAGGAACCTTGACAAAGACAAGATCAGAAATGAGGATATTTGAAGCCAAACCCAGAAACTGCCTCCATCAGCACTTATTTGGTTTAGACAGCTTTCTTGGTATGGATATAGTGTTAGAATGGAAGACGACAAAATTCCGAACCATGTGTATCAAAGAAAGCCACTAGCTGGCTGGCGATCACATGAGCACCAAAAGTTTCTGAGGTGCAATAAGATTGCCAGTGATGGGCATAGACTGAATATCTAGCCAGAATATTTTAAGGACCTAGCCAGAGATCAATCTGAGTAGCCCTCGATCTGCAAGGAGGCCATGTCTCTGTGGGATTTGCCATAATGATGAAGTTATAGCCTTACTAAGATTAAGCACCACTTGCCTAACCTGCTGGGGCTCTCTGGTCAGTACAGTAATATAAATATTAATGATAGTTGCTGAGGAAATGGCTGCACTCCCACAAAAGGATCATGACTGCAAGTGAGAATTAAGGAGATAGATCCTAGAACGTGAACTGTCTGGGGCAGGGACCATCTTCTATACTACTTGCTTGTACAATGCTAAGGAAGACAGGGCTTGACCCTTGATGGGGTTGCTAGTCACTATTGTATTAGAAATAAATTAATAATAATGGACCCCTACACAATATGACATCATGAAAACATCCTTAGTAATTTTAAAAATTACAGTTAAACAGGAAATACTAAGAACTCTTTCTAAAAGGAAAGTATTAGAAAATTTTCCATGAGACATCTCTGACTCACTAAGATTTGGTTCACAAATGCTGCCTACAAAACCAAACTGTTGTAACAAAGAAAGTGAACAAACATATTCATGAGCCTATTGGCTTTCTCCTAAGGGACTTGTCTTCCTCTGTGCATCGTAGAATGATGATGAAAACTCAATGTGTGATGTTAGGTATTCTGTCTTGGTTATACAACAGATAAAAATCACGAGCATTTCTAGTTTTCCCATTAAAAATTGTTTGAATTCTCATTTCCCACACCTCCTCAAGCCAACCAATTCAGATACAATCCAGTTGTTTCTTTATAGATTTCTGTGAGTATCCTGTACAGCTTAGTAGATACAAAAGGCAGAGGAATCGTGAATATAGGAGAGATGTATGATGGGCCTTGCAGAGGTGAGGAGAGTCCGAAGGGAAAAAATGAAGGTTGCTGAAGCACAGGGGAATGCAGGGAGTTGAGTAAGAAGTTCAAGAGAAGAAAAAAGGGCCTTCAAGTCTTTAGAGCAGAGAAAGGAACCTTGACACTGGAGTTGGGGGTGAGTGGGGTGTAGAGACTATTGCTGTGGAAAAATTGGGCCTTGTAACTAAGGCGAAAAAAAATTACTAAGAGGCACGCAGGTTTGTTTATATATTTTGTAATTATAAAAACTCTTTCCCAATCTATCCAAGTCTCCCCTTAATGTGTCTCATTGTGAAAAAACACGTTGCCAAAGAGAGGGGACACCATACTGTGTTGCATGCACACAAAAATAGCACGCACAGAAAAATGAAGTTTTATTCCCAAGTCAACAGGCAACCTAGGAACTCTGTGGACATTTCCAGCATAAGAAACTAACTGTTTCAATAACTGCAGAGCCTTTGGAGAGTCAGGTGTAGAAAAATGTGTGGATGAAGTTGTTGGAGTCCGTCTGGCTCATGAAAGATCTTGTTTTACTGCCTCACAGCTGTTGTTGAAAATAGGTAATAAGTATGAGGGGATATTGGGCTTTTCCAATCTCGTGCTCTCTGTTTCTAATAAAAACAACCATTATGAGGTCTGCAGCAGAAGCCTCCCAATTTGATATTAAATTGACATAGTTATCGCTAGAGGGGCATGTCTCCTTTGATCTTCTCCACAACAACCAATTATGATTGGCCCTTGACAACACACTCTTTCTAACATGTATCAGGTGTGTCCATTACCTCAGACTTTGATACCCTGGAAGGAGTCAATAATAAGGAGCAGATTTGCTGATCCTACAAACTACTGAGCCCTTCAGCTCCATCTCACATTGTTGAGGTCCCAAGATTGGTACAATGTCTGTAATATGTAAATGGAGCTACTTTTTGATCAATAGGATGGGAAACTCCCAAGGTATGTAACATCCCAAATAAAATCTATCATTACAAATACAGGCAACTCTGTTCCATATAAGATCAGCCATTGCTAAATTATATTGTAAACATACAGGGTCCGATCCTCAGCTGGTGTAACTCAACCTCGCTACACTGACTCACACCAGCTGAGGAGCTGGCTCAATATCTATATTAACCCCATGAATACTGCTAGTTGCTCCAGATACATGTATGTTAAAATGCCTGCCATGCTGCAGAAGAAAAGAACCATTACCTGATACTCAACTGATTTCAGTAGAACAAATTATGACAGCGCAGGAGTGACCCAAAAGGCCAGCAGCAAAATAAATAAATGGAAATCAAGTTTGCTAACAAGAAAAAGTGTTCATAGTTGCAGGACAATTTGCACTGAGTCTATAGGAATGGATGCATTTATGGGCTTGATATTCTTCCTGCACTAAATTTACACTGGTGTAACTCGCTCTTCAGGCCTTTCATGAATTATTCTGGTATAAGTAGAAAAAAAAATCTGATTCCCCTCCCCATATTGCTTCCTCTTAATGTCCAGATCATTTTCCAGTCAAGCAACCTCCCAGCCTAGCAGTTTGTATTGGTTTTAACTTGTGTTGGGCCAGACCCTAAACCCTGGATCTGAACATCCCTGAGCTTTGGGAGATTCTAAATCCATACTTATATCTAAATGCGCACTTTGCAGCTTAGGATCATGTTTAGTGTCAATGCTAAGTTTTCTCTCTCAGCTTTGATGTTTGTAGAAGAACTGGAGAGCGGAAGAGAGGCATAGATCAGCTATCTCTGGCCTCTCACAAATCCTACAATATCTACATAGATCTCAGTGGAATTCATGTGACAAGGGATGGAAACACTGTTTTTTCCCCCAAGGGAAGAATTCCGAGGAAACTCCATGAGTTTCCTTTTCCCTTTGAGCGTTAATCCTGAGTAGTGGCCAATGGGACCCTGTGGCTGGGGGAAAAGTAGAACTCTGAACTTACATCCTAGGAGATAAATTAAGAAGGAAATTATTTCAAATATTTTGCTCTACAGATTCATGTGTAATTTAAGGCTGCTATGTGTTGTTAATGATTTCTGGTCTAAAACAATGCTTTATTAATTTAAAAAGAAATTTCATTTCATCTTTCATCTCCAGTATTTCCTGGTAGTGCTCTTTACTGAGCGTGATCTGGTGAGAGTGAAACTCTTGCTGACATAGCCTGACAGGTTAAAAATATGGATGCTCCGTCCACTCCATTTTCCTGCTGCGGTGATTTAGTAAAAGACTAGTTGCTGTCAGATCCAGTAATTTGAGACTCATCTTACAACCAAGTATATATGCTGATGAAAAGCTGCTTTAGCAGCAGAGAGACTGCTAATTGTTTGATTATACAAGTCTTCACATTAATGAAGCACTATTCCGTGGATTTGGAGCATGGCGTGCAACCAAATTACCACCCCAGCACTCAAGCTGTGAAATCTGATTATTCATTAGCCAGTCAGTGAGTGGTACAAACATCTTTTCTTTTTTCAAACCGTCAAATGAGAGTGACTGCTTTTTTCCCCCCTTCTCTTCTCTTTAAGGATATGAGGGTTTAGATTTTATCAACAATCACAGCCAACTCAAGAGTTTAAGGATTAGCATGTTATAGGAAATAGGGTTCCATAAGGACACGCATTTTTCTCCAAACTGTGCCCTTCTCATATCATTTATCCTCTGTTTGCTTAGTCTTGGCCTCCCCTGAGCCTGTCACTGACTGACAATTGTGGTGCACTCAATGAACTGAGAGTGGACTATGTCCTCCCTAATTGACAAGAGTTACTAAAAGATAAGGAATCAGTGAGGAAAGGTGATACTGCATCTGCCTTGACAAAATGGAGCGGATTTCAGATGGATAGTCCTGAAAAATTGTTTCAAGCCATTTTTAGAATTAATGTATAAATCTTGATCTTTTATAGCTGGGAAAATATCAAAAATTCCCGCTCTGCCTAAAGTAAATGATGAGTAATTTTACTCAGTTTAATTGGCCTCCTCCCCCCCCCCGAGACATTTCTGTAGAGCACAGACAGTTCCAACCTAAGGGAGAATCCAGCTACAGCTGGTCTATTTATTCAGTAAATGTATCTGGGATCCGTTACAAAATGAGATGAGTGGAAATCCTTCCTCACATAGAGGAGAAGTACTGACATCTCCAGCAAATGGGATTATCTGTAATGAGATTACACACAAAAAGATTAAGATGTGAACTGACACTCCTAGGAGATACAAAAGAGGCTCCTGAGACAACAGAGAAATGAGGTGTCAGAAGCAGAAGGTGGAATTGCTTCCTTGAGAAGGTTTTTCATGATAATGATAATGATCTTACAGTTATAATAGTATCTTTCATGCAGGAGGATCCCCAAAGAACCTTACAAACACTACACTGGAATCTCTTAGACCATCACTGAAAGGCATCCACCTCTGGGTGAAATGCAGCAGCTTTTTAACAGTGCGCAACATCACCATTTAACAGTAAATTAAGACAAATACCATATTAAATTGAAACTGCAGGGAGAGTTTAGGTCATCAGAATGAAATTACACAAATATGAATTTTGGACACAGAGGCATATGACAGAGGCATCTTTTGTAGTTGTTTGCCACATACACTGCTATATTAGAATTAGTTAAATAAAAGTTCAGGGCCAAATGCACAAATTTCCCTAAAAAGGGGTACAAAATGAATGATGAAAAAGCAAATAAGAGAGAAGCTGTTGAATGTTCTGCTATTATGAAGCTTTAATAGTACACCTTGGCCTGGTCTACACTGTGTGGGGGGGTGGAAATCGATCTAAGTTACGCAACTTCAGCTATGTGAATAACATAGCTGAAGTCAACGTACTTAGATCTACCACGGTGTCTTCACTGCAGTAAGTCGACAGCTGATTCTCTCCCATTGACTCTGCCTGTGCCTCTCGCCCTGGTGGAGTACCGGAGTCAATAGGAGAGTGCTCGGCGGTCGATTTATCGCATCTAGATTAGACGTGATAAATCAACCCCCGCTGGATCGATCACTGCCCGGCGATCCAGCAGATAATGTAGATAAGCCCACAACCACAACACAAGTTTTTCTTGAAAGCAGAGTGCATTCACTTCCATTGCAAAGCACACACACTGATACATAAGATTGACATACATATATTGAGATATATAATTTTGCGTGCCTGACCTCTTATATTAATTAAGAGTCCCATGGCACTTTTCACAAGAGTAGTGGTGTGACTTGTGTAGCCACACACAATTGCCATTCCATAGTGTACACTCACTGTATGAATGTAAACCATGACTTGTACTGCGGTGGCAAACTTCTCAGTCATTTAAGAAAGAGGGTCAGTCTAGCCATAGACTCCCAAGAATTGCCAAGCAAAGAATATACACACACACACACACCACAATTCTCTGAAGGAGAATGAGTAGAGCAGCAGATGACTATTCTTTGTTCATCTTCAACTTAGAGAGCAATAGTTACAGTAGGAGAGATCTTTTGTACCTTCAATCATTCAAGCTATAAAGCGAAAATGGTGTTTGAATAGCATTACAGATTGTGCAAAAAAAGGGATAAAGGAAATCTTCCTTCCGAAGATGTTGTGTGCCAAGACTGAAATAACTATCCAGATGAAGCTTAAGGTGTAGCTGGAAGAGGTTACTGATATGGATAAAATCCTCAGATACAAATTTTCTGTCTCAGCACGCTAAATTACCACCATTGTTCTCAGTAGACTTTATTAGTCGTTTTCTCAAAGTTATAAATGGAGCTGTGACGGCGTGTATCAGCCCCGCACTGATACAGCAGGGGTTAACCCTTCTCTCTTAGCCAAGGAGGCCATGCACCCCCAGCTCTGCTGGGCATGCTCCAGCTGGAAGCAGGATATAAAAGCTAGTAGAGCCTCTCAGAACACCGGACCAGGGTTCAAGTGGCCGAAGCCATGGCCCTGAAACAATTTACCCAGATCCTGCCCACCAGGGGAAGGAATGGGTGTAATGGCATTGCCTGGTGACCCTTCGCAAAGTCGTCTCCCTGACAGAGGACTACACGGCTGCTGAGGGAGTGGAGTGAGTGAGCCATAAATTGAGGGGCCTGGGAGACCGAGAGCAAACACCTGTTCGGGGGGCCTTGCAAAACTGAAGCATACCCACCGCTATGCCAGGCCGCCAGCACCCACAGCAGTGTCCAGTGCAAGGGACCCAATTGGGGCAACCCCTATCTGGGGCAGAGACAACCCACTGGGTGGATGGAGCACACCCCAGCCCACCCCACCCACAGGGGGAAATTGTGACCGGTGTTATGAGTGTGGACAGGAATGGCACTTCTGGAAAGAGTGCCCTTACATGGACTGCATTTACGGGCAGGTCTGGGGGGCCGATCACTGCACCCGGAAGAGGGAGCTGGGTAAGATCTTGGTTCCTGACCGGGTGGATGGGACGCCAGCAACGGCCCTGGTGAACTCAGGATGCAGCCAAACAATCATCCATGCCAGCCTGGTCAAGGCCACCAACCTGGCTGGAGCATCTATATGGCTGCAATGCATTCATGGGGACATGAAACCATACCCAACCATCTGGGTGCAAGTCGAGGCCGCACACCAGGAAGGACAGTGCCTAGTTGACGCATCCCCGAAGCTAGCCTACCCGGTGGTCTTGGGGCACGACTGGCAGGGTTTCATTGGTCTCCTTCAAGAGTGTTGCACACACCTCTCGGGAGCTAGGGGGGCACACCCCATGAGGAGAGGGTTTCTGGGCCTTCCAAGGCCATACAACTCCACAGAAGGACCCTTGGGAAACCCTGGAACACTGGAGATAGGCTGCCCCCTGACTGAAGCCCCAATGAGAGAAAGGCAAGGATGGCTGGACATTGATGGAACTTCCTAGAAGAGCAAAGGGCAGACCCCACCCTCAGCCAGGCTTGAGAGCAGGTGGCAGGCTCCACCCGGAAGGAGGATCAACCTCAGCACCTTCCCCAAGGACCCCGGTTTGAGATCCGCAAGGACCTTCTCTACTGGTTAGTCCAGGACCCACAGACCAAGGAAGACCTGTGTCAACTGCTAGTCCCACGGCAGTTCCAACGAGGCTTGCTACACGTGACCCACTCATTATTCTGGGCCAGGCACCTGGGGAGGGAGAAAACACAGATCGGTCAAGTTCTGCATTGACTTCAGAAAGGTGAATGCCATCTCCCGGTTTGACACATACCCCATGCAGCACTGCTCCCATCCCGTCCGTCAGTGGGATGGTGAGCATGGCAAAGTTGGCCACAAACTGTCCGAAATACCCTGCCGGACCTAAGAATTGCGGTACTTTCCTCTTCATCGTGGGGGTAGGCCTGCACCTTGTCCACTAAGAGACATAGTTTTTCCCTGCCCATGGTGCAGCCTAGGTAAGTCACCTCTTGCTGGCCCAAGTGACACTTGGCCAGGTTTGCGGTGAGGCCTGTGTTTCCCAGGGCTTGCAGCACGCTGGCAAGGTGTTGAAGATGTTCCTTCCAGCTGGCGCTATAGATGACAAAATTGTCAACGTACGCAGTGGCGTATGAATTATGGGGACTCAATATTTGGTTCATGAGCCGCTGGAAGGTGGCTGCAGCCCCCTGCAAGCCAAAAGGTATCATGGTAAATTGGTAGAGGCCAAAGGGTATAGGAAAGGCCGTCTTCTCCTGGGAGGCTGGTGTCAAAGGGATCTGCCAATACAGATTCATAGATATTTAGGTCAGAAGGGACCATTATGACCATCTAGTCCGACCTCCTGCACAACGCAGGCCACAGAATTTCACCTACCACTCCTGCAAAAAACCTCACACCTATATCTGTGCTATTGAAGTCCTCAAATCGTAGTTTAAAGACTTCAAGGAGCAGAGAATCCTCCAGCAAGTGACCCGTGCCACATGCTACAGAGGAAGGCGAAAAACCTCCAGGGCCTCTTCCAATCTGCCTTGGAGGAAAATTCCTTCCCGACCCCAAATATGGCGATCAGCTAAACCCTGAGCATATGGGCAAGATTCATCAGCCAGATACTACAGAAAATTCTTTCCTGGGTAACTCAGATCCCACCCCATCTAATATCCCATCACAGGCCATTGGGCCTATTTACCATGAATATTTAATTACCAAACCCATGTTATCCCATCATACCAGCTCCTCCATAAACTTATTGAGTTTAATCTTAAAGCCAGATAGATCTTTTGCCCCCACTGCTTCCCTTGGAAGGCTATTCCAAAACATCACTCCTCTGATAGTTAGAAACCTTCGTCTAATTTCTAGTCTAAATTTCCTGGTGGCCAGTTTATATCCATTTGTTCTTGTGTCCACATTGGTACTGAGCTTAAATAATTCCTCTCCCTCTCCGGTATTTATCCCTCTGATATATTTATAGAGAGCAATCATATCTCCCCTCAACCTTCTTTTAGTTATGCTAAACAAGCCAAGCTCTTTGAGTCTCCTTTCAGAAGACAAGTTTTCCATTCCTCGGATCATCCTAGTAGCCCTTCTCTGTACCTGTTCCAGTTTGAATTCATCCTTCTTAAACATGGGAGACCAGAACTGCACACAGTATTCCAGGTGAGGTCTTACCAGTGCCTTGTATAACGGTACTAACACCTGCTTATCCCTTCTGGAAATATCTCTCCTGATGCATCCCAAGACGGCATTAGCTTTTTTCACGGCCATATCACATTGGCGGCTCATAGTCATCCTATGATCAACCAATACTCCAAGGTCCTTTTCCTCCTCCATTACTTCTAATTGATGCGTCCTTAGCTTATAACTAAAATTCTTGTTATTAATCCCTAAATGCATGACCTTACACTTCTCACTATTAAATTTCATCCTATTACTATTACTCCAGTTTACAAGGTCATCCAGATCCTCCTGTAGGATATCCCTGTCCTTCTCTAAATTGGCAATACCTCCCAGCTTTGTATCATCCGCAAACTTTATTAGCACACTCCCACTTTTTGTGCTGAGGTCAGTAATAAAAAGATTAAATAAGATTGGTCCCAAAACCGATCCTTGAGGAACTCCAGTGGTAACCTCCCTCCAGCCTGACAGTTCACCTTTCAGTAGGACCCGTTGTAGTCTCCCCTTTAACCAATTCCTTATCCACCTTTCAATTTTCCTATCATATCCAATTTAACTAATAATTCCCCATGTGGCACGGTATCAAATGCCTTACTAAAATCTAGGTAAATTAGATCCACTGCATTTCCTTTGTCTAAAAAATCTGTTACTTTCTCAAAGAAGGAGATCAGGTTGGTTTGGCACGGTCTACCTTTTGTAAAACCATGTTGTATTTTGTCCCATTTACCATTGACTTCAATGTCCTTAACTACCTTCTCCTTCAAGATTTTTTCCAAGACCTTGCACACTACAGATGTCAAACCAACAGGCCTATAATTACCTGGATCACTTTTTCTCCCTTTCTTAAAAATAGGAACTATGTTAGCAATTCTCCAATCATACGGTACAACCCCTGAGTTTACAGATTCATTAAAAATTCTTGCTAATGGGCTTGCAATTTCATGTGCCAATTCCTTTAATATTCTTGGATGAAGATTATTTGGGCCCCCCGATTTAGTCCCATTAAGCTGATTGAGTTTCGCTTCTACCTCAAATATGGTAATGTCTACCTCCATATCCTCATTCCCATTTGTCATGCTACCATTATCCCTAAGATCCTCTTTAGTCTTATTAAAGACTGAGGCAAAGTATTTGTTTAGATATTGGGCCATGCCTAGATTATTCTTGACCTCCACTCCATCCTCAGTGTTTAGCGGTCCCACTTCTTTTTCTTTGTTTTCTTCTTATTTATATGGCTATAGAACCTTTTACTATTGGTTTTAATTCTCTTTGCACGGTCCAACTCTACTTGACTTTTAGCCTGTCTCACTTTATCCCTACATGTTCTGACCTCAATAAGGTAGCTTTCCTTGCTGATCCCTCCCTTCTTCCACTCCCTGTATGCTTTCTGCTTTTGCTTTATCACCTCTCTGAGATGCTTGCTCATCCAGCTTGGTCTACAACTCCTGCCTATGAATTTTTTCCCCTTTCTTGGGATGTAGGCTTCTGATAGCTTCTGCAGCTTTGATTTAAAATAATCCCAGGCCTCCTCTACCTTTAGATCTATAAATTCTTCAGTCCAATCCACTTCCCTAACTAATTTCCTTAATTTTTGAAAGTCAGCCCTTTTGAAATCAAAAACCCTAGTTGCAGATTTTTGTTAATCCTTCCATTCAGTTTGAACTGAATTAGCTCATGATCACTTGAGCCAAGACTATCCCCTACAACCATTTCTTCTATGAGGTCCTCACTCCTCACCAAAACCAAATCTAAAATGGCATCCCTTGGTTAGGTCTAAGGTGGAGATAAATTCCGTGTCGCTCAGCCGCTTGAGCAGTTCATCCACTGAAGAGGAGTTTGTCCACCGAGAGCGGCTGACCCAGGAGTCAGTACTGGCCCAGCCTGACTTCACAAAACCCTTCACCCTCCAGACGGATGCTTTGGAGGTAGGGATGGGAGCAGTGCTGTCACAAGATTTAGAGGGGGAGGAGCACCCCATCCTTTTCCTCAGCTGCAAGCTGTTCCCCCAGGAGACCCACTACTCCAGAATAGAACAGGAGGCCCTTGCTGTTAAGTGGCGGTTGACACCTTAAGATATTACCTCTTGCGGAATCCCTTTTCTTTGGTAACTGACCACGCACCCCTCCAATGGATTAATACTATGAAGGAAACTAATGCACGAATCATGCGTTGGTACCCAACACTCCAGCCCTACTCCTTCCGTGTGCTACACTGGCCAGGGAAGGCCCATGAGAATGTGGACTTCTTCTCCCGGGTGGGAGGAGGAGAAGGGGCACCGCTCCGGGATGCCATCTTAAGGGGGAGGGTGTGTGACGTAGCCCTGCACTGGTACAGCAGGGATAAACCCTTCTCTCTTAGCCAAGGAGGCTACACACCCCCAGCTCTGTTGGGCATACTCCAGCTGGAAGCAGGATATAAAAGCCAGCAAATCAGCTCAGTCTCGACTGACTGCCAGTGGGGAAGGAGGCATTGCCAGCTCCTGAGGGAGGACTGCCTGCACTCCAAGACGGAGAGGCCAGCCAGTCAGACATGGACCTGGACACACTGGCACGGGACATCATGGAGAAGGGAGAGACCAGAGAATCCCAGAGATGGAGGACTCCAGAGCCTTGGCTAGGAAGTGACCCAGGGAGGTTTTGCAGGGAAACGGTGACAGAACCAGACAAAGGCTTGGCGTGTTTCGGTTGGACCCCTGCCGAGCTGGTGGTGGGCAAACCTGCCACCGACAGGGCCCTGCGTCGGGACTCACTGGAGAGGGCGGGCCTGGGTCCCCCTATCCTGACCACCACCCACCCTGGGCTGGTGGCCCAGCTTGCCAGTAGTACTGACTCTGGCCATTGGGCTGCACTGCCCAGACAGCAGGGGCTATATTATTGACTCTGGCCATTAGACCACGCTGCCCTGACAGCAAGGACTGTGGTATTGATTCTGGCTAATAGGCCACACTGCCCTGCTATCAAGGGCCACATTAAAGACTAAGGCCCCTGAGCTGCACAGCCCCAAGCCCCTGGGCACCCCTTCAAACTCGATTGCGGGGCTGTGACGCACCTCTTCCCCTACCCCGCGGGATGGCAGGGTGTATCAGACCCATGACAGGAGCTTAACAGAAAAACAAAATATATTTAGTCAATATGTCATTGCAACTAATGTCTGCAAGTCATATCCTTTGAACTTTCTGGCAATGAGGATAGTTAAACATTTTGCTCACTCCTCCACTCATCTGTTCCCTCTACCAAGCCAACTATAAGCATCAATGCCTACAGGGCAACCTGATCTCAGACTTATGTTCCTGTGGACCTGAGATTAGCATCAGATACTATTTATTTTGTTATACTGCCTTGGCCTAGAAGGCTAAGTCAAGTTCACTATATTACAGCTATTGCAATGGACTATAAAGTAGCTAATTGCCCACTGTAGACCCAAATATAATGTTCTCCAACATCACCTTTGGATAGCTGGGTTCTAGCCATGTCTCTGTCTGTGGTTCACTGTGTGACTCTTAGCAAGTTGTAAACTCTCGGTGGTTCAGTATCCCCATCTGCAGAATGGATAATGTTACATTACTTATCCTGGTAGGGGTGGATTTTATTTTTCGGGCACTCCACGGGGTGAAAAGGGAAAATACAGATCTTCCTAGCATCTCTCAGGCACCACGGGTTGTTGAAACCTCTACAAAATTAGAGCCATTTTATGTGCTGCTGCTGTTCAGCAACCCTCCTCCCAGCAATCTTTTGAGTGGCACATACCCACACTACTAGAAATTCTCTTCCTCATTTCTCTGCCATGTTTAAAACATCTTATGTCATGTAGATGCCACGTCAGCATGCTTGCTTGTTAACAGTGAAAGAAGCCCCTTTTTTCTTTTATTGAACTTATCAGCCAGTAGGACCAGCGCTACAAAATAATTTTTGCCAGCATAGCTGTGTTGATTAGGGGTGTAATTTTTTTTTTTTTTTTGCGCCTGAGACCTGACATAACCGCAAAAGCACTTTTTTGTGTGTATAAGCTGCACCTACAGTAAGAAGGTTTTACCAGTGTAGTTATGAGGATATAGCTAGCCCTGCAAAACTTTGAAGGGGAGACTAGACCTAAGAGTGATGATTTCTGGTTCCAAACATTACCCAGTTAAATCCTGGACTGCCACTCTCTGCAAGGAGCCCAACGCAGATGCCTGCTTGCTCCCTTTAATATTTTTGTGGTCGTTAATGGAGGAAGTTCAATGAACTTAGATCCATATCAGATTCAGAGTTTAAGTCAGCAGAGGCAAAACAACAGCTTTAAAATGCTGATAACAGCACTTGCTATGTCATTTTCATGGATTTTCTTCACAAATTATCCTGCTGTGTTTTCACAATTCAACTTCATTGACACATGGACCTCTTTCCTTACTAAAACCAATGTTAGAAGTTCACTAAGTACCACCAACCAAATGATGACTTTAAAGCCAACACAGGGTGTTTACCTCAGGATAAACTTTGCTGCCATCAATAATCAGCCATCCTGAGCAAGTCCCACTGTGTCCCATTGTGGTCAAGTATCCATTTCCTATCTAAGAGAATCCTACCTATTGCCACTGCTCTGTAGCATTAAACAATTTTGATCTCTGGCTAGGCTACCAACCAGTGCTTGTAATCCAAACAGAAAGAATCCAGCAGCTTTCATCACCCAAACAGAGGCTTTCGTTTAAAAAGTAATGCCTTTCAATGTCAGCTTGGCCACCAGCTGCTTCTAGAAGATTAGAGCTTTTCTCTGCCTTCCCTGGCAACTGGCATGGATTTGTTTGCCTAGTTTACATTGTAGTGCATTATTCAGCTATCTGTAAGCATGATCAGTGCTGGCTTCCAATATTTCAAAGCCTGTGGCATCATCATCTAACACTGATTATGGAAAAAAGCTTCTTCTAAGAAGCAGCAGTTGAATTTCTAAGAGGTGCATTTTGTACGTATGTACTTCATCAGTGAGGTTCAATGTGTTAAAGCTCCTGGGACACAGTGCTTCTAAATTAAAACAGAGGCATTACTTCTGTCTTATCAATATTAGGTTTTTTCCCTTGTGAAATGGTATCTAAAATGACACCTATGTATCATGGTTATAGAGGCTCCTTAGAAATACCTAAGTTAGAGAGAAATAACATCTCATGGTTGACCTCATTCCTTGGTAGACCCATCTATTATTTCCGATATATCTAGCCATCTTCTGCTCCACAGTGGCTGCAGAAAGTAAATTATTGGAATTGGACTGCTAAAGTGGCATTTAAGAATGGAAAAATCATGCAAACAATATTAGCAACCTTAACATGCTTTAGCTTCACACTCAGAGATATTGCTACCACATGATCACCAGCACTTGGAGCACTCCTGTCACATTCTCCGGGAGGAGTAGGCAGAACAGACTGAGGCACACAAAGTCCCAAACATTTGTGCCTAAGGTTAGGCATCTAAATCTGTATTTAGGGTCTAAGTTATCTGAACTTTGGAGCTGCTGAGTACCCATAACTCCTGTTCACTTCACACACAGCTTTCCCTGCCTGGCTTCTTTCACTAGAGCTTTTACAGTCCCATATTGCCTGGCCTACTTTCCTTAGCTTGTGTGTTAACCTGTGAGTGTTGACATATGTACTTATATAAGGATCACTTCATCTCAAGGGTGGACCGCCAAGTCTAGGTCACCCTGGCAGAAACATGGAATACCACAAATCGCTGTCACTTTACAGTTAGACAAGATACCCACAACAATACAAGCTTCCCTTAAGTCCAGCCTGTGTCACAACAAAGCTTTACAGCAAACCATCTGGCTTACACACAGCTCATTCAAGAAAACATTCCTCAACTTGCAGAAAATGAACAAACCTGTTGAATGTGCTTCTTTGGCAGAGAATTAATGTCAGAATATCAGCTTCGTTGTGATTCTTACAGTTCATCCCCATCTTGGACAGCCATTAAAAGTGGCTAATTTGCAACTACAAGGGGAACATGTTGCGCAGTAGGTATAGCCCATCATGGGGTGTCATGTCATGTGTGGTCAAAAGAAAGGGCAGAGGCGGTACCGCAGCCGGTTGGGTCCTATGCTGATGACTTTTACTATAAAATGTGGTGATATTGTCCAGTGACTGGAGTCAATAAAGTCACCCTTCCCCGCAGGACAGCGTGGCCTAATAGCTGGAGTCAGTAAAGGCAGATCTTCCACTCAGGGCAGCGTGGCCTAAAGGCCAGAGCCAACGCTTCTGGGGTGCCATGTGGCCTATTGGCTCATTGGGGAAGTAGGGCACCACCTAGGAGTGTGTGGCACCGAGGGTAGGGGGACTGAGGCCCTCCATGCTCCTCGAGTCTCAGCCCAAGGCCCTGGGGGTTGTGGGGGGGCTCATCACCAAGTCAGTGGGGAGCCTCCCAAAACACTCTGACTGGTTCACCAGTTCACTCACCAAAGAAAAGTCTAAGTCCTCTGGGCTGCTTCCTACCCATTCTCCCTCAGACATGCTCCATGGTGCCTTTGGATCTCTGGGGTCCCCAGGTGGCATAGCTCCTGCCAGTGAGGTCTCTTCTCTGGGCTCATCAGACAGCCTGGAGTCCATCTGGAGCTCTGCATGCCATGGCTCTGTAGTTGGGGCCTGTAGCAGCTCCCAGGAGACAGTCTGCATCATCCCCCCACTCCCCTTCAGCAGCCTGCCCAGACTGAGTTGGGCTGCTTCCTTTTATACTCTACCTCCAGGCTGAGCATGCCCAGCAGAGTCGGAGGGGCGGGGCTTCCTCAGCCTGAAAAGCACAGTTAACCTTTTTGGGGCTGGTCCTATTGGGAATCCAGGACGTGGGCGGGCAGAGCTCGTCCACTACAAAAGGATCCCCCCCCAGCCTAAGGGGGGAGATCCACAGGGCCTGGAGAACCAACTAATTACGGGGGACAACTAATGAAAAACAGGGACGGGAGTGCGGTCAAAGGGCAAACGAAGGGAACCAGACGGGGACACCGAGCAGAGAACCCCGGACAGCGCCCACCGCTCCTCAAAGGCGTCAAGGGAGTCGGTGGACGCCGCCCAGAGGAACTCCGCTCGGAGGCGTGAACGGACAGAGGATCGGAAATAGGCCCCGCAGTCGCAGGAGACTCCATCGGCCAACCTCCTCACCCTGGTTTTATAGATGGCCACTTTAGCCAGGGCCAGGAGGAGGTTGACCAGGAGGTCCCGCGACTTAGTGGGGCCACGGACAGGGAGTGCGTAGATGAGAAGGTGAGGAGAAAAGTGCAACCAAAACCGTAACAAAAGATTGGTGAGGAGCCGGAATAGGGGCTGCAACCTGGAGCACTCCAGATAGACGTGCGCCAGGCTTTTTGGGGCTGGTGCAAGGTAGATACACCCTGTCACGGAACAGTTACATGTATGTGCATACAAGGTACTATCTATTCTGCACATGCAAAGGCAAGAAGGAAGAAAACACTTCCATGCCCACATTTGAAAAATAGGCCCTATATAATGCCTGGTCCTCCAAAACAGGAATTTTCTTTTTTGGACAGAAATCAAATGACATGTTGGGGTGACATTTGTCCAGAAGTCATAAGGCTCGTCATTCCATTTTCCTTATGCTGTGTGGTACTATATCTGGCTCATGAAGACACCCTGTAAACCATCAGATTCGGACACAGGTGTTGGAATATTGTAAATCAGCCAAGGTCAGCATTAACCAGCTTTAAAGTTAGAATTCTAAAGCCTATCTCCATAGCCCAAAAGGTAATCAAATCCCTTTTCGTATCTCCGTAACCATTTCTATGGCCAGTTGTTACTGTGGTGACAGATGCCTTATCAAAAGCTGAGGTAGATGGTCAGACAAAATGGAGCTCATTCAGGTAGATCTGTGCATCACCACTTCAGAGATCTTTTTACAGCATACAACCTCAGTTCAAAGCAGTGGGAAGAATTAGGGTCTTTTAAACACTTCCTCTAGGAGTCCTCTCCAGGAGAGTTTATTTGGATGCTGAGGCCTGTCACATGTTTTCATAACAGATAATTTTTAGGCTTTTTTTAGGTTGGTTGTTGAAAATTATCAACAGCTGACATATCAGGAAGTGGGCTGTGATGAGCCAGAATAAAATCAGTGTGAATTATCTGATCTCCACCATAACTAAGTGGAGAAACATTATTATTTCCCTAATAAAAAAAAATGATATTCCAAAACCAATCCTATTAGTTTAACAAAAGGTGGAAAAATTACCAAATAATAGCATGCAGACCGTGTCTATTTATCATCTATTTCCATGTGTTTGCAAGGCAGCTGAGATTTTTCTTGTCCTTGCAGTTACTGCATTTGGAGATGTGTCAAGAGTTTATTTAAAATCTAAAATAAGCACTGAAAAGCACAGAAGCAAATGGTGCACGGCCCTCTGTTTTGTCATGTGCTGAAGTAACTGCCAGCAATGGGAAAGAAAGGAGTAGGAATAGAGTCAGGGATGGGAGAACCTGTGGCCCACACTGTTTGGCTGTATTCTACTCTGTAGGGTACATCAATTTGGTATCTAAGATTAAGTGTGCTAATCATTCAGAACCAACCAGGGCTTCTCTACGAGTAAACTGACTTGCAAATGTCCTAAATATTCAGCCAAAAGTTTATCTGACAAGGTGTGATACCCTGGCACAAAGGAAGGATACCTCCTTATAAGGATATGTTAGGATATGTTTTGCACAAAGTATGCCTTGTGAGATATCATTCTAAAAGTTTTAATCTGCTAGACATTAATATCTCATTGGAGTATATGTGCTAATCATTGTCTGTGAAGTTATGAAGTTCAGCTATGTATATGTTACTGAAACATGTTGTGAGGTTGAAAACACCCACAAGCAGCCTTTCAGGTACAACAGTAAAATGGCCAAACAATGTTAATGGCTTATTGAGGAAATGCACACAAGCACAAGGATTGCCCCAGAAACTGTGTACAGTAGAAACCTCTCAGATATAGCACTACACAATGGGAGCTGTTTGATCCAGGGCACAGCAAGTGGGAAGAAGATATAAAAGGGGGAAATGACATCATGATGGTACCTCACTCTCACTACAACAACACACCTGGAAACACCTGAGAAACAACGACTGAACTGGGGGAAGTGACGGTCCCAGGCTAAAGGGATTTCTAGCCTGTGTATGAAAACCTGGGAAACCCAAGCTGCACAGCAAAGGCAGCTTGTGCCTTAAGAAGAAGCCTGCCTGTTTATCACTCAGGGTAAGAATTTGTTAATTCATATCCTACCTATCTAGTATGTTAAGCTCAGTTTGCATTTTTGTTTATTTACTAGGTAATCTGCTTTGATCTGTTTGCTATCACTTAAAATCTATCTTTTTGTAGTTAATAAACTTATTTTATGTTTTAATCCAAACCAGTGAGCTTTGACTGGAGTGCTTGGGGAAAATCTCTGCTTGGTTACCACAAGTGTGCATTGTTCTGTTCACATTGAGGGAGAGGCAGACCGGGTATTAAACCCATATACTGGCCAGATTTGACCAGGGCAGGATGGTACTGCTCTGGGGTCCTAGGCTGGGAAGCTGGTGATTAGAGAGCCTGCATGTAATTGCAGCTACATGTGTCCCTACCTGTGTGAATGCTTGTGAAAGTGCAGGCTGGAGGTTTTTTGCAGCTTGTCACGGCAGCACAGTATGAGAGGGAGTCCAGGCTGGTGGGTCAGACGGCTCAATGGTACCCCAATTCCAGTTAGCACCCTGGGGGGAACCCGTCACACAAGGATTTCACAAATTTGATATTCCAAAGTAAAAATGTCAACATGGCTGAGATAACACCAAGTCAAGCAACTGTCTCAGTCCTGTAGAAGCAAAGTGGTTAACCACCACTTGTTGTTCACAGAGTTACTATGAATTACTGCATGGTACTGCTGCCTCCGTGTAACTAGGCTGTAAGTTTAAGGTCAACAGTGAAAAACAGTGGCAACTAACTACACAGTGCTGTATAGAAATAGTATTCAGTTGTCTCTAAATTGCTGCAAATAATAGTTTGCTAGGAGGCTTCTTCCAGGGCAGCGCACAGTAATTGCTGCCAGACTCAGTGCAGTATCAGAGAACTCCAAAGATAAAAACAGTCAAGTGAGAGGGAGCTCATTGAAGGAGAGCACCCAGCAACAGAATTTTAGGTGTGCTTTATGTCAGTCTTCTGCAAGTATATCCACAGTATGAAGAGAGTAAGCATATTTGATATGCAAGACAAGGGAAAAATTACATTCTGTCCATCACAACTCCTTCTACAGCTGGGAAACAGCAAAATGTACAGTTGCAGACCTCATTTTAAGAGAGAAGGAAACTTTGAAAGATGAGTTAGTTCTTATAGCAAAAAGAGGGAAAGGTTATACTGACGATTGGGGGAAAAGTACCTTGGTAAAAATAACTCACCCTTTGCATTTATAAGTGTCAGTAGAGTTTGGATAAAGGAATGCTTGCTAAAAACAACAACTCTTAAAAGATTATAGGCCAGATTCTGAACTGTAGCCAGCCTCAACAGCAGCCAGCTGAGGAGGTGCTCAAGGGAACTGGTTGCATCTCCCTGAACTTAATTCTATGCAGGCCCTAGCATAGATCAGACAGCCTGGAGACTGCTTTAATCTGCGCCATCTGGCGATGGCCTCCAAGGGGCCATTCGCCAACTAGTAGTGCTCTGACAACATATCCATCACAGTTAGTCATACCCCCTATGCTGTGAGCTGAAAGGAGAAGGTGTAGGAGCCATCTAGGTGTGTCCCACACCCACCCACTGGGGATCCTGCCACACACCAGTGGCAGCTTTTTACTTCCTTTGTGCCATTGAGGGAGTAGAGGTGGCTAGAAGAACTGGCTTTCAGATTTCTATGCACCTAACCAAATGCTCTGTAGCCTAGTAATGCAGGAGCATCCTCTTGACTGAACACTAGTTGTTTAAGGAATAAACCTGCATTTCAAAGTAAAACATTTTGAATTATACAGTCTTCAAAATGATAGAAGGAGCCATTGTTTCCTGCTCTCCTAAAGGGATAAGGTCCCCTTTGAAGGGATTTGGTTTTGCTGATGAGCAAATAGGCATCCCCCCACGGTGAAATATCTTAGTATTGTAGTCAAAAATGCAGTCTGGAATATATCCAAGGATTTTAAACTGTGCCTGTGAGAATACAAGGAAAAGGTTACTTGAAAAATCTTGAATATCACATGTAAAGAGTGAAAGTTGTTCTGTAGATCTAGACGTAAGAACATAGTGTTAGTCATACCATATCAGACCAATGATCCATCTAGTCCTCTGACAGTGACCAGTATCAGCTGCTTTAGAGAAAGGTGTAAGAAATCCTACAGTAGCTAGCAATGGACATAACATCTCTCCTCATTCCCCCACCCCCCTTTCATAAGGCTAAATATTACAACTAGCCAAAAAGAAAGAAGGACTGGGGGAAGGGTATGAGTCAACACAGAGTAAAAATGTAAACTTCTTTAACTTATTTAGCTTAAGTACTCTAGGGATATCTGAATAGTTGGTGACTTTACATACATTACTGTATGTGCTGCAGTACTGAGGCCAAAGGACCTACATCAACAATGGGGTTTCAACCTTCACTCAGAATTGTCCTGGCTTTTAGTGGTTTAAGACAGATCTATAACTTTATTGTAACAGGATTTCTGTATTTAATTTTTACTGTTTTGCAACACTTTTTTGTTAAAAAGGAAAATAAATGGTCTTATAGAAACAAATGCAATGCCTCTAGCTGAAGTTTCATGTGTTGGTTTTGTTCTCATTTGAAAGTCTTACAAAGAGTTGGACAGTTTGAATTCTGTGAGGCTGCCCAGGAACCTCTCTCCAGCTCATGTAGTTAAGTTAAGCTCTTATTAAACTCAGTTGTTATTTTTCTAACGAATTCTTAATTACTACTTTTTGAAACAACAATCATCCTACACTTCACATTCACTTTGTCTTTCCCCCCCCTCTTCCGGCAGTGCATTCCTGCCACATATGGGCAAAGCGTGGGAGGCTCTGAGATGTCAAGCAACTGAAAATTTATGTCACACTTTCAAATAAAGGAATGATCCTTATTATAAAGGGGAAAACAAAGTAACACACTGAGATAAACAAAGAATCACAAAAATGCAAGGAACCTAGTATTAGCAGATGTTGAGCTAGCCATTAATTCTCTGTTTTACATTTAAATCTATTGCTGGAAAGCAAGTGTTGGAGCACCAAGGAACAAGAAGGAAGCAAGGCAGCTTCTTAGCATTTTGTATTATCTCCCTGTATTATAACTTTTGAAAAGGGAACATAGTGCTGGCGGAAATGCTCATTTGATGCCCCAAGAAAGCAAAAGGCTCTGTTTCCAGAACAGGTATGGCCAGGAGTACCAATTTCCTTTTAAGGTGCCACAAGTACTCCTTTTCAATTTCCCTTTGCGGTCACACACCAATGCGCCTCAGACTGAGGCCTGGAAGAAATGACTTGAGGAGAGGGTATTTCCATCTTTGCCCTCATTCATTCCTTAGCCTTTCTACTGAGCATGCCATGAAGAGACAGGTGGGTCCACTCTGGGGAACAGCACTGACACCATCAATTCACAAAAATGGCCCTCTGGTGGTAACTGTTTAGTTGCTGCAGATTTGAAATGGGGCTATAGAGGTGCAATGCTCAATATCCTGGTTATAACCAATCCCAGGAGCCATCTATTCTCCCCAGTTTATCATAATTTACAGAGAGAATATTTTTTGTGGGGATTTCCTGTGAAAATTCAAGTTTCTATAGTGCCTAACATATTTTTATTTGTGAGGTGTGGGGTCTGCTAGTTGCCATTTAGGCTGCACTCTACAGGTAGTGCAATATGCTGTGAGGAAACCTATACTTGTTGCTTGATCTGTGTATAGTTATTTGTTTCTCCATTTATATCTAATATCTGTAGGAGGGTAATACAGTTTTAAAAATGCTCTTGATGTTGTTACTCATTTTTCCCTGCAGAAAGACAGAATTTTCAAAACTGTGAATATGAAAATATTCAAGTAAAATGTGTGTGCCATGCACATCAGGTTCCCTACTGAACAATGATTTTAATAATGCTGGCCTATTCTTGGGACAAGAACCTATCAAACTTTAGAGTGTTAACAGGGTATTCTTAAGTAATCGAGACAATTAATACACAATACACAGATCATGCAACAAGAGTTCTGAAAAATCAAATCCATAGTTACTTGATACATCCTTGGCCATTGTATCTTAGGCACCAATTTTTGCAAATATCTGTGTGTGAACAGAAAGTCATGTAATGTCAAAGGAAACAGAAAGCAGATATGTGCTTTGAATATTGCATTCACCATAATGTAATAATACAGTGTCTGCAAGCCATAGCTGTGAATGTTACAATGTGGTTGTGATAATTAGGATAATAGTGCTGCATCCACGATATATTAATTACAGATGCATTTGTACAGATCCTTTTTTCCCACCACTTTTGCTCCCAATTTTAGAGATAATTAGTGAAAGTACATAAAATTAAAAAATTATACAAGTGAAAAACCAGTAAAGGCACTTAAAATGATGCAAAAAATGATCAACTGTCTAAAAGAAAATGTAAAAATCATTGCTGTTAAAGTTTGCAAATGACACAAATTGGTGGAGTGGTAAATGATTTAGACAGAGCAATCTGGATTGCATGGTAACCTAGGGTCACTTAAACATGTTTTAATATAGCTAAATCTGTCTTGGAGAAACGAATGTAGGTCACACATCGAGAGTGGTGGACCGTATTTTGGAAAGTAGTGACTTGGAAAAGGACTTGGTAGATAATCAACTGAACATGAGCTTCCACTGTGATGCAGCAGCTGAGATAGCAAATGTACTCTTTGGCTGTATAAGCAGGGGAATACTGAGCAGAAGTAGGAAGGTATTATTACCACTGTCTACAGCATTAGCAAGACCAGAAAGCTTCAAAAACAGACTACAATGAGAAATTGCTGAGCTTGAATTAATATGTAAACTAGATACTATTAACTTGGGTTTGAATAGAGACTGGGAGTGGCTGGGTCATTACACATATTGAATCTATTTCCCCATGTTAAGTATCCTCACACCTTCTTGTCAACTGTCTAAATGGGCCATCTTGATTATCACTACAAAAAGTATTTTTTCTCCTGCTGATAATAGCTCATCTTAATTAATTAGCCTCTTACTCCACCTTTTCATATTCTTTGTATGTATATAACTTCTTACTACATGTCCCATTCTATGCATCCGATGAAGTGTAGCTCACGAAAGCTTATGCTCAAATAAATTTGTTAGTCTCTAAGGTTCCACAAGTACTCCTGTTCTTTTTGCGGATACAGACTAACACGGCTGCTACTCTGAAATACTGGAATATAGTGTCCAATTCTGGTGTCCACACTTAAAAAATGATGTTGACAAATTGGAAAGATTTAGAAAAGAGTTACAAGAATAAGCCACGGCCTGGAAAACATGGCTTATGTGAGACTAAAGCTCAATGTATTTTGTTTACCCAAGAGAAAGTTAAATTGTAACTTGATCACAGTCTGTAAGTACCTACACAGGTACTTTCATGTAGGGACTGTCCAGTTTGGCCGATGTACATAGCAGAGGGGCATTGCTGGCACATGATGGCGTATATTACATTGGTGGACGTGCAGGTGAATGAACTGGTGATATTGTGGCTGATCTGGTTAGGTCCTGTGATGGTGTCGCTGGTGTAGATATGTGGGCAGAGTTGGCATCGAGGTTTGTTGCATGGATTGGTTCCTGAGTTAGAGTTACTATGGTGTGGTGTGTAGTTGCTGGTGAGAATATGTTTCAGGTTGGCAGGTTGTCTGTGGGCAAGGACTGGCCTGCCTCCCAAGGCCTGTGAAAGTGAGGGACTGTTATCCAGGATGCGTTGAAGATCACTGATGATGCATTGGAGAGGTTTTAGCTGAGGACTGTATGTGATGGCCAGTGGAGTTCCGTTGGTTTCTTTCTTGGGCTTGCCTTGCAGCAGGAGGCTTCTGGGTACACGTCTGGCTCTGCTGATCTGTTTCCTTATTTCCTCATGTGGGTATCATAGTTTTGAGAATGCTTGGTGAAGATCTTGTAGGTGTTGGTCTCTTTCTGAGGGGTTGGAGCAAATGCGCTTGTACCTCAGCGCTTGGCTGTAGACAATGGATCGTGTGGTGTGTCTGGGGTGGAAGCTGGAGGCATGAAGGTAGGCATAGCGGTTTTCGGTATAGGGTGGTGTTAACGTGACTGTCACTTATTTGCACCATGGTGTCTAGGAAATGGATCTCCCATGTAGATTGGTCCAGGCTGAGGTTGATGGTGGGGTTGAAGCTGTTGAAATCGTGGTGGAATTCTTCCAGGGTTTCCAGGGTTTCCTTCCCATGGGTCCAGATGATGAAGATGTCATCAATGTAATGATTGTGAGTGGAAGAGAGCTGAGGAAGCGTTGTTCCAGGTCAGCCATAAAAATGTTGCCATATTGTGGGGCCATACGGGTGCCCATAGTAGTGCTACTGCTCTGGAGGTATATATTGTCACCAAATTTGAAATAATTGTGCATGAGGATAAAGTTACAGAGCTCAGCAATCAGTTGTGCTGTGGAATCATCAGGGATACTGTTCCTGACAGCTTGTATTCCATCTGTGTGTGGGATGTTTGTGTAGAGAGCCTCTACATCCATTGTGGCTAGAATGGTGTTTTCTGGAAGATCAGCAATGCATTGTAGTTTTCTAAGGAAATCAGTGGTGTCACGGAGATAGCTGGGAGTGCTGGTAGCATAGGGTCTGAGTAGAGAGTCCACATATCCACACAGTCCTTCAGTGAGAGTACCAATGCCCAAGATGATGGGGCGTCCAGGGTTTCCAGGTTTGTTGATCTTGGGTAGTAGATAGAATAACCCCAGTCGGGGCTCTAAGGGTATGTTGATTTGTTCCTGTGTTAGTGTAGGGAGTGTCCTGAGTAGATGGTGCAGTTTCTTAGTGTATTCCTCAGTGAGATCTGAGGAAAGTGGCCTGTAGAATTTGGTATTGGAGAGTTGTCTGGCAGCCTCCTTTTGGTAGTCAGACCTGTTCATGATGACAACAGCACCTCCTTTATCAGCCTCTTTGATTATAATGTCAGGGTTGTTTCTGAGGCTGTGGATGGCATTGCATTCTGCACAACTTAGGTTATGAGGTGAGCAATGTTGTTTTTCGACAATTTCTGCCTGTGAATGTTGGCGGAAGCATTCTATGTATAGGTCCAGACTGTCGCTTAGACCCTCAGGAGGAGTCCATGTGGAGTTCTTCTTCTTGTGCTGTTGGTGGGAGGGTATCTGTGTATCAGTGTGCTGTTCAGTGTTATCTTGAAAGTATTCTTTGAGTCGGAGACGGCGAAAGTAGGCTTCCAGATCACCGCAGAACTGTATCATGTTTGTGGGGGTGGCGGGACAGAAAGAGAGTCCCCGAGATAGGACAGACTCTTCTGCCGGGCTGAGTGTGTAGCTGGATAGATTGACAATATTGCTGGGTGAGTTAGGGGTACCACTGTTGTGGCCTCATGTGGCAGATAGGATTTTAGACAGCTTACAGTCCTTTTTCCTTTTTAGAGAGGTGAAGTGTGTAATGTAGATCTCCTGTCTTATTTTAGTAAAGTCCATTTGTATGGAAGGTTGGTTATTTATGAGAGTCTCCAGGTTGGAGAGCTCCTTTTGGATGTTGGTTTAATGGACACAAATCAGATATTAGGAATGGCAATATACAAAAACCTGTAGGAGAACACTTCAACCTCCCTGATTCTCACTTGCATGTTTATACCTGCCTCTGGAAATTTCCACTACATGCATCCGACGAAGTGGGTATTCACCCACGAAAGCTCATGCTCCAATACATCTGTTAGTCTATAAGGTGCCACAGGACTCTTTGCCGCTTTTACAGATCCAGACTAACACGGCTACCCCTCTGAAGCTTCGTGAAATTGTATGCCCTGTTTTATACAGGTCAGACTAGATAATCATTATCATCCTTTCTGGCCTTAATATCTACACATTTATGACATATGTATCAGTAGAACAAGTGATATGAATTATTCTAAGACATAGGGCCTGATTTCCCTCTCACTTACAATGGTGCCAACCAAGAGAAAATCCTGGAGTTACACCAGTGTAAAACTGGTATAAATAAGAGAAGAATCAGTCTCATATGCTGCATGAGCAAATTAGAAGCCATTGTAAAGGTCTGCAAATCTCCTTCTTACATTTCAGTGGATGGTAAAACACCTGCTAGCAAGCAGGTTTCTCACATTTGAAGGTAGAAGAGCTGTTTTATATAGTCTCTCTCGTTATTTATATTATTATAAAAGTCCTTTGCTTAACTCTCAACATCTTCAGAGCATTGATGTGGAATGAATGGTCAGAATGGCTAGCAATTAGCAGTGCATAGAACTCCCAATGTTGTGGAAATAATGCAAAAAGACTTCTATTTCATGAATCATTTTAGGTACACTATCCCATGTTTCTGAGGTTAATAAAGTACAGTATTAAAAGATGGAACAACACCAACATTACTCTGAGAGATGTAATTTAACTTTCATTATAAAAATGGGCAATTGAAAGAGGAATAGATTTTTATAAAGCTCTGCTATGATAAGTATTAGCCTATTCAATCTCTCTCCTTTTCCTCAGGCCCCACGAACAAATACACATACCTATATTTCCTGTTGGATGAATCGAGGAGCTCCTGGATAAACTGCACACACTGAGGTCTTCAGATCAGTTTAATGAGGGATCATGACTAAATTTGGCAGGACTTCCTGTCTTGCTTCTTTGCTATGTCTCAAACTGTTTTGATCTATGTGTAAGAAATTCAGTTTTGGCAATTGAAAGTCCTTTATCACTGTAACTAATCTCCACGCTGACACATTCATTCAACCAGGATAAATCCAGTATTGACATTTGTATCTTGGAGAAAAGAGGTTAAGTACTAGATGTAAAATAAACTCCTGGACCATGCCAAACACTGTACAATATCTAAATCAGGTGCAGGCTTATTTTAGTCTTTGAGAACACAGATGTTTCTTGATCACATCTGGATTCCACTATTAGTCCACTTAATCAGCCAAATGAACGCTGTTGTTAACATCTATTAGTGTCTGTGATAGTCTAATTCAGCTGTTCCAGCTTTTTTGTGGTCCACGGAGGACTGGCAGTTCACATGCTGCTTACTCTGTTCCTTGTTCCACGAGCTAAATGGCATTAAAAGACAGCTTGAAATACATTAAATACTGTCTTAGTGTTAATTTTCCATGTAAGCATTTACTGTTGTTGCCACAGGGATGGTTTGTAATCACCAGAGGGAGATACAATCATGAATGGGAGGGATGAGGTCCATGAGACAATCTCCTTATTAAAATGTAATCCTCATACGTGTCTCCTCCACCTCTTTTTAATCCATTTATCCAATTTCTAGAGGTGTACTAACAAAGGGCCAAATTTAATTACTGTTGCATACTGAATAGTACCTTCATCCATGGGTAATCCCAATGACTGGGCCTATTCTGCGAGATAAGATATTATTCAGCTTGAGTAAAAGTGGCAGAAACTGGTGCAAAATAAGTAGAGCAAAAACTGTGGAATGTACTTACAGGCTGCTTTTGTTTGAGTTGAAGGGTAAGGGAGGCATATAGGGAGATATTATACTGATGATGACACTATACTAATATCATACTGTTCTAATATAGAATAAGTTAAGACTGTGTTAAGGAATAAGTTTATGTATATCCACACAGGGATGGGAAATTTTTTAGGGGATGGTCACAATATTCAAGGCTAAGTTCCACCATTTCTACCCTTTGTTATGTTTTACTTTGTGAGTGGTCCCATTGAAAGTACCAGGACAACTCAAAGAGTATGGTACTTCTCAACAGGAGCCAACGTCGCAGAATAGGACATTCAGTTATTACCAGTATAGGCTAGATTTGAACCTATTACGAAGCGATGTAAAGGTCTTTATTTCATTTCAAAACATCTGAATGAACCACACACAAGTATTTTATGCCTTGTTTGACATTAGAAAATGAATATATCTAGGGACTTGGTACTGAAAGAACAGTCACTGCTTCAGATTTAACCAGGTATAGACAAAACCTGAAAATAAACCAAAATTGGGGAATATGTCAAGATGCATTGTCACTGCTTGTTCTGACCATCTGATAAATAGAAACCAATCGTCTGCATACAAAGCTAATTTTGTAACATGAAAGCTACCTCTTTACCATAAACCAAGAAGCTCATCTATCATTAATAAGAACATTAGATATGCTATTATATAGACCATCTTTCCACAAGTTGAACTATCCACTCACACTGAACTTGAACTATTTGCCTAACTCCTTTTTTAAACTATTGACACCAGCTGCCCTAAATACTACCTACGTTATGGTTTGTATATTGGACACAAAGGTCTTATCCTAACAGAATGCAGAAGAAAATTAAGTTAGTAATGCTGTTTTGACCACTATACTATCTTGAGTAAATAGGAAGCTGGGTTAGAGAGACAACAAAGAAAATAGCGGTGAGTATAAGAAAAGTCCTAAGATCAGATACAGAATTAATGATAAAGAAAACAAACATCCTCACACCCATAAATTTGATTTCCATAATGGAGAAAATACTGGCAATATAAATTAGAGCTGGAGTAGTGGACTACATATTGAGACTGTCTGATCCAAAATAAGCAGCATATCTTTATTAAAGAAACACTGTGCCTAACAAGACTAATCAATTTGTCAAGGAAATAACACCAAGACTCAACAGGGAAAGCTGTGGGCATTATTTACCTAGCCAGCACCACATTAAAGCTTTTGATCCAGTACCACACAAAAGACTGATTTACAATAGCACATTATGACAATTTACACAAGTGAATTTTTTTAAAATTCTCATGTGAGAGTGATTTAACTGAGTACCCAAAGCATGAGCATGGAAGCCACAGAGTGCCAGCCTTTCAAGATGGAAAGAGGTGACAAGGGGATGCCACAAGGATTTCTATTAAGACTAGTTCATTGCAGCTCATTTGAATATATCTTGGACAATAGGAATGAGGAGAAAGCTGATCACATTTGCAACACACGAAGGGAGTGGAAATCAAAATTTTAAATGATTTAGATAAAATACCATGGAGCCAGGGCAGTTAAGTAGTTTATAGAGATTAATGCATAGGGGGTGTGAGGTAATCCTGATATTAAGGATAAAAAACTAATAGACCACATACTTTTAAGGGTATTTTACTGCTAAACACTAGTGAGGAAATGGAATCAAGGTGAAACTGAACAGAACAATGAAACCTTGGCAAAAAGCTTTAAAAAAATAGTAAAATGTAAAGCACTACATAATATGGTAAGTGGGAGTTATGCTCACGGAAGAACCACAGAGATTGGGCCCAAAGGTCTTCTCTTCATGGACATTAACAATCCCATGACAGTTCTCATAAGAGTAGACGTCTGCCCTGGCGACAATGGCCATACTTCCCCTTGTCCCACACAGCAAATTGTGAATCAGATGATTGCCCCATCCACTGCACAGGGGGTGACTTTTCAGTTATCCTTTATAAATATGTAATTGTAAAGTACTTTGTGATCTTCTGGGGTGAAAAAACCTATATAATTATTATTATAAACAGAAGGTTTGATTTAAAGTCAAAGGAAATTTTTCTAGCACTATAGTAGCAAAGGAATCATGTGTGGTACTTTAATACTGGTCTCCTTTAATGTGAAGGGTATTCCAGAGACAGGGAAGGGCAGGCAGACAGAATTATTCTGAGTCCTTAGTCACTCAAGGCTACTAGAACTATACTCTTTAGAAAGGATGAGAATAAGGCCTATACTGTCCCAGAATTTCCCTTAAATCAGGATGCAACTTTAGCTTTTCTCCACCTTTGATGTACCTTTTTTGTTTGCAATGAGCATTTTCCACTAGCAGTGCCTTCAAAATTCTGGAATGGAGTCCATCTGGGCCTGTTGCCTTCCCAATCTTCATTAACACTAATGTCATTATCACCTATCCTGCAGTGACCCTGAGTTCTTTCAGCATGTCATTTCCCAGGGGAATTTCAGTCTCTGGTCTGCCTTTGTGATCCCAGAGGCAAAGAATTCATGTCAGTAGTGTCCCCTTTATAGGTCACCAACCTGGACACCCCACACTGTCTTAAAAGCCTGACTGACTCCTTCACTCATCTTTTTTTTCCTGACATATGTTTTTAAAAGCTCTTAAATATATGTATTGCTTCTGTACTCTTCATTGTATCCCCTATGCTAGCATTTCTCAGATCTATATACTGCTTAATTTCATCCATTAAACTTCCCAGTCCTCACCCTCCTTTTTCTAAGCTGTTTAGTCTTTCTCAGATGTCTATTTCATGAATCAACAACGGATTTTCCAGTTAATTATTCAAACTCTTCTCATCTCTCTTTCCTTCAAACAAGAGCATCATTCTGATGGGCTCACAATGACAGAATATCACAAGGCAACAAAACAAACTGAACTGAGGCCATTCCAGCTTTACAGGGGTATCTACCAAAAAGCTCAGAGGCCCCACTGGTTGGAAAGAAAAAAGTTTCAAATAAAACCAACTCCCTCTCCTGTCAGCAGTAGGGGATGTTGTCTTCTGATAACATGGCAGGGCAATAACATTTTATTTCTGTCCTGTACCTAACTAATGGGAGTATTTGGCACTAAGCAGAAACAAACTAAGAAAGAAAAGTGGGGGGAGATTCTTTCTTTAGCTCTGGGTCTTTGACAAACATGTGAGGTAATAAACAGGGAGTTTTATGGGCTAATTGCATTTTAATCAATTTGAGCTCTTAACTGCATTGGAGAGGCTGCTAACTTATATTAGCATCATGTGTGGTTTTCCATGAGTCCCCACCAATCACAGGTTTATTATAATGAAGTTACCACTGCTACCATCAACATAGGCTATTACTCCTGAGGAGTGTGCAAGTGAGAAAAACTCCCCTGACCAAAAACAAAAAAATTTTTTATTGCTTAAATAAAATAGAATGATTGTGCTTCTCAACAACATGAGCTCAAAGGGGAAGCACAGCTGCTGCCAGCAATCCCACACCCATAGAGCTCGGGAAAAGAGAACGTGGCAAAACACATTTAGAAAAATATTTATCTGTTAAAATGTAATTGTCCTCCTATATAGTCTTCAAGCAGACTTTCTTTCCAGGCCTTGTTCTTAAGCAGTAGATGCAGGAAACTCTCTCCTCGTGGCTGTGTATGTATGTATGCATCCCTAAGAATATGTTTAGCCTTTGAATGAACAACACTTGGCTGTGAAACAGCAGCTATGGCAATAGTCAGATATCTATAGATATAAATTTGTATACTGTATGTACAAGCAACATAGAAAAACTGTGTCTAAACTGGACTGGCAGCTGCTTGAAATTTTCCCTTCTACTTTCCCTAAGGTCTCAGGTGTGGGATTCATGAGCCAGGGTCTCAGCTAGAACAGGTGTCTATCGCTGTGTAAATAGCAATTAGGCCCAAATTTCAGACTTTTTTCAAATCCCTATCTGAGGAAAAGCCCAGGAATAAATAGTTGCTGTAACGGCCAGGGGTATTGTGTAGCATTATAGCCTCCAGCTGGGCTATTACATACTATAGACGGGTGAAGAATACAAGCACCTGACAGATGTGTTCTGTTAGCTTCATTAGAAAAGAAACAAAGAAACTCCTCAATTAATAGCAGTGGAGCCGAAGGGAAGGGGGGGGGGGGAGAGGAATCATAGCCTGTTATTTAAACAGAGTTAGGGAGCCTTTCACTGGTGGCTTAATATGATTCATTAATAAAAACAGCTTTTTGAATGCCCAGTTTAAGTCAAAAGAAATCACTAGCATTTTTTTCCAGAAAAGGAAGGGCAAAATGACAAACTCCAGTTGTTAAATTCATTTCATATGGGATTGGTCCTTCTCAAAGATCTCTTTGAACAGGAAGGCTGGGTGTTTCTCACATTAAGAGGTAGAGCCGTCCTCAGAAATTGAGTGGGTCACATCAGGCTTCCAGATGAATGGCTTGCAGGGGTAATATAGTCATTTCCCAAGTCTTGACCAGGAAGCATTTACTGTTGCTTATGTGAACAATGGATCTGGAAACCACTGAAATGGAGCTCTTAATATAATGGAAATAAATCTGTCCACAGAGTCAGAGACCCCTTTTTTAAAATTATTGTAATTCCTGCTTTGAGGATTTGGAATACGGGTAAAGTCATATTTAACTGTAGTTCTGGGTAACAGCAATAGACTTCTGAAGCTCTTGTTTATTTAATACAATTTATATTAAAATACAGATAGATGTAGAATGTATTATAATCCCTCCTATACACACACCCCCTTATATTAAGTGGAATGGAGTTCTACAGCCAGATATATAAATTGTCTCTTTTGTTCTTTTCCAAACATGAAATTGGGTAAAGCAGTAAACCTGTTTTTATCATAATGGCCCCAATTTCAAAAGCAATGTAATTCAGCTACAGTGCTTACTGCTATCAGTGAGCTACAAAGAATAATCAGTCCCCTATCCATTTGGAGGAATGCATGTGAGCACATCTTGAATCTATTCAAATGTTGTGAGTGTGAAGTTCAATGCTGACAACACAAATGATGCTGGAGCATTTTCAATACAGAGGAGTCATCCTAGGATTTCTTTAGCTTTATGTATAACAAGAGGAAAAATGATGTTAAATAGGGGAGGAGAGGGGAAGATTTCATAACTCAGTACACATAAAAAGACCACACCCTGAAGCAAGAGAGAACACCCTGTGCAAAGAAGGTAATTTAAGCCCTGATACTGCAAGCTGATCCCACCTGCAGAGCCTCATTACATTTATTGGGACTTCATAAAGGCACGGGGGGCTCTTCACATGAATCTCCCTACAGGAACAGGGTCTTAAAGTATTGGGGGATACATTTAACCAAAGATGCAGCAAATGTAAGTGTGGGTTGATGGGTTATTTTAATACACAGAAATGTAACACTGGAATTATTAGGAAATAGAAAATACCTATTAAAGTAATCTTGTCCTTTTTCCTACCAATTGTTCCCTGCAGTATATTTATTAATATTTTGTCAAGCCTAGCTGTAAATGTACCAAATGATGGGTCTTCCATCACTTCCCTTGGGAGACTCTCCCACAACCTGATAGATCTTACTGTCAAGAAGATTTCCCTTTTATATTCAGCCTAAATTTTACTATTCTTAATTTCATCTCATTAGTCTTTGTTAAAACCCCTTGTATTATCTTAAATAATTCACCTCCCTCTGGAGTTTACACCCTTCACATATTTGTAGACCTTTATTTTGTTCCTCTGCAGTCTTCACTTAGTTAAGCTTTCTATATTT
This sequence comes from Lepidochelys olivacea, assembly GCF_965140295.1. Classification (NCBI taxonomy): domain Eukaryota; kingdom Metazoa; phylum Chordata; order Testudines; family Cheloniidae; genus Lepidochelys; species Lepidochelys olivacea. The sequence goes on along the minus strand of NC_140412.1, from coordinate 109,570,057 downwards.
AATTTTTTAAATCTTTTCTCATAAATTAATCCCTCCAGCCAGGAGGAAAAGGACATATTGGAGATGCTAATGCTGGTTAATTAGGATGATCTGTTGGTTTCTAAAGCATGGCAAATGACTGGATAGAGTCCTAAACGTTCAGTTAAAAAACAAGGTCCCTATCCCTTTTCTGTACTATGTAGAGGTGTCAGTGGTATTTCTGAAGAAAAACAAAGAAATAAAATGCACAGCTCATCCACCTCCTTTCCTCCCCACTACTTTGCTGATCCTCTGTATTTTTATCCAATAACCCTATGACACAGAGACCCCTTGGTCTCTGTGTCAGCAACTCTTGTCAGGCCTGACATACTCTCTACACCTAACACGTGGTTGTCATAATATATACCCAAAAGGTATCTATCCTCACCAATGTAATATATCATTGGAAAACTAAAACTACTAACTAATTAGTATTCTTGCATGATGTATCTACGGTCAACCCACAAGGGATTATACAGATGTGCTGGAATTATGACTAAAATTGTTTGAACCAGCTATGTCAGGGGAGTGGATAAACAGGGTTTTTCCAGACAAAGAAATGCAGTTCTGCCTGCTTGGATGTGTCTTTCATGTAAATTGAGCAAGGTGTGCCAAAGAAAAGCATATTTGTATGACAGGCAAACAAAGTCCTCAGAAAAGCAAGTGGGGGAAAAGTGATCACTTTGCAATCTCGAGGAGGAAAGGAAACTGCACCCCCAGGAAGCCTTCCTGCTTCTTGAAGCATGGTCAATGAACTTTGAGAGAGATACTTTTCAATGGCTTGATTATAAAGAGAGAGGCAGAAAACCCCTAAGTGATCCTTCACCTGAGGAGACAAGGCAGACCAGAGCCTGGGACTCTGTGGGGATCCTGACTAAGAGTTAGTCAGTCATTGCTGGAAAAGGAAGATTGGAGAGAAAACTACCTTGAACAAAGAGTGTAGCTTGTTAAATTAGCTCTTAGCCATTAGAAAGCACATTTTTACTTTTGCATGTTTGTAATCCTTTCTGTGTTTATCCCCTATACTTTAACTCGCATGAACCCTCTCTCTTTTTGATTGAATAAATGTCTTACTTTTTATCTAAACCAACCCAGTGCTTTGACTGAATTGAAGTTATTGTTAACACCTGTCAAGATAACAAGCTGCCGTTTCTATCTCTTTAAAGGAGCAGCAAATGTAATAACTTTGGAGTACTCCAGAAGAGGGCTGGACACTGCAGGGAGACAGTTTGGGGAAAATTCAGGACTAGAGAGGTGCTGTTAGGGTCATTCTCCATACTCAGTGGTGGAAACCTGTCTGCTGGCTGTTAGTATCCCAGCTGTGAGTCACAGCAGCATAGCATTTAAGGCACCCAGAGTTTCAGGGCAGGCTGTGACAAAACTCCTTGCTGGTCTGGGTTGAACCCCAAGATGTCACAAAGCAGCAGCCAGAGCTCTTAACTCAGTGACCAGCTCTGCAATTTTTTCCTTCTTCCACACCCCATCAAAGTCCTGTATCAAGGATGAGAGGTAGGATGCAGACCAGTGGAGCTACTTTATACAACAGGCTACTCTAAAAAAAAAACCCAGCACATTATAACCCATACATGGATTGCTTGTGAAGTGTAGCTTTCCCCACTAACATGTCTCCACAATGTTGTGACACAGGCTAAAAAGGTTGTTTAACTCCCATTCATTGCCTGGCTTCTCTGTTGAAACAATTAGTGCTACGTGTAAGGATAGTTTTTCTTATGTGGATAACTGCCCATGGAGCTGGACTGAGACCACTATCTCTTTTCACATAGTCTGCTGTAGAGGCATCAGAAGGTAGCAAGTCTTGGTTATCACTAGCCTGAGCCAGATGTGAAGTAATGAGTTAAAGGCAAAATCTTATGCCAGACTCAATCCCCTGAATTGTGTTTTACCCAACAGAGCCATGTCTTAGGCTCCCTATGTGCTGCTTCATTCATACTGCCTTTTAAATGTGCCTCCTGGAAATGAGAGAAGTGCAGGTAACTAATCAGAGACTGTGTGCTCATATTAAAACTTCTAAAGGACAACGTTAATATGTCACAAGATGACTCGGGCCCCCTGAACAGCATCCCTATGGGGCAATATCAGCAGGAACTTTAAAAGTCGGGCAAAGTCCTGCAATAGAAAGGATTATAACTCTAGAGAAACAGATAGGCTTTTCTTTAGAAAGGAATGCAGATTTGGTTCTAGTGAGCTACCTAACCAAAAAAACCAATCCACCTTCCCATGCACTAATTGGAAGCAAATGGTCTGAAGAGCCTATTTCTAAGAGCAAACAGCTGGAGTGTGCTCAGCTAACTTTGCAACAAAACAAGGATATTATTTGTCTATATTTTTGTTATTTAAACATTCCTTCCTATCAATAGGAATTTGGAGGATGGGTTAGGGGAGACTTCTCTCTTTTATAAAAACAAAGCATGCTTTTTTTCCCTTTATATTCATGTGTTGCATAGCATTGTGGGATCTGGAATGTTATAAAGCCCTGTCTCAAAGGCAACTGAAGTCAATCTAAGTTTACAATCTAAGTTTAAAACGTTAGGACTAGGAGGGGCATGTATGTGCAGTGGAGAGGTGAGAGGTTTTTTAGTGAGCGTGTAGGAGAGTGTTTTAGCAGCTCCTTATGTTGTTTTTCTTGGCTGAGCTTACAAAGGCTTTGCACTCAACTCAGCAGAATTTCTGTCTGTAATGCAATAATTTTTAATACTATATCTGATCAATTCCAAAATGTCAGGGAATGTTGTAGGCAGTAATGGGCAGAACCCTAATGACTTGGGGGAAAATCAGTAAATCTGAAGGGGAAAAATGGGAGACATAGAATATCAGGGTTGGAAGGGACCTCAGGAGGTTATCTAGTCCAACCCCCTGCTCAAAGCAGGACCAATCCCCAATTTTTGCCCCAAATCCCTAAATGGCCCCCTCAAGGATTGAACTCTCAATCCTGGATTTAGCAGGCCAATGCTCAAATCACTGAACTATCCCTCCCTCCTTGAAGCCTCTCATCATCTGATTAGCAGAGCAAAAGCTTTCAGCATCTTTGCGATGATCTATAGATCAAAAAACTGGTGGTTGGCACCCATTAATCCCTTCCAGCACAATAATATCCCATCTCATCCCTGCTTATCCTCCCAAGAGAGTTTAACATGTTGAAACTGTGAATGACACCAAACATGGCTGATTGCTGTTATCTCCAGAGTCCGTTAACACACAAGTTTCAGCCAGAGGACATCACTCAGGAGCTAGGAAAGACAGCCCCTCACATTCAGCACCCCAGGATCAAGTCCCCATTATAGTATCACACAGGATTTGAAATTTTTGTTTCAAGAGAGGGGAAAAGGGTTAAGAGGCAAATTTTCTAGAAAATGCTAATAACAGAGCCTTCGTTCACGTGTTATGTTTATGGGTCAGCTTTGGTGCAAAAAGAGAATTTATATAGCCTGAAAAGTCTATTTTAATCTCTAGGTTTGTTATACTTTCCTCTTTCATCTTTTCATCTTACTGCATTGCAAATGATTCTAGTTCTATTTCTCTGGCGTATTAAACTAGAGCATTGCCAAGTCTCAGCTCTCCAGTCAGGTTCTGGCATCAAAGCCTTAGGCCAATTTTATTTCATTTGTATTTGCTGTCAGAGCAATGTCTTTATTCCAAAATGCCCTTCTCATATCACTTCTCAGGTAGCTCGATGGAAGTTGCAAGCGGGAGGAGGAAAAAACATTTCCCCTCTCCCCTCTTTTGATACACATTATTGCTTTTATGTTTTTCTCTCTGACCATGGAATGCACAACACACTTAGTTAAATGGCATCCTGACCTCCATTTTACAAATGAAGACTATGGGTTTTTTTAAAACCTCTGTAACAGACCTGATTTCATGTAAGCCTTTGTAAGGACTTTTTTATTTTGTGTGTGTGTATTCATGTTATTGCTCTGCTCTACATTTTTAAGAGCATAATTTATTTCAGACTGCCGGTTGACACTTAATGATTCAATTTTATACAAAATTCTAGCAAAATAAAAAGTAAAAATCATTTAGACAGCTGACAAACCTATAGAATTCCATTATATCAAATTAATATCTGTAGCATTAGTACAGTGAAGCTGAGGTTTTTCCTTGGGGTTAGCAAACTGTAAGATCTATACACCAGAGCATTTTTTTAGTGGGTGGGTGGAGAAGAGGTGATATAAGCTTGGTAGCAGGTAGCTCAAAAAGTGTTGTCACAGTAAAGACTGCAAAGAATCCATCTAAGAATGACAGTGATCATTTCTAATACACAGAATTATAAGGAGTATGTCCAGAATTAAGCAAGCCACACTGTTAAGAATCAGAGTAAACTAGAAGTTTAAACCTAAGGATGAGGGGAGACATGGGAAAAGCTATAGTTTGACATTGTGTTTTAATCAATAAGTATGACTGATTATTTTGCTAATACTCTAGTAAAATATCAAACAGAACCAGCAATGAACATTCAAATGCTGCCATCTGTGTCTGTCAAACAAAAGAATGGAAACAAGGTTTCTGATATATACATATGTATATATATATAAAATATCACACACACATCATCACACATTAACTATACACATGCATACACATCTGCAGTATCCGTACATCCATGGCACTATGTACAGTGAAATCTCCCTACTGTCAATGGATCAGTTTATTACTGCTAAGAAAACCTTCATTACTAATAACACAATCCGTGGTGACTTTGCACTTCTCTAAGTCTACAGTTTTCTCAAGCAAGTAATTTATCCTTTTTCCTCTCTGTAATTTGAGCTGTATAGGATATACAGCGAAACACACACTTCCCTAGAACATAATTTACAGCTTAATAAAATTCTTACTGTTGGATGGTTTAGTCTGTAGCCATCACACACCTACAGCAGACTAACGAATACCCAAAATCTGGGATGTGCATATGATGGAATCAGATTAGATTTCTATGCTCTGCACTAAATCTTACCGATGGGCTAAAATTAAATCAAATATGCAGACATCACTGCTGTTCCTACATCTAGGAACCTATCGAGTTTTATGTCATATTTACCAGGACATTTCATAAAGTTACTAAACAACCACATTATACCAGCACCTAAAACCTTAAAACAAGAACTTCCACTGATTATATCAACAACTGAAGCCACAGCATGACTGCTCTTATATAAGCAATTATTCTTATTCGTAGAACTGGTCAGAAAATGGCAACAATCTTTTTGCAAATATTCTCATAATCATTGTTCCTTTTCAAAACCTTTTTGCTTGAAAATTGTTTTAAAAATTTGTGCTTTGGTGGGTTTTTTTTGTTTTTTTTTTTTTTACTTTTTTCAACTTTGTCCTGTTTTTTCTTCTTTCTGCTTGTTTTCTTTGTTCAGTTTTGCTATTAGAAAAAGGTGGAGGGAAAGGAAAAAACAAAAATGGAAGAAAGGAAGGTTTTTTTAAGACTTCAGTCAAAAACTGAAAACTAGAAAAACGAAGTTGGGGGGACATTTTTCATTTTCATTTTCAAAAAGACCACTTTTCAACAGCAAAATGTTTAATATAAATAACACTAAAACATAAATAATGTTAGTAACAAAAAGTTTAGAAGATATAAGCAAAGTTTCCTAGAATCTGAAAAGAGTGAAGAGCAAGAACCTCTATGAAGTCTACTTGGATGTTACCATCCAGATAAAGTTTTACTGTTTATTGTTTAGATGGATATTATAGAAAAAGACAGATCTTTGCAAAGTAATTTATCTTCTGGTATCCTTACATGGAACAAGCTTTGGAAGTGCAAATCATTTATTTATTTAGATTTCTAGAAATACTAAAGTGGCACCTCTTCCTGCTACAATTTATTTATTTAGTATATTACAAAAACTGTATTTTGCTTTGCTGCAAACTGTATGAAACTTGCAATAATAAAAAAATCCATCCACTCATTTGTTTTCATACGTTGATGTGTCAAAAAAAAAAACAACCCCAGACCCTTGTACATTCTGCATACTAATAGAGAAACATCCATCCCTCATTAGTCTCAAGAATTTTTCCAGTGGCCAGCAGAGAGCTTGCTTCTAGCTCTCATACCCTGCAATGTAGAGAATATGCTTCTGAAGATGCTTCTCCAGCCAGCTCCTCACAAATGTAGCACCCTTGGTCACACAGGCTCTGGGCCTGATGGTAAAATTCCTCTGTTCTGTCTTTGGAATTCTCACTTTTCATTTGGAGATATTCTTAAGAGGAAATTTGCATAATCTGAACTGTTTGTGTCCTTAGAAAGATATTACCATAAAAAATTACCTCATAAATAAAACTATTGAACACAGTCGCCATCACTTTAAATGGCTATAGCTGATACATTTTACTGGCATCATTGCATAAATTAGTGGAAACAATATATGGATAATGCAAACTTTCCGTTGTTATGCTGCCAGTCGAAAACCTCATTATGCATACGCTCAGTTTCATGCCTAGCAAACTTTCCTGCCTCCCTAGCAGGTTAGACATAAATTTGATGTACGCAGAACTAAGCTTTGATTGAAAGCTACGTTGTTTGGAACTTTTCAAAGGCCATTTTACATAAAATTCATTGATGCCAGAACCATGGCTTTTCTAGAAGCCAATTTTTATTCAGTTCAAGTGTGACATTTCTTGATTGTAAGCATCACTGCATGCTTGTTCCCGCTCCTTCCATAGGCATTTACACAAGGCCAGATCCTGATCAAGCAAAATGCAGAAGAAACCAACTAATAACGGCAGTCTCCACTGCTAGCTTGTCATTATCATCCTCCTGCTCCTAGTGGGGTAAGTGGGGCCCTGTAACTTGCCTTAGCTCTCCATGTGCTTATTAAGTGCTGCGTGGTGGCTATCCAGTGACACCTTAATGCTAAGCTTTGGAGTCTTCTGCCTCTGAAGAAATGGGTTCCATAGCAGCTATGCCTGGGCCAAGCCTACATCTATTACATTATCTGCTGTAAACAGAGCAGAGAATTGCCCCTTCCGGGCCATGGGAGCCAATATTTGGGAGATAACCTTCTCACCACACAGTTCAGATACATAGAAGGTTTTGGAGGAACCAGAATGTTAAGAACTGTTATAAAGAGCTGCACAAAGGAAGTCATTCGCAGTGCACAATTGGTCCTACAAAACCCATAAAACCAATGTGTGTATTTTCTTGAACGCCCCCTTAATTTTCTATTAAGTATTTACATGCATACAGACATAGAGCATTCTTGCAACAACAGGGAGATCCAGGGTTATTGTGGGAGGTACTCATGGGCCACTGAGGCGGGAAATTATTGTGGGGAAGGAGTCTGGCAGGGGGGTTGCTATGGGTGGCAGAGAGCCTGGAGCAATACTGGACCAATGGGAGAGCTTGGCACAAGCTGGGAGAGTGGCTGAGGGTATAGGGAAGAGCTTACGAGAGTTGCTGAAAAGCAGCTTCCTTCCTTCTGCACCACTCACTATTCTGCCTCTTCCCCTACCCCTTTCCTCTGTCCTCTCATACTGTTCTCTTCCCAACATGCTGAGGCTCCATTTCGGGGAGCAGAGAGAAAGGAAGAAGGGCTGCACTACAGCAGGCCCCAGCAGCTGAGAGGGAGGGAGTGCAGCATTGTGCCTGCAGCCCAAGCAAACGTCTGTAGGAGTAACTGCACTGCCAGATGTGTGTCACATGAGTTGCATGATATTTGGTGGGTAGAAGCTGTCTTATCCACATGTCTGTCAGTGCGAAAAATCTTTCCTCTAACCTGGTGAGGTTACCATGTGCTGTGGTGACAGAACCCACTGTAATCCTACCATGGAGAAGAGACTCTGTTCTGCTCAGGCTACTTACTCTGGATCTGACGAGACAACCGAAGAAAAAGTGTGAGAGAGAAGATGAGGTGGGAGCAGAATGTAAGTGGCAAGTCTCAGCCTTCATTCTTTCACTTGCATCTCTCTAAAAAAGTGAAGTTAATGCTGTTTATGGGATCAAAAAATTCTTCCGTGGCTAGTGTTCTGCAAACCCTCAAAACACTGAGTTTCCACAGCTTTGTTTGTGGCTGCTGCATGGGCTCTCCCCAAATAGCTTGATTTGGCAGGAGACAGGAGTTAACAACTTCCACCCCAATTCAAACATTTTATGTGTTTTGCTGTCTGAAAATTACAGATTTCGAAGCAATTTAGTGACTGTAAATTACTATTGATCTTTTATTAGACTGTGAGCATCTGGAGATGTTTAAGATGGTTTGATACAAGATATTTTACACATTTCTTCAAAAATAAAATATATATACACAAATCTAGCATTAGATTTCTCGAGACATCTTTTGAACTTGTTTCACTCTGTGGAGTATGATGTGTGTAAACCATTAACAGACAATAATCAGTTATCAGTAAATAATCTGGTCCCTAGCCATAAACTGGTGGTGATGATAATTTTCTCCTTAAAGGGGGTGTTTTGAAGATTAATTAATATTTTAATTGACTATAATTAATTGAAATAATGGGAGGATCTGGGTCTCAGATATAACAGTTAGTGAAGCCAAGTCAGTTCTTAGGTAAACTACACACATCATATACATGATTTTTCATCTATGACAGATATAAATATATAGATCATTTTATTTAATTGTTTCAGATGTATTTATACTTCTAATGTGCCCATACCAGGGTGTCTGTGCATCAAATATACAGATTAATGGTATTACTAAACATAAGGGCTTGGGTTCTGAAAAATGTTTAATTTTTAATTCCTGTTGTTTTGTATCCCTTAAGTTTCACTATTAATTTCATTTGCTAATTAAAATGAACCAAAAACTCAAAGCAAAAATCAGCTAGAACCAACAATATTTGTCTGGTTTATTGTTGGAATGTTGCAAAAATCACACAGTTTCTCATGATTGCTACCCAAAAATCACAAATTAGTGACCAGGTTCACTTAGAACTCAACCAAGTCCCACCAAAAGGGTCATGACTCATAGAAAATGTTTTGGGGAATCTTGCCCCAGTTTGGGGTCATAATAAAACCTGAATTTGTTAGCTTTTCTGCTTTGTTGGAAAATTTGCACATTTCTGCTCAAGACAAAAGATAGCCAACAAAGCCTGTTGATCAACAGTACCACAGACAGCAACAGGGCTAAATGAATCGGCATAGACACTGGATCTTCATCAACAAGAGATCATCAGCCAGTGAAATCGCTGTTTTATATTGGAATTGGAAAAGGTTCAGAAAAGGGCAACAAAAATGATAAGGGGTATGGAGCGGCTGCCATATGAGGAATGATTAATAAGACTGGGACTTTTCAGCTTGGAAAAGGGACAACTAAGGCGGGATACGATAGAGGTTTATAAAATCATGACTGGTGTGGAGAGAGTAAATAAGGAAGTGTTATTTACTTCTTTTCATAACATGAGAACTAGGGGCCACCAAATGAAATTAATAGGCAGTGGATTTAAAACCAATAAAAAGGAAGTATTTTTTCACACAACGCACAGTCAACCAGGGGAACTCCTTGCCAGAGGATGTTGTGAAGACCAATACTATAACAGGGTTCAAAAAAGAACTAGATAAGTTCATGAAGGATAGGTCCATCAATAGCTATTAGCCAGGATGGACAGGGATGGTGTCCCTAGCCTCTGTTTGCCAGAAGCTGGGAATGGGTGACAAGGAATGGATCACTTGATGATTGCCTGTTCTGTTCATTCCTTCTGGGGTGCCTGACATTGGCCACTTGCGGAAGACAGGATACTGGGCTGGATGGACCTTTGGTCTGACCCAGTATGGCCATTCTTATGTTCTTATGTACTATTCCCGGACCAAACAACAAACTGACTGACTGGGTTTGTGGGCGACCGGAGGACTCCAGATATGATGGTGTTGCCTGCCCACAATAGGAAGATTAGAGACAGAGTGATAATTGGTGAGTTTGTCAGCAGCAAGAAATGATTTATTGAGAAAGGGTCTAACAATTGCTGCTTTCAAAGAAGCTGGCATCTTGCCCTCCCTAACAGTGAGGCTTACAATCAGCTCCCAAAATAGACCAAGCACATCCCTCCTGGCCTTCACCAGCCAGGAAGAGCACAAATCTAACACATACATGTACCCTGAACGCATAATGCTTGATATAAAGTGACAATTGATAGTTGATAGTATTGACAGACCCCTCGTTGAAGATAATTACTTAACAGGAAACTTCCTATATCAGTGAATCATTGCATAACTTTAATTTTTTGCTACATCAAGGCTCAGATAAATAACTCGTGGGTTTTTTTTTTCAATGAATTAATCCGGCAAATTTCTGTCAACAATTCTGACTATTTTAGTCAAAATGGATAACCTAAAAATTCAAAACTCACAATTAAGCCATATTTGCTCTGCTACATTGGCACACTACTATGATTCAGATAAGTAATAAATAAACAAACCAGGCTTTTTTCTATCCAGGATACTCTGTGGACATACTTTGTACCTTTCAAACTTTGCTCTCATGGTTGGTATCTCCAATACCCTTTGATGAAATCTGTAAGTTTTTTTTCTTAAAATTCGTGATTTGCCTAACATTTGATGTACTTTTTCCCCAATGTGAAAAAGCATTGTTTCCTGTATATCAGATATATTTATCACTATAACCATTTACATACACTTCAAGTTAACTTGCTTTATAGTTACTCTAGTTACCACAGAGAAAGCACAATTCATACCTATCTGGCAGATGGACTGGACAGCCCAATACACTGCTAGCCCTTTTCCTATCTAATCATCCAGAAAATGTGGCCAAGCAATCCACTCCCAGTCTTGTAAAATTTTAATCTGAGGTTACAGCACCTTATAACTCATTGCTTGCCTAAATACCAAAAATGCCTGAGAGTGTATAGAAGGTCAACATAGTTGTGGTGAAACCCAGAAAAGAGGTCACTTGATCCCATGACCACCCTGCTGCCACTAGAAGATAGAGTGAACCCAACCAATTCAGTTGATGGAACTCTGATTCCATCTTCTATGCCAGTACAGTTTAGAACATCTTTGAACTGGAGGAGTTTGGCTGATGGAGCTTACATTTTCCACCACTACAGCTGTATACCAGCTCACCTTCTAAACTCTGCCAGACCTGGGGCCAAATTTATAGATTCAGCTGCGACCTGACTGAGTATTTTTAACATCAAATGTCAATAAGATACAAGTCCTAACATCTCCACCGTAGCCTCGTTTCTGAAGTCCTTTGTACCAGATTTTATCTTATATTCAAGAACAATACAATTTTAAGGTTTCTAGAACAAGCCATTTTTCAGAAATGGATTGAAAATGCAGGGAACCTTTCCCAAATATGAATTGCACTTCATTTTACAAAGTCCAGTCCTATGCAATGCTTTGTCTAATCAACCTCAACCTTTCCAAAACAATTCTACCCTTGTTTGCTAGCAACCACACTGTACATTTTCAGGTAGAAAGGAGTTTTTTCCAGGAAGTTGGACATAAGGAATATCAAAAACAGGCTTAGAATAGAAAGTAACTTACAACCTCAGCTGTGGAGTTACTGCTGTGACTCCATTATACACAGTATAAATATGCTTGTAAACATTCATTTTTGGTAAGAGCTGACGCTATAAATGTTAAGACAAACTTAAATTCAGAGAAGGAGGGGCTTATTGGATTTGGATGGGACCAGATCTATAAAGGTTAGCCTCCACTTTACCAGCCTGTTCAAAATAGATAAGAATAGTGAAACGTGATGGAATTTGTTTCCTGCTTTCAGAATTCTAGCAGCAGAACTCTGCATTAGCTACAGGGTTTGGTTCAGACTTCCCCAGATTGGCTTACAATTGTCATTACAATAGTCCAACCAAGCTGTTTTTCCAAAACCACAAATTAAAGTTTTAATGCCACGTATTCAAAAGGAAGAGAGAGGTACAACAGAACAATATTCGTAGCATGTTTTATTAGGGAGACTGATGCCAAGGTGTTTCTCGAAATGCCACCAAAACATGGTGAGACACACAGACTTCTTGTTACAACAGTAGGTATCTTTGATCAAAAGACTTTTAAATAAATGTATTGGATCTTGATTTAGCTTCCTTATGAACCACAATAAACAAAGCTCAGCCACGTTCCTTACTTCCCCTCCATTTTCTTTTGCATGGTCCAGCATCAGCAACTAACAAAACAGATGAACTGGAGAGTAATATGTATTATATAGAACTGCTGTTTTAGTCACACTATAGTTTTCAGTAATAGTGATGAAGCTATGGTACTTTATCATAATTTCATCCTGAAAGAAAAAGGAGATATTTTCCAATACACTTCACTTCCAGAAAGTGTATTGCTCAGCATTTTGATATTACACTTATGTTGTACTTATTTTATAGAGGAACATCCTTCAGGTACTTTAAAGTGGTCCCAAAAAGTACAAATTAAATACAGAATAATGTCCCGCCACTGATTTTTATGCTGAGTTCTTTATTATCAATTTTAATGGGGAGTGCCACATGGACATCAGTGGCAAAATATGGCTCTAGCAAGTAAAGTGCATGGTAAGTGCATAAGAATGATACATTGATACACTTTTCACATATATTTACAGAACAGAGCACCATGTACCTTTTAATAAAGGTTTGTTTACCGAGAGCCCACTGAGGTTGAAGAACACAGAAACATAGGAACTGCCATGATGAATCAAACTAGTGGTCCATCTTCAGAAGAAGGTGCAAGGAAAACAGTAGTGAACAGTTATAAAATGACATGCCCATTTGGAAAATTTCATCCTAACCCAGGCAGTGGGTGGTTGGGTTATGCCTTGAAGTAGAAGTGTTTATAGCCTTATATATATTTATCCTATCAAATGTAATGGTGAATGTTGTTAGCCATATAAATGTCTGACCCTTTTTTGAAACCTACTGAGTTTTTGCCTTCAATGACACCATGTGGAAATTAGCTCCATACGTGAATTATGTGTTGGGTAAAAAGTATTCCTCTGGTCAGTTTTCAATTGGTTGCTCTTCAGTTTCATTCAATATCCTCTTGTCCTTGGATTATGAGAAAAAGTAGACAGGAGCCCCCATCTACCTTGTCTAACCTATTCATTGTATTTTATACTGCTGATGTCCCTGTTGTTCATCTCCTCTCTAAACAAGAAGGCCTGGTCTTTTCACTCTCTCTTCATATGGAAGTCTTTTCTATGCCTCTAATAATTTTCATCACCCATCTCTGGACCTCTTCATATTCTGATCTTTTTTTGAAATGTGGTGAACTGAACACTGAGGACACCAGAGATCTGTATGACTATTAAAATATTTTCAGTACTATTTTCTATCCATCCTAACATTGTTTGCCTTTTTTTTTTTTTTTTACTACACAGAGTGAGTGGAGGTTTTCATTGAGCTGTCCATAATGTCTTTTTCCTGATGGTTAAAACCCAGTTGTGTGTATGAGTAATTCAAATTATTCCCTGAATTTCATCTGTTCTTGTGTAACCTATTCACTTAGCTTTGTTGGGTCCCTCTGGAGTTCCTCACGGTCTTCACTAGCCCTGAATAACCAAATAATCTGAGTTTGTGAACAGCAGAGAGTTTTCATTTCCCAGTACAAGAGGGCCTCTAAAGCACAGGAGTCTAACAAGAAGATTCCACTAGGTTAAGTGAAACAAACAGACAATCTCAGACCAAGCAAAAACAGGCAAAACTCAAGGGAAGTCACTGGTGTTGATGTTAAGCCCTGCAAAGAGATTCAGTAGGTTGATTTTATGCTTATAGGCCCAATGATTACCCCAGGGATATCTTGTTGCGTGAATTGCTATGGTTCTTATCTGGAGAATCCACTGAATCCAACAGCTTGTAAAGTTACTTCCCCTTTCAAATTGTTCAAATCTACATAAGGGCTTGTCTGACTTACTGCTAAGCACTGAGTAATGGGGGTGACATGGACTGCTGGGCCACCCCAAATGATACCACATAAAATTCAAGGTTACAGGCTTATCTTCAAGGGTGTGGCATATTGCAAAGGTTATCTAAAGCTCCAGGACAAGGACCACAGTTGGCAGCTCTGCTCCTCAGGCACAATGTAACTGTCCAGCACAAGGGCAAAGCTCATCCGTGCGCGACAGAGCTTTCACAGCACCAGTCTGAGACTGTGGGATGAACACGTACAGGAACCACAAATCTCAGCACCTTCCATGCCAAGTGCAAGGCGCACTTCAGCCTTGCTTTTTCTGATATAACCCTAATGTGAACAGTGCGCAGATCATACATCATATTTAAAATTACAGTTTCTCCTTAGGGACAGGAAGCGGGAGAGAACTAATCAGTTTACTCAAGACACTTCTGAAAGGTGCTCAGATACTTCAGTGATGAGGATGGTACAGGAAGCAGAAAAGAATAGAATAAAAGAGAGTAGAACTAACGCTCCTTCTGCCTTCCCACTATACAATTGCTAGACATGGATAAGAGCATGCCAGACAAACAGTTATACTGGACAGACACAGCCTTTAAAATCATGTAGAAAAGAATGGAAAGGAAGTAGTGCAAATTGTCCCATCTGGACAACAAAACAAAAAAAGTACGGATAGAAGCCCTATATCCCTTCTGTCTTTCACCCTGTCCCGCCCAGAAAAATAATTCTATCCTCATTGATACACAGGCAGACACAAAGGGTTCAGTGTGAGCTGCCTGGATATAAATGAGAGCAGAACTTCACCCACAGTATTTATAAGATCTACTGCATTGCAGGTTATTGCCTTGATTTATTATGGCCCATTACAGGTTTTAGCTTCATCCTCTAGACAGTCAAATGATTTCAATGTCATTAATAAAAAATGACCACTAGTTGCACAAGTTCTGAGGAAAATGGGCAATGGAAGAAGATCAGCAAAGGGTTTCTTTTTTCCGCCCACCTATCTGTCTCAAATAGGAAAGCAGCAAAGAAGATAAAAATTGGGTCTGGAAGTTCCTTTTGAATTACAGTGTTCATAGGGATGCAAGTTAAAGCAAAATCAAAAAATACTTCCAAGCCCTTTTTGTGCAATGTTCCTGAGCCCCGGCCGCAATGGGACTGCAACAGAAAGATGACAGTGAAAGAGGCCACACGCGGAGTGACAGCACAAGATCATGAAATCGAAATAGGCAGTAATAACAGCAAGCAACGCAAAATCTCTCTTAGAAAAGCAGTCGGAAAAGCCTTTCTTTCACTCTGCATCAGTAGCCGCACAATTCGGTGTTGATGTTCTCTTTTTTGTCTGGGTGCGCACGTATCCTGATTCCCCCCCGCTTCCTCCTGATAAAAGAATGGATTCAGCACCGGTGGTAGCAGTGTTGGCACCAGCAGCCCGAGGGGTGGAATGATGAATACAGAAATGCAGTATCAGCAGCAAGATTAGGCTGTCAGCCTCCAGAGCACTTCCCTGCAAGAGAGCAGATAAGAGGGAAAAGGTGAATGAGAACACTTGTCACAGCAGATGGTGGGTTCGATTTGAAGAAGAAAGAGGAAAAAAGAGGAAGGGGGAGGTGGCGGGGGGAGGATGCTGCGTTAGACCTGATCTTTGCTGCACCACTGAGTGGCTGAGTCCTTGTCCTTGACTACTTGCATGTTACCTAGGACAGTGGCTCCTGACATGAAGCGTGCATGTATATTCTGTACATGACGGGTCCTTGGAAAACGGCAGAAGCCGTTGGAAGTGGGTATGCTCTGTTGACTACTGTTTAGCACAGACTTTGGTTCCGGGACTATAGCAGCACTGGAGACAGGTGCTCTTTTAAACCAATGGTAACCCTGCATCCGACCTCTCGCCGCTCGGCTGGTGCTTCAGAAGTATTTATTGACCTTTTCTGTTCACTTAATAAGACAAAGTAGAGGGGTTTGGTAATCCTGTCGACATTATACATTTTATTAACATTATGCTAATTAACTGAAAAGCCACCCATTGATTTTCTTGAAAGGATCAAATATCCATGAACAGAGCTAGCAAAACTTAATCTACTAATGGATTTAACTTAAGAGAAATAAAAAGAGAAATATGATTGTTTGGGGGCTACTTAATTAGCACTTATATTTAAAACACTTCTATAGAAGCAAAAGGAAATGTGGCTGTATTTTAAAACACACATTTGGTTAATAGCTCTGAACAATGTGTTTCTATTATTTTTTGTATGCAGTTGATAGAGACTAACTCAAATGTTCTATTACGTGAATACTAGACCCCAAGCAGGGCCATCTTATAGTAGTTGGTATTAGCTACAGGGCATTTCTGTTACGAGTTGGGGGTCAAATTTTCTGTGTTTCCAGTATTTTAATGGTGTTTTGTCTATTTACACCAGCAGAGGATTTGGCCCTTAGTCTTTTCATGCCCAAGGGCAGCATTCAGTTTTTAGGCTACCCCTTCAAACTTAGCAATTCTATCTCAGATTATTATTATTGTTGTTTGTATTACTGTGGCAACTAGAAGAGAGCCCCGGTCATGGACCAGAACTCCATTGTGCTAGGTGCTGTACAAACACAGAATAAAAAGACCATCCCTGCCCCACATTGCTTACCATTTAAGTATAAGACAAGACAGAGCAAGTGGATTCAGACAGATGGGGTAGCACAAGAACATAATCAGATAATATTGGTCAGCATAATAGGCAATAGTCTTAGCACACCAGCTACCTAGACAATGCCAAATTTTTGTAGACATTACATCAAAAGAGTTTTAATGTGGGATTTGAAGGAGGATAAGGCAGTTTTGCCGATGTTTATGGGGAGCTCCTCAGAAGCATGAGGAGCAGTATAAGAGAAAGCACAAGGCACTTATTTGACAATTTAATGAGTGGGCAATGGAGTCTGGCATCACCGGCCAACTGGAGTTCGGAGCTGACATTTTGAGAGCATACAAACAATGATAGGTGGGCTGTGAAGGCCTTGAAAGTGAGGACAATTGGTTTACGTTTGATGCAATGGAAAAAAGAGAAGCCATTGGCAAAATGGGAAGAGAGGGCTGACATGGTCAAAGCAATGAAAAACTGAAATTCTAATGATTTTCAATTCTGGGGGATCCATGCTGATGAACTGATGGGTGACGGAGGGTCCCTCTCTGAAATTCCATGAGGCTGCAGAGTCCCCAAGTTATCAGAATTCTGGGATAAAGAGTGCCAACTCTTGGGAGTACCTCCACTGAAATTATTTCAGTGTAGTTACACTGGAAACAGATTTGGCCTACCAAGGTACAAAACCATGTGAGGTGTGTGTCAAGGGCACTAAATTAAAGTGAAGAGACACTTCAAGTGTGATTCTACCATAAAAAGTGACTGTAAGCATGGCCTTGTGGAGTTCTCTCCCTGTCACTTTCTCTCATTAACTCCAAATAGAATGTGCCTAGTTTACCAGTAAAATGATAATTCTTCTAACTGCCAGTCCTGCAAACTTGGCTTGGGATCAGAAAGTCACACTGAGTTCTTTCTGGTTCATGCATCATCAGCAATTAAAGTTCTGCAACTGGAAATCAATTGACAATCCTGGGGATTATGCCTGTGCCAGAACAGAATCAGTCTCCCAGGGTGTAGAATAAATATGAAATTAAAGAATTAGAGTTATCTTAAATTTGGTTAAGGAAATATAGGTGCTGTAAAGACTAGCAAGTGAAAGAAAGGCCTTGAAAGTAATAAGTTATAAGGCCAAAAGGAATGAAGCAGGGAGGATGTCTGGTTCAAAGAATAACTAATGAGATAAGGGGAAGTTTCTAAAAAGAAGGTCTCTGACCGACTGGGGTGACTGCAGATGGTTTGAAATAAAAGAAAAGAGAATCTATCATAGAAGGAATCAATGTGGACCTTCCCACCCCACATCCGAGTATTATTTTTAAAAGTAAGGCCTATGTGAGCCTAGGTGCAATGAAAAGGCTATTGGTCAGCAGGAAGAAGACGACTTGGGGATAAAGGTGGTCGTAAACCATATCTGAATTAAGACTGGACATAAGGGTGAACTGTCTCAAATCAGTTGTTGGATATAGTAGAAATTGGCTAGGATACCATTTGTTTGTTGAAGGGTATAAAAAGAGGCATGAATTTGAGAGTTCTTTGTCAGACACTACCTGATCATGCTGGAGAATGCCAGGATGAGATGGTTTCCCTTAGGTTTGGCCTATTTGTAAGAATACTGATCATGTGCTTATGAATACTTTGAAACGGTATTGGGTATAGTGACTGCTTATTCTTTAGGCTGTTACGCAAGTTTAGAGCAATTGTATAAAATATCATTTGGATTTTGGACTTAATAAAGGAATTTATGGTTAAATCATTATTGTGGTAATAACTCTGTATTATTAATTAATAATAATAATTAATAATTCCAAATTATTACTAATACTTCCAACACTGGACTGTGTTGGTTTTAGATGTTCTTAGGAGTAAGCGGAGTAGACATTGAATTTTAGTCAGCAAAGTAAGCCAATATGACTGAATACTCACCAGGGAGCAGAACAGTTGGGTAAGTGTAAGAAGGTACCACTTTTTACATTATGGCTTTTCTAGATACAACCCCCCGCCCCATGCAAAAATCCAGAGTACACATGCAAATTGGAGTGCACATGATGCTAATGAGGGAGATAGTATGACTGTTTGGGATGCACTGCCATCAAAATGCTGAAATACTCAGCTCTACAACTCCTGTTTCATTGGACCCAAACTTTATAGTTATTTGGCTTTCCCAGTAGCTATCTGAAGTCTGGGCTTGGAATACAAGTAGCTGATTGAGGCAACCCAGTTTACAGAGCGATGATGGTAGGACAGGAAAAACTACCAGCTGAGATGGCAAATGTTATGTTGACACCCCTGTAGTTGAAGATATATCCCTGCCCTTTGTTGCCAAGATACGCAGTCCAAAGGTCCTGTTGGATTTCCAGCTGCTTTTTGGTGTCCGGGTAGCAAAAATGGCGAAGGGTGCTTTTTTCATCTCATCTGTCCTTGGTGAGGACATCACAGCCTGTCTTCTTGGACTATATCAACAATGTCTATGCTTTTATCAGCTCCAGATTGAATATTATCATATGGTCTGCTTAGCACTGTATCTGAGGACCACTCTGAAACTTCAGCTAATTGCAGAATGCAGCTGTCTGCTTTCTTAGCAGTGTTTCACGTGTAGATCACATAGTACACAGATGGCCCATAGACTGCACCAGTTTGCCATTGATTTCTGGGTGCAGTTTCAGTCTTGGGTTGGATTTCTAACTCTCCTTATGATGTAAGTCCTCCATACCTTAGAGATTGCCTCTCTCTGCATACTTTTTGTTAGGAATTAGGCAATATTGCCTAATGGTCAGAGCAGTGATGGTCAGGCCTAGCGATCAGGGCAGTGGCAGTCAGAAGCCAGGAACAGCAATGAAGCAAAGAGCCTGGAACCAGGCATCCAAGCCGGAGTCAGGAGTAGAGCCAAAAGTCAGAGCCAGACTTGGGAATCAAGCCAAGGGTCAGAGTCAGATGTCAGGAGTGAGGCATAGGGCAGGAACCAGAGATGAGGCAAGAATAGGCACGGAGCAGGGCAGGAACACAGAATGAAGGCAAGAGTGAGACAGGAACCAGGAACAGGTCAGACTCAGAGCAGAAATCAGGATCAGGGTTGGATGTGATCACAGGAGCCAGGCAAAGAGCAGGGTCTGATGCAGCCGCAACAGGAAGTCTGCATGGTTGCTTGGACAGCCCACCCACATCACTTCCTGTCTTAAAAAGTAGATAAGAGGCAATCAAGTGACCCCTCCCCCGCCCAAGCCAACAGGAATTCCTGTAGGGCCT
Organism: Lepidochelys olivacea; assembly: GCF_965140295.1. NCBI lineage: Eukaryota > Metazoa > Chordata > Testudines > Cheloniidae > Lepidochelys > Lepidochelys olivacea. Next base: position 109,550,320 of record NC_140412.1, on the reverse strand, counting down.
GACCTTCCAGGATTAGGGAGCTGCTGCTTCGTCTGTCTCCCTGGGAGTGTTGGACACCTAGGGCCTCCACAGAGTCACACTGAAGTAATGCATAATACTAGAGTCATGTAGTGGTGAATCAGGCCCTGTTTCTTGAAGAGGTTCCTTGGGATTGCAACCTTCCCAATCTATGAGGTACTGGAGGCAACCTCGTCATAGGCAGAAGTCAAGGATTTTCTGCACCACATATTCTTCATGCTCCTGAAGCTCAACTGGTGGAGGGGGTTGTTGAGACTGAGATGGAAAGGAATTCTCTATGTAAGGCTTGAAGAGCGATGCATGGAATAGTAGGTGGATGTGGAGGAACTGTGAACATTGCAATTTAAATAAAACTAGGCTGACCTGTTTGTAGATTTGGAAAGGACTGCGAAACTGAGGGTCCAAATTCTGAGAAGCCTGCTCATCCTAAGGTGTTTTGCAGTGAACCATACCATGCCCACCGCAAACACTGAACTTTCTCAGTGGAAACAGGGGTAATATCCATAATTTCAAAAGAAGGGTCTCTGCCCTGGGGAGATGTGAGAGGCATTATTGTAAAAGAACTCAGCATATGGTAACAGGGAAACCCAGTTGTCTGGATGGAAGCTAATTAAGCATCACAAGTATTGGACAATACTTGACTGATCCTTTCTGACTGCCTGTCAGTCAGGGAGTGATATGCAGTAGAGACAGACTCATGAACATTCAGTAGGTGGAGTGTCTTCCCCCCAGAAGTGAGACACAAATTGTGGGTCACAGATTATTTGGTCTGGAAGCCTCTGGAGATGGACAATGTGAACCACCAGTAGCTGGGGCATCACTTCAGCCAAAGGCAGATGTTTTCAGGGAATGAAGTGGGCCATCTTAAATGGGTGGGTGAAGTGGGTCTATGACTGTTAGAACTATGTTGTGACCCTCAAAGCTTGGGAGCTCCACAATGAAGTCCAGAGTGAATGAGTTCCAGGGTCAGGAAGAGTATCCGGGAGTTTTAGGGTCTCAAGAGATTTCGCGTGAGGTGTCTTAGTAAGGGTACAGGAATCTACATAGGCCCAGACTTCAGCAAGCATATGGGGCCACCAGAAAAAATGAGCAATAGTGCAAAAAGTCTTGAGGACACCAAAGTGGCCCACAAGATGGGCATCATGGCAAAACATAGCATCTCTAATGGGGCACGCCCTGGCAGGATGTATATGTGTTGACAGTTTTGACAAGATCTGGTGTGCTCTTGGGCTGGGTTGGATGAGGTGTGAACTACCTTGGCAATGATTAAATTGTCTGCAGCCCCAGAATCAATCAGGGCCCATTTGAGGGGAATGGGCATCACCAGATCTAAGATGCACACTGTCTCAAAACCTGGAGATGCGGGGAAATCCCTTGGGTCTCACGTCCCATCTGGGTGGCTGGTCAAGAGGCAGCAGCAGGGCGTGGAGAGTTAGCAATACCCAAGCTGGCTCCCCTTACAATGCCTGGGCCCATTTGTTTCCTGGTGGCTTTCTGATCAAGCGGGGGTAAGGGTGTGTCCAGGTGCCCAGCAATAGAAACACAAATTCTCGCAACATCATCTCTCTCTTTCTTCCAGGATCAGGTGATGGGTGAGGTCAATCTGCATCAGCTCAGGGGCTGGTATGTAGGGCTTTGGTTTAATATACAATCATGTGGACCCGCACTGTTCTTCTCCTCCTTTCTCTCTCATAATCAGGCATCAATGAGGAGGACTAGGTCGATGAAAGCATCCAATCGGGAGGGGCTCTCAAGACAGGTCATCAAATATAGCAGAGAATGCCAGCAAAAAGGCATCCCAGTTGGTCAAAACTAGACTGTCCTGCTCCAAGAGGGGCAAAATCCAGTCCAACACTTCCTCTGTAAGTAGACTCATCACCTTCACCATCACCGGGGTACATGTGAGGATGGCATAAGAAAGGCAAAGAGCACCAATTCAGAAATCCCCTAAACTGCTGGCAATCACCATCAAAGGGTACAGGTAGGGGGACTGCAGGACCCTGCTCAGAAGAGGGAGGTCCTCTCTGAGCCTGGAGTGCAGCCACTTTTCCCTGTGAGCAAGCAAGTTGATTGCAAAGGGACCACACCCCAGCTGCAAGCTGAGCCACCTGTGTCCACAGCACTTGGTTTGGTGTCTGTTAACTTATTCCTGCAGATCTCGTGCCAAGGAAGGCGGGACTGCTAGATACTGGCAAGCCCGCCTCCTCCATTCCAGCCCTGCCAGGAGGAGGTCGTAAGTGGGTCCAAGCAACTGTTAGAAACTGGGATGTAGATGGTCTGGCCTTCTGGTCCGACACCAGAAACAGCACTGAAAGTCCGAGTCAAGAGTTGAACCAAAGTTCATTACTGGAGTTGGAGTCAGGAGTTGAACCAAGGGTCAGGAGTGAGGCATAGGGCAGGAACCATACCTGAGGCAAGGATTAGGCATGGAGTGGGATTAGAACAGGAATAGGGAATGAGGGTAGGCGTGAGACAGGAACCAGGACTGGATGCGATCACAGGAGACAGGCAGAGAGTTGGGTCTACCACAGCAGCAACAGGTAGTCTGTATGGTTGCTCAGACAGCCCATCTGGCTCACTTCTTGGCTTAAGTAACAGGTGCGAGACAATCAGTGACCCCAAACTGACAGGACTTCCTGTGGAACCTGACCATCCAGGATTAGTGAGATGCTCTGTCATCTTTCTCCATTGATGGTGACAAAGGAGGGTCAGAGACCCAGGGCTCCTGCAGCCCTGGATTCTAGACCCACTCTGCTGGATCGTTACACCCTTGGTCAACAGTTAATATCAGCTGCGGCATTTGAGTTGACAGTTCACAGTGGAAGGCCCTAAGCTTTTGTAATATTTCTGCTCTGATCAACCTCCAGAGCATTTTCAAAGCTTGTCTCTTGCATCAAATGTTAGCGTATGATACTACGGTAGTCTAAGTGGGGATCTTTTGAGGGGGATTCTTTTAGTTTTGTTGTCCTTGTGTGGCAATGTAATTTGATGGGCAACATGGGTCTTTAACACTTAGTTAGTTCAATCAGAGATTCTACATAGCGCATAGTCTAAATTAAATCCGATCAATAAATAAAATAACTCCTGGACACTCCTGGATACCTAAGCATGAGATATTAAAGAAGAAAAAGGGTGTTGCTAAAAAAATATGGGAACGCAATGCAAACCACAACAGCATTAGATCCCAAAGACCATGTTGTCACTGAATTATCTTACCTTTCTTTCTCCTTCTCATCTTGGTTTTCCCCCTCCCTTTGTGTGGCTGTCTCAGCTCATTTTCTCAGGTTCTTTTCAACTAGTACATTGTGGATTTGAACTCAGCAGTCAAACTGAATAATGCTTGAGGAGGGGAAGAAATGAAAACACCTAGAGAGAAGAGAGACAGATTGTTAGGAAAAAAATCAAGAATCTCAGATGATATGGAATAAGACAAATTCTCTTTAAAAGCTTAATATATATATATTAAATGGACACTAACCAAAAAAAAAAAAAACCATTCTGCCTAGGCTAGTTGGTTAAAAATACACCCACTCCTTTTGTGGGCAGTTACATCTTCCGAGCTATAGATGTGTGTAGTTTAAAGTAGTCACTTCTCATGTCTACCCATGGGTATTTAATGCAGGATTTAAGTGTCCAGTTTAGACACCCACATGTGAAAGGTTATAGAGCTGACTCCCTGCTTAGAACTCACAAAGGTGTGCATGAATGAACAACAAGGCAGGCCTATCATTGAAACAGTGGTGGAAGCAGTATTATCCTACCTCTGTGTGTATCGCACTTGGGATGCTAGGGGGTCAGTTGGTGCAGGGAGGTCTACACCTTGGGTGAATTTGGCACACATAGTGATATGGAGAGGGATTACATTTTGGAAGTTTCCTAAGCCACTGAGGGGCTTTGCAAATTTGCAAATATTTCATGTTTATTTTCCATGTGACCTGGAATTTTTTAGAGATTGTTTCCGCTTCTCTCTGTTCAGATCTGGAAGTGGAGCCAATTCAAGCTTTCCCAAATTCCAGGAGGGTTTTTTTTGGATCCCTTATATTTTGGGCATTTCGCTTATAATGAATATGTTGCATTTATACAACATTGTTCACCACCAAAGGCTCTCAAAGTGCTTAACAAACATACTGCATATGGATATGTACATAGGGATATGTACATTATCACATGCCCATTTCCCTGGAATCCACCCTAATATTCCAAATCCCTCAGCATCCTCAAACAATCACCATTTTTTATAAAAAGATCTACCCATCAAATAAAAGTTTGTCCCTCTATCCCCATGGACTTTTCCCGCAGGCAAGATTCAGTCTTTGGACCAGTAACAGCTTTTCTAGTCATAAAAATGTCTCAGCATTAAATTTCATTATCTCAGCCTTGCAGGGCTCTAAATGGGACTTTATATCACTGGGCAGGAGAGATTTCCAGTTTCCCAAAGGGATCTAGCACTTGCATTTAGCCCAGGAATGACCTGAGATATCAGACTTTAAAGCTGTGACATTTTTATGTTTGGAAAGTGTCCTGGGTCCTTTGTGCTTAAGTGGCACAATGGGGACTTAAAGCTGCCTTCATGGGCGGTGCGTGAACTTCCCATTGGGGGGAGGCTAGCCACTGGCCCTGCCCCTTCTGCCCGAGGCCCCTCCCCTCCTGAAGCCCAGAGCGCCCCACCCCCATGGCCACTTCCTGTCCATCCCAACCCCCAGGCCACCCGAGTGCCCCCAGCCCCGGACCACCAGCGGCCAGCAAGGCCCCAGCCCACCTGGCCCCAGCGCCCCCAGCAGGCAGCACAGCACTGGCCCTGGCCACCCCAAGTCCCAGCTGTAGGCAGCCCTAGCCCCAGGCAGGGGGGAGAGCAGGAAGCTGGAACGGGCCTGGGGGGTGAAGTGTGAGCGGGGCCACATCAGGCTGTTTGGGAAAGCTTAGCCTCTCCCGGCCTGTGATACCTGCACCCCTGGCTGCCTCAAACAGGAAGCAGAGGTTTCCTCTAGTGTGGAGACCGGGGTAGAGCTGGCAGAACGGGCTTTACACCACCCAGTTCCCACTTTGGATGAAAAGGGTGGGGAAGGAGCATAGCTAGGGCAGCGCAGGCCCAGAGCACCAGCCAGTACAGTGGTCCCTATGATAACACTCTAGCCATCATCATTTAGAACAAGACTTAGGGGTGGGCAAACTTTTTGGACCGAGAGCCACATCGGCATTGCAAAACTGTTTGGAGGGCTGGGTGGGGAAGGCTGTGCCTCCGCAAACAGCCTGGCCCCTGCCCCCTGACTGCCCCCCTCAGAACCCCTGACCCAGTAGGGGAGGGGCCGGGGGCTAGCCTCCCCAGTGGGAGCTCAAGAGCCAGGCCGGGCAGTCCTGCGGGCAGATGTAGCCCATAGGCCGAAGTTTGCCCACCTCTGATGTAGGGGCTGGTTTGGCCCCTGGCATTCCTAGGATTGGGGGAATAGAAAATATATTGGAGGCAATGTTCCATCCCTTCCTCAGCTGTGCCAGGCATAAGCTTGGTGCAGCTGAGGATCAATCATATTGGTTTTAGTTTTTCTCACCTTCTGATCCCCACACATTTAGAATCAGGTGGTACCGAAGACACCTGGATTTATAAGCAAAGAGATTTACGATACAGCCAAAATATAATTTTCAAACATTCTATAAACAGTTTCTCTGTAACATATTGTGACATAGACAGAATACCTAACAGTGTGAAGGTTTTAATTGGCATTCATTTGAGACAGCCTCACCACTCCTGAGTAACGTAACCATCTCAAACTCATACCAATAATCCTTTATGCCGCTTCAACAGGCATTCTCACTAGAACTAAAGTATAATCTGCGTGTAGATGTATCCATGTGTGTGGACATGCATGTATGTATGTATATCAATATGTTTGCTTTCACAGGGTTTCTAACATTTGTGGGTTTTGAGTAAAACCACTATATTTATTTGAAGAGATTTTTGGCTGAAGTAACTGCTCAAGCCTTTGAGCTTATTTCTAAGTTAACATTTTTTTGTCTGAGAATTTCCTTAGGTTTTTAAGTATTCAAAAATTTCTCAGTGGCACTAGTCCGTGTAGGTCTTGCATGATGTATGCGGACTGTGCTGGGCCTTTAAGCTATGCAGAGACTCTAACAGACCTTGCAATCCACTAAGACATGGATCTCACTTTTTTTCAGAAAGTCTCCCATGTTCCTGTCTTGCTCTTCATTTCCCATATCTGACGGCTTCTCCCCTACATGGCATTCCCTCTGCTGCTCCTGCCAGGCCAGATCTACAGGTTCCTACCTTTCCTTTACCATGGCCACCTGCATCTGGGTTATGCATACTTTGAAAAGTTCCCACCTGCTCAGGCACACGTTGTAAACTGGGCATCAGACTGATGAATGTATATAATGCACAGATCAAGATATTTGCTAGGTACACAGTCAGGTTGCACTTTTGTATGCTCATGAAAATAACTTCAATTGACTCAGTATTTCCAACTGGTAACCCCTTAAAAAAACACTCAAAGGCACCTCTGCTTGTTAAGCCTAGTGAGAGAAGTGCACTTTTTTTATTTTACAGCAAAGCTGTTTTGGAGACATAAAGAGACAAATCAACATTAGAAAAATCACTCAAAAATGAACTCAGGATAAATATTTAAGCTTCTATATCGCCAAAAAGCTGTCTCTAGTTTATCCAAAACTTTGTAGATGAATTCTGCCCTGGAGTAGGGTGACCAGATGTCCTGATTTTATAGGGACAGGTTCCGATATTCAGGGCTTTGTCTTATAATAGGTGCTTATTACTCCCCACCCCCGTCCCAGTTTTTCATGTTTGCTATCTGGTCACCCTGCCCTGGAGTGAGTCGTGGTTTGTGACATTCTAGGGTGACTGGTTTGAAATTGGGGTGATGGTGTTGTCAGTCAGGCTTGTTATGGCAGGAGTGGTGCAAACACTTATACAATACGAGTATTTTGTAAGCAGAAATCATATGACCTCTGCAATTCTGTGACCATGCCAGTGCAAAGCCAACAACCAAGGCAAGTGCAGGAAGCATTTACTGTGTGGAGGGGAAATCACAGCCTGCATAACACTGACTACTGCTGCTGCTGCTGGGTGGTTCTCTGTGTTCATACCTGACCGCGCTGCTATGGCTGCTAGTTTAATCAAAGTGGCACATGTCCAACCTAAGCAGAAGTGAATGGCTGTCTCAAAATCATTTCACCATATACATAAAAGATAACAAAGAGCAAGTAAGGAAGCATAACACATAATGGAGGTCTTCCTTGATGACAAAGCAAACTGTTTCCAGCTTATATATACATTTGTGCCACCAAACTTGTCAAAGGTGTATTCTTTTGTGTTGGACCCTTACTGCCTAAATGGAGGGAGAATAAAACAAATCCCCAAGAAACAAGTGAAAGTATTGCAGCTTTGGCAGCCAAGGACCTTGTCTGGAGGTTGATATGCGTCAATCAGAGTTTGGGAGTTTGTTTTGTTTCGTGTGTGTGTGCGTTTTAACAGAGTAGCCTGTCAGCCCTCGATTTTCAATGATTCAAGTCTCCCCTAACTGATAACAGTCTAAATAACAGGTGAGTGACTCCTGGCAGGAAGGAGATTGTCTGACCTCATTGTTTGCCTTTTTCCCCCCCTCTTTGTTCTTCACAAATAAAGGTTTTTTAATAAACTGAAAGGTCCTCCGCTCCTGCTTGATGATAAAATGAAAGGAACCAGTGAGGTATGGTGCAACGTGGCAGCAAAAAAAGAGAAGCTCATCAGAAAATAACAAAGGTGCAAGTTAAAGATAAGGCAGCTGTCAGAGATTAATCCTGCCGGCCTGATTGTTTTCTTTAATACCGAGGCCTGCAATAGCAAGCGATAAGTTTGCTGAGTAATTTGGTTTTTGGTGAGGAAATAAAATTCAGGTAGGCCTCATAATTGATTTCCTTTTCTTTAGGTTTCTAAACATTAAACACCCCCCCCCACTGCCGCCCCCCAAAAAAACCTGCTTCTCTACACTTTCCTTTTTTTCAGGCAGGCTCCCAAGCTGCGTGCGCACTGCTTTCCTGGCTGGGCCTGCATGAAGGTTAGGAAGTTAGATTTGAGGGGGAAAAGCACCCTCTCTTTCAACTGCATTCACATGGGAATAGTTTTGTTTGCTTCTAAAATGAATCCACAGCTTTTAAACGGAATCAATCTCCCTGAAGTCAGTTTCACTTTAGCGTCCAATATGCTCTTCATGAAATGCAAGGTAGAGGAGAGGGTCACAAAGTAAGCATCAAAGAAGCTTTAACTTATCACATGCCATCAGTCGGCTACACATAATTACGACAATAGGCCCAATCCTGCTCCCACTGAAGTCACTAGGAGTTTGGGCATTGCCATTAGTGGAATCGGTACTGCGCCCAACACATACCAAGGAGCCAGTTGTGCAATCCTTATTGAGGTAGGGGAGCAATTACTCTTGCTGGCAGTCCCATTGAGATCACTAGGATTACCCAGGTGAGTAAAATTGGGATTACTCACCTGAGTAAAGCTTGCACAATCAGACCCAAAGAAACTCTCGATCTCTTCACTAGGCTACAGACAGTAGACACTGGCTATACAGAGAGGTAAAGTTTACTGGATGGGATTTTCAAAAGCACTTGGGACAATGGGACTTGTCCTCCAAACTCACTTAGGCACTTTTGAAAATCCTGCCCATTACCTGTAAGTGTCCAAAAGCTATCTACAACAGAACCTCAGAGTTATGAACATGTCGGGAATGGAGGTTGTTCGTAACTCTGAAATGTTTGGTAACTCTGAACAAAACGTTATGGTGGTTTTTTCAAAAGTTTACAAATGAACATTGATGCCATACGGCTTTGAAACTTTACTATGCAGAAGAAAAATGCTGCTTTTAACCATCTTAATTTAAATGAAACAAGCACAGAAACAATTTCTTTACTTTGTCAAATTTTTTTTAAACTTTCCCTTTTTTTTTAGTAGTTTACATTTAACACAGTACTGTACTGTACAGTATTTGCTCCTTTTTTTTTTTTTTTTTGGTCTCTACTGCCTGATGGCATACTTCCGGTTCCAAACAAGCTATGTGCTTGACCGTTCAGTTCGTAACTCTGAGGTTCTACTGTATTTGATTGCTTGCATAGCTACAGCACCACATATGGCCCCGGAAAGTTCAAATGGCTTTGCAATCGTCTAGCAATTAAAACTGACAGAGAAAAAGTTACACAGGGAAAACCTTTTTTTTTTCCATGAGAATCTGTAGCAATGAGGCAGAGCGACTCTCAGCTGGAAAGACTGTGTGTGTGTATGTATATACACACATACACACACACACGAGGCAGCAGCAGAGTCTTATTTATTGTGACAAAATGAACAGCCCCCAGGATGCTCATTGAGCAGCTAATTTCTCATCTTATCTATTATGTGAATGAGATGGGAAAACAGTTTCCTGTTTTTCACAGATATCGCTAACATGAAAGATACAGAATGAATTCCCTTGAAAGCCATGCAGTCAGATCCATCCTCAGACTCATTAGTTTCAGTGGGAAGAATTAATGCAGGCAGGGCTGCTCATTGATGGGAAACAAGTCTATAAACCTGTCTATAGAAGCAAACATGTTAACACCATCTCTAAAACAGCTGAAGAGCTTGGCAGACGCTTCTCTTTATATATATGTACACATATATACGTTTGTTTGTTTGGGGACTGAAAATACTGTTGCTGTTTCGCTAAGGGGAAAAAAAAGTCAGAATGCAGTTACCTTGGTTGAGAAGGGGAATTTACACTGTGGGGTTTCCTCTAGTGAAGGAATCCTTTATTTCAATTTTGTCAGGGGAAGAACTAGTTAGGGGAAAGATAAGAAATTGTGGGCACAATGTTATGAGGTCTCAGCACTCTGGGTGTATAAGCGGGGCTTAAAAAAGCCACATGTCAAGGGCATTTTTTCATGCCATCAACTTCTGCAGAAGCTCAGCTTTCATTAAAAAATCCTTTTGTCTGGTATATATTTAAAAATAAACTTCCTATGTCTGCAGATGGGCAACTGTAATGACTCTGTGGCTGTTCACGGCTCTCCTGAGCTGCAGCAGAATGATAACTAAGTAGAGTCTTGGCAGCTTTTAGGGTATTCAGTCTATATTACTCTGCTTTGCACCTCCTTGCATTTCCCAGAAGAGGGAAGCATTATTATTTATAATTATTTCTATTACCGTACTGCCTCGGAGCCTTTGGGCATGTCTACACTTACCGGCAGATCGGCACTACTGCAATCGAGCGAGTGTCGATTTAGTGGGTCTGGTGAAGACACGCTAAATCGATGGGAGAGCACTCTGCCATCCATTTGTGTACTCTACCTCCCCGAGAAGCATAAGGGAAGTCGACGGGGGACACACTCCCATCAACACAGCGCAACGTAGCCACCACAGTAAGTGGATCTAACTACTTCGAATTCAGTTACATTATTCACGTAACTGAAGTTGCGTAAGTTAGATCGATTTACCACAGTAGTATAGACCAGCCCTTAGTCATGGATCAGGACTCCCCCCCCAATGGATGCTGTGCAAACACAGAACAAAAATATGGACCTAGGGGATACATAAGAGGAGAAGACATCTGTCTTGATGCAGAGAGCAATAAACTTGGAAATATCAGTCTTATGACAACTTCTGTACAGTGATCCCTTTCCCAAAAATAGATATTGTCAGTGACTCACAGTAAATTGTGTAATATAAATGAATTTTTTTGAGTCATGCACAGCATAAGAACAATAGATCCAGAATAAGCAACGGTAACAGGAGAAAAAAGGCAAAGCAGTCACTTCAGAATTATTCAGTAAACTTACATACTGACACAGTAGGCATCCTGTTTATTATTATTTTTCTTAGAGTGGATCGCTTCGGTGCCCCTATCTTATTATTACAGATCTTACATCAACCATCAGAAATAGAGAAGGCCAGATTCTCAGAGAATGCTGAGTGCCAACAGTTTCCATTGACATTACTGTAGCTGTGAATGGCTCTGAAAATCAGGCCTTTTCAGAAGTCCTTTACCCAAGATCTACAGAGGGGAAGTAAACTTTCTTTTTGCCTTCTTTCTGCCTCTAACACTGCTAGGCGGTATTGGAAAAGACTTAAGGGGGAGATTTTCAAAACCACAAATGGGACCGGGACACGCATCTCCTATTGACTTTCAATAAAAGCTGGGCACCTATCTTTCTTAAGCTCCTTTGAAAATCTCAAGCTGAAGCAGAGGCTCAATGGAGGCTGGAACTGAAGCACTGTTCATTCTTTACCATATCAGGTCAAAAAGAAAAGGAGTACTTGTGGCACCTTAGAGACTAACCAATTTATTAGTCTCTAAGGTGCCACAAGTACTCCTTTTCTTTTTGCGAATACAGACTAACACAGCTGTTACTCTGAAACATATCAGGTCAGACGTTGCAGGAAAGTGCCAAGCCAGAATACACATTTTATTTCATGCAGAAATCCACTTCGGGCTCTTTTTCTCAACTGTTTCAAATGGATTCCTAGGGCCAGATCATGGCCTCACTGGAGGAAATGGCTCTGCTCAGTGTCCACATCTAATTCCCTCATTTTAAACTTTTGACCCCCCCACTCGCATTCCTATTTATCATTTGTTATCCTATGAAATCAGTTGTTTTCTGGGCTCTGTGGCCCCTGCCTTGATTGAGGGGCAGGCCTTTTATCCTAGGTGGATACCCTCCCCAAATGCAAATAGGCTGGACGAAATGGCAAAACACCAGTGAGATTAGTATTTGACCCATACACTTGAAAAAGTTATATTGCAAAGCAACCCTACTGCAGCATACTTCCTTAGCTGATACATTTTCATCTTTGACAGTCACTGGACTAATCCCAGGTTATAAACTGTATCTGGTTCTACTTGGTGTCTGGGTAAATATTAGAAACAAATGAAGAGAAGAGGAAGAAGAAAGGGGGAAATAAGGTTAAGGAGATAAAATGAAAATCTCCATTCTGGTACACTAAAAACAGAAACCTCAGTACCATTGCAACAAACCACCCTGCAAATGTAGGAGAAATGAAAATAAATACATCTTCAAAGTCCAATGAAGACAATTCCAGAGTGTGTTGAGACCTTACCTGATATAAATGAGGATCATTATCTTCACTATTCAGCTCAGCATAGGACAAGAAGTGTGGAAAGAGGAGGAGATCACTGGGGATGTAACTGTGTGAAGTACAGCCTTGTCACTGGGAAACTGTCCCTTGACAAAGAGACTTATTTGAATGTCCAGTAATACAATCCTGCATGGACCACGAAAGCTGAGAACATCTGCACACTTCCAGCTGACCCAGTATAAGGAGAAGGCTTTCTGGATCTCACAGTAACAGAAGGAATGGTTCCTCTCTGGAGGAATTAAATTAGAATGGCTTTGTGCTGTTCTCACATACATACTTCCAGATCGCTGGCCAGCTGGACAGCATTAGAGAGCTGCTAAGGAAGCTTGTTCAGCCTCAGTAATCTTCCTCTCCTGTTCCTTACCTACTTATGCCTTTATGGTCTGTCAATGTCTCGGTGGAGTTTTGATTCAGCACTGGTAGCTCAGAAAAAACGAGTAAACAAGGAGCCTCGGGGCTTACAAAACAAAGCACTTATAATTTATTAAAAGTAAGGCTTTATTTATTGCTCAGACTGTGGGGGAATTTGGTGCACATGAAAGTGAAGAATCTATTATACTCCCAGGTCCTTATTTGTAAGAATGACACCACACATCCTGAAAAAGTTCCAACCAGTGCAAAATACAACAGTCCATCTTCTTAACAACACAGGCCTTAACATCATGCCAGCGCTCCACTCTTTGCACAAGCTCCCCACTGAATACAAAAACTAGTTCAAGGTCTCTGTCATTTATGGGATTAATCCCCACCCACCTGAGAGATCACCTCTCCCTCTGTGATTCTCACTTCCCATGACAGTACCGTTCCACTGTCAGTCAACGAGGGAGGCCTGTGATTGCAGTAGACAAAACGACGTCAAACCTTACCGCATTCAGAACGAAAAGCAAACTCTTTTTTTTCTTAGCTTTCCTTCAGGAAGTTCTTTTCACACCCACTGCTAAGATGATGGGCACTGTAACAGGGTGGCAGGGTTTTCCCATTGCTCCACTCTGTCAGTAGATGTTAGAACCCTTTGGCATGGTTCTTTGAGGCAGGTGTGGCTCATTAAACTCCATTCTGGCTATAAGAAGCGTGTAGCCCTTGGCTAAAGGGAGCTGGGCACCAAGACAGACAGAAAAAGTATGTCTTCACTTCAGCGTTAACCTCAGCTCTTACTCGGGTGTAGACTTTAACCCAGCTCCTGTCCACTCAAGACCTGAGTGCAGTGGTTGTGGTACTGTCTCTTTAAAATTAGTCATGTGTAATGTGTACAGTAAAATGGCTACTTTTAAGTGATCTGTTTTTATCTGCTCCTGAGGCTTTCATGTAGATGTGGAAGCATTGCTCCCATCTCCAGTTCTCAGCAGAATTACGAACTAAAGATAAAGGTGGGGGTGGCTTAGCCATGTTCCCATTTATTTTTCTTTTAATGCTGTATTCTAGTTTAACTGTTTACTTTGGGTTTCATTTGTGTGTGCTACTTACGGTGTCCTGTGTCTCACTGCTCTGTTCCTTTGGCTGGGATCCGGCTGGTCTGTTGACTGCAGTTTCTTGTCTGTGTCACGTGTTGCAGTTTGCACCATTCACTGACGCATTGTGCCCCTGGCAAAGCAGCTGCCACTTGCCTCATGCATAATGTGGTCACTTTTGACACCACATCTTGCTGTCTAACACAGCAGCCAAGAGTGTCTTCTCATTAGTATGCTGCAGCCTCTGTGCTTCAGGAACTCAGAAAGAGACCAGGGCCATACATTTCAAACCACAACTCTCTAGATTAATTACATGTCAAGGTGGCTCCTACAGACTGTGCCGACATACTCAGGGTTTGCATGCTCAGAGTCTGTAGGAGCCATCTTGTTATGTAACTCATAAAGAGAGCTATGGTTCAAATTTTATATCCTTGGTCTCATTCTGAGTTCCTGAAGCACAGAGACTGCAGCATACTCAGGAGAAGCCACTGTTGGCTGCCTGTGTTAGAAAGCACGACAGTGGAGCATTACCTGATTTAGCTGGCCCAGCCTGAAGAATAGGCCGAAAGCCCATGTGATGCTTACCCTTAGGCTGGTGACCCATCCACTTTACAGTGCAGCTAAACCACTTGTGTACTGATTGTCCTCCATTGCCTTCCTACAATTCCCCTCCCGTGCCCAACAGGACAGATAAATTTCCCCATAATTCACTGGGAAAGGATCGTAGAGCGGTTCAGTGTTCTGCAGTGCTAAGGACCATACCGCAGTGCTATACCCCCAGATGTCCCAGAGACACACACATGTAAGTGCAGCACCAGCATAGATGCAGTTGAGTGGACACCCTTAGCTATGGCCTTGCAGTACTGCTGTTCACACCCAAGGTAGGACAACCCATGTGCTCACACGGTGCTGATCACCCACATTTAACTGCAGTGAAGAGTACCCTTAATCACAAGGAACAGGGTTAGGCTGGTGTTCATGTTGGATTTTGTTTTAAATACAGTTTTATCAGTAAAGTCAGAACAAAAGAGGAGTGGCTTTTTGTCTTTACAACAAACATAGAGGTTTAATTTGGAGTCTGATGGGGGCTCCTACATTTTACAGGGGTTATATAATTACCTAGACAGTCAGATAACTTGGCTAGAACCAGGTACGGGTCAGGCAAGGCCTATGCAATTTGACTTTCAATGCTACACACAATACTACTGACTCTCCTGAGCAGTAATTGTTCACTATGCCAGGGGGGTTTAGGGAAGTGTGAACAAGTCACCGGGAGGTACTAGGATGAAACCACAAAAGCCATTTGCACTTATGATGCAATCAAGATTATGAACCCAAGTCCCGGGTAACTTGATGTGACCCAGCTTTTGAAGCAATTCAAGAAACTGCCTCGCTAGCAGGCTCACACATCTTTACTACTTGCAATAACCTTTCTGGAGCATATTTCTGAAGAGATTTTCTGTAGGTGCTTGTACAAATCCTATTTACCAGCACTCTGTGGAGCTGTTAGCAGACCTTGAAGATCAAGCCTCTAAAGATCCATGATAATCAGTGCTAAAAGATCACAATGATCCAGAAATACAAGCTTGGAAAAGGAGATCCATGTGGACAAAGCCTTAGCTGGCATAAATCAGCATAGCTCCATTGAAGTCAGTGGAACTATGCTGACTCATAACAATTTACAGTCTGACCCTTCAGACTGGACCTCACAGCCAGCATGTGATGTGAGGCCCTGCAGTGGCAGGAACCAACAGGGCTGCTGAAAGCAGAAGTTCACATTCAGAACAAGGTCTCTACATTCTGACCTCTGTTTGAACGTGACTTTGGTTTAGTTTTAAATAAGTGAAAGGCAAATTTGCAGCCTACTTAATGAGAGCGAACCACACTGAGAAGAAAGGAAGAAGGGAGATGTCCAGTAAAGACCAGAACACGTTATTTTATTAATTATTGATATAGTTCCATACAGGTACATGGTAATTTACAAATATAGGAAGACAAGGTTCCTGCCCTGAGGAGCTTTATGATTTAAATTGGACAGAGACAGCACAAACAGGTCTGGAGAACAAGAACATCAAGAGTTAAAATAGTAAAAATTAGAGTGCGGGAATGAAAGGGATACGAACACTCATGCTTCAGGGCACAAGCCAACCTTTAACTAATGGGTTAGGAAGAAATTTTCCCTGGGGTAGGCTATTTCAGAATTGCTTATTGCAGAAGGTTTTGCATCTGGGACTGGCTAGTGTTGGAGGCAGGACCAGCTGTTCTGATCCGTGATGGCAATTCCTCAATAAGATTCAGGTGTGACTAGACTAGAACAGGGCACTGGACTGGGCTCAGGAGACCTGGATTCTGTTCCCAGCTCTGCCACTGACTTGATGTCTGACCTTGGACAAATCTCTTCACCTTTCTGGGCCTCTGTTTCCCTTCCCATCTTTTGATGGTCTTGTCTGCATAGCTTATGAACTCTTCAGGCCAGGGACTGTCTCTTGCTATGTGTCTGTATAGCATCAATCACAACAGGGAGCTGATCTTGGCTGGATCTCTGGGGCTACTGTAATACAAAATTATAAATACTACCCAGTAAGGATTCAGATATATATAGAGAGAGAGAGAGGCCACTGGACTTCAGCAAAAGATTTCATCCTCAATGTTGCAATCAACCAGTATCAGCAACATGTATAAAACACTCTGGGTGGGTGTTGTGTATAGACAAAAACATTGTACAGACCTTTCAAGCTACCTGTAATACTTGAAGGTTTTTTAAGTTGAAAAATTGCCTTTTTCTAAAAAATTTAAAGTTTTTCATTAAAAATTTTAGATTTTTATCAAAATTTTCCAATTTTTGCAAACTTTCTCACTATATTTTTACTATAATTGTTACTGTAAATTTTTGCTTACTGAACTCTGGGTTTTCAGTAAATGGAAAATTTAAAAAATGATTTTGATACAAATTTCAGTGAAAAATATTGTGGCAAATTCAAAAGAAAATGGAAAAATAGACCATTTTGAACCTTGTAAAATTGGAAATAATATCAAAATTTCAAAGTTTTTCACAAAATCATTTTCCCATTTTTGGTCCAGCTCTGTTTTTCTTGTTGTGCAGATCAGGGTTAGATGAGAAGAAAATTCAGTTTCCATGATCCATCCAATGTCTTGTCTCTCTAAAGATTAACGAGCATGTCACTTATAGTAGCAGGTGGTATGGACACCTGTCCAATAGAAACCGGACTGGAGACTATCAACTCATTTCACATCCAGCCAACAGGTGGTAATAACTATATAAGCATCCTGAGCTATTTTTGGACCAGTGACTTGATTGTAGAGTCTTGCAACCTGACAGGCTTTGGGTCGGAAAACAACCTGATGCTCTCAGGCTGGGCTCGCTTTGACTCTTCTTACCTTCTCCAGCCCGTGTGGTTGACATGGCAGTGGCCGCTTGCCCCACTCCTGCCAGCCCCTGCCACCTTGCTGTGCTGCAGGGTGCACGTGTCAGTGAGTCACCGTGCCTCTCGCTCTGCACCACACACACAGAGCAGCAGGGGGTGATGGACCACGGACGTGAGGCGCACAGCCACCACTACGCCAACCCCAGGGGGAGGAGGCGGCAGCACTGACAGGGTTGGCGGGGAAGGATCGGGGTCGGGTCAGAAAATGGCTCACCCTCTTTGGCGTGGGTCGGTTGGGCTGGAATCCAGACAGGCCTCTGCAGACCTCTGCTTGGAGATGAAAACTTCCATGCCATTATTAAATTCTGAACCCAGTGTAGTCCCTCTGCCTTTTAAAATTGTTCTGTGTAATTTCCAGGGGATTAAGTAGGCTTCCAGGCAATGTAATACAAAGTCATTTCAGAGTGAATCCATCGCTAAGGACAATGGAATTAACCCAGGACTGAATCTGGCCCTCTCTTTCTGCAATATACTTTTTCCAGTGTAGAAAAAAGTTATGGGAGTGAAGTACAATATGTGCTCCTTCATTCGTCTGTCATATTTCATACAATAACATCAATACAAAAACCTTCGCACCCCATGTGAAACTACAGATGAATTTCATGTGTGTACAAATCCCACCCATATTTCCTGGCTACTCTCCAGAATACAAACCTGTCTCACTGTGTAGCAGAAACACAGGATAAACAAGAGTAAATAAGTATTGTGTGACAAATAAGACTAAGATACAGCCACCAATTTTAATGTATCTATGGGACTAATCCCCTCAGACAGTTTCCTCCAGTTTAGGGCTACACCAGCAGTTGACATTGTTGACTTTGGCAGCCATTAGACACAGCATAACAATCAGGAGATTCTAATGTGAAATAAGAGCCACGTTCTTCTTCTGTTATCAACTAGAAACAATCTGCTTGATTTAACAATCATTGCTGTTGTTCAACCAACCACTCCCCCGTCTCCGCTTCCTATCAGCAATCCCCACTTCACTGTTCATAGGACACACAAACTGCTGAGCAACATATAACATGGAGAGACCGAGCCAGCTCACACCTGCTGCTTTTGCCATAGCTCAGTATGGCTACCCCCAATCAAGAAATACTTTAAATCCCAAACTTCTGCATGGTAAACAAAATACTTTCTTAATTTAAATATTATATATCCCTGAGAAACATGAGCAATCATGGTAAAAGTTGAGGGGCTAAATTCAGCTTCTGAAATGCAGATGAGTAAGTTTCTCAACCCAAATCAGAATTTCTTAGCATTGTTCTGATTATTTAAATTTAGATTATTTTACAAAATGTTCTAAGAGAAGACTGGAGAGTCAGGGGATTGGTAATGACTGATATGGGGATGGAACCTTTCATCTCTGAACCTCTGATATGAGTTCAACCTACAATGCTAGTGACAAAAAGCCATTGCCTTCTGATGGCTGGTCAGTGACCTGTATGGAAACAATGGGTGGCCTCAGTCCAGTTCATGACTCTTGTCAGGTAACCGTATCGTTAGGCCACCATTACAATGACACGAACTGGAATCCTTGTTTGTGGTCTCAGCAAAGCGGTCCAGGAATCAATGATCAGGAAGACTAAACTACTTTCTTGTCACCAGTTGTGTGCCCTCCAGGACACATATTTGCCATGCAGTGTGAGGGAGCTTCTATTGCTACTATGCTGGCTTTGAGAATAAATAGAGGGCTTTAGTCTTCAGGGCTACATTCAGCAGGGAGAAAAAAGAGACTATATTAAATGTAGGTTAGGTGGCAAGGTCCTTTCAATCTTGTCTCTCACAGATGTTTGTCATCCTCAAGAAACCTTCTGGAGCAGAATTTACCATGTTTGCGTTACCAACAGACCTGACACTAAGGTAAGAATCACGTAAGCTTATGCTCAAATAAATTTGTTAGTCTCTAAGGTGCCACAAGTACTCCTTTTCTTTTAATCAGAAATTAGGGCATCATCATAGGTGTGCAGAGGAGATTACACAGCCCCCACTCACATTATGCCAGATACCATTATCTAATGCCATCAGCATTTCACTTTCACACGTACAAGTTTCACACACACAAACACACAAACACACACACACACAGAAAAACTGAAATGCAGGAAACTTCCA
The DNA here is from genome assembly GCF_965140295.1 of Lepidochelys olivacea. Taxonomy (NCBI): domain Eukaryota; kingdom Metazoa; phylum Chordata; order Testudines; family Cheloniidae; genus Lepidochelys; species Lepidochelys olivacea. The sequence goes on along the minus strand of NC_140412.1, from coordinate 109,531,151 downwards.
GGTAAACAATCTTAGAAAAAAATTCCGATACACTAACGTTTTCCAGTGCTGTTGAATAGGAACTCAAATATAGCCTTGGCATTTGAGTATTGCTTGAATGAAGCATTCAGATGTGTTTTGTAATCTAGACAATTTTCACTGTTCTCTTTTTTTTTGCTTCATCTTATTAAAATGCCTCTACCCCCTTTAAGCTTTCTTTTTAACCTTGACTGCACAAACAAAAAAGTAAAGGACAAAAAAAGCACCCAAAATTCACCCCAAAAAAACAAAAAACCAACCCTTTCCACAAAAAATACCATGAGGTTTACATGAAGCTAAACAATCTCTGTGACTGGAGGAATTTACAGAAACAAACACAGTAGCCCCAGTAAATTTACCAGTAAATAAGCCTAGACTTAAAGTGAAGTATTATAAATACCATTTCACAACACCCTCCAAGAAATAGATTGATTGTATTTTATCTCCCTGCCAGTTTGCAACTCTAAGACATTTAAATACATGTTATATCTAATATGTTACTGGGCTGACATTCTGCTAAATAGAAAGATGAAAACTCTTTATTTTATCTGTCAGAACAGGAATAAGAAACAAAAAATGGGGTCCCATGCTCTGCCTTTATTATTTTTTAACTGTATCTTGTCATTTTGTTTCTGAATTTTAGTACTCTTCAAAATTCTTTAGGAAGTACTGCCACCTCCTGGACTACCCGCATAGCAGCAGCATCTAGAATTGTATCAGGGAACACGTAGTCCAATTTACATTGATTAGTACAGATGCAGGTTTGCTGTGGCCTGTTTTTTAATTATGCCTGCACAACATCAATATTTTACAGATATCTTTTACCCAGACAGCATCAAAGTATTAATTAGAAAAATAATGATACTACTAATAAATAATAATAGTAATAGTATAATACGGAGTACTTTGACCCAATTACGTGAGCCCTTCATTAGGAAAATATTTAATCCCCTCTGACAAGGATGGCCAGATGTCTGGTTTTGATTTTTTTTTCCAATCTCAGACTTCCTACAGCCCAGAGTAACTGTTCCAGATTTCACAGTAATATAAGTACGTCTTCCCCTTCCTTCAAGGAGAGACATGTTTCTTCTATCTTTTGTTTCCTTCCTACATGCAATTCTGATTTTGTTAGGTTACATTTCCCCATATTTTCCTTGTTTTCTATGAAGCCTTGAATATCTTTGTAGTGCTTTCTACTGGTGAGAGTAGAACTGATCAGATACTTCTGGGATGGGTCCTGTAAGCACCTAAATAAATATATGAGCTTGAGCATCTGCTGCTGCCGCTGAACCACAGCACCTATAAAATAATATTGTATTATGCCTCCCTTCCAGTCTGTAGGTGACAGAATGGCCCTAATCCAGATTAGGCTTCAGGTTGGGGAACAAAATGTAGGATTGGAAGATTAAGGTTATGTTGGGCCCTATGAAATATAGAGCAAAGCGTGTATGGCAGAGGAATGAGTATAGCTAGGACCCTCTCTTTTACTTTTATCATCCACCTATTCAGCAACGCTCTCTGTTGAAACCCTGAGTGTAGGCTGGCATGCTACTGCATATGCAACTGAATACAATTTTTTTGTTGCCTTGGGGAACATTTCTTAGAGTAGCTAGCAGGTTCTCAATTCCCACCCCCGCAAATCAGCTACTCTGCTAGCTCTCCACATCACACTGCACCACTGGAGTAGATGATGTAACGTCCTGGATGTACGCAGTGTAAATGGATGAGAGAATGATGTTGCTCTGTGGTGGCCGGCCCACAAAGAGGATACTATACCTCCTACAACTTTTAGTTCCCTTTCAGTTCAAGTGGCAGAGGCTTGCATTGGAAGAAGTAGGACAAGAGTTCTAAATCCAGCTTCACGCGTGTGTGTGTTTCGGGGTAGGTAACAGAACAGTCAGTGGCAATATACATTTTGATTATGCTAGCTTCCTAGCTTCACCGTTGATTTATAAACACAACATGAAACATCAACCAGCTAGCACCAACTCAGTGGATTAAATATAAAATGATAGCTGAGATGACTGAAAATAAAATGTATACTTTTTAAAAGCTCTCTTTTTCGGAGTTGTTTAGCCTCTGGTATGGACACACACACACACACATTCGTGCCCCATCGGCACTGCGCTAATCCGGGCCTGGAGGTGCTAAATTGATGCATAGTACTGCAGACGCCCAGGGGCAGATTATCTAAGGAAGGAAGGAATTAATCATTGCTGCACCGCCATGCCAACCTGCATAAAGACTATTGCTCAGAGCAGCGATGATAACATGAACAATTCTAACCTTCCCACTGACCACACACAAAGAATCCCCCAGACACTTCGTGTCATTGTGCACTCTCTGTCTGTGTGTGCGGGTGAGTGTGTATGCACCCACACACATGTGGGTCTTTGAAGCAATCCTGTGTTTCAAAATGGGTGTCAGATAGTTATAGGGTACGCTGAGGAAAGAAAGAGGTCTGCAATCATTATAAACGGACGTTCTCAGCAACAACAACAAAAAAAGCTTTCAGGGAGAAACAGAAAATAATGTTTTGCAATTACAGTCCACAGCTGCTGCAGTTCCAGTTTTCTTGCTATACACAGGTGCAGCCATTATAACAATGAATAGCACACATTAAAGGTGCCATCCATAAGGGAAATAATATGAGGGTTGAAAAGGTGTTTTCATTTGCAGCCTGATATTAGGAGAGGAAAAAAATATCCAATAAAATAAAGCATTTCACAGCCAGCCCTACTGGCTCAGCGGCCACACACCAGACCCATGTCTCAGCCTAATCTCAGGCTCTGGTATATTAGGTGAGCAGGTAAGTGCTGGGAATGGGTCAGAGGTGATTCCTTCAGCAGCTGCGGGAGAGTGAAACCTAATGACTCACTCCCAGCCCAAGGGATGCTTGAGAGGCATTAGCCAGGCTAGACCTACTGGAAATATTTGATGTGAAAACTTGTCCCATTTTTCATCATCAAAAATGTTGAAATTCGGAAGTTTTTCCAATCACTTCTGTGTCAGGCCCTGAGACTCCTGTACCTTGCACCGGTGTTACTTCATTCACAGCTATGGAGTTGCTCCTGGCTAACACAGGGACTAAGGAGAGAATCAGGCCCAAGCCCACCTTCCTGCCTATGGAATGTGCATAGGAAAGAGGGAGGAAACTTACGGAGTGAAAGAAAGGAAAGCCAGTGTATGAAGGGTGCCTGAGAACTCTATAGATCTGGCTCACCATTGTGTAATCACTGACACTGGGCAAAGTGGCTGTGAAACATTGTCATTCTGGTCATTTGCGGATGATACTAAACTGGGAGGAGTGGTAGATACGCTGGAGGGGAGGGATAGGATACAGAAGGACCTAGACCAATTGGAAGATTGGGCCAAAAGGAATCTGATGAGGTTCAATAAGGATAAGTGCAGGGTCCTGCACTTAGGACGGAAGAACCCAATGCACAGCTACAGACTAGGGACCGAATGGCTAGGCAGCAGTTCTGCGGAAAAGGACCTAGGGGTGACAGTGGACGAGAAGCTGGATATGAGTCAGCAGTGTGCCCTTGTTGCCAAGAAGGCCAATGGCATTTTGGGATGTATAAGTAGGGGCATAGCGAGCAGATCGAGGGACGTGATCGTTCCCCTCTATTCGACATTGGTGAGGCCTCATCTGGAGTACTGTGTCCAGTTTTGGGCCCCACACTTCAAGAAGGATGTGGATAAATTGGAGAGAGTCCAGCGAAGGGCAACAAAAATGATTAGGGGACTGGAACACATGAGTTATGAGGAGAGGCTGAGGGAGCTGGGATTGTTTAGCCTGCAGAAGAGAAGAATGAGGGGGGATTTGATAGCTGCTTTCAACTACCTGAAAGGGGGTTCCAAAGAGGATGGCTCTAGACTGTTCTCAATGGTAGCAGATGACAGAACGAGGAGTAATGGTCTCAAGTTGCAGTGGGGGAGGTTTAGATTGGATATTAGGAAAAACTTTTTCACTAAGAGGGTGGTGAAACACTGGAATGCGTTACCTAGGGAGGTGGTAGAATCTCCTTCCTTAGAGGTTTTTAAGGTCAGACTTGACAAAGCCCTGGCTGGGATGGTTTAACTGGGAATTGGTCCTGCTTTGAGCAGGGGGTTGGACTAGATGACCTTCTGGGGTCCCTTCCAACCCTGATATTCTATGATTCTATGGTTTTATATCCATTTGGCTCTGGTGTAAATGGTGACACCAGGGACAAGGCAATGGTGAATTGAGCCTCCTACCTGCAGCTTGTTCTGATTCCTTGAATTCCTGCCTCCCAGGCAGTGGGAGAGTCTTTGATACACATACTAAGGAGGAGGAAAGCCCATGGGCTTCAGCACCACTCTGTCACCAAAAAAATGATTTCCAGACCAGTTTACCTTACATATGGTGGCCTCCATTAGATGCTGGAGACATTAGTAAAGGGCTTACAAGTGTAAACACTAGAAAAAGGGAAGGAAGGGGTTAATCAGCACATTCCTGAAATCTCCGCCCCCTCCCCCCTGCCTTGGTCAGCAGCAATGCAGCCTAAGCTAGATTTCACTGATTTTTTTTTTTTTTTTTTATCATTTAGCATACAACAGAAGCAGTTTTCACACTTCAGGATATATCCACATGTGCAGCTCCTAATAAGACATACTAGTCATGCTTGTGGAAGGGAGAAATAATCAAAGACTTTATTTAACTCCTTACAGCCTGTTTAATAAATCAATCAAGTTTTTTATTCCCCCGTGTTAATTATATCTTTAATTCATGAGTACCTCACAAACATTGACAGGTTTCTCTGAATAACAGCCCTATGAGGTAGGGAACTATTATTGTCCCCATTTTAGACATGCTAGCTGTCCAAAGGCACAGAAAGACTTGCTCAAGGTCATGTAGGAAGTCTGTGGCAGAGCTGAGAACAAATGCCAGTCTCCTGAGTTTCAGAGTAGCAGCCGTGTTAGTCTGTATCCGCAAAAAGAAATGGAGTACTTGTGGCACCTTAGAGACTAACAAATTTATTTGAGCATAAGCTTTCATGAGCCACAGCTCACTTCATCGGATGCATGCAGTGGAAAATACAGTGGGGAGATTTTATATACACAGAGAACATGAAACAATGGGTGTTACCATACACACTGTAACGAGAGTGATCAGGTAAGGTGAGCTATTACCAGCAGGAGAGAGGGGAAAAAAACAAAAACCTTTTGTAGTGATAATCAAGGTGGGCCATTTCCAGCTATTGACAAGAACGTGTGAGGAACAGTAAGGGGGGGAAATAAACATGGGGAAATAGTTTAACTTTATGTAATGACACATCCACTCCCAGTTTTTATTCAAGCCTAATGTAATGGTGTCCAGTTTGCAAATTAATTCCAATTCAGCAGTCTGTTGTTGGAGTCTGTTTGTTAGTCCAGTGTCTGAACTGCAAGACCAACCTATTCAAGACACTGCATAAACATAATTAGGGATAGTGACTTTTGTGAAAGAGACACTGTAAAGCTAAATCTAAAAGCCTGTGGTGCATTTGATTCCCCTTGGGGTTTTGGAGGGGAAGATGGGTTTGAATTTTATTGCAGATAGTTTCAGAAACTATATAAGTAACAACTGAAAGCCCTGGCTCTGGAAGCAAACGGAGGAAACAGTTAACCACACAGCATCAGCCAATCTGCAAAGCTGTATTCTGGACTCATGAACAGGCCCCAGTTCACCAAGGTAGGCAGAATCAATACCTTTTTACAGGCCTTAAAAGTGAGGGAGGCATTAAAATTAATTTGAAATTTCGCAGGAAGCCAGCATAATGAAAACAAAAGTGGACTGATGTGCTGGCTGGCATACCCAAGCCCTGGGAAAGATCTTAGGCAGCTGAGTTCCAGATAGGCCAGTGCCTGCCGGAAAAAATACTGCTCAAGGAAACCTCACAGACAAAGCAGCAACATAGAAGAAATTATAATCATTAATATAGAGCCTGACGTGCCAGGAACTTCACAAAAGATAGAAAAGACTCAGGGCCCAATCTTCCATTGCCCTGCATCGCGTGTAGTTATTTATACCAAGGTGAGCATAAAATGCTACTAAAGCAGAATTGTAGTTTTGTACACCCCCTTTCACTCACTTTGTCCTGGTGCAGATGATAACATACTGCCCAGGGCAATGGCGAATCAAGCCCACAGTCCCTGACCTCAGGAGTTCGCCATCTGTGTTTGGACGTAGACAAATGATAACAGACAAAGGTAGAGTAGGGAGAAGCATGGGACCCTCTTAGAGAAGCAACCACATTTACCTGGATGAACCAAGGTTTGGGAATAAGAATAAATCAGGGGCACAGACCAGCTACCAAAGAAGAGATAGATAAAAGAGTTACGGAAGCTACATTCCAAAACACACGAGTCAGCCACCCAAAAATTATGACTTAAAACAAAAAAGATTATATTGTGGGTTTTTTGGTGTGTCTTTTGATTTTTGTGCCTCCCCTTCCCTCCGCCCATCCTCAGTGTGTGTGAGAAAGAAAGAGACAAATCCAGTTCACCTCATTTTATTGGGTTAGGTGATTCTGAACCCTGCTGCAGGTGTTTTCTCTGGCTGCCTGTCGGTGCCAAGCTTCCAGTCTCCCCAAACCTCAATATTCAAACTAATTATTTCAGTGTCCCCCAAACCCAGATCCGTCCATCCCCCTGCCCAGCAATTAATTCTGCTCCGCCAATTCCCAAATCAGTCCTGCCCCCCGCCCCTCTCAGCACTCATGTCAATTCTGCCCCCACCCCAGCTCTCACTGCAGCTCCTTCAGCTCTTCACCCCCATCTCCCAAGCCAGGGACAGGTCCCTGCTGCTCCTTCCCAGATGGGGTGTGGATGGGGGATGGAAGGGGAGGAGCTGTCCTATTGTTCTTAGGAGGGGAGGGAGCAGAGCTGCTGGGGTCTTCCTGATCCCCGCTCCCGTCCTGTGAGAATGGTGCCTGCTCCTAAGGGACCTCTGCTAGCCTCCTGAAGCAGCTCTGACAGGCTGCTCTACCTGAGGTGGTGGACAGATGGGCAAAGCACCCAAGCAGAGCGGGGTTTGCCCCCAGGCAGGCTTGAAACTTCCCAGAGGACTGGAGATTTGTGTCAGCCCAAGACTGGCTCCAGCCCTGGTCAAACTCAGTCACTTGTGAGAGTTGGCAACACTATCCAGTGGCTCTAGTCCTGCTTTACACTGGTGTATGTTAGAATTGGGCTCGGTGCCTGTTACTTGTTGTCTTGCTTTTATTAACTTGTTTACATGTAATGAAATGATTTGCTGGAGCTAAGTGGGATAAATTTTAGGAAGCTGCTCTAGCTTGTACAAGGTGGCTTCCCAGAGCTACCTGTGTGCTGCTCTGCAGCCTACAATACTCAGAATGCAGAGTTTGTGGGCCACAGCCCCAGCGTTCACCCGACATCTCCCCTCTGACTGGCCTCACATTGGTGGAAGAATCTTTGAGGAATGCCCCGCTGGGGAGCTCCAATTACTCCAGCAGCATAAAGGGCCTGAAATGCAGCAAAGAACTGGGGCCACTGTCTCCACTACTGAGCAAAGAGAAGCGTGTGTCTTCTGTTATAGGCTGGAACTCCGAGAACAAAATAGGTACTGTCTCTACACAGGCAGATTGCTTAGCAATGTAAAGGTGCCGTGTGCAGAAAGCTATGGCATCCATTTCATGGTTCCATACAGCGCAACAACGAAGAGTGGCATTGGCACCAAATTTGGTAAGTTGCCAAAATTTCCGATATATCAGTCAATGAAGTTACCATAGTGTAAGAGAGAGCAGACTCAAACTGAGTAGCCAATAAAGCAGCATTTGATTAGCTAGGAGCTCCTGCCCCACCAGCACAATTGATCCTGTATATGGAAAAAATGAGCTAATGTTGCAAAACACTGAGAGACTTCATGCTGCTTTTCTAACTGACCAGACTTTGGTGCCTTCTAAGATTTTTGTAACATAACATATATATAAATACATTAAATACTTACAAGTTGGATGTTTACCAAAAAGCAATCATAATTACTTTAAAACATCTACATAATCTTATAACCCTTGTCCTTCCATTCATCTACCCTCCTATTGTGTGTTGTCACATGCTAAATCTTCCATTCTCTTAGACACCAGAACGGCAAATGCTTTCACATCTGGTTAACTTTAACCATCTGACTGATTGGCCATTGATTTTGAATTCCTCATATGCTTAAAGTTAAGTATTGACACTGTCAAAATTTAGGTTGCAATATCTTAAGGACGTGGGCCACATTCACCATTGTCCTGTCCCTTTATGCGAGTGTACAGTGGGCCAAAAATGAGGTCCTCCCAAATGAGAATGTAAGCATTCTGTACTGGTAAATGCTTGCACAGTGCTCAGAGCAACAGTAAATTGGGATCAGTCTCTTCTATATGTTCTGTAAGGCACCTCCTATATTTCAAGTGCTGTCATTTCTCCAGAATTTAGGTTGTAACCAGCTTCCATTTTAAAGATTTATTTTACACTCCCTATATATTTTTGCTTTGGAAAACTTGTTTGGCCTGGAAGTTGCCAGATTTGCATTGAATGAAGGGAGACTTTTTCTGCAAGGTCTGATTATTGGATCTTCTTCTCACGGTAGCGCCACTGAAGTCACAGTGTCCATTATTATATTATATACACCAGGTTAGGAAGGTCAAGCTGATTTGCTGACTTAAAACTAAGATGGGCAAATTTCCCTTAGTAAGTGTAAAATCTACTTACATTCTGATTTGTACATGATCTTCGTTTTTATGTGAAGTCCAGAGCAGTTAAGTTTTGCATGTTGAGGTTTATTACCACAACAGATAGGGTTAATCAGAAACAGATCTGGTCAATCTATGGATGGCAAAACCTCCAAGGAAAACACAAGTGCTAGAAGACAGTGGCAAGAGGACCTGACCTCTTCCCTCGGGGTCAGGACTCAGCCAGTGCCCAAACATCATGCTGCTGGATGCACTATTCTTTGGCTGAAATAAAAACCTAAGATCGGATACTGTGCGATCATTAATAATCCCATGGCACTTTTCTCAAGAGGAGGAGAGCTCTGGGGTCCTAGTCAAAGTGTAGTTCTGGTAGCTACATTCTACCTATTCAACTCTTCTGCCTATAGTTTCAGCTAGACATAAGTATTCCTCACTTCTTGTTTTTCAATTGTACTGTAACTTTGTTATGCATTGTTAAACAGATGCCATAGTTCCCTCCAGAGGTGGCTGCCTTCTAATGATGGCAAAGGAATTTCTATATATTTGAAGTCTGGGATTAAAGGTCCGATATAAATATACAGTAAAATGTGTTATCACTCTATAGTAAAGCTATGTCTACACTTAAAATGCTACAGCTGCACTTCTGTAGTGCTTCAGTGTAGCCACTCATGACAACAACGGGAGGGGGTTGTCCCATTACCATAGTTTAATCCACTTCCTTGAGAGGCAGAACCTAGGTCGATGGAAGAATTCTTCCGTCGACCTAGCGCGGTCTACACCAGAAGTTAGGTCAGCTTAACGACGTCACTCAGGGGTGTGGATTTTTCACACCCTTGAACAATGTAACTGGGTCAATTTAACTTTGGAGTTTAGACCTGGCCTAAGATACTATATTATTGCTATGCCCCCTTTGGCCAAAGGTTTATAACAAAATTTAAATGACCAGTGCCTGAGGGAACAAGGTAACCCTCATTCCACTAAAAATACCAAACCAAAAAACCTACATATTGGGACAAAATATTAGACGTGGAATTTTTGAAGTAGAAGTGGGAGGCTTGACATGCACATACCAGCATGCTTTTCCGGCTCAGAAGTGTCTATAGAATCACAGTAATGTAGGGCTGGAAGGGACTTTGAGAGGCCATTTAATTCAGCCCCCCCACACTGAGGCAGGACCAAGTAAACCTTGATAATCCCTGAAGAGGTGTTTGTCTAAATTTTTCTGAAATCGTCAGAATGACAGGGATTCCACAACCTCCCTTGTTAACCTATTCCAGTACTATCCTCATAGTTAGAAAGCTTTTCCCAAGAACTAACAATCTCATTTGCTACAGATGAAGCCACTCGTTTGTTGTCCTACCTTCAGTGGACTTGGAGAACAACTGATCACCACCATCTGCTATGTAACAGCCCTAAACATATTTGAAGACAGTTATTGGGTCCCCGCTGAGTCTTCTTTTCTCAAGACTAAGCATGCCCAGTTTTTTCAACCTTTTCTCATAGGTTAGGTTTTCCAACCTTTTTAGCATTTTTGTTACTCTCTAGATACTTACATGGCTATTTAGCAAGTGTTACTAGCTAGATACGTAAATGGCTCTTGTCACCATAGCATCTGAATGCTTCACAATCATGAGTGAATTTTACCCTCCCTACATCCTTGGGAGGTAGAGAAATATTATCCCCATTTTACAGATGGTAAATTGAGGTATATAATAGACTAAGTAATTTGCCCAAAGTCACACAGCGAATCTTTGGCTATGCTAGGAATTGAACCGTCTCTTGTGTAAAGGCCACTTCCCCATCCATTCATGGCAGATAGACACCAAGTGGGATTTTCAAAAGCACCTAAGTGAGCTAGGTGCCTAACTCTCATTGAAGTCCCAATAGGAGTTAGGCACCTAACTTGTTTATGCACTTTCGTAATCCAACTGGGTGCCGATCTGCATCTTTAAGTGCCTAAATACCATTATACATCTGGCCCCATCCCACCCTTTTGTGCGCTAATTCAGCCTAAAGTTAGTTTCTAAAACCAAGGAGCAACCTGAAAAGCGCACGTGTGCAAGGCTGTTCCTTTGCCCTCACAAAGATGACAAAATTCTATACTATGGCCATGGGAAGCAAATTATTTTTCCATTCTGAGACTATTTTAACATCAAGCATTGGCAACCGGAGTTCTGGGACTGAGGGAATTAGTCTACCTGGACCACGTGTTTACCAGAGAAGAAATTAAGCTCAAGATATGTTCCCTCTCCTTCTCCTAGCCGCCTTGCCCCCCTACCTCATATCTCTTGAATGCAGTTTTTCAAATAATTTAATAATATTCACTGGGACATTAGATTAATTGGATTTTAATTCCAAATGACCGTGAAAGCAGAGAAACGAGTCACCAGTCCATGCTAATGAGAAGATCTATTAAGGACCCTTCTCTGATAGCCACACAGAGCAGGGTTATAAATATTTCATATTCAATTAATTGAATTTGCCCCCGTATATGATGCTGCCTTGGAACATTAATCAACTGGGACCAAAGCTAGAAAGGAAGGAAAAAAATCTAAGAGAAGCTGGAAGACTCTTTAAACAATATCACACACACCCCCCAAAAAAGTCTCCCAATTTCCACACTGCTTGTAGATTACAATGGAGGCTTTAATACTGGGTGCATCCAGTTCCACACAGTGGGTAAATTAATGTTAATTAATCAGACGGTCATTTTATGAAGGGCTGTGTGCAGGTTATTTGAATCCTGCTGCAAATAGATTTATAGGAATAATTGCCATGTTGAATGACCCTTGTATACATAGGCTCATTAAACTGGCCATCAGTCAAAAAGTCTAATTGAAGCAGGCCAGTAGCATGCCATTGGGACTGCATGGCTTTCTGCAAACCAACCTACACTGCAGAAGCTTACTTCCTGCAAGGTTTAGACAGTGCTACTTTCTATCCATTAGGCAATTTGGACCACGCTTTGCTATGCCAATGTAATATCTTTTCATGAAGGAGAAAGGAAAGAAGAGCCCTCCCACCCCCCGCAGCCCATCATTTCTTTCCATCATTTACGAAAGAGAACAGGGGACTGACAGGTTACCAATTCTCATGATTTTTTTAAAGGCTTCTAGCTCTTATGATTGAAAAGAAAAGTTTGAAAACATGTACCCTAAAGGCAAATAAAAAGAACCCAAAGTTTACTGTGTTTTACATTTCAGGATTTCTAAGACAATCTCATAATTTTGGGGGGAGGTGACTCATGTCTTTAAAAACTCTGGGTTGGAAATATTGGAACTGCACATGAGTCACTTTTATAGTGGCAGATGGATCTTTCTGTGGTCAAACAAGAGATGATCTGGTAGTTAGGGTACTGGCCTGGGCCTGCATTCCATTCCTGTCTCTGCTGCAGATTTTGTGCATGACGTTGGGCAAGTCTGTCTTAAGCCTTAAACTTCTGGGTGATAGGAACTGTCTCTTACTCTGAGCATGTACAGTGCCTAGAACAATGGGTGCCTCATCTCAGTAAGGCCTCTACGAGTCAACTAACACAAATAATGGCCAGTTTTCAAAAACACTTGGGACCAAATCCTCAGATAATGTAAATCAGCACCATGAAGTCAGTGGAGACCCTGATTTACACAAGCTGAGACTCTGGCCCACAATTTTCTGAAACCACTGTACACCCAAACATGGAAACTGACATGGAAAACAGAGAGAGAGAGAGAGAGCAGTATTGCCAAGCTGCAGTCACTCAGAATTCATGAGTGAGGCCCCCCACTAAAACATGAGACTGTTTTAAAAATCATGAGATTTTAAAAATAATAGGTAGGAGCTCTGTTTATTTGTTTCTGGCCTTTGAACCTTAACAGGTCACATTTTCAAGCTTTTCTCCACAGCCATGAGGGCTAAAACCTTAGTATTTATTTAAATGACAGCTGACATTCTATTGGAGTCATATGACTCCGGGATCTAAGGCTTTAAAAAAAAAACACAAAATACTGCAAGACTTGTGATAAAAATCACAAGAGTTAGCAACACAGAGAGATTCATTCTCAATAATTATTTTTTAAAAGTGTCAAAAGAGCTGGGAATTAGGGGTACACGACAAAATTCCGCATAGAAAGGAGAGAGAGCGCAAGAATGAGCAACAATATGTAGAGTAAGAGATACAGCTTTGCAATGCAAATTAACTGAGTAAGAGACCATGAACAGATGCACGGAGATCTCTCAAATGCATTTACACACACACACACACACTTTGATGCCCACCAACTTCCTACTTCCAGCTATAAAGAACCATTGGAGATGGAAGTACCAGGTATATTTCTCTAGGATGCCAATAAAGAATATTTCCTCCTGATTTCCCCAAGGAAGCAGCTGGAGTGACTGAGTGAGAAGGAAAGATTAGAAGAACTAATGCAGAGTGTATAACTTGGTTAATAAGGAGAGGTCCAGCAATGCTGTCAGTTCTCATGAGTGTTATGATTTGGGGGAGGCCTATTGTGCTTCTGAGATAAGACAAAGGCAGCTCAGGAATTTCACTCATGTCACTTTCAGTTTTCCCTTTAGGCTGCTAGAGATCGCTGTGCAGCAGGGGGCACAGCCCTGGAGCAGGCATAGCATTTGGGACAGAGGTGGGCAAACTACGGCCTGCAGGCCCCATCCGGCTCACGGGACTCTCCTGCCTGGCCCCTGAGCTCTGGCCGGGGAGGCTAGCCCCCGCTGTCCCCGCTCCCCCACCGCCACGCGGGCAGCGCTCTGGGCGGTGGGGCTGCGCGTTCCTGCAGGGCAGCACGGCGGCGTTTCTAGCTCTGGCTGGGCGGCGCAGCTGCCGGACATGCTGCTCCGAGTGGCGTGGTAAGGGGGCCGGGGCCGGGACCTTGGATAAGGGGTGGGGGATCCCGGGGGACAGTCAGGGGACAGGGAGTAGGAGGTGATTGGATGGGGCAGAGGTTCTGTGGGGGCAAGGCTAGATAGGGGGTGGGGTCCCAGGGGGCGGCGGTCCCAGGAGGGGGCAGTCAGGGGACAAGGAGCGGGGGGGGGGTTAGATTCTGAGGGGGGAAATCAGGGGCCAGGGGCCAGGCTGTTTGGGGAGTCACAGCCTTCCCTACCCGGCCCTCCATACAGTTTTGCACCCCGACCTGGCTCTCGGGCCAAAAAAATTGCCCACCCCTGATTGAGGAGGCACCAAAGCTATTCATGGATTTGCAAAGAGTTTCAGCGAAAAAAAACACTATTCCGACCTTTCTTTTCAAATTAACAGTTCCTGAAGGAAAAGTCCAGTTGATCTGGCCTTTTCAAAATGTTTCATTTTGAACCAAACAAATCTGAGGGGGGGTGGGGGTCATCCTGGCAAGAAAAAACAAAAAGTAAAAATCAGTTTAAGTTCTAAACAAACTGATTTTTTTTGGAGGCGCCAAACCACAAAAATCAGCTGTTTGCTCAGCTCTAAATGGGATGATATTAAGGAAAGGGAAATTTCGGCTAAGTATCTAGGATATTTCAAAAGTGTGTGATGTGCGGTAATTATTTTTTATAATTAAAGCATTTATGTGGAGCTCTAAATGTGCACTGCACTTTACAAGCACATATACCCAACCGTGAAGGACTTTTCCAAAGGAAATAGTGGGTCCTCATAACTTAAAACTATACAGGACACAATACAGCAAACCATATGGTAGGAACCAATCCTTCACTGACAGCTGAAATGGCTTCGATGTCAGTCTACTCTTTTCCATCTTGAACTTCTGCATATTCACCCTAGATGTCGCTGCTCCATACATTTGCAGAGCAAAGACTCAGTAGGACAATAAACCTGATTCATACAACATTAACGCAGTTCAGGTATCAAGAGTTCTAGTGAATCTGCCACATGTTTAGAAGTATAAAAAAGTATCTCCCATGTCAATGACATGTCTACTGCCAGACAATCTAAATCACAATACACACAGAACAGCAGTAAAAAGCCCAGGGTCTGGCCACTGTCAGGGGAGAGTTCACTGCTGGAATGAAAGAAGTGGCGGTTAATGATGGGAGAAGGAGAAGAAAGGCTCTTGACATAGGATGTGGGATGCTGAATGAAAGTACAAAATTAAGAGAAGACAAAGGAAGCAGATGTGAGAGAAGATAAAGAGGGAACATAAGAAAAAAGGGAATCTTAGGGTGATGTGACAGCCAAGGTGTAAGTGGGGCTGGAATGCATGATTTTATTATAAATTGAGACTGTGACTATTTTTTTTTTAAAAATGGCCTACAATCATTATGAAGTGCAGCGTTAATGCAGCAGGATGCAGACACAGAATAGGAGACTGATGGAGGGCATTTTGGTGGTAGCTAGTGGCCCTCAGAAGGTGGCAGTGGCAGATCTTGGAAAGGAGATTATGCAGGCTAGATGCTGCCACGGCAGAGTGGAGACAGGTGATGCTAGTTGTGAAAACTGTGGATTCCCTCGATGGGGACTGTGCTTGTGGTCCTGCACCAGAACTACCAGCATGGTCGGACTGCACTGTCATGCAGAGCTGGGCTGGGCTGGGCCAGAGGATGCACCAGAATTTTTGCATGAGGAAGGCCACCTTCATGGAGCTGTCTGAAGTCCCTTCACCATCTGGACACATAGAGGAGGGAGGCCATGCCAACCCAGAAGCAGGCTGTGATTGCAATCTGGAAGCTGCTGTAGTTCAGAGGCTGACCAATTTGACATTGACACGTCAACTGTCAGTGCTGTGGAGGTTTGTGAGGTGACTATCACTGTGTTTACCCAGCGGTGGTGGACATTGCTAATGTTCCCAAAATAATAGCTGGTTTTGACAGAATAGTGTTTCTGAACTATGCTGGGGACATTGATTGCATTCACATGCCCATTGCTTGCCCACCATAAGGAGCTCATTACTATGTCAACCATAAAGGATACTGCTTCTTAATTGTTATGCAGGCCTTGGTTGACCAAAAAGTTTGGTTCATGGACCTCAAATGTGGGATGCACGGTAGCGTGCACGTTGCTGGAATGTTCAGGAGATCGGTGTTTTCCTGTTTCACCAGGAATGGGCTCAAGACATTGTTCGTTTTCAGGCCTTGTTCAGACAATCAGAAAGTGCACCTCTGATAGCTGGGGCTGGGTCCAGGACAGCAAGAGAAGCCTTGCGTGCCCACATCCTTGGATTACAGGGGGAGACGCATGGGGAAATGTCATGCTGTGATGGGGAAATGGCACGCTGTGTAGTGTTTTAGTACACATCACCATTTGCTATTGCTTTTACGTGGTTGTGGGTGACCTATTAAAAGCTTCGGATAAAATTTCACGCCTCTTCCTTTTTTCCTCAGGCACTCACACATCTGTGCAGTGTACAATCACAACCTTTGTTAAAAATAAATGATCAAAGTAATAAAAAGTACTGTATTAAGAACCAATACAGGCAGCCCAGCTGCCAGGAGGTGAAGTGTGCAAATGGCAACAAAACTGAAAAGTGCTATGTGCAAGAAAAACTAACAGTGGTGCCAATCAGTGCAGTCTCACTGGTAATGGAATTGTACATTGTCAGCATGCCTTGTCGCCTTATCCCACAGTGGCCCAGAAGTTAAGTGAACAGGGTACATCTGCTCAGGCACACTTCCATGCCAGGAGAGCATTGACTGACTCATAGCCCACCCTGCCCCAGAACTGTCCCATGCTTACCATGGCTGCAAGACATGATAGTGTAGAAGAAAATCGACTGATGCTAGATACTTCTGTTGCTGTCAGTCATGCTCAAGGTAGTCCACCACCAGTTTTTGTCTCCCTCTCCTGCTCCAGCTGTTGTGTGTGGAACTCAAGGTGCCTGGCTGGCCTACATCCAAAGTCATTATGCATTTCTTGCAGCAGGTTGTCCATGATCTTGTTTCTTTTCCCTGATAGTTCAGGGTTTTCTCCCCAGTAGGCCTTGGAGACTGAGTCACCCTAGCATAGGTGGAAGGTCCTGCCAAGATAATAAAAGAATAATTTGTAGTTTTGACCCTGGAAAGAAATAAAAAATCGCCCCTTTTACATTCTGTATCACAGCAAGGCCACAAGTTAACGTGTTTATGTACTTGGTTGCCCTTATTTTATCTCAACCCATTTGCCTAGTTAGAAGCAGCTGCATGCCAGGTTACCAGTCCTCAGAGACTATGGTAGGTATTTCATATTTCATCTATTTAAAACATTTTAAGAAATGTTTTGTGGGCCTGATTGGGGGATTATGATCTTAATACTATTTCAGACAGCAGTAGCATTGGAAGGTTGCAGGAGATTCCCCCAGACTGGAAGAGGGAAGAATTTTTCCAGGCTCTGGTTTAAAAAAATAAAATAAAAAATAAACCCATTTAGGAGATAGTCATCACCTGGTGACTGATCAGCAAATCAATGACTGGAGTGGGCTAGTAAGCTACAGGGGCAGGCATGGGAAGTTTGCCGATCAACCACCTTGAATTTCTCAACATGCATTGAAGATGTGACGTGCTATATAAGTATATGCTAAATACTGTTAATGTAATTTTCCCCTCTTCATCCAGCACCATTCATCTCACGCATTAAAGCTGATTGGCTGACTGAGATTGAGTGAACTAGGACTCAAAAGGGTATGTCTACAAGGCAGAAATTGTCTTGAAACTGATTCAGCAAAAACAAGTCAGACCACTTTAAACTGCCTAATCAATTCACTGAAACTTTCATCCATTTTGCATTGCTTCACTCACAGTATTACCACGTACAAGTAACTTAAAAGTTGCTTTAAAAAAAATAGTTGGCTTAAAGCAATTACTTTGCAAGACAAGGTCAGTTTCAAAACACATTTGGTGAAAATTGGAGTCATGCTGCTGTTTTTTTTCAGTCCACCATGTTTATTGACGTACCTTCTGCTGCTGTTTTACTCAGCATATTCATTAATAGATGAGTTCAGGGAAGATGAGGGATCACAGACGAGCAGAATGAAATCACACACCCACATTGAGTGGGGAGTATATTCTCAGCTTTCAGCCAACGGATATGCAATGTCAGTTAAAAGGTCTAAACTAGGAACTATCTGTTAGGTGCTGCTTTCTAAAATGAACCATGCCAGGATGGTACGTGAAGCAATGAAAAATGAATGGGGCTCAAGTATTATAGAATGATGAAAAACATACTGCCCACCATCACATACACTGGAAGTGAACTGCCAAGTGCCTTTTGTCTTTAAGAAGCTAAACTGCACTATCTTAATAAGAAACAAAGCACTTGGTTAGACTCCCCATTAAAGAAAATTGATCAACTGTCACAGCTGTTCACTGTGCTAAGAGCATAACAGGTTCACCCTGTGAATGAAGAAACACACACAAATATTAATATATTGAAGATAGACCTTTGCAACTTTGTTCCTGCTTTCTTCAGTGCATTAAATGAGAAAATCATAAACATATATCTACAAGAGAAGGTTGCTTTGCAGTTTTGGGATTTATTTTAGAAATCTTCTTGAATATATATACCATCTCCAGCAATGGAAGATGTCACTTCAAAATTACATGGCAACAAAACACCTGAATCCCCAAGAAAGGTCAGATGGGGGCAGGGTGGGGGGGAGGTTAGTAAGAAGGAAAATCAGTTATTATTGTTATCCCTTTTTGAACCAAGCCGCTAGTCAAAGTTCAGAACCCTGTAGGTTGGTACAGCTGGGAGTAGAAAATGAGGAGGGAATCTGGTATTTTCTTTGATGCAGTCTTTTTTATTAAAAAGGAACATGGTTTCTCCTGCTTCTCCAAAGCAGGGAGAACTTCTTTGCTTATAGTCCGAAGGCTCTTTAGCCAGCATCAGATCAGAAGATCTTTCTGTAGCTTCTTCCAGGGTCATACATCATGCTTGGTCAGGCTGTTCCTCTGCCTGTCTCAGTCTTGTCTGCGCTATACACACTGCACTCCTGCTTTTCTCTCTCTCTCTCTCTCTCTCACACACACACACACACACACACACACACACACACAGTCAAAAGAATACCCAATGGAACCCTCTGCTCACCTGGTGCTATTTTCTGAGCATTTTGCCTTGTTTTAGTTTACGGCCCTTCGCTGTCTCTTACAGCTGTCTTAAATGAATGTGTTCACGCCCATCAGTTTAACAAGGTTTAACCTAACCTCAAAACAGGCATCTCAGAACATACTGCACAACAGTGAATAGGTTCCTCTGTTGACCTGACACACACACACTATGCCATTTTTTATCTTTAATTAGCATCCACTCACATCGTTTGTTAATCAGATAACAGACAGTTGCACAGATGGTTGTCGTTTTTCTGTAGAACAAAGAAAAAACTGAATAACCAAAGCTAAAATTTTACAATATGGAATCAAGTAAACCTCACTGCTTACAGTACCTTCAGAATACCTTTTGCATATCAATGGAAGTTTTGCCTGGATAAGGGCTGCGAGATTGGGCTCATCTCTGAGCTACCAGGTGACAAACATTTTTTATTCCGAATTCAGTGATCCTCATGAACCTTGCAAATTCAAGCTGTAGAGGGAAATAGGTTAACTTGATCTCCTAACTTCAGAACTGATTAGTTTATCTGATCAAAACTGAATCCAGTGCAAAATCTGCAAGATGTTCTACATTAGCTCATGGAAGATAGGAACTAAGCTCAAAATAAACTTTTTCTTTTAAATAAAACCCAATAAATGTGTTTCAAAGTAGCAAAGTATTCAACATTCAAAAAAATTTCTGGACAAGCATGCCACTAGACGCTTTCCCTCACAATTTGGGCCATTTTAGATGGCCCAGGCTGAGTCTCTCTCTCTCTGTCTCCCTGTCACGTCTCAGTAATGGCTGGTTCAAGCTCAAAACATTCTCAGGTCTGTCCCTGGTGCCTCAAAACACATTGACTCCATTACCACAATGGTAGTCGAGTGAAGCAGAAAATAACCAACACCACAAGTTTCCTGTACAAACTAGACCAATGGTTTTCAACCTATTTATCATTGTGGGCTGCATATGTGGCCCACAATGTGTTATCTAGGCCGCAGGTTGAGAACCACAGCGCGCCCCCTAGAGCCTTATGCGCAGTGCCTCCCGCCCAGAGACCCCTCCACAAAGTGGGGCCAGGAGTGGAGCCCAGGGTGGGAGGGGTCCTGGACCCCACTGCGCAGGGCCAGGCAGCAGTCCCGACACTGAACTCAGCCACTTGGGTCTGGGTAGCAGGGCAGCCCCAAACCCTGCTGGACCCTGCAGGGCTGGCCAGGCAGCAGCCCTGACCCCGCCGCACACCACCACACGGGGCCAGCTCGTGACCCCTGCCGCACTGCACCCTGCCAAACCAGGCAGCCCAGACCCCGCGGCACAGGGCGGCCAGGCAGCCGTTAACCTGGCCCCATGGCTTTTAGCACACAGCTGGGCTGCACCTGTGTGCTAATTGGGCCGCATGCGGCCTACGGGCCACGGGTTGAGAACCACCGAACTAGACAAACACACACTTCCCTTTAGATCAATGGATAAGATTGTGAACATATTCCCTTTTGTGATTACTGGAGTAGCTTTCACATCTAACTGTCCCCCATAGCAAAAGATTGCAAAAATCCTTTACATAGAAAACATATGTGAAAACCACTCTGACTGCACTATTTGCTTGGTTGGATAGCTGCAAAATCATTCCTGCTTGATTTGCTGGGGTCACCCACTAACAACTAGCCAGGGTATTTGAGTTTCCACTTGTACACAAAGGCCCCTATTCACAGAGGTCACTTACAGGCATATTTCCACTTTATTTAATTTCAGCACAAGATTAGATGGGTAGGCAGTTTTTTCCAAGAACAAATTCAAATACTCTATATTATCATTGTCCTCTCTGGGAGGGAAGAGAGCAGTTGTCTGATGGATATATCTGAGAATTCATTTGAAACACATACTGGATTTTTATTGGACTATGACTGGGCCTGTTATTTTTAGCAGTTTTTGAGTTTTATGTAGAGGTAAAAAAATTGGTGGTTTTCAGGGCTCTCTCTTTTATATACTGTAAAGACAATATACATTACATTTATTATATACATTACTCATTACAGCAGTATATACAGTAATGAGTCATCCCGTTGTAATGTTCCCTAAAGTGCTTTAACTTAATACTGTTTCAAAGAGCACTACATTAAAGTGCACTGGGAAACCTTTTGTGTGCACCAGCAGGATCTACCTGAACCAATTAATGTGAAGACATCAGTCCACTTTAGAAATCACACCCTTGTAGAGCGAATTACTGTTTCAGGTAGACAAGATACACATAACAATTTCTGGTGTTTTTCTGGGGTGTATTAGATAAACTCTGATTTGTTTTTTTTTCTTGTTGTTTTGTTTTAAAATTGGGGTGCTTTGGTTAAAACTGAAAACAAAAAGCTCTAACTACAGCTATTGAGAAAATCAGACAGGAACAGCTTTGTGTGAGCCCTGGTCTACACTAGGACTTTAGGTCGAATTTAGCAGCATTAAATCGATTTAAACCTGCACCCGTCCACACAGTGAAGCCCTTTATTTCGACTTAAAGGGCTCTTAAAATCGATTTCCTTACTCCACCCCTGACAAGTGGATTAGCGCTTAAATCGACGTTCCCAGCTCGAATTTGGGGTACTGTGGACACAATTCGATGGTATTGGCCTCCGGGAGCTATCCCAGAGTGCTCCATTCTGACCGCTCTGGACAGCACTCTCAACTCAGATGCACTGGCCAGGTAGACAGGAAAAGAACCGCGAACTTTTGAATCTCATTTCCTGTTTGGCCAGCGTGGCAAGCTGCAGGTGACCATGCAGAGCTCATCAGCACAGGTGACCATGATGGAGTCCCAGAATCGCAAAAGAGCTCCAGCATGGACCGAACGGGAGGTACGGGATCTGATCGCTGTTTGGGGAGAGGAATCCGTGCTATCAGAACTCCGTTCCAGTTTTTGAAATGCCAAAACCTTTGTGAAAATCTCCCAGGGCATGAAGGACAGAGGCCATAACAGGGACCCGAAGCAGTGCCGCGTGAAACTGAAGGAGCTGAGGCAAGCCTACCAGAAAACCAGAGAGGCGAACAGCCGCTCTGGGTCAGAGCCCCAAACATGCCGCTTCTATGATGAGCTGCATGCCATTTTAGGGGGTTCAGCCACCACTACCCCAGCCGTGTTGTTTGACTCCTTCAATGGAGATGGAGGCAATACGGAAGCAGGTTTTGGGGACGAAGAAGATGAGGAGGAGGAGGAGGTTGTAGATAGCTCACAGCAAGCAAGCGGAGAAACCGGTTTTCCCGACAGCCAGGAACTGTTTCTCACCCTAGACCTGGAGCCAGTACCCCCTGAACCCACCCAAGGCTGCCTCCTGGACCCAGCAGGCGGAGAAGGGACCTCTGGTGAGTGTACCTTTTAAAATGCTATACATGGTTTAAAAGCAAGCATGTGAAAGGATTACTTTGCCCTGGCATTTGCAGTTCTCCTAGATGTAGTCCTAAAGCCTTTGCAAAAGGTTTCTGGGGAGGGCAGCCTTATTTCGTCCTTCATGGTAGGACACTTTTATCACTCCAGGCCAGTAACACATACTCGGGAATCACTGTAGAACAAAGCATTGCAGTGTATGTTTGCTGGCATTCAACCAAAATCCGTTCTTTCTCTCTCTGTGTTATCCTCAGGAGAGTGAGATATAATTCATGGTCACCTGGTTGAAATAGGGTGCTTTTCTTCAGGGACACATTCCTGCTGGGCTGTTTGCCTGTGGCTGAACAGAAATGTTCCCCGCTGTTAGCCACGGGGAGGGGGGAGGGTTGAGGGGGTAGTCACGCGGTGGGAGGAGGCAAAATGCGACCTTGTAACGAAAGCACATGTGCTATGTATGTAATGTTAACAGCAAGGTTTACCCTGAAAGAGTGTAGCCACTGTTTTATAAAATGTGTCTTTTTAAATACAGCTGTCCCTTTTTTTTTCTCCACCAGCTGGATGTGTTTCAATGATCACAGGATCTTCTCTTTCCCAGAGGCTAGTGAAGCTTAGAAAGAAAAAAAAACGCACTCGAGATGAAATGTTCTCCGAGCTAATGCTGTCCTCCCACACCGACAGAGCACAGATGAATGCGTGGAGGCAAATAATGTCAGAGTGCAGGAAGGCACAAAATGACCGGGAGGAGAGGTGGAGGGCTGAAGAGAGTAAGTGGCGGGCTGAAGACAGGGCTGAAGCTCAAATGTGGCGGCAGCGTGATGAGAGGAGGCAGGATTCAATGCTGAGGCTGCTGCAGGACCAAACCAGAATGCTCCAGTGTATGGTTGAGCTGCAGCAAAGGCAGCTGGAGCACAGACTGCCACTGCTGCCCCTCTGTAACCAACCGCCCTCCTCCCCAAGTTCCATAGCCTCCACACCCAGACGCCCAAGAACGCGGTGGGGGGGCCTCCGGCCAACCAGCGACTCCACAACAGAGGATTGCCCAAAAAAAAGAAGGCTGTCATTCAATAAATTTTAAAGTTGTAAACTTTTAAAGTGCTGTGCTTAAAGTGCTGTGTGGCATTTTCCTTCCCTCCTCCACCACCCCTCCTGGGATACCTTGGTAGTCATCCCCCTATTTGTGTGATGAATGAATAACGAATGCATGACTGTGAAGCAGCAATGACTTTATTGCCTCTGCAAGCGGTGATTAAAGGGAGGAGGGGACGGTGGTTAGCTTACAGGGAAGTAGAGTGAACCAAGGGGCGGGGGGTTTCATCAAGGAGAAACAAACAGAACTTTCACACTGTAGCCTGGCCAGTCATGAAACTGGTTTTCAAAGCTTCTCTGATGCGTACCGCGCCCTCCTGAGCTCTTCTAACCGCCCTGGTGTCTGGCTGCGCGTAACCAGCAGCCAGACGATTTGCCTCAATCTCCCACCCCGCCATAAACGTCTCCCCCTTACTCTCACAGATATTGTGGAGCACACAGCAAGCAGTAATAACAGTGGGAATATTGGTTTCGCTGAGGTCTAAGCGAGTCAGTAAACTGCGCCAGCGCGCCTTTAAACGTCCAAATGCACATTCTACCACCATTCTGCACTTGCTCAGCCTGTAGTTGAACAGCTCCTGACTACTGTCCAGGCTGCCTGTGTACGGCTTCATGAGCCATGGCATTAAGGGGTAGGCTGGGTCCCCAAGGATACATATAGGCATTTCAACATCCCCAACAGTTATTTTCTGGTCTGGGAATAAAGTCCCTTCCTGCAGCTTTTGAAACAGACCAGAGTTCCTGAAGATGCGAGCGTCATGCACCTTTCCCGGCCATCCCACGTTGATGTTGGTGAAACGTCCCTTGTGATCCACCAGAGCTTGCAGCACTATCGAAAAGTACCCCTTGCGGTTTATGTACTCAGCGGCTTGGTGCTCTGGTGCCAAGATAGGGATATGGGTTCCGTCTATAGCCCCACCACAGTTAGGGAATCCCATTGCAGCAAAGCCATCCACTATGACCTGCACATTTCCCAGGGTCACTACCCTTGATATCAGCAGATCTTTGATTGCGTGAGCTACTTGCATCACAGCAGCCCCCACAGTAGATTTGCCCACTCCAAATTGATTCCCAACTGACCGGTAGCTGTCTGGCGTTGCAAGCTTCCACAGGGCTATCGCCACTCGCTTCTCAACTGTGAGGGCTGCTCTCATCCTGGTATTCATGCGCTTCAGGGCAGGGGAAAGCAAGTCACAAAGTTCCATGAAAGTGCCCTTACGCATGCGAAAGTTTCGCAGCCACTGGGAATCGTCCCAGACCTGCAACACTATGCGGTCCCACCAGTCTGCTTGTTTCCCGAGCCCAGAATCGGCGTTCCACAGCATGAACCTGCCCCATTAGCACCATGATGCATGCATTGGCAGGGCCCATGCTTTCAGAGAAATCTGTGTCCATGTCCTGATCACTCACGGGACCGCGCTGACGTCGCCTCCTCGCCCGGTATCGCGTTGCCATGTTCTGGTGCTGCATATACTGCTGGATAATGCGTGTGGTGGTTGATGTGCTCCTAATTGCCAAAATGAGCTCAGCGGCCTCCATGTTTGCCTTGGTATGGCGTCCGCACAGAAAGAAGGCGCGGAACGATTGTCTGCCGTTGCTCTGACGGAGGGAGGGGCGACTGACGACACGGCTTACAGGGTTGGCTTCAGGGAGCTAAAATCAACAAAGGGTGTGCCTGTACATCAAGGAGTATTTCAGGCAGGACTGCACGGAGGGTTCCAATAAGAAATGGTGCACCAAAGTTATCGTTGTTATTGGAACAAGGAGGTTAGCCTGGCCTCTGATTGATACATGGCTAGATTAACCTCGCTGCGCCTTCTCTGTGACTGACTGCAGTGTGATCTAGACAGGGGAGGAGGAAAATGAGTCCAAAACAAATCTGGTCTATTTCTTGTTCTGACCCACTCCATCGATCCTTTACATCTTTGGCTGGCAGCAGACAAAAAAGGCGCGAAATGATTGTCTGCCCTTGCTTTCACGGGGGGAGGGAGGGTGGGAACGGGGTCCTGACGATATGTACCCAGAACCACCCGCGACAATGTTTTAGCCCCATCAGGCATTGGGATCTCAACCCAGAATTCCAATGGGCAGCGGAGACTGCGGGAACTGTGGGATAGCTACCCACAGTGCAACACTCCAGAAGTCGACGCTTGCCTCGGTACTGTGGAAGCGCTCCGCCGAGTTAATGCACTTAATGCACTTAGAGCATTTTCTGTGGGGACACACACACTCGAATACATAAAACCGATTTCAAAAAAACCGACTTCTATAAATTCGACCTAATTTCATAGTGTAGACATACCCTTAGGGTGGAATGGCTCTCACAACATCCTGTGTAAGTAAGTGTGAGGTGCACTGTTTCAAGTTGCCTTTGGGAAGCTTTAAATACATGCTGTACCACACTACTCAAGCAAATGCATTTCCTTTAATATTCTCTTCAATGTTAGTCAAAAAATTACCAGCAAATCAAGCCAATGTTGAATGGTGCTCACAAATATGAGATACATAGACAGGAAGGTGGTAAGTGCCTGGCCCCATGAAGTTAATGGGAATTTTTCCATTGACTAACTGGTGCCAGGATTTCACTTGATATTTCTAAAATAGAAGATGGATCCATTTCTTAGTTATAGCACCCAGACAGTCGCTGTGTTTCACAAGCACTTATCAGTAGGGTGAAATTTAAAGGATTTTAAAATCTGAAGTACGTGGAGCATACACATGCAGAAAGAAGCACTCAGAACAGGAGAGAAATAAGCATCACTTTTCTCCCACAGCATTCTGCCTTCCTGCCCTGGCATGCTACAAGAGAGCAAACACAAGTGGGGAGGGGAAAAAGGAAACATGCATATTGAATGGTAAATGAAGTACATTCGTGCCTCTAATATAGTGAGGAAATTGTTTCAGAAAAGTTAATTTCTTCCAGAAATGCCAGTTCCACAAGATTTTTATTCATGAGGCTATTTTTTTAATGTTCAGTTTACTGAACTTAAATGTCAGTTTCAGCCTTTTTTCTCCCTCCCCCTCCTAAGCATATCCCAGTTCTGTGCTAGATTTTATGTAGAAGAGCATGTACTGATGAATAGCAGTTGGAATTTGGGCTCCATCTAAGTTATTCATGAATAAGAACACTTGCTCATCCTCTAGGATCTAGTTTCTCTGTCTCCATTTCAGGGCTCCATATTTCTCTTGCTCTCCTACAAGTATCATCTGTCTCTGTCTTGAGGATCTCTTTGCAATATCCATCTCTTTCTGCTTCCAGCACCAAACTGAGCCTAAAGAGTGATTACAGGCTACTAAAATATGACTTAGATCATAAACCTATTTAACAGCAGTATTTTTAAGACCACGCTCAATTTACATCCTTCTAATTAGAGACCAGCAATGCAAAGCCAATAACTACGTTCAACAGATTTTCCAGTATTGTGCATTAATGATCTGATTCTCTACTGCCTTGCATATCATGCAGTAATTTACACTTGTGCAAATGGGGCATGAATTGCTAACTAAATGAGAATTCTCCACTTATTTATACCAGTGGTAGCCTTTTACATTGATTTGGCACAGATGTAAATGACAACAAACTTGCAAGGCAATGGAGAATCGGATCCTAAATCCGTAACCTGAAAAGAAATTAGGGAAGACAGAACGCACTGTATTTTTAAGGCTATTTCCAGGGCCAATAAAAGTTCCTTTCAGCATGTATTAAAAAGGCAGATCTTACAGAACTATAAATCCACAGCTGGGTTAGCCATATCACATTGGTATGCTGAGCCAAGTGATCTGGCTAGTCTAGAGAGAATAACACAGCAGAGAAAAAGTTGTTTAAATGATTTCCAAGACATCATTCTTTTTGCTTTGCAGCTCTTGGACAAAATTCATGCAGCAAGGTTGCTTGCTTGTAATTCAACATTTTGAAAAGAACAATACAATTTTAATTCAGGAAACATATCCGAGGTAATCTCAAACCCACATGAATATTTTTCAGTAGAAGTGAAACCCCAGGGTTCAAGTTTTAGTCATGGTGCTGAATGTCTGAGGATGGACTATGACAGGAGAATGATGGTTTACGCACTAGCAAGAATACAGTGAGAAAGTAGTAGCAGATAAGCATTAGAGTTAAACAGCTTTTGCTTCATGAAGTGCTGAAAAAACCCAATGTGTGGTATATAGCATGCATTGAATGCTGAGTGAGATAAGGAGTATGGAACAGAGACACAGGGCCCTGAAGAGAGAACCCATTGCAAGGAGCATCAAAGGCAAACGAGGCAGTAGGCCAGCTGTCGAACTTCTTATTTATTTTTGAAGGACTTGGGGTGTTAAACTAACCTGTTTGGAAATGTTTACTCTGATCTAAGCCCAGTGCTTCCAAAAACTTTACCGGTTCTGTAAGCGTTTGCATTGATCCCGCCCCAAAGCCTTTCTAGGACTTAAGTGCAGGTGACACGTAATTTACTAAAATACTTCTTCTATATTCCCGTTAGTATAAACATCTCTCAATATGAACACAAAGCTTCAAAAAGGTAGACCCTCATACCAGGTATGTACCTAGGAGGGTCAGGCACGATGGTAAACCTAGGCTGGCTGTGACCCTGCAGCCATGCTGCTATATTTAGCATGCTAGATCAAGCATAGAGAGCATATGTATGTCCACCCATGCTGGGAGCACCCTCCCAGCAGCTGTGTGGACGTATTCAGCCCTGGATCAGCCCTATGTACTTACATCCTCCCTTTCTAGTGGGTCCTGGGCTAAACCCCCTGTAAGCTGCGTGGCCGCGTAGCTGCCTATTAGGCACCGTGCAGGCACTCAGGGCTGCAGTCCCAGACTTGCTGTGGCACCTAAGCTCTCTCCAAACCTGCCACGGCTGAGGGACAGGCACCCCTCTCCAAGCCCCTCCCCAGCCCGGCCTGGAACTGCCGTGGCCAGGGGACAGGTGCCCCCAACCCAGCCCAGCCCCAGACCTGCCACAGCCAGGGGACAGGCACCCCTCCTCCAGCCCTTACCCAGCCCAGCCTGGACCTGCCTTGACTGGGGGACAAATGTCTCTCCCCACAGCCCAGGTGCTGCTGTGGGGAGAGAAAACTAGTGGGGAGGGCGTCCTTTCTCTCCCCACTGTAGCCCCGAGGAGCCCCACTGAACCCCAAACCCCTCATCCTCAGCTCCACCCCAGAGCCCGCCCCCCAGTCGGAGCCCTCACCCCCCCCTGCACCCAACCCTCTGCCCCAGCCCCCTCCTACACTCTGAACCCCTCAGCCCCACCCCACATGTGAATTTTGTTATGTGCACCAATATGGAGGACACATCACCTCCATATTGGCACACATAACAAAATTCATTCCACACTTGGGTGGGAAAAATTAGAGGGAACACTGGTGGGGCCAGCTGCAGCAGCCCTGTCAGTGCAGCAAATTTGGAGTCATACTGCCAAGAAGCAGGAAGGTGAAGATCTGATGGGTATCCAGAAACCACACAAGGACACAGGGCCTCTGTAAGGATTCACCTTGTCTTCCTGCTTACTGGCTGGTTTTTGAGCTAGGACCTTTCTTACTTCCACAAATGTCACCCCCTCCCTGACAGAAGAATGCCGAGGAAACTTTGCAAGGAGAACATCCTAATTCCTGTAGGGGTCTGATCTAGCTATGTAGGAATAGATTCACCACACCACAGAAATGTCACAGCAAGTTCTTAAATAAACAGATGTAATACTGAAAAACAGAACAAAAAAAATGACAAAAAATAAACCAATTTAGGGATGAATCCTGCTCCCATTGAAATAAATGGGAGTTTTTAGCATGGATTTCAATAGCAGCAGCATCTGAACCTCGCTGTGTTTGTAAAATGCGAGACTGAGAGATGTGATTAGTTCCCACCGTATCTGTAATGATCTTTCACCTTGCTCCAGGAGACACAGGCCCATTCTCTCCAGATTTTCATACTTCCCTCCCATTAATAAGGCCACACAGTGACAAAAAACAGTTCGTTTATTCAGACCAATCTTAGTAATCCATCTCTTCTCCAAAAGAAATCACCAAATAAACTTTCCCATGAAATAGACACTATGCTAAAAGGCTGTTGGGGATTTGGAAGATGGTGGTGGAGGGGAGAAAAGCAAAATCAGTCCATCAAGAAACATAAAGTGTAACTGTTTACATTCTTCAGTTTTGGTTTCTGACATTTTTCTCCCCAAAGAAGGGATTCTGCAAAATTTGAATTTATTCTGATACAAAAACTAAAATAAAATAAATGTGGTAGACTCTTTGTTCATTTACACTTCAGACAGATTAAGAAAATCAATGGTATGTAAGGGAACTGTTTCATTTCTAAATGATTCTGAGAAAACCAACTTAGAAAACATTTAAAAATATTTACAGAATTATTTGGTGCACATTTTCATGTGTTCCTTTAAGAGGTCCTCTCTGACTAGATTTAGTTTTTAAACTTACATAGCACTTTTTATCCTGTTCTCTTAAAGCGCTGTGTAAACGTTAATGGAACCTCACAACACTCCTGCGAGGTAGGTAAGTATTATTATCCCCATTTTACAGATGGGGAAACTGAAACATAAGAAGGTTAAGTGACTTGCCCAAGATCACACAGTGAGTCAGAAGCAGAGCTGCTGATTCTCAGTCCCTTGATCATAATCACAATCCTTCTCTTGTATAGTTCTCTTTTAATTTTATTTTTAATGGATTGTTATCCTTGTGTGAACAAAATTCCTACTTGCCAATACATAATATTATGAGAAACAAGTTGATCTATTCCCAACCCTTCCTCCAGCTTTCGATCTGTGACTGACAGTTTTAAAGCACTAAATCTGCAAGGTTTCCCTATTGCTACATTATATTCATGATAAAAGTATCACATCAAAACATATCACTCCAAAGCTGCAGGGTAGTGCTGAACATCAGTCACATCCCAATTATCTTTGTCTCTCAGGCCTGGTCTAAACCTAAAACTTAGGTCAACCTAGCTATGTCACTCAAGGATGTGAAAAATCCACACCCTTGAGAGACGTAATTAAGATGACCTAACCCTGCTGTAGACACCACTATGTTGACAGCAGAATTCTTCTGTCAACCTAGCTACTGCCTCCCAAGGGGCTGTATTCACTACAGCAGTGGAAACCCCCTTCCGTCGCTGTAGCAAGTACCTACACTACAGCGGTTAGCTGCAGTGCTGTAGCTGTGCCATTGGAGCACTTGTAGTATAGACGTAGCCTCAGCTAGAGAAGTTCCAATCTGCATATCATAGGATAGGATATTTTGATTTTTTCTTTTTTTAATATATATAATTTATTTATTTTTTATATTTTAGTTTGGCCAATCCAGTGGTCGATGTTCACAGAAATCTACTTGAATGGTTTCCAAGTCACTAATTTGCCCTCACACCAGCAGGTGTCACTGAGAGCAATTAGGAGTCTCCAAACTGCTGAACTCGGGCAGCAGGTCCCTGGTTCAGGACCACATGGGAAGCACTTGCACCCTGCGCTTTGGCCCTCCTCCTCCGCTGGAGTCAATGCCAACAGTCTCAGGAGCCAAGGTTCTGTGGTTCTACACCCCGGAGCCCCTCTGGCCATAGCCAGGATAGGAAGCCAAAGACTCAGAAGCCTAGAACACCCGTCTGCTAAGCTGCTGAGCTGACTCTTGCTAGGTTTTTTTTTAAATGATTAGTTTCTTAATCTCAAAATTTTTGTTTATCAAATGTACATTTCTGTAAAAGATCAAAAACATCTGTACATGTGAAAAAAATTAAATATATAAAAACACGCCATAAAAATAGTCCCTGTATTTATAAAATCAGAAGCACTGCTCCTCAAGCCTGTAAATCTTTGTTACTGGGTCATCTGGAATACAGTCCACCAAGCTCCAGTCTGTCCTTTCCAAAGCGTTTTAAATTAAGCAATAACAATGCCATTATCTTTTTATTTTCTCCCTTTTGTTTTTGGTATGACACTTCACTTCCCAATATCAGTGGTTTTTCTTTGAGGTATCATTTTTCTTTCTTGTGTTTAACAGAGCTGTGTGTCACTTGATTCTGAAGCTGCCTCATGGCGTGGTCTTGAGGTTTGATTGGTAGGACCAGCAGCAGCAGGAGGCTTAGAATGTGCATGTGAAAGTACATTGACCTAGCAACGAAAAGAGAAAGAGATAACAGGCTTGTTAGTAACATATGAATGCTACAAATTGTATTAGTTCAGCACTACAACCAGCTCCATCTGATTCAAGAGGTTTAGACATAAAACAAAGCACCTGATAGTCATATACATGACAGGCTTTTATGCCCTGGGATTTTACAAGGATTTTACAGCAGTATGTCACACTATAATATGGCGACATCCAACCCACTGAAGTCAATGGAAGTTTGGCATGGATTTCAACAGGGCCAGTATTTTCCCGTATATTGTAACATCAGACAAGGGGCCAAACCAAGAACCCTTTTCCCAATCCCTAGCCCCAAACTTTGACAATTCAGGTGAAATGGACTCAGAGGTGTACTACCCATGATTATGGTTTGAGAAACCCAACCCTGGCCTTCTCAGCTTATCTCCCACTGTTCAAGAATATACAGGGATACATTCTCAGAAAGCCTCCCTTTTGTGCAAGTACAACTTGTGCCTGAAAAAATGGCACCAGCAACTGAAGGACAGAAGAGTTTCCAGCCAAACTTCTGGTTGCTTATCTGAAATTAATTAAAACTCTGAACATTTTTTAGATTTGCTGATCATTAATAAAATAATAAAATATAATCATCATCATAAAATACATCATGATCGGAGAGACAATGGCACAATGTTAAATAAAGTAAAGACATCTTCCCTATATTTACTTCTATAACTGATAGTGTTCAGGGTCAACAGCTAGTTAAAATGGAAAATGGGATACCTATTTTGGTGGGCCCATAGCGTATGGGTTGAGGAAGGCCAGGGAGCTGTGCATGGGTCCAGCACCTGACCACTTAGCACTCAGTACCTGACCATCCTGGAATGGCCTAACTTTTCAGTGCCCCTGCTATGTTCCTTCCCTCATAGTTCTAAAATCCCTGGAAGGTGCCTGAACCCACAGACGTGTCCACAATGTCCTACTCCAAAGGCACACAGTCACCTTGCACTCAGCTCAAGTCGCCTTGTTTGAAAATCCCATGAATTCATACATTACCTTCCTATGCTCAGGCAGTGAAACACACAGAAATCATAGAATCATAGAATATCAGGGTTGGAAGGGACCTCAGGAGGTCATCTTGTCCAACCCCCTGCTCAAAGCAGGAACAATCTCCAGCTAAATCATCCCAGCCAGGGCTTTGTCAAGCCTGACCTTAAAAATATAATAATATGCTTCTCTGGATAATGAATTGAACATGTGGGGGATCCAGTGGGGAGTGCAAGATTTAAAAGACTGTTATACTGGGAGGTGTTAATGGCTACCATCCAGCTGTCTTTGATCCACGGATCAATCACAGACCTGATTAAAGTCAATAGGTGGGTAATTACCCTTCTTCAGGGCTAAAGGAAAGAAGCAATTAAGCCCCTTCATGGAGTGAGATAACTGGAGGCAATAGAAGCTATTTCCCAAGGCAATCTGTTGCATGGCAAAGCTTAAACAGGGTTAAACTGTGTAGTCGGAGGGATTTCCCTTGGACTGATTGCAAATGCAGGATCTAGAGCAGTGGTTTTCAAACTTTTTTTCTGGCAACCCAGCTGAAGAAAATTGTTAATACCCATGACCCAACGGAGCTGGGGATGAGGGGTTTAGGGTGTGGGAGGGGCTCAGGGCTGGGTCTGGGAATGAGTGGTTCAGGGTGTGGGAGGGAGCTCTGGGCTGGGGCAGGGGGTTGGGGTGTGGGAGAGGGTCAGGGCTCTGGGTGCAGACTCTGAGGTGGGGCCAGGGATGAGGGGTTTGGGGTTCAGGAGGGGGCTCTGTGTTTGGGGGGGCTCAAAGCTGGGGCAGGGGATTGGGTCACGGGTTGGGGTGCGGGCTTACCTCAGGCAACTCCCAGTCAGTGGCACAGCAGGGGTGCTAAGGCAGGTTTCCTACCTATCCTGGCACTGCGGACCACTCTGCGCCCCAGAAGCAGCCAGCAGCAAGTCCAGCCCCTAGGTGGAGGCACGCAAGCAGCTCCGTGTGGCTCTCGCCCATAGGCACCGACCCCCTCAGCTCAGTGCAGAGCCAGTGCTCGGGGTAGGGGCAGCACACACAGCCCCGTGCCCCCTTTCCCTCCCCCCCGCCTAGGAGCCGGACCCGCCGCTGGCCACTTCTGGGGCGCAGCACGGTGTCTGAACAGGTAGGAGCTATCCTGCCTTAACTCAGCAGCACCACTGACAGGACTTTAACGGACAGGTTGGTGATGCTGGTCAGAGCCACCGCGACCCAGTGCCTCCATATCATGTTGCCTCTATACAAATCCATGGTACGCCCACATCTTGAATAGTGTGTGCAGATGTAGAAGCCCCATCTAAAAAAAGATATATTGGAGCTGGAAAAGGTTCAGAAAAGGGCAACAAAAATGATTAGGGGTATAGAACAGCTTCCATATGAGGAGAGATTAATCAGACTGGGACTTTTAAGCTTGGAAAAGAGACGGCTAAGGGGAGATACGATTGAGGTCTATAAAATCATGATTGGTGTAGAGAAAGTAGATAACGAAGTGTTGTTTACAACTTCTCATAACACAAGAACTAGGGGTCACCAAATGAAATTAATAGGCAGCAGGTTGTGTAGGTACCATCTATGGTCAGAGCTGTGCTAAACTAAAACTGACAGTTTTTCCTTCGCATGTATTGCATGGTAACTGCGATCTCTTTACAAGTATTTATTAACGGAATTTAGGTTAAGATGTTGGTATTTTGTCACCTCAAATGGCCTTTGGTGGCAAAAAGGGCAAAATTTTGCGCTTTGAGCAAATTCATAAGTGTTCATGAGTTTGTCACATTCAATATTTTTACACTGAGATAGCCCTTATCTTTTTTTATTTGTTGCTGTTGCTAAAGACAGAACAATGAGACATTAAAATGGCAGCCAGAAATGAATCTTGCCAACATTGATACAAGCTTCAGATTGGTGTTGGCATTTTAATAGTTTTGTTTAAGTAAGGAGAAAACTTATCTAAACATTTTCATTTTTTTATAAAAAAAGGACAGCATTCAAAACCCCTCAAACAGACTCACTCACAGCTGCTCTTTTGACTAATAGTTTTCAGTCTTTTATGATCAAGTAATGGAATGTCTCTTTTTTCAGCCAAAAACTGTTATTCTGTGTTAGACAAGGTTGACCATAAAATGGAAGAAAAGTAAAGTAATTTAGTCAAATCTCTCTTTTCAACTCATTTTATGCTTCACTATACATAATCTTCAGAACTACCCTTTTATCTCATTTTTAAAATACTTAGAGAAGTAACTGCACATAAAATAAGAGTGCAAAGCAACAAAATTATTTTAATATACAATGAATCAACCATGTATCTTTATGCCCTGCTGATCAATTCAGAATCCCTTCTCATGAGCATTTTACAACTGGAAGTTAGTTGTTTTCTCACCTAGACATTTCCCAATATAAGGTTAATTTCATTCCTACCCACCCCGTCCTTTGGTCTTGTTAATAATTGGTACTGGGATGCTCTGAACAGGGCAGCAGCCAACGCATGGAAAGTCAGGTCAAACACGAATTTAAAAAAAAACCCCTAAACTAAACTGAGAAAGAAAAGGAAAATTATTCTAGCATGGTTAAATGAATTCATCAAGTTATACAGATGAAATCACTCCTGATGTTATTAAATAACCTGTTGGATTCCCTCCAAATGATGGCAAAATTCTAATCAGCTCCCTTGACAGGTTGGCTTATTAAACAAAGCCCCCTGGCTACAGGTTTAAGGTATAAGAGTTAAAAGGAGGAAACTTACTTGTATAACTTAATCGTGGGCTCAACAGCCAGCATAACAAAAGGTGCAACAGTATAGCAGACAGCCAGTTGAGTGACAAACCATGTGACAATGTCATAGACCACCTTGAGCGACTTTGAAGACAGGAAGTAATGTCTGTAATTGTTCCTTATCTACAAATCAGGGAGAAGAGGATTAAAAAAAACCCCAACCCTAGATTTCTTAGTAAACACACGCAGACTCACTTCACATCTATAAAACTCTTCATCCATTATTATTTATATTGTATTATTTGTATAACAATGATACCTAGAGGCCTCAACATACCACATACTTATGCTCCAAAGAATTTATGGTTTGGATAGACAGGACAGACTAAAAGTGGGAGAGGAAATGGAGGCACACAAATGCTCAAATGACATGCCCAGGGTCCCAAAGCTGGTCAGTGATAGAACTGGGAATAGATCTCAGATCTCCTGAGTTCTATAACTACTGGACCAGGCTGTCTCTCCAATGGGCATCTATTGGCAATTTTGTTCTTTTTTGGATGAATCGGACCACTGCTTATAAAATGTACAACAGAGAGGAGTTACACTCTCTAGCAGTTGCTTATGCCTGCAAGCATTTTGGATTTCTACAGATGCTGTTTTATTTGGAGAGGGTTTTTTTAATATTTTTTTTGGGGGGGTATTTGTTTTAATCTGTGGAATGCATCTTCACAAGGAAGGGTCAAATTAAGTGCAAAGTATTATTGTGGTACAGTATTATGGTAACTATTATTGATTGCCAGCTTTATTCACTTATGGAACTTAGTCAAACTGATATGGATATATACCCAACGTCAGACTATAGGTAAAAGTGATGGTGCTCTCCAATCTCTTCACAGTGGATGTTTCCACTAGAATGACCAGCAGTGATACAGTTAGTAATGCTGTAAAATTAAATTGTCATCATTAGGATCCAAAGTTAACATTCTTCTGCAACAAATGGGGCCAGTTCAAAGTTCTCAGACATACTGTTTTGTGTGATCTATCTGCAGATTTAGTCAACAATGCACTGCGGTCCCATTCAGAATTCTTTTTTTGCAACCATAAAGGTCAGAAGCTTTTCTTTTTTTAAAAAATGAAAGTACATAGTCTGGAGAAACTGGTGTGGTCTACAAAGACATGCCTATACAGCCTGCAGCCAACTGTTGGCTCAATCCAGTCTATGAGGTCTGTACTTTACACAGAATAATCACAATACACAGATGAGATGGAGGCTCTTTCTACCTGACCAGGTCAATTATGAGACAAATGAACCTATGCACAAAGTGTATGACTGACCACTAGCATTTTGCATAGCCCCTCACCTCTCTCTCTAGGACTGTAGCCAAGTCCAGCATCACAGTCCCTGCTCAGCTGAATCAATAGGAACAATGGCTGGTTGTAATTATAGGAAGCACCTACAATTATTGCAGTATAGATCAACATTTCAATGAGGATCATCTCAACAGAAAAAGGTGTTACATGGATTCATCCCTCGTGTACAGTCAACGGTGTTGTACCAGGGATGAAAATGGCTCAGTATGTCAAAGGTATATAAACACCCAGCACTGAAAGCTTTACAGTAATCTAACATAAGCCTCTGAAGAGAACAATAAAGGCTACGTACTGCTCTGGATGCTAATGTCATAAGGATTCCGGTAATGAATGTAAAGTAATATCCAGGATAAACACCATGCCACAGGGCTGACAGGATAAATGTTAAGGCTGTGGGGTACCATGGAGCCCTGTCATAGCAAACACTGGGAAGAAATGAAACAAACAGAAAACAGCAGATTGAACAATACAGATCTCCTTGAATCTTAAAGATACATTTCTGATCTCCTTTATGTATCAGGGGCCCAGTCCTGCAAACCTTCATTTACATGAGGGTCAACTGGATTACTTGCACGAGTAAGGCATTCTCTTGCGATTTAATTAATCATCATGGAATTTAAACTTATATATAGGCATGGTAAATGAGAACCCGCCTTATGCCATATTATTTATGCCCTCTCTATATATCAGAGAGAGCATAAATAATATGGCATAAGGCGGGTTCTCATTTACCATGCCAGCATTTTCCCATCCAGAACTCTGTATGTATCCTGAGAAACTTGACTGATATTCAAGAGTGGGTGGGAGTTTGAAAGCAACATACTCACAGTTCCTTTTCTATTTCAATATTCTTTAGGCAGAATATTATCAGCCACTGCCCGTACCCTACATCACAGCCAGCCAGTTCCTTAGCTAGTGTAAATCAATGGACCTATGCTGACTTAAACTAGCAGCTAAGGAAGACGTAGCTGAATGGTTCCATGTGCGTAGTTCAGAAACACAGCAACAGGACCCTAAGAATCTTGCAACATCTGAGTTTTAACTCAGAATGCAATGGTCCTAAGAAATGATCATGGTAGTTTATTTACCCAAAAACATTGTTTACTTCACTCACGAAAAACAATAGAAACAGATTTTTCAGATCCATATTTTTACACCAAAAACAGTTAGGACAAACAGTATATAAACTCCTGTATTTTGGAGGTCACATCAGTTGACTTGAACCAGACTTTTCACATACCAAAGCATTGTTTTCACAGTACCAGAGACAGGACTGAGCTACAAAATTTGGATTAATATTACTATTTACAGTAAGCCATAGTGATGACAGTCTGAAATCAAATTCCCTAGTGTTGGACAAAATTTACTTTGTGCTTCTCAAGTTGGCATATTATAAAGACAGACCTAAATTGGCACCTGAAGTATGTGGTGACTGGTGCCTGTGCAACAGATTATATTGAGGCTACGAAGTTTGAATCAGGACCCAAGATTTCCCAAAGTTCCAACTGGAGAACGAGTTTAGACCCAATTCAGGCCTATCTCCAATAATAATAAATCAATTTCAAGTGCAAGGGAGAGAGAGATAAAATATGATAAACTCCTAGCAAAATAATACAGATGGGTAACGAAGACAAAATATGGACAGTGAGAGGTGCTATAAAAATGTTATTTAGGAAGACCTGTATAGCTCACTCATGGCTTTGCTGCTCTTGAGTAAATGTGGTCATTCCAAACATGTAGCAATAAGAACTTCAGAGCACCAAAAACATTGTAGCACACAAGTTCTTACAGTCACAGGGAGAAATGAAAGAGACCGAGAGGCTGTTGTACATTTATCAGATTCACCAGTTAGAATTACTAGCCAACAGTACCACCTAAAAGTAACTGCGTCTCATGAGCAATTGACTGTTTTACTGTTCTTACCGCTTTAGCCAGGCAGCTGTCTGAATGTTCCAGTTTTCAATGTACATTTTGAAACTTGTTGCAGTCTAGGAGAGAGAAGAAAGTTAACATCTCACACTGGCTTTGGAATGTACAGGACAATGCCAGTCTCTACCTGGATTTTAAACTGAGAGGTTTACATGCAGTATGCTAGTAGTAGTAGCTAGCTACAGTCAAGGGTGTGTCAACATTTCCATTATAAACATGTTTTGGGGTTTATAACTCAGCCATAAGAACTTACTCATGGCTGACACTTGCCACTCAATTTAAAAATCTCACTTTTTATTATAAAACAAAACAACAGTGTTTGGCTATCTTTCAAATTATGGAAAAAGCCAAAAAAGGTTTTCTAATTTCAGATATTCATACCAACCCAATTCTTCAACTTACAAACAACTGCTTTTTAATCTTTAAACCTTAGGTGGACTGGAAATTAGGTGAACTGGAAATCCCTAGAGTGCTATGAAAACAAAAGGTTTCTAAAATAAATGCCTTCTTGAGGGTAGGGAGACAGATAAATGAACTTGTTCTCAAGAAAAAATGGAAAGTATTTTTAGTACATGAACTTAGGGCCAAATCTTCAGCCCAGAGTGCACCTTGAGAAACTGAGCCGGGCTGTAGGGAGATACCAATGGGGAAAGGGGAGGCAAGCCCACAGAGCAGTTACATAACCACTCTGCAGTGACTACTTCAATCTGTTGACTCAATAAGCCCTTTATGCCCCTCTCATGGTTGGAGGACCACAGGAAATAAGTGGAAATTATATAGTGGAAATTAAACAGAGAGAAACCATACTAGAATGGGTTTAAGGTAAAGAGACGAATTAGGAAAAGCCAGGATATTCAGAGTTAAGACTGAAAAAGTCCAACTGTAACTCACCTTATTGTGATTAGATGTCAGAGAGGTCTCCAAATAATGGGTGATCTAATATACCAGACAGGCTGCCATACTTTAGCAAAACTGGCTGAGTTAAGCATGGCGTTTCAGTTTTGCTTTGTCGTTTAGGTTCATGTCAGAACTTGGAGGTTATTTATTTACTGTAGTTTCCTGGTGGCTTACTGTAATGAGAAGTGTACCCTTAAGGGAAACTCGCTCCAGAAACAACGCTCCAAGTGAATTTTGGATCATTTTAATGTGTGCTATATTCTCAGTCCAGTTTTTCCTTTGTAATAAGTTGATAACCTAACATCCTGAACAAACCTTAAAGGTTTGCTTTGTTAATAAAAAGCACCAGAGAAGTCTCTTTACTGCTCACTGCTTGAATGCACTCTAAAGTGCAGCCCAGACTAAAAGGAGTGAAAGTCTCCCTTAGAAGTAATCCGACAGCACCAATGAAAATGCTGTGAAGTGGTTCTCAATATGGGCTCTCCAAGGGAACTGCTGCTTTCTAGTTGCAAACATAAATCACATGAGGAGGTGGCTTTCTGCACCAGAGCTTCATAGATTCCAAGGCCAAAAGGGACCATTGTGATCATCAAATCTGATCTCCTGTAGAACACAAGCCATAGAATTTCCCTAAAATAATTCCTAGACAGATCTTTTAGAAAAACATCCAGTTTTGATTTAAAAATTGTCAGTGATGGACCATGCCCCTGGTAAATTGTTCCAATGGTTAAGTACTCTCACCGTTAAAAAATTATGCTTTATTTTCAGTCTCAATTTGTCTAGCTTCAATTTCCAGCCATGGAGCTTATTATACGTTTCTCTGCTAGACTGAAGAGCCCATTGTTAAATATTTGTTCCCCATGTAGATAATGAAGTCACCCCTTAACCTTCGTTTTGTTAAACTAAACAGATTGAGCTCTTTGAGTCTATTACTGGAAGGTATGTTTTCTAAACCTTTAATCATTCTTGTGGCTCTTCTCTGAACCCTCTCCAATTTATCAACATCCTTCGTGAACTGTGGGCACCAGAAATGGACACACTATTCCAGCAGCATTTGTACCAATGCCAGTATAGGGTCAAAGGGCTCTTCCAAAGCTCACAAGGTCTTCTAAGAGACCCAAGGGAAGTGTGAACTGGAGTAGGGCAGGAGAGGGGCCCAAAAGTACTTGAGTGCTTTTGCACCTCAGTCCAAAATACTGGAGGTTAGAGCAATCTTCATCAGTGTTCTAAGAGTTAAATTAAAATAACCCTAATTGACAGACACAACTTAATTGCATTATAGTACCAGCTAGAGAAAGGAACTGTATTTCCTTGCTTCTATCAATGTTGTCCTTTTTCACTTGACAAGCGTTGATTTTTTCCCCTCTGTGTTTCCAAGAGAGCAGCCAGTCAAGCTGGCTGTCAAAATGGAAAGCTCCCTGGCAGGGTTCTCCTCAAACCTTCGGTTACAGATATTGCAGCCACAAGCAGTATCTTTTGGGGACTACTGTATTACCTTTGTGAAGGTTATACGGATCATTGTGAGCTAGGAAGTGTATTCCACTCCATGCAGAAAGGTTACAAAAGCGCCTCCAAAAACTAAAAACACTGGGGCATAATTACTGCAGTTCTTCGGACTAGAAATAGCTCCAGAGAAATACCACCCCCGGGAGTGGTTTGCATATACTGGATCAGGCAAATGCCAGAGGCAAGAGACACAGAAAGGGCCTTTGATGTAAAAGACTGAGTTTATCCTGACAGAAGAGCCTTGTTTTTGATTCAACAAACAGACAGGAGCCTTTTGTCCAAAGGGGACCCCGCCCTGCTGAAGGGTTGGAAGGATTCTGATCTGCCAGACTCCCCCCAGGTACCCTTAGTATGTATTAGATCTTTTTATGTTTTCATCCTCAAATGTACTCTGCTGTGAAGGATCCATCTGCAACATATAATCCCTGGCCATAGCCCTTGGAGAGAAATCAAGTGCGGAGGCTGGACCTTTGGTCAGATCTGCTGAAGAGAATCACAGTGACCGCAAGGGGGCTGCTAACCTAAATCCCTGGTCAGAAGGGAGATGGATGTGGGTTTCTGCTCAGAGAGAGGTTCTGGCTACAGCCTGAGCGGGCATTCTTTGGGCAGACCATAGAGGGGATCAGTGATGAAGTTACCTCAAATCTTTGATGGCTTCCACACATACTTAGTCTTTCATTGTGCCTAAAAGACTTCACAACACTTCCTAATTGACAGTCTGCTACCTGCACTGAGTGTATTTTCACCTGGCCATGATCAAATGGTGCCAGCAGCAGCCACATTTAGCACTCGGCTCAAATGCAGAAGTGCTTTACACACGTAGGTGGCTCTTACTATTTGACATGTATTGTACAGTACCTAAAAGAATCCCCCTCAGGAGGGGGTTTCCACGGTGACAGGTGACATACAAATATTCAGGAAAATGCTGTCCCAGCCCTGAAGAGCTCACAGTCCCATTAAAGGCAAGGTGCAACAAGTGAGCATTACAAACCAAAGGCAAGAAGCAAAAGGGAGGACTAGTAATGAGAGGACACTTATTTAGACTAACATCAAGAGCAATTAGGTGTCTTCTGAATCATTTATCTCCTCCCCCACCATAACCCCCAAGTCACCAGCTTATAAAAAAATCAGCCTTTTAAAATTTCCTATTCAACCACAATCCCATGGGCCCGTTTAATATTTAACCCTGCCTGCCCCACTCTGGGGGAAAAAAAATGAGCCTGCACCTTGTGGCCTCCCGTCGTTTCAGACCTCCCTCCATCCACCAGGGCCTCCCCCCGTGGGACTCTTCCTACAGGTTGTGCTCTTAGAGGAGCCTTCTCCATAAGGACAGCCAGACCAGACAGCATCAGTTCAAAGGGAAGTTCAAAATGGAAATGAGGCTGTGGCATCACAGAGGTTCTGGGGCTGATATGGCCTCATTGCTCCTATCCTGCCAAGGGAGTCCCCTCTCCAGACCCTCCCCCATAGCCCATATGACCCAGAGAGGGGAAGGGTGCATGAGGTCTACAGGATAGGCGAATGGGTTAAAGTACTGGGGAACTCACAGCTTCTCTTGCTTAGCGACATTCCTCCCCAGTTTCTCCTCCTCTCTGACTGATACAGTGAGCACTCCCATTCCTGTTTTCAATCTATTTTAGATTCCCCACTCAGGTCCTGGGGGCAAGGGGGAAGCTGAGTGCATTTTCATCTGCAATTGGCTGCGAGTGCTTCTACACTTGAGCTGTGCAGCCACTGTGGGTGCTGCAAAAAAGGAGCAAGGAAAAATACTCCAAGAGTGATGGATGCAAGCTTGGGCAAGGGCTAAGACAAGCATAAAAAAGGGAAGATGAAAGGGAGAGGGTATAGTGATGGTTCTCAACTTTTCCACTGAGAATTATAGGGGCCCCTAAAATTTAGAGATGAGTTACCAGACTGTGTCTTTTGATAGATCACTAAGCTACAATGCAGTTAACTCATTGGTTTCCTCTGCTTTTCCTTCTAAAATAATAAATCATGAATTGTAGATGGAGAGCTCCTGTTATTCTGTGAAAATAAATCTGTAGAAGGAGAAATTGGGAATGGCCTATTCCAGACTCCTAGACATTTTCTCATGCAATTAGCACTCAGAAGATATTTATCCTAGGCGACAAACTAACAGGAAATAAGTTGGTCACACTTTATGGTAAGGGTACCTTTATAAATATTTTGTAAGGGACTAATGCATGTTAAAAGCATGCCACTGACATGAAGAATACATTACAGATGTTCTGAGAAACAGTGTGGTCTAATGGAAGGGAACTGAGGTAGGAGTAATTCTTAATTCTATTTCTGTCTCGTTCCTTGACATATTCTGTGACTTTGGGCAGGTCACCTCACCGTTCTGTATCTGTTTCCTCTTCTGCCCTTTGTCTGTCTTTTCCATTTAGAACATATGCTCTTTGGGGCCTGCCCTGTCTCTTACAGTGTATTTGTACATCACCTAGCACAGACGAGCCCTAATCTCAGGTGCGTCCTCTACCTGCTATTGCAATACAAATACTAAAAACAGTAAAAACAGATTGTTACAAGCGCATAAATAGAAGATGCTATCATGGTTATAAATCATTGTTATAAGCAATCTATTGACCTGCTGAACTCTACAATA
The DNA here is from genome assembly GCF_965140295.1 of Lepidochelys olivacea. Taxonomy (NCBI): domain Eukaryota; kingdom Metazoa; phylum Chordata; order Testudines; family Cheloniidae; genus Lepidochelys; species Lepidochelys olivacea. The sequence continues at coordinate 109,487,808 of NC_140412.1, read as the reverse complement.
ATTAATGGTTTATTAAAACATTATTAGCTCTTTAGAAACTATTTACAAATGTAACCTTCCTATGAAGTGTGACCAATACAATTTATATGTCCAAAAGATAAAATTCAAAATCACTAATTCTAGACACACCTTTGGCAGAGAAAAATGTATCCCTGTTACTAATGAACCACATCATAATCATCACTCCATAATTATACCATGATTTTGTTTCTTTTAACTCACCTCAATGTTCCATATATTTAAGTTGGATAGCAGATCCCAATGGAAATTGCCTTGCTCATCAACACCACTGAACCCATAGCCAGCTGCATTGTTGACTGCATCAGCTGTAACATCAATGCAAACTATTCAAATTAGACTGTGGCAGGCGTCATTTATTTTTACATGTCTGTCAGACACTGAACACAATGACAATGCTCAATAAACAATAAGAAAATTCTTAGGGTGGAAAAAAAATCTAGTAAAGAACAATGAATAGAAAGGGTTTTTCTAATTATTATGAAACTAAAACATACACATACCAGGGTTGCATTAAAATTAGGGCTGTCAAGCGATTAAAAAAATTAATCGAGATTAATCGCGCTGTTAAACAATAATAGAATACCATTTATTTAAATGTTTTTGGATGTTTCCCACATTTTCAAATATATTGATTTCAATTTCAACACAGAATACAAAGTGTACAGTGCTCACTTTATGTTTATTTTTATTATAAATATTTGCACTGTAAAAATAAAAGAAATAGTATTAAGTGAACTGAAAAATAGAAGTACTGTAGTACAATCTCTTTGTAAGTTCAACTTTCATGATAAATGTAGAATTATGCACAAAAAATAACTGCACTCAAGAACAAAACAACGTCAAACTTTAAAGCCTACAAGTCCACTCAGTCCTGCTTCTTGTTCAGCCAATCGCTCAGACAAACAAGTTTGTTTACATGTGCAGGAGATAATGCTGCCCAATTCTTGTTTACAGTGTCACCTGAAAGTGAGAACAGGTGTTTGCATGGCACTGTTGTAGCCGGCTTTGCAAGATATTTATGTGCCAGGTGTGCTAAAGATTCATATGTCCCTTCATGCTTCAACCACCATTCCAGAAGACATGCGTCCATGCTGATAATGGGTTCTGCTCAATAAAGATCTAAAGCAGTGTGGACTGATGCATGTTCATTGTCATCATCTGAGTCAGATGCCACCAGCAGAAGGTTGATATTTTCTTTTTTGGTGGTTCGGGTTCCGTAGTTTCTGCATCAGAGTGTTGCTTTTTTAAGACTTCTGAAAGCATGCTCCACACCTCATCCCTCTCAGCTTTTGGAAGGCACTTTAGATTCTTAAACCTTGGGTGGAGTGCTGTAGCCATCTTTAGAAATCTCACATTGCTGATGTGACAAAATGCAAAGAAGGTACCAGTGAAAGTGTTCTTAAAACGAACAACATGCTGAGTCATCATCCGAGCCTGCTCTAACATGAAATATATGGCAAAATGCGGGTAAAACACAGAGCAGGAGACATACAATTCTCTCCCAAGTAGTTCAGTCACAAATTTAATGAACTAATTATTTTTTAACGAGTGTCATCAGTATGGAAGCATGTCCCCTGGAATGGTGGCCAAAGCATGAAGGGGCATATGAATGTTTAGCATATCTGGCATGTAAATACTTTGTGCTGCTGGCTACAAAAGTGCCATGTGAATGCCTGTTCTCATTTTCGGGTGACATTTTAAACAAGAATCAGGCAGCATTATCTCCTATACATGTAAACAAACTTGTTTGTCTGAGAGACTGGCTGAACAAAAAGTAGGACTGAGTGGACTTGTCGGCTCTAAAGTTTGACATTGTTTTGTTTTTGAGTGCAGTTATGTAACAAAAAAAATCTACATTTGTAAGCTGCACTTTCAGAACAAAGAGATTGCACTACAGCACTTGTATGAGGTGAACTGAAAAATACTATTTCTTTTGTTTATTATTTTTACAGTGCAAATATTTGTAATAAACATAATATAAAGTGAGCACTATACACTTTGAATTCTGTGTTATTGAAATCAATATATTTGAAAATGTATACAAACATCCAAAATATTTAATAAATTTCAATTGGTATTCTATTGTTTAACTGTGTGATTAAAATTGCGATTAATCGCGATTACTTTTTTTAATTGCGATTACTTTTTTTGAGTTACTCGTGTGAGTTAACTGCGATTAATCGACATCCCTAATTAACATGTATCAGTATTTGCCACATAGTGCAGTATCACAGATACAACCATTTCCTTATACTTGTGGGGAGGAACTACTGCAGTGTCTCAAATTCAAGTTTCTGGTTTTTTTATTAAGATTTGGTAAACGTTAAGTTTTAGTGATGACTTTTGAACACCCCCTATACAAGGTTCTGTGTTGATCTCACAGCTCAGTGCCTCACTTAATACCAGACTGTCTCTGCACATCAAATACTGAGATGTACAAACAACCTACAGAAATGGAGGCCTGGTTCATGTCAGGTTGGACACTCACCCAGCCCATCTTCACACACTATGCTCTTCCTAGAAGACTCATTGTTCTTCCTTATTCAGGAAGCCCAGTGGAATTCCATGGGCAGCAGCTCTTGCTGCATTCTTTCCCACGGAGCAAATCAGGGTTCTGTCTTGCTCTGGAACCCCTCTGAGAATTGGGTCTGGATTTCAAAGATCCTGCTTTTAATCTGCCTCTGTCAAAAGCCCTTTCTCTGTGCATACTGAGAAGACAGGAAGGACTCATAACCTTTAGGTCTCTAAATACAGCCAAGCCTATAAATATTGGAAGGAAAAAATGAAAGTATAAACACTGCTAGATTTTTCTGCCTAGTTCCATTATAAATGACAAGCCTGATCAAGAAAACTGAAGATAAAGCTGAGCTTTTCATTTTTATAAAATGAAGTCAGCATTTCTGTCTCGAGATTCAAAATTGGTCTTGGTCTCTCTTACAAAGTGTTATGAGATTAGGTACAAATTCAGGGATAACCCTGAAGTACAACTCAGGGATGCAGTCTAATCTAAAAGCAGTATTCTAACCAGAAAAATATGGACCTTTCCCCTAACCTTCCACTTCACTGACAAGCTCCTGGAAACAGAGGCTTCCAAGTCTTGGTTTCTGATCCTAACAATCTAAAAACAACTCTGCTTGTTGTTTTACTTCTTTTATTGAACAAGAAAGTGTCTGCTACTAGATCAATAACAAGTGCTCACTGCTGGTGCCAGATTGCTAGAACTAAATAAGAAAACTTATATTTAGTCCCTTCTTGCCTTAATGTCTACTGCTGTTCGGGCTTTCTACATGCTACAATACCTTTCGGCTGCATGCTACAATACCATAGGCCCAAATCGTGAGATGAACAGCCAGCCCAGGTTGCTGGCTAGGTGTTAAGTATGTCCGCAGGAAGGTCACAAATGTCCTTCCACAGGCTGTGGAGTTGACATGCCTGTAGACAATGGCTGAAGTAGCCTCTTTGCTGCCAGTGTATGCACAGGACCAAGAACTGGAAGATCTGTATAGCCATAAATCTTCTGGCCCCATCCTGCCCTCTACGCTGCAGCCAGGGAACCCCTTAAAGAACTGTGCTCCATGCAATAGGGAATCAACTCCCACACATACACTTCAAACTGCAATGCTACTTCTTGATCCCAACACAATGCTGAGACCTTTAGTCTCCACAGGCTGCAACGCCTAATTAAAGGCAAAGGTGGATAAAACCTGCATTCCAGTGTTTAGTATTAAAACAGGTCTGTTAGCCCCAGTGCAAAAGTGGTTTGGATGCAGCATAAAGTAGTCTGGAGTGCAGAAGAATTGCCACCTTTCAGTCATCAAATTACTGATAAAATCCTGGACCTACTGAAGTCTAATGGGAGGTTTGCCATTAACTCTAGTGGGGCCAGAATTTAACCCTATTTGGTTAGTTGCTTATGTGGGATCCACCCCGTCTATCAGATTGTGGAATTCAGGTCTAAATGGTTTTTAATAATACATATTTTAAGTCTTAGTCAAGTTTACAGCTAAGTTCCAGTGTTTAATGCTCCCAACCAGAATGCTTGAATTTTCTATCTTTTCATGAATCTGGAGGAATTCTGCAATGTGCCTCACACAATAACATGACTGTCCTTTTCTGGAAACAGCAACTGCTTATTGGCAGTTTTAGTAAATGATTATATAATGCCCTATTCCACACAACAGACAGCTTAACTGAAAAGGGTGGGGAGGAATCATGCCATTTTGTTGCTTGGATCTGCAACATAGATAATAGAAGCCTCGCTCACCACTAGACAGAGCATGCTTTCCCAAAACTCACTTACAAGATTTTTCCGCAGTCTCCAAGATTAAGTCACGTCATAAATCCAAAGGCAGTTTTTCTCTCTAATAATGTGTTTCTAGTTTACTACCCACATTTTTCCAGTTTTCTAATAATCTAAATCTATATCCAACTAAAATAAATTATTTCTCTGAATTATTTATTATCCCAAAGCCGTTTCTATTCCACATATACCAATCCCAACTATTTTCTTCCACTTATTATTTTCCTGCACTTTATCACAGCTCTAGTCTGAATGCTCACAGTCCCTTTTCTAGCCCCTTCCATGATGCTCCTCTTCCATGTCCAGGTATTTGTGCCTCTGTGTAGCAGCCTCCAAACACTGGTGTGAGGTGGACAGGAATATGATCCCCACTTTTACATATAAGGAAGCTTTTGGTGATCTTCTCTATTCAGCAAACACAGTCTTTCTCACCCTTTCATTTCAGTATAGCCTGCCAAGGGATCGCCTCTGACACACAAATGAAGAAGATTAAAGAAAAGAAAAGTATATGTGGGGGTGCGGGCAACAGAGTGTCAGTCTGAAGTTATTTTTGGAAGTTACTTTTGGAAGTTATTATTTAAGAAACACATTCCCCACCCTAAAATCCAAGCCATTTACTACTTTCTTTTCTATAGGCCTCTCCAGCCTGCTCCCTTCTGGGAATGTTTGATTCTCCCTTTCCTTGCAGAAGTGTTTTAGATCCCCCTATCTTCTCCTAAGATTTCATCCCTCCCTCTCCCCACACCATTATCCATCCTATGCTTCCTTTGTGTGTGTCCTGCCTCATTTCCATATATATACCTAGCAGCAACACTGAAAGGACTTGTCTGTGCTCTTCCTGTGGCCCACTAGATGTGAAGACTGAAACCCACTGACTGATATCAGTCCCACTTGGGAGCTGTTGTTCCAGTCAATGCTGTTGTTTCTATCCAACCACAGAGAAAGATGGTATCCATTTTTCAGGGGGAAAATAAGAACACTTGTTTCACATTCTCACTCAGTAAGAATGGTCAGAACAGGTTTAACTATCGATACATTAGAAGAGTTGGTAGAGAGTGATCTCAGTATAATGGTGTTTGCATTGCTGCATGGGGATATGAGGATTATTGTAATATTTTGCAACACAGGCTACTTTTCTTTGGTGAACAGTCAGAAAACCCCTTTGCTTTTACTCTGCCTGGGATCTGCCCAATAGCCCTAAAGGCTAATGTCATTTAATAGAAGGAAGTAGTCTGTGGGTTAGAACCAAAATTTAGGTTTTGTTAAAGGAAACAATTTTAGGTGCGTGAATTGGGAGGGGGGTTCTTCTGTGGGCAGTTTACATAAAATTTAATAGAGCTGTTTTTTTATTTCCTTTTAAAATATCATTGGAAATATGGTTTGGTTTCAAACACTCCCTAGCTGTGTTTGCACTTCAGTAGGGTAGCACTGGAATAAGGTTGTAAAAGAACAAGCAAGAACAAATGGTCTATTTTCATCATCCAAGAGTAAAGTGGGGGGGGGGGTGGAGGGAGGAACCAGTATAGTAGTGAAATAGTAAGGATGCTTTACACTTATAAAGTTCTTTCCATCTGAGCATCTCAGTGAGCTTCACTTCACTTAATTTAGCCTCCAAACACTGGTGTGAGGTGGACAGGCATATGATCCCCACTTTTACATATAAGGAAACTTAGCCACAGTAATAAGTGCTTGATTTTAAAAGGCTGAAGCCCAAGGTCTGCACAAATTCTTTGGCTGCACAAATTGCTGTAAATATGCACTAGGGCAAGCAAATGCCCAATTTATAGTAATAACTGGTGTGCACAAACACATGCAGACAATGGGTCTCAACCTTCTGAATAATCATGAGTGACTTGCTCAAGTTTATACAAGAAGTCTCAAGCAGAGCTGGGAACAGAGTCCTCCTGAGTCCAAGTCCAATGCCTGACCTACAGGATCAATCTTCCTCACCCTAATTGTTGGAAATTAAATTGTATTAAATATTCTCCAATTCAACAACTTAAGGTGTTACTAAGTAACACAGAGAGTTTCTTAAAAGCCTTGTATGTTTAGAGTAGCTCAAGGTTTGTAAGTGTATTCAGATACTGTCTCGCACCTATTGTTTGTCCCTATTATTTCCTTCTCTCAGTGTCACCTGATATTTTCCTCTTTGCGGAATTTTCTCTCAATAAAGACAAAACTGGAAGAAATATATTGAATATAGCCTTGCAAAACTGTTACAAGTAGAACAAGTCAGAGTTACGAACACCAGAGTTACTAACTGACTGGTCAACCACACACTTCATTTGGAACTAGAAGTACACAATCAGGCAGCAGAAAAAAGAAAAAGAAAAAGAAAAAAGCTAATACAGTACAGTACTGTGTTAAAAATAAACAGGTGAGTGGATGAGAAGAATTTTACAAGACTGATTAGCCAGGAAGTTTTACACCTGAGCAGCTGACAGTGCTACTCCTCGTCCCATGCAGGAGAGCTCTCTCTTCAGTATAGCGGACCAGACTCTTTTTCTGCCTTATGGCTGCTCTGTACCCAAGTGAATGGGGAGGGCAGGGTTAGGGGTCAATTCACCCAATCCTGACCATCCTTATCTCCGCCCACACCCTGCTTCCCTTTCTCCCTTGCAAGTAAGTGTGTAGGATTGTCATCCACAGGAGATGGGGACTGAATGTGACTAGGACCACTACAGATTTTGTACCAGTATAATTGGCAGTTAGGGGTGTGATTTTTTTTTTTTACCAATATAGTCATACCAGTAATATGGGTGCAGCTATACTGGTATAAGGCGCCTTATGCTGGCATAGCATATTCCCTAGTATAATTAAAGCGGGACAACTTTCTAGTTACAGACAAGTCCATAAGCATGGTTGGACAGAGATTCCCAGCTTTGGATAGGCTGGTTCACATCTACAACGGCCTTGTAACTACTAGGGTGATCACAGGCTCCATAAGCCCCCATCTGCCCCACAAAAGTACAGGACTGGGGCCAGGGAATACAATCAGGGCACAAAGGATACAATCTTTTCTTCTTAAAGTATTAAGAATACCAATAAAAGTAATTTAGGTACAATTAACACGGTGCAAGTGTAAGGGCGAGGTGTTACATACACACACCCATACTCACATCAATGATATTACACATCTAGATTCCAGAGGTCACATCCTCCTCACTGAGTTCAATGGAGTTATAATAATTGACATCAGCTGAAGATCTGCCCCCAGGTACGGGGGAGGAGGGACATTTGCTGCCAACTGACAACAGTTTTAAAGTAGATCAAACTTCTGGCCTACACTATTTGACAGTGTCCTTTTGAGATTTATAGTCAATATACCCACAGCACCCCAAATCTCTTTCCTTGTGCAACTAGCAGGGCACAGACGGACTGTGCACCCACACTGGTTTCAGTGGGGCTCTGCTCACATGCAGGGGTGCTGTGGAAATTGCAGGATTGGGCCCAAAATTAAAAAAAAAAGTAATTGTTTTATGACAATTTCATACACCCCACTGTTTATGTATTAAATTTATCTGGACACAAAATAAGCCATTTAGTCATCCTTACCTAATGTCCATGCAAAGTAATATTTTGGCTTCGATGCTTGCATAACGATATACAGGTAGCCAAGTCTTGACAAGAAGGATGTATTATTGATAAACTGGCTATCAACAATGTATGTAACAGGATAGGTCTTGGTAAGTGTCAAGAACAAAAGGAGAGATACAAATGTGATACACAGTTTGTATATCACAGCCCCCTGAAAAGCATAATGAATAATAAAACATTGATGTGATCATTTATCAGAATAGACTAAAGCAAAATAATGCTTCCCACTTACAAAAATAAATTGACTAAAGACCCAATAAGACTGGTAACAGCTAATTATAGCTTCTTTTTCCTCATAATTAATTTGTAACAAGGACCAGCTTGTATAATGAATCAGCTGATATATTTTCCTAATTAATCTTACAAATAGAAATTAAATAATTATTCAGAACCAAAATGGGCCATGGTCCTTCACCTAAGCACCACACATGAACTGCTGGATGTGCCCTGAGGAGAACACAGAAGTAAGATGGGAAACAGAGAGTTTCCCCATCTGTGCAGTTAAGCACAGGAACTGATTACTGGATTCCTGCTGGAAGCACCAAATATTCTGATTTCCAGTACAATCAGACTGTTATAGATCTAGGTTCTTCCATCACATCCATCAAGGTGTCTGAAAGTGCCTCTCAAAATGACTTAGACAGATACTGTCCTGCACCTAACCTAACAAATATATATTTTAAAAATGTGTAGTTAGTGCCCTAGCACTCCAGAAATCATAATTATAGGTGTAAGCTATGTGAATGCTTTGTAACTGGCTTTCACATATCCATCGTGAGTAAACAGATTCACTCATACGTTCATATTGCAAACAGGTGAATCCATAAGAGTAGACTCCAGATATCAGGAGCATAAAAAATATACCATTTATTATTTAAACACTGATGTAACTAACTCACTTTTAGCTCCTAAATATTTTTTTTCACATGCACTGAATATACACAGAAAAACTTTAATGTTTAATGTCATTTTAAAGCTTAACTTTTTAAAGAAAAATACTAATTTGTCTATCCTGCATATATATATAATTTATGCAAGTGACACAATGTGGGCCTGATTCTGACTTAACTTACACTGTCAGCAGATTACACCAGTGAGAGATCAGGATGAGGCCCTGTATACATACATATTCCACATTACAAAGAGAATATGCAGAACCAAATTCTGCTCTCAGTCAGTTACAAAGGTATAAATCCAGAGTCACTCCAATGTAACAGAGGAATCTGGCCCATGCATTTTTCTGCAATACATGAATGCCACTTGTGGGAGTATCAAGTTAATATTTAATAATACAAAACAAAAATGATAAAGTCCTTGCAATGGATTTATCTTTTTCAGACTTAAAAGATAGCTTCAAAGATACCTTAAGACAGTCACCAAGTTTCCTTGAAATGCATCTGGGCAACTTACAGTATTTAATCAATTATGATTCCTGCATCTAGCATGTCCTCTACAGTACAATAGTTTTTTCAGCTTTTCTCTTTTGTAAAATGTTCTCTCTCTTTTGTCTAAATCTGAATTACAATTCATAATAATCAGAATCTACAGTATGTTCCTACTGTGAACGGAGAGACTTACACATATGGTGTTCACCAACCAATGAGCCACTATGTACTCTTCTGAACAAAGGGATGATGCCAACTCCCTCCCCCCTAGCTTTGTTATCAACACAAACAGCAGAAAACAGATATATTTGCTGGCACAATACCCCAAGCAGTTTTCCTTGTTTGGTTTTAAACCAGGTGCCTTTATAGGAGTCAGACATGCAAAGCAGTATTCTCTAGCCCTTTGCAATAAATACTTGGCTTTTCACAACTTACAGTTGGAGAAGGATCAGGAAGTCTGTCATAACCCTTTTGCTTCCAGTTCACTTCTAAAAGTTTCATATGCACATGCCTCCCTTCAATGAAGGCTATATAGTCCTTGTAATTGCTGCAAGGTCCAGCTATGACACTCATAAAATTGAGGAGATAGCTCAAATACTCCAGTAAGGAAGGTCTTATTCTGTCAAAACATCCACACACAAAACAAAACAAGGTAAAATATAGCAAAAAGTTTCATGAGTACTTTTGATAAGTTTTGGAATTACACAGTGTAACATACTATTTAGCCAGTTCTATCGAGTGTATTTAAAATTTTACATACAACAGAACCTCAATCATGAGTACTCTACATTTTTACAGCCAGCTGTGTACTAAATGATAAATGGAGACACAAAGCAATGGGTCTCTGTAGAAATGTTATATAAACCTCTCTACAAACTTTAGTTTCTCAAGAGATGACAATCATAGTTCCATCATCTAATAATTAGGTAAATTTTCCAATGGCTCACAGTTAAACCTTGAAAACTGAGGAACTAATTATTTTGCCTCTAAGCAAAGTTTCAAATGTATTAAGCTCGAGGATCAAAGTTAGTGACTGCTGTAACTTTCAGCCTATTCAAAAAAGATTTAACTTTCATTCCATAATTAGAGTGGAATTAAAACAAGATTGGGTGGGGGGGAATGCTTGTAATAGATAAGCAGCATCAGTTGTCTTTTGGTAAACAGTATCAAAGTAGTATCAAAGTTTGTACTTGGAAGATTAAGAGTTGGAGGAGAAACATGCATCAGTGTCCAGAAACTGCTGATAGAGGGTTTTTTTTAAAAAAAACAGCAATATTTGAAGTGTCAGGGGCAAACTTCAGCCTTGCAGTTTTAACATGGATTAGTGCTTTGATGTAGTTATTGATGAGGGGCGGGGGGAAGAAGTATTCTAATGTGAAAAATAGCAGACCACAGTGAAAAGGTAGACGAAAACCTGAAGATCCAAAGAGCACAGCTTTATTAAAGGACCTGGTTCAGCAAAACACATAAGCAGTTGCTGAACTATAGGTACCCATTAAAGTTAATGGGATTTAAGCATGTGCTTAAGTACTTTGCTGAAACAGGGTCTAAACCCAGCCTTGGGGAAACGAGGGCTCTCTTGGTGTATGGTTCAGTCAGGGGGAAATGAAGAACTCATGTGTGGATGGTTGGGACGCTAACTTCAGAACAAGAATTACCTTAATAAGTATTACAGTATCCACCTTTGGCACTGGGTGGATTGCAGGCAGTACCTACATTAACAATGATTTTTTTTAAAAAAGTCGCACATGACTGGGGAAAATCTGACTCCTGGTAATGACTCAGGGAGGAATTAAAAACCCCACAGACCATTATTACTTAGATGAGGTTAAAGACACACTGAGTGGGAGAAGTAAATTCTTACTTTACGGCAAGCCGATTTTGCTCAGCAGTGAGGTCCTCAGGTCGTCGGCCTATTCCTAGCAAGAATAAATAATAGGCATGACAGAATAAAATCAAATTAGACTCTTCCAAAAATAACTGCAGAAAAGTATCCCAAGCTCAGAGGTTATATGCTGTCGGCACTTTTTGGAGATTTTAAAGTCACAGGCCTTCCTGTGTTTCATTGTTACCAACAGTAATAATTTTATTCATTTTTCCATCCTTTAAGTCAAGCATGCTCATCCTCAGAAGACTGCACTGAAGTACTGAGAATGGGTACTTTAGGATAGGTTCCTCCCCCCTCTCCCTACAAGGCTCTCCTCCTCCTCTGTATCCATCTCCCTTCCTCATTCTCTCCTCTTCAACATGAGCTCTCCCCCATCTCACCTTCTCTGTACCTATTGAAACAGCTTTCCAAGTAGGCAGTGAGCTGCATAATACCCATCCACCAGCATACATCCCCAGTGACTATTATTATAGCTCTGTACCAGGAAATCCCTGTTCCCAGAAGATGCTGGTCCCCTTTGCCACAAGCTTCCTCCTTATTCCTGTGTGAGGAAAGGGGCAATTCACAGCAAGAAGACTGGCCAAGGGAGAGGAACTGGCTGCTGGCATGGGAAAGAAGGAGTTGCTCAGGTCTCGACTATAGTCGAGAGTTCCAACTGAGTTTCCTTCTGCCCGGGCACTGCACTCTAAACACTCAACTCCTGGGCACTGACTATACCCACCATTGTAAAACAGACACTTGACACTTGAGTAGTGTGCTTAAACTCTCTTTCTTATGTAAAAGCCCTGTGTGATTAACAGAACATTAATTATGTTATTTTGAACACTCAAATGCAAAAGTTAACATTAACTATGTAACATTGTATAGCCTGTATATTTCATAGCATGCATTTAACAACAAACACTGATACATTTAAGTGAACACCCATCATGGATGCACCAGCATATTTACCCTCTTTTTTCCTTCTATTTTTGGAGAGGTTGGGGGCAGGGATTGGTTTCCTTTGGAAGGGAGTTGTATGTATTTTCTACAGATAAAGTCACAACTACTTGAAAATGGAAACTGCATCCATTTTATCCACTCCAATAGTATGACAGGTTTCAGAGTAGCAGCTGTGTTAGTCTGTATCCGCAAAAAGAACAGTAGTACTAGTGGCACCTTAGAGACTAACGAATTTACTAGAGCATAAGCTTTATTCAAGTGACACCATCATAGGACCTAATCTCATCAGCCATGCCATCAGGGGCTCGTTCACCTGCACATCTACCAATGTGATATATGCCATCATGTGCCAGCAATGCCCCTCTGCCATGTACATTGGCCAAATCGGACAGTCTCTACACAAAAGAATAAATGGACACAAATCTGACATCAGGAATCATAACATTCAAAAACCGGTAGGAGAACACTTCAACCTCTCTGGCCACTCAGTAAAAGACTTAAGGGTGGCAATTTTGCAACAGAAAAGCTTCAAAAACAGACTCCAACGATAAACTGCAGAGCTTGGATTAATATGCATATTAGATACCATTAACTTGGGTTTGAATAGAGACTGGGAGTGGCTGGGTCATTACACATATTCAATCTACTTCCCCATGTTAAGTATCCTCACACCTTCTTGTCAACTGTGTAAATGGGCCATCTTGATTGTCACTACAAAAGGTTTTTTCTCCTGCTGATAATAGCTCATCTTAATTAATTAGCCTCTTACAGTTTGTATGGCAACTTCCACCTTCTCTGTGTATATATCTTCTTACTATATGTTCCATTCTATGCAGCCGACGAATTGGGCTGTAGCCCACGAAAGCTTATGCTCTAATAAATTTGTTAATCTCTAAGGTGCCACAAGTACTCCGTTCTTTTTAATAGTATGAAAGCTTGTAAGGTAATAAGCACTTACCACTACAATTAATCTGTAGGACTTTTTAAAAGATTAATTTCAAATTCATCCACCTCTGCTGTTACCAAGTCCTCCCCCGTCATGTGTCTATTTACACTTGTTAGATATTACCTAAATCCTAGATTACTACTCTCCTGAAGCAGAGACTGTCTCTGTGTTATTTGTTTATACAGTGCTTAGCGCAGTGGGGCTCAGATCTCTGCGTGGAGTCCCCAGGTGAGGTTGCCAGGCGTCAGGTTTTCCAACGAAATGCCCAGTCGAAAAGAGACCCTGGTGGGTCTGGTCAGCATGGCTGACTAGGCCATTAAAAATCCGGTAGGCAGTGCAGCGGAGCTAAGGCAGGCTCCCTGCCTGTCCTATCTCCGTGTGGCTCCCGGAAGCAACCAGCATGTCCATGCGGCCTCTAGGCGCAGGGCCGGCTAGGGAAGCTCCATGCGCTGTCCCCGCCCCAAGTGCTGGCTCTGCAGCTCCCATTGGCCAGGAACTGCAGCCAATGGGAGCTGCATGAGCAGGGCATGCAGGCGAAGGCAGCACGCAGAGGCGCTTGGCTATCCCTGTGCCTAGGGCCCACAGGGACATGCTGGCTGCTTCCAGGAGCCGCCTAAGATAAGCGCTCCCTGGAGCCCACATTCCTCACCCCTTCCTGCACCCCAATTCCCTGCCCCAGCCCTGAGCCCCCTCCCACACCCAAACTCTCTCCCAGAGCCCCCTCGCACACCCAAACTCTCTCCCAGAGCCTGCACCCGGCACCCCCTCCCACATCCCAACCTCCTGCCCCAGCCCGGGGCATCCTCCTGCACCCCAAACCCCTCATCCCCAGCCCGGAGACCCCTTCTGCATACCACACCCCTCAACCCCAGCCCCATGCCAGAGCTCACACCCCAGCCAGAACCCTCACCCTAACCCCTTGCCTCAGTCTTGTGAAAATGAGCAAGGTTGAGGGAGAGTGAGTGAGGGAGGGAGGCAGGAGGGAGTGGGGGGGAGCCTTGGAGAAGGGGCAGGGAAGGGCCTCGGGGCAGGGCAGGAGCAAGGCAAAGGTATTCGGCTTTCTGCAATCAGAAAGTTGGCAACCCTAGTCACATATGCAACTGCTATAGAAATAAATAAATAAATAATAAATAATAAAACACTAATTACAATTGCAACATTTGAGCCTTTTATTGTACTGGAGGCAGGCATCTTTCTGGAAAATGATGCCATTTGTGACACTAGCAGTGTCAAAGAGACTTGGGCCAGGTAGGCATGGGCCCAGTTTGGGTCAGGGTCAGGCCAAAAAATTAGGCTCAAGCAGACTTCTGGACTATGCAGACAGTTAGTCTGCAGCAGGCTAGCACAGGGTAGATTCATACCCCAACTTGCCACAAATTAACTGTTTGTATAGACAAGTCCTTAAACTCATGCCTTGATCTCGCAAAGATTCAGGACTGAACATATTAAGTCATTGGGCCTGATTCTGATCTCACATCAGCAAGAATCAAGAGTAACTTGAGGGAAGTCTATGGAGTTACACAGGTGTCAAACAAATATTAAATTTGATCAGACTTAGGCCCATGGACTCCAAACCAGTGTAATTTCCAATGCCCTGGAGGTAATCTTCTCTGAGGTATAAAAGCATCTTTATTATAAAAAGAAGGTTTAGAATCAGGAAAAATGCAGCAAAATCTGTCTGTTTCTCCAAGCAAGGAAGGGCAGTGCTTTGAGAAAAACACACTGAACTAAATTCATCCCTGGGGTAACTCCACTAAAGACAATGGACTGGAATGGAAATACTCCCTTTAGGATATCAGGAGGCTTGTTAGCTTACCATCGTGCACTTGGAATGCAAGAGTTGTGATCTTCTGTGTAATAATCATCAGTGGGCTATAACGTAAAGATATAGAAAGTGATGAATGCCTTTTCATAATACAGTGCAAATCCTTCCTTCTTATTTTTATATGGATTATTGGATTGATTGATTGATAATAATAATGTTACACTTATATAAGGTCTTTCAGCTCAAAGGATCCCAATGCACTTAGTTAGTCAATGAAATGCAACCACCTCTGGGGCAAAAGGTATTGTTGTAACAGTTTAGAACAAAAAGTGGAAAATGCCATATAAACACCAAAATTGCATGAGGAATTTAAGTAGGCAGAACATAATTATCCATGGTAGAAACTGGGCCAAAACAGCAAAGTTAACAACCCTACAGTAGAGTGCTGTGAAACCTTGAATTACCAAATGCAGTCAGAACCTTATTGTAGGTCTCATCCAAAAAACGGTACCTCAACCAGTACAGCGTACACTATACTAAGGGTGTCATTCTGGAATATATAATACCTCAGTATGAAATACCATCACCCTTGCTGCAGCTCATCTGGTTTTAATCTCTTTGGAGTGGGGACTGTGTCTAGCAAACATTTTTAGGCAGAATAAAACTACCACCTAGTTCTTATATGGAGCTTTTCATCAGTAATTCTCAAAGTGATTTATAAAGGAGACAAGCATAATTATTACCATTATCCA
Source organism: Lepidochelys olivacea (assembly GCF_965140295.1). NCBI lineage: Eukaryota > Metazoa > Chordata > Testudines > Cheloniidae > Lepidochelys > Lepidochelys olivacea. The sequence continues at coordinate 109,472,212 of NC_140412.1, read as the reverse complement.
AATGGGGAAACTGAGGCACAGAGGGGATGTGACTTTCCCAGGGTCACCCAGTAGGCCAGCGGCAGAACAGAGAACAGAACTCAGGTCTCATGAGTCCCAGTTCATTGCTCTACACCAGGCAACACTGCCTTCCCATATGAATGTAATTACAATAATAATCATCATGGAAGTTGTATGTGACCGTGAAAATATATAATTACTTTAACAGCATTATTTATCATGGATATATATGGTGTTAATGATACAGAAGAAGTCTGGACTTAAGACAACATTCCTAGGTTTTATTGTAAATCAGTATTAACAAAGGACAAGTGTTACAGAGGACAAGTTTCCAGCCCCATTGCAGAGTGCTTCTTTTTGCTACAAAAGTGCAATCTCTCCACACAGTTTCAGACACCATTGCTATATAAATTATGGTTGATGTTAATAGGCAATTGCTATTACCAGATTTTGACTGGTATATAGAACTTTCATACATATCTCAGTCAGTACACAAACATTTCTGGAAAAGAAAAAACCTACATCGAACTAGATGACTACTCTAAACAAAGCTTTTTGCTAGTTTAAAATGTTTCATCATATTTAACTGGATGTAATGAAAGAGGGAACAGCTGAATTTCTTCAGCTCAGTCCCTGCATCTTCCAATCCAATTTCTGCCTGAGGTAGGGAAAATGTTATTTTCCAGTGATATCGTTAGCTAAAATAAGCAAGTATTACTTTTCTCCATGAATTTTCCAAGAGATTCTGGAATGTATTGTTTCAGACTGTGCTGGTAGTTACATTACAAATTAAGTATTCAAAAATCTCCCAACTCAAAATCAGACCTGATGGTTAAGATTAACTATTTGCCTTTTGGTTGCCTCAATATAAAAGTTTGTGATTTCTAAACACTCATTGTGTTGAAAAAAGTGTCTAAGGTACAGTAGAATTCCGATTATCTGAACCACTCAAAAGATTATGTTCACATAATCAGGTTTCAATAGACCAGGGAGTTATGATGGCAGTTCAGTAGACTGAGAGGTTTAGATACTGTAGATTCAGATTTCTGGAATTCAATTGTATTTTAAACCCTAAATGTATATCCATATCACTGTCATAATTTTATACACAAAGAATATGCTTTATCCTCATCCTCATCAGACATTGACATCCAAAGGGAATCCACAAGCAGGCACAGTTATCTGCAGTTAGTGGAAATCATAGAATCATAGGACAAGATTCGAAGGGACCTCGAGAGGTCATCTAGTCCAGTCTGCTGCAGAACTAAATATTATCTAGATCAGGGATCGGAAATCTTTAGCATGCCCACACTGCTTCCCACAGCCCCCATTGGCCTGGAACGGTGAACCGCGGCCAGTGGGAGCTGCGATCGGCCGAATCTGTGGACGCAGCAGGTAAACAAACCGTCCTGGCCCGCCAACGGATTTCCCTGATGGGCCGCTTGCCAAAGGTTGCCAATCCCTGATCTAGACCATTCCTGACAGGTATTTGTCTAACCTGCTCTTAAAAATCTCCAATGATGGAGATTTCCACAACCTCCCTGGGCAATTTATTCCAGTGCTTAACCACTCTGACAGAACGTTTTTCCTAATGTCCAACCTAAACCACCCTTGCTGCAAATTAAGTCCATTGCTTCTTATCCTAGCCTCAGAGGTTAAGAAGAAAATTCTTCTCCCTCCTCCTTGTAACAACCTTTTATGTACTTGAAAACCGTTATCATGTCCCTTCTCAGTCGTCTCTTTTCCACACTAAACAAACCCAGTTTTTTCAATCTTCCCTCATAGGTCATGTTTTCTAGACCTTTAATCATTTTTGTCACTCTTCTCTGGATCTTCTCCAATTTGTCCACATCTTTTCTGAAATGTGGCACCCAGAACTGGACACAATACTCCAGCTGAGGCCTAATCAGCATGGAGTAGAGCAGAAGAATGACTTCTCGTGTCTTGCTTACAACACTCCTGCTTACACATCCCAGAATGATGTTTGCTTTTTTTGCAACAGCTTTATATTGTTGACTCATATTTAGCTTGTGGTCCACTTCCACCAGATCCCTTTCTGCAGTACTCCTTCCTAGGTAGTCATTTCCGATTTTGTATGTGTGTAACTGATTGTTCCTTCTCAGTGGAGTACTTTGCATTTGTCCTTACTGAATTTCAACCTATTTACTTCAGACCATTTCTCCAGTTTGTCCAGATCATTTTTAATTTTAATCCTATCCTCCAAAGCACTTGCAACCCCTCCTAGCTTGATATCAGTCGCAAACTTTATAAGCGTACTCTCTATGCCATTACCTAAATCACTGATGAAGATATTGAACAGAACAGGATCCATGTGGGACCCCACTGGTTATGCCCTTCCAGCATGACTGCGAGCCACTGATAACTACTCTCTGGGAACCAGTAGTGTAAGTAAAATCTATGTCTTACTGATATTGGGGGAGGGAGGGGAGCACATGACCTCCCCATGTGACCCTCCATGTGACTCCTCACTGCCCTGCCCCCAGCCCAGGGCCCCCACGCTCTCCCCGCCCCCTCCGCACATCCATCCCATGTTAGCTGGGGTGGGGGGCTCTGTCCTCCTCCTGCTGCGCCAAAGACAGGGCTGGGGAGGGGGAAGTACAGCTGCCAGAGGAGCTGTCAGCATTCTGCTTCTTTCCCTACTGCTGCCCCTCCCAGCGGAGAAAGGAGCAGAACTCTCAGCCTCAGCCCCACCCCCCAGCCCTCTCCTCCAGCAGGGCTGCTGCTGTGGTACACAGACAGAGTGTACCACAGCTCCATGGAAGGGCAGGAGGCAGGGCTGGGAATTCTGCTCCTTTCCCTGCTGGGAGGGGCAGCGGGAAAAGGAGCAGAACCCCCAGCCCTGATCCCAGCCCTCGTCTCCGGTGGGGCTGCTGCTGTGTCTTTCCAGTATGCCATACCGGCTATAATTAGCTTGCTAGTACGGTGTACTGGAGCGTACCAGCTTACTTGCACGGCTGCTGGGAACGGTTTTCCAACCAGTTTTGCACCCACCTTATAGTAGCTCCATCTAGGTTATATTTCCGTAGTTTGTTTATAAGACGGTCATGCGAGACAGTATCAAAAGCTTTACTAAAGTCAATTTATACCATGTCTACCACTTCCCCCCTATTCAGAAGGCTTGTTACCTTGTCAAAGAAAACGATCAGGTTGGTTTGACACGATTTGTACTTGACAAATCCACGCTGACTGTTACTTATCACCTTATTATCTTCTAGATGTTTGCAAATTGATTGCTTAATTATTTGCTCCATTATCTTTCCAGGTACAGAAGTTAAGATGACTGGTCTGTAATTCCCTGGGTTGTCCTCATTTCCCTTTTTATAGATTGGCACTATATTCGCCCTTTCCAGTCTTCTGGAATCTCTCCTGTCTTCTATGACTTTTCAAAGATAATTGCTAATGGCTCAGATATCTCCTCAGTCAGCTCCTTGAGTATTCTAGGATGTATTTTATCAGGCGCTGGTGACTTGAAGACATCTGATTTGTCGAAGTAATTTTTAACTTGTTTTATTCCTATATTAGCCTCTGATCCTACCTCATTTTCACTGGCATTCACTATGTTAGACATCCAATCACCATCAACCTTCTTGGTGAAAACCGAAACAAAGAAGTCATTAAGCACCTCTGCCATTTCCACATTTTCTGTTATTATTTTTTCCCCTTATTGAGTAACGGTCCTAGCTTGTCCTTGGTCTTCCTCTTCCTTTTAATGTATTGTGGAATGTTTTCTTGTTACCCTTTATGTCGCTAGCTAGTTTAATCTCGTTTTGTGCCTTGGCCTTTCTAATTTTGTCCCTACATACCTGTGTTGTTCATATTTATCTTTTATAATTTGACCTAGTTTCCACTTTTTGTAGGACTATTTTTCTTTTTAGATCATTGAAGATCTCCTGGTTAAGCCAGGGTGGTCTCTTATCATACTTCCTATCTTTCCTACACAGTGGGATACTTTGCTCTTGTGCCCTTAATAATGTGTCTCTGAAAAACTGCCAACTGTCTTCAATTGTTTTTCTCTTTAGACTTGCTTTCCATGGAATCTTACCTACCAACTCCATGAGTTTTTCTATAGTCTGCCCTCTTGAAATCCATTGTCTTGATTTTGCTGTTCTCCCTCCTACCATTCCTTAGAATCATGAACTCTATCATTTCATGATCACTTTCACCCAAGTTGCCTTCCACTTTCAAATTCTCAACCAATTCCTCCCTATCTGTCAAAAGGAAATCTAGAACAGCTTCTCCCCTAGTAACTTCTCCACCTTCTGAAATAAAAAATTGTCTCCAATACATTCCAAGAACTTGTTGGATAATCTGTGCCCTGCTGTGTTATTTTCCCAGCAGATGTAGGAATAGTTGAATTCCCCTATCACCACCAAGTCCTTTGCTTTGGATGATTTTGTTGGTTGTTTAAAAAAATCCTTATTCACCTCTTCTTCCTGGTTAGGTGGTCTGTAGTAGAGCCTACCATGACATCATCCTTGGTTTTTACCCCTTTTATCCTTACCCAGAGACTTTCAACAAGTCTGTCTCCTATTTCCATCTCAGCCTCAGTCCAAGTGTATACATTTTTGATATATAAGGCAACACCTCCTCCCTTTTTTCCCTGCCTGTCCTTCCTGAGCAAGCTGTACCCATCTATAACAATATTCCAGCCATGCCTATTATCCCACCACGTCTCTGTTAAATGTTATCAGAGTAAAAGCAAGTCAAAATGCAAAAAATAAAAATAGGAAAAAGACAGATAATTTCTTTAAAAGTGACATCTGTTTTTAGATAATATGTGGCAGTATCTGGTGCATTTCTGAACAACACATTTAAATGTGCATAAGTGTATGGTTATCTGCATTTTTTTTAACCAAAAAAAGTAAATGTGCAAAAACAACTGTCAACTACATCCTAGGAAGTTATCTTCAGGTATCAGCTAATTTCATTAAAACACCTACACATAAAATGCAAAATAAACCCAGAGTTGGGATCTAATCATGCTAAAGGAATCATGTAGATTTTGCATAATCACTATCATTAAAATATCTAGGCCACTGACTCTACCTAACAGATTGTCATTATGGGATTCTTTCATTTTCAGGAGAGCACTAATGGCCTGAAACACCTCTTATTAAATTTTATTCTATGAAGTTCTCAACGGTATGAAAAGTTTCTCTTCCAATAGGGAGGGGAGTACGTTTTCTTGAACATCCTATGTCTTAGGGTAGTTTTTCCCCTTGTGGCAAAACTGCAGTCTTCCTTTCAAATATATATAAATCCCAGGGCTTTAAGCAGACAAAGCAGCAGACTCCTTAAAAAAAAACTCCTTAGGAGAGGCAGTGATTTGCAATGAAGAAGCAGGTCTACAATCATACAGAATTCTACTGCCATTGTTTGAGCCTTTCATTTTATGTGTGAACTCCACCAATTTGTTCATGTTGGTTCAGCAACAATTTTTCCTTTTAAAAGGCATGATTCTTGCTAATGACAAAACTGATGTGTTTTATTCTAATGTTTAAGTAAGTAACTTTAAACCAGAGAATCAAAGCCAAACTGATGTCCCTTTAATTGCCTGCAGATAGGCACCTGCATTTGAAAATTGTAAGCCAGTGAGTTGTACTGCTGTAAGCCAGTGAGCACTGATATGCAAACAATTCAGATGGACTGATTAGGTCATGCACAAAACCAGCCTGCATTACAACACTACTATGATACATGAATGTAGAGAAAAATAATGATTATTTATATCTATATTAGGTATTTATAGAGTACTCATCATAATATCTAGCAACCAAGTATAATTCTTAAATCTTACATACCATTTAATCTGAAAAAACTAACATTCTCTCCCTTCCTTCCCAAATTTGAACTCTAAATAAGACAGAAAGATTCACAGAAATGACACTCCTGCAGACAAATACAACATATCATAGAATCATAGAATATCAGGGTTGGAAGGGACCTCAGGAGGTCATCTAGTCCAACCCCCTACTCAAAGCAGGACCAATCCCCAATTAAATCATCCCAGCCAGGGTTTTGTCAAGCCTGACCTTAAAAACTTCTAAGGAAGGAGATTCTACCACCTCCCTAGGTAATGCATTCCAGTGTTTCACCACCCTCTTAGTGAAGAAGTTTTTCCTAATATCCAACCTAAACCTCCCCCACTGCAACTTAAGACCATTACTGCTTGTCCTGTCCTCTTCTACCACTGAGACTAGTCTGGAACCATCCTCTCTGGAACCACCTCTCAGGTAGTTGAAAGCAGCTATCAAATCCCCTCTCATTCTTCTCTTCTGCAGACTAAACAATCCCCGTTCCCTCAGCCTCTCCTCATAAGTCATGTGTTCCAGACCCCTAAACATTTTTGTTGCCCTTCGCTGGACTCTCTCCAATTTATCCACATCCTTCTTGTAATGTGGGGCCCAAAACTGGACACAGTACTCCAGATGAGGCCTCACCAATGTCGAATAGAGGGGAACGATCACGTCCCTTGATCTGCTCGCTATGCCCCTACTTATACATCCCAAAATGCCATTGGCCTTCTTGGCAACAAGGGCACACTGCTGACTCATATCCAGCTTCTCGTCCACTGTCACCCCTAGGTCCTTTTCCGCAGAACTGCTGCCTAGCCATTCGGTCCCTAGTCTGTAGCTGTGCATTGGGTTCTTCCGTCCTAAGTGCAGGACCCTGCACTTATCCTTATTGAACTTCATCAGATTTCTTTTGGCCCAATCCTCCAATTTGTCTAGGTCCCTCTGTATCCTATCCCTGCCCTCCAGCGTATCAACCACTCCTCCCAGCTTAGTATCATCCGCAAATTTGCTGAGAGTGCAATCCACACCATCCTCCAGATCATTTATGAAGATATTGAACAAAATGAGCCCCAGGACAGACCCCTGGGGCACTCCACTTGACACCGGCTGCCAACTAGACATGGAGCCATTGATCACTACCCGTTGAGCCCGACAATCTAGCCAATTTTCTACCCACCTTATAGTGCATTCATCCAGCCCGTACTTCTTTAACTTGCTGACAAGAATACTGTGGGAGACCATGTCAAAAGCTTTGCTAAAGTCAAGAAACAATACATCCACTGCTTTCCCTTCATCCACAGAACCAGTAATCTCATCATAGAAGGCGATTAGATTAGTCAGGCATGACCTTCCCTTGGTGAATCCATGCTGACTGTTCCCGATCACTTTCCTCTCATGTAAGTGCTTCAGGATTGATTCCCTGAGGACCTGCTCCATGATTTTTCCGGGGACTGAGGTTAGGCTGACTTGCCTGTAGTTCCCAGGATCCTCCTCCTTCCCTTTTTTAAAGATTGGCACTACATTAGCCTTTTTCCAGTCATCTGGGACTTCCCCTGTTTGCCACGAGTTTTCAAAGATAATGGCCAATGGCTCTGCAATCACAGCCGCCAATTCCTTTAGCACTCTCAGATGCAACTCGTCCGGCCCCATGGATTTGTGCACGTCCAGCTTTTCTAAATAGTCCCTAACCACCTCTTTCTCCACAGGGGGTTGGCCATCTACTCCCCATGTTGTGATGCCCAGCGCAGCAGTCTGGGAGCTGTCCTTGTTAGTGAAGACAGAGGCAAAAAAAGCATTGAGCACATTAGCTTTTTCCACATCCTCTGTCACTAGGTTGCCTCCCTCATTCAGTAAGGGGCCCACCCTTTCCTTGGCTTTCTTCTTGTTGCCAACATACCTGAAGAAACCCTTCTTGTTACTCTTGACATCTCTTGCTAGCTGCAGCTCCAGGTGCAATTTGGCTCTCCTGATTTCATTCCTATATGCCCGAGCAATATTTTTATACTCTTCCCTGGTCATATGTCCAACCTTCCACTTCTTGTGAGCTTTTTTTTTATGTTTAAGATCCGCTAGGATTTCACCGTTAAGCCAAGCTGGTCGCCTGCCATATTTACTATTCTTTCGACTCATCGGGATGGTTTGTCCCTGTAACCTCAACAGAGATTCCTTGAACTACAGCCAGCTCTCCTGGACTCCTTTCCCCTTCATGTTAGTCCCCCAGGGGATCCTACCCATCCATTCCCTGAGGGAGTCGAAGTCTGCTTTTCTGAAGTCCAGGGTCCGTATCCTGCTGCTTACCTTTCTTCCCTGTGTCAGGATCCTGAACTCAACCAACTCATGGTCACTGCCTCCCAGATTCCCGTCCACTTTTGCTTCCCCCACTAATTCTTCCCTGTTTGTGAGCAGCAGGTCAAGAAAAGCTCCCCCCCTAGTTGGCTCCTCTAGCACTTGCACCAGGAAATTGTCCTCTATGCTTTCCAAAAACTTCCTGGATTGTCTATGCACTGCTGTATTGCTCTCCCAGCAGATATCAGGAAGATTAAAGTCACCCATGAGAATCAGGGCGTGCGATCTAGTAGCTTCTGCGAGTTGCCGGAAGAAAGCCTCATCCACCTCATCCCCCTGGTCCGGTGGTCTATAGCAGACTCCCACCACAACATCACTCTTGTTGCTCACACTTCTAAACTTAATCCAGAGACACTCAGGTTTTTCTGCAGTTTCGTACCGGAGCTCTGAGCAGTCATACTGCTCCCTGACATACAGTGCTACTCCCCCACCTTTTCTGCCCTGCCTGTCCTTCCTGAACAGTTTATAACCATCCATGACAGTACTCCAGTCATGTGAGTTATCCCACCAAGTCTCTGTTATTCCGATCACGTCATAATTCCTTGACATCACCAGGACCTCCAGTTCTCCCTGCTTGTTTCCAAGGCTTTGTGCATTCGTATATAAGCACTTGAGATAACCTGCTGATCGCCCCTCATTCTCAGTATGAGGCAGGAGCCCTCCCCTCCCAGACTTTCCTGCCTGTGCTTCCACCCGGTATCCCGCTTTCCCACTTACCTCAGGGCTTTGGTCTCCTTCCCCTGGTGAACCTAGTTTAAAGCCCTCCTCACTAGGTTAGCCAGCCTGCTCGCAAAGATGCTCTTCCCTCTCTTCGTAAGATGGAGCCCGTCTCTGCCCAGCACTCCTCCTTCATGGAACACCATCCCATGGTCAAAGAATCCAAAGCCTTCTCTCCGACACCACCTGCGTAGCCATTCGTTGACTTCCATGATTCGATGGTCCCTGCCCCGGCCTTTTCCTTCCACGGAGAGGATGGACGAGACCACCACTTGCACCTCAAACTCCTTTATCCTTCTTCCCAGAGCCACATAGTCTGCAGTGATCCGCTCAAGCAGTATCATTGGTGCCCACGTGGAGAAGCAGGAAGGGATAGCGATCCGAGGGCTTGATGAGTCTCGGCAGTCTCTCCGTCACATCGCGAATCTTAGCCCCTGGCAAGCAGCAGACTTCTCGGTTTTCCCGGTCAGGGCGGCAGATAGATGACTCAGTCCAAGGGACTGAGTCTATCTATCTATGAGAGGTATCATACAAAGCCAATTTTGAAAAACCAGTAGGAGTCTATTTTCCTCCTGGGTTCAATATGCTTCATATACAATGTCAGCAAGAGTGGGAATTAAGGATGCTAGAGAAGGAAAACAGTGGCATAGAATAACAGCTCAGCTAAAGTCTCCAATATTCAAACAGACTCAAATTGTCTAGTCTATTCTGTAACCTTCCTCAGGAAGGCGGAAAACTGTCTTGCAACGTCCCCTAAGCAGAAATCTGCCTATATCCTGTCCCAGCCAAGAAAAGAATCAGTCACTGTGGGCTCTTATGGGATATCAGCCTTTCCCATACGCACATGTGAAAGCACATGTCCATATTTCTGTAGTGCCTGGTACTGTAATCTCTCCTCTGGCTGTAAAAGTAGGATGAACAGGTCCGTTGTCCCTCTGCCCCTCCCACCCAGCCACCGACTTCATCTTGATGTCAGCTTAGGAAATTTACAGCTAATACAGAGTAACTGGAAACTTGGCATGTTTCACTTTGTGCCCTGAAATCCAAGTGCTTCACCTACATCATATGCTAAACCCTTCTGGCTTCCAACCTTCGAATCCATATGGTGCTCACACATCCTGGTGAGAGGTACCACATAGATTGACACTCAGTTCCCAGAATGAGAAATCCTAACCAGACACCTAACTTGGCATACGGCAGCACATTATGCAACTTCTGTGTTATATGGGTCCACTATAGCACCTGGACAGACACTTCATACCTTCCTCCCACCTAAAATAGTTCTCTGTTTTAAAGCTGAAATGCTGAGTCAGGAGATGCTGGTATATTGAGATTTCAAGCTTAGTAATAAAATAGACAGTACAGCAGAGATCAGCAATCTCTCACTCTTGACACATACAGAGCTCTTTCAATGTGTTCTTGAAGATCAGCTTTGCAGGTAATGCCAGAACATTGTGTCCAATATCTGTCAGCCTCCACTGTGTGTGATTAGTTGCCAAGTTAGATGTATGATTTGGATATTTAAAGTATTAAAAAGAAGCGTTGCCAACTCTCAGGATTTTATTTCAGGTGTTACAAGATTTGATTTTTTTTTAAACCCAGCTCCCTGAATCATGTGATTATATGAGAACCTCAGCTTTTGTTGTTTATTTGGTTTTTTAAATAAATTCCGAGTCCTACTGACTGTAGAGAAAAGTTTGAAAACATGAATCCTCCAAGCTCAAAAAACAGAGCCAAAATAAAAAGAACCAAAAGCTTATTTTTAAAATCCCATGATTACTAAGTCAGACTCAGGATTTTTGAACACTTAGGAGTGGCAATACCGAAGGAATAAATTGCTATTTTTTTAAGCTTTCAGGGAACATCTAATTATAAATGACACAAAAATGTTGACTAAATTAGCCTGTCAAACATGGTGCCCATGTCATGCAAGGTCAAACGTTTCTGACATATAAGTAGTAAAAATGTGGCTCAGTTTGAGAAGGCTGCAGAAGGGTGCACAGAAATAGATCTTAATAAAATCTACTGTATACTCACAAGCCAAAGTCAGAATCTATTATTTTGTTCAAAATGTTGACAAAATGTTGACACAGTTTATTGAAAAGGGACGAAGAAGTAGGTAGACTTTAAAAGAAAATCACAATATTCCATGGGAATAAAGCCTACAGATGATACTTACATTTACAGAGGAAACCTAAAGGAAAAGATTTGAAATAAAGCCATTTATTCCCAAACCCCAGATCATTTGAGTTCTGTTTAACTGTGACTAAAAAGAGCTCCTCATGCTTTGTGGCTGCAAACTAAAGGATATTCACAGATTAGGCATTGTGGAATAATATCATACAAAATAAAACACCAACACTATTGCTAAAACCAGACCAGAGAAACAGAAACTTAATTTCCCCATGCTATGATTTATTTCTAATAATTTTGATACTTGTTGTGAATTCATTTCCTTGGTCTGGACATCAGTGTGGAAAACCTCACATGATTAAAAGCTCTGTCATAAAAATAAAGGGAAGGGTAACCACTTTTCTGTATACAGTGCTATAAAATCCCTCCTGGCCAAAGGCAAACCCCTTTCACCTGTAAAGGGTTAAGAAGCTAAGATAACCTTGCTGGCATCTGACCCAAAATGACCAATGAGGGGACAAGATACTTTCAAATCTGGAGGGGGGGCAGAACAAACGGTTCATCTGTCTGTGTGATGCTTTTGCCTGGAACAGATCAGGAATGCAGCCTTACATCTCCTGTTAAGTTAGTAAGTAATCTAGCTAGAAATACGTTAGATTTCCTTTTGTTTAATGGCTGGTAAAATAAGCTGTGCTGGATGGAATGCATATTCCCGTTTTTGTGTTTTTTTGTAACTTAAGGTTTTGCCTAGAGGGATTCTCTATATTTTGAATCTGAGTACCCTGTAAGGTATCTACCATCCTGATTTTACAGAGGTGATTCTTTTACCTTTTCTTTAATTAAAATTCTTCTTTTAAGAACCTGATTTTTCATTGTTTTTAAGATCCAAGGGTTTGGGTCTGTGTTCACCCGTACAAATTGGTGAGGATCCTTATCAAGCCTTCCCCAGAAAAGGAGGTGTAGGGCTTGGGGGGATATTTTCATAGAATCATAGAACCATAGAATATCAGGGTTGGAAGGGACCTCAGGAGGTCATCTAGTCCAACCCCCTGCTCAAAGCAGGGCCAATCCCCAATTAAATCATCCCAGCCAGGGCTTTGTCAAGCCTGACCTTAAAAACTTCTAGGGAAGGAGATTCCACCGCCTCCCTAGGTAACACATTCCAGCGTTTCACCACACTCCTAGTGAAAAAGTTTTTCCTAATATCCAACCTAAATCTCCCCCACTGCAACTTGAGACCATTACTCCTTGTTCTGTCATCTGCTACCACTGAGAACAGTCTAGAGCCATCCTCTTTGGAACCACCTTTCAGGTAGTTGAAAGCAGCTATCAAATCCCTTCTCATTCTTCTCTTCTGTAGAGTAAACATCCCCAGTTCCCTCAGCCTCTCCTCATAACTCATGTGTTCCAGTCCCCTAATCATTTTTGTTGTCCTCCGCTGGACTCTTTCCAGTTTTTCCACATCCTTCTTGTAGTGTGAAGCCCAAAACTGGACACAGTACTCCAGATGAGGCCTCACCACTGTCGAATAGAGGGGGACGATCCTGTCCCTCGATCTGCTGGCAATGCTCCTACTTATACATCCCAAAATGCCATTGGCCTTCTTGGCAACAAGGGCACACTGTTGACTCATATCCAGCTTCTCGTCCACTGTAACTCCTAGGTCCTTTTCTGCAGAATTGCTGCCGAGCCATTCGGTCCCTAGTCTGTAGCGGTGCATTGGATTCTTCCGTCCTAAGTGCAGCGTATTTACCTCTCCTCCCAGTTTAGTGTCATCTGCAAACTTGCTGAGGGTGCAATACACACCATCCTCCAGATCATTTATGAAGATATTGAACAAAACCAGCCCCAGGACTGACCCTTGGGGCACTCCACTTGATACCAGCTGCCAACTAGACATGGAGCCATTGATCACTACCCGTTGAGCCCGACAATCTAGCCAGCTTTCTATCCACCTTATAGTCCATTCATCCAGCCCATACTTCTTTAACTTGCTGGCAAGAATACTGTGGGAGACCGCGTCAGAAGCTTTGCTAAAGTCAAGGAACAACATGTTCACTGCTTTCCCTTTATCCACAGAGCCAGTTATCTCATCATAGAAGGCAATTAGATTAGTCAGGCATGACTTGCTCTTGGTGAATCCATGCTGACTGTTCCTGATCACTTACCTCTCCTCTAAGTGCTTCAGAATTGATTCCTTGAGGACCCGCTCCATGATTTTTCCAGGGACTGAGGTGAGGCTGACTGGCCTGTAGTTCCCCCAAAAGGGAAGAAGGAAGATCCTGGGAAGACGTCTCCATGTGGTCTCTTTCCCTGTTCTTTGTTTAAAACACTTGATGGTGGCAGCATACAGTTCAAGGAAAAGGCAAAGTTTGTACCTTGGGGAAGTTTTTAACCTAAGCTGGTAAGAATAAGCTTACGGGGTCTTTCATGCAGGTCCCCACATCTGTGCCCTTGAGTTCAGAGTGGGGAGGGAACCTTGACAGGCTCTCATAAAATTATCCAGATTGTCTAAGTTTTTTATTATTGTACTAGAAACTCCATATCTTAACTCTCTTGCTGTATTTTGTTACTTCTGTTTTCAACAGAAACCAGGAAGTGCGGCAGCACACAGAAGAAGATACAAAACTGAAATTTACACACCTCAAATCAGTTTCCAGTTTGTTTCGTGTTTAGGCAGAAATGAAGTCACTTCCTAACTTAAAATCAGAACCACTTGCTTCACCCATCCCCATCTAAACAATATGTTCAGTTGGTGGCGTCATTACATAACTATTCTTTAGTGTTGAAAGTTTTCATTCAGAAAAATGTTTCTTTCTGAGGGAAATGCATGGGATATTAATGGGATATCAAGCTTTTCAACTCTGATTCACTGGTTTGAATTTCAGCTGATTGGTAGTTACCACCACGGTTCTTTATCAGCTTATGTGTAATCAGTTAGGGGTGTCCAGTTTCAAGTGGACAAATACTAAGCAGAGTAGTCAAGCAATGAATGAGTGTGTAGTGAATGAAAAGAGTGCTATCTTCACACTACAGAACAGAGGCTTATTGGCAGAGCCATGTCTTGCTCTACTACTACCCATGTTGTACCTGGTCTGTGGATACACAAAGGACTTCGGTCCCCAGAACTGTCATCCCATCACTTCCATTGCCAAAAAAGAATTTCCTTACTATATTTCCAAGGAAAACAAATGTTTCCATCTAACTCTTTGGAGTGCTTAATACTTCTGACTTTGTTCTGAATTGGTATAACAGTAAAAGAATACATCTAGGTCAGTTTCCATTGTCAAATGTATTTTCTTTTTACAAATTGGCTATTCTACCATTGTTGCTAACTTTGGGGACTGAAATAAAACCACCAGGAGGAAAGAAAACACAGCAAAGCATTAAGCATTAGAAGATAAATCACTGCCTTCAGTGATGCTCCTTGCTAAAAAAATTGCTTATAAAGCTTTTCTAGATTTCACATTTGATTATGTTCATTTTTAGGGTGGTTTGCTAGAAATGATGCCAATTTTCCTTTGGAGTAAAGTTAGTGTTGATGAAATGTTTTAGCCCAACAGCCCTAGAGAATGAAGTGCTCCATTTATCTACAGCAGAAATATGGCACATGCAGTAAAAAGTGCAAGATTGTGTATCTGTCAGCCAAAAGGCCCCGATTTACACATGGAAAACACCACCTTTCAGGGTGAAAAGGTGGGTCAGTCTCCAAGCCAATTCAAGCATTTGCCTCTCATATGAGACTATTAATAAGGGTGGGCAATTGGTGCCAATTTTATGATGATTTTTGTGCTGTGAATTTTTCCACTAGGAAAAGTGCAGAGGACCCTAGCATTTCACATAAGGCATCTGTGTCACCCACAGGCCTTCAGTGAATATTCTTCAAATGGTACTGTTTTTTGCTCATAACAAACTGGCTGAACTCAAACCCATAACCAAAAAATGAGAGGCGCCGTGGCCCCAGTCCAGCAAAGGATTTAAGCTTGTGCATAATTTAATGCACATGAGTCGTCACACTGACTTCAATCATACTGTTTACGTGCACAAAGTTAGGCACACGTTTGAGTGGTTTGCTGGATTGGGACCCATGCCCATTACCAGCCTCCTGAGCTATCACATTCCTTTGATTTTTTCTTTTCAAACTAATCCATTTCTGGTAAAAACTATAATATTACTGCACTGACAGTCTACGTATGCT
Source organism: Lepidochelys olivacea (assembly GCF_965140295.1). Taxonomy (NCBI): domain Eukaryota; kingdom Metazoa; phylum Chordata; order Testudines; family Cheloniidae; genus Lepidochelys; species Lepidochelys olivacea. The sequence continues at coordinate 109,457,002 of NC_140412.1, read as the reverse complement.
ATAAAAGAAGATGATGTATTATTAGTAGTGCCATTCTTATAAAGTATTAAAAAACACCAAAAATCAACTCACCAGCATAATCCTCTTAGCATCAAGAAGAAGGAAAAAAATATGTAATTGGGGAAGAAAGAATTAAAAAACACTAAATAATCCTAAGAACAGTTTATAAATGCCAAAGCAAAGCAGTCAGAAAAGGACTTATAATAAAACATGCATGTTTCACTCTTTCAAAAATGGGATAAAACAGCTTTGCTGGTAGCTGGCCCTTTAAAGCTGGAAGAAACAACCAGCTACAGCTATTCTGGAAGCTCTCTCCCTTTCAGAGGGAGAGGGGCAGATGAAGGGTGACCAGATGTCCTGATAAAATCGGGACTGTCCCGATATTGAGCAGTTTGTCCTGCGTCCTGACCGAAGTATGGTTGGGATGCCATTTGTCCCGATATTTTGTTTGGGGCGTGTCTTTCCCCGCCCCCCACCTTAGGCGGCAGTGACAGGCAGGGGGCATGCCTTTTTAATTGTTACACTCACCCTGCACATCCAGCTCTTCGGCAGCAGGTCCTTCAGTTGCTGACAGACTTTGGCAGTGGGTACTTCTTTCTTCGGTGGCAAGATTTATTTCCCACCGCCAAACGTGCCAGGTGAGTGTAACAATTGAAAAGGCACTCCCCCTGTGGCGGTCCTGATATTTTGTATTTAGCATCTGGTCACCCTAGCCAGAAGGCTCCTTTCACATTGTTTTCCCAGCTTGGCAAGAAAGGGCTTTGGGATAATCCAAGGACCGTCTCCCCAGAGTAGAATCAGAATGAGGAAAGAGAAGGCTTGGGGCCACTCACCGGGACTGGTCTATTGCACTATCAAGAAAGGAATAAAGAGAGCAACAGTCTACCCCACCCAACCAGACAAACTTAAGGAAGAAGCAGCTTGGGCCAACCTGGCTTGCTGCTTCCTTGGACACTGAGGGATTGGCAGATAGGAAGATAACCTCAGACCCACTCTACCACCAAAGAGTAACTTTAGAACTTACTCCCCCAACCCCACTCAAGGTGAAGAAGGAGATAAGTAGACCCTCCCCACCTCTGGCAAGTTGCTGTTGTGCAAGAACACACACAGGTACACCTCACTGGCTAATGGAAATACTGAGTCATTCTAACATCATGTATTATTTACTTTGAACAAGTACTTCTTGAAAGATTAAGTAAACAAGATTGCAAGACAACCCTTTGTGGCATTCTTTTAATTGTATTAAATTACAGTCCTAAAATAATTTAATAATAAATTATAATAATTGTTAGCCAATACATATATGGTAGGCTTAGTGTTAATATAAGTATTGGGAAGCTATGTCAACTGAATGTATTATACTCTCCCTACAATTCTGTCCACCCATGTCAGGTATCCCATAAGATGATGCACTAGTTGAAGTAAGCTTTGGCTTAAGGAGATAGGAAAACGGTCTGGGTCGGGACATATGAGTATTTTACCATATTAACAGGTAGGGAGTTATTCTCACAACTGAAATTTCCCAAAGGAAAAGGACAAGACATATGAATATTCTACCCTGGCATAAACCTAAGAGGTTCCTTCATGCTCCTTGGTACCTGGAGTGCATGCGTTCAGAACAATGAGATAAGGGGTACATCATGTTACTGAAAAAACAAGGTAGAGGGCAGATTGGTTAAATCTAGTTTCAGATGATGTGCACAGTACCTTTTACTTGTCAACGGTTAGGGGATAAAAAGATGGCTTTAGAAGTATAAATTTGGGAAGCACACCTTCTGTGTAAAGTGAAGGTAACAATACTACATGAGGTGGCTTCCCAGAACCTGGTATCATATTGAAAGTTTTTCCCTGTTCTTTATTATTATTGGCTTATATCGATAAACCTGAGTGATACTAGTTAATTTGCCTCTTGAATATATTTCATAATGAACCAAAGTGTGATCAAACAATTGACTATACAATTTATCAACAGACATAGTATATGAGCTGGATACTCACCCAGAGAAATCTGTAGTGAGAATACCATAATTAAATATGTAAATTCGGCTAATGTGACACAATGTGAGGTATCCCATGGCTACCACAAAGGAGTACCTAAACAGAACATACAAACAAACAGAACAGTTACCCACCGAAGCAGAGTCAAGACTTTACATTCAGTTCATACAGGCAAAACAAAAAACGAGGGTAAATTTATACATCAGAATGATAATCAAAATTGAGACACTCAAAATTACTAGTCACTTTGGAAAATTATGTCCTAGAATTCAAGTATTTGAAGCCAGATAACATTTAACATACTGCTGAGATTATCCATTCTCCTTTCTGTTCTGTGTACACACACACAGACCAGAAATACTTGAGACTCTCATATTGCAAATCTGTAGGAACCAGGGAGAGAGAGAGAATATAATTATGCTTTAAGAGTACATAGTAGCTGTGCATTGTTTTCAGTGACATTTGGAAGACAATTTATTTTGGCTTTACATGCTCAAATAGGCTGTTATGCAAAGCTCTGCACCCAGGAAGTATTCTTTAACTAGGGTTTGAAAAGTCCACTCTCTGGTTTGTGTCCTGAATGAATGTAAAATTAGGTTAGGCAGGATGGCTACTGGCACCCCGTATTCTGACATTCTAATGGTTTAAGGCAGTGATACTCAGACCTCAGTGGTTCAGGAGCCAGATTGGCAATCAGCAGTACCCAAAAGAGTCACAGTAGCATGAATTCATTGTTTCATTAAATATGAATAGTACTATAGTAAAACAGTATGAGAGGGGAAATAGTTCATACTACTGTGGCTCTTTTGGGTACTGCTGATTCCTAATTTGGCTTCCGAACCACAGAGGTCTGCCATATCTATAATTCTTACAGCAAATAAGTTAGTAGCTTAGTGCAAGTTCATAACTTATTGGTTAATAACATAGTAAAAGCATCCTGATTGGTTAACAATTAAATCACACTGTGTTTTGGTATCATGTGCTGCAAAGATATGCAGGAGACACGTTAAAGAGATCATGGGCCACATGGGAATGCGGCTCATGGGCCGCAGTCTGAGTATCACTGGTTTAAGGAGTGCAGTGTTGCAGATCCTTGGTGCAGCACAAGGAGGGGTGATACTCAAATCCTGTTACTTCCTCTACCTCTCCTCATTATCCCCATCCATAACAGAACAGGAAAGAGGCTGCTGGCAGAGGTAGGTTGCCAATGAGAGCCTGGAGACAGAGAAGAGCAGGAAGAAGACCAACAGAACCAAGATTCAGCAGAGCAGAAGGGAGCAGCAGAGCACCAGGAGGCTGAAACACCAAACTGAGAAGAGAACAGCAGGTGATCCTAAGAGCCGATCTAGAACTAAGGTCTTCAGGGTCCAACACCACATCAGCAAAACCAGCCAGCTGGAGACCAGGACCACAGAGCCCAAGGGGGCAGGCAGGAACCTAATGATTGGGAAATCAAGGCCTTCACACCCAAACAGCAGTGGCACAAACTGACCAGCAGAAGACCAGGCAGGCAGACTGGCAAGTGTGAGGCTGTAGCCACCAGGCCCAAGTCAGGATGAACCAGAATGGGGAACAGAACAGAAGATGATATGACAAAAGAACTGGCCAGCTGCGGGGGTGGGGGGGGGGGCAGGCCTTTGTCCATTTAAGGGAGGTGCATTTAGGCTCACCAGTGACTAATTACTTACCACCCAGGTGATGAGTTTCAGGTGAGAGATCAGGTGACAGCCTGCAGGCTCACCTGGTTCTCAAATAAAAGGTCAGCAAGTAGCTTCAATAGGGAGAGAGACCTGCATGTAGCAGGACGGCTCCTGTAGGAGACCCAGTGTTAGGATGAAAGTCCTGGAAGGCGATTCTCCACACCAGCTAATTGTAAAACCTGGCTGGAGACACCTGTTGTATGAGCAGGGCAAGAAACCTTATGTGGAAGAGGCTTTATGAGGAGCCAGGCAGCAGGACCTTATTTATCGGTTTTGAGTATTGATTTTAAAAAATAAACCTGTCCCTGGGTTTGACCCACTACAGCCCTCCTGGCTCAAACCAGTAGAGGAAGGCAGAACACCAGCTGTGTCGGGGTAGGCAGCCTATGCAGAAACTGGACTAATGGGGAATAAGAAGGGTGTAGATTAGATTCATTCATGTATTCATACTTTCGTTATTTCCCTTAGTCTCCTTTTTACCTCACTCCATGAGAAATCTCTCGCCCGAGAAAATATACTTTTTTATATTCCTATTATTAATATTCTTGTACATTGCTGAAGGAATGGGGCAAGGCTTGGGGACCCAATGTATTAAAACTGTATGAATAGGCTCAGTCTTTAAACCAGCCGCTGTTGGCTACATTTTTCAAGCCCGTTTTAATCCATAACATTTATCATTTAAGTTACTTTTCACGTTACCTCAATTAATTTGAACATGCTATGTTTGAGCTACAAAACTATTGCTAAGAGTGGGGAATGGCTCTGTTCCAACTTCCCCAGCCCTGCTAAGATTTTCAGCATGTTCCATCACAATTTCAAACCAATGCAGTTCAAAGTATGACTCACTACTGCACTCCAATAGCCAACAATATTATGTAAACTGCCTTCATTTGTGCTGCAACATATGCTATTTTTTCCATCATGAATAATTGGCTAAACAGTAAGAGTGAGAGGAAAATCCTTTAACTTGAATGTATGCCAATTTCTTCTCATTCTCCTATGCAGGCATGAATAAATATTGAATTTCTAGCTGTAGATTTGGTTTCTACAACTTGGTCCACTGATCCAGAACAATAGATTGCTCCCTTCTTTCCCCAAGACACAGGCACCAGTACTGATCAAGAAAGAAACAAAGCGTATTTTAGCATCTTTTCTCTCTGGTCCCTTTTCACACAGGCAGTGTAGTGCTAGTTATCAACTACATCAGGATTTCTGGGTTCTAGTTCTGGCTCTGCCTTCTGAATGTGCTAGGTAAACCCTCAGAGAGCCCCTACCAAATTATAAGCAAGCACAGGGATTCTGTCTTCAGGTACAACTGCAGTGACCACGGGCGTATGTCTAAGCCAATGAAGGTGAGTTCTAAAACTTGCACAAAGAGAGTAGACAAGAGGATATATATTACAAACCAACACTAGACCTAATGGGAGCATTAATCCAACAGTCTAAGCAATGCCCAAGTCAACCCAAAACAAAAAGGTGGAATAACTCTCAGGCTGCCAGCTGACCTGTTCCTCTGGATTACTTACATAAACCACTTTTCCAGGTAACATTACTACCTCCATATCTTCAACTAAGAGCTCAAAATAACAGCAAGTGAAAAGCAATTCCACATGCAGAGAGAGAAGGGATGAACACTAACAAAGAACTATCACTTGAAGAACTCTGAGACAATACATTATCTGTGATTATGTTTTGCAAAATATTGCAAAGAGAACTACTCTACTGCCCTGTAAATCTCTTCTACTGATGCTTCCTATCTTCGTACAAGAATCAGCTATGGTTTCAACACAGTTTGCCAATTCTGATCAAGGTACCATCTGCCCAATAAGGTTCAGTGAGACACTAAACATACACCTGGCTAAGGTAGTTTCAGAAACTCTAGGTACCTTTCTTTTTGACCCTAGCATAAGGAATAAATAAAATCTGACAGTCTATAACTTTTACTTTTGGGCTGGTGATGGTTCAATGCTCTCTTGTCATCAAGGCAATGGCATTTCCTGTATTTGCAGTTCTGGGAAGCTCTGTGTTCAGTACCAAAATACTGACTTGTTTCACAAAACACAGATTTTGAACTGCCTGTGATCTTATTCTGACTGCCTAACTAACTCAGGGATAAATGGGAAATGCATAAAGGCCAAACAGCAAGAGGGAAAAATTAAAAACAGGTTTTTTTTAAAACCCATCCTCCAGGACACAATACTGAAGAGAGTGTGGCTTGACATAATCTCCAACAACAACTTAAAGACAAGAGGTCTCCATGTAAATTGCTGAAGCTGCAGGAGGCTAAACTGGGCAAAGTACAAAACACCCTCCCTCTCTTTGGTACAGATGTGATACACTAACTAAAAATTCACAAAATTTAGACAATACAGTGGATACTCTAGTTAAATCCATAAAACTGCTGCAACTGAGTGGAGATGGTGAGAACAGACAGATAAGATACAAAAATGAACTTCTGGGTTGCTGCCAGCCTCTGGATGGAACAGGGTAATTGAATTCTTGTCCCCATGTAACTTTACCTGTGGATGTTGGGAATACTCGCAATGTTCATGATGCCATAGCTCATTATCACCAGTACAAAAATATGGATTGAGTACCTTGAAAACAAAAAGATAAACATTTAGATAGTCTAAAAGTAAGACTGCAGGGCTGATGGGAAAAAAAATCCCTTTTCTGCCATGTAACCTAACTAAATTTGAAATACAGCTGGTAAACATGGAACCACCCCACAATGCAGTTTTTACAGAGTGACTAGAACAGTGCTTCGAATAAGAATCCTGTCAACCAGTTTGGGTCTAAAATGTTCTTTTTTTAAAATAATCAAATTGAATACTCAACAATGGATGCATCTCCTCTAATGAAGATATATGTTTATGTCTTCTTAGGCGATGGTGTCTCTTTGATGCCTGCAGTAAACTTGTCATAGATAAATACAACATACATCTACAAGAGAGACAAGGGAATATCTTTTATTGGACCAGCATCTGTTGGTGAGAGAGACAAGCTTTTGAGCTACATAGAGCTCTTCTTCAGCTTGTCTCTCTCACGAACGGAAGTTGGACCAATAGCAGATATTACCTCACCCACCTTGTCTCTCTAATGTCGTGGGACCAACAGGGCTACAACAACACTGCAAATATACATCTGCAAGTCATTACAGTTTGTTCTGGGCTTTGGGGCGGTTAGGTGGTGGTTGTTTTGCAGGACTGCAACACACAAGTTGTCTCAGGACTGAACACAAATGATCTAGGAAAACTGACATGAAATAAAACATAATTGCTAGCATAATTTGTTTATCTGAAAGTTAAATACTCACCATCCAAAACAGAAAACAGCAAAGTATATTCCAAAGAGAGTGGCAAATGCATGACGAACAACAGAACTGACATTGCTGGGGCTCAAATAAATTCGAAACCAAAAAGCAGCGAACAAGGCAAACAGCTGACAGGCTACAAAATTGACCTAAAACAAAAACAAACAAAAAAAGAAATTTGGAATGTTACTTGGCCATAGGCTTCATTGTTGGAGATCACAACAGCTTCCTCTTGTGACTCTGGAAAAAGCTATATAGAATTTCTCACCTATGACAAGAAACCAGGGTAGATCCAGGAGGAAAAAGAATAAAGGAGTTGACCTTGTTTCATGGGCAAAGCTCCCAGTAAAGTCCCTTTGAAATGGGAGCTTTGCTTGACTAAGGCCAAAAGGATCAAACCCTATGGGCCAGAATGTGGGTCATTTAACAGTCCCATCCAGGAGTAACAGCAGCCCCTGCATGGCTGTTTTTTTATCCTTCCACACAGATGGGCAGGGATGGAAGTGGGTAGAATCTTGGTTCTTCCCCCCACTCACCATAATGCACCAACCTCCTTGAGGCCTCTCCTCCCGGTGCATGCCCAAACAGCAGTGGCTGGAAACAATAAGGCCCATAATAAGGAGTTCTGCTAATTAAAACAGAAATTAGCCACGGTAATGGGTACTGCCAACCTCAAGAAAGAGGCTTGTGAGTGCAGGAGACAGAGCCATCAAGTGGAATTCACTCTCAGAATAGCCACAAGCCTCCGTGCATTCAAAGCAAAACACAAAACTTGCTTCTGCCACTGCCCTTCCCCTCAGTTGCCCCCCAAAAACCCCACAGAGTTAAAACAAATAAAGCTCTTTTGTTTTTTCTAATAAATGTGTAAGGTGCTCAGATACCTCAGTGATGGACAGGATATGGAAACCTAGACAGATAAAATTAGATTTACTTTATTTTGCTGCACTCGTTTTCTTGAACATTCACCTCAGGCTCTTTGGCAACGTACTAAGCTGTGAATCTAGACCAAGTTAGCATATCACATTGGGAAATCCTTTAAACTAAGGCTGCCTAAGCACTGCTGGGTCTGACTTATTGTCCACATGAAAGTCACATATTAAATAAATAATTCAGGGATGTCGTTTCTTACGGTATGTCTACACTGTAAAGTAAGCCCAGGGTTAGTAGAACTCAAGTTAGTAGACCCTGGGTTTGTTAACCTAGGGCTTGAGCATCTACACTCATTTGTAACTTCAGATTAGGAATTGTTGAACCCTGAGACCCAACCTGGGGCTCCAATATCTACACCTCATTATGCATGCCCATCTCCAATCACCCATATCCCAGCCTTCCTAGCATCTCCCAAAATGTGGCCACTCTAGCCCTTTCTTTGTGGTACAGTGTGGGGAAACTTGACTGTCCAGAGAACAAAGAAAGTTGGCTTGTGTGGTTGTGAAATAATTTTGACAAACTCCCAGACTCTGAGTCCAATAGGGCTGTATCTACGTTGCAAATTCCTGGCTCGACTCAGGCTCAGACCCTCCACCCCCATGGGGTGCCAGGATCCTGCTCCAAGCCCTGGGCTAACACTATTTGTGTGTATACAGAAGGGGGGTTAGTCCTGAGCCTCAGTTTGAACCCTGGGCTTACACTGCAGTACAGACATATCTTTAAGGTCTTTGGCATGGCAGAGCACATTCATATTCAGCATGGTCCTGTTGCAGTAAAAGCAGTCTGTAAATATTTTTTGGTTCAGTTATTAAACAAAACTATTTATTTCAGTATTGATAAAACGGAAATTGCTGCCGCTCTAAAGTTCAAAACATGTAGGATTTCAGCCTCAAGCTCTTTGGAGCAGAGCCAGTCTCTTCTTGTGTCTTTTGCAACCTCGTAATACAGTCAACACTTAAACAATAAAAGGCATCATATGATTACGACTCAGGAGTAAATAGAGGAGCTTTCTCCCACCATGACAATACTTTAAGCCTGTCTGAATAAGGGAATTACTCCTCCCATCTGTATCAAGCATTAAAAGCAGATGTAAAGAGCATCTCAGAGAAAGCCATTTGCAGTGCACAACAAGATGACTTTATTGGTCGTACAAAACCCAGGAACTATTGTACAATTCTTGAGCACAGGTTGCTGTCACATTATGTATTAACAGACTGTTTAAATTTAGAGCACCAACCTCACATAGTCAGGCTTAGCACAGTGCGGGGGTCCAATGAGATCTGGAAGCAGAGGAGGACATCTGTTCCACAAGTCTGTAAAGTGGCAGTATAGCCACTCCATGGCCACTGCTACAGCCCAAAGGCTCAGGTTGTGCCCCATGTATGTGGGACCACATGGGTATGCCTACTTGGCAATGTACTTGCCCTCAAAGCCTGCCCCAACCCCTCTCGTTTGGGGCTGTACATAGGTAAGCTTTGATGGAGCTAAGCTGCATGGCAGGCTGGAATGCTGAGCCGCTATGCAGGCTTCTCAAAGCCCACCCCACCTACCCACAATGGACAGAGAGGGAGAGAACGTGGACTTTGACCTGCGTATCTGTTTAAAAGACAAAACAACAACACCCTGTTTTGTGGGAGCAGTAGTCATGGAAAACTCACCAGGAAAGGCAACAACAAAAAACATAGTATTTACTTTTCCCCCACTTTACTATTTCATTGACCATTCGATCCAAGATCTTGGTTGTGCCTTAGACCTTCAGAGTCACAATTCCCTCCCTGTGCTGCTTTTGGGGCAGTACAGCTACATGTTGCTCCTTACACTGGGATAAAAGTAAAAGCAAATTCCAGCCCTAACTTTCATTCTACTTTCAATGCTTAAAGGCAATTTCTTTATAAGAAACTCCAGTGCCATAGATCTAATTTACATGGAGAGTGATAATCTTGGAACTGTAATTTTCACTTAACCCTCTTGCCCTGAATTAAACTAACAGTAGCCTCCAGCACCATGGTTACAACATGCCATTAACGCAGGAAATCTAATTTAGAAAGCTAACAATTTAGAAGTAATTTACAGTACCTGAAAAGGAAGGTTAGAGTGAGGGAATCAAAGAAGAACAAATTGAAATAGCAGCGCCCCTGAAAGTCATTTTGAAAGTAAATGACTAAGTACTACTCTAAAGGGAATGAGAAAGCAGTATAAATTGGCATGGTTTTCAAGATCAAACACTGTTTTCTAACTGTTTCACAGAAGCAGAAGGATGTGGTTTACAATGCTAAGAAACTGCCTCTTCACTGACTGAGGGCACACTCACCCCTACCCTGGTCATCTCCTCCTTCTTCTCACCGGCTATGACCCAAACGCTAATGCGCATTCAACATCCTTTCCTCCACATCCTTATCCAACTGATAAAGATACTCCAGCAAGAATATGCTTTATTTATGTATTTTTGTTTCATTTTGTTTAGTGCTAATGGGCATAATTATCTAAAATCTGTTCCTTACAGGTTTTCTATCAACCAAGAAACGAGTGTGCCTAAATTACGCTTGAACCATTTTCTTCTTCTGCATCTTGGGCAATATGTAATGTGATGCCTTAAATATATCCATGGTTTTTCACCCCCTAACTATACCATGATAAGACATAACACTAAGCATTGTTTGCAATTTTATTAGAGAAAACACCCATGCAATTTATATATATATTTAATACAGTAGAACCTCAGAATCACGAATGCCTCTGGAATGGAGGTTGTTTGTAACTCTGAAATATTTGTAACTCTGAACAAAACATTATGCTTGTTCTTTCAAAAGTTTACAACTGAACATTGACTTATTACACCTTTGAAACTTTACTATGCAGAGGAAAAATGCTGCTTTATCCCTCCGCTCCCTTTTTAGTAGTTTATTTTTAACACAGTACTGTACTATATTTGTTTCTCCCCTACCCCACAGCTGCCTGATTGTTTTACTTCCAGTTCCAAATGAGGTGTGTAGTTTACTGGTCAGTTCATAACTCTGGTGTTTGAAACTCTGATGTTCTACTGTACCTACACGAGTATGCACAACATGGTGTGGTATAAAGGTTTTATTCACATTGCAGGATCAGGGCCTTAGTTACCATAAGATTAATTTTCAGAGGTCCTGAATGCTCACAGCTCCCACTGACTGCCAGTGGAGTTGCAGGTGCTCAACACTTCTACAAATCACTACCCATAAGTTCAGCTGTGCAAGGCTCAAAAAAATCTAAACATTTATCCACAAGTCTTTTCTAAACATAAAATTGTCACAGATTTAAAGTCTTTTTTCACAGGATCTTCCAGGGCCTGATGCAAATGCTGGCCTCATTGGAAAGCTTTTCCCAGTGGTATAAAATTCCCATTTCTAACCATGTAGTGTGGTTTAAAGCTGCAGCTTTTTATTGTCGAGAAAAATTGGTTTTCATGACAGACCAAATCTTGTCCATTCTCTGCATCAGGGAAACTAATTCTGAGGGAGGGGAGAATTCTACATCTCAGGAGAAGAGGAAAAGAAACAGTCAACAGTACATAATAAATTATCATATGCATATCATATGTTGTGTGTGTGTGTGTGTGTGTGTGTGTGTGTGTGTGTGTGTGTGTGTGTGTGTGTGTGAGAGAGAGAGAGAGTGAGAGAGAGAGAGAGAGAGAGGGTTATAACACAATAAGCATACTGCAGTTTATTATGCAGATTCCTTTGGGACCTTTTGCTTACCATACATATTTGAGGTAGTTAAGTAAGGTTGCTATGAAGAACAAACATTTCCCCTAATTTTCAAAACTGAGCACATGTCTATGCTTTAAAGTAACTTTATATGATACAATTTGTGTGCACTCAATGCTGGATCACAAAGAAGGAAAGTTCATTCCTTCTCCCTGATCCCAAAATCCCTGGCTGTGGGAATTGCCACATTGGCAGAAGAGCATAAAACCACCCTCCTTTTGATTCATACCATTTCTGTTGTTGGTGTTGCTAACAGCACAGTGGAAATAATGAATTAGGGGATTCTGAATGTTGACTTAGGAAAATAATTATTCACTTATCTTAAAAATGATCCCTTCCGTTTCAAGCCTACAATTATTTGTATATTATATAACCCATCTTTTAACTGCTCATGCCCATTCAATGTTGCCTTCGGATCCTTTCATTTCAAACTTCTTCAGCCTTGACAACATGAAAGAAATGCATTGGCTTTCTACAAAGCCGATTTCTACTGAATAAGATACAATAAATGAACCATCAGAGCACATAGTACGCCGCCAAGGCCAGCCTTGGAAAGATACCACCATCCCCTCAGTTTTCATTATTCAACTTGTCTCTTGGTCCATCAGTCAGCTGGTGAAGGCAGCAATATAATGCAGCAGCAAGGCACTCTGCCACTGAAGAAAGAGAGAAGTTGGGGCAACTCCAACCATGCAGTTAATAAAGGAATGGTACTGGATGGACTGCTACTGAGAGCTCCTCAACCAGAGAACAGTAGCTGCAAAGTTAAGCCTTAAGTCTGGGGAACCAGGTAGCTGACATAAGAACGGCCATACTAGGTCAGATCAAAGGTCCATCTAGCTCAGTATTCTGTCTTCCGACAGTGGCCAATGCCAGGTGCCCCAGAGGGAATGAACAGAACAGGTAATCATCAAGTGATCCATCCCCTTTCACCCATTCCCAGCTTCTGGCAAACAGAGGCTAGGGACACCATCCCTGCCCATCCTAGTTAATAGCCACTGATGGACCTATCCTCCATGAATTTATCTAGTTCTTTTTTGAACCCTGTTATAGTCTTGGTCTTCTCAACATCCTCTGACAAGGAGTTCCACAGGTTGATTGTGCATTATGTGAAAAAATACTTCCTTTTGTTTGTTTTAAACCTGCTGCCTATTAATTTCATTTGGTGACCCCTAGTTTTTGTGCTATGAGAAGGAATAAATAACACTTCCTTATTTACTTTCTCTTTGACAGACCAAGGGAATCCTCACTGCATAGTGTTGTCGGTAGCTACCGGTGTGGGGCTCTGCTCTTGTTTGATGATGATAACAGTTGGCTGCGTGCATGTTCCCTCTGTGTGCTGTCCCAGCTCTGCGCAGATAGCTAATACAGCAGACCCCGAGAGAACCCCCAAAAACCACAGACTCTAGTAAGGTACGAAGGAACCTGAGCCAGGTTTATTGTCAAACGAAGCACAGTAATAGTTCCCTGTAGACTCTACAGGGCATACTACGAATTTGTGCTCCCTGGCAATGGACACAGCTCAGTCAGTGGCGGGACACTCCACTGCCCCCTAGGCTGGAAAACGATGTGTGCTCCCGGACCTATTTCTATACAGTTGCAGGACAGATTACTCATCATAGTTCAAACGAATCTACCCATCATGTTGTCTTTTTGACCCTGACTTTAAGATGCACCTGCCTGTTGCTTGTTATGTCTGTGGAGTGTTCTGATGCTGTCTTGGCGCAAGTTCCTCTCATTAGCACTTATGTGCATGTGCACGTGCTTCTAACAACCTTTTCTTGCCAACTTCTGTGAGTGGGACCTGCCTCTGGCTCACAGCCCAGCTTTGCTTAACACTGCCTGGAAGTACTTTGGTTCAGGCTTCAGGCCTCAGACTGGGCCTCTGATACAAGAGTTTATGTTTCAGGGCCTCCTCTTACTACACATAGCATGGATGGTGAAGAAAGGAATTAAATTTCATGTTTTTTTTCTATAGTCATTCTATTTTTCCTCATGAACAATTACTTATTGCGTTTGTCATAGGGCCCTGAAATCCAAACTGCATCTGAAAACCTCCTAACCAAATCAAACCAAGCGACCAACAGCCCACTGTCTGGACTCTGTGAATGACATTATCTAAACATACTCCTATTGATTATATGATTCTCCTGTACTTACAATACTGTAGGTAGGTCATCATTACCAAAAAGAGGTCACCTTTAAAGGGCCCAGTCATCCCCACTTTATTTTTAATAAGAGGAGACAGTGATCTGGCAGATGTGGCTGATCGGCAAAAGGGGGAGAAGTGATCACTTCCAGGCATCAGCCCCCGACCCCCAGGTTTCAGAGCCCCTACGTGGGCATGTCTGAGAACAGAGAGGGCCTATGATGCAAGAGGGCCACTCCCCACCTTATCATTCCCAGACACTCCGTAAGATAAAGCTGACCCCTTTTGCGCTACCCTGTATGTGTTTCCCTTACATTCAACACCCACAGCAGGACGCTTTTAGGGACAGCAGTCAATGGGCAGGGAGCCAAAAGGAGGGTCCAAGACAGCAATGTGCAAAGACCCTGGCCTCAGACAGGTGTCCCAAGATCTCTACAGACCTCAGGACATTGGAGGATGTAGTAAACGGAACCTGCTGCCTCTCCCACCAAGAAACAAACCCAGCTCGCCCAATGGAATGATGAAATTGAAACAAAGCTAGAGGGAATCCAAAGTTTCCTGTTCCCTGCACAGTTTTTTCCAAAGTAGTGGACAAACTGGCCCCATGACCAGAATATTTAGTGATTCATCACATTCCTACAACAGGAGGAAAGCAACAGAAAGGTATGACAGCTCCACAGAGAAGTAAATAGTGTGTTGTCCTCTCTCTTGAAAACTATCATCGAAACCACAGAAAAACCTATATAGAAGAAGAGAGAAAATACTTTCCCTTGCTCGGAAATTCTTGGAACATTTAGAGTCAGGACACAGATGATTTAGAGCTGGTAATTCCCTGGCTTCACCCTTATAATAAATCACTAAAAATACTCCTGGTCACTGCTTCACCCAGGTTGTATTGGGTTACTCACCTCTCGCTTTAAAAAAAAAAAAAAAAAAAAGAGAGAGTTTCTTTCCATTGATCCTGCAATAATCCTAGCACATGCAAAATCGCCCACAAGTCTGACCACAAAATACCTTGCTTTTCCTTTATTATTCTTTCCCCTTATACTTGCTCAAAAACTGACCTCACTTGCCAAAATGTAGGAGAATGGACTAGATTGACAATAATTCTCTCCAAACTCAAAATGGCAGCACATAGTGGCACGTCTGGATAGAATCTGAACTTCAGTGATCTCTGGCTGCCAAAACAGTCCCAGCTAAACAGTGGCAATTAACTTTCAGGCTGGAGTCTGCTCTGAACTGGCCCAAGATTACAGGAATGCAAAAGTGGCAATAAGTCACTTTTACTTCTTGCCCGAAGGTCCTGTGCTGAGCAGTATTCAGCCAGACCTGAAGATCAGGCTCTAAATCTGTTTTACTTACTAAGCAAGTACAGCACAGTCAGCAGCAGAGCTGCCAGTATGCCTTCATCCTCAGGACAAGCAGGTAATCAAAGCTTCAAGACATATATATTGGCCCTGCCTACAAGGGAGCTATTTAGTCCCAAGTACTATGTTGATACCTGTCAACTGGAACCAGCATTGAATCTAGCAAGTAATTTCTCATAGGCCACCAAACAGATGTTCTCAGCGCTCAGGAAAGCATTAAGGATCAGTGATAGTGAATAAGACTAAAGGTTGCAGGGATTCATTCTTAACTCAAACTCCAGGCAGCATTGTTTGGTTAACATTTTAACAAGTGGCCCCCATAGAAATTTCCCCATTAGTCAGACATGTGTATTTCTGCAGAGGAAAAGAAAGAGATTTGGAAGTGTAATCATTTGTTTTCTCCATAAGGCTTATTATATACATAACCAAGAGTGCCACTTGGCAAACAAATACAATTAAGTGCACTTTGCTGAAAATGTTTATACTTTGATTCTGAAAATTAAACAGAATATTTTGATAGCATCGAACAACAGCCAAATTGTGATGTTTGAAATTGGATGTGTGTGCACATGTCTGTGGAGTTACTATTGGGGGTGAGAGTTGGGAATATACCCAAAAGGAATTTCTGAAATATACCTGACACTTCCTGGAATCTGGGCCATTCCAAAGGCAACATTTTTGCTCTTCTGAAGCATTTTTATGAAGTCAAAGGACAAATTCTCTCCGGCAGGGATGATTTAACTCTATCCAGGGAGAGGGTGAACTCCACCCAAAGCAGGAAAATCACCATATCTGCCCCTGCTACTGGGAGGGGCAATTTTAGGGCTGTGTGCACTAACAGGAGCTGTACAACTTATCTCCATGCACATCTCTCAAGAATATTGAACTGTGATACTGTTTTCATGAGTAAATTCTGCTGATTTCCTACTTACAGGGTAAATAATCTTTGTTGTTTACACTCTAAAGTTGAAACAGATGTTCTTTCTGGATTACCTTTAAGAAGCCATTAAAGGAATAATCACTAGTGGGACATGTGATATAGCTGTGGAATAGATTAAATCTGTAGTCACTGGAAATTTAGAAAGGAAAATAATTAAATGAAAAGTAGTCTTGAAAAATCTAACCTGTAACTTAATTCTAGGTTAGAAATCATGCAAGCCTGTATGCTTACCTTTAACGGCTGATTGATCCACGGCTCTATTTTGCTCTCAGCAACTCTTATACTGAACTGTAACTATTCTGTATACTGCACAGATGTTTAAATAGTGCTCAGTTATGAGCAATGATGTTCTGCCACAACCCAGTTCTCTCAATGGATAATACCAGTAACTTCCTATGATAGATACAAAGGAATTCCGAGATAGCCAGGAGTACTTAGAAAACTTCAGTAATTCAGGGGTTTTCTAATCACAACACCTTAAGAGATTAGCTATGAAGCACATTAGTAGCCCAGACTGTAATAATGCCAATGTTTTATACTGATAATAGAAACTTTCATCTTGAAAAGTGCTTTACAAATAAAATAAAATAATAACAATAATAAAAAAATAATATTAATTCCACGCGTCTCTGAAATGCTGCCACCTCTTATGGCAGATGTTTAAGAGCAATACTACAAGCCAATCCACAACACAGGATAGAAAGTGAACAATACTTGAAGGAATAACATAAGTGAAATATAATTATCCAAACTGGAACTGTGCCAGGAAAACAGGACTAACACCCTTACTTTTGCAAAAAGTGCTATAGGATTGTTAATGACCCCCCCCCAAGTGATTGGGACCTTGATTTCACAAATCACCTGAAAGATGGCATCTCCTGCCTTCCTAACCATGGTGCTGGAACACTGGTTCAATGCTGAATCAGAGGGAAGTGCGCTACCGCCACTGGCTTTTCTCTGTCAGTCTCCTTTTAAAGTACTGATGACCAGACTTACCCTGCTTAAATGATGATGTGTAAATTGAAGTGAAATGGTTTTGGAATTGTGAAAAGGAAAAGAAAGAAGTGACGACTCAAGAGGATGTATCTACTTAGAAACGGCTCAAAGACTGCACCAGTGGCAGTCCTTGTCTTTCCAGAAAAGGAGAAGCTTTAATTTTACCCTCTTGGTAGTCACTTCCCCACCTTGCTAACTTAAAATTCATAAGCACCCACATCTAGCAACCCTGACCAACAAAACACTTGTTATACAATATTTCATTTTACAACATAGTTTAGCTAGGTCATGAAAGCCCTTTCATCACTAGAAATGCATCTGAGTTGCATGAATGGAATTACAATGCCTGCTGAGATAGCCTTTCCCTAAATAACCTGAAGTACCAAATTTGAGTTTTAACCAAATTGTCCATGTTGTATTACAGAAATCCAAATCTGAGCCAAAGATTTAGAGAATATTATAGTAACCAACATACGTCTGAGAATCAGCATTTTTATCTATATACTTGCTTACCAGTAGAGCCCAACCCATGCCTCCTGATTAACAAGGATTAAAATACTACTACCAGGAAGCAATCAAAAGAAACATTGGGAGGTTTACTTTGTGGTATACACCCTGTAAATAATTCCTTTAAGTAAAAGGGCACAGAGCTTGGGTGGTGTGACAGGGCCTCCCAGCTATGTGGATCCTCGGGATTCAGAAGCAAGAGACAGCTGCACTGCCAGCAGCCCATGTGTAGTGCTCTGTTGCCCCTCATCCCCTCCCCGCACCACCAAGGCAGCCTGGAACCCCCTCTTACTGCTCAGTAGCAATGCAGAGGAGATTTGTTCCAAGCTCTAACTTCTAACTGGTGGAAATCTAGGGGCTCGCAAGAGATAGTAACGTGAAGAGCAGTCAACTCTGCCTTGCCCCATCCTCAGTCTTCTCCAAAATCCCCCAGAGAATCCCGTGTGCTGGACAAACAGTGCCACCTTGTTCTTTTCCATGTGGTCAGAGGCAGACTTATGCAGCAGCTGACGCTCTGACCCTTAGGGCTTGACTACACTGGCAAGTTTCTGCACAGTAAAGCAGCTTTTTGCGCTCAAACTGCAGACTTCTACACACTGCCATGCCACTTTGTGCGCAGAAACTCCTCAGTTGCAGCACTGCAAAAAAAACCCACCTTGACGAGAGTCGTAAGGCTATTCGCACAGAGGCTCCAGTGCTCTATTGCCAGTGTAGACACTTGATTGCTTTCTGCGCTGTAATTGGCCTCCAGAGCTGTTCCATAATGCCTCAAGTGACCACTCTGCTCATTGTTTTGAACTCCGCTGCCCTAGAGACATGCACCCCTCCCCTTTCAAAGCACCGTTTCCGACAGCCATTGAGTGCTGTTTAGAGAGATTGGGCAGAGAGCCCAGGGAGGGAGGTGGGGGCTGATGTCATGGTTTCCCCCTTCCCCTGCCTCAGTTGCTTTCTGACACTGTCTGAACTTAGAAAACAGCATGCGGACACACACGGTCCCCCCCACATACACACTCCTGTCACACACTCTCCCCCCACCCACTTCAGTTGAAAAGCAAATGGCAATCTAGTAGGATGCCCATGGAACAATGGGATTGGGAAACCTGCATCATGTGATGCTGTGCCTGCCCCATGAGGCATTGCAAACTGATCCCAAAGCACCCTGCCGCCAGTGACACAGTGGGAGAGCTACCACAGTGCCCTGCTGTCTTTGTCGTTGCAAGAGCTGCTAATGTGGATGCGCTCCAGTGTCACAAGGAGCACAGTGTGGACACGCAACAGTGGTTTAATTGCAGCGTTTTAATAAAAGTGGTATAACTTGTGGCACAGAAACTTGCCAGTGTAGGCATACACTTAAGATTACACAGGTCCTGGCTTGTTATAAAATTAAACAGATTTACCAGGCCATTTCCTATAAGTGAATACCTGGCTGGTAAATACAGTGCCTGAGTGGTCTCTTCACACCTTATAAGGTCTCCAACAAAGCAAAGGGCTTTTATCTTCATAGGAATCCTCAAAAGTGTTTACTTAATCCTGTTTCTCCATCACCACGGCCACAGGAGCCATCGCAACCAGGCAGCATTCAGTCCTGGTCTACACTACACAGATCCAGATTCAACCCAATTATGTCAGTGTACACACTACAGTCTTGTTCCGTCCATGTAAGTGACATCATAACTCCACCTCCATGAGAGGCATAGGGCATATGTCAGTGTACTTAGGGCAATGCAGTGTCTGTGTAGACACTGTATTACTTATAGGGGCTGTTGGCTGTCTTGTCAATTTCACGGCTCCATGCTAGAAATTGACAAGGAAGCCAGGTAGCTAGAGCCCAGCTGCCCCCAGGCTCCCCACTTCAAGCTGGGCTGCTGCCTGGAGGCTCCCCACTAAGGGAGGCAAGAAGCCAGTGGGCAGCTGACCCACAGTTCCAGCTGGGAGTAGGGAGGCAAAAGCTGAAGAGACAAGGCAGCTGGGCTCCCAGCAGGGAGTCCTGGCTCTCAGCCCCCTCTCCCCGCCTCTCATCAGACAGTGGAAGCGCTCCTGGTGAGGACGCACACCACCAACAGAAGAAGGGTAGTGTGGACATCAGCTATTGCAGTAATTAACACAGTGGCTGTACTTAGGGCTGTAGTGTAGTCATGCCCTCAATAATGAAAGGGAAACAGGCAGCCAAGCACTAGCTAGATATCTTGGACAGGTTTTGTCAGGTAAGGGCTTGACACAAGACAAACAGACTGAAGCTTCTTTAACTCCTAGAACCTAGAACTCTTGCCAGCCATACAAGTCCTTGGGAGGATTTTTATCTAAATACAGCCTCCAGAGGATTACCCTCTATGGTTTTTATTTTCTCAAGATTCTTTTATAAACAGTTATAAGTAACAATGCACTAACGTGGTAGTGCAAAAGAGATCTGCAATGTTTGTTCAGTATTAAGGGTTTATTTCGGACAGCAAGTTGGAGTTCGGCAAGTCAAATATTTCCTTGTAATATCTGACTATGCCACTCAGACAAGAATACAGCATACACTTCGATTTTCTTTCAGAAGTGAACAACCAACATGCATTTGCCCCTCCCAGTTGGGGCCCATTCCTTTAGTTATGACTCAAATTAAATTCCCCAGGCACCAATGGGAGATACAGGTAAGGACTGCACAATCTTCCAAGTAATATTAGGCCCCAGTTCAGAAATGTGCCTAATTTTAAGCATATGTATAGTCTTATTGATTTCAATGAGATTATTCACATGCTTAAAAAGTTTAACCATAAAGTACATTCCTCAGCTGGGGCCTAAGTTGGTAAGTCTAAAGTTTTGTCTCCCATTTTCCTGTATTGCATCTGTTTTCAAAGTCAATGTAATTCTATTTGAATTTTTCTTCCTATAACAAATACTTTAATGTTCTTTAAAAAAAAACCCAAGAAACAACCACCAACGACCATCAATACCCAACACAGCAACACTCATTATCCTCCCTGCAACAGCCAACATGTGCACACAGCAGAGAGATCAGTAGAAAAAGCAGCATATTCAAGAGGTTGCTCTAAATCAGAGGTGGGCAAACTATGGCCCGAAGGCCGCATTCAGCCCGCCAGCCATTTTAATCTGGCCCTTGAGCTCCTGCTGGGGAGCAGGGTCTGGGGCTTGCCTTGCTCCAGTGCTCCAGCTGGGGAGCAGGGTCAGGGGCTGCTCTGCATGGCTCCCGAAAGCAGCGGCATGTCCCCCTTCTGGCTCCTATGCGGAGGCGCAGTCAGGGGGCTCCGCATGCTGCCCCTGCCCCAAGTGCTGCCCCTGCAGCTCCCTTTGGCTGGGAGCTGTGGCCAATGGGAACTGCGGGGTGGCGCCTGTGGACAGGGCAGCGCGCAGCAGAGCTGCCTAGCCACACCGCCGTGTAGGAGCCAGAGGGGAGACATGCCGCTGCTTCCAGGAGTCGCTTGAGGTAAGCACTGCCTGGAGCCTGCACCCCTAATTCACCTCCCCCTGAACCCCAAACCCCTGCCCCAGCCCCTGACCCCCCTCCCACACTCCAGATCCCTCAGTCCCAGCCCGTAGCACTGTCCTACTCCCCCAAACCCCTCATCCCCAGCCCCACCCCAGAGCCCACACCCTTAGCCAGAGCCCTCAGCCCCCCGGTCCCAGCCCGGGGCCCCCTCACGCACCCTGAACTCCTCATTTCTGGCCCCACCCTGGAGCCTGCATGCCCAGCCAGAGCCCTCAGCCCCCTCCTGCACCCCGACCCCAATTTTGTGAGCATTCATGGCCCGACATACAATTTCCATACCGAGATGTGGCCCTCGGGCCAAAAAGTTTGCCCACCCCTGCTCTAAACTGTGTAAATGATCTAAAATGATGAAGCTGTTGTCACTGTGTAAAATGTAAGCACACCATTCTGGAAAGAAAGTTATTTGATGAAAAATAAATCTCTGAGATGTGGTAAGGCTAGTAAATATGGATTTGTGAATCTGACTTTGGCTGTTGTTGTTTTCAAACCTTGGTCACAGTACATCAATCAGAAAAATGATGACTTTTAATTACTTAAAACATCAAGGAGAACGTTGCAAGAGTTAGCTGCTTAGAACACATTTTAAAGGGCTCAAGAGGGCTACACTCAAGGAAGGTTATAACACACTGCATGTGTGTGTGAGCATTAACAGAAGCAAGGGAAGCAGCCACATTCTGCAGCATATTTCTTCAACTAAAGTGTGAGAGCAAAGATTTTCAGAAGTGACTGGTGATTTGGGGTGTCTCAATTTGGGGTAGTCAAACTGAGATACCTTAAAGGGGCCTGATTTTTCAGAGGCTGGTACTTTGCGCTTTCTAAAAATCAGGCCCATTTAAGGTATCTAAAAGGGCACCCAAAAATTGAGGAACCAAAATCACTAGTCACTTCTGAAAATCTTATCCAAGATAGCTTTGTCATGTGTTTTAAAATGTTCTGATCTGGTGGGTGTAGTCTACATGATCAACTTCCTGCATCTGCAATGAGGCGGCTTTGGTAAACCTCTAGCCTTCCTGTTCTCTCCACCGTTTCAATAGTCTTACTCCCCCAAAGACACAAACCAACAGAGTTTATGGAAGAAGCAGAGGAGAACTCTCTTAAACAATGGTTTATAATTGAATTTTAAAGGCTGATTCAGAAATATTCCACAAAGAAGAACATTCTTGAAAACAGGGATTAAAATTTTACCAAACACCTTTCTAGCCTCAGAGAGAAAGCTTCTAGCTAGAAGCACATATGGACACAAGGGTATGGAGGAGCCTCCAGAGAGGGCCAGAGATAACATTCTAGTAAGGAGTGCCGCCATCCAGCCACAGGCGTAAGAAAGGTAAGGGCTATTGGTATTTCTGCCAGGGTCTTGTGATTCTGTTCCACCCTCATAATTCTAGTACATACCTTTGCTGCTGATTAGAGCCTTCCCAAAGTAGCAATGGGAAACAAGTGAACCTTGGCAGTTTCAATGAGGCCTTCAAAATGCTGAAAAGCAGCAGTAAAACTAACGTCAGACTTATTAATTTCCCTCTGCTGCACATGGCAAAGCTAAGAGCAAAGGCACCTGAGGTGTCTGGCATGCAAACTCCAAACGTCATACATCAGTTAACGTTTGGAAGGTTATCTTGGCAAACATAAGGGCTAGTAACTTTTTTTTAATAACGGAAGCTTAAATTATCCCTAAATTGATGGTGCAGACCCTCACGCTCACTAAAGAAAGCTGCCTGCTCACCATTGGCAAGTTAATTTTTTCAAGTCTTGAGTGCAAGCTTCTCTCTCAACAGTTTAACCCTCTTTTGAAGGGCCTCTTACATATCCTAGCAGCCATAGCTTTGTTTCATGCTTCCAATGTGATGGTGACTGTTCAGAATTAGTCAGCATCAGATGTCAGTCATAACTGCCAACATCAAGCAAATGTCTACAGAAGTGCTGGATAAAGCATCCAGGGTCTTAAAATATTACCCTTTCCTGTTGTCCTCTGGCTTAAGGATAAAATTATCTTGCTACTGCACTTAAAATGATACATCTTTGTTTATATTTTACTTATGCACCAGAGTTTACTTATGTACCAGTTTAACTATTTTTTTTTTAACTCCTTTAGTACCATAGCGAAAAAGAAACCACTACAGAAGATGTGAACATCTGCAATATCCTGTTGTGGTTGGGGTTGTTTGGTTTTTTTTTTCTTTCCTATTTCTGCTCATGATCTGACATTGCCAGCAGCATACCTTTCTTTTCTGGGCACACTCAGACTTTACAGCAGTTTACTCTAGATCTTGGCCCATCTTAGGGTACATCTACACTACCCGCGGGATTGGCGGGTAGCAATCGATCTATCGGGGATCAATTTATCATGTCTAGTGTAGACACAATAAATCGATCCCCAATCGCTCTGCCATCGACTCCTGTACTCCACCGCAGCAAGAGGCAGAAGCAGAATCGACGAGGGAGCAGTGGCAGTCGACCCCGTGCCATGAGGACGTGAGGTAAGTCGACCTAAGATACGTCGACTTCAGATATTCTCGCAGCTGAAGTTGCGTATCTTAGGCTGATCCCTGCCCCTAGTGTAGACTAGGCCTAAGATTCCTGAGCTAAATTCAGTTAATAACTATAAACACATTTACAATCCATCATTCTACCAAAAAAATAGGACAAAAAAAGAAAGGCTTAAAAAAAAAAAAAAAACAGAAGAAAAGAATTTCAGAAGTGAATAGGGTTCCTCCACTTTTGGGTGCCCAACCTGATACACCTAAAAATAACCGGACTTTCACAGGCAGGTGCTCAGCTCTTTCTGAAAGCCAGGCCTCTTTTATGTATCTCAAGTTGCCCATCTCAGAATTATGAGTTGCTTTTGAAAAATCTTGTCTTAAATTATTTGTAGAATCTTACACAAAAAGATTTGTTGTTGTTGTTGTTTAGGCAAAGAAAAAATCCACACTCTTTTCTGGTTTCAAACTTAGTAACCAAAATCATAGAGAAAAACAGGAAAACACACATCATGGGCAATAATCAGAAGCTGTTGGAGCGCAACAGCATGAAAAAAACAACTTAGAAATCCACATTTTATACTCTAAATTTGAAGGAAAGGGATTATTTTGCTTTTCATTTCTTTGACTACTTTAAAAATATGTTTGCACCTTGATTATCCATTGAATCACAATACAGCACAGGCACTGATTTATAATAAAAAACACCACCACCTATCTCTTGTCTAATATTTTCAATCGGTAGAACTCAAAGGCGGTAAGTATCATGATCCCCATTTTGCAGATAAGGAAACTGAGGCACCGGGACGTGAACCAACACACAGCAGGCCAGCGGCCAAGCCAGGAATAGAATCCAGGTCTCCCAAGTCCCAGTCCAGTGCTCTACCTACTAGATCACACTGCCTCCCTAAAAACAATACTCTGTACTTTTTATTTGTAATATGGCATAGCTTGAAGGTTACAACCCCAATATTGTACTTGTCAAATTAAAAATTGCCATATCAGTAAAAAAATATCAAAAACAAAGGTGTAGGTCTTTGCCTTTAGTGCAGTAGTGTACTTTTTCAAGGGGGACGTTATCTTTGCCACGTTTATCCAGATATAGAAGAAGCTATGCTCTCTTTTCCTTTGTATATGAACCAATCTCATTTTCTATTTCATGACTATTGAAGAGTAAAAGATAACCCTTAAGTTTTAGGAGTACTTTTAAAGTGACCACTCTTAACCATTGAATAAAAACAACCTGTCCTGCCATGAACACACCAACAACATATGTACTAAGAGAAGGGCAGTCTGAGTCTATATTTTAGAAAGAGAAAACGTTGAAGGTAGTATTAGGATTCAACATCACAAACTCAGAACTGTACCTTTCCACTTCTTTCCTCAAACTATATCAAATTTGAACATATTGGAGAGAAAAAAGTATTGGGAGAGGAGTTTGTTATGCTTTAAGTTGCATGAATGATTTTAATGTTTCCTTCAAATAAGTCTTATCCACAATCATAAAAATATGCTTTAGAAGAGCTGGGACATCTCCTTTCTAAATACTTGGGTTGCCAACTTGAATTCTCTCTGTGTTTCCTTGTATAATAAGGCTTTAGACCAGGGATCGGCAACCTTTGGCACACGGCCTGTCAGGGAAACCCGCTAGCGGGCCAGAACAGTTTGTTTACCTGCAGCATCTGCAGGTTTGGCCGATTGCAGCTCCCACTGGCCATGGTTCGCCATTCCAGGCCAATGAAGGCTGTGGGACACAGTGGCTAGCACATCCCTCGGCCCACGCCGCTTCCTGCAGCCCTCATTGGCCTGGAACTGCGAACCGCGGTCAGTGGGAGCTGCGATCGGCCGAACCTGCGGACACAGCAGGTAAACAAACCGGCCCGGCCTGCCAGCGGATTTCCCTGACAGGCTGCGTGCCAAAGGTTGCCAATTCCTGCTTTAGACCAACACCATCCAGTTATGACAAAAATTCCTTTTAATGGAATAATTCAGTTTTGATCTACAGTATAGGAATCTTTTAAAAGAGCCCTAAAATAACATGGACAAAATTTGCCATTGCTGAAAGGCTAACATAAGTATAGATTTGGGCCGCTACTTCAGTTTTTCCTACCATCCCTAAAATCAGTCTGAGCTGATTATATAACTGGTAAAATAGGTTTTTGTCATCAGGTGGAGACAGGAATTTGAGAAGTTCCTGCTTCTAGCTCCAGGATGATAAGCCAAATTTTTGAGTTCACTCTGGCTGCTCTGGGCCATTCCAATGGCACAAAGTAGCTGAGAACTAGATGATCTAGATGAACTTTGAACTTGAGCCGCCCATCCTGCAATCAGCGATCAATAGTCTCCCACACAGCCAGAAAGCAATATATATATAAAAATCAGATGAAGCGGCAAAGATCATCCTACTGTGAGGGATGTGACCTTACTAGAAGGTACACAGAAATAGCCACTGTAAGAACATAAGAGCTGCCATACTGGATCGGACTCATGGTCCAATATCCTGTCTCCAACAGTGACCAGCACAAGAAGCTTCAGGGGAAGGTGCAAGAAATAATCAGCCCTTCATTAAGGTCTCAACCTAATCACCAATATGAAGTTTTATGTCCTTCCCAATACTCTTTTTTTTTTTGCATTAGCTAGTATAACTGGATGGTCTTGTTATCCCTCTTTGAATCCTGATAAGTCCTTAGCCTCAGTGACATCCTGTGGAAATAAGTTCCACATTCTAATGGAGTGTTGTGTGGAAAAAGCACTTCCTTTTATCATGATTGCATTCACAACCTTTCAATTTCATTAAATATCCCCACATTCTTGTGTTATGAGACAGGAAGAACAGAAGTTCCTGGTCTACCTTTTCTACACCATTCATTATTTTATATAATTTCATCCTGTCCCCTTTCATTAGTCCCCCTTCTAAAGTAACAATCCCAATCCTTTCAATCTTTCTTTCTATGGTTAAGTAAAAAAAAAGTTTCCCATGTAATTGTTCCTCTTTTTGTTTACGTTGATTGCCATAAAAATGAAATTTAAAAAATACGAAATAGGATATCAATTATTGTCATCTTTTAACTGACACTTCTGAAGAAAACAGTGACAGCTAGCAAAAATATCACCTTCTGAATAATAATACTGTTTCCATAGCTGACTGGAAAAAACTCTCTCAGAATGTAAAGAATGAGGATGCAAATCAACCCTTGTGTACCAGTTACAGCTCTGTTTGGTTTAATTATTACATCTTGACTTGCTCAACCAAATACTCCCAACTACATGAAGGAGAATTCAGCTGCTCCTTCAGAATGGAATGTCTTTCCTGAGCTGATCAGCAAAACCACCACCCTCTCCTCGTCCAAAATGCTCTGGAAGTCCCACATCTTTTGTGATGCCTATAAAAAATTAGCTAACGAAGTTGTTGTTATAAAGCAACTGGGGATAGTCTCCATGTGTTTAAGTGTTTTCAACTACTACATATGTATGTGTAACCATGCATGGCTAAACAGATATAAAAATAATATCATTGAGACATGCCTAATCCTCAACTTGACCAGTTTCCTTCTATATTGGACCCATTCTTCTTACCCTTTGTCTTATGTCTGTCTGCTATTTGCATTTACTTGTTGCATGAGTGATCCTTTCAAATGTCCTTTTCTTTCTGAACTACTAACCCTACTTCCTTCCCTACATCATGGGTCTGCAAGCAGGAAGTAGAGCCCACAGTGGAAAAAAAGCGTAAAAAGGTTACACTTAAATAAAAACCCCACAAATTATTTAATCTCTTGGAAGCCTATTAAAGTTAACAGTGTAGGTAGGGAATATGACTAAATGTTAATATATTGCTTAGACTGTTAAAAGTACAAAGTAAACATTGAGTATAGTGTGGCCAAGTTAATGTTGTTGTAAGAATATTAGGCCAGATTTTCAAATCAGTGGTCCCAATTTAGCCAGCAGAGAATTATGAGAAAAAAGCATGAATGAGTTGTAGGTGAATAATAGTGCCCCCAATTCATTGTGAGTTCAAAAACTCTGCTATCAAAAATGGAGGCTTCCCTTGAAGACTCAAAAATGGAGGCTTCCCTTGAAGACTAGGCCCTTCAAATTTCCAAATCACCTGACTTTTCTGCATTTAATTTCCTCATCCCTAGTGCTACATTAGTGTACAGTTTTTGCATTTAATGCAGTTTGCAGAGCATTTTGAAAGACTCTTCAGAATGAAAAGTGCTATGTAAAGGTAAGATAATTTAATGAAGTGAGAAGCTGCAGTACCAATGGGAGTTGCAGGGAGGAAAAATAGTGGTGGTAACATATAATCCCGATCGATGAATCACAGCTCCTCAGACTTGGTGTGAATGCTTACTACCAGCCTCAACAGGCTAGTGATAAGAAATAGTATGTATGTGAGAGATAAAGAAAGTCAGCATTGAACTATTCTTTAACACTCCTTGTGTCCATAATGGGGGGACACATATATTGGGGGGGTGGAGGGGAACTACTCTTTAAAAGTACAGTTATCTGAGAAGATTTAAACTGATCATTAACCACATCTGTCTAAAAAAATTTTTTTTAAATACAGTGGAAAAGATATATATGAATGTCAATTCATGGAAGTTGTATTAAAAATGGTTCTTAAAAAATGTCCACTTTCATACCTCCCTACATCTTCCACATTGCTATCCTATGTACACACCAATGCCAAACACAGCCTTGGACAAGAGAATGGAAAAAAGAGCTCAGGTCCGATTAGAGCTTTCATCATGGGTCTCGGACATGCAGCGCATGGAAAATGTACACAACCAGTGGCTGAAGTTCCTTTCTGGGCCTGAATTAGCTACTTTTAATATTTTGTGTTTAAGCCAAACTCTGAAACAAATCCAAACCAGTTTTGTTAGATCATTAATCCAGATTCCTCAATTTCCATTTCAGCAATTTTATTTCCACTTATATAAAAACACCCCCTTCACTAAGAAGCCTGCCACACTGGCAGGCAGTACAGTGCTCAGTTTCACCGAGACCTGGAAATGCTACTGAGGCTCATTCCCAGGGGACAAGGAGCACTTTATTTCACACGTCAGAAACCCTCTCTCCCCAGCAATTAAAGCAGGTTTGACTGGCCCAAGAGGAAATCAGCAGCCCTCCTCAGAAAAAGGGAGAGTGGCCTGAATGTCTGGTCTGGGATACAAAGAATACAAGAGAATGTTTTCCGGGAAGAAAATAAAGACTCACTAGAAAAATAATCCATTATGATGTCACAAAGCTACAAGCCTTCACGTATGGCTTTCAATGTAAAAAGTTTCATTCTCTCGCTAAGAATTCTTTTAAGCTGTTTAAGATCTCAGGCAACCCAGATGTAAAAATGGGCTAAACACAGGAATTCAGTGAAAAATGCAGATATGGAGGACAGGGTTACATTTAAAATGGAACTCTATAGTCAAAGCCCGCACTAGGGTTCAGGGTCTCTCTCTTTTTTCATACCACACGTGTCATAAATATAAAGGGAAGGATAAACCCCTTTGAAATCCCTCCTGGCCAGGGGAAAGCTCCTCTCACCTGTAAAGGGTTAAGAAGCTAAAGGTAACCTCGCTGGCACCTGACCAAAATGACCAATGAGGAGACAAGATACTTTTAAAAGCTGGGAGGAGGGAGAGAAACAAAGGGTCTGTGTGTCTGTCTATATGCTGGTTTCTGCTGGGGATAGACCAGGAATGGAGTCTTAGAACTTTTAGTAAGTAATCTAGCTAGGTATGTGTTAGATTATGATTTCTTTAAATGGCTGAGAAAAGAATTGTGCTGAATAGAATAACTATTTCTGTCTGTGTATCTTTTTTGTAATTTAAGGTTTTGCCTAGAGGGGTTCTCTATGTTTTTGAATCTAATTACCCTGTAAGATATCTACCATCCTGATTTTACAGGGGGGATTTCTTTATTTCTATTTACTTCTATTTTTATTAAAAGTCTTCTTGTAAGAAAACTGAATGCTTTTTCATTGTTCTCAGATCCAAGGGTTTGGGTCTGTGGTCACCTATGCAAATTGGTGAAGCTTTTTATCCAACATTTCCCGGGAAAGGGGGGGGTGCAAGTGTTGGGAGGATTGTTCATTGTTCTTAAGATCCAAGGGTCTGGGTCTGTAGTCACCTAGGCAAACTGGTGAGGCTTTTTACCAAACCTTGTCCAGGAAGTGGGGTGCAAGGTTTTGGGAAGTATTTTGGGGGGAAAGACGCGTCTAAACAGCTCTTCCCCAGTAACCAGTATTAGTTTGGTGGTGGTAGCAGCCAGTCCAAGGACAACGGGTGGAATATTTTGTACCTTGGGGAAGTTTTGACCTAAGCTGGTAAAGATAAGCTTAGGAGGTTTTTCATGCAGGTCCCCACATCTGTACCCTAGAGTTCAGAGTGGGGGAGGAACCTTGACAACACGTAAGAACTGTAATACACAAGGGCATCATGGGTCACGAAGCGCCTAGTAAAACTTCGGAACAAGGGGCGGAGCATTTTCAGCAGAGGTCCCTTGCTCTGGAGTTTCCAGCCACTGGAAGCTAGGATATGTCTATGGGCCCTAAAAGAGAGAAAGCCGAACGAAAGATAAGCGCACAGGCCTCCCTCAAGTAGGAAGAAATAATATGGCCACTGAGTTTCTCTCTCCACCCACCCCAAGATGTCTTCCTCCACAACAACCCACAGATCTTTGATGTAACTGAGTGAAGACTGGAGAGAACAGTCTGATTCAGAACAGCAACGATGCTTTTTATAGTTTCTGTGTTTGGTGCTTAAATGCGTGGTGATGCTCACGGTCACGCTATATATAGACATTCTGATCAACCAACTCAGGGCTCCTCCAGCAAATCAAGCAAACTAAGGACTAGAGCTAGTTTTTCAGCTAAATGTTTTTTAATTGGAAAATGCCAATTAGTTGAAACTGAAACTATGTAAGGAAAAGGTAACTTTCCTGATGCAAAAAAATTATGAACAAAGTTTTGAAATTGTCAAAACACCCTATACTGACATTTTCAAAATGTCAATATTTTTCTCTTTGAAATTACTTTTTATTTTGAAATTTAAGTTAGTTTATACTAAAAAAAATATAAACAAATGTTTAAAGGTCAAAATCAAAATATTTTCTAACGTTTCTATTGACCCAACACAAAACAAAGTTTTGGATTTTTGTGTCATGAAGATGCTTGAGATTTCAAATTTTCATCCCAATTTAGGATGGAAAAAATATTTTAAAATTTTGAAAATTCTTGTAGGA
The DNA here is from genome assembly GCF_965140295.1 of Lepidochelys olivacea. Lineage (NCBI taxonomy): Eukaryota > Metazoa > Chordata > Testudines > Cheloniidae > Lepidochelys > Lepidochelys olivacea. Next base: position 109,426,156 of record NC_140412.1, on the reverse strand, counting down.
TAAGAAAACCATTTCCCCACCTAGCTCTAGTAAGGGCACAACATATTTCAAGTGAGGAAAAAAGTAAAAAAAAAATTTTCTTTTACAGTTTGAGTTTGTCCTTGTAGCTCAGAAGTGGCAAATTCAATTTTTTGTGCCTTCATTTTTGCTTCACACTTCACCTATACGATTGCAGAGCAGTTTAAAAATGTCCTAAGCCACAAAAGCAAGGATTACAGAAACAGAATTTTTCAAACTAAGATCAGCAATAGATTAGAAGAGCATGACTGGATGCCCTCTTGCTCTGGGGCAGGAAACATCTGATCAAGAGATTTCCCTGTAGTCATTTTTCAAAGTGACCCTGCAAATTGACAGTAAATTGCACAAGATGGGTGGACCAAGTGAAACAATTTACAGGAGAGAGACTGAAATCCACCAGGTTGACAGAAGTAAAGTGAAAGATCAGCCAGTGAAATATTCTGAAGAAAGAGCTAAATGAATGTCAGAGGCGTTACTGAAGGACAATGGCAGCTTTCGTGCCAGAATATAATTGAACTTCTAGAATGTTAAGCATGCTCTTACAATTTAAGTACGCTTGATAGACTAGCTGGGCAAGGAGAAAGGGATCTAGTAAGCTTTGCATGTAAATAGTTTCCAGTAATTTTAAAACCGATTAGATCATATGGTACATTAGACATTGAATAGGCTTTCAGTTCCAAAAGAAAATCTAGTTTGTTGACATCAAGTTTGTACCTTGCAGCTGATTTTGTCGTTTTAGATAAGGATGGCGGGCTAGAGTCATCGCTGCACTGGTGGAGACCCTGGTGCAGGACCAGACTTGCACCTCCTTTATCCTGGGACTACTGGGAGCCAGTTTGGCTATGCTATTCTGAGAGCTGCCCATCCATATGGGTCTTGCAGAACCTGGGGATTAGGAGCATAGAAAAGCCACAACCAGGCCTCTTCCTGCACCCAACAAGTCCCCAGTATTGGCATCTCCTGTGGAAGTGGAGTGGGGAGCAGGGAAGGTATAGACAGCACTGTGCTTGTCACAGAGGCCCCTAGACTGAAGTAGGCTGTAGAGTGGCTTTGGGGCTACTTTGCACTGGTGAATCAGTCCCACTATGATTAACGTAGAGAGAAAACTTCAGGAAATTCTATACAAAATCCCTAACGTTTATTTTTCCAGATCTTATATAATACAAATGAGAAGGAAAGGAAAGTGCACAAAGTAGGAAAATTTATGAGAGGCTGTTTCCCAACTGCAATTTTATCCCCTGCCAAATGGAAAATTTATCAGGACAAAAACTTTGTTTTCAGTTAACAAGGAGATGTAGAAATACTTACTGCATAATATCAAGATGCTAAGAACTCTGAGGCCAAAATTGCCATCTGAATGAGAACAATGTAGAGATGGGGCACATATTTCTAAGCCAGAGAGAAGTTTGTAATATTATTACCTTATTATTACATCCTTCTCAAACTCATATTGGTGCACAGAGTGGAAATTAGTCTCTTCCATTCCTCTCTGTCATTTGCTGCTGTTTTCATCACCTCTGTGGTGTTGATATTGACTGTTATGCCCTCCCTGATAAGAGCTCTTCTTAAGGTTTCTCTTAGATGCCTTTGTTTCCTCACACCAGTTGGGTTTCCACTTGACAGGTTCATGCTGGAATCTGTTAATGTGTCTACACTGCAATTAGACACCCTTGGCTGGCCTCTGCAAGCTGATGGGCTCACAGGGCTGAGGCTAAGGGGCAGTTTAATTGCTGTGTAGACAGCTGGGCTCGGGCTAGAGCCGAGGCTCCGGGACCCCATGAGGAGGGAGGGTCCCAGAGCCCAGGCTCCGGGACCCCATGAGGAGGGAGGGTCCCAGAGCCCAGGCTCCAGCTCAAGCCTGAATGTTTACACCGCAATTAAAGAGCCCCTTAGCCTCAGCCCTGCAAGCCCGTCAGCTGGCACAGGCCAGCCGTGGGTTTTTAATTGCATAGACATATCCTGTGTGTTGGCATACAGAATACATAGCTCAAATAAATCCACCTTTTATCTCCGATTCTGGTGGAAATGAGCTTCTAGCTGGTGATTTTTTGTATCTCTTTGATGATGATTAAATCTTTCCAACAAATGCCCAGAATCTTCCATAGGCATTTATTTTTAAAGGCTTCTAGTCTTCTGTATAACATTTTATAACATTACAGAGGATTATATTGGCCTGCATAGGGAATAATGCTCAGGTGGTAACCTCAGTCCATGGCAGGGAACATAGCTTCATTCTTCCTGTAAAATGTTATATACCTTTATGGCATCATATAAACAATTAAACAATACTTCCATTTTAACTACATTAAAATAGCATCAAAAGTTAAAGTTGTCCCATGAATGCTTAGCTGTACCCCTCTGTGAATATACATGCAGGATACAGTCTTTAGATTACATTAGCACAGACTGTTCCTCAAATAACTGAATATCAGACAACTTTTCTATAGCCAGTTCAGTGTGAGTCTTGCAATGAGGCAATAAATCTAACAGGGTGGATTTGATTTAAATCAAATTGATTTAAATCACTAGTCAGGAAGACTTGATTTAATCATGGTTTTCTACATAAAAGTCCATTCTTGTTGGTTGTTATAACCTTAATACATATTCTTCACAACTCAGAGATAGATGTAGGTTTCATTTTTAGAAGATACACACTATACATTTTTAAACAGTGATTTATTTTGAAAACTTTTCAGACTAGTTTTATAGCTATATCAGAAAATGAATGATTGTTTGGTTATTTCATTTACCAAATGTAAGTGAAGCAGGTATTTATGAAGTCATTGGAAGGTGAACTATCATTAATATTAACTATCTTTAGATAGGATTTTTCCTCAAAAAGCATTTTATCAAAAAAATACGATTTAAATTAAAAAAATCTGATTTTTTTTAATCATTGATTTTTATCCTAAAATCTAACAGTGCTACTGCTATTCAAAATAACAAATCAAGTTTTCATTTTCAGAGTGCAGCACATTAAAGAATTAAATGAAATGTAACAGTTCAGGACAGACATTAACAATTATTCCTGTATTTAAAAAAACAGCATTAAAATTTGTGTGTGGGCCATCTCATTCCCACTTGCACCCATTACAAAAATTTAATTTCTAGCCACAAAATGTAGTTGTATGTTTCAGGTTAAAGTCATCTACTAACTCACTTACTTCTCTGTCAAAAATCCTTATCTGTTTAGGATTCTAAAGACACAAGGTGGGTGAGACAATTTTTATTGGACCAACTTCTGTTGGTGAAAGAGAGAAGCTTTCAAGCTACACAGAGCTCTTCTTCAGCTTGTCTCTTTCCCCCAACAGAAGTTGGACCAATAAAAGATATTCCCTCATCTACCTTGTCTGTCTAATATCCTGGGAACAACCCTCCTACAACAAGACTAGAGTCCTAAACTCAGTTAATTTGATCAGTAATAAATTGTTGCATTTTTCTCGATTTACTCCTTGTTATGATACACAGCATCCCAATTAAGATTATTTTAGATTCATTTAGGAAAAAGAATCTCTAGTGGGTCATCTAGTCCATTCCATGGTATTAAGGCAGGATTCATTTCATTCTGCTCTATGCTACACAGCCTGGAAGAAAAATCTAAACAAATTAGTGACCGATGAACCTCAGAATATGGACAGTTCAGCTTGAATTTCAACAAACTTACCAAAGATTCTTACCCGGTCTCTTAGACCTGATTCTTATCTGGTCTCTTAGGGTATGTCTACACTACGAAATTAGGTCGAATTTATAGAAGTCGGTTTTTTAGAAATCGGTTTTATATATTCGAGTGTGTGTGTCCCCACAGAAAATGCTCTAAGTGCATTAAGTGCATTAACTCGGCAGAGCGCTTCCACAGTACCGAGGCAAGCGCCGACTTCCGGAGCGTTGCACTGTGGGTAGCTATCCCACAGTTCCCGCAGTCTCCGCTGCCCATTGGAATTCTGGGTTGAGATCCCAATGCCTGATGGGGCTAAAACATTGTCGCGGGTGGTTCTGGGTACATATCGTCAGGCCCCCGTTCCCTCCCTCCCCCCGTGAAAGCAAGGGTAGACAATCATTTCGCGCCTTTTTTCCTGAGTTACCTGTGCAGACGCCATACCACGGCAAGCATGGAGCCTGCTCAGGTAACCGTCACCCTATGTCTCCTGGGTGCTGGCAGACGCGGTACGGCATTGCTACACAGTAGCAGCAACCCCTTGCCTTGTGGCAGCAGACGGTACAGTACGACTGGTAGCCGTCATCGTCATGTCTGAGGTGCTCCTGGTCGCCTCTGTGAGGTCGATCAGGAGCGCCTGGGCAGACATGGGCGCAGGGACTAAATTTGGAGTGACTTGAGCAGGTCATTCTCTTTAGTCCTGCAGTCAGTCCTATTGAACCGTCTTATGGTGAGCGGGCAGGCGATACGGACTGCTAGCAGTCGTACTGTGCCATCTTCTGCCGAGCAGCCATGAGATGTGGATGGCATGCAGTCCTTCTGCACCGTCTGCTGCCAGCCAAAGATGTAAAAGATAGATGGAGTGGGTCAGAACAAGAAATAGACCAGATTTGTTTTGTACTCATTTGCCTCCTCCCCTGTCTAGATCACACTGCACTCACTCACAGAGAAGGTGCAGCGAGGTAAATCTAGCCATGTATCAATCAGAGGCCAGGCTAACCTCCTTGTTCCAATAACAACGATAACTTAGGTGCACCATTTCTTATTGGAACCCTCCGTGCAGTCCTGCCTGAAATACTCCTTGATGTACAGGCACACCCTTTGTTGATTTTAGCTCCCTGAAGCCAACCCTGTAAGCCGTGTCATCAGTCGCCCCTCCCTCCGTCAGAGCAACGGCAGACAATCGTTCCGCGCCTTTTTTCTGTGCGGAAGCCATACCAAGGCAAGCATGGAGGCCGCTGAGCTCATTTTGGCAATTAGGAGCACATTAACCACCACACGCATTATCCAGCGGTATATGCAGCACCAGAACATGGCAACGCGATACCGGGCGAGGAGGCGACGTCAGCGCGGTCCCGTGAGTGATCAGGACATGGACACAGATTTCTCTGAAAGCATGGGCCCTGACAATGCATGCATCATGGTGCTAATGGGGCAGGTTCATGCTGTGAAACGCCGATTCTGGGCTCGGGAAACAAGCACAGACTGGTGGGACCGCATAGTGTTGCGGGTCTGGGACGATTCCCAGTGGCTGCGAAACTTTCGCATGCATAAGGGCACTTTCATGGAACTTTGTGACTTGCTTTCCCCTGCCCTGAAGCGCATGAATACCAAGATGAGAGCAGCCCTCACAGTTGAGAAGTGAGTGGCGATAGCCCTGTGGAAGCTTGCAACGCCAGACAGCTACCGGTCAGTTGGGAATCAATTTGGAGTGGGCAAATCTACTGTGGGGGCTGCTGTGATGCAAGTAGCTCACGCAATCAAAGATCTGCTGATATCAAGGGTAATGACCCTGGGAAATGTGCAGGTCATAGTGGATGGCTTTGCTGCAATGGGATTCCCTAACTGTGGTGGGGCTATAGACGGAACCCATATCCCTATCTTGGCACCGGAGCACCAAGCCGCCGAGTACATAAACCGCAAGGGGTACTTTTCGATAGTGCTGCAAGCTCTGGTGGATCACAAGGGACGTTTCACCAACATCAACGTGGGATGGCCGGGAAAGGTGCATGATGCTCACATCTTCAGGAACTCTGGTCTGTTTCAAAAGCTGCAGGAAGGGACTTTATTCCCAGACCAGAAAATAACTGTTGGGGATGTTGAAATGCCTATATGTATCCTTGGGGACCCAGCCTACCCCTTAATGCCATGGCTCATGAAGCCGTACACAGGCAGCCTGGACAGTAGTCAGGAGCTGTTCAACTACAGGCTGAGCAAGTGCAGAATGGTGGTAGAATGTGCATTTGGACATTTAAAGGCGCGCTGGCACAGTTTACTGACTCGCTTAGACCTCAGCGAAACCAATATTCCCACTGTTATTACTGCTTGCTGTGTGCTCCACAATATCTGTGAGAGTAAGGGGGAGACGTTTATGGCGGGGTGGGAGGCTGAGGCAAATCGCCTAGCTGCTGGTTACGCGCAGCCAGACACCAGGGCGGTTAGAAGAGCACAGGAGGGCGCGGTACGCATCAGAGAAGCTTTGAAAACCAGTTTCATGACTGGCCAGGCTACGGTGTGAAAGTTCTGTTTGTTTCTCCTTGATGAAACCCCCCGCCCCTTGGTTCACTCTACTTCCCTGTAAGCTAACCACCCTCCCCTCCTCCCTTTAATCATTGCTTGCAGAGGCAATAAAGTCATTGCTGCTTCACAGTCATGCATTCGTTATTCATTCATCACACAAATAGGGAGATGACTACCAAGGTATCCCAGGAGGGGTGGTGGAGGAGGGAAGGAAAATGCCACACAGCACTTTAAGCACAGCACTTTAAAAGTTTACAACTTTAAAATTTATTGAATGACAGCCTTCTTTTTTTTGGGCAATCCTCTGTGGTGGAGTGGCTGGTTGGCCGGAGGCCCCTCCACCGCGTTCTTGGGCGTCTGGGTGTGGAGGCTATGGAACTTGGGGAGGAGGGCGGTTGGTTACAGAGGGGCAGCAGTGGCAGTCTGTGCTCCAGCTGCCTTTGCTGCAGCTCAACCATACACTGGAGCATACTGGTTTGATCCTCCAGCAGCCTCAGCATTGAATCCTGTCTCCTCTCATCACGCTGCTGCCACATTTGAGCTTCAGCCCTGTCTTCAGCCCACCACTTACTCTCTTCAGCCCTCCACCTTTCCTCCCGGTCATTTTGTGCTTTCCTGCACTCTGACATTATTTGCCTCCACGCATTCGTCTGTGCTCTGTCAGTGTGGGAGGACAGCATGAGCTCGGAGAACATTTCATCGCGAGTGCGTTTTTTTTTTCTTTCTAAGCTTCACTAGCCTCTGGGAAAGAGAAGATCCTGTGATCATTGAAACACATGCAGCTGGTGGAGAGAAAAAAAAAGGGACAGCGGTATTTAAAAAGACACATTTTATAAAACAGTCGCTACACTCTTTCAGGGTAAACCTTGCTGTTAACATTACATACATAGCACATGTGCTTTCGTTACAAGGTCGCATTTTGCCTCCTCCCACCGCGTGACTACCCCCTCAACCTTCCCCCCTCCCTGTGGCTAACAGCGGGGAACATTTCTGTTTAGCCACAGGCAAATAGCCCAGCAGGAATGGGCTCCTCTGAGTGTCCCCTGAAGAAAAGCACTCTATTTCAACCAGGTGACCATGAATTATATCTCACTCTCCTGAGGATAACACAGAGAGATAAAGAACGGATTTTGGTTGAATGCCAGCAAACATACACTGCAATGCTTTGTTCTACAGTGATTCCCGAGTACGTGTTACTGGCCTGGAGTGGTAAAGTGTCCTACCATGAAGGACGCAATAAGGCTGCCCTCCCCAGAAACCTTTTGCAAAGGCTTTAGGACTACATCTAGGAGAACCGCAAATGCCAGGGCAAAGTAATCCTTTCACATGCTTGCTTTTAAACCATGTATAGCATTTTAAAAGGTACACTCACCAGAGGTCCCTTCTCCGCCTGCTGGGTCCAGGAGGCAGCCTTGGGTGGGTTCGGGGGGTACTGGCTCCAGGTCTCGGGTGAGAAACAGTTCCTGGCTGTCGGGAAAACCGGTTTCTCCGCTTGCTTGCTGTGAGCTATCTACAACCTCCTCATCATCATCATCTTCTTCGTCCCCAAAACCTACTTCCGTATTGCCTCCATCTCCATTGAAGGAGTCAAACAACACGGCTGGGGTAGTGGTGGCTGAACCCCCTAAAATGGCATGCAGCTCATCATAGAAGCGGCATGTTTGGGGCTCTGACCCAGAGCGGCTGTTCGCCTCTCTGGTTTTCTGGTAGGCTTGCCTCAGCTCCTTCAGTTTCATGCGGCACTGCTTCGGGTCCCTGTTATGGCCTCTGTCCTTCATGCCCTGGGAGATTTTCACAAAGGTTTTGGCATTTCGAAAACTGGAACGGAGTTCTGATAGCACGGATTCCTCTCCCCAAACAGCGATCAGATCCCGTACCTCCCGTTCGGTCCATGCTGGAGCTCTTTTGCGATTCTGGGACTCCATCATGGTCACCTGTGCTGATGAGCTCTGCATGGTCACCTGCAGCTTGCCACGCTGGCCAAACAGGAAATGAGATTCAAAAGTTCGTGGTTCTTTTCCTGTCTACCTGGCCAGTGCATCTGAGTTGAGAGTGCTGTCCAGAGCGGTCAGAATGGAGCACTCTGGGATAGCTCCCGGAGGCCAATACCATCGAATTGTGTCCACAGTACCCCAAATTCGAGCTGGCAACGTCGATTTAAGCGCTAATCCACTTGTCAGGGGTGGAGTAAGGAAATCGATTTAAGAGCCCTTTAAGTCGAAATAAAGGGCTTCATTGTGTTGACGGGTGCAGGTTTAAATCGATTTAACGCTGCTAAATTCGACCTAAAGTCTTAGTGTAGACCAGGGCTTAGACCTTTTCAAAAGCTGGGCTACAAATGTCACATAAACGGGCTTGTGGATGATAATTCAGCTCACTCTCTTCTTCCTGGTTCTTGCCAGGACTAGAATAGGGCAAAACTGAAAACAGATAGCTACAGATTTAACTGAAGTTTTCTGAGCTTCCACAAAGATTTGGTATTACATTTGAGACCAAAGTTTAGGATGATTTATACTTTATCCAAATGGAAAATCTCTATCACACATCCTCCTCACAACTGATGCCTAAGCAGTTTTAGTGCAAAAGCCATTCAAATCACTGTCAGTAAGACGTCCCCAATACATTTTGTTCAGAGACTTAGATGAAAGTGTGCTTGGCCTGTAATCATTTGAGTGAGTGTTCCATTTAAACTGCTGCCAAGACACAAACATGAAGTCCAGCTGCAGTGAATGAATTCAAGTAAAAAATAGGTGTGTTAATAACCATGTATAACACACATAGAAAACATCAATCATTCATAGATACTAAGGTCAGAAGGGACCATTATGATCATCTAGTCCAACCTCCTGCACAACACAGGCCACAGAATCTCACCACCCACTCCTGCGAAAAACCTTTCACCTATGTCGGAGCTACTGAAGTCCTCAAATCGTAATTTAAAGACTTCAAGGAGCAGAGAATCCTCCAGCAAATGACCCGTGCCCCATGCTACAGAGGAAGGCGAAAAACCTCCAGGGCCTCTTCCAATCTGCCCTGGAGGAAAATTCCTTCCCTACCCCAAATATGGCGATCAGCTAAACCCTGAGCATATGGGCAAGATTCACCAGCCAGATACTACAGAAAATTCTTTCCTGGGTAACTCAGATCCCACCCCATCTAACATCCCACCACAGGCCATTAGGCCTATTTACCATGAATATTTAAATTACCAAAATCATGTTATCCCAGTATGTCCCTCGGCCCGCGCTGCTTCCTGCAGCTCCCATTGGCCTGCAGCGGCAAACCGCAGCCAGTGGGAGCCACGATCAGCAGAATCTGCGGACGCGGCAGGTAAACAAACCAGCCCTGCCCACCAGGGGCTTTCCCTGTACAAGCGGCATCCCAAGTTTGGGAAACACCGCCATAGATAAAGGGACACAGTCAAATCCTAAACCGTTTGAACTCTGGCTGAAAGATCATCTTGCTTCCCTTGTGATATCACAGAAATTGCAGATAATGGAGGTACTCAAGCTAAAAGGCCCCTGGTTTAAAAGGGAGGGGAAGCTGTGGGAGTGCATTCTCTCTGAAGAGGCCTTGACACTGTAACTCACTTTGCTAAAAGTCAACAAATCCAGGCACTGTCAAACTAAGTTGGGGGCATGCTAAAACGCTCACCAGGGAGGATTAAACTGAGGTTTTGAGATGGGCATTTATGGTGGGTGGAGGGGGCTGCTGAAAAGGGAATTTGGGTTATCAAATAGACTATGCTGTGAAGGAGCCTTGAGTGGTAACGTTTTTTCTAATTTCAGAGTGGTAGCCATGTTAGTCTGTATCAGCAAAAACAAGGAGTCCAAGGACTCCTCGTTTTTTCTAATAAGATATTTATCTTTTGTTTGTATTTGTAACATTTGTACATGGGTTAAGCATTGTACATGGATAAAAATACACAGTCAAGTCCTTGCAGACATACATTTAACATACTTGTACAGTGCAGTTAAGCACATCTACTTTTATAACTTAATATTGTCTAAAAGATTTCTATTACTCCAAGTCTGCTCTTTAATTTGTTGTATCTGACTCCAATTTACGCTGCGGGGCTGTGGTAGAACTGGTGACTTTGAGCATATCAGGTGGAAGTGTTCTTTTGCCTTATATTACTGGAGGTGTATACTGTGGTGAGCCAATATTTTTAAAACAGAAATCAGCTATTCAAGGCTTGCTTTACTGGCTATAATGATGTCCTAAACACTGTATTATTTTTATCCTCTTTTGCATCTGGTACTCTTGCAGCTAAAGAAGTACTGCCACAGAATCATGCTCCAATTAATGAAAGGTTTGTTAAATAGAAGGATATGTTATCTAATGGAAACTTACAATTAAAAAAAGAATATATACCATTTATGTGGAGACATGGCAACTCTTTACTATGTATGTAAACCAGCAAACCTTGCTAGCATCTCATATTAATATAATGTTTGGTCAGTAATAGTTTTAGTACTGTCTAATTTCTAGATGTGTTGACTAATTAGATGCTCTTTAGAACTCTGCATTATTTTGAAACATGATTCATCTTTTCATTTTTAAAAAGGAGGAAAAAAACTATGTAAAAATGTCATTCTCTTACTCTACACATATGCTCCACGCACTTGTTCAAGATGATTATTTTACCTACATACATTTTTCCCCTATTGTTGTTACAGCAGAGCCAATACAGCTATGAAAGAACATGCCAGATTCTATTTTAACTCAGGCTTCATCAACAGAATGGCCAGCTGAGGGCAGACTGCAGAATCTTTATTAGGAGTCATGTGAAAGTTAGAAAACAAACACATACAGCTTGATTTTTACATCCCCAGCTCAGCTTGTGGTCCTGGCATTTATCGCAGGGTGAAATTCTCCCAGAGGCAGATGGGCCAGGGAAGAGCCGCAATATAAAGAAACTATCACAATTCCATTGTGCTCTGGTGGGTGGATGCACAGCAGGCATGCAGGGTACTCCCAGAGCCCTTTTTAGTAGCAATGCTGAGCTCCAGACAGGCACTAGGGGAGCAGGATGGGTGTGGACAGATTTCAAGATCTGCACTGAACCCATAGCCACAGATGCATGTAGACTAGAGGACACATAAGGTTAATTTCCCTTATAACAGGCAAGAGCCTGATTTAGAAGCCATGGAGGGACCATTAATATTTTAATAAAGGATTCCTACAAGATGTTTCCCTTTATACGCACGATTTATAATAAACGCTATGTTCTTTTAGCCAGAGAGGCAAGTTCTGCATAAAAAAGGGATTAAAAACTGAACAATCCATATTTATTTTTTCATTTAAACAAAAACCCTCTCCCCCACCAAAGGAAGAAGGCAACACCACCTGGCAAACAAGCTTATATTTAGCACAAAGGTTGGAAGTGTTTGCATTTTGTTCCTATCTATATTGACACTATTGCACAGAGCTTAATCTATATCATTTGAAGAGAGGCTAGGTGTGTAAAGCTCTTGTGGGGAGCTCTGGGCATGTCCTACCTCAGGGAAATCTGAAAATCTTTGACACTTGGCACAAGCTGGTGCATTCCAAAGGCAAAAAAAAAAAAAAAAAAAAAAAAACAATCAGATCTTAGAAGTATTCTTATGAGTCCCATGAATCAGTCTTCTTGCAGAAATATTTAAGCAGATTCCATAAGAGGAAGGCACATCACCCCAATCTTTCTGAAAAATTCTGGAGGAATTATAACACAGGGCTTTCATAACTGTCACGAGCCCCTCTCATTACAGCTGACAGGGTGACCACCCAATTCCTTATTTAAAGGGACACTGACCATTTTACACATTCATTTGAAGCTTATGATAACTGCATTGTATTTTTCTGTTGCCCTAAAGTATATGCTTGAGAGACAAGTATATGATATGCTAAGAGAAATAGAGTGAAATAAAGTGGTGTTCCTTATTTTTCATGCGTTTTTTCTCTTATTTCCATCCAACAATTGTGGTCACCCTACCTGCTACCCCACTCCCTCTCGTGTGTATGTGTGTTTCATTATGTCCACTACAATCCCTATAAAGTTCCCTAAACAATGACCATTCAGGCTTTGGGCAATGAGGGGGATAAGTGGTGAATTTTGTCCATAGAGAATATAGTCTTTATGTCATCTTCACTGAAGGGAGGAATATATTTTTGAAAGCTATTCACTTTTCAGTCAGTCTGTCGAATACTCTTTGTACTGTACACTGATGTATGCCGTCCCGGCCAATACGTACTGTTTGTATATGGTTCCTTTAACACTGTTTTAAAAATGTTTCCATCCCATAATACCTTTAAAAATAAGAAAGGAAGAAAAAGAAAAAAACTCTTTGTCCTGCCTCTAAAGTAAGCAGACTGGACTAGCAGATACGTTCACAGATAGGTTTACAGGTAGAATTTACAATAAATCCTGTTTTTTCCTGTAGTTACTAAATACTAGAAATACCAATCTTTTAAAAATATTATTTTTTAGTAAAAAAACCCCACATTATCTGTACGCATGCACAAATTTAAAGTTGCATGTATAGCCTTAGGAGTTTAAGTTGAGGGGGAAGGGAGCAGGGGCTGAAAATTTCTTTTTTATTATTAATTTATAAAAACAATAGCCAAAACGGTGCATAGATCCTGAATGAGTAAAAGAGAACAAGTCAATCTTAATATCCTGGTTTTTGTTGATTTCAACACCTACTCTAAATCTTTGTTGTCTTGGTTTATCTCACAGCACAATCTCAACTACTGAACACATCAGTCTGCTGATATAGCAAACTTCCAGGCTGAACTTCCTCATTGCTGAAAGAATGTAGAAAGGGCAGTAGGTGTGTGTATGCTTGAAAAATGATAAAGAGAAAAGACCAACCGATGTTTTCTCTACCTTTTAGAGGTCAATTTCACAATGAGCCTACAAATGAACATGTGATAGCACAACCCCATATATCATGCCATGCATGAGTGCTCTGAACACTCTTGCATTCCTGTAAGATGCTTTTCTAATATTTTTTTTATTTTGAGAATTGATTACACATCTCAGCACAGGTATTTTGGGGATCAACAGTCCCTTATTATTACGGAAGTCCCTTTTCCTAATCTCCCTTCCAAGGAGGTATAGTCTGGAACAACAGCTGAAGTAATTGGCTACAATTTTATGAGCTACAACACTCAACCCCTGTCCCCTGACACAAAATGTATTCAAATAGCTGCTTTGGTTAGTCAGCTGCTAAGTGACTATGAGGCAAATACCACCATCACCATCCCCCAAAAAAGTGTTAAACTTTCCCTTATTTAGTTCAATATCACTACTTGTAGCAGCATTAATCCCTAAAGAATACTATGACTCTGAACAGTGGGAAGAGCCATGTATAGCTACCTAAGTAATAATAGCTCAAATAAGTGCTAACAAGACAGATAACAGAATTTATTTTTAAATATAAACAAAAATTGTGGAACTAACAAGACACCTGCCAAACTTCAGTGCTTGCTCACTTTGCTTTCTACTACACAGCATCCCCATCTTTCATTCGTACATATCTATTTACCCTGTAAAATCTTCAGCGCAAGGACTTTGTCTTCAGGCTGTCTGTAAAATGCCTTTAACACATTTGATGTCATATAATTATAGTTGTAATTTATAACTAATAAAGCATCCTGAGTTCCTCAAAGTCTACACAGGTTATGCCAGGGTTTTAAAAGTATGTTTTTATGCACGGACAAGAAATATCTTTTAAAATACAAACTGAATTTCAGAATCTAAAGCCATAAGTGGAGAAAAATAGTAGTGTCTGCTCTGCAATCTGTACACATGTTGTGCCCATTTTCCTTTTTTCTTAAAAATAAAATCACAAAGATTCTTGACTTTCTGATCTCTTCTGGCTGCCCTTTCAAATTAACCTTATCTGTCTTTTAACATATATGCCCATTACAAGTTATCTGATCTGTGCATTTTGACCTTGCCTAGGTTTGTTTCTTGAGGTACCGAGACAGACCACCTTTGCAAAATGTCATACGAAATAACTGATCTGTGGCAAACCTCCTCTCTCACATACAGAGCCCTATGTAAAATATCCCATGCAATGTATCTAATAGGTCGCAAATTACTCTTGTACGGCGTGGTCTGACACACATGTACTGATACACATATAAGCTTGCAAAATAAGCCTGGTCTAGCCCAGATCTCCAGTCCCGTCGCATCATACTGAAGGTTATTAGTTCCTCCCAACGTCTTCTCCCTCCCGTTCCCCAGGCACAACCGGCCCCTTGCTGGGGCACCCCTGATCCCCGTCATCTGTGTCGGTTTTACCTGGTCCAGCGGGATGCCCAGCAGCTGGCTGAGCGGGTGCAGCAAGGTGGAGCCCGTGGTTCGGTAGGGGACGCCGGGTGCCTCTGCCATCCTGCATCCCTCCCGCCTGGGCCTCCCTCCGCTCCTAGCCACCGCAGCGCCGGGGCCGGCCGGAGCCCCGCACACACACACACACACACACACACACACACACGTGCGCCCGGCCGATGCAGCGGCGGCGGCGGCGCTTAGGCTCTGCCCCTCCGGCGGCCGCGGGTTGGTTGCGATGCCCGCTCCCGGCTTCCTACTCGGCGGGGGGAACTGGGCGGCGGCCGAAGCAGCATCCTCCAGGCGGAGCCTCAAGACAACCGCCCGGGGCTGGAGGGGGAGCTGGCTGGCGGCCAGACCCCGCCCGCTCGCCCGCCGGAGCCAGCGGGGACGTGCCCATAGGCGGAGCCGCCAGTCACTCGGCGCGCTGGGCGGAGGCCGGAGCGGGCGGGAGCTGGAGTCAGTGGAAGCGCGCGGAGGGCCGCGGGGGCCGCTGGGTGCGCGCGGGAAGCGAGCGGAGCCCCTGGGCGCGGGACACTCGCCGGGCTCCTGCCCGTTACTCCGCCCGCTGAAACGTCACCTGCGCCGGCCCGCTTACTGCTGCGGGGGCTGCGCCCGCCTCTGGGGAAGCACAGACACTCCCGCCCCCCCCCTCCCCCCCGCTGGCAGGGGCTGCCTGGCAGGCGTCTCTGGGCAGCTGGTCCGCACCTCGGCAAAATGATCCTGGAGCAGCGGGTGAGGGGTGAAGCGAGGGGAGCCCTTCACTTGGAAACTGGCATCTAATGCCCCCGCATCCCGTGTGAAACACCGAGTCATTAAAAAAAACCCAAAAACCATTTTCTAGGGCTAATCATGCCCATCACAACTTTATCAAGAATAAAACACTGGGGGAAGAGAGGGGGTGTCCCTGCCATATAAGGTTGTCCCATGCTGTTCGTACAGTTCTCTTTTTTTCTCTTGAAGGGTAAATGCTCACCTTGCAGCTGCCCAGGTTTGTGTCTGGCAAAAATCCCTAGGGAATGTGGGACCTGTAGAAACTGTCACACAATTTAGGTATATACGGCTGAAGAGTAGTCTTTCAGGATGGGAAATTGTACAAAAAATGCCAAGGGATTCCATTTTTTTGAATGGCATGGATAGAATAACCAGGAAGAGCTATCTCCCACTTCTGCAAAAGTTAGTCGTTGTTGGTGTTTATTCATACCTACTGTCAGATGCCACTTCTACTTTTTGGGAAACAGCTGACACATTATGTATTTTTCTTGTTATTTCTTGTTACCCCTGACCTTATTAATGACACTAAGATTGTACTGATAAACAGCATGTGATCCACACATTCAACCCAGAATATAAATACAATTTTCAGCACATCTAGCCTATAGGAATGTAGGGCTGGAAGGGCCCTCAAAAGGTCATCTAGTACACACGCACATGCTGAGGTAGGACCACGTACACATACACACCACCCCTGACGTGTTTTTCTAACCTGTTCTTTAAAACCTCCAGTGATGGGGATTCCACAAGCATCCCTTCTTCAATAAACTTTTCTAGTGCTTAACTATCCTATAGTTAGTAAAAGCTTTCTAAGGAATATAGTTTCCTCTTCAGCTTAAGATAAGCTTTAGTACAGAGGTTCTCAAACTGTGATCCGTGGACCACCAGTGGTCCGCAAGCTGCATTCAGGTGCTCCAGGGATAGTTCCCTCCAAGGTGCACACCTGGGTGGCCGCACACGAGAGAATGAAGGGCCAGCCACCTAATTAGTGGAGCCACACAGGAGTGGTTCCACTAATTAGGTGCCTGGACCCTAGAGAAGACGCACATGTAGGTGAGGTGGTGGCCTTGGGGGGAATAAGGGGTAGGTGTGAGGTGGCAGTAGGGCGAGAAGAGAGGTTGCGGGGGGGGGGGGGGGGGATTTGGGATGTGCAGGGCTGCGGCGGCCAGAGAAAGAGGCAACTTTCCCCAGCTCCGGGGCTGCGGCTGCTGGGGAGAGATGCCCCTCCTTCCCAGCCTCAGCTCTGTGGCTGCTGCACTGGGGGAGAGAGGGAGAAACCCCCCTCCTTCCTTGCCCCAGCTCATGGACTGCCGCAGTGGGGGAGAGAGGCACATTCATTACATTAGAAAGGTAAGACTACTGATATTAAAATATGAGTTGTATGCTTTTATTTGTAGAACAAAAAATGTTAATTACGAAGGGTTTTTTTATATAGCGCTTTTATCCAAAGTGCTTTACAATAGTTAGCTAACAGTACAGACAACATTTCGAAAGATCATTAAGTGGTCTGCCGAGACCCTCAGCAATTTTCAAATTGTCTGCGGAAAAAAAAGTTTGAGAACCACTGCTTTAGTATACTTGGTCAGACATATCAATGTATATATCAAATATCTTCTAAGTGCCTGGTCTCAGCAGCTATTTCCCCAAAGAAATGGCATAGCTTTTCCTCTCAAGTATTGCCTACTCTCCAGTTCTGTTAGCTCTCTAAATCTCAAATGAATCTGTATCAGCCACACTTTAGAATTCTCAAACAGCATATTTGAGGCAAGTCCTGTTAGCATGTTAAATGTGCAGTCACTCCATCTGGTTCCCTAAAACAAGAAGTAACAGCAATGCACACACACTCTAACTGTAATAATAACTATATACATAATAAAATAGTAATATTGTATCGGAAGTATGGTAGGCACATTACGGACATATGAGGAGAGTAATTGAAGGCTGCATAGTTTTGCATTGCTTTGACTGGCCAATGAACTCTTCCAGGCAGTCTCATTAATATATAAACCTTGTCTTTATTCAGACATTTAATCACTTAAACACAATTTGTAACATTCAAGTTAGGTGGTGCAATGTTGATCATAACTGACAGAGAGGCAGGATGATCCAGTCATTAGGGTGCAAGCATTGCACATATAGGGCTTGAGCTAAATTCCTTTCTCAATAAGTCTGTGTGACCTTGGGCAAGTCATTTACTGTCTGTGTGCCTCAGTTCTCCATTTGTAAAATAGGGATACAGTAGAACCTCAGTGTTAAGAATACCAGAGTTACAAACTGACCAGTCAACCACACACCTCATCTGGAACGAGAAGTATACAATCAGGCAGCAGCAGAGACACACAAAAAAAGCAAATAAATACATTGTGTTAAACATAAACTACTGAAAAAAAAAAGGGAAAGCAGCATTTTTTTCTGCATAGCAAAGTTTCAAAGCTGTGTTAAGTCAATGTTCAGTTGTAAACTTTTGAAAGAAAAACCATAATGTTTTGTTCAGAGTTATGAACATTTCAGAGTTACAAACAACCTCCCTTCCCCAAGGTGTTGTTAACTGTAGTAGCACTTCACTATCTCACAGGGATGTTATGAGGATAAATACATTAAAGGTTGTGATGTGCTCAGATACTACGGCGTCGAGGGCCACATAAGTAGTTAAGATAGATAGTCAGATACTGGTCCCAGTAGGATTTACTCACAACTAAGTGATTCAACGCTGAATACAACTTATCCTTGTTAAAACTGGAAATCTTTAAAGGAATTTACCTCTCTGTAATTTTCATAAATCAATCATGATCCACTTATCTGAAAGTGCTGAAAATTCTCTTTCTTAAGACTACAAAGATGGATCTGTTTTACTAGTCTTTTGTCATAAAAAGTTCTTTCAAGTCAAGCTTGACTTTTCCTCTTTAGTACATCTTCTACAATTTTCTGATATCCTCTGCTATGGCTGAACTGGGATGAGCATTTTGTAACAAACCCGAGAATTTAGTATTTGGAATATAAGAACCGTTTTCATGGACTTTTAAAATCAAATATTAATCATTCATACTGAACATTCAGTTTTGCATTTGCTCACTTTACTGTGTATTTTGTTAATGTATCAAAGTATATAATTCCATGTTGTATGTAATACAGACTACAATACATTTCAAGAATAGTAAAGCTCACAAGTAGATGTTTACCACATGCACCCTGTTAATTTCAATTAATACTATAAGCATGGAAGGAATCCTTCTGTAGTTTGTATGTGTATTGTTTGTGACTATCATAATTTCATTACAGATCAGGAGATCACTTTCTCAGTGGGAGGGAAAGAAAAGAGTCTGCAAAATTAACTCAGTCTCCTAGAAGACAAAAGACCTAATGCTTTTAGAGTGAGTCACATGCTATAAAGCCTATGCTCTGCTCAGTGATTTTGGATTTCTTTAATTTGGTATTATTAAATCCTGATTCCAATTCAGTATTATTTGAGAATATTAAAGATTATTCTTTAACCAGGATAAACTGCAGGGTGCAATCCACTTTTTTACACTGGTACAGCCTGTCTATGCTTGGGATTTATGCCTGTGCAACTACACTGATGACTGATGCAAAAAAAAAAAAAAACAGTGTACACAAGACTATCAATCACTTCTCTCAGTTGCTCAACTTTCAGTTTCCTGTGAAGCCACAATCACACCACAAGTTCTGAAGTCATCCATAGGGCTTCAGAGCCAGAATTTCTAATATTAAAAAAGAAGCAAAATTTAGAAACCAAATAAAAACACAGCCTGCTTCATGCATCATAATGAAGCCAAAAAGGGCACCGTTCTTTGCCTGGACTTGTAAATGGTAGCACTCACACATTATAAAACAGGATTTTGAACATTGCATACCACCATTTTTAGGCCATTACTGCAGTTTCAGCTACCATGACTGGTAATTATTTCAAGAGGAGAAAATGATAGCCCATCACAGAGCCTGAAACTGAGTCAGCCAGGAACCTTTGCGGTATGTCAGGTTCTGAAAATGTGTCAGCAGAACAAAAACGAACAGCAAGTTCCCCTTTCAACACAGTACTGCATTGTCTAGTTACAGTGTAAATACTTCTTGTGGCAGTAGCCAATGTTCTTGGTAGCAGTATACTCGGTTGGGTATAAGCCAAACTTACAAGCCAAACACATCAATTATTACTTTTCCTCCTCCTCATACTCTCTCACTTTTTCTCTAAAAAGAAAATATATATCCCCTGGGAAGCTGTTTCCCAAAACCACTTGCTATTTTGAGGTTTCCAGGAAATTAGATCTGCTGATTGATATGGCTATTTTGCATTTATCAACAGATTTGAATATTTTCCTTTAAAACAGCCTATGTAGAATGTTAATTCGGTAGCCAGATCCTCACTAGCCTGCCTGCAAATGAGAATCACTTTCTGGTGGCAGTGATCTGCAGGTGTCCTGCTCAGGGCACACAGTCATTTTTACAGCATGTGCCCACATTGTCCTACAACGCCATGCCCCTAGATATCATTATCCTATGCTAATAACTATTAACATATGCAAATTGTTCCCAGACTTGCAGGAGAGGAATGATGGTCTGAGACTCAGGGTCCAATGCCCCACTCTGTCAAAGATTTCCTGTGTGAGCCTGGCAAGTCACTGAATTTCTGCATGCCTCAGTTTCCCATCTGCAAAATGGGGATAATAGTACTTCCTTTCTTCTTTTTGGTCTTTCTTGTCTATTTAGATTGTGATCTCTTCAAGGCAGGGACAGTCTCTTCCTATGTGTTTTTACACATAGACACTGCTGTAACACAAATAATACTGTAGAGCAAGGGTTGGCAACCTTTGAGAAGTGGCATGCCAAGTCTTCACTAATTTAAGGTTTAGCATGCCAGTAATAAATTTAACATTTACAGGGGCCCCCCGACGGAACCCCACACTGGCAGCGGGCTGAGCAGTGCCAGCGGCCGGGACCCCGGCTGGCAGGGGTCAGCGGCCGGAACCCCAGACCAGCAGCGCGGGCGGCAGATGGAACCCCAGACCAGCAGCAGGCTGAGTGGGGCTGGCGGCCAGGACCCCGGCTGGCAGGGGCCAGCGGACGGAACCCCGACCGGCAGCGTGCTGAGCTGCTCAGCCGACTGCCAGTCTGGGGTTCCGTCCTCCGGCCCCTGCCAGCTGGGGTCCTGGCCGCCAGCCCCACTCAGCCTGCTGCCGGCCCGGGGTTCCGTCCATCCAGGCCAGCAGCAGGCTGAGCGGGGCCAGTGGGCGGGACCCTGGCTGGCAGCAGAGTGCCACTAAAAATCAGCTCACGTGCTGCCTTTGGCATGCGTGATGCAGGTTGCCAACCCATGCTCTAGAAGTTGTTTTTTACTTCTATATCAAACGGAGCAGATAATAAAAAATCTGACAAGATAGCCTGCGGTGATGGTGGTGCTGAAGAGAGCAGCACAGGGGGAAGTGATTTGAAGATTAAAGCCAAACTTCAGCAACAAAGAGCTGAAGTTCTTAAAAACAGACATTTTGGAGAAGGAGCCAGGGTTTTAGAAAACATCTCCCATTAACTGAATGTCCCTCAGAAGGAAAGGATACAGGAGCAATAGAGCCAAAAAAGTCATCACAGAGGGTGATCAGCTCACATATCAGTAACGGTGAAAGTGAAGACATGAGAGGATGTCCACAGGCAGCTCAAAGGCAAGTAAAGGCTGCTCAGACTTGGCTATTCAGAACTGGTGAGGGAAACACACTGAGGGACAGCAAAATGCAGAGAAACTTTAAGATTGTTATTTTTTATTTCTAATTTACTCTCATGTGCACTAAACTGATGCTGGCACCTTCACCCTGGAAAAATGAATCCTGTGAAAAGTGGAATGTATTCTTACTGCATCTCCATTGACGTACACACAACTTTCAACCTCTTCGCATTGTTTTCATAGGTGAAGTTATTCTTCCTCCAGCCACTATGCCATCCTTTAGAAAACAGGCACCTTAGAGTTTGTTCTCTTCTACCATCTAGAGGTGAAACTGTAAAACATACAGGAAATAAATTTGAGCTTTGCAGGGCAAGTTTTCATCTTCACGTAGATGAATAACTCTTGTTCTTTGTAATGTTTATTAAGGGTTTTCTCAAAATGAATGAAAAGAAAGAACTGCATTAATAGAGTTCGTATGTGTGTTTGTGTATTTCTAGTGGCTATTCAGTAGTGGGTTGCATTTTTATTTGTTTTTCTGCAATATTATTTTCCATTGATTCCTTTTGCACCAATAGCAGTGGCTAAAGGATATTGAAATGCCTAAGTTTATATTTAGCAGAAATATATCCTGGTGGTTTTTTAAAATATGTGGTCATGTGAGTTATAGTATAACTTTAGAAAGGAAAACTGAAACTTTGGAAAACCAAATAAGAACAGGTTTCAGAGTAACAGCCGTGTTAGTCTGTATTCGCAAAAAGAAAAGGAGTACTTGTGGCACCTTAGAGACTAACCAATTTATTAGAGCATAAGCTTTCGTGAGCTACAGCTCACTTCCTCAGATGCATATCGTGGAAACTGCAGCAGGCTTTATATATACACACAGAGAATATGAAACAATACCTCCTCCCACCCCACTGTCCTGCTGGTAATAGCTTATCTAAAGTGATCATCAGGTGGGCCATTTCCAGCACAAATCCAGGTTTTCTCACCCTCCACCCCCACACACAAATTCACTCTCCTGCTGGTGATAGCCCATCCAAAGTGACAACTCTTTACACAATGTGCATGACAATCAAGTTGGGCTATTTCCTGCACAAATCCAGGTTTTCTCACATCCCCCCCACCCCCATACACACACAAACTCACTCTCCTGCTGGTAATAGCTCATCCAAACTGACCACTCTTCAAGTTTAAATAAGAACAGGGTGTAACTGATAGCCATATCTGGGGTCGGGAAGGACTTTTCCCCCAGGTCAAATTGGCAGATTCTCCTTCCTCTGCAGCTTGGGGCGTGGGTCACTTTCAGGTTTAAACTGGTGTAAATGGCAGATTCTCTGTAACTTGAAGTCTTTAAACCATAAAGTAACTCAGCCAGAGGTTAGGTGTCTATTACAGGAGTGGGTAGGTGAGGTTCTGTGGCCTGCAATGTGCAGGAGTTCAGAATATAGATTATCACGATAATCTCTTCTGACCTTAAAGTCTATGAGTCTTATTTTCCCCCCACAAGCCCTCTCTCGTATCTTCTTTCTTGATCACTGTAGACAATATCACCATCCTGTCCCTCACTCAGATCCGTAACCTGGCATCTTCGACTCAGACTTCTCTAGTCTAGGTACTCACATCCAAGCTATGGATAAAATTTTCAGATTCTTTCTGCATATCCTCTCTAAAATATAGCCTTTACTACCCATCCACACAGCCAAAACTCTTGTTCAGGCTCTCATTGTATCACATCTCGCTTACTGCAGCGTTCTTCACTCCGGCCTTGATAAATGCAACCATGCCCCCACTTTGCATGCTGATGCAAAGACCATTTTCCTAGCTTGTTGCTTTGGCAATGCTCTCTCTTTGCATCCCTCCACTGACTCCCCCTTTTTAAAAATCACATCACACTCAGAAGTTACTTTTCTTCTCTTTGAAGGTCTTTCGCGGCCTATGCCAATCTCTCGTTCACTATTAAGATATTGATTCCCAGCCTCCATCACCTGCTTGTTAAGTTTTCAAACAAGTGGGCACCTTTGTGCTTTCTTCCGTGCTGCCCTTCACACTTGGGAGGGGCTCCTAGTAAACATCCACAAAACTAACCCATTAACCTCCTTCGTGTCCTTCCTAAAAAACTCTCATTTCACATGATGCCTTTCAAAACGCTTGGCAAAGGGTAGGCTGCTGGCATGCTGAGACCCCCCGAGTACCAGAGTGACCAATACGGTCTCATTTTAATTTGTACTCCCTCATTTGTCTGTAGCCATTTGTCTCTTGTCTTATACGTAGATTGTAAGTTTTTTGGGGTCTTTTTGTGCTGTATTTGTACAGAACCTAGCACAGTAGGGTCCTGGTCCGTGCCTGGGGCTCCTAAGCTCTCTGGAAATACAAATAAATAAATAAATAAAAGATTTAAAGCTTCTCAGGTATACATGAGTGGTGGAAGTCTGATTTTTTGGTTCAACAAACACCATTTGCTTTACTGGAAAGAATACAAGCACTTTAAATGAATTTAAGGCAGGACCTCAGCTGACTGATCTGTAAAATGATGATGTTGGTTTTAAAGGAAACTACTACACACTATCCTGAGCGGATCAATTGACTTTGCTATCTCAGAGAGAGAGCATCAAAAGGAAGATCACAGATATTACAAGAAACAAATTGAAGCCTTCATCTTCAAAGCTTCATATTAATGCTGTCTGTCAGGAGTTGCTCTGAGTTACCATACTAGCTGGCCATTTCTTGACACGTCCTTGGCAGTCTCCTGATGGCATGGTTCTTCCTCTTATATGGGAAAGGACACCTGGCTCAAGAAGTAAGTTTGAAAGAAAATCAGTCAGTCCAATAGCCAGCTGGCCTAGTAGTCAGGAAGTCGCTTCACAGTTCTTTTCAGGCTGCCTGTCCTGGAGGGGGCCCTGCCAGGTTGTATATGGTGGGCCTTAGTCTCTCCTGTGTCCCCCATCATTCCCCATTCAGGATTCTAGCAGGACAGAGAGGACAGGGAGCAGGGGAGGGGCATGCGGGCCCTCCCATTCCACCAAGTTCCAACCCAGGACCTAGGGTGACCAGATAGCAAAATCGGGATGTGGGTGGGGAGTAATAGGTGCCTATGTAAGAAAAAGCCCCAAATATCAGCACTGTCCCTATAAAATCAGGACATGTGGTCACCCTACCAGGGGGCCCTAAAGGGGTGTTGCAGTCTCTAGACCACTTGTTGGTTCATGCCAAGAAACTTACATTCCCTTGGGTCACTTCCTACCAGGCTGTGGCTCCTCCATTTGGGGCATGGTCACAGCCTTAGTAGTATCTGCTTTGTCTGCCACAGAATTATGTACCATTCTTTGGGGCCTGTCATGGGTTCTTGGCTCCAAAGGAAGATGGGGAGAACACAGATTACTGCTCTCGGAGAAATCTTACTGTAACCCTTCTGCCCGTCAGAGTTGGCAGCAACAAGGGCCGGGTTCAATATCTAGGGGTTCCATTCCAATAACACAATGCAAACCGGCTCGAGCCCCCACCCAGTGACCTGGGACCAATATATACCACCCCCGCTGGGCGCCTCCAAGAGGCAATACTTCCCCTCTCGCAAGCACATAGTCTGAGTGTAGCAAAAGTCTTTTAATAACAGAGAGAAACAATGTGGCATTATGTTGGGGAAACACCACCAACAGGATTCATAACACAACCCATGAGCAAAAAACCCACCCCAGGCAAATTGGGGGCATGCCCTTTTCCCTTTGGTTCTTGAGTCCAGCAACCCCAAATCACCCAAAGTCCCAAAAGTCCAATGCCCCAAAAGTCTCTGTCCCTGGTCAGGGCAGCCCCAGAGTTCGAAAGTTTATCGGCGGAGCTTTACCTCCCAACCTGGGTGGAAATGGGACAGGGGTAAGAGGCACCTTACGTGATCTGAAGCTGACCGCCCCATAGCTCCATAGCGGCGCTCCACTCCGCCAGCCGCCCCACAAACTCCTTCGCTTAGCTGCGCTCCGCTCCGCCAGCCGCCCCACGAACTCCTTCACTCAGCTGCGCTCTGCTCCGTCAGCCGCCCCACGTACTCCTTCACTCAGCTCCACGGCCCACAAGCAGCTCCTGCCATCCACACACTGCGCCGCGTTAAACTGCTTCACCAGCCGTCCCGCAAACTGCTCCACAATATATCTTCAGGCTCCCCCACTACTTAACACAACACTCAGTGATTTCAGCTCTTAGGTGAATTCAGCTTATAATAGGGGAGCCCCAGTGCTGGTGCACTGTCAGCCCAAAGTGAGCTCAGCAGCCTATAACTAGACTTCTAATGAAATCAAAATTAGCTCTGATATTCCACAGTGGAGAGAGGAGGAAGTGCAATTAGCATATAAGGCCCTCACCAGGGGGCCCATGCCACCAAGTATTAATACTTGTCCCCAGCCTCTCTCTATTCACACAGTTTTGGAACCCATGACCCTTGCCTAGCGAGTGCTACTTAGTTGATGGTGAATCCCTCCATCATAACAAAAGGCCACGTACAGTTCCAAGCACAGTTCCCATAATCAGGGTAATAACAATTTATTCTTCCTGCCCCAATAACAGAGACACTGGGGATCCCACAGCAGCCAAAGTGACCATTTGGGCAGCTATGGTCTCATTCTAGGCGTGGTGGGTGTGCCTATGCAAATGAGATCGGCCCCTGAAGTTCTTTTCCACAACTTGCCACACCTCACCACCAGATGTCAGGGTGGAGCTCATCCTGACACTGCTTACATTACCATTGCTACAGTTGCTTTGCCTACAGCTCCAGGCATCAGCCTCACTTCCTGGTGCAGCCTGTAACTCCTTTCCCCTCCGATTGGGCTACCAGTGTCCCTTTTAAACTGTCCATGCACCTGGAGCATGCCCTTCAGCGGGTGTGGGGCGGGGCCTCTCCAGCCCAGTATGGCTCTATGCCTTGCTCTACTTTAGTGTGGAGTCTGTAAAAGACATTGTGTATGTTCTACTTCTGCTCTGAGAGAAAATGCAAAAGTTATCAGCACTACCTGCAGCAATAGGTGAGCTGCCTGTGTCTTCTCTTCTAGCAGAGAATACATGTCATTCTTTGGTTTAATTTTTCTGGGGACTGAGCCTCTTTGTGATAGTCCACCAATAACTAGACAGCAAGGTCATGTATCTGTTCCAAGCCTAGAAGCTGCTACACCATTCATTAAACCTGCATTATACCAGCCTGTTATTCATGTAGCAGCGAATGCTTTAAACCAAAGTGTTAAGAGCTGATGCAAAGAGCTGCACAAAGGAAACCATTTGCAGTGCACAACAAGAAGTTTTATTGGTCCTGCAAAACCCAGGAACTACTCTATGTATACTTGTATGTCATCTACTGGCACCTTACCTATTAACTATTTACGATCTATCTCTTGGAACACATTGCAGAGTAATTCATTGATCTAAGGAGAAAGCATCATAGTTTGAGATGTGGTACAGTAGGCAGAAATAATTTCATCTTCTCAGTTATCTATGATCTGATCCAAGATATTTCACATGGTAAAAACAAAGATGCTAGAAAAAGAACAGCCAAGCCGTGTATTTATGTGATAGCTATAAAAACAGCTAAGAGCTAGCTGTAAATTCCACACCAGGGAATTCTCCTTACGTAGGTAGAGCCAGTATAGACAACTTCGCCCTTCCCTGCAATACTTTCCAAAGGGGCCCTGTACAGGGGAATGGGTTTGGCCAGAATATCATTACATGCTGGTTATTCTTGGCCGCTGCAGTGGCCCTTGGGGCCATGGGAAATCACCAAATTTCCCTAACTTATGCTGTGGGCCCAGTAAGTCGCAGAATACGGGCAAGTGCAAATGTAGCTCAAAGTCAACGTCTCTCCCTGCCTTCAGAGCAGAGTTTGGCTGGAATTGCTGATTGCGGGTGTGAAAGGTTCCCCCTGGGGTGCCACCTGGAACTGGGGTAACACTGAGCCATCTGACCCACTGGTCTGGGCTCCCTCTCACACTGTGCTGCTGTGACAAGTTGCAAAGCCCTCCAAGCTTGCACCTTCACCAGCACTCACACTGGTAGGGACACATCCAGCTGCAGTCACATGCAGGCTGTCTAATCACCAGCCTCAGACCCCAGAGCAGTACCATCAAATCTGGCTAGTATATGGGTTTAACACCCGATCTGCCTCTCCCTCAATGTGAAGAGGACCATGCACACTTGTGGTAACCAAGCTGAGATTTTCCCCAGACACATTTGTCAAATGCAGACTGGTTTGGATTAAAACATAAAATAAGTTTATTAACTACAAAAGTACAGATTTTAAATGATTATAAGTGATAGCAAACAGATCAAAGCAGATTACCTAGTAAATAAACAAAAACGCAAACTGAGCTTAACATACTAGATAGGGTGAGAATTTGCTAATTCATATCCTACCTGAGTGATAACAGGCTGGCAGATTCTTAAGGCACAAGCAGCCTTAGTTATGCAGCTTGGGTTTCCCAAGTTTTCATACACAGAAATCCCTTTAACCTGGGACCATCAATTTCCCCCTGTTCAGTCTTTATTCCTCAGGTGTTTCCAGGTCTGCTTTTGTAGGAAGAGTGAGGTCCCCCCATGATGTCATTTTCCCCCTTTTATATCTTCTGACTTGCTGGAAAGCTCTTTTGCTCTTACCTGGGTCAAACAGTTCCCATTGTGTAGCGCTATCTCTGAGAGGTTTCTATTGTACACAGTTCCTGGGCTAATCCTTGTGCTTGTGTGCATCTCCTTAATAAGCCATTAACATTGTTTGGCCTTTTTACTGTTGTACCTGAAAGGCTGCTTGTGGGTGTTTTCAACCTCACAACATGTTTCAGTAACACATACATAGCCAAACTCCATAACTTCATATACGATGATAGCACATATATTCCAACAAGATATTAATGTCTAGCAGATCAAGACTTTTAGAACGATACCTCACAAGGCATACTTTGTGCAAAACATATCCTAATTATTTGACAGTGGTGAATAAGGGCATATCAGGGGGCCCCCCATCAGATTTGAGGGGTGACTAGTCTATCCTGCTGGTCCTCACAAAAAAGCAGTCTGTCCACTCATAATTAACTCTTATTTTATCAAAAACTAGTTCGCTCAACCTTAGCCAAAAGGAACCATCCCTCTGCCCAAGTCAGTAGGAATGCAGTGAGCATTCTTTATTCTTTATTCTGCTCTTTATTTTATAGGATCACCGGAAAAAGGATTGTTGAGTAGTGATGCAGCCTGCTGATTAGCTCCAACTTAACATGTTTCAGCAACTATTGCTTTATTAAAGCCATAATGCTATCACATACTTTGGGAATTAGAGAAATCTAGTGCATGAGAAAAGGGGATGGAACTGTCAAAATACTGACAAAACTGTAATACAGGTGTAGCAAATAAAGCTTTGTTCTGGAATCATTCCAACACTCTGTCTTCCCGTGATAGCATTTTTCACTAAACCACCTTTGGAATTAAGGTAGATTCTGAGAATGGGTGTTCCTTTTCAGTGCATGATCTTCAGCTGAGCTAGATGGTGCTACCCTTGCAGAAGAGGTAAAGTTTTGCAAAGCTTTTCAGTCTACTGTACACATTATTTGGAAAAAACCTGCATACATATATGCACAGACCTTATATTTTTATAGCTATTACTGACAAGCTATGGAGTTTCAGCACGCAACCCTCCCCCGCCACCTCCCAACCATCATCTAGTTTCTTTCTGCAAAGATGCCAAGTCACGAAGGACATCTTAGTGAGAGCTTTCTACAGCAGAAGTTCCCAAGAAGTTCTGGGGAGCACATTCTGTTCACACAGTGATGACCCTCTTTGTTTCCAGCTGAGAAAGTCAGAACAGATTGAAGGGGAAATGAACAACAGAAATAAACAGGCGGCCTGATTCTCTTCTCATGCAGGTGTAAATCAGGAGCTATTCTACTGATGTCAATTGAGTTATATCTATGTAAAATTTGAGAAGAGAATCAGACCCTCTGTGTTTAACTCTTTTCACAAAGGACAGGACGCTTACCACCACCAAGCTGTCAAAAAATACACAAATTCTATCCCAATATAACTTTTCCATGTAAGCAATTGCTGGAGTTGACACAGGAATATTATGCAGCTACATACAAGGAGAGGTGGTCTGAACACTTGTGAATAGAAGGTAGGTAGCCCACGAGACTGGCTTCCTAGAAAGTTGTGGTCCACAACATGAAAGAACTTGAGACCTTCTGTCCTAGAGCTTTTCTTCATCATAATTTTTGCTCCATGATCAAAATTTGTCCATGATAAAGCTGCCCAAATGGCTGACATAATTCTGTCAATTTTAGTCAATGTAATGGTAACAAAAATAAATGTCACAATTAAAAATCTTTTGCCTGAAATAGGCAGTCTTCATATAAGGTCATTGCTTTTATCACTCCGGAGGCAAAACAGCTTCTTCTGAAGTAGATGATCCCATTTCATAGTAACAGATGGCCAGTGCACAGTGCACTTGCCAGCTGACTATTATGAGACAATCTTCTGGGATATCGGAGAGGGTCTGGCTTTCATTTACAATGTGGCTCATAGTTTGGATTGTGGCTATGCCTTACAGATCACTGCTCTGGCTCACTGTTGAGAGTGCCACTGTGGGCAAAACTCCCTCTGGCTAAGTATATTTTCAAAGTGACTAGTGATTTTGGGTGTCCACCCTGAGGCACTATAAAGGTTTTCAGAACATGCTATGCACCCTGTTCCCAGTTGTATTAAGCTAAACAGTTCACAAAGGGGTTTACACCAGTTTAACTGTGTCAGTATAAATCGACACATTAGGTTATAACAGTGCAACTTTCCCATGTAGACAAGGTCAGACATGCCCTGCCTCCTGTGCGGAAACATGCAGAGGGTTGCTGTGACTGGGGTCGCAGTGGGGGCCAGCTGAGGTCACTCAGTTAGGGTGAACTGCAAAGAATGGGGCAGATAATCCCCCAAAGTAACCCAGCCTCAGGCCTCCATCCAGGTACCCAAGTCAAATATGATGAAGATCTCTGAAAATCTTATTTCATCATATAAAAGAAAGGGTTCTACCAATCCTTTGGGATTGGAGACATTACTTCCCAGGCTAATGAATATTCCAGATCTTACCCAAATACATGCTACAGCCAATTCTTATTAATGAAATTTGTTAATTTGTTAAAATTTGTTAAAAAAGAAAAGGGAGAGAGTATGATTAAAAGATCAATATACATACAGACATGAGTTCAGTTCTTGAGGGTCAGATACATAGCAGAGATGGTGAGCTTTGTAGTTGCAGAGTTCCTTTAGAATTTAGTTCATAGGTTATAGTCCAATGTCCAATATCATATCCAGGGTGTACCAGCTTAACTGGGATCTCATCTTGTGACTCAAACTTCCCCTGATGAAGCTTAAGCATATCTGAGATAAAAAGGATCAGGACCCAAGGATCTTTTATACAATTTCAGGTCGTCTTTGACAAGTTGGAGTCTCTCGGGGAACAGTAGGCCCTTATTTCCTAAACATTGTTGTTAATTATTCACAAAGATTAACATAAGGCAGTCTATCACTGGTACTTAGCTTTACGAATTAACATATGACAATAGCCTGTTTCTCCACCATTCACTGATGATTTGCTATACATTTCAAAGAGAGATGAATACAGAGATATCCTGTGCTTGCACTTCATTTAAATGTTAGCATGTTCTTTTGATCTTTGAATTATCAGAATACAGCATAGACAGGGACTGTTGATTACATTGTTAACCACTGCCCAAAGAGATGTAAATACACAAAAACACAAACATTATCTCCCCACGTGTCTTAAGGGTTGAATTTGAGTCATTTATTTTGCAGGATGTTTAACCCTTTCTGGTCATGCGTCACAGGTGCAAACTCTACAGCTCCAGTCTAGCAATTGACTTAGCACATTCTTCTCTCCCACCCAGTCTGTAGAGGACTGGGAGAATAGGGAACAGGTGGGGTCAGGACGTGAAAAACAACAATGGGCATGGATTCTAGATCCTAATTGTAGAAACTCCAGGCAACGATGCAAAGTGCAATCCACAGCCCTCTCCCTAGCCACTGCACAACAGGATCTGTGACCATGTTGTCATTGCCTCACTGCCCCCTTGCGTACTCTGACTCCTAGGAGGGCTGTAAAAGAGCTTGCAGTGAAAAATTAGTGCTGCGCAAGGTACATTAACTCTGAGTTTTCCTACTTAGCAGCCCTGGCTCTTCCCCTATCATTGGTCTTGTCCACTTTTTCCAGCAACTGTAAGCCATTCTCACAAGAAGTGTATGGGGAGGAGGGACCAGAAAGAGCCCAGGAACTCGAGGCAGCTCCGTTCCCTCCTCCTCCCAATATAAGCAATGGAATAGCTCCTCTACTTCTCCTTGCAACACCCAGCCTGTGAAGGGAGCAGGTGGGAGGGGGGTGAAGATGCCCTGGAGCTGCCCCCTCAGCCAAAAAGGGGGGAGAACAGAACCCCTGGGAGGGTGAAGGGCTCCAGGAGGAACAGAGGTGAGGTTGGCCAGCTGAACTGATGGGAGCCTGGGGAGATAGGATTGATTAGGAGGCTGGGGGCCAGAATTAATTGGTGGACAGGGGACAGGAGATGTGGGGTGAGAGCTCCTGCAGCAGGGGCCAAAATCACCTTACCCAATATATTTTGGAACACAAGCAGCACTAGTTGTCTCTCTCACACAGGGATGGGCATGGAGAGTTTAAAACAAAAAAGACAGGCCAAAAGCCACCATTTTTTTAATCTTGTGATTTTTGCGGGGGGACTGACTCATGTTTTTTGAACATCAGGGGTTGACAAATACTGACCTCACAATTTGGTTAACTTGTTTTACACAGTGCAGTGTTCTGTAGCTTGGATAAGATCTCTCTGCCATGCTTAAATTGCTAAGAATGTTTAGCTGCAATCCCCTTCTTGACAATGACATAATTACTGTACTCAGTAGTTCCTGGCTTTACAGAAAAAACTACCTCACCCACATAAAATGTCATGCTCTCACACAGACTCTGGCACATGCAGTACAACGCAAAGACTGTTTATCCAAAGAAACACAGATGCCAACGAAGTTAAGAAAAAAGAATGGGACCTCGTAGAATTATTTACTCCTTTATTTTGATTCGTACATAACATTTAAACCTGCATCTTCAACACAGTGCATCTGACACTGGCAGGCATGCAAAGGTCCCCATGTCTGGACAGTGACGGATATGTAGCTGCAATCAGTCTGGCTCACTTGCAGGTTAATATAGATAAAAAGCATTAGATTTATAAGGAAGTGTTTAATGTTTAGACTTATTTGAATGCTTGTGAGTTGCTGCATGCATTAATCTTACTTATAATAGCTGTGTTCCATACTGTAATGTAATATTTGAGTGGTTGCATTGTGAGCCTCTGTATGAATTGCCATACAGGAGAGGGATGTAATTAGTAGTACAAAGAGCTACTCTTCTGCAGAAATTGCTATGACACTCCCAAAAGAGGAGGCAGGCAATGAGGAGATCTTACAACTGGTAACTCCCTACAGTTGGATTGAGGAATTGCCAACAAAAGGACTAAAGATGCTTATTGTTGTTCTGTTTTCCTTCCTCTGAAGATGATTCACACAAGTGGACTCCTCCCAGCAGTGACTTTGCAGGTCAAAGCACATGGCAGGAGGGGGATTAAAAACAGGAATTAGGTATCTCTATGCTGCTTGGATTCTGATGTGGAGGGGAAGGCACAAGGTGTTTCCAGGCATGAGTAAGAGATCCCCAGCTGCTTAGCTTGGGTTAGCCCTAAAGGTCAAATAGCATTTGTTGATTATAAAGGCCTATAGTTTCTTTTGAAACCTAAGCCTGTAACTAATTCATTTGTCTGTTTGCTTGCTTTAACCTTGTAAATAATTCTCTAATTCCCTTTTCCAATTTAATAAGTCTTCATATAGTTTACTATATGATTAGCTGCAAGCATTGTCTTTGGTGTGAGACCTAAAGTGCACTTGCCCTGGGTTAAGGGACTGGAGCTACATGAATATTGCTGTGATTCTTGCTGTAAGGCCCCCATCTGTCACAGAGATGCACTCAGCTGGGTGGCAAGACAGGCCGGAGTACCCACCCAAGGAGACTGTCTCTCTGCGTTACGGCTGGTAAGTGCCTGAGGAGTTTGCTCTTCATGCAGTTGGTTGATGAAATCTAAGTTTAGAACTCTCAACCAATTAGAGGTTTGTGCCCTGGCTTTTAACAGTCTGCCTTGAGGTTGGTACTCACGTTCCTATGTCACTGTTGGGAGCATCAAAGCTCCAAACAAAAACTCCCCTTTCTTTTAGAAATAGCAAAAAGGGACCGATTATTTTTCTTATCTTTTTTGCTAGTGGAATTAAGATGGTATGTCTGGATTATTACCGATTAAGTAAAATCTAACCAGTAGATGCCACTTAATGTTTATGTTTTCAGAAGCCTGAAAAATGCTGGATTATTCCACCAAAATATAGAAAAAGCTATTTTACAGTTAAAACCCTGGGATGGACACCCTTTACATTAATGGTACATTTATTAACAGTTTATAAAGGGTTAATTAGTATTTAGGCCTCTGTGATATTTTATAGGTCAGCATCACCACTTGCTGCTCCACCACACACCGTTGGTGCTGCCATGAGATTGTCCGTGACTGCTTACTTGTCTGGTTTTCCTGTTTATAGCACAGCTGCCCTCCAGATATAAAGGGCATTCTACTACCCACAACCTGGGGATGCGCTGGTAGGCAGATGATGCTGCTCCTAGGAAGGTGACCCAGAACCCAGAGGTAGGCTGCCATCAAATAAGCCTGCAGAGTACAGGGGCACGTAATTGCCATTCCAGAAGTAACTCTTTAAAGACAGAGAAACCATGAATGGTCAATGGCATCTGCTAGAACAAGGGACTCTGAACCTGAATCCGTGTTTGCTACCCTACTCATTACAGTTTCTACAGCAGCATGGTACCTGGCTTGTGTGGATGAGAGAGTGGACTGGACTGCACACACCTTTCCCACTATGATCCAGCACAGTGAAGGTGATTCAGCAACACAACACTGACTCTGCAACCTCTTAATCCAAGTTTTTTGGAGAGGTGATGGGAATAGGCAGAGGATACTGGTGAAGTCCTTTGTCACAATCCTGCACACAGGAGGCCCAGAATTAATGGTCATTCAGCGTCAACTGGAGCAGATCCCATATTCATATCTGTCAGAGTAGTCCTATCTAGGAACAGTGTTCCTCTTCTCAAATGGGAAAGGGGATGGAAAAAAAAATCCATAAAAAATGCTTACTCCACCCATACTTCTCAGGTGTGGTACTCCGAGTGGTCATTGTGCCTGTCTGCTGTCTAAATAGAAGGAAGACCCAAATACATCTTGCAACTTGGAATTTTCTCACACTCTTCAATGGAGGCAATGGACCTGAGCATAGAACTGCTATATTCTGTAGAGCAGTGATACTCAGACTGAGGCTCAGAAACTGCAGGTGGGTCTTTAACAGGTCTCTTGTGGCTCTGTGCAGCACATGATATTAAAGCACTTTGTGATTTAATTATTAACCAATCTAAGTTATTAAGCAATCAGGATGCTTTTACTATGCTATCAACTCAAGCTAAGTTATTAACTTATTTGCTGTGATATATAAACTATTTCCTGTCATACTGTTTAAATATGAATATATAGTACTAATGTAGAACCTCAGAGTTCCAAACTCCTCTGGAATGGAGGTTGTTTGTGACTCTGAAACGTTCATAACTCAGAACAAAGGGTTATGGTTGTTATTTCAAAAGTTTACAACTGAACAGTGACTTAATACAGCTTAGAAATTTTATGATGCAGAAGAAAAATGCTGATTTTAACCATCTTAATTTAAATGAAACAAGGACAGGAAGGGACATTCCCTTTATTTTTTAGTAGTTTACAATTAACATAGTACTATACTGTATTTGTTTTGTTTTTTTTGGTCTCTGCTGATGCCTGATGGAGTACTTCCAGTTCCAAATGAGGCGTGGGGTTGACTGGTCAGTTCGTAACTCTGTTGTTCATAACTGAGGTTCTACTGTATAGCCAGCTACACTACTGTGGCTCTTTTGGGTAATGTTGATCACTAATTTGGCTCCTAAACCCCTGAGGTCTGAGTACCACTGTTGTGGAGTATTGGTGCGATACAATGTAGATATTGCTGCATTCAGTAAGACAAGACTTACTGGTGAGTCTCAGTTATAAGAAGTGGGTACTAGTAATACTTTACTGCAGTGATCCTCAGACCTCAATGGTTCAGAAGCCAAATTAGTAACCAACATTACCCAAAAGAACCACAGTAGTGTAAATTGTTTTGTTGACTATAATACTATCTACAGCCCTACAACAGCTCTTCATGAGCAGGAGACACGTGATCATAGTAAAAGCATCCTGATTGGTTAATAATTAAATCAAAGTGTTTTAATATGTGCTGCAAAGAGCCGCAGGAGACACATTAAAGAGCCACTTGTGGCTCTCGAGCCTCAGTCTGGGTATCACTGCTTTAGTGGATTAGCAAATCTGAGGATGAACACAGATGCCCTGGTGTGGGGTTTGCCATGCCCTCTTTGATTTCCCACAAACTTGAGTCATGGCCAAAGGGTACCAATGACAGACTTAAGCTCTTCTGCAACCTTTAGCAAGGCCAATGTTATGCTTCCGTCACCAGTGCATAGGCACTGAATGATCCATCCAGATGAGGATAAGGAGGACTTCTATCAAACCTTCAAGAATATCATCTGGTCAGTCCCATATAATAAGCTGACCATTTTAGGTGATTTCAATGCCAGGGTTGGTTGTAACTGTGCATCACGCGGCAATGTAATACAGTTTCCACTACCAACTCCATGACAGCTTAACAGCTTGCTACCACTTTCCAAATGCGCCACATACAATCTAGTCATCACCAGTACAGTGTTTCAATAGGCCAACAAGTATAAGATGATTTGGATTCACCCTCATTCAAAACACTGGTACATCATCGATTATGTTATTGTATGGCAAAGAGATCTCTGCACTGTCAGGTTCAGTCATGTCAGAAGAAACATCCACTGCTGGTCAGACCATAGACTTTTGAGAAGTTAAATGTCCTTCTGTATTGCTTTCCAGCAGCATAGATGGTGACTCAAGACAGTGAAGAAAAAAAAAACCCCCAATATTTAAAGCCTGGAAAACTCCGACAAAATCTGAATTCCAATAGAAACTCATTGAAGTATTTCCCTCACTTACAGAAACCTCAGTGGATGTTCAGATAGCCTGGAAATATTTTTGGGACACAACAAATAATATGGCTGTTGAAGCTCTCTGCTTTGTTGAGAGGAAACGGACGGGTTTGAGGAGAATTACCCCAAAAATATATCAGCTCTCAAACTCACTGCATGCCATGCCTCAAGCTTACAAAGACGACAAGGATTTGGCAGTTAGGAAGGCTGCATATCATTGAGCAAAACAGATGATTCAGACCAGACTTCAGCAAATGAAAAACCAGTGGTGGGAAAAGAAAGCAGCAGCATTACAACTGGCAGCAGACCACAAAGACGCCAAAAGCTTTTCTGCTAACCTTCATGTGTTTATGACCCCAGGTGCAACAGGATAACCACTGTATGCACACTGGACAGGAATCTGCTCGTAACTGACAAAAAAGAAAGACTTGACTGATGGACCAAACATTTCAGTTCACTTCTTAGACACCCTTCCAACATTTCTGAAGCAATTAATTCTCTTCCCCAATGCCCTTTAAAAGAAGAACTTGCACTAAACACCATCTTATGAGAGACCATAACAGCAATCAAGCAGATATCACCAGGGAAAGTACCTGGACTGGACAGCATTCTAGCAGAGATCAATAAGCAGGCTTGCTACCACATTGCAAGGCACCTCACATGGCTCTTCTACATCATCTGGGAGCAAGACCTGATGTCACAGGATTTTAAGTATGCCAATATTGTCCACCTCCATCAATATAAGGGTCATAGGGCAAACTGTGATAGACACTGGAGCATTTCCCTATTCTCTGTTGCTGCAAAAATGCTTGTAGTGGTCATATTGAATGGACTTGACATCTGTCTTGTGGAAGCCAACATCTCAGAGTCTCAATGTGGATTTTCATCTGGACAGGGCACTAAGGCTGTGAGGATCATGTCTAATCAGCTTCAGGAGTAGCAAAACCATGGTCTTTATGTGGTGTTCAACTCAGCTAAAGCTTTTGACTCTGTAAATAGTGAGGGCGCTGGAAACTTGTCAGTCTTTGGATGCCCTGAAAAGTTTATTTTTGTCATTCGGTCCATCTATGATGGGATGATGGCCCAAGTAGTGGAAAATGGCAAGGTATCAGACCCACTTTTCAGTCACCAAACAAAGTTGTGTGCTGGCTCCCATGCTCTGTTCTGCCCTTTTTCCAGCTGTACTCACAACATTTCATGACATTGACAGGCATATTTATCCAGTTCTGCACTGATGGGAAGTTGTTCAATCTGCATTGCTTCTGTGCTCACAGATGTATTTACTCAAGAGCTTTTATTTGCTGAAGACTGCACACTGGTTGCTCACTCAATTGCTGACATTCAATGTACAACTGATTGACAGCCTAAAGAAAACTGAAGTTCTATACCAACCTGGACATGTCTGCCCAATTATTAAGATCAACAAAACTCTTCAAGTTTGTGGAGGAGTTTTGCCAGTTAGGGATTATGCTGTCACAAAATGCCACACTGGATTAGAAGATCACCCCTCACATAGCCAACGCCAGCTCTGAATTTGGAATGCTGTCACACTGCTGATGGAACGATAGCAGCACCAAAACCAGCACTAAGCTACATGTCTGTTGGTCAGTAATCCTTGTAACACTTCTGTGTGGTTGTGAGACATTAACAACATATTGCTGCCACGTTCGGAAACTTGATCAGGTCTCTATGTGCCAGCTTTGGTCTGTTTGCAGGGTCAAATGGTGGGACAAGATTCCCAATATCAAAATCTTTAATTATTGTCAGATGTAAAGTACTGGCCACCATGAAAACAATATAAAGATACACTGAAATCAAACTTCAAAGCCTGTCAGGTTGACCCAAGCAACTGGGAAGCTACAGTCCATGACAGAGCTAGGTAGTTTTAGATTTATTATGTTGCTGTTAACCAACCAGAAGCAAGGTACATTAACACCTTATGCGAAAAACATGAACAGTGCAAAACAAGCCTGCAATGGTCATAAACAATCTTGTCTGTCCCATATCTCACCATATTTGAGATTTTTGCATAGGTCTGACCTCATATATATGTTTTCTCTGCATCTTCATACATGAGACTCCCTCATAAAAGGTAAATAAATGATTAATAGATGTAACTATGTTACATACAAGTAGTATATGTAATAAATGGTTATGAGCTCATCAGTAGAGGATGTTATAGATGGTTAACAGAACCAATTATAAGCAACTTGGATTCTATAATAACCAATAACAGTTGATTAAGTATTTATTTTAAATCTCTATTGATCATTTATTAAACCTTTATAAACTCAGTATAAATACAGCCTTTATATACAGTGTGATCAGCCTGAGTTTATTACATGTTACAAATGCATTCATTCACTCTGATATATGAAGAGTTTTATTTCTGCAGATTGTAGTGCCTTTCCAGCCAGTCATTCACCTACTGATATTTGGTGTAAAGCACTTTTGTTTTATATCACATTGTTTATGGGTATGAGACTGAGGCATCGTTTAAAAAAAGATATCAGTTAGTGGACAGGTAAGGCAAAGCAACAGCAGGCTGTTCACATTTCCAGACTGCTCCCTCTTAAGGCCCAGTTTCATTTAGAGTGAAGCCTGTTCAGGAAGCCACTTTTATTAAGAAACTTCCTGTGTTAAGAAACTGCTTCAACCATAAAGGGGCCAGAACCTCAGCTACTGTAAATCAACTTTAGTGGAGCTACACCAATTTAAAGAAGTTGAGGATCTGGCCCATGGTGTACAATTCTGCACCAGTTGTATGACAAGACCATGTCTGTTAAGCACTGGTCCCTTGTATAGTCACTTAAGGATAAGTTTTGCTGTATAAACTTTAACTAACACATGAACAGAGTAAAAATAGCTTTGGGAGACTGTCACCCTTGAAAGACTTTTTTGGGAGGAGTGGAGGAGAGGCATGAGCTGATCCATTTTTGGAATTCAGTTCCAAAAGAAATGGAGTACAGTAGCATCAAACAGATTAAAATAAAGAGTGTGAGGATGCCTTCCCCAATGGCCCTATTAAATACATGAGAATCAAAAGGAGAAAATTACACAGGTGTAAATGGATTAGTGCAGCACATATGATTATCCCGCTCACAGATCCCGCTTCCCACCCCACCCTTCCTAGTATTGCCTCTAGCCAGAGACACTCATCTCTCGCCAGACAAAATTGTTTCCATCCCCAGTTCCCTCCAAGCCGCAGTTTTCCATTTGTACACCAAAGCTCCTGAGCCTGTTGAAATGCCCTATCTGTTGATACTGGTTCCAATATACTTCAAAGGCATGTAAAATAGTTCTTATATAAGCAGAACACAAGGAACCAGCGTGCCTCAGAAAATCCAAATCAAGAGTTTGTTACCTATTATACACCCACTTCACTGCCTGCTAACATCAGGCTTATTCCTACCATTTCTTTTATTTAAAGCTAAAGGTTGGTCTCCACTACAAAGTTAGGTCAGCTTAACTACATCACTCAAGGCTGTGAAAATGGTCACACCCTGTGTGATGTGTTTGGGGGTTACTTGCTGTGTGCTGAGCTTGTGTTTGTCTGTTTGTTTGTTTGAAGGACCGTTTGCTGTGGCTAGCAGTTGGAAGCTGTGAGCTTCTAAACAAGGTTTGAAATCTAGAAGCCTCTGTTCATTGGCTGAGCCTTAGTCAGCGGGAAGGGCTATCAAGAAAGCCAGGGCTTTATAAAGCAGTGAGCAAGCAACCAGGGAGCTTTGTGACCAGGGACCGCTAACAGGGAGTTTCGAGAGGGAGTTGGGAAGCAGGCGAGGTACCCTTGCCATTCTTTAAAACCTTTAAACTATAATCAAAATGTCTTGAACAAAACCCCTATCATTAACCGAGGTAACTGTAGGAGAAAATGCAGTCAGAAGCCCAGCAGCAGAGTGGGGGACTATCCTGTTTATTGCACTCAGTGTAGCATGTATGATTACCTACCCTGTGGGCAGGTGGCATGTGTGTGCATTCGGTACAAGGAGCTCCTGGCCCTCAGAGACCGTGTACAGGCTTTGGAGGCCAGAGTGGTGGAACTGGAGGAGCTAAGGTATTTTGGTGAGGCTTTCCAGGACACTGTAGATGTGTCCCACCTCTGGTCAGACAGCCCCTGCGCTGATAAGGAGGATGAAAGGCCCGGAGAAGGAGAGCAGTCAATGGGAGCAGAGGGAAACCTTCCCATAATTGGGATCCTCCTTCCAGATGATGTTGGAGTATCCTCTCGCACTGAGGTTACCTCTCCAGGGGAGGGAACTCCAGTCATTAGGAAAAGGCAGCTGTTAGTAATGGGAGATTCGATCATTAGAAACATAGATAGCTGAGTTTGTGATGACCGGGAGAACCGTATGGTGACTTGCCTGTCTGGTGCGAAGGTTGCGGATCTCTTAAGGCATCTAGATAGACTTATATGTAGTGCTGGGCAGGAGCCGCTGGTTGTAGTACATGTAGGTACCAATGACGTAGGGAAGGGTAGGAGAGACGTCCTGGAGGCCAAATTTAGGCTGCTAGGAAAGAGACTGAAATTCAGGACCTCTATGGTGGCATTCTCAGAAATGCTTCCAGTTCTACACGCAGGGCCAGGTAGGCAGGCAGAGCTTCAGAGTCTCAATGCATGGATGAGACGATGGTGTAGAGAGGAGGGGTTTAGATTTATTAGGAACTGGGGAAACTTTTCGGATAGGGGGAGCCTATACAGGGAGGATGGGCTCCACCTAAACCAGAGTGGATCCAGACTGCTGGCACTGAACATTAAAAAGGTTGCAGAGCAGTTTTTAAACTAAGAGATGGGGGAAAGCTGATTACTGCAGAGGAGCACATGGATCGGACAGAGACTTCTCTTAGAGGAGAGTCTATTGATAGAGATTCTCTAGGTTTTAGTCAGGAGGACAGGATGGAAGATGACAAAGTATGGGCCAGATCAGACGAGAAACATTCCCATAAATAATCTGACACATCAGAAAAGAGCAGACAAAAACAGTGACAAGTTTTTAAAGTGCTCGTACAAAAATGCTAGAAGTCTAAATAATAAGATAGGTGAACTAGAGTGCCTCATGTTAAAGGAAGATATTGATATAATAGGCATCACAGAAATCTGGTGGAGGACGATCAATGGGACACAATCATTCTGGGGTACAAAATATATCGGAAGGACAGAACAAGTAGTGCGGGAGGGGAGGGGGAGGAAGAGTGGTACTATTACGTGAAA
Source organism: Lepidochelys olivacea (assembly GCF_965140295.1). Taxonomy (NCBI): domain Eukaryota; kingdom Metazoa; phylum Chordata; order Testudines; family Cheloniidae; genus Lepidochelys; species Lepidochelys olivacea. Next base: position 109,384,778 of record NC_140412.1, on the reverse strand, counting down.
GAAATGTAGAATCAAATGAAATAAAAATCTTAAATGAATCCACATGTTCCATAGAATCTCTATGGATAGTAATTCCATGCTCAAATAAGAATATAACAGTAGGGATCTATTATCGACCACCTGACCAGGACAGTGATAGTGATGATGAAATGCTAAGGGAGATTAGAGCGGCTATCAAAATAAAAAACTCAATAATAGTGGGGGATTTCAATTATCCCCATATTGACTGGGTACATGTCATCTCAGGACGAAATGCAGAGACAAAATTTCTCGATACTTTAAATGACTGCTTCTTGGAGCAGCTGATACAGGAACCCTTCAGGGGAGAGGCAACTCTTGATCTAGACCTGAGTAGAGCGCAGGATCTGGTCCAAGAGGTAACTATAACAGGACCGCTTGGAAATAGTGACCATTATATAATAACATTTAACATTCCTGTGGTGGGAAGAACACCTCAACAGCTCAACACTGTGGCATTTAATTTCAGAAAGGGGAACTATGCAAAAATGAGGAGGTTAGTTAAACAAAAATTAAAAGGTACAGTGACTAGAGTGAAATCCCTGCAAGCTGCATGGATGGAAAAGTGCATACACTTTTCAAAGACACCATAATAGAGGCTCAACTTAAATGAATACCCCAAATTAAAAAACACAGTAAAGGAACTAAAAAAGAGCCACCGTGGCTTAACAACCATGTAAAAGATGCAGTGAGAGATAAAAAGGCATCTTTTAAAAAGTGTAAGTCAAATCCTAGTGAGGTAAATAGAAAGGAGCATAAACACTGCCAAATTAAATGTAAAAGTGTAATAAGAAAAGCCAAAAAGGAGTTTGAAGAACAGTGAGCCGAAAACTCAAAAGATAATAACAAAATGTTTTTTAAGTATATCAGAAGCCGGAAGCCTGCTAAACAACCAGTGGGGCCCCTGGACGATCGAGATACAAAAGGAGCACAAAGCTCAGTGGTTTGAACATTGGCCTGCTAAACCCAGGGTTGTGAGTTCAATTCTTGAGGGGGCCATTTAGGGATTGGTCCTGCTTTGAGCAGGGTGTTGGACTAGATGATCTCCTGAGGTCCCTTCCAACCCTGATATTGTGTGTGTGTGTGAAAGACGATAAAGTCATCGCGGAGAAACTAAACGAAATCTTTGCTTCAGTCTTCATGGCTGAGGATGTTAGGGAGATTCCCAAGCCTGAGCCATCTTTTGTAGGTGACAAATCTGAAGAATTGTCACAGATTGAAGTGTCACTAGAGGAGGTTTTGGAATTAATTGATAAACTTAACAGTAACAAGTCACTGGGACCAGATGGCATTCACCCAAGAGTTCTGAAAGAACTCAAATGTGAAATTGCAGAACAATTAACTATGGTTTGTGACCTGTCCTTTAAATCAGCTACTGTACCCAATGACTGGAAGATAGCTAATGTAAAGCCAATATTTAAGAAGGGCTCTAGAGGTGATCCTGGCAATTACAGACCAGTAAATCTAAAGTCAGTACCAGGCAGATTAGTTGAGACAATAGTAAATAAAATTGTCATATACATAGAAGAACATAAATTGTTGCACAAAAGTCAACATGGTTTCTGTAAAGGGAGATCGTGTTTTACTAATCTATTAGAGTTCTTTGTGGGGTTCAACAAACATGTGGATTTCCAGAAAGCCTTTGACAAGGTCCTGCACCAATTACGTAAATTAAGTTGTCATGAGATAAGAGGGAAGATCCTTTCATGGATTGAGAACTGGTTAAAAGACAGGGAACAAAGGGTAGGAATAAATGGTAAATCTTCAGAATGGAGATGGGTAACTAGTGGTGTTCCCCAAGGGTCAGTCTTCTGACCAATCCTATTCAACTTATTCATAAATGACCTGGAGAAAGAGGTAAACAGTGAGGCGGCAAAGTTTTCAGATGTTACTAAACTGCTTAATATAGTTAAGACCAAAGCAGACTGAAGAACTTCAAAAAGATCTCACAAAACTAAGCGAATGGGCAACAAAATGGCAAATGAAATTTAATGTGGATAAATGTAAAGTAATACACATTGAAAAAAAACAACCCCAATTATACATACAATATGATGGGGGCTAATTTAGCTACAAGTAATCAGGAGAAAGATCTTGGAGTCATCATGGATAGTTCTCTGAAGACATCCACGCAGTGTGCAGCAGCAGTCTAAAAAGCAAATGGGATGTTAGGAATCATTAAAAAAGGCATAGAGAATGAGACGGAGACTATCTTATTGCCCTTATATAAGCCCATGGTACGCCCACATCTTGAATACTGTGTACAGATGTGGTCCCCTCATCTCAAAAAAAGATATACTGGCATTAAAAAAGGTTCAGAAAAGGGCAACTAAAATGATTAGGGGTTTGGAACGGGTCTCATCTGAGGAGAGATTAAAGAGGCTAGGACTTTTCATCTTGCAAAAGAGGAGACTAAGGGGGGATATGATAGAGGTATATAAAATCATGAGTGGTGTGGAGAAAGTGAATAAGGAAAAGTTATTTACTTGTTCCCATAATATAAGAACTAGGGGCCACCAAATGAAATTAATGGTTAGCAGGTTTAAAACAAATAAAAGGAAGTTCTTCTTCACTCAGTGCACAGTCAACCTGTGAAACTCCTTGCCTGAAGAGGTTGTGAAGGCTCGACTATAACAGGGTTTAAAAGAGAACTGGATACATTTATGGAGGTTAAGTCCATTAATGGCTATTAGCCAGGATGGGTAAGGAATGGTGTCCCTAGCCTCTGTTTGTCAGGGGGTGGAGATGGATGGCAGGAGAGAGATCACTTGATCATTACCCATTAGGTTCACTCCCTCTGGGGCACCTGGCATTGGCCACTGTCCGTAGACAGGATACTGGGCTGGATGGACCTTTGGTCTGACCCAGTATGGCCATTCTTATGTTCTTATGATGTAATTAAGCCTACCTAAGCCCTGGTATAGACTCTGCTTCTGTTAATTTGCCTCTCTGGACTAGTCAACACTAGAAACGCTACAGCACAGTGGCCAGCTGCTCGTGCAGATGCTCTATGCTGGTGGGAGAGCTGTCCACACAGACGCTTAGTTCGGTGTAACTTATGTCACTTGCGGGGAGGTGTATGAGACCTATGTTCAGTGTCTGCTTTTCAGTGAGATTAGTTATATTGAAAGTGAAACAGATGTAAGAAGTGAATTTGAGGGTCAAGACAAGAACACATTTATATCCAGATATGGCTAAGTCAGACAACATACCTTGTTTGTTTAGAGATTTAGGGATTTAAAAGTCGCTTTAGGATAAGAGGAAAATTTCTGTTCTGTTAAGTCTGATGTACGTAAAAGAAGCATCACAAGCCATTGACAATTTTTCAAAGTTCTGCCCAATACTCCTATAATTGTGATGTCCAATTTCTATAAAAATTCACATTAATCAAACAGTGTAGTTATGTAGGATATTTAATAGGATTGATTGTTATTCTAGGGACCAAATCCCAAGATCCTTTTGTAGAACCAGGGCAACCCCTACTGGGCACAGCAAACCCCTCCCCCATGCAGCAAAATTCTGTAAATCTCTGCACTAACTAAACCTCTTTCTTTGGATCATCTACCCCTAGTATCACAAAGCCACTGCTTGTCAGCCAACGTATTACTTGTCATTTTCTCCACTTGTCAATAATTCAGAGGAAAGCCTATGCAGTAGAGCAGTTCAGTTAATGTCATGATGTTGCAGTAGCTTGCTCAAGATCTTACCAACTCCAAAATTTTGGCAGAGCTGCCTGCAATTTTCCTTCTGGCCACTGTTCTGCTTAGAAAGTAAGCAACAGCTGCTGTCTGTAGTTACTTCCCATCCATCCTTAAGCTCAGAAAGTCTGACCAATGGGGCAGAGTCCACCCAGGGCAGACAAGAGCACCAGGGGAGCTGGACCTATAGAACCATGGTAGCAGCAACTTTAAACTCACCTGTCCATTATTGTTCAGTAAAGGGAGAGTAATTCAGGTATTAAAGAACAAATCACACATGACAAATGGTCATCAAGTCATTTAATGCACTTTCTGGAAGGTGCTCATATACTACAGTGATGAAGGTGGTAAATATACCTGAATAAAATAGACTACTGGGTAGAAATTGTGAAGGGGAAAGGGGAAATATCCAAAAAAGGGTATTAAGAATAATATTACACAACAGTGGAAGATCCCAGTCAGGTATATGGATCCTGCACCAGACCACAGTTTTAAAGCCAGCTTTTCCCAGCTGGCTCCTTTAAATTAACCTCACCCAGTGATTAAAAAAGACTTTCACTGCCAAACAGAATTCAACCTTTTTTTAAAAATTAATAGAAATGTCCTTTCCTCTCGACATCTCTGCGAGGGTGCAATCTTCCTCCACTTCTGGAAGGTCAGGTCAAACCATCTCAATCCTTTCTCACCTGGGCTGGGAGAGGCAATCAATCCTTTTCCTGTTAATGTCTCTCCCCACTGTGAAGAAGAGGTAGATTATACATTGCCCTCCTTTACAGAACTTGTCCTGGTCAGCTGAGAGAGAGTGGAGCTTCGTCCCTACACTACAAGGCTTCTGGTTCCAGGCCTTTAAAGAAACAGTAGCCTGTTCCCTTACTCCTCTTACCCCAATTATTACCCCAGGATCACTTCTCTCCCAGTATCTACTTCTGCTATTTCCTAGGCCCTACTCTGCTCCAGAATTTCTGGAATGGGATAGCCTGGCCTCTCAGACTTCCCCCTCTGCCTGGGCCAGTATAGCCCATTACAGATCCCATTTTGGTGCATACTATACATGCACACAATAAAAACCCCAACCCAAAGAGCATACAATCCATTCAAATAAGTGCAACCTCTCTATCCCTTGCCTAAAACAAACCTGTTCCCCAGCAGGCTGCAGATAGGGGGCTAAGGAAGCCAGCCTATTTGCTGAGGAAAGTTATCAAAAAATATTTGAAATTACTATACGTACTTTAGGTATTTCTGAGTACACCCAAAAAATATACCTTGCTGTTACACTATTGTTTGAGATTTGACATGCTGTCATATACAGGAGAACTAGGACTACAGTTACAAAATTGGTATTAACAAAATATATCAAACCAAAGAAAAACACTATAATATTTATATATTTAGACATAAGTAGCAAGAATATAAAGCTATGAAATACTATCACTTCAGTTTACAAACTCATTGCCACATGAAAGTTTGTGGACACAGATTATAAACAGAGTGTAGGAATGCCTATCAACAAGACTTACATGCAAAATCTTATGTGATCCAGACATGAACCTAACAAAATTTCTTGACACAAAATAAGTTTATGAGAGGTCAGAAACATAGAAAACCAAGCAATTCCTCTCCCGAAACTGCAATGGCAACAAAATTCAACTACAGACACTAGAAATTAAGAACTCCTTGCCCAAAAGGAAACCCATTGTAATTGTGGTGATACAACATACCCTCATGCAATTCAACGCCCCTCCAAAGAGCAAAACTATTGGTTGTGGTTACCAGCAATCATTAGTAAATATAACCATTTTGCCAAAGTCTGAAAAATACAGAAGCAGCCTAAGAAGTCTATACAAAGCCATTCAGAGCATTATGAGAAGCAGATTCAGTGTACAGACTCCTCAAGCAATAGTGTACAGGCAACTCTCCAACACCACATTCTACAGGCCACTATCCTCTGACCGCACTGAGGAGTACCAAAAGAAACTACACCATCTGCTCAAGAAATTCCCTGCTACAGCACGGGAACAAATCTACACGGACACACCCTCAGAGCCCCGACCAGGGGTATTCTATCTGCTACCCAAGATCTATAAACCTGGAAACCCTGGACACCCCATCATCTCAGGCATCGGCACTCTTACAGCAGGATCATCTGGCTATTTGGACTCTCTCTTCAGACCCTACACTAACAGCACTCCTAGCTATCTTCGAGACACCATCGACTTTCTGAGGAAACTACAATGCATTGGTGATCTTCCTGAAAACACCATCCTGGCCACCATGGATGTAGAAGCTCCTTATAAAAATATTCCACATGAGGATGGACTACAAGCTGTCAGGAACAGTATCACCTGGTGGCTGAGCTTTGGGACTTTGTCCTCACCCACAACCATTTCAGATTTGGAGACAACTTATACCTTCAAGTCAGGGGCACGGCTATGGGTACCCACATGGCACCACAGTATGCCAACATTTTTATGGCTGAGTTAGCACAATGCTTCCTCAGCTCTCGTCCCCTAGAGCTCCTCCTCTACTTGCGCTACATTGATGACATCTTCATCATATGGACCCACAGGAAGGGGGCCCTTGAAGAATTCCACCTGGATTTCAACAATTTCCACCCACCATCAACCTCAGCCTGGACCAGCCCACATAAGAGATCCACTTCCTGGACACTACAGTGCAAATAAGTGACGGTCACATAAACACCACCCTATACCGGAAACATACTGACTGCTATACCTACCTACATGCCTCCAGCTTCCATCCAGGACACATCACACAATCCATTGTCTACAGCCAAGCCCTAAGATACAACCGAATTTGCTCCAATCCCTCAGACAGAGGCAAACACCTACAAAATCTTTATCAAGCATTCTTAAAACTACAATACCCACCTGGGGAAGTGAGGAAACAAATTGACAGAGCGGGTACCCAAAAATCACCTACTTCAGGACAGGCCCAACAAGGAAAATAACAGAACACCACTGGCCATGACGTACAGCCCCCAGCTAAAACCTCTCCAGCACATTATCAATGTGCTACAACCTATCCTGGAAAACAATCCCTCACTCTCCCAGACCTTGGGAGGCAGGCCAGTCCTCGCTTACAGACAGCCCCCAACCTGAAGCAAATACTCACCAGCAAATACACACCATACCACAGAAACACTAACCCAGGAACCAATCCCTGTAGCAAACCTTGACACCTACTCTGTCCCCATATCTACTCTAGCGACACCATCAGAGGACCCAACCACATCAGCCACACCATCAGAGGCTCATTCACCTGCACGTCTACTAATGTTATATATGCCATCATGTGCCAGCAATACCCCTCTGCCATGTACATTGGCCAAACCGGACAGTCCCTACATAAAAGAATAAATGGACACAAATTGGACATCAGGAATGGTAACATACAAAAGCCAGTAGGAGAACACTTCAATCTCCCTGGACATTCTAGAACAGATTTGAAAGTAGCTATGCTTGAAAAAAAACAAACAAAAAACTTCATAAACACACTTCAAAGAGAAACAGCAGAACTAAAATTCATTTGCAAATTTAACACCATTAATTTGGGCTTGAATAGGGACTGGGAGTGGCTGGCTCATTACAAAAGCAGTTTTGCCTCTCCTGGAATTGACACCTCATCTATTATTGGGACTTCATCCACCCTGACCGAATTGGCCCGGTCAGAACTAGTTCTCCACTTGTGAGGTAACTCCCTTCTCTTCATGTGTCAGTATATTTATGTCTGCATCTGTAATTTTCACTCCATGCATCTGAAGAAGTGGGGTTTTTACCCACGAAAGCTTATGCTCAAATAAATCTCTTAGTCTTTAAGGTGCCACTGGATTCCTTGTTGTTTTTGTGGATACATGGTGTTGGTGTTACAGTACATACTTTATACAACAGAATAGTATAAGCCAGGCAAAGGGTTGTGCACTAATCCAACTGAAGTAACCAATAACATAAAACCTTCATTCCCATCTCCAAAAAACTACAGAAACCTCCCACCATTTCCACTGCATACAGCTCCACAACATTTCCCATAGTTTTTGGGAGAAGAGGATAGACAAATATGACCCAACACTGAATCCTTCAACTGGATCACACATACACCCTTCTTTAGACAATTGGACAGGGTTCCATCTAAACCTGGCATAAGAAGAATACCTGCCTCCCCAATTATCGAGGAAAGGGCTAAATACGCTGCAATAGTGTGGGAAGAACTTTCTACTACAGTGGTTCCCAAACTTGTTCTATCGCTTGTGCAGGGAAAGCCCCTGGCAGGCCGGGACGGGTTGTTTACCTGCTGCATCCGCAGGTTCGGCTGATTGCGGCTCCCAGTGGCCACAGTTCGCTGCTTCAGGCCAATGGGAGCTGCTGGAAGTGGTGGCCAGTACGTCAATTTCAACATTATTAACATAAATTTCACTACAATTTATATATATTATACCCCAAACTAGCTGCTTATGAAAGTGAAGAGAACTCCTATTGTCCATGATTTCAAGACCTAACAGTTTAAAAGAAACCTATGGTTTGAGGATGCCCAGTAATGCAAGCTGATGAAATTATATGAGCACAAGGTCTGCCTGCTCCATATTCTCACATGTATTCAAAGAGATAAATATGACATTAAATTTATAAATGTGACTTTATTTATTACCTGCACAAACAAACAAAGGAAATCTGGCCTCTCTCCCGTAGCAAGTCTGATTACATAAAGAACATCAAAAACATAATTCTTCCAGAAGAAGCTTATTACCCAGCTAGAGAAAATTAAACCCAGTTCACACAGAGATGGAACCCCTCTAACCATACAGCAGGGACAGCATTGGTACCAGCAATGCAAACTTCCTTACACCTCTTGCCAATGTGCTACAACTGTGACAGCATGTCTAGGAGCAAGACAAGAGTTTAGTCTCCATGCCCAATCTTCTGGGACAGCTAACAAGGGTCCCAGTTAGTACCCTGGTGTTTTGAGGTAGTGATTTTTGTGATATGGACATCTGCTGGACAGAGACCACCAGTTCAGTCCACCAGGAACTAAAACAAACTTACTGAATAAAACACTTGTTTTTAAAAACAACATATACTCTCTTACTAGTGTCTAACAAGTGCCACTATAGTTTTGTTGCTGTTAAACATACCATATATACCAGATTTAAGTAGGCATATCAAAGCACACCCTTTTCTGATAGGCCATCTATCAAATAACATGCTTACTAATATATGGAGGTAACCAGGTATAGTAAGTAAACCTTTTTGAAGCTTGTATATACACTTAGTTGATTCTTATCACAGTTACAAGTAGTACAGTGATGAACTAGAGATTGCTATGTTTGACCATATAGAAATGTGAAATCTATAAAATAAGCCACATTAGAGAATAGGTGGCCATTTAAACTGTCAAGTGAAACACTACAATGCACACTTGCTCCCTAATTCAGAGCTGCATGTGTCAGTATATAAGCCTTAGGAGAAAAACCAAGTTAGCTCTCGTTTAACTGTTGATCACTGAAACAATTAACACCTTTCAAAGCATGACATTTAATAGACATCACATCTTTCAGTGATTGTGTTCCCTCCCACCTTTCATTTTATTCTCTCTTTTCCCTTTAAAAAACAAACAAAACATATGAATTGTTTTGGTTCAGTTATTCTATTTTTTTATTTTAGAAATATGTTAAGAATGTATAGTCATATTGCAGGAAAACATTAATAGCAGGGTTAATAGAACTATAACCTTACTGGGATTTAAGCTCACTAACTTTGTATTATGAAGAAAACTATTCATCCTCTAGGCCAGTACTACTCAAAGTGGTGGTGCGCGGACTGGTGCCGGTCTGTGAGCTATCGGCTGCCGGTCTGCGCGCACATTGGAAAAAAAATTGCCGGTCCCCCTCATCAGATAGCTTGAGAAGCACAGCTTTAGGCTACACAGTCCTTGAGAAGGATAATCAGTGATTGCAATACAGGCAAACTGAGAAGAGAAGAGATGCCAACCAAGTGAAGCTCCACTAATTTCCCCCTCCATCCCTCCCTTCATTCAGCTCCATGTAATAGCAATGCTTCTCCTGCACTGGAAAAAGAGTTTTCTTTGAACAATGATGCATCATCATCATCTATACTTCCCCGTCCTTAATGGCCCACTCCTTTCTCTGTATCCTTTTAAGAGCTTTCCCACCGTTGCCATTTAAGTACTAATTACAAATATGAAAATTTTTGACAGCAAAGTGATGACATTTCAGTTGTGACAGCTTTCTGAAACAGATGTTTCCAGCATTTACAAGGTAAATATGCCCAATGACTGAAGTACACACTAAACATAGAATATACAGCTCTGTGTTCTCCAAGTACTAGGCAACATGAGTTCTCAACTATAAAATCAGAAAGTTAGTTTTTATTTGGTCTTTATCCAGGCAAAGCTCACAAGCATTTTACCTGACTAGAACCTGATCAAGGAATTCAGGATTTGTGTCTAAAGGCACTGTTAATTTCTAGGCATTCCCTTCATAGGGGCCCCGCTCTGTAAATCTTACATTGGCCTGTACTTCTTACACAAGTAGTCCCACTGAAAAAATAGTTCTCACTGAATAGTTCACATGCCAGTAAATGATACCCAAAAATATGCAGCATTGTTCATAAGTTTTCTGGGAGTAATAAAAATTGCAGTGTACTACAAATGGCTTTCTTTGTGCAACTCTTAATGCTACATACTTACATCACTACAACCAGAGGTGAATTTCAGGATAAGAGCCCTTCCTAAAGGCAAATGAACTAGATTATCCCATAGTCAGCAATGCTGAAATTTGAGCTCCATGCTTGCTACGCTAAATACAGTATCTCATTTCTTGCTACTCTGGTCTATTTGTTATCACTAAAGTTATGCTCTTGGCCTGCCATTTTAAACTATCATCACCATCTTCCTTCTCAAGCCTTTCTAGTAGTTTCCATGATACTACCTTTAACTACATACTAATATCTCATTGACTTTTACCAAACACTGATAGGGCATCCAGTGCATTAAAAAGAGCCTTCCAGCTACAGCATCCCCTACCTTTATAACCACCTACTCCCTACTAACTCTCTTGATTACAGTGCTACCCACTTATAGGAAATTTTTTCCCAGCATGCCTCTCTGGGACTGACCCCTTAAATTTTGTAAAACTAAACACCTGTAGCTCTAAAAGGTGGTGATTTTACAAATAGCTGCTACTTAATACACTGCTTTCTCTTATAGTTGGTAAGTACCCTTAGTTCTTATTATTCGTGAGGTAATAGTACACTTTTCTAAGTTTTCTTTCTGAATTTATTTCTAGTGCAATTGAAGTGCACCTATTCATACCTCTGAGTGTAACAGGCTTTGCCTGCCTCTTGGAATCTTCTTTGAGTCTACTCTTTATGCTCAGCCTAGCCTTTTCTCTGTTTTTAGCAATCTCCAACTTTTCTTCAAATTCACTCTTTGACCATGATTCTACCACTAACTGCCCAGCCACTCCTATCATTCTGATTCAGACTTCTGATTTTGTTCATTTTATAGAGCAATAAGTTAATAAAAAACCTTGTAGCTAAGAAGCCATGTGTCCAGTTTAACTGCATAATCCCTTTGTGTTTGTTGTGTCCACCCTTTCCATTTGTTGACACTTTAACTATCCAGACTCTAGCCTTCCAACAGGGCTTCATGCAGATATACAGGGTCTGTCCATGCAGTTAAAGTATTAGTTGGTAAGCTCCTGGGGGCCAAGAACTTTTCTCCATATGTGTCTGAAATGCCTACTACACCAAGTGTGCTTTACAAAGAATAAATAGAGTAAAACTAGAAGCCTGAAACAATCCTGTTCTTCACCTCTCTGTTGATATGTGTTGCTCTTCTTTTTTTCCATTTCATTTATCTAGGCTTTTTGTCCTTCTTACTGTTGCTCTTTTCAATTTCTCTGGGCTCCCTCTTCCCTGCCTCTGGTGCCCCTCTCTACATGTGCCAATTTTCTTTTGTTTGCATGCTTTTCTCTTGTTTGTCCCTTTACCCCACTTTCCTCTACTAACACTGTTTTAATTCTTCTGCAGAGCCAGCATTGCTTTTCCCTTCTCCCTTTTGCAGGGCTCCCCAGATCTCTGTTCCTTTTTCAAGCCCCCCATCTCCATTCCAATCCTCTGATACTGTGGCAGGGTGATACTATTGTTAATGCCTCCTCTTAGGTTTTAAAGCCATCTTCATACATGCCCATAAGGACGCTCCTGCTCCCTACCTCCACAAACACATCTCCCCTTCTAGTGCTGGACTTTCTCTTCACACACACCCCTTCCCCTGTCATCTCTCTTTGGAATCTTCATTCCTCAATTTCTGCTCCCAATTCTCTCCTCAACATACATAAGAACAGCCATACTGGGTCAGATCAACAGCCCATCTAGCCCAGTATCGTCTCTTCCAACAGTGACCAATGCCAGGTGTCCCAGAGGGAATGAACAGAACAGGTAATCATCAAATGATCCATCTCCTGTCACCCATCCTCACACTAACCCCACAAAGTCTGCCCCACCTACCCCCATTTCCTGGGCCCTCACTCTGGTCTCCCTTGTTCTCTGCTCCAGCAACTCACTTCCCTCTATTCTCCTAGTCCAAATTATTTCTGCCCCTTCTGGAGCTCCACTTATCTGCTCCATGTGTTGTCACTTCCCTCCTAGTTCTGTTACCCTCACAATCCTCCCCCCACACCTCCTTTTGCCACCTCATGTTCTCTACCCTTCCCACCCTCTTGATTCCCTAGTTCCCTGCTCTCTTAGGAGTGCAGTTCTCTCTCCCCAATCTCTGAGGCTCCCATTTCTTTGCCTGTCTTCTGGTCCCTACACTGTACCCAAGTTCTCTATTCCTCCATCGTAGTTCTATACTTACCCTGTTTTCTGACCTTCATTCTCCGTGTTCCTTCTGACCCCCCTTTTTTTCTGCTATTTGTTTTCCTTTCCATCCTTCTGCCCCTTTAGTTCCTTTTCCCCTCCATGTGGAACTCCAAATTGCCTACCTTTCCTCCCCAGCTTTCTAGAGAGTCTATTGCTAGTCTGTCATTGACAGTGATGCAATCACTGTCCTTGGGTGGGGAAACAGGAGCTTCTTGGAAGAAGCCCAAACAGCAATGTGTGAGACCAAAATGCTGCAGTGGTGACAACAGCTGAAGTAGAGGGGCCCTATTGGTATTTGACAACTAGGTGCCCCTTAGATCTGCCCCGAAATAAAGCTATTTCATTGTAGTGCAAATAACATTCAACATTATCCACATGAAAACCTGGTTACTTAACAGTTAAGGTTGCTCAAGTGCATTTCCTTTCAATCAAATGACTAATAATCAAAGAAAGCATCAGTTCAGGCAACATTAACATGCAGATTAACCACAATTTGTATCTCTAGCCACCCACCGAATTAAAATGCTCAAAACACAATCAGACTGTTCAGCTCCACAAAATACTCCCCAATTTAAGGTAGGGGAATTGGAATTTTTTACTGTCTGTATGGTGTTTAGCACAACTGGGCCCTGATCCTTGATAGGTGCTACTGTAATGCAAAAAAAAATAAATTAGTATTTGATTAACTGGTCATTTCCTTTATTTTTAATAGTTGCACTGACAGGAAATGCAGCTGAGCACTGTGAGCGCTACATTAACCAAGTGTGGTTGGTTGGTTTGACTACTTTTTAAAAAAATGTTGGGGTAGTTTTGGAGCGTCTGAAGGGTGTAGAAGAGCCGGGGATACCAGGAGCTGGTGAGCAAGTCGGGGCGAGGGTAGAAGAAGTGGAGAGACCTGTAGTAGCAGGGAGTTGTGCACAGAGGATGGTTAGCAAGTGGTGTATGGTGGGGAAACATGGGGAAGGATGGCTATACAGGGGGGAGGAGAAGTAGGTTGGGGGATGGTGCATGGGTGGAATCAGTGCTCTGTGAAGCGAGGCATAGGGAGGGAGCTATGAGTTGGGAGTATCAGGAGTGAGAAGCAGTCTTCTGCTGGACAGAAGCATGACAGGAGATAGGAGGCTTATGCTGGTAGAGCCAGAAAGAACCTGGCTTTCCTCTAGTGAACCTCCTAGAGGAAGCTTTCCCAAGAGGAGGTCTACTCCTATGGGGCTTTCTATCATCATCAGTCTGAGATTCCCATTGGCAAAGCTAATGAAGAGTGTGGAGGAAAGCGGCGCTGTGTGAGAGGAAGGGAAGATGTGTGAGGGTGGCAACAGGTCCCCAGTCTGCCACCCTGGCCCCTGAAGCTTAGCCCTACTGTCTATCTGAGCCCTACTGCCTCACCCAGTCTTTTAGCCCTTGCTGGTTAAACATCCCCAGTGACTGCCTTGCTTGGTTCCCTAGTTCCATGCCCCCCCTCAACCTCCTAACTCACTGAATACAGGAAAAATGTTTACATTTGTACGTCTGTGCAATAGGGCAAGGGACTGGGAGCCAGGCTGGGTACTGCAGCTGGGGAAATGGGCCAGGCAATGGGGCTCTGGGAGTTAATGAGGACAATTGCTGTCCAATCCCTGTGCATGTTGCATCCCTGGCTTCCTAACCCTGTTGCTCTCTCTGATTCCAGCCTCTGAGCATATCTCACCGTTTCAGTTCCATCTCCCACTGACAAATTAACCTGGGGCACAAGGACCTCTGGTCCAACAGACCGGGAGTCTGTTTTGGCCAGGGTTTGAATTGGAACGTGGAAAAGCGGTGGATCTTTCCCAAGCACCACCCACAAAATAAGCTTTGTCCAATAGACATGGTAAAATGACATACCACTCGCAACAGATTGTGCACATGTTCAACATATTATTACTGGACTCCCCTGGCTTGGCTGTCCCTCACTGAGGTCCAGATACACCATAGTTACAATAGACTTGTGTCTAGGGCCCTGGATCCTAGAGTCAGGTATTGATATCAGAATCTCATTTGAAATAATAGTTTTGAGTCCTCATGGTTGAGGAGAAAAGCTTGAAAAGGTGAATGGGGTGTGTCAAGGCTAATTTCCCACTCTGGCACTTTGAGCGCAGAAGGTGGGAGCCCGCAAGGATTCTAAAAATGAATACTGGCCACTCCAGGCTTGTATTAAATTCCCAAGGTTACAACTTTTCTCTGACCTTGAATTGGTAAATGCTGATACCACACAGGTGTAGAACCCCTTTGGTAGTCCAGGAAGGCCCCCTTGGGAATTCCTTCCTGTGGGGTACCCTCAAGCCCTTTCACCCCCTCCTCCCGGTAAGAGCCGAGAAAGAAAAAAAGGAAATCAGCTGTTGCCATCAGCTAATTAAACAACATGTGCACAAACCTCTTAAGACACAAAAATCCAATTCTGTTCTTAAAAAAGGTAAATTTTATTTTTTTTAAAAAAAGGAAGAAAATATATCTGGGAACTTAGGCTATTGCTAGATTTTAAAAGAGCAACTACAATGATTAAGCACCAAGAATAGCTTCCTTGAGGTCCAGCTTAAAGGTTACAAGCAAAACAAAAGCACCTGGGGTTAGCACAGAGGTATCCACAAGCTATAAAGAAATAAAAGAGATAAACCTAATTGCGTCTTCCTAGACGTTTCCTGATCTACTTACATATCTGGGGTTTTAAATGAGTAGTTTCTAGGTATGATACTGATGATAGTTTCATACCTGGCCCAAGCTTCTCACAGCATAGTTTCTGCCCTGTCCGCCTCTCCCTGGGAGAACAACAGACAGACAAAAGGGGAGTTGTTTTTCAATTTTAAAAAGTTCTAGCCTTCCCATTGGCTCTTTTGGCCAGGTGCCCACTCACTTCCCTTTTACCTAGGCATAGTAGTGAGACTTTTTAACCCTTTACAGGTAGAGCAATTAGACAACAGCTACTAAGAGGGATTTTAAAGCTACTGGCTGGCTGGGTATCCATAAAAGGGAGTTACTCCACCCCCCTTCATATGTATCTTCAGCAGAGGGAGATGCAGCAGCAGCTAAAACCAAGGAGGAAGCTGTCTGGGCTTACACCCATCACCGGACCCATCCTGCTCTTGTGGTAGAGGAGGAAACTGACTGGTTGAGGTCTTGGGTGTACCTTACTAGGCTGTGTGGGAAGCTTACCAGGGCTTGAATTACCTACTGGGCTCTGAGACATTAGTTTCCCTATAAAGGGACTCAAATGCCCTCAGACTCTACTCCTCTCATCTGGCCTTTTAGCTCCTCAGGTCAGGTGTGTGTAAGTGGGGTGGGGTAAGAAGTGGTGCCCATCTCTTTGTGGTTCCAAAATGATGCCATTTACAATAGAATGTGGAGATCTGACAGCCTCCTTCATTACTACATCCTGTGACTGCAGTGAAATAAATAATGTTGACCTTTAATTCATCATGAGAGATCTGAGTTTCCCATTATTGGGCACTGAGAAGAATGCGGCATTCCCACCTCTGAGTTGCTGTTTCAAGTTCTGCTTTGACTTAGATTGACATTGGTTCATCAGTTTAGATTTCTTTAACATTTTCAGGGTTTTCTCCACAATCATAAGTGAAAGCTGAGATTCTGTAGAACAAGATGGCAGCCTCCTGCCTCCAAAAAAGTACTGGTTTGCAAACCCAGTCCAATTTCAGTCCCTGATTCTGATGAGCCACAAAGGTTCACCAGAGAAAGAAACTAATCTGCTCATCACACCACATCATAATCCTAGACTTTCAACGGAGACAAACTCTTGTGTATACAATGCCTACAACGAGGCCCTTATTGGGGATTCCAGGCACTACTGTAATATAAATAATAAGGCAATATAAATAAGGCCCCCTGCTCACTGTATATGCCTATTATTGATAGGGACAAAGCATGGGGGCAAAATTACTTGACAAACAAAACTAGCAGCTTCCAAATTTATCTGATTTCCTGAGGTTGGCCAAGAGTGTGAGCCCGTTCTGAGAGACTTCACCAGGTCTATTTGAATGGAACTTCTGTTCTTAAAGAGTGACATGCCAGGGAACATGATGTTTTTGTGTATGATGATTAACTCAGCAGGAAGCATAGAGGGAAATCAGATTTGGGGATGGAAAGTGCAGTAGCTAGGATCCCTGGAGGTGGCAGGGCAGAAGGTCCAGTAGTTAACATTAGACAATGGAAATAACTGCTGGACATAGTTCAACTTTTTTTAGTTAAACTAGATCATGATAAATAAAAGGAATATTTTTTTGTTGTTGTGTAAAATTTAGAATGCGGTCTGTTTCTGAGACATTAGGAGATGAGTATAGGTGTGTGAAGTTTGGAGAAAATGGGAAATGTTTCTTTAGCAACAGGGATTTGGAAAAAATTACTGTTTGGGAAAATCTTTTAAAAGGGCTTACTTTTAAACCTCAAACGTTTAAATAGTTAACTGCACAAAGAAGAAAAGTTAGTTGGCCTCTGAAGAGCAGGTAGGTTTAAATTCAAACGCCAAATTTAATCAGTGTGAAACAAGGCAGTTTTAGTCCGTTTTCAATGCAAACCTCAACAGTTACTAGCAATGTCTCCATCACAGGATTTTCTTACTGCTCTTTAAAAGATTCGCCACCCCACTGAGTCCAGATGCGCCAGTTCCCTTCCAACCCAGTTACACTATTCTCCACAAGGATGCTTGCGGTGCCACTGTCCGCTGTGTCCTTTGCACTCATGTATTCCCGGCTGTATTCTTTGGACGGGTCTAGCAGGATTTCTCGTTCTCATCTGCTAGGTGCGCCCTGCGGTCGCCGAAGGAATGCGGTGTTCACCTGCTAGTCTTCCTTGAGTTTAGCCTTCGCCCAGCCCTTTAAGCCGGCCGGACCAGAGCCGCTCCCCTGGCCGGGGTACGACCGCAGAGTCTGCCCTTGTGCCGCAGCAGCCGCGCTCGCGCTGGGGCGGCGGGAGGGGAACACACCGGGAACGGAACCTCCCTGGCCCCCGGGCACTTTCGAGATCGCGCAGACGCCGGCTGTCACTGTCACCGAGACGGCGCACCGGCATCCCGGCGGCTCAGAGGGGAATCCCCGGCCTCGCCTCCACAGCCAATGAATAGACCCTATGCAAATGAGGCAACTCCGCACCGCAGTGGGCCAATGGAAATCAGGCAGGGTGTCAACAGGGTTGGGCATTGGATGGGAGTGAGGAAGTAGCGGGCCAATGGGAGGGCCAGCCTTATGGGACGTACCTGCGGGGCGGAGCTATGCAAATGTAGTTTGAAAAGCGGGCGGGAAATCCGAGTTTCGCGGGAGGCCCTTGGCGCGTAACCCGTCTCCCTTCCCTTCATTCATTGTCAGCAGCCGCCGCTTCCTGGAGCCATTTTCCAGCCGGCCCCACACAGCGGGAGCGGCCCCGCTTCATCCGCCGCATCTGCCCGTCCCGCCGCTTTCATCCCCCCCTGGGACCCCGCATCCTGCAGCCGGATCCCCCCCGGCACCCGCCGCCCCCAGTATTTTGGGTCGGGCCTCGGCATTGAGGAGGAAAGCAGCCGGGAAGGCCGGGGGGGAGGGAGGTAGAGACTCGGCTACGGGGACAGACCCAGAGGGAAGGATGAGAAGGGGACTCCAGCCGGCGGCCCTAGCAGCGCAGCCACCCGCACCTTCCATGGACTCCCGGGTGACCCCCGCCAGCTTCCCAGCCCACTTCGCCGCTGGCACCTTCATCCAGATCCGCAGCGGCGCGGCGGCGGCGTCCTGTGTGTCCTCCTCCTCCCAGGTTCCCGGTGCCTTTGCCCTCACTGCGGAGGGGGGTCAGCCCGCTGGCGGCTCCCTGTACTGCACCCCGCACGGACCCGCCGGCAGGACGGCGCTGCTGCAGCCAGCACTTGGAGGAGGCGGAGGCCGCCCCCCGGTAATTCCCCCCCATCCCAGCGGGAGGGCGAAGGGGACACTCGGGTTGAGCCCCGGGCAGGGCCCCGCTGTCCCATCTCCAGCCGGGGTCGCGGGGCAGGAAGGGCTGGGACAACGTCGTGTTGCAATAAACTTTTGTCTCTTCCCCCCCCTCCCCCCGCCAACTCGGGCCCGCTCCAGGCGGTGCCTCCTCTCTGCAGCTGGGGCAGTGGTGCCCTGCCCCGGGTGCAGAGGATAAGGCGGGGGGAGGGGTGGTTGCAGCCTGTTCCCCTCTCACCGGCAGGGCCAGCGACCCCCACTGATATCTGTGGCTCCAACAAAGAGCCCGCTGAGGCCAGTGCTTGGCGCTGCAGGGAGTTCGCGGCGCTGGGGCATCCCCACTCACTGGGGGCGTCCTCAGCGGGGGGCGGCTGTGGCGACCCCTGCTCCAGGAGCTGGGTAGATGCAGGCTCCGCTGCTCCCCTGCCCGTGTCTGGGGGGAGCGGGGGGCTCTGCCCAGCTGGTGTCTCCGCTTCACCCCCGGACTCGCCGGTGACGTTTCGCACACGTGCGCGGAGGCCGCGTCTGTGACTGGGAGCCGGGCAGGAGGGAGGGGGCGCTGATCCGAGTGGGGGGAGGGGGACACCCGCTTCCTCCTCCTGCCGCTGGCCTGGGACTGTCCGTGTCCCCCCCCCCAGTCACACGCGCGTGCGGCCTCCTCGCCTCCCGGAGGCTGCCCGGGGCGCTGCTGGGCTCGGAAATGCCCCTCCAGCAGGTTAGTGACCGGGCACGCAGGGGCCAGCAGTAAGAGCAACCCTCGCTTCTCCCCCGCCCCATAATGAGGAACCTGGGAGAAGCATCCCCCCACCGCCCTGCAATACCAGGGCGGTCCTCGCCTGCCCTTAGGCTCTGGCACTCCCCGAGCTGCGGTGACCCGGGGGGGGGCACAATGGGGGAATAATTAAGGTTTCTCCTCCCCCCCGCCCTCTTCCTGAGTTTAGCCCCCCTCTTTTATCCCCCAGTCCCTCCCCCCAATAGCTTTCTCAGCCTGGGCCTGATCTCCCAGCCCTCTGCCCGCCTCGTGATGGCCCCCTGGAAGTGATTGGTCAGGTTCCTGCTTCAGGCCACTGGGTGCCTGGCCCATTTAATTTTTAAATCACTTCATCTACTTTGGTAGTTCCAGCTTCATCCCTCCCCTGGCCTGCTCTAGAGGCAGTTTGCCTCGTTCATAGCCTAACCCCCTTTCTGGAGGGAAAGCCGGACCTTGCCCTGCATTTCTAGTACTTGGAGCTGTCATTTCAGATGCGGGGGGGGAGGGAGGGGGGATTTCTGGAGGACTCTGCATAATCAACTAAAAGTGTGGGAAGGTGGATGTTTTGGAATAATTAAACACACTGCACCCTCCTTACTGTCTTGTGAGCACTTCCTGGAGGCAAGCCTCACTTGCTTGTTACAACAAAGACTGGTGGTGTAGTTTGGGAGCCAAGATGAAGAAGTTTGGGTAACCTCATAAAGAGGGGGTCTGTAGTGAGAGAAAAACAGTCTTCTTTGTTTCCATAGATATAAAGGACTTTTGTCCTGCACTGGCTTGACCCAGGCATAAAATGGATGGGCAGGTGCAGTGGCGGAGCAAATTTAAATAAGCTACATGGTTTCTCTAAGGGATTTTAATAGTCCTGGTCCTGGCCCTGCAGGCATTCCAGCACTGGGCCTTGCTCTGGCATTGTGATGTGGGCAAATGTCCACTAGGGTCTCAATGATGAGATTACCAAACTCACTTTCTTCACATGGTCTGAAACAGCAGTTCTCAAACTTCATTGCACTGTGATCTCCTCCTGACAACAAAACTTACTACAACATAACTCCAGTGCCCTGTGTTAATCTAGGATAGTTAATATTTTAAATAAAAAATGCATTGCAAGCAGGGCAATTGCCCAGTGCCCCATGCCACAGGGGGGCCCATGAGGCTTAATTGTTTGGGCTAACATAACAGTTGAGCCCAGCTCTCCAGGCGTGAAATACTGGTGTTTTAAACTGCTGTGCACTACCCATGCACAAACTCCATCCCCCAGATCCATATCTTGTTTGCCCATGTTTTTAAAAGAGTTTTCTATTAAAGTTAGTTGCCAGCCTATGTTAAATTATGAATTTTAAAAGTACAGACTACTGTTATAATTAAAAGAAACACATTCCTCAGGTAAGTGAGCAAGTGCTTAGTGCTGAGTACTGGCTGACACTGTGAAGAATCTAGAATTTCCAGGGAGGGTGGTCTAGATTTATTTTAATGAGATTTGCAATAAAAACTGAAGGAAATATGGGTTTCAATGCCATTATCATCAAGATATTCATACTTTGCACTGTGAAATGACCTAGAAACCGTCTTAAGTGTTGGTCAAAATGTAGCAGTTTTTTAATTAATAAGCTGTTCAGGTCACTGTCTTTAGTGCTACTGGCAAACCACAATGAGGACATAAGCTTCCTTTTTATACAATTGTTGCAGGTGTTCATTGCTGACATGGCGATGGAGGTTTCAGGAAGGTGCAGTATAGTCTCATCAAAAGATTATAATGAAAGTCATAGCCTATATTAAAAAACAAACTTGATTTGCTGTTGTCATATTTGTAAATCTTACTGTACTTTTTAACCCACCAGTTAAGCGTGTGGTTTGGTACAGATTGCTCTGGAAACAGGATATCCAGTCCAGTGCTTTTGTTTTCCAGCATGACTTTGTTAAATGAATTCACTCACAGTCATATCTACAAGCATGATGGCAAGGGAACAATTCTGTGGGGCTTTCTACGTTTTTGGGAGAAAGGGGCATGATGTCATGGCCAGTATTAAACTTATACTTGATTAGTATTAAAAGTATTCAAACTTCAGTCTAGAGCAGCGTTTCTCAAACTGGGGTCCGTGGGCCACACTGATCAATTCCTTCCCCCTCCCTTCCAGCGCCTCCTGCACGCCGGGGAATAGCTGTTCAGCGGCGTGCAGGAGGCGCTGGGAGGGAGGGGGAGGAGCGGGGATGGGGCGTGCTCGGAGAGGGGGCAGAAAGAAGTGGGGAAGAGGAGCAGGGGTGGGAAGGGGTGGAGTTGGGGGCTTGGGGAGTCTGTGAAAAATTTTAAATCAAAATGTGGGTTCTCGGTTGCTAAAGTTTGAGAACTGCTGGTCTAGAGAGTTCTTATAGTCCCATTTATAAATTTGCCCTAAAGAGTTAACAATATACTCACCACCGTCAACAAATAGCACAGTTGGTTGTGCCCGGTGTGTCTCTTTCTTAAACCCAGCCCCTGTTACATGGACTTTCCATCACCAGAGCCCTGTGCTCTGAGTTATAGAGTAATTGGGGGCGTACAGTATCTAAGCTATACCAGTGTCTACAGCACCACTCTATTGTAGTGGGGCCTGGCTTTTGGAGATGCTGAGCACTCAGTATGCCAAGAAATTCAGTGGAAGCTATGGCTGCTCAGCACTTGAAAATCAGTCCTTAGGCCTGGATTTGCACTACTCCTGTGGACTGTCAGAGGACAAAAATTAACCCTTATGGTGGTTATTCCTAATTCCATAAAGTTCATAAAGATTTAAACCTTCAGAAGAAGGTGTTAACTAAGGCTCTTATATTAATAGGGGAGATTATGGTGGGGGAATGGGGTGAGGGGGAAGTAATTCTTTAACATATGGTCCTGCACCCCTCTTACAGCTAACATTCTGTCTAAGACCATCTTCTATTACTTTCTATCTAAATCACAGTACTGGAAGACTGAACTACCATTAGAGACAGATGCTCAAAATATTTCCAGTGAAAATAGTGCAAAAATTCTTAGTGCCTTTTCATTGGAATGAGAAGTCTTTAAATAGAGGGCCATTTTTTTTTTAGCCTTAGAAAATGTTTAAATGGAGACACCACCCACGTGGTAAGTCCCTTTTAAAAGGGGCTAAATCCTCTTAAGAATATTTTGAGAGGACTCCTGTGGCCTTTTGATGACATGAACTCTAGGGAGTCTGGTTCAGCATGCTTTAGAAGGGGGCCGGAGGATTTACATTTCCAAACTCGGTACATACCACTTCTTTCCCCTTCTTGTAGTTAAGAACAGATCTCTTCCGACCCTCAAAAAGTGTGTCTGGAATTGGAACAAAATGGGATAATTGCTTACTCTTAATAGTAGATGCTAGGTAAAGAAAAAGGCCAAATAGGACATACATGGTTGATAGTGAGATGAGGAATAGCAGAAAATGGCTAAAAGATGGACAAGTTACAAAAAGGAACTGGCAGTAAACTAAGGGGTAACTTTTTCTTATTTAAAAAAAAAACAACAACAACAACAACAAAAAACCAAAAAACTTTGTCCATGGAAGCCATGTATGCAAATCAATCACCATCTTAATATTTCTCTGCTTGACTGTTACTGTTAACATGAAGAAATACTTAATAAAGCAGTCTATCTACTTCTTGAATACTTTTTTAAAGGAATATACTCAGTTAAGTACTTCAGATATTCTCCCAGGCTAGGACTCTGAATTTAAGAGTCAGATCTTTTGCTCTTCCATCCTCAAGAACCCTTTATCCCCAGGTTGCTTTCCAAAGAGGACTGGATG
Source organism: Lepidochelys olivacea (assembly GCF_965140295.1). NCBI lineage: Eukaryota > Metazoa > Chordata > Testudines > Cheloniidae > Lepidochelys > Lepidochelys olivacea. The sequence continues at coordinate 109,361,714 of NC_140412.1, read as the reverse complement.
TGGTTCACTTTAGAGCCAGTCAGTGCCTTTCCTTGTTTGACCCCCGCTTGTTGATCAAGCAAAAAAAGGCACGTTCTTTCTCTTCACTGTACCCAGGGTTGAGCATGCTTCTGCAGAACTGCTAACCTCCAGGGATCACTCATACGCTTTTTTGGGTTTAAATTAAAAAATATATAAATAAATATTTTAAAATAAATATTTTAAATAAAAATAATAAATTCTTAAAATATAAAATAAAGCTATTGTTAAAATATAGCTTCCTTTTTAAAAAATCCATTGTTGTTACCACTATATTAAAGCTTGAAAACATGTTTCCCTAATAATTTTGTCTTTAACCAAAGCAACAAAAGGGGATTGAGGGGCCTAGTAGATGATGCTTCTTTGAGAATCCATTTGCTGATGCAAAAAAAGCACCGGGCCTTTCTCACAGGGTGCTATTTTTGGTGAGGGGCTCCATTTGTCACATCTGCATTGGCTTGTAGGTTCAAAGCATGAAGCGATCAACCCTTTTCAACCCTGTGGGTTAATTCCACTTTGCATATCTGTCTGGTTGAGTCAGGGACAGACATTCAGCCCTTTAGGGCGGTTAGAGACCCCATGGTGGAGGAGTCTGGCTCCCAAGATCTTAAACCACCTCAGGGGAATCTTGGGAAAGATGGGGCAGGGGTGGGGGTTGGTTGTTCTGAAGTACTGTGCTGATAGACTCTTTAGAAATGCTTAGTGAAATGGAAAAAGAAAAGGAGTACTTAAAGACTAACAAATTTATTTGAGCATAAGCTTTTGTGAGCTACAGCTCACTTCATTGGATGCATTCAGTGGAAAATACAGTGGGGAGATTTGGAGTAAGTCAAAGAAAGGCAGATAAAGTAATACTTAAGCCCTTGGAGCCTCTTGTCCCCGAGAATATGGTGGGGTGGAAGGCTTGTGACAAAAGTGAACATATAAGCCCCCTCATCTCTTCAGAGGCATCTCCTCCCTCGTAGAACCGGAAACGGTACGCTCACAAGTATAACACTCTTCAGCTTATACATCCCACATTACCTAGGTCTTGTCTGCAAGGGGAAATTGACTGGCATAGCTATAGCAGAAATAGCTATGCTGGTCAATTTTCCTGTGCTGCAGACAAGTCCTTACTTTACAGCAGTGCTTCTCAAGCTATCTGATGTGGGGGACCAGCAATTTTTTTTCCAATGTGTGCGCAGACTGGTAGCCGATAGCTCACGGACTGGCAGCGGTCCGCGGACCACCACTTTGAGTAGCACTGCCTTACAGTTCATGTAGGAGGAGTGGTGAGTGAAATTCTGTGGCCTGCGTTGTGCAGGAGGTCAGACTAGATGATCATAATGGTCCCTTCTGACCTAAATATCTATGAATCTATGTACTAGAAAGCTGTCATTTCTGAATCCTGCAGTCTGAAATCTGAGGCAGAAAAACAACTCTGAAATTCATTAAAGTGAAAGGTGAGTGAGCAGGAATTAATCATGGAAGTTGCCAGACAGTCTTGGAGACTGAAGTCTTCCCCAGAACTGTTATAACTGAGACGGCAGCACTGCATGCCTTCTCAGACATCTCTCAGGCTACTACAAGCACTATGGTGGTGTAGCTGGGGTGGTGCAGCCATGCCGTTTTTGCTGTAGCAAGTGTTTATGCGACGGAATTGGGTTTTCTGTCGCTGTAGTAAATCTATGCCCTCAAGAGGCTATTGCTAGGTCGACGGAAGAATTCTTTAGTTGACCTAGCTGTCTCTATGGTGGGGTTAGATCAACCTACTTACCTGGCACAGGGTGTGAAATTTTTTGTGGGCCTGAGCGATGTAGTTAGGTTAACCTAAGTTTTAGGTGTAGACCAGGCCTCAGTTTTGACCTGAAAGGACTACCTCTGGGGTGACAGGGTAGATCATGCTCTATGCCCATACAATTTTTGCCGTGGTGTTGGTGCACCTGTCTGTTGGTAACTAGACTGAGACTGCCAACTCATTTCACTTAGGCTTCTAAGCACCATCAGATGGTAACAACTCTGTTTAATACCAGTGTGGACCAGATTCAAACCAGGACCATATTGGCAAGCAAGCTTGGAGAATAAAAAATGCTCAGCTTATCTTCAATCTTTCTGTGTAGGGTGAACAATGGTGGATTTTGTTGATTTTGTTAGAATATTGCTAATTTACAGCTACAAGTATTCACCATTCATAACTTACAAGGGCATATGAAACTCTCTAGTGACTGAGGTGGGGACTCAATCAGGGCACCTTCAGGTGTCTTTCCAGGATTTAATCTGATTTTTTGTACGACAATGTATAAGTCACTTAGGCCCATACATTTAAGTGTCCACTAGCTTTGATTGTCTCAATTTCTGGGTGCCCAACTTGACGCACCTCTGGGGCCTGATCTTCAGAGAGATGCTATGCATCCACACGCCATTAACTTCAGTTGACTAGTAGATACTTTGGCCCTTGGTGTCTTGATTTGGATATCCAAAATTAGCTAACATTTTTTGAAAATGTGGGCCTTGCTCTCTGTCTTCATTTTCACATCTGTAAAATGGGTCTTATAGTCTCTTCACAAAAGTGTTGCAAGGCTTTATGTTGTGAATCTCTCTCAAATCTTGTAGAACGCAAGTGCAATATATTTTCAGCAACTGAATTACAGTTTCTCTTGGTAAGAATAGTATTAGTGGTTTATTACGTAAGAGGGGGTCCATCTTAGTCTTGATTTTTCAGCTTTAACATTGTCTTATTGAGGAGTTACTGGATATATATATATATGTGTGTGTGTGTATCCAAAACGTTTTTTGCATCATCCTTCTTAATGTCCTATAAAGGAAAGAGTTTCTCTTGCAAGCAACAATAGGATTTGCTTCCTTGTCATACCTTTATTATTGGTTCAAAGGTCTTTTCTGGTATGTATTGCATAGTTTACAACCAGAAGGAAACAATTTTTAATTTAGCATTGGCAAGTTTCCTTTCTGCTTGATGATGTTGGTCCCAGTAAGAGGATTGCTAGAAAAGGGGGTGGTGGTGCTTGCTGCTGCTTTGTTTAGGGTTGTTGGAAGCGAGTAGTTTAAAGTTCTGATGCTTTGAGTGCCTAACTATCATCTTGCAAGAGTAAAATAATGGAACAGACAATAAGAAAAAAGTATATAGAGAGTGAGTGAGTAAGCAATAAGCTTGATTTTTATTTTTAATTTTATTTTTGCTCAAGTTAAAAATTAATAGCAATTAATGTAAGCTCTTTAGAGCAGGGACTAACTTTGTACAGTGCCTTGCACAATGAGGTCCTTCCTAGTCTGTAGGGGCTACAACAATACAAATAATCAGGTGTCTGTCTTTTTACAATGTGTTCAACCTGAGGCAATACTGCTCCTTCATATAATCAATCAAGGGGAGTATGAAGCCGCTAAACTTGAACTTCATGCAAATTATTTTTCTTTTTAATGTGTATTTCAGGTTCATCAAGTAGGTGTGTAATTTTGCAGCTTCGTGGTGGTAAGGTGACAACTAAGGCTTTGTCCATAGATTGATCAGCTATGTCTGAAGGAAGAAAGGACAGCTGTGTAAAAAATATAGGATAGTGCTTTTTATGAGGGACATCCCACTACAGTGTGGTCTCATGACACACATTCATCCCATGTTGACTCATAATGGATGCAAGGCATTAGATATTAAACAAGAAGTTCAGAAAAATACTTAACCTCTGATCGCTCTACCTTGCGTGTGTTCTAAACGGCCAAAGTGCGGATTGTTTTTGCCATTGTTGGGGGGAGGAAATATTTGAGTAAACTTAGAAGAAGCATAACAAAAAGGTGCTGCTTACTTGTTGACTCCTTCCCTTTATATCCAGACAAGCCAGTTCTAGTGTATTCTTTGCTCAGGGGCATGTTCCCTGTTAAATTTGTATATGAGAGAGCAGATATTCTAGGGGTGGCTCTTGAGTGACCAGAGAACCTTGCAAAGTTCTCTGAAACGTGCCTTGGGAATCCAAAGCTCGAAGTCATTCTTTGTGTCAGTATCATTTAGCACATCTATTAGTTGTAAAGCTATTTTTCCTAATCGGGGCACTGCAAACTTATACCTCGAGTGTTGCCAGCAGCCAAATATTCTCCTCATTGTTTTTTTTTTCTACTGTAACTTGAATGAAATCGTAACTAGCATGCATATGTACTGGCTTTATTTTGACTTGCCACTGTTGTAGACAGCATTGATCTCCCACATTGAGAGAGTCAATTTTTGTCCTGAAGCTCCAAATTTAGCATAATTAATGTTTTCACATACAGGAATTGACCTTACAGTTACAGCTCTGAATGTTAAACAAAAGTCTACTTTATCTGAAAGTTGTCTTGGTAGAACATGCTACTATTCTTATCAGGATTATTGCAGTGGAGGCTTTTATCCTGGCTTACGGTGGACATAGTATGCTTTGTAACTTTATAATATTACTTTTTAAGTGTGTCGTTCTGGTAAAGAACGACAGTACTTGAATTATATGGAAATAATGCCAGAGATGGGACCCATATTTGTCATGTACTAGCAGTACTTTATTTCTTGTTACCACACTGAAGGGAAAAAGCCTCTTCAAAACAGAAGGGCTAGGGCAATCAGGCTTATCAGAAACCAGGAATAGTGTCTGGGTGTAAAATCAGCAGAGGAAAGCTTCATCTTCCATAGGAAGTCTTTATCAACCCATACAAAGTAACCCAGTTACCATATACTGTATAATCGTGTGATCCCTCATTTCCTTGTTTAATGCCTTTTTATGTGACAATGGATATGGTGTGAATGCCATGTGGGGAAGTCTGAGGGTTCACAACTATAAAAGGCACTTTAAAGCAGTGTTTCTCAAATGCGGCCACAGTCTCTTGGGCAGTGACTGGAGGGGGGTGACCACGCAAAGCAGTGCTTCACCCCCAGGGCCACCAAAAGGGTTTGGGCCCTACCACCCGCCCCCCCGGAGCCACAAAGGCTGGAAGAGGAGGCAGCCAGTGAGTTCCCCACCTTCCCAGGGGTGGTAAGGTCAGGCTTCACCCCTGAGGCAGTGGGTGGCAGGCTCTGGTTGTTGGGCTTTGGGCTCCAGCCCTGGACTCCAGCAACGTGGCGGCAGATGCCGGCTCTGAGCTCAGCCCTTGCCCGCATTGTCCCTGGCCCCCACAGTGTCCCCAGGCTCTGGTCATGCAGTGGTGGGCTCCGGCCCCGAGCCACAGGGTTTCAGGCTCTGGCCCTGGGGTCACCGACCGCCCCCCATCCATCCACCCCTGACCCCCCACTGTATCCTTACCCACCTCCCCATCCAGGGCTTAATTTGTCCTCTGGCTTGTCAAGGCTGAGTAAGTTGGCTGTGAAAATTGATATTTGTACAGTTGTTAATATCCCTTTTCACAGCCTCCCATTAGCTTTCCTGACTCTCCTATGAAAAGTGATATTAACAAACATACAAATATTACTTTTTGCAGCAGCAGACTTACTAGCTAGCAAGTCTTTTAAAAAAAAGAACAAGCAAAAACAAAAGAAGAAACAACAACGAAGAAGAATGTGCAAAGCACCTTGTTTGTGTTTCTATTCTGTTTTAGGTTGAGTAAAGAATAGAGAACTGCACATTATTTTTATTATTGAGTCTGCAGTAAAACCCTACATAAATAAATTATAATGATTTGGACATGTATATGTGCATATTTATTTGTTTTTCCTAAAGTCAATTGAGTACTTTAAGAAAAATTGTCATAGTGGCCACCAGCAAGAATTGGTGCCCACACTCAGAGGCCACCAAAAAATTTATTGTGAGAGTCCCTGCTTTAAAGTATATAGCTTCATGAACCAATACGAATTACAGCCTACTGATCAACATGCGGGCCATAGAGAAATCTTCATTGTCTCAGTTGTGTCAATAGTAGGCATCTTGGACTGGTGCTGAGGTACATTTCAGGGAAAGGAGGTGAAGAAAGATGAAGTAGTGGTCAGTGTTATAGAAAATCATGATGTTTCAGTTAGGAAACTTAAATACTCTTAATTGAGAGCTGCCTTGTAAGGGCAAGCTTTGAACCTAATTTTGTTCTGGTAGAAGACTTCTCCCACTCACATTAGCAACATATTTATATTATGGTAGTGTCCAATGTCCCCATCAGGACCAGAGCCCTGTTAGGTTGAAGCAATGCAGACATGGAGAATCTGCACCCTAAAAGGATGCAAAGTAGCCGAGGGGATAGAGCACCAGACAGGGTGTCAAGGTTCCTCCCCCACTCTGAACTCTAGGGTACAGATGTGGGGACCTGCATGAAAAACCTCCTAAGCTTATCTTTACCAGCTTAGGTCAAAACTTCCCCAAGGTACAAAATATTACACCCGTTGTCCTTGGATTGGCCGCTACCACCACCAAACTAATACTGGTTACTGGGGAAGAGCTGTTTGGACGCGTCCTTCCCCCCAAAATACTTCCCAAAACCTTGCACCCCACTTCCTGGACAAGGTTTGGTAAAAAGCCTCACCAATTTGCCTAGGTGACTACCGACCCAGACCCTTGGATCTTAAGAACAATGAACAATCCTCCCAACACTTGCACCCCCCCTTTCCTGGGAAATGTTGGATAAAAAGCCTCACCAATTTGCATAGGTGACCACAGACCCAAACCCTTGGATCTGAGAACAATGAAAAAGCATTCAGTTTTCTTACAAGAAGACTTTTAATAAAAAATAGAAGTAAATAGAAATAAAGAAATCCCCCCTGTAAAATCAGGATGGTAGATATCTTACAGGGTAATTAGATTCAAAAACATAGAGAACCCCTCTAGGCAAAACCTTAAGTTACAAAAAAGATACACAGACAGAAATAGTTATTCTATTCAGCACAATTCTTTTCTCAGCCATTTAAAGAAATCATAATCTAACATGTACCTAGCTCGATTACTTACTAAAAGTTCTAAGACTCCATTCCTGTTCTGTCCCTGGCAAGAGCAGCATACAGACAGACCCAGACCCTTTGTTTCTCTCCCTCCTCCCAGCTTTTGAAAGTATCTTGTCTCCTCATTGGTCATTTTGGTCAGGAGCCAGCGAGGTTACCTTTAGCTTCTTAACCCTTTACAGGTGAGAGGAGCTTTCCCCTGGCCAGGAGGGATTTCAAAGGGGTTTACCCTTCCCTTTATTTATGACACAGGGTCTTTGGAGTTCTGGGTTCTAGTTCCAGTTCAGACACTGTTCTGCTGGGCAAAACTTCCCTGCCTCAGTTTCCCTGTCAGCTTTGTATAGCACTTTGAGATTGATTGATGGAAAGTGCTATATAAGAGCTAGGTATTCTTTAAAGAGCTTATACTCTAAAGATATGATGAGTGGGCAGGGGAAGTTTTTAATATTAAAAAGAAGATAAAAGTGGTGATATAGATGTTTTTATTTAGTGTCTCTTTATATAAACTCACCTGAAATTTCTCTCCAGTTCCAATTGCTAATTCTGGTTAACCTTTTTTATTTTTTAAACGTGGACATTGTCCCCATTTGGCATTCTAGCTACCCTTCTGTTCCTGGCTGGCACAATCCCAATAACAAATCTGTTGCTTCACTATCTCCCCATCTAGAATCTTTGACTATAATTCCTTCCTTCCAAGGCCATGAGAATAATCTTTTAACAACCGTGCAGGCTTTACATTCTCTGAAGGAAGTTTCTCTCTGAGGTGGTCGGGGTATTGGGGACGCTCCTGCATGGTTACCCAGCCCTCTCCCTCAGTTTCAGTAGCTCCACCTGCCTGCTTGTGCTCTACAGGGAGTGACAAGGGTGAACATCAAAAGTATTAGTATGCAGAGTAGTTTCTGATGTCAACAGGGCTGAGAAGATAAGCACCAATGTGAGGAGGTAACTCTTCTTCCCACATGCACTGCACTTGACTTGGGGCCATGCAATCTGGGGGTTTCAGTGTCTGGTGTGCAGTAGAGGAGTCCCTAGTATAATGAGACTAGTTGGAAATCCCCTAAGTCAGTGATTCTTAACCTTTTCCATACTGACCATACAAGATCTCTGTCCCACTTAGCAATGTGGGAAGGGCAGAATGGTTGTGACCCCCCCAGGTGTTGAGTACCCCTGCACTGGCAGTTAATTCTGGTAGCCTCCCTCTTGGTCCATTCCATCTACCTCAGTCAATTGCTGAATGTACAGGAAGCAAGAGCAACCTTAATATGCCAGCTGCACATGCTTTTCCAGAAATTAAACACACCAAGATCATTCCATGTTCTGAAAGCAACACCTCTCTTCAGAGCAGAACTCCCCACTGTGAGGTGGTATACAAACAGGGAGCACGTGTGGTGCTGTCTAAAATAAGCATTTTCCCTTATTTAGAGAGAGCCCTGCATGCAGGACTTCCAGGATGTTTTCTCAGTACTAGACAGGAAAATTGCCAGTACAGAAAGGTGTCAGCACTTCAAGCTTCTTAAAGAGCTGTATAAGGCAGATCACATTGCCTCCCCTCCCCGCCATCCCAAAGAATGACAAACCGGGGGGAGGGGAAAGAGTTGGGGTATCCCTATCAGAAGCCAGGTTCTTCCCTGGAGGGCAAACGCAAAGCAAAGCAAGAGCTCCTGCTTTGTCCTCAGGAGATTGGGGTGGGCAGGAATGAGAATATCTTTCTGTGCCACTTTGTCTAGTTTTCTGTTTTGCGCTTTCCTTAATCAACTCTTCGATGATGCTGACTCTATTTTCACACTTCTCCCTGCTCCCTGAAAGCTCTCCTTGCCTCTTTTCTGTCTCCTCCTCAAAGGGGGGAGGTTATCCGCAGACAAGGTTGTGTCCGCTGTTGTTGTACTATTTCAGACCTCTGCTGTCTCCAACCATCCTTCCCAGCTGCTGAAGAACCCACAGGCTTCAGCATTCCTTCGTTCTCCTGTTAGAGATATTGCCCCAAAATTCTGCTTGCCATAGAACTAGCGGTTGAGAGCAAAGGAATTGCTTCAGATGCTCCAAGAATATTTATAGAGGAAGGGCTCTACACCTCTGTACAGTTAGTAAGTATCCACTTACTTTCAGCTAGCTTGTGGGATGAACTGTTACATCAGTGTTGGTACCTTGTTGAAATGAGGAAAATTAACAGCTCTGTGTTTCTTGAATTTTGCATCAATGGCCTTGTGAAGGTGTGTACTAGACCCTTTGAAGCCCCTTGCCGGAGGCACTGTAGTCCTACCACACCTCGCCCCAGAAAAGAAGCAGTGAAGGTGGGTCTTCCAGGCTGCCTAGAATGGCTTCTTCCGTGCAGTCTATCAGAGCTCAGCCAATTCAATTAAAAGCCACTGCAGGGCCCAAGCAGACCATTTGGTGGTTGGGACTAGAAGGGTGGAATAGAGTCATTATGGTCCCTGATGCAAATCTTGTTGAGGTGTCAGGCACACAGGCATGTCCCAAGGGGGCCCAGAAGAGGAAAGAGTGCGGGATTGTACCTGGCCAACTGGAGGCACCCATGGGAGGTGAGTGCACTCTATCAGAGGCTTAGTGTAATTGAGTGAAATACAAATCATGGTGTGAAGATCCAAGAAAACATTTCTTCCCCAGCTAGTGGCAGCCTGTTGATGGCTGAGGCTGTGCAAGAGAAATGGTCCAACTAAAAAGGATTAGTGGACTAATGTGCATCCAACATACCACAGGCTTAATGGCCATGAAGTACTTTCTGTCTTAAAGGGGAGGTGCTATTAAAGACTTTCTGAAATCCCTGTTCAGACGCAAGTCTCAGACTCCTAAGCTATGTCTACACTGTCGCTTTCAGCGCTAAAAGTTTTGTCATTCAGGGGTGTGGAAAAACACCCGCTCGCTCAGGGTTTTTTTTTAATTGCTGGAAGAGCTCTCCCCCGGCGATAAAGTGTGCCTACAACCACGTGTGCGCTGCCACAACCATGCTGTGATGTGGGTAGTGTAGACATACCTCTACTGCAGCGCTGCTTAACAGGTGCAAATGTGTAACACCATTGGTCTGAAGCAATACCTAATTTCTTCCTCAGGTGTTTCCATTTCTATCAGCGGTACTCTCCTTCCACAAGTCACCATAGAGCTGCCTTTTTATGTACTTCCTGTGTCTTGTTTGAATCTCTCTCCACTAGTTATTTCATATTCCAGGGCACTAGACTGGAGATCTTTAACATCTGGAAATAAGCCTCAATCCTGAATTGAGAGGGAAAAATTTCAGGTTTCATAGCCTCCATTTTGTTCAAATTGTAAAACTAGAGCCCAGTTTAGTTTGATTAGCAGTGTGGACAGGAGCAGTGGCAGTCATTGTAGGTGAGGGCTGATAAACTGGCAGAGTTGTGTGAGGAAGTTTTAGTTCCCACTTTCATGAATATTGAATTAATGTTTCAAGAATCTAAAAGTTCCTTTCATAAAGCATTTTCATCTGGAGATGCAAGTTGCATAACAAATTCAGTGTTAAGATCCTTCTGCATGAAGAGAGGTGTGGAAGCGAGATGGTTTTTATCAGATAATTTTAGAGTTGCAATATGGAACTTTTTTCAGAGTAGCAGCCGTGTTAGTCTGTATTCGCAAAAAGAAAAGGAGTACTTGTGGCACCTTAGAGACTAACCAGTTTATTTGAGCATAAGCTTTCGTGAGCTACAGCTCACTTCATCAGAATTGTTAGTCTCTAAGGTGCCACAAGTACTCCTTTTCTTTTTGTGAATATGGAACTTGTGCTTTAAAGAGCTAGTATAGTGGTTCACATATAAACCAAATGCATTTCCATAGCTTTGATACTGCTGAACCACAGTGGAAATCTGGAACCTTAACTACACTACTTGTAGGAAGTTTAACTCCTGCAATTAACCACAATTGTGGTCAATCTTTGGAAAGGCAGTAACAAAAAGGAAGAAAGGTGGTGGTATTTGATCAGCTTTACTCCCTTCATTTGTTAGGGTTTGAGATAGGCAAAACTCTGGCTGTAATAATAGTATGATACTATTAGTGACTACCGCTTCAGTGAGGAGCTACGTATGTATGTGTAACAATGAACAACTTGGAATTTAGGGTAGGAACAGTAAGGAATATTGAGGACTTGTATTTAATATTGATTAAAAATACCGAAATACTCAAATCCAATTAATAAATAGCTAGATTAGTTGGTAAACTTCAAGATAAATATTATTGGATAAATAGACGTACAAATATGAGGCTATGTCTTGGATCCACCAAATCAGAACAAGAGTGCTGCTCAAACCTGTTGATTTAAGGTAGTGTAGCTAGTCCCTCCTCAGGTTATATGCCCTGACAACTAAACTTCAAAAAGGCCTCCAGTTATTGTCAGTACAGTTTTGCATGCATAATTTTTGGGCATAATTTCTGTTCATGCCTGTGCCTATTTAAGTACAAGCTACCTGATCAATCCCTCTGTTCAGGTGGTGAGGGATTTCATCTGAGGGATAAATATCACACCTAAACGTTGTGCCTGCACTTAATTACAGGCACCAAACTGCGTCTAAAATAATGAAAGCTAAAAATTGTGGGGTCAATTAGTGAGTCAACTTCAGTCCTTGTGCACTCCTAGTTAGACATTAGCAGCTGCTCATACTCAGTAACCCAAGCAGGCAACTTTTGTGCTATTGCTTGCTAGTTCTTACATGGCCATCTGTTAGTTTTTTGTTACAGTGAACCCCACGTGTTTGAGATATACTAACACCATTCAGTCAGTTGGGGTCTTTCTACTGCATTCAGAAAGTCCTCAAACATCTTGGTCAGGGTCATGAGAGAAAAGTACGATGCAGCAACAGCCTGCATCTCTGCACTTGTAACGTAAAGCACCTGTGAAACTCTCATAATTCTGTTCCAGGAAATCCTTTCCTGCAAAGGAAGTCTTATCTGGAGTACAGATCTGGTGAAACACTTGTAGCTAGCCATTTTATTCATTTCTTCTTCCTACCGCAACAAGTATTTAGTAGAGCTGGATGAAGTTTTTCAGACTAATAGTTTATTCATCCAAAAATGTAGTTTTAGTCAACTTGAAACTATTCCTGAGTTTGACATAAATTTGACCAATTGTTTTTTCCCCCCCAATTTTTTTTTTTTTTTTGGGACTTAAGTGCCATTCACAAAATGAGGTGACGGTAGCCTCCTAACTTTAGCCTTGTGGTTAGGACACTCCTCGGGTATATGGGAAACCCAGGTTCAATCCTCCCCCCCATGTGGAGAAGGGATTTGAACTTGAGTTGCCTACCTTTCAGGAGAGTGCTCTACTCACTGGGCTATGAGATATTTTGAGACAAGTCTATTTCTGTCTCTCCCATTGAAGCTGTTCCACTATGTATAAAAAAAATTACACATCGAAGCAGTGATTTGAACTTGGGTCTCTCACATTCTGTGAGTGCCTTAACCTCCAGGCTATAAAGACACTTTTTCCCTGGCCCGATGACCATTCATAGTCCTTCATAATTCATTAGTAGTCATTTCATTCCATTATTGGATAGATGCACTCACACAAGTAGAACTTCGATCTGGTGCAAGTTTTTTTTCCTCTCTCTTTCTGCCCTGCCCTCCCCCCCAAGAGATGGTATTAAGTGCTCAGATGGGACCATGGAGTCTGGGCCAGTGAAATAAATTAATTACACTAGGCTGTTATAAGATTGTCTCCTATTACAACGTGTAGCGGATCAAGGACTCAGCGGTGCAGCGCCTCCTGCTGGTTGTCTGGGAATTACCTCTTTTCCAGCATACAGAGCACCCTATGCAGGCCTATACAGAGCACCCTCGCCTGCTGCTGGCTGTCTCTCTCTCCTGGACCCCGGTGCCCTTTATCTTGGGGTTCTGCCCCAGCAGTACCCCCTCACTCTGGGTCTCTCCTCCCAGGGGAACCCCTAAACCCATCTTGCCTCAGTGGCTACTGCCAGTCATCATCTAGCCCCCGCTCACTGGGGCAGACTGCAGTCTGTAATGGCCACTCATTCATTATTGGCAAAGGATTAGGACCTGCTGCCTTTGCCTGTCCTCGGGCTGCCCCTCTGCAGCCCCAGTACCTTTTAGCCTTAAACAAAGCCTGCAGTCTGGAGGCTTCCCAGGCTGGAGCTCCCCAGCTCCCTTTGCCCTTCCCCAGCACTGCTCCACCTCAGGTACCTTGCTCCCAGGTAGCTAGTCCTTTCCACTCCAGGGCTAGAGTGAGACTTCTTGTCTCCTGGCCCCACAACCCTTCTTATCAAGGCTGCCTGGGCCCTAATTGAGCTGGCGACACCTGTGGCTGCTCTTAATCCCTTTTACCCAGCCTCAGCCCTCTCCAGGACTGCTTTTAACTCCTGTTCTGTGGGAGTGGGGCAGCAGCCCCACTACACACATCAATTATGAAAATCCCTTTAAGTCTGAAAATTACCTTGCGGGGGAGGGCAGAAGGATGACAATATTTTGCAAGGAAGCCTGCGCATAAAATTACCATCATGTAAGACTAATAGAGTCTTTGCTTGTGCTTCAGTTCAGCACATCTATTCTAGATCATGCCAGATGAATCCTTTACAGGGTTCAGTTGTCAGTATTGTCCAGACAAGGATAGAGGACTCTGTGCTATCTGCATTGTGTCTAACATTTATTGGAAATACTAGAGCAAGGGTACATTTCAGGGTGAGTCTAGATCCCTGTAGACAGTTAGCAAGTTAAACCCATAAACTGATCCTTCATTATGACCATAACTTGGTATTAAAGAGCTCCTGGAACCCCTCTTCAGACCAGTTTGGGTGTTAGTTTTCAGTCCGTTGCATATTTACTTCACCTGGAGAGTAGAGAAATAGTAAGTTGTATAAAGGCCCTATACATTACTTGTAAGAACACAGCATTATTTGGAACTGGGTATGAATAAAACCAGATTTGGGGGCATCAGGAATGACTTTGAGGTTCTGTCCATTGCCCAAATATTAGTGAGGGTTATTTTTTACAATTTAGGAAGCCCTGCCCTTGCTGCTGTCGTTGGTGTTCAGTTGACTGGACTTTACTGAATGGCCTGTTTCTTCCCCTCCCTCAATTGCTGCCACTGCCAAGGGAAGAGGATGGCGTCTTTATACATCCTTTCTCACTGATATGCTCTGGGGGGAGTACCTTTCTCCTCTTGCCAGCTGTATCCGTACTACCTCCTAATAATGGATTTTTTTTCTTGGAGTTTTCTGGAGGGACAGAACTCAGGTACTATAGGAGGAAGAGTCCTGAAGTTAAGATTGGCCTTTATATCAAAGTGTAAAACTCACTACTTCAGCTGCAGAAGTAGAAGAGGATGGGGAAATCATGACCTACAAAGAAGGTGAAAGGAAAACAGACTTGACAATGGGAAGCATAGGAGTACCTTGAATGGCCATAATGAAAGTGCCCAGTTGCCTCTTGGTCAAATCAAAGTAAGTTATTGAAGATCCATAAGGAAGCTTCATGGCCAATTCATGAATAAGTTGCTGACTGTTAAAGTATAGAAGACTTTTCCAGTTCAGTCTTTGGCAGGTGTCCATTAAAGTGCTAGTCCCTTGTCTGAGAGAGTTCTGTTCACTTTTGGAAAAATCCTATTATGCCATTTATTGCTTATACAGGTAGTTCCAGTAACATTACAGGACACAAAACAGAAAGGGGGTAAGCATGCTTTGCAAATGGCTGCTCAGAGTGATTTTTTTTATTTGATTTGTTTTTGACTGAACTTTAGCTACAAAGAGTAAAACCTGAAATTTGCTAACAAGCCCCTCTGCTTCCCCCTCCACCACATCTTCTTCCTGAGTATTGCCTCTTTCCCTCTTCCACTGGCATTCTGCTATCGAGAGATCTCTCCAGTATCCCGAGTTTCCTGCTGCCCTGTGAAGTCCTGAAGTTCCCAAATAAGTGTTTCTAGTGGCATAGGGTTTGCAAGGCCTCAATGGGCAGCCAGAAGATAGACATTCTTTTACACACCATGTATGGGATACTCACTCTTTTTTAAAGAGTTTGTGGATGGTTCTTTGCCAAAAAATGTTCAAGGACAAAGTTTTGTGATTCATATCTGAGAGTGAGAGAACAAGGACGTTTGACTTAATATCACATGACTTTCTGGATAAAACATTAGCACTACACTATCAGTAGAGCATACATTAAATAGATTCAGAACTGGAAGCTGACATTTTTAAAGTAGTTGTCAGTAGGCACCATCACTGAATCAGGGTGTTCTGCAGGGATGGGTTGTAGGCACATGGCTATTCAAGATTTTCATCAATGATCTGTAAGTAAACATAAAGTCACTGCTGATAAAATTTGTGGATGACACGAAAGTTGGCAATGCAGTAAATAATCAGGATAAGGCAGTCATACAGAGTGATTTGGATTGCTTGGTAAACTGGGCAGCCAAATGCAAAACTACACCGCTAGAAACAAGGAATGCAGGTCATACCTAAAAAATGGGGGATTGTATCTTGGAAAGCAGTGACTCTGAGAAGGATTAAGGAGTCATAGTGGACAAGCAACTGAACATTAGCTCCCAGGGCGAAGCTGTGGCAGAACAGGATAATGCTTGGATCCGCGAATGTGTAAACGGGGAATAGGGAGGGGGGAGGTGATTTTTACCTCCGCATATTTACTCCTGGAAGAATTCTGTGCCAAAAAATTAAAAATTCTGCACACAATATTTGAAAATTCTTCATATTTTAATTGTCAAAATAACCCTATATAATCATACCAGTTTCAATTAGTGTGGTAATTTATCTCAAAATACCTGTCAGCCACTATGTCTGTAACAATACAGACACAAAAAATTCCCCCATGAGTACAGAGTTAAAGAAACCCCTGCAATAACGCTGTTCCTGTTTCTCTGCCCCCTCCCCTCCAGAGCCCAGCTGAGGGGCCAGACACCCACACTGCCTACCCTCCAGAGCCCAGCTGTGGGGTGCCCCCCCAGCCCAGATACCTGCATTGCATACCCCCCAGACTCTACCTGTGGGGGCCCCCCTTCACCCCCTCCCACCCAGAGCCCAGCCACGGGGCACCCCCCAAGCCCAGACATCTGCACCCTCTACTCCCTAGAGCCCAGGGATCCAGAGGGAGAAAACACCAGATGCTGGGTCCTGGGCTTGTATGGTGTTTCCTGCACACTGTCTGCTTCATTCAAGGTGTGCCAGGAACTGCTGCTGCTGGGAATGTTCCAGCTCTCTCCACCTGCCAGTGTCTTCTATCTGTGAGCTGGGGAGCTGGGCTCTGCCAGGTCTAGTGTCCCCTAGTTGTGGCCAGCAGCTCTGCAGTCCATTTGGGGGGGGGAGGAAGGGGGGAGGAAATTCTGTGCAGAACATTAATTCTGTGCAAATACATTGCACAGTGGTGCAGAATTCCCCCAAGAGTAACATATTGCATTCGTGAGACTGATACTGTTCAATTCTGTGCAATTCTGGGTGTCAACATTTAAAAAAGGATGTTGAGACATTGGGGAAGATGCAGAAAGGAGCCACAGAAATGGGTTGGAGAACATACTTTGAACCCTGAGTCTCTGACCATAATCTGTTTAGTTTAGCAAAAAGAAGATTGAGAAGTGACTAGATCACAGTATATAAGTAACTTCACAGGGAGAAAATACTGTGTACTAAACGGCTCTTTAATTTAGCGGAGAACGGTATTACAAGAACCAGTGGCTAGAAGCTGAAGCCAGACAAATTCAAATTAGAAATTAGGCATAAGAACGGCCATACTGGGGCAGACCAAAGGTCCATCTAGCTCAGTATCCTGTCTTCCGACAGTGGCCAATGCCAGGTGCCCCAGAGGGAATGAACAGAACAGGCAATCATCAAGTGATACATTCCTTGTCGCCCATTCCCAGCTTCTGGCAAATGGAGGCTAGGGACACCATCCCTGCCCATCCTGGCTCATAGCCATTGATGGATCTATCCTCCATGAATTTATCTAGTTCTTTTTTGAATCCTATTATAGTCTTGGTCTTCAAAACATCTTCTGGCAAGGAGTTCCACAGGCACGGACTGTGCGTTGTGTGAAAAAATACTTCCTTTTGTTTGTTTTAAACCTGCTGCCTGTTAATTTGTTTTGGTGACCCCTAGTTCTTGTGTTATAACAAGTGTTATAATAACACTTCCTTATTTACTTTCTGCACACCAGTCATGATTTTATAGACCTCTATCGTATGCCCCCTTAGTCGTCTTTTTTCCAAGCTGAAAAGTCCCAGACTTATTAATCTCTCCTCATATGGCAGCCGTTCCATACCCCTAATCATTTTTGTTGCCCTTTTCTGAACCTTTTCCAATTCCAGTATATCTTTTTTGAGATGGAGTGACCTTATCTGCACGCAGTATTCAAGATGTGGGTGTACCATGGATTTATATAGAGGCAATATATTTTCTGTCTTATTATTTATCCCTTTCTTAATGATTCCCAACATTCTGTTCGCTTTTTTGACTGCCGCTGCTCATTGAGTGGATGTTTTCAGAGAATTATCCACAATGACTCCAAGATCTCTTTCTTGAGTGGTCACCCAGTTTTAAGAGATGCTTTTGTAGTTCTTCGCAGTCTATTTGGGACTTAACTATTTTGAGTAGTTTTGTATCATCTGCAACAATTTTTAGTGGTGAGAATGATTAACCACTGGGGGACACGCTCAAGGGAAGTGATGGATTCTCCATGTCTTGATGTCTTCAAATCAAGACTGGATGCCTTTCTGAAAGATACGCTTTAGCCAAACACAACTTACTGGGCTCAATACATGAGTAACTGCGTGAAATGTAATGGCCTGTGAGATACAGGAGGTCCACCTAAACTCATGATGGTGGGGTGGGGGGAAAGGACAGACTCATTTCCTTGAAAAATGTAGGCTGATAGGAGTGGCCCATTTTCAGGCTTACCTATGCAATGATCTGGATTCAAAGCACCAACCGTAATTGCCAAGAAAAAAAAGAATAAACATTCTTACCATTCAAGTTAGCATTTCAGAAAAGAGACACGGTGCCCAGTTTAGAAATAAGTATTAGAGAACATAGAAAGTGGGTTGATTTGATTTTTCTGGGTCTGAGTCATTTTCTGAGTTGTCCTTGCTAATTCTGATGTGAATCTAGTAAGTGTTCTGCTTCATCTTTACAGAAGGAGTAATTTTATAAGTATGCTTCATGGTTCGAAATAAAATGGCCACTTCCAGTTTTCCCCCAAAATGTATGTTCTTTTATGGTGACATCAACCACTTCTGGATATGTCCTGTGAATACGTCCATCCACATCAGTTACTGAGACAGCTCTGTCAATAAGATGCCTGACTATACTCCAGTGTAGCACACAGTTCTCCAGTCTACCTGCACCTGCTCACTTTCCTCATAAGCTGTCCTGTTGTATTTGTCTAGTTCTTGTCTTATTACTCTCTTTCCTTTGCTGGGACTACTATAAATCTTGCCATCTGAGCCAAAATTCTTATCTTTATTTTGTCAGCATCCTAAAACAGTTCAGCTACTTGCCCTGGATGGTAGAATAAGACTATTGGTTTAGAATGTGCATCATGGTGAAAACTTGGTGTTTTATTTATTCTGTGTGACATCACAAAGGAATAAAAACATCAACAGCTTTGCTCTGTATATGTCATTACAGTGATTTAAGCCAGCTATTGCCAAACTACTCAGTAAAGTAAGGCTACATAAAACAATTACTTATTTTGAAGCAGGAAAAAAGTGTTTAGCCTCTCAAATAACTACCCAAGGGGATTAAGCACATTCTAGAAGATCAAGTTAACTTTGTGGTCTAAGAAATCTTCTTATGAATAAATCTGCTGGTTAGCAACATAGTTGTTTTACTGATGACACAAGGTGGATGTGGCTGTCAGCCAAAACTGTCTTCAGGGCCAAAGGTTCTGCTCACTAGAGTTACTTCTGGTTTTATGTGCTTTAGAGGAAAAACTTTATATTCCCTTATTCCCATCAGCATTAACTTCTAGACTGATGATTGTCAAGCCTGCTCTTAGGCTTATTTTGTGTAAGAGCTTCTCCAAGATATATAAATCATATTTCTCATTTCATAGGCACCAGTAATGTATCTTTTGTTTCCCTGGGGTTGATTTTGAGTAGGAGGACTAGGATGGTTGAGTCAGCTCCATCAAGTTTGTATAGTTTCAAATCTTCCTTAATGTAACACTGTAGTAGTTTTAATTTTTAAAATTGCATCCGCTCAATGATCCAAGAGTCATACAGCTCTCTTAGCAAACCCAACTGTACAGTTATTGGAGGTGCAAATTTTGCTTCGTTTTGTTCTAAGTTGTAATGATATGGCTTTCTTGACGCAAAATAACCAATTAGAAACTCTGCTATAACTTGTAAAAAACCTTTCCTACAGCAATTGTCTCAACAACCCTCCACTCTGTCCTCTCCTCTTCTCTAGCTCTGTATTTGAAGTGGGAATCATTCATCTATGCCTAGTCTCCTTCCTGTATGTTTTTGATAAATTGCCCAATGTCCTTTGGAATCTATCATCTTTTTATTACTCTAAATGGATTCAAAGTATCTTTATTACTTTTGTGGAATAGCTGTACATCTTTCTGCTCTTGTGGACGTAGCTGAAGGTGGTATCTCAAAACAAAAAAAAACATACTTTTTGAGCTCTGACTTGTGACAACTATACTGGTTGCACAGGTAGTTAGATATCAGAAAAGGAATTTTTAAAAATACTTGTCTAATTGGGAGTGCAAGGCCGTGACAAACTCACAGTCTTACCTACAAACAATCAGTATGCCTCAGGCAATACATTCTCTGGTCACAGCTTTGACAGAGTATTGTATTTTTACTCTTGGCTTTGAGTCTGGAAGTTTGTGACTTCTCTTAAAAAAGAAAACCCCTCCAACTGAGGGCTTGTCTAGACTAAAAAAAACCTTGAACTCATGTTAACCATATCAGTGTTGCTACAATGGTTCAAACCCCTGCACCAGTGCAAAATGGAACTGGTTGCACAGTGGCTTACCCTGGCAATGTAAATTGTACTGATGCAGGCCCTGTCTTGCACCATTGTAGTGCATCTACAGTGTGTTTACCCTAGTGTAGCTACAAGAGTGCAAAGGACCCAGGTGACAGGGCCATATGTCTTGTAAGTATCAAATGTTGCTACTTCCATCTGTTTAAGTTTTCTGACTTCTACGATGTTAAACCCCAGGCAATAGCTAGCAAGCTAGTGACTATCTTTCCTGAGAGTTCTGCTAAAGTGGTTAAGCGAAGTCACAAAGGGACAAATTCCTGCCTTCAGACTTGAGTGCCTGACCCACCAACTGACTTCAGTAGGAGTTGTGGGTTTATATCATTGGCCAACCAGTCCTCCATGACCTCCCACCATCTTCACAGAATTCCCCTGCATCAGAGGATCACCATCCTAGTAGAAAGTGTTGTAGGCAAGTGTGGGATGGGTTTTTTAAAAAAACTACTCTTAACAGAGTTGTACTAATTTCTATTCATTTAGATAGAAGTCACATAGTGAAACAGATGGCGTTCACAAATTCATTTTGAGTTCACAAGTCCAAGAGGTAAAAATAAACTCACAGACCACTGTTTTGAAAAGGACTACTTCATGAATACAATTATTTTCTTGGGGCAAAACTAGATTAAAATTATGAAGTTAGTTTACCGTTATGAAAGTGTGGAAATATCGGTTGATGATGAATTTTTAAATGAGACATTGTAAGTAGTTGTTAGCCAATTGAGGCAATAGATACCACGTCCATAAAATGTGTAAATTAGTTTAACTATCACTTTCATATTCGGTTAACTTTTTATGTAATTGGGTGGGTTAAATTTAAAGCTAAACTATATCGTACTTTGATAGTTACATATCTCTAGAGTACTCAAATAAACTGCACCCAGTTTTTTTCATCATGCCATCTAATTGAAAGTTCACGGGTAGGGCATGTTTGTTTCAGGGTTGATTCATGGTGATACATTTTTTATATTAATTACATTTGACACTCCTGAACTACTTCTGGAGGTAGCCATCTTTCTAAAGCGGTGTAATTTGGCAATTGCAGTGTGGGAGCTAAAAAAAAATACACATTGCTTCGATATTGGCTCACCTGTTGGAAGAAAAACTTTAATGTTAGCCAATTCCAGCATGCTTTATGATTTAACAGCGTCCTAGGCTTAGCTCTGCCTACCAGTCATCTACAGGAGCTTTGTATCATACGTTATGTCTATGGTACATTGTAAACCTGAGCTCAGACTCCGGTTTGAGCCCAACTGCCCCCCTACTGTCCACACACACACCTGTCTGGCTCAGGTCCTAGGATCCACCTGGGGCATTGGGTCTGAGCCTGAGTTCCACTGAAACTCTTGTCTAAGCCTTGTCATTTTTCAGTGTGGATCATAGGGGCTGGAACTACAGGTGTGGGGGTGCTGCTCCACCGCTTGGCTTGAAGTGGTTTCCATTATATACAGGGTTTATAGTTTGGTTCAATGGCTCTCAGAACCCCCACTATAAAAATTGTTCCAGCACCCCTGGTGCAGATGCAGCTCAAGATGTAGACCCCAGTCAGAAGGTCTGCATAGTTCTGTTTCCACTTGTTAGCACGGTTGTGAGACCTGGGTCCAGCAATTGTAAGCCCATGTTTACAATGCAGTGTAGATGCTTAACTATAGGCTTGGGAAAACTGAGTCCACAAGCCCGGGTCCCACAGATCTGGGTTTACAATGCAGTGTAGACAGACTCATACTGGCCAATGGTCTTGGCTTTGCACTAGGGAATCCTGGGATACTGATATAGCCTTCAGGGAACAGCTGACCACACAGTTTCCCTCCTCCTTCCCAAATTGTCTCCCTGCATTCTTGTTGCCCCGCCCTCAACAATGGTTCATGGGGAGTGGAAAGAGAATGAGTAGTGCTGCTTTTTCCTCTCCCACCAGTAACCCAAGGTTTCTCAGCAAGGTGCTGGTTGGTGGCGTCTCCCCTTCTTTATCAGCCTTGCTATTCTGTGTTGATCAACTTTCTGAAAGCTCTGTCTCTAAGGCTCCCACCTTAATGGTGTCAAACATGATTTCATTGTCAACAAGATTGGCAATAGAACTAGGCTAATATAGCAATTGTAGCATTGAACCATTTTCGTGATTATCCAGGATGACACCTGCTTCTCACCTTGGGCTGTTAGATAGTTGAGAACTGTGTGCAGCTTCCTGAAAACCAATTTTCAAATTTCAACACAGAGTGCTAACTGAAGTCTTTACACTTAGTATAGTGGAGTACCAGGGCTTCCTGTAAGAATTAATTGTCACCCATTCTGTGGGGAAAAAAATGCAGTAGAAAACAGACTTCAGATGATTCATTTCCCGTGCAGCATAGGGTAAGTCCTATATGTGGGCCTGAAGCATTACTAGTACTTTGGTTTATTTATTGCATAACCACAGACTGGTAAGCTACATTGTCCCTCTTATTCTAGTGCTAATAATATTTTAATTGTTTATTACACACCTGCAATACAAGAAGGTACAATATACATTTTAGTAGTTACTACTGCCTGGTGTACACTAGAAAATTAGGTCAGTTTATCTACCTCTGTCAGGGGTATGAAAAATCCACAACCCTGAGCGATGTAGTTAAGCTGATCTAACTCCCAGTGTAGACAGCTCTAGGTCAATGGAAGAACTCTTCCATCAGGTTAGCTGCCACCTCTTGGGGACATTGATTACCTATCCTGATGAGAGAAACTCTTCCATCAGCATAGGTTGTGTCTACACTGAAGCTCTGCAGCGGTGCAGCTGTGCCACTGTAGTTTTAAGTGTAGACAAGGCTTAATATAATCTATCATGTTGGGGCAGAGCTTGCTCCCCTGGGCATCAGGAAGACCCATAAGCCAAAAAGTGGTTGACTTCCAATGAGTTTTCTGGCTACCTAAATGTTTGAGCTCTAGTAGTTGGCATGATCATGGGTGTTAAACTAAGGGAGAGAGACAGCTAAAAGAAGAGGGAGCCGTGCTGGTGCTTGCAGGGGTGGGGAGTGTTGGTGGGACTGGCAGGCTCCCTACCCGGTTCCATGCCTCCCCGGAAGTGGCGACATCCCTCAGCTCCTAGGCGGAGGCATGGTCACGCAGCTCTGCGCACTGCCTTCTCCCTGAGTGCCAGCTCCACAGCTCCCATTGGCCGGGAACTGCGGCAGCGCACAGAACCCCCTGGCCACGCCTCCCCCTAGCAGCCGAGGGATGTCGCCACTCCCGGGGAGCCCCCCTGAGATAAGCACCACCCAGAGCTCTCACCCCCTCCTGTGCCCCAGCCCTGAGCCACCCACCTAAACTCCTGCTGCTGCTGGGATGGGGGTGGGAGGTGGGGCTGGGGGGCAGTGACCGCTGCAGAAGTCACGGAAAGTCATGAAATCCGTGACTTCCATGACAAACTCGCAGCCTTACTCATGAGGCAGGAGAATTGGAAGTGAGAGAAGCTGGTATTGGGGGGAGGGGGGGGTTTCTGGAGCTCCCATCCTTTCCTGCGAGCAGCAGTGTCCCATACAGGAAAGTAGTTACCCCAATAGAAACAAAGGATAGTTCTAGGTGCACGGTGCACATACCAGCTGACAGTACTGCAATCTAGGCAGTGCATTATGCTGGAAATCCAGGGCACATTAGTAGCCTCAGATTACAGAACTATCCAAGAAAATCACCAATTATAGGTCTAAAGTAAATGTAATCTTTTTAACATTCTTCACTACTATATTTCCATTTTAGTTTGCATACTATTCATCCATATTAAAAAAACTAAAATTCCTTTTTAGGCTGTCTTATGATGTGAAAAGTATACACTACCACATCAGGTTGAGATGCATATTGTCAATCTACAACAGAGATGATTACTGTAACTTCCTAGATATGACCAATCTGTATTGTATTGTAACAACTGTTTGACAGGTGGTCCTATCTGAAGCTAACTTATTCACTACTTTAGCGACTATGAAATGGAATTGTGAGGTTCTATGGTTCTGGAGATAATCATACCAGACTTACTCATCTTGAAAGTATAAAGTTTTTTCGGATAGCCACCTCTGTAAATTCAACTTGGGAACCGAATGCCATTGTTGGGTTCTTCTGGCATATGTCTCGTTGCCATGAAGATTCTTTAGCTGAAATTTAGGATAAAATTTTCAAACCTGTGTGCCAGAATTAGATGCCTAATTCCATATTTAGGCACCTACGGGCAGGTCTACACTACAGCCAGGATTGATGCTCTGAGATTGATCCACCAGTGATCGATTTAGTGGGTCTAGTAAAGACCCGCCAAATCAACTGCAGATTGCTCTCCAGTCGACCCCTGTACTCTACCCCCGAAGAGAAGAGTAAGATAAGTAGACAGGAGATTTTCTCTCGTCGATCCTCCGCGGTGTAGACTCCGCAGTAACTTGACCTAAGGTACATCGACTCCAGCTACATCATTCACGTAGCTGGAGTCACGTAGCGTAGGTCGACTTACTGTGGTAGTGTAGACATAGCCTAAGTGGCCTCATTATCAGAGGTATTGTACAACCTTAGTTACTACTGATTTCTAAGATAATTACAGGTGTTAAAATTATGAAAATCAGGCCATTTTATCAGTGTAACTGCATGGATTTTTAGCTATATGAGGGCAACTGAAGATGGGCTGCAGCTGCTCAGTGTGGAATGTATACCAGTGTATCTTAATTTGGTAAATTACCTGTGGTGCCTGTATATGGAATTAGGAGTCTAATTTAGGCACACATGTTTGAAAACTTTGGCCTGAATTAACAGTTCCTTATATACAAGCTACAAAAGAATTCAGTTCAATCCGCCACAGCTGTGGTGACTCTGCAGCGTCAAAAGTAACTGATTGTTGTGAGAAATAAGGAAACGGCTTGGTCAGTACACAAAGGAGTTGTTGGAAGAGCCATTTTTATGGAGTCATGTCTGTGACCACAGTTTTACTTTGAAACACTCAGTTTTGTTTTCTCTTATTACTGAATGTATATTACTGAATGCATCAAAAGGTCTTGACAATTTTGTAAGCTGTATCTCTCTCAAAATATTTATCTTTAAATGCCTAGTGTTTGTCATTAAAACTGTCAGGCAAATCAGGTAGTTTGACTAATGTGTAATGATTTTAGCCTGGCTAGAGATCTGCTCTGTCTTACAAGGCATTTAATTTTGAAGGCACTCATTTTCTGTGGTTACCAGAAGTAACGCTGACTCATACTCATTTTCATGGCTGGACTACCTGCAAACCTTCATTATCAATATGTGATCTTTTTCCTAACTGAAGTGCCGTTTGCAGCTTAAAATAACTGTATCTAGCAAATGTTTGGTAAATATTCCTTTCTCCCTATGCAATTCCTGCATAGACTCTAAATAGATATATTTCAGGACAAACAATTTAGTTTATGGAGTTTCGTGTGAAAACGATTGAGAAGTGTCCCAGCCAATTACATTTTACTTTCTACTTTTCTCATGATCCTTCTTTCTTACATTATCAGAATTGAAATTAAGGATAGCATGGTACCATTTATTTGTTGTACCTGTGACTGTACCTAAACTTGTGATTGTACATGGACCATTGAGAGAAACTCTTTCTGTAGGGGAATTGAAATAAAAATGACCTCTTCCTTCCAAGAGCTTGGAGTGTGAGATTTCAAATTTATCTCATACCTACGGAACAGAGGCCAATACAAAATATGGAGCCACCACTCAAAGGTCAAAGGCAGTAACTTGGTAGTCTTCTCTTGTCTCTCCACTAGCCCCGCAATATCTTTAACAGTTTTCCATTGAGCTTTGCTCATATTGGTTGAACTGTATAGCTAATGGATCACCTTAACTTCTTCTGGCGAAGGCTCCTTTCTCTCTCCCACCTCCCAGTGAACTCCTAAACACCCTGGGCCACTTACATATGTCACTTCTGCTTTTGTCTGTGAAATCAATTTTGCTGTCTGTGGCAGTGGTGGTCCTGCCTTTGTACAGGCTCTATTCTAGCCTGAAAGCTCTATTCTAAGCCCTCTGTTCCCTGTCTTTTCTGCCGCTGCATCTCTGCCCCCCATTTTATTTTCCTCTGTCCTCTTATTTATTTTATGATGCTGTCTAGCTCCAACTTTTCTGTCTTGTCTTTCTCAGTTGCAAGGTGAGCAAGGTCATTCAGCTGTGACTGTGATAGTGTTGAAGACATGTAGTTTTTGACATGTCTTAATGAGTTCATTGCAATTCAGCACTAACCACCTCAATTGCTATGATAGAGAAAGAGTTGACACAACCTTCCATTTCTAATAAAACATCCTCAAAAGAACTTGACACTAAGAAATTCAAGTAGCTCTGGACTCCAAGTGGCAAACTGCCGCACCTCTATGTCCTTTGCAAAACAATACATCTTAAAAGACATAATCTCGTGAACCAAGTCTAAAGAAAATTTTTTATTTTCCAATGAGTTTAAGGACTTTCTCCTTTGGCTCTTGTAAAGTTATATTTTTAAGTTGGCTAGGATGGAGGAAACCAAATAGAGTAGATACCTCCGGGAATCCCTCTCATAAAACTGAATCTTGAAAAGCGACTAATCAGATGGGAACTTCAAACGTACTTCAGCAGGAAGACTGCTTTGACCTGCTTCATTGTTGACCTGCTCATCTAGAGGGCCTTTGGTTTTGCTCCTTTCAAATTCATCCATAGTGTCCTTTGAGTTTTTTTTTGTTTTAAGCTCATCTTTGGCATCTCTGGCTTTCTCTTGAAATACCATCAGCTACTACTACAGGTACAACTTTAGTGGTATGCACAAATCATTTCCCTGACTTAAGTGTGAGTCTGTCATTGTTTGCTGAACCCAGGTGCAATTCTTGACTTTATGCCAGACTTCAGGATTTGATCAGGAAGTTTACAGTATGATAGCTTCTGCTGCTTAGAATCTTTGGAATAGTTTGTTAATAACAATCTTTTTCTTTTCATTTTCTAAAACCAGACTTGCATTTGTGTTTATGGTTTTCATTTTCAAATACCTTCCAGTATGAGAATAACTAAGTTGGAAGTATAGGCCTAAATAAAGTGTATTTTTGTGCTGCTGAATTTTATCCTTCAGCTGTGAGGGTAATCGTAAAAAGGTTGGGTTTTTTTTTCCTGTGCAGAATCTAGTAGAGCTAGGCAGAACTAGAGTGGGGTGGGCTGGGGAGAAGAGCAGGCAGATACCTATCTCGGTGTTCCAGAGCAAGAGGAGGCTATGGAAACAAACTACTTTTCCCAATAGCAGCCCCAGCAGTGCTGGAACATGCCCAGTGGCTATGACCCCTGCAGGATGGGGTAGGAAACTTCCATAGCTACCAGACACTGGGCTGGGCATGCTCAAATGCTGTGCGATTTTGCAAAGGCACTGCAGGACAGGTGGGTGTGGGTCCCCTGAAACTCCTACAGAAATGGGGGCTGATGGCCAGGGGTGATGTTAGACACATGCAGCCTATGCAATTGTATCAACCCTGAGGCAGCGAGGGGACCCCTTGCCATGGTGACTGACTCAGTTACTGGCTTTCAAGGAGGCTGGGAGCGGAGAGGGGTAAGCTGGGAATAGGACTTGGTAAGGGAAATGGGGAGTGGAATAGAAACCAGTTGGTTGGGGGTAACAGATGACAGGGATTCAGTGAGGTGGGGCCCCAGAATCAAGTGGGGGAGGAGATGGCAGTAGCAGGGGAATAGCTGGAGCTGCAGTTGAGGGGCCCATGAACTTTGGAGGGCCCCTGCAGGCTCGGAGCTGCTCAGACACACAATGGCTGCTGCCACCATTGTTTGCAGCCTGCTGCAGTGCACTGGTCCCCCCTGTTCACATTTGAATTTGCCCGGAAGTGGGGGTCTCCAAAACAGTGGTTCTGCCATGAATTCTGATGAGTGAGACCGCCATTGGCAGAGCTTCCGTATAGGTCAGAGGCCACTTCTCCCCTCCCACTGCCCAGGCATATTCCAATGCGGGCAGCAGGAATATGCCTGGGCAGTGGGAGGGGAGAAGGGGGACGGATAGCTCAGTGGTTTGAGCATTGGCATGCTAAACCCAGGGTTGTGAGTTCAATCCTTGAGGGGGCCATTTGAGATCTGGGGCAAAAATTGGGGATTGCCCCTGCTTTGAGCAGGGGGTTGGACTAAATGACCTTCTGAGGTCCCTTCCAACCCTGATATTCTATGATCTATTCTATGAATCGGTGCCCTACTCTTCCTGGCAACTCTGACTCTAGCTTCGGTGGCAGCAGCAGAGATGGTTCGCTGCTCTGCCTCCCGCAACAGCAGTTCTGACTTTGGCGGGAACAGTGGTGATGGCTCTAGTGACAGCAGCAATCGTGCGGGGCCTGGGCCAAAGAGAGCAAAAGCCACGGCCTGGAGCTTGGCTGGGAGGAGTGAGTTTATTTGAATGTGGGGCACTCAGGGGAGCCCATAAATAAAACCTACCCAAGGGCCCATCTTTTTGTTCTTCAGCCACTGGGAGAAGATGGCAGGGCTGTGCGTGGGAACCAGAAGGAACCCAAGTCAGCATTTGCTGACCCTGGTGACTGTTAAATCTGCCACTGCCCGATAGCTCTTGTTGAATCACTGTCTTCTATTTCTCTTCCCATCAACCAACTAGCTTCTGTTCCACTCCCCATTTCCCTTGCCAAGTCCTATTCCCAGCCTACACTCCCAGCTCCCAGCCTTCTTGCCCAGCAAGTTCCAGTATCTCTCCCTGCATCTGTCTCACCACACTCCTAGTCTACTCCTTTCCCTCTCCTTAATCTGGCTTTTGTCCCTTTTCCGATCGCATCAGACTACTAATTTGCTGTCAAACTCGTGGGGTGTATCTAGTGGGGTTTTGCAGGAGTCTGTCCTGAGTTCACTACTATTCAATATTTTCATTAAGGACTTGGGTAATGGAAGGGACAGTATGCTTATAAAATTTGCACATGACACCAAACTGGGAGGGGTTGCTCCACTTTGGAGGACAGGATTAGATTTAAAAATGACCTTGGCAAATTGGAGAATTGGACTGAAATCAACAAGATGAAATTCAGTAAAGACAAGTCTAAAGTGTTACATGTAGGAAGTGCACAACTACAAAATGGGGAATAACTGGCTAGACAATTCTACTATTGAAAAGGATGTGGGGGTTATAATGGTTCACAAAATGAGTCAGTAATGTGATGCAGTTGCTAAAAAGGCGAATAACATTCTGGGTTGAATTAACAAGAATGTCATATGTAAGACACAGGAAGTAATTGCCCCACTCTACTCAGCACTGGCAAGGCTTCTGCTGGAATATGGTTCCAGTTCTGAGCACCACACTTGGAAGACAGATTTGGACAAATTGGAGAGAATCCAGAGGAGAGCAACAAAAGTGAAAAAAGGTTCAGAAAACCTGGTCTATGAGGAAAGGTCAAAACACTTGTCATATGTAGTCTTGAGAAAAGATGCAGCGGGTAGGGCCCTGATAAAGAAGATGGTGATCAGTTGTTCTCCATGTCCACTGGAGGTTGAACAAGAAATAATTTGCAGCAAGAGGGATTAAGGTTAGCCATTTGGAAAATGTTCTAAGTATAAGGATAATTAAGCACTGGAATAGGCTTTCAGGGGAAGTTGTAGAATCCCCATCTTTGGAGGTGTTTAAGAACAGGTTGGACAAACACCTATCACGGATGGTCTGGATATACTTGGTTCTGCCTCAGTGCAAGGGGCTGTTGTAGATGACCTCTCAAGGTCCCTTCCAGCCCTATGTCTCCATGATTCTATTCTATATGATTCTATATTTTCTTGTCCATGCTGCCTGAGTGCCAGTAGTCACTGAAAGCAAAGGAAAGACAAGCTCCCTGCTTTCCGTTCTGATGTCCAGCCTGGAGCAGCAGTTACAGGGAAAATACTTCTGAGCCCTTGTAGCCCTAGGCTGGAGTGTGCTCAGTTGCTCTGTGGGGATGGTATGTGTGCAATACAGGTATATGCAGGAGCTGTGAGGGGATGGAGCATGCTCAGTGAGGGAATGTAGCTGCTAAAATCTGAAGTCTGTACTTAACGTATGTGAACTGCAGTTTTTCAGAGGTTTATAATTTGGCCAAATTTGGGTGGATTTTCAGAGGGATGGCAAAAGGCACATCCCTGACAGAAAGGCCGCGCCCCTGCCAAATTTCATGTCCCTGCTTGAAAGCATGGGGGTATTAGAGCGTCTCTCTCTCTCTCTCTCTCTTTTTTTTTTTAATTTTTTTTATTTAACATGGGCAAAACCTATTTTCCCTTAGCCTAATTCTTGGTAAAGGCTAAATTGTTTTAGCTGAAATTTTCCAAAACAATCCAGCCTTAGGCAGAAATCCCACATGTAAAATTTCAGAGCAAATGGCTAAAATTTGGCAAAGTTATCAATAACTGAAAAGGGGGGCTAATAATGGAAGTGTAAGGCAATTTTAATAATAGATGGTATTTGTGGGCCTGGCTATAATCTGCAGCATGGCACTAGAAATGTATCTTTCAGCTCAGAGTGCTCCTTGTTTTTTACTTTAGATGTATTACTGTACTTGATTTCTGTCCCCAGTGGATGCTGCTACTTTGTTTGCTTTGTTTTAAAAAAAAAAAAGGGGGGGGGGTAATTCCCCTTGCTCTGCCAGAGGCAGCACAGGCCCTTTCACGTATATTAATGCAGTAATATAACTATAACTAAATCCCTGTAATTCATTCTGGTGGATCTTTTTATGATAGAACTCCATGTAATCTCAGCCCCTAATGCCCTATTTCTTTCTGATTGGATCTGATGATGATTTGGAAGGGCTCCACTGATCATTCAGGAACCCCACAGTGTGATAAATCTCAGTACTACCATGAGCCATGGCGGGGCAGGGGGCGGGAGGGATCATTTTACTTGTTTTTGAAAAAAAAGGATACAACCTTAGTCTAGCAGCTCTTCGTGTCTGTTCCCAACCTTAAAAGACCACTATGATGATAGTAACATCTGGAGTTTCTTTACCTAGCATCTTTCATCAGTTCTTTAACATTTCTTCATGTATTTTAATAATAAAATAAAGTATTTTAAGAATATCTAATATAGCAGTACCTCTTTGTGCTTTCCATTTGACTGTCTCAAAGTACCTGCAAAGCAAGCATGAATGATTTAGGGATGTCCGCATGCCTGTGTTATCTTCATTTTACAGATTGGGGAACAAGCATAAATATTAAGTAACTTGTGCAGTGTCACAAATGGAAATCTGTGGTAGAGCTGGGAATAGACCCCAGTGTAGAGATGCAAGTACTGTAGAATGAATATCTGTTGAATTTCTCTCCTGTGTGTTTGAACCACGCCTTAACAAGGACATCAGGGATCCAAATGTCTGTCTTTAACTCTCTTCTCCACCACTTCAATTAATTTCCCTTGATTTAATATATGCAGTTACATCAAGTCTTCCTTGCTTTCACTAGGATTCCTAGGGTGTTTCTTTGGGCTCCTGTACAACTTAAGTAGCACTCTATATACCTTATGTAAGCATCTATCAAAGCTGAAGACTTACTGACCAACTTTCAGAGGCTGATTCCTTTTTTCAAACAAGCAGTCTTTAGTTTATTTGCAGATCGATTAATAAGGTAATTAGAATCTACCTGGCTCTAACTGTGGCTGGAAACTGCTACTTCAAAAAGAGAGGCCTGACTTAAAAAATAAAAATCTGTTCCCTCCGTGTTCTTAGCAGGTCTATCCTATACTGGTTTCTCTGCATGCATGTCTCTTGGGAGAGTTCTCTTCAATAATACTGCTCAAAGAAGCTGACCAGGGTAGACCTTCTATTGTTATCTGTGGATGTGTTGACTGAGACCTGATAAAATTGTGGCTGCTTTTTTACGCTCTGTCAATAGGAAAACTTCCGAGTTAAAAATTGGCCTACACTGAATTAGTAAGAAAGAAATGGGAAAAGCTATATGAAAAACAGTGCAAGAGTATGCGCTTAGTATGATCTTGAAGGAAAACTGCCTTTTTCTAATTAGTCAAATATTATCTTCTTCACTTCTAAAACAAAGGACACAATTCTCGTCCCTTGCACAAAACCCAAGTATACAAGTTTTGTACGGAGGATGGCGGAAACAGTGTGTCCTCTGCCCCGCTGAAGCGAAGGGTAGCTCTGGCGAGCTATGTATTGCTGGTCTTTGTAGTTTGTGAAGTAATGTAACTTCTTTACCAGAACTCCCTTCAATACAGCTTGAGGGAGCACTGCCCCACAGCATGTCCAATAGTGTACAGTGGGGCCAGTGTTTTGTACACATTCTCTTCTTGGCCTGTCCCTTCTTGTAGTGGAACCATAGAGGTTCCCGTGCTCTGTGGACCTTGAATGCCCATGAAAGGATGGCAGGATTTGCCTGTTAACCAGATGAGACACAAAAACAGTTAAGTTTATTTAATTACAAAAAGGAGGTTTTAAGTGAGTACAAGTATAAGGTATGAAAGTCAGAAATGGTTACAAGAAAAATAAGGATAAAACACTTTGTAGCTAAAACTTAACAAACTAGACTTGGTTCAAAGTCCGATCCTTACCAAAGGTTCCCAGCAACATGGACGACCAAATTCTCAGGTCAGGATCTCCACCCAAAGTCAAAGGGCTGGTTTCTTTGTTGTCTTAGGTGAAACAGAGAGAGACTGGGGTGTTTTTGGCCCTCACTTTTGTAGTCCAGTCACCCTTTTAAATGCATTTTCTGGTGGGTTACTCCTTGATAAAGTTAATTCCAGCTGTGAAGAAGGAGGCATGGAGTCTCTCGGTGAAAGAGGTTCCATGTTGTTGTTTGCTAAAATGCAGATCTATCTGTTTCTGCCCCTCTTTTTTGCCAAAGATTGGCCACTTGACTAGTGATTGCCAATTAACTTTAACACCTGACTAGAGGCACCAGCTTGTCCTTTGTTGTTGAGAAATCGGTTTAACTGCTCCCCAGACTTGTCTGGTAAACACATTGTAGTCATAATTTCAGCTCATGTTCATAACTTAATACGCATTTCGTACATACACAACACAAGAATATTGATGATCCGTGTGTTAGCTTTTTCATACTTTACAAACCGTATTTTGCACAAAGATTATTACAGTAATGCATAGGGTGTGAATATAATGGTGCTTTTGGTCACAATAGGTTTAATTTTTTTTTAGAAAAATAAACAGAAGGGAGTCCCTAAATGCTTAAGAAAAATGATTTCTTTTTATATGGAGCAGCTGAGAGGAGTGTCAGACTAATTATTAAAATTGTCTCAAGGTTTCTGATCTGGAAAAATATATGAAGAATCTGATTTTCAAAAGCAACTTCTGAATTAATCTGCCTCAATTGTTGAATGTCAATCTTGAGATTCCTCCAAAGGGCGCTTGATTTCAGAAAATCCTGAATACCTATCCTCTGAAAATTAGACTCCTTTAGGGTGTCTCAAGTTGGGGACACAAAATTGAAGGCATCCAAAATCAGTAGTCAAATGAAATGAGCAATGAAACCCTTGGCCTACAGACTTACTACAATAGAGGAAACTGAGAGAACACACTATTTCTACCATTTTTGGATCTTTATCAAATATGGGATATGCAAAAATAACTTCCCATCTGAAGTGTAATATGTCTGGCTCCCAATTAAAACAGTCTAAAGAGGATTTGCTGAAACTGCTTCTTAAAATACCTATTTACCAAGCTGTTTTACTCTTCTGAATATCCAGAAAATGTTCTTAAATGTCTTATTCCATATCCTATACAAATCTTTTGTGTTCTCCAAAATAACTCTCTGAAGTCGTATCTGTACTAATTGCCAGAGATCCATAGTTCTGCTCTGCCTTTGTATACATACAGTCCGGCTTAATGAAACTGACAAGACCATTCTGCTGTTTCAAACACCTCCTGAAAAACACAAACATGCAGTACTACCGGAAGCAGCTAAAAGATGCTGTTTGAATAATCATGGTTGGTACTTAGTCATATAAAGTTCATAGGAGAAGGTTGTAGGGTGTTAACAGGCAAGTCCTTAAAGAAAGCTCCTATTTGCTATATCTTCTTAGATATGCTTATGTAACCCTCCCGGTGGCTATGACCACTACAAATCTCTCAATTGTTTTTCCAAAAATATTTGCGAAATCTGTGGGGATGGGGAAGGAGAGAGAGGAGGATTAGTTAGCAAATTCATTCCACACAAAACATGTGTTGATGTTTAAAACTATTCAATAATATAATTACGTTATTTCATAAAGTGTTGTCTTTAAAAAAAAAAAAATTCTCCCCACCACATATTCCTGAGATCTTTCATTCTTCTCTTAACACAATCCCTGTGGCCTGGTTTTCCTGTATCCTGAAGTGTCTCCCTTTCTCTCCCTGCCTGCCTCCCTCCATCCCAGAGTCCTTGGATGAAGAAACAAAATTTTTAAAAAACAAGTGAGTTTTATCTCATTTCTGTGTAATATCTTTGTCAAATCAATCCAGTCACACAGGCTAAAGTCTATTAGCGAGATGTTTCTGTTAACAACGACACTTTAAATGGCCAGGCTTGCATTGCAGAGTTAATGCCCTATTGAGATGAAGAGAGGTAACTAAGGGTATGTCTTCACTACCTGCTGGAACGGTGGGCAGCGATCGATCCAGCGGGGATCGATTTATCGCGTCTAGTCTAGACGTGATAAATCGACCCCCGAGCGCTCTTCCTTCGCCTCCTGTACTCCAGCACCGCGAAAGGCGCAGGCAGAGTTTTTGGGGCAGCGGCAGCAGTCAACTCACCACGGTGGAGACACCATGGTAAGTCGATATAAGTACGTCAACTTCAGCTATGTTATTCACGTAGCTGAAGTTGCGTAACTTAGATCGACACTCTTCCCCCCTCCCCAGTGTAGACCGGGCTAAGACTTTTTAGAGAGCTGTTGTTTCAGGATGTCTGGCTGCAGCAGCATAATTTTGTCTGTGCTTGTGAGGAAATGCAGGATAGCTCACTTGCAGTTATGTGATCTGTGAATTAGTCCCCTACCCTCTTAACTCAAAGATAAATATAACTCAGAGCAGCTTGTGAATTGTGGATCTGTGTTGTGGGGTAAGATGAACCTCTGTGCCTTGACTCTAATGTTAATGAGCCTTAGGTTCACAAAGGGAGTCCAACACAAAGATGTCAGTTATCAAAAAGTAAATACAAATTGAATATATTTAGAGCTCTCTGAGACAAACCAGTACAGTAATAAAATGTACACATTAAAAAAAAAACAGAAGAAATATTTCACTGTTTACAGCTCCATACCAGACCGATGTGCTGTCCTGCTTTGGCCCAGAGCAGATCTGACTAGTTCTTTGGTGTTAGATTATTTGTCTGTCTGTTTTAAATAAATAAAATAAAGTCCTCTGAATCATAAAATCTAGTTGCATTAGCCCCATTTTTCGGAAACAGATATGCAGGCAAATTTTGTTAGAAACGGGTTTTACCTTCCCATTTGTGTGTATTCAAGTTAATGCTCCTTTTATTGTTAGGATAATGAATCAACTATCCCCAGGTCCAATTTCAGTGGCTAATGGCATGACATGGAATTGCTTCCAAAATTAATAGTTCAGGTACCTAGGAACAGGATTCACACTGATGATGATGTTTTATGTTGTCTGTCTATCTCTATATTGCTATCTAATTCAGCAGATGAGTCTTGTAAGAGTTTCCGCCATCTCTCATTTCTTGCAAGGCTGTACACAGCTTTACTTCTTCATAAGTGAACACATTGGGTAGACAGTCTTCAAACAGCCTTTTTCTGATGCTGTCGCTGGTCCATTTTCTCCAGCCTGGGTTTCAGAATAAATTTTTATATATTCTAGTTCACTTGGTAGGCTAAACTGAATGGTTCTCTTCTTGATTAAGCCAAAAATAATCCAAGATGATGGCCAGACGCTTCCAAGATGGCCAGATTTCCTTCTTTCTCCCATGCTTGGACATTTTACTTCTTGGTGCCATGTTCATTGTAGCATTGCTGGAAGTTTATAATTGTTATTTATGAACTTCTCACAGCTACCAAGTCAGATGGTGCACATAAAATCTAATTTACACAAATATAACTTGGCGCTGTCTTCTGAAGATACACAGAATCCTAAAAAAATGTTTCACTAAAAATGTAGCTGTACAAGTAAGTCATTGTGTGTATTCGAGAGCTCACCCTTAATGTTACACTGTGTGCTATAACTAGGACTCTTAATACAATGGTAGGTAGAAATGTTTTTAGATCTTTGACATATAGTGCAAGAAAGTCAAATTTCGCTCGGTACTATCCTAGAAATATGTCCCTAACTCAGTTTTCTTTTAAAATTAAAAGATCTACTTGATTATTCAAATGTAGCCATCATTGTGACCTTTAAGTAAAATATTAAAATAATTTTATGGTGCCAGTAGACATTCATACCACAGTGATGAGTGTGGAATAAGAACCGAGATAGATAGGTTGCTGTGTAAAGTTCTCTTCTGTCTGTCCGTCCCCTACACTTCCCCAGTATTCTGTAAAGTGCAATGTATTTTTATGACACTCCATCAATACAAAATTTGGTTTTTAACAGGCAAAGCGAAGGCTGGAGCTAGGAGAAAGTGGTCACCAGTATCTTGCTGAAGGATTAAAAACCCCAAAAGGAAAAGGAAGAGCTGCAACAAGAAGTCCAGATAGTCCAAAAAGTAAGGAAACTTTTGTTATGCTCTGTGGTGTGGGGCTTAAAGCTATTTTGGACTTTCTTTATGATGTCTTTTCCTAAAAACCCAACAGTCAAAGGCCTTGACTGTAGAGGAACATTCAGGAAAATTAATCAAATTAACTAAAGGTGTGCCTTTAAATCAGATTTAGTTAAACCAGTGGCTCTCAACCTTTCCAGACTATTGTACCCCTTTCAGGAGTCTAATTTGTCTTGTATACCCCTAAGTTTCACCTCACTTAAAAACTACTGGGTTACAAAATCAAGGCATAAAAATACAAAAATGTCATAGCACACTGTTACTGAAGAATTGCTGACTTTCTCATTTTTACCGTATCATTATAAAATAAATCAATTGGAATACAAATATTGTACAGTACTTATTTCAATGTATAGAATATAGAGCAGTATAAACAAGTAATTGCCTATATGAAATTTTAGTTTGTACTGCCTTCACTAGTGTTTTTTATATAGCCTGTTGTAAAACTTGGCAAATATCTAGAGAGTTGATGTACTTCCTGGAAGACCTCTGCATACCCCCAATGGTATGCCTACCCCTGGTTGAGAACCACTGAGTTAAACCACATGAAACCTGTTTAGCTTCATTTAAACCAAATGAAGGCCTCTTTAATTCTGAATGAGACTGTCCACAAAGGGGTTTAATGTGGCTTATCTAATTTGCTTTAAATCCACATCTTTAGTTAAGTTGGATTAGCTCTCCCTACTGTCCCTGTGTAGACCCTGAATCTGCCAAGGGATTAGATACAAATTGCCTCCTTTTGTGAGTGGGTGGATGAATATATCTCCATAGGAAAGACACAATATTCTTCAAATTATTTCCGGATACTTCTAGTGCCCACTTCTAGGTTAGATTTCAGATTGACTAAGGGTTTGTCTACACTACCACTTTTGTTGGTAAAACTTCTGTTGGTCAGGGGTGTGAGAAAACACACTCCTGACCGATGTAAGTTTCACCGAAAAAGGTGCCGGTGTGGACAGTGCTATGTTGGCAGGAGAGAGTCTCCTGCAGACATAGATAATGCCGGTCATTGGGGTTTATTTGATTATGCCGTCAGGAGAGCTCTCTCCTGCCGGCGAAGAGCGGCTACAGGAGAGACCTTACAGCAGCAGAGCTGTAGCAGTACGGCTGTTCTGCCATAAGGTCCGTAGTGTAGACACAGCCTGACTTTTACAATTAGATGTGGGAACACAGACACTGCCATACTGAATCAGGCCAGTGATCCTTCTAGTGTAGAGCCTTCTCAGAGAGTAGCTGGTACTAGAAGCTTTGAAAGAACGTGCAAAAAACCCTATAATGGACAAATGTGGTATAATCTGCCCAGAGGGGAATCTTCTTCTTCTTAACCGTTTTTGGTTACTGGCTGGCTTATTGCCCCGATGCAAGAGTTTGAAACGTTTTGTATTCTCTGTA
Organism: Lepidochelys olivacea; assembly: GCF_965140295.1. Classification (NCBI taxonomy): domain Eukaryota; kingdom Metazoa; phylum Chordata; order Testudines; family Cheloniidae; genus Lepidochelys; species Lepidochelys olivacea. The sequence continues at coordinate 109,323,824 of NC_140412.1, read as the reverse complement.
TCTTCAAAGATTACAAGACCAACAAAATTAGGGTGTGCAGCACCAAATATTAGAAATAGTTTGGAATACTACTTAGTAGTTCTTCAAGTGCTTGCTCATGTCAATTCCAAAGTAGGTGTGTGCTTGTCCTGAGCATGGCTGCTGGAAAGTTTTTCTCTCAGTGGTGTCTGTCAGCTCGAGCTCTGGTGCCCCCTGGGTTAGCACGCTCATAGTGCCAGTATAAAGGGGCCCGCCAAGCTGCATCCCCCTCAGTTCCTTCTTACCACCTGCGGCAGTTGCTGAAACTACCTCGTCCTTTGTATTTGCAAATATTCCTTCAGTGGACTTTATTTCTACTTGGTGTATATAGTTACCGTTATTGTAGTTGTTAAGTTTTGTTTGTTAGAACAGTTAGTTAATTAGTTAGGTTAACAAACCACACTTTGTGGCACTGAGTACTTCAGCCTCTGTTTGGAGTGCCCTGGTGATTCTTAGAGAGTCTCAGCACCTGTCTTCACCCCCAGCACCGAGAACGGATGTCGCTTCTGCTTCTCAGGAACCTCAGCACCCTATGTCATCTCCGGCACCAAAGAAAAACATTCCAGCCAGGGAGGTTCAGGTCTCCCCTTACCTCGACTGGCTGATCGGAGGTTGGACCAAGACCCAGATGGAGACAAATGTAAAGTTAATGCAGACAATTTTCCAGGACTTAGACCTGTTGATAAATATCCAGAAGTCTACTCTCTCCCCTGGTCAAAGGACAGAATTCTTCCTGGCAATCCTCAACTTGGGTCCAAGCCAGAGCTGGAAGCCCAGTTCTGAGCAATAGGGGTGCTCATAAAAGCCTCAGAAACCACCCCATCACCATGACAAAAAACTGTCTAAAGCTCCTAGCTCATATGGCTTCATGCATCTATGTGGTGTAACCTGTGAGGCCGCAGCTGACTTCTTCAGGCTTGGTTGGCCTATGCACTGGGCCGACCTCACATAGACATGGTCATCACACTTCCTCCACTAGTGATCGCTTCCCTTCTTTAGTGGTTGGTTCCATGGGCAGTGTGTGCAGGGGTCCCATTCTCGAGACCCCCAACTGTGAATGTCTCTCATCACAGACATTTCGGCGATGGGCTGGGGAGTTCATGTGGGGTCCTTTAGAATTCAGGGCCTCTCACTACACATCAACATCAGGGAGCTCAGGGAGCCTCGCCTTCCAGGCGTTCCAACCCCTCCCGAAGGGCAAGTGTGTTTTGGTTCTTACAGACAACGCGGTAGCGATGTTTTATGTAAACAAGCAGGGTAGAGCACATTCCTCTCACCTGTGCCAGGAAGCTCTTTGCTTGTGGGAATTTTCAGTAGCCCACTTGATCCATCTCGAAGCTTCCTATCTCCTGGGGTTGCAGAACTAGCTAGTGGATCACCTCAGCAGATCCTTCTCCAATAGTCATCCGTCCAGATGTCGGGAAAGGCATCTTCCAGAAGTTGGGGACTTTACAGATAGATCTGCTCATGACGAGGCACAACAGGGCTTGGAGAGATTATACCCCCAGGTACAACCGCCACTCCCTCCCCGGACCTCAACTTGGTGTTGGCCAGGCTAATGGAACCTCTGTTTGTACCACTGATAACATGGGTGGCGGGTATAATAGGCCAGGGGAGGTTGCAGGATTTGGCGGGGGGAGTCCAGAGAGATTACTGATGAACCCAGGAAGCTGAGTACCAGATACCGCCTCTTCAGCCACTCTGAAACCTGTATGGGGCATAATAAAAGCACAGGTTCTTCTTTGGGAAGAGACCCTGCGGCTTTTCCCAGGCGGCTTAGGGTCTGGGGAGAAGAGAGGAGGGGAGGCATGGCTGTGGCTGGCTCAGGGCTCCTCCAGGAAAGTGGAGGAGGCGCGCTTGGGGCTTCTCCAGGCGGGAAAGAGGCTCTTTGCTCCGGCTGCAGGGCCTTGAGGCTCCTGATGCAGGAGAGAGTGGGGGCTCAGGGCTATGGCCTGGTGTTTGTGTGTGTGTCAGGGGGGCATGGGCAGAAGAGATGAGCTGGGGTCTAGTGTTCCTGCTCTACCTATCCTGGAAGGTGGCCTTCCTGGTGGCCATTACTTCTTCCCAAAGGGTCATGGAGATCTGAGCCCTTTCATCAGAACCATATACGGTCATCTCTAAGGACAAGGTTCAATTGTGGCCACATATGGCCTTCCTTCCAAAGTGGGGGTCTAACAATTCCATAGTAACCAGGATGTCTCCCTACAAGTCTTCTATCCAAAGCCACAAGCCACAGAGAGGAACAGAGACTCCATTCGCTGGATGTCAGACATGCACTAGCTTTCTACATAGAAGGGACTAAGTCATTCTGGAAATCTACTCAGCTTTTTGCAGCTGTCGCCTTTCATTCCGTCTGCCTTCCAGTCTCAGCCCAGAGAATTTCTTTGTGAATCACTTCCTGTATCTGCACATGCTACAACCTGGCGAAGGTCCCTGCTCCCCTTACCCTGATGGTACATTTTACAAGGGCTCAAGCATCTTCAGCAGCATTTGTGGTTCAAGTTCCAATGCAGGATATTTGTAGAGCGGCAGCATGATCATGTCAGTCCACACCTTTGCCTCTCATTACGCCATCACCCAGCAGGCTAGAGACGACTCAGATTTCGACCGAGCGGTATTATAATCAGCATGCCAATGAACTCCGAACCCTCCACCTATGCAACTTTATCGGACCCTCGCTAGAACGTGGGATTTGGGATCCATGCCAAGTACCGCGTTATAGCTGGGACCGCGTTAAAATGAAATTATATTTTTGTGACCGAAATTTCAGTACAAGTATATGTAGTTGTGTATTTGCAGGTTATAGTGGGCTAACAATAGCATCAAATCTTGGGACTGTCGAGAAAAACGAGTCTACAAGATACAGTACTCACCACGGGCGTCAGTGGAAATTGCATTTTGAAATGGAAGCGTTTTTAATTAATTCAGTTAAATGCTTTGTGTGCTTTGTTTTGATTGTCTGCTTTCAGGTGCCATGAGCTTCCGTCTTCGTGTATGGAATGCCATAGAGAAACTTATATACACTGTATATATACATATGTATATAGAAATTTTTGTAGCGCTAATTACCTTCACATCCATAAAGTATAGGAAACCTTAGAAAATAAACTCCTACTTGAAGGAAACAATAAACGAGAAAAAAAGTGTTGCTTTATTAGAGATTTAAAGTAGACATTATAATAAACTAGTCAAGTTTTTCTTTAAAAAGTCGGTGAGTTGCTTTTGCTTCTTACTGCTGTGCTGCTTCCACTTAGCAAACTGCAAAAGATTATGTAGCTGCATAATTTTTTATAGGCTCAACGTCTTGCGTCTCAAACCATTTCAAAGCAGTCTCTAAGTCGTCTACGGTCGCAGTTGACTTTGGAAACGACGTCCACTTCATCTTCCTCTTCTTTTTCCACGGCAAAGGCCAATTCTTCAGCTTCTGGAATGTTGTTTGGTCATACTGCCTGAAGAATTTGGTCATCCGTTAGACTTTCAGCAACGGGACAAAATTCTTTTGCTTCATCATCGCCTCTTATTCAGGACTCAATATTTTGTGGCAGAACAGTTATCCCGAGCCTGGACAGTTGCTGGGACAGCTCCTGCATCCATTCCATGTCTGTTCTTCCAACTTCCTCCTCTGTAAATCCCTCAGAGTCGAATTCCTCGTCAGACTGTGATATGGTATATGTGTCTTGCCTCCGATGATCTTGCATGAATGATAAGGTAGTGAACACCAAGGTCACCTAAAACTCAAAAAAATTGTACTGTACTTAAATTTGGGATCCATGGCTGCAACCACGTTATATCCGAATTCGCATTCTATCGATGCGCATTTTAGCGAGGGTCCGGTGTACTTGGGAATCACCTACTTAGGCATTGACATGAGCAATCACTCGAAGAAGAAAAAAGTGAATGACCTTCCATAACTTGTTCTTCGATATATGTTGTTCAGATCCATTCCACACACACACCCCACCCCCATGCCTGCCCCTCTGTCAGAGTTAACTGACAAGAAGGAACTAAGGGGGCTACAGGTCAGTGGGCCCCTTTGTACTGGTGCTATGAGTGCATGACCCCAGAGGGCATCAAAAGCTGACCTGACAGATACCATTGGGAGAGAAACTTTCTGGCGGCGATGCTCAGGGCGAGCACACACCTATTTTGGAATGGCCATGAGCAACACTTCTCCAAGAACAACAGTTATGGAAGGTTAGTGACACCTTTTTATTCTGGGCCACATATTTAAACTGGCCTCTGAAAACGCATCTATGAAATGAATAGATGCCGCCATTTGTTCATGGAAGAAACACTTTGTTATGTTCCTGTACAAATATAGATTTGTTTTGCAGTTACGATTGTATGCCACTGCAAAACTTGTCAATCAATAGAAAATATGCCCCTCTCGTTTTCCAGTGAGAGTAAGTTAGTTCCTGATTCATTGTTTAAGACCGGTAAAGTACAGCACTCTTCCCTAGTTTGCCCTCACTACCTTCACATCATTGTGAGGGTAGTGAGGGCAAATTGGGGAAAAACTCTGTACTTTACTGGTTTTAAGGAGTTGTTATAAGGTTAAGGAGAAATAATATACAGCCTTGGATGCATGATTATTAACTGTCTGTTGTGTAAATTTGGTGTAAATCTCATTGATTCATGTGAGTCATCTGTAAATTAGGGAAACTGTCATTTGGTACACCTACTGAGGAGCACCAAAGTTATGGTTAACTTAAGGGTTTCACGGGCAATTATCTGCTACCTTAAAAGAGGGATGATCAACCCATGAAGAAAACTGCCTAGCAGCCTGATTTGGGGTAGGTAATTGGTGTTGCTGCCAAGACAAAAGTATACTGAAATACTGTTAAAAAAATTAGGTTGCCATACTTTGCATAGTCTTAAACTTTCATCATGCATTATCCATTAAGCTAATGGGAAGTACACGTGTGTGTTTTTTTTTAAATTGAGTCCATGTGCCTTGATCTTTGGACAGATGCACTGTGAAACCATATAAATATCCAATGGTAGGTTTTGTGCTAATGCGAAAGTTTAAGAGCTTTCTGTAGTAAAATATGTAAGAAGTTTCTGCAAAACATATTTTGTTGCTTCAAATGCCCGTTTCAAAACTGAAATGGGAAAACTGATTTGAACAGCAGCTAACAAACTCATTTCTTTCCTTTTTTATATTCATTTTCCCTCCAAGCTCCAAAATCTCCTTCAGAAAAGACTCGGTATGATACATCACTTGGTCTTCTCACAAAGAAGTTCATTCAGCTGCTGAGCCAGTCCCCAGATGGGGTCGTGGATTTGAACAGAGCAGCAGAGGTCCTCAAGGTGCAGAAACGGAGGATTTATGATATCACCAATGTACTGGAAGGCATCCATCTCATTAAGAAGAAATCCAAAAACAACATTCAATGGATGTGAGTATTCACCATCCTTCTCCAGCTGATTGCACTGTTATAAAGTGGCAGTGTTTCCCGTCTCTGCTTCCAGTCTCACACTCCTGCTTCCAGCAGTCGTCCAACAGACTTTCCAAAAATAGAAAAGCCTCTTAATGTTATTTATTTAAGATAGTTTTTTAATATCTGAGAGGCCTCTTGTAAGGAAATTCTTGTATTAAATGGTGCCACAATACAAGGTGCCTTCTCTGAGAAGCTTGGTTTATATTGGCATCCTTTAAGCTGCTTTAGGGGATGAAGGCTGCAGTAATCAAGGCTTGTAACTTAAAGACATGCCTCTTTTTTTCCTTGCCCCCCTCCTCCTACAGTGTAGTTTTGAGTTGTAATAATGATTACAAACACCCTGCCTTCTTTGGATTTGTAGGGGCTGCAGTCTATCTGATGATGGGGGCACGCTGGCACAGTGTCAAGGCCTGTCAAAGGAGGTGACTGAACTCAGTCAGGAAGAGAAGAAACTGGATGAATTGATCCAAAGTTGCACCCTGGACCTCAAGTTGCTAACAGAGGATTCAGAGAATCAGAGATATCCTTTATGCCATCATTTCCAAAGGTGGTTAACCTCCCTGCTGCTAGAGTAAGAGTTAGGAAGACTCTTCAAAATAGAGATAAGTGACACACAGCACTGAACATTCATTCCAAAAAGTAACAGTTTACTGTGATTTAATGCAGATGTAGCTAAGAAAGCACTTACACCAATTATCAAATTATACATTTAACATTTCTGGAGTATATAAGAAATATTAATGTATGAAGAGGTCCCAAAATATCCATCTTTAGATAAAGTAGTAGGACCAAGAGTTCAGCAGTTTCATTACAGTGCAGCGAAGACAAAACATTTAATTAAGTTCAGGCATGTCTTTTAAAACATTGTGCTCTTGTTTTACAATTCTGAAGCCAGATCAAAACCCACTTTTTGCAAAAACTCTAGGAAGGCAAGGGCTGAATCTGCTTTTGTTTGCAACTTACTTTATTGTTTCCTAGCCTCTCGATACTATGGGGATAAATACCCAAACTAGATATATTTTAAATATAAGTTACTAATTTTAATAACAATGGTAAGCTGCAGAAGATTAATATATTTTCCAGTATTCATATGGCTGTGAAGAACAGGTTAATCCTAAAAAGTATCGTGGCTTTTACCAGACATCTCACCCATTGATATAGGATGAAAATCTTTATTGCATACTGTAGTTGATTTTTCAAAAGTCAACATTTGATATCAGCGTCATATGAAAAACTGCACTTATTTCCTATCCTTAAAAAAAGGCTATAATGTTTACTGTGTCAATGGTGACTTTTTAACCATGACCACTGTGGAAACATCCACATTTGAATGTATTTGATCTGTGAATTGATAAGTCAGGAAATGTACCATGATATAAAATAGCAGTGCTACTGTAAACTAAATTCATTATTACTTCCAATGGATATTGATGTGAAACCACAGAAACGCTTAACATAGGGTTGATCCTGACTTCGTCGCTGTAAAATCTGTTGCCTACCATGGTGCAGACTGACGAAGAATTACTGTTACTGTCTGCTCCTGCGGCTGAGAAGCTTGTTTTATTAGGTTTTCTCTTTTTGCTCTTAATCTCAGAGAAAAGATTTGTTTGTTTTTATTTTTTTTCTGTGAGGTGGTATCTGGACACCGTTCAAGTCCAGGCTGCATGGGTTCTCTACTTCCGTAGTGATGGCAGTAGAATTGGAGAGTAACTTAGTGTTGTTATTACCTTAGGTTTATTGGAATAAGACCAGCCTTAGTTGGTTTTGTTTCTCCAACAAAGGAAATTGCATTCTTGCTTGTCAACTGTCCAAACTGTAAGAGAATTTTCAGATCTTCTTGAAAGTATTAAGAGGGTCTAGATGGCGTAGAAAATTGCTTAATGTGTTATATAGCCTTTCACCTGTAGGACGCCAGTTCAATTCCAGTCCAAATCTATTGTGAAAGAAAGCTGATTTGGTGCTTTCATTTAAGTTTGCATCTGATACAAAACCACTATGCACTTTGCCTTTCCTGGAAATCTCAGTAGAGAGGCAAAGGATTTGAATGAGCATGATGGCTGACCTACCACCTCACTTCTACAGGTGTTCAGTCCAAGTTAGTTTTGAGATACGTTAGTGGTATGGAGTTGGGACGATTAGTACTGTTCTGCTGTGCTGCACAGTGGTAATAATTTAAGGTTCAGATCTACCAAAAAGTAACACACATTAGTAACTGTCATCATAAGACTTCACTTCTGCGGTACAAAGAGTGTGGCAGGTGCTTCACGGGCAAAAATGAAGACCCTGAAGCACTTGTACGCTGACAGTAGTTATTTCCTATACTGAGCAATGAGTAATATTGAGATATCACAGTGTGGTGACTTAGAAAAATGTATTAATGTTGACCACTGTAATATTCTATATATAAACAGCAAACTTCATTTCCCAGTGCTTAAATATGACACTTTTTATGTGCACTAAATTTAAACAAGTAAAATCAATTGTTTAAGTTATTTCCTTTTTACTTTCCTCCTTTCCAAAGGGGGATTAGATGAGATTGCGCTAAGCATTTTTATGCCTGGGAACACACAAAATGATGTGCACCACTTTATTATAACTTCCATCAACCTGGATGATTGCCTGGAAAACGCAGGATATAAAAACAAAATATATTGTCACAGTAATAAAAGAAAATTATAGATGCAACTCCTTGAGAAATAATTACCAACAAAATTAAATTAAAAAATTAACTGAAATTACAATATGAGTGATTGAATGTTACATTTAAAATTATTGGGGTGGGGAAGGGGGAGAGTGTGTGTGTGTGTCTGTATTTGCAAATTACCTTACATTTCTTTTGACGTTCCCAATTCTATGTAACTAGTTTGCAAGTATTTGAAATTTTCTGTGCGTGTGCATACACACACACAGCTGGAAACAGCAGCACCCAGATCCAAGTGAAAATATCTTTTGTCACTCAATAGTGGCCCCAGCTGTTTGATCGAGGCACAGTACTGACATGCTTTGCTTAGAATCTCAACTGGTCCTTATTTGCCTGAAAGTTAGTGGCTACAAAGAATGGTTTTCAGTGTCGGGGAGAATACTGAAATTAAAATAGGGGTGAGGAGGAACAATATGGAGATTAACTGGGAGCAAAGCTTTGTAGAATCAATTATTTTTTGCAGAAACATTTTTTTTCTTTTAATGGGAATATGCTGCATCTTTGATTGTAAGGACTCCTTAACACTGGTTACATTAGCTTATGTTACATATCAAGATATTCGAAAAATTAATGGCCTTAAAGACCAAACTGTTATAGTTGTGAAAGCACCCCCAGAAACCAGACTTGAAGTGCCTGACCCAGTGGAGGTAAGAGCACCGTAGCGTCTCTTGTTGCATAATGTAATTTTTTAACTACAAATGGAGGATGTGTGTCTGTGCTTGCCTGTGGCACCTGAAATGCTTGTCTTAAATTGGATGATGTTGATATGTCTTGAGCACTTTGGGGACGTTGTCAAAGATGACGAGAACTATATAATCAGAAACTGCCCTTTATATAACTCAGATACTAATCTTATATTTCTCCTCCTCTCCTGCACTCTTGCAGTTGTATCCTTAGATTCTCATACTCTCAAGTCCAACTCCCTCTTCAACTAATTCATGCTACTTTTGAATGCAGAACATGATTAGCATGAGGAACATTTTGTCTAACGGTGTAGTAGGTAACTTTAAAAGAAGGATGTCGAAGTGCATGATTCTGAATGTGCTAATGACCCTCAGCTTGCTAATAATGTACTGCAGCCTTGACCAGCTCCACTTGCCTGAGGGAAGTGATTCTTTTTCTATTGTGGAATTAATATTTGTGTTTTTCATCGTAATAGGAAGCGTGACTGACTAGGTACATTTTCACAAAAAAAAAAAAATCCTAGACTGATGTAATGAAAGAGAAAAATACTAACTTCTCAAGGTGTGGGAATTTTAATCTCAGAAGAAGGTTCCTACAGAATCAGTCTGGTATAAGACAGTGACATTTGCTTTGTTAAGAGGAGCAAGGGAATAGATCAATATGGAGATGAAATACAAGCTGAAAAACTTTTTTAAGATGTGAAAAGGCATCTCTGCCATGTCCTTTGTCAGAACCATTTTAAATAAATCAAACCATAACACACTATTCTGTGACTATTGCACTGTAAATCCCATCCTATCATAAAGCAACAGGTTATAACTATTGGGACAAAGTATTAAGTGTCCAATCCCCTTTATATGTACCTCCTATAACATAACACAGAAATCGGTGAACTTCTAAGGCCTGGTCTACACTATAGTGTTAGGTTGATATAGGGCGGCTTACATCAATCTAACTCTGTAAGTGTCTACACTAAAATGTCCTTCCGCCAATATAAGTTACCCACTAAACCGACCTAATAACTCCACCTCTGCGAGAGGTGTAGCGTTTAAGTCGATATAGTTAGGTTGACGCAGTGTCTGTGTAGACACTGAGTTGTTTATATTGCCTGTTGCTGCCCAGGAGCTGATGGCCGGAGCGCCGCCCGGGGGCTGATGGCTCAGGCTGTCAGTGCCCAACAATTCCCCACTTAAGTCGGTGCAAGCACTCCTGGTGAGGACGTGCACCACCTACAGAAGGAGCATAGTGTGGACCTAAAGAGCCGATTTAGTTACTGCGTTGGCTGTCGGTTGATCTGACTTGAGACGATTTAAATTTGAAGTGTAGACATGCCCTAAGTTTGTTACAAAGAGGTGGGTAGGCTTAAATGCTCTCTTCCTAACTAAGGTTTGTCAGTAAAACCTTTCCCATGTTACAAAAATGAGGTGACATGTAAACACAGGGATTGATGTGGAATATGTAATGCCTCAGATCATTATACCGGAATTCAAACAGTGGCAACCAAAACATACCATATCATACAACCTCCAGTGGTGACAGAAAGGTCACTATTATAGTGCTTGTTAGCACAGAACTTTGCTTAAATTTGAAATCTTTTTGTTAGCAGAATGCGCTGATCCATTTATCTAGTACCGAAGGACCTATTGAGGTTTATCTATGTCCAGAAGAGAATGACAGCCTCAGTCCTATTAAAACATACAATCAGGACCACAACGGAAATATCTCAAAAACAATTTCCAAAGGTAAAATTCTCTTTCTGTTATGATGCACAAGATCTTCAGAGTTTAACATGAAAGTTTAACTAAAAGAAGTAATCTGTACAGGTGCCTGGTTTTTTGGTTGGTTTATTGTCTAAGACAGAAAGATGTAAGGTTTCTAGACTGCATATTAGAAAATGTATTTCCCCTGTTTGTCATTTGCTTATTATCAGGTTTGGTATTCACATGTGGTATGAAACTATGTCCTAATTTATCATAAATATATATAATATCGAAAATATATCTAGTTTATTATCACTTGCTGACATACAACAAAAAGCAGCAAACAAACATAATGTTTCTCATAATCGGAGGCAGAATTTTAAATTCACTTATTGTCATTTGCAGATAACCAATGTCAGACATTGATGACATTTTATATTTATTTAGAAAGCCTTAAACGTACTTAACTTTGAAATGGTCTCAGTCATTCTGTATGGCCTGCTAAGACTTTAATACATTAATAATAGGCTTACTTAGTGGGTCCTATTGAAGAATTAGTGTTTTTAATTTAATTTAAATATAAATAATTGCTGACAAATACCACTTTCTGCAGCATGATTTTGGTAAATTGATTAGTGAATCTTAAACTGCTGTGATCGACTTGTTACTGGACTTTGTGATATTTTTTTCTGACATGCTGTTTATTTTGTATAATCAGGTGGATCTAGAACAAGAGGGCCACTTTTTATTTGCTTTGTGTTTAAAGAACACGGTGAAAAACCCTCTTTGCAGCATTGAGTAACTTTATCTTATCCAGGCATAATATTTCCAATAGGATAAAATATCTTTTATTTTCACATCTTACAGATCTGGCTTCTGGTAACGCAGGACAAGGGGACTGCTCGGTAAATATGGCAAACCTCTCTCCGTTGGCTTCTCCAGCCAACCTTTTGCAGCAAACAGAGGACCAAATTCCCTCTAACTTCGAAGGGCCATTTGTGAACTTGCTGCCTCCTCTGCTTCAGGAAGATTACCTGCTGAGCCTTGGGGAAGAAGAGGGCATCAGTGATCTCTTTGATGCTTATGATTTAGAAAAGCTTCCCTCATTGGTGGATGAATTTATATACAGCTGATTATATTTTGTTAATTATTTTCCATATAAACCATTTTTTTTAAATGGAACCAGAAATCCTGCTGTGATTCTGTGTTGTCCCCTCCCTCCTACCTACTCCCAAGTGTAGCATTACAGAGTCAACTACAGACTCCTGAACAATGCTGACATTTTCATGAAATACTTCCTAGAATAGTATGAACACAACTGTAGGCTCTTGCAACAAAGCCTTGTTTAACCTTAGGCTCCAGGCCTTGTGCATCAGCAAATGGCACATCATGCAGGCAGGTGATCATAAATGGTTCCTCTCTCACCCCTCCCCCAAACTCTGCTTACTGTGTACAGTGGGCTTGTGGAGAAGGGCTCAATGAACTGGTTTAGTCACAAATAGCAATTTTTAAAATTGTATTTCAAGCTGTGCCTTCTGTGGAAAACACATGTCTTCTGAGTCTCACAATATGGATTGTACCTGCAGTAAATGTAAATAGGAAGTAATGCAAGAGTGTGTAATGGGTTTCTTGAACTCTTCCTGGGAATGTTTAAATTACTCTCATAATGCTCAGTTTGAGCAATGTATTTGTCTCAGTATGAGGTCAGATACTAATGTCCTTATAAGTTTTTAATAAAAAAATAAACTTTAAATATAGTGTATATTACAAATATGGACAAAGATTACAGTTCTGCCACTTCTCATAGTAACCACAGATTTTTAAAATGCTTACATATGTGTGTGAAAGTGTTTCTCTTTTTAAAATGAAACAAAGATGCACAGTTCAATTTTACTGCCCCCAGTGTGCACACTAGACCTGATACATAAATTTTTGTGGTACTAAGTGGGGCTTTGTGTTAAGTGCCTACTAGATATGCACTGTGTTATTCTCTCTATGGAAAATAATTTATACCAAGCTTTGTTTGTTCAGTATACCATATTTATAGCAGCGGGTAAGCTGCCTCTGCTTCCAGCTTTTATAATTCTCCTCGCCAGCAATGCAGAGCTTTTTTTCCCCAAAGCAAGAACTACATAACTGTAAGTACCACATTAACTGAATTAAGTTTATTTTTTGAAACTCTTTGGTAGTATAGTAAAGCACCAATATTTATTTTTTGAAAGTGAGAGGAATTCTAATAAGTCTTAAATATACCTTCTGTTTTTGTTTAAAATGTTGCCACTTTATGGGCTAAATGTTGGTGTAGATGATGCCCCATATAAACTTTTTTTTTGTTTGTATTACTGTCGTGATTATCTGACACACATAGTAAATTAGTACTATTTTGTATTGTAGTTTGCATATGATGTATGCAGGTTTTCTGGTACCATTGAGTTGCTGCTATAAAAGCTCACATATGAAATGACTAAAAGTAACAGTACTAGAATAAGAACTATATGACTGAGCTTTAGAATATAACAATGTATAAAGTGCAACACATTAAGAACTGTTAAACAGTGTTAAGTGTGTGTTTATATGTACAAATGTGTGCATAGTTCATTAAGTGGTTATATTTAAGTTGATATATGTTCTGTACTCACACTTTAGTTACGTAGCAGATTTGTACAATAGGAATTAATTTGTAAACACTGCCAGAATATTTTCTAGCTTATTCGTAATTTTTTAAGAGTTTTTTTGTTAAATGATGTGGATCTGTAAATAAAATTGCAGTATTTAAATTTTAGTCTTGTGGAAGAGGAAAGTAAAAGTTGTGTAAGCATGACATTTTCTGAGAGACAAGGGGGCACTTTGTGAGAAGGATAAAATTGAGACTAATAGATTATATTATTGTCCTTTTTGTTATACTGTTTTGTATAAATTAAACACTTGTCCCAATGTGTGTGGGCAAAATACTAATCTAAATTAGCTTTGCATTGTATGCTAGTTGAGAAAAAAGAAACCCTGTAAAATAATGTTTAAAAAAAAAAAGCTTTTATGAGTTTTGTAAATAGATTTATTAAAGGGTGACCTGTTCTCTAGCTGTGATCTTACCACTTTAAATGGATGTAATTTGAATAAATTTTGTATGGTAATGAATCAATAAAAAGGATTTTTTAAAGAGTTTAGATTTGTATACAGGTGTTTATTTTTGAATATTTTTTAAATTCTTGTTACTCTTGGTACTTTTAGATCAATATCATTTGTCTTAAAGAAGTCCTTCATCAGGTATAGAAGTTACTGTTGTTGTTTTTCCCCCCTCTTTTATTTAATGAGAGAAACTTCTTCTATTTATGAAGAATTGCTTATTAATTAGTCAGGTTATACCATTCAACACCAGCAGTATTCCAATAGATTACTTGTCTGTGTAGTGCTGACAACGTGCTCAGTGCTGTACAAGACAGAAAAACAAAGACAGACCTTTACAGTCTAAAGAAAAGGCATGCATACAAGATGTGACACACTAGGAAATCGGGTGGTGGGATGACAATGTTTTATTTAATTTAACTTTAAGCATTAAGAATTCCTATTTATGGGCTTCACAGGAGAAATGTTTTTTAGGAGGTTGGTAACTTAAGGAACTGATGGGAAGACTCCCTGTCTGAATCAAGATTAATTACACTGAAGACATTGGGGGTGTGTTTACACTACAAATGCAAACCCAGGCTTAGTAGAACTTGAGTTAGCAGACCCAGGGTTTGTTAACCTAGGGCTTGAGCATGTACAGCCATTTGTATCCCTGGTTATGAATTGTTGAACCCTGAGTTCCAATTTGGGTGTCTAGAGCATGATGCAGGCGTCAGTCCAATCACCTATATCTCAGATTTCCTAGGGCCCTTCCAAAGTGTGGCCGCTCTAGCCCTCTGTTCATAGTGTAGTGGGGAAGAACTTGACGGTTCACCAACTTGACTGTCCAAAGAACAGAAGGAAAGTTAGCCCACGGGATTGTGAAATATTTTTGGTGGACTCCCAGAGCAAAGTCCATTTGGGCTTCTTCTACACTGCACAGGAATAGGGCTTGAAGCCTGGGTCCTGGCTTGACTCGGGCTCAAACCCTCCATTCCCATGGGGTTCTAGGACCCTGGGTCCAAACCCAGGGTTAGCAAGATTTGTGGGTAGACAGAATGGTGGTTAGGTTTGAGCCTGAGTTCAAACCCCAGGCTTACTGCAGTGTAGACATACGCTGGTGTGACACTGTCATAAAAACAAGGTAACTTAGAAGAGAATCAGGATCTTTGCCTTACCTCCCCAGTCAAGGCAGGATCTGTCTGGATGCTAGAGCTGCACCCAGGCAGCTGATGGGCAGAATCCTGTGCTAAGTCTCTATCTGTGTAAAACAGGTATTTGTTCCTTCTGCCTTCCCCTTATGAGACTCCAGCATGGTGGGCAAAGATGGAAAACTGAGCTTGTTGTCAGGGGAGACTGCCTACTTGACCAGAAGGGATTGCTGACAATCATGAACAGGGTTGGATGCTCCTGATAATGACCTTCTGGTTTCTCCACAGTGGCAGGGAAATGGAGGAAGAATCTTTTCATTCTTTCAGTGTCTGGGTTTAGGGTACCAGCATCTTTCCCTGCCTGCAGCAGTTTATGAATACTATATCTACCAATGGTGGCAGTTTGCATGTTTTTTCCCCCTGATTCTCATAATCTCCTTTCTGGTCCAGAGATACACTATCCCGGAGAGAGGCCAGGACTACTAGCCCTTAAAGTTTGCAGAAGCACCACAAGTGACAGCAAGCAGGAGGAACTGGTTTCCGAACATCAGCACTCAAAATGAAAGGCTCCCTCCCAGTTCTCAGAAAACGCTTTGGAGAAGCCAGTAATCCAGCTAACAGTTACATCCATACTCTTTCCTACTTGAAGCTGTTAATCATCTCTTTCTCTCCTCCCTGGATTCCTAGATCTCTGTTCCTTCTATGTACTCCATGCTGGAGCTCTAGATGAGGGAGACAAAACAGGGAAAAAAGACCTCAGATTGAGGTTCTGCCTTATGTCCCTAAGTGCCATTCCTGTGACAGAAGAGCACCTGGACAAATCCTGCTTCAAGCGGGGTTGTTGGTTAAGCAGAATCTTAATTGCGACTAGCGTTGTTCATGCTCTGGAAGCCAGATTTCTTGGTGAAACATACCCTTTAATTACTTCTGAAGAAAGTGTGCAGTGTGCACTTCAGTGTGTCTTGTGCAGCAAGATTTAAGAAATTTATGAGGCACTACAAAAATGTATGAGGCACTTGCTTTTTTCCATCTGTTTGCAGCACCCCAATTCTGGGAAGTATACTAACAAAATTTCAAGACCAGAAAAGACCATTATGACAAGATGGCTATTGTAGTATAGATGAACCTGAACTAATCCAAAATTCAGATCCAACTTTGTAGATGGATTTGAAACCATCTCTAAAATGGCCTGAATTCATGATCTCATTGAAATTCCAGCGATAGCTACTGATGGTTTACTCCCAGAGTCAGATGAAGGTCTAGCATTTCTCTTGTGGGAGTCACTCTAGATCGTATCTGTCAAACCAATCCTTTCCAAAAGATTTACTAGGACCTTAGTAGGTTCTGAATCCAAACCTTTCAGCTTGGTTCTTTAACCAAGGTGTCCTTGTGTGCTGAAACATCCTTGGCACGGAAACCTTGGAAACTCATTCTCAAAACTCCACTGGGATATCTCTGGAACCCATTCATTCAGTGCTACCCCACTTACTGGCTCTGAAGATGGCTAAGACTTCTAATCTGAGACTAATGCCTGAATTTTTAAAAAAACCCGGGTGTATAATTGATTTAAATCATATAAGGTCCAAACATTGGCATTAATGCTTTGTTTCTGAAGTCTAGCCTAGGGTCTGCTCCACTATCAGCTGCTAATGCTGACTCTCTAGACCTGCAGTCTTGTTCTTTCTCAGCGAAGTCAATTGCACATTGACCTCCCCTGAGCTACCAGGGAACAACAATAAATAACTTTTGGCAGCTGCTCCAGGTACAACATTGTCTTGCCACAAAGGTCTTGGTTCTGATCAGAGTGGGCCCTTTGGTGATCTTCTCCCCCTCCACCCTTCCACCTCCCACCTCCCCGATGCTTTAGTCCTAGAACCTATTCTATTGCAATGCCAGGAAGACCTTGGACTTTCATCCTTCATTTGGGCATAGCAGACAATCTGCTTCAGGAGCAGATCCCTCAGGAGTTACTTACCTGAACCTGAGTACTCAGGTAACAATAATGTCCAATGGGAAAGCACTTAATTGAGAATCCCATATTTACAAGTTGAGATAAACAGCACCAAGTTCTCAAAATTGTTGGTGTGTTAGTTCTATTGCTATGCCACAGCACTGGCTAATTTTCACCTATAAGATGACATGTCCAGACTAGGCCTCTTTATTACCAATGACAATGCCCATTCTCTCCAGTCCAGAGTCAAACAAGACTCACATTATTGACAAACTCTCTTTTCCTTAGACTGGAATTGGGAATTTCTCTCCGTTCCCTCTGATTCCATTGGTTCAGAAGAGCTGCCTGCATGTCAGCTGAGATGCAGCAAGACATTGTCATAGCCAAAATGGGTCTTGGCAGTTTGGTTCAAACATACTCTTTGTCTTCAAGTTGGGGTAAAACTCTCCACCTGATCCTGAATCATTTCAGGTTGACATCCTGACGTCTCAATTGCAACTGTGCATAATGGGGGCATTTTTCAAAAATCTTGTGGTTTCTTATAAAAAACAAAACAGGAGCTTTTGACGAAACATGCTCCTCTTACTTTAAGCATTGCCATCTGTTACACTTCAAACATTCAAAACCATGCTATTAGTTCTTCCAAGTTGCATGGGTTATAACTTCAGCTTCTAGTCTCACATGCTTAGGGCCAACAGTCCTCACTCACCTTGCAATACTCTAGCTGTTAGAAGGATTGCTGCATGTACCATCAGGGCTACTTGAGGCAACTGCTTTGCCTTCATGGCTGCTCCAGAGGAATCTGGATTTCTTTATAGCAGTATGCATGGTTGTGTTGTGAGTGCCATGGGGTGGATGTATTCACTTACCTGGCCAGAGGTCAGGTATTTCCTGTAGTGCCTGTACCACTTTTGATTTAGGGTCAGAGTCTTGTTTCACAAAGCTCTTGGGATCTCTGGTCTGCTAGTTCTCAGAATATCATCTGTACTGTGGTACTGGGCTCTGTACCTTTAAGTACCTTAGGTTCAGAGACAGAAGTCTGTGGGAACGGTGCTGCAGAAGCCCATGTGTAGTTATGCAGAGGCAATTGGAACTGGCATCTGAATAAAGAGTATTTCTTTCAAGCACCTTGGGCTCAGAGTGATTCCTATACCATGTGTACAATACACCCGAGAAGAGGATATTTCTCATAGCCGCAGCTGAGATACAGACTGCATGGCCAGTCCTCTATAAACTTTAGTCCAGTGGCTCTCAAACTTTTGTACTGGTGACCCCTTTCACACAGCAAGCCTCTGAGTGCTAACCCCCTCCCCCGTGCCCATATAAATTAAAAACACTTTTTAATATATTTAACACCATTATAAATGCTGGAGGCAAAGTAGGGTTTGGGGTGGACGCTGACAGCTCACTACCCGCCATGTAATAACCTCGTGACCTCCTGAGAGGTCCTGACCCTCAGTTTGAGAACCCCTGCTTCAGTCCATATGAGAAATGTGATCGGGTCAGTCAGTACCTCAAATATCAATTTTCATTCTCAAATCATCTCTGTTTCCATCTCAAACAGGCCTCTAATTTACATGTATCTCCCCAACTCTCTTTTATACATCTTTCATTACCCGTAGTAAGACTTGGCAAGTGTTGAATCACCTGGCTATATCAAAGAGTTTACAACAAATTTGAAGACAACATCCATTGCAGGCCTTCTGCCTTGGTTGTAGAATTTGAAGAGCTGTTGCTTGAAGATCTGCATTTGTACATATATAGGGAAAAAAAAGAATGTCCCTCACTTAAGTTTGATGTGGGAGAGTGAAATTGTGGTCACTTCCAATATTCTCTTGAACTGCTTTCTGCAGCTGATTGCTTGTTTTGGCAAGCTCTTTCTGGGACTTCAGGCTTTGCAAGCACCTGATGGAACTCAACATGAGGTCTCGGTTGGACCTGAGACCTTCCCACTCCTTGCCTCATCAACTGGAGCTGTCAAGCACTGTCCTGCCAGTACCAACGGAATACTCCAGCACACCCAAGGATATCTCTGAAAAAAGGCATGATGAGGGTAAGGAGAAACACCCTTAGAGGAAGGAGGGCAAAACGACCCTCCTAAGAAGAGGGTGGCTTTCCCCCTTCCCTTGGGATCAAGTGAGACTCTGTTCCCCTGAGATGGCTCATCTGGAACTCATGGGGATCACGGGGCCAGCACTGACAGTACCAAGAGCTTTTAATGCTCTGAAACCATCTGCAAAGGTGTGTCAGGACAGTATGAGCAGATTGCCTTTTGCACCAGTGGTTTCCACACTACACCAAAACAACTACATCCATACCAACATATCCAATTCCAAAGCCAGTTTTCCTCCTGCCTGACCTCAGTACACCCTGCTTGAGGATCTGGCAATTTACACGGATTCGGTGTCACTGATCCCGACAGACTTGGTGATAGAGACTTCCATATGTTGTCCACACGTCACTCTCTATCCTAAGCTCCAGTAGGGCCAGGGACACTCCCACATTGTCGGCATGCTATTCATAAGGCTATGCTTCCAGCTGAGCTACCAAAATGTGGAGCTGGTACCAATGGCTCCACCCTTTGAGTCCAACGATCCTTACTCTGAGGAAGAGCAGGTTCCACTGATGGTCTATACCTGGGCAGGCCAGGCAGTACCAAAAGCTGCTGAGAAGGATTGCTGACATTCTCCAGAGATCCTGCTGCTGGTTTGTGAAACCATTCAATGTCCATTCTCTGCAGACCTGAAACTTATGTAAGGGGACTGTTGCCCCCTTACTAACATTCAGTGGGAGTGTTTTGGTTTTCTAGCTCCCAGTACTAAAAAGCGGAAAGGGTTGATGGGGAATCAGGACCCTGAGACTGACAGTCCCCAGGAACAATGGGGAGAGGCCAATGCTCCAGCTCATCCTGAAAGACAGGGCGAGCAGGCTAATCAGGGAGTCAGGCCAGGGAGGTCCCGTCCTCCGTATGAGCTGGATTTGCCTGGGTCAGACAGACAGAGTGGGGCTGAGCTAAGGAGAAAGCAGGGGCCCAAGCTAAGCTGGGGAGCAGAGCTGTGCCAGATCCAGAGAGAGCAGACTTGCCCTGGGAGCAGAGCTGCAGCAACCAGAGCCAGAGGGGCCAGAAAAGCAGCCCAGGAAGCAGGTCAGTGCTGGGAGCAGAGTCACAGAAGCAGCCTGCAGAGCAGACCTGTCCTGGGAGCAGAGCTGCAGCAACCAGAGCCACAGGGGCCAAAAAAGCAGCCCAGGGAGCTGGAGGCAGAGCAGCAGCAGCAGCAGTGCAGAGACCGAGTGGTGGAGCTGAGGCAGGAGCAGTCCGGAGCTGGGTGCGGTGAGCAGCTGGGGAGAGCGAGGGGGACCCTGGGCAGTGGACCCAGCACAGGGAAACGCCTCAGCCAAGGGGCTCTGCAGGCCAGGCTTGGATCATAACCCTGACAGGGCGGGGGCGATACTGGGAAGAAGGGTCCTACCACTTAGAGCCTGAGAGCGTGTGGCCACCACCAGAGCAAGTGTCCAACCCACAGCATCCCTGCAGCAAAGCCAGGGCCTGAGAAGAAGGCCTGGGATTTACAAGGAATAGACTGTGAACTGCCCTAACATTCCAGAGACACTGTTTGTGATGTTCCCTGCACAGAGCAGGTTGATGTGTTTCCTTTAACCTTTCCCATTTTTCCTTATTCTTTTTAAAATTAATTGTTGATTAAATAACTTGCATTTGCTTTAACTTGTATGTAATGGTCAGTGGGTCAGAGAAGTGCCCAGTGCAGAGAGAGTACCCTGGAGTGGGGACACCCTAGCCCCTGTCCTAGGTGACCACAGCAGGGTTGGGGGTCGAGCCCCCCAGGAATCCTGGGCCCAGCCTTGTTGGGGTTAGGAGGACTCTGCCAGACAGGAGAGTGGAAGGGGAGTCCTCAAGGGCAGGGAGGCCACTGGGTAAAGGAAGTGGGACTCAGATCCTTTCGCTAGCCCACTTCACCAGGGTAGTGCAGAAGCCAGGAAAGTTCCCCACAAGAGCGGGACTATTCCACCGCTTACACTTAGGGAATGAGGATAGATTTTGTTTGCATTGCTTGTCCCTTGGGTGTTGAAGTATTTGGTAGCTGCGATGTGGAGCATTTGAGATATAAAACTATCGTAATGGCCTGTGTCTTGTCTTTTTGTTGCTTTTCTCCAAGCAGTGGTTGCTCCTCCTTAGTTCTCAAGCCTTTTCAGCAGGGCCGGCTCCAGGCACCAGCTTTCCAAGCAGGTGCATGGGGCAGCACCGAGAATGGGGTGGCAATCCGTGCCTCACGGCGGCAATTCTGCGGCAGCTCTGCCGCTCTTCCTGCTGCGGTGGCTTTTGGGCGGAAGCTCTGCCGCTCTTCCGGGCACAGCGGCAATTCAGTGGCAGCTCCGCCGCTGTTGCGGTGGCAGCAATTTGGTGGCGACTGCTTGGGGCGGCAAAATTGGTAGACCCGCCTCTGCTTTTCAGTCTTCCTCTTCAACAAATGCAGAGGCACTAATTGAAAGACATGCTCTATTTCATTTATCAGACATTGGGCTTGATAATGATCACACATAGTATGGAAGAATAAGTTCCCCTACTACAAGAATCACTGAGTGAAATTCTATGGCCTGTGTTATGAAGGAGGTCAGTCTGGGCTTTAAAATCTATCATCATCTAAAGGGACCACTACTAAACAACATCAGTTATGAGGAAGGACATTGGAGAAGAGATTAGTACCACTCACTGCTGCAAGGTAGAGATGGGAGCAGTTAAAACTGACATACTGATGAGTTACTATCATCACTTTATGTTTCATGGGCAGGATCCCTGAACACTGTGTATGTGTTTACCACAGACTTTACATACAGACTCAACACAAACATATATGATATTTTAATCAACAGCAACAATGTTTCAATGTCTGATACCAGATAATGCACGTGATACATACAGGCTCTCAGGAACCTGGCCTACACAGATTAGTTTTTAAAGACCGCTTCAACACTTCATGGTGTATTCTGTTAACTCTTGTCTCTCTTTGTCCTGTTCTAATTTTTCACATCTCTCCCATTACTTTGCTCTCATTGATATCCTATTTTCCTGTGACTGGCCTCAGATAAAAATATTGTATAATTAGTTTAAGTGTAATAATATTCATAGATGGAGGAAGAGACTGCCAGGCTTTATCTGCTGTTAGATAAAAAGCTCCTATTAGTAGACCCATGGCTTTCACAACTTTTTTACTTGCTATAGGGAGAAAATCAGTTATTTTTAGAAAAGGGGATTCTGAGGCCACTGCAAAATGAATCAGCATGACATCCATAATGCAATTACAAAAAACTGTGTTTTTAATGCCCTGAAGGAGATACAGCCTGCTCCAAAATAAAACTGTGAATATATGCACTTTGAGATGTTTCAGATACATTATAATTCTCTTTTCTGCAAGTTAAAAAAAAATCAGCTTTGTTGTTGTTCTTTCCATCTGGTATCAGGAGGGGGTGGTCAGGGGACAAGGGGGGGGTTGGATAGGTCGGGGGTTCTGAGGGGGACAGTCAGAGGTGGGAGGCGGTGAATAGGGGGCAGGGGCCAGGCTGTTTGGAGACCTGTGCACAGCCTTCCCTACCTGGCCCTCCATACAGTTTTGCACCCTAATGTGGCCCTTGGGCCAAAAAGGTTGCCCAACCCGGACCTAAGCCATGTGCTGGGCCTTGGGGCAAACTCTGGACAGATTTATCCTGGAGGCCGCATGTGAACTGGAGCTGTTAGGCATATCACCCATTAAAACGCAGCCTTGGCAGGGCCCCTGGCCAGGTGCCTGTGCAACCCGAAGCGGGCCCTGTTATGGCCTCAGCAGCCCAAGGTGAGTGGCGCTAACTCCGGCGCTTTCAGCGCGAGCCTCCCAGGAGGCGGGGTGGGCTCGGAGCCCAAGCCGCAGGACTCCCTGCAAAGGTGCCACGCGCAGCCGGCAGGCAGGTTGCAGCCCCTGGCGGCGGAGAAAAGCAGGGACACGTGCCCCAGCGTCAGGGAGCGGCTGGGCCGCTAGGGGGCCGCCGGACAACGAACAATCTCCCCACAAACCCGGCCCCACCCTCCCGAGTGGAACGTTCGGCAGCCCCGCCTCCCTCCGCCCTGCGGGAGGGAGGTGGGAGGAGCCCGGGACTCAGAAGGCTCAGCCCAGACCTGGGGGCGGGGCCAGCCTCGCTCTGGTAGGGGGTGTGTTTGTGCGGAGCTGAGGGCCCAAGGTACGGAATAGTTTGGCCGCCCTGGGAGCCCGTCGCGGCTGCGACGTTTTGACGTGTGAAGGGGCGGGGCGGACGGCAGGCATCATGGTGGAGTCCAGCTGAGGGCGCGGGCTGGGAGGTGAGTCGTAACTGCCACCCTTCCCCCTCCCCCTCCCGGAGTCGTTTATTCAGCGTGTAGCCCCATCCCCTAGCGGGTCTCGCGGGGGCACAGCCCCCTCAGGCGCGTTTCTGGGGCTGCCGGGGGGCGCGGGCTGGCCCCTCAAGAGCAGCGCGGGGCGGTAACGCTCCCCCGCCCCGGCGCCTTGTGGTGGCCCATCCCCCCCCCCTTCCCCCGCCTGCGAGCGGCGGCCCCCCGTGTTAACGGGAGGCGGGGGCGGCTTGTGCGGAGCCCCTGGGGTGGCAGTGCCCGGGGCCCTGCGCGGAGCGCGCGGCTGTGCTCTGTCCCCCAGCGTGGGCAGCCCCTTGGCAGTAACGGTAACGTCGTAGCCGGCTCCCGCCTGGCGCTGCTGGTGCGCAGCTCTCCACGTGTGTGTGTGGGAGGGGGCAGGATCATTGTCCCCATTTTACAGATGGAAGAAACCGAGGAGGCACCTGCCCGGCAATCCTGGGGCTCGTGTGGCTTGTGGGGACTCCGTAAGCGAGCGAGCGCGGAGCTGCCTGGCTACCAGGACCGTGGCACCGCTGGCTACCTGTGCGAGGAATCACCCAGTGTCTCCAGCAGGCTCTGCAGCTTGTGCTGTCTTGGCTTTTTTGCTGCCTATACCTGAGCCAGCTAGCTGCAGAGGCGCTCTGTGATTGCAGTGTGCATATCCTGGAGCACAGAGGTGAAATTACTTGCCTGGTCACCCAGTACGCCCGAGGCTACTGGGAATAAACCCAAGACTCCTGAGTTCCAGTCTGTTGTTCTAGCCATTAGGCATCACTGCTGGACCCATGTTCTAAGAATATGTTGGCTAAAGCTCAGCGTCTGGTTTTTTCCTCCCATGGTGTTTCAGTGTTATGAAAGATGACCAGATCTGTTAGTTCAGTCCACCATGATGCATTCAAACCAGAATCTTTTGAATGCCAAGGTTTGTCTATTCTTTCCTTTTAAAATATATATTTTTTTAATATGAAGATGAATCTGTGAGAAGGCCTGATGCAAATACTATCATCTGTGATGTGTTGGAACAGAAGTGACTGAACAGACAGATTTCAGAGTAGCAGCTGTGTTGGTCTGTATCCGTAAAAAGAAAAGGAGTACTTGTGGCACCTTAGAGACTAACAAATTTATTAGAGCATAAGCTTTTGTGAGCTACAGCTCACTTCATTGGATGCATGAAGTTCACAGACAGAAGCTCACATTTACTAATCAGTGATACTTATGTGGTCTCAGCTCAGTTCCTTCTAGGGCATATGTGGATGTCAAAAATCACCACTTTGTTAGCACTCTGCAGCAAGGACTGAATGATCAATAAGAGAAAAGTACTGACTTAATCCCGAGATGTGGTCTCTCTCAATCATTTGCTGCAATGGTAGCGCAGTGTTCAGGAACTTGCATTATTACTGCATGTACTGTATTCTGGTGGATAAATCAGGATCTTCCATTTATAGAGCTCTGAGATTAGTACCTTTCCAAAACACTAACACTAAACACTCTTAAAGAAAATAACGCACTTTAGAGTCAATATGTAGCTCATAGTGGTCATATTGTGCAAACTCATTAGGGTGACCAGACAGCAAGTGTGAAAAATCGGGACAGGTTGGGGGGTAATAGGAGACTATATAAGAAAAAGACCCCAAAATCGGGACTGTCCCTATAAAATTGGGACATCTGGTCACCCTAAAACTCATTAGTAAACAAAACTTTTATCAGTACACTTCTGCCACCTTAGACTTCTCTTTTTACACTGAATATTTATCCTTATCTGGAATAGCTGCCTTACTGCAGGAGTCTGTAAACATGTTCCTCAGGTGCCAAATGCAGAGTGCAAGTACACAGCCAAAATTGAAGTGGTTACTAAGTTATGTATTTAAGAACACATAAATCAAATTCAATAACTGATATTCTATCTATGGCAGACTTGTGAGTATGTTTAGGTGAATCTTGTCTCTAAGAGCCTTTTCTACTTTTCAGATACTTTATTCAAGAGAACTTAAGACACGTTGCATAAATCAAGGTATGTTTTTAGTCTGGTCATGGTGTTTTAGTATGTTGCTTTAGAGCGATCTAATTTTTTTCATTTTATGAACCTGAAAATAGGGTTTGTCTAATTTTAAAATGCTTTGTTCCATAACTTCTCTCACTTCATCTAGACCTTACTTAAGAAAAGAGCAGTAGTGTCTTGGAGCAATTATTGTTTCCAAGGGCCTGTTTACCCCTCTCTTAGCATAAATTTTTGGTTTTCTGTTCATACAAGGTGGACTGGTTTAACTAAATCAATTTAAACATTTGTTTTTAAATTTAGTTAGATTGGTGCAGACTTCTACACAGATACTTAAATCAGTTTAACCCAGGCTTATACTGATTTAGCTAAGATGGTAAGGAATTGATTTAACACAGTCGTCGTAAGACAGGCTTAAATTGAGTTATGAGCGTTCACAGAGGGTTTTGTACCTGTTTGATTTTTAAATCACACGTTTAATTAAACCATTGCAGTATGGTGTGTATATTGGGCCTGTGTGGTGTTTTATTGCATGCTAGAGGAAGAAACTTCAGACTGGGGAAAATGAATAATATAAACTTAATTGATTACCTTTTATAACTTACTTCTGGAGTGTTTCATTCATGGTTAGTTATGTTCTCAGGTTAGCAGTATAAGTTGACTGCTAACATTATGTCCATCTTGTTTTTTATTAATTTATTGACTTGCCAGCTTGAAATATTCATATACATGTGTGCCTGTATAATTTAGGTTTTAAAAGGACTGAGATATTGTTGATGAAACTTTCTGTTGCAGCTGGAAGGTCTCAAACTTGAAACTGAACTTCACTAACAAAATGTTTTGTCTACTGTGTGGAACCATGGATAGTGCATATTAGAATATTGAGCTGCTTGTAAAAAGTAAATAAGATTCCTGAGACACAGACTTAAAGGTGACCTGCAAAGGAAAAAAACAAAGATTCTGGCCCCATTTTAGCTTCTTTGTAATTTAATGCATATGCATACAGTATATCTGAAATGTTTTTGTTAGTGTTTTTTCTGTTTGATTTTGTACAGTAGCTCCTCACTTAAAGTCGTCCCAGTTAACGTTGTTTCGTTGCTATGTTGCTGATCAATTAGGGAACATGCTCGTTTAAAGTTGTGCAATGCTCCCTTCTGATGTTGTTTGGGAGCCACCTGATTTGTCCACTGCTTGCAGGAAGAGCAGCCCATTGCAGCTAGCTGGTGGGGGCTTGGAACCAGGGTGGACCAGAAGCCCTGCTCAGGGGTGGCAGGTTTGTAGAAATTTTGGTGATGCTCTGAACCCGCCCCCCCAAACTCCATCCCCCACCTGCCCAAGGCTCTGGGAAGGAGTTTGGGTGCGGGAGGAGGTCTGGGGTGCAGGCCCTAGGCTGGGGCAGGAGATTGGGGTGCAGGGTGCAGGCCCTGGGAGGGAGTTTGGGGATGGGAAGGGCTCAGGGCAAGAGTAGCGGTGTAAGGGGTGAGGGCTCTGGGGTTGGGAATGAGGGGTTTGGGGTGTGGGAAGGGCTCAGGGTGAGAGTAGGAGTGTGGGGGTGAGGGCTCTGTCTGGGGCTGGTGGGTTTGGGGGGTTAGAGAGGCTCAGGGCTGGGGCAGAGGGTTGGAGTGCAGGGGGATGAGGGCTCTGGCTGGGACGGGATAAGGTGTTTGGGGTGTTAGAGGGGCTCAGGGCTAGGGTTGAGGGTGCGGTGGTGGGGTAAAAGCTCTGGCTGGGGGTGTGGGCTCTAGGGTGCGGCAGGGCTGGGGATGAATTTGGGGTACAGGCAGACTGCTCTGGGACAGGGGCCAGAGAGGAGGACTCCCCCCAGCCCTTTCCCTGCCGGTAGTAGCGAGCTCTGGGGCAGGAGCCTCTCTTTCCTGCCCCCCCAGCAGCACACTCACCCCCACCACTGTCACTGCATGTGCTTCTAGGGCCCCTCTCAGGTCCAGGAATCTCCCTTGCCTCCCCCTTGGTGGGTGCTGGGGGGTGCTGCGTGCGCCTCCTCCCCTGCTGTTGCCCCTGACTGTAGCCTCACTGGGGGGTGAGGGATGGGGCTGCCTCCTTGCCCAGCATGGGGCAGGAGCGGTGACTGTGGGCGGAGGGGTCCCCTCTGCTGGTGGAGGGTCCCGCCGGAAAAGGGAAGGGTCTGAGGTGGAAGGGCAAGCTCAGCCAGTATGCCTCAGGCAGTGGAGATGGGGGGCAATAGGACCCTGCGGCAGCAGTTGCTGCCGGGAGGCAACATAGAGCTTCAGGGAAGAGGCAGAGGCAGGGATGCTCTGCTCCGGGGAGGGGAGTGGGGGCAGCAAGAGAGGGCCGGGGGAACCTGCCCCCTTGTCAAGGTTCCTCCCCCACTCTGAACTCTAGGGTACAGATGTGGGGACCTGCATGAAAAACCTCCTAAGCTTATCTTTACCAGCTTAGGTCAAAACTTCCCCAAGGTACAAAATATTCCACCCTTTGTCCTTGGATTGGCCGCTACCACCACCAAACTAATACTGGTTACTGGGGAAGAGCTGTTTGGATGCGTCTTTCCCCCCAAAATACTTCCCAAAACCTTGCACCCCACTTCCTGGACAAGGTTTGGTAAAAAGCCTCACCAATTTGCCTAGGTGACTACAGACCCAGACCCTTGGATTTTAAGAACAATGAACAATCCTCCCAACACTTGCACCCCCCCTTTCCCGGGAAATGTTGGATAAAAAGCCTCACCAATTTGCATAGGTGACCACAGACCCAAACCCTTGGATCTGAGAACAATGAAAAAGCATTCAGTTTTCTTACAAGAAGACTTTTAATAAAAATAGAAGTAAATAGAAATAAAGAAATCCCCCCTGTAAAATCAGGATGGTAGATATCTTACAGGGTAATTAGATTCAAAAACATAGAGAACCCCTCTAGGCAAAACCTTAAGTTACAAAAAAGATACACAAAAGAAATAGTTATTCTATTCAGCACAATTCTTTTCTCAGCCATTTAAAGAAATCATAATCTAACACATACCTAGCTAGATTACTTACTAAAAGTTCTAAGACTCCATTCCTGGTCTATCCCTGGCAGAAACCAGCATATAGACAGACATACAGACCCTTTGTTTCTCTCCCTCCTCCCAGCTTTTGAAAGTATCTTGTCTCCTCATTGGTCATTTTGGTCAGGTGCCAGCGAGGTTACCTTTAGCTTCTTAACCCTTTACAGGTGAGAGGAGCTTTCCCCTGGCCAGGAGGGATTTCAAAGGGGTTTACCCTTCCCTTTATATTTATGACACCCCCCCAAACTTGGCCCCAAATATTGGTGGAGCTTTGCCCCTGGGCTCTGAATATTGCTGGTGCTAAGCCACCATGTGGAGATATAACTTGCCGCTATCAGCTCCTGGCTCCCCTAAGTTCCCTGTGCAGCAGCCATCCAGCAGGCTACCAATTGCTAGCAGTTCAGCTGTGCCTCCCCCCACAGCCATGTGCTGCTCCTGTTATACCTATAAAATAAAAACCAGCAGGATCTTATGAAAGGGGAAAAGGTAAAATGCCACATTTGTTGTGAATACAAACTGCAAGATTTTTATCATAGTTACCAGCCTTAGAGTTGCTCATGCCAAGCCACTGGCCAGGTGGCCTGGACATGAGGAGGGAGCAGGGCCTTGTCAGTTGCTCATCTGATGCTCCTGGAAGTTGGTTTTCAGAATCAGACCCCAAAGTTCTCACTTTCTAGAGTCCATTTCTATAGGAATTTCTTCCTATGCTAGTTTATGGGAATTGCTTCATCATGCTGCTGCTGAATCAATCAGCAGATGGCACATTCCTGATGGCTCCGTGCTGCCAGATGTTATCTTGTTCTTTGGTTCTCCCATTCTTGAGGCTGTTGAGTGGATTCCAGTCTGCCCTCCGGGGGTCCTCTGGTTATTTCCACTTGACGCCTTCTTCAGCCGATGGACACTGGATTCTTTGGCTGGCACCTCCCTGATCATTCAGTTGTTATCCACACCAAGCATCCATCCACATACATCCTCTATCTCTATTTTAATCACAATTGTTAACAAAGCGAGATGAATACAACAAAAGGGCGTGGGGGAAGAAGGAGGCTAATGTCAGGGTGTCCCTCTCCCCCCTACTCCTGCCCCCCACTTACCCCTTCTCCATATAGAGCAGGGTGGGGACAGGACAGGGCTCAGGACAGAGAGAGCTTGCTGGCCACAGCTGCTGTTTCAACTTCCTGATTTTTTTTAAAGGCAATATACTTAGAATGGGGTCAGCATACTTAAAGGGGCAATGCACATCTCTGTCCCCCACACACAAGGTGTGTGTGTGTCTATCTGCCATGCTGTTTCCCCTCCTTCCATTCGTGCTGCCTTGTAGAGTGTGAGGCTACATTAACAACAGTGTGTTAACCCTTGAGGGCTCAGTCGAATGATAGTTAATCATTTAGCAGTTCATCATTCCCTGGGAAATATCCCACCCTCTGATTTCACCACTTCAACCAAGCTTCACAGTCATCATTGCTGTGTACAGTATTAAATTGTTTGTTTAAAATGTAGTGTGTGTGTGTATATAAAAAAATAGGTTTTTGTCTGGTGAAAAAAATTTCCCTGGAACCTAACCCCCCCCATTTACATTAATTCTTATGGGGAAATTGGATTCACTTAACATCGTTTTGCTTAAAGTTGCATTTTTTCAGAAGATAACTACAACGTTACGTGAGGAGTTATTGTACCTGAGAAATTCAGGTCTTATCTACAATTGGTAACTTGGAAAATAGTGAAATTGGCATCAGGATAGATGGAAAGCTCAGCATATGAGGCTATGTCTACACTACAGCCTATGTCAGCATAACTTTCATTGTTTAAGGTGGTGATTAAGCCTCTCCCTTGAGCAACATAAGTTACACTGACATAAGCACTCATGTGTATAGGGCTAAGTCGGCGGACTTAACTTCTGCTGATCGTGGAGGTGGGGTTTTTATGCTAATAGGCTGCTGGGGTTGGCCGGCCGCCGTGGGACTGCTGGGGGCCGGCTGGCCGACCCGGGGTTAACTGTTAAGGCGGGTTAACTGTTGCTTACTGGTTAACCTTTTACATCTGTTGCTCACCCAGGGAGGGGGCGCGCGCGCGCACACACACACACACACACACACCCCCAACCCATCTGACCTTCTCTACCTGGTGCTCTGTCCTCCACGCCTGGCTGGACCCCCAGGACGGACCTGCCTTTCCTGGTGCTGTGTCTTCCTGAGGCAAGACATTGGCGGGGAAAGAAGGGTCATATGCCCCTCCTCTCCAGATTTCTGCCAGGGTTTGCACCAGAATGTGGCCAGCAGCAGCCTTTCAGCACTGTGTGGGAGGGAAGGGATGGGAGCTGCTTCCAGTGTCAGGGGAAGAGGGGGTGGAAGGGATGACCTGGCCTGTGTGTTTACAGAGCTCATCGCTTCTCCTCCCCACCCCATCCCAGGTTGGAAGCAGCTTGTTCCTGCCTGCCTGCAGTATCAAAAGGCAGCTAACACCTCCAGACTGCTGCTGGCCATTGACAAAACCCAGCCACTTCCTGGCTACAGTGTGGGCAGGAAGGGGTTAAGCCCTCAGAATACATTGTCACCAGGAAACCTGACTGCAGCAAACTCGGCTGGAGAGGTGGCTCAGGAGGGGAGCGTGCCTAGGGGACGGAGCAACCCCTTGCTCCCTGGGGCGAGGGTGTGTGTGGAAAGGGTGCTAAGCCCCTGCTGCAGGAGCTGCTGTGGAGCCTGTAGATTTGGGACATGAACAGGCTGAAAATCGCTTCCACCCCCTGCCACTTTTGAGCTTAGCTGAGAGGCAGAGAGGCTTCCCCATGCCAGTGCTGTGTGGGGCTTTGGCACAGGCAGGGCTTGGCTCCTCCTGGCCAGTGTTCTGGGCTGGAGGGTCTTGGGCTTTCCTGGGGCGCCAGCCCAGCCAGAGGCAGTGGGGGCAGGAAGGAGCCTGCTGGCCGGGCTGTTCGTGAGCTGAGTGCTCCAACCAGGGGCTGGTTCTCTGGGCATGGGATGCACCCTGCCGGGGAGGACATGGAAGAGCAGTGGGTTGCAGGGAGTTGTGAAGGGGCAAAGCAAGGAGAGGACAGCAAGAGGGGGAACGCTTAAAGGGCCGATTGGTGGGCAACATAGATGACATGTTACTGGCCACCATCTGGCGCCTGCCTGCACTCACTAGCCACCGCAGCTTGCAGTGCGCAGCCAGTGTTGGTTGGAAGTGGGATGGGGCTCTGCTGGCTGAGAGCTGGAACACAGCAGGGGCCGTGCTGACAGACCAGCAGGGGAGCGGCTGACCCTGCCAGCTGCATCTTCACCCTGCCACCAGCCTTGCACACCCTTCCCCTATCGTTGGCCACTGGAACCTCCAACTCACCGCTGGTGGACGGGTGGCTGGCAAACAGGGGTCCAGCCAGCAGCTATAGGGGATCCGTCAGTAGTGATGGGGGAGACAGAAAATCTGGGACAGTTTGCCCGTTTTTAAGGAAATGTTGGGACAGTTGCAGGAGGGCTTAAAAACAGGACATCTGGTCACCCTACACTTATCCTGTGACACTCAGCATCCATTTCATCAGTAACAACATTTCCCAGGGTCAAAGATTCTAGTGCCTATAACGTTGCACACCAGTAGCAGATGACAGGTTAGCATGCATCCTAAAACACCAAAATCCCCTCAATAGGTACTCAGCAGGATAACAAGTCTCTTGGGCCGCTATAGTGCATCAGGTAAAGAGAGATCTATGCTGATGGGAGAGAGCTCTCCTGTTGACGTAAGAAAAACCCACCTCCATGAGCAGCATAAGCTATGTTGCAGCAGAAGCTCTCCTGCTGACGTCGTACTGTGCGCATGAATGCTAATGTTGGTATAACTTAATGTTGTTCGCGGGGTGCTGCCATAGGCTGTAGTGTAGACACAGCCTTACTGTATTAGCCCTGCACAACCAAAACCCTCATCTGGGCAAGAAAATTTAAAAGAATATCAACTTAAACCCCACATTTCAGTTGGAATATTTTTTCATTCTCCCTATATCTTTAATGGAGAGTGCTGCTTTGCACTTCTAAAATGTCTTTCAAAGGATATCAAAGTATTTTATAAACATTAAGCTCCATAATTCCACACACACATTAGTATTTTCTCCTCTAAAATGAAGATGTTGAGGGCAGAGTTAGCGTTTGAAAAATGGCATTGTGGGGTTCCATATTTATTGCATCCTGATGATTCCACATCAGATTTGCTCAGTCTAAAAGTAAAAAAATGTTTTTTCTGACACCACTGAAAACTCAACCTGGAATCTTAGAGCCTTGTACTTAGTCTTGAGCATCATCAATAGAAATAAAAGATTCAGTTGTAATGCTGCTGATGTATAAAAAATGATACAGAATCCAGCTTCGTGTCCCATAGCTATGTTGGTTCTACCAGTCTAGCCAGGATACAAAACATGTTATAACTTTTTTTTTTTGTAATGACTGAATACACACACAGTGAAACAGATGTCAAGAAGAACAACATTGTTTTTACTCAGTCACTTTCTTAATCATAACCATACTGACTTGCTCAAAATCAGAGTGAGTTAGAAGCAGAGGCAGGAGTAGTACTAAAAACACTGATTCACAATTCCTTGGTATAACAAATTAGACACATTCCCTAACTCACTTCCAGTAGCAAGGATTCACCTGTAATGTACTCTGATACGAAGTACAGTACACTCCCGTTTATCCAAATGGTCTTGGGGACAGCCTAAACTTTCAGATAGTCGGGCACTCACATAAACGTGAGTGCTACCAACCAACATAAGGAGCATGGGGGATGCACTCTGGATTCAGATAACCTAATTCCTTTTATCTGAAAATCCCAGTTTATTGAAATTATACTGTACTATAAGTGCCAGGTATTATTTTAAAATCATTTTATCTGACCTGCCTCCACCTCCTGATTGATGAACAATACGCCTCCACCTCCTGATTGATGAACAATACCAATGAACAATACAGGCGATGCCAGCTATGCTTAATTGGTTAACCATTTAAATGACATTTTTTAATCGTTTAAATGGTTAACTTTTAAAATGGTATTTACATGCCTAGTGTGAACCCTGAAGTCTTAAAGATAAGAAGGTAAATATAAAGAATCCAACTATGCAGTATTTCTTCCTAAAGGGGGATCAGTCAACTTGATGTTAATTTGAACGATTGTACTGCATAGTTCTGATTGATTACTGTTGAACTCGCTTGAGTACGAGTAATTTTACCAGGTGTCCTATATTCAGCATAGGGAAATATGGTCACCCTATATAAGTGGCATTATAAAATTGTAGTTATCTTTTGAGTTTGTATATAGACTAGTTTTTTGAGGTGTTGAATTTGCTTGTCTGAATTGTATTTACCGAAGGGTTTGATTAATTTGGCAGTTACAGCTTCAATGTCATGTGTTAGTATTGTTGTCCTGAATAGACTAGGTTGCCCGCCACTATGAGCTCTTTCACAGAATTCTTGATGAATGTGTTATTTTCCTTTTGTACTTGTTGATAGCCCATGTGATCGCAGTAGTATAAAAATATGTTAAGAATCAGACATGAGCTTCAAGCCAGAAAACTAGATGTTACTTGGTATGCCCAAGTATTGAATGTATTGCTGAAATGTGGTTGACTTACATTTCTTATGTGCAATACTTAAATACAGTGGGGATAAGATAAGGGTTAGTTTTCACTCTTACCCTTACGTTTTTTGGCTTTAATCTTAAACAAGCAGAAATAAAGGGAGAGAAATCATATGCAGGTTTATGAGTTGATACCATGGACCCCTTGCTGTTCAAGGGTCTGATCTTGCAAATCTTTATATGAGTAGTTTTATGGATTCTAGTGGGACCACTTGCAGGATAAGGTCCAAATTTGTACTTGATCTGTTCAGTTCTATACTGCTGGAATAAATAACCATGCATACCACACGGTGCATTGGAGAAATCTTGTTTCCCATGGCCAGAGACTTAAGGGTTTTTTTGTTTTGTTTGTTTTCGTTGGTTTTTCTTTTTTGACTCAATAGACCAGTGACCCCAAGACTATTTACCTCATGCCCTCCCCAACCCCTCTCTGCATTCCCCCTGAGCTGTGGCTGGGAGTGGAGCCGTGGCTCTGGGGCGCTGGACAGGGTAAGGGGGCTGGCAGCTGGGACCCTGGGCCAGGAGAGGAGCTGGGTGGTGCCTCCCCCGGCGGGAGCTGGCCTGGGCCCCAGCTGCGCCCCCCTGAATATTCTGCCCCACAGTTTGGGGACCTCTGCAATAGACTGATTTATTTAGGAGCATTTATGTTCTGTATCGGTTGGTCTTTGTAAACTACATTGAAAAATCTTTATAAAATGTATTTGGAAGGTGGAAACTGGTAACCATGGACAGTTACTAAAATTACAGTTTCTTTTTAGAGGCACTTGAATATGGTGATGGGCACAGTATAAGATTTTGTATTTAAAGGAGGTAACGATTTTGAGGGTCTTCTAATTGCAGTGGTTAAAACCCATATTTCAGCAGGTGGATGGAGTGAACTTTGTGTTCCTGAACATAGAGATCTGCAATGAAAAAATTGACAGCGGACTCATAACTAGGGCTCTACCAAATTCACAGCCATGAAAAACACGTCACGGACCGTGAAATCTGGTCTTCTGTGTGCTTTTACCCTAAACTATACAGATTTCACAGGGGAGACCAGTATTTCTTAAATTGAGGGGTCCTGATCCAAAAGGGAGTTGTGGGGGAGGGGCGCAAGGTTATTTTATGGGGCCCACGGTATTGCCACCCTTACTTCTGCTCTGCCTTCAGAGCTGGGTGGCTGGAGAACAGCAGCTGAAGAGTGGCAGCTGCTGACTGAGGGCTCGGTTCTGTAAGTAAGGGTGGCAATACCATATCATGCCATCATTACTTCTGCACTGCTGCTGGTCGTGGCTCTGCCTTCAGAGCTGGGTGACTGGCCAGCAGCCGCCGCTCTCCAGCTGCCCAGCTCTGAATGTGGCGCCGCTGCCAGCAGGAGCAAGGGTGGCAGTGCCGCAACCCTCCCCCACGACTCCTTTTTGGGTTAGGACCTCTACAATTACAACACCGTGAAATTTTAGATTTAAATACCTGAAATGTCTTCTTTTTAAAATCTTATGACCGTGAAATTGACCACAATGCACCATGAATTTGGTAGGGCCCTACCCATAACCTGTTGGTGTCCCTCAACATTCCACTGCGATTTGAGAAGTAAGAGTTTGTCCTTTTCTCTTGTTCTTTTGCTCCCTGGCTTGTCAGGATGGGAGAGCACCATGGGGCTGCTGCGATCGATGTGGAGTACTTTCCTGCTAAATGTGGATTGTCCGACTAGCATAATTCTGGTCATTACTGTAGAATGCTACTATGGATCTGTTCTCATTCAGAAAGGAGTTATAATGACCATGCTGGAACACTGTTTCCACATTTTACTTGTCAAGAATAATCCTCAATGTGTATGGGGATGGGTGGGCAGGCAGAGAAAGGGAGAATGAAGATTGTTGTGAAGCTTCAAAGGTAAAGATTCTATGCCAAATTCAGTGCTGTAAATCTGTTCTATAGAACGGCGTCAATTTGTGTAACAGTTAAATGTTTAAATACAAAAATTCCAGGATGCTTCAAGTTGGGGCTGGTGTTGGTTGTGAGCATGGTCGGGTTTTCTTTCTTCTCCTGCGCTATCATAAACATGGGTTAAGAATGCCACTCCATCTTTTTCTCTGGGTTTCTCTGGACTGATACTTTATGTTTAAACATACAGTAGGACTTAGTGGTTTTCTTTTGGACTCTTACATACAAAAAAACCCTGTTAAATTTTATCCTAGTAGATGATAAAACATATTTATCTATAAAGGTTCATAAATGCCAGTTCAGGATTGTTTTTTCCATTAAACGAGACTTCTCTTTTTCCAAGGAACTGTGTAGAGTTTGCTTACAGTTTATGCTAACTCAGTAGATTAAATGACATTAAGCTATTACACTACTAGATTATTACTCCTTAGTTTTTTTTTTAAAAGATAACTGAATATTGGTATGTATGTTTGTTCAAGCCAAACTTACTTCAGGTTGAGGTCTTGTATAACCAGATCATGACTCAGGCCTTGATCCTGAAAAAGCTCTCAAGTGCTAAATTTACATATATGAATCATCCAGTGAAGCCAATGGAACTGTGTATTTGTCTAAGGCCTGGTTTACACTACGAGTTTAGGTCGAATTTAGCAGTGTTACCTCGATTTAACCCTGCACCCATCCACATGATGAAGCCCTTTTTTTCGACTTAAAGGGCTCTTAAAATTGATTTCTTTACTCCACCCCCGACGAGGGGATTAGCGCTGAAATCGGTCTTGCTGGGTCGAATTTGGGATAGTGTGGACGCAATTCGACGGTATTGGCTTCTGGGAGCTATCCCAGAGTGCTCAGTAGTGACCGCTCTGGACAGAGCTCTCAACTCAGATGCACTGGCCAGGTAGACAGGAAAAGGCCTGCGAACTTTTCAGTCTAATTTCCTGTTTGGCCAGCATGGCGAGCTCACCTGCACAGGTCACCATGCAGAGCCCATCAGCGCAGGAAACCATGCAGTCCCAGAATCGCCGAAGAGCTCCAGCATGGACCGAACGGGGGGTACGGGATCTGATTGCTGTATGGGGAGACAAATCTGTGCTGGCAGAACTCAGTTCGAAAAAACGAAATGCCAAAACATTTGAAAAAATCTCCCAAGGGCATGAAGGACAGAGGCTATAACAGGGACCCTCAGCAGTGCTGCATGAAAATTAAGGAGCTCAGGCAAGCCTACCAAAAAACCAGAGAGGCAAACGGCCGCTCCAGTTCAGAGCCCAAGACATGATGCTTCTATGATGAGCTGCATGCCATTCTAGGGGGTTCAGTCACCACTACCCCCAACCCTGTGCTTTGACTCCATCCAAGGACTGGGAGTCAACACGGAAGTGGGTTTTGGGGGCGAGGAAGATGATGATGAGGAGGTTGTAGATAGCTGACAGCAAGGAAGCGGAGAAACTGGTTTCCCTAACAGCCAGGATCTGTTTATCACCCTGGACTGGAGCCACTACCCCCCGAACCCACCCAAGGTGGGCTCCTGGACCCTGAAGGTGGAGAAGGAGCCTCTGATGAGTGTACCTTTGTAAATATTATACATGGTTTAAAAGCAAGCATATTTAATGATTGATTTGCCCTTGAATTTGTGGCCAGTATAGCTACTGGAAAAGTCTGTTAACGTGTCTGGGAATGGAGCGGAAATCCTCCAGGGAACATCTCCATAAAGCTCTCCTGGATGTACTTCCAAAGCCTTTGCAAAAGGTTTCCGGGGAGGGCAGCCTTATTCCGTTCTTCATGGCAGGACACTTTACCACGCCAGGCCAGTAGCACGTAGTCGGGAATCATTGCAGAGCAAAGCATTGCAACGTATGGTCCCGGTGTTTGCTGGCATTCAAACAACATCCGTTCTTTATCTCTCTGTGTTACCCTCAGGAGAGTGATGTCATTCATGGTCACCTGGTTGAAATAGGGTGGTTTTAGTAAGCGGACATTCAGAGTTCCTGCTGGGCTGTTTGCCTGTGGCTGAACAGAAATCTTCCCTGCTTTTAGCCATGCAATGGAGGGAGGGGTGAAGCCATCATCCCAGAGAATTGGGTGTGTGTATGTGCGTGTGTGGTGGGGGGTTAGTTGGGTTTCTGCTGCATGTTAACCCGGAAACCACAACCCCTCCTTTTAAATTGCCAACCTATTTTAAATGGCCAACCCAACGGCTACTTTGTATGGGAAATGGGAGCGCTGCTGTTTGAAACCATTCCCACATGTTATGAAGGTTAAAGAAGCCAAAAGAGCGTGGCTTACCATGGCTGCCTGCAAGCCGAATTCTATTGCACGGCCCTGCATGAGTGATCTCTCACACCAAACTGGCATACCCTCAATAAGAGGCAAAATGCGACCTTGTAATTAAAACACATGTTCTGTGTAATGTTAACAGCAAGGTTTACCATGGAAGAGTGTACCCATAGTTCTATAAAATGTGTCTTTTTAACTACCACTCTCCCTTTTTTTTTTCCCCTCCACCAGCTGCATATGTTTCTCCTTCCCAGAGGCTAGTGAAGATTAGAAGGCGAAAAAAACGCACTTGCGATGAAATGTTCTCTGACCTCATGCTGACCTCCCACACTGACCGAGCACAGCAAAATATGTGGAGGCAGACAGTCTCCGAGTGCAGGAAAGCACAATATGAACGCGAGGAGAGGTGGTGGGCTGAAGATGATAGGTTGCGTCAGCTTGCTGACAGAAGGCAGGAATCAATGCTCAGGCTGCTGGAGGATCAAACTCATATGCTCCAGCGTATGGTTGAGCTGCAGGAGAGGCAGCAGGACCACAGACCTCTGCTACAGCCCCTGTGTAACCAACCGCCCTCCACTCCAAGTTGCATAGCCTCCTCACCCAGACGCCCAAGAATGCAGTGGGGGGCCCTCCGGACACCCAGCCACTCCACCCCAGAGGATTGTCCAAGCAACAGAAGGCTGGCATTCAATAAGTTTTAAGTTTTAAACTTTTGAAGTGCTGTGTGCCCTTGTCCTTCCCTCCTCCACCACCCCACCCGGTGCTTCTCTCCTCCACCACCCCTCCCTGGCTACCTTGGCAGTTATCCCCCTGTTTGTGTGATGAATAAATAAAGAATGCATGAATGTGAAGCAACAATGGTTTATTGCTTCTGCAAGTGGTGATCGAAGGGGGGAGGGCAGGGTACTTAGCTTACAGGAAAGTAGAGTGAACCCGGGGCTGGCGGGGTTTCATCAAGGAGAAACCAACGGAACTTTTACACCGTAGCCGGGCCAGTCATGAAACTGGTTTTCAAAGCTTCTCTGATGCACACCGCACCCTCCTGTGCTCTTCTAAATGCCCTGGTGTCTGGCTGCATTTGTAATCAGTGGCCAGACGATTTGCCTCAACGTCCCACCCCGCCATAAACGTCTCCTCTTTACTCTCACAGATATTGTGGAGCACACAGCAAGCAGTAATAACAATCGGAATATTGGTTTCACTGAGGTCTAAACGACTCAGTAAACTGCTCCAGCGGGCTTTTAAACACCCAAATGCACATTCTACCACCATTCTGCACTTGCTTAGCCTACAGTTGAACAGCTCCTGACTACTGTCCAGGCTGCCTGTGTATGGCTTTATGAGCCATGGCATTAAGGGGTAGGCTGGGACCCCAAGGATAACTATAGGCATTTCAACATCCCCAACGGTTATTTTCTGGTCTGGGAAGTAAATCCCTTCCTGCAAGTGTTCAAAGAGACCAGAGTTCCTGAAGATGCGAGCGTCCTGTATCTTTCCCGGCCGTCCCACTTTGATGTCTGTGAAACGTCCCTTGTGATCCACCAGTGCTTGCAGCACCATTGAAAAGTACCCCTTTCGGTTTATGTACTCGCTGCCTTGGTGCTCCGGTGCCAAGATAGGGATATGGGTTCCGTCTGTCGCCCCACCACAGTTAGGGAATTCCATTGCAGCAAAGCTAGCCGCTATGACCTGCACATTTCCCAGAGTCACTACCCTTGATTTTAGCAGCTCAGTGATTGCGTTGGCTACTTGGATCACAGCAGTCCCCACAGTAGATTTGCCCACTCCAAATTGATTTCTGACTGACCAGTAGCTGTCTGGTGTTGCAAGCTTCCACAGGGCTATCACCACTTGCTTGTGAACTGTGAGGGCTGCTCTCATCTTGGTATTCTTGCGCTTCAGGGCAGGGGAAAGCAAGTCACAAAATTCCATGAAAGTGCCCTTATGCATGCGAAAGTTTCTCAGCTACTGGGAATTGTCCCAGACCCACAACACTATGCGGTTCCACCAGTCTGTGCTTGTTTCCTGGGCCCAAAATCGGCGTTCCATGGCATGAACCTGCCCAATTGATACCATGACATGCACATTGCAGGGGCCCGTACTTTGTGAGAAGTCTATGTCCATGTCCTCATCACTCTCCTCATCACGCTGCAGTCGCGTCCTCGCCTGGTTTCGCTTTTGTTGCAGGTTATGGTTTTGCATATCCTACTGGATAATGCCCGCGGTGTTTATAGTGCTCATAATTGCGGCGGTGATCTGAGCGGGCTCCATGTTCCCTGTGTGATGGCATCTGTGCTGAAAAAAGGCGCAAAACGATTGTCTGCCGTTGCTCTTACAGAGGGAGGGGCGACTGATGACATGGGTTTACAGGGTTGGCTTACAGGGAATTAAAATCAACAAAGGGGGTGGCTTTGTATCAAGGAGAAACAGAATGGCCCCCTCAACAATAGAACTCAAAACCCTGGGTTTAGCAGGCCGTTGATTTCATGGAGGGAAGGAGAGGGGGGAGAAAATGAATACAAATGAATATAAAACAAATCTGGTCTATTTCTTGTTTTGATCCACATCATCTGTCTTTATACATCTTAGGCTGGCAGCAGACGGTGCAGTACTACTGCTAGCCATTGTCATCTCCTGGGTGCTTGCCAGAAGATGGTGCAGTAGGACTGCCGGCAGGACTGAATCTCCATGAGACTAAACTTAAAAAGGGAAATGACCTGGCTGAGTCACTCCCATGTTTGCCCAGGCGCCCCTGACCGACCTCACCAAGGTTAGCTAAAAGAGCACCCAGGAGTACAGAGTTGATGGCTACCGATCATAATGCACCGTCTGCTGCCAAAAGGCAATGAGCTGCTGCTGTGTAGCAATGCAGTACTGCGTCTGCCAGCACTCAGGAGACATACAGTGACGGTGAGCTGAGCGGGCTCCATGCTTGCCGTGGTATGGTGTCTGCACGGGTAATCCAGGAAAAAAGGCGCGAAATGATTGTCTGCTGTTGCTTTCACGGAGGGAGGGAGGGAGGGAAGGGGTGGCCTGACCATATGTACCCAGAACCACCTGCGGCAATGTTTTTGCCCCATCAGGCGTTGGGATTTCAACCCAGAATTCAAATGGGTGGCGGAGACTACAGGAACTGTGGGATAGCTACCCATAGTGCAACGCTCCGGAAGTCGACTGTAGCCTTGGTACTGTGGACACACTCTGCCAACTAAATGCACTTAGAGCATTTGTGTGGGGACACACACAATCGACTGTATAAAAAGGCTTTCTAAAAATCCGACTTCTATAAATTTGACCTAATTTTATAATGTAGACATGGTCTAAGTGTTTGCAGAACTCAAGGCTGAGTTTTCACTTTCTTGAGATTGGTGCTCATAAGAGACGTGGTACTGATAGATTGTTTATTATTCATGGTAGGTACTTTAACCAAGATAATTTTGTTTTCTTTACATGTGTATCTTTACAGTTGTAAACTCAATTAAATGGATGCAATTAATCTATTTGAGTTAATTTTGGGAAATTGTTTTTGTTTTGATATGCATGATAAACTCCTCAGTTTGGCATTTCAAACTTAGATATATGTGGAAGAAGAAAAATGTAAAAGTCATCATCTACTCTTTCTGCTGTCCGAAATAACTAAGTTTAATTTTGTTTATAATAGGTTATTTTCCTAATACAAATACATGATCCTGATTCTACTTTCAGATGTCAAGTGGATCTTATTGTTAACTTAGTCCCATTCTTCAAATTCTGTCTCACCTGAGAATAGTTCCTTTGATTTAATTGGAATTATTTCATTCAGGAAGAGTTTGCAGGATCAGGTCAATAGCTTGTGTAGGGTCTTACACAATAGAGGATTATTAGGTGCACTGTGAGGTCATGTATATCTTTCTCTATTGCATGTGTATCTAGAAAAGTTAGCAGACTTTTCTCCAAAGAGTGCACACGATCAACACTAATATCTGACAATAGAATCTGATTTTGAATTTAAATATTTCTGTTCTTGAAGATGCCTGCTGCTTGTGATTCACTGCTTGAAGATATTGAGGATATTGTGTCAGCACAAGATGTGAAACCACATGACCGACAGTTTGCACGAAAGAATGTTGTTCCTAAAGTGCGAAAACGCAGTTCACAAAAAAATGTTCAGGCAGATGATGATCCACCAAGCGATAGGTAAGTTCTTTTTTTCAAAAAAGCCCTAGTATGTACACACTTCCAGTTTTTTAAAATAAAAATGGAATGTGGCGTTGCCACATAGCTTTTAAGTTGTCTTCAGATTTGGTTGTAATAAAAACGTTGCTGCTTTTATTAAGCATGCTGATAATTTGGGGCCAGAGTTTCAAAAATACTCGGTACTCCCTATTGTGACCTAATTGCTAAAAAGCTCAGCAGCTCCCACTGAAATGCCTGAATGAAGTGACCGGATATACAATATTGGCCAGCACCTTGTATTATTTTCAGAGACAGTTACTGGATACTGAGAAGTTCTGACAATTTGGACTTTTCATTTAGGGTGTGTAAATGGGAGCTGAGCTCTTGAAAATCTTGCTCTTGGATTCTAGTGTTTTTTGGGGGTTTAGGGGTGGGGAAGTAGAATTTAAAATGTTAAAAGTGGTGACAGTTTACTGTTAAGTCTTTCAGATTACCTATTCAGTAATGGAAATAACTGACTGTTAAATGGCATGGAAGAGTATCAGCATCAGATAACATAAAACTGATATTCTGTAGAAAAAATGTTGGTTGCAACAGGAAAGCTGATGCATCTATGGATGTGGATAAATTGGAGAGAGTCCAGCGAAGGGCAACAAAAATGATTAGGGGACTGGAACACATGAGTTATGAGGAGAGGCTGAGGGAGCTGGGATTGTTTAGCCTGCAGAAGAGAAGAATGAGGGGGGATTTGATAGCTGCTTTCAACTACCTGAAAGGGGGTTCCAAAGAGGATGGCTCTAGACTGTTCTCAATGGTAGCAGATGACAGAACGAGGAGTAATGGTCTCAAGTTGCAGTGGGGGAGGTTTAGATTGGATATTAGGAAAAACTTTTTCACTAAGAGGGTGGTGAAACACTGGAATGCGTTACCTAGGGAGGTGGTAGAATCTCCTTCCTTAGAGGTTTTTAAGGTCAGGCTTGACAAAGCCCTGGCTGGGATGATTTAACTGGGAATTGGTCCTGCTTTGAGCAGGGGGTTGGACTAGATGACCTTC
The DNA here is from genome assembly GCF_965140295.1 of Lepidochelys olivacea. Lineage (NCBI taxonomy): Eukaryota > Metazoa > Chordata > Testudines > Cheloniidae > Lepidochelys > Lepidochelys olivacea. Next base: position 109,280,660 of record NC_140412.1, on the reverse strand, counting down.
TGGGGTCCCTTCCAACCCTGATATTCTATGATATTCTATGATTCTATGCTTCTTCTTTCAAGAATAAAAAGAGGGAGTAGAAGTAGGTCTTTGCATTAAAGTATCCCTTCAAAGTAATTTTGAAATTGAACGTAAGTTTTTAGAAAGTGCTAAAAAGACTTCAAGATATTAGATCTGCCCTCTAGTCCCACTGCCAATTTTTGTGATTGTACATCATTTTCTTTTTTCTTTTCCCTGTTGCTACCTGTGAAGCCCACATAAACAATAGAAACTGAACATATGCAAAGTGCTATCAAATGCACTAAGGAAACAAGAAAATAATCCATTACCAGTCTTTAATCTTTTAATCCTGGAATTCACAGGAAACATCATTTTTGCTGTATGCTTTACAGTCTACTAGAGATCTGCTGAATTTCAGAAGCATAAGAGCATTTTTTTAATCATAAAGTCTGTAGAGTTAGCCCCATTCAAAGACAGTAGACACATTGATTCCATCATATCAAGAACATATTATTTGTTGCTGTATCAAGGATCTGCAGCTATCCATATTTAGTAGTTCTCTCTGTTGGCCACTCACCATTACTGTGTGGTTTTCAGTGTTTTTTACTCTGGTAATTTACGTCCCTACAAAGGATGACCTTTTTGGAGCTTTATGTCTGGGATTTAGCCATGGAGGTTTAAGGACTACACATGTGTGTTTGCTTTTATGCTAGGCCATGACTACACTACAGAGTTTTGTCAGGAAAACCTGCCTTTTTCCTACAAAACAGTTGAGGTATGCACACTTCAGAGCTACTTTTGGCCAAAAACTCTGCTGTTTTCCTGACAAAATAAAACCACCTGGACGAGAGGCATAAAGCATTTTGCAGAAAAGTTAAAGCTACAAGGCATCAGTGTACATACTGCTGTTTGTTTTGTTGACATAACTGATTTCCACCAGTATCCCACAATGCCTGCCCTGACTGCTCTGCTCACTGTTTGATCTCTGCTGCCCTGCAGGCGTGTACTTTCAAAGCGCCTGGAAATATCTGACAGCTGAGCATGCTGCTCTGTTCTGGGAACAAAGAGCAAATCATTAACTTGGAATGCTCCTGTTCTCCCCGGCACTAGGAAAACATGGGCAGGCAGACTTTTGCTGTCGGGAGTGTGGGGGCAGATGGCTGTGCTGCTTTGACATTCCTCAACATGGAGAGCTCACAGAGCTGCTCAGAATGCTGCTCCCGGCAGCTGAGGAGGCTGTGGGAGAACTCGGAGAGAATCACAGAACCATAGGCAGGCAGAGCGGGCTGCTTCTGCCAGGAGTGTAGGGAGAGACTGCTGTGCAGAGCAGAGTCAGGGGCTGATGTGTGTGTGGGGTGTTCCCCTCCCCCTGCCTCAGGATAAGTTGGTCAGCCTGCTGTCTCCCTCTCCCTCCACACACACAACTCTCTTCTTCCTCCCTCCCCACACTTCAGTTGAAAAGTTGACAATCTACTAGGAAGCCCATGGAATGATGGGATTGAGAAACCTGCATCATGTGACACTGCACCTGCCCCATGAGGCATTGCAAATCCTTCCCAAAGCATCCTGCAGCTAGTTGCACAGTGGGAAAGCTACCACCGTGCACTGCTCTCTGAATCGAGTATGGATGCACTCTGCCGACACAAGGAGAATAGTGTGGACACGCAACAGTGGTTTTAATTGAAGCGGCATAACTTTTTCTGACAAAACTTTGTAGTATAGACAAGGCCCTACTAATTTTCTGCAAACGGGCATGATTCTTATCCATTGGCCATTCTTGACTCCTCAGTGTTTCTTAGGGCTTGTCTGCACTTACAGTGCTTCAGTGGCGCAGCTGCAGAGCCTTTTTGAAGACACTACCTAGCCTTCTCCCATCAGTGTCAGTACTCCACCTCCCCAAGAGGTGTTAACTACTTTGACCGGAGAAGCCCACCTTCCTGAGCAATGTACATAGAGCTTCAGAGTTACAAACACCTTGGGAATGGAGGTTGTTTGTAACTCTGAACAAAACGTTGTGGTTCTTTCAAAAATTTACAACTGAACATTGACTTAATACAGCTCTGAAACTTTACTATACGGAAGAAAAATGCTGCAATTAAGGATCTTAATTTAAATGAAACAAGCACAGAAAGAGTTTCCTTACCTTATAAAATCTCTTTTTAAACTTTCCCTTTATTTTTTTAGTAGTTTACGTTTAACACAGTACTGTACTGTTTGCTTTTTTTTTTTTTTTTCTCTTCTGCCTGATTGCATACTTCTGGTTCCAAATCGGGTGTGTGGTTGACCGGGCAGTTCGTAACTCTCAGGGTGTACTGTAGTTATACAGATGTAAATTGGTAGTGTAAGCCAAGCCTTGAGATTTCTGTTCTGTTCTTCTAGTGGGCTCTTTTGTATCATGGCTGTACCTCTGCAGAGGCTTTATTCTGGAGCAACCTTTTTTAGCCCAATTATAAATCTTCAAATAAGCTGGCATGCCCTGTACTACAGTGGTACAAATCTGCCACAATAATACTTTTTTCAAAGTAGCAGCTTTTTAATTCTTTAATTAATTTTTTTCTTTTTAATAATACATTTGTAGCTCAGAAAGATTGGGGTACAGAGCTTTTCATCCCTACCTCACTGGTCAGTAGCGGCTCTGGATTAGTAGTGATGTCTGATAGGTAGCCTGTGTGGAGTGAGTTGAAGGCACATAGGTGAGGCAGCATGAGAAGCTTGCAATTTAGCTGTACCTATTTCATGGATAGATGACTTATTTTTAGTGCTGCCAGTCTCGTATTGTGTATGAACATTGAAATCTCTATCTAAGAAAAAAAAATCGGGTTTGGTTTTTAGGTTTTTGATTCCATGTAGCCACAGAATATAGTCTTCTCTTTCCATATACCCTCTCTATTTTGAAGCTATCATTTCTTTCTTACCTTCCCTGCCCCCCATTAAAATACTGAATCTTTTCTTCCCTCTCCACCTCATTGAGGCTGGGTGGAGGGTTACATGTGTGAGTCATTTAACATTCCAATGTATAAGGACCAAAACCTTTTGTTCCTGAGTGCCTGAAATGACTTCATGTTTTATTTTGTTTTTATCTCTAACTTGCTTTCCTGATTCTGTTCACTCAACAGCATTATTCCCGGTGCGCAAAAAATTTGGATACGCACATGGGGATGTTCTCATAATAATTCAGATGGAGAATACATGGCTGGACAGTTGGCTTCTTATGGGTACAAAATTACAGGTAATGATCTCAGTCAAACTACTTTCAGGTTTTTTGCTGATTTAATATTTAGATTGAACCAGTCTAGTCTTTTTAAATTAGATTTTACTACACCCACTTTCACCTCACCATGTTAGCTAGCTTGTTTGGCATGAGTAAACTGTATTTGGAAGTCCATTCAGTGATGTGAACCATATTTGTGGGCCTCAGAGAATTGTAGGACAGCAAGGGACTGCAAGAGGTCATCTAGTCCAGGCCCATGCATCTTTTGAGGCAGTTCTGATCTGTTATGTCAGATTGATGTTTGTATGTGATGAGTCCTGCTAAAAATTACTGAACTTAAGTTAAAATAGATTTTGGTGCAGATTCAGTAGTTCATTTTTACATCTCACTGTCTTGGGGATTTTTAAATCTCTACTTTAGTTAAAACCTGAACTAAATCTTATGTCAGTAAACTTCTGTGTTTTTCTTATATAACTATAAACAAATTCATTGTCTGTAGTCTTCAGATATATATGTGTGTGTGTGTGTATATATATATGTGTATATGTGTGTGTGTGTATATATATATATATAAAAACTTTGAGATTTTATATGCCAGATTTTAACTTGAACTTTTAAACCTGCTTTTTGAGGATGAATTTTACAGTAGAAACACTAAAAACCTTTAACTGCCTGTTGAGTTTTAGGAGACCTGCAGACTGCATATTATTTTGAATGCAACTGAGATCTAACTGGACAAAGAAAGATTTGGTGTGCTCAGCTGCAATTGGGGACACTAATTTGAAGCCTGTCTTTTTTTCTTTATGTGCTGGCAGATTCTGATCATGGTACAGAAGTAGCACACTTGTCCTTAGGGGCAAGAACACCATGTGACATAAAATAGTGCTCCCTCCTGACAAGTTAAGTACTGCATTGATAGGACCCAAAAGGAGAGTCCTGTTTCATTACCCTCCCCTGGAAAAAAATGGTGATCACTGATAAGAAGAAAAGAGAGAGAGAGACTTTTCCTCTGATCAAACGAAAGTGAATGGCTTCATAACCATTATGGTTGGCTTATAGGTTTCAGAGTAGCAGCCGTGTTAGTCTGTATTCGCAAAAAGAAAAGGAGTACTTGTGGCACCTTAGAGACTAACAAATTTATTTGAGCATAAGCTTTGGTGAGCTACAGCTCACTTCATCGGATGCATTGAGTGGAAAATACAGTGGGGAGATTTATATACATAGAGAACATGAAACAATGGGTTTTACCAATCACACTGTAACCAGAGTGATCACTTAAGGTGAACTATTATAGGGTAACATCTAACAGATAACAGCAAATTCTGTGATAATCTTGTGGGTTTGTTTTACTTCCAGTGGTTTCTGGTAGAGTAAGGTGTTTTGGTTTATTCTATTTTATTTTTGTTAAGCAGAACCCAACCATTGGTCTAAACATAAGGAAGCATACTGTCATTTGAACACCTGGGTGAGGAGTGACTTGGAGGGAATGTCTTTTGTCACTTAACGACTTGTCTGTCAGACTTTGGAGCAGAGTTGACCGACTTTGATGGGCACCATGTCAAGCTCTTTATTTCTGGAGGGGTAACTATTGTGATATGTAGACTTTGGGGCAGGATCTTCTGGATTCCAAGGGATATAAGACCCTACCTTCTCCTGCTTCCCCTTTGAACAAGACTTTTTAACATTCTCATCTGTTTGCCCTCCTCTCCTTTGCCGCAAACAAGCATTACAACATGCCTAATACAGTGATGAAAAGATCACGTAAGAAAACTGAAAACATCTGTAACATACTGAAATTAAAACCGTAGCTCTTAACCAGTCAAAGTTGAGAATGAAGGACACAATGCAAAATAATAGCAAATGAGTTAAATTTTCATAGAGAGAGTTCCCCAGGTGATTGCTTCAGCATGTATCTGGATACTTTAACGCATTTATGCCTAAGGTTAGGCACTCAAATACTACAGTAATGTGTGATATAAAATCCTATATAGAATAGAGTAGGAGCGGGTCTTAATGGATGTTAAATGATGTGTGAACTTTCCCCACTCATCTTTAGTCTCTGCCCACACTCAGATTTGAAACTGTTAGTGACTTAGTGAAGACTATTCAAACATAGTTTTAGTTAGGAAGGTACTAATGTTTTCCCTACCTTGCGTAGATTGAGACTTTTTTGCAAAACTAAGTTAAATCTTGTTTACATAGGCCGTACAGCATTTCCCATCTAGCCAATGTGAAGTGGATCCAATTGTTCAAAAATGTGATTTAGCTCAGACAGAGCCTGCATTATTCATTTGTTGTCATAAATCTGGACTCCAAGAAAAGTGTGTGCAGTTTTGGAGTGTTGGACAAATATATTGGGCAGTAAGAGGTGTCCATCATCATATTTTCTAGTATACTTTGTATGGATTGGATTAAAGAACATATCTCACAAACAATATATGCTTCATGTAGCACCAAGCTCTAACTAGCCAGAGGAGATTGGTGCCAGCTGATTCCAGAGCCTACTGTTAGAGGCAGATCTGGACAAAAATGTTTTTAAATGTGCTCTAAAAGTGGCCACATTTAAAACATTTTTGACAAAATGTATTTTTTCAAAATATGCTCTTTTGACAAAGCTGGGAAGGTTTCTGGGGTCCAGGGTAGACTCTCTGGTCATTTCTGACCAGAGAAAGAACTAGAGATGTTAAAACAGCTGTTTAGAGACAACTTCATTTCATGGAAATGTTTGAAAGGTGGTTTGTGTGTGTGTGTGTGTAAGAAAAACAAATTTCAAAACCTCAAAAGTTTTCACAAAATGGAATTGTTCTCCTGCCTGCTTGAGGACTCAAATGTATTTCCAGTGAGCAAATTCCTGAGTAGAGGACCTGCTACAATGAATACCTTGCTTCCAATTTCCTTGAGCTTTAATGTGGGTCAGACAGTCTGTATTCTCAAGATGCAATTATATGCTGTACTGTATATGCTGTACTGTACTGTGGAATATATCACCTGTCCTTTTGTAACCACGTAACCAGTCCTGTCATTCTAAAATTAGGGCAAATGGCAATCTGCTACCCTGCATGCAGTAATGGAGTGCACTCTGTTATTTGCTAATTGATCATATTGTTTTTGTTTTAAAATTTTGTCAAATATTAAAAAGTCTGCAAACAAAAGTGTCTGAAATTTAACTCTGACTTTAAAACTCTCAGTTGATTCTTGGATTATATGTGAAATCAGCAAAATCAAAAATTGTCATAGAATTCATTGTAATAATCTTTTAAATTGCATGACCCATTAAGAGTGACATATTGGAATACCACGGTAGTTTCATCATGGACAATGTTTAGCTATCTGGAGGTAAGGAACTTGTGGGGTTATTTTTGGCACACAGTATGGTAATAAAATTGACAGACTTTTCAAGAGAACATTTGGGTTTTACATACATCCTTGTTTCAGGGTAAAAAATATAGCTTTGTGGGGAAGTCCTAAGTATTTGCAGTGGGGTCTTAGTGGGCCCCAGGATTGAGTGGCTCAGAAATACCTCTGGTTATGATACAGTTCATTTATTAGACATGTAGGCTCTGGTTATGTGGTGGACATGAAATTGAGTCACGATTGCCAATACATATTTGAAAGGTAGTTGCTCCAGATGGCTTTAATTTTAAAAGATTTTATTCTTTTGCGGTCATCCCTAGCAGCCTGAAAATTCAAGGGAAGGTGAAGGTATGTGAACCTACAGTGGGGAAAACCACTACAATGCATTTAATACCTTTGCTCATAGGAAGCATACCGGGGGATTGCTTTCCAGTACAGGACAAATGGAACTTAAATAATATGGGTCACTCCTCTGCTCAGTTTCCTTTGAAATAGTCAGATGGAGATTTCAAAGGAACAAGACTTTGTGCCCTCATGTCATTTTGCTGTTTGTTATCAAGCCTCCGCTTTCTGATGCCATTGGGGAATAACTGTATTTTCACTTTGTAATGAAAAGAGTAAATCCTGGTTATTTATGCTTGGGATATTGGTAGACTGAGTGGTAAACATTTTAAAAATGAAGGGTGAGAATTTCCTTTTTGCCTGAAATGTTTCAGGCCAGAAGTGATTTTTTTTTTAAGAAGTTTGAAATGCCAAACTGCATCTGTCATAAAGCCATAAAGATGTAATTTGCAGGACTATTTTGGGAAGCCAGGGCTCAAAAGCATTGTTTAAAACTTCTCTGACGCTGAGAACTAATGCATAGACTTTTTATGTAATTATTTGTAGAGCTAGTTTTCAAGTTGAATTCGCAAACTGTTTGGTTCTGTGCCTATTTCTGCGGTGATTGATAGAATTTGCATTAACCTTGTGTATAACTGAATGTCAGCAAATTTGAGGAACGGACTCTCACAATTTTCCACAACTGTCCAATTGTAGTGTATACCACACTTTGGCCCTACTGTTAGAGACATTTTCTGTCATCCTGGAGGAAAGTTCTAGAAGCCTTGTGTTAATGATTCCACTTAATGGAATTGCGGAGGCGGTGGAATAAAAGTATCTTCCAGGAAGTGAAATCTGAGCTCCTTCACTCCACCTTCAGTTTTTGATTTTGCATGACAGAAGCAGGGAATCTTAATTTCTGCCATCCCTCATCTCCAAAGAATCACGAGGGTAAAATTTTACAAAGAGGAAGTGAGAAAAGCCTCATAAGAATGACAGAGATGCATATATTTGATGTCCCTCCACCCTTGGTGCTGATTTGCAGTAATGTAGGAGGCAACAGCTGTTTCAGACAATTTGTCCTGCTGCAGCCTCCTCACCACCAAGTTTTTGATACTAGCAGGCAAAGTGAGCTTTTACCTACAGGCAATCATGCTTCTTTCCTTCAGGGCAGAATTCATCATTTGCTCAATTCTCAAGCTGGGACGTATTCTTATTTACAATGGGAACTAGACAAGCTTTGGATTTTTATCATAGCTAGTCCCCATACCCCTATTCCCAGTTTTTTTGTTATATGACCAAAAAATTGTTGCTTTTCTAAATCAGGTGAATGTATTCCCTTGCTTTAAGTGTCTCTGGACATGGGTGAGTCTGCCTGGTTCTTAACAATTGCCCTTTTGAAGCTTATCTTAACTGGGCCTATATCTTTCTCTGTTCTATGTTACTTTCATAGTTGAAGTTTCTGAGACTTTGGAAGCAGGCCTGAGGGACTGAAAAATCTCACAAGCACATTATCCTCACTGACAGTTGGGTAATGCGTGTAAATCCAGGCATGCACACCTGTTTGGGGTTAATTTTTTTTTAGTAGCAGTCAGTCTGTTCCATACTCTAATGCTTGTGCACCAGACTAAATTCTGGCACTGCTGGCATTCTCAGATTACAGCATAATGGCTTTTAAGTGACACATTGTTCGCAGGTCAGTTCATTTTCTAAGCACCTTGCTTCCTCATCTGAAAGTTGTGCATGCAGTAAAGGGTTAGGTCACTGGTAATTGAACCTGTGGGACTGCACCAGTATAAACTGCCAAGGTGAAATGTGTCTATGATAGCTGTCATCTTCTGGGTGATGTTCTGCTCTTATCCATGCAGAGCATGTTAATCAGCCATTGCAATTGGGCCTATCTCATAGTTCCCAGCATAGCACCCTTAAGCAGTGGTTTATGAGTGATTTTGAAAAGCTTGTGGGAAAACAGACCAGTTCCCATAACTCCCAGAGAAACTCAGGACATTGCTCAGGCATATCCTCAAAATGAAGGCCTGGATTTTCTCAGACTGTTTTCACCTGGAGAGCCTGAAACTCAATCACCAAATGTTTTAAGTGATCCAAGAGAAATAGAGAAGCGTTACTGGAATTTGTGCTATAACTTGGTAACAGTTCCATTTGCTGTCTAAAGATGAAGTTCAGAAAGTGCCACTCGATGTTTAGTATGCAGTTACAGACTAATACAATGGAGTTCTTGAGACCTGCGGTGAGCAGCAGTAGCTATAGAACTTTTGAATCAGGAAGGACTCTTTTCATTAACAGATTGGAAACAGTTGGGTGTTGGAAAGTCCAGAGTGGGTGCTTTTGTGCATGGTAGTACAGTGATTGTTTTAGGGGCTTCTGATCAAGGTAGCAGGTGCAGGAGATGATTGAGAGTTTTGAACAGTTGGCCTCTTTGAACTGTACTGAACCTATAGATGCAGCCCACACACCCGGTCTGTGTTCGCATCATGAAGGCCGGGGTAATGGTTATGCAAACCTTCGTGGATAATTGTGTCTAGTTCCCAAATATTTACAAGTGTTGACCTGGCAAAGTGTGTAATGCTATAATTTTTTTAGGGGCAGGTACAAATGGCATTGTCTTCCCACCCAACAACTCCTTAATTTAATGGTGTGTGTGTCTCCATGACAATTCTCCATGACTACTATGCAACAGTGCATATTCATACAAATCTGGAAACGTATTCTGTCAGCCCCTGCAAAACCAACCCAATCAGTACACAAAACAATAAAAAGCCACACATCTTGTGTAAAGGTTCCCCAGTCTCTGAAGACCGACTCTTCCTAAACTGTGTGTGTCTGCTGTCTCAAGAGTGAGAGACTTTCTTGAAGAGGTTATGGGTTCCTGGCATGGCCTCTATTGTCATCCTGGTTCTTGCCTAATTCCTTCATTTCTGACTAGCCCATGCTTGTGGAGCTCACATCTTGATTCCTCACTAGCCACATGTCTTAGTGTTTGTACAGTAGTGTCACATAATATAATTTAAATACGGTAATATTTAAAATATATATACTTACATGAAATATACTTTTCAAAATTGATATTTCATGCAACCCTAGTTGGCAATTAGTGATTATAAAACTGAAATCTTAATTTACAAAGTAAAGTTTTTTATCACATTGCAATTGGTTGTTGGGTGTAGTGTGCGGATTCTGGACGGCGTTGGTGGCGTGTGACCTAGAACAGGTCAGACTAGGTGCTCTGGAGGTCCCTTCTGGTTTTGAATCCTGATTATTAAAGGGATATGTGCTGTATCTCTGGTAGCCAACAGGTGGCAGTATTGGATAACTAATACTGTACAATACTCTGTGTGTGTGTGTGTGTGTGTGTGTGTGTGTACACATGTACAATGCTGTGTGTGTGTGAGAGACTCGATCAGCTTGGCTACACAATTTAGTAGTGTCAGGTTTTAATCACCTGAAATTGGATTAGTTGACTCTTTTTTGAATAAAAATTTTAATATTTGTTATCAGAATAGTTACAATGTAAATTTTTTGTGTTTGAGTTTCTGGATGATCAAATAAAAAAAGCATATTTGCGCAAAATTAATTTGGGCTTAATTTAAATTGACAGTTACAAACTTAGTTCCTCCATTTAGAAACCCTTCCCCACTTGATTTTTACTGATTTAGGGGAAAATATGTTAATGTTTGGTCTGAAACATTCCTGCAGGGCTGTGGACATATTTCTTTTATAACTAACCCTCCAGGTCTTTTTAATTATGAGTGAATGGATTTGAAGTTATTAAAAAACTTTTAAATCGATGTGTGTGTAAAGATGTGTGTTTTAACCATTTTAATAGTGTCTATAGTTGTAAAATATTTAAAATTGTAGAAATTGCTGAAATGCAGCTACCTGGTGTGGTGGAAATTAACAGCTGTTTGGCAGTACACAGTTGCTTAGGACATATCTTAATATTGCAAAGGGAGGTAGAGTTTAGATAGAGGAAATAATAGTCTCAGTATTTTGGATAGGTTCTTTTTATTGTAGAAAGTAGCATAGGTTCTTGAGTTAGATGGTCAGGATCATGGTTTTATGATTCACTCAGGTAAATTCCATACACCAGGGGTTCTCAAACTTCATTACACCACAACCCCCTTCTGACAACAAAAATTACTACACAGCCCCAGAAGGTGGGACCTGAGCCTGCCCAAGCCCCACCACCCTGGGCAGGGGGGCCAAAGCCCAAGGGCTTCAGCTCCCAGCATGGGGCCTGTAGCCTGAGCCCCACCGCCCAGGGCTGAAGCCAAAGCCTGAGCCCCGTTGCCCAGGGCTTCAGCTTCGGCACTGGGCCACAGCAAGTCATGACCCACAGGTTGAGAACTGCTGCCATACACCCATATTGGAGCTTTGGTTTAGTGCTGATTCAGAAAGAATGCCGCCACCTACTGAATTACCAGCACCATTTCCATCATTTTCCTTTAAATAAAAAATCTATATAGTTGCGCACAATCCTGCAAATGTGAAGAGAACAGGAACTGATACAATGTTGTATTTTTGAATACAGAAGACTGTTTGAAAGAGCAGAGGTGCATAGTGTCCAAGGCCCTAGTGCAAACTTGGAGCACTAAGCCACTCTGGAGCTGGAGGGGAAGGAACTGAAGTGCAGCTGAGCCATTCTGAATCAGCTATTCCAGCCATAGCTGTAATAAACTCCTGTGCTGCTTGTATCTGCCCCCACATGGGATGGAATGACTAGTGGATTTGCAGTCCTTCCATAACTCCCTGCTAGACAGCAATGCTCAGGAGCCCATTTTGAAAGCTTATAGATAGTGCACCTCTGCACAACAGAAATAGAAGCCCACTTGTTCTGCTATGATAGCCTTCCACTGCTGCAGAGATAGGAACAGCATTTGCTCCAAAGAGATGTGAAATGTATTTGCTCTTTTCAGTGAAGCTTTTTTTGACAGCAAAGCCCTGTGTGTGTGTGTGTGTGTGTCTGTTTTACCCTTACTTACATAGCTGGAATGTTTAGGATGCTTCATCCATCTCCCTCCTAGTACCCCAAATCCAGTGCTCCTTTCAGATACTTGTGCCAACTAGCATAAATATTGTGGTTAGTGAATGACTAGACAACTTGTCAAGTGGGGATTACGGATTACAGTTGTCTTTTCAAATACAGTCCATGCTTGTTTGGAGGCTTACCTCCTAGTGGTATGCCTCTGTGGAAAATGCATATCTGTGAACCTTTTTAGCATTTATATGCTACCATTTGGAGCCATTATTAAATGTTATAGCTGAAGTGGAGGCTTCCGCTTTAAGTGGAAGACACTAACATTTGTTTTGTATGTCAAATCTCTGGCACTGAAATCTGCTTACAGAGAGAAACTAAACAGCAACTTTGTTTTGGATGACTATGAATAGGCTTTGACATAATCCAGCCAAAACTGATTTGCTGTTCATTGGTAAAATACATGGGTGTATAGAGAAGTGGTGATCTTTGGCTTGCAGTTTAATGGAAGACAGATCACTTGGCTGTTGATTTTATTAGGAATTTTGGATCTTGAGCTTCATTGGTCAGACTTTAGGGGCAAAAACATGTGTATTACAGTTTCAGAGTAGCAGCCGTGTTAGTCTGTATCCTCAAAAAGAACAGGAGTACTTGTGGCACCTTAGAGACTAACAAATTTATTAGAGCATAAGCTTTCGTGGGCTACAGCCCACTTCATCGGATGCACAGAATGGAACATATACATATTACAGTTCTTTGCCATGCTGTTCCCTAATTTACTTTTGAAATACTGCTGCTTGTTTATGGGCTTGCATAATTCTGTTTGTGTTCTTTGTTGGGGTTTGAAAAATCCACGTGCCCACACTGAAAGTAGAAATATTAAACTGTCAGTTTGTACAGAACTTAAGCTTCCAATTTTTTTAAATAGAGGTTTTAGTCTTTCTGGTTGCAAAGATAAAGGGACGCTGTCAATTTTTTTTTTTTTTTGAGACAGTCACCATGATATGTCCTGAATATTTTACAATATTCCTTTACATTATTTATAAGAGTTTTGTCCCCTGCAGTTAAAAGGATCTTTTTTGTAAGGGAGGAACTGACTATACAGCGGAAAGCTTGAAGCTTATTTAACACAATGCTGTCAAATGCAAAAAGAAAACAAAGTGGAAATCTAGGCAAATATTTTTTTAACTAACTTTCAGTTATAATTATTTTAGATGTTACTTATTAACTATGGAAGGTAAGCTGTATTCAGATAGAAATACGAATTTGCAAGTTGACTTTGGACCTATAAGTCAGTGTAAAAGTATTGTCTTCCTAAGTTGGCATACACCTCCGGTGCCTGTGCTATTGGCTGCTCCTACTTTAACAAAGCAGAAGCAGGATGAAATTAATAAGACCTGTGGCCAGTTTCACTTATGCAGTTTGTACCCCTGCGGGTAGTTTAAACCATCACGAACCATATCAACTTGACACTGCTCTTGCTGCCTAGGGAAGGTCTGAAGAGCAGAGGCAGAAAGTGGAGTTATTCATGGGGGAAGACGTCACCAATAGAGGAGGTTTGGAGGAGGAAGTTAAAATAGCAGAGCTCACTCCCCCTCTCAGCTTCTGGATGTAGGGATGGCTGAGCTTCACATCAGGATGTTGTACCTCACTGGTGCAGCCCCTCCATATTCATCTCATCTGCCTCTGTGTACTGGGTGTAGTTCTGCTAGTGCAGGGGTGGGGCCCTTTTTCTATCAAGGGCCATTGACCCAAAATAAAAATCAGTCGCGGGACACACACAGCACCATAGAGTGGGGAGGGGCACAGAGGCTTGTTCCCCTAGGCTCTGGGGTGGAGCCAGAAAGGAGATGTTCAGGGTGTGGGAGGGGCTGAGGGCTTCAGCTGGGGGTGCAGGCTCTAGTGTGGGGCTGAGGATGAGGGGTTTGGGGCACAGGAGGGGGCTCCAGCCTGGGGCTAAGAGGTTTGGGGTGCAGGAGTGGGCTCTGGGCTGGGGCCAATGGGTTTGGAATGCGGAAGCGGGCTAAGGTCTGGGGGAGGAGGTTGTGGTGCAGGCTCTGGCCAGGCAGTGCTTACCTCAGGTGGCTCCCAGTTGGCAGCCCAGCAGGGCTAAGGCAGGTTCCCTGCCTGCCCTGGCTCCGCGCTGTTCCTGGAAGTGGCTGCCATGTCTGGCCCCTAGGCGGAGGGATCAGAGGGCTCTGCATGATGTGCGCTGCCCACATCCAGAGCTTCCCGATCTCCCTTGCACCTAGGGGCTACAGGGACATGCTGGTCGCTTCCGGGGGCCGGAGCTGACCCTAGCTTCCTCCTGCAGGGGGGCGAGCCAGCGCTTGCGGCTCCAGCCCCTGGGGGGGTGCCGAGGCATGCCCTGGGCTGGATGAAATGAAGCAGTGGGCTGGATCCAGCCTGTGGGCCGTAGGTTCCCGACCCCTGTGCTAGTGGGTAATAGGTGGATTTTTCAAGTGCCATTTCTCATACTTGTATGCAGTACACATTTGAAGTCTTTAGACTTAGGTATCAAGACAGACTAAGACTAGATTTAATTACACTACTGAATTAATTCTGTATTGTGCTTAGTCTTTCATGCTGAGGTTAAACAGTGTTTAAAATTGAGTTGGAAATGTTTGTGTTAACAGTGAGCTTAGTGCTGTATAAATACTGACACTGTCTATGCAGGAGAGCATACAATATTGATTTTTCTTCTGTGGTGCATAGCTGATGTGTAAATTGTGTTGCACCGTTTGCGTTCATAACTTGAACAACATTGATGTAGTAAAAATTAAATTAAATGTGCACTAATACCTTTAACTAGCCAATTTCAACATGTATGACACCCAGAACTATGCAGTGTAGTTGTATTAGAAGGACTAGGTGGCTGAGGTTATATTTTTTATTGGACCAACTTCTGTTGATGAGCGAGACAAGCTTTTGAGCGACTCCGAGCTCTTCAGGTGTGGGAAAGGAACTTCCAGCATCACAGCAAAATGCAAGGTGGAACAGATTGTATAGAATAAGTAGTTCGCACATACTGTAAGGGACCGTTCAAGGTAGAGTAGCCTGTTAACACCTCTGTAGTCATAGGACAGAAAGGGGGGTGGGGTTTACTGATTGTTTTAATAAGCCATAAATCCAGTGTCTCTGCTTAAAAAAGGAGTACTTGTGGCACCTTAGAGACTAACAAATTTAAGCTTATGCTCAATAAATTTGTTAGTCTCTAAGGTGCCACAAGTACTCCTTTTCTTTTTGCGGATACAGACTAACACGGCTGCTACTCTGAAACCTGTCTCTGTTTAGTCCGTGATTTTTGGTGTCTAGCGGAGTAATCAATTTAAGCTCCTAGGCTTTTCTTTTGAAAGTATTGTGCAGGTTTCCTTTGATGAGGACTGATAGGTCAGGTATAGAGTGATCGCTTTGTGAAAAGTGTTCACCCACAACTAGTCAACTTTCAGTGTTTTCTTAAAAGGAGCTCCTATGGCAGAGAGGTGTTTTGGTTCCTGGTATGTGGTTTAGATGAGAACTCTTGAAAAGAACACACAGAATTCAAAGTTGTATACTCAGTTCTGCCACTGACTTGTTGGAGCAAATCATCTCACCTCTCAGTGCATCCATTTTTTCCATCTCTGAAATGGAGGTAGTACTTCCCAATCTGACTGTTTGGAAGCTTAATTGTTTTTGTAAAATATTAGAAGCACGGATGAAAAGTGGAATATTAGCATTAAAAACATTTGAGACTGGGGTAATTGACTTGTGAAGAAAGATTAGAGGAGTTAAACTTGGTCAAATGGCAACTAATAGGGATGTAAACAGTAAACAAAAAAGAGAGTGAAATAGTTCAACTTCTGTTACTCTATGGAATTATCTTCCAGTAGAAGTAGCAGAAGTCTCATTGCTTGAGTAATGTTATTTATTATTAATAAAAATAATAGTAGCAAATTGAGGACAGCCAAGCTGGGGCTCCATTTTGCTGGGCACTGAAAGACATGAGGAAAATAAGTTGGTCCTGAAGAGTATACTGGAGGAAATAATGTAGTGAACAATCTTGAGGCAATGGACTGGGTGTATCTCATAGAAATTGGAGATGAAAGAGACAAGTCCTTCCAATTATTGGTATATTTTTTTCTAATTAAAATTGTTGCACATATCAAATGCCTTACACAAGGTCTTTTCAGAAGTATTTTTCTTTGAAGATAACCTCTGAGCTGAAATCACTGACAATCTAGAAACCTATTAAGGTGTGGCAAATCAATTAACCATTTTGTGAAACGTTTCTTCTGTTATATCTCTTATGGAGGAATGTTACTTAGCTTCACGTTCTTTACTTAGAAAAAAATAGAGTCAATATAATTTACCTTATTCTTGAAGCAGGTTTTCTGCCTTTGCATACGTATGGGTGCATTATTTCTAGGTAGTAACTTAAAGATCAGTTCCTTACATGTTTGTGTTCCTTGCCTCTGTTGTTTTTTTTACACTGAAAGCATCTTGGCTTCATAGTCCATACAATGATTCATGCTTTTCGTAATTTCTTTGAGTTTGTGGTGGATGATATCCATGTAGAAGTCCTGTGACTTTATTGCTGCATAAGAGACACTAGCTTGACCATGTAGTCCTCATTGCTCAAAGAAAGCATCTTGTTACATTAGTTCTTGCATATGAGCAAGCTCAGGTGTATTAGTGAATGTTCTAGCAGATGTCCGAGCAGTTTAGGATAAGAGGCAAACAATGGAACAGATTCTCCTTTTTTATGGCCATGGAGCTCCACTGAACCCTGAAGAAGAGAATTTGGCTAAATGTTACTTAAAATTTAAGTCACTAGTAACTTAGCAAGAATAAAATAATTTTGATTAGTGTCCTATGCAATGATATGAAATACTTGGGTATTTGATTTTAACAAAATTCGTAACTTTTAATTTGTCTAAACAGAATTCCTTAGGATTGTAAATCAATTTTCAATAACTATAAGTACAAAAAAACTTTGGATATTTCTAACCTGTGGTCAGAGGATGTATATACTTGGTCTGTGTTATCTGAATATCATTTAATTTTCAATTAAACTTCTCAGATTTTTAATAGCGAGTATAAAACTGCTTTAAGGTCCCAATCCTGGCACAAGCACTACGTGGAGCTCCATTTACATCACTGAGAAAGCCATTACTGACTTTTACTTGCTGTCTCAGCAAGGGGCTAATGAAGCATAAATGACAGCAATACTAAGAACAGCCTTTCAGTTTCTTGACCTAAATCTTTTAGTCCCCATCTACCCTAAATTTTTTCAGCAGTTTTGCTGCTGCTGGTCTGACACTCATGCTTATGGTGATGGAGGCAGTAATGTCATATGATGTGGTAAAAAGGGCTGTGCACGATTTACACTAGTGCTTTCACCATTGCCAATGTAGATTAAGGGTAGGAGAACTGCAGATGAGTTTGTGTGGACTCAGCCTATGCATGAAAACCTTAAGATTACAATTGTAGAATCTTTAGTTTTTGAGTATCTACTCATGCCAGTAGTTCTATTGACTTAATTGGGATTACTCAAGTGAGTAAAAGTTGCAGAATTGGGCCATTAATGTTTAACATGACAGGTTTAATATTTTTTGTATTCATTTGAAAGGAGTATCTGGACAGTTCTATGACTTGCCAAAAGATGGCACTGTTTAACTATGCTTACACCAAAAATACTGTAAAGGATTTTTTCCTGAAGTCTGGTTAAATACATTAACATTTAAGGTTAAAAAAGTACATCTTATTAGATTTAATTTTGTCACATAAAGGATCACACTACAAAGCTTTGTGGCTCAGGGACTAATTTTTGCTTTCTTTGAGTTCAGAATTTCAAAGGCAACACCTATTATGTGGAAGTAAGATTCTGCTGAGTTTCCCACACAATTAATAAAACAGAAGCATTTCTGTACATTACGCTTGTATAAATATCCTGGAAAATATTGTTGCTTTCTTAAAAACAACTGAACTATTGTTAGTTTAAATATAGTCACCAAGAAAACAAACCAATGATTGATATAGAAGGTCTTCCAAGAGTAGAGAAATTTGTATGACCTTGCTTAGTTACTGATCCCTGTCGATGTGTTTTCATGCTTGTACCCTGACACCTTATTTTTAAAGCCTAAATAAACACTTGAATTGCAGTGGTTGTGGCATTTTTTTTCTTTGAGGAGCTATATACTAAGATGCGGAGAGCATGATGGCTGCCTTGCGTTACATGCAAGCTCAATAATTGTTCATTCATGAAAAAGATGATATCCAAATAAAGCTTGCTGGTGTTAAGACGTTAGCAACGCGATTCAGTTAGGGCTTTTTGTCCAATCAGCGTGGCATACGTTTTTTTTCATAATGATCAGCGTTAGCTAGTGGTTTTTCACTGGCGTACTAGAAGTAGAAAGTACTAAACTGTTCTGTTTTACAAACCATAATGGTTTGATGTCTTTTAACGTTTTTTGGCAAGGCAAATTTTCAGAATTTTCAGGTACGTACATTGTGAAATTTGCGTCTCTGAAGGATATGGTTTCTTCCAGCCAAGACAGGAAGAAAAAGCTGTTGAGCTGCAGCTGCTGCTATTTTTACTTTTACAAATACTCTCTAAAGGGACTATGTATTGCAAAGATGGAGTTTATGCATTTTTGTTACCAGAATGCCTGATTTTGGTGGGCGTGTTTGAATGTTTTGGCATTGTTCAATATATTTTCTTGCTTGCCGGAAGATCCCTGCTACTGCCAAATTTATTTTCTTTCTTACTGTAATGTGTACATGTATTTGTGTAACTGTGTATCAGGCATTCATGTTTTCCTTATTCAAATGCTGCTTGTTTGCATAGCTTTTTTCATATCTGTAATAGTGTGTATATGAGTGAAGTTGGACTCCAGGGGACTCACCACCTAGGCACTAATTGAAATGGCTTAAAGGTAACTAAATGCTGTCTCCTGGAAGATAGCTAGCATGTGTTTAAAATTTTGACTCTTTACTTAGAGCTCCAGGTAATACCCATTTGGAATGAAGAGCAAAAAGAATTGAACACAGCATTTGATTTTCAGCAACTTAAAGTCAGTGGCAGTTGTACAGGGTGTTTTCATATAGGAAGGTGGATGGGAATTTATTCTTTCTAAAGAGGGCTCAGTCTATTACTGTAAATAAAATATCAATTGCTACCTGTATCTCTCAGATGTAGAGGACAATAAAGAAAACTTTCTCTGTATTGAAGAACTACTTTTGCCATCTTTACCAGTAAGAAACACAAAATGGGTGTATAGCAATAAATATCAGGCGTGGAATTACATTGGGCTAAATTCAGCTTTGTCACTTTACACTTGATGGCAAAAGCAAGAGGTTCAAATGTGTGAATTACTTACTAAAATTAAGGAAACTTACTGTTTAAAATCTCATTATTTACCTCTCTAAATCATAGGGTGAGGGATACAGGACACTTTCATAACTACTGCTTATATAGCCAGAAATCCTGATCCCCACACTTGACAATCTAGTGTGTCTTCAAGCTGCAGTTTAAAATTTAAAAGAATTGATTTAATGCAGCATTTTTTTTTTGCTTTTACAGGTTTTCACAGCCTTTGTGTTTGAAACAGAAAGGCAGCTTCTAGGACATTAATAACCTGTAGCTGATTCAAGTTAAGAATTAATTTTTTCATCGTATCTGGATTTGTACAGTTTTACAGGAAAATGGTTTAGTGTCCGGAATTGCATCTTTCCTTTGGACTGGTTTGCCAGTTTTTATTCATTCTTGGTCTACAACACTGGCCATCAAACTACAAAAATGGTGGGAGACCTGCAGGAGAACAATCTGTAGATGGGTCAACTTCTTTTTCGAGGGAAAAAAACCTGTGCTTCAAGAAAGAGTAGTGATTAAATGATTTCCATTCTCCTTAATGTGCCTGTATAATGCTAATAGGACATTAAGGGGAGGAGAATGGACTTCAGTACTGCAAATATTTAAAAAGAAAACACTTCAGTAAGAAAAAATGTTAAATTATCTGCTCTCATAGACTGAGATTGGGTTTGTTTTTTAAATATCGTAAAACACTGAAAAGTTCATGCTAACTAGCAACATCTAGTATTGCTTGTCTGTCTTCTTTCAGTTTGTATTTGATTAGTGTTTGCTGCACAAAAATGTGAGATCACAGAAATGGGAACCGGAAAAAGGAACATACATCCATTGTCTTACTGAACACATGCACAAAAAAAGGAGGTTTTAAACATAAGCCTTTTGTTTAAAATCTTAATGGAAACTGGAAGATTTTCTTAACATTTTGCAGTTAATACAGTTTACCTTTCTAAAAACAAGCACGTCTAACAAGTAAGTTCAGTCACTTAACTCTTACTTCAGACCTCAAGGACTGAATCCCATCTATCAGGAGAATTCTTTCTATTGCTTAAAGCCTGGAACTGTTCAGCCTCTCTCGAACATCCAGGGAGTGTTAATTTCAGAAGCATATTTCCTGTGGTACTTGGTATCAAGTTGGACTCTGTCACTTTATAGTCATAGTACTATTTCCTTCTTGCTGAAAATGGCCATAGCTTGTATAAACTTTCAGCAAGGTTGGTTCAACCCATAATTTCACTAAACAAATTCTTAAAATGAGAGAGAGAGAGAGAGAGATTTTCAGAAACATCAGGGATACAAAATGGGATTCTTCTGTTTGCATTGAAGTAGAAATTGTATAAAGTATCTTTCACAAGCTACAACGTTCTCCTCAATCCTCACAGTACAGCAATAGGGTATATACTGATTTCATTCTTCAGCAGTGGTCTAGGACACTGTTTCCCAAATTTTGTCATAATCATCCCTTAAACATGAGAATAGGAGTTTCGGGAATAAACAGTATAGTGCCTTCTTTGGCAAAGGCACCTAAATGCATTATAAACAAGGGAGAGCAGTCTGATGTTTTTTGCCTATGTCATCGTCCGCTTTGGTGCAGTAAATAAGGGACCATCTACAGAGTATTGAATATTCACTACTAAACTAGACGTTTAGTTTCTAAAACCATAAGCATAAATTTCTTTGTTACCCTGCTTTCTTGAACTTGCTTGAGTCCTCCTTAAGTTAATTAGCCTTGCAATTGTTGGGTTTTTAGTGGTTAATGGTGAGCATGTAAGATATATTTTTAACGAATGCATACAATTAATGTCTTATGTATTTAAAATCAGGCTAGCTTACCAGCGTATCAGGTATCAGCTGACCTTTCAAGTCTGTACCCGTGTTGCTTTGCTGCCTGTAGTTGGACTTGTTGGGAGGTCTTAAGGTGGCAAAACGTTATTTTAGAATTAGTTCGTTGACAACACTGGTCCTTTTAACATTTGTAAAGAATCCTTCTCATTATGGACTATACCATAAAGCCCCTCTGGCTCTCAACTATATTTTAGCACATGAAAACACTTCCTTTCCAGGACGTGCTACAATAAGAATGACACTTAAATCTTTGGATACCCAGAACCACAAAGCAGGAGTATTGTTCTTTGTTGGTTTCATACATATATATAATTTGCTGCTGGTTCCTCCAGGTACCTAATCCTGTGCAATAATCCTCTAGTCAACTGCTGTTGCAGCATGCTGCCTATATTTGGAGAGACATAGCTTTAGGTCAGTGCTACCTGCAGACTAACTGACATATTTTCCTAAAAGGAAACACAATGAGGATTATGGGAAGCCCAAAAGGGCGTGCTGCCAGTCTCTTGTTTCCTGTCTCCAGCATGTTAGTGTTATATGGTGGTGGTCTTAAGGTGCTTCTATGTCTGACTGTGGATGCTCTGTCATTGCCCAGTGTTGCATTTAAATGTACCAGTGATGTCACAATCCATATGTACCTGTTTTTTGTGTCTTGTTTTAATGAAAAAATCTGTTATTCTCCCAAAAATTATATACTGCACAGACTGTAAATGACACTTGCATACTTCAGGAAGTATATTGATTTGGCACTGAACTTGGGAGGACAAGAGAAAACAGTTTTATTATAAACTTTGGTGGGTATGAGGTGCAGACAAAACACCAGTATTACTCTCTGATTTCTCACTAGTTTCACAAAGGAGAGATTTAAACATGGACTGAAGTGCTTTTTTATCAAATAAGCTGAGATCCTGCTTTATTCAGAAAAGGTGCTCATCTAACAAATTAAATATTTGTTTAAATAATTTTTAGTGTTGAAGTTTTGTTGCGCACACACTTTGCATTGGGAACTAAATATCTGTCCTGTCTCATTCGTAATGAAATGAAGCTTCATTTATATTACTGTTGCAGTGAGAGTGAGAAAAACCACAAATCAAAAGAAAACAAAATATTCAAAAATATTTTTCTCTTTTGCTTGTACTTGCCAAAACCAGTTCCTTCTGCAAGAATTGATGACCTGACAAACATCTAAAGCTGAGTAGGGAGTTACCTTACTTGTGCTATCCAAATGAATGGCGATACCATCAACCACTGCAGGAAAATGCAGAATCTTACATTCAGATCCCAGCTGGTGGTCTTTCTTCTTCTTCTTCTAAGTCTTACTTTAAATTTATAATTTGAAAGCTGAACATGTGGTGATTATTTAATATATGCAATGGCACTGTTAATTTTGCTTTGATAACTTATGCATCTGCAGATCTTCCCTGAAAATGCGTTAGTAGATTTGCTCTTAAATGGAGAAGAAATGGATGAGATGGTCTTACAAGAGGGTGGGGACAGCACTGGTGATGTCATATTTCCTGCAGGCCATTGTAAAGTGCCATGTCAACTTGGTCTTTCCCCAGTGATCAGAAATTCTAGGGTACTTGCTACTGGATGGGACTGCATGTGGGGGAGGGGTGGGCCAGTCTCAAGTTCACATAGGGTTGTGCTGGGGCCTTCTTGTGAGTAAAGAGGAATGGATGAACTCTGGAGCAAGGAGAGAAGCCTTTAAAGATAGTCGCTCTACTTTCTTCTCTTTGTGGATAGCTCTTGAGCTTGCTGCAGCCTCACTGCTCTCTCTAGGTGAGTTCAGTGCATCTAAGGGGATGATATCAAAGAGATCCATTGCCTTCTCTCTGCTGACAGTAACAGGATGGCCCACTACTCTGTTTCCTCCCATTCCCTATCCTGTCACTCTTCATATAAGGAGCTAACAGTTTCGCTTCAGTGTCTTCACTGTGGCTATGCTGAACTCAGCTGTGGGTCACAATAGAGGGGCAACAGCAGCCTTGGAAGCCACTGTTACAAAGAGTGGTGTTGTAAGAGTTTCTCTTACAGGCTGTCCTCTCTGTTCCAGAGAGCTGTCCGTTTCCTCTTCACTCCAGCAGCCCTAGCAAATAACCACTTGGATGCGACAAACCTGGCCACTGATCACAACTCCTAGCACCAGCAGGGAGGAGGAACAATGGTTAGTAAGCATTCTATCTTATGTTTTAGGGCATTACTGATTTCTGGTGCTCTCCCATTGTTTGCAAGGAATATGATAACACTATATGGACACTTGATGATCCAAAAACTACACTGATCATTACTGGAGTTCTGTCTATTATCGATAATTTGTAAGGTTCTGTCTTTTTTTTCTTTCAAAAAAAATCCCCAAACATTTCTCCCATTAATAAGGACTGAATTGATTTCTTATAATAGGTGCAGACTTTTGGCCAGATTTTGAGTTTAGTGTATTGTCAGGAGCTCTAATTATGAATAAATCCTATTTTGGCACTGGCAGCTTGGTGAGCTGTATGTTTAAACCCCTTTTTGTCCCTTTTGATTCCATCTCTCAGGTGACAGACCTGGCTTTCTGCATCTCTGGAGGGAATCCTTGTGGTCCAGCCACTCTTACACAGTATCTGCCTTTTTTTCCCCTGGGACCTGTGACAGCAACTGATTTAAAATGACTTGAAAACAGCATATTTAAAACAGTCGCATTTAAGTGCCAAAGGGAACACAGCATTGAGGAAAATGTTTTAACACAGCAGAGTCCTATATATATATTTCTTTACCTTACCTAAGCTTTTTTATCTAGCTCCGGTAGGTCCAGTTTATTCTCATCTCTGGCTTGTTGGAGCCATTCAACTTGCTGCAATTCCTGTGTCTTTGGCTTGGTCTACACTAGAAAATTAAGTCTGCTTATATGTCACTTTGAGGTGTGAAAAATCCATGCTGTTGAGCGGCACACTGATGGTAGGGGTGGTGCAGCTATAGAGTTCTAAGTGCAGACATATCATTTGTTTGTCTCAGGCCTGGACTACACTGGGGGCAGGGGAGGTCGAACTAAGATATGCAACTTCAGCTACGCTATTTGCGTAGCTGAAGTCGAAGTATCTTAGTTCGGCTTACTTGGCCGTCCTCACGGCAGTGAGTTGACCGCAGCAGCTCCCCCATTGACTCTGCTTACTCCTTCTGCCAAGGTGGAGTACAGGCATCGATTCAGGGATCGATTTATCGCGTCTAGACAAGATGTGATAAATCGATCCCCGATAGATTGATCACTACCCGCCGATCTGGTGGGTAGTGAAGACGTACCCTCTGTTGGTGTCAGCCTCAGTCTGTTGACAACCCTCTCAGTCCTCCTTCGTGAAGCCAGCATTTTACAGCTTTAGGATCCCTTTTGATCCTAGGTTTTGGTCTGGGAAGAATACTCATTGACAGACTATCTGGAGCTGGACGGGTGGTGGTGGTATCCCCAGTCAATAGCTTCTACATTGTTTCCACAAGGATCCTTATATTTGTCCATTTTATTTCCCTTTGCGTTCTCCCCTTAGCCACCTTCCTTTGATTTAACTCCTGGCAGTCAGGCGGGTTAAGAACAACAAAAAGAAGAAACCCGAAAAACCCTACGTATAATTCCCTCATTCTGCACAGGCACAAAATAGTTTGTGTAGCCAGTCCTTTTTGAAATGTGGAAGTTCAATCAAACATAGTGTAAAGTGAGATTGGGTGAAATTGTTAATGATCTTGAGGCAATACATAAAGATTGTCTGAAGAAATGTAATGTCCCTAATGGAGAAGCAGTCTTCCTTAGAGCTTCTCAATTGAAATGATAAGGTAAGCTGCCTTGAAAATTGTTGGTGGCAGTCAAGGCTATCTAGGAGTCAAAAGTTATGAGTCCTTCCAAGATGATGATGAAAGTTGCTAAATTAGTTTGTTCTTAGTCGGAGGCTTAGGGCAATTAAAGGTTGGTTCTAGCATATCTGATATTTAGGTTGCAAAGCTATCTCTGTTTGAGAGCTGTTTTTGAGAGAGAACCCATATTGAACCTTATAACATGTACATTTTAATAAGTATATTACTTTTACCACCTGCTGAAGTAGAGTTGGAATGACTACTGCCCTGAAATGAATGCATAGATTTGGTATAAATACTGCATGTCTGGATACAGACAGCAGTCTTTCGTTTTGACATGCCCATAGTCAAAGTAAATTAATGTTTAAAACCTGAATGCTTTAAGTTCAGTGAGAGAGTGCATTCATAGTAATCCTTCAGAAGCAATTTAAATAGAAATGCCGAGTGCTTTTTTATCCTTTATTTACAATATGTATAGATAGTTTTCAATATTAGTGGATAACCAGACTTATTTAAATTGGCAATATCCTTTTTTTCTAGTCTTCTGAAATTTCATTGTGAACGGTATTTGGTGAGGGTCCAGTCGCTAAAGGATGTATGGATTTTGCATGGGACAATTTAGCATCCACTGTGTGTACATTTTTATACATCTCAAATAATTGTTGCAAGAAGTCTGAGTGTCTCCCCCCACCCCCCTTTTACCACAGTGCCTGAGGCTGCATAGTGTACAGTCTCTGTAGTGGGAGATGGCACTAGGGTACCTTGCTTGCTGCTCAGCAGCCTGGAATTAATTCCCCTCCGTCCCCACCAGTTTATCCTTTCACTTGAAACACTGGATTCCTTCAGCCAGGTCCATGTATATATTACCTTTGCTTTGGAGGATGGCCAAAGCCCTGTTGTGTATGTGTTTGGGCCTCAGAGTGTAGGATGCTATGTTTTGATCTTCATCAATAAAACCAACCACACATGTAGAATTCACCCCAATGCTCACTACTTAATGGAGATGCAGGAAGAGTTATAGGTTACCTGATGGCTTGAGTCTGTAGCTTGCAACTTTGCTGTTACCTGGCCGCTTGCATACACTTTTCTTTTCAGAAAATAATTTATAACAGTTGACATTAAAAGAAAGTAGCCTAGGAGTCCCAATTTCTACTTCTTTATTATGAATACTGAGGCCTATTACTGACTGAGGCCACTGCAACCTTTGTATTGTTTTTTCCGAATTGTGGTGTTTGTGTAGCATTTCATCAGGTACCTACCATTCGTGAAGACTTAAGCTATGGAGAACTGTAGAGCACCGTAATACTTCATTATCATGTCATGTTTTAGGTTATGTCGTTATTGGGGGGGAAAAAAAGGCACATTTTTTACATTGTTAGCTTTCTTGACGTAAAATTCTAGTGGAGACAAAGCACATGTAGTTTTTACCTTGATATAGCTAGTTGAGGTCAACCTTATATCCTTCATCAGGGATTTTCCTACATCGAGGTAAAACTACATTGCCTTGTCTCTACTTAAGACTTTACATCTCGCTATCTCAATGTAAAAATGCACCTATTCTGCTGTGAAGAAAAATATTTTCATAGTAGTCTTTTTGTTAAGATTGAAGACAGCTTCCTATTCTAAGATCCATTTCCAAAACACTTGCCTGTAGGGAGGGTAGAGGTTGATGGGGGGAGAAAACAGCAGGAGACCTGCAAGACATGGAGAGGGAATGAAGGAGGTGATGCAGGGGTTGGGAGAGGTAAGGTAAAAAAGGATGGGAGTAGGGAACTGAGGTAAGGATACAGGGACTGGGGAAGGAAAAACAGTGTTTTTAATCTGTATTACACTTCAGCATTTTTTATTTGGAAAATTTCAAATGTTTAAATTCTCTTCAGGTGAAAATCTGGCCCTAGTACCTTTGTTCTTTCTCTCATGCTGCCACTCAGACTTGGGAGGAGCTTCCCAAAAACATAAGCAAAGCTAACATGTTATCCTCCTTCAAATCCCTCCTTTGCTATTAAGCCTACAAAAATCTTGACCAACTAGGCCACCAGTGTGCTAAGATTACTTCTGAGGATGCCAACCAATACTGTCTTATTGTTTCCTTGTGCTCCCCTATCTGTCTGTCTGCATCAGTGTGGCTGTTGTCTTTTATTTAGATTGTAAGCTGTTTGAGGCAGGGAGTGTCTTTTGTTTTATGTTTATACAGCAACTAGCATGGTAATACAAATAAAAATATTGAAGTCAATGGAAGTTTTGCTGTTGACGTCAATGGAATCAAGTTTTCTGTGTGGATTAAAGCTTCTCCCCTTTCCTTTCATTCCCCTTCACTGTTCATGACTTCCACTTCCAACCTATGTAAAACTTCCTTCTCCACAACTGCTGTCATCATGATGAAGTCTGTAGTACTTCACCCTTCTTTGATATCTTTTTATAAGATCTGTTGGAGTTTATACACTAAACTACTTTAAACTTTTGGTGCTCATTCAAAATCTGGGAAATTGACCAACTGTTAAAAAGAAAATGTTAACTGTGGGTGAGTGGATGTTCGTCATCCAGTTAACCAAAAAATCTCAATTTCTTTACCAAAAAAGTACACCTTTAAAACATATATTGGAATATCTGGAAATGAACAATTAGGGAACTGAGTCAGTTCCCCACTTCCACATAATCCTTCATCACTCATTATCATCATATCTGACTTTATGCCCATCCAATTTTAAGGTTTCCCCATAAAATTTGCAGAAATTTATTCATGGCTTAAAAAGCAGATTACCTGGAGATGGTAAAATGTCATTTTTTTAATTCACAAGACCAATTTCCAATATGTTAAGTACTAACAAGGTTTGGAAATAGTTGATACTATTCACTGTACCACCACTTCTCTGAAGGTACTATTTTCTCTAGAGTCTCAACTTTTTTAAATGAAAGTCAGTCTCTCTCTCTCATGGCTGAAAAGAAATTCTCAAAAATGTGAACTGAAACTGAAGCAGTAATGGGTTTGCAGAGAGGCTGGAATGGTAGCACTCTTATGTGTGAACTTCCTGTTCATCTTCATGAGGGGTTAACTCATATGACCAACAGTGTTTTAAATGCGAATGGTATCTATTTCATTCCTCATGTAAGAAAGTAGAGAGAGAGTTGGATTAGGTGCCATTTTAGAGAGATCCCCACTTATTTTTTTTTCCCGATCAAGGAGGAGCCAAACCCAAGGAGTTTCATGGAGCCCAGTTGCAAATTCAAGCCTTATTAAGTGGAGCTGAGCTCAAGTAGCCCTTTTGAGCCACATGGCCACATAATCATATTTTTGATATATATTTGACTGAGGAGTGGAGAGCTTGAGGCTTCTGCCCTGTGGCAGGGTGGTGGGGCTAGGGGCTCTGTGGGGGAGAGGCAGCAGCAAAAGCCGTGGCTCTCCCTGAAGGTCTCACCTGTTTGCCGCTGCCTCTCCCCATGACCGCAGCTCCTAGCTTGCTGGCTCCAGCAGCTGCCGTGCGGAGAGGGGGCCTGGCAGCGCTATGTGACTAAGCAGGGCCAGCAAACCCTGGGAAAAAATCCCTCCTCCCGCCCCTCCCCCCATGTCACCTTTGCTTTTGCTCAGCGGGATAGGGGCCTTGGACTTCAGCCCTGCGGGACAGGCACGTCTGCCGAGTCTCAAGGCTTTAGCCCCACGGGGTGTCCCTGGTGGGATTTGGGGCTTCAGCAGGAGCAGGGCAGAAGCCCCAAGCCCTGGCAGGCGCCTCCTTTGCAGCTGGAGCCCCGAGACCTACCTCCCCTTAGAGCTGAAGCCCGGAGCCCCAGGAGGTGTGCCCTGTGGGGCTGAACCCCAATCTCCGGCAGGCATGTCTCGGCTCAAACTTCTGAAGATTGTCGTATGTGGCTCAGAGGGTCAGTAAGTTTGGCCACCCCTGCTATATAATGTAGTTGAATACAAACTTAAAAAGTCTACATTTACATAAACCTACTGCACCATATAAACAACATGCTTCAGAACAGATCAGTCGTTCATTAAATGTTCTTCTCCATCATTCTACATATTATTTACTCCAGATTTAATGTGCTATTTCGAATCAACAGGCTACAACCAACAGCATAGTTCCATTCATGAACAAAACAAGGGACAGTTTAAACAACCAGGTGGACAGTGTAAATTGGGTGGTGTGTTAATGAGTGACAAGGTTATATCCAAGGGAGAACTGGTTGGATCCTTTAACTTTTAATTTTCAGATGTTCTGATGCTTTATTAAAGACATGGAAGTTTTGTGAAATTGTAATAATATTTTGGGGCATGAGCTTGACTCCAAGACCCTTTTTGGGTTTTAGCTCTTCTAATGAAGTTTTGTGAGTAGGCATTATACTTGTGAGCAGGTTAGTCTGTGTTTTTCTTGTATAGTACTTTTGCTAGGATATTTCTTTTAAATGAAACAGCTATTTTATGTTAACATTCGATTTAATATATCAGACAGAAATAAACTTTCCATCTGTTTATGGAAAATAGGTTACATTTAATTCAAACTGCATCATTGTCTAATTGGGGCTGATGCGCTATGTTGTGTCCTGCAGTTAGTTACACATGCACTACAGGAATTCTTGGAATGATAGAGTATTAGAGACTGGAGCAAGAAATCAGGAGCTAAGAATTCTCCTGATTTTCAGATCTGGCTCTGCCAATGACTCGATTGTGGCCTTCGGCAAGGCACTTAGTTGGAATTTGAAGTGATTTGTTATAATTATTATAAAGTTTCATTTTTAAATGTTGATTTTAAGTCCACTGTTAAATGAACTGAAAATATTGTTTTGAAAAATAAATTTTAACTTGTTTGTGTTTACATGATCTTTCCTTTCAGTGGTATCTACTTGGGCTTGAATTTTCTGGGTTCTAATTTGCTTCATAGAGCCGTCTGTCTTTCAGTTTGTAAATGTTGTTTTATTTACATGTTATAGTGACTTAATCCCTAATCAGTGGTGATCAGTTATGTCTATGGGGCTCTATTTAGGCATGGGGTCCAGGCATGCAAAGCTCATTGCAATATTGAGCTTGTACTATTTTTGTAATTAGATGAAGTGGTTAGGATATCTTGCAAACAACACTGCCATTTTCCTTTGTGCTCTCTGTTTGTCTGTGTAAAACCAAATATAGTTGCTTGCCTCAGAGTTGTTGAGAGGATTAATTAGCTAATATTTGTATAGTGCTTTGAAAAATAGTATTAAATAGTGCTTAGTATTAAAAATGTACACAGTTCAGGTCTTTTAAATGGGATAGTTTAACATATTTTGGAAAAAATATTTTTTTCAAAAACTTAACATTTTTAGCCAATTTCTCCTTTGTTCTGGACATCAAATGTGCTATGCATTTGAACAATTATTTTTCTTTTGTATAATTTTAAAAAACATTACTAAGAGGAAGCATATAAACGGCTGAACAATTGTATTTATCTCATGATAGTTATTTTTGAGTTCACTGCAACTATTTTATGTACTTTTTTCTGAAATGCCAGATAATGGTCATTACAAATACATAATTGTTAATATCTGCCTATGGAATACAATTTCTGCACAATAGTAACTCAGAGTTCTCTGTTTAATAAATGCCACTCACTGTGTCTTTGCCATGGTCTGGCAAGCATGACCTACATTAAAAAAGCCCTGTGGGTCTGTCTGGTGCATCATTATAGGCTTAGTTTCTTGTCAGCTTCCACTTTCTTGGTAAAGTTTTGGTACCATTGTAGTTTGCAAATGAATGGTGGCCAGCTGGAGTAGAATGAGGGAATTAGCTAACCCTGGTTTAAATCCTAGTAAAAGGCTCATCAGTGGTGCATTTTTAGACACACTTCTGTCTTTAGGATTGGGAAATTGGGAGTGTATTTAATTTTATTTTATTGAGGGTTGGCATGCTATGTATTGTTTTAATAGAGTCCATGTAAACGCTCCTGTCCCCACAGTTCATATTCCAAATCCAGTTTAAGGAGTCCAGTGTCAGTAAATTATAAGAGGTTGTCTGCACTGGCACTTTACAGGGCTGCAACTTTCTCGCTCGGGGAAAAAACACACCCCTGAACGCAGCAAGTTTCAGCCCTGTAAAGCGCCAGTGTATACAGTGCCCCAGCGCTGGGAGCCACGCCCCTTGTGGAGGTGGGTTTTTTTTATAGCGCTGGGAGAGCTCTTGTGTTGCAACTACACAAGCCACATTAAAGCGCTGCCGCGGCAATGCTTTAACATTGCCAGTGTAGACTAGCCCTTAGAAACCCTCTCAAGTTCACTTCCCAAGCCAGTAAGGTGAGCGTTTTCCTGGGATTAGGAGTGACTTTCTCCCATTTTCTTCTTCAATGGGAGCAGTTTGCTGTGATTGAAAAAACTTTATTTTCAGTCTAACCAATACTCTTTGAATTTGGAATGCTGCTGAAACAGACTGTGCAGTTTGTCCTGCATAATTCGTATTTACTTTTCTTGATATCTAACTTGCTTAGTAGTTAAAAGGTTAAGTAGTTCAAACAGTAAGAAAAAACAGTGTTGTGTCAATTTTCAACTTCTGCTATCAATAAATCATTGCTGCAGCCTCTTTATCAGTTGTTTGCACCAAAAAATAAAGCCTGTTAGAATTCTGTCTGAGAGGACCATCTGCTACAGTTCCCAGTGTTGTCAGTATGATAAGGGATAAGCTGTGTAAACACTGGTACCACAAAAAAAGGCAGGCCCCATTTAGGGAGGAAAAAGTGTGATTTGGATTTGGGTTGATAACTGCCACAGAGAAGTAGGGGACCTTTTCTCAAAGTCTGTCAGGGCAGAGGAGTAATGTATTTAACTTGAAACACAAGAAGTAGGCTTATTAGCCTGACTTGGTCTTCAGACTAACTTCTACAATTATCTTGATTGTTTGAACACCTACACACAGAAAATATACCCCTCTTTCAGTGGAATTACAAAGTATCATAGATTTTTCATATAGTGGAAACCTTTAAAACAGTGGTTCTCAAACTTTTGTACTGGTGACCCCTTTCACACAGCAAGCCTCTGAGTACAACCCCCCTTATAAGTTAAAAACACTTTTTTTATATTTAACACTATTATAAATGCTGGAGGTGAAGCGGGATTTGGGGTTGAGGCTGACAGCTCGTGACTCTTCACATAACCTTGTGACCCCCTGAGAGGTCATGACCCCCAGTTTGAAAACCCCTGCTTTAAAACATAAAATTTGTTTCAGTTAAACTTACCTCTTTTTGCTGATTAAATACGATTTGAATGAATAATTTTATGGATGTTATATTTCAGTTTTTCCCAAATCAGTCCAGTGGTCAATTTGGCATGACTAGTAGGCCCACATAAACAGAAACTGCCAAGGAGACAAGTTTCCTTTCAAAATCTGTAGCTGTTCCTCCTACCCTATCTAGCCGGTGTCTTGGAACCCTTGAAAGGACCACTGATCTAGATCCCAGGGAGAAGTCCTGAACTTTTTATTATAGTGATCTTCTGAATGAAGACATGAGTTTTATATCTGAACATGGCAAGTTTGAGCTCAGCTATGTATTTTCAGCAGGACTGAATTCCAGATTGAGGGTCTGTCTCCACTACCCTGGCTCAGATTCCTGTAAGCTTCACCCTTGGAATGATTAGCCAGTTCCAGAGTGCATTAGTGAAGGTTGGGGAGTAGGATGTCTCCAGGCTAACTGGAACGCAGATCATTTAGAGCTTTAGTCTCCTGCCCCTTGACTCTCATCTGGAAGTGAACTGGCAACCAGTGCACGGTATGGAGCACATTTGAGATACATCCTCCTTCTCTCTTCCTTGACTAAAAGAGAGACAGCTGGTGCTTTCTGTGTTAGCTGGAGTCTGAGCAGCCACCTGTTTAGCTCTAGGGAGAGCACATGGAAATAGTCCAGCTTTTGAGGTGACTGAGATATTGGGCAAGATCTGTATTGAAAAATGGTTAAAATCTCTTTACCAGCTAAATATTGATTAAGGCCATTGCTGTCATCTGTTAATCTAAGAGAGAGGAATCTACTAACGCCATGAGATTGTGTATTATTTTGACAATAGGTGGTTGAGCTCATTTGACTGAGGAAGCTGTATTTATTTTGGCCATATTTTTAAAATGTTTTCACCGAATGCCATGAAGCATTTGCATCAGTCTTTTATGTGGGTATTTATTTGGCCAATATCTTGGTAGTATGAGTACTTCATGCAGATTTGGGATGTGTTGGTTAGCTTTTTATTAAAATCCATATCTTCAATAGGCATTTGAAGACCAGAAAACAAGGACCACTGAGGAGACAGGACTGAGCATCACTGTATTGATGATACGACAGCCTATGCTTCATACATATATTGAACAAGAGGGGTGATGAGACTTCTCCATAACTGAGAGCTCAAAGACTGGAAGTGCTGTGGCTCAGAACTACTCTGATTTCTCAAAGAATGAATTTAGCCACCCCAAGAAGAATCAGTCTTTGCCTAGATGACTGCCAGATGCTGGGACAGGAGATGAATTATTTGAACATTGCCCTGTTCTGTTCATGCCCTTTGAATCATCTAGCACTGGCCAGTGTCAGAAGACAGGATGCTGGGCTAGGAGGACCATTGGTCTGACCCACTATGACCATTCTTATGTTCTGACTGAAGTCTAAAACATTTGGAGTGGCTGGGTCATTACACATATTGAATCTATTTCCTTAAGTTAAGTATCCTTACACCTTCTTGTCAACTGTCTAAATGGGCCATCTTGATTATCACTACAAGTTTTTTTTCTCCTGCTGATAATAGCTCATCTTAATTAATTAGCCTCTTACAGTTTGTATGGCAAATTCCACCTTCTGTGTGTGTGTATATATATTCTTACTATATGTTCCATTCAGTGCATCCGATGAAGTGGGCTGTAGCCCACGAAAGCTTATGCTCTAATAAATTTGTTAGTCTCTAAGGTGCCACAAGTACTCCTGTTTTGTTTTTCAGAGTAACAGCCGTGTTAGTCTGTATTCGCAAAAAGAAAAGGAGTACTTGTGGCACCTTAGAGACTAACCAATTTATTTTTTTCATGCTTTGTGTGTATATAATAAGATCTTCTAAACTTTCCACAGTATGCATCCGATGAAGTGAGCTGTAGCTCACGAAAGCTTATGCTCAAATAAATTGGTTAGTCTCTAAGGTGCCACGAGTACTCCTTTTCTTTTTGTTTCGTTTTTGTTTATTTGGAGGATATCATGCTTCTGGAATTAGTCGATTATCATGGTTTCATTGAGTTTATGCAGAAAGGGAAGGTTACTGGGTACTAGTTGGAAGGCCCACTGTCTCCACTGCTTCTAATAATCTGTGAGGGGTAAGGATTCATTTCACAGGTAGTTGGGCTCAGCTTTTCCAGGGCATCCAGAATCTCTAATTGTTAAATTTGGTGACATTAGCGGTGAGCTATCCGTTCATTCCACTGTTGACACTGCTGCTTTAGATTCAGCAGAATTACTCAAAATGTGATAATCTTTTCTGAGGTAATGTTGAAAGCTCCTTGCACTGGGAGGCTGAAATGTAGTGTATAGGATCTGGGTTAATCAGGCTGCTCATTCAGATTTGTTCCACTGCTTTGGAGTTTCATCTACTTATAGATCCTTTGTCCTCCTTCATAGATGTGGCATAGGGATTGCACACACTCATTGTGATGCAGTTGATGGAATCAGTCCTTTGCCTGTGGGTTTCTGGTCTCCTCTCATTGTGCAGATCATCTGCAAATGAAGGTGCTTGAGGATTATAGGGAGGGTGAGAGTATTGTTCTTGATCACTTGTGACCTAAGTACTGGTATGATGATTGTAATAGTTCTCTAAGGCATCTATCCTGGTCTGGTTATAGTTGTAATAGCCCTCAGATCCTTCTGGAATCCTGCTAGATAAGGTGGTGAGAGTAGACCTTCTTTACAGATTCTTTGACT
The DNA here is from genome assembly GCF_965140295.1 of Lepidochelys olivacea. Classification (NCBI taxonomy): domain Eukaryota; kingdom Metazoa; phylum Chordata; order Testudines; family Cheloniidae; genus Lepidochelys; species Lepidochelys olivacea. Next base: position 109,245,876 of record NC_140412.1, on the reverse strand, counting down.
AGTTGTGAGGATTGAAATGCTGTGGCCTCCTTTATCAGTAAAGGGTAATTAAGAATTGATATGGTGCATTCATTGTGCCCCAGTCTTCTTTTCCATGCCAAAGATAAGCTCCAGTGTGAGTTCACTTGAATGTGGAAGAGGCAGGAGCTATCCTTAGCTTGACTATGGATCAAGATTGAAGCAATAAAATTTTTGACAGGGATCAGGAGGTTGTGTGAGCCATACACAGGCAGACTTTTCAAGCAGGAACTTTCTATGCCAGGTTTGACTATTTTCCCCACTGCAAATTCAAATGGACTCTGCACTGTCAGTATGTGATAAGAGTGGGGCCAAAACTGGACTTGTGACTCCTTTTGGCTTACTCCTGAGGGCATTCTGCACCAAAAAATAAAAAATTATGCACACAATATTTTAAAATGCAGCAAAATTCTGCAATTTTTTTGTCAATAAATAAATGCAGAGGCTCCAGCATGGCAGTGGGGAGCACAGGCTACTGGCTGCACAAAGGTGGGAGATCACCCTGCAGCCACCTCACCCCGGGGACACAAACTTAGTGGTGAGGCTGCACCCGACCCTGACACAACACTAGGCCTGGGCCTGCCCCAGAAACACCCTGGGCCCCTTCCCCTCCGCGCTAGGCGCACCAGGTGTGGGTCAGGCAGGCTCAACCAGGCAGGATCCAAGTGTGGATGGGCTCAGTATGTGGGGGGATCTAGGTGTGGGGTGAGAGGATTCCATGTGAGACAATCTGTGTACAGGCAGCTCAGTGGGGGCTCTCGGTGTGGGGGGATCTGGTTGCACAGAGGCTCGTTGGGAGGTTCTAGGTGCAGGGGCAATGGGACTCTGGGGCTTCCAGGTAAAAGTGATTGGGGCTCAGGGGGGCGGGGGGGGTTGGGTGTGGGAGTCTCAGCAGGGGGGTCTGGGTGCTGGGGGAGTGGTGCTTGGGGTGGGGTCTGGTTGCGGCTAGTTGGCAGTCAGTGGCCTGGAGATCTGGATGTGCTTGGGGTGGGGTCAGTCAGGGTGGTGCAGGGTGATGGGGCTCATCAGAGTGGGAGTTTGAGTGCAGGGAGCTCAGTGGGGGGTAGTCTGGGTGCAGGGGTGGGGGTCCAGAGGCGGAGGTATGGGTGCACCAGATGCAGGGGTTAAGGTTCAGTGGGGTAGGTTTCAGGTATTGAGAGCTAAGGGGGTTCTGGATGTACAGGGTGGGGCTTGGCAGGGATGTCTGGATATGGGAGGTCCGGATGCAAGGGGGTTGGGCGGATGTGAGAGCAGTTCCCTGCATGGTGACCCCTCCCCACTCAGCTGAGGAGCAATGGGGGCAGGCAGCAGGGGAGGATGCTGAGCTTCCTGCAGCTGGGGGAGGTTTTTGGGGGTGGGTCTGACACAGGCCGAGCCACTCCTTGCAGGGGAAGAGGAAGTCCCTTCCTTTCCTGCCTCCAGCCCAGCTGGGATTAGCAGCTGATCCCGGCTCAGCTGTCCTCAGCCCTGCGGTGATTTACCTCTCTGCTGGCTGCTCCAGGTTCCTGAAACGGCTGTTCCTGTGCAACTAGGGAGTGGTACATGACTGCTCTTGCAGCTTCCCTTTGCTTCCCTGTCAGAAAGTCATTTTTCTGAGGGGAAGCAAAGAAATCTGTGGGGAACATAAATTCTATGCAAGCACAGTGGCGCAGAATTCCCCCAGGAGTATTGGCTCCCTGATATTGCAGAAGATGTTCCCAGTGGAGCGGAGTAGGGCAATTGGGAGGAAAAAGAGGCAGATCAATTTGTTCAGGTGTTTCCTGAAGTAATGAAGCTCTGAACGTAGTGCTGAGACACACAAATTGTTAAAACTTGCCTTTAATGTTTGTGCCTCTTTTTTCTGTCCGTGGATCTGTTTGTTGCTACCACTAGTTAGTAGCCTGTCTCAAACTCTTTGGAAGGGTGTGGGGGGAAGAAGAGATTTGTTTTTTCTGAGGCTATTTCCTTGCATAGAATCCTTTTTGTGCAGCCCTTCCTTGTGAAATTGAAGGAAGTGGGCACATTAACTCAAATTTCATCATACAGAACTCCTTGAACAAAGCTGATTTCAGTCCAGTTAATGGACTATAGCAAAAACTAGGTGTGTCTGACGTATTTCATGGAAACAAAAACTAAGATCAGGACCTGGAAAAAGTGACAGATCAATTGGGGAAAGCTGGATAAGAAACAAGAAAATTACTATTCTCCCGGCTGAAATACTAATTATACACAGTATGTATCTGGGAGACAAGAAAACTTGGCAAGTGTATGTAAGTATTGTAATTATCAAGTGAGTGAACTTTTCAAGAGTTTGAGAGTGACAGTTACTGTTAGGGGGGAGTTCAATTGAAAAAAGTTTTTTCCCCCCAAATGTATGGAGATTGTTTTCTTCCCCCTATGAAGAGCTTTCCCCCCAACCCCCCCCCCCCCATCTGCTTGGAGACCTCCATGATTGATACACTTACTGTTGGGCTGGAGTAATTGGCGGAGATTTGTCATCTCTTAATGCTTTAGCAGGGTAAAAATATATATAAAACCTTTTTTGGGGGAAAGAAATTGGGACCTAGGGGCATACTGTATATGACATTAGTTTTAGTCTGAGTGGAATTGGTTAATAGGATTCTAGCTATACAGTGGAATGTACTGCTTTTTCATGGTTATTGCCAGAAGGAGATATCTAGCATATAAACAACTAGCCTTTGCTATAGTGCAAAGTATGTATGTGTAGGAAGCGATGACAAGTTCATCCTTGATCTAATTCCACTGACATGAAGGGATTTAGATCAGGTGCAGAGAAATTGACCCAGAGAATTTAAGCTCTCGTACCTTGTCAGCATCAGAATAAGAATAGTTTACTTATTCTGTTAAATGGATGCATTTTTAATTTTTTTTTAAATACCCATTTAGTGTATTGTCTTTAACCAATGTCTGGTAAGCTAGAAGACTTGGGATATTGTGAAGATAAATATAAATATGAAAAGTTTATACTCTGGAGCTGTAAATGTAGAGCATTATATGGTGGATAAATTGGTGATTTAGTTAATGATGAAGTCTTAACAATTCTGACAGAATCTGGTTTCATGAGCTAAAGCAGCTGCAACTGAATTATATATGGAAAATATCATAGATTATGCTTGCCTTGTCTACTACGTATATTTCATAATTTAGGACTTAATGTATTTTGGTCCCATTTTCTTTCGTATAGGAATTGAATTACTACTTAAATAATCTCTGGTATGATTTGGTGCAAATTGCATGTGTATATTATGACCGAATGGGGTCTGTTTCTTATCTATAAGAGGAAAGTACCTTGAGTGGTATATCTTTTCTCCTGTATTGCTATACTAAAACATTAAATAGTAGAAGAAAACTTTTATGTTTAAAGTGTAGATTTTTCAATCTGTTCTGTCATCTGAAGTACTAATGGTGAGCTTGAAAGTCTTTCTGCCTGCCACAACCTAAAATAAAAGTTTTTCTTTTGCAATATTTCTGAATGTCCTGAATATGCAGGGAGCTGTGTTACCTTCTTTCTACTGCTTTTCAGGGCAATAAATAAATAAAAAGAAACAGAAGCTTGAGTGCATGTCTTGGCAGGTAAGTGAATGGTGGAGCTAATTTTTCACATATTTTGTTTTTTAAAAAGTTTGCACAGGTCTTAACAAATTGAGACTTCTATAGTTTAAAAGCATTTCACTTCAGCTTTCCCTCCACCTTTCTCCATGGAAGGGAAGGAGATTCTGAAATGCCTTAATGAAATTTGCAATAGTCTATATACAAAACATTGGAACTTCTTAATTTGGGGACATTCTCCACATATTCAATTTCATTCTCTTTTCAAGCTGAATCACGAAATATATTGTGTTTGGAAGTTTTCTTGGTGCAAGATGTTTTTGTAATTTCTTAAAGGCATGGTCGTGATAGACTCTCATATAGATATCGGTAGTCATTAACTAAAACATTACTGACCAGAATATGAACACCAGAATAATCTTGGTTATGAAGGAAGAAGAGATTCAGTAAGCTCTAAATCATATAAAACTCATAAATAGGAAGGCCACATTGTAAGAAAATCAGTTTACTATTGATCAATTTAAGTCCCCTGGAAAATCACTTTTAAAAAAATGAAGGTGTATAGTTTTTTGGTTTTGGTTTTTAAAAAAGCCTTGCTTAAATTAAAGTTGATTTAAAACACTTAGGTTAATAATACATCATAAGAAATAGAAGTTGTCTTAAAGGTGAACTGCAAAATAAAAAAGGAAATTGTTTTATGCACCATGTCTCCATTCAGCTTTGCTGGAATGATTGTGTGTGTGTGGATGGAAATGCAAGTCAGTAAAGAAGTAAATTTCAGCTGACCTATTTATTGTGTTTTCCCCTTTTGAAATATGCTTGGTACTTCCTGACTCTCAGAAGTGATCCTCCAAGTAACAGCACACATACCAGACATCTTCTCATAAAACATGGTTATTTGTGATATCCCAGAATGCAGCATTCTGTGGCAGCTTCAATAAACCAGACAGTATCAATTGGATTTCAGAGAAGGAAGGAGGAATTTTAAACAAGTTAGTTAAAATTTATTTCTTTATTCAATGTCGTCACTGAATTTGGGTGTGAAAGGTACTGGGCACAGAAGTCTTTGCTTAACTCAGGTTTTGTTTTTTCTTGGCACTTGTCCTTTTAAAAGAAAGAGTTTCTAGGGGACTAATTTCTGTTGGTGAAAGAGACAAGCTTTGGACTTACCCAGAGTAGTTCTTCAGGTGTAGGAAAGGTACTCACAGTGTTATAGCTAAATACAAGGTGGAACAGACTTTGGCATAAGAGTCCATTCAAGGTGAAGTGGAAGTTAACGCTTCTGCAGTAGTAGGACAAAGGAGGGTGAGTGGGTTTCAGGTTGTTCTGATAAGCCATAAATCCAGTGTCTTTGAGTCCATGAGTTTTAGTGTCTAACAGCATTATGAATTTAAGCTCCCAGGTTCATCGTGTGCTGTTTTTGTCTTTTATCATTTTTCTGTGTGAGTGCCAATAGGCATTGTTTGACAGGCATTAATATATTGAGCTAAAATGATACTTTATGAAGTTACTGAAAATGAAACTGCTGTTCTAACGCACTTTATTAGCCTTTGGACTAAAAAGAAATTATGCTTTTAAAACACTGAGAAATGGATTGTTCTAGACACAAGTTTGAAATACTAAATATTATCCTTAGCGATAAGTTCATATATTAAGCATATGGGCACAATCGAAAAAGGATAATCAGAGCATATGAACTTAGATTTATGTATGGAGACGTGGGGGGAGCGGTGTTGAATTTCTCTTGCAAACCTGACTTTAGTGTTACTGCATAGCTGAACACACGTCATGATTTCACGTTGAAGAGGGAGAAAAGTTTTAATGAGACTTACTTTTGTAAGAAAAGGAAACAAATCAGAAATAAGTGAAATCTCTGAAAAAAGGCAAAGTGCTTAGCAACCGTTATGTTAACTCCATGAAAGGAACAGATTGCACAGTGGTTGTTCTTTAGACACTTAACAAGACAGATGGGAGGACTACCAAATCTGAAAAAAAAGCCTTTTCTTGAACTACAGTCTTACGTCGACCTAAGTTATTTCGACGTACAGCCACTGCAGTAATTAAATCGCTTTTGCATGTCCACGCTACGGTCCTTGTGTTGGTGGTATGTTTCTTCACTAACAGTGCTCACGTTGATTCAGAGAGCAGTGCACATTGGGTAGTTTATCCTTGCAGGCTGCCTTGTTGAGGGTCACAGAAAAAAATAATTCAAAGTTGTTGGTGGCGTTCACAGAGGAGTTGCAGATGGTGGAGCGCCAGTTCTGGGCCCAAGTAATGAGCACAGAGTAGTGGGATTGCATCGTTATGCAGGTTTGAATGATGAACAATGCTGCAGAACTTTTGGAGGTACAAGGCCACATTCATGCAATTGTGTGCAGAGATTGTACCAGTCCTCCAGTGCATTAACACAAAAATGAGAGCTGCATTCACGGTGGAGAAGCAAGTGGCAATCGTTGTGTGGAAGCTGGTCACTCCAGATTTCTACCGATCAGTTGGGAATCAATTTGGAATTGGGAAATCCACTGTGGGGGTTGCTGTATGCAAGAGTGCAGGGCCATTAATTGCATCCTGCTTGGAAGGACTGTGACTCTTGGCAATGTGCAGGACACTCTGAATGGTTTTGCAGCAATGGGGCTCCTGAATTGAGTTGGGGTGATAGATGGTATGCATATTCCTGTTTTGGCACCAGACTACCTTGAGAAGGAGTACATCAACAGAAAGAGCTAGTTTTCTTTGGCATTGCAAGCGCTGATGGATCACTGGGGACATTTCACCAACATCAATATGGGCTGGTCAGGGAAGGTGCATGATACACACATCTTTAAAAACACAGGCCTGTTCAGAAAGCTGTAAGCAAGGACTTACTTTCCAGACTGATGTATTACTATTTGGGATATGGAAATGCCAGAAGTGCCTTTGGCCGTTTGAAAGGGTGCTGATGCTGTCTACTCATGTGATTAGACTTTAGTGAAAAAGATATCTGTTATAGCTGCCTACTGTGCGCTTCATAATAACTGAAGCAAAGGGGAAAAGTTTGCTGGGGGGGAGCACAGAGGTGGAACACCTGGCTGCTGATTTTGAGCAGTCAGATACAGGGCTGTAAGAAGAGCTCAACGGAAAGCTAAACGGTTCAGGGAGGCTTTGAAAGACCATTTAACTAGTGAGTCACAGTAAAGTGCGGTGTTTGTAGTGTGCTTTGATTAGCATTGTTTTTAGCACCCCCATATGAACCTTGTAATGTGTGCCGTGTGTGGTAATATAACATTGCAAATGCACCTATTGCTATTATCTCTGAATGATGTCATCCCCAGCCACCATATATTTTGAACTAATAAAGATGAATTGTTTCCATGAATAGCTTTTATTCTGAACACATGCAAACAAAAATAATTGTAATTGAATGAAACTGTATAAATACAGAGAAAGGGGGCATCAGTTTCCAGTTCAAACTAGAATGTTCTGGATAGTTCATCAACTGTGCCTTGACTACTTAAGCAACATCTTTAGAGCTCTGACAGTACAAAGGCAGAAAATGTGAAGTGAAGAGGATGTGCAATACGAGTTTTACTTCAATAGCATTTGGAAAATCATGACCTTCTTTCAGACTTATTCATTGTGGGTAAGGAGAAGGGAGAATTTACTTCAGAACAAGGAAAATTAAAGTTTGCACTGCATTTTAAAAGCATGTGGCAGGCCCTAAGAGTTGAATGGACGAGTTTCTCTTTATTTTCATTGCTTGTATACAGTACCAGTGTAGGGAGGTCAGACAATTGTAGCAGCAGATGATAAATAGATCCCCTAATCGATTTCACATTCTGAACATTCTGGAATTCCTCTGAGCCTGTTCGGATTTGGGTTTGAGAGCTAGTTCTGCTAAGGGTATTTCAGTATTCTGTGGTGCTGTGGATCACTTTTTTTCTGCGGGTCTGCACGTGCTCAGCTGCCTGAAAGCTGTGGTAAAACATAAACAATTACTGAGGTAGGCTTCCCATCCATTACTACCTTGGTATTTTCAGCCTCCTAAGGGAATTTCACTCTGCTTACTGTACCTCAAAGATTTATTTTTGTCCTAAAAGTTGGAGTCATTTATGCCCAATCCTGTTCAGGCGCAAAGACCACTAGGTCAAGGCTGTCCTCAGTATCATGTCTGAAGTCAGGCAGTGCCCAAACAGGAAACTTCAAAAGATTTGACTAAAGATTTGACTAGTATTGGCATAGCATTTAAAGCCCAGTCAACCAAGTGAATAGGGTCTTTATGAGAAGAAAGACCAGAGATCTCTTTGGAAATGTATAAAGTGGCCACAAGGCATCAGTGCATATCTTCACCGAGATCTCTTGCACAAGCATCACTGGACACAGAAGAGCAGGGAGCTGTAGTAAGCTAATCCTTTTTGAATATATTTTTGTGATGCTTTCAGAGATCCCAAACATCTAGATTGCTGCAGAAAATCAAAGTGAGATGAGGACATTCTTCTTACCTGTTGTTTTCCTTTTTTTGAGATTTCTATGCCAGTCCAGACCCTCTTTCCTTCAAAGTGCCTTGAACTAGAAGATTACAACGAAATTTAACGATTAAAGAGCAATTTATCATTTTCATTTGAAAGGAGGGATCCAATTGTTATCTGAAAGTATCTCAGAAATTGTGGGCTGTTTGTTTCTATTGGATTTAAACTAAAGTGCTTTTAAAAATTTCTAAGATTACAAATCATTAAATAGGTTTAGTTAAACCTATACAGTTACATTGCTTTACATTTTCAAAATAGCGAACAAACCTTAATTCTCTCACGCCACTGTGATACAGGTATTTGTCCTAGTTTCAGGGATGACCACATGGTGGCATGAAGAGATTGATATCCCAATGCCATGCAGAAAGTCATTAGCATACTAGGCTTAGTATTTGAGTTCAGGTCTCCTGGCCCATTGTCAGAATACTTTACTGTTGCCTTTAAATATTTTAATAAAAAATGTCTGAAGTATTTTCAGACAGAAAGTAGAAAAGCATTTCCTCTTTCATTTACCTTCTGTGAACTGATTAGTGTTCTGTTTCATCTGCTTTAGTGGATTACAGTTGAACTGGTGGGGTGTGGTGATTAACCATTCCCTAACGCAATAGTATACTGAATGACAGAAATTGTCAAGATCATGGGAAACTTTAAATAGTAGTCTTACCAAAGCAACTTAATGTATTAATAGATTTACTTAAGCACATCGATTCTTTTATTCCCTCTCCTTCTATCCAGCCCTCAGTACAAAACATGCTTAAAAATTCAGCTGTAGTTCTGTGGTATGAAGATTAGTACTGCAACTCAATGTGTTTATTATAAAACCATTTAGTATATATGTAAATAAACGTTATTAAACAAACACAAACATTTGAAGCCTTAAGAAAATACTTGCTATTCTTAACACTTTTTATGAATTGCTGTAATGTATGTAGTGTTGTACAGTGGGGAAAAATTTGCTTTACGCTTGAGTTTATAGTCTAAGGCAGTGATACTCAGACTGAGGTGCGGGAGCCACAAGGACTCTTTAATGTGTCTCCTGCGGCTCTTTGCAGCACATAATATTAAAACACTACTGTGGGTCTTTTGGGTAATGTTGATAGTTAATTTGGCTCCTGAACCACTGAGGTCTACGTATCACTGGCTAAGGTATTAATGCAATACAGAACACTTACTGGTTGATGTGTACCTTAAGAGTACATACCACAGCTCAAAAAAGTCTGTAGCGTGATATTTTAGTAATTATTTATTTATATTGTGAATTATATTAACTGTTCATAATAGTGACTGATATTTGTGGTCCAGACTTTTAACATATATTGTTTATACAAGTTTCATGTCCCTTTTTGTGCTCTAATTCTAAACAGTTCTTACATAATAGTTTAAAACATGAATCAAATGTTGTTTCAGCTAAAATAATGTAAGCATACTTTTACTTCCACTTAGATCAGTGTTTAAACCAATTTGCTGGAACCACAGAATTTCAAATCGATTCAGCAGACGTCTAAAATGGGTTGAAATCACTTGACTATTTACCACATACAGAAACAAATTACATCAAGTCATGTTTCATATTCTTTAGTCTTAAATCTATGGTGTTCTATGCAGAGAGGGGTGTGTGAACAAGACACTGGATAAACATATCCAGCTTCAAAAGTGTTGCCAACATAGGCTGGTGATTAGATTGTGAGTTCCTCTGTACAGAGCATAGTAGAGGTAATGGTCTAACTTTTTTACACTAGACTGGAAAAAGAGGCCTTTTAAAAATCAATTATGTGCTGAGTATGAATTCCCCTCTTAGGCCTGATCTACACTGGAGGGGGGGGGGGCAGGGGATCGATCTAAGTTACGCAACTTCAGCTACATGAATAACTTAGCGGAAGTCAACGTACTTAGATCTACTTACTGCGGTGTCTTCACTGTGGTAGGTCGACTGTTGGCTCTCCCCCATCGACTCTGCCTACGCATCTTGCTCCGGTAGAGTACCGGAGTCAACGGGAGAGCGCTTCTCGGTTGATTTATTGCATCTTCATTAGACACGATAAATTGATCCCCGCTGGATCGATCGTTCCGGAGGTAAGTGTAGACTTGCCCTTCATCATCTCTTTGGAGTATTCAGCGTACCACCCTATATCTAGTTGACTTGCAGGCTCCTCCTAGAAATCAACCTTGTTAATTTTAATTTAGAATTTATAGGGGAAATCCCGCTTCTTATATGCGAGTGCAAACAGTGTACTCAGTTCTGTACAAGACATGGAGGAGACATTGTCCCTTACCTAAGAGGCACAGAAGACATCATCCCGCATACATGAATGGGTGTTGACAAGAAAAGAGAATCTGTATGTACAATGCAGCAGTTTTGGGCAATTTTTAAAGTACAGTCATGGGGAAGGTATAACAAATATCAAGAAGTAAAAAAGTGACAGAAGGTAGCATTGAGACACCCATCTTAATATGGTTAAATGTGGAGGTTGCATCTTTTTAACAACTAATACCAAACTGGGGCAAATCACCCCAAACTGCTTTTCCCATCCAGTTCTCAGCTGGCACCAGTGACTCTAGATGTACAATAAACCTGAGAGTGGATGTGAAGGCTGTGCTCCCTCTGCACAGTCAGGCCTGCCACAGGTCCCTCAGTGAAAGCCATTTGGTGGTAGGAGAGAGATGAAATCATGAGAACTACAAGCTGCTCCAAATATACATGTACCCCCTCACCCATGCCATATGAGTGCCCACTGACAATGCCCAAGCAACACACTGGGTTTTAGTTTGTTCATTTGGACCTTCTAAACCCACCAACCACACTGGAATTTACCAAAGTTGGGACAATTGTAATTTAACCCATCCCTTGTTAGCACCAGTCTTCCTGAACACTGAGTGGATGGTGAGAAAACCCACACAGCAGTTCACCAGTTTTGCCACATTTGGGGTGAGGGGTAACTCTTACCAGACCCCAAAACTTGTTGATCAGCTGAACCCCCAGCACCTAGCAGTGCAAGAATTTTGAAAGATTGAGTTGAGATGTTTGTTGGTAATCCTGCATTTTGTAAATTGTATTTTTAATTCCCAAACACATTTAGTGTTTTTTTCTTCCAATACTAGTTCTGATAACATGTCTGTTAAAATATACCAGTTAATGGGGGAAAAGTGTTCAGAAATGATGTTATGTTGTTCATCTTCATGGGTGGGAATTTGGAATCTTACTGAGGACTAGCATTTTCTGTATAAACTAAATATTGTTTGGGAGTGGAGATTTCAATTTTGGAACTTGTGCTAATGTCTTTTCTATAATTCATGACAAAGGTCTTTTGAAACTATGGTTTTTATCCATTATGCGTTAAATAGATTATGCCACAGGATTTACTCCTTTCCAGTAAATGCCTTAGGCAGCTTACTGGGGAGTCTCTCTTTAGCAATTCCACACAAAGGATTGTGTGGTTTTCATAAATATATCATAAATTAGCTTTCTTATTTGAAAAATTACATTACTTAAATAAGAAATCTGCCTTGGAGAGGTCATTTTTAGTGCAGCTTGTCTCGATAGTTCTTTAAGATCTTGGAGTAACTACATTTGAACAAGGTTATAAAATCAAGTAACAATTCTCATGTTATAGATGTTTTTCTTTCTTTCTTTCTTTCTTTCTTTCTTGTTGATGTCACTTTTGCTTTTCAATCGAACTGTCTAAATCTTGAACTCCTTTTCTTAGGAGTGGTCAGATGATGACAGCATATAAGCTACTGCTGGAAATGTTGTACTGATGTCTTTTTAACAACATGCTGTCATATTTTTGACTAATACGTTGCCAGTGCTGTTTAAAGCAACCAAAGTTGTGAGGACTGTGAAGCAATTATAAATTTCCCCTGCACTTTTGGCAATGAGGCATTAATGGCTTTTTTGCTAGAGGGATGCTCTCCTCCCTTGCATCACCACAGCCCAAATTGTTTTATAGATAAATAGCCAATATCCTCATTAATTTTCAGTTGAATAAATATTTATTTAAATTACTAATGTTACTGGCTGTTTGAAGGAATTGCAATGCCCTAGTGAGAAAAGACTGCCACAAAATAATTCTATTAGATTGTTGTTTTAAACACAGTTTAAATATCAAAATGATTAATTGGTTTTAAAATGTAGTTCTTTAATTCCAACCAGATATAGGCTCACATATATTGAACATCTGTGTTTAATAACCCCAAGAATTACTCAATAATATATTGCTTTAACAAGACAAACTTTTATCCCCATAGCTCAATTTCACGACAGCCCCTAGACTTACCCAAGTCTTTTTCCCCCTCAACCATCATCAAATCTTGTGGATTGTTAGGTCCATATCTTGTGTGCAGCAGAGGTTGCTCCTCAAAGTTAAAACACCTGAAATACAAAATAGTAATAATGAGAGCTTTTGCCCACCACTGTCTGACAGCCAGCTGGTTGAATTGTTATGATACACTTTTGATTTAGTTTGATATGGGAAAATTAATATTTGGAATATAAATCTCCAGATGTCTACAGTATGACTTGTCATCTCTCAGCAGCACATATCTTCTGATGTAGCACAAAGGGGTTTAGGAAAATGAATGTTTTGGTTTTTAACTTGATGTTGCTATGTCCTCAAAGAATCAATCCTGAAGCACTTACATGAGAGGAAAGTGATCAGGAACAGTCGGCATGGATTCACCAAGGGAAGGTCATGTCTGACTAAACTAATCGCCTTCTATGATGAAATTACTGGTTCTGTGGATGAAGGGAAAGCAGTGGATGTATTGTTTCTTGACTTTAGCAAAGCTTTTGACACGGTCTCCCACAGTATTCTTGTCAGCAAGTTAAAGAAGTATGGGCTGGATGAATGCACTATGAGGTGGGTAGAAAGTTGGCTAAATTGTCGGGCTCAACGGGTAGTGATCAATGGCTCCATGTCTAGTTGGGAGCCGGTGTCAAGTGGAGTGCCCCAGGGGTCGGTCCTTGGGCCGGTTTTGTTCAATATCTTCATAAATGATCTGGAGGATGGTGTGGATTGCACTCTCAGCAAATTTGCGGATGATACTAAACTGGGAGGAGTGGTAGATACGCTGGAGGGCAGGGATAGGATACAGAGGGACCTAGACAAATTGGAGGATTGGGCCAAAAGAAATCTGATGAGGTTCAATAAGGATAAGTGCAGGGTCCTGCACTTAGGACGGAAGAACCCAATGCACAGCTACAGACTAGGGACCGAATGGCTAGGCAGCAGTTCTGCGGAAAAGGACCTAGGGGTGACAGTGGATGAGAAGCTGGATATGAGTCAGCAGTGTGCCCTTGTTGCCAAGAAGGCCAATGGGATTTTGGGATGTATAAGTAGGGGCATAGCGAGCAGATCGAGGGACGTGATCGTCCCCCTCTAGTCGACATTGGTGAGGCCTCATCTGGAGTACTGTGTCCAGTTTTGGGCCCCACACTACAAGAAGGATGTGGATAAATTGGAGAGAGTCCAGCGAAGGGCAACAAAAATGATTAGGAATCTGGAACACATGACTTATGAGGAGAGGCTGAGGGAACTGGGATTGTTTAGTCTGCAGAAGAGAAGAATGAGGGGGGATTTGATAGCTGCTTTCAACTACCTGAGAGGAGGTTCCAGAGAGGATGGTTCTAGACTATTCTCAGTGGTAGAAGAGAACAGGACAAGGAGTAATGGTCTCAAGTTGCAGTGGGGGAGGTTTAGGTTGGATATTAGGAAAAACTTTTTCACTAGGAGGGTGCTGAAACACTGGAATGCGTTACCTAGGGAGGTGGTGGAATCTCCGTCCTTAGAGGTTTTTAAGGTCAGGCTTGACAAAGCCCTGTCTGGGATGATTTAATTGGGCATTGGTCCTGGTTTGAGCAGGGGGTTGGACTAGATGACCTCCTGAGGTCCCTTCCGACCCTGATATTCTATGATTCTATGTACCAATGCTAGGATCCTGGGTAATAAACAAGAGAAATTGGTAAGGTGAGCTATCACTAGCAGGAGAGTGAGTGGGGGGAACAAGAGAATTTATGAGCATAAATTCAATCTGTGTTTGTATTATTGAACTCTGGTGGGATGATTTACACTATTGGAATGTTAAAATGGATAATTACAAACTATTTAGGTGGGATCAAGTGGACATATGGGGAGGCGGAGCGGCACTTTGTCAAAAATGGCATTACTTGTTTCCGAGTCACTGATAACAAGGAAGAACATTATCTTGAATGCTTATGGGTCAATGTCCTAACAAATAAAGCACAAGATGGTTTATTACTACCAACCACCAAATCATGCAAGGGAAGAGAACCATCACCTCCTTACGCAGTTATCTATAATGTGTGGGAGGGACGAACTGCATGGTCATAGGAGACTTCAATTTGAGGGACAGATGCTGAAGGTCTCATGCAGCCAATACTAAAACATTCTTGGAATTTCTAAAGTTTATAGATAACAATTTCTTAACTCATAAGTGTTGAAGTCAACAAAGGAATTCTTTATTAGACTTTGCCTTCATGGATAAAGAGGAACTGGTAACAGAACTAAAAATTAATGTTAGCTTAGGTACAGGTGAGCATGACTTGATCACATTTATAATGTTTGTGCAAACAGAATAAAGTCCAGACCAGTAATATATATAGTTGGTGCTTTAATAGGGCCAGTTTCACAAAACTGAAAATAATTGATCAGATCAGCTGGGAGGAAGAATTTATTCAGGAAAATGTGATTGGTAATTGGGAATAATTTAAGAACACCTTACTATTGTCCCCAAAAGCCGCAATCCCACAATCGAGAAAGAAGGCCATATTAGTTTAAAAAAGAGACCCAGTTTAGAGAGAGAATGAAGGCAGCTATAAAAAATAATAAAAAAATAACAAATGGAAGAAAGCGGAGGTTGATAGTAATGATTATTAATTAGAAATTGGGAATTTTAGAAATTGATAAGAGAAGCAAAGGGATACGAGGAGTAATCTATGACCAGCAGAGTTAAGGAGAGTAAGAAGTTTTTTAAGTGTATTGGGAACAAAAAGAAAAGGAATACTTGTGGCTCCTTAGAGACTAACATTTATTTGAGCATAAGCTTTCGTGAGCTACAGCTCACTTCATTGGATGCATGTAGTGGAAAATACAGTGGTGAGATTTTATATACACAGAGAACATGAAACAATGGTGTTACCATACAGACTGTAACAAGAGTGATCAGGTAAGGTGAGCTATTACCAGCAGGAGAGCCGGGGGGGGGGGGGGGGGAGGGGATATTTTGTAGTGATAATCAAGGTGGGCCATTTCCAGCAGTTGACAAGAACTTGTGAAGAACAGTGGGGGGGTGGGGTGGGGGGGAGAGGAGAGGAAATAAACATTGGGACATAGTTTTACTTTGTGTAATGACACATCCACTCCCAGTCTTTATTCAAACCTAAGTTAATTGTATCTAGTTTGCAAATTAATTCCAATTCAGCAGTCTCTCGTTGGAGTCTGGTTTTGAAGTTTTTTTTGTTGAAGAATTGCCACTTTTAGCAATTGAGTGACCAAAGAGATTGAAGTGTTCTCTGACTGGTTTTTGAATGTTATCATTCTTGATGTCTGATTTGTGTCCATTTATTCTTTTACGTAGAGACTGTCCAGTTTGGCCAATGGACATGGCAGAGGGGCATTGCTGGCACATGATGGCATATATCTCACAAAGTAAAACTATTTCCCCATGTTTATTCCCCTCCCCCCCCCACTGTTCCTCACATGTTCTTGTCAACTGCTAGAAATGGCCCACCTTGATTATTACTACAAAAGGTTCCCCCCACTCACTCTCCTGCTAGTGATAGCTCACCTTACCTGATCACTCTTGTTACAGTCTGTATGGTAACACCCATTGTTTCATGTTCTCTGTGTACATAAAATCTCCCCACTGTATTTTCCACTACATGTATCCGATGAAGTGAGCTATAGCTCACGAAAGCTTATGCTCAAATAAATTTGTAAGTCTCTAAGGAGCCACAAGTACTCCTTTTCTTTTTGCGGATACAGACTAACACGGCTGCTACTCTGAAACCTGTCATTATGCAAGGCACTGAATTTAGCCGTATGGAGTGGAAATCTATCAACTTCATGAAAAAACTCATACAGATACAGACAGACATCTTCCTTTCCAAATGCAAACAGATGGACATCATACCAAAAGGACAGAAGGTAAAAAATCCATTCCAATCTACATACCACACAGACTATGCTGACAGCTTGTGCTACACACATTCAAAGAAACTTCAGAACCACCTGATCAATATCCTCTACAGCAAACAGGGAAAGATTAAGAATGAGGTCTTATGGATACTCTCATCAAAACCAAGCTTCCCTACAAAATTCCTCGTGACTGGACTTTATAAAAACTAGACAAGCCATTTACAACACACACTTTGCTTCTCTGCAAAAGAAAAAGGACACTAAACTACCTTTACTACTACATGCATAAGGGGCCACAACAGTGGTTCCCTTAACCCACCCAGCAATATTCTTAATCTATCCAACTACACTCTTTAGCCCAGCAGAAGAATCTGTCCTATCTTGGGGCCTCTTCTTCTGCCCCTCCACTCTCACAAACATGATACAGTTCTGTGGTGACCTAGAATCCTATTTTTGACGTCTCCGACTCAAGGAATATTTCCAACGCACCTCTGAACAGCAGAGACCTTCCTACCAACACTACAAAAAGGAGGATTCTGGGTGGACTCCTCCTGAAGGTCGAAACGACAGACTGGACTTCTACATAGAGTGCTTCTGCCGATGTGCACAGGCTGAAATTGTGGAAAAGCAGCATCACTTGCCCCATAACCTCAGCCGTGCAGAACACAATGCCATCCACAGCGTCAGAAACAACTCTGACATCATAATCAAAAAGGCTGCCAAAGGAGATGCTGTCGTCATCATGAATAGGTTGGAATATGAACAAGAAGCTGCTAGGGAGCTCTCCAACACCTCTTTCTACAAGCCATTACCCTGTGATCCCACTGAGGGTTACCAAAAGAAACTACGCCATCTGCTTAAGAAACTCCCTGAAAAAACACAAGAACAAATCTGCACAGACACCCCTAGAACCCCCGACCAGGACGCCCCATCATTTCAGGTATTGGCACCTTGACAGCAGGATTGTCTGGCTATATAGACTCCCTCCTCAGGTCCTACGCTACCAGCACTCCCAGCTATCTTCGAGACACCACTGAATTCTGAGGAAACTACAATCCATCGGTGATCTTCCTGAAAAACACCATCCTAGCCACTATGGATGTAGAAGCCCTCTGCACCAATGTTACAAATGAAGATGGACTACAAGCCATCAGGAACAGTATCCCCGATAATGTCACAGCAAACCTGGTGACTGAACTTTGTGACTTTGTCCTCACCCATAACTATTTCACATTTAGGGACAATGTATACCTTCAAATCACTTCAATCAGCACTGCTATGGGTACTCGCATGGCTCCACAGTATGCCAACATTTTTATGGCTGACTTAAAACAACACTTCCTCAGCTCTCGTCCCCTAATGCCCCTACTCTACTTGCGCTACATTGATGACATCTTCATAATCTGGACCCATGGAAAAGAAGCCCTTGAGGAATTCCACCATGATTTCAACAATTTCCATCCCATCATCAACCTCAGCCTGGACCAGTCCACACAAGAGCAAGATCCACTTCCTGGACACTTCAGTGCTAATAAGCGATGGTCACACCATCCTATACCGGAAACTTACTGACCGCTATGCTTACCTACATGCTTTCATCCAGACCACACCACACAATCCATTGTACGATATAGCCGCATTTGCTCCAACCCCTCAGACAGAGCCAGACACCTACAAGATCTCTATCAAGTGTTCTTACAACTACAGTACCCACCTGCTGAAGTGAAGAAACAGATTGACAGAGCCAGAAGAGTACCCAGAAGTTACCTACTACAGGACAGGCCCAACAAAGAAAATAACAGAAGGCCACTAGCCATCACCTTCAGCCCCCAACTAAAACCTCTCCAACGCATCATCAAGGATCTACAACCTATCCTGAAGGACGACCCATCACTCTCACAGATCTTGGGAGACAGATCAGTCCTTGCTTACATCCAGCCCCCGAACCTGAAGCAAATACTCACCAGCAACCACACAACAAAACCACTAACCCAGAAACCTATCCTTGCAACAAAGCCCGCTGCCAACTATGTCCACATACCTATTCAGAGGACACCATCACAGGGCCTAATCACATCAGCCACACTATCAGAGGCTCGTTCACCTGCGCATCTACCAGTGTGATATGTGCCAGCAGTGCCCCTCAGCCGTGTACATTGGCCAAACTGGACAGTCTCTACGTAAAAGAATAAATGGACACAAATCAGACGTCAAGAATTATAACATTAAAAGCCAGTAGGAGAACACTTCAGTCTCTTTGGTCACTCTGTTACAGATCTAAAAGTGGCAGTTCTTCAACAAAAAAACTTCAAAACCAGACTCCAACGAGAGACTTCTGAATTGGAATTAATTTGCAAACTGGATACAATTAACTTAGGCTTGAATAAAGACTGGGAGTGGATGTGGCATTACACACAGTAAAACTATTTCCCCATGTTTATTCCCCTCCCGCTACTGTTCCTCACAAGTTCTTGTCAACTGCTGGAAATGGCCCACCTTGATTATCACTAGAAAATGTCCCCCTCAACCCCCCCCACTCTCCTGCTGGTAATAGCTCACCTTACCTGATCACTCTTGTTACAGTCTGTATGATAACACCCATTGTTTCATGTTTTCTGTGTATATAAAATCTCTCCACTGTATTTTCCGTTACATGCATCCGAAGAAGTGAGCTGTAGCTCACGAAAGCTTATGCTCAAATAAATGTTAGTCTCTAAGGAGCCACAAGTACTCCTTTTCTTTTTGCGGATACAGACTAACACGGCTGCTACTCTGAAACCTGTCATTATGATGGGAACAAAAATAATCCTGACAATGGTATTGGTCTACTACTAGAAGGAAATGGTAGACTTATCAATAATAATGCAGAAAAGGCACAATAATTCATTAAATATCTACTCTGTGTTTGGGGAAAAAACATTAAATATCTACTCTGTGTTTGGGGATGATATTGTCTCATCATATGTTGATAAATCTTTGCATTTCACAAGTATCTCTAAAGGTTGTTAAACGGGAGCTACCTAAATTAGACAGTTTTAAATCAGCAGGTCCAGATAAATTTATTCCAAGAGTTGTAATAGAGCTGGATGAAGTGTTTGCTGGACTATTAATATTGATTTTCAAGAAGTCTTGTAACACTGTGGAAGTTCCAGAAAGCTGAAAGAAAGCTAATATTATACGTTAGCGTCTGTCCCACAGAAATTGTGAGAGCTGACATTGCTAGTTCACTAACTCAAGTGGTAGAGACCTGTATTTTTGGAATAGAAGGGGACTAGTACAGGCTCTCCAAGTAGTGTGGGATTTATCTTGTAATTCTGTCTTTACAAATCATATTTATTACATCCTCTTACTGTTCTTAGTCATTTTAGCAGTATCTCGCTCTAGTTTATCAGTATATTATTTTAATACATGGGCCACAATAGTTTTGGAATTGTCAGTCATGCCTCTCTACCTTATCAAACTAAAAGGCAAATTCCTGTACCAGTATGCTTACTGTAGGGCCCTTTGTATTCAAACAATACTTTAAAACCAGAAATTCTTCTTAAAATAGCTTTGAAAAGTCTATATTATTCTAAATTTATTTACTCCTTGTGTGCTAGTGTTGAGGCTGTAGCAAATTTTTGTGGTTGACATTGTTGAGAAATGCTTTGTAATCGAAACGCTAACACAATCTTACTGTGGCATGAATGGTATTATTAAAATAAGCATAATTAATGTTAGATTATTCTATCTAATCAGAAGCTTTTGTTCATACAATGCGAAGAAATCAGTTTTGCATGCTTGTCGCTTGAGAAAATGCTTATGGTTTAGTTTCCTTCACAGTGTTCTAAAGGCTTCACAACAAGAAAAGATAAGTTGATCTTCATTATATATTTTTAACCAGTTTTCTGTGCTCATTATGAAACATTCAATAAGCTTGTGAGATGTTAAAATTTCATTGGAGGGAGAGAAATGGACTTTGTTCTAAGGAATAAAATATCCACCCTTATGACTTTGTCACACACACAAATATAGTATATTTTGGTTTATGATTCATAATTTTCTTTTTAGGCTGATTTCAGTTTAACTTTGCTTCTATTTTAATGATTTAGAAGGGCTCACAGCAGAGCTGTGTGGAGAATGGAAATTCCATTTCATGGAGGATTTTGAGTTTTCCAAAGTTGCTTTCATTCTGTTTAGGAATTAAACACACAATTTCTTTACTTCTCCGTAAAATTTATTTTGGGTAGATCAAAGTGTTTTGCTTTGGTTTAGACTTTAAAATATAATACACATTTTTTAAAAAAGTCATTTCTAAAGAAAAGAATCAAAATTTTTCGTTTTGAACATGTCAAAATGGAATGGTTCAACTCTGTGAGAACTTTTCCCCCCTCTTTCTTCAAAATGAAATTTCAGCAACATCAACACGATTTCACAAAGCATTTAGATCTTCACAGAACTGCATTCTCTGATCGAAAATGGTTCGGTTGAAGTTTTTCTGAACATCTCTAGTATCAAACCACATTGATATACATTGATACAGAACTTGTTAATAAAACATATAAAGAATAGAATATGGTTTGGCTTTGTAAAGCACCCTTTTTTCTTTAGACTTCCCCAAAGTACACTGTTTTGCAGAGCAGGTTTATAAATTAGTACCGGAGTGAGGCAAATAAAGTGGAGCTATTGCATACATATTGCATACAGTAAATTATATGCAGTCTTGGATCTTGATTTTGACATGTGATCCTCTAATGGGACCTCTTACACATGGATGGCATACCTTTTGAAGCTCATTGGCATGCCAAATAAGTGAATGGGTAGGTCTTAATTTTCAATTCCTGTTGCAAGATTGGGCTATAGGATGTTAGAATTTGACCATTGAGGGAGACAGTTACATCGTACACTAAACTTATGTCCACTCCTTAAAAAGTGGTAGGAGATTTCTAATTTCCATTTGGCCAGCCACCAGATGCCAAAAGAAGGGTACTTCTATTTGATGCTTAATCTGAATGGCAAAACCTTCAGCAGTGGTGTCAGTCTCATTGCTGAATGAATGGAAGTGGGATACGAATCTATGAATAGCTATTTCAGGTATTTATTGTTGTATGCAGAGCTACCTATGATCTCAAGGGATGGGAACTTGTTTTTCTTAGCTTAGTTTTCCAAAAATGTGTGCAGTTTTTAATGTTCCTAATACAGCATCTTCTGTTTGAGGATTTTCAGATCCTCAGGGTCATCCATTGCTAGAATGATTCACAGCAATATTGGTGATTTAGCTCCAATATGGGCCAATTTACCTAGTATTAGTCAAAGTTCTTTTGCATCTTTGTGAGGTAAAGGAAGCTGCAGTCTTCTGAGAATCTGTGAGGCAGCTGCCTACAAGTGAGTCCTTGTTCCTTTACACAGGCATAAACTTACCTTGGATCATCAACTATGCTGGGTTTGGAAGGTGGTTTGAATATAGCAGTTCACTAAATTGTAATTTCCTTCAGTCTTGGCTCTGACTTACTGCCTGTAAATCCTACAGCCTTTTAGTCCAGATTGCTGGAAGAGAATGAGCAGTGAGAGTTTTCCTACCTCTAAAATGGATTTCTGTGATTTGGCTACAACAATCTTATTGGTAACTCAAATAAATTGTTTTTAATTCTGATTCTTAATACGTTTCTAGTTTTACTACTGGGGAATGCTCTATAAGGCTTGCATGCTACTCCAGGAATTTTAGTTGGGGAAATCAACTGACTTGTCTCTTCGATTGATACTGATTTTCCAGTGACCTTGGGAGAGTGGAACGCTTATTAGGGTATGTCTGCACAGCAAAGTAAGACCCGTGGCAGCGAGTTTCAGACCCCGGGTCAACCGACTTGAGCTCCTGAAGTTCATGCTGCGAAGCTAAAATTAGCAGCATAGGCATTTGGGCTTGGGCTGGAGCCCGGGTTCTGAAACCTAGTGAGGTGGGGCTCTCAGAGCCTGGCTTTCAGCCTGAGCCTGAACTTCTATGCTGATATTTTTAGCTCCATAGCATGAGCCCCAGAAGCCTGAGTCAGTTGAACTGGGCTTTTAGACTCACTGCCATGTTTTGTTTTTGTTTATTTTTGTATATTTTTGTTTTGTTTTGTTTTTGCCTGTGTAGACGTTTCAAACCCTTAGTTTTAATTGTTGCAGCTGAATAGCAGAGAATCCATTTTAGATATACTGTAGGAATAGGCTCCTTTTGCTCTCTCTCTAGTTACAGTTCTTTTGTTCAAATCAGTCACCAAGAAGCAGTTTTTTCTGATTCCATGATTGACACAATCTGAAATCCTTAGAGGGCCTGATAGTACTAATATTACTTTAAAAGTACATTAAAGATCCTTTCAGTCATAACTTTTGATAATGCTGTTTAGATTGTAAGCTGTTCAGGATGGAACCAACTTTCATTGTGTGTATATGTACGGTACCTAATGCAATGAGACCTCACTTCCTGTTTGGGCCCCCTGAGGTGTCACCACAATATAAATAATATGTTGAAAATTTTACAGTAATTAAGTAATTTGTACTTTAGATTGCTCTGGAATGGTGGCTTGGATTTTAAATGGAATTTTTAATTTTTTTCTGTTTAAAAAAAATCAGTAAATTTCCAGTGCAACAAATATCTGAATCTGTATCCCGGATATTGACTTAAAAAAAAGTGCCTGACAAGTCCTCCTCTTACAACGATAATTAATACATCAAGTAAAACAAAAGCATGCACGTTTAGCGCACTTGAAAATAAACTCTGCTCACTTCCAGTCTATTTGGTGACATTATGCAACGGTAACAGAAGGAAAAGCATTAAAAGATTGTTATATATGTGTAAATGCCAGTGCTTTTGACCATAGAAGTTCTAAAATACAACTGAAAATGACACAGGATGCAAGAGAGCCTTTGAGCCATAGGTTATAGCACAGCTCAGTATCCAGTTCTTCTTCAAGTAGTGTCCCTATGGGTTGGCCCACTATAAGTGTGGTAGCGTCCCTGCACTTGGGATTGGAAATCTTTCGTAGCAGTACCCATTGGACGGCACATGCGCTTGCCCCCGTCTCTCACTGTGAGCGGCAACGATATAGTACAGTGCAGTCCAGCTGCCCTCAGTTCTTTCGCATCTGCCCTTGGTCTGGGATGGAATCCTTTGCAGAGCCCTGCATATGCCTTTACTGCCCTTAGTAATACAAAGTTTTTGTTATTATTCTTAGTAGCTGTTTCCTTTCATTTTTCTTCCCTTTACCCACTAAACAAAAACAAAACTTTTTTTTCTTTTTCCTCCCTGTTACTTTTAGATTTGTTTAGGTTTTTTTTCTACACTCTTCCCGACTGAGAAACTCCCTTTATCCGGGAATATGCCTGGATCCCCTGGGTTTGAGGTGCCTCTCCTACTGTGAGGCCATCCCAGTGAGTGAGGGCCACTCACAGTGCATCTATTGCCTGGGTGAGGGGAACATATCTCAAAAGTGCATCCACTGCCTCAAATTAAAGGCATGGTCTCATAAAGATTGGGAGCTGACTAAAACTTTTACTGATGGAGAGCTACTTGCAGCCAGCCTCTGACCCGAGTCTCTCCACCGGAGTGCTCACCATTGGCATGGTAATCCGCCGACCCCCATTCGCTGTGTACCACGAAGAAGAGTTGGGCCCTGAGCTCACCCACCAAGGAGTCACCTTAGAAATGGACATCCCCTGCAATGTCGGTAGCCTTGACATCTTTGGGGCCGAGACCTGGGTCCTGTGACCATCTGGATACCTCCAGTACCTGCACTGTTGAGAGGTCCAAGGACATAAGAGGATGGGACCACACGTAAGCACATAGTCTCTTGGCCGAGTCAGACAGATCAAAAGTTGCAATTTTGGTACTAACTCCCTCAACAACTTCAAGTACATCAGCGCTGACCAAGTCCTCGGCACTATCTACTGTCTGTTCGATGGAATGCACTGTAACAGTGGTACCGTCGATATCCACTAGGTCCGCCTCGCTATATACACACCACCAGTACTGATGATGCTCCTACTGGTACCACAAGAGTTCTGGTACCTGAGAGACCTGATTGCTCTGAGAGAGACCTCTGACAGCTCAGAATCGCTGCTCCTCTGTATTGACCTCCCAACGATCCATGCCTCTCCCCCAGAGACTCAACTTGTCATGCACTGCTCTCCTTCACCATCAAGGACTGCTTCACCTTTCCCCAGCGAGGAAGAAGAGTATTCCACCACACGTCACACCCCATGATCCTCCCAAAGAGCTCCACACAGAGAACCATACTATCGCCCTTGATACAGAGACCAGAGGTGAATTAGGTCATTGGTAGGGGCACCCTTGGATGCAGCCCTACATGCCTGTTCCCCATATTGGCCTTATTGGGATACTTGGGCTGCACACTTTCCCAAACCGCCTGTGGAGCAGAGACAGGGACAAATACACTCTCCATCCTCATCGGTCTCTAGACGTCCCAACCGTTAGCCAGAATTGCTGGAGTAGCAGGAGGAAGAAAAGCAGGAAGAGGTTATACCATCAGCCCACATCTCCTCCTCCGATGAGGCCATCATGCCACCGCCTCCAACATCGGCGGATGACTTTAAACAGTTCTAACAACTGTTCCACAGGATTGTGGGTTCTCTCTAGATACCCCTGGAGGAAGTTAAAGAGCAACAGCACAAGTTGCTTGACATCTTGCAGGACTCCACATCGGCAAAGATTGCACTCCCAATCAATGGGTCCATATTCGATCATGCCAAGGAGATCTGGCAGACCCCAGCATCAATACCACCTACCTGCAAGTGAGTGGACAAGAAGTACTATGTCCCCACTAAGGACATGGCATTCCTTTTTTCCCCACACTACTCCAAACTCCCTCATAGTCAGTGTGGTGCAATGTGGTGACATCATTCCAAGACAACTCCTTATAACAGGGACTGGAAGAGGAAAACATATTCCTCAGCTACACTCCAGTTCCGTATTGCTAATTATGAGGTACTTCTAGCCAAATAGAAACACGTGAACTATTCCAAGTTTCAGGAATTCAGCCAAAGTTTGCCAGAAAATAAACAGGCATTGGTGACAGAAGGACAACTTCTGGCCCATATAGTGCTACAAGCTTCTCTGGTTGCCATGGACACAGTGGCCCACTCTATTGCAACATAGGTGATAAGACAAACCTCGTGTCTTCACCGCTCGGGGTTCCTCAGGGAGGTGCAGACCACTGTGGAAGATCCGCTGTTTGAAGGCTCTAAACTCTTCGCTGAGTGCATGGATGAGTCCCTCTAGTCTTTAGGATTCTATGCGTTCACTCAGCATATGTACACCAGTGCTTAAAGAGAAGACAGGGTAGATATCAACCTATCCCAAGATCTTGACCTCCACATTTCACCCATCAACAGCATTATGATACACAACATAGGTGACAGACACCTCCTCCCAAGCGCAGACAGACATCAGCGCAAGGGACCACGCTCCACCCATCCGCCTCCAAACAGCAATTTTGAGAATTTGGTCAAGGCCCTGAGATGTCTCCACCTGGCCCAGTTGCTGCAACCATCTTCAGTAATCCAGCAGTTTGTCAACCACTTGACCCCATTCTACCCATCATGGTGACAAATCATGTCTGACAAATAAGTCTTGGATATTGTTAGCAAGAGGTATTCTAATCCGTTTCTTTCTCTTCCATCCACTCACCGCCCTCCCACTCCCTCTTCAGGGACCCTTCTCACGAACATCTTCTACGAGAAGAAATAAATGACCTTCTGTGACCGTGAACTGTAGAACTGAGGGAAAGGTTTTTATTCCCACTCTTTTCTTATCTAATAAAGTACGGTGGGTGGAGACCTATACTAGACTTGAATGTCAATACATTCATCAAACTACACCGCTTCAACATGGTCACACTATCAACAATAATCTCAGCACTTGAACAGTGGAACAGGTTCTCTGCCCTCGAACTCCAAGACACATACTTCCATGTCACCATACACCCTCCCCAATACAAGGTATTACCCTTTGGCTTCTCTAAAGCACCCAGGGTATTTTCCAAGATCCTTGTAGTGTTGGCAGCACACCTCCACAAACAAGGGATTGTAATATTCCCATACCTCGATGAGTGCTTCCTCAAGGCCCCTGCCGGAGCTAACACGTTAGAAGCTATAAAAAAAAAAGATTTTTTTCTCAAACCTTGACTTCCAGATAAACAGGCAAAAATTGGTACTGATGCCGGGACAGAATCTGGAATTTATTGCGGTCCACCTGCATGCTATAAAGACCAGAGCCTTTCTCCCTGCTCACAGATTTTCCACAATAGTCAGTCTTGTCTCCACTGTGAGAACCAGCCCACAGATCTCTGCCAAGTCTTGTCTACAGCTGCTTGGTTATATGGCAGTAGCAACGTTTGTCGTAAAACATGCCAGATTATACTTGTGCTGGCTTCAGGGATGGCTACAAACAGTGTATGTACCCCACAGACACAGCCTAAACAAACTAAACTCCTTTTGGTACCAGTTGAGATCAAGAATGTGTTAAGACTGGTGGACTCAATCCTGAAATGTCTGCATGGGGGTCCCCTTCTTCCAACCAACACCGTTGTCTATACTGACGACCAACACCTCACTACTTGGTTGGGGAGCACATTGGTTGGCAAGAGGTCCCCCTGAGAATCAGTGTTGCACATCAACCTCTTAGAATTATGTGCAGTCCTCAACACTGCTGACACTTTCTATTAATAAAGACAGAGGACCATGAGAGTAATGACAGACAACATTGCCTGCATGTTCTGCATGAACAGATGAGGAAGTGAGGTCCCAATCCCTTTGTACAGAAGCTCTGAAATTGTGAAACTGGCGTATCCAACATGGCATTGACATCTGTGCCGCATATCTATCTGAACACTGTGACAGAGTCACTGAGCAGAAGGTTCTCACAAGAACTCTACAACATAAATTCAGTTGCTGGGGATTCCCTGACATAGATCTATTTGCCACTCCCCAAAACACCATGATTCTGCTCAAGAGCAGGTCTGGGTTCCCAATCTCTCTGGGGGATGCCTTCCTCATTATGTGGGATGCACCTCTCCTCTGTTTTCCCACCTTCCCCTAATATTCAAAGTACTCCACAAGATACAAGTGGAACGAGCCAGAGTCATCCTCACAGCACCAAATGCCACAACAGATATGATCTCCTTATCTCTTGCTCATGACAGTCTGTCCACTGATGACCCTGCACTCAATTCCACACCTCCTCTTCGAAGAATCTGGCCAGATTCTCAATCTGAATCTAGAACTTCTCCGTCTGTAGGCTTGGCTCCTTCGTGGTTCAGGGATCCAGAGATGACCCTGGAGTAAAGGAAATTCTTTTAAATAGAAGACATTGACAACAACATTCTATATGTATCTACAAAAATGGAAAAGGTTCTGAACTTGGTGCAACACCAAACATGTTCCATCAATTACTGCTCCTTTACCACTCCTTCTGGATTACATCCTTGAACTCAAGAGATCTGGGCTATCCACAAGCTCTGTTCGCATACATCTAGCTGCCATTATTGCATTCCACTCCAAGATAAAGGTTCAGTCGGTATTTACCCACTCAATGACAAAAAGATTCCTTAAAGGTCTCCAAAACCTTTATTCTGAAGTACGAAACCCCTCTCCCCCTCTTGGGATCTCACCCTTGTTGTATACTGTCTCACCAGCTCCTTGTTTGAACCAATGGCAACCTGCTCCTACATGTACCTATCCATGGAAACTTGTGTTTCTCGTGGTGATTGCATCCACCCGACGGGTAGGAGAAACAGGTGATTTCATAGTATACCCTCCTGTACATCATGTTTTACAAAGATTATGACCACACCCAAAGTTCTTACCCAAGGTACCGTCCTCTTTCCATCTAAATCAAACTATCCAGCTTCCCTCCTTTTTCCTGAAACCACATGGCAGCCAACATGAGGCCACTCTACAAACCTTGGATGTTAGACAAACACTAATCCTTTAACTTGACAGAACTAAATCATTCAGGCAGTCACTATGCTTATTACTTTCTGTTGCTAAAAGATCAAAGGGATTGGCTGTATTCAAATGTCTGTCAAAATGGAGCTCTGAATGCATACACATTGATAGGAATGACATACACAATGACAGGAACTTAGACCTCCACCTGGAAATTGGACATATTCGACTCGCTATCCACCTCAATAGCCTTTTCAAACAATGTTCTGAATACTGACATTTGTAAGGCAGCCACCTGGGTGTCCACAGACACCTTCAGTCATCATCATACAATCACCCACGATGCGGAATCAGCTGCTGTCCTAGAACGCGTGGTCCTATTCTCCTCAGTACCGATCACTCATAAGCCCCAGCCTTCCAACCAGAGGCACTGCTCTAGTCACCTTCAGTGGAGCACCTATAGGGACACTATTCAAAGAAGAAGAGAAGATTACTCACCATGTTCAGTAACTGATGTTCTTCAAGATGTGTCATTTCCCCCCCCAGCAGCGTGAGATGGGGAGAAGTGCATGGGAAGTCCGGGCACTGCTACCAACGATCTCCAATCCCAAGCATAGGAGCGCTACCACACCTACAGTGGAACACCAATAGGGACACACTTCTCGAAGAACCTCAATTACTGCACACAGTTAGCAAGCTTCTCTTTTGTTTAAAAACCTTACAGTCCATTGGATTTTTCCAGAGGGTAATAGTGGCTTCTGCACTGAAACTTCACTTTGCTGTACTTTACATTAGATTTTATGATCTTTACCCCAGGGACTAAAAGTAGGTCATCATTTTAAAAACAGCAGTATGCTTGCATCCTACATTATTTATAGGTTCATAGAACTGCATGCATGACACGACTTGGCAAAACAAAAGTCAGTAATGACTGAAAACTAAAGTGAAGTTGAAATGTGTAAAGAAGACAGCCTAATAGAAGATGCATAATGCTTTTACTTTAAAATTTCTTTTGAGAACACTTGAGTTAAATGTGTCTAAACTGTTCTAAATGATTTTATATAAAATATATTTTTAAATTAGTAGTTTTAGGTTTTATTGATCAGCAATTTTACACCAAACTTAGTACACTTTTTCCTCCTGAACACCATCACATGCCTTCTCAATTTTTGAAATTAATTTAACATCGGGAGGCAACAGCATTATTCCTATGAAGTAGATTAAATTTTACTCATAAGTACAGAAATTCTTCAGTCTTTCTGCTTCTGACATCTTGGTAGCTATGAAATGCTACATAATGTTGCAGTAAAGTACCTCTGTTTTGAAGCTTGTACAGAACTTAACTGTCCCCATACTTCTCTCATTTTGTTACATAGAATACTGTATATTGGTTCTTCTAAAGGTAGAACACTGAAATGGGGCAGTAGGACAACTATTTCCTAAAAAAAGCCCACCTTTGTATATTAAGAACAGAAAGGGGAAAAAACCCCAACCCTTGCTCTTTATTTGAAAATAGTCCTCCTTTCGTGGAAGGATTTTTAAATTTGACAAGAACCACCCATTCTAATTGTTTGTCTGACCCATCCCATGCAAACTTATGTTCATATGCAAACATTCAGTGCTATATACAAATGTGATCTTCTGTATGTTTTATTTGATGTGTTTTTCAAAGCATTTTTATAACTTGGCTTACCTAGAATTTTCTATTGTCAAGAGTTCAGATGTTGTGGATATGAAAAAGATTACACTGTGCACAAATTGAAAAGATTTTGTGACAGCCAGTATTTCCAGATTAAGCTCTTTTACAGATATTTACATGCAGTTTGCATATTGAATTTATTCATACACTTGTTAACCCCACACTGTATTTTCAGTTAAGAAATTTGCATTGTTTGCTTTTTTGCTTTAGTGAAAAGAGCTTTATCTATACAAAGCTCAGCATGTGAACTCCTTTTATTCCTTATCAGTGATTGGTGAGAAAGCAATTAGAAAACTAGATTAAAAATTATCAGCTTTTTTTTTCTTGTATTATAACAAACCTTTAACGTTCAAAAAGGAAATAAAAGCATTAAATATTTCTGACAGTATGACCTTTCCATAACACGTGCATGGTGGAGGGCATGTTTCCAAATTTAACATAACATCTGTATCCTACAAATGACTTCAACTTTGAAGCTTATTCTTGGTGGCAGAGGCAGAAGAGAGGCACAGAGCATGCACTTTTCCCCCGTCAGTTCTTCTTCTGCAAATTATATATTTTTCATTGTGGAGGAAATGTTTTGCCTCATTGTGATGTGGTTGTGTGTGTGTGTTGGGGAGGGTGTTTTTTTTTCCCCCCCAAGTGCATTAATTTGTTGCCATTTACAGGGATTCTGTTTCACCATCTGGTGCCAGGGATACCATGGGCTGTTTGGATTGCTTTATTCCTGGCAATTATTTGCCAGTTCTTTCCCAACTATTTATTAGTGTATCTTTCTGAATGTTTTTCTTTTGAAAGTGCTGCATATATTCATTATTGTCTCATGTCTTTACTCAGATGATTGTTTACCTCTGTGGCTAGTTCACAAAATCCTGCACATTTTCAGAAGCTATTGTACTCAAAGCTTCACTGTTCTGTGGACACTAAGGCCTTGTCTGCATTAGAGAAACTTATGGAGCTAAGAACAATGTGGCTTAACAGCATGTTGTAAAAACCTCACATCCACCTAAGGCTAAGTAAGGGCAGAGTGACTGCAAAATGTTTTGTTAGTAGCTGGACCGGAACTATGGCACTTGTTGCCAGAACTGACCTTGTCATATTCAGAGTTAAATGCAAAGCACCTCTTCACCAACAATAGTACCCTCACTCTCATACGTTACATATTTACAGACAAAAACTGTTAAGATGGTGTTAAGTCTGAGCGTATATATCAGTAATGTAGGATAAACTATACTACAGGGTTCCAAAAACAAGTGTTATAAACCCAGGAAATTCAGAGTTACGATTACATTTAAATAAAAAAAAATCCAAATATGTTAGGGTTTGAAAGTACACAGAGTACCCAAGCAACCTTTACTTTGCTTTGTAGTGATATCATGCAGTAAATAATATGATTATAGTATGTCAGTGTTTGTGGTTCTAGATTACATTCAGCTGTTTGTGACAGAAATTAGATTTTTGATTTTCTTTTTCTCCGCATTGTTTTGCTTTCAAAATGGCCACCAACTTTTTGTTTCTAATAACTGAAGCCAGCAGTCTTCTTTAAAATAGACATGTAGTTTGTCTCATTCAGAACTATAGGGAAATAAACATTCTTCTCAAAGCAGCCACCTAACTGTGGGCAAATTGGGATCTTATTCCCACTGAGAAGGAGATAGCAGCCATTTTGAAAGAGGGAACTCTCTGTAGTAGAATGTTATGTCAATCGCCGCTGAAGGAGAAACTTTCCATTAGGAAGAATAATAGGGAGGAAATGACCATTAATCCTCAAATAGGTCTTCAAATGTAGCCTGTACACTGGTTTTCAGTGAGTTTAAGTATAAGGTAAGTTTGAAGTGTCTGAATTTTGTTAAAATCATTCAGGAGGAAAATGTCTGAAACCAAGTGCTAAATTTCTTTAGGGATCCATTTTATAATTTTGACTGTTCGACGCATTAACAGATTAACTTGTAAATTCTCAGAAAGCTACTTCTGCGCCCAGAGAGTAAGTGCTATACGTTTGGGAAGGATATATTATATTCTTCCACTATAACAGTGGTTGCAAATCTGCAAAATTCAGCCTTAACTGTAGAATCTTGAACAGTGCTTCCATAATAGATGTCCAAAACAACAACAAAAACAAACTAATAAAACCCCCAAATCTTCTGTTTTTCAGTAGGGTATGAAAAGAAAGATCACACTCACTTTTTACTCATGAGAGTTACTCAGATTGTGTATGTAATTAAAAACCAACCCTTGGAAAATACCATTTAGAACATAAGAATGGCCATATTGGGTCAGATTGATAGTCCCTGTAGCCCAGAATCCTGTCTTCTGACAGTGGCTGGTGCCAGATGCTTCAGAGTTGAACAGAACAGGGCAATTATTGAGTGATCCCTCCCCTGTGGTCTAGGGCCAGCTTTTGGCAGTCAAAAACTTAGGGGGCACATCAGAGCCTGGGGTTGCGTCCTTGACCATCTTGTCTAATAGCAATTGATGGACCTATCCTGGGTGAACTTACCTACTTTATGGGTGGAGGGAATCTCTTTTCAACATGGGAGTTTCTACTTATGTGACTCAGTTTAGTCTCTGCTGAGGTGGTCTGTAGGTCAAGATTAGCTGCTGCTGTGCCATGAGAATGGAGCTAAAGATATGCTATCTATATTATCAGTCCCTACTTAACTTGCAATATTGTGGATTTTGCAATATTAGGCTTCCCTGGCAGTCTTGACAGCAGGAGCCCTGCCATGCACAGAGCTGACAGTGGGAGCCCTGGCCACCTGAGTGTTTAAACTGCAATTCTGCTCTGAAAAGTGACTAAGTGCTCCAGTAACTAAAATAAGCACTATTTTCCCTCTTGTTAGTGTGAGAGAGCTAACACATCTGAGAGAATGAGCCGAATTCTGTTTGTCTTCATACAGCAACAGAATTGTTGGCTCAGATCCAGAGAGTTACACCATGCAACCCAATTGAAGGCAGTCAGGTTAAACAGGTGTAATTGAAAGCAAACATTTAGGGTAATGGGATGGGACAATTGTAAATCCAGAGTCTTTTTGAAGGACAGGTTTCAGAGTAGCAGCCATGTTAGTCTGTATTCACAAAAAGAAAAGAAGTACTAGTGGCACCTTAGAGACTAACCAGTTTATTTGAGCAAATAAATTGGTTAGTCTCTAAGGTGCCACTAGTACTCCTTTTCTTTTTTTGAAGGACAGACACCCCTGGCGGTGGGGCTGAAGAGTTGCTGCTGGTCCATGGTAAGAGCCATCTTGGCAGCTGTGGGGAGCGCGAATCCTCCATCTGTCCTATGTGGAGGGGTCTGGGGGATCAGTGAGACGGGGTGGGGAGGTGGAGGGTCTGTGGATCCCCACAGCTGCCTGGGCTCCCCGGGCTGCTCTTACTGGGGCCAGGCTCTAGCTTCCGAGCTGGCCAAGGAGTGGGGCCTTGGGGGAAAGAGGAGGGGCTGGGCGAAAAGTGGGAAGGCCATTTTCAAAAAGTGGGATGACCGTGGCCTCTTGGCCCCCCCTCTGTTCCGGCGCCCCTGACTTAGAGATATCAAGCACAAATTGTGTGTATCATTCTGTTCCATGCTCCAAACTGATCTTCATTCTCTTTGATGTTGATCAGGGATAATGCTTCAGACGGTGGGTGAAGTGCAGTATCTTGATCTGAAATTCTTTTAGAGCTAAGTATGTTCCCAGGTCAGTGTGGTGGTTTTAGCCATCCCAGATCTGCATTCTGATTGTCCCTTACATAATACCTTGTGCTCTTCTTTTAGTGCTTTTGGTACATAAATGTGAAGGAACGCTTATGTGTAAAGTTTTAAGATGAAAGGAACAGAGTTCTGTAGCTATAAATACTGATATCAAAGGCCTTTATTACAATCTGAAACCTGTCCACAGTTGCATGTTTTTAACTTTCCTTACCTCACCAAACATATGGATCCTGTAAGATTTGAGGGGAGGCCTGTGGCTTCTGGATGGAGCACTAACTGCTTTCCCACAATATATAATCAGCTTGCTGTAGCTCCTCAGCTTATTGCTCCTGTAGAAGCTGTGCTGCCAGGGACTGCCAATGGAACCCCATTCAGTGAGGATTCCAAATGATTCAGGGGGAAATCTGTAAAGTTATTACAAATCAGTCTGCAACAAGTGTTGGCTTTCCTTTTGGATTTGGGGAGGAGAGAGTCCAGCTCAGAGATGCTGGCCCAGAAATGACTCTACTTGCAGAGCTGGAACAGTGTGGAGCCCCCTTGGAGGGATTAATGCAGTGTTAGAGGAGGATGAATAGACTTTGAAGTAACATTATCTCATAGTCTGGCCTACAAGACAGGCCACAGGTCTAAAATAAGTAACTTCCATCTTTCATATGACATCTTTAACTGCATAAAGTCTACAAAATTGTACTTTCTCTGCAGGATCTGACATGGATTTGACATATTGCCATTTCCAAAGTGGGTGTAGTAGGCTTCTTATGGGTATCCTGTAAACACCTGTGTGTGTCTCAAGTCCTCCACACAGGGCTGTAACTCTGAGGTTCATCTGATAGAATTGTAGAAGTACTAGGAAATCCTTATATTCATTTAATTTTTAATATGCTGCAGATTTCTTTAAGACCAGTCCAACCCCTCAACCGTTTGTTCTCTTTTGCTGTACCCTCGTTTGTGTGCCTAAAGAGGAAAGAGTACTTGAACTGATTGTTTCCCAATTCTCACAATCCCCAAATAATCTCCTGCAGAAGTTAAGCAAGAAGATGATTGTCTCACACATGATAAAATGGCACATTTTGTGCATTGCCACAGTTTAAAATCCTGCTTGTTGTTCTTACTTTCAGATTTTTTGTCTTTGGTTAGTGGTTCAAATGCTTCAGTTATTTGTAGACAAAAAGAATTTCAAAGGAAAGATTTATCTTTTGCTACATCCTTTAGATCCTGTCATTGCTCCTTCCTTCAATGTCTGCTACTAGATCTAAAGAAAGCAATAGCACTGCCATAGTAATTGCCTCTAAAGTTAAAAAGCACCATTTGACCTTGCCATGTTCCTGATAGTTGGGAGGTGTGAAAAAGACACTGCAGGAAGATGAAATACTGTGGCTTGGTAAATGTTGACTTCTCTTCTTAGTGATGACCACTATCCTGTATCCAACTAGATCAGTGGTCACCAACCGGTCGATTGCGATCGACTGGTCTATCCTAGAGGATCTCCTGGTTGATCACGATCTCTGGCAGTGTAGTGTGGCTGTTGCTAAGGCAGACTCCCTGCCTACCCCGGCCCCACGCCAGTCCCAGAAGTGGCCAGTGCAGGCCTGGGGGCAGAGGTCTCCCTCTGTGCGCTGCTCCGGCCTCCAAGCACCGTCCCTGCAGCTCCTATTGGCCAGGAGAGCTGCGGGGGCGGCTCTTGCAGAGAGGGGCAGTGCCATGTGCCCCCGGCCCGCCCGACGGGCTGCAGGGGCGTGTTGGCCCCTTCCGGGAGTGGTGTGGGGCCGGGGTACACAGGGAGCCTCCCTTAGCCTTGTTGCGCTTGCTGCCGACCAGGAGCTGCCAGAGATAAGTGCTGCCTGGCGGGACGCCGCACCCCAACCCCCATCCGTGAGTATTCTCCTGGAGCCAGCACCCCAAACCCCCTCCTGCAGCTCAAACCCCAGCCCTGACCCCCCCTCTTAGAGCCAGCACCCCATACCCCCTCCTGCACCCCAACACTGTGTCCCAGCTTGGGGCCCTCTTCCAGAGCCAGTACCCCATACTCCCTCCTGCACCCGAACCCCTTGCCCCCCAGCCCTGACTCCCCTCCCAGAGGCAGCACCCTATACCCCCTCGTGCACCCCAATACTCTGGCCCAGCCCGGAGCCCCTCCTGCACCCAAACTCCATCCTAGAGCTTGTACCCCTCACCCCCTCCTGCACCCCAACCTCCTGCCCCAGGCTCAGCCCAGAGCCCCCTCCCACACGGCAAACCCCTCGGCCTCAGCCCAGAGCCCGCAACCCTAGACCCATCCCGGTGAAAGTGAGTGAGGGTGGAGGAGAGCGAGGGAGGGTGTGTGTGGGGGGGGTGGAGTGAGTGAGGCAGGGCTTTGGGGAAGGGGCAGGGCCTCGGGGAAGGGGCGGGGTAGATCCTGGGTTGCCCTTGGATTCAAAAAGTGATCTGGGGTGTAAGAAAGTTGGAGACCATTGAACTAGATTTTACACTTTAGCCCCAGAATTAGTCAATCTATTGATATATTTGGTCAAATAGTAAGGAGGGAAAAGATCTGTTTTCTGTTAAATTAAGGGCTCCATCAAATTCTCAGTCCCATAGTGGATTCAAAAGTTGGATTGGAGAGAAAGTAACATCAAAACCACTCTAAAGAATCATGCTGGAGAAACAGCGTGAAAGGCTACACAGCCACTTGAGTTTACCTGTGTATCCATCATGCCTGTAGCACAATTCTTACTCATTTTATATAGGAGTGGTAGATCAGGAACAGTCAGCATGGATTCACCAAGGGAAGGTCATGCCTGACTAATCTAATCTCCTTCTATGATGAGATTACTGGTTCTGTGGATGAAGGGAAAGCAGTGGATGTATTGTTTCTTGACTTTAGCAAAGCTTTTGACACCGTCTCCCACAGTGTTCTTGTCAGCAAGTTAAAGAAGTATGGGCTGGATGAATGCACTATAAGGTGGGTAGAAAGTTGGCTAGATTGTCGGGCTCAACGGGTAGTGATCAATGGCTCCATGTCTAGTTGGCAGCCGGTGTCAAGTGGAGTGCCCCAGGGGTCGGTCCTTGGGCCGGTTTTGTTCAATATCTTCATAAATGATCTGGAGGATGGTGTGGATTGCATTCTCAGCAAATTTGCGGATGATACTAAACTGGGAGGAGTGGTAGATACGCTGGAGGGCAGGGATAGGATACAGAGGGACCTGGACAAATTAGAGGATTGGGCCAAAAGAAATCTGATGAGGTTCAATAAGGATAAGTGCAGGGTCCTGCACTTAGGACGGAAGAACCCAATGCACAGCTACAGACTAGGGACCCTGAATGGCTAGGCAGCAGTTCTGCAGAAAAGGACTTAGGGGTGACAGTGGACGAGAAGCTGGATATGAGTCAGCAGTGTGCCCTTGTTGCCAAGAAGGCCAGTGGCATTTTGGGATGTATAAGTAGGGGCATAGCGAGCAGATCGAGGGACGTGATCGTGCCCCTCTATTTGACATTGGTGAAGCCTCATCTGGAGTACTGTGTCCAGTTTTGGGCCCCACACCACAAGAAGGATGTGGATAAATTGGAGAGAGTCCAGCGAAGGGCAACAAAAATGATTAGGAATCTGGAACACATGACTTATGAGGAGAGGCTGAGGGAACTGGGATTGTTTAGTCCGCAGAAGAGAAGGATGAGGGGGGATTTGATAGCTGCTTTCAACCACCTGAGAGGAGGTTCCAGAGAGGATGGTTCTAGACTATTCTCAGTGGTAGAAGAGGACAGGACAAGGAGTAATGGTCTCAAGTTGCAGTGGGGGAGGTTTAGGTTGGATATTAGGAAAAACTTTTTCACTAGGAGGGTGCTGAAACACTGGAATGCGTTACGTAGGGAGGTGGTGGAATCTCCTTCCTTAGAAGTTTTTAAGGTCAGGCTTGACAAAGCTCTGTCTGGGATGATTTAATTGGGGATTGGTCCTGGTTTGAGCAGGGGGTTGGACTAGATGACCTCCTGAGGTCCCTTCCGACTCTGATATTCTATGATTCTAAGGTTGCAGCTAATGGAGCCTGAAACGGGAGCATCTTGCCTCAAATCTTTGAATGTAATGACATGATTCTTCACAAGAACTTTATGAAATTTATAGTGCTTTCTGTCCTGTTTCTGTCCTTGCCAGACTGCATGTGAGTTACTACACCTGACAGTACTTCAGAAATTGCTTTAAGTATTGAGTTCATTGGCAGGTAGATTGCCTGCTCTAGATTTCATTATTTTCTGCCATGAACACTACAGTAGACAGCCTTATTGAAAACCATCTATTTAGGGGGAATACATCCACAACTGGAGCATGACTCACTGAATATGAATTATTCCTTGTGCATGTAGTATACAACACACAATTGCCAAATATATTGTATTGTTTGCCTGGCCTCCAGTGTTTATCTTCAGCAGGCTTTCGGCCCTTACTCACACTGAGTAATATCTTATTCATCTCCATGCATCTGAAGAAATGAGGTTTTTACCCACGAAAGCTTATGCTCAAATAAATCTGTTAGTTTTTAAGGTGCCACTGGACTCCTTGTTGTTTTTGTGGATACAGACTAACACAGCTACCCCCTAATACTTGATATCTTATTCATGAGTAGTCATGTTTAAATTAATGATGGAGTTAGGGTACTTATCAACATGAGTAAGTATGACAAATTTTGGCTCTTCATGAAGTCTTCTCCTATTAACTTGCTACAACACCTAACATCCAGGAGTATATGCTAAAAAGGAACCTAAACTCCATAAAAGGGTTTCTAACTTCACCTGGACACTATAGGTAATTATGTCTCCAGTATATAGACCAAATATGCACGGAGCCCTTCTCATGCAAGAGGCCAACTAGATTTTCACTGATGTACATTAGTATATTCTTGGCCTGGAAGAGTGTGTAAATAATCTTCTTTCATTTCTTGTGGTGGCTGAACACCACTTTATGAGTGTTGCAAATCACTTCTGGATATACATGGAGTATTCAAGTTTAGGCTGTCAAAAAATGTGGTTACTTTATATGGTCTTTATCTGCTTCAAGAGACTAAACCACTCTACTTCCCAATGTTAGTATCAGATTTCATCCATTTCTTTGATTTAATTAATCCAAGTAGGATTAAGTAGAAGAAGGTGATTTTCCGAAAAGTGGATTTTACAGTCCCTACACACACAGCTGGTGCTAGGCATAAGAAGACTAAGCAATTGCTTAGGGCCCGAGCAGCTTAAGGCTGCCCCCATTAATTATTAGTCTATGTAATGTGTGTGGGGGGCAAAATATTCCCGTTTAAGGCCCCCAATAGGGTAGCACCTGTACTGCTTACATCGGTAACTGTGAGAGAAGGAAGATCAAAGTCTCTAATTAAATATTTTAGTGAAGACTTAAGTACAGAATAACTCTGCTAAACATTTAAAAAAAATTTATGTATGCCTAAGAAAATAGCTTTTTCTAGCAATGTTTCCCAGTTCTGTTTCTCCAGCACATTTTATCTTTGAGGTTCCACATACTGAACAGATTAACCAAGTAAAAATATTGGTACAGCAGGCTATATCTTCTGTAGTGATAGGCATTCAAAAATTGCCCCATTTTTCAACAACTGAGTTGGTTTTTTAAATGTGCATACTACACTATTTTGGAGATGTTTGGTCATCTAGGACAAACAGCAATTACCAATCACCAACAGATGTTTGGTGCCCTGTACTAATCACTTCTTCCCTGACATTCTGTTTCTAGTTCCTTAATCCTTTACTGGTGGCTCTCTCTGCAGTGGAATGCAGTCATGTTTGTGTAACATGGCAGCTTATCTCAGGGGATGTACTTGATTTATGGGACAGAACTGAAAGTGCCTTTTGCCCATACCAACAGTCATTTGAGGAAACAGGGAAGCTCTTACCTGTAACTGTGTGCCAGTGTTCTGCCACAGTGCAAGTGTTTGAACTCTATACTGGACTGTCAGGCCAATAAGTTTCTCCATAAGGAATGCAGTATCTCGTATGTAGCAGTTACTGTGAACAAACGAGTAAAAGCATCTGACTGGCCAGGAATACTCAGTCCACCCAGAGAGATTTGGAGTTTGTTCACTATGCAAACTGGTATGAATCCAACAATTTAAAACCTTTTTTCTTGACCTCTTTTTCATTTTGTTTTAATATAGGTTAATTCTAAAGTGTGTGAAATGTTCCACTCTGTGTCTAAAAAAGCAGTTTTTAGTCATAAGTATATTTTTCTAGTCCCATCACTATCACTTTTCCCTTTCAGTGGGTGCAGAAATACAAACTTTCTTTCAGTATTCAAGAAGCTATTTACATGGCCAAAAGCTACATCAAGTCAAATTGTGATGTGCCAGGCAGTTAACAGGGCCCTAGCTTACGTGACATAACGTTATATGATGTGATACAATCTGATATGTCAAACATTTGAAAAAAAAATTAGATTACCTAGAGTAAATGCCAAACTGTTCCTGGTGTTCATGAGCTGGTGAATACCATGGTTCATTGATCATCCAAACTGCATTATGGTAATTCAGCTAGTCTAAAATTTATTCCAAAATGCACAGTAGTAGCAAGGATAGCAATGCAGTTGTAACCTCTGTCTGCTGAGGCAGATAACCATTTTCAGGAGTACATATTGACCCTTGTTTTAACCCAGTTGTGGTTTTGTACATTTTTAAAAGACTTTTTATATGCTGTCTACCACAATGAATGATTTCCTTTGTGGTTCTACCCTCACTTCAAACTGTGTTTGCCTTGTGAAGAATCAAGCAGCTAGTTACCTTTTTTGTATTGGCTCTGAGCTAGGTAGTCTCTTCTAAGGTGATGCTTCTCTGTAGGTACAGTCTTTCTAATCAAAAGATTGTAACCAGTGGCAGTGATGTTTTGTTCCTCAATAGAAAGGAAATTCTAGAAAGTTCAGGTCCTAGTGGTAGGATGATGTATTTTTACCTCTAACTTCTGGTATTGAAGTATCTTATCTGTCTTAAGTTAATAAGCTAGTTCAGCTTAATAAGGACAGGGCTTAGAGCTTTACCTTCTTTGTTCTCCCTGATGTGTGGAAGCTTACCACCAGTTTGGCATCATTGTTCCATATTTCTTCAGGAAATTGCTGGAGGTATTATAGTTATGTGCTGGATAATCCAAGCTATAGTAGGCAATTGGTTTTGGGGGATGACTTTGACAGAATCTTCTGGTCTGTAAAGTGGCAGATTTGATAAAAGGTTGTTTTCATACTGAGACTTTTCCTGGTAATTGTATTTTTTGTTTTAAGGAACTGTACCAGTTATTTTCACGCTCCTCCTTACTCCCTCAGGATTGTTTCTGTTCACGGTATAATAAGACTAACATCTTACACAACACATGCCAGAGACTCCAGAAGCCACCGAAGCAGGGACTATTGTGCTGGGGATGGACCCTAAAAAAGTTTGAATGGTGGTATGGACCCCTTTGGAAATCTTAGACATAGTCTGTGGACCTCCAGGGGTCCATGGACCACAGGTTGAAAACCACTGCTGTAGGGCCCCAATGGCGCCGCCTCCTTCTTCCTCAACCTTCCACCGCAATTCCTGCCTCCTTGCTATGTGGCCTTCGGGGAAAACTACACAGAGAAGCCAGCCAGAGACTCCAGCTGGTAGAGGCAGAAGCAGCCAAAGCAGGGACCTTTGGTCTTTTGGAAACCCAGAGAACTGTCTGTGGGTTTGTTTAGACTTTCTTTGCCCTGTATTGTTGGGCTGTTTGATCCAACCCTCCTCCTCTTACCCCTCCCTCACAGTTTCTTCTCCTTAGCTTCACTCCACACCTGCCCTTCTTATCCTGTTGATCTCCCCCTGCCCCCTTTCCTTCCATCTATCTTATCCCCACCTAATTCATTGCCGCCTCCCCCCCCCAAAAAAGAAAACACACAAAACAAAAAAGTTAAACTAACTTGATGTTTGCTGCTACCACATAGTTAACTATACCGGTGTGTTCTACCCTTCCACCACATTGTCTGCTTGATGTATTTAGGTTGTAAGCTCTTCAGGGCAGGGCTGTCTACTGTGTGTTTGTACCGGGTCTGCACAATGGGGTCTTGTTCTTGGTTGGCCCCAGGCACTAGCATAATAAACACGATTAATCATAATATTTGTGTATATCTTGGGTAACGGATGGTCCCCACTGCTGTCGTACCTGAATGTCAGAGTATCTTCAGTGCATTTACCCTCACAGCAACACTCTTTGTGACGTAGCATAGTACTGTTATCTCCATTTTACAAATAGGGAAATGAGACATGAGGGCCCAGATTTTATGGTATTTAGGCATTGCTGCACTTGGCATTGTAATGCCTAACTGATTTAGGAGTGAAAGTGATTTTAGGCACTTAGGATCCAAAATCGCTTTGATGGTATATGGAATTTAGATTTGTAAGTGCCTAAATCCCTTTTGAAAATGATATGTAGGCTCCTAAATGCCAAGCACAGCAACACCTAAATGCCTTTAAATATCTGTGCCTGACAGACTAAATTTGGTGCCCAAGGTCTACCGAAATCTGTTGCCGAGTAGGAAAGTGAACCTGAGACCCAGGCTATTGCCCAACCACTGGACCATCCTTCCGCAAGCCACTAAAACTCAGAGTTCCTAAAATGTGGATGAGATAGTAATGCATCTGGCTTATTTTTAGGCCATTTTTTCTCCTCGTCATTAAGACAGTGCTCTTTAGGGCCCTTTGATTCATCCGGTAAGCTGATGATGGCTGTAAATAAGGGGACAATGCAAGATACTCTGACATTCAGTTAAACAGGGGAAAACGGTTCTAAGTAGCAAAGAGCCCTCTGGTATGACTCTTAACTGACCTCCCTGTTTAAACAGGATGTGTGATTCTTGTCTAGTCTCTTGAGAACTCATCTTTCACTTGTTTTTTTCTGTTGTTTTTTTTCCTGATAGTCCTACCATTTGAGGCATGTAGAAGCTTACCTTGTGAGGAATTTTTGCTTAAATGAATTGCATGTTTCACATCTAAAGCAATGAAATGCAAAGAAATGTTATTACTAAAGCTTTCTCAATCCCAGGACAATTGCATGTGAAGTGTTTTCAGATGTCCATGCATTGGATTTAAGCTGTCTTTTCTACTCATAACGTTTAGTCACTACATCTGTTCTCTTGGATATATGTGGACTTTACGTGCTTAATACACTCTAAATATAGTCATCGGAAGGAGAGTGGACTTCTTGGA
This sequence comes from Lepidochelys olivacea, assembly GCF_965140295.1. NCBI lineage: Eukaryota > Metazoa > Chordata > Testudines > Cheloniidae > Lepidochelys > Lepidochelys olivacea. The sequence goes on along the minus strand of NC_140412.1, from coordinate 109,203,151 downwards.
TATTAATGATTGCACTGAATATAATATTTTGCAGCATTGGTCAAAGATGAAAATAAAAGTACTTCTTGCATTTTTTAAAACAATATCAGCCCTCTGTAATAATGTCATAAGGTAACAGATGCTTCACATAATGTGGGAACTTGAAAACTTTGTAGAACAATTGTGTGTGTTTATCCTGCCTTTGAGATTCCTAGTTTGCAAAGCAATAATTACTTCGAGTGATCATGGTTGTCTGTAAACCATCCTAACATCTGTTAAAAAAATGCATAGCATTTTATATTTTTGACAACACCATTTTTAGAAACATGATGCTGTTAATCATTAGCTGCTTTCAGAGCCCATTTTAACAATACCATCTGTTAATTTAAAACTGTGGATTGATAACAGCATAGAGGAAGGATCTCATTTGACTTCAGTGAGAATCTGCCAGTAGTTGCCAGTAGATAGGTACTTTGCAGCTAGGCAAATTGTTCATGCTAGCGTTTATATTAGAGAGAGAACAAGAATGAAATTGGTATTGCTTGTTAAACTTTATGCACTCTGAACAAGAACAGTACACTGTAAAATTTATAACATAATTACTGTAAGTTATTAAAAAGATTTGCATCCTATATTGTGGATTTTTCAATATAAAAATGCTCTATATATAGTGAATACTTCCAGTGTGGTGATATATGTATGACGAATCTTTTGGAAATCCTCTTGGTTTTTTCTTTTGCTTAAATATGGTGTCTGCTGTCGGAAACTATACGATGTTCAATTCCTCTTTAAATAACATGGTCCCATTCTGATGACTGAAAATTTCACATATATTTGTAGCTGAAGGGTACAATGATTCTGTGGGTTTCAGTTTTATTTACAAGATCTTCATATTCAAACTCTTAATTACCATATTAGTGTGAAATGGGAATTATATACTTAGGTTTTTCATATGTTGGCAAACTGATTTAACCACTTAATTTCCACCAGTTTAAATGCTTATTCCACCAAATAATGCTTGTTTTTCATTGAATAATTCATTCTGAGGGATTTATTGAACATACAGCCATGTAGTTTTATCAGCTTGTACATTTGTTGTACTTCATGCTAGATTGTGTAGAGATGTGTTGTTCCTGTAATTCATTTGTGCAGCTCTGGCTGAAGGTAATAGAAGTGGTATGTATGCTTTGAGAGAAAATTTTACCTTTCTGTTCTATATTGTTTGTGCTCTGTTCTCTAAAACATTGTGTTAAACTCACTAAAGTCTGCTCACTTTAGTTTCATACTTGAGAAGGGGTCACATGAAAATTCTGAATTTGTTTGGAAGACACTGTCTCTGTTGGTGACCAGCTTCACATTTGTTGCTGGTGTGCTCTGTGAGTCAGATGTATGAAATTGGTTCCTTAGTCTGAGAATTACTTTTCAAAAATTATACCTTGTTTGATATGTCTTTTAAAATTCCTTGAGTGACAAATGCCGGTTTAAAAATTATGGAAATCCAGTGGTGTGACCTTCCCTTTTAAATAAAGCATAAAATAACTGTCTTGAGTTTGAATGTATAACTTCAGTCAAGAGTAGAATTTTTGATTGAGCATTGAGCCCCTAAAATAATGTTTAGTAGTGGAAAAGCTGGTAGAGCTGTGATGAATATTGCACAGCAGTACAGTACTAGTAAAAGGGCCCAGAACAGCTACCATAAAATCCCTCTTAAAACCCTCTTGCTTAGCCTTTTCACAAAGTACTAGTGATTTTAGTTATTTTCTTACTTTGTGCTAGCATTGAATTAGCACTTAATTTAATAACTTATTTTTTCAGTTTAATCCTAAAGGCACCATCATCCCTGTCTAAAATGAACAGAAATCCAGGTGTAAATCATACAGTAGAACCTCAGAGTTACGAACTGACCTGTCAACCACGCACCTCATTTGGAACGAGAAGTACACAATCAGGCAGCAGCAGAGACCTCCCCCCCCCCCAAAAAAAGGCAGCAATACAGTACTGTATTAAAGGTAAACTAAAAAAAATAAACGGAAAGCAGCATTTTTCTTGGCTAGAAAGTACCTTGAGGTAACCCCTCTTTGCTAGTGATTTTATTTCCTGAAGTTTCTTTACTACACAGTAAGAAAAGGAGTACTTGTGGCACCTTAGAGACTAACCAATTTATTTGAGCATAAGCTTTCGTGAGCTACAGCTCACTTCATCGGATGCATACCGTGGAAACTGCAGCAGACTTTATATACACACAGAGATCATGAAACAATACCTCCTCCCACCCCACTGTCCTGCTGGTAATAGTTTATCTAAAGTGATCATCAAGTTGGGCCATTTCCAGCACAAATCCAGGTTTTCTCACCCTCCACCCCTCCACACACAAACTCAGTCTCCTGCTGGTAATAGCCCATCCAAAGTGACAACTCTCTACACAATGTGCATGATAATCAAGTTGGGCCATTTCCTGCACAAATCCAGGTTCTCTCAATGAGTTTGTGGTGGTGCTTGTCCCATTTGTTTTTTTACTGCTTGTAATTTAACTCTGTCATTGCATATTTCTCTTTTTAAGATCTCACTCAGTTCCTTCCAAATTTCAACAGCATCAGCAATAAAACAGCCATTTCCCTGCATTTTGTTCAAGGCTACAGAAATAGGCTTCTGGGTACTCAGCATGTGTTCAGCATTTCTCTCAAGCCCAATGTTGAGAACTTTGGCTGTGACAGTGCCATCTATTTTTTCACGATTTTGTTCAAGAAACTGTCATCAGATTAAGCCAGTTCTTGATACAGTGCTCAGAATAGTGCACTACTGAGTTCCATCGCATATCTTGTGGGAGAGTTAGCTTGGCTCCTCCCACTTTTTTCAGAGCGGCTGCTGCAAAGTGGTTGTAATGGAAGTATTTTGCAATTTCAACATTAGCCTTTATTTCTGGAACGCTGAAGTCTTTGGCTAGGAGGTGCATCAAATGAGCACTGCAACCGTATGTTGTTAGCTTGGGACTCTCTTCTAAATAATTTTTTCTCATCTTGGATACATTTGCAGCATTGTCTGTGACGAAGCTGCGTACTAGACATTTTAATTTTTTTTCACAGTTTGTTATAGCTTTTACTGCTGCTACTTGTGAGTATTCTGTGTGTGCATTTCCTGGTGTATCAACAGTTTCTGTAAGGAAGACATTCCTTTCTTCTGTTGTCACACAAGCACATACAACAGGATCATTGTGGACATTGCTCCACCCATCAAGACTCAGGTTAACAATTTTACCCTCTCGACCTTTTGCACACTGCTCAATTTGTCTTTCATACACTTTGTCCAGTAATTTGCATGTGACATCTGCTCTGTTGGGTGGACTGTATCCTGGTCTTAATGACCGAACCATGTTAATGAAGTGTGAGTTCTCAATCATACGGAAAGGAGAGTTTGTTGCATAAACAAACTGAGCAATTTTTTCATCATTTACCTCTTTTTGTAATCTGCTGGTTCTTACTACAAACTTATCTTTGGTTGTTTCTGGATGATGATGATTTTTTTTTCTTTTTGCTACAGGTGATAAACTGTGGCTATGTGACATACATGTGACTGAAACACTATCATTGGCAGATAACTCAAACTATAGAAAATGATGGTAATCTTGAAGGTAGATAGTCTTCAGAATCCTGAATGTTGAGGATGGATTCTCCTAAACAAAATAAGTCAGTTCAGTTATTTAATTATTATTACCATACTGCTGATTTTAGTATTACTCGTTGCATTCACTGACACTCAGTACTACTTTAAAGGTGAAATTGTACAAGGAAGATCTGCCTATTTCAGGTATTTATTTTTTATCACAACTGCATCTAAAATGATAGTACCATAGAGTAACAACTATATTTTTTGCTCAAACATGAGAATTCAAGGATCGTCCAGAAGGAAGACAGGCAGTCCTTAAGAAAGAAGCATGAAATAAAAAAGTTTACCAACATTAAGATCTTGCATGTTCAGACATATTTCTTTCATCATCTTCAATACAGCTTCCTCCTGAGAAGGAACGCTTGTCATGATGATGTTTCATTGGGGCAACCAGGCCTTGCATTTCTTTATTGCACTGTTTGCATTTTGCACACATGCCTGTCTTACCCACAGGTAGAAGAACTTCATTAAAATATTCCCACCTGGGTCTCTTTTATGGCCTGCTGCCATTATAGGTTTTCCCTTCTAGTGAGAGAATGGTATGGTGGATCTCAAATCAATGAAGGCTATATTCAGAAAGAGCTCAAGCTTTCTGGAATATGCTCAGAGAGGTTCACTTTTGTTTCTACTGCCTGTCCCTCCCCTCTCACATTTATCTCCAGACGTCTTTTCCATGTCCAGATCTCTTCTGCCCCCAACAATCTTCTATTCATTGAAGTTTTTGAAACTTTGCACTTTTAGAGAGAGGTAAGGGATTGACTCTGTATACACAAATTTGCAGAGGGACAATAGGGTTGAGGTCTGTTATTTCTCACCTCTATATATTTATTTATTTAAAAACATTTTTGCTGTTAACAAGCATGTTATCTTTGGAGACACAAATCCCCAGTTTGAGAACTGCAAAACTAAGCATCTCTGATGGTATCTTCTAGTCTGAGCACTGAGTCCCATTGGGTAGATAGAAAGATTAACCTAAATAATCAATACAGAAACCTGTGGAACCCCATAAAATTGGGTCCTTAATCCATGAACTATTGGAATTTATTTACAAAACTTTTCTTAAACATTACATGAATATATTATCTCATACTATAGAATTAGAATTTATAATCCCTATTCCATGATGAGATACCTTTGAGCTATAATGTATCTTAATTAAAACTATCTTTAGATAGGTATATTTCCTCAAAAAGCATTTTATAAAAAAAAATGATTTAAATTAAAAACCGATTTTTTAAATTATTTTTTTTAAATAATTGATTTTTATCCACCGTGCTTTTGAGAGAGTGCTTATATTGGTTAAATGTGTTTTAAAATGGTTTTTAAGGGTTTTTCTGTACATTGGCCCATGCGCTGCCTATGGAGAGACCTGTGCTCACACAGAGAGAGCCATTGAAATCATTTGGGTTCCATACAGACAGATCAGCTTGTAGGAAAGGGTCTATAACAGAGGTTCTCAGACTGTGGTCTGTGGACCACCAGTGGTCCGTGGATAGTTGCCTCCAAGGTGTGCACCTGGGTGGCCGCACACAAGAGAATGAAGGGCCACCCACCTAATCAGTGGTGCCACACAGGCGTGGCACCACTAATTAGGTGCCTGGACCCTGGAGAAGATGCACATGTAAGGTGAGGTGGTGGCCTTGGGGGGAATAGGGGGTAGGTGGGAGGGGGTAGTGGGGTGAGAAGAGGGGATGGGGGGATTTTGGGATGTGCAGGGCTGTGGTGGCCAGAGAAAGAGGCATCTTTCCCCCGCTCCAGGGCTGTGGCTTCCAGGGAGAGACGGCCGTCCTTCCCAGCCTCAGCTCTGTGGCTGCTGTGGCGGGGGAGAGACCCTCCCTTCTTCCCAGCTGCAGCCTGGGGGCTGCTGCTGTGGGGGAGAGGGAGAGACCCCCCCTCCTTCCCAGCACCAGTTCAGGGGCTGCCGCAGCGGGGGGAAAAAGGGCACATCCATCGCATTAGAAAGGTAAGACTACTGATATTAAAATATGAGTTGTGTGCTTTTATTTGTAGAACAAATTTTTTAAAATTATTATTAAGGTTTTTTTCATATAGCACTTTTATCCAAAGCGCTTCACAGTAGTTAGCTAACGGTACAAACAACATTTGGAAAGATCATTAAGTGGTCCATTGAGACCCTCAGCAATTTTCAAGTGGTCCACGAGAAGGAACGTTTGAGAACCAGTGGTCTATAATTCATTTATTGCTGTGATAGCTGTCTTGTGTGACATTAGCAAAATTCAGTCACCATATCTGTTATCAATTTAAGATTGTAGAGGCAGAAGAATGCCTTATCCTCCAAATGTCTTAATTGTTTTGATACCGAAATACTTAGTCTTAGACATGCTGGTTCTCCCCTGCCACTGAAGTCTAAAAGTAGTGGTGAAGGAAGGACCAAGCACATTTCAGGGTTCCGAGGTAACTAGGTTCTTTGCTAGTGTATCCTTGATGCACGCAGCAGTTAGTTCCTCCCCATTTGTATGCTGTGAAGCATACAGCAGCAGTCATGTTATAATTGACAGTCACATTGCAGTTTCCTATTAAACTGCACCTCCCCTTTCCTGAGATCACTCCAGTTTGCACCAGTCTCCGATCTCCTCTACCTTCCTGGGGTCACTCTCAGTTGAGGTGCAGAGGTCTTATTCCCTACCCTGGGCTCAAGTTTTAAATTGTCCAGAATGGGGGTGAAGTCAGAGTAAGTAGGCAACGTGGCAAAAAATATTCACCCACTTCACCATCGTGGTTGTCCCCATCCCCACCACCACCACACCTGGGGCTTTCGAAAGACTTACCATTACACTTTTGAGACTTCTTTTCCATAATTCTGAAAGATTGTTTTTCCAGATCCGAAAGAGTAAAGCTGGTGTCTTGTAGAGTTATATGTCTAAGTGAGAGAAGAACCAAAGCAACTTTGGTCAGATGTTTTTCCCATGCTGAGATTTAGGAGTGACTGCTAATCACGTGCTGTGCCTGTGGTCTTCTAGTAGTTAAACTGCAAACATCGAAGACTGAAGATGTAGTTTCTCACCCTTGACTCTTCTTTTTCTCTTCCTCTTTGTGTACATTTAACTTTGTTAAAGACGAAAGACGGTCATATTCTAACAAAAATACCTGTGAGCTACCATATAAAATTGACTTTCTTCCGACAAGGATATTTAGTACCATTTGGGGAACTGTTTCAAACAAGTTGCTTCCGTTTAAGAGATTTGCTATGGATTCCAGACAAAAACAAGTATTAAAGATTTATTTTCTTTCTTTGTGGTATAAAACAGGTGAAACTGTGCACCTGGTAACAGACTGGAACCCAGTGCCGGATTAAGGTATAATCTAACTAAACTACAGTTTAGGGCCTCGCAATATGAGGGGCCTCTAAAAAAGACAAAACTGACTCCATTTCAAATTTTATCAAAATCAGTTGATAAATAGAGGAGATATGGGAAGAAGAAGATTCTCTCTAAATACAGACATTTTCGTACAAACCTGAGAAAAATATACACATCTGGCTATACAAATACCGTTACCCTTCACTAATTGTTCATAATTGACAAGCGCAAGACCAGGGCTGAGAGAAAAATGATAATTGCACTTGTAAAATTAGTATTTCTACAAGTAAGTCTGCTATTAGTTTCCTAAGCCCTGGTCTACGCTACGAGTTTAGGTCGAATTTAGCAGCATTAGATTAATTTAACCCTGCACCCGTCTACCCAATGAAGCCATTTTTGTCGACTTAATGGGCTCTGAAAATTGATTTCAGTACTCCTCCCCAACGAGGGGATTAGCACTGAAATCGATATCGTCGGGTCGAATTTGGGTTAGTGTGGACGCAATTCGATGGTGTTGGCCTCTGGGAGCAACCCCACAGTGCTCCATTATGACTGCTCTGGGCAGCACTCTCAACTCGGATGCACTGGCCAGGTAGACAGGAAAAGCCCCGCAAACTTTTGAATTTCATTTTCTTTTTGGCCACCGTGGCGTGAGCACGCAGAGCTCATCAGCAGAGATGACCATGGAGTCCCAGAATCACAAAAGAGCTCCAGCATCGACCAAACTGGAGGTACTGGATCTGATCGCTGTACGGGGGGGAGATGAATCCATGCTATCAGAACTCAGTTCCAAAAGATAAAATGCCAAAATATTTGAAAAAATCTCCAAGGGCATGAAGGACAGAGGCTATCACAGGGACCCGCAGCAGTGCCGCGTGAAACTTAAGGAGCTCAGGCAAGCCTACCAAAAAACCCAAGAGGCAAACACCTGCTCGGGGTCAGAGCCACAGACATGCCGCTTCTATGATGAGCTGCATGCAATTCTAGGGGGTGCCCCTATAACTACCCCCCACCTGTACATGGACTCTTGCAAGGGAGTCTCACGCAACAGGGATGAGGATTTTGGGGATGAGGAGGAGGGGGAGGTTGAAGATAGTGCACACCAGGCAAGCAAGAAACCGTTCTTCCCGAGAGCCAGGAAACAGTACCCTCCCAACCCGGGCTCCCGTACCTTGAAGGCGGAGAAGGCACCTCTGGTGAGTGTACCTTTGTAAATATAATACACAGTTTAAAAGCAAGCGTGTTTAATTATTAATTTGCCCTGAAGACTTGGGATGCATTTGTGGCCAGTACAGCTACTGGAAAAGTCTGTTAACCTGCCTGGAGATGGAGGGGAAATCCTCCAGGGACATCTCAATTAAGGTGATCTGGAGGTACTCCCAATGCCTTTGCAAAAGTTTCCTGGGGAGGGCAGCCTTATTCCGTCCTCTATGGTAGAACACTTTATCACGGCAGGCCAGTAGCACATAGTCTGGAATCATTGCATAAGAAAGCATGGCAGCATGTAGTCCCGGTGTTTGCTGGCATTCAAGCAACATCCATTCTTTATCTCTCTGTGTTATCCTCAAGAGAGTGATATCATTCATGGTCACCTGGTTGAAATAGGGGAATTTTATTAAGGGGACATTTAGAGGTGGCCGTTCCTGCTGGGCTGTTTGCCTGTGGCTGAAAAGAAATCATCCCCGCTGTTAGCCACGCGGTGGGGGGAGGGGTGAAGCGATCATCCCAGAGAGTTGTGTGTGTTGGGGGGGGGGTTTACTTGGGTTTTTGCTGCACGTTAACCCAAAAACATTAGCCCCTCCTTTTAAATGGCGAATGTGTCTTTTTCAATTTTAATCTCCTTTTTTCCTTCTGCAGCTGCAAATGTTCCAACGCTGCGACTAGCATCTCTATCCCAGAGGCTCGCACAGATAAGAAGGCGAAAAAAACGCACTTGCGATGAAGTGTTCTCTGAGCTCATGCAGTGCACCCAAACTGAAAGAGCCCAGCGGAATGTGTGGAGGCAGACAATGGCAGAGTCCAGGAAAGCACAAAATGAACGTGAGGACAAGTGGAGGGAGCTACAGGAGAGGTGGCAGAATCAAGAGGAAAGGTGGTGACAGCATGATGAAAGGAGGCAGGATGCAATGCTGAGGCTACTGGAGGATCAAACTGATATGCTCCGGCATATGGTTGAGCTGCAGGAAAGGCACAGACTGCCACTGCAGCCCCTGTATAACCAACCGCCCTCCTCCCCAAGTTCCATAGCCGCCTCACCCAGACGCCCAAGAACGTGCGGAGGGAGGGGCGAGGAGCGCTCCACCCCAGAGGATTGCCCAAGCAACAGAAGGCTGGCATTCAATAAGTTTTGAAGTGCAGTGTGGGCTTGTCCTTCCCTCCTCCCCCACCCCACCTTGTGCTTCCCTCCTCTTCCCACCCCTCCCAGGCTACCTTGGCAGCTATCCTCCTATTTGTGTGACAGATTAATAAAGAATGCATGAATTTGAAACAACGATGACTTTATTGCCTCTGCAAGCGGTGATCCATGGGGGGAGGGGGAGAGCGTTCACTTACAGGGAAGTAGAGTGAACCAAGGGGGCGGGTTTTCATCAAGGAGAAACAAACAGAACTGTCGCACTGTAGCCTGGTCAGCCATGAAACTGGTTTTCAAAGCTTCTCTGATGCACAGCGCGCCCTGCTGTGCTCTTCTAACCACTCTGATGTCTGGCTGCGCGTAATCAGCGGCCAGGCGATTTGCCTCAACCTCCCACCCCGCCATAAACGTCTCCCCCTTACTCTCACAGATATTGTGGAGCACACAGCCAGCAGTAATAACAGTGGGAATATTGGTTTCGCTGAGGTCTAAGCGAGTCAGTAAACTGTGCCAGTGCGCTTTTAAATGTCCAAATGCACATTCTACCACCATTCTGCACTTGCTCAGCCTGTAGTTGATCAGTTCCTTACTACCGTCCAGGGTGCCTGTGTATGGCTTCATGAGCCATGGCATTAAGGGGTAGGCTGTGTCCCCAAGGATAACTATCGGCATTTCAACATCTCCAACAGTTATTTTCTGGTCTGGAAAGTAAGTCCCTTGCTGCAGCTGTTCATACAGACCAGAGTTCCTGAAGATATGAGCATCATGTACCTTTCCCGGCCATCCCACATTGATGTTGGTGAAACATCCCTTGTGATCCACCAGTGCTTGCAGCAGCATTGAAAAGTACCCCTTTCGGTTTATGTACTGACTGCCTTGGTGATACGGACCCAAGATAGGGATATGCGTTCCATCTATTGCCCCACCACAGTTAGGGAATCCCATTGCAGCAAAGCCATCCACTATGACCTGCACGTTTCCCAGAGTCACTACCCTTGATGTCAGCAGCTCAGTGATTGTGTTGGCTACTTGGATCACAGCAGCCCCCACAGTAGATTTGCCCACTCCAAATTGATTCCCGACTGACTGGTAGCTGTCTGGTGTTGCAAGCTTCCAGAGGGCTATCACCACTCGCTTGTGAACTGTGATCTCATCTTGGTATTCTTGCACTTCAGGGCAGGGGACAGCAAGTCATGAAGTTCAATGAAAGTACCCTTACTCATGCGAAAGTTTTGCAGCCACTGGGAATTATCCCAGACCCGCAACACTATGCAGTCCCACCAGTCTGTGCTTGTTTCCCGGGCCCAGAATCGGCGTTTCATGGCATGAGCCTGCCCCACTGCCACCAGGATGTTCAAATTGCCGGAGCCCATGCTTTGAGAGAAGTCTGTGTCATGTCGTCATCACTCTCCTCACCGCGCTGCCATCGCCTCCTCGCCTGCTTTTGCAGGTTCTGGTTCTGCATATACTGCATGATAAAGCGCGAGGTGTTTACAATGCTCATAACTGCCGTGGTGATCTGAGTGGGCTCCATGCTTGCCGTGGCGTCTGCAGGACAGCAGAGTTGCAGGGGAAGCGGTGGTTGGATGAGCAGTTTTGCAGACCTACTGGACCGTCTGCTGCCAGGACACAACAGCTGAGCAGGCTGCACCCTTGCCGTCGTATGGCGAGACAAGAGCATCCGAGGAGAGTTGCAGTGGAAGCAGCCCTGTGAGACCACCAGGAGAGCAGAGTGGCAGCGGAAGCGGTGGATGATGATGGTCATATACAGGACCTGCGAGGTGAATTCATAGCATCAGGAGAGCAGAGTTGCAGTGGTAGCAGTGGTTTGATGAAGACGGTTAGCAGTCCTACTGCACCGTCTGCTGAAAGCAGTGTGGCGCCCGCATGGAAAAAAGGCGCGAAACGATTATCTGCCGTTGCTTTCATGGAGGGAGGGGCTACTGACGACGTGTATCCAAAACCACCCACGACAATGTTTTTGCGCCATCAGGCATTGGGAGCTTAACCCAGAATTCCAATGGGCAGCGAAGACTGTGGGAGTTGTGTTATAGCTACCCACAGTGCAATGCTTTGAAAGTCGACGCTAGGCTCGGTACTGTGGACACTCTCTGCCTACTTAAAGTGCTTAGTAGGGACACACAGAATTGACTGTATAAAATCGGTTTCTAAAAAATCGACTTCTGTAAATTCGACCTAATTTCGTAGTGTAGACATACCCTAAGTCAGCGTTTTGTTGGCCAGCTGCTACAGGTAAAATTCTGACTGTGCCTTCATAACTTATTTAAATAGATAAATAATCTCACCGCCGACAAAATTGGGGAAAATGTGAGGTTGGAGACAACAGTGTCGTGAAGCAATCCTACCAAGCTCATACTCGTATATTAGTGTGTTCTTTCTTCTTTTGATCTGTACAATACGTACAATTGTGTATTGTAGTGTGCACATCGCTTTCTGCTTATGCGCTATCCACGCTTCATGTGATTGAGTTTGCAGGTGATCGTCTTATGGACTTGGGTCGAGTGGATCTTAAGGAGGATAAATTTGTGTTGATTTCCCTCCGTCAGTTTTGGGAACCTTCACAGTTAATATCAGTGTGTGTTGATGATAGGATAAATAGAGGGTTTTGAGAGAAGTGAAGGAAGATGTACATATATATCAAAATATTCTGAGTATGTAGGAAGTTATTTCAAACTATGTGCACATATGATTTATAGGCTATTAAAGCTACAGAGAAGGCTGCTGAAAATGAAGATTATTATACAACTTCCTCTCTGTATATATGCAAATATAAAGTTTTCGTGTTTATATATTTAATGTTCTTTCTGTGAAAATAAAAATTTTTTTTATGGTTTGGGGCCTCTTACACTTGACATAGTTTAAGGCCTCAGAATATCATAATCCGGCCCTGCTGGAACCTAAACTATTGTTAAATGTTGTGGCAATGTTAATAGTTATGTGTTGGGTAACTTAAAATTGTAACATTCTAATAACCCTATCCAATTCTCACAACAGGCTTTTGGCCTGGTGTGACACTGTAATTTGTGGGGTCACTTTGACAGTTAAGGATTTTAAGTGGATGGTCCTGTACCTGTGTCTCCTCTCCTTTTAGAGCTCCATCTATGTTCCCTCTGCTGTGGTGCCCCTCCTCCTTTTGTCAATCTCTGCAACTGGGGATTTTTGGAGACCGGACAATTAAATAGCTTTGCAGCATCCAGGACAGAGCGCTCAGCACTGACTGCTGGTTTCCCCAGAGAGTTCAGTCTGCTTTTGATTGGAGCTTAGGAGTTTTTCTGGTACTGCAAAGTTCCGGATGGTTTAGTAAAACTCGAGATAGTCCCAATCAAACTGTAACAGTTCGCCACTATTAGCATTTACTGAAAGTGTTAAACATAGTCAGTTTGTCTTGTAAAACCTTATCGGTTTGGAGTATTATATTGAGAGAACTCTTCTGAAAACATTGTCTGCTTGGCTTTATCTCTCAGAGCTGCTGAGTATCCCAGTCGGACTACAAGACAAAGGCTCTGGAAATATCGCCCACTCTGAACATTAAAAAAAGCATTAGAAATTTGGTGTGTGAAAGTGGTGAGGGAGGCTGTAGTGCATATCCATTTTTCTCCACCTCCGGCCTTGCACCTTAACTCTTCCCTTTCCCATGAATTGACTGTCACCTCTCCTCACGTTAATAAATAGGCATGGAAACTGAGCAACTTTTGCCCTAGGGTGTTGAAGACCAGACATAACTAAAGCTTTTTGGTATTTATTGTGAGTATAAATAGTAAACTTTAATTTCCGGGGCTCTCAGTCTATAACTTTCACAAGCACTAAATTTGCTTAACGCCCTAGATTGCGGGGTGGGAATTAACCACTGCCAAGCTTCTTGTGGCTATTGGGTTATGGTACCTTAAGCTTGTATCTCTGGCTTTGCAGAAGACTGATATAGTAACAAATGGATAGAGTATGAAAGGAGTTTTGTGAAAGTCAATAAATAGCTGGAAGCTACAATTTAATAAGTATTTGGATATATCTGGGTCAGATAGTTTTTATATATTTTAGCTGTCTTAAAAGTGATAGATGGAGTTTAAATTCAGAGTCCTGGGGCATTAGATGTCAGGAGGAATAAGTGGAAGCAAGGCATTTGAAATCAATAAATTGCTTCTGGATCTGACTTAATACAGGCAGAATTTACAGCAGTAAAGATTGTGAAAAAGATATTGGAATAAAATAGTTTTAAATTACACGCTACAATAAAAAACTGTCCCGGACTCTTGTGAAAACGAATGTATGGAAATCAGCGAGAAAGCAAATCACCTTCTAACTGGTAGGCACAAAACAGTCTTATATGGAAAAAAATGTAAATTTATCAAGAATAGCTGTACTTTGCAGTATAACATAAAATACTTTTGTATCTTCGTTATATTGACCAAGGCATTTGAAAAAAAAAATTGGGTTTATGTATTTATGATGGGAGTTAGGTAGATAGCAAATCTGAGATTCCTTTTGATTTGCATGGAATTCATACTACACTTCAGAATCTTGATACATTGTTTTTCCTTCATGCTACCAGTCAGTTTAGGTCTTATCTATGCAGAAGTTTAGCTTTTATACCAGTTTAGATGTATTTTTATGTGAATATTCTTGTATTGGTTTAATCCTGTCTTCTGTTGGTTTAACTGCACAGCAAACTAAACCAGGTTTAAACTGATATGAATGTTCACACACACACAATTGCTCCAGTTTAAGTAAATGGGTATAAAATCACACTGTCAGTTAAACCGATGCAAATTTGTGCGTGGACCAGGCCTTAGGCACCCATCTGCTGTGGATAGGCCCTCGAGCTTTTGTATGGAATGAATGATAATTATTTATATCTCTCCAGATTAAATTTTCTTCTAGGTGAAACAAGAATGGGAAAAACAACCAACTAAGGTCATGTTAATTGGGAAAACAGAAGCACTGATTTGCGTGTGGCTTGTCAAGTGCATTACACAGGAGGGGCTTAAAATGATGATCTTAGATTACATTACAGGAGGGTACTCTTTCATAATTTTTAATAACTCTTCTTATTTACAACTTTGTGGAAGCATGAAAATGAAATGTGCATCCTTACAAACTGTATTTTTCCTTCACACTGTACGTACACTGGTGATTGTATGGTTGCTCAAGACTTGGTTACTGATTGTTTGGGTTTTTTGAGAAAAATGTGTGCATATAAAATTACATGGAGTTTGCAGACAAACTGGATTTATTTGCTCGAAGGTTGGGCCTGCCAGCCTCAATAGTGTCAATTTAAAGAGTGTTTTTGATCAGCCTTTTTAGAATTCTGATGTGTAAAATGTCACACAAAAGCAGAATCACGAGCAGTTTTAAGGAGATTTTCTTAATAAGAAAAGTCCTTCTTTTGTAACCTTATGCAAATCGAGCAGGTAAGTCTAGTTATCAAGAATTAGATCCAGTTGCTGTTCAGTGAGTATGGCATTGTTAAAGTGTGGAGAGGTTTCTAGGATTATCAGCAGCTATAGCACATTAACAAGTACTCCATCAAGGCTGACGGCTGTTTAGTCTGATCTATTATTATGTCAATAGGTTTTGTAAGACATACAGCTGCATTTTTCTGAGTCACATTTGTGCATTAGTAGGGGCTTATTGGAGTTAATTTTTCACTTGTTCTGGAGAAAATGTTTGAAGTGTTTAACTTTGACTCTCATTACTGCTGAGATGGCCAGATGCCTGAAGGGCCAATTTACAATAGTGCTCTAAAAATGTATTATAAACTTTGATAGCTATTGCATATCATTGATATGGCCTTGGAAATGATGATATCAAAAATACTGTGTCCACATGGATTTAAGGAATGTCTTTGTGTTTAAGGAACAAGTTTGGGAGTTGGGAGACCAGAGTTAGAGCCTCAGCTTCTCTACACAGTGACTTCCTCTGTGACCTCTGGCAAGTCACTTCAGTGCTGTGCCACACTTTCTGCATTTATAAGATGAGGTGAAGGGGTATTGAAGATAAAATACATTAATACTTGTAAAGTACTAGCTGGAAAATGTCATACAGGATTAAAATATTATTTTAGATATTTGGATTTCAATCTTACCCTAAACAGGAAATATAAAGGAACTTATACTGAGTACAGTAGAACCTGGAGAAAAAGAAAGCACGAAATCATATTGCATGTAATTTTCCTGGAAATATGAATAGGGGTCAGATTAGGGGGAAAAGGGGGTGGTACTTTTCCAAACTCTGCACATGAGAATTTCCAAAATTCTCATTCAATAGATTGTGCAGATATTCCCAATTAATTGTGTGGCTGCTTGGCTTTACGTGGCTCCTTAAACTTGGCTTCCATTTTGGCGTGGCTAGAACACACCCAAAGTTGGCTCCTTGATGGATGGTAAAAAAAAATAAATGACCCCCAAATATCACCCACTTGTGATACCAAAATGAGACATCACTCACAGTAAATTGCATTAATCTGTGGCCTTCCCTCTCCTTTCTTACATGAAAGATGAAATGTTAACAATATTAAAGTTTAAATCCTCACTGGTCATCTGAGTGAATCCGTCGCTGAGATGAATGGGGCAGTTCACTCTCTCAAACATGTTCCAGTCTCTTTGCAGACTCATCTTTGCATTTGTTACACTTGATTCACATTTTTTAGGTTTTATTCATCGCCTTGATAGCTAGAGACTTACTTTTATTAATGAAGACTGAGATTATAGAGAACAAGTCAATAGCTTCAGAAAATGGCATATGGGTGCCCATTGGCTATTTCTGAGCTCTGAGTATGAGGTATTGGCACTTTTCTGGTGGTATCATTACTCTCAGCAAGTCTTCATTTTGGGGGGGGACCCAAAACAACAACAAAACAAATGGAAGAAAACCTTCTGAAGATAAATTGATGGAATAATCAGAAATAATAGGTCTAAGATATGTGAAGTGGTTCGTTCATCTCACTGGGGTATTAACTTCAAAGTCTGACATATCAGTCATTGACATAGTTAATTTCACTGCTGCTGATTTTTAGCAGAAACACCCAGGTATTGTGGGTGAAGTTCGGGTAGAGTATCAACATTTTCCCCCACACCCTGCCTCCTAATGGTTGCTATGGTGATGCAGTATGGCACAGTGAAAATTACTATGCATGTACTACATCTTGCATCATGCTGACAAATCCAGGAGGGAAGGGAGGGAAAGCTAGATGGACAAGCTAATGATAGTGTGCCATACCCAGGGTACAGTTCAGACTAATGAGTAGTTATGTCACCTCTGCCCTCCAACCTGGGGTGCCCTTTACAATGCTTTGCTTCCATAGCTTCCAGCAGGGCCGTCCCTAGCTATTCTGGAGCCCTACGCAGCCCCCCCAAGGCCTCGGGGGTGGGGGTGGGTTCGGGAGGAACTGTCTCCCCAGCACTCACTGGTGGCGTGGCTGGGGCTGTGTCACTGCATTTCCCTCCACCGGTGAGTGCAGGCCCGGCCCTGCTGCAGTTCTCGGGCAGGAAGGGGCGGAGGCGGAGCAGGTCGGGGGCAGTGGGCTGGGTTGGGGCTTTTGGGAAGGGGTGGAGTGGGGGCGGGGGCCCTGGGGAAGAGGCAGGGAGGGGCTGGAGCAGCATGCAGTGGTGTACTTTGCATATGGGTAAGAATGGCCTTGGCTTCCAGCTTGGATTGCTCACAAACAGTCTCTAGCATGCAAGTCACTCCCGGTTATATCAGCTGTGTACTACAGCCTGCAAGCCACACCTTGGCTCTTACCAGCCTGAATTATACTGCAGAGTGACCCCAACATGCTCCCAGTCTCTCAATGTTTTGCCAGAAATGTATGTCCTATAGTGCTCAGCCCTCTCCTGGACAATACAAATTTATATAGGTCCATTATTTCATCAGTGGAAATAGTATGCATACATTTTTTGTATCCCAAATGGAGTTTCTCAAATACTTCAGTTTAAACACTGAGATAAAACAATAAAACAAGTTTATTTAACCACAGAGAGAGATTTTAAGTGAATACAGATAATGAAGCATAAAAATCAGAAATGGTTACAAGAAAAATAAAAATAAAACGCAACTAATGGCTAACTTAACAAACTATGCTGAATTCAAAGCATAGTTTTTCTCACCACATGCTCTCAACACTCTCACTGGCCAGACTTCGGTTTAATGGCTGCTTCCTTTGTCCCATCTTATCTGTGCTGTGAATCAGTGGACAGGGAGAGAGGGAAAGAGGGGTGTCTTGGGGTGTCTACCCTTTCTTTTTATAGTGCTGTCCCTCCCTTTGAGAAGCATTTTCAGCTGGGAGTAAAGGCAACAGGCAGTCTATGTGGAAGGGAATTCCATGCTGTTTCTTTGCTAATATGTAGATTATTGGCTCATGCCCCTTTTACTGCGAAAGAATGGCCACTTAGCAGGTAATGGGTTTCAGAGTAGTAGCCGTGTTAGTTTGTATCAGCAAAAAGAACGAGGAGTACTTGTGGCACCTTAAAGCTCATGCTCAAATAAATTTGTTAGTCTCTAAGGTGCCACAAGTACTCCTCGTTCTTTTAGCAGGTAATGGTTCATTGGCCTTGTTTACAACTGGTTGAAGCATCAGCCTGCCCTTTGTCTCTGAGGAACTGGTTTGGCCACTCCCCAGACTTGGACCATGTGTTAGTATTCCATACAGTGGAATCTTATAACTGTACTACAATGCTACCATGCACATTTTACCAGGACAATAATGTCCAGCTAATTGAGTTTTCAAATGATACCTCACAAGGCATACTTTGTCCAAAGATTATTACAATAGTGGACATAGGTGTATTCTATCACAGAAGACATGTGAGGTGTGTGAGAAATCTTGAGGCACATTCCTTTTTCAGATAGGAGACTTGAAAGCTATGGTTAGAGCCCTGCAAATCTGCGGATATCCACTTTCTATCCCTGGAACGTTTTTGCGGATAACCGCTTGGATGTGGATAAAAATTTTGTAGCCTCGCAGGGCTCTGATGGTAAGAGCCAGGCGGGCAGCTGTAAGGAACCACGGCATGGCCTCTCCACCTGCCCTGGGCAGGGGTTTTGGGGGGCAGGAACATGCGCCAGGGGCTGCTTGGGCGGGTGGATGGTCCGCTACCGCTCCCCACGGCTGCCCGCCCCGCTCTTATCATGGCCAGGCTGCAGCTCCAAGGACCTGCCCCCGGCCAGAGCTGGATTGGGGAGAGCCGTGCTGGCAGCTGTGGGGACCCTGCATCCCTTCACCTCTCTGGGCGGGAGACCTGGGGGGCAGGGACACAGGTCAGGGCTGCTCGGGCCTCCCGCCCACGTCAGGTAGAGGGTCTGCCACGGCTCCCCACAGCTGCCAGTGCGGCTCTCCCCGACCCAGCTCCAGTGGGGGGAGGGGAGGTGCCTCAGAGCCTCAGTCCAGCCATAGTAAGTAGAGCCCTACAAATGCTCTAATGTCTTCGGATAGAATGAGGATACACATTTTTATATTCACGCAGGGCTCTAGCTATGGTTGGTGCAGTATTAGTTCATTATAAAATATCTAGGTTTATAGGCAAGTAAGGGATTCTTGCGCCATGGGTGTTTGGGATCAAGTCAGGTAATATGCTTTGATTTTTTTAGGGTGTAAGCTATAAGGAAAGGGAAAAAGTTATATAGCTAGGGGAGAGGGAGATGTGCTTTGACTTGAAATGGGGAGTAGATGATATTTGGATACCAAAAGTAAGCAAGAATAAAGGTGAATGTTCACCCTACTTTCTCTTAACTGTAGCAATTTCTTTCCAGGAGCTGCTGGTGACTCAAGTGATTCTTTCAATTGATTGCTTGTGCTGAAACATTGATTGTTATTTAGTGTCTTCAGAACCCGACTATGCCCTTATCTGGGTGGTAAGCCTTAAAATTTAAACATCAGAACTTCAGAAGTCTCCTGCAGATAACTTGGTGTGAAAAGTCTGTATATTTAATAGTGGTGAGTGTTAGGGTAAGTTCAGCTATCCACTGCAGTTTTGTATGTTAAAAGCTGTTTCCAGCAACTGCCTGTTAAACTTATTCAATTCTGTTCCTAGGTTGAGTTCTGTCACCGTTCTTAGATGATCATACCTAAGTCCAATAAGTCCGATTTTTTTCTCTTATTTGTTTTGACCAGTATTTTACTTTGAAGGAATTGTTTTAAGAAACTTACAAACATAAATGCAGAAAATGGCAATGCTTTTCAGGTATTTCATTTGATGTTAGTTTTTTTTTATGAGGCTTATTGTCCCTAGGCACATTTCTGTGGCTTGGAAGGATAGTTGTGCCATCAATTTGGGGAAATAAGTGAGCTTATTATACTAGAGGAGTGGGGGCAAAATTCAAACGGGCCTTCTACACATAACATAGGATACTGTGGTTAGAGAAGGCTGTTGGCATTTCAATCAAAATGAAACAGCCTGGAGTGAAACCCTTTCCCAATCCTATAGGCCTCAGTTGATAATTGAAGATTTCTCCAATTTGATACAGTACAGAAAAAAGATATGTAGCTAAGTGGGATGCATTGCCAGTTGAATCTATGTCTGGAAGCAGTTAGGAAAGTTACTGAAACTCTGGGTTGTAGAGAGAATCTATCACAAATCCTCAGATAATTATGATACTGTACAAAGGACAAAGGTAGGCCCTAACTAGAGTAATGTTGTAGGTAATATTGGGCAGCAAAAATATTGAAGAATTTGATAGGGTACAAAAAAGGGCAATCTCTTACTGGATTGGAAGAGGTACAGGATGTAGTTACGCGAGTAGCTACACTAGTAGCAAGTGTTCTTACAGCTAAGGAATTGTACACTATTTTCTGTGGGAACTAAATGGAACTTCTTGTGATGTTTAAAGTGCAGGAATTTTAGATTTCTATTTAATAGTAGCCCAGTGTGCATCTTTTGTGAGCAGCCATTTTGTATTTTTATTATATTGTGGGATCAAAAAGCCTTGATTTTCCTTTATAAAAAGGAGTGAGGCAATAATAATCCATGCCCTTGTGGCATGTACTTTACAAAATACAACTAATAATCCATCAGTAGCTGCTGTATGTGACATTACTTATCCCTACTTACACACTCAAGCATGTGTTTTTTAAAAGCTTTTTCTTTTCTTAAAAAAAAAAATCACAAAACACTTGCTTGGGCTCCTAATTCAGTAGTAGGAATTGAATGGTGAGTTGCACAGAAATTTTGCAAATTCACATTTTAATTGGGGTGAAAAGATTATGGGAGAAACTAATTTAGTGCATAATAAACAGGTGTTTTATAGTCTGTTTTGATAAGCCTCTATGAAGCAATTTTTTTTTTAATGTTTGCAGAGGGCAATAGGATGCTTTGTTGTTAGATTTAGATCAAGTGGTTTGTTATGAATGGAATAACAAAAAATCAATGAGAAATGAAGTTAAGTTGACCTTTTTTTTTTTAACGTCATATTGCTGCTGATTAGAGACAAGTGGGACTGTATTGGAACATGTGCAATCTCAAATGTTGGTACTTTTGGCATAGGTTTATCTGTGCTTTTGGCATAGTCAAAATGTGTAGTACAACTTTTGAAGTGGAAGCTGACAGCAGTGTTTGAAGATTACAAGAAACTGCAGCCTGGGAGTTCATGATTACTTTTATTTTTAATTTTTAAAGCTGTAGTGGGAGCACAGTACAAAGTGAGAGTGCTGTTTCCCCTCAAGTATATTTTGGTTATTTTCTACATAAAAAGTTGGTGGTTGCTGTATACTGTGTGGAATTCAATCCATCTGAAGCCCAACAAATGTCACCCGTGAAGAAATTCCTGTGCTGAACAAAACGCTATTCAGAACTTCATTTATTTAAGAAAAGTCACTACACCCTCTCTAAAACTGTGTTTGATTTTTTAAAATCATACTCTGTTCTTTCCTCTCTGTCAACTGAAACTTTCAGTCTGGAGAAGAGAAGACAATGTTTGATGCTGCCACACAAGGATGAACCTTATGCCCTTCGGATGCCTCTGTCCTCTTATGTAATGATGTGTGATGGAAAGAATTCTTTCTTGATGCCTGCAGAGATCAGTTTGTACCCAAAAGCATGAGCGATAATATAATTCATATTTACTTTAAATAATCCTGATTTAAGCAAGAGTCACTGTGACAGAGGACCTTAGAAAGTTAGTAGGCATAAAAGGTGTGAAAGCTTTGGGTACTGTTTGAGGGTCTGGCTAGCTTAGTTAATTGGCAATATGAGAAAAAACCTAGATCATCAGTTCTTCAAGTGATTGTCCATGTGGATTCTTCTCTCTTGGTGCTCATGTGTCCTATACATGCAGGATTGGATTTTTGTGTCTAGCAGTGTCTGTTGGGGCAATGCCTGTACTCTAAGTGCCCTCATGCCTGCCCCTGCCCCTTCACCACCAAAAGCATAAATGGTGGAGGGGATACAACTGCCTGTCAGTTCCATCTTACCAGTTGTGGCAGCAAGAAGGAACCTCTACAGTGTCTGCATACTCTGTACACTATAATTCATTTTAGTCTTGTATATATTAGTTTGATAGTATAATTAGTGAATGTGTAGTTAATGTCGTTTTTCTTTTTGTGCCCTCTGGCAAAAAAAAAAATACGTAATTTTCAGTTAAACTAGACCCTACCTCCCTTGAACAGAGGTACTAGAGTGAAGGCAGAAGTTAAATCACTGGGATTTAAAACTTGTCGCTTGTGTGATGGTTTGGAGCCCATCAGTAATGGGTATCCTTTGTGCCTGCTGTGTCTTGGAGAAGAACATGTCCCAGGACAGTTGTTTTGCTTGTTTGTAGAAAGAGCAACCCAGAAAGTGAAGGGTTTCAGAGTAGCAACCGTGTTAGTCTGTATTCGCAAAAAGAAAAGGAGTACTTGTGGCACCTTAGAGACTAACCATTTTATTTGAGCATAAGCTTTCGTGAGCTACAGCTCACTTCATCGGATGCATAAAAGTGGAAAATGCAGTGAGGATGTTTTTATGCACACAGACCATGAAAAAATGGGTGTTTATCACTTCAATAGGTTTTCTCTCCCCCCACCCCACTCTCCTGCTGGTAATAGCTTATCTAAAGTGATCACTCTCTTACAATATATATGATAATCAAGGTGGGCCATTTCCAGCACAAATCCAGGGTTTAACAAGAACGTCCGGGGGAGTGGGGGGTAGGAAGGAAAAAACAAGGGGAAATAGGTTAC
The DNA here is from genome assembly GCF_965140295.1 of Lepidochelys olivacea. Classification (NCBI taxonomy): domain Eukaryota; kingdom Metazoa; phylum Chordata; order Testudines; family Cheloniidae; genus Lepidochelys; species Lepidochelys olivacea. The sequence goes on along the minus strand of NC_140412.1, from coordinate 109,180,671 downwards.
CTTGCATAATGACTTAGCCACTCCCAGTCTCTATTCAAGCCTAAGTTAATTGTATCCAATTTGCAAATGAATTCCAATTCAGCAGTCTCTCCCTGGAGTCTGGTTTTGAAGTTTTTCTGTTATAATATCACAACTTTCATGTCTGTAATCGCATGACCAGAGAGATTGAAGTGTTCTCTGACTGGTTTATGAATGTTATAATTCTTGACATCTGATTTGTGTCCATTTATTCTTTTACGTAGAGACTGTCCAGTTTGACCAATGTACATGGCAGAGGGGCATTGCTGGCACATGATGGCATATATCACATTGGTAGATGTGCAGGTGAACGAGCCTCTGATAGTGTGGCTGATGTTATTAGGCCCTGTGATGGTGTCCCCTGAATAGATATGTGGGCACAGTTGGCAACAGACTTTGTTGCAAGGATAGGTTCCTGGGTTAGTGGTTCTGTTGTGTGGTATGTAGTTGCTGGTGAGTATTTGCTTCAGGTTGGGGGGCTATCTGTAGGCAAGGACTGGCCTGTCTCCCAAGATTTGTGAGAGTGATGGGTCGTCCTTCAGGATAGGTTGTAGATCCTTGATAATGCGTTGGAGAGGTTTTAGTTGGGGGCTGAAGGTGACGGCTAGTTCTGTTATTTTCTTTGTTAAGCCTGTCCTGTAGTAAGTGACTTCTGGGTACTCTTCTGGCTCTGTCAATCTGTTTCTTCACTTCAGCAGGTGGGTATTGTACTTGTAAGAACGCTTGATAGAGATCTTGTAGGTGTTTGTCTCTGTCTAAGGGGTTGGAGCAAATGCAGTTGTATCGTAGAGCTTGGCTGTAGACAATGGACCGTGTGGTGTGGTCTGGGTGAAAGCTGGAGGCATGTAGGTAGGAATAGCGGTCAGTAGGTTTCCGGTATAGGGTGGTGTTTATGTGACCATTGCTTATTAGCACCGTAGTGTCCAGGAAGTGGATCTCTTGTGTGGACTGGTCCAGGCTGAGGTTGATGGTGGGATGGAAATTGTTGAAATCATGGTGGAATTCCTCAATGGCTTCTTTTCCATGGGTCCAGATGATGAAGATGTCATCAATATAGCGCAAGTAGAATAGGGGTATTAGGGGACGAGAACTGAGGAAGCGTTGTTCTAAGTCAGCCATAAAAATGTTGGCATACTGTGGGGCCATGCGCGTACCCATAGCAGTGCCGCTGATTTGAAGGTATACATTGTCTCCAAATGTGAAATAGTTATGGGTGAGGAAGTGAGACTAAAACTCTTCGTTAGAGAAGTTGATACAGTCCTCAAACTCCAAGAAGAGAGCTACACCAAAGATTTAGCATTGTGTCAGTCGTTCTCGAGCAGTGTCCCAGTGAGCTAAGATACTGCTTCGAGCTTCCAGATCACATCCTCTCATAAGCTCCATTTGTCCACCACTATGTTGATCTTTATGTCTGATGGTCAGAAAGGAGCACCATTCCAAGTGGGAGCCCAGGTGCAGGTGTCTATCCAAAGCACCTAGTAAGAGACTGAAGAGTCATCAGTCACGTGATTTGTCTCAGGCCCATACAGCAAAGTGCCACAAGGCTGAGCGAGTACATTCTGGTGTCCCAGTACTTGATTTCCAAGGTAGCATGTGGTACCTTCTAAATTAGAGGACTGCACACCTTCCATGCTGATCCCAACACAGAGTCCCTCAGTTAGTGTAGTGGTACCTTCCACATTGGTACCAACTACCTCTGAGGTGCCCATTGCCTTGGTACCAACTGTCTTAGTACCAAAACCTTATATGCTCCCAAGTGAGTTATATGTGGGCCTAGTTCAAAGTCACCTCTGAAAGACACAGAGGGGTGATTTGGAAAACCCCAAACTGTCAAATATCTGGTGCCTCAGCCTAGAGAGATGTCCTCTGTATCGACTAAACGTAAATACACACTGGGTATACTGGACACGACATTCCCCTCCGCCCCCTCCCCCTCTCTACCCCCCCCCCGATTATTTAGGAACACCTCCAGAATGTTGGTGGTATTTGTTGATAGAATTAAGGGATAACCTACATCTCTACAGAGGTTATGAGAAGCAAATGGAGGAGATAAAAACACACAAGGGAGAAGAGGCAAAGTGGTGAGTAGAGCTGCTTGACTTCCATGTTCTGTTTCCTGTTCCGTTGGTCTCATGTACTGGGTCTCTGGCTCTTCTGTCAGCAGGCTGGAGATTTTAAAGTGGTTTTGTTCCAGTGTACCTCAAGAGACTGCTGGGCAGGCAGCAGGCTGAGAGCTCCCTCCTTTTCCTGGCCCAGCTACTCTATGGAGAGTGAAGATGCTAGGGGCGAGTTAAAGAAAAGAATGAGCTAGCGGTTCTCAAACTGTGGATCGGGACCTCAAAGTGGTTGCGACCCTGTTTTAATAGGGTCACCAGGCCTGGCGTTAGGCTGAAGCTCAAGCCCCACCTCTGGGGCACGGGGAGGGAGGGCCTCAGGCTTTGACTTCAGCCCTGGGTGGCAGGGCTCAGGTGACAGGTCCCCTGCCCTGGGCTGAAGCCCTTGGGCCCCCTTCCTTGGGCAGCAGGGCTGGGGCTTGGACTTTTGCCTACCTACCCAGGGCAGTGGGGCTCTGGCGGGCTCAGGCTTCCATCCCCCGTCCTGAGATCGTGTAGTAATTTTTGTTGTCAGAAGGGGGTCACACTGCAATGAAGTTTGAGAACCTCTGAGCTAGTCTGAAGGCACCAGTAAGTGGATACACAGCAAGGGGTGTGTCTGTGTCTGCAGAAATGTGGGAGGAAAGTTTGCTGGGAATAGCAGAAATGTAATTAGAGAGATCAGATGTTGGAATGAGAGCTGTGGAGGAACCCATAAATGGGTGACAGCTGTAAAGGGTGGGATCAATGAGCTAGAAGTGGGACCAAGAGTGGGTGAGATCCATACATGGAGGACAGAGAGGGCTGGAGCATGACACACCGAAGCAGGGTAATTTGAAGAGCCTCAACAGGGCAAGAAAATTAGAAATGAGCAGGACAACTGGAGAAACTTGGGATGGGAACAGTAAGAGGAAAAGAAGGGGAGACTCGGGGTGCCCCGGGAAAGAAAGGCAACTACCCCGGAAATTGCCACAGAAGAGTCTCCTCCTGAAATGTGGAAACTTAAAAATATGCCTATTTTCCAGCAGGCCCTAGTTATGCAGATTTGTATAAAGAGTTATAGAAATGTCATGCAGATTTGACTTCAGGATTTTTTAGTGCACAGTGTAGGCAAATCTGGGGGTGAGGCCTCTGCAGAGAGGAGGTGGATTTTGAAGAGGTGAAGCAGAGTTGTTACTTCTCAGTGACAGGCCCATGCTGGTCCTTGCTTCTAGATTCTTTATAGTGATATTCATGTTTTATTTTGGTGGTCTTTTTTTAAAATACCCTTTTATATTGTGCCTGTTTGCCTCTGTAGGCCCAAGCAATTGATTTGATATCTGCAGCTTTATTTTCACATGACACTGTGTTACTGCAGGCTACTTAAGATAGTTGTGCTGATTCATAGTTTATAAAGGAACAATAATATAAACAAATGTTAGAATTTTTTTTTAATTATATTTGTGCTGTTTGTTGGTATATTGATGATTCAGATTTTTACTATGTTACCCTTTTTGCATTGCATAATACTCTCAATTTATGTTTTCCAGAATGTCCCAATTAAGTTAGCTGTATTCAGAGGTTTCCATGACCTTTAGTATTCTTTGTACTCTGTTGTTTTGCAAAGTGTGTGATAGATGTGGTTTACTTCCAGTGTAGCTTTTCTTTCATGGAAAAGATGTCACAATGCAAAAATAAATAAATAAAATAAAAATCAGTGGTTTTGAGTTATGCTTTTGAGCTTAAAAATAAAGCTCATTTGACATTGTTGGTGGGTTATTTGTTACTATTAGAACATAAAAAAGGCTGGTTTTAGGTAGCTGATTACCTATATCTGGTCAGCAGTGAAATATTGATGGGCTGAATTTATTTAAAAAAGAAAAGAATTAAAATGTGGAAAGGTTTGACTTCCTCTTCCCCCCAGCTTAGAGAATGTAACTTTTAAAGCAGCACTGTGTTGGAGACATGACTAGTCAAGTTACTCTGCTCAACCCTCCAAAAAAATCCATGATAGATCAACATCAGACCTGAGTGTCTTGTAATGAATCTGCAAGAAAGCATGGAATGAAAAGCCAAAGAAAGTTCCAGTTCTTTGAGTGATTATCCATATGTATTTCACTCTTGATGCACATGTGCACCTTGTACTCAAGATTGGAATTTTGGGGTCAGCAACTGGGGCTGTGCCTTGAGGATCCTCACCCATCCTCCACAGTGCATTAAGGGCAGAGCAGGGCCAACCATCCATGGCTGTGAGATGGAACTGTGAGAAGTGTCTCTATCTCTTGCCCACTTGTGATCCTAAAACTCATTTTTTGGACATGGTTATCCCTTTAGTGTAGTTTTAGTTGTAGTTAGTTAATGTAGTATAGGTTTTTACATTAAGTTTCAGTTTGGGTAATTGTATCTGTTTGTTTTTTTCAGCCCTTGTGTCTAAACAAAAATCTCCAGGGTTTAAGTATCACCTCTTATATGAGATGGCTCTGTCCCTGAGTGATACTCATATAAGATGTCTGTTCTGCATTGCTGAGGAATGTTCAATTTGCTGTTTGTTTTCTAAACAAACTTAAAAAGTGAGAAGCTCATCTGAAACTTTTTCTGGAGGAAATCTGAGACCTGCTTCTGATATCTGTATAAATAAGACCCCCCCCAGATCTGAGCAGTCCTCCTCCAGAAATGCCTCAGTAAACTCAGTGGTGAGTTCCTGGGCTCCTGCTTCCACAAAGTATTCCTCAGCTGTTCCTGCTCCCAAGTTCTCATTGGCGGCTGCCGGGTAGGACACAGCACTGCTCTTTGAAAGAGTATAAATGCAGATCACTGTCTGAGGGACTTACCAACAAAAAGAGGTAAAGATCAACTCTTTCTACCTCAACCAAGGATAGCACGAGTCCTGAGTTAGGTCTCTGGTGACAGAAAGACCCTCACTTCACTCTACGGTACTGGCTAAAGGTCAGCCTCACGCTGCCTCCAGTGTGAAGACTATAGGATTACATCCAGGGCTCTTGGTACCAGCACCAGGGTTTTCTGTACTGATACCGACTTTTCTATACCAACATAGTCTTCAAAATCTACTTCAGTGCCAATGATTTCTAACTTGTTGATCTGGGTAATGACATTTTAATCAATGGTTTTAGAGTAACAGCCATGTTAGTCTGTATTCGCAAAAAGAAAAGGAGTACTTGTGGCACCTTAGAGACTAACCAATTTATTTGAGCATGAGCTTTCATGAGCTACAGCTCACTTCATTGGATGCATCCGATGAAGTGAGCTGTAGCTCACGAAAGCTCATGCTCAAATAAATTGGTTAGTCTCTAAGGTGCCACAAGTACTCCTCCTCTTATTTTAATCAATGTGATCCATGCTACTGGAAAATCTATCAGTATCCTCCTTCCCAGAGTCGCTGCTGTTATCTTCCGTTGTGAAGATACTCTTGGCACTGACCACCGGTATCTTCATGGTACCGGGTATGTCTGCACTAAAGGCAAGGGATCTCCCTATATCCTGCCCTGAGACTGGAGCAAAGTCTGCTCCTCCTGTGTAAGAGGAATATTTCTTCTAATCTTTTGCTTTAAATAATAATGGGGAGGGATCACCAATGTGTATCCTGAAACCCCATTCACACATCCACTTTGCCCCAGATAGGGATTCTAGGGTTTCAAATCTAGCACAATAAGCACTGGGAATATAAGGAAGGACCTCCTATCTAGTATCCCTCACTGGGGCCATATCTCACTTAACTATGGTTCACACTATTGGGGATACTGGGTATTCTGGGGTGCACAACATGCCAGAAAACTCTCCTCCTCTGTCCTGTCAAGTGTCAGATCACCCTCCACAGTAAGATTCCTAAGAATTCGCCAGTATCAGCCTTCCCAGTTATCTCACGCTGAACGTCTATAAATGCAGGCTTTTGCTGAAGAGCAGCACCAGCCTACTGAACTACACTTAGCTGCCATTTCTTCATCATCACCTGACGTAGTAGTGATCCCATCTACACCATCTCATTCCAGCTGTTATAAGGCCTTTCAGGACTTTCATCTGAGGATGGCAGATGAGGTAGTGAAATGCCAGTGGAGGTAGTGTAAGAAAAATCACACAATCCGAGACCGGTAGGCCACATGACCTCTTACACATTCATAACTCAACATGACAAACTTCCCCTTTGTTGTATGCAAAGTGGTTGAAGCCCATCTACTGCCCAAGCAAGCACCACATAGACATGACAGCCCAAATTCCTCTAGAATTCCTATTGCCATTACATTTGTGGAAGAATCCCAATCAGGTGTGCAAGGCTTCTCCATTTTCTCTGCCTCTACCCATGAAAACATTAGAACAGATGTGTCCAGCCTCAGATGGGGAACATATCTGGACCAACAGCACAATCAGGGCTTGTCCACCTTCATAGCAGTGTCCTAGAATGCAGGTGATTCGTTTGGCTTGTGTTACTTTTTTTTTTTTTTTTTTTTTTGCCCTGTGATTGAGGGCATAACAATTTAGATAGTACAGACAACACTAGTGTGATGTTTTTTGTGAACAGGCAAGGAAGATCCTGGTCTTCCCTTTCTGCCAGGAAGCTGTCCAACTGTGGAATTGGTCCATCCATCACCAAATTATACTCAGTTCTACATGTCTGGGTCTGCAAAACACTGTAGCAGATAACTCATGTAACTATGCTTATCATTCCAAATGTATTTCACAAGTAGGATCACCCATACATAGACTTGCCATTGAGAAGAAAAGAAAGTGTCTCTCCCTTTGCTCCACAGAGTGTTGGAGCCCTGGTTCTTAGACACATTCTTTATCCCTTAATCTCCTGCGTGGCTGTATGCTTACACTGTGAACCCTCAGATACCATTGAGGGGGATCAGATAAGAGTCTGCAGAAATTATTTGTATAGCACCAGCTGGGCCTAGGCATTACTGGTACCCGAAGCTCCATGAAACTCTTGATTCAACCTCCAATAACATTACCTCTGAGTCCCAACATAGTTTCCTAGCACAAAAGGTAAAGTCTCCATCCAGACTGTTGCTATCTCAGAGCCTGGATTCTGGCTAGTTAACACAGAACTTGTTCAATAGATATGTGGAACATTCTGATACAAAGTAGAAAGGATTCTACCAGAACAGCTGGTGCAGCCAAGTGGAAAAGATTTTCTGTTTAGGCGAAACAATGTAACCTCTCTCCCATAGAGTCTGGAACCTTTCTCTCTTAGTTTCTCTCATATTTTGGAGTATCTTGTCATTAAAAGGCACAGTGCTTTCTATAAGCTCTATTAGAGTTCACCGAAGCAGCTCTGTCAGCACACCATCCACCTATATAGGGTCATACTATATTTTCACACCCTACAGTGGCTACATTCCTTGAAGGCCTAATGTATGCTTCCACTGTTACAGGAACACCCTCTGTCCTGGGATCCAGTGTCATCCTAGTTGTATTGATGGCCTTTCCCCTGTGAGCCTACAGGCTAGTTGCCAGCTAGGAAGATATTATTTATAAATATAATTTCTGAAAGTTTATTTTTTCAGGTAAATTTCAAGAGCTATTCAGTAACTTGACACAGGTGTGCACACAATGAATTTCTTCAATATGTATGCGCAATACGATGGAGGGATGAGGGGAAAATACAAGGGCAAAAGTATTTCTAAACTAGGTTGTTGTTTTGATGAGAAATGGCTTCCACTCTTTGTTTAGTATGTACATATAACGTAGCCACATTGCATAACATGAGCATTAACGAGAAATAAGTGAGGGTAAGAAAAGATAGATAAAATAGCATTGTAGGGAGAGGAGAGGCCAAAAACTTTACTTCCCTAAATTAGTTGGTCGCCTCTTCACAGAGCTACCCACTGATTATGTACTGGTAGAATATGAAACCTACATAAGAACTAAGCTGAATATTTTTTAAAATATACAAATCAAACCAACACATTTCCAAAATACAAACTGTAATATTTCACTGTATAGTTAGTTGTAAACCCCAACTAGGAAGTTATAACAGTCCCAGAGTCCAAATGTCTGTCTTAGGGACTTATGTGTGCCTCATGATTTTTAATGTATTTATCCTCACAACACCCCTGTGGGGCAGGGATTATTATCCCCCATTTTATAGATGGGGATCTGAGGCACAGAGAGACTAAATCACTTGCTCAGTCATACAGGAATTCTGTGATTGAGAAGGGATTTGAACCCTGATCTCCCAAGTCCCAGGCAAATGCTCTAACCACTGGACTTTCCTTCCTCTGAATAAAGAATTCTCAGGGGTTTTTTTGCCATGAAATATGGTTACATAATAGTTCTCTTCTGACAGTGTGTGTCAGTTGTCTCCCAAGTGCATTTGTACCCCAAGTGCATGATATTTATTCTGTCAACCTCTTGTTATATAATACCCAATAGTTCTCATGTTCAGAGAAAAGTGTTATGCATTTGGAGATAAGTTATATTCATAGTTTGTACTATTAGACGTAAGCACATTTAAAGTACTTTGAAACAGAGTTGTGGCAATGTTTTATTGCATAAAAACGTTGAATTAATTTTTTAACACATTTGGGCAAAGCATTTTTAAATAACAAAATACTGTTTATTGGCCATTGTAGCTGATGACCTGAAAATGTACTTGAAGTTTGTGGCGACTTCTAAATAGAAAAATATAAATTGCTGTGGAATAGTATTCAAAAGCTATTATGTGTTTTTCAGATGCTCTCTTCAGTTGATGAGAGCCAGGAGTTTTTGTTCATCTTTTCCTTGCTTTCAAAAGTCAGTCCTTCTTTTCCTCCTCCTTTTTTGTTTTTGTTTTTTATTTTTGTTTGTTCAAGTTACTGGCCTTAATACAATTGCAAATGTACTGATATTTACATTTAAGGCAAGGATAGCATGCTCATGAGCACTGAACTGTTGCTCACAGAACAAGTCTAAATGTAAATATTATGTAAACCAGAAGCATTCTGAGTTTGAAGAAAGGTCCGTTAGGGTGTCCCAATATGTTTTTACTTCAGTAATAGACTGCATTTCAGCCTAGTGCTGTTTCCAGTCTGTTAATTGACAGGGTAAATGCTTGCTGCTGGGGCATTTGATTAAGCCTTCACAGATTTCAAACAAACAAAACCCCCAACCCTTGTTGCAGTCCCTTTAGAGATGAGCTTGAATGGGTTATCCTGTGGCCATTTGTTTGATTTCTTGGAATACATTGTATTTGAACCTGAAAAGGATTTTAACATCCCAGAACAACTTAACTATGGAGCCTCTATTAATAACACTGATTAAAACAAAAACCTCTCCTGAATGTTTTCACTCATTTTACACAAATAAAAAACAGTTCCTATTTTACATATTATTTGCGTTTTGGCTACTTCCTGAGGTTGGATGAGTGACAGTTAACTGAAAAGTGGAATAATTCTCTGTAGAGGCAAAGGCAAGATTGCAGATGCCTACATATTTTTAGAGTTTGAGATTGTATTAAGTGTAGCTAGGGGAAGGAAACTTTTTATATACGGACAGGTAAATACAGATATACATATATAGACACATTTTAAAATCATTGCAGGCTTTAATTTTTTGCTTTTTTTTTTTTTTTTTTTTGCTTTTGTGAGCTGTCACTTAAATTAGGTAATCTAAAAACTACACTTTGACTTAAAACAATTTTGCTCCATTCATTACTTGTATTGCTTTAAATCCTTTTACAGTACTTCAGTTTGGCTCAAGATTTGCTGAAAGCTAGTACCAAAGTGTGACACAAGCTTTCTGTGCCTCACTGATACAACACTAAACAGTCCTGATTAGTGCCAGAGCATTGGGAATGTGAAATGGCTTTTCTGATGCTCCCTTGGGCTTGCTCAAGGAGTTTCTTTTAGAAAATGAAGTGTTACTCTCCTAGTGACCTCATATCATTTAGATTCTGTGGTATTTGCCAATCAGTTGAAAACCAGGCGGAGAGAAAACATTCACTGGGTAGAACCTGGAAACCAGTTTCCCAGAAATGCACAGTATTTTTTATTTCCTGCATTTGTTTTGGAAGGCTAAATTTTGTATTAGATGACAAGCTAATTCTCCTTAATTAAAGTTTGTTTAAAATCTTTATTTTAATTGCAGAGGAAAAATACTGTGTTCATGCCACATGTTAGAGTGCCTCGGAGGATAACTTCATGATCCAACACGATGTATTTAGCTATCACAAGGCTGTAAAGAAATGTACCAAGAAATTTAGCTCTGGGCTGAAAACTATAGGCATAACTAAGGGTGTGCTCTTAAACCTTTAGTCTAAAATTTGCTGGAAGTTAATGATAAAATAATTAAAATGTAGCCAATTCTAATAATCAGTGGAGTTTTTCCTAAATAACTCACTCTGAATTTTCTCTCTACTGTAAATATTTATGCTTGCTTAAGCCTAGGTTGTTTACTTTATAGCAATGTTACACAATAAAATTGAGATGACAACTCTTGCCTCCATGCCAGTGATGCTAGTCTCCATGAGCCACTTGTTTACATTTTCAAACAAGCACCTTCCTGATTTCTCTTGTGCTGCCCTCATGCATGGGAAGTGCTTCTAAAAAAACTTCTGTAAAACCACCTCATTGTCTGCCTTCAACTCCCTCCTTTTAAACTCTCTTCTGCTGTGAGTCCTACCAAAAAATTGACAGTGGTTAGACGGTGTATTGAAACCACTGCCTATCATAGTAGCCAATGTTGTCTCATTATTTCCTTGCGCTCCCACTGTCTTTCTGTTTATACCTACATTGTGTGTTTTGTCTTTAACTTGGATTTGTAAGCTCCTTGGGGCAGGGACTTCTTATTTTTTATATAATATAGTACAGTAGTTCATGACTGCAAGAGTAAGCAATATTCATGAAATTTCCAAAACTATATTTATGGCTTGATTATTGAAACCTTATGAGAACAGTCCACTTCTTAACAAAAGGTTAAATCCAATCTCTTTAGTGTGATATAGTTCCAAGTTTGAGCTGCAATTCTTTAATGCACCCTTCTGTCTCTTCTGTCCTCCAGACAATGCCGCAGAAGCAGACTTGTGGCTTCTTAACAGTTGCACGGTAAAAAGCCCAGCTGAAGACCACTTCAGAAACTCAATTAAGTAAGTTGCAATCTTTTTTTCCAAAGAAACCCAGTAATGTTTATCAGTGAAAAGTCTGTGGTTTTAAAGGATACCTATTTTCAATCAAAAAGTAAATCCTCCCTAGTGCAGAGCAGAGGAGAAATGTGAGTTTGAGTTTAATGATGATCTGCACTCATCCAGCTGGAATAGATTTGTGATTGGTAATGTGGTAATTTTCTAATAGCTGTTTTGGGGATTTGTAAATGTTCAATAGTGCACTCACTGGGGGGAGACAACCCTCCCATTACTGCGTAATCCAGGAGTTTCCATATTATTTTTCTAAGAAAGATTTTACAGTGTTTTCTTAAATAATTAATTTTTTTTTAAAGTGGTATGAATGACTAACCATCTTCCTCCACCCCATTTTTTAAAAAATGACCATCAACGTGTTCCTTTAATTAAATAAAATGTGTGCTGCAAAACATTTAGAACTATACATTTTTGTAATACTTGCATGCAGAGGTATTGCATGGCGGGATATGCGGGGTCTCGTGCCCTCCCAAATTTGCTGCTTGGCTTGTACTGAGCATGCTCAGTAATACTGCCGAAGCCAGCTGCCCTCACTCTGCACCATTGCTATTAGCAGGTAAGGGTTGTCTTTGCTTAAATGTATTTATTATTAAAAAGAGTGAACTGAGGGCCTGTGTTTACATACAGAGCTACAGTGGCACTGGTGAAGCTGCATTGCTGTAGCGCTTTAGAGAAGATGCTCCTAAGCCGATGGGAGAACTTCTTCCATCGGTGTAGTTAATCCTCCTCCCCGACAGGCTGTAGCTATGTAAATGGGAGAAGCTCTCCTGTCGACACAGCAGTGTCTACGCTGGGGGTTAGGTTAGTATAAAAAATCCACACCCCTGAGTGATGTAGTTATACCTATATGGGTCTGTAGTGTAGACCTGGCCTGAGTGTACTATAGTTAACATTGAACTAGTCTTCTGAAAGTATATAGTATTGTTGTAGATGTGTTGGTCCCAGGGTAAAGTCAAAAGACAAGCCTGAGAGATTAAATGCCTTAACTTTGCTAGATACTTAAAACCATGGGCTGGATTTATGGTTTATTACACCAATCTATAACCCACTTAAATCCCAACCCCCAGCCTTTTTTTCCTTCCACCCTATGACTGGAGAAGTGTTAACAGACCACTTCACCTTGAATGGTTCCTTGAAATATGTATTAACTGCTTATGCTAAACACTCTGTTCTGCCTTATATTTAGCTCTGTCACTGATGTTTCCCAGACCTGAAGAAGAGCTCTGTGTAAGCTCAAAACTTGTCTCTCTCACCAACAGAAGTTGGTCCAATAAAAGATATTCTCTTGCCCACCTTGTGTCTCTACTCTTCTGAAAGACATTTTATTTCAATATATAGCATGTCCTGTCAGTGATGCAGAAAAGTGGCTTGTGGTAGACGACTTGTTAGCTTTTGAGTTCAGCAGAAGTATAGCTTTGATAAGAATAAATGGAAAACCTGAACAGTCACAATTGTGGTGTGTCCAGTGTAAATAAAATGTGTTGTCCTCTATTATTCATAGATCTTACCTTTACTAAACACTCACGTGGATGCTCATGGAATGATTCGTTAGGTGTGACACGTAGCTGGCTGATGATTGTTGAAAATCTAATTGGCAAGATTTCAGAGTAACAGCCGTGTTAGTCTGTATTTGCAAAAAGAAAAGGAGTACTTGTGGCACTTTAGAGACTAACCAATTTATTTGAGCATACACTTTCGTGAACTACAGCTCACTTCATTCATCCATGATGAAGTGAGCTGTAGCTCATGAAAGCTTATGCTCAAATAAATGTGTTAGTCTCTAAGATGCCACAAGTACTCCTTTTCTAATTGGCAAGAGACCCCTAATTCTTACTAAGCAGCTGGCACATTTTTGGGGAGAGACAGAGAGGGAGTTGTATTGAAACTCTCTGCTAGCAGTAGCAGCTTCCCAGTGCTGTACCCTGGAAGAGAAAAAATTTGCCCATAGTAGGTGGAACAATTAAAATAAAAAGATTCCTCCTGTACCCAACAGAGAAGTTAATTTCCTGACTGCCAATGCAGCGCACTGCAATAAGGTTAGCTTTTTGTGTTGCCAAGAAGAACTCTGTTTCCAGAATACCGGTGGTTAGTGTGCTTTGGGTAATAACTATACCTGAATTTCCCACCATCCCTCCCCCCTGTGGTTCCGTCCAGCAGTTACCAGTCAGGTTTCAGACCTCTAGCCATCACCTGTCTCTGAGCAGGGGCCCTTGTCCCACTCCAGTCTGACCACGGTGTTTTAAGGCTGCACGGCCCCCTTACACTGTGATATCATCAGCATGCCAGTCTGTTTAAAGGCCAGCACCTGTGCTTTGCTTTTGCTCTGGGGGCTATGAAAAGTGTATTGCCAGCAATTACAAGTTGCCACATAGCTCTTTCTAAGTAAGCACATTTATTCGTAAGGTACAAGCATTACAGAGAATACATGTTAAGTAAACAAACAATAAATAGATTTAAACATACACTAAACATACTAGGAGTCACCCATCAGTCTTATGGGGCCCTAGTAGTCCAAAGTCTTTTCAATACTTCAGTAAGGGTTGGGGTCCCTTTGGACAGAAGATCTTGTCTGTTTGGTGAATCAGAAAGTGGGCACTGTCAGTTCAAGATAACTATTTTATACCGAAAGCCCTTCCTTGTCTGTTAAACTCTGAACTAGTATATGCAGACCACCCCAGGGTGTGGTACCTCTATAGAGTTGTTTAGTCTGTGACTTGTTTTAATCACCCCTCACTGTTTTTAGGTCTTGTAGGAGCGGTGGTAAGCCTCCTCTATGGAGTAGGACACAATCATACATAAACCATTATGGTCCCTAAAGATATTGCACGTAATTGCAATATCTGTAACATGGCAGTTAATGTGCATTGGATAATAATCTTGTGTTGGCCAACTAAAGCTAACTAAAGATAACTGATTCTGTGGATGAAGGGAAAGCAGTGGACGTGTTGTTCCTTGACTTTAGCAAAGCTTTTGACACTGTCTCCCACGGTATTCTTGTCAGCAAGTTAAAGAAGTATGGGCTGGATGAATGGACTATAAGGTGGATAGAGAGTTGGCTAGATTGTTAGGCTCAACGGGTAGTGATCAATGGCTCCATGTCTAGTTGGCAGCCAGTATCAAGCGGAGTGCCCCAAGGGTCGGTCCTGGGGCCGGGTTCAGTATCTTCATAAATGATCTGGAGGATGGTGTGGATTGCACCCTCAGCAAGTGTGCAGACGACACTAAACTGGGAGGAGTGGTAGATATGCTGGAGGGTAGGGATAGGTTACAGAGGGACCTAGACAAATTGGAGGATTGGGCCAAAAGAAATCTGATGAGGTTCAACAAGGACAAGTGCAGAGTCCTGTACTTAGGACGGAAGAATCCAATGCACCGCTACAGACTAGGGACCGAATGGCTAGGCAGCAGTTCTGCAGAAAAGGACGTAGGGGTTACAGTGGACGAGAAGCTGGATATGAGTCAACAGTGTACCCTTGTAGCCAAGAAGGCCAATGGCATTTTGGGATGTATAAGTAGGGGCATTGCCAGCAGATCGAGGGATGTGATCGTTCCCCTCTATTCGACATTGGTGAGGCCTCATCTGGAGTACTGTGTCCAGTTTTGGGCCCCACACTACAAGAAGGATGTGGATAAATTGGAGAGAGTCCAGCGAAGGGCAACAAAAATGATTAGGGGTCTGGAACATGTGACTTATGAGGAGAAGCTGAGGGAACTGGGATTGTTTAGTCTACGGAAGAGAAGAATGAGGGGGGATTTGATAGCTGCTTTCAGCTACCTGAAAGGGGGTTCCAAAGAGGATGGATCTAGACTATTCTCAGTGGTAGCGGATGACAGGACAAGGAATAATGGTCTCAAGTTGCAGTGGGGGAGATTTAGGTTGGATATTAGGAAAAACTTTTTCCCTAGGAGGGTGGTAAAACACTGGAATGCATTACCTAGGGAGGTGGTGGAATCTCCTTCCTTAGAAGTTTTTAAGGTCAGGCTTGACAAATCCCTGGCTGGGATGATTTAATTGGGGATCGGTCCTGCTTTGAGCAGGTGGTTGGACTTGACCTCCTGAGGTCCCTTCCAACCCTGATATTCTATGACTCTATGATAAAGCAATGACAGGATCTTTTCCACTTAAGTTGTGGCTATCTTTCTATTCCAATTACCATGTACCAGAATTGACGATACTGAGCGGGTGTGTTACTGAATAAGCTGGTGAAAGAAAGAGGGGCTTAACAAGGATGAACGATAAGAAACATTTCCCGTCGTTTCAGGTTTTTTCTTTGCTATATTAATGAGCTCGATTTTGTTTGTAGCAGCGGCTCCACCCCCACCTCTGATAAACAAAACTAAAAAATTGTCATTCTTAGTTGACTGTGCAGAGAACCATTCTTTTCTTATAGCTTGTTTTCTGCTTTCTGCTTCTCAGTTCTTGACCTTTCCTCATTCTGGGGAAGGAGAACTTCTGCTTCTACAGGATTGTTTTGTGACCACCACAGAAAGTGGGTGAGCCAGCCATGTTTCAGAATTATGATGGGGCTGTTCAATATATTTCTCAGATGCATCTCAGAAATCGTTTTATGGAACTACTTTGTATCTTATGGTGGGAGAATAAAGAAGTGGTGAGAAATTAATGTTTCTAATCATTAGAATCTTTCACAAATAGTCTTCTGAATGTTATAGCAGCAAACTGAGTGAAATTTGGGAGGGTATTTAGACTAGCTGTTTCTCTGTCATGTCAACAATTCTGGCTTCTAGGTTGCGGTCACGGAGACCTTTATTTTTTCAGAGTTGAGTAACGAACAGAACAATGACCAGTCTGTGATCATGATCCTAGAGAGGGTACCTAAAAAGAGTTTCGTCTGCATGAAGTGCCGCCTGATAGAGCTGATGGAAGAAAAGATCCCGGGATTGGAGATGCAGGTGGAAACTCTGGTTGAGTTTAGAAGGTGGTTCCAGCGGATGATGGAGCAAAGACATGAAGAGGCTGAAGGGAAAAGCTCAGACTTGCAGATGGAAGCAGAATCCCAAAGAACTCTGAGGGGAGACTGCTGGGTGAGGAAAGTGTACAGTGGAAGCATGTGACTAAGAGAGCCAGGCAGAGAAAAAGATGGGCTAGTGAAGGAGAAACAGAGCTCAGGAACAGGTTTGCGGAGTTGGAAAATGAAGAAGGGGCACAGCAGGTGATCACTGAAGGTGAGAGGGCAAGGAAGAAGAGAAGAGCAGCTAGTCCAAAATGAAGAGGGCAAGAGTCAATGGAGATAACACCAACTATGAGCCCCAGGAGGATACAGGATGAGTTGCAGAGGATTGCAAGGGACAATAGGAATCGAGAGGACTTGCAGCCAGAGGGAACAGGGGATAGATAGACTGGAGAATTGCACGATGACCAGGAAAAGGCAGGTCTACGTGACTGGGGACTCCTTACTGAGAAGACTAGACAGGCCTGAAACAAGAGCTGATCCAGAGAACAGAAGGGTGTGCTGTCTGCCGGGTGCTAAGATACGGGATGTGGACCTGAGGCTGAAGAGGATCCTAACGGGAGCAGAAAAGAATCCACTGATTGTTCTTCTTGTGGGAACAAATGATATGGCTAGATTCTCGCTGGAACGTATCAAGGGAGACTATGCCAGGCTGGGGAAGACGTTTAAGGAAATCGAGGCTCTGGTGATCTTCAGTGGGATTCTGCTGTTCCTAGAGAAGGGCAACAAAGATGTGACAAGATTATGATGCTCAACAGATGGCTCAGGCACCGGTGCTATAAGGAGGGCTTTGGGATGTATGGCCATTGGGAAGCATTCATGGGCAGAGGACTCGGGATGGACTTCACCTGAGTAAGGATGGAAATAGACTTCTAGGATGGAGGCTGGCACAACTGATTAAGAGAGCTTTAAACTAGGAATTTGGGAGAGATGGTTGGGAGATGTCCAGGTAATCTCCACGCCGGATTTTAACATTGAGAGGGAAGAAAACAAAGTCAGAGAGGATACAGCTGTGGGTAGGAGAATGGACACAAGGAGGAAGGGTAGTGTACATACCAGTCTAATAGGTGATACTGGCAGTAGAATGTCTGTGCTTAATTGGGTAAAGAATGTGAGCGAGGCCTAACAGCAAAAATTAAGATGTTTGTACACTAATGCGAGGAGCCTAGGTAACAAAATGGAGAAACTAGAGTTACTGTGCAGGAAGTGAAACCAGATATTATAGGGAAAACAGAAACATGGTGGAATAGTAGTCATGACTGGACTACAGGTATTGAAGGGTATGTGCTGTTTAGGAAAGACAGAAATAAAGGCAAAGGTAGTGGAGTAGCATTGTATATGAATGATGAGGTAGACTGTAAAGAAATAAGAAGTGATAGAATGGATAAGACAGAGTCTGTCTGGGAAAAAATCACATTGGGGAAGAAAGCTACTAGAGCCTCCCCTGGGATAGTGTTTGGGGTGTACTGTAGACTGCTCGGATCCGATCTGGATATGGATAGAGACCTCTTTAACGTTTTTAATGAAGTAAATACGAATGGGAATTGTGTGATCATGGGAGACTTTAACTTCCCAGATATAGACTGGAGGACAAGTGCTAGTAATAATAATAGGGCTCAGATTTTCCTAGATGCGATAGCTGATGGATTCCTTCACCAAGTAGTTGCTGAACCAATGAGAGGGGATGCCATTTTAGATTTCATTTTGGTGAGTTGTGAGGACTTTTAGAAGAAATGGTTGTAGGGGAAAACCTTGGTTCGAGCGATCATGAGCTAATTCAGTTCAAACTAAATGGAAGGATAAACAAAAATAGATCTGTGACAAGGGTTTTTGATTTCAAAAGGGCTAACTTTAAAAAATTAAGGAAATTAGTTAGGGAAGTGGATTGGACTGAAGAACTTGTGGATCTAAAGGCGGAGGAGGCCTGGAATTACTTCAAGTCAAAGTGATACTGAAGTGCAGAAACTATCGGAAGCCTGCATCACAAGAAAGGGGAAAAAATTCATAGGCAGGAGTTGTAGACCAAGCTGGATGAGCAAGCATCTCAGAGAGGTGATAAAGAAAAAACAGAAAGCATACAGGGAGTGGAAGATGGGAGGGATTAGCAAGGAAAGCTACCTTATTGAGGTCAGAACATGTAGGGATAAAGTGAGACAGGCTAAAAGTCAAGTAGAGTTGGACCTTGCAAAGGGAATTAAAACGAATAGTAACAGGTTCTATCACCATATAAATAAGAAAGCAAAGAAAGAAGAAGTGGGACCGCTAACCACTGAGGATGGAGTGGAGGTCAAGGATAATCTAGGCATGGCCCAATATCTAAACAAATACTTTGCCTCAGTCTTTAATGAGACTAATGAGGAGCTTAGGGATAATGGTAGGATGACAAATGGGAATGAGGATATGGAGGTAGATATTACCACATCTGAGGTAGAAGCCAAACTTGAACTGCTTAATGGGACTAAATCGGGGGGCCCAGATAATCTTCATCCAAGAATATTAAAGGAATGGGCACATGAAATTGCAAGCCAGTTAGCAAAATTTTTTAATGAATCTGTAAACTCAGGGGTTGTACTGTATGACTGGAGATTGCTAACATAGTTCCTATTTTTAAGAAAGGGAAAAAAGGCAATCCGGGTAACTACAGGCTTGTTAGTTTGACATCTGTAGTATGCAAGGTCTTGGAAAAATTTTTGAAGGAGAAAGTAGTTAAGGATATTGAGGTCAGTGGTAATTGGGACAAAATACAGCATGGTTTTACAAAAGGTAGATCTTGTCAAACCAACCTGATCTCCTTCTTTGAGAAAGTAACAGATTTTTTAGACAAAGGTAATTCAATGAATCTAATTTACCTAGATTTCAGTAAGGCGTTTGATACCGTGTCACATGGGGAATTATTAGTTAAATCGGAAAAGATGGGGATCGATATGAAAACTGAAAGGTCAATAAGGAACTGGTTAAAGGGGAGACTACCACGGGTCATACTGAAAGGTGAACTGTCAGGCTGGAAGGAGGTTACTAGTAGAGTTCCTCAGGGATCGGTTTTGGGACCAATCTTATTTAATCTTTTTATTACTGACCTCGGCACAAAAAGCGGGAAGGTGCTAATAAAGTTTGCGGATGACACAAAGCCGGAAGGTATTGCCAATACAGAGAAGGATTGGGATATCCTACAGGAAGATCTGGATGACCTTTTAAACTGGAGTAATAGGATGATATTTAATAGTGAAAAGTGCAAGGTCATGCATTTAGGGATTAGTAACAAGAATTTCTGTTATAAACTGGGGATGCATCACATGGAAGTAACAGAGGACGAGAAGGACCTCGGCATCTTGGTCGATCACAGGTTGACTGTGAGCCGCCAATGTGATATGGCCGTGAAAAAAGCTAATGCGGTCTTGGGATGCATCAGGCGAGGTATTTCCAGTCGAGATAAGGAGGTGTTAGTATCGTTATACAAGGCACTGGTGAGACCTCATCTGGAATATTGTGTGCAATTCTGTTCTCCCATGTTTAAGAAGGATGAATTCAAACTGGAACAGGTACAGAGAAGGGCTACTAGGATGATCCCAGGAATGGAAAACCTGTCTTATGAAAGGAGACTCAAAGAGCTTGGCTTGTTTATCCTAACCAAAAGAAGGCTGAGAGGAGATATGATTGCTCTCTATAAATATATCAGAGGGATAAATACCAGGGAGGGAGAAGAATTATTTCAGCTCAGTACCAGTGTGGGCACAAGAAGAAATGGATATAAACTGGCCATCAGGAAGTTTAGACTTGAAATTAGACCAAGGTTTCTAACCATTAGAGGAGTGAAGTTCTGGAACAGCCTTCCAAGGGAAGCAGTGGGGACAAAAGACATATCTGGCTTCAAGACTAAGCTTGATAAGTTTATGGAAGGGATGATATGATGGGATAGCCTAATTTTGGCAATTAATTGATCTTCGACTGTTAGCGGTAGATATGCCCAATGGCCTGTGATGGGAAGTTAAATGAGGTGGGATCTGAGTTCCTCCAGAGAATTCTTTCCTGGGTGTCTGGCTGGTGAATCGTGCCCACATGCTCAGGATTTAGCTGATCGCCATATTTGGGATCTGGAAGGAATTTTCTTCCAGGGCAGATTGGCAGAGGCCCTGGGGGTTTTTCGTCTTCCTCTGTAGCATGGGTCACGGGTCACTTGCTGGAGGATTCTCTGCACCTTGAAGTCTTTAAACCACAATTTGAGGACTTCAGTAGCTCAGACATAGGTTAGGGGTTTGTTACAGGAGTGGGTGGGTGAGATTCTGTGGCCTGCGTTGTGCAGGAGGTCAGGCTATAGACGATCATAATGGTCCCTTCTGACCTTAAAGTCTATGATTCTATGATGATATACGTTCAGGGAAACAATCACTCTGCTTGATAAGGTTCTTCTGTCACAGGAAAGATTGTGCAGCTTGGAACTGAATATTGGATGCTCGAGTTTCAACTAATACACTGAAGGTTATACAATTGCTAATTTTCATCATACACACACATGGTCAAGTTTTATGGCTTCTGCAACAGTTTCTCCCATCTGTCTTGTCTTTGCATATACAGCTTATTGGGAATGTCATTGATGCTAATCAGTGGCAGCACATTCCCACTTGTGGTTAAAGGAGAAATGACTCAAAAGCAGATAACTGACTAAGATTGTATGTCCAAAGAATATGATAGAAACCACCCATGGCAGTGGCAAGCTGATTACATAAAGGTATCTGTTTTTTTTCTAGGATGCTAATTTGCAGATTTTCTCTGGCAGGCCATATTATTAAGACCAGTTCACTAAGCTCTATGATAAGAGTCACAAAAGATATGCTTACAGGAAAAGGGCAAGAATTTTTTTAAAATGACTAAATGGAAAGGTTGAATGGGTTATTTGAGCCAAACAAAGTATGCTTTGGAAGATGGAAATCCGTCCCAAGAGAAGTCAATAGAAAGGAGCATAAAACAAAGCAGGTAAAATGTAAACTGGAAATTAGGAGGGGCAAGATGGAATTTGAAGAGCAAATTGTCAGACACAGAAAAAAAACAAGCAACAAGAAATTCTTTAAATATATGTAAGGAGATAGCCTGCAAGGAAATTGCTGAATCTGCTTGACGTTGACAGTTAGGGAGAAAGGGAGCAAGAAAGGAGGATAGAGACATTGCAGAGAAGGTAAAACAGTTTGTTTACTTGCAGTACAATGGGAAAGCATTCTGTGGCAATAATCCCTATATTCTGCTGCATTAATTTATTCTGTCACCGTGAAATACCCTTCATTCCCAATCTTTAGTGCTCCCCTCGACTCATGATTGTGTGCATGTGCACACAAAGCTGTGGCTCATAATTGAAAATACTCATTGGTTTAAAATGTATCAATAATTATTTTAGGGAAATTTCCACATTTGGGGGTAGGCGAAGGAAATGTGTATTTGCCATGTAAAACATATGATGCATGTTTGAAATTGTTGAAGGATTTGGAATGGTACAGTAAGTCTGGAGGGGTGCAGTGGGGATGGATTAGTGAGCTGATGAGGTAGTCATAAGAAGGTGATATATTTGTAGGATATCTGTGCAATTTATCACAGGGATATTGCTGCCACATAAACAGAAGTAAATAGAAAGGAATGATGCACCTTTGGCAGCCTCCTCTGCCCATGCTAATTTGAATACATTCAAGTATCTTTTCAAATAGGCTACAGTACTCTATAGCACAGGTACCATGAATCTTGCAAAGAAATATTGTCAATGCCATAATAATTCAATAAAGTGAACTGCAGTGATATCTTCAGTTTATTTAGACGATTGTAACGTATAGTGCGCTTAGTCCTTATGACAGATGACTGTACATTCCACTTTTGTAAAGGGAAACCATACCTCACCAATTTTTTAGAATTCTTTCAGGGGATCCACAAACATGGACAAGGGTGAGTACTTGGATTTTCAGAAAGCCATTGACAAGGTCCATCACCGAAGGCTCTTATGCAGAGTAAGCAATCATGGGATAAGAGGAAAGGTCCTTTCATGGATCAGTAAATGGTTAAAAAGACAGGAAGCAAAAGGTAAGAATAAATGGTCAGTTTTCAGAATGGAGAGAGGTAAATAGTGGTGTCCCCCAGGGACCTGTACTGCGACCAGTGCTCTTCAACATATTCATAAATGATCTGGAAAAAGGGGTAAACAGTGAGGTGACAAAGTTTGCAGACAATACTAAATTCTCAAGATAGGTAAGTCCCAGGGAGACTGCAAAGAGTTACAAAAGGATCTCACAAAACTCGATGACTGGGCAACAAAGTGGCCGATGAAATTAAATGTTAAATGCAAAGTAATGCAGATTGGAAAACATCCCAACTATATGATGAGGTCTAAATGATGAGGTCTAAATGAGCTGTTACTACTCAAGAAAGAGATCTTGGAATCATTGTATATAGTTCTCTGAAAACATTTGCTCAGTGTGCAGCAGCAGTCAAAAAAGCTAGTAGACTGATAAGAACCATTAGGAAAAGGATAGATGATAAAACAGAAAATATCATAATGCCACTGTATAAAATACATGGTATGCCCACACCTGGAATACGATGTGCAGTTCTGGTTGTCGCATCTCAAAAAAGGCATATTAGAAATGGAAAAGATTCAGAAAAAGGAAAAAAAATTATTAGGAGTATGAAACAGCTTCCATATGAGGAGAGGTTAAAAAGACTGGGACTATTCAGTTTAGAAAAGAGATGACGGAGGGGTGGGGGGGAATATGATAGAGGTCTATAAAATCATGAATGGTGTGGAAAAAGTGATTAAGGAAGTGTTATTTACTCCTTCACTTAACACAAGAACCAGGGCTCACCCAATGAAATTAATATGCAGAAGGTTGAAAGCAAACAAAAGGAAGCACTTCTTTAAACAACGCACAGTCAAGCTGTAGAACTTATTGTATGGGGATGTTGTGAAGGCCAAAACTATACCTGGATTCAAAAAAGAATTAGATAAGTTCCTGGAGGATAGGTTCATCAATGGTTATTAGCCAAGATAGTCAAGGATCCAGTCCCATGCTTTGGGTGACCCTAGCCTAGGCCTCTGAGGCCTGAGCTACACTTGGGGGGGTGGGGGAATTGACCTAAGTTACACAACTCCCATAGCTGAAGTCGACGTACTTAGATCTACTTACTGCGTTGTCTTCACTGCGGTAGGTTGAATGCTGATGCTCCCCCCGTCGACTCCGCCTATGCTTCTTGCTCCGGTGGAGTACCAGAGTCGACGGGAGAGTGCTCAGCGGTCAATTTATCGTGTCTTCACTGGACAGGATAAATAGACCCCCCGCTGGATCGGTTGCTCCAAAGGTAAGTGTAGACATGGCGTGACTGTCGGATGCTGGACAACAAGGGATGTATCACTTGATGATTGCCCTGTTTATTTCCTTTGAAGCATCTGGCACTGGCTGCTGTTGGAAGACAGGATACTTGGCTAGATGAATCATTGGTCTGGCCCAGAATGGCCATTTTTATGTTCTTATATTCAAATATTTTCACTAAGCTTAATTTTTAATAAAATAAATCTTAAAATAATTTTTTTTAAATAATTTTTAAGGAAAAATATTTAAATCCCCCCATCTGTAGTATTTTAGTTAGAAATTGGATATTAGATTTAGAACTTATTTTTTAGGCTATGGCTACGCTACGGACCTTACAGCGGCACAGCTGTACCGCTGCAGTTGTGCCACTGTAAGGTCTCCTTTGTAGCTGTTCTGTGCCGGTATAAGAGCTCTTTCCAGTTAAACTACCCGCAACGAGCGGCGGTAGCTATATGGGCAGGAGATGCCCTCCTGTCCACCTCAGCGCTTTGGTAGGTGAAACTTTTACGTCTGGCAGGTTTTTTTGACCAAAAAAGGTTTTGCCGACAAGTGCTAGTGTAGACAAAGCCCTAGTTTGTCTTTGAATAGTATACTACTATTTAGATTCACTGTGTTAATTTAGGTTTCAGAATAACAGCCGTGTTAGTCTGTATTCGCAAAGAGAAAAGGAGTACTTGTGCCACCTTAGAGACTAACCAATTTATTTGAGCATAAGCTTATTTAATTTATTTGAGCTTTGCATCCGATGAAGTGAGCTGTAGCTCACGAAAGCTTATGCTCAAATAAATTGGTTAGTCTCTAAGGTGGCACAAGTTCTCCTTTTCTCTTTGTGTTAATTTATTAATTTATTAATGATTGCATCATTTTACTATCAGGAAAAAAGTCATATATTAAGTTCTAGTTTGCTGAGTTTTAGTTATTCTCTGAAGACCTGATAATCATCAAAAAGCTTCCTCTTTCTGCGCTGTTAAGAAAAAGATTCATTAAATGGCATTTCTTCTTACTGCAGGAACTTTTTATCACATACCATTATCTCAGTAGTGTTAAAATGAGTAATGAAAACCATCAGCCTCTACTAATATTTTCAAATGTCAAAACTTAATTCTGTGGAGTCATTTTCACAGTGTAGTTACTATTGAACCTCTTGACCCAAGTGAAAGATTACTTTTCTGAGAGTTTAGTAAGAAACATTGCCTAGCACATCCATTAATCAGATTATATAGAAAGTAAGCCAATTATGTTGACACATTTTTGGCATTCATTCAGTTTAATGCAATCAAACTGCCTATAGATTTGCATGGCCTTTTGGACATCCAGGTCTCAGCTTGTAAAGAGCTGACCATTTTAGAGTTACTCAAATAGCATGTAGAAGATTGCATAGTAATACATTTCCAGGAAGGACCTGCAGTCCTACAAAAGGAAGTGATAACCTTTTTTGCTTTGTGAAGGACCCATCTGCCAGTCTGTAATGGTTTACTTTCCGTGCTGCAGTCTGGAGCAATTGTTGGATGTAATCAAAAGGGCAGCCTCTTGAATACTCTATATGTTCTAACTCTCCTTCACTGGACAACTACAGTTGGACTGAACTCTTTCTGAAGTATCAAATAGATTTTGGCCACAATTTTCAAATGTGGATGTCTTAAATTAATCCTCTAACTCTACCTTTAGGCACCTAAATAAGTGGTCTGATTTTCAGATGTGCTAAGCATCTACAATTCCCAGTGATTTTAGAGGATGATGTGGGTGCTTAGTACATCAGAAAATCAGGGCAGTAAGTTTTGTGATGTGGATATTAATGACATAATTTTCAAGATTAGATATGCACAATTGTTCACATAATTTGTATATAAATTGGTTAAATGCTCACACAAGTGTCCTGTTATGTGCTGCCTAGTCACTTGAGCATAATTTTGTGTGCTTTTTTACATGTGCTATTTTGAAAATCAAGAGGGTCAATAGCTAGATTTCTGGGTGGTAAGCATTGTAGAAAATGCCTTACCATCTCTCATTGGGTTTCAGTTGTCTCCCATGATGTCCTTTTTTGTCAGGATGGATATGACAGAAAGGATTTTAAAATGTAATGTTTAAAAAAGGCTTTGCAAAATGTTAATTAAAATGTATGTTTGCATTTTGTAGTTTGTTTATATATTAAATGCCTCTGAAAATGTCAATTATAATTGCTATGCTGATCAAAATGGGTACAGTTTCTTTCAAGGCTTAAGTGCCATAATGTCCCAGATGTGGTTTGGTTTTTCTTAAGTTCATTCAGGTAGGCGTGACTGAAACAACTTCATGTTTGGAGGCAGACAGTACTAAATAGGTTGTGATAGTTGATGAATACCTCATGTCTTTGTAACAACTGTCAAGGCTTTTTGCATTTTTTAAAAAGAGGGAACTTGGAAATATCTGACACTTTTTTTTGTATTCTGTTTATCCTGGAAAACCAGACATTATATCTTGAATAAAGATCTGCATGTCATTGTAGGAGCTATCAAATATCATCTAAATAGGTACAGAATTTCTTCTGCCATCCCAACTGATGCTATCAGTGTTTTTTTCATCCTATAATCTGACATCTCAATTAATCATAATTGAAAGACATTTTAGGGAATGGAATTTGTTTTCCCTCACAGACCATTGCATTATAGCCTGGTCTCTTGTGCCGTCTGCTGATTGGGCCTAATAAAGCGTAACTCCTGCCTGGATTAGCTTGCCAGATTGGGACAAATCATTTTATAGACTGGAGTTTATCTGATCGCAGAGACAAACTGAGGCACTGAAAATCACTGGTCACTTTTGAAAAGGCAGGTCTTCGTTGTAGCTTACCCTCACCCTGTCTTTCAGGAGTAGTGACCAGAATGTATCTGAAGTTGTGGGTTGGTATTGTGATAATTCTGATCCTCTTGATTTGTACTTAAATTGTGCCTATATTCACAAAATAGACTGGAATTTGTGGAAAAAATGAATTGGATGAAATGTGTGCATGTGCAACGTGAAATTAACATTAACTGTGTTACGTATGGTATATGATGTCAGTTATTTTCCTGCTGCCAATCCTAGGGGGGAAGTGTCTGGATACTCTTTCTTCTGGCTGTCATTTTGACATCTTTTTTGGGGGAAGATAGATCAGCGGTAATGTTATTTGTATTTCCTCTTTTTTCATAAAAGTTTTTACTTTTGAAAATCTTGTGTTCCTTGAAGAGCTTTCTGTTATACTGTGATGCTTCATTGCAAGTCCTTTCAGAAGGTTATTTGTATTTCTGAATCAAAACCAGAGAATAGTTTAGGATGTTTTTCATTCCTAATAGAAAGTACGTAGGGCAAGACTACCCTACATTCCTTTTTTTCTGCTTAGACTATCTCTTCTATTTTGGGTTGGCTGCAAGACATTACTCTTTATTTTAGTGCACTTTAGAGCAGTCTGTAATAACAATAATATTGATGTAATATGTAGGAATGACAAATGTTCAGAAGAGTATGTGATCTTACATCTTCTGAAGTCATCTTAATTTTCTTTAGAACATAAAATTAAGGGTGCCATTTAAAGGTGACCTAAAAAGGATTTTATAAAACTGAATTTGTGCCCTTGTTTGCTTCCTGTTAATATATAAAAAAGACTAGAGCCCTGTCTATGCTGTTTTTTCTGAAATGAGCTCTAATTTTTTTTTTAAAGGGAAATGCGGTACTGATTTTCTACCTTACAAATTCAAGAAGTGTCTAGTCTTGGGACTCCCTGGTTTTGCTGAAGGATGTTCTTGGTAGCCTTAGAACTTTTGTTGAGATGTTTATACAGAGGAAGAGATGGTCCAGTGTTTAGCCTGGAACTCATGAGACCTGGGTTCAATTCCCCCATTCTACCACAGACTTCCTGTGTGATCTTAGGCCTGGTCTACATGAGGAGGGGGATTGACCTGAGTTACGCAACTTCAGCTACATGAATAACATAGCTGAAGTCTATGTACTTAGATCTACTCACTGTGGTGTCTTCACTGCGGTGCGTTGACTGCTGACGCTCCCCTGTCGACTCTGCCTGCGCCTCTCACTCCCGTGGAGTACAGGAGTCAACAGGAGAGCGCTCGGGGGTCGATTTATTGCATCTAGACTAGATGTGATGAATCGACCCCCTGCTGGATCAATCGCTGCCTGTCGATCCGGCAGGTAGTATAGACATACCCTTACTGTCTCTGTGCCTAAGTTCCCCATCTGTAAAATGTGTATATTTGTACTCACAAGGGTGTTGTGAAGATAAATATATTGGACTCTAGTAGTGCTCATGTACTGGGAATGGTGGACATATAAGTACCGAAGACAGATATCTGTCACTTTATTTGAAGGTGATGAATAATAAAAATGCTTATTAAGCATTGGTGTAAGCTTTAAAACACCATGTGCCCAACCCTGCTCAGAGGAGGTCTCGATAAAATGCTTGAAGCTGTCTGTGCCCTTACTATCCTAGAGCTCATAGCGCTCCTACCACTGGTGAAGGCACCAGTGGGAAATTTTATGGAAAAGTCTAACATAAATGAAGACTCGGTTCTGCTGTCCACTTCTTGACTCAAGTGATGGCATAACTCTTGTACATCATAAAGAAACAAGGGCATAAACCCATTTTTTTAATACTTTATAGATCACCTTTAACAATCATGCAAATGAGTTAAAATATGAATAGGAAAATGTAAGGCATATAAATTATTATTACAGTATTGTTGACGGAGAGCCATCTGATGACTCTTACAGCTTCCACACATGCACACTTTTTCTGTACTTCCACATGAACATATAAAGCAATCGAAACAAGCCATCAGATGGTTCTCTCGGTCATATACATTTATAATGCTTATGTTTTTACTACACCAGCTGTGCCCTGAACTCAGTCTACAATCCAGTCAACAAATTCATAAAATAAATAAATCTTTTCTGTACTGTCAGAGATCCTAGTGAGAGCTCTCTCCCGGCTTCCCATTATCACTGCTGTGAGGGGAAGCCAAACCTCAGTGCTCTGGATCCCTGGGGTGTCTTGAGGTTATGGAGCCTTAGCAGGCTGCAGAAATTCTATTAATCTACTGTGTAACTGTAGTTGGAGGTAGGGAGAGTAAGTATGTTTAGCATTTGAGACCCAAAAACTTGTTCAGAGATAATAGATAAGAATATACTGCTGCTGCTTAGCTTCCTTACAAGTGAAAGTAACTTGGGAAAAGCCTTCTTTATTGTGAATATCTTTGTATGTGTACAATTCATCTGTATACATTTCTATATGGCTCCACCAAGAAAAAAATGAGCCCCACGTGGAATTAGAGTAGCATTACCAATTCTTTTATTAAAAAGTTTGGTGTAATAACTATATTTTGATTTACATTTTTTTACAGTAAATTGTAAGCAGTGGAGAATTGTTAGAAGAGGAAGCATAAACCTTTCAAAGCTTGGTTCCTGTTTGTTATAGCTCAGTTTAGCACAAAAGCATTATTTCCATTGCATTTTTATGAGAAATGCCATGAGCATGCTTTTTATCATATTTCATAGGGATGCAAAATTCCCTTGAGGCTCAGTGTTCAGAGTAGAGATGAACGTTTACATTGATAGAACAGCTCCAAGGATGAGTTGTAGTAATGAGTACTTAGACTCCTCATTCCCGTCCTCCCACCCCAAGGGGAAAAAAGTTCCTCTTCAGATGTCGAAA
Source organism: Lepidochelys olivacea (assembly GCF_965140295.1). Lineage (NCBI taxonomy): Eukaryota > Metazoa > Chordata > Testudines > Cheloniidae > Lepidochelys > Lepidochelys olivacea. The sequence goes on along the minus strand of NC_140412.1, from coordinate 109,151,464 downwards.
ACACTGTTGGAGGCTCTGAAGCTGGAAAAATCTGCAGGATGAATTTTTTAGAGCAGAAGTCAACCTTAAAATGTTTGTTTTAACTGAAGTTGCTGGCAATGTCATTACAAGTTCTACCCTTTCATTATTTTAGAAGGCCTTGGTTAAAATCCTTGATCCTCCTCCCACTATTAAAGGCACAGGCAGTCCTAAATTCAGAAAGGCTTTGGTAGAACCCCACACCGCATTCTTTGTGGGGGGGGAGAGACTCTTCCCCAGCATACAGGAGTTGACCTAAATCTTTTAAGAGCACCATTGGGCCAGTTCACAAGAACCCTCATAATGTGTCTGTATGCAAAGTTCAGATCAGAACATATCCTAAGAAGCCCTGAGTCTTGAAACTAGAAAAGCCTGTTTGAGTCTTGCATTGTTTGACCTATGAAAAGTCTTGCTTGTAGGATATAATTTACATATAGTAGTTTCATTTTTATGGTCAGAAGAGACTGCAGAGACCTAAGCCCTTATACTTTAATTAGCTAAAATTTAGTTCGGAAATGAAATTCATAATGTAATATGATTGCATCCTTTTTTTTTTTTGAATGAGATATAAGATCTTGGGTATAATCTTATACATGTATCAACTGCTTTTAAACACTTGAGTGTTTCCTTGGTTATCATATGTATCACTATGCAGTAAAGATGTTTCTTACAAACTTTCCAGAAAAAAAAAACAATTTGTGTTTTGCTCCTAAGTTTTCCATTCAGAATAGCTATGATTATCCATAGCACAGAATATGCTAAGGTGAATACTTTTAGGTATTTAGGCTGTTTGTATACTATTTGTTTGGACAGTGAGAACAGACTAGTCAGTTTCACAGGTTTGTAGTTGATTTCTAGCTCAGTTGTAAATATTGCTATGCCTGGGTTGCAAATACTGCAGGGGAAACTTTATTTTAAAACAAATTTCCATTGGACCAAAAAACTTCATAGAAACATTTCTATTGATCTTGTAAAAATTTTGCAAAGAAAAAGTGTTCATGGGACATGAAGACTGTAGATCTTCATGTTAAATTCAGATGAGAAGGACCTTTTAGTGTCATGCTGAAGTGAAATGTAGAGTACTTTTATGACAGGTGAAGCAGGTCATTGAGAGACCAGCAAAACCAAACAAATATCATGTGTTCTGCAGCACAGATGACAGTGGAAGGGAAAGTAGAGTGAGTTTTGATCATGTTTTCTTATTAATCCTGTATGCAGTCTTGTTACTGAATAGATAATTGTCCAAATGGAGGTCAGTTTTATCTTTTGGCTGTTCTACTGTTTGGCAGTGCCTAGAATTGTCTGGGTTACCTTACAAGTAAATAAGAAACTCTGGTTTGCTATGATCACTATTGATGAGTATGAGGAGATTTGTGTCTTTACATTGCATATATAAAGGAAAGGATGCTGGGGAGGAAAACCAAAGTTTTTATTATATTTTGATTAAATGAATTTGTTATCTATATCATTGTTTTCAATGGGTATCTGAAGAGCTATATTCATCAATAAAAGATACTATCATCCAGAAATTAAGTTTCTGGGGTTTGTTAGTTTATTTTAAATTATTCCTTCTCTTACAACCATATCCAGTATATAAAAAAGTTAAAAGTTGCTTAAATGAGGTTGCAAAATGCATGCAAGTGCTTTAAGAGAAGAAAGTAAAGCGTTGAGTGGTTTTTTTCCCTTTTATCTTCTGAACACTGAAATTAAGATGATGATGAACTGCATGGTTAAATGTGCCACATGACTGCCTTTTGAAAAGGAGGTTTGAGCCTATGTTACAGACTTGTGCACTCTTGTTTAATGTTTAACAGAAAAAAATCACTAGGTTGAGTTACAAGAATAGGGCCTTTTAAAACTAGATTTTAAACTCTGTTTTTAGATATGGTAATCGTTAACATGAACACATTGAGTGCTGCTTTTAATAACTAACATTATTGCTGAAGTAATGGTCTTTTGGTGGTGGTGCAATGGTCTTAAAGTTCTATTCCTCAAGCTATTGACACATTAGAAGAACTTGAATTAACCAGTAGAGTTTTTCAAGTTTTCCTTCAGCCACCTGTCTCATATTTAATGGCTAAAGATTTTTCTGACAGATTCTTCAAGAAAAAACAAAATGCAAGGACATCAGAGATCAATTCCACCCCCTGACCTTGTATGGCTCAGTCTGAACATTTGAATTGTGAGCTGAGGCGGTGGTTTCTTAGTTACACAGGCTGTTGGAGCATCAATGTGTTGCAAACATTGTTTACAGATCCTGAAAATCAGATAAGTTTATTGTGTATACAAAATATACTTTTCTTTGAAAATAAATGGAAATAAATTACAATCCGGTAATAACTGGTGCACAGTAACTCTAAACTTTTGACCCTGAAACTTTGGGTTGTTGAGTGAGAATGACTTGTGTAATATTTGATCCTTATTCCTTTTCAGTCCAAATGAAGACAGAAATATACTAATGCTTTCTACAAAATTCTATAACAAAAATACTGTAATAATGAACAGCTACCCTTAAATCATTCTTAAAATTGCATTTTCACAAAATAACTTACAATAAATGAAAACTAAGTAATATTTTTTCTGAATTAACTGTTAAAAGACAGAAACCCCCATGAAGAATAGCATAATTTAATTATTTATGGAATCCTTCCAATAGCAATCAATTTTAAAAAGTACAACAAAAATAGTCAGGTTTCCTCAATGTTTCTCAAACTGTACTCTGCCAAGCACTTACTAGCCATATGTGGAGACCTTGGTGGTCATATATGGTGCTGGCTACTCCTTTTTCTCAGACCAGTGAGAAGGTTGACCAGGAATTGCTGGCAGAGTCAGAGCCAGAAGATGCCAAAGAGGCCAGAGTTACTTCTAGGGAAAGGGGGACAGAGCTGGAAACTGGGCAGAGAGGATGTGTCAGGTGAGTTTAGAGCAGATGTGTGAATGGGAGAATAGTTGAAAGGGGATGGGGGAAAGAGAGAGGAGTGGAATTCTTTTTTTAAAAAATAAACCAATTTGATAATGTTAACTGTACCAAATACACCAGGAATTGTTGCCACCACAAAGATGGTATGGGATTGAGAGTTGAAGGCTTGTGGAAAGGGTAAGCAGTGAGACTCTATTAAGAAGGGGACTGTAACTATGATGAAGTTAGAGGGTCCTTGCTTTAAAAATAATAGTCCAAAGATAATTCAGATTGGTTAGTTAAACTGTGGTGAGTCTCTAAACTGCACCTTACAATCATACAGTGTTTAAGTAAAACCTTTCAGATTTGAGGTGTGGTGCTTAGCCTAAGAAAGCTTCCACTTAAATTTTATTAAATAAAAGGTTTCCTAAAACTATAAAGATGAAACAGTTAATATCCTCACTTAGTTTACAGTATTTACAAAGGATGCAAGTTAAAGCCCTGGATATACATTATCACAAAATAGCTCTTAATATCTATCTTCAGTGACTTAGAAGGATTACGACTCACTCTTTTTTCACAAGAAAACAAGTGAAACATAGCAGATTCTACATTCTTGGTGCTTTTCCTTCTCAAGTAATTTTTCCAACCCTAAAGTCACTCTTCAAATAAAGAGGAAAAAGAAGAAAAAAAATATTTTTACCATTTACATATACTTGAAATCCCATCCTAATAAATTACTGTGTTGACCAGTCCATATCAGCCTGATATGTAAGAAAGACCCGAAGTAATTTCTGTTGTTTCTGCCTCCTCTGATGATGTCTCTTTAAATAGCATATGTTGTCCTGTTATGCCAGTTAAGAGAGGTTTACATACCATTAAACTAGACCTTTTGTTACTCTCCATCTGTCTGTATTTTCAACTTTTTGGCAAGAGTAGGAATTTTTGCCCTAGTACACTGTTCTATCCTATGCGAAATATAATAACAGGTTTCAGAGTAGCAGCCGTGTTAGTCTATATTCGCAAAAAGAAAAGGAGTACTTGTGGCATCTTAGAGACTAACAAATTTATTTGAGCATTCAGTGGAAAATCCGATGAAGTGAGTTGTAGCTCATGAAAGCTTATGCTCAAATAAATTTGAAATATAATAGTCTCTCATACTCTTAGATTTAACTCTGTAACTCCCTATCTTCCTTCAGAGGAGCCAGAGGTGTTATTTATATGCTTTGAGGCAGCCAAGTCAGAAAATGCCAATTCTCAGATCTTGATGGACTTACAGAAAGCAATGGACTGTGCCTCACTCTGGTTTTCAGTCTTCCAGGCAGTTCCTCTAAGCTTTAGAAATCAGCTAAAGAGAGAGCCATAATGTAGACCCTTACTCCTACAGTAGACATGACTGCAGCTGTTAAAAGAAATCTTTACTACTAGAAGGTAATGCACACCCTTGAATAAACACCATTACATAAAGTTCTCAATGTCGGACACATTTGTTTTCTTCCTGCATATATATATATATATATTTTACTTCTTATCCCCTTTTTATTATTGTGAGACCTGTGAGGAACTATTACAGAAAATATGGGTGGGATCAGTTTTGGCACATGCTGTTACTATATCCAGATGGTAAGCATCCTAAAACTAAGAGTCAAATCATCTCAGAAAATGGTTTTGTAAAATTTGGAACAAAATTGTGCACAATGATGCTGAAATACTATGATGATGGGAATACTGGCTGCTTTACTTTGTGTCAGCATTGTTTGCACCCCTAGGTGGTTGCTAAGTTTCTGGCATAGAGCAGAGCCCTTTCTCTCAGCATTCATTGACAGCCTCAGTTTTGAGCTATCTCAGTGTGACTGTGAAGCATGTGGAGTGCCTTCTGTGGCAGGCCCCTTATGCTTCACTTGCCTCATGGAGATGTCACCCTTCACAAGAGGGAGGGGAAGGCCCCCCAAGATGTGGGCAGGCAGCCTGACTCACATGGAATGTGCCAGGGCTTAAGGAATGGGATATGGGTTTCCCAGCCTAATGTTGCTCTGATGGCCTTGCCCAATTCTGAGTAGTTTTTCTGAAGGAGAACCATCTCTATCTTTCTGTGTATACTTTGATGCCATTCTAACAGTAGGCAGACACAGTGGGGGAAATAATAAAACAATGATAAAAACTAGTGCCTTCTTAAACCAAGAAAAGTTATTCCCCAGATTGACTTCCTGAGATGTATCAACTAAATATACAAGCAACTAAAAGTCTGTGAAAGTGAAAGAGTTGTTTACAGCTAACAGATAAGCAAGACCAAAAGGGGAGAAAAATCAAGTGGGGGTTAGGGGAACCATCCCTGGTAAGTGGCCAAGAGAGGCAGCAAGAGCAAGGAGAGTGGAAGGAATTCTCTTTGAGCTCCCAGATATTGCTCCCAGTGGTAGAGGTGGCCATTGTAAGGGCCTCACTAGCAGCAGAAATGTCATTTTAAATACTTTAAAATAATTTTTAAAATAATTTTATAGATTACTACCATGTAAGGGCTAGAAAAACTATATCAACAATTACAGAGATTCTTATGTTTCTCTAAAGAAAAAGTGATTATACAAGAATACAGACAGCAAGTTCTAAGAAAGTTCTAAGAAAGGTAATACGACTTTCAGAACGATCCTCCCCACACATCCTGGGACATGTTGTTTATGGCTGTTTTCTTAAACTGAAATGCAGCTCTGCATTTACTCAGACTTGCTTTGGTTTGTTAATATATCATTCCCATTAATGTTCAAACTCTCTACAGTTCCTTTAAAGCCATTAGCCGTCTATTTTAACTGCCATCTCAGGGAATTTACCTCTTTATTGTTGATTAAATAAAACCTGATAGTGTCATGATTTCGGGCATCTACACCTTTGTATTTCCCCTCAGTGGTCTAGCAAGGGCACCCACTGTCAGGCTTCCAGCTCTCCAGACATTGTTTTTTGTGTGGAGACCACATCTCTTTCCCTTCTGACCTAAGTATTTCCAGGCGCAAAGTTTCCTGCCATCATTGTAGTGATCTCAGCACAAGGACACCAGCTTGCTTTCCCTTAGATATGGTTAACAGGTGCAATTGCTATAACTATAAATTACCACATAGTTCTTTTTATTCAAGCCTATTTTAGTCTTGCAGTAAAAGCAATACACAGAAAACACATTAAAACCAATAAAAGAACCTGCATGCATGGTAATAAGCTTACCACACATTTTCCCAATTCTGACATGAGTTTTGGCAGAAGCCGTCCTTCAGTACCCTTCAAAGGGATTTCCTTTGTGGTCACAGGTTCATCACAGTCCTAGCACAGTCTTAGAGGATCTCAGAAGCTCATGTCCTTCCAATCCTGCCTGAAGTATTGGGGCCCTCCATGAACCAGGGACTTGTCTGTTTTGCTGGATCAGGAAAACCAGGCTATTGGTCGCTGGAGAATCCAGATTGAACTACTATATGTGTACCTCTGTGGGGAATGGACAAGGAGGGGTTGAGTTGCTTCAAAGGAATTATATTTGCATCCCCTTCCTACTAAAGAAGATGCATACAATTCTACTATAACAAATACAAAATTACATTTTTAATACAATGAACATTTTTAATACAATGTATAAGTAGGGGCATAGCGAGCAGATCGAGGGACGTGATCGTTCCCCTCTATTCGACATTGGTGAGGCCTCATCTGGAGTACTGTGTCCAGTTTTGGGCCCCACACTTCAAGAAGGATGTGGATAAATTGGAGAGAGTCCAGCGAAGGGCAACAAAAATGATTAGGGGACTGGAACACATGAGTTATGAGGAGAGGCTGAGGGAGCTGGGATTGTTTAGCCTGCAGAAGAGAAGAATGAGGGGGGATTTGATAGCTGCTTTCAACTACCTGAAAGGGGGTTCCAAAGAGGATGGCTCTAGACTGTTCTCAATGGTAGCAGATGACAGAACGAGGAGTAATGGTCTCAAGTTGCAGTGGGGGAGGTTTAGATTGGATATTAGGAAAAACTTTTTCACTAAGAGGGTAGTGAAACACTGGAATGCGTTACCTAGGGAGGTGGTAGAATCTCCTTCCTTAGAGGTTTTTAAGGTCAGGCTTGACAAAGCGCTGGCTGGGATTATTTAACTGGGAATTGGTCCTGCTTTGAGCAGGGGGTTGGACTAGATGACCTTCTGGGGTCCCTTCCAACCCTTCCAACCCTGATATTCTATGATTCTAACCCCAAAGGTATTAAAACTAATTCAATAAAGTTTAACTTAATTCAGTAAAATTCATTCAGAATATTGTGGGACATTATCAGTCTGTCATAGTGAGATTTGTTTATTGATGCCTTCATTCTTTCTTGAGCAGTGTCTGATAACCCAGCTTTAGTGCTTTTCACATGGCTAAACTATTCAAATTTGTCATCATCAGGGGTGAAGTTCTGATCCTTTGGTGCTAACATGAACCTTGAGTAGTACTTCTGCTGTAGAGGCAGTGTGGTCCAGTGGATAGCATGCAGGCATGTTACTCATATTACCTTGGTTCTCTTCCCAGATGACCTGCATTGTACGTCTGCTGTATGATTTTCCTGTGCTTGTGCTCCACTCCCCCACCCCACTCCACTTTGCCTATCTTGTCTTTTTTAGCTCTCATGAGCAAGATCTTTTTCTTATTATGTGTTTGCTCAGTGTTTTGCATAATAGAACAGTGATTTTGGTTGGGTCCTCTAGGCACTACTGTGATACAAATAAAAATAATAGCAAGCCACTGTGCTCTGCATCGAAGGGAATACTGGACCTTGGGTAAAGAGTCCACAATTCTAGGTTAATGTTCACCTTGATTTTAAAAAAGGTAAACTGTATTTTATTGTAATGTTAAAACCCCATCTTCTGTTTTACTAGTAAATGAAGTTATATTTTTAAGGTTATATTCTTTGATTGCTGACTGAAAAGTTTGCGTAGCCAGTTTTGGCACTTAACCACAAAAATCAAATAGAGAGGTAGGGGCTGTGTTCCTGGCATAGAGCCATTTGTGAAGACATATTCCATTACCTTTAAATTAATTTTCATAAAAGGAATCAACTTTAAAAATTACATAAAAGCATTGAGGACTGTGTTTTTCCAGAAGGCAGATTATACTGTGTGTAATGATGTCACTATGGTTCCTGCAGAATACTACTGAAGGCTCACTATGAAGAAATGAGGTTAGGTTTATTTTATTGCTTAAAATGAAATTCAAACAATGGGTTCACGCTGCATTGTTTTTATAGATTATGTAAGGATAGGATTGGAATTATTTTGCTGCATTTATTGGAAGCTGTTTTATAAGGGCTTAATCCTGCTCCCTTCGATGTTAGTGGTGACATTTCCATTGAATTTAAAGGGAGGATTGAGTCCTGAATGAGTTTTCCATCATTTGTAGGTGTAACTGTCTGAGTGAAAAAGCTTAAGGTAAACAGCAAAATTTGTACTGTTGTTGCTTGGAAAAATCAAGGAAAGGACACTATTATGTCTTTCCTGAAGTCCAGCTGATTCGTGGTTGATTTGTGATTGGACATGCGAGCTGAAGAGTAGAAAGGATAGATAATTGTTAGTTCAGAAAACCGTTGCTTATGTAGCCTTTGTCTAAGCAATTGTCAGCTAGCTGGACTTGTAATATCTTTCAAACAAGTTTGGTAAGTGGTAGATAGCACCATTCCTCTTTTCTCCTCCTGTAGAGTGACCGTCTGGCATTGCATAAAGGAGGCAAGTGGAGGGCAGCTCACAAATTTTGGTGGTAGTGCTGTTAATTTTTTGGGCCTCTCTGGGTTTATAAGATTGTTATTGAAGTTAAACTGGCAAAAGGTGGCAAATACTCATTGTGACCCATACAACTGTTAAGTAAAATCTGTTAAAAGAAAATTCAAAAGAGACCAAAAGGCTGAGGTAGGCCAAGTGTGTTTAAACAAAGGAACTGTTGTTATGACTTCCAAGAACTTGAGGTCAGAGTGGCTGAGGGTTACTGGAAATGGAAGGAACAGTCTTTGGGATACTAAAATTTACTGCATTTGAAATGATAGAGCAGGCAGAAAGTAGTACAGGGCTGTTACTCAGGTGGTGGTATCTTTGGGATCTTGATAGGACCTATAGATCCTTCCTTCATCCTAAGACATTATACTTATGCTTGTGGACACTGGAAAATACTTTAATATATGTAGGCCATAACTAGACCAATGGGAACGTTGGACCACTGCAACTGGACTTTCTATATGCAAGTAAAAGCAACTAGAAATAATCAGGGAAAGTAAATTATTGAGGATTGTCAGAATTGTATCAAAATAATCAAATCTACTTTTGAATCCAAGAGTACAAGGAATGTAAGTGTTAGAACAGGGTTAGAATACTGGGAGATTTGTGATTCAGTAATGTGAAGATCAAGAAAAGAATAAGAGGTTTTTAAAAGGCTGTTCTTACTTCAGTTTTAAGACTTGTAATCTTTACAGGATCAGTGTTTTTCATATTATATGGTTCTTTGTTAACTGTTCACTGTTAACTTAAGTCCCTTTGTTTTGACATTTGAAGACAGCTGAGTGAGCATAAGAGGTTAGTGTTTTGAGCACTGGCAACAGGTGACTTATAGCCTTCAATATTTACTTAATTAAATATGTTGGCTTTTGTCCTAGCAGCTCTGAGCTGTTGTAGGTGGAGGGCCCAAGAAAGCATGTAGAAACTTGCTCTAGCAGGATTAATGCAGAAGTCAACGTGAGCTGCCCCTATAAACTAGAGTGGTTTCTTTTTGTTTTACTGCAAAAGACAGTCTACTAATATTCAACATGAGCATTTATCCAGTAACAAAAATCCTTGTTTATTTGGGAGTGCTTCCGTACAAAAAGCATCCTCTTTATTGCTTCTGAAAATGTCATGACTGTACTAAAACTTAAGTTAGCGACAGCATATAGTAACTCGGGGAATTTCATTTTAGCTTGCAGACAGTAAAGGCTTTACTTCATTTAGCTAGCATATTTTGTGATGGTTCATCACTTTTAATTTCCAGTAAACACTTTTGAGGGGGCTTAAATGTATTAAACTAGAACCTCACAGTATCAAAGTAAGGGAAAATTGGGAGATTGCAGATTACATTCAGTAATTCAAGTTTGTCATCAACTTTCATGTGTATACTACAATATGGGTTGTCTGATGGTCTTGTAACAGACCTTTAGTGGAGGGGACATTAACCTCTTTTAATGATTATAAGAGTTTAGATGGAGAACATTTTTTTAGGTAGTCACCAATTTTAAATTCTTTCATCCAAGATTTCCCTTAATTGAAAACTTCAATTATTTTCCTGAAGGAAACAATACAAATATGAGTACTTCAGTAGGAAACAATTAGCAGTGGAAATAACTTCAGCATAGATATGTACATAAATTTAAAGTCTTCCTTCAAAACTAGCTTTAATAAGTACTTCTAACATGATGAACTGTAAACTTTTCTCTATCTTTGTACAGCTCCCAGCACAATGGGGCCTGATCTTCATTGGTACCACTAGGCACTACCATAATAGCAGTGGCTATACATATTTACTTCTAACAGAAGCTAAGGTTTTGTTGGCTATATTGTGGTTTTATTAGTGTGATTTCCAGGGAAATTCATTATTGAAGATGCAGATGCTCTTTAAATTCCTAAAGGTACACCATCAAAGAGAACTTTTAAAATATAGAAAACAAAATATTTTGCAGAAGCAGCTCATAGTCCATTAATAAATATCCCTTCTCAGACCCCATAATGTGTGTCTCATATAAAAATCAGATACGCCCCAGCTTGCCCCTTCATCTTTGCCTGTGCTTTGTTCCATGGGAAAATAGGTCTTAAGGTTTTCCAGCATTTGTAAAGAAAAACATGAGCTAATTCAAAAATATCCTAGCTCATGCTTTGTCTCATCTAAGAAGCCTGTTTTACAAAAAGGTAAACAGAAAATCTCTCATTTGGAGGTGGGTAAGGGTATAACTCACCTCTGTGTCTTTTAATACTGTTTTGACTTTTTGTCCAGTTCACTCTGGGAAACACAGTACATAGTTTTATCAGAAGCTGAATGCTTTGTGTTATATGTTCAATTTAAAGTCTGAATTAAAACTTTTAACATGTGACTTCTCTGTACAAGTTCACAAATAAATCACCGAAAAATTAAATCCCTAGACCAGTCTGTGGCCTTCAGGGTGGCTGGCCTTCATTCCAGCTCCTGCTGCTAGAGTTTTAGTACCTGAACCCTTCCTTAATCTTGCTCCTTGTGAGATTTCTTGTCTCTTCTGTATTAGCTCTCCCTATTCTGTGGCCACTTGCCCGACTGGTTTTTGACCACCTTCATGTTAGCTCAGCTGTGCAAATTGCATTGCAATTAACCAGCTAAGGCAGCTGGTAAGGGAAGCCATTTCAAGGTTAGGACTCTTTGTACAGTGCTAATTAAAATGGCTTAATTTTCACATTGCAAATGGAGAGTTATGGTTTAAGCCTATTTTCATTTTTATGTATATAATACCTGAAGTGCATACGTGAAAGTTGTGTGGCCTTTTCTGGACCTACTGCACTTAGTGGCCACTTACTACAACGTTAAAAAAATGTGGCGAGACTGTGGTGGCAGTTAGCAGGTTTTACTATGGAACCAGAAATAAATTCATTTTTATCAATTTCTCACATACCCTATGCAAATCTAGACCCTGTTTCTTATGCTCGGTACACTATGACTAATAATGACTTATTTGCACTGTGGTATTGCCTGGGTGCCCCATTCAGAGCTTGCAGTCTAAATAATGGATCTTGCTACTTGCCTTTGTCCTCCACTGTTATTAATGCAGGATCAGTTAAGGTGAGATTGGTGTTGGTCTGCAGTGGATGAAGGTGCATACTCTAGTTTTGATCAGTGGAGCAAAATGTTCTCTACAGCCATCATACATTTTTACTCTCTTTCACAGGAGAACTTGTATGCTGTGCCCTAGAGCAGCCAAGAAAAGAGAGAAGCATGTGTGCTTGCTTCTATCTGCATCTGGCCTTTATAGGGAATAGTCAGCTCTGTGGGTTGGAGGTGGGTGTCCTCTAAAGCATGTGGAAACACTGTATTCTTTGGAGCTGGATTGTCAAACATATTTATACATTGTTTCCACAGGCCTTATTCGGATCTCACTTCCACGTATGTAACTTAGAAGTAACTCCGCTGGAGTCATGCAATTACAGTAGTTTAAACCAATGTGAGATTGAATTAGGCCTTCAAACTGTAATAGCTCCTTGAGCTTTACTGTTAGTTTTAAATCTATAATCAGAATTGTATCAGTTGTAATATGGATGAGTAGAGTCTCAGTTTGGATAGTAGAAAAGTTATGAAAAGCACTGTAGTTAGGCAGTAGCTGATATTTAGAAACACTACTGCAGAAATACTGAGTAATATGAGTAGGAAGAACCCAACTGATATTGCATATTAAGGTCTTTGGAACATTAGATTTTATAAAAGTGTTGTGATAATTCATAAACCTCAACTTAGACAGAGTGGGGATGGAGAAAAAGCTCCTGGACAGAGATGTAGCATATCAACTTTGTCTGGAGCGAAATGTTGTTGCCATGAGGGTGGGGAAAAGGGTTTAGGATTTATTACGGAAATACTGAACAGTCATAAAACTGTGAAGGCTCTGCTATAAATTAGTTGCAGATCTTTAGGGGTTCATAAGACATACTGTAGGTCTTCCTGACCTCTAGTGGACATACAAGATCTGTTGCCAGTCTTATGTCAGAAGCCTGCATGAAATTTATTTCTGTTTTGTGAATACTGCTAATTCTTATATTGTAATGTAAAGATTGAAATGACAGCTCAGTTTTTACTGGCTTTGTTTCTGTATTCCACTGTTAAGAGCACACTGATGCATTTGTGTGAAAGGAATTTATTCTTTTTGGACTGAACGATATTGGTATTCAGTATTTATGGCATAACATGAATTAAATACAGTGTTAAAATATCTCTTGAACATGTTTTCTAAGTCAACGGTTCTTAGTTTTATAGCAACGAGTTGCATGTTCTCCAGTTTGTGGTTTCAATTTCTGCTTCAAGAAAGACCTCAGTTAAACATGTTTGTTCCAAAACTTTAAAGTTAAATGCTTGTGAAATGCCTCAACATTTATACTGTTACTTGAGGAAATACATTTAATTAAAGTGAGCCAAGTCTTGCATACCCATTGTCATCATCTCTGAATGAAGCTGAGGTTAAGATGCTGTATGCTTTGATTGAATTTTCTTAAGGGGTTTCTGAGCAATAATCATAATACAAGGACAGTGTTAGATTTAAGAAAATTGCTATATTCTGAGTAATTTGTTATGGAATAGACAGGCCATAACTGACTTTACCTAATATTCTAAATTATATTACTGAGGTAATAAGGTTCCACTGGAGTCCACTGCTTGGTGAATTCTTCCCATGTGAAAAGAGGAAAATAGGTCAAGTTGCCCCATTTATCTTTTCTTCCTCTAGTCTGTGCTGTAAATCTTCTGATAATGCACCTATTATGAGCTTGATCATATGCCAAAGATATTGTGTTGCTTTGTAACTTCAGAAGTAATTGACACATGGCAGGATGGAGAGTGAGGCTTCGTTTTATCTGCGCAAAATGTTTCATGCAGCCTTATTTGAGTATGATGTCATGCTACCTCCTGTCCTTGCTTTCCCCCAAAAGGAGCAAGCTATCAGAATAATCCAGATTTTGTGCTGTTTGTTAACATGTGATGATCATCCTGGGTTTTTGAACATCTAGTTCAGCTGTTTGAGATTGAGGTAGGGAGGCCCCATGGAATGGTGTGCTGGTTGTATTTGCATTTTTGTTAAGGTTCTGTAGTTCTCTGCTTTTGTAATGTTGTCTGTAAATTTTCTGGACCCTGATTTTATTCTGTTTACTGGCAGCAGGTGAAACAGACTTTCTCAAAGTGACACATTTTCTCTGTTCTTGCCTCAGTTATGTGACAGTCAGCAGCTTCTGGATGTGTTTGAAGAATTACCTTTCCGGTGTTTAACTCTTAGAGACGATAACAGGGTGTTTGTTTGTTCATGTGGTAAACTTGCTTACTGTGGTTATAAAGGAAATCCATGTTTATCCCTTGCAATCACTGCAGCACTCTCTGACATTGTTTCAGTTCAGACCATCAGTGGAGGCTGTCGTCCAAGCTACACAAAGCTTCAGTTCTTCAGGAACATAACCGTTTTGGAATCTTAGTTCAGCACAGTAGACTATAAAGGGTTTATTTATTGTGGAGTCTCTCTTCACTCTTCCAGGCTGGCAAACATTTTATGATGGCTATTTTCTATGAGGAATGCAGATTACTTGATTAGTTTGTGGATTGTTACTTGAGGGAATGAATGGATGGTGACACAATGTTTAGAGATGCATAACAAGTACTTACTTGGACAGAAAATAACTTGTGTGACTCCAAATAGCAAAAATAATAGGAAGGAAGATTACTGGAACAAGAAAAGATCTGTCACTTGTACCTGCATTCTGTTCCCTTAATCTGTAATACCAGGGCACTGAGTTTCTTATAGCCCCTATAAAGGAGCAAGTGCTAGCAGGCCCAAAGAAGGAATAGCTTCCTGCCAAGAACAATGTCTTTGGCACATCCTGAATATAAAAGAGCAGTCAAATGAGTTGTAGTTAATGTAGTTTATATGTAATTTTGTAAGCTTGCTGTAAAACTTCCTCTAGTTCTCATGCTTTCAGATGCAAAGGTTTGGAGTGGTTTAGAACAGTGACTCTCAAGCTTTCCAGACTACTGTACCCCTTTCCAGAGTCTGATTTGTCTTGCATACCCAAGTTTCACCTCACTTAAAAACTATTTGTTTACAAAATCAGACATAAAAATACAAGTGTCACAGTACACTATTACTGAAAAATTGCTTACTTTCTCATTTTTACCATATAATTATAAAATAAAACAATGCACTATAAATATTGTACTTCCATTTCAATGTATCGTATATAACGGAGTATAAACAAGTCATTGACTGTATGAAATTTTAGTTTGTACTGACTTTGCTAGTGCTTTTTATGTAGCCTGTTGTAAAACTAGGCAAATATCTAGATGAGTTGACATATCCCCTGGAAAACCTCTGCGTACCCCCAGGGATACGTATACACGTGGTTGAGAACAACTGGTTTAGAATCATTAGAATGTAGCATTGGCTCTTAAATCTTCTGTTAGCTTCACTTGGTCTGGAACCCATGTTTTATGATTTTAGACTAATGCTTATAAAGTGAGAACTGTGTACTGGTATATGCGTACATACAACTGCAAACACATGGCAACTGATCCCTTAACATTGCAAGATTTCATTCCTTTTTTTATTTCACCCCCTCTCCTGGCAAGTACCTGCAATAAACTGGGTAAGCTTCTTCCTACAGTGTAAATTTCTTTATACTGAGCTAGTATAAAGAAATTTACAGGTAGGAAGAAATCCACTCTTTACACATTCCTGTTTCTCTGCTGAATGATATTCTAGAAGCTGTTAGATTGTAAGAAATGCATAATGTTTTGTCAGTACAAATGCAGGCAGACAGTACATTTTTGGTATTGGTCTAGAGTGATTCCATTACCGTGTACAGGGAAGCCTTATCCTTCTATCTATGATTCATTTTATGAATTAAATAAACATTTTCAATAGTGTGGATTACTGCTAATGGGAAAAGGTCCACCAATTACATAGCTCTGTCACCCATAAATCCTCTAGAAATTAAAGACTAAGACATCTGTCCACTCATTGAAGTTATCTGACTGGATTCCTGCTTGGCATTTATGGAGAAACTCCTTTATATTAGCTTTACTGTCAATAACATCAAAACGCCCTAGTTCTGAGGTGAAACAAGAGAATGATGTTCTATGTCAGTTCAATTTACAGCAACTGAAGGTATAATTCTCTCAGGATGAACTCCTCAGGATGAGGTCCCAATATTTTAGAAGAGGCTAGTCACCTGCAAGTCTCATAGAAGTCATTGAACGTTTCTCCTGGAGTGGAATGTAATTTTATTGGGTAGTGAGTGAATCACTGGAAATTTCATCTCAGTACTCCACTCTTCTTTCTGTCCTCTTCATTACTCACACCATAATCCTATTTACCTTTCATCATAAACTTCATTTGCTGCCTTGATAGTAATTTCAGAACAACAGTGTAATATTTTTCATTCTTTCCAAAGACACCAGCAAGCAAAACTTGTTGCTTTCATTAGAGTGTAACAAGTTATGCCTTCAAGTCCCATCACATTTGCCTTTGAGGCATATATTGTAAAGTCTCACTTTATGTGGAGGAACAAAATCTTTTGCTTTCTATGTTCAGCATGTAAACTAACATTTTTACGCTTTTTTGAACACTTAGAAACCAAAGCATTACTAGTGTAATTTTAGCTTTCTCTCCGGTTATAAAAGGAATAGTTCAGGTACCTCTTTTCTGCTTATTCAGAGCTTGTGTTTGGTGGTTAGTTATGTGGATCAGTTGGAAGTATTTGTCTAGAATCCCACAAAAAGTTTTGAAAATTTTGCAGGAAGTATTGTCGCAAAATTATTTACATACATACTGTCAGTACTAAGCACACCAACACGTTGGCTTGGATTTTAAAAAATAACTAGTGATTTTGAGTGCCTCCATTTTTTTTTGCCTGTAAATACCTTGAAAGGGGCCTTATTTCTATAAATGGATGAGCACTTACTGTCTGAGAAATAGGGCACTTTAAGGTGTCTCAGGCTGGGCACTCAGGCTCATTAGTCCCTTGAACATTAACCCTATGAGTGGCTTCTTGGAACTGGAATCATGATAAACTCAGCTAATTTCAAAACCTCATTTGGAGTGAGCAGAATTATACTGAGGAGGTTTAAATCTTTCCTGTCAGACTAATCCCAAAGGGTTGTAATGAACGGCTCCACAACTGCCTCTAGAGCTCTTAATGCGGACTTCCTCCATCCTATATAATATGTTAGTAAAGCTACAGGGAAAGGTGAGATATCATGGACTTAAATGCATCAGCAAGCACACAACATGTAAAATTACATATTCTTAACAACAAATTCAAACATCATTCACCTGCAATGGTCCCAGTGTTTTAGTGAGTTCAGAGCCTGGGTGAGGAGCAGGAGGCTGGATTTAAATGTGGGCTGTATGGATTTGATATCTGGAAGAGGACACCACAAATACAAACAAGGAAACAGAAAAAACAATTAAAAAAAATAGAACTAAGGCCTTCTTTACACACATAGTTTTTACAGTGTTTTCACACAGATTGGTTTAGTTAAACGTCATGCTGACAGTTGTGTGGACATTTAAAAAAAATCTGTTTATACCAAGATTATATCTGTTTAGTTTAGTTTGGTAGCCAGTCAGGTAAATTATCAAATTAAGCTAATTTGATATAACCCTGGTATAAACAAATTTAAGAGTGTACACACAGGGAGTTTCAGGTTAAACCAGTGCAAGTTGTGTGCGTAGTCTAGGATTAATTTTACAGATATCAGTTGTCACTTGATCACACTATGCTGATATGGTATAGTCCTTTCTCCCTCCCTTTCTTTGTTGTAAACTCTTTGGGACAGGATCTCTCTTACTATGCATGTATACAGTGGTTAGCACAAAGTGGCCCTAATCTTGGTTTGGAGCCTCAAGGTGCTACTGTAATAAAAACAATAAAAAAAAAGTTAAACTGTAGCATCCCTCTGTAAAGAGGCCATCTACTCCCGATCGTTAAGATGGTACTGACCCTCACGATCCTCCTGCACTCCTCACTGCTATTAGATATGCAGGTAGCTTTATGTGTGGTTGGCCAGGCAGTTTTACTTGCCCACTGCTCTTTGTTCTTTCTCCCCTGATAAGTGTGGATTGGTCACAGTGATTCATTTATGACATCCAGATTTAACTACCAGACTGAACTGTGTCTAGGAATAAAAGCTGAAGCTTTAAAAATGCTCCAGCTGGTTCATAATGGCCAGCCAATGTAGTAAACAATGCATCACTATAAATGCATCAGTCTAGTGCTTTGGACATTACAGTGGCTGCCAATATGTATCATATACTTGCTTGGAATCAAGGTCCTAATCATTGAAACCCTCAGTGGGCTGGGATTATGCTATCTCAGATTGTTATGCCTTTCCCTGAGATGAAGACTTTGTAAGAAATGGTACAAAGGTATGGGAAGGGTTAGATTTTTAAAAACAGGGAAAGAAGCTTTTCTCCAGCTGGTTTGTAGTTGATGAGCTTCTTCCTGGGAGAAATGTATCACCATGAATCTTCTTATAATCAGCGCAAAATGTAAAATGTAGCTTTTGACAGGGCCTTCCCCGTAGTAAAGACAACACAGTATATATATATATATAGATTTTTTTAACTCCCTCCGTCCTCTAGGAAGTGTGAAGAGAACCAAAGATACTTGTTGGCTTTATGTAATTTTTAAGGCAGTCGGATACTATGGTGATATGGGTTGTATAAAAAAAAACCCTCCAGGGTGTTGGTTATAATTGTTATTACTGTTTGTTTATGGCAATTTTTAAGGGGAGCCATGCAGAAAAGGGTGAATTATAAATTGAGGTAGTTTAGTTTAATACTCAGAATATCCTTATTTTTCCATGAACATGTGCTTGTGGTGTGTTAACCATGAACAATTTTAATGATAGGAGTTGCAACACTGAATCTTGCATCCAATGAAGTGAGCTGTAGCTCACAAAAGCTCATGCTCAAATAAATTGGTTAGTCTCTAAGGTGCCACAGGTACTCCTGTTCTTTTAACACTGAATCTGACTTTTTAAAATATATTTTAAAGAGAGCCTGGCTGTCAAAAATGGAAAAGTAGCTTTTTACTTAAAAGTGGGGTGGGAACCATTGGGAAAGTAGTTGAAATTGGAGGGAAGAGCTAAAACCATGACCCACTAGGGCAGAGGTGGCCAACCTGTGGCTCCGGAGCCACGTGCGGCTCTTCAGAAGTTAATATACAGCTCCTTGTACAGGCACCGACTCCAGGGCTGGAGCTACAGGTGCCAAGTTTCCAGTGTGCCCGGGGGCGGGGGGCACTCATTGCTCAACCCCGGCTCTGCTACAGGCCCTGCCTCCACTCCATGCTTCCCCTCCCCCTCCTCCTGCACGCCACGAAACAGCTGATGGGGAGATGTGGGGAGGGCTGCTGGTGGATGGGAGGCACAGGGAGGGAGGGAACTGAGGGGAGGGGCTGACGTATTACTGTGGCTCTTTGACAAATTCTGGCTCCTTCTCAGGCTCAGGTTTGCCACCCCTGCACTAGGGAATTGAAGCTCTGACTTTGTGTTGGTCTAGTCTTTGATATTGCTACATACTTATCACTAGCTTCTGCTGTTCTATTAGCCAGCTCTCTGAGGCCACCTACGGTTTAATTGTTTTTTATCCTGTTCATTCACCCATGACAAAATCCCCAAATACCAATTTATTCATTTTAAAAAAAAATCCCAAAACAAACAAACAAAAACCAAGAAAAAACTAATTGAGGCAAGAATCCTGTGGAAAAAAAAGAATATTATCATGTAATTAAAGACTGTATTATAATGATTATGAACAAAGGAGCTGAATTAAGGTTGCACAGGCAACCTTAATTCTGGCATTTCCTAACTTTTGAGTGCTTGACTTTTCAATCTTAATTTTCTTTTAACATTGTTTCTTTGTGTGTCACTTCCAAGATTTTAAACTGAAAAATAGATATTGCATCATGTACCATCATATATATGGACATCCTTCAGATCCTCCACCTAGCATGTTATCTAGACCTCTTCAACTTGAGCTAATGGAGAAACTAATAGCAAGAGCAGGGTGTGGATCAGCGCGAGAGGATGAGACGCAGACTTGGCCAGTGGGTTTCACAGATGTTTGCTGATACAAGAGAAATAGTGAGACTGAGAAATTTTGGATTCCATTTCAGGCTCTGAAAGGGAGTGTGCTGTAGTAGGCACAGATTCTTCTGTCCATTCCCTCCAAGTGTGATCCTGTTCTTCCCCATCCTCTCCAACTTGTCCCAGTCCTGTCTCTTTCCCACCCAGGTTCCTTGTCCCAGTTCCGTTCTCCTCACTAGCCAGTCCAAGTCTCATTTCTTTGCGTATCTAGTTCCCTGCCCCAGTCTCCTTCTCCAGCAGTCACAGTTCCTGTCCAACCCTGGTCGCCTGTGGCTTCTCGTCACAGGCTCCTTGTCTAATCTCAGTGACCCAACCCCTTCCTTCTTATCTGTTTGCCCAACCAGTCTTAGTTCTTCCCCTGCACTCCAGCTCCTCATCAGACTGCTCTCCCCTTCCACCACCTCCTTCTCTTGTCCCACTGGTTCTCAATCCCAGTCATTTTGCCTAGCCAGTCCCAGTCTCTCCCTCAGGATCCTCATCCAATCTCAGTATCTCCTCCCCACCCTCAACTTCTGGTTCCCAGTCACCCTCTCTGTGTCTCCTGCACTTCATCTTCCAGTGTTTCCCTCTTCCACTCCCTTCCAGCCTCCAGTCCTAGTTTCCCAGCCTCTCCGCCACCCCCAGGCTGCTTGTCCCAGTCTACTTCCCCTGAATATCTGGCTCTTGTCTCTCTCTGTTAAAATCAGGCAGCTTCCTCCTCCTCCATCATGCCTGGACCCAATAGGATCACTGAGCGCACAAGAGAGCAGGCCTCCTACTCTCAGTTCAGGTGCCCAGACCCAGCACTGCCCAAAGCTGCAATTGCCAGAGCATTCCCAATGTGGATGGACTCTTTGGGGAATGTTGGTGCTAAATCTAAAGTCTCTACTGGGGTATGTGTGAACTGCGATTTTTTAAAAGGCTTAAACTTGCTCAAATTTTGGGGAGATTTTCACAGAGATTGCAAGAAGAACATCTCTGACACAAAGGCCACTGCCCTGCCAAATTTCAAGACCCTTCTTCCCTTCTTCAAAAGTTTGGATGCACTAAGCTTCTCAAAGAAAAGGTTGTCATAATTTTTAACATGGGCAAAACAAACTATTTTCCCCTATCCTCATTCTTTGATAAGCTGTTTGACTGAATTGGGGGGATTTCCATCTGAGGCAGATACCTGATATGGGAAATTTCAGCACAAATAAATGAAGGTTGGCTGGTTTTTATAAACAACTGAAAATAAGATCTTATAATGGGAAGTGTCAGGCAACCTTAATAATAGGTCTATGAGTCCTGTCTCTTAATTACTAGAACTTTTCCCACAATAGTAGATAAGGGTGCCGAGAAGTTCAGCTGCTGAATAATACCTAATGTAACTGTTACTCTGAGAATATTTTAATCTTCTAAAAAATGGCAAGAAAGGGAATAGTAATGCAGTTGCTGAGATATATGTTAAAGTACGAAGTCCTACCTACTCTGTTATTTTGGTAGATGAAAACAAAAAAAAGTAAATATCATATTCTTAGTGATTGAGGCTCAATGGAATAACTGAAGGGGAAATTTTGGAAAATAACAGTTCCCTTATATATACTTGGTGAATCCAATGGTGTAGGCATGTCTAGTATTGTGAGCTCCAGACTTAATGGGGCAACTGTATAAGGTGTGCCTGTGAGCTAAAGGCAGAGTTAGAGATTTCAAATGTGTTTAGCCTACCACTAACTGTCTTAAGCAGATGTTATGTAGAGTATAGGGACTTAAACATTACCTCAGGCCTTTTTCTCTCTGCCTCTCACCTGCACTCTTCTGAGTGAATTTTGAAATATCTGCTTGACAGATGGTGTAGGAAGGTAATCATAGGAATTGTGTTTTCCTGCAGATGGAGGGGTAGTTACCAGATGAACTTTGTTTACCAAACGGTAGTGGTTTCTTAAAGAAATTAGTCTGTACCTTCTGGAGTGGAATTTCATAACTCAGGAGGGGAGTAGTTAAAGTTCAAGAAACTGTATTTTTAAGTGGTTATTTACTGGATCAGTTATGACTAGTTGATAGTCTGACTAATTCATATTTCACAATAATGGGTACAACTTCAAGTGCTTGAAGAATACATACGTAGCTCATTTTTGTAGGTCTTTGAGTTTACAAAATAGCTTAAAAAGTCCTGATAGCTTTTGTTTATACTCTGAAATCTTCAAAATGTTAATCTGCAAAAGATTAAATTATTTTCAGAAATTGACTAATATGCAAATATGGTATTGCCACATCTTTTTAATGGAATTAGCTAATCTAGTTATGCTGTAACTAAGAAAATGGGCTCTTTTTAATAAACTTAACTCATACTAACAATAGGTGCAACTTTTAATGCATTTCTGCTTCATTTGGAATTTTTTATACGTAGAAAACTGACTGAATTTAAAGGAAAGAAAATCAGCCCAATTTTCTGATGTTAGTGTTTAACTTGAGAGGTATCAGAGGGGTAGCTGTCTGGATCTGTTAAAGTGGCAGAGAGTCCTGTGGCACCTTATAGACTAACAGACGTATTGGAGCATAAGCTTTTGTGGGTGAATACCCCCTTCGTCAGATGCATGCCCACTACATGCATCTGACAAAATGGGTATTCACCCACTAAAGCTTATGCTCCAATACGTCTGTTAGTCTATAAGGTGCCACAGGACTCTTTGCCGCTTAAACTGAGAGGGTTAACTGTCTATAAACCATGCAAACAAAGGAGGTTTTCTTAGAGTTTAGACAGGTGCAAAGCTGCAAATAATTACAGTCCTAAACAAAACCATAACAGCAGTTGTACAGCAGCTGGCAGGCTTGACCTGTGACAGGTATATCCTGATAATGGGACTGAGTTTATGGCACATACAGTTTAGACTTGTTTGTAGTGTGAAAACTACTGCATATAGATGTAGGCAGTTTCCTTCACTTTAGAATAAATCTGAACAAGTTACAAAAAATATTTGGAGTGAACACTGGGTTAGGAGTAAAACTCTGTCCTCAGTGCAGTAGTCTGCAATAACTGTTTAAAGGTTATAGTTGGCTCAGGCTGAATAAAATGCTCTCTTACTGGTAGTAAGAAATTGACTCACCTTGTCACGTAGAGCAGCTATGGAGTAGATAAGTTAATGGCAGTCACTATACCAGCACAGAGGATACCCTCAAAAGGAGCTGTAGCATCTTCAGCCTTTCAAAGGGAGAGCCCAAGGAAACTGAGCAAACAACATTTGCACAACAGTGAAGAACATAAGAACGGCCATACTGTGTCAGACCAAAGGTCCAACTAGCCCAGTAGCCTGTCTTCTGACAGTGGCCAGGTGTTTCAGAGGGAATGAACAGAACAGGTAATCATGAAGTGATTCTTCCTTTGTCGCCCATTCCCAGCTTCTGGGAAACAGGGGCTAGGGACACCAGCCCTAATAAAGTGAAATACTCAGCTAAGTCTCAGGTAATATTTTCTGATGTCCCTCTCCCATTAAGACAAAAATATGTACATTGTCATAGATATCCATAAAAAGAAAAGGAGTACTTGTGGCACCTTAGAGACTAAAAAATTTATTTGAGCATAAGCTTTTGTGAGCTAGAGCTCACTTCATGGGATGCATTCGGTAGAAAATACAGTGGGGAGATTTATATACATAGAGAACATGAAACAATGGGTGTTACCATACACACTGTAACCAGAGTGATCACTAAAGGTGAGCTATTACCAGCAGGAGAGCCGGGGGGGGGGGGCATTTCCAGCAGTTGACAAGAACGTCTGAGGAACAGTGGGGGCGGGGATAAACATGTAATAGCTCACCTTAAGTGATCACTCTGTTTAGAGTGTGTATGGTAACACCCATTGTTTCATGTTCTCTATGTATATAAATCTCCCCACTGTATTTTCTACCGAATGCATCCCATGAAGTGAGCTATAGCTCACAAAAGCTTATGCTCAAATAAATTGGTTAGTCTCTAAGGTGCCACAAGTACTCCTTTTCTTTTTGCAAATGCAGACTAACACGGCTGCTACTCTGAAACCTGTCATGTTAGGTATTCAGTAACGGTGATAACTGATTATCACAGTTAGGCCAACGTGCCCAAATAAATTCAAAGTAAGAATGAAATAAACTGGTTTACATACATCACATACGAGATAGTATAAACTGGCTTCTAATAAACATATTTCATGCCCATTCTGTTTTTTGTAGACTGTTCTTGTCTTAAATCTATCTGGTGGTTGTTGTACTGGCAAAACAGGCTGTCTCATAGATCAAACCTATGTTATGTAGCATTAGAGCTGTGAAAATAATTTTTTTTGTTCACTGGCTAAACAAACAAACAATAATATAATAATATTTTAGTTTGGATGGACTCAAAACTAATTTTTTTTGTTTCCTTGTTAAAACAAAAACTTGTTTTGGGTTGAACAACATGTTTTGTTTTCAGACATTCACAAAGGTGAGGTTATGTTGGTGCCACGCCTCCTCCATTTTACCCAATAGTTCAATGGTTAGAGCACTCACGCACGGTTCAAGTCCCTGCCACACACCAAACTGAGTAGGGATTGGAACGGAGGGCTCCCACATACTGGGTGAATGCTCTAACCACTGAACTTTTGGTAAAAGGGGGACACTGGCATCATCTCCTCCTCCATTTTGTGAATGTCACCTATGTTCCCTTATGAATGTAGCCCTAAAAAAATGTTTGGGAATCAAAAACTGTTCGGTGAATTCATGCAAAATTTGCAAATAGTTTTGGGTCTACTGAAGTTGCACCTTTTGGCAAATAAACAGTTAATCCAGAAAATTTGTCTCAGCTGTACTTAACATCATATAATAACAGGAAGATTTGAAAGTGCAGTTCTTCTCTGAAAGTAATTGTAAATTGGAATTGTGGAATTAATTCCATGTTTGCGTGTCAATTAGAAATTGAACGTGATCCATTTATGAGCAGAAGTGTATTTTCTCTAATTGCTAGACCCAATATTGTAAACAGCAAGCATTCTAAAATCAAGAGTCCTGCCCCACTCTCCAAAATCATGATTATTTTAGAAATCATGAGATTTGTTTTCAAAAAACAAAATTAAGTTCTCTTTATTTACCTTCTTATTTTTGAGCCTTTAGATTACTCTGGTGACATTTTTCAGGCTTTTCTCCACAACCATGAGGTTTAGAAACATAACCGTTAGGTTTTTTTAAATTAAAGCTGACATTCTCAAGTAACCTGAAAGATGGGATTTTATGAAAAGCACCAAATATTGTGAGGTTTGTTGTAAAATCGCAAGGGTAGGGAACAGTACATCCCTAAAAACTTCCTCTGACAGTTGAAAAAGAGAAGGCGCTTTCTTTCTCATGCTACATCACTAATAATAGAGTCTAGTGACCAAATTAACCCTGTTATAACTTGTGCAACCCCATTGTTTTGAAATAATACATTTTTACATCTGTGCAACTGCGAATTGCCTTCAGCTGGGTTATGCAGGTATAACTGATTGGAATTATGCCAACCATTTGGTTATGCTCCAGAAGGAATAAAATCTAGCACCCTCTCTATTCTCTGTATTGGCTCTGCAGGGCTAAAGAGAAATGAAAAGAAACAAAAGCTTATTTTTGTCAATCAGCTGCATATACATGGTCATCGATTTAAAGCATTTAATATCTTCCTTATTTTTTCGATATGGAAACTACAGGAGGCAGTTCACTTACTAAACACTTAGGCCTCAGTTCTCCCTTGACTTGTGTCTTGTAACATCACTTATACCATTGCAAAGTGGGCATAAAACACTACTAAATCAGAATTATAGCATTTTACATTCAAATTGCCAGGTACCTTGTATAATCATTTACATTAGCGCGACAGAGACTAAGGGACCTATTGTATAGTATTGTAAGCTATAAACTAAGCAGGACTGAGGGAGTAATTTGACTAAGATCCCCTATACATACAAATATAAGACAGACACCATATATGTTGGAATTTGTTAGTCGTGTGGTACTTCCTCAGATCATATTTCAAAATACCTAAATTACTGATTAGCTTAAAATGAATGAAGAAAAAAAAAACAAAACAGCCATAGCCCTTAAAGTTCCAGAGCTTACCATGATCATTTTATCTCATCTTAACGAGTAATACATTTTTAAAAGAGAAAATCATTAAAAGTATTCAGGTTTTTATTCTTAATGGAAATATTCTCTCTTTGAAAACAAAACTGTTCAGTTTCTCTGTGTTAAAAACAAATTTCAGTTTTGTAAGTGCAGTAACACATTCCAGGGCTGTGGTATTAGTTGGTCTACAGCCTTGTGCTTCATTATGCTTTTGAGCCATGTGACTCTCGCTCAGCCATACCTCAGTACAGTTCAGTGCTCTATGTTACTGAGGAAAAATATTGATAGGACAATATCGTTTGGTCAAATGTAGTCCCAATCCAGATCTTGTAAAAACCAGCATGATCAGAAACTGAGGTCAATATAAACGTGTTTTGACTTTTAAAAAATTCTAGTTGATGCAGTGTAACAAATAAACATTCCCAAGCATTTGACAACCCAAATATTGTTGTAGTATGGTAGAGCTGAGGGACAATTTGAAACCTAAACTTGTAGTATTGGTGCTAATTTGCTAACATATGTGTGGTGATAGCCGTGTTAATCCTGTGAGCATGGTCAGTGTTTGCAGAACTCCAGCTTTACAGAAGCCTGAGCAGTGTAAGGGTATGTCTACATTTACAGAGTTTTTGAGGTGTAAGTTTCACGCCCTCTGCAATGTAGTTAAACTGACCTAAAACCTGGTGTCGTTCTTCAGTCGACCTAGCTACTGCTGTGGAGAGGTAGATTTACTACAGCAACGGAAGTGTCTGTTGCTGTAGTAAGTGTCTATACTACAGCAGCGCAGCTGCAGTATTTCTAGTGTACATATAGGGCATTGCTACGCTGGAAACTTCAAAGTGCTGTCGCAGGAGCGCTCCCACGGCAGCACTTTGAAGTGCAAGTGTGGTCGTGCGTGAGCACTGGGAGAGAGCTCTCCCAGTGCTCCTGGTAATCCAGCTCCACGAGGGGATTAGCTCTGAGCGCTGGAAGCCTGTTTACCCTAGCATTTTCAAGTGCTCTGACTTGCTGTGCTCAGGGGGGTGATTTTTCACTCCCCTGAGCCAGCAAGTTAGAGCATTATAAAATGCAAGTATACCCAAGCCCATAGCCTTATACTTATTTATACTATTGTAGTTGAACTAGTTTAGTTAAACTGGTATAAACCCCAGTGTGGACAGTACAGTATGTTAGTCTAAAACTGAGTGTATCGGTTTAGCTTACACCTGCACATTTTACAGGGATAGGACTAAACTGACGTGGACTAGGTATAAATAGATTTAGAAGCATCCACACACAAAGATACACCAATTTAACTAAAGAAATTTTAAAATGCATCTTTAGTTAAACTAGTACAACTTCTTTGTGTAGACCAGGCCTAGGAGTACACAGAGACTTGTAGTGTAGCTAGTCTATGTAACCATATGTTCCTATCATTACGGTTCTCCTCCCCCCCCCTCTTTTTTATATCAACTTGTTGTGTTTTATTTCAAATTATGTTGTCAATTTGCCAAAGTGCAGGGACCCTGTGTTTCTATATGTCTGTATATTTTCTAGCACACTGGGGACCTGAAATAGCTAGCTTATTACAAAAAATGTATAAATATTATTATCATAGCAATGTCTCGTTGTGTAAAACCATATAACTCTGTTGTCCAACCACCATCCTTGGTTGACTTTTTCAGCATTTCAAGCACATTCACTTAACATGGGACAAAATACCGTTCTTTGTTTTTTTCCATGTCTGTAGTGTTTCTAAGTTGCTGAGTGATAAGCCATTTGTCTAGGGCTTCTAAGCATTATGGTAATACAAATAATAAATAATTTAATCTACAAAATAGATTTGTACCTTAGAATGGATAATTAGCTAATATTTAATGTTTGGCTATTGCTAGATTATTTAATGAGATAATCCCATGCCTGTATAAACCAGGCATTCTTGTTATTGTATAGGGCAGGAGAGGCCAACCTGTGGCTCCAGAGCCCCATGCGGCTCTTCAGAAGTTAATACGCGGCTCCTTGTACACGCACCAACTCTGGGACTGGAGCTACAGGTGCCAACTTTCCAATGTGCCAGGGGGTGCTCACTGCTCTACCCCTGGCTCTGCCACAGGCCCTGCCCTCACTCCACCCCTTCCCGCCCCCTCCCCTGAGCCTGCCATGCCCTCGCTCCTCTCCCTCCCCCCCGCCCCCCGAGCCTTGTGCATGCCACGAAACAGGTGATTGGGAGGTGAAGGGAGGGAGGGAGGGAGGGGGAAGCACTGATTGGTGGGGCTGCCAGTGGGTGAGAGGCGCTGGGAGCAGGGGGTGGGGAGCTGATGGGGGGCTGCTGATGTATTACCGTGGCTCTTTGGCAATGTACATTGGTAAATTCTTTCTCCTTCTCAGGCTCAGGCTTCCAACACTGTACACTTAGTTAATGATTTCAGATTATAAATAGTCTCCATAGTCTGCTTTTTAATAAGTAATGCAAATAACTCAGTCTCTTCTCTGAAACTAAATTCTTCTCAGAGAAATATAAGTGACTCAAATATGCTTTTAGCCATTTACTTGAATAAGTCAAGGCCCATTTATAGTTTTGATTGCTAGTGAATGAAACCATTATGTACATGTGCGGTATTCCAATAATATAGTATTTGTTTTATCAGTTTTCGAAAGCAGTTTATTTAAAGTGAGCCAAGTCTGCTGAATTGTCAGGTCTGTTAAAACCTTATGTTGTGCTGGGCAATGCTTAGACAATTTGTGTATCAAGGGTCATATAGTTTGCCTGTTAATGAAGGTTGCTTGTAAACAAATTTCATGTAAATCTATTAACCAGTCTTGTGCCAAGGACCTTTATAACAAGGGCTTGATTTTTCAGGTCAGGCAAATGTGCCCTTATTTAGCACAGTGTTCATATGTATTTCTTTAGGGGAAATTTTTGGAGGAAGTGGATTGAATGTGTGTAAGAAGTATTATGTATTTTTTTGGCTTTTGTTCTAATCAGTTTCTGTGGATGTGGGAAGGTTATACCACAGAGTTCAGTTTAAATTTCTTTCCATTGTGTTAAATATTGGATTGTAGATATACTGACAGCAGTGGATGTGTGCATTTCTTGCAAATATAAATACAATGTTACATGATCTTGAGCTGTTTATAAGAGGTCATTGGATAGAACAGAAAACTGCAGGGGCTGCACACAGCCATAGATCCACATGAGAACAAAATTGCTCTAAACTTCATAAATGAGCATATATTTGGAAGACAGTGTCTTTATGTTCAAATTAGGGGAAAAAACTCAGAAAGAATTACCTAACAATAAGTTGGGTAAGATATTCAAAATCACTTAGTGCAGATCTGTCTCTGTTTCCATTGAAGTCAGTGATACTCTTACAATTGACTTTAATAATTAGGCCAGTGATGCCTGCTTCTGAAAATCACATCCTTTAAATAAGTTAAAAAAAAAATCCCCAAAAGTTCCCTAAGACAATCAATAGCTTACTCATGCCTCTTGTTTAAAAATAGTTGTTCCCTTTGGCATTTTACTTTGAAAAGGCATTAGAAAGACTTCACATATTCATGAGTGTTTCTATCCTATGGGGTTTATTTTTTGTAAGCACAATTTTTTAATTTTAAGTGACATAAATATGGAATAGAGGCAGTGATTATGCAATGTATTTAATGCTGTTTGGAAGGCTCACAGAGTGATTAAGTTCTACCAAACCAAGGCACACCTTTAGAGGTATCTGTAAACAGGGTAAGTGCTACCATTCTCAGCTCTATCTATAAACAAATTATGTTTGTACATTAATCAGGTGAGGAGGGGCTTCACATAAAAATGTCACTCATCACTCCAGGTACAATTTCTTTCCATTCCTGCCTCTTGGACTTGTGCTGATTAACGAGAAGTCTGGCTGTACACCTTTCAGTTTTTCAGCTCGTTTCTCCACAGCTGGGGCAGCCGCTTCTAGAAATCAGCTTTGATATCTGAGCAGGAAGGAAGCCAATTTGACCATGGTGTAGGGGAATTCTCTGATATGCAGCCCCTTGCTGCCCTTCCCAAGTCCAGGACTATGCTAACCTGTCCTTGGAATATCCGAAATGGGATTCTGAGAGGTTGCATAAGAAGTGCTTGGAACATTTTTTAGAGATCTCCTCATAATACCCCCTATTTCTCGGCACCTGTTTGTTGCCTCTAGGTTTGTCCAGTCACTCTGTCCTTTGTTCCTCTCTAATTCCTATTTGGAAGAAGTAGAGGTCGTCTCTGAATTTGAGTCGGAAACCTGAACTCCTCAACGACCCAGAAAAGAACAAGGAATACCTGGCATGTTTTCTCTGCTGTGCAGCTTGAGGCTCCATTAGAGGGGGTAGATGGAAAAGGCTTAGCCTTCAACTGGTTTACCACCATAGGAATATGTGCTTCTCCTAATACATGCATTCAGGGTGGATAAAAATCAATGATTTTTTTTTTAATCAGATTTTTTTATTTAAATTGGATTTTTTTTTATAAAATGCTTTTTGAGGAAAAAGCATATTTAAAGATTGTTTTAATTAAGATACATTATAGCTTAAAGATATCTCATCATGGAATAGGGATTATAAATTCTAATTCTTTAGTATGAGACAATATATTCATGTAATGTTTAAGAAAAGTTCTGTAAATGAGTTCCAATAGTTCATGGATTAGGGACCCAATCTTATGGGGTTCCACAGGTTTCTGTATAGATTATTTAAATGAATCCATCTACCCCATGGGACACAGTGCTAGTCTAGAAGATACCATCAGAGATGCTTCGTTTTGCAGTTCCCCTACTGTGGATTTGTTTCTCCAGAGAGAACATGCTTGTTAACAGCAAAAATGTTTTAAAATAAATAAATAATATGTAGAGGTGAGAAATAACAGGCCTCAACTCTATTGTCCCTCTGCAAATTTGTGTACAGAGTCAATCCCTTACCTCTCTCTAAAAGTGCGAAGTTCCAAAAGGTTCAGTGAATAGACGATTTTTGGGGGCAGAATAGATCTGGACATGGAGAAGAAGTCTGGAGATAAATGTGAGAAGCGAGGGACATATGCTTGTTTTGTTAAAATATCATATGTTTGCTATTGAAGAAAAGAAGTCCAGATTACATTGTTGTTTTAGTAAAATAAAACAGTTTAAATGTCTGTCTGGTGATGTTCTCCTCCTAATACAGCATGGCAAGAAAATCCTCCAAATATTAATGATTAACCTGTTGAATTGGAGATAGTTCACCTCCCAGTGACTTCATAAATATCTGCTTCAGTTACCTTTGGTAAATGAAATAACCAAACAATCATTCGTTTTCTGATATAGCTGTAAAACTAGCCTGAAAAGTTTTCAAAATAAATCACTGTTTAAAAATGTATAGCGTGTACATTCTAAAAATGAAACCTACACCTATCTCTGAGTTGTGAAGAATATGTAGTAAGGTTATAACAACCAACAAGAATGCACTTTTATGTAGAAAACCATGATTAAATCAAATCTTCCTGACTAGTAATATAAATCGTGATTTAAATCAAATTGATTTAAACCAAATCCACCCTGCTTATGTTGCTTTAGTAGCTCATTGAAACTGCTTTTGCTTTCCCTCCACTGTCAAGCTGACTTTCTCTAATGCTGCTGGAGATACTGTTCAGGAAATAAGAAAAGGAGGACTTGTGGCACCTTAGAGACTAACACATTTATCTGAGCATAAGCTTTCGTGAGCTACAGCTCACTTCATCGGATGCAGAATGTATCCGATGAAGTGATCTGCATCCGATGAAGTGAGCTGTAGCTCACGAAAGCTTATGCTCAGATAAATGTGTTAGTCTCTAAGGTGCCACAAGTACTCCTTTTCTTTTTGCGAATACAGACTGACACGGTTGCTACTCTGAAACCTGTTCAGGAAATGTGGCAACACTTAAACACAGCCTGAAGGTCTGGCTTAAGAGGGAGAGCTAAGTCAAAGATGAAGCCAAGATTATGGTCAAAGTGATGGCAGGATCGTGAGGTTATCTGCAGTGAAGGAGAAAGTGGGGCTGATAGGTGAGGGATTTCAGAGAAATAAGAGCTCAGTTTTGGCCTTTATTAAGTGGCCAAAATGGAAACACTGCAACATAGATAAAATATGAAACGGATAAATCCTATTTAACTGCAGGCCAGTCAGAACCCTGTGTGAATTAATGCATTAGATTGCCCCTTCATCCATTTGAAATCCAATTAACCAAATGTTTAGGATATTCCTGCAGCTTTTGGGAGATAAATGGATTGTAGTGTTGAGGATGGTTCCAGAATACTTTAAAAGCCTTTACAGAGGGCTGTTCTCAATTAGGCTCTCGTACATCTGGTATACAGTGGCCTGTTTTATCAAATTATACATACCCTGTTATGATTTGACTTTAGTCCAGGAAAATCTTTTTTGAAGGTGCTAACCTAAGAACAGCTTCATTTTAAAATTTGCTTGTCCCAATTTTTTGTAATAAAATTAATTTTAAAAATAACTCAAGTTGTACTGTATGTATGTTGTATATTCCTTCCTTAAGGGCAAGCTGCGGATCTGATTTGACATGCACTTAATGATATAGATGCATTGACTGATGGGCAAGTCTGAGCTCAGGCTGAAAAATGAAAGCTGGCCTCCCACTTCAGTTTCCTTGTAAACACTTCCAAACTGCAGCTGTGCCCCATGCTGCACTGTGGAATGAGCACATACATAATTAGCCATGCACTCTCTCCCCAAAGTGCAGCAGGGCCACAAATCACAGAGCAAAGCCAGAGAAGAAATTGAACAAAGGTGTTAAGGTGAATTGGCAAACAGTCCTTTTCTGTTTTCCTGCCCTGACAAAACATTATTAGAGACACTATCAAATAGTTCATTTTATTTTTCAGTTTATAAAAATGCTCCACCACAAACATCTCTGTATGCACGTACGACTTCTTAAAACAAATACATGCCTCCAGCTTCCATCCAGGACACACCAAATGATCCATTGTCTACAGCCAAGCTCTAAGATACAATTGCGTCTGCTCCAATCCCTCAGACAGAGACAAACACCTACAAGATCTCTATCAAGCATTCTTAAAACTACAATACCCACCTGCTGAGGTGAAAAAACAGATTGACAGAGCCAGAAGAGTACCAAGTAGTCACCTACTACAGGACAAGCCCAACAAAGAAAATAACAGAAGGCCACTAGCCATCACCTTCAGCCCCCAGCTAAAACCTCTCCAGCGCATCATCAAAGATGTACAACCTATCCTGAAAAATGGTCCCTCACTCTCACAGATCTTGGGAGACAGACCAGTCCTCGCTTACAGACAGCCCCCCAAACTGAAGCAAATACTCACCAGCAACCACAAAAACACTAACCCAGGAACCTATCCCTGCAACAAAGCCCGATGCCAACTCTGTCCACATATTTATTCTAGGGACACCATCGAAGGACCTAATCACATTAGCCATGCCATCAGGGGCTCATTCACCTGCACATCTACCAATGTGATATATGCCATCATAGACTATCAGGGTTGGAAGGGACCTCAGGAGGTCATCTAGTCCAACCCCCTGCTCAAAGCAGGACCAATCCCCAATTTTTGCCCCAGATTCCTAAATGTCCCCCTCAACGATTGAACTCACAATCCTGGGTTTAGCAGGCCAATTCTCAAACCACTGAGCTATCCCTCTCCCCCCCCCCCCCAGTGTGCCATCAATGTCCCTCTGCCATGTACATTGGCCAAACCAGACAGTCTCTACGCAAAAGAATAAATGGACACAAATCTGACATCAGGAATCATAACTTTCAAAAACCGGTAGGAGAACACATCAACCTCTCTGGCCACCCAGTAACAGACTTAAAGGTGGCAATTTTGGAACAGACAAGCTTCAAAAACAGACTCCAACGAGAAACTGCTGAGCTTAAATTAATATGCAAACTAGATATCATTAACTTGGGTTTGAATAGAGACTAGGAGTGGCTGGGTCATTACACGTATTGAATCTATTTCCCCATGATAAGTATCCTCACACCTTCTTGTCAACTGTCTAAATGGGCCATCTTGATTATCACTACAAAAGTTTTTTTCTCCTGCTGATAATAGCTCATCTTAATTAATTAGCCTCTTACTCCATCTTTTCATGCTTTCTGTTACTATATGTTCCATTCTATGCATCTGATGAAGTGGGCTGTAGCTCACAAAAGCTTATGCTCAAATAAATTTGTTAGTCTCTAAGGTGCCACCAGTACTCCTGTTCTTCTTACTCAAATATCAGTTAACTTCAGAAACAGGTGAAGATGATATCCCTGTGCCCCTCAGGCTATGGTCTTGGAAATGAGTTTCTTTCAAATTTTACATGCCTCAAAAGCTTTATTTTTTTTTAATGAACAAATGTTCTGTTTTTATCTGCTTAATGCCTTTTTAGTCCTCCAGCCTTGAATAATAAAAGGCTTGATTGTGTTTATCCTGCCCAGGTGTGCAAGTGTGGGAGAAGGCTGCAGTAGTCGTCCTGTTGCCCCTTCTGCCTCACTGTAGCCAGAGTCCTAGTCCTCGCACTCCAAATATTTATTTAAACTAAAAAATTACATTGTGTTAGAACATTTGTGAATTAACATAATGTTAAACATCCCTTATTTTTCACTTTATGTCTTTGCTGAAAGAGGTGTAATAGATAATTAATTTGATATAAACTCCTAGTGGAGACGAGACTCAGGTAGTTTTTACCTCAGTTGGAGCTGGCAGAGGTTTGTAAACCCCAGGAGGAATTATATTGTTGACCTTAGTGAACTACATTAAAGTAAAAACTATGTGTGCCTTGTCTCCATTAGGATTTTATATCGAGTTAATTATCTTGGTTAGTTATCTTGGTGTAAAATCACCTCTTTTTGCATTGATGATTTAGCTTCAGTATTTACAAAGCCTGATGTGGTTACCCATAGGAGTCACTGCTGCCAGCTGACACCATGTTAAACAGAACAGTTTTTGTCAATAGTGAATATTTAACACCTGTTCATTATACTGGAATTTCCCAGTGAAGATGAGGCTTGAGCTGAGAAATCTAGCACCAATAGAAACAACAAAAGGAGTGCATGGGAGCAGAACCATCCTGTTCCTTATCACCCACATAGGCCAGTGGATTTGACATAGTGGGAGGCTATGGAAGACTCTGGTGCTGGGTGTGCTACCCCTCATGTCCTTAAGAACACTGCTTCCAGTTTTTGCCATTAGTGCTGTGTCCATTCTGCCTCCCGTCCACTCCCCACCAATGCTGTGGATTCGAGACATAAAATGTGACAAGAGTGCTATGTCTTTAAATTTCTTATTTTCTTAGGGCTGTTGTGATGGTATGTTGTGTTATAGCATTATTTTAAATTTAATGCAGAACGGACATCAAGACATACACACACAACTCGAATCATGAATGCAGCTGGTAACACAACATGCTAAATTTGGAGATATATACTATCTGTATATCCCACAGAACGATAACATAACTAGTCTTCCAAAAGCTACGCTTATTCTCAACATTAGTGAATGTCAATTTACAACAGAATTTCTACGGTGTTTTCTGTGATACTTGCATAAGTACCAAAGAACTCAGCATGATTATTGCAGTGCATACCAAAGTAATGATTTGCCACTTAAAATATTACCAGAAATTTGTGTGTACCAAATTATAATTGTAAGGTCAGCTAATTTTTTTAAAGGAAGCTAAAATGTGTTCTAGAATCACAGTAAACATGGCCTATGGGTTTGGCTTTGTCATGTGTTGCAACTCAGAGGAGCTGTGATACCATCTTAAAATAGCAAAACCCTTTTGGTATTCTGTTATTTGATTTACTTTATAAGTGTACTATTGTCAAAAGTATTGTTATAACATGAGATTTGGTACATTCATTGGTCTACAAGATTCCTATAAATCATAATAATGTCATAAAATATGTATGAAATAAAAAATATTTTATTCAGGCCTCGTGTGAAGTTGAAATTATAATTTGACATTGTACAACCTTTCCTCTCAGTAATGCTTGTTGTGAGTATATGTGTTTTGTGGTTTAGTCAGTTAAGCGGCCTACTTTATATTTACCAATGATAAAGACTACATTCTCCATCTGAGCTACTGTTGGTTCTGTTTAGGTGCGGAGGTGGAAAGGAAATTAATATTACAGAAGGAAACAAGTTGGAAATACCTGAAAAATGCAAAATGTTCTGAAAAAAAGCGTCTATCTATAGTTTAAACCATATTACATTAAATAATCTCAGTGCATTTTGGTTAAGTCAACTTTATTGTTCCTAAATGTATTCATTCAAATGTAGCTGTATTTACATAATCTGTTTTTCCCCAAATACAGAACAAAAATATTTATTTAACACTTCTGCCTCTTCTGTATTATTATTGATAATTCCACATTTCCATCTAGTAGTGGACTAATACCATTGTTAGGTTTCTTTTTGTTCCTAATACCCTTTATCTTCTGTGTCAGATCATCCAAATTAGCCTAGGAGAAATTAGTTGATTATATTTGTAGGAGTGGAAGGAGAGTATTTTTCTTTGCCCCTGGATTTCCATCCTTTGTTCTTTGTGTCTGTTTCCTAGATTGTGAGCTCTTTAGGACAGGGTCTGTCTTTATTTTTGTGACTTGTAGAGTCATGAAGACTGACAGTGCAAATAAGTAATATCAGCACCCAGTAAAACTGTGGATTAAGAATTTTTTATTCTTTGGTATTTCCATATTAGATTTCTTCTATCACATTGAGTTGGTATTAAAGTGTTTCTGGTAGTGTCACAATGCTAACCCTTACCAAATGAGTTGACAAAATAGTGAACAAGTTGTATTATTAATAGCTGGGTGGGAGGGGAGGATGGTGTGGCATGAATAAGAAATAAAAGACTTGAAATCAGAAGATATTTGTTCTCTCATCATTCCTAAAACTTCTGTTTGAATACACCAGGAATGGTTCAGAAATAATCCCACAATCAAAAGTGGAGGATGGGGGAGAAGGGTATCGAGGCAAAAATGTTCGCTCTTGTCCATTCTGTGCAGCCTTTTCCTTTTTCATCAGCGTATGGTCGCTATCATAGCATATAATATTCAGATGGGAAGTTGCAGTGTTAGATTTATCTTCAGGGCTACGCTCTATGCAAGGGGTGATAAAGACAAGTGATTTTCTGTTATTCATTCAGTAACCTTTCACTCCACCTCTAGCATCTCCCCACAACAAAGATTGAAATGTAGACTTCCCCATGGCTAGAAATTATTTGGCTTTGTGATAATGCTACATCACTACTATCAGGCAGAATTCAAATGTGGTCTGCATGTGAACTCTTGTTTGAGCGCTCAGAAAAATCATCATGTTATGAGTTAAATGTAGAAATGTAGAATTTTATTCCAGTAAACTTTGCAGATTCATATCTAATTTATTTGGATTGGCCCCTTCCCCCTGTTAATTGCTAAATGGTGAGGAGTTTACTTGTTTGTTTATTTTTAATTTATTTGATAGTGGAACTGAAAGTGTTGTGTAGTATTGAATGGATGTTTTCCTTTAACAGTAATTATTTTGCATTAGCTTCCTAATCCTGAAATTTTCAAGGGTCCTGCTTAAAACATGTACAGGAGAGAAAATTGAGGTAAGTGTCTTTGAAAGTCATAAAGATAGGAAGGGTAAAGGAACATATGCATCAATTTTCTACCTTCTGATTAAAGACTCCAATAAAATCAGGTATCTTGGACCTGCCTTGCCAATCCTTTTTTGGTCTTTCAAGTGACAGTTTAAAATAGTTGCTTATTGTTAGTCAGTTACTTGGAAATCATTTTAACATCATTAAGTGAAATGATGTTAATAAGATGATATGGAATTCTATTTATATTTATTGCTAGCAATCAATTAGTGTGCCATTATTTCAAAGCTTTGCCATTTCCTATGTAGGTATAGTTTTTGTCCTTTAGATTCTTCTGAACTATGTTTCTGCAATCTGCCTGTTAGCACTTTCAGACAGATAAGTTGGGTGACAGTAAACATGTAAGAGTAGATATACTATATTATATTTTAATATAGGAGCTGCATGCTGACTCGCACAATTTGAAAACTTGAAATGCAAGTAACTTGATTTTCTGAAGAGTTAACATTTCTAGGCATCCCTGTCTGAAACAGTAAGAGTTGGGTTTTCTGCCACTGGCCCTATCAGTTTCTGCTGCAAGACTTGCATTTTAAAAAAATAAATTAAAAAGAGGTTAAAAAATAATAATCCAGGAATCTGCAGCTGTCCGACCTGCTGCTGCGTTTGCTAGGTGAAGTGCTGGCTCAGGTGAGTGGTTGTGTCATGATTTTGCTAAGTATTTTGGTTGGTATATAAAGAAATACCTGAAAGACTGTTTCACTAGTAGCAATCCTGTGTCAGACAGATGAAAAGTTTGAGCCATCTGTTGCTAGAAAAATCACCCCAGTATACCACCTGGTGTTTCATTGAGCCCAGGGATTTATTCCAGATAAGCACTGGTTTTCTTAATAAATATTGAAGGAGAAAAGGAAAGCAGGAAGAAGATAAGGGGTAAAGGCTTTTTTCTCCATTTTTTCCGGTGCTGAATAATACTATTCAGATCATTGTTGTTTCCTTTAGTGGTTCATCTGTCATTGAAAACAATTTTCTTTTCATTTTGAAAATTGGAGATTGGGAGTAACATTAAACAAAAACAACATTATACAATGATTGCTATAATGTTCTGAGCAGTATGATTCAATTTGGAGCAGTGGATGGCCACCTGCTGTACTTTTGTTCTAGTGGCAATCTGGCAAGTGACTACATTGTTTTAGTTCTT
This sequence comes from Lepidochelys olivacea, assembly GCF_965140295.1. Taxonomy (NCBI): domain Eukaryota; kingdom Metazoa; phylum Chordata; order Testudines; family Cheloniidae; genus Lepidochelys; species Lepidochelys olivacea. The sequence continues at coordinate 109,112,850 of NC_140412.1, read as the reverse complement.
TTTCATGTGTCATGTGTATTTGGAGCCATCTGAGTGAGCCGCAAACTATTAATCTAGCACAGATTGACAGAACATTTGGCTATTGGGTGTTGAATAAAGAAAACAACCCACTTTATAAAGTCATCTTTTGAATAATCACAAAACGCTTTTACCATGTTGATAGAACATCTGAACATTTTAACTTTATCAGAGTCTAGCTTGTATTCTTATCTAAATAATTAAAGTAAAAAGGACTCTGATACTGTTTGGTATTGTGATTACTAACTGTAATCCAGCACCTGCCTCTTGTACCCATTGTGATCGTTTTAGCAGGATAATTGGTGATTGTGGGAAATTACCAACTTCAATTAATAGTTAAATCAGAAATGGCCAGATTGTGGCCCATGGACCAGAGATGACTCTCACCATTGTATAGTGTTGCCCAGTATTGCACAATTGTTCCCTTAATACGGATGATATATTCTGAAGCGAATTCACAGTAGTCGGTCAGTCCATTGGGGCCAACATGAAGGATGCATACTGGGATTTGTAGTAATCCTGTACTTGATTTTCAAATTGTATTATATGACATTTGCAATCTGCTTCACTTTAAACAAATCAGGTATAGTCCGTGGGTTTCTGCCAGTTTAACAACAAGATACACATTTGGTTACGTTTTGTGCCCCTAATAATCCAAGTTATGGTGAAAATGGGGACAATTTCAAAGTGGGTAGGCCTAAAATCTACCTACGGTTACATTTTCTCTTTTAATTCCATCAATATTATGTGTTGGGGACTTAGGAGAAAGGCAGGAGATGGGTGGAGTTGCTGGTTGTGTGATTTGCTGTAAAATTTGCAACAAACAACTTGTGAAATACTGTTTCATAGTACATATTGTGTATTTCCCGGTAAACTTGCTATAGGAATGAAAAAAGCCCTGCTGCAATACAAATCTTTTGGAGGAGAAAACACACACTTGAAATCCTCACAGTGGGACAGCTATCAAGATAATATGGGCCTCATTGTTTGGCTTTAAAACGTTGACAGTGTCCTTCAGTCTGTAGTTCAAATCTTGGTAGTTTAAAATGTGTGATACTCTTTATATGATTTTATATGATTATATTTTCCACTGAATGCATCCGATGAAGTGAGCTGTAGCTCACGAAAGCTTATGCTCAAATAAATTGGTTAGTCTCTAAGGTGCCACTAGGACTCCTTTTCTTTTTGCGAATACAGACTAACACAGCTGCTACTCTGAAACCTGTCTTTATATGATCATTCAAGTTCTGCTGAGTCTGGGAACAATCCAGTTTTTGCTTACAGAGGTTTAGGTCCCTCTCAGAAGAGCTGCAGTCACAGGTAATGAAAAGGGAAGTGTACTTACAAAAAGGGAATTAAGAGAATGCCAGTTTGCTAGTTTGTATTGATCAGCATTTTCCCAGAGACCACGTTTTTTCCAATGATAACTAAGTACGCATCCACAGTAGGAAAAAAGATGTTTTTTTACCACGCATTAGGTTAAGGTAAAATCCTTTAGTGAGCAAGACATTTGTAGTTTTAACCTGTTAGAAGGTGGAGGTAAAGAAAAAGCATCATTTCCCCTAATGAAGGTAAGGCCCTTAGGGTTTGGGGTTTCATTTAAATTATCAGTTGAAAGAAGGCTGCCAGTGTTAAGGACCACTCAAGTCAGACAATGAAATCTGCTAAGTGCAAATGAAGTACAATTGAAGCTGTTAAGTACAGGAGCAAATTGCACCCCTGTTGGTCACAGAGGTGAATCTAGTGGAACACCTTTAACTTTTTCAAAATTAATTGTTTATGCTAATTGATAACTGGCAAAGTGTGTGATTTCTTTAGCTTTCTGTGTCTGATTTAACAAATATATAGTTCGTATTGTCTGTTTTTTCACTCAAAATGGAGGAAAAAAGTGAAAAGGAACATAGAAATACGGTATGGCTAGCATCATTTTATATCTAAGTGCAAGGTATGTTCTCAGCTTGACTTTTTTGTTTTTACTATAGCTCAGTCTCCAATCAATGAGTTGTTCTGACTGAAGTCTATCCATGACCTGTGTGTTAATATTGTGCACGCATTTTCAACAAATACTGTAGAGGCATTGGTTGTGACGACCATTTTAATGACAAAATATGTTCTTATCTCAAAGATGGAGCACTGAGTTAATATATGGCTATAATTTTATTTTGAAAGGGGATTGACAGGGAATTCTTGTATGTTTGTATTACCATAGTACCTAAGGATCCTCAGTAATGGACTGGAACCCCTTTGTGCTGGGCACTGTAAAAACACAGAACAAAAAGATGGCCTTGCCCCAAGGATCTTACAGTTATAGTACGTGGTACTCAGGATGAAAACTGAGTATACAGCAAATAATATTAATTATTATTTTCCTTTGCAATCCAACTATGTAACTATGGTATGAAGAGATTACCAAAATGATAAATTCAACTGGAAATTTTCATAGTCCAAAACTAAATTCAGATTATAACACAGTGATGTTTCTCATCACTGTGTTTTTAAAAAGTGCATGAAATAAAGTTTTAGTTTAAAAATAAGAATAGGATTTTGGAAGAAAAAAGTGTGACGACAAAATCTGTTGTATTGAAGGCATGTGTGCGCATGATGAAATTCTAGAGGGGCAGTAATTCCATTTCTAACTTTAAATATGGTCTTATTTTAAACATTTCCACTTTTTCATTTTTATATGTTGTATCTAACTTGAGGGTCCTCTGTTGAGTTAGGGCTCAAATCTGTCAGCACACTGAAGATCATTTTGGTAACAGCTGTTTACTAGACATTTAATTACAAACCCCCACCCCTTATTTTCTTAAGACTGTACAAGTGTCAGCCGTAGATAACATGTTCTCCATGCACAATCTTGAGATTTATGATCGATAGATAGGTATTGTCTCCATTTTTTAGCTGGAAAAAATGAGGCACAAAAAGGCTAACGGGATTTGACTGAGATCACCCAAATCCGTGGCAGAGCCAGGATGAGAACTCTGGATTTACTGGCTACTAATTTTATGCTCAGCTCACATGTTGCATTCTTGCTTGGAGTGGCAGAAATTATTTTGGTTGAGTGGAATGAGATCACGGTGACATTTAAATGTCAGCATATGAAAGAAAGAGAGGAGCTGGAGTACTTTAACTGATGAAACATTAAAAAAGTATCCCCCCTATCTAGTTTTATGATCAAATGGTTGTATTTCTTTTTTATGCTCCCCTATGATTAACCTAAGCCAGAATTCTGTCTGCTTTCCTCCATACCAATTAAGAAAATTTCTCTGTTATACTAGGCAAAAGACAGATACTCTTATTGTCTCCTGACCTATTGTGTGGATAATGTATTATATGCTATGTTAAACAAAAGTATTAAAATAGAAATCATTTCATACATTTTGTCTGATTTTAAACATTTTTGAGGTGTATTTTGAGGCTATGGGAAGAGGGTAATGGGTAACTGATGTTGAATAAGATCTGCCTATCATGGATATTGTGATTCAAGTCAGATAAAATCATGCTACACTACCTATTCTGTAATGTATAATTTTAATTCTTTGCTTTCTTTTAGTACCACACTTAGAAAGGAAAAATCAAATGTATAAATACAAAATGGAAAATAACTGGTTGGCAGCAATACTGCAGAAAAGGATCTGTGGATTCTTCTTCAAGTGCTTGATCATGTCAATTCCATTCTAGGTGTGCGTGTGTCCACGTGCACGGCTGTCAGAGATTTTTGCCTTAACAGTATCCGCAGGGTCGGCTGTGGTGCCCTCTTGAGTGCCATGCTCATGGAATGGACATGAGCGACACATCTAGAAGAACAACACTTGGTTTAGAAAACATCATCTATGAGGAAAGGTTGGAAAGAGTCGGACATGTTTAGCCTAGAGAAGAAAAGGCTGAAAGAGGGGACACTATAAAAGTCTTCAAATATTTAATAGGTTGTCGTAAAGAGGATGGTGGTCAATTGTTCTCCATGTCCAATAATGGTAGAACAAAAAGTAATCAGCTTAGTTTGCAGCAAGGGAGATTTAGTTTGGGTATTAAGAAAAAGCTTTCTAATATCTATAAGGATAGCTAAGCATTGGAACAGGTTACTTAGGGAGGTTGTGTCATCCCGGTGATGGGAGGTTTAAAGAACAGGTTAGACAACTGCTTGTCATGGCTGGTTAGGTATATTAAATCCTGCCTCAGCATGGAATATGTGTGGACTAGATGACTTCTTGAGGTCCCTTCCAGTCCTACATTTCCTTGATTGTATTATTTTTAACTACATCTTGGCTAAGACCAGTATCTTTCATTGAAAATTACAATCTTAACCAAATGGAAAATATGGTTTTCTTTCCAGTGGTTGTTTGTCATTATTTACCTTTGTATCCTTAACTGTTAGCACAAAGTGATGGATCTGCTGTCATTCAGATGGGAGAGACGCATCTACTTAAGTGCAGACTTTAACATCAGGGACTGATAGCACTTTTTGTGTGTCACGGTTATATGGTGAACATAATCCCAACTATACATATAAAATGATGGGGTCTAAATTAGCTGTTACCACTGAAGAAAGAGATCTTGGAGTCATTGTGGATAGTTCTCTGAAAACATCCACTCAATGTGCAGTGGCAGTCAAAAAGGTGAACAAAATGTTGGGAATCATTAAGAAAGGGATAGGTAATAAGACAGAAAATATTTTGAGTGCATTCCTAAGACCTTGCCTTCTTCCCTGTTCTCAATGGTGGAACCCCACTGTTCAGACACCATTGGAATGGAATTCTTGGTTGCAACTCTTCTGTTTCCCTAGTAGTACAGGCCTAACTATATTTGGAACCTGCAACAAAACTTCTGTCCAGGAGCTGGTGACCTGCAGTTTACTAAAGTGACCCCAACACACCATTTGCAAAATATATGCATTGTTTATTCACCTAAAGGTACATAGCAAGCAGAGAAAAGGGTTAAAAAACAGAAGTCTGTACACATCTGGTCTCACCTAAACTTTATTCTTTCTTTGCATGTTTTTTGTAAGCCCCATGTAGCCTAGCTACTTCCATCTGTGGGCTGGGAGAAACAGACTGCACTTCTGCATTCTCTGTGTATCTCTGTCAGAGTCTCACATTGTACTGGTTTCAGAGTAGCCGCCATGTGAGTCTGTATCCCCAAAAAGAAAAGGAGTACTTGTGGCACCTTAGAGACTAACCAATTTATTTGAGCATAAGCTTTCGTGAGCTTCAGCTCACTTCATCGCATGCATCTGATGAAGTGAGCTGTAGCTCATGAAAGCTCATGCTCAAATAAATTTGTTAGTCTGTAAGGTGCCACAAGTACTCCTTTTCTTTTCACATTGTACTGTAGCTGGGGCTCTTAATAGTTTAGTGTTACTGATCTTAAGCTCAGGCCTTGGGAAGATAAATCTGTTAACCAAGCTGGACCCAGGTAGGTAGACATTTCCTCATTAATAGTCACCTCATGGTTCTCTTAAGAACTCTTTGTATTGTCTCTGGATGTATCTTATCTCTGTCATTGTTTCATTTCCTGTGTGTTTTCCCTAATAGCCTCCTTTCTATTTACCTATGTAAAGGCAGTATAACCTCAAGCAGGAGAATTGAGATACATATAGTATTCCTGAAAAAAATTCCCCTTCATTCTCCAAACTGTATCAAACAGTGCACTTGAAAGAGAATTGGTTTATCCATTAATATGATCATTCTGTATTTGTAGTTTCTCATTTCAAAGTTGAGGGTTTGCCCATGTTAACCTTCCAGCCTGGAAAGTCTGGACATAGCTGTTCTTGAGCTAGGCAGTTCTGTTATTGTTTGACCACGGTTGTTTGCTTGAGTGTTGAGATGTGCTTATTCTCCATAGGACATAAGGGGAACGCTTCTGCTAAACTCTCCACTTCGTCCTTTGTGAAAAGATGATGAAGGTGCAGGCTGCGAAAGCAAAAACAGAACATAGGCAGAGAGTCAGGTTGCGTGGGTTCTCTTTCTGGCTTTGCTGCCTGGGTGACCATCAGCAAGTCAGACTTTTTTCTCAGTATTACAGATTTCTAAAACAGGGATACTTCTTATCTGCCTCACTTGGGGTGATGTTGCTTACAAAAGGGAAATAATTTTGTGATCCTTGGACAAAAAATCATATATAAAATGCAAAGTATTATTATTTTGATACTCAGACTTGTTTTTACACTTGCAAAGCAACAGTAAACGTTATTTTATGCATTCTGGTAGCCAGCTCTCCAATATCATGGCATATTAAAACATCTGTTGTTTTGTATATATGCTTACCAAACATACGCGCCAGAAAATGCTGTTGACAGTGAAGCAGAGCCTTCTGGGGGCCCTACCTTACCAAACTGGAATCAGATTAGTCCCTGATAAAGTGATGCCTCAAAAAAGTGTATCCCTTGTAAATTTTTAAAAGAAAAAGAGAAGACATCTGCTCTTATTTAATGTGCAGCACTAACACTTACAAATGTAGAAATTAATTGAACTTAGTAATATGCTATAGGGATAATTATGGCTGTTTGTTTTGGAACTGCGAAAATAGCCTTCAGAACATGGGACTTTCAGTCACTGACTTAAGTATATTTGCACTTGCCTCTGGCATAGTTTCTAGCAAATTTATCGTTTTTTATTAGTGTGCCAAGCCCCTTTGTTCCCCTCTCTCCCACAAAAAAACCAAATCCTTTGATAAATGCAATTTTATATTAGCTTAGTAGTTTGTGGTAAGGCTTGTCCATCTGTTGTACCAACCAACACCCAATTTCAAATGTAAATTTGTGAACTCCAGTTAAATAAAAGAACACATTCCCCATGAGTTTCCACACTCTGATGCTGAAATATCAAATTGATTAAAAAAATAAAATCAAGAGAATCATCTTGAGTAAGAATTTTGTTAACTCTAAATATGTATAAACTTTGTGATGGCAGTACTTCACAACCTTTATCTGTATGATGTTTCATCTGTTATAAGCGGGTAAGTTGAAGATACTTTCTTTTGACAGTAATGTCATAGGCCAGAGGTTCTCGAACTTGAAAGTGTTTCAGGTTGTGATGACTCCGCCCCCACTCTTGGTACTGGTCATAGCTTTCACAGCATCAGTGCAGATCCCTACAGAACTAAGTAACCATACAACGCCACCCATACTTCTGTGCTGCTGCTGCTGATGGCAGCACTGCTTTCAGAGTTGGGCAGCTGGAGAGCGGCAGCTGCTGGCCAGGCACCGCCATCGCTAGCAGCAGTGCAGAAGTAGTAAGAGTGACAATATCAGGGAATGCCGCCCTTACTTCTGCATCTTGGGATGCTTTGTGTTGTTACATTATGGACTTGCATAGCCCAGTGGAAGAGGTGATATAGTACCTGTAAGAATGTGTGCATGGGGCGGGGGTAATGAATGGGGGGGGGGTTTCAATACTTGGGAGGTACAGAAGTGAATGACATGATGAATTGAAAGGTGATGAAAGAAATTATTGAAGGAATAGTGTTTACTTGGTAACATATAATTGCTCCTCATCATGATGTTTAGCTTTATTATTTCAAATGGTGATTGTATGATGTGATGGATTGAAAGCAACAAACTTTCTTGATGAAAAAACCTATTTTGTCGGACATGTTCACAAAGACAAACTCTTTTGTATTGCATTTTGAAGTATATCTATCTTTGTGAATCTACTGACTATACTATTTTACAGCAATAAATTTTAAACAAAGTATCCAAGATATTACTCATTAAATTTTTAAACATGTTGAGAGTGCTTCCTGCTAACTTCATAACAACTGTCTCATATGCAAACCCTTCAGCCTCAGCTTAGTTAGCCTATGACTGCGTAAATCTATTAAATCAAGCTACAATAATGTTACTTATGACTTAATTTTAAATCTAGTTTAAAAATGTTTATCATTGTGGTTTTAATTCTGTATTGTAACATTTAAAAATGCCATATCCTAAATTTCTACCAATGTTAGATATTTTACAGGGCTGTCAATTAATCGCACTTAACTCACACAATTAACTAAAAAAAAATTAATCGCAATTAAAAAAATTAAGTGCAATTAATGGGTTTTAATTGCACTGTTAAACAGTAGAATTTTATTAAATATTTATTAAATATTTTGGCTGTTTTTATACATTTTCATATATATTGTGTTCTGTTTTGTAATTGAAATCAAAGTAAATTATTTTTGATTATAAATATTAGCATTGTAAAAATGATAAACAAAAATGATATTTTTCAATTCACTTCACACAAGTGCTTTAGTTTCAGAGTAGTAGCCATGTTAGTCTGTTTTTGCAAAAAGAAAAGGAGTACTAGTGGCATCTTAGAGACTAACCAATTTATTTGAGCATAAGCTTTTGTGAGCTACAGCTCACTTCATTGGATTCAGTGGAAAATACAGTGAGGAGATTTATATACACACAGAACATGAAAAAATGGGTGTTATCATACACTGTAAGGAGAGTGATCACTTAAGAGATCACTTAAGATAAGCTATTACCAGTAGGAGAGTGGGGGGGAGGGAGAAAACCTTTTGTAGTGATAATCAAGGTGGGCATTTCCAGCAGTTAACAGGAACGTCGGGGGTGGGGTGGGGTGGGGTGTGCAGTTAACAGGAATGTCCGATGGCCCACTCATGTTCTGTGTGTATATAAATCTCCTCACTGTATTTTCCACTGAATGCATCCTATGAAGTGAGCTGTAGCTCATGAAAGCTTATGCTCAAACAAGTGCTTTAGTGCAATCTCTTTATGGTGGAAGTGCAATTTACAAATGTAGATTTTTATTTTTTGTTGTATAACTGCACTCAAAAATAAAACAATGTAAAACTTCAGAGCCTACAAGTCCAGTCAGTCCAAATTCTTGTTCAGCCAATCGGTAAAACAAACAAGTTTGTTTATATTTCCAGGAGATAATGCTGCCCTCTTCTTATTTACAATGTCACCACAAAGTAAGAACAGGCATTTGCATGGCACTTTTGTAGCCGGCATTGCAAGATATTTACGTGCCAGATATGCTAAACATTTGTATGTCCCTTCATGCTTCACCCACCATTCCAGAGGACATGCTTCCATGCTGATGATGCTTGTTTAAAAAAATAATGCGTAAATCAAATTTGTGACTGAACTCTTTGGGTGGGAGAATTGTATGTCCCCTGCTCTGTTTTAACCGCCTTCTGCCATATACTTGATGTTATAGCAGTCTCAGATGATGACCCAGCACAAGTTTATTTTTAAGAGCACTTTCACTGCAGATTTGACAAAACGCAAAGAAGATACCAATATGAGATTTCTAAAGATAGCTACAAAACTCGACCCAAGGTTTAAGAATCTGAAGTGCCTTCTAAAATCTGATAGGGACAAGGTGTGGAGAAGTCTTAAAAGAGCAACACTCCGATGCAGAAATTACAGAACCCGAACCACCAAAAAAGAAAATCAACCTTCTGCCAGTGGCATCTGACTCAGTTAATAAAAATGAATACGTGTCAATCTGCCTTGCTTTGGATTGTTATCGAGCAGAACTTGTCATCAGCGTGGACGCATGTCCCCTGGAAAGGTGGTTGAAGCAAGAAGAGACATATGAATCTTTAAAGCATCTAGCACGTAAATATTGTGTGACGCCAGCTACAACAGTGCCATAAGAACGCCTGTTCTCACTTTCAGGTGACATTGTAAACAAGAAGCAGGAAGCATTATCTCTTGCAAATGTAAACAAACTTGTTTGTCTGAGCGATTGGCTGAACAAGAAGTAGGACTAAGTGGACTTGCAGGCTCTAAAATTTTACATTGTTTTATTTTTGAATGCAGGTTTTTTTGTACATAATTCTACATTTGTAAGTTCAACTTTCATGATAAAGAGATTGCACTACAGTATTTGTATTAGGTGAATTGAAAAATACTATTTCTTTTGTTTTTTACAGTGCAAATACTTGTAATCAAAAATAAATATAAAGTGAGCACTGTATACTTTGTATTCCGTGTTGTAATTGAAATTAATATGTTTGAAAATGTAGAAAACATCCAAAATATTTAAATAAATGGTATTCTGTTATTGTTTAACAGTGCAATTAATTATGATTAATCTTTTTAATCACTTGACAGCCCTAATATTTTAGTGGGGTTTGAAAATAATATTTTTGCCGTAAGTTGCACTTTGATTTTCTCAGAAGTCTAAAATTGTACAGATCATTATCATATGATTATCAAACAGCAGCCTAAATAAATATATACAGTACAACCCTATATCCGGTCTTCACACCAGAGGGTGACTAGTTAACTAGCTGCCAAGAAAGCAGTGCCATATGAAAAACTAAATACTATAGTGCTAATGCATTTTTAAATTAATTAGATAAGACACTTGACTTATTATATTTAATTAACTTTTATTATATATTAAATTAATGTGTGTAGAATATACTTTTTTAAAAAATACTTCAGTGAGCAAAGGATTGTCGGCTGTCTCTGTCTCTCTCAAAGAAGTGCACAGTAGCCTCTCATTGGTCTCCTGGAGTAGGGGTTAAAACTCATGAAAGTAATCTGTAAATACCAAAAAAAAACCCAACCCCAAAATCCCTTCGAATATTATTTGGGAAATTCAATACATTAAACTAAGAATGGGAAAGACAGTCAAAAGATATTTTTATATTATTACTGTAATTTATAGCCATCTCAGATAATCTTTAATCTTGCCGAGATTGCGGGGAGTGGTTTCCAGTAGGAATCTTGATATTCTTAGGGACACATCCTCAGATGTTATGAATTGTTACAGCTTCTTTGAAGTTAATGGAACTATCACAGTTTTTAACAGCTAAGGATCTGCCCCTTAGTTTTGTTAGATTGTGGAAATTAATGGTGTCATTTTATATCCTGGGTAAATGTATAGGCTACACTTTTCTCAATGCAATGATTGTCCTTAGGAAAACATTTTAGTTTGTCTTACGTAAATATTGTAGGTAAGATTATGTCCCTATTTGTATTATCCCAAATCCTCCCCTATATAAAAAAATCTACAAATGAAGTAAAGTTTACTTCCCAATGTAATTTTTAAAGGGATTTAAGACGTTTAAGCATGATGACTCTACCAGCAGTAAGACGGTCTAGCAAGCATTATTAATTTGAGAAGAAAATAAGCGTTTCTTATTTTTCCCACTCTGAAAAATGTGATGGTAGTCTCAGTTGCTAGGAAAGAGGAAAAGGGGGGAAATGTCAGCCAAGAATGACTTTTAATGTTTAATTGATTTTTAAATGTGCATTTTCCACAGAAAATGACTGAGAAAGGGGAGCTATTGAGTTTAATATTTTGTTTTAATAAATTAGGTAGATTAACAGTCTTTGCTCAATAACAACCTCATCTTTATTGAAACAAGTACAGCAAATAAATGAGTTGAAATGTTGTCTGGTGTCATTCAAGTTCTGGAAGTACCTCTCTGTCAGGTATTTTGGAATGATATGTCATAGTCTATAGAAATGATCATTTATCAGAGCAGCAGTTTCACTGGTTGGCTGGAGGGTAACAATTTACTCTTCTGTGTTTTGATGGTGGAAGCACTCTAGAGGGTAAAAACATTAGAGTTGGGTGGAGGTCAGATATTTGAAAGGAAAAGGAGCATTGTTAAATAGTTAATTAGGGAACTAGGAGTCAGGCCTTCTGGGTTCTATTCCCTCCTCTTTACTGACTTGCTGGTAGCTCTGGACTCACTTAACCTTTCTGTGCCTTAGTTTATCCAGTCGCAAAATGGATATAACAATAATTGTCTCCTGGATGTGGTGAGATTTAATGTTTGTGAAGTGCTGAGAAATACTGGGTGAAAGACATTGTATAAGAACAAAATGTAAAGGTTCCAACCCCCTATTGCTGCAGAATCAAGTCTGTAAGCAGGGGAGAATGGTTTTAGTATTATTGTTGTGTTCCCAGTTCAAGATGGCAATGTTGTGAACTTCAATCTTCAGCGAAAAGATGGTTGATACTTAGACCAACTATCCTTTCTTGTCTTTTATAAAATGAATTGCAAACTCCTTCATGATTTATGTTGCCCACCCACTGAGTTTTCTTTTTTCTTTCCTGAGGCTACTGATGAATCTGTTAGTTTCTTTTAAAGGGAAGGAGGGGGAAGAAGCAAGGATAGATAAAACAGGGGCTCCTCAGTTATTGCAAGGAGAGTTCAAGGTCCCTTCAAATTATGCTAACAAAGTTCTGCAAGCTGACTAATAAATCAAATCGCAGAGTGTTGAAGGGAAGAGACCTTGCTTCCTGGACACAATAGAGGAAACTGAAATAGCCCTTTTATTTTGTTTTCCCAACCAGTAGCAAGCCAAGGTTGATCTTCGAAATTTTTTCTGAGGGCCGTTCATATACACAATGCAATGAAAACAAAGGTTATTTGAAGAGTAGCTAATTCTTCCATTTATCTATAATTCACAGAAATAGTTTTTTACTCCTAGGTGGGAGGTTTATTGTAGGTTCATTCATAGTCCAATATGTTCTAGAGTGACCCACCAGCCTGCCTTCTCCTTTTACATTATGGGCCAAATACTGCCAGTAGCCAATCCTTGTAAGCACAGTTCCATAGACTGTCAGGCCTGGAGGTCAGGACATATGCCTTCTGTCTATTGTAGCTATTCAATAGATTAGCATTTTTAATCCATTTTATTGTGGAGTGAGAGGACTTAAACTTGCAGTGTCTGTTAATGGTAATCATGCTGCTAAGATCTAATCAACTGTAGTGAAAAATTACCCCATAGAGTGTCTAAACTTTCAAAGTATTCAGTTAAAAAGAAAACTAATATACTAGTCTCTTTAATAATAAATTGTAATGTTACTATACCACAACTCCTATTACAAATTCCTGAAATTTTGAGTTTTCAAACTTACCTCACTAATATTTGAAACCTGAATTGAAATAGTCAAATAAATTGTATAAATATGTGAGACAGGTTATTTGGAAAAAAAGAGATGATTCTCGTGAATTTCTGGTAACCACTGGAATATTTATTCTCTATAAGGAGTAGAGCAATCAGGAATTGAACATAATTAATTTTTACAGATTTCAAATAGCCTGTCCAATATTCAGAGAATACAGTTGTATATATAGGTGACTTTTTGGGTAGTGTTTCACATCCATATTTTCAGTAGTGGGAATAACTATATAGAGTGCCAGGCGTTTCACGAGCAAGTCAGATCTCTGTACACTTCTAAATTTGGGCATCCATGTTGTTGTTGTTTTAAGCACTACTAGGTTTCATAACCAGAACTTTAGGGAGTGATTCAAGGTAAAGGGAGTGAAATAGGTACCACATTGTTTTTATATCATTCCTGAATTTTAGCTGAAAATAAATTGCATTTGTATTTCATAAGATTTGCCTTTTAGTGAACCGACATGTACCCCTGGTTGAGAACCACTGCTCTAAACTACAGTTTAATATTATAGAGATAAATGACTATAACGGGACTTCCCAGTTTGGGAGTCGCTATCTGTTTCACTCTGAGTTGTTTCAGGGGAAATGTATGGGATTTTTGCTATTGTAGCCAAAGTAATTTGAAAAGCAATGGCATTGAAAAAAATACCTGACACATGACTAGGGTTGCCAGCTTTCTTACTTCTGAAAACTGAACACCACCTGTCCCGCCTGTCCCGCCTCTTCCCCCCATCACTAACTGCTCTCCCCCCTCAACTCCAGCATAAGCAGCCCCAAGGGACTTGCAAACCCCAGCTCCAGCAGGCCATCTGGGAGTGCAGGTCAAAAGAATGCTGCGGCTGCATGGGAGCAGCCAGCCAGACCGCTGGAGAGCTAGGACACGGCCTTCCTGCACAACAGCCTCCTGTGTCCCTCTTCGTTGCCTGCCCAGCAGCCTGCTTCCTGCTCAAGCCCTCCCCTCTCCAGAGCTGCCTGAGAGCGTGGCCGGGGAAGTGCTGGCTGGCAAGATAGCTTGTATCCTTCCTTCCTGGGGAACATACCATGCCCGCTGGGAGCCCCTTACCCCACTCACCATGGGCAAACTGCCGGACACCTCCAGGTCCCCTTTTCAGCTGCATTTTCCAGTTAAAAACCGGACACCTGGCAACCTAAATTACATCAGACTGATGTAACCTAATGTTTCTGTTCCCCATAAAACATCTTAATTGAAATTTGCTCTTTTTGTTAGTATGATGATGGCCACTGTACAAAACCTTTACCTGGATATATATTAGAAATAATTGGGAAAGTGTAACCTTCTGTCTCTCTCTCAATCACCTGTAAGACACAAATCGGATCTTTATGATAGAGAAAAGATGCAGCCTTGTAACGTGGTCTGAGGGTTACTAAAATGGAAGTACTAAACTAATACTCATTAGTTTGTCAGTTTTGTTGTGTTAATATTTACCAAGAACACATGCTTTGGTACATTGTCAGACTGTTTTCCTCAGAGTCTCAAGTCACACTGTGTAGCAGAAGGTCTAATTAAATAAAACCAAGTAGTTTGATTAGATAACTTGTTAAGCGAGCAGCCATTTGATAGTTACTAAATTTTAATCTAGTCCCTTATGACCTGTTTTGACAAACAAGTATTTTTGTTTTTGTTTTTTGTTTTGTTCTCATGGCATCATAAGAAACATTGGTATTTATTGTTAGTAATACTGAGCAATGCTTTTTCGCCAACAGGTGTGGGGAGGAGTCACTGTTTATAGTAACTTTTACTCTAGTCTTCCAATAAATCTGTCTGTTTATTTAGTGGAAAATGTGAAATAACTCCACCTAATCATAGGATTTGAAGTTTGGTACTTAGCTAGGTAAGTAAACTGAATATATATCTTGTTACTTCCCTCCTACGCCCAGAAATAATTATCTTGTACTAGGAGTGTAAACGTATTGGTTTGACTATTTTCACACCAAATAGATGGGCAACTTCTGCTGCTGTTTGACAAATTGAAGTGTTTTATAACAAGGTGCCTCTCTACACAACCGACTGTCCATATGATCCACTGGGATTGTTCATCCATTTGCTAGCTGAATAGTGTTTTCTAGCATCTTTAAATTCCACATTTAAATAAAAATGTGTCTATTGAATAGTTATCTGTGTATATGAAGCTGAGGAAATAGCAACGGATATTTGACAGTAAAGAGATTCCTATGTTCCAGTCTTTTGTTATTAATTATTATTACAATAGTATCTAGAGGGCCCAGGCAAGATGGCAACCCCATTGTACCAAGCATAGTACATGCCTATATTAAGATGGTAGACAGAGAATTCAGCATGGTATGCCAGGACAAAAGGATGGTATGCCGTCTCTCTGGACTTTAAATACACAACATAACTGCAAGATGGACAGGATTATTAATTCGTCTGGCAAGTCTCCTCTGGAGATGATACACATCAGAAGCAATGACATGGCATTATGTGCAACTATGCAGACTGTAGAGGATTTTTGGGATTTTGGAAGGGAGCTGAAGATGAAAAAAGTCCAAGTGATTTTCTTGGAGTTCCTTCTGGTCCCACAAGCAAGAGAAAAGGCAGAAAGTACTGGAGATGAGCCATTGGCTCCATAACTGAAGCTGAAGGTTTTGCTTTTGTGAAACGTTGGACCACATTCCAGTGTGAGAGGAGGGACAGCCTGCATCTGAGAAAGGGGCTGATCTTTTCGGCTGGAGACTAGCTGAAGCAACTAGGAATGCATTAAACTTAACTGTGTAAGGGGAGGGCAATAAGGAGACAAATACAATTCAAAAGTATTGTGTCACAACAAATAGGATCAGTGAGATAACGAATGTGAAGAGTACCGTTCCCCAATTATTTATATACCAATGCTAGGAGTCTGGGTAACAAACAAAAAGAATTGGAAATTTTCATTGATGAAAATAAACTTGATCCAAGTGATTTTACTGATAGCATGGCTACTACTCTGAAACTTAGTGAGATGGTTCTCATTACTCGAATGTTAAAATCACTGGTTATAACCTGCTAAGGAAGGATAGAGATTGTCACGGGGATAGCATTCTACATTAGGCACCCTTACCTGTTTTAGAGTTCTTGATAATTCAGAATCTCAGGATTTTGAATGCCTATGGATTAATGTGCTATATAATAAAGCCTAGGAGAGAGTACTGGTGGAGGTCTTACAGACCAATGAATCAAATTAGACCGCAAGATGAGTTACTCCTTAAGCACTTGTCTATAATATGTGGAAAGAAAAAATGTGTTCTGGAGTTCAGTTTGAGAGAAACGTGCATAATGATGCAGAAAAGGGAGAAATGTTCAATAAATATTTCTGTTCTGTGTTTGAAAATAAGGTTGTTGTATTCATATGATATGAGAATGACAAAGTACTTTCCAGTTCATTAGCACCCAAGGAAGATGTTAAACATCTACTAGGGATATGAGAGACACAAGGTGGGTGAGGTAGTACTGTATATTTTTAATGGTGAGACAAGCTTTTTCTCTCACCAACAGAGATAAAATAAAAGATATTACCTCACCCACCTTGTCTCTTTAATGTCCTGGGACTGACATGGCTACAACAACCCTACTAGGGGTAAACATTTTTAAATCAGCAGGTCTGGATAACTTGCATGCAAAAATCCTAAAAGAGTAGGCAGGCCTGCTGTGATTAATTTTTAATAAATCTTAGAATACTGGGGAAATTCCAGAAGACTGGAAAGGAGCTAATGTTGTGCCAATATTCAAAAAGGACAACCAGGATGACCTGGGTAATTGTAGTCTGGTTAGCCTGACATCAGTCCTGGATAAAATAATGAGAGAGCTGATTCAGGATTCAAATGATAAAGAATTAAAGGATACAAATGCCAGTCAACATGGTTTTTATTGAAAACAGAAAATTAAACATACGTGATTTCATTCTTTGAGATTACATCTTTGTTTGATAAAGGTAACTACGTAGATGTAACCTACTTAGAGTTCTGCAAGGCATTTGACTTAGTACTGCACAACTTTCTGATTAAATAATTAGCAGTATACAATATCAGACACGTATGTGTTACATGAATTAGGAACTGGCTAACACACAGATCTCAAAAAATGGTTGTCAATGGGGACATCAAATGTGAGTGGTTAAAGTGAGGTTCCTCAGAGATCAGTACTAGATGGACTTTTCTTATGGGAAGTCTCTGGCATTTCTTGGAAGCAAGCCTAGATTTCCTGAATCTCAGTGCAGTGTTTTATCCATTCAACCTTGTCTTTCAGGTTGCATAGGGACCAGAAAAATTAGGAGAATTTAAACTCATGAGAGGACAAGTTCTGGTCTTCCCAGATTATAGACCAATAGATATTGTAACTAGATAGGTATTTATCTGATACCAGAAAGGGGGGGGGGCAAGAGGAGGATGCAGAACTGAAGTCTAAGAGCAACAGGAAGTGGTGTTACCAGTGTTCTTGGGATCTAACAAAAAGTAAGCTTAAGCTAATGCATAGGAAATTTTGATTTACACCTGTCAAGGTTCCTTCCCCACTCTGAACTCTAGGGTACAGATGTGGGGACCTGCATGAAAAGCTTATTTTTACCAGCTTAGGTTAAAACTTCCCCAAGATACAAACTATTTTACCTTTTCTCCCTGGACTTTATTGCTGCCACCACCAAGCGTCTAACAAATATAACAGGGAAAGAGCCCACTTGGAAACGTCTTTCCCCCCAAAATCCCCCCAAGCCCTACACCCCCTTTCCTGGGGAAGGCTTGATAAAAATCCTCACCAATTTGCATAGGTGAACACAGACCCAAACCCTTGGATCTTAAGAATGATGAAAAAGCAATCAGGTTCTTAAAAGAAGAATGTTAATTAAAGAAAAAGTAAAAGAATCACCTCTGTAAAATCAGGATGGTAAATACCTTACAGGGTAATCAGATTCAAAACATAGAGAATCCCTCTAGGCTAAACCTTAAGTTACAAAAAGACCCAAAAACAGGAATATACATTCCATTCAGCACCACTTATTTTATCAGCTATTTAAACAAAACAGAATCTAACGCATATCTAACTAGATTGGTTACTGACTTTTTACAGGAGTTCTGACCTGCATTCCTGCTCTGATCCTGGCAAAAACAACACACAGACAGAGAGAACCCTTTGTTTCCCCCCCTCCAGCTTTGAAAGTATCTTGTCTCCTCACTGGTCATTTTGGTCAGGTGCCAGCGAGGTTGTCTTAGCTTCTTAACCCTTTACAGGTGAAAGGGTTTTTCCTTTGGCCAGGAGGGATTTAAAGGTGTTTACCCTTCTCTTTATATTTATGACAACACCCCTGCAAAAATTGTAGCTGTAAGAAAAATTAGGGAATAGGGTAAGCTGCTAGTGGAAGTTGTAGAGTGAAGACCAGACTGGACTGCTATCTATCAGAGATGCTTTTGTTAACACACCACATAGGGAGTGAGTGACCAGATAACCCACTAAAAGTTAATTAAAGAATATTTTAAAATATGCTGACTAATTTTATTATTATATCTCTGTAAAAATATTAGGAAGCATAGAAAAATTGTATGGAGAGGTGTAGTGTTTCAAAAACAGAAGAAACTGGAAAACCCTTGCTCTAGAAGTTATTGTTTTGGCAGAACTAAAATTAGGGGAGTTAAATGACAATTGTGCACTAGTTAAATAATAAGACCTGAGGTGGACTTGAATGGTTATACTGGTGTTGATTTTAGGGCTGGTTCCTTTTTTCCCCCTGAATGTTTTCCCAAGTCTTATAAATCTGAATGCTAAAACAGAACTGAAGGCAGAGTAATGCACAAACTGGATAGTGACTTGAGCAGATGCAGCCACTCTGATCACAGTCCCACTTCACAGGGTGAGTGCATTAAGTCATCTTATACTGCTTAATGCACTTTTGAGCTTCATACTTTTTAATGGCACTGTGTCCCATTGCATGCTTGAGCATCACAGTGACAATGACTAGGTCAAGGATTTTTCATGCACTATACAAAGAAAAGCAAAATACAACTCTCCATGCCTATCTCCTGGGAATTTCTTTCTTGTATTTCATTTTAGACAATGTAGCAAAAAAGGATTGTTTGAAAAGAAAGAAAATACACAATGAGGTTACTTTTGTTTAGAATTAGGTATTTAGATTATTCTCTACAATTTTTTGTGCTACTAGACATGTAACTAGTGGCTCTAAAGCTTTAATATTCTAAAAAACATGAGTAGTATTGAGCTGTGTATTACTTTAGTTAATCTAAAAAAGTGCTGTGTAAAATAAGACAGGTTTTGCTGGAGGATTTGTCTGGTGCATTAGGGAAGTGTCTCTCAACATTTTGAAGCTACTGTACCCCTTTCTGGAGTCTGATTCGTCTTGTGTACCCCAAGTTTCACCTTCCTTAAAAACTACTTGCTTACAAAATCAGATATAAAAATACAAAAGTGTCAGAGCACACTATTACTGAAAAATAGCTTACTTTCTCATTTTTACCATACAATTATAAAATAAATCAACTGGAATATAAATATTATACTTACATTTCAGTGTATGGTATATAGAGCAGTATAAACAAGTCATTGTATAAAACTTCAGTTTGTACTGACTTAGCTAGTGCTTTTTATGTAGCCCATTTTAAAACTAGGCAAATATGTAGATATGTTGATGTACCCCCTGGAAGAACTCTTCATACTCCAAGGGGTTACACATACCCTGGGTTGAGAACCACTGCAATAGGTAAACAGCAGGGTTGGTTAATTTTGCTTCATAATCTTCTGAGTTGAGTCATATTTTCATAAGGGCTTAGAGGTTTGGGTGGTCAGAGAATGTTAATTTGAGTGAAATTTTTGTACCCTAGCAGTAACTAAAAACATATTCAGTGCACATACCTGCTAGTTTGAAAGCTGTATAATAATTTACACAGTGTAATTTAAAAGTGTTTTCTCAAGGTATGCTTTTAAAACATAACAAAAATCCGTCAACTTGATACTTTTTTTGTAATTCACATTTAGATGTTTGACATTAAAATTATTTTTGGTGAGTCTGATCATTTCCATTTGTCAAACCTATTTTTCTTTACAATTTGTAGCAGCAGCAAGGACTGGTTTAAGGTTTGTGGGGGAGCTGGTAAGACCATTCTTTGAGACCTCCTCCAAAATGACAGGAATTTTAAATAAAAAAAAGACAAACAGAAGGGGGTAAGAAGTAGGTGTTCTGATATTTTACCATCAAAGGTCTGTCCTTCTATTGTCTTTTAGATACCATGATGATGGATGTGGTGTAAGAACTAAATAAAATAGAATTCCCTTCTCCCTTGAAATAGCAGTTCACCATGCCCTCCTCCCCCCATTAATTTCTCCCAGGAGAGTACAACAAAGATGATAATGGAAGTGCACTCATCTCTGTATAAGATAAATTAGCAGAACTGAGATTTGGCCTGAGGTCTGCTACCCAGTGAATAAAGGAGAGGGCTTAGGAACCCATTCCTCACCTGGGGAAACGACAGCTACATTTTAGTTTCTACTACATCTAAGATGTAATTTATTTCTTTGTTCCTAACTTCATGCAGTATCCTTCCTATATGTTGTATAATTTCTATGAAACTTAGACTTTTGCATTTCCTCACCTGTAGCTTTCATAAAGTGAAAAATGAATGTGGCTTCCTTAGTTCTTAACTTCATCCTGCTACCTGATTAAAATGATCATTGCATCTCATTTATTTTACTTAGCCCATGTCCTTCCATTAGGTCCTGGATAACTTCTGACTATGCATATTCTTAAGGGCCTTCTATTAGAGTAATCTTTTATTACTTCCAAGAACACGTTCCTGTCTTTGGCTTTTGTCGTAGTAGTTATAGCCATTTCTGAGTAATTAAAATCTTGAGTGATCAAAGTTTTGGCCCCCTTCCAGGCCTGTAAAATCACTTCCTGATTCAGTCACTCCAATCATCCCAACCCCACAACTGCCCTGGAAGTTGCCAACAATCAACTGACTGTCTTGGTTGTCCCCAACTTTCAGCCAACCTGTCTGTTGTGACTTGTAACCTTGTTCTCAGCAGACTTCATGTAATCTCTTAGCACTATTGACTCTGCATTGTGTGTGTATCTATCGTTCTGTAAATTCTACATCCTGTTTTTGAAACCTCCATCTTCTTACCTGGCTGGAAGAGATCTCTTTGCTGTGTTATACATGGAATCATGCAGTTTCTCTGGAGGAGTCATCATGAATATTCTAGTCTTAAAACTAATATAAAATATATATCAGTTTGTTTCTTAGCTCTCCTTCCTTCCCTTTCTAGGAAGTCTAAAATTCAAAGGTACAGTATATAACCAATTTATTTTTTAAATTGTTCAACAATAATTTCATTTTTAAGCCTATATATTAGCAGGGTTTGATATTTCAACTGTTGACAGTGATGCAGGTAATTTGAAGCCTGCTTGGACTTTAAACCAGGGACAATGTGGTATTTCACAACAACATTAATTGGATCAATAATGTATCTTATGCTAGATTTCTTTTAGTTTCAGAAAGTGATAAACAAAACAATAGGAAAGATGGGAAGAAGAGAGAGGATAAATATGAGAGAGAGATGTCAAAACATAAAGGAAAGAGAAAGTATGAAGATTAGAAGATATAAACAAAGGGAAAGATCGAAGATACAGTTGCATGCATACAAAATGGGAAAAGACTGCATAGGAAGGAGTACTACAGAAAGGTATCTGGGGGTCATAGCGGATCACAAGTGAAATATGAGTCAACAGTTAACACTGTTGCAAAAAAATCGAACATCATTCTGGGATGCATTAGCAGGAGTGTTGTAAGCAAGACATGAGAAATAATTCTTCTGCTGTACTCTGTGCTGATTAGGCCTCAGCTGGAGTATTGTGTGTAGTTCTGGGCGCCTCATTTCAGGAAAGATGTGGACAAATTGCAGAAAGTCCAGAGAAGAGCAACAAAAATGATTAAAGGTCTAGAAAACATTACCTATGAGGAAAGATTGGGAAGTGGGGGGGGGGGGGAGGTTTGTTTAGTCTGGAGAAGAGAAGGTTGAGAGGGGACACACCAGCTTTCAAGTGCACAAAAAAGTTGCTACAGAGAGGAGGGCAAAAAATTATTCTCCTAATACCTGACGTAGGATAAGAGGCAATGGGCTAAAATTGCAGCAAGGGTGGTTTAGGTTGGACATTAGGAAAAAATTCCTAACTGTCAGGGTGGTTAAGCACTGGAATAAATTGCCTAGGGAGGTTATGGGATCTCTATCACTGGAGATTTTTAAGAGCAGGTTAGACAAAAACTTGTCAGGGACGGTCTAGATCAGGGATCGGCAACCTTTGGCACATGGCCTGTCAGGGAAATCCGGTGGCGGGCTGGGACATTTACCTGCAGCATTCGCAGGTTCGGCCGATTGCAGCTTCCACTGGCCGCGGTTCACCATTCCAGGCCAATGGGGGCTTTGGGAAGCGGTGGCCAGCACATCCCATGCCACTTTTCGCAGCCCTCATTGACCTGGAACTGCGAACCGCGGTCAGTGGGAGCTTCGATTGGCCGAACCTGCGGACACTGCAGGTAAACAAACCGTCCCAGCCCGCCAGCCGATTTCCCTGACAGGCCGCGTGCCAAAGGTTGCCAATCCCTGGTCTAGATAATACTTAGTCCTGCCATGAGTGCAGGGGACTGGACTAGATGACCTCTTGAGGTCCCTTCCAGTCCTACAATTCTATGGTAGAATAGAGATTTAAGTAACTAAAATATACAATACATATGAGAGCTATACATAGTGATTTGGCTTATTCTTCCATTAACTCTAAATCAGAATTTGTTTTCCTTCCAAAATGAAACTTTTCTTAACTCATCAGTATGAGGAGCTTTCGTTTTGCCAACTTGGAGTGAGGTACATGTGGTTAAATAGCCCATCTACACATGCAAACATAATTTTGTATTAATTTCAGTATAGCAATAAATATATCTACATTTTTAGCATGGACCATATAACCCAATACATAGCAATCCAAGCTAGAATGGGGGCAGATAATTCTATAGAAATCTTATTTTATTTAAATATTTTTGCGGAGCAAAATAAGACTTTAAAGGTGTGTGTATGTGGGGGGGGGGAATAATTGACACCTACATAGGGAACCAAACTGACAATAGGTATAGAGAGGTGACTAAATAGGGTCTGTTCCTGCTCCCATTGAAGTCAGTGGCAAAGCTTTCATTGACTTCAGGGAGCAGGCTTAGGTCTTGTGAACAATCACTAATATTTAACTTCTGGAGAGAACAGCATGCTACAGATGTGCTAAGAGGCATAGTGCTTTAGAAAAATGTAGAAGTTGGCAATTTTCCCTTTTATGTCTGATCCCTGCTGCCACCACCTGAAGCACTTCACTGGTGGTGTGGTTACTCTCAGCTTTTTTTTTCTTTTAGCAAAGCTGAATCAGCAACAGTTTAATATGCCCAATACTGCAAGCCTATAAGAAATCAAAAGCTAAAGGCATTCATGTGGCCAGCAGGAGGAGCTGGAGACAGGTGAAGGTGGGAGATGACTGAGATTCTGAAGGGTTTGCCATCTGTGCTTTTGAAGTCTGTAATATGTGGTTTAAGAAAACAATAATGCGAGAAGGATTAACAACTATTCCACCTTTTTCCAATCTCATTTATAAACAAGATATAAATTATGGATACCAGTTATCTCACCATATCTTGTTTGCATGGTGCATTTAGACTGCAAGTAGACCAATTGCCAAAGAGATCCAATTCGTGTTCCAAACTCGATTATATTTCTGCTTTGGTCACAGATCCAGTGCATACATGTATATGGCCCTGACATGACCTCCCTGGACTAACACACATTTAACCATGAAAATCTGTGTTGAGGAAAGATCAAGACTGGAATAGTAGGGTGTTGCATATCAGGACTGAGGTGCATTGGTAAAGACTTTTGTGGGGAATCTCATTTTTAGGAAAGGTATTCCTATTCAGTACAACACATAAGCACATGCATGTGCTCAAGTGCTGTCCTGAATTAGGGCCTCAAAGATTTAAACTCAGATAATAAGTGGATATCCACAAGTTTGTTTCCAGATTTGTATTTGAAGACTAGATTGTATTTCCTTTTAATATTAAAAAAATAGTTAATTTTAACTGTATGTATTGATTTGGATAGGCTAGAGAAATTTCAGCAAGCAATAGTGTTTGTAAAATGAATTTCATTATGAAAATTCAGCACAGGAATTCAATAGCAGAACAGTGTATCTTACGAATAACATAAGATATTTTAAAACAAAGTTAATACACATTTTAAATTGCAGAAAAGCAAAAGAAAACACAGGACTATCCAACCCAGAGCAGAACAAGTAGGGGCCCTCTCTATCAGCCTTTAGCAGGGCTTCTCACCCAAGTAATCCCCCAAACAGATTCTTCAAATACTATAAAACA
This sequence comes from Lepidochelys olivacea, assembly GCF_965140295.1. Lineage (NCBI taxonomy): Eukaryota > Metazoa > Chordata > Testudines > Cheloniidae > Lepidochelys > Lepidochelys olivacea. The sequence goes on along the minus strand of NC_140412.1, from coordinate 109,088,525 downwards.
ATCTACTTCCTCAGGTAAATTCAGATTCCCACAAATAGGATCTCTCACTTATGGAAGAAATATCTAATTAGTTTGTGGAAACTTGACAATATAAGACAAAACATGGAAGGCTATAATGCTCAGTTAGTGGCAAAAAAATGTAGTTATTGCTATGTATTTGCATGACCCAGAGCCTTAGCGGATTTGGGTCCATTCTGCTATGTACTTTACAGACCTACAGATAGACACAGTCCCTCTCCCAAATTTCTTACAATCTAAGAGGGATGGGGAACTTACTATGACAGGGGGAAAGGGATACAACAAAATATATACAGATTATTATGTAGAAATATATGTATTTGATGATGTCTTCATCTTAAAAATCAACTTGTCTGATTTTTGTTTTACCTGGTATTGTTTGAAATATGTCATTTTGTATATAGTCAATGTCACTCTTTCCTCTGTAAACTCAATCCGTTAGGCAGATTTCCCTGTTTATATTGATCATTCAGATACCTAATGGGAGAGAGAAACATTATTAAAATAGGAAAACATTATAAAACAACAAAAATGGGGTAGTATCTGAAACAAAGCTGTATTTCTTCCAAGAGTTTAGATTCTAATTGATTGTGTACCTATAAAGTTGTAAAACGGTTTCTGTTATAAGTGCCCACTGTCACACTCAAATTTCCAAAAATTTTCTTTCAAATGAAACTTTCTAAGCTTGGCCTACATCTGAAAGTGATTTTTTTTTTTTCTGGAAAGTATGAACAAAAACTGTTGAGCTTCCCTAAGACAGACAAGATGAAAACACACACTCTCCCACATGGTATTTCCTACTTTAAAAAAAAAACAAAACCCAAAAACCTTGAAACCACTTTTTCACAGGTCCTTATCAAAAATAGCTGAACATGCTCTCTTTGCAAGGCCTTTCCATAGTTTTTCCTACATCTTGTGTTCAGTCGAATTGTTGCAGTTCTACTGCTTTTGAGCTTCCATGAACGTGTATATTTTAGGTATGGGAAAAGTTTGCCCTTAAGTGCTAGTTATTTGAATATAAGGTGAAAATGTATCATAAATGTAGATTTCCAAGGAGCTTAACTCAAATAACTCTCGGCCAAAAATTAGGATCCCTAGTCAGAACACTTTTTGCATGGTTGTGTGTGAAGTGGTTGCACTTAAAATATTTCTACTAGTTGTACTGGTTCTGTTGCTACACCCCATTATATGGTAAAGGCTTTCAAATTGACAAATATTTTAAGCATAACTACCACACTAATAGTATAAATAATTATAGAAACTGTTTAGGAAGGCCTGCAGAAGTCAATTCACCTTCAGCCAGAGTGAGTAATCTTTTTTTGGATGAACAAATACAATATCAGTAATTTAACCCTTTCCACTAAAATAGTGACGAGATTTTTGTGTCCAGGTTGGTAAATTTATGTGACTGTTTTTGAAAGCTGGTTCAGGGCTAAAACATTAAATGGAGCTAAACTGAATATATTAATCTGATTGGAGAAGCAGTAGCTGGGTAGCAGTACCCCACTCTTTCCTGACCCAGCCAAATGCTAGAAAGGCAGTGACGAATCTTTATTCCTGCTGAAAGTAGTACCCATTGTGCTGTTGGGGAATTCAGTCTTGCCCATAGCCACAAAAGTCGTCAGCAGAGACCGGATTAAACTCAGGATTTTGATTCTTTGGCCCATGGTGGTTTCAGTGGTTTCAGTTTGCTCTCAGGATTCTGCAAAATTGCCTATCTGGATTTTTTTATGTTGCAAGGTTTGTGCTCCATTATTCTTAAAGCTCTGAGGTAGGAAAGGAACATACAATCAGATTTAACCCATCGCTGAAATTTAGCCAGGCCTCAGGTGGAACTCAGCAGCTGTTTAACAGTGCAATATTCAGCTGAAACTTCCGAGGATAATTTGGTAAGAGAGCATGTTATTATCGGAGTCAAACCTTGGTTGTATCTTTAGGTTTAACAATCCTACTCTTACAAAATGTTCCATGAGATATTCTGTAACCATATGTTTTCAGGACCTCAGTTTCATGTCTCATGAGATGGATGTTTACATGTTTGTTTTGTAATATTTTGGAAAAAGACATGCTTGTTCTTGTAAAGAAGATAAAATGTAATTTATTTTCCCAAGAGGATTTACATGTTAGCTAATGTTTTGAAAGACAAGTTCAAAGGAAGCAGTGTATTAATCCGGGGGCTGCTTTTCTAGAGATTGGTGCTCAAACGCAGTTCTGTAAACTCCAGCGATGTGGGTCAGTGTTCTTAAATAAGCCATCTTCATGTATCTTAAAAGCAAACTGTATGTGAATTATTTAGAAGCAATGGAATTAGAACAAGGCAGCTGACAAAGACACCTGAGTACAGTGTAAATACAACTAAGTTGTTCCCTGACCAGGGTACTACATAGCTCCAATTCGTAATGTTGGTGGGGCTTGTGTTTGTCATATCTTAAAGTCCTAGACTCAGGAGGTTGCAGAGAGTTCAATTGTGGCTGGCCTGTCCCCATAGAGCACAGTAAGAGTGAGGCCTTCTTGCGCCCTTTTCCCCTCCTGGTTCATCCATGCCAGAATCTGACTTTGAGTTTGCATCTGTAATTTTCTTTTGATAACCAGGCGATTTTAAAGATTTTTTCGTTTTTTGTCTTTTATTCTGGACCCCGTTGAAGATGAAGAAGTCCTATTCTTCATCTCTTCATTCCAGGGATGCATCTTTTCCCTTTGAATCCTTTCTGATTAGTTTTTGCAGACTGGTCAGTTGGAAATGTGGGGGGTAGGCCAACTGTCTTTCTTTAGCACACTTTGCCCTTTTACAGAGCAGTGTTTGCTTTTTTTACAAAGATACTTCAGCACTTTTTCTGTCAGTCTGGAAAGTGGAATCCTCATGGTTGCATCCTTTCCTTCTATGACTTTCACCAGACTGGTCTGGTGACATGTACAGGGAGTGATGCAAACCAATGACTGTAGATGCCAGCAAAGTTATTTCCTTGACAGATGTTTTTAAAAAATCTGGTCAGTGCTTTTCTGAGTTTCCTTCATGCCACATTTCCAGTTGATTCACACTTTTGTCTAAGGTCTGTTTTTGGGGTGACATTAAAGTTTTATGTGTACTGTACTAGGGCTTAACAGAATGATACAACTAGAGTGTATTGCAATGTCTGATTAATAACCTGAATCTCTCTTTGGTTCTTAAGCCAGGTCTACACTAGAACCTTTTGTTGCCTAAGGAGTGTGACTTTTTTTTCTTTAATGACATTTCTATACTCGCAAAAACCCTAGTGTAGAAGCAGTTATGTCATAAAAGTGCTTTCTCAGTGTAGTTTATCTTGCTCAGGGAACTGGTATAAACTTTGCTGTTAAAAATCACTTTTTTGGTAAATCTACATTTAGGAGGGTTTAGCAGACTTTTCCTAGTATAGAGCTGGCCTTGGTCTTCTGGGGTTACAACTTTAACATGTCATATGCCTGGTAATATTCACTTAACCACAACCCTCTTCCCAGCTCTTGTTCCTGAAAACAAAGATATTTCCTGACTGTATCAACAGCTGTATTCCTCTTACTCCTATTTTATAACTCCTTTTTTCTATAAAAAGGAGACATCTGCCTTTTTCTGTTTTTCAAAGATTGTTTTAGCTCATCTTAGACTCATTTTTTTTGTTAGGCTGTTCCATAGCCTTTTCCCCAAACTTCCCCTGCTTCCTTTTAGCATGGAACCTGACTTGCTATGATTTCATTTGTGTCTACCTGATTGTATTCCCTGTGGCTTGGCATGCTTCATGTTCATATGAGCTCCTCTTCAGCAGCAATGGAGCATGAAAAAACCTTTCTTACTCATAGTGGTGTTTATATTTTTCTATATTTGTGTGATACTGGTGTGAATATTCATAACTTGATAAAAGCTGTTATCTTATCAATGGCGCAGAAGTGGCAATAACCAATTCATTCATTATGTAAAATTGAGATAACATGATAGCTTAACCCTTTTCAACTGCAAGACTTCGTTATAACAGATCTTTTGAAGTCAGATGCCTGCTTCATGCTGAACAGTCTGTAGTTTACCAACTTCCTCCTCTCTCTGGTGCAATCTGCTTTTAATTTCAGGTGTTTGGCATGGTTGTTGTGCATCTAGAACACTCTGCATGCATACTTGGTAATAATAATGGGACTCTTTAGGGCAAAAGTTCCCAAACTTTTTTTTTTTGCTGTTCTGCCCTTTGGAGATTCCTATCATATGTATGTCCACTCAGCACAGGGGAAAGAGGTTACCCTGGTGGTGCTGAGTTTGGAGCTGCAAGGGGGAAAAAGGGAGAAATCACCATGTGACCAGCTTGTACTGGGAGGAATCTTGCATGCCCTGTTTGAATCCAGCTGCCCTCAGTGGGAACTTGTGTGAATGCCTTAGGGGTTACACCCCCACTTTCCAAGCATGTGTGCATACTGGGTGCAAGGCCATTGCTGTGGGTCCAGGAAACATTAGCATTGCCAGTGCCATGTTGATTCCCAGTTCCTCCATGGGGCAGGAGGGTGGGCGTGTGAGGGAGAGATGTGGGGGTGGAAATAAGTTCTGGTGAGGCTGCGTGGTTCCTGTGGGAGCTAGGTGGCAGCAGGATGGTGACACAGTGCTGAGCTTGCTGGGCAATGGTTAATTCTTAACCACTCAAGTCTTCATGCCCTGTGATAACCTCGTTCTCGCCCACCGGAGGGGGTGAGCCCCACAGTTTGAAAACCGGTGCTCAAGTCTGGGTTAAGAAATTGTTTACTTTAGTGCTGCACATGTTTTTAAATGCACCAATTTGTTATTTAATAACACACCATTCAGGAGAGCATGTATAGATACAAATGTCAAACTTAAGTGATTGATTGCAGTTTTTGCAGTGGTTCTCAGGCTTCCATACCAAAATGCTCATTTGTATAGTCAGATCACGCCAGAGCCCCCATATAAATCTAGTTCTCATTACCAATACGTGGCCAAATCCTGTGGGTTTTGCAGTGTCCCACACCTCTTTACGTTCCAGAGTACTGCCAGGAGGTTCTGAATGGGGGCCCCCAATATGCTGGGTGATAAGGAAGTCACCATTACCACAGTAACTAGAAGCTCCATAGGCTTCTCTCTCTTTCTCTCTCTCTTTTTTTTTAAAAGTGTTTCATTGGGCTTTAGTTGGACAGCCCTTCTTCATATCAGTGTTCAGCTATCTACAAAATCTTTGTTTGCCATACAGTTCTACTTGGATTAATGAGATATTATCTGATCTGAATGTTTCAGTAAATGTGAAAGCTGTATATATAAAAAAGGTTTTTAATAAGATTTAGGAACTAGGCAAAAAAGCCCAAAGGTCCTCGGGCAAGGGACCTATTTCGGCCCGCCCGGCCACTCCGGAGCCACAAGTGTGCACCTCACCAGTTGGGGTTTTTAGCCCCTCAAAAGGTCCGTCACTGACTCAAGGGAGCAGTACAGGTCCCAAGCCGCTGCCGGCACCTGCCCAGGCCTCCCCGGCACAGAGAGAACAAAGGCCTCCACCAGTGCCATCGATGCAGCAGGATGCGGCAAAGGCTCCCCAAGAGGGAAAGTCAGCCACCAAGACCCCTCAGGGAATAGTTGAGCGCCGACGATCCCCTGAAATGAGACAGCACTCCCCACCTCAGTGCTGCAAATCCCCAGAGCCACAGCCCCAATCCTTTGGGGCTCACTCCCAGTCACCGGGACCACGATCGCAGTCCCCGCCACCCAGCTGCGGATCGCCTAGAGAAAGGCGTCAGTCTCCGAATTATCAGAACCCCTTACCCTCTTACCGACTGGCCTCTCATCGCAGATCCCCATCACCTGCCACGTGGGAACGCTCCCTGTCCAGGCTCCAGTCTCCCTAGCGCTACTACTCTTTGCACTGGTACCGGCACCATTCATCGCGCTCTGGTCACCTGCCCTGACGCAGCCATCAACAGGCACACGCAGGCCCCTCCATGGTCGCTGGAAGGGGAATCCTCTGGTATGGAAGGCCAGTTTAGTCCCTCTCCCAGGTCCCACCTACTTGACTGGGGCCCCGAGACCACGTCGATTTCGACAGCGCAGCAATGGCATCAAGGCCAGTGGCCAACCCGGTGGCCTTACTGGGGTGCATGGGGAATGCCTGTCATGGCAATGTCCCCTTCTCAACAGTGTTCAGCCGCTGCCTCGGAACAACAGCCAGTAGAACCAGTGGCACCGGCGGCGCCAGGCTTGGTTCATGCAGATTGTTTGGAGGTCGGGAATGAGGATGCAGCACCCACCCCTAAACCTCCCTTCCCAGTGGTGGATGAAGCCCCGGAACCTCCTCCAATAACCCAGTCATCATCATAGTCCCCGGATGAGGCAGTCACGGGACCCTCAAAGGCCAGCCACCAGATGACTTCAAGGAGCATCAGGCTGTGCTCTGAAGGGTGACAGGAAATTTGGGTTTGGAAGTGGAGGAAATGGACGAGCAGACGGACATGCTGTTTCGCATTTTCTCAGCCACCACCCGTGCCCGGGTCATTCTACCGGTCCACGAAGGGGTCTTAAAGATTGCCACATCCCTGTGGCAAACACCTCTTCCATCCCTCCCACTTCCAAGAGGGCAGAGAAAAGTACGTTGTTCTGGCCAAAGGGTTCGACTATCTGTATACCCACCCAGCTCCTGGCTCGTTGGTCGTCTCTGTGGCCAACGAAAAAGACAAGCAGATACACTCCTCCTCCACCCCAAGAATAGAGGGGCCAAGAGGCTGGATCTCTTTGGAAAAAAAATTGATTTGACTGCCAGCCTGCAATTCCGGGTGGCAAACCACCAGGCCCTACTGGGCAGGTACAATTTTAACTTGTGGGATACCCTCCACAAGTTCCAGGAGTCTCTCTCACAAGGGTTGGCCCAGGAGTTTGGCACCCTGGTGGAGGAGGGCACCGTGGCTGCCAGGCACTCCCTACAAATGGCCTGGGTTGCGGCAGACTCTGCAGCTCGGGTAGTCAAGTTGGCGGTGGTAATGATGCACACCTCATGGCTCCAGACGGCGGGCTTGTTGCAGGAGATGCAAACCTCAGTTCAGGACCTCCCTTTTGACGGGGTTGGTCTCTTCTCTGAGCAGACGGACGCCAGACTGCATGGGGATGAAGGATACCAGGGCCACCCTTCGCTCGTTGGGCATACACACACCACAGTCTGTTTGGAAGCCCTTCCGGCCTCCCCCTGCCGCCAAGGCCCTGGCAACCTTGTCAGGGATCTGTGAGAAGAAGGGATGCTAGTTTCAGCTGATGCTGCCCTTCTTCCCGCTCGCCTGTGTAATCTGGTCCTGCACCTAGGGGTCAGAAGTGCTCATTTTGAGGGTGCGCTCAAGAGCGACGCCCTAGTCAGTTCCCCAGATCCTTCCTGTCCTTTAGTGAACCTTCTGTTTGGCTTGGTTGAGGGTAATCTGGGACCACTGGGACCTGGATGTAATATCCCGGGGCTATACCCTGCAATTTATGGCCGCCTCTCCTTCCCACCGCCCCTCTTTCCTGTCCCTCTTCAGGGACCCTTCTCACGAGCAACTCCTTGTTCAGATGGTCGAAAAGCTCCTGTGCCCGGGGTCGGTGGAGACGGTTCCTCAGGACATGCGAGGAAGAGGGTTCTACTTCCGTTATTTCCTAATCCCGAAATCCAAAGGGGGCCTAAGAGCCATCCTGGACCTCCATCGCCTCAACAAGTCTCTCAAGAAGTTGAAGTTCCACGTGGTCTTCCAGGCCTCCATTATCCCGTCCCTAGAACCAGGAGACTGGTACATTAGTCTCAACTTAAAGGATGCTTACTTTCATGTCTCCATATTCCTGGCACAGGAGTTTCCTCCATTTCATGGTGGGAGGGCACCACTTCCAGTTCACGGCACTACCCTTTGGCCTCTCTTCGGCCCCAAGGGTGTTCACCAAGTGCATGGAACTAGTGGCAGCTTTCCTCAGGCTTTGTGGTATCCACCTGGGGACCAGATGGCATTCACCCAAGAGTTCTGAAAGAACTCAAATGTGAAATTTTGGAACTGTTAACTATGGTTTGTAACCTGTCCTTTAAATCAGCTACTGTACCCAATGTCTGGAAGATAGCTAATGTAACACCAATATTTAAGAAGGGCTCTAGAGGTGATCCTGGCAATTACAGACCAGTAAGTCTAAAGTCAGTACTGGGCAAATTAGTTGAAACAATAGTAAAGAATAAAATTGTCAGACACACAGAAGAGCATAAATTGTTGCACAAAAGTCAACATGGTTTCTGTAAAGGGAGATAGTGTTTTACTAATCTATTAGAGTTCTTTGAGGGGGTCAACAAACATATGGACAAGGGGGATCCACTGGACATAGTGTACTTAGATTTCCAGAAAGCCTTTGACAAAGTCCCTCACCAAAGGCTCTTATGTAAATTAAGCTGTCATGGGATAAGAGGGAAGATCCTTTCATGGATTGAGAACTGGTTAAAAGACGGGGAACAAAGGGTAGGAATAAATGGTAAATCTTCAGAATGGAGACGGATAACTAGTGGTGTTCCCCAAGCGTCAGTCTTAGGACCAATCCTATTCAGCCTATTCATAAATGATCTGGAGGAAGGGATAAACAGTGAGGTGGCAAAGTTTGCAGATGATACTAAACTGCTCAAGATAGTTAAGACCAAAGCAGACTGTGAAGAACTTCAAAAAGATCTCACAAAACTAAGCGATTGGGCAATAAAATGGCAAATGAAATTTAATGTGGATAAATGTAAAGTAATGCACATTGGGAAAAATAGCCCCAACCTATACATACAATATGATGGGGTCTAATTTAGCTACAAGTAATCAGGAGAAAGATCTTGGAGTCACGGTGGATAGTTCTCTGAAGACATCCACGCAGTGTGCAGCTGCAGTCAAAAAAGCAAACGGGATGTTAGGAATCATTAAAAAAGGGATAGAGAATAAAACAGAGAATATCTTATTGCCTTTATATAAATCCATGGTATGCCCACAACTTGAATACTGCGTACAGATGTGGTGTCCTCATCTCAAAAAAGATATACTGGCATTAGAAAAGGTTCAGAAAAGAGCAACTAAAATGATTAGGGGGTTGGAATGGGTCCAATATGAGGAGAGATTAAAGAGGCTGGGACTTTTCATCTTGGAAAAGAGGAGACTAAGGGGGGATAAGTGAATAAGGAAAAGTTATTTACTTGTTCCCATAATATAAGAACTAGGGGCCACCAAATGAAATGAATGGTTAGCAGGTTTAAAACAAAAGAAAGTTCTTCTTCACTCAGTGCACAGTCAACCTGTGGAACTCCTTGCCTGAGGAGGTTGTGAGGGCAAGGACTATAACAGGGTTTAACAGAAAACTGGATAAATTCATGGAGGTTAAGTCCATTAATGGTTATTAGGCAGGATGGGTAAGGAATGGTGTCCCTAGCCTCTGTTTGTCGGAGGGTGGAGATGGATGGCAGGAGAGAGATCAGTGTTAGGTTCACTCCCTCTGGGGCACCTGACACTGGGCACTGTTGGTAGACAGGATACTGGGCTGGATGGACCTTTGGTCTGACCCAGCATGGCCATTCTTATGTTCATCTGTTTCCAGACCTCGACCACTGGCTCATCAAGGGCAGGTCTCCGGATCAGGTGCAAAGCAGCCTTGACCCGGTACATTCCACCTGCCACGACCTGGAGCTGTTAATAAACATGGAAAAGTCCACCTTATTGCCAGTCCAAGGCATAGAGTTCATCGGAGTCGTTCTAGACTCCACCCGAGCCAGAGTCTTCCTTTCGGAAACGTGTTTTCGGGCCAAGTCGGACCTGATCTCACATCTAAGAAACCACCCGCTCACTATGGCCCATCTCTGCAGACGTCTGGTGGGTCAGATGGCTGCGTGCACCTATGTGGTCAGCCATGCTTGGTTCCACCTGCGGCCCCTACAAGTGTGGCTGGCCTTCGTCTACGTTCCTAACAGAGACACCCTGGACGGTGTGGTCAGGATGCCGGACGATGTTCTTTCATCCCTGAATTGGTGGCTGAATCCCCAGTTGGTGCTGCAAGGAGTTCCCTTTGTGACCCTGTCCCTGTTGCTGACCCTAGTCTCTGATGCCTCCGATGGGGAGCCCACCTGGGCGAGCTCAGCAGCCAGGGCAAATGGCTGCGGGACGACCTAGCCCTCCATATCAATGTCAGGGAGCTCAGAGCGGTTCGCCTGACCTGCAGTGTTTATACCCCACCTAAAAGGCAAGGTGGCCCAGGTCCTGACTGATAATATTACTGCAATGTATTACATCAACAGACAGGATGGGACAGGGTCTTCGGCCCTTTGTCGGGAGGCTCTCAGACTATGGACTTTTGCATGCAGCATGCCATTCATCTGGTGGCCTCCCACCTACCTGGGACCAAGAATGTCTTGGCAGGTTGCCTCAGCAGAGCCTTCTTGTCTCACCATCAATGGTTGCTCCATCCAGAGTTGGTCAGCCTAATCTTCCACAGGTGGGGAACTCCCCAAGTGGACTGTTCATGTCCAGGCAGAACAGAAAGTGCCACGTGTTCTGTTCCCTGCAGGGAAAGGACAAGGGATCCCCTTAAGACGCCTTGCTATTTCCGTGGTTGGAAGTGCTGATGTGCGCCTTCGCACCAGTGCTACTTATCCATAAGCTCCTGATAAAGGTGAAGCAATTTAAAGCGAACATCATCTTCATAGTCCCAGTGTGGCCTTGCCAGCACTGATTTGGCATGCTACTCAGTCTTTCGGCAGCTGCCCCGCTGCAGCTGCTTCTTCAACCGGACCTACTGACCCAGAACCATGGCAATCTGCTGCATCCGAACCTGGCGGCGCTGCACCTGACAGCTTGTCTGCTGTGTGGCTCAGTATGGAAGAATGGGTGTGCTCTGTTGGTGTCCAACAGGTCTTGTTGGGCAGCAGGAAGCCATCCACCAGAGCAGCCTACCTGGTGAAGTGGAAGTGGTTAATGTGCTGGGCCTCAGATCAGCAAATTCGGGCTGAGGAGGCCCCACTGCAGGACATCCTAGACTATTTGCTGCACCTCAAGCTCCAGGGCCTGTTGGTTTCTTCAGTAAGAATTCATCTGGTGGCCATTTTGGCATTCCACTCTCCGTTTCAAGGCAGGTCGCTCTTCGCCCATCCTATAACTGCGCAGTTCTTAAAAGGTCTGGAGTGCCTCTACCCGGACGTCCGGGAGACGGTTCCCCCTTGAGACCTGAATCTTGTATTGGCAAGGCCCCTGGGTCCTCCCTTCGAACTCTTGGGTTCATGCTCCCTCCTGCTTCTCTCTTGGAAGGTTTCTTTCTTGGTTGCTATAACTTTGGCTCTCAAGGTGTCTGAGATCAGGGCACTCACCGCGGAGCTGCCCTATACAATCTTCTACAAAGACAAGGTCCAGTTGCGTTCACACCTGGCCTTTCTGCCCAAGGTCGTCTCCTAGTTTCATACAGGTCAAGATATATACTTATTGGTCTTCTGTCCAAAACCTCATGCAATGGATGAGGAACGCAGGCTACATACCCTGGACGTCAGATGGGCTCTGGCCTTCTGCATAGATAAAATGAGGCCATTCCGTAAGTCAGTGCAGTTGTTCGTTGCTGTCGTGGACAGGATGAAGGGTTGCCCAGTGTCTGCCCAGAGAATTCTGTCTTGGATTACGGCCTGTATCCGTTACTGTTATGAACTGGTGAAGGTGCCCCCGCTGGCAATTGTGACATCCCACTCGACTAGGGCGCAGGCATCATCGACAGCCTTCCTGGCGCAGGTGCCAATCCAGGCCTGATACCTGGTCCTCTGTCCACATGTTCGCATCTCATTATGCAATCACCCAGCAAGCGCGGGATGACGCTGCCTTTGGCAGAGCAGTGCTGCAAGACTGTGAACTCTGAGCCCACCTCCAACGATACTGCTTGTGCGTCAGCTAGAATGGAATCGACGTGAGCAAGCACTTGAAGAAGAAAAAACGGTTACCTTCCTTTTGTAACTTTTGTTCTTTGAGATGTGTTGCTCATGTCCATTCCATTACCCGCCCCCCTCCTCTCTGTTGGAGTTACTGGCAAGAAGGAACTGAGAGGGCGTAGGGCTGGTGGCGCCTGAGATACCAACGCATGAGCGTGGCACTCAAGGGGGCGCCACAGCCAGCCCTATGGATACTGCTAAGGCAAAGGTCTCCAACGACTGTGCATGTGGGCACACGCATACTTAGAATGGAATGGACATGAGCAACACATTTTGAAGAACAACAGTTACAAAAGGTAGGTAACCATTTTTTCTGTTACACTGGTACTGCAACAGTATCGGGCTGAGGCCTGTCTTCATTTGTGTCTTGTTCAGGACAGAATTTACTGGAGCCTAGCAAAAAATAATGAACTGTAAAACAATGGCTCCAGTTTGGGCAGGTTCATAGTTACATAAACAAAGTATGATTAAGACAGAATTGTTTATTGTTTCCCAAGCTAGCTATTCTTTCAGGTTTTCAACAAGAAAAAGGAGAATAAAAATATAAATATTTTTATTGTAATCTCTGGTCTTGGCAGATGATTTTTATACTTTATTTTTTAACTTGAAAGTACTGTATTGTATGAAGTACTCTGCTTTTTCCCTAGTTGGAAGAGTGTTTTCCAGGATTCCACCCTTTTAAAAGAAAATTGGACTTAATTACATGTCTACTCAGATGTATGTCTTGTAAATCATTTTCAGATAAGAGTGCACTTCTAGAAAATATGTCCTAATGCAATTAAAGTTGAAGGTTTAAGGTTAAGGTTCATTTAATTGAAGAATATAAAGAATGTCTAAAGAAGATGTTTATTCATGCCACTTTTAGATTCAATGAAGTATTATTCTCATTAGCATTCATGTTTCTGAAGGATAAAAGCTTTTCTAATACTGTTCCTATGCTAGCCAGGTTTCTGAAGAACAATTTTTGTAGGCTTTTGTTAGTCAGAACAGAGCACATTAAACAACATTTGTAGGGGTTTGGTACATATTTTCAGCAAGCAGTTCCTGGAAAAATATAAAACACATATTTAATATACCATTATTGGTCACATTTGTGCTGGGTTTCATGGATAGGACAATATGTTATGGCTTTTAATGAAAATAGGTTGACTGAAAATTTAGTGCGGGCATTACTGCTTAATTATATTTTGAAGCAAAAATTCTCAGAGTATAAAAAAGTCCGTAGGGATCTTTAAATAAAAAGTTATATGAAGCTAATATACTTGCAATGAAATGTGTTCTATCTAACTGTTTTCCTCCTCCATTTACATTCCAAGAAGAACTGCTAAAATGCAAAAGCTGTGAAATAACATTAAAATGCTATTTAATGTGTCATGGGAAATTTTTGTTTACTATTTTCCCAAATGAAAAGACTTTAATAAAAAGCTTTTTCCACTGCAGTTCTTTAGTAGGTCGTGATGGGGTCTATTTCTAGCAGTAGATTACACCAGATTTAGAGTTGCTTAGGGATATATACTCTGGTTACAGGAGACAAGTCTCATTGCCTTACCTTGAGGCATTAGGTTGAGTCAGTTAGGTCATGTGAGTAGTGATTTTTATCCTTCAGGGTTGCAGAGTTTCAAATGATGGTATGTGACATTTTTGCAGGAAGTACAAGAAACAGACATGTTTTTAACTTGGATATGGGGATATAAATGGCTTCTGCTCAAGTTTTGCAAATGGAAAACTTTCTTACAGCTGAAAGACCAAACCTTTCTGATTTCACAAGCATGCTGCTGGGTATAGCCCCCTTTTAAGAAATATATTTAATTACCATTTGAACAACATTTCATATTCATACGATTTTGTTAAATAAAGAGTATGGTATTTTCATATAGATTAATCTAAAACTAAAGCAACTGTTTCCCCTCTCAGGTTGAAATGAGTCCATAATGATTGACATCTGTAGCTTTCCTGTGATGCCTGCTGCAAGTTAAATTGACTTGTATACGGCTACTGAGAGCATCCACTGTTACATTAGGTAGATGAAAAATAAGCATTATAAACTCTTAATTGCTGCATAATTGGCCATTTAGGGGATCTTTAGCCCTGTGTGAAACAATTGGTGCTGGGCACTGTTTTGAGGCAAGATATCTGACTACATGGCCAGTGATCTGATTCGGTATGGCAGTTCCTATGTCATTTACAAGCCAAATGGGCTTGTTCCTAAAAGTGACCTGCAAACTAAATAAAACAAAAGTATCAGTTTTCCATTATGAGGTGAATTCTCACAATTAGCCAGGAGGAAAAGGGGGAGGTAATAAGCACATTTGACTGTCAACCTAAATTTTCTTCGTTAGCAGGTTCAGAAGTCCAGACCTGCCAGGAATTTTCAGCTTCATGAATGGGTGTGCCGGTTTACACTCTTGTGATAACATCACTTCCTCTAAAATACCCTACTGGAGCTAGCCTCCGGAGATCAAATAAGCCTGTATTTCTCCAACAGTGTGTGATTTTTGTAAATGCTACGTTATCTTAGTAAGGAGCACATTGCAAAAAAGGGTGTCATGATACTAGAGTTTTATCCCCAAGGTATAAAGTAATAGCAAACACTGTACAACTCTGTACATTGTTGAAGAAAATACTGACATACTACAGGATGGCTCCAGCTTGCCATACATTTCCATAGAGGGTGTGATGGAGCCAGCTGTGTGTATTGTGGGACATAAGTCTGAGAACAGACAACCCATAGGATGTCTGGGCCAGTAGAACCCGATAAAAAGTTGAATTTCCTTCTCTCTCTGTCCGTTTGGGGTATTTGAATTATTATTTTACCATTAGCAAATCATCAAATTAAGTTTACTAATTATAAACCAGGACTTGAATCCCACTTTGTTGTTTTCAGTACAGTTGGGTATAGCAGGTGCACAGTACTTTCTGTATTTTCAAGTTTCAGGAATAGCTTAAAATTCAATGCTGTATCTAGAATTAATTAAAATATTATTTAAAAGAATGAAAGGATTTAGCTATTTGATCTTTAGTATTTCAGGTTCCCACTAGGTGGCAAGATAGTGCCTGAACTAAGGAATAATATAAATTAATATTCACATAAATATTTAATCTGGCAAAGGTAAACAGTTCAAGCTTGAAAATGTTCAATCCAGTTTTAATAATAGTTTTAAAGACTGGTGCAATTTATCATTTCAGGCTGCATTAAATAGCTGTTAAATTGTGAGTTAATGGTTCTTGTTCACATAGACTGTACCTTTTGTTTTAAATGACTTGTCACGAATCAGGTTTTAGATGTGTGCCTCAACTACATATCCCTCTGCCATAGTTGTGGTAAATAAAGCTTAGCTAAAGTTTATATTAGGACTTTCAGGATTATCCAGTGTGAACGTCACTGCCCTGTCCCTCAGATGAAGGTATAAACTTGGAATTCTGCCCTGTGTGTTGTATTCTCATTGTTGTAAATGGAAAAGGCAGCTCAAATATCGAATTTGTCAGGATTTTCTTTACTCTGTGTTCAAACATAAACCTATCCCATTAACTATGGAACTGTTTGCAGCAGTGTTCACTTTTCTGTGAACAAATAAATCATTCACCTTAATTGATGATGAATGCTATTCCAGGACTCGTAGATACTAGGTGGTTACTTTACAATTCAAAGGGATTAACGTTCAGAAATTAATTCTCACTTTTTAAAAAATCATTTTAGGAAAGCCCAAGAAGACGACAAGAAAGTGGTTCTAGCTGGATGTGTTCCACAAGCCCAGCCTCGTCAAGATTACCTCAAAGGTCTGAGCATTATAGGGGTAAGAACATTTGTCAAATAGAAAAGAACTGTTAAGATTTTCATATTCATTTTTTTGCCCATAAGGGTCATGTAGTGTTGCTGTCTGGAGTTTTATATTAATTTGTTGGCTAGATGAGCCACAGCTTTGGGCAATATCTTGTGTTAAAAAAATCGAGGCTTTTCATACAATTTTTCAATGCCAGCAGCTAGACTTTCCTCCTTTCTTCTATTGGGGAAGCCTACAGTTCAGTCCCTCTCTAAACCTTTCTCGCTTTGTAGTTACATTTCACTATGGTTCAGTGGATGCTTTGTGTCAAATACATTCTTGCAAGTAATTGAAGTTTAGTCTGTTTGCAGAATTTAGTGTCAATGTCCTATTTAGCCTGCAGGAGGTGAAGGCAAGGATTAACTCCCCTATTTTAAATATAATCTTCTATGTTGTTGTTAGATGGAAATACAGCTTGTAAAAGATGAAATGCAAAGGAGACAATAGCGTATAAATTATATAGCTAGCACCTGTTTTTCATCACATGTTTGCGTTTTTTTTACTTCTTGCCTTTGGGCAGAGTGACTGGGGAACATGACAATTTTACTGTCTACTCACAAGAACAGAAAGGGTTAATGCATCAGCATCTGTGAGCTGTGAAACAGTTGGCATGCTTCACCCTGGTTGTAGACAGTGAGGATCCTGTGTATTGTAGTTTTTAAAGTGCTTTTATATCCTTTGGGATGAAAAATACTGTATAATTGCATCAGCACTGAAAAATGGTCATGAAAATCGATAATCTCTGGATCATACAAAATCCAAAGGATTCTTAATCAATTAAGTCTTTAAATAAAGACTAGATGTCTTTCTAAAATGCTTTTGTTGGGCCCGATGCAGTAATTGCAGGGTGAAGTTCTGTGACTTGCATTATACAGGTCAGAGCAAATAGTACTACAGATTCCTTCTGGCATTGAAATATATTAAATGTATTAATTAAAATATACTTATCCTCACTTAGCTATCATGAGGATAAACCAAAACTAATCTTTTAACTTCCTTTTTTTTTTTTAAAGTCATGTTGGGTGAGTAGAAAGAGTTCTTACAAAGCCAAGTAGGAAGTAGGTAGTAGCCAACTTTAGTAGGCTTTTTAATTATAATTTTCCATTAAGATAGTTTCTGTGTTTATTGCACTATTTGAGACAACTGTTTTACAGCTTCCCTCATATTACTGTGTATACTCAAAACATGTTAACCAACCACCCACTCATAGAAATTTAGAGTTGAAAGGGACCTCAAGAGGTCATCTAGTCCATTCCCCCCCCCCCCAACTGAGAGATATATAGGGCTCAACTGAATCTACATACAATCCTACACAGTAGGTCAAGGGGATGTAAAGTGCCCCCTTACTCTCTTTTATAGGCAGGCTGCATTGTGGGTCACAATTTGGTGGGGAGAACCTCTCCAGGGCCACTGTTCTCATATCTGTGCAAATGGATGGGAGTGAAACAACATTTGACTCTGTCACCCTCAGTGTAGCAGCCAGTTTGGTACAGCTTGCTTCCTCCATGCAGCCAGGGAGCAGCAAGGACTGAATTCTGACTGAGTCCCTACTCTGCCCCTGGAGTGCATAGCTGTGTGATCTTTGCCAATCTAGCCTGTAGTAAATGTACAAAAATCTGTACATAAAAATACATAGAATAGTAAGGAAAGCATATACTTGATTTAAAAAAAAAAAAAAAAAAAAAAGAATGTCCCTATATCCTCTGACCTAGATTGGGACTTGTGATATTCTGTGTTCATTTTTGAGCAGTCAGCCTGAGGAACTGATTTCCAGAGGGTGATAAGTGCTTTTCTGAAAATCAGACCTCTTCACTTCAACTTAGGTTGGGCTCCCAGAATTACTAGTTACTAATTAAAATGTTTTCCATTTTGGATTTAAAACAGACAAATGTCTAGTAAAAGTTTACTAAAGAGATTAACACACTGCCCTCAAATCATTGGAATTGGCCTTGGAAACATTGAAATGATGTTCACAATAAAGATCATAATTGTAAAGATAACAGCAGTGTGCATGAAAGTTATAGTACCATAAACATAGGACATAAGTACACAAACCTCGTGTTCTGTAGACATAAATCTTCAAAAGAGAAACCCTGGGTTAGATTCTCCCTTTATCTCTGCTGTATTATGCTTTTGTTCCCCCTTTCCTCCCTCCCCCCCAATTAGGTCACACAGAAAAGTGTGGGTTTTCCCTCCAGCTAGTATACAATATTATTTAGTGTTAGGCTCCTCAAATAGGGGATTAAAAGTGGTATAATATTTATGCAGACTAAGTAACAATATATTTTGACATGATAATGTTTTAAAAAAAGTGAGACTCAGCATCCTAGTATAGTAAAATATTCTTTTAAAAAGGCAATTGTAATGAGACAGAGAAATTGGAAATGTTTTGTTGGCAACTTCATGCTGATTCAACTCTGAAAATGTAAATGTTATAAGGCAGCAGTTGTGAAACCTTTGCTTTACCACCAGGTGT
The DNA here is from genome assembly GCF_965140295.1 of Lepidochelys olivacea. NCBI lineage: Eukaryota > Metazoa > Chordata > Testudines > Cheloniidae > Lepidochelys > Lepidochelys olivacea. Next base: position 109,070,301 of record NC_140412.1, on the reverse strand, counting down.
TTTTGCTGGTCTCATCCATGTGTTGAGTAATAGAAATTTGATTTGTCATCAGTTACGTAAGCTGTACTATATTTTAAGCAATGCTGTCTGAGAATGTGGTTTCTTGCTAACAAATATAAGTCTCTTGGGATAACTTTGTAGAGAGACAGTGTGTCAGAGTACAGTTCCCTTGGAAAATGTTGGTCTGGGTATGACGAAGGTTGAATGAGGAAGTTGCAGTATTTGTGTAACTACCAGTAAGACTATGGCAATTGAGAGCTTCTTTTAATCAGTGCCTTGAATGTACAGTACTAGACTTTAAATTCATTTTTTTGGATGATATATTGTATACACACACACACGAGATTAATAGCAATTCTGATAATAGCAGTTTGTGGTTATTGGCAACATAGTAATCAGAAAACAATCCCATCCCATTAATATCAGTGTTAATGGGATTTGGATTATTAGCAACAGGCGTGCTGCTTAAGAACAACTTTATTTAGAGGGAAGGTCCTGCCTGTAATCCATTTCCTGCCTCTGAGCATGCATAATTGAGTGCTTCCACTGTGTGCCATGGCTTCCAAATGCAGGGACCTATCTTTTGCTGATAAAGGTCAGGTGCTGGAGGCCCTACATGAGTCCACTGCTAAGCAATTGAGCGTAGCCAATAGGTTGGTTTTCTCAAAGTGTGTTGTGTGACAGGGTCAGGCCAGATGGCTACAGGAGAGTGATAGAAGGTAGATATATTAGCCCCAGATTAAGTAGGTCCCTTTTCTCTGAGTAAGATAATAGGTTGTTCCAGAACAATCAGGAAGTTGCTGGAACCAATTAAGGCAGGCTAATTAGGACACCTGGAGCCAATTAAGAAGCTACTAGAATCAATTAGGACAGGCAGGCTAATCAGCGCACCTGGTTTTAAAAAGGACCTCACTTCAGTTAGCGAGGTGTGTGTGAGGAGTTGGGAGTGAGAGGCGCACAAGGAGCTGAGAGTGGAAAGACGTACTGCTGGAGGACTGAGTAGTACAAGTGTCATCAGGAGGAAGGTCCTGGGATGAGGATAAAGAAGGTGTTGGGAGGAGGCCATGGGGAAGTAGTCCAGGGAGTTGTAGCTGTCACGCAGCTGTTACAGGAGACACTGTAGACAGCTGCGATCCACAGGGCCCTGGGCTGGAACCCTGAGTAGGGGCGGGCCCGTGTTCCCCTCCATCCCCCAACTCCCTGTTTGATACAAGAAGAGTTGACCTGGACTCTGAGTCCCACCAGAGGAGAAGGTCACTGGCCTGTCCCATGACCCAGTCAGTGGGTCAGCAGAGACTGAGGGGATTGTTCTCCTCCCTTTCTCCATGCTGGCTAGTGATGAGGTTAGCTGAGTGAACGGCAGCTTTGTGCCACTAACAAGGAGCCAGACTGAGGACTGCTGTGAACCTCTGAGGCGAGCAAATCTGCCAGAAAGCATAGGATCCACCAAGGCAGAGGAGGAACTTTGTCACAGTTGTTTTGTGCATTCAGAAGAACAGCCATAATACTTTATAGGAGCACAGGAACAGCACAGAATGAAGCTGTGAGCACCAACGTGAAGGAAAGGAGGTAGATGTTGGTCAAGCCCTGTGGCTCTGGTTTCAGCATATGCTTCGTCTCGGTGCTCAACTCTTTGGGCCAGTGCTGAAAAAGAAAGTGAGTCACTAGTGGTAGAGCCTAGGAAGGACACTAACTCTGCAGATGGCTGGTTTAGAAAGTGGAAAGCCGGGTACAACATGATTCAGCACAAAGAGCATGGCAAGAAAGATAGATGCTGACCTTTTCAGCAGCCAGTGAATGGTGGGCAGACATCCTACCCAGCATTCTCGAGCAGTACCATCCATGTAACATTTTCATTGCTAATGAGACTGGTGCTTTTCTGACAGAGCATTATTTGGAGCATTATTATTATTTATGACAGCATTATTTGGAATGCTGAAAGAAAGGTTTGCAGGAGAGGGGAAAAATCTATGGTCCGTATCACATTGCCATTAATTGGAAGTTGTGCAAACATGGATGGCCTGGAGAAACAGCCTCTCAGGGTGATCAGAAAGAGCAAGTGCTCTTGTTGTTTCCCTAAGGACCACACAGAGCTGTCTGTGATCTACAAAAACTCAGCCAGTGCATGAATGACTAGTTTGTTGTTTGAAGAGTAGCTTAAGAACTAGATTAGAGAGCTGTGGCTATAAGACCAACCCATGTGCCTTTTAATTGACAATTGCCCAGATCATTCAGGTCATGTAAAGCTATCACACATGGTGTTAAAATTCTTGCATCCGAATGCAACCTCAGTTATGCAGCCAATGGGCATGGATGTCATTAAAAACTTCAACGGTCACTACTGTGCTCCTCTTAATGCTCACTTTACTGCCTCTGTGGAAGCTGACCCACCCATAGGAGATATGGATGTTGCGAAAAAAAATCCCAAACCTGTGATTGATGCACTTCATCTTGCTAAGGAGTTCTCACACAGACTGTTCTAAACTGCTTCGGGAAGGGAGGGTTTTCATCAACAGAAATTGATGGTGTGGTGGGCATTCATATGCCGAATGATGTTTCTGTTCCTGAAAATCTTAACTGCAGAGGAATTTGAGGCCATTGTTTAGTTTGAGAGTCATTTGGAGATGAAAAATGAGCTTCGGAAGATAGTAGTGGCTGTAAAGTACCAGCAGGCTTATGAGACACAAGAGGATAGTGCAGCTGATAATAAATCTGAAGAGCTTTTCCTCACAGAGCAGCTATGTGCAGTGGACATTTTTCTCAGGATATTCCAGAGTTGGCTTTGAGAATGGTTTTGTGCCTGCACACAGAACTGAGAAGGATTTACAAGTGGAAGTGGCAAAATGAGGAAAGCGGACAACATTGAACAGATTTTGTTCTTTATTTTTTTTTATTTTTATCTATTTTATTTGTAAAAGTCTCAAGCTGATTTAATTTGTGTGACGCTAACTGTAATTACAGTACTGTTCAGCATACAAAGACTTACACTGTAAGTGCTTTATAAGTTTTCTTTGGGGGTTTTAAAAAACATAATTTTTACACAGTATTGTAAACTTGTGTTCCACTTTACAGTATTTCTTGTGACACACAGCAAGCTGAAATGTCCCAAGAAAAAGGCATGGAAGAGGAGGGGCAGGAGTGGGCGGGGGTGAGACTTCAGGGGAAGAGGTGGAGTGGAGGTGAGACCTGGGGCTGAGCGGGAGGCTTGGGGGTCCGTGAAAATTTTAAAATCAAAATGGGGGTCCCTGGGTTGTTAACGTTTGAGAACCGCTGCTATAATATGAATCCATTACTGTTTGTCATGTTTGGTTTTCTTTAGTACTGAAAGTTAATAAACAGTTTCAGAACTATTGTTCTGGGTAATGTATCATTGTTACATGCTCGTTTTTGTGTGTCTCCCCCTGAAAACAGTGACCTCTGCTTATTGGCAGCTTCTGGATAATAGCAGCTTTTAGCTGGAACCAAGAGGTTGCTATTAAGTAAATCTTAATATGTACACTGGCATCCGTAAAATAAGGATAATATTTCCTTACCTCACAGGGGCTTATAAGAATGCATTAATGTTTGTGAGGCTCACACTCTGTACCATCCTAGATAGAAGCCTTTACAAACATGAATTCCCAATATATATTTCAGGAAAGGTATAAATTGGGTTGAATTTTATGTGGAATGATTTTAAATGGCAAATCTGGTTGGAGATCTGTAAGCCCAGCATATAGGTGCAGATTTGCTTTTCAACACTGTGGAGAAGAGTGGTTTCATGCAGAGAGCTCTCTTAACGAGTGCTGCTCAATTGATCGGCTCTGGTTTAAATATCTGTTACTGCTTATTCAGGTAGATATGCTTGAGTCTGTTAAGCCAGGCTGCAAGATGACTGTATTTCAAACACTGAAGTGTTCAGACTGAACATTTGGCATGTAAATAGAAATCAACACTCTCAAAAGTGTCACTTCTAATAAACATTTCTATTTGTCCTATATCTAGAAGGCCACACAAAACCAGCAATATGATAGAGCAATTTCTTGTTAACGTATTTAATGATACATCAAAATATTTCATAGACATTTCCAACCATGTTCACCTAGCAAGGGATATAAAGACAATAAAAAAAGAGGTTCTTTAAATACATTAGGAGCAAGACAAAGATGAAGGAAAGTGTAGGTCCTTTACTTAACAGGGGAAGAGAACTAATAATGGATGACATCAAGAAGGCTGAGATGTTTAATGCTTCTTTTGCTTCAGTCTTCCCTAAAAAGGTTAATGGTGGCCAGATACTCAACACAATTAATATTACTAACAAGGGAGAGGGGATTCCAAGCCAAAACAGGGAAAAAACAGGTTAAAGAATATTTAGATAAATTAGATATATTCAAGTCAGCAGGGCCTGATGGAGTTCATCCTAGGGCACTTAAGGAACTAGCTGAAGCAATGTCGGAACTGCTAGCAGTTATCTTTTAGAATTTATGGAGGACGGATGAGGTCCCAGTGGACTGGAAAAGGGCAAACGTAATATCTATCTTTAAAAAGATAACTTTGCCTAGCAGCACCTATAGGGATGGATCTTGTGCCTTGTGGCTTTTGCCCTACCTCTGGATGTTCAAGGGCAGTGCTGCTCCAAACCCCCTCAGTTCCTTCTTACTGCCTGCAGCTAGAATTGGAGCATTCTGTGTAGTGATTTTCTTCACACAGTTTTTTCTCAGTTTCTCTGTGAATTTATTCTTAATGGTTCGTTGTTAGCATACTTAGTAGTACCCTTAGGTTTAGTTACAGTAGTTCGGATAGATAGTTGCCCTAGATGATGCCCTCACCAGTGTTTAAACTTTCTGTCTTGTAGTATAGCTATCCCCAATAGTGACCCCCCACATGTGATGTTTGTTGGGAACATTAAAGGTGCTTTATATGCACGTTGTTTAAGAAGAGGACACAGTTGATGATAGACTAGCGGCTGAAACAGCATCTCTTATCGCAGGCCATGAGGTCCATTTTGGCACTGGGGACCTCAGATTATCCATCTTTTCTTCAGAGTCAACATGAAATGTGGCACCTGGCTCAAGATTCAGGGCTTTCCCTTGGAAGAAAGACGGATTGTTCTCCTCCTTCAGGTCCTCTGAGGAAAAGGTCCCATAAGACCAACTGAGACCATTCCAGGACTCAGAGGGACTCCTGTTCGTCACCTCAGAGGAGTGCTGACTGGCACTTTGAGGCCTCTGATATGCATGATGGAGCTGTCTCATCTAACTGCTCCCCAGTATAGTTCTCAGATCAGTTGGACTCTATAATGTTGACTGCGGTTCTCAACATGCAGTGTCCATTGAGTCCTGTAACAATGATCTGGCGGCGTCAGACCTGCTCTGCCTTTACAGTCTTGATTCTACTGTAGTTCAGAGGCTAAACAGTTTCAACTGCTCCTTGATCCTCAGCACCAGTGACGACTTCGTATTGGGTTCCAGATGAGGCTGACCGTTTGTTTGCTTCCTCGGGGGTGGCTCCTCCATTCACACTGGATGACTCCAAGGGCTCCTTAAGATCTTGTTTGGAGACTTCTTCCTCTTCCTTCTCACTGTCAAAGCACCGTTCTCGATCCTTGGATCACCATTGGTACTGGCACCATCACCATTCTAGCAGTAGAGATAGCAGTCCTTTGCCTAATACCTGCTGGCCACCAATGTCCTACCACTATTCCCAGTGGCCTCTTTGGAGTGTGACTCGGTCTGGGAGTTCCTGCTCTTGATTCAGTCCAGGGGAAGATGACCAATAACTTCTCCCTCTACTATACTTGCAGTCAAAGGTTATTCTTCCTGAGCCAGTCCAGTCTGACCGTCTTGTGCAGGTACCTTAACCTCTCCCCTCCCCCTCTGCCTCCATTGGTCCTCCTTTCTTTTCTGATGACACTGCAATACTGGACTCTTCTTCACTAGTGCCTTTTCTTCAGAGCCAACATGAAATTTGGCACCTGGCTCATCAGGTATCTGTATCAGATTTCTGGATCCAGGCCGAGTACATGCAAGAGAACACACACAAGTTGCTGGATATCCGCCAATCAGCCCCAGGGAGAGTAACTCTCCAGATAAATGAAGCCCTTTTGGAGCCTGCTAAATTCCTTTGGAATATCCATTTCATTACTTCTTACCAGCTAAGTGGCTTGAAAAGCAGTGTTATGTCCCCATGCAGGGCTTTGAGGCACAGGGAATGAGTGCTGCCCCTGTGGGTGCTGCTAGGCAGAGTTCTCTGGCTTTGTGCCCTGGGCGTATGCACACCCAGTGGAATACATATCTACACCCACATCACTAAGAGCAATAGTTACAATATAGGTAAGTAACAATCTTATACATTCAAATTTTGAAGTATGGCTGAGGATTAAATTAGGAGAGGGTAAAGTTGTTGTTTTTTTATCTGTACATTGGTAAAAGAGTATGGCCCCTTTTAAAAGTGCTGCATGGGATATTACTGGGAGAGAAATCTTATATCAAGAAGTACTATGTCCCTTACTATGCAGATGTCTCCTGGTTTCTATGTCTCCTGGGGACTTCTGGTTTCTTTGGAGAGGTAAATCACTCAGTCACACAGCAGAACATGATTGATTGATTTCTGGTGCGGAGATTGTCATTGTACATGCAAGTGAGTAGAGGAAAGAAGGCGATGTGTGAGTAATTAAAATAGTAATGATGAAAAAGATATATAGTAGAATGAGTTGTGCTGTAATTACATATGATCATTTTATCTGTGTATTAACAAATTCTTTTCTTTTCTGTGACAACTTAAAGAATATTCCAGTGTAGATATATTTTTCTAGGTTAGGTAAAATGTTTTGTTCCACAGATTTTAAAATTGGAAGTCAACAGCCTTTTCTTCCTAAATGCATGGGACTCCAGCCAAGCAACTCCCTTTAATTTCAGTTAGAGGTACTTCATATTGGAGCCACATAGTGCAATATGCACTTTCAGACTTGCCTTCCTTGTATCTCACTTGTCATCACTGTAGTATTGAAGTTCCAGTAACTCGCATAAATCCTCTGGACACATACTTTCAAGAAATATATTTCTTGACCATATCCCAAAAAAATGGAAGTGGAATGTACTGCGTTTTTTCTTTGAGCTCAATATATTGATTTTAAAGGATTTAAGAACTTTATAAGTGAATTTCCCCATTGCACAATAAGAGAAGGGCAGTGATCACAACTATTTTAGGTTAGGAATCCAGCCAAGCTTCTTTTTTAATGCCCTCTGTTTTAAAATCAGGATTTGCTAAAACCTTTAACTCATGAGCTGAATTTTCCAATTCTTGATCAATTAAACAATTAATTTAAAAAAAGATTAAAATTCATTTTAGACTTTTGAGAGGTGTAGTTATGAAACCCTAATTTGAAATATGTAATCAGGGTATTCTGTAGACTATATTTAGCTTAGAGTGTAATCTTAACTTTTGGAATTTCTTGCCTTTCTCTTTTCTTGCACTTTTTATCCAACTACTGTCCAGGCCTGATCTAGCTTATCTTACTAGCGCTGACACGGTATCCCATATAACATTTCTGCAGACCTTAAAGATGGTGTAAAAGAAGCTCATGGATCCTTTTTTATCCTACTAAAGAGAAGTTATTTTTTCTGCTAGGAAATAGAAACCAAATGTTTCTGTATAGGTGAATAGAATCATCTGTGCTCTGTCCAAGACAAAATAATACTACACAACACTATCCTAAATGGAAATAACCAAAAACTATTTTAATTTCTTCCACACTGCTGAATGAAATGCATGTAAAACAAGAATTTTTCAGATCCATCAAAACAGCTCAGTTTATTGATCTTCTGGTCCTTTTTTCAGGTTCAGCAAATAGATCGTGTAGTAGAAGTTGTGGAGGAAACTATTAAAGGTAAGCCTTACAATTAAAATAACTGCTCTTCTGCTGAATGCTGTGAGCTTTATTTAGTAGACACACTGTGACATGTTCCCCACCATTCTGTCTTTGTTTTGATCAGATAAGTAAATGAAGGATTTTCTGTTTATGTAATTCTGCACTATGCAATGTATGTATCACAAAAGTAATGGTTGCAAAGATAAAATATGATGAGGTCTGTGGGTTACTAGATTTAAAGGTGGAAGATTCTGTGGACACATTTTAAAAATCCTTTTTACCTATCTAAATAGGATAGATGGATTGTGTTTGTGCTGTTTATGATCCCTTGCTCTGTGTAGATCATTTACTTACTGTTACAAACTCATTTTCATATCTTTTCATATCTTATCAAACTCTCACAGTTTCTGATTTTTTTAGATATTGCGTCTCATTTCTATAAGCTTTCTTCAACAGGGCAGCTAAACGATCTACTTGTATAACTATGTTGGTTGTTCGCTCTTGCTGTGTTCATGTATATACACAAAATATTTTGCAGTGAAGAATTGTAAAGATTGCATTGTTTCCTCAGTCTGACTAGTGCACATTCATTATTTAATAAATCAATTTGTCTGGTTCTTTCTGGGCTACATGACATTGTCTCCATTACCAATCAGGTTGTAAAATTACTGTTCCATGAAGCATTCAAACTACATGGCTCAGCCTAAGTGGCTGTGCTTTTAATGTAAACAAGTGGCTGGTCCATGAGATGTTGTCTCTAACTTTTGTTCTTGAGTATGAAAAGTTTTTGGAGCAGAGCATGAAAATGCACAAACCAAACTAAGTAAAGAAGCTGCTTCTATTAAGAGATTATGGAGTGTGGTTTAAAGGTTCTACAAACTATAATTTGAGTGGCTGAATAAGATGACACTTGTACTGCTTTCATCTTGCTTTTAAAATGAAAACTGCCCCCTTACGTACTCCCAACCAAAACACCATACAGTTTGCTATTACTTTAATTGACGTTTGTCATAATATAAGACTTCAAACCAGATTCCCTAAAAAAAAAAAAAAAAAAAAGGATTAGATTCTGTCTGCCTCATTCACCTTGACCTGTACCTTAGTCTGTGAGTACTGCCACTGAAGTCAGTAAAATGACTTGGGACAGTAAAGTACTACTCAAATCAGTGCAACGACCCATGAAATAATGTACTACCCACTGGGAGTAGGGCTGGCAGAATTGGGCCCAGTATGATGGGGTAGAGTGACAGAATAAGCTTTTTATGGAGTTTTTTTGTTCCTGTTTTCTTTCTCATACGATACTGAAAATAGAAACATTATAGTTCTCTGTGGTGATCTTTTGGTACTTGTTGGCATCAGATGAGTCAGTCATTGCCTCAGGAGCATCATGCTGCTCTTGGTAACCTGTTAGGATGTTTAGCTGCTGTGTCATCCAGAATTAGTGTCTTGCATCTTAATGAGATGATCCATCTGCTGGTATAGATAAGACCCTTAAAATGATGATAGGAAGCACCAGGATTTTTGTAAACTGCACATAGCTTCAAATCTCTGATTTTCTGTGTGTGTTTTTGTTTTTAGTTTTGCTTTTTAGGGAGTCAGAATAAGATTATCACTTAAATCAGTGTCTCTTCTCTGTGAGAAAAGGGCTTTACAATGTTTATCCTCATAAATGACAGTGTTGCATTTTGATAACATGATCATTATGAACTATGTTACTGAATAACAGTCTGGCTTGAAAGAAAGCTAGGAGATTTGTGGCAATGGCAAAAATGATTTGATTCTAATTTATTTAAAAATTTTACTTCACTGCTGATATTGCAATTGTGAAGTGTTGTTGTTCATTAAAATAGTAGTTTTGAAGCTTCTTGTAAAAATGTCCATATATAAAATTAAACTTCAAAAAATGAGAATTATGGAAACAGATTATAGATTATACTGTGCATAACCTTGGGACTCAGTTCCCTTGCTGCTTATCCTAATTATGAATTGGATAGAAAGGATTAATTGTGCTGTTGAATTCAATAGATGATGTCAGTCCCTTCTGGGTTTTCTTTCAGAAGGGTGTGGGGTTCAGAGTTTATCAAAGAGTTATTGGAGAATATAAACTGTAAAAGTAAAATGCTTAGCATAAATCTAACGTAAACTAAGGGACATTAAAAGGGACATAGTCAAGTAAATTTAGATGCCAAATATAGGTGATGTAAAAAGCTGTTTTTTGCAAAAGTCTAACACCAATAGAAGTGTTTTCATGTCATTAGAAAAAGCATTTCAAAGGGAAACTATTTTAAAGGAATAATATTCCTCTGCATATTTGAAACCCAAACATTGGAGCATTCTGCTAATATATGAGAATGAATGTGTGAATCTGGTTAGATACTTGTATAAAGAGGGTGAAATTGACTAGGGCATTTTCATTTCCAAGCTAAGTGAAATACAGCAAATAAAAGCATAATTGGTGAAGAGTAACTTAGACTTTTAATAAAAATTAAAATACCTAATAAGTTATAAATAATACAAGCAAATTCAAGTGAAACGTAACTCAAATGTCTTTGTAAGGCTGATGTGCCATCCATTACAACTTTTGGTGCCTTAGCCTTACAGAAAAGTATAGGGGTTGAAAAAAAATGCAACAAAAGTGTGAGGTCCGATTTCTGCACATAAATTAATGTACCAGCCTTGGTTATTGTGATGTAATTTAGCTGGGCTTTTTTAAAAAAGAAAATGAAAAGATTTCATGGATGTTGTGCTCTCTTGCTGAAAATTCATGGAGGAGTGCCTGAATGTTTCATTAAAAAAATCAATGTATATTTACCTGGCTGAACAGATTTTTTTTTAATTTTAATTTGCATTTAATATATTTTGGGGAGGACGGCAAACCTCTCTAGGGTTTATTCACAATTCAGAGAACTCATTGCTAGGTAGGTCCCATCCCACCATCCATAGAGGCTATAAATACTGATGGCTTGAGAGGCTCTGGACACAACTATATAGCTATAGCTGCAACAACCCCATTTGAGCAGCTTCTACCTTCAGAAGTGAATGAGGGATGCTCCTGCTTCTATCTGAGGAATTTTTTTCTCCACAAACTTGAATAATGTTTCCTCTGGGTTTCGAAATTGAATAAACTTATACAACACAGCATCAGGACTCTACATAGATTCATAGATACTAAGGTCAGAAGGGACCATTATGATCATCTGGTCCGACCTCCTGCACAACGCAGGTCACAGAATCTCACCCACCCACTCCTGCGAAAAACCTCTCATGTATGTCTGAGCTATTGAAGTCCTCAAATCAATTTAAAGACTTCAAGGTTTAAAGTTTAAAGACTTCAAGGAGCAGAGAATCCTCCAGCAAGTGACCCATGCCCCATGCTACAGAGGAAGGTGAAAAACCTCCAGGGCCTCTTCCAATCTGCCCTGGAGGAAAATTCCTTCCCGACCCCAAATATGGCGATCAGCTAAACCCTGAGCATATGGGCAAGATTCACCAGCCAGATACCCAGGAAAGAATTTTCTGTAGTAACTCGGATCCTACCCCATCTAACATCCCATCACAGGCCATTGGTCCTATTTACCATGAATATTTAAACATGAATTAATTACCAAAATCATGTTACCCCATCATACCATCTCCTCCATAAACTTATCAAGTTTAATCTTAAAGCCAGATAGGTCTTTTGCCCCCACTGCTTCCCTTGGAAGGCTATTCCAAAAGTTCACTCCTCTGATGGTTAGAAACCTTTGTCTAATTTCAAGTCTAAACTTCCCAATGACCAGTTTATATCCATTTGTTCTTGTGTCCACATTGGTACTGAGCTTAAATAATTCCTCTCCCTCTCCGGTATTTATCCCTCTGATATATTTCTAGAGAGCAATCATATCTCCCCTCAACTGTCTTTTAGTTAGGCTAAACAAACCAAGCTCCTTGAGTCTCCTTTCATAAGACAGGTTTTCCATTCCTCGGATCATCCTAGTATCCCTTCTCTGTACCTGTTCCAGTTTAAATTCATCCTTCTTAAACATGGGAGACCAGAACTGCACACAGTATTCCAAGTGAGTTCTCACCAGTGCCTTGTGTAACTGTACTAAAACCTCCTTATCTCTACTGGAAATACCTCTCCTGATGCATCCCAAGACGGCATTAGCTTTTTTCACGGCCATATCACATTGGCGGCTCATAGTCATCCTATGATCAACCAATACTCCAAGGTCCTTCTCCTCCTCCATTACTTCTAATTGATGCGTCCCCAGCTTATAACTAAAATTCTTGTCATTAATCCCTAAATGCATAAATCCCTAAACCTTATACTTCTCACTATTAAGTTTCATCCTTTTACTATTACTCCAGTTTACAAGGTCATCCAAATCTTCCTGTATGATATCCCTGTCCTTCTCTAAATTGGCAATACCTCCCACCTTTGTATCATCCGCAGACTTTATTAGCACACTTCCACTTTTTGTGCCAAGGTCAGTAATAAAAAGATTAAATAAGATTGGCTGATCCCTGAGGAACTCCACTGGTAACCTCCCTCCAGCCTGACAGTTCACCTTTCAGTAGGACCCACTGTAGTCTCCTTGTTAACCAATTCCTTATCCACCTTTCAATTTTCCTATTGATCCCCATCTTATCCAATTTAACTAATAATTCCCCATGTGGCACGGTATCAAACGCCTTACTGAAATCTAGGTAAATTGGATCCACTGCGTTTCCTTTGTCTAAAAAATCTGTTACTTTTTCAAAGAAGGAGATCAGGTTGGTTTGACACAATCTACCTTTTGTAAAACCATGTTGTATTTTGTCCCATTTACCATTGACCTCAATGTCCTTATCTACTTTCTCCTTCAAAAAGTTTTCCAAGACCTTGCAAACTACAAATGTCAAACTAACAGGCCTGTAGTTACCTGGATCACTTTTTTTCCCTTTCTTAAAAATAGGAACTATGTTAGCAATTCTCCAATCATACGGTGCAACCCCTGAGTTTACAGATTCATTAAAAAATTTTGCTAACAGGCTTGCAATTTCATGTGCCCGTTCAGTATTCTTGGATGAAGATTATCTGGACCCCTCGGTTTAGTCCCATTATGCTGTTCGAATTTCGCTTCTACCTCAGATATGGTAATATCTACCTCCATATCCTCATTCCCGTTTGTCATGCTACCATTATCCCTAAGATCCTCTTTAGCTTTATTAAAGACTGAGGAAAAGTATTTGTTTAGATATTGGGCCATGCCTAGATTATCCTTGACCTCAACTCCATCCTCAGTGTTTAGCAGTCCCACTTCTTTCTTTGTTTTCTTCTTATTTATATGGCTATAAAACCTTTTACTTTTGGTTTTAATTCCCTTTGCAAGGTCCAACTCTACTTGACTTTTAGCCTATCTCACTTTATCCCTACATGTTCTGACCTCAATAAGGTAGCTTTCCTTGCTGATCCCTCCCATCTTCCACTCCCTGTATGCTTTCTGTTTTTTCTTGATCATGTCTCTGAGATGCTTGCTCATCCAGCTTGGTCTACAACTCCTGCCTATGAATTTTTTCCTCTTTCTTGGGATGCAGGTTTCCGTTAGCTTCTGCAGCTTTGATTTAAAGTAATCCCAGGCCTCCTCTGCCTTTAGATCCATAAGTTCTTCAGTCCAATCTACTTCCCTAAACTAATTTCCTTAATTTTTGAAAGTCAGCCCTTTTGAAATAAAAAACCCTAGTTGCAGATTTATTTTTGTTAATCATTCAGTTCAGTTTGAACTGAATTAGCTCATGATCACTTGAACCAAGATTGTCCCCTAGAACTATTTCTTCTATGAGGTCCTCACTTCTCACCAAAACCAAATCTAAAATGGCATCCCCTCTAGTTGGTTCAGGAGCTACTTGATGTGGGAATCCATCAGCTATCACATCTAGGCAAATCTGAGCCCTAGTATTATTATTACTAGCACTTGTCCTCCAGTCTATATCTGGGAAGTTAAAGTCTCCCATGATCACGCAGTTTCCATTAGTATTCACTTCATTGAAAGCATTAAAGAGGGCTCTATCCATACCCAAATTAGATCCCGGTGGTCTATAGCACACCCCAAGCACTATCCCAAGGGAGGCTCTAGTAGTTTTCTTCCCCAATGTAATTTTTGCCCAGACGGACTCTGTCTTATCCATTCCATCGCTTCTTATTTCTTTCCATTCTACCTCATCATTGATATACAATGCTACTCCACCACCTTTACCTTTATTTCTGTCTTTCCTAAACAGCACATACCCTTCAATACCTGTAGTCCAGACATGACTACTATTCCACCATGTTTCTGTTAGCCCTATAATATCTGGTTTCACTTCCTGCACCAGTAGCTCTAGTTCCTCCATTTTGTTACCTAGGCTCCTCGCATTAGTGTACAAACATCTTAATTTTTGCTGTTTGGCCTCTCTCATATTCTGTATCCTATTAGGCACAGTCATTCTACAGCCAGTATAACCTATTAGACTGGTATCCACACTGCCCTTCCTCCTTATATACATTCTCCTACCCACAGCTGTATCCTTTCTTACTTTTTCTTCCCTCTCAATGCTAAAATCCGGTGTGGAGATTACCTGGACATCTCCCAACCATCTCTCCCAAATTCCTAGTTTAAAGCTCTCTTAATCAGTTGTGCCAGCCTCCATCCTAGAACTCTATTTCCTTCCCTACTCAGATGAAGTCCATCCCGAGAGAACTGTCCTCTGTCCATGAATGCCTCCCAATGGCCATACATCCCAAAGCCCTCCTTATAGCACCACTGCCTAAGCCATCTGTTGATAGTCATAATCTTGTCACACCTTTGTTGCCCTTCTCTAGGAACAGGCAGAATCCCACTAAAGATCACCTGAGCCTCTATTTCCTTGAGCGTCTTCCCCAGCCTAGCATAGTCTCCCTTAATACTTTCCAGCGAGAATCTAGCCGTATCATTTGTTCTCACATGAAGGATAATTAGGGGATTCTTTCCCGCTCCCTTTAGGATCCTTTTCAACCTCAGGTCTACATCCCGTATCTTAGCACCTGGAAGACAGCACACCCTTCTATTCTCTGGATCAGCTCTCGTTACAGGCCTGTCTATTGTTCTCAGTAAAGAGTCCCCGATCACATAGACCTGCCTTTTCCTGGTGACGGTGCTACTCTCCAGTCTATCCGCTGTTCCCTCTGGCTGCAAGTTCTTTCCATTCCTACGCTCCCTTGTAATCCTCTTCAACCCATCCTGTATCCTCCTGGGGCTCATATTTGGTGTAGTCTCCATTAACTCTTCCCCTTTTCCTATAGGACTAGCCGCTCTTTTCTTCCTTGTCCTTCCACCTTCAGTGACTACCTGCTGAGCCCCTTCTTCATTTTCCAACTCTGGAAACCTGTTCTTGAGCTCTGTTTCTCCTTCACTAGCCCATCCTTTCCTCTGCCTGGTTCTTTTAGTCACATGCTTCCACTGACCGCTTTCCTCACCCAGTCTCCCCTCAGAATTCCTCAGTCCTGCTTCCGTCTGCAAGTCTGAGCTTTTCCCTTCAGATACCTCATGTCTTTGCTCCATAATCTGCTCGAACCCCTTTCTAAACTCAACCAGACTTTCCACCTGCATCTCCAAACCTCGGATCTTTTCCTCCATCAGCTCTATCAGATGGTATTTCATGCAGACAAAACTCTTACCAGGTACCCCCGCTAGGATCATGTTACATACCAGAGCTTCCACATCCAGTCATCTTCATTGTGTCTTCCACTACATGAGTCATTTCCACTGCTGCCTCTGTATCTGTCATAGCCTCCCCACCTAAATCCTGTTAATGTCGGAAACATAAACCACATCAAAACACCACCACCCACAGCAAAAACAAACCTCAAACAAGTACCACAATACAAACTCCCCTTTCAAACTCCCACTGAAACTCCCCTGTTTACAGTTCTGTTTGCTGGCTCCTGCGCCGCTGCCTGCCTGGCTGGTTACCTTTATAGGACCCATAGTCAGAGAAGCCCCTGCCCCCTAATCAGGACTCAGCTTCTCTTCCAGCACAAAGCCCTTACAAGCCTCTACACATACAAATAATACAAATACAAAACCAAATACAAATACCTTCTCTTCCAACAGAATTCCCACTGAAATTACAGCTCTGTTTGCTAGCTCCTGTGCCAGGACAACATGCTAGAACATCAGCATTCTTATGCAGTCTGAAAATATTTTTCATACAGTTCTCAGAGAGATTGTCCCAGCACCAGTTTCCAGAGTAGTACTCTTCATAGACTGAGTCCATGTTTGCTCAGGTTCCTCTCTGAAGGGGTTATTTCTGAGATTTGTCTTTGACTTCTGAACTGAAATAGTATAAGATACATGGATCCTGAAGATGATATGAAAAGATAAACTAGATAAAATTTCAGCAGTCTCCCCTGACCATCAGCACAATCATGTCCTCTTCAATTAAAGTAAAAAAAAAAGAAAGAAAGAGACTAGCTCTATTAGTGAGTTCAAAACCTACATGAATTAAGAGCAATCACTGTATCCCCAGAAGAGGATCATTTCTGTGGAAATTAGTCAAAATTCTTTCTATTAGATTGGAGGCTTCTATTTTCAGTCTTGTTTCTCACTGTTTAAATCATAGTCAGGGAGTCCAGGTTTAGACATTGTCTACACTACAGAGTTTTGTCAACACCAGTTTTGCCGACATACAGCCACCGCTTTAATTAAACCATTGTTGCATGTCTACGCTATACTCCTTGTGTTGGCAGAACGCATCGACGTTAGCAACTCTTACATCGACACAGAGAGCAGTACGCTGTGGGTAACTATCCCATTGTGCAACTGGCCACATGTTGCTTTGGGAAGGGTTTTCAGTGCCTCATGGAGCAGGTACAGCATCACATGATGTAGGTTTCTCAATCCCATCATTCCATGGGCATCATACTAGATTGCCAGATGCTTTTCAACTGAAATTTGGGGGGTAAAGGGGAAGTGTGTGAGACAGGGAGAGTGTGTGTGTGTGTGTTGGGGGAGAGTGAGTATGTCGGCATGCTGTCTCTTTAAGTTCAGACAGCAGCAGAAGCAACCAGTCTTGAGGCAGGGGAAGGGGGACACCCCCAACATCAGCCCCCACCTCCCTCCCTGGCTGTTTCCCGCCCCAGCAGCAGCCTGCCCTGCCTGCCAGCCACTGCATTTCTAGAGCTGGGGAGAGCAGGATTCCAAATTAATGTTTTGATTCTGTGATTCCTTGTGAGTTCTCCAAGAGCCTCCTCTCTCCACAGACCAATTGTCCAACCCTTCCCTGTAGTCCAGGTAGGAGCTGTGTGAGCTCTCCACGTGGAGCAGTTTCAGAACTTCCTGGAGCTTAAAGGGGAGGGATGCGTGCTTGTGTAGCTGGATGCAGGACAGAAGAGTTCAAAAGAGTGAGCAGAGCAGTCACTGTGGGCATTGTGGGATACCTCCTGGAGGCCAGTTATGGCGACATAATGAATGCAGTGTCTACACTGACACTTTCTCACTGTAACTGCACAAAAATCTCTATGCCTCTCATCAAGCTGAATTTTTTTGTCAGCCAAACAGGAGAGAGTTGCCACCAAAGTAGCATTGAAGTGTGTACACCTCCACTGGTTTGTCGACAAATGCTGCCTTTTGCTGAAAGAATTGTGTAGTGTAGACAAGGCTCACAGGGAAGACTTATCCTAATGATTTGAGAAATAGATCCCTAAAGATGGTCTTTGCTTCACAGACTTGACAGTAATATATTTCCGTGTTCCTAATGGTCGCTTCAGCTTTCTATATTTTAGAAATAGACTCCAAACATTTCTATGATGTAGCTTTACTTTTTGGCTCACCTTCGGTCCCGTCAAGTCTCCAAGATACAAGACAAAAAAATTCATATTTATCTTCCTATCAACAGCCTATTGAGGAAACTATGTTGACAGAGTTGCATTCAAGAGAGAGTGTTGCCTTCAACTCTTACATCACCACGGCTTTTATCACAAATCTTAAGAGTTCCTTAATTCCTTCTATAATCTCTTTCAACTCACTGTAAAATTTCTTACTTCTCATAGTATTATTCTGTTGTGTCTGATAAATTCTAGAAACTTTACCATGTAAAGGACCATTTCCGAAGCATTCCATTAGTACCCTATGGCTGTATCTGCAGCTTCTTGGAATCCGCCTATCCTGTGTGGATACTGTGCAGCAGAATACACTTAAGTTTTGGCAACTCGTGGTTTTTGTATTGCAGAATTGTAATTTTTATCACCAAAGCTTGTATCAAATGATATTTGTACTCAAGCAAAAACCTCTCCCCCTGGAAGAGACCAGTCACTTGAATTTATTCTGATCCCATAAGTAGTAGAAAATTTCTCAGTTACTCGTTTCCAGCAAGATGTAACCAAGATTTGTCAGTCTGCCAGGCACCAGAAATAGTTCCAAGAGTATGCAGATTCAATAGTGAAGGAAATAAAACTTTTTGTCTCCACCACAGCCATATCAGATCATAAGACTCTGAATACTGTCTATGCCACAGCAGTTGAACTTGGAGTACTTTTTACATTATTGACACTCCAACTTCTTTCCTAGACATTTCTCACAGCTCTGTATTCCAAGATGATCTGTGAAGATAATATACTGAAAAGGGTAGAATTACTGTAAGTGATCTAGGACAGAATACGATCATATTATGTTAATACTTTCATGAACGAAATGCCTCTGTTTGCAAGGATTCACCCTTTAGAGACATTTGAAACCCATTTGGTGTCATCAGTTTCAGCTGGTGGACCAATAAAGTAGGCCTTCCACACTGATGAGAGCCACAGGATATCTGTATCTGTGCTGGTCCTATTTTCAAGTCAACATTTTCCGTATGATCGTAAAAACCTAATTTTTGTAATAGTGTGTGTCTGTGTAACGTTTTAAAAAGTATATACAATGGTGGGATAAGGAATAAGCCATACTCGCATTGTAGACTCAAAAGAGAGGCCATAACTGCTAACTCTTACCATAATTTTTAATTTTTAATTTCCACTTTTCACTAATTCAAACCCTTAAAGCCATTGTAGATGTTAGAGGTTGGGATATTTTTTTCCTTAGTCGTCAGCTTACTTTTAAATTTCCTCTTGAAGTTAAATCATTTTGTAGGGGATATTTTCTTTTCTGTAGGGGCTAGAACTGTAGTATTCATACACACTTTATTCCACTCTTGGGACATGGTGAGACTATAAGTGCAGGTTGAATCACATTGTGTCTGTCTGACGTTTTCACAAAATACAGTGTTATAATGGGTCACTGGACTTGATTGTTGAAAACAAGTAAAGGAAATTACTTCAGGCTTGAACCTTTCATACTTCACATAACCTCTCTAGATTTCAGTCACATTGACCTGTCTGGTGAAGTAGCCCATCCATTCCTAGTTTAAATATTAACTAGTGTTTGCCAACTGTTTAATTGACCTCATATGTTAACTAATTATGAATCGCTGATAGTATTTTAGTAGTTCACCTAAAGGTGAGCATAGAAGTGGAGTGTATATTGTATGTGCTAAAATATAGTATTTTTACTTATAAGATTGTCTAAATAATAAGTGTGTGTATTTTACCAGTACATTAAATAATAATTGCATGCATTGTTGATTTCACAGTGCTGATAATGTTTCAAGACTAAAAGTTGAGGACAAGCAGCCTCACATTAAGAGAAATGCTGAAAGAATAAGCGCCAGAATAAAGAATAAAAAGTGTAGGAGTCAGGCTGAGTTAAATGTAATATTTGGTGTACTGTCTAGAAAACTGGCAATTTGTGACTGAAGTTCAGCTTGAGGAGGGATAGAAGCTGTTAGAGGAAGAGAGAGAGGGTGGGAGCTCTGCCAGCCCCCAGAGAGAAATAATCATGAGGGGAGGTAAATTTAGGGGAAATTAGAGAGGCACAGAGCAGGAAGGAAGAGGGACAGAGAAAAGGAGGCGAGGGCAGTGAGCAGTATGAAGGAAGGAATTTTTCTTAGAGCACAAACATAGATAGAGGAGACTAGAAAAATAGAGTAGTGAAGCAGACAATGGGTGAAGAGAGAGACCACATCAGGAAAAACACAGGAGAGGAGATACAACACAGGAAAGAAAAATGGAAACCAAAAGAGGGAGGGGGAAGAGATGGAGGAAAATCCATTCTGCCAGAAATAGCACCTCTTGTCAATTACTAGCAGTAGGTGCTGCTTCAAGGAGAATTGATCCAGGAATTGTTCCATGGGTAAACTTAATAAAAAATAGAGACAAATATGAAGAAGAGGGCAGGATCATGTCATATTGTTTACAATTTAAAATTTCCAGATGTAAAATAGATTTTTATGGGAAAACCCCTGCCTCTCAGTCCCAGATTAGGAGCTCTGAAAATGTTCACCACAATCTTCATCTTTTGGTATCTCTTTCCTCTCTTACTTTGTTTGAATGAGCAGAAATGTACAAATGCCTGATAAGAGCTTTGCTGCTGGAACCTATTGAGACCTAAGACAAGGTAACCTCTCATATTGCTTCTTTCACCATCTCCTCTTGCCTCTTATTTACTTCATAGAATGATCAGTTCTAGAGGTTCTGCACTTACACATTATCACTGTCCCTGTCTTTGTACCCAGCTGGCCAGAAGTGCAACATCTCCCATCATTCTAGCGTCTGACACAGTTCCCTCCATCTACCTCCTTTGCTTCCTTCCCTACCCTTCTGCCTGCCTCTGCAGCCAGTATGAATCCCAACATTGAGGAGCCCTTCACCTAATTTGACTCCTGAGCTTTTCTCTTTAAATCTACTTCTACAACCTACCTTACCTCCCTGTCCCCACCAGCAGCATCACACACAAGTTGAATGGGAAGGATGATGAAATCAAAGGCCTTCAGGTCGAACGCTACCTTGTTAGTCTTTCCAGAAAGAATGGAATCACTAGACAGAAATAGGAAGATTCACTCATCTCAGATAGTTCTGGGATAGATTTGGAAGGATGGTTTTATTTATTTATTTTGACATTATTTCTAGGACTGTCTTTCTGGAAAGCATTGTTAACTCCTTTTTTAAAATTGAGAGTGCAACAGTTGTAGAAATAATCTGTGTATATATAAAGAGATAACACAAACATGAATAAGCAGTGAGGCCAGTGTGTGTATAGAGAAGGAGTACAGGGGATTATGGCTTGATGAGGAACTGTCTAAATGATGATATAAGTTTATAAGATTCAGAGCCATCAAGTTGTACACATTCTTAACCTGGGTCATAGCATTATTATTACTGTTAAACTCATGCCCCCTCCCATTGTTTTACATTTACTTATTATATCTTGAAACTAAATTCAAGGAGTCAGCGACAATTCCTGCTGTTATGCCCCCTACTTCGACTCTGGATTAGACCTTTTCGGAGCTATGCCCATATGAATAATAATAATCTTTCCTGAGATTTTCTGTGAGCAGCTAGAAAACCAGTTTACGGGTTTTCGTAACATAAATCATTTCATTCTTGCATTAGTTTTGGAATTCCTGTAATCATAAATCTTGATTTATAAGGGCGCTGATTAATATTCATCCTGTCCTTTTAAAATTTAAAATACAGACCATTACAGGTGGCTGAATATTCTTCTCACAGCAAAATGACTGACCAAGTTTTATTATTTTATCAACTGCAAGTGGTTAATAACATAGTAAAAGGATCCTGATTGGTTAATAACTTAGATTGGTTAATAATTAAATCACACAGTGTTTTAATATCATGTGCTACAAAGAGACGTATGAAGCATGCTTCATTAAAGAGCCACTTGTGACTCGCAAGCCTCAGTCTGAGTCTCCAGCAGTTTAAGGGGAGAATGAAGTATTGCAAGGAGAATATTAAGAGCAGGAATTTGCACTCAGTGCTACCCGCTATCAGTGGAAGATTATTGTTTTGTCTGCGCCAGTTTCAACTCTTCAGGTGATTGTTTTTCAGTCTGGATGTGATTTAAAGAAGTGTATGCTAGCAAAAAGCAGTCGTGTCCCCTGGGGACTGGGTTGAAATTATGGAACATTTTTCATCTAGCTGTGTCACATTTGAATTCTCCAGTTAAAGAAAACTAAGCAGCATAACTGTTCACAAGTGAGCTGTATCTGCAACCTCTCTTTGTCTCTCGGTCAGCACTTCTTTCAAGTGACAAGCCTATACCTGCCCTTCTCTGAGTGGAATCCTCTCCACTTTTGTCTGGACCACCACATTACAGTACCTCTTATACCATCCATATAGGTTGACCATTTATTTAATTGATCTGTCCCTTAATGTGACCACTTGTCCCTTATTTTAAACATCAAATTGAAGCTCATAATGATTGCATTGTATACTTGAGGGCAGTAGAAACGTACACTTGAGAGAACAATACATGATATGCTAAAGGAAATGGTGTTCCCCTAAAATGTCCCTTAAAATAAAGCATTGTCCCTTAATTTTTATGTGGTTTTCCCTTATTTCCATCCAACAAAAATGGTCACTCTACATCCATCTTACCTCCAGTAGGACCAACTGGTTTTAGCCCCTGTTATATAGAATCCGAGCTGGGAACAGCTGTTAAATGCAGTGACAGAGAACAGCTTGTTCAAATCATAGTATGATTTATTTATCCACAGAAACATTGCATGCAGAAGGTTAGAAATAAATAAAGCCTAAACGCATATGGTCTTACTTCAGCTTAGCCTTTCCTTGCCAGGTTCTACTTGACCCAATCACCCCCCAAACTTTGGGGCAGGGCAAGAAAAGCTACGCCCGGCAACTGCTGACTGTCTGACAATCTGACCATCCCCAGTCAGTGTATTTCTTCCTTAGGATGTAGCTGGTCTTGGAACTGTTTCAAGGTCCTTTTGTTTGAAAATTCCTGCCCAAAGATTTCCTGAGGTTTAGAGCAGGTCTCCTGACCAGATTGGTTTATGCAGTTCTCCAAAGGGGTCAAAGGTAGTCTTCATACAGGGTATTCTTTCTATTATCCATTTGAGCAACAGGCAATTAAATTCTGTCTACAACCATTGTTTTAGGTTTCTGCAGGATTTAACCATTAGTTACCTCTCATCCAGCAATGCAATAACCACAAAACCCACAGATAATTATGAATATAGTATATATATAAATAAATAAAATACAGATACTCCCATGTACTTAACATAACAATGAAACTATTAAATGCTGAAAAAACAATATCCTGTTTTTGTATTTCCAGTTATCAAAAACACAATAAAATTGATGTTATGAAGTTAATCTTTTCTTAAAAATAATAGTTAGTGCCTACCTCCATCTGAAAGCCTTATGTAGACATTAATTCTCTTTCACTTCGTCCCAATGGTAAATAGGTGTCTGTAGATTACTACTGTATTCTTCCTAGCACTGAAGTGCCCCCTCCTGGCTCAGTACCCACAAAGATCATTATGATTTTTGAATGGCATGACAGAAGTACCAGAAAGGAAGAAAAACTCAACCGTCAATGGAGGAAAACAGTGCAAGAGGAAAACTGACACAAGAAAATTTTGCAGACTTATGCCTTTACCTCTGTACTCGGGTGTTAGTTCAGATATTCAGACACCTTCATGAAACTAACCCTGTCTAGCTGAGAGATTACCTTTCCCTCTATGACCTTCACCTCTCATGATAGTTAATTTCCACTGGAACTGTAGAACTGTTGACCAATAGTAAGAGGGTCATGAGCACAGAAGATAGCACTTTTATGGTAGCTGGGACCTAGGTTATGGAACTCCTGCCTGGGAGAGATGGTAATAATCATCAGCCTCACCATATTCAGAACTAAAAGCCAAAGTATTTTTATTTAGCTTTACTTTAATAAATTCTACTTGCATTGACACACAATATGCCTATATGTGCCCAGAAGATCCTGATTATTGTCAAGTAATTTCTTAGTTTTCTAACTGTATTGACACTATAGATTTTTACATCTTTTTAATGGGGAGGGAGAGTTAAATTAACTTAACATTTAAAAACCCACATTCTACCTTCAAATAAAACTAACAATAATATGAAAGCTTATTAAATGCAAACAAATTATATAGTCCTTCGGTTCAGCATAGCTGCACAGCATAAAAATTTGGAGTACTAAAAACTCGCTTAAATTGGCGCCCAAAATTGGTGGTAGGAGTAATAGGTGCACAGAAGTTGATTTTTATAAATGGAACAAATGAATCCTCCCTTCCCCCCAAAATATAATTTTGCCTTATAGTCATTTATAAAATATACTTTTAGAAAACATTTTTTGAATTGCATGGGTACAACAAAATACACTCAAGACTGCAAGCCATTTGTTGTTCCTGTTCTGTAAGTTGGGAATGAACAAATTTAAGAGACATAGTTACTTTAATAAATATTGCTTCTGAGCAGAAATGTTAAGACAACTGTCCATTTCGAAAGATGGTGTAAGTGCCTAAGAAGTTTAGTTACATATGTCATGCTTCAGCATTGTAAGTGGCTACAAAGTCCCATTTTCAGGTGACAGCCCTTGCCACAGATAACACATGTAAGGATCAGGGCCAGAAGATGAAGCCAGCGCACTACTGGTGCTTGAGGCCTGCTGCACATTCCTCTTCACTCTTAGTTTCCTCTCTCTCAACTGCATCTCTTCAGTCTATTTGACTCCCTGGTGTTGCTAGCTGTATCTTCACAGCATTGATGATGGAAGTTTTCAAATTCCTCTTGTAAATATCCTTGTAAAATTAGGTTGACCTAATGGCCTTGGAGCATCCCCAAGTTCTCCATACAGGAGATTCTTTGGAATGCATCCATTGTCCATCCAGTGTAGATAAGCAAGCCAATAGAGATGTCTGTGTTTGAGAATAGTAATTAGACTTGGTAATTTTTCTTTCTAAAGTACTTCGATATCAGGAATTTCAGTTTCCCACATCATTTTTAGGATATGGCGAAGGAAGGAGGAGTGGAAGGTGTTTAGCCTTCTCTCATGCATGTTGTAGGTGGTTCGGGTCTTGCCGTCATACAGCAGTATGCTCAAAATGCACATCCGGTGGATCCGTACTTTGATATTCATTGTCCAACGTGTGCCTGGTCAGTTGGCGAAATGTGGTGGTTGCCTTCCTAATGTGAGACTTTAGCATGTCTAGGGATAAATTATCCAGTACAACTGATTGTGGGTTGCACAACTTATGCACAAATTCTGGTGTGTTGCTAGTATTGATACTTCTGGTGCAGTCAACGTGTTGAGCCATAATCACTGTTTTCTTTAGAGTGATGGTTAGTCCAAATTCATTACAACTTAGCATAAAGCTATTGCAAAGTTACTGATGCTCCTTTTCACTGTGTGCAGTGAACACGATCGTCAGCAAAAATAAATTCTTATGTCAGTAGTTTTGAGATTTGTTTGATTTTGCTTTTTGCGCTTAGACATGCAATCTTGAAGAGTTTTCCACTGTTATAAAAATGTACATCCTCTGTACTACGTGACAAAACATAACAAAGCAGCAGAGAGGAGAATATACCGAAGAGTGCTGATGCCAAAATGCATCCCCGTTTGACACCACAGTGGATTTCAAATCTGTCAGATATCAACCATCAGATTGGATTGTAGTCTTCATGCCATCATGGAATGATTAAACCACACTGACGAAGTTTGGAGGGCAACCAATTATTTCTAGCAATTGGAAAAGACCCGTTCTGCTGATCAGATCAAGAGCCTTTGTAAGATCTGTGAAGGCCGTGTAGAGAAGTTTTCCTTATTCTTGGCCCTTTTCGTTAAGTTGTCTCAGTGCAAGACCATGTTGATAGTTAATCTGACATGGAAGACATACTGACTGTGGTTATACGTGTTCTGCAAGAACTCGCAGTCCTTGAGAGTGACTGATTATCAGCAACACTAAGGAGAGAGATTCGTCTATGGTTCTTACAGTCATTCCAATCTCCTTTTATTTTGTGCAGTATTATGATGTTGGTATCCTTCATGTCTTGTGGTACCTCTCTTTCCCTCCAGCAAGCAATCAAGACATTGTGCAGATGTTTAAGCACAATCTGTCCTTGTTTCAGTACTTAAGCTGCAATTCCATCTTTTCCTGTAGCCTTTCCTGAGGCTAGGGAGGTGATTGCCTTCTCAAGTTCATTTATATAAGGTTCTATATAAAGCTATTTCTTGTGCTACTTCTGCCACCTATTCTTAAAGTTTAATCACCATTTCCTCAAAGAGGGTTTTCTTTCCCCCCCAAACAGGGCTGCCAAGTCTTCCATATTTCATACAAGTGTCTCTTACCCAACTGAGGTTGTGAAAAGGCAGGTGGCTGTCACTCACAGCCACCCAACCAAAAACAACTCAGAAAGACAACTGTAAACTAGAAGCATTTCCAAGCTAGCATAGTTTGACACTTTTTTCGTACTTCTACCCATGCTGGTGGTAGAGAGGTGATCTCCGCACTTTGTCAGAACCATGAAAATCCTTCAGTTTATTCACAGACAGAGATACACAGACTACTTAGATTAGTAGAGTAGGGAAAAGAAGTGACTCTACTAGTAGAGTAGGGAAAAGAAGTGACTTTCATTTTCTTGACACTTAACTCCAAACTGGCTTTTCTGGAAGCAGGATTCCTCTCTGTGATGACAGGAGGCACTGTTCCTGACAGAATGCAATTTCTCTGCCTTACTTCATATTTCACTCTGTACCTCTTAACCTTCAATAGCAGTTTTGTTGTTTTCCTTTTTTGTCTCTACCCCACATCAATTTCTTCTGTCTTTCACTATATTCTTTGGTCTCACTGTTCTAGATTCTCTCCTCCATCTAATTTTTTTTCATCTTTTTTCTATTTAATTGCTTTATATCCCATAACTACTGTCTTTCTCTCCATTCAACCCGCACAGTTTTTCTCTGATTCCCACCCCCTGCGTACACATACAAATACTTTTCTTAAGCCTGTATGACAGCTTTGTGTTCTTTACCACTTTGCCTTTCTCCTTATCTACCCCTTCCTTCAGCCTTTTCTTTGAGGAGATTTCTTCCTATGTCTTCAGCTTGCAGATTCTCTACATCCCCCAACTTCATTGCCTCTTTGTGCCTCTGGGCCAACATTACCATTAGAGAAAAGGAAGCTCTGCACTTAGTAGGCAGGGATGGCAGTGGAAGGCAGTGTGTATATATGCAAGAGTATGTGAGATTAGAGTGTAATGTTGGCTTTTTGAAGATGCAGGGAAAGATTAAAGCAGATGGTTAAGAGACACTTGTGTGAAATATGGAAGACTTGGCAGCGCGGTTGGGGGAAAATAAAATCCTCTTTGCGGAAATGGTGATTAAACTTTAAGAATAGGTGGTGGAAGTAGCACAAGAAAGAGCTAGTAATAAAGCAAAATGAAAACAATATGAACTTGTATTTTCAAGATTTTGGGCTTCCTGCATCTTTGAAGACTTTTCAAAGCTAGTCATGTGTTTTTCAGCTGCTGCAGATAGCTGAACTTTGGTCTATTTTATAGGTAAAATCCTGAAAATATTATTGTGCCCAACCAGAAGTACTCTTTGAGTAGTTATAGGTCTAACAAATAGCGTGTGATGATTTAGGGAATGAACTAATGGTGGACTAGCTGCTCCATCTTCCAATGAATTTATATCTCCTACAGATTCTCATTGGTTGCTCAAATTACTGATAGAATGGAGCTACTTTGGGCTGTTTTTGTAACTTAGTAGGACTGTTAATATCTATTTTATCTGGTAGCACTGATATTCACACGCTGAATTTAGATGTACATGATCCTTCAGTCAAGTTCCTCCACACAAAATCATCATAACATCTCAAACTGGCAAAAATTAGTCAATACAGCTTGAACCCTTTGAATATAATTCCTGTGATTTAAAGGCTTAGGTTATCGTTTCTCAGCCAGTGAGTCCCATCCCCCAGAAGGATCATGATAGGCCACGAGGCTTTGAAAATTTTGTTACAATCTAAAGCTAAGAAAATGTCGCTCCAAACACATCCTTCCCCTTCAAGCTCAAGTATTATCTGTCAGTCTTTTGAAATGAACACTCACAAATAAATTATGCGGGCTTGCCATTTTTCTTGACACTTTTTTTTACTCTTTTATAACATAGTAATAATATAATGTGAAAATATTAACCTTGAATAAGGTGTTACCAACCTGAAAAGGTTGAGAAACTGTGGTTTAGGTGAACAGAAAAGAGATTTGGTTCCTGTTTTGTTTGTTCTAACATTGGGCTCTTTGTGGCTGTTCCAGGTGGAATGAGTTGAGTTTGCTAATTTGTGTGTAAATGTGAATTATGACTGAAACCTTCATCCGTGCACTTTAGTGAACCTTGATTGATTTTAAATTATTTCTAACATGATCCTATTAAGACTTGGTGTGAGTGTTTCTGCCCTGCAGAACTCTTGACTGGATCTGGTTAGTATTATAATAGCATCATAATCTGCATTGATTATTCAGTAATTGTCTAGTTGCTCTGAAGCTTTAGCCAAATCTTTAGTTAAACTTCTTTCAAATATTGCATAAAGTACAGTTGTTGGGTTTTTTTGTCTGCTTATATGATAGTGCAAATAGAAATATATCTCTCTTGCCATCATTATTGTGTAAGAGATTACTACAGCTATAGATAGGTTCTGGACTCTCATACTGCTCACAGAACAAACCTATATCCAAATGTCATAGGGTAGTTTTAAAAAGATGACCCTTGTGTGAATCTAGTCGTCTGATTTAAGGCCGTGAGCTGTGAACAAGCTTTCGGGGATTTTTTGTTTGATAGCTAAAATGGAAGACCATTGCTTATTGTGCTGGGTTGATTAACTCATATTTTATTCAAAATGTTTTGTGCAGAAGCATATGAAAATGCTTGTGTTTTGGTTTAGGAAAACATTCACAAAATTACCGATGGCTTCCGTGCTGTAGCGTCAGAAAGGTAGACAAACTTACTCAGAGGGCCTTGGAAGGAAACCTAATCACAGCTTTTTCCCTTTCATAATCTGATGCTTTGTAAGGTGTTCATAAATGTGATTTTGTGCTACTGTTTTCTGCATCATGTCCGACATTAGTTTGGAGCTGATATTGGTCAATTAATTTACCCTTTTGGGAGATAAAATATTTATTTTTAAGATTTATAACAAAAACAAACAAAAACACAGTGGGAGGAAAGATCTACATTATGTAAAGAGATATAGGGATCAGTTTTATAAAATTCTATTGGTTTCTTAATAGGAACAAAGTAGTAAACAAATTCTTAAGCTATTGTTTAAAACAAAACGATCTTTGTTGTATTTATTGGGGGAGGGATGTTCGAAGGTCACAAATTTATAGCTGAGGTTGAAAAAACAAAAGTTTCAATGTGCCAGGAATTGAGAGTGTTGTAGTTCAAAATACAGGGAGTCCTCTGACTTACGATGCCCAACTTACGTCGGACACCACTTACGACACTTTTCAATTGACTGCCTGTTTCACCCTTAGGATGCTTGTTTCGCCCTTACAATGCTCAATTTGCATAAAGTTTGCTTGAAGTCACTTCCTTGTTGCGTTATACTGTTATGGAGCTGAAAGGAGTCACTTCTGATTGGCTTCAAGGCTGCAGGGTAGCTAGTTGCCGGGTAGGGTTGCCGCTTATTTTGATTGGCTCCCAGCCCTGGGCTCAGTCAGTCAGAAAGCTTGAACAGTGATTGGCTGAGGTTCAGCATTTGTGCCGTTCTCCCTGGCTTTCTGAGCCTGTATTGCTGGCATTCTGAGCAGTATATGGGAGTTTTTATGTTTATTTGAATGCTGTTTACAAAATGCAAAATACATTGATGTTGCAACATTAGTCATCTATAATGCATTTAGTAGAAAAATCTGGGTTATTCTGGTGAAAATAGTGTATCAAGGTTTGGTTCAGGAACCAATCCCCCCTTTATACCATTTATTCCTATGGGAAAAGCGGTTTCGATTTACAATGTTTCGACTTACAATGCGATTTTGAGGAATGAATTGTGTCGTAAGTCTGAGGACTCCCTTTACAAAAGTACAGGCATTCTGTAAATACTAAATTATAGTATCAGTCTTAACACTGGTCCCTTTACCTTTGCTTATCCTGTTCTTATTGCTGGGGGACTTCTGAAAGTTGTCACATGAAAGAAGTTGCCTCCCTTCTTGCATATATGAAGCATCAAAGTGCTGTTTCTTTGACAGTGTCATGAAGGGTCATGTGGACTCTGCCTGTGTCATGAAGGCAAAGGAGAGTCAGGTCTTCTAACCCAGTGGTTCTCAACCAGGGGTATGTGTACACCTGAGGGTACACAGAGGTCTTCCAGGGAGTACATCAACTCATTTAGATATTTGCCTAGTTTTACAATGGATTACATAAAAAGCACTAGCAAAGTCAGTGCAAACTAAAATTTTTATACAATTACTTGTTTATGCTGCTCTATATGCTATACACTGAAATGTAATTACAATATTTATATTCCAATTGATTTATTTTATAATTATATGATAAAAATGCAAAAGTAAGCTATTTAGGGAATAGTGTGCTGTGACACTTTTGTATTTTTATGTCTGATTTTGTAAGCAAGTAGTTTTTAAGTGAGGTAAAACTTGGGGGGTACACAAGACAAATCAGACTCCTGAAAGGGGTATAGTAGCCTGTAAAGATTGAGAGCCACAGTTCTAACCCCTGCTTAGTGAACAGGGTTGTACTTTACATGTAGATATCTTGAGTTTTCTCTCTGATACTCATAGTGATGTGTGGCTCACATCTGAAAGATAGATGGGAAATAGTGCTAATGGGGCTGAGGTAGGATTTATATATTAAAACAGGAATTTTCTAGACTTCCGTGACATAATTTTTTTTACTTCAGAACTTTGGTTTAAACTAGGGCTGTCGATTAATCACAGTTAACTCATGCGATTAACTCAAAAAAATTAACTGCGATCAAAAAAATTAATCATGATTAATCGCACTGTTAAACAATAGAATACCAATTGAAATTTATTAAATATTTTTGGATGTTTTTCTACATTTTCAAATATATTGATTTCTGTTACAACACAGAATACAAAGTGTGCAGTGCTCCCTTTATATTATTGTTTTTATTACAAATATTTGCACTGTAAAAATAAAAGAAATAGCATTTTTCAGTTCACCTCATACAAGTACTGTAGTGCATGCAATCTCTTTATCATGAAAGTGTAACTTACGAATGTAGATTTTTATTTGTTGTATAACTGCACTCAAAAACAAAACAAGGATAGATACAGCACTCGACCCAAGGTTTAAGAATCTGAAGTGCCTTTTAAAATCTGAGAGGAATGAGGTATGGAGCATGCTTTCAGATGTCTTAAAAGAGCAACACTCAGATGCAGAAACTACAGAACCTGAACCATCAAAAAAGAAAATCAACCTTCTTCAGGTGGCATCTGACTCAGATGATGAAAATGAACATGCGTTGATCTGCTCTGCTTTGGATTGTTATTGAGCAGAACCCGTCATCAGCTTGGACACATGTCTTCTGGAATGGTGGTTGAAGCATGAAGAGACATATGAATCTTTAGCACATCTGGCATGTAAATATCTTGCGATATCGGCTACAACAGTGCCATGTGAACGGCTGTTCTCACTTCCAAGTTGCACTGTAAACAAGACATGGGCAGCATTAACTCCTGCAAATTGTAACCAAACTTGTTTGTCTGAGCGATTGGCTGAAGTAGGTGCTAGTACTTTTACATTGTTTTATTTTTGAATGCAGTTATTTTTTGCACATAATTCTACATTTGTAAGTTCAACTTTCATTATAAAGAGATTGCACTGTAGTACTTGTATGAGGTGAATTGAAATATACTGTTTCATTTGTTTTTTACAGTGCAAATATTTGTAATAAAAATAAATATAAAGTGAGCACTGTACACTTTCTATTCTGTTTTGTAATTGAAATCAATATATTTGAAAATGTAGAAAACATCCAAAAATATTTAAATAAATGGTATTCTATCATTTAACAGTGCAATTAATTGCAATTATTTTTTTAATCATGTGACTAATCGCGATTAATTTTTTTAATTGGTTGACAGCCCTACTTTAAACTGAACTCCTGATTTCCCATCTTTCGAATGTTGTTCTGATGACATTGCTATAAATGTATGATCTACACTACTTACTGCCTTTAGTCTTAATTCGTGTTTATGGTTTGGGAAGACCATTTATTGTTGATTTCTGCTTGGAAAAAATAACCCATTCCAAATAAACCACTGTAACAGTAAACTCTCTATCCTTTGTTCACACTAAGTTACTTTTTCCTTCAGTTCAGATTTTTGCAGAGATACAGTATTTATAAGAAATAGAGAAAGGGGGTACACTGCCCACAGTTTCATTTCTATTCATGTCGTACTGCTATACTTCCATTATTATTAAAAATATATAAAATGCATTTTGTAGGTTAGTGACTTCTTAATGAACCATTGGATTGGAAAATAACTAGTTGTATCATTAGACAGAGATATTGCTATTTGTATGGGATAGTGGAGATGAATAATTTAGCAAATGTTATTAGCAAAGGCAGCATATTACTGAATTCACAGCAGGATGTAATGAAATTTCTGTCATGTGCTAGTACAAAAATAATATTCCTTTCTCAGGTATCATTGAACTTTTGATACCTGTTATAGTATTAATTATTATATTATCATGCTAATCTTTCTCACTTCTTCATTAAATAGTTTTTGATTGAAAAAATTTACTTATATTAAGAATTAGAAAAGGAATAGTATGCCAAATGCAGCTGCTTGACTGTGAGTTACTGTTGCCATATTATAGGAAGAATTCACGGTATGAATGCTACATTATTCTTAAATTTCTTAATGTCTGATGAAAACCCTTTGAGAAGAGACATCATGATTAATGGATGGATTATTTAATTTTCTAAGCGGAGCTATTGGTATAGTAGGAATGAGCAAACTTGCTTGGACCTTGTTTTTTATTTGAGTTGAACTTGAAATCCATTTCACTGAAGCAATTTGGACTTAGTTCAGTTGCTACTTCATTGTTTATTTAATGCTTTTCTTTTTTCTCCTAAGGGTAGTTTTATATTTGTAATGGTATATTTAAAAAAATATATTCATGCCAAGTATCATACATTATCAAAGAAGAGCTTCCCACCTTTTCCCATCTTCTACTGAAGAAGATGATTCTAATAGCCTAGAAGAATATTTTATTTTTATTTTTTTTTTTTACTAGTAACCTTTTCCCACCTCTATCAGATGTCCAGCCAAGCCTCTTTCCATCTCTATCAGATATCCAGCCATGAGTTTTATTTGCTTTACATTCTTGTAAGATATGGTGCTTAAGTATTCTCCTGTTTGTCACTCTGGGGTATTACACCCAACCTCTGGCTATTATAAAGACATTGTTTGTGCTCTTCATTGCAATATTTTGCTTCTGAAGGTGAGTGAACCGCTGGCATGTGCGCTTTGTAAGTCCATAGACAGGGGATGTGGAGACAGTGGTGTAGCTGATACACATCTGCATGCAGCATGAAAATATCACTTGTAGACAGCGCTCCTTGTGCTCCACTGGCCTTAGGAAGTAAGTTATGATGAAGTTCATTCTGTGACCTGGGGGCTCTCATCTGAGAGACCGTACAACATATTGTCACCCTGCCAATAGAGATTTAGTAAGCATTTTTGTGCAAATTGACACAACCATAATAAATTAGATCCCAAATTTAGGTTCTGTTATGTAATAAGCCAGTGGTTTTCAGCCCGTGGTCTGACTATGACTAAGATTCCCAAAGGGGTTCACACCTCCATTTGAAATTTTGTAGGGGTCTGCAAAAGAAAAAAAGTTGAAAACCACTGTAATAAAATTTAAGAACAATTAATTAAAATTTAGTTAATTATTTTTAAAAATGAATTTCTATTCATATTTTTAAAAATGTAGAAATAGTGTAAAACCCTGCCATGCTTACAGCTGAAGCATTGCCATGTGTTGCTAGTGCATGAGAACATGAAAGTGAAGCTATTTTCATTGAATAGGCTGCGAAAAGTAAATTAGATTTTTAATGTGATTTATTTTAACTGTCCCTTTATACATTACTCTGTTGGTGGGCAAATGATTACTTTTTCTTTTCATTTTTCAGTTTTATTTTTTTAAATGCAGACCCTTGATATGTGTAAAACAATAAATTAAAGTAAAGTAATGGGATTCATGTTTAATATGTACTGTATTTTTGTGCTTCATTTGAAGGTCACTCTGTGAGACTGCTGGGTCAGAAAAAAGATAATGGAAAACGGTTGGGGGGAGCTCGATTGGATTTGCCAAAAATTAGGAAGAACCCACTGATAGAAATCATTTCCATCAATACCGGGTAAGCATCTTCCAAACTTACTTATAAAATATTCAGCACTGCCTAGGGAATTCAATTTCATTTTTGTCTAGGCCTGGTGTGCACTCCTTTGAATCTTGTAGCGAGGAGGAGGGAAAAAACATTGTAAACCATAAAGGATTTTAAATGGTGTTCTTTCTAAAAAAAAAAAAAAAAGAAATCTTCATTTGCTTGTGTACATTCCAATAACTTTTCTATCAGGAAGACTTGTGTGTTTTTATTAAAATTATTTTCTATAACTTCCCTTTATTATACTACTTAGTGGTTTCTTATACCACTCTGCCCTGAGGTAAGTATATTTAAGAAGATTGTGGTTTATTTTATGGAAATGAAACCCTCTGTTCTTGTTTTAAGTGGGCTTTCAGTACTGTATCTTTTTACTGTTTATTCCTCATCTTTTATATATTTAACTAAAAGTGCATTCTGAAAAGCTACAGTGGAGTGGAGGCCTGATTTTAAACTGACAAAAGTAACTTATTAAGTTAAAAAGGGATCTGATATAAGGAAAAGATTGTTAGGAACAAAATCTGCCTTCAAGTATACACTCTTCTCATTACTCCCATTGATGTCTGAAGTTATTGTATGCATGTATCTGAGTGCCCATTGTGAGCTTTAATGATACTTAGGTCTCCATTTTGACAGTTTTTGTATCATATCTCTGTGACTATATAGCTATTAAATGTAGCTAGGGTGACCCGCTGACGGGCTTCGGCGGCACTTCAGTGGCGGGTACTTCAGACGCTGACGGGCTTCGGCGGCGTTTCGGCGGTGGGTACTTCTTCCTTCGGTGGCAAGATTTATTTCCCGCCGCCGAACGTGCCGGGTGAGTGTAGCCATTGAAAAGGCGCTCCCCCTGCGATGGTCCTGATATTTTGGATTTAGCATCTGGTCACCCTAAATGTAGCAAACATACTTTACAGCCATGAAATACTACGCACTGATCACAGACTCTGTCTAGGAATAATAGGATGAGTCAAGGACCAAATTTCAACTGAAATATTGAATTTCTTGGGTTTTGTCAGTATTTGTCACAATGCTTAGTAGCAATATAGCAGTCCATTTTCAACAACTGATAAGGCTGTAGAACCAGTTCTCCAGTAACCCCTTTTTCTCATGGTTCTGATTTCTGACTCTGACCTACAGATAGTAGAATGGATTGCTATTTCCAGTGGTAGATTATTTTTTAGGATAATTACCAACCTTACAAAAATTGTTAGCTTACTCTTAAACTAAACCTAATTAAGGCCACTTTGATTCTAAATGAGTGTGTCCACACAGGGATTTAATGCAGTTTTTTTCATCTAGTTTAAATTCACACCTTTAGTTAATTTGGATTAATTTTCCTGCATATCCCTGTGTAGATGAGCTCTTAATCCTACTGCTCAAGTCTAAATGAAATGTACAATTATTTTACACATGCTGGGACAATATGGTCAGTCAAATAGATCATTGCAGATAAAAATCAGACATAGGTTGACTTTTTTTGAAGGCAGAAATAAATAAATTGTTTATATATGGGCTACAGAACTTACCAAGGTCATTTCATTGTGGTATGAAATAGGTGGAAGATGGGTGATGGGTGGAAGATGATGGGTGGCACAGTCATAACCTCTGTCTTTCAAGATTTAGGTTACTACTTTTCTCGGGGTTTTTTTACTTGTCTTACCACTGGTGTACTGGTGATGACTCTCGATATTTGTCATCATTTTCAAGGGTGAAAAGTAGTTCCACAATGGCTGCACACAGCAGGTTTCTCAGAATGTAAACACCATATAATCAATGAAGTGTGGGACGCAATTTATCACACTTACATTTTAACTGTGTCCATTTTAGCTGTCTTGCTTTAGAATGCTGTTTGAGATTTATTTTTTTTTTACATCAGTACCTTATTTGATCTATCTGACTTGTTCAAAAGTGGATTGGAAAAAGTGCTGAAATTTAGTTATTGGTACAGTACATTTCACTGAAAATTCAATTTGTGTCAGCTACATCGTGAAAGGAAGAAGTGTTACAGTTACAATTTTTAGTGAACATTTGTGATCCTATATATTGGAAGGAGCTTGGAGAAGGCTACAATTTCAAATGATCAATTAAATTGTTCCTATTTTTAACTTTCCTCTTTCTTCTCTCGTGTCCCGTCCACCCTCTATCCCCCCGCCCAGGGCCCTACCTGGCTCCAAACTCCTGTCTATAGCATTGGTGCATGCAATCCAGTCTCTCCTGTCTCTACTCCTTTGGCTGCTCTACCAGATTAGCCCAGCATGCCCTGTCCAGCCACAAATTTCCCTGTATCTCCTTTTCAGATCTGTACATATAACAGAGAATTGATTAGGTAGGGAATTCATTGAGTATGGAGAATCTGTGATGGCAGCTTCTGCTTCCACCCATTGAGAGTCAGTCCATAACACTATCATAGTAGCATATCTTCTTCTGAAGAGGTGCTGCCTTATCCTTACACAGCCCTGGATCTGGCCCCACCTCTTTTTCTAATGTTGCTTTTGGTACGAATAGCTTCGCGGTGGCCCAATGTTTCCACCTTTACAAGCCCTAAGATTGCCCCCATGTTCACCGCTGCTTTGGATCCGTAATTATTTCTTTCTTGTGATCTTATTAATTTCTGTGTTTACAGTGTAAACACTTGGTGCTTCTACTGGCAACAAACTTTAAACTCCAAAGAAAATATTTCCAGTCCAGGGTCAGATCTTTTCAGATTCCAGAATAAGATCACAGAAACAACCCTTAGTGCATACTGCAATAAGGGCAGAAGAGGTTTCACAGGTTCTTAAGATGTCCAGAAGTAGATTAGTAAATCTAAATTTGTCTTAAGTGTCAGAAACCATGATAGGGATGGTCGGACCTAGTGGTCAGAGCTGTGGAAGTCAGGCTTTTAGGTAGGAGCCAGGGGTCAGAGCCGGAATCAGGAATTCAGAGCCGGGTTAAAATAAGGCTGGAGTAAGAACAAGGCTGGAGC
Organism: Lepidochelys olivacea; assembly: GCF_965140295.1. NCBI lineage: Eukaryota > Metazoa > Chordata > Testudines > Cheloniidae > Lepidochelys > Lepidochelys olivacea. Next base: position 109,033,198 of record NC_140412.1, on the reverse strand, counting down.
AGGACTGGGAACAGGCCTGGAGCAAGAGCAAGGCTGGAGCAAGCTAAGACTTGTGGAATCTGTCACCACTAACAGGCAGGGGAGAAATGATGTTGAGCAGACTGAGCTGCTGTTTCTCCTTTGAGGCTTATATACCTGCCCTGAGAGTCATCAGAACAACTCCTGGTTTATGGATTGCCTGGAGCCTAGCGCAGGAATGACTCACAACATATGTGGTTTAATCAGGCTCAGTGGGGAGGCATGAGTCGTTGGGATACACAACGTAGTCCTCCTTTCTGTACTACTTACTCCTACTCCTATCACTTACCAGAAATTGTCACTCAGGGAGGCACTAGGGTTAGCTATTCAGACTCTTATATACAACAGGACAGCTATGAAGACCCTATGATTTCAGCAGGACTTGGGCTTTTAGTCTTGGTTCCCCAGGGTATTTCTACACTGCAGTAGAACACCTGCGTCTGGTCCATGTCAGCTGACACAGGCTTATGGGACTGCAGGGCTATAAAATTGCAGTGTAAATGCCCAAACTTGGGATGGGGTGGGGGTGGGATTTCTTGTGTTGAATCAGATTGATTTCCATGTCCTTATCCACATATCTCATTTGGTCCTCTGTTTTTATGTAGGCCTCAGACATGTGTAGTATGTGATTACCATATTTCAGCCCCTCATTTGCATTTTATATGTCTGTTGGGAAAAGGGCCATTGAGCTATTTCACTATCTGCATGATCTCCTGATCTGGTTTCTCTGCCTATCAATTTCAGAAACCCATTCTGTAGCACAGCTTCATTTCCATCTAGGGAAAGATCTTATTTACCCTTTCCATGGTTTAATCAATATTGGTGCCTGTTTTCTGACCTACTTGGCCAGTCAGACTTTCCTCTGAACGATTCAACTGGATCAAAGATGGTCTGGTCCTCTTCCTTCTGGTGAAGTGTTTCTACTTCCTTAGTCTTCTGTTTCCTAGTTTGTGATGCCTCTTGGTACATTATCTAGGGAGCAGCTCTCTATTCAAGATTACAATTAGCCTCCCGGGTTATTGGCTCCTTCGAGTCTGAGACACCACAAGAATCCCATGCAGTCCCTTTTTCTGTCACTTCCGTCTAGTTCATTATTAGGCCACTTACGATTGGGCAACAGGTTGAGTTGTTAGACTTTTCTTCCAAGTAACTAGGGCCGTAGGCTATTTGACTTGTAGATCCGCTGGCTTACTCACCCAGCAGGATTCTGGAAAAATTCTGCTTCTGCCATTAGAAATGATTTGGAGGACTGATGCTTTTTCATTCACCTGCTAAAAGAGGTATAGTTAAATCTAAACTAATCTGTCCCATATAGAAATTTCTATGGCTGCCATCATTGTGGTACTAGAACACGTAAATGAAAAGTGAATAACTCACTTGGTATTTCCAGATAGCTTTAAGACCCATTTTATTTTATTGCAGAAGGATCTGATTCCTCTTACCACTCTTTGTTGTTTCCCAAAACATTCCTTTCAGTTTTGTAGTGTTGTTTCTTCAGCCTGTTTCCATCATCAAGGAGATGAAGAGGCAGAACTCGACAGAAGAATTTCAAAGTGGAGTTTCACTTGTAATACTTGGTATGTCATATGCATCAGCTGGCTTGAAACTCACTGGAAAGAAAATGTTAAGCATGTGTGTGCTTCCAGTCCCGTTCTGTCCTTCTCAAGCAGAATAAACATATTGGTTCTACAGTCTAAAGGAGAGAGTAAGAGTCTTTCATTATTTCACCCAACATTTCATAATTTTCCATCTTAACCAGTTTTAGATTTCTATGGTAACTTTTAATTCACTCACACAGACACTTTATTCAGAGTTCTAGCACATTACACATCTTTATTTAATCATGTGAGAAATACACAGATCTATACAAAACTAATTAACCCTACAACATTTCCCCTTATTCTAGCTCACCCTTCCTTTGTGAGCCCTTGGGGGACTATCTGTTTTCAAGAAGGAGGGTCATCATATCCCTCTCCAGGTTTATCTGGCTCCTGCAGCAGCTTCCCTCATGTTAAGCTGATGGAAAATGGTTGAAGAGAGGGAGAAAATAGAGCGGCTTCTTCCCTTTATAACCTTCTAGTCTTCTCTGTCATGCAGGTTCCAGGTCAGCCTAAGCAGGTGACCACAGAGTCTTACCAGGTGACTTCATTGCTAGGTGACCTCTCCTTTTGCTAAACCAGTTCCTCTGGGTAGGGGCCAGTCTTTTGTCTGGAGTAATTAGATTTCAATGGAGGACCATCCAGAGATAACGACTCTCCTCAAACTCTTTGTGTTGACGACTGATTAGTCATTGCATACCTTGGAGGACTCCAGGACCACTTTGCGATCGCTTGTCATATACACACCTACAAGCAAACATAGATTTAGTAGATCTCAAACTGTGCAGAAATTCTTGGATTTCCAAAGACCGTCTGAGCCACCTAGAAGGAAATCTAGATTTCAAAAAAAGAAACCAGCCCCTACATCTGCTTTGACCCACGGTTCAGCATCTTTGAAGTATCAGTTTTGATAGAGTGGTTGAGAGTCAGGATCAATCCCACATTATGATCTTTTAGCTGCACCAGTTTACCCACCTTGTCTCCCTTTGGGGACTGCTTCTCTCACTTCCAGCTGACATGGGATCAGTTTATATCAGACAGTTGGGTGATGGAAACTTACTCTAGATGTCAGAGTCCAAAACAACTTTGTGAAAGTATAGAAGTACAAGATGATGACTCTTGCAACTATAATTCCATTGTTGGATCCAGGGGATTGTTTTTTGGCCCTGAGCCTTCAGGATGTGCATTTTTATGTCATGATTCATCCATTACACAAGAGATTCCTTTGGTTTCTGGTAGGCCAGGACCACTTGCAATACTAGGTACTCTCGTTTGGATTTTCCTCTGCTTGAAGAGTATATTCACATGTTCTGGCAGTCACTGCAGGTCTTTGTCAAAAGTCAATAAATCTTTCCATACCTCAATGATTGGCTGATCAAAGGCTGGTCTTACAATGAGGTTCTTTCTGCTGCACAGACAATCTTGACCCTATTACTCAGACTAGGTTTCCAGCTCAATATCAAGAAGTCCACGTTGATCCCATACAGTGAATAGAATTCATGGCGGCATGCCTGAAGCAGTAACAGCCAGAGCCTGTCTCCTCATGGACACGTACATGACACTGTCAGACCTTATCACAAGAATTCAAATAAGCCCTCAGACTTTGGCAAGAAATTGTCTCCAACTTTTGGGACATATGGCAGCTTGTACCTTCATAACGTGTCATGCAAAGTGTAACAAAGCAGCCTGTGGCAGGACACTACTGAGAGTATCAATTCAGGACAAATTGCTTAGAGCAGGGAAGTCACAGCCCAAGGCTGGGGGTCCTTTACTACTAAGGCACACCAAACCAGCCAAACAGAGAGGACTTCGGTTTTACTCCACTGGCTAACCAGAAGTCATACAAGCAATTTCCTTAGACACTCCAGTTTCCCAGTATCACTACCAGCGCCACTCCTTATGGGGATGAATGGTTATGAAAACGAATACCCCAGTAAATGAAAAAGTGTTCTCCTGATCCTGAAGGACCAAGCCGCAGACCCAGGTCAATATACCTGTCAGATCTTACCCGCAAATCGTGCTGTTGCCAATCCTTTAGAATCTAAAGGTTTATTCATAAAAAGAAAGAAATATAGATGAGAGTTAAAATTGGTTAAATGGAAAGAATTACATACAGTAATGGCAAAGTTTTTGGTTCATGCTTGTAGCAGTGATGGAATGAACTGCTGGCTTAAGTCAAGTCTCTGGAGTACATCCACAGCTTGGATGGGTCATTTAGTCCATTGTTCAGAGCTTCAGTTTGTAGCAAAGTTCCTCCAGAGGTAAGAAGCAGGATTGAAGGCAAAATGTAGGGGTTTCCATGGCCTTTTATATCCTCTGCCATGTGGAAGGACCTCTTTATTCTTGCTGTGGAAAATTACAGCAGACAAATGGAGTTTGGAATCACATGGGCAAGTCACTTGGCCATGCATGACTCAGTTTGCAGGCGGCAGCCATTGCTCACATGCTACCTTGAACGTTCCCAGGAAGGATCCTCAGATGTGGATTGGAGTCTCCCACGGTCCATTGTCAGCTAAGTGTTTCTTGATTGGGCACTTACTCAGAATAGTCCTTTCACAAGAACCTGACCAAATGCTTCACTGATGCTACTTAGAATCAAACACACTGAGATACAAGTACATAGCCAATATTCATAACTTCAAATACAAAAATGATACATGCATACAGATAGCATGATCATAACCAGCAAAATCATAACCTTTTCATAGTCACATTACTTGACCTCCTTCGTACAGGATTTGGTGCAACTATACGACCTTGGTTGCAACAATGATCTATATGGTCACAGTTCATGTCAATAACTTCACACAAGGTTACACCTTTACTGCTTCCTGGGTTGGCTTGGAACAACTTATTCACTGAACAAACACTGTCTAGCCAGATTGGTGTCAGTCCCTCATCAAGTCAGAGACTCCCTTAATTGATGGAAGGACCCTCAGAACTTCTGTGCAGGCGTCCCCTTTGTCCAGCTGTCTCCAACCATTAGCATAACAGATGGGACGGATGGTCTTTCCAAGAAGCTTGTTTGTACATCAAACTTCTGGAGTTGAGGGCAGTCAGGAATGCCTGTCTTCATTTTCTCCCATTAATCAGAGACAAATCTATCAAAATCATGACAGACAGCATAGCTTGCTTATTTTACATCAACAAGAAGGAGTGAGATCCCCTTCTCTTTTTGCTGAAGCAATCAAGCTATGCAACTAGCATGTAGCCAGTCACATCCTCATTTCAGCACTGTACCTTCCAGGCATACAAAACACCAAGGCTGATGGTGTTAGCAGACTCTAGTCCCAAAAATGTGAGTGGAAATTACTCTAGGGTTCTTCATTACATGTTTCTGACCTCGGGTCTCCAGAGGTGAACTTTATCACCAAGAAGAAATGCAGACAGTTTTGTTCAAGAAGGGTGTTGGGCCTTCCCTTACTGGGAGGTGCTTTCCTCATTCCAGGGAACTTCTGTACACTTTTCTCCCATGCCTCTAATACTAAAAGTGGTGAAAAGATGAAACAAGACAAAGCAAAGGTCATACTAATTGTTCAGTGTGGTCAAGATAGGCCTGGTATCCTTACCAGATTCACGTGGTCATTTGTCAGGCTTTCCATCTATTAGTCATTTCCTATCAAGATGTCAGTTGCACTTTTCACCCCAACCTAAGAATTCTGTCCCTCAAAGATTGGCTCCTCAAGGAAGAGAGACTTTCTTTTGAACAGTACGAAAGACTCCATGTGAAATAACTTCAAAAGTGAAAGAGATTCAACCATTGGCGTGACCAGTAGCGTCTTTCAGCTGCTCATTATTGCTCTTGGTTTTTCTGGGCTACCTTCTGGAATTGAAAAAGACAGGGTTATCTGTGATCTCTATCAGAGTCCTCTTAGCAGCTATAATGGCCTTTTATTGTCCGGGTAAGGGCTTCTCAGTGGCTTCTTCATCCCACGAAAGTGAGGTTTATCAGGGGTTGAGGAACCTTTTCCTTCAGATTAAAGAGTCCATTCCTGTTTGGGATCTGAACTTAATACTTAAATGTTTTATGAGAACTCCCTTTGAGCTGATGGCTACCTTAACCTATCCATGAAGATGGCCTTTTTGGTGGCTATCACTGTGGGCCTTCCCATTTATATTTCCTCCCCTCCCCCACACTGCCGGGAACAAGGTTTCATCACATCCATATCCTAAATTCTTACCTAAGGTGTCATCTGAGTTTTACATCAGCCAAATCATCCATCTCCCAGTCTTCCAGAAACCACATTAGTCCAGGCAGGATGCTGCTTTACACAGTTCGGATGTTAGTTGGTTGTTAGCTTTTTATCTCGACACAACCAAGCCATTCAGGAGGTCGTTCAGACTGTTTGTATCAATCGCTGTTAGGTCCAAAAGGTCTGCAGTCTCCACCCAGGTGGATTTCTGGTTGGATTAAATCTTGTTATGAATCTGCTAATATACAACCTCTCCTTACAGTGCTAAAGTCAAAGAGCTCTATCTATTTAGCTTAATTACAAATACCTTCTTGGGGAACAGGCGTTTAATAATGGTCTCTTCAGTCTAGCAGAGAAAGATTTAACATGATCCAATGGCTGGAAGTTGAAGCTATACAAATTCAGGTTGGAAATAAGCTGTAAGCTTTTAACAGTGTCAGTAATTAACCATTAGAACAATTTCCTTGCAGAATTATTTTTGCTTGTGTTGCCAATTACTCTCTGATAAGAGAATGAAGCTATCTTGAATTGGCATAAACCCTGTCCTAGGTTACTGAATCTCTCTTTCTCTCTCTAATTTACTTAGCTCTTGGTATTTTTTAAACAAATTATATTACAATGGGAATAAAATGACACAGGCCCAAATTTTCCAAATCAAGCACAACTAATTTGTCTACAAAAATGAATGCACACTTTTGGTTCTTGTACATAAACATAAGAACACAAGAATGGCCATACTGGATCAGACCAATGGTCCTTTCAGCCCAGTGTCCTGTCTTCCAACAGTGGCCAATGCCAGGTACTTCAGAGGGAATGAACAGCACAGGTAATCATCAAGTAATTCATCCCCTCACCCATTCCCAGATTCTGGCAAACAGACACTAGGGATGCTTTAGAGCATGGTTTTGCATCACTGCCCATCCTGGCTAGTAGCCATTGATGGACCTATCCTCCATGAACTTATCTAGTTCTTTTTTTGAACGCTGTTTTAGTCTTGGCCTTCACAACATCCTCTGGCAAAGAGTTCCACAGGTTGACTGTGCGTTGTGTGAAGAAATACTTCCTTTTGTTTGTTTTAAACCTGCTGCCTATTAATTTCATTTAATGACCCCTAGTTCTTGCATTATGTAGGAGTAAATGACACTTCCATATTTACTTTCTCTACACTAGTTCTGATTTTATTGATCTCTATTATATCCCCCTTTTGTCATCTCTTTTCCAAGCTGAAAAATGCCAGTCTTATTAATCTCTCCTAAATGGAAGCTGTTCCATACCCCTAATCATTTTTGTTGCCTTTTTCTATATCTTTTCCAATTCCTATATAGCTATTTTGTGATGGGGCTACCAGATCTGCACACAGTATTTAAGATGTGGACGTACCATGGATTTATATAGAGGCAATATGATATGTTCTGTCTTCATTATTTATTCCTTTCCTAATGATTCTGACTGCCGCTGCACATTGAGTGGACATTTTCAGAGAAGAATCCACAATGACTCCAAGATCTTTCTTGAGTGGTAACAGCTAATTTAGACCCCATCATTATATGTATATAGTTAGGATTATGTTTTCCAATGTTCATTACTTTGCATTTATCCACAAAGTCATGCAGTTTTGAGAGATCCCTTTGTAATTCTTCCCAGTCTGCTTTGGACTTAACTATCTGGAAGCTCTTAGGGGACATGTGCATATAAAAAGATCATTCTACTATATGATTTTATTCCTTAATCAAAAACTTTTTTATTCCTGGATGTCCTTTTGTTATCAAAATAGACTTATTTCACTCCCTTTAATCATTGCTAGATCTGAAGAAGAGCTCTAAGTAGCTCAAAAGCTTGTCTCTTTCCCCGGTCCAATAAAAGATATCACCTCACCAACCATGTCTCTCTAATATCCTAGGGCCAACATGGCTACAACAACACTGCTAACAGCTGGTGTTGATGTCAGATGAACAGAAGATACTGTAGGCTTTCTACAGGAGACAGCACACAAGCAGAGGTAGGGGCGTAGTGCCAGAAATCAGGGGGTTTACAAACAAATTGATGTCATGTAAGGGAAGCATGTAACCCATTCACACCTTCTCAGAATTGCTGTTTGTGGATTTTATAGAGCAATAATTATTGCTTTGGAATTATTTGATGCAATTAAACTGCATTAGTCTTGCATGATAACTATTGTGATTTTGGCAATGATTTAGGTTCCTATTAGGGCAATCTTAATTCCTTTGCCAGCATATGATACTTCACAGAGGGATAGCAAGGTCCCAAAGAGCACTTTCAGATGCTCCAGGTTTTTTTGTCAAATTAAGTATGCTATTGGTTAGGAATCAGATGTTATTACAGTGGGGTCAAATTGTTGGCCTAATGTTCATTACTGCTTAAGGAAAAAGTGAAATTATTTCAGAACTAATAGACGTCACAGGAATGACATGTCAGCTCAGAAGAATGAGCACAGTTATACACTGTTTGACTTTCCTGTCTTTTGCTATGGGTTCAAGTCTCCCAGTTGTGCTTTACTTTCCTTCAGTAAAGGTATTTACCAGTTATGTATATATACATAAATACAAGGGGAAATAGATGGAAAATAAATCCATATAGCCAGATGAAAATAAAACCTCCCATAAAATCTAACTTCAGTAAAGTTTTATAACAACTCAGAATCAATTAAACTTGTCTTACTTTGAATATTTCTCCCTCTGAGGTTTGTGCCACTGACTCTCTGTGGCCTGGTGTCACTTTTGGCTTCCTTTGTCCCCTCAGCTGGGAAAACATGTCTTCTGCAGGCTGCTGTTAGACTGTGCTTATCTTATTTGAAGGTTTTGTGTCAAGGGGAGCTGCTGCTGCCTCTTTAATATGGCTGATGAGCAGCCAAGGTTGGTTTCTGGTGCTATGGTGTGACTGCCTGGAAGTTTAGCTACTGGTCTTTTTTAGAGTATAAACAGGCTGAGAATTATCTGGATTCGTTCTTACTGTGGCATGGCTTCCTCTGGAGAAGAATCCAGATTATTGTTGACAATAATCTCTTTTTTCCATACAGATGAAGCTATGGCTTTTGCAGAGAATTGGAAGGCTGCCTTCTCTGCTATTCACTTAGGATTAGCAAAACATGAGGAATTATGGGGAGGTAATTCTATTGACTGTTTGGAACATATGCCATTATTAATGAGAACGAAATCTTTGAATCTTTAAACATCACTGATTCCTGGAGTGGTACAGTAAAAGCTTTGTTATCCGGCATGTTGTGGGAGTGTGGGGCTGCTGGTTAGTCAAAAATTCTGGTTAAGAGTTACCAATGGAGGGAGGGAGTTTGGGTGCGGGAGGGGGCTTAGGGCTGGGGGTTGGGGGTGTGGGAGGGGGCGCGGGCTCTGGGAGGGAGTTTGGGAGTGGGAGGGGGCTCGGGGCAGGGGCTTAGACCATGGGAGGTGTTTCGGGGTGCCGGATCTGGGCGGCTCTCACCTTGGGAGGCTCCCTGCAAGTGGTGACATGTCCTTCCGCCTCCTAAGTGGAGGCGCAGCCAGGGAGCTCTATGCGCTGCCCCTGCAGCTCCCATTGGCCGCGGTTCCCGGCAAATGGGAGCTGCAGAGCCAGCGCACGGAGCCCCCATGGTGGTTCCTCTGCCTAGGAGCAGTAGGGACATGTTGCTGTTTCCGGGGAGCCACGCGAAGCCAGGTAGGGAGTTTGCCAGTCCTGTGCCAAATAGATTTTTAAAGGCTATCAGAAATGCCGGTTTCTAGAGCTTTCCAGTTGGTAAAGTGCCGGATAACACAGTTTTTTTGTATTACATATTGTTTATACTCTGCTGGATTTGGGATCTCACTTCCTGGGTGACAAATGAAGTTTTCCGACCAGCTGTTGGCAAACATTGAATCCCTGTGTTCATCTGATCACTGATGAACCATAAGTTATAATTTGTATATTTTGTAAAAAGAGTTGATTGAATGCCTACATGGTGAGTACTGTGTCTGAGATTTGTGCCTACTATATAGTCGTCTTACTTTTAAATGTTAAAATTAATTTTTAAGGATAAACAGTATACACAGTATACTAATACATCTCATAATTCACAGTAGACACTTGATTTTAGAACATAAAATCCATAAATATTTTTGACTGTAATATAACAGTCTGTACATAGCGACCAAGTAGTACAAGGGTTGCCAACTCTCCAGGATTGGCCTGGAGTCTCCTGGAATTGGCATTGGTCTTCCAGTGACTACTGAAAGCTATCTGGGAGATTTTAATAGTATATTTTAAGAAAATGACATTACGTTATGTCGGGGGTTGGGGAGGAGGTGTGTGTGGCGTGGGGAGAGGAAGTCTCCCAGAATAGCTTCAGTCAGAGTTGGCAACCCTAAGTAGTACACATACTTATGCTGGATTTCCTCAGTTTGTACATCTAATTATAGTTCAGGATAGACACTTAGAGCTGGATCCTTAACAAATGTAAATTGATGTGTAACTACACTATCTGAGGATCTGGTCTTTGATATTAAAATACATACTTTTTATAATTACATGTTTAGTTCTAGCATGTATGACAGGCCGACAGGCTAAAAATCTTTTTGGCCTATTCTTTTCTCTTTTGTTGGTATTTTGTTATTTTCTAATTTTATGTATTTATATATACTATATATATCTGCTCCATTTTAATACAGTACTTAAAAAAATACATATATAGATGCACTAATGTGTGTTTCTGTTGAAAGGTGTGTACATACGAACACAATCTTTGCCTTGTCATTCATTTTTTGTTGTAGCATCAGAAAAGTTAGTATTCTAAAACTTGCAGTAACCACACTGTTGTAGCAGAGAGATGGAAAAAAGTTGTTTACAGTGGAAAGTATAATGATCTATGATTGGGTTTTTGTTTTTTTGTTTTTTTGCCTGTGGTCTCTTTCCAGTGCAACTTACTGTAACTCACAACTAAGGTCAATATTTCCTAATTAGAGAATTTAAATGGAGCCTGGATTATATAGTCATTGAAAAGTGGGTATTTTTAAATTACCATACAAATCCTGTAATGATAGCTTTTCATATTTAAGTAATGGAATATTAAATAATGTTCATGATTTTATTTGCATACCATCGTCCTGCTGAGTTGCTCAAGGTGCTGCATAATAACAATAATTTTCTAAATGATTAAAAAAGCTACTCTTAAAATAAAAAAAATTCTGTCGTATATCAGAAAAAAGGTGTTGGGGGAGAGTGGGACCAATAAGGGTCTTACTGCTCCCCAAAAGAAACAAACAAGAAAACACTCTTGACTGTTGTGGGTGAATATTAAGGTGATGGTTAAAAGGAAGAGTGATATTGAAGAGAAGTGAATTCCACACCACACCTATGTACCACTGCAGCAAAGGCTTCATGTCTGTGAACTTAATACTCCAATGGTGGGAACTTAATACTCCAATGGTGGGAATCTGTAATGAGAAGACATTTTATGTATACAGAATAAATTTGTGTTATATTTATCATGAAGACCGTGGGTCCATCTCATACATGGATAGTCTCGCATCTTCAAGCATACCTAAACCTTGGGTGAAAGAAAATCTATAAGAAAGGTGTGTTTTCTCAAACCCTGCTTCAACCATGTTTCCACGTTAACAATAATCTTAACCTATGTTTTATCAACCTTATCTGAGAAATAAGTAGGCAATGGGACTCACACAGGACTCTGAGAGTATGAATGTAGTAACACTTCTAGTTTTTGTACAGTCTAGCTGCACAGTCAGCTGAGAGTGATCTGCCTAATCTTTTATCAGTTCTAAGCTTGGGAATGCATGCCCGGCTTACCACAGGGAGAAGGTTGGTTAGTTTCTTTTCAGAATATCTGTGCTGTCTGTTCTTTATTACTCTGAGTGGAACGTATCGAGATGTACTAGTTTTGGATGTTGCTGGACCTATGGGAGACTGATCAAGCAGCTTATGTAAAAGAAAAAAGAGCACTTTAAGCAAACCTAAACTTAGTTATTAGTCAGGTTGGGTGGCTCCAGAATGTTAGTGGGAAAAGGAAGCCTATTCCAGAGCTCAGCTACCCTTACAGTCTAACTTCAATCTCCCTTGCTGCAGATTAAGCCCATTACTTCTTGTCATACCTTCAGTGAATGTGGAGAACAATTGATCACTGTCCTCTCTATAACAGCCCCTAACATATTTGAAGACTGTTATCAGGTCCCCCGCTCAGTCATCTTTTCTTAAAACTAAACTATAATATCAGAGGCAGGGCAGCCCACTGTGGAACCCCACTAGATATGTCCTCCCAGTTTGACAGCCAGTCACTGATAACTAATGTTTGAGTATGGTCTTTCACCCAGTTGTGCACCCACTTTATAGTAATTTAATCTAGACTGCATTTTTCTAGTTTGTTTATGAGAATGTCAGGTGGGGACTGTATTAAAAGCCTTACAAAATCAAGATATATCACGTCTACTGCTTTCCCCCATCCAAACACTCTCAAAGAATCAAAATAGATTGGGTTGGGATGATGTGTTCTTGACAAATCCATTCTTGCTATTCCTTATAATCCTGTTATCCTCTAGGTGCTTACAAATTAATGGGCCACTTCATCTTGAATGATCTCTTAGACTACGTGCTAGCTACTTATGCTAAACTATCTCTTTGACCTTGTATTTAGCTGTGACACTATGTGCAGCTCGAAAGCTTGTCTCTCTCATCAATAGATGTTGGTCCAATAAAAATATTTCCTCACTTACATTGTCTCGCTTGTGTAAGAAGGGCCAATTTTATTTTCTTCTTTAATTAACCTCCTGTTTTCATGTCAAGCTGCATATGTCCCACTGTTTCCTATTGAGTATTACTTCTGCCTATTTTTGTGCCAAGCTGTCCCTTATTTAGGAGTTTTTCAGTCCCTAATTCAGACATGGCGGACTCTAACACATGATCTTATGACCAAACTACGTTGGCTCCCCAAAGAATATTGTCCCTCCTGTTTTCATGACAAGCTGCATATGTCCCACTATGCTGTTACCTTTTGAGCATTCTTTTGAAAGCATTTCCTTTGCAATGCTGTAAATCTATTCATCCCCGAGGTAAAAAGAACTGAACTCCCAGTACTCTGATCCCCTGAATGGTGGAATTAAGTTACTCCCATTGGAAATCCCCTGCCCAGCCCTCCACCAGTGTAATTTGATACTGAACTTCATCAATCTGATTTAAAGGGACACTTTCATTCTTTTCTTACTATTTTCTGAATTCCTGCTGCAAGACATGAGTTTCTATTCTTCCTAAAACAGCTGTGCACAAATTTTGGTTTTATTAATTATTTTTAAGTCAATGGAAGCAAACTGATGTCTAGCACTTTTTTAGGCATTTTGTTGATGTGTGTGGACATTAAGAATAATTTAAGCAAAGGTCAAGTATGAAAATTGTCACTCATCACATGTTTATCTAACTTATTTTTAAGCTAATATGCAAGTGTCCAACAATCACATGACTTTTGCATTGTAGATTAGTGCCAGACTTAGTGTCTTGTTTTGTTTTTAAGAAATAAACATTTTGTGGTTTTTGGTTTTGTTGCATAAGTGTGTGAGTCACGAGCATAGTGTGTTCCTTCAAAACTTTGGTTGTTTGGCAGAAAGTAGGTTGTGGCTCAGCATCTAGTGCTGATATCAGACTAAAAATTGCAGCTGGGAAAGTGTTTACAACAGGATTTGTTTAGTCATCTTTATTCTTCTAGTTCTCAGTACTTCTTTGTTGGATAAACTGGCTTTGACATTGATATAGGCTGCGTTTTCGTCAAATTAGATTTTGCTTAATTATTCTGTTGCTTTCCAAAGTTAGGGAACAAATATTCATGCCTGTTCTTAATGTTGGTATCGATTTAGTATTACTCCTCATACGGAAGCCTTTTGTCTTTAATTTTCTAGAGAAATATTTTTTAAAACCTAATGCTGTAAATTTAATTTACATTACTTTTTTACTTCAGCACTCAGACATGTAACCAGGAGCCAAAATGAGAGGTTTCAGAAAAGAAATAGCAGAGCAAAAATTTTAATTGTATGTGAATTAATTTATGCCATAAATAACGCTTTCTAAAACTCCAGCTTCATGATTCAACATTGCTGAGTAAGTTAACTTAGTGATGTAAATTACAGTAATATAATAGCAATTCCTGGCCCTAATTCAGTGGTGATTTAAATGACTGTGGTGTGTTTGGTGTAAATGGTAATGATAACATACACTAGTATGGGCATCCTGTCAGCATGAAGGACAAGTGTAATTAATGCTGTACTGGGTTAGTTTGTGTGTGTCATTTATAAGGGAATCCGAAATTTATAAGGGGACCTAAATTTCAACTTGGCCAGCTGAGCACATGTGAAAGCATCTACTGCATTGTCTGCAGTAGATCCTCAGAACCTATTAGCTAACATCTACCATTACTATTGTACCAAGTTGAACAAATCCAGCAATAGCAAGCTTCCTTATCTCACTCCTATGGAAAAGAATGTCTCCAACCTGCCAACTAAATTTCAAATAAGAAACTGCATAAGAATAAGGCTATTCTTGCTGAGAAATGGTGTGTAGGCAATAGATACCTGGTACAGTTTATGAAAACAGTGATGAAATATAAACAACCAGATTAGGACCTGCTTTCTATGTTTTGGGGAAAATACATCTTTAGAAGAGAAAAAGATATGCACAGTTTCCATCCACAAGTGCTAGGACTGAGGTTTTGGGTAGTAAACATTTTGTGACTCCAAGTATATTTGAGAGCAGTTGAATGGTGTATTTGTGCTTTTACCCACTTGTCTTTTAGGGTTTCCACCATGATGGACTGTGGAAATAAAATTGCTTTTTATTTAAGGAGTACTACTATAAATATTTAAGGAATACAGTGGGTTAATCTTTATGAACTATATAGATCAGATGAAACTGTTTTTATGTTTATCCTCTGACTTACATTTACCTTTTGAGAAATGTATAATTTAATGGAATAGACGCTGCCTCTGTGCATTTCACTGAGATCAAAACACAAAGCTACAAGTTTTATAATCTGCCTTAGGCACTGAACCATACATTTATATCCACATAATGGCCTTTTTCTTTTGGTACTGTGACAGGTGTGATAGTTGAGTTGCTCCACATCTCTGTTGTTAGACACACTGATTTCAGTTTTTTCTCCTTTTTAATTCCTGCTTCAGTTGTGCTTGTGTCACATGGGTTTGTTTCTCTAAGGTTAGCAGTGAATTTTGGGTTCATGAGAATCTAAGTATGACCAAGGGGAAATTCATAACAGAACTTATTCATTTTGCCAGGTTCTCAGTGAGATCTGTTTGCAGTTTGGGTTCTCACAGACACAATTCCAAGGAAACCTCAAGGTGTACAAATCTGCCAAGATGGGCTGACCAAAATCTGTTTGTTTCACACAGTTCTAGTACCAGCGTAACCTTGGTCTTAAACCCTTAGAGGAAAGTTAATGGTGTCTGTGACAGTATTTTTCTTGCCCTGGGAAGGAGCCCTGCCTGATTTATTGAACAACGTGATTCCTTGCCTCATTGGCTTGTACATTCTGTAAGACGTCGTGAAATTCTGGCTTCATTGAAATCAATGGCAAAACCCCCATTGACTTCAGTGTGGCCAGGATTTCCACCCAGTGGTCTAATGCTGAAAGCAATCTAGTGCTGTCTATCAAGTAGTTCCATTCTATAGATTTTGTTCTGCCCCCCTTTTTTTTTTAAGAACAAGAACATAATGCAATACATATTTGTTAAAAAGATGTAAAAAGAACATTAAAATGACAAAGTAAACACTTTAGATATGGCAAAGGTAATTATCCTTGAGAACAACCTTATCTAGGCTCCCATTTGCTTAGTGGGAGTTGTGCTGGGCCCTAAAATAATCTAACTGCCGATCTGCTTTAGCTTGCTCTTTTTCTCCCTTTTTGGTTTTCCTTTTTTTCCACCAATGACTCTTCATTTAGATTAGTACCTCTATTTTTCTGTGTATTCATATTCCTTAATATTCAGGAGCAGGGTATCTTCTGCATTTTCTGGACTATGATGCCTAGAATGCCTGTTAGAGCCTGAATCCCCATTGGACTTTCTGTCCTGGTTTTCTATGCTCCAGTTTGTACATGAAGCAAATGTACATTTGTGGTCTCTTTTATTTTCTTTAAATGTCTGACCCTGTCTATAGCTAATTCTGGGGGGGAAAAAAGGCATTTAAAAAGAAAAAATAGTATCTATGATAACTCTAAATACATAAAAACTATGGTGTTCTTATTTGTTTTAAAAAATAAAAAGGAAAAGAGAAAAAGAAGCAAGCAAGCCACAATTTCTCTGAGAATTGGCAATAATTGACCTGGAATAGTTTCAGACTTGCCACAGACTTGACTGGTTAAAGAGAAAATTAAAGCATAAAAAGCTAATAAGTAACTGGGAAGCAATTAGGCTATTCCAATCAACAAGACACAGGCCACTTCAGGAGAGGCACAGACAGAACTGCATGAATGTAAGACAAAAGGCAGACTTTTTTTTAAGATGGAAAAAAGACATCTCAGTTGAGGACTCATTAGAGCAGGAAAATCCGAGAGAAAGATGGAGCAGTTCAGGATGATCAGTTATTTAATAGCCAACACTTCAGTTTCCTTTTCCTACATGATCCTAGTGCTTTTCACCATTGCTACTGATAGAGCTTAACCAATGGTAGTGGTGGTGGGAAAGTTTTTTGGCAAAAAAAACCTTGCATAGACGAAATAATTGGGAAGGGCTTCTTTTCAAGTGATAAATATTGCATTTCTGTTTTTATTATGCAATTACTTTCGCTATTATTTTGCGCAGACAATTAAGGCCCATTTTCCCACAGACATTTTACAAATGCTTTTTTGGGAAATGTGTCTGATAACTATCTCAAGTGTCTAAATTAAGCTTTTGAGTTTCAACACTGCTGAAATATAACAACACCCCCCACCCCCTGCCCGGATGTTTTGACCAGTGTTAAAACAATACCTTTTATCCCAAGAATCAGAGTTTGGTACCTGTTGTATGTTACAGAATGGACTCTAACCTAATGTTTCCTGTGAGATTTCATCACTCTAAAAGGTTCTGTCCCAAAAGCCATTCAGGAAGTGAAAACAATAGCTCTTATCACAGGCTGTGGTCTACTTTTTAACAGTTTTCTATATACAGTAGCTGGTTCAGTCGCTGCTAATTTTTGCTGATCCATGGTGTACTAAGTGTATTGCTTATATAAAAGTTTGACCGATTGTTTTTCCTTTTCATGTCCCTGCCATTTGCAAAGGATTGCTGAGGCTCTTTTTGTCTATTAAAATACTCAAATGCAGATCTGCCTCCCTTAGAAAGTGGTGAAATATACATTTTCTTAGTTTGTTTTATTTCCTTGAATACTGTTTTAGTTCAGTGTACACATGAATTAAAAAACAAACCATTAGTTTAATTTTAAAACTTTTTGAGTTTAATCATTAGTTATACATAATTGTAGTTGGCAGTAAAGTCAACATTTAATTATATAAATAAAGAAATATCACTTACTGATCCTCCTTAAACACCCCCCTCCAAAAGCCTTAAACATGCTTCAATTCTTACTGTGTGCTTTTGACATGTTGTTGCAGCTCAAATTCATAATAAAATGTGTTCAAGGCAGATTTATAAAACTATGTATAGTTGGGGTTTATAAAGCTATGTATAGTTGAGCACTAAACATGTTTCAATTGCCTTAAAAAGGTAAATAATATAATTTGTAGTATTCCCTATGTATTCCTTATACACAGGGAAATGCACTGAACACTGCATACTCTGAAAAAACATGGAATATTCCGATTAGACAAGCTTTTAGTGGTCTGAGAGGCTGCATCTCTGCCTATTCACTGCTTGAGCAGTCAAGTACATATGTGATATGATAGGAGTCACTAGACTTGAATGGCTGCTGGCAGATTGAACTCAGTATGGGGAAGAAGGGTTAGTCTTCACCTTGGTTTCCCTCATTCTTCCAATAGAGCTCAAATTTGTGAATCTTCGGGGTATTCTGCAAAGAAAGCCTTTCCATTTACCAAGGCCTATGCCTGGAGTGGTGGCTGGGCCAAATTCAGAAGCTGATCAATGGCTATATCTACACTAGGGATTTCTGCTAACACAGCTGTGTTGGGATATTAGATGGAGTACAAGAAGAAAAAAATACTGATTTTGGGCAATGAGTATGGAGCAGTATTTAGCTAGAAAAAATGTGGTCACAGGTTAATTCATGATGTAGTCTCACTGCTTGTTGATATTTTAAATGGCTATGTTTAACTCTTTTAAATACTCTTTTTCCTGATTTTCAACAGTATATTGTAATGAATGTTATGGTGCAGTTTCCTTAAAAGCAGTTACTGTATAGTTAACCAAACTATTATAGTGCATAGCTGCTTTGCTTCTATATGGTTAACTCAGGTTTCAGAGTAACAGCTGTGAAAGAAAAGGAGTACTTGTGGCACCTTAGAGACTAACCAATTTATTTGAGCATGAGCTTTCGTGAGCTACAGCGAAGTGAGCTGTAGCTCACAAAAGCTCATGCTCAAATAAATTGGTTAGTCTCTATGGTTAACTCAGTACACTTACATAGATCCTTTATATTCAAAGTGCTTTACAATCATTATCGGATTGTCTCACAGCCTTTTGAGGTAGTTATAGATGATACACCCATTTTGCAAATAATGAATTAAAACAAAGAGGTTATGTGACTTGCTCAAGGCCAGAGTGTGGAGCTTCTGTCTGAGTTCTAGTTAAAAAATTGGAAGACCCTATTACCCGGTCCTGGTTTCAAAGTACTAGACCATGACTTTTTTTCTTAATGGATGGTTGTATTTATTCTAATTTCCAGGTTGCTAAAATGTCCTGTATCTCCCTTGGGAGCTCTATGACCATTTAAGTAGAAGTGCAAAGAGCCATTATTATTCAGTTGCCACTGTGACACTTACAGGTCTATGTGTGCCTGAATCACCCCCAACTTAAGTGTGGGAGTTGAGTTTCACACAAAATATTCACACATTAAAAATACAAAATACGAATCGTATGATTATAATCTGTCAAACCAATGAAACAACCACCCCCAAATAAAATAGGAGAGTCACCTCATCATAGGTGAGATATGACCAAGTGGAAAAAGCTTGCCCTTAGGCTCTTCTGTAGAAGAAAGCTGTCTTTTCAAAAGTTCATCCTGTTCCCCGGTGATGGGCAAAGGATGGATTATCTACTCCAATAATAGTATCTTATAGTTGCATTGCAATTTGAGAGAAATGTTTGAACCATAAGCATCCCACACTGTGTGGAATTTCTCTGAAGCATGTTGACGTTTCAGTGTTATGTATTCCATTGAGAGACTCTACTTGAGATATACTTCTTTTAAGAAGTATGGTTTGCAAACTCTTTTTTTCAAAGAAGTTTCTGAAGTATTTTGGTTATTTACCTTAAATAGATATTTATATGATAGATCCTAATTTTAGAGAAGTCCTATTTTTATCAGGTACGTTTTCCCACTTAAATAATTGGGGTGTTGCAACATTAATGTTAGGAATACACTTTGAATACAGAGTTAAAAAACAAAGTAATCTATAAAGAAAAAAAGTCGTGCTTATTGTTTAATGGATTGAAATAACCTATTGGGAAATGTCAGAAAGTTAAGGGTAAGAGGACATTCATGTGTAAAATGAAATATATATATATATTTAGCGCCATGGTGTGTGTTTGCACAATGTGCTTAATTTGGTATCCATTGAATCAACTTTAACTCAATTCATTAAAAATTAGAAAATTGTTGAAGTGCAATGCAGCTAGGGTGACCAGGTGTCCCGATTTTATCGGGACACTTCCAATTTTTTGGAGCTTTTTCTTACATAGGCACCTATTATCCCCCACCCCCGTCCCGATTTTTCACACTTGCTATCAGGTCACCCTACATGCAGCATTTTATGGAGATGTAATTTTAGCAAATATACATCGTGTTTAACCCTATTACTGTAATAAATGTTTATAAAGAATTATATTGTTTTGAGTATGGGATTTCACTTCCCTAGAAATCTGGCTGCAAACACATGAGCTTATATTTGTGGAACATCTGTAAGTTCTTCTATTAGTAGTTAGTAGCATTTTTCCCTATTTAGAATACCTATTACTAGCATTTTTACTCAAATGTAATGTGGTTAAAGGGAAAATCTCTTTTTAAGATAACTTTGTTAGAATTTGAATGAAATATAATTTCTTTACAAAAAAAATTGGAATGGGCTCAAGTCTTTTCCGGGAAGAATTAATATTATGTTTTGACACTAGCAAATGTACTTTCCTTTTTGGAAATCCACTACTTTGTTAATGCAAAGTAATTCAGGGTTGGAATTGGTGATTCCTTCCAAGGAAGACTTACAGTGGAAGTGGAAGGTAATGTTGGTAATTCAGTCAAAAGGATGGCGCTTTCTGAGTCTGTACTGTAGCAGTATTCCATTGTGGTATCAAGGGAATAGTTCTGAGACATAAAGTAATCGTTACAAATCCCATACCAGAAAGATAAGTATTAGTACTTGTGTTCTGACTAAATTGAAAAATTGCGTTTTGCCTACCTGACATTTTTATATTACTTCCAAATAGATAAGAGTTCCTTCATTTTTCTCTGTTGTTAATATTGGTTGGCACTGCTAGACATGGGTGAAGTGCATTTTGTAAACTATAAGTGGTTCGTAAAATTTGAGGTCTTTGGTGATCCTTGGATGAAATGCATTTTATACTTTAAATATTTTAGAGTGAAATCTTGGCTCCATAGAAGTCAATGGCAAACCTACCATTAACTTCAGTGGAACCAGGATTTCAGCTTGAATGTGTCTGTTTTCAAGCCTGGTCTACAGGAGGAATTTATATTGATATAGGTTTGTCACTCGGGTGTGAAAAATCCATGCTCCTGGGAAACGTAGCTATATTGACCTAACCCATAGTGTAGACAGTGCTAGGTTGCCTTTTGGGGAGGTAGATTACCTATGCCGATTGGAGAAGCCCTGCTGTTGGCATAGGCAATGTCTCTACACTGAAGCACTACAGCAGTACAGCTGTGCTGCTATAGTGTTTTAAGTATAAACATACCACTATTTTCACCTAATGCAAAAATCCACAGATTAGAGTTGTCTTTATTCCTCTGCTGTCATAAGTTTTATTCCTAATTGGCCCTTCCTTTAAGGGATATCCTTTCATTTTCAGTATATTTTTCTGACAAATATTTAATTTTCAAAAATGAAAAGTCTCCTTTTATAAAATAGGGCACTTAAGCACAAATTCACTTGAGTGGGGTAAAGTCTTATGTTCCCTATCTCTCCATTTCAAAATTGCAGGGACATGAACAAAGTGTCTCATTGACTTAAGCACATTTGAAAATAGGATATAGGCTCATAAGTCACTTGAAGGTTTCTCCCAAAGTAGATTTTTGATGCTCTTGCATTAAGCTAATTAATCTTCATAATTTTCCATCAATGTATGTAATATCTTTTTGTTACGTTTTACTTATATTTATACACAGCAGCATTAAGAGTAGACTTCAGATATTTAAAGTAGGTTTGTAATTCATAAACACAAATTTCTCTTGTGGCTTTAGCATATTGTTTTTGAGTCTCATTCACTAGGTGTGTAGGTCTGGTAGTTTGCTCTAGAGTCATTCTTAAGGTGAGAGATTCACAAGTTGGTTCATTTGAACAAGAAAGGAATTTTAGGTCCTTGGCTATTTTGCTGATGGGTTTCAGTTAATAAGATACATTGCTGGGGTGGCTTACTTGAAAGAAGCACAGATTTTTCTGTGATGCTTATGGTATGTTTTAAATTAACATTTTCAAGGACTGATTGTTTTTGAATCTGTTGAAAAGTGTTTAGGCCAAATTCTTTCTTGTAAATATTTAATGGAAAATTGCATCTATTTCAATCAGCTGCAGCTTGAAAAAAATCGTACTAAAATTCACTTTTTGCCAAGTGAGAGCTAAGACATATATTTCCAAATAGTATTTTAAATTATGGTATGTAAATATTGGCCCTTTTTGTATTTCAGAATGGAATTTTAAAAGTGTATCTTCTTTTGTTTTGCTATATAATTTGATTACCAAAAGAAAGGTATAGACTAGACTACATGAATATCAAAGAATATTTTTATTCTATATTAGTAATGGGTGAATTGGTTCCAATAAAATATGCAAAAAGTGATCCTTTCTTTCCTCTTCCTCAGAACACAGATGTTCTGTTTTTAGACCCAAACCCGGCTTAACGTGAAATGTTTGTAAAGTGGCCTTTCTCTCTTCCTCCCTCCCCCGCCTCCCCATTTGCATCTTCTGGCTGGGACTTCTGAAATATCATGAAAAATGGTGCTGTTATGATATATTTCCAGATGTTCTAGGTTGTGTTGGGAGTCTGTGCCCATTAAACCAAAGTTGTGGAGGGAGAATCAAGGCTATTGGTCTTGCCCTTGAAGATAGGAGGAAGCTAGTTCTTCCATTCAGTCTGTAGAGGAAAGAGGTTGTGCAGGAAGGATTCGATACTAGCAAGGCCTTTTAGGGAAAGAGTGGTTGGGGGAGTGTCACGGGATCCCACCCAAGTTTGGATAATTTTAAACATGAATCATATATGTCTGAACTATTAGATGCTGATTGAAACAGACCCTAAACCTTTGGAGCTTCACCTACTACTAGTCAGGTTTCCTACTAAAGTTAAGGCTTTTTCACATTCAAATATGACTGCTCAAGTGTCAGAATAAAAACATATGAACAATAATATGTATCATACTAACATCGCCATCAATGGTACAGCAAGATGAGAGGGAGAGATTCATTTATTTGGACATTTATGACCTGATGTGCAGACAGCTAAAAAAAAAAATTGAAGTTATTTGCCCTAGTATGCTATTTGTAGTTTTGTTTTATTTTGGAGTTTGGTACATTTGGTTATACTGGATAATCTGGATGCTGCCATTCACTTTCGCACCTTTTTTATTGTTAATATCCAGTCACTTGTTTGGTTGCCTTTATGTGGAATTATTCCATTTGCTTTTTATTTTCTTGCCTTGAGAGTTAAAAATGGAAATATCCTGGTTAATGTCATATTCAGGGCAAAAAAAAAATTATCGTAAAGAAGCTGTGAAATTTTAGGAAGATATTGTAAGGCGAGAGAGACCTCATCTTTTATTACCGTAGTTGAGTCATAGTTTGGCATAGTTTAGAAATAGCTCAGTAGTGGTGCGTGTGGACCCCCCAATACAGATACTTTAAAATTTAATTCCTCTTCCTATTCACGTCTGCTCCTTTAAAAAAAAAAAAAAAAAGAAAGAAAGAAAGAAAAAAAGAGAGAAAAAGAAAAAAGGGGGTCGGGCCTGAAGGTTCAACTGTAAAAATCTTTTGTTTTCACAGAGGGTGATGAAATTGGCACTCTTTCCTTTTTCAAAACAGTAATTTTATGAAATGTAAATAATTTCAGTTCTTTGTATACTTACTTCTAGTTCCTGTTTTTTATGGAAAAGTTGGCATGTCTAAAAGTATTGTTCAGTGTAATTCCTGAGCATGTGAATAGCAACTAGGGATCCTTATACAAGAGTATGATTTGTCCCTCTAGTATCAGAATTGGGCCTTCACTGAGTCCTCACAGAGATCCAAGCGTTCTATTCCGAAGGTGTAATGGTAATCTTGATTAATATGATTAGAGCCTTAGGAGGCAAGCAACTGAAGCTGCAGTTTGTTTCAAAGGGGTGTGCAATGCAAATCAAGTTTTATTATAAGTACTCTGTCTATTATCTTTGTAGCCACTTCATAGATCAGGTGGCAATTGATTTCCATTATATATTTTGCTTTCCCTCCCCCTCACTGTCACCTTAAATCCATAAGAAAGGAAATATTTGAAAAAGTATTCTAACTTTAGCCAAAAACGGAAACAGAGGAGAGAGATGAAATTATACTTATTGCATTCACCTACTTTTGCTCTGTCACACAGGAACGAAGTTTGGTTGATAAAGCTGATTTTAAAAGTTAAGATTTTAAATCGGAGTGCTACTATGGTTCTGCTTTGTCAAGCTTAAAATAGGATGTTGATTCATTACTGGAGACACAAGATTTCTAAAATCTCTTTCCTTTGTGAAGTTGGACCTCAAAATGAGTGCCAATTGTAGGCAATATCAGTTGAAAGAGAAGAATTTTTCCACTAAAATTGAAGTTAATCAGGCAAATATTAAAAGTGGTTGTCACCATAGTTAAAATATTATTCTAGCTCTAACCCCCACCCCAACTTTAGCTTCAGGATGCAGAGCTGTTAGATTTATCCAATACATTGACTTTTAAATGTTATTTGATGTGAGGAAAGGGGATCCCTCCTGCACCCCCAAGTCTCCTTCTCTTTCCTGCAAACCACCTAAGATAGTCACCTCTTGTGGATCTTAGGATGTCTGCAGGAAGGTGTACACTGGTGGGTTGGAGAGCCCCCGGCATTTGGGGGGACATCAACGGAGGGGGAAGCAGAGTGGTTGCACCCCTTCTACAGATGTTTAGCATGGGAATGGAATCTTTGGGCCTCATTTATACATTGTAACAAAGCAAAAAAGGACACAAGCCCAATATAATTTTTTGTTTTGAGCTAGTCATGTCTGGCGTCTGCTCCCTGACTGCCAAGACGTGTACCAGGGCCACAGCTGGTTTCAGAGCATGGCCCTCCTTCTATGCCACCTCAGGATTGCCTTGCCACTGAGACCCAGCTGTAAACCTCCAGAAGACCTGGCAGCCTTATGTGCCTGGTTTTCATTACTTTGCTTGCAGATACATGACACTCCTCACCTGACATGTTGCTTTGTCCTGAAACTGGGGATACAGTAAAATCAGCTATTCAGAATGCCAGACTCTGATTTTCCATCTGGATCCCATAAAAGTCCTGTATTCAATTTGAATGGCATCATTCAATTGCTTGAATTCCCTGTGTCCCTAGACCTAGTTGGGCTGCAGTTGTTGGTGCCCCAATCCTGAATAAGTGGAAACCAAAGACATGTGCAGGTAGCCATGATATTGTTGGGTCCTTTCTTAAAACTGCCACTGGCAACTAGTTTCCCAGTCCATGGGGTTGCAGACATCCTGACAGATGGCAACACAGTTTATGTGCCCAAGTGATAAATGAAATCATGTAGTTGTTTGATGAATTTCTTTATCTTTATTAACATGCTTCAGAAAACTCTTCTGGGCCCTACTATATTTCATTAGTTATTGTTTAAAATGATTTCCATATTCAGACTATTATTTTTCTGGCATCCAAATGCTTTATAATATCGAAGTAGTGGTTTTGTGTTTGTGATAATGAACATTATTTATTTTAACCAAGAACAAGAGTAACATCTTTCTTTCTGTCTTTCTACTTCTGCCTACTAAATGGCTATGGGGAAGTAAGTCAGCTTTTAAAAAATCTGCTGTTAACTTTCTGCCTTACGATGTTCATGGCACTGCCAAGACTAATCCCAGAAAAGCTTGCAGTGAGCATTTTATGATCCTCCTATCCATGCTGCAGTGAACTAATCTGGCTTTAATATATTGTCAGATAAATTAGACACACTGAAGTTCTTGCAGTTTCTTATGGGTGTTTTTTTTAATGCTTCCCATCCACCAATTGGTCATCAAACTCTCTTCTCATTTAATGATTCTGCCCTCACTATTTCATACATTAATATTGTTAAGCCAAATAAGACACAAGAGAGGGGAAAATGTTCTGTTTTTTTCAAGATTTTTAAAGTATACAGAATGGTTTTAAGAGAATGGTAAGAATCTGTCACATTAAATTCTTTTCTAAATTTTATGAAGGCTTATATGCGTATTTGAATATCTTAAGAGAACATAGAGTTGTAATTCTGCCTGTGGAGTTCATGTTTAATTTCTAGACTAAAAGGCTGGAAATTTGTGGCTTAGTCCTTAGATTCTATGCATTTTTGTTTTTTATGGTAACACTGAAGTCTGAATAAGTCTGCACTTGGATTTTTGACTAAAATTGCTCACCCAGCAACAGTGGGAGCACTAATGTAGACAGGTCTGCATAAAACAGTGCTTAAAAGCCAGAAGCAGCAGGTGCTGGGCATTGCACTTGCATCATCCTTGCCATCCCAGGAGCTGAACCTGGAGGTAGCAATGGTGGGAAATATAGCCAAAAGTTCAAACTGTAAAGAGGGCTTTCATGTGAAAATCTTGTGAGCCTGTTACTTTTTAGAAAAACCTTGATTTCTGATCTGTAGTCCTTGCACAAAATTTCCACTGGCTGTAGGGTTTAATCCTTTGGCTTTTAAAGTCTGAGTAAATTACTTTGGTTTTATCTCTCTAAAATAGGGAGGAAGAATAAACTAGACCAATTTATATGGCGGATTTACTAGTGTGAAAATGTTTGGTTTTTTTTTAAATTAAGCTGGTAGTACTCTGCACTTTTACATATAAAATTTGTATTTTTGTTTTGCTACAACTGTGTGTATTAAAGTATTGTGAAGGGTATTTGTTGACAGTAAACTAACGTATTTTAAACTTTTAAATAGGTGTCTCAATGCATGTACCTACTGCAAAACCAAGCATGCCAGAGGAGACCTAGCAAGTTATCCAGTTGAAGAACTAGTGGACAGAGCCAAACAGTCTTTTCAAGGTAAGGTTATTCAAGTTACCTAAATCAACTTTAAGATTACAAGATCTTACTCCCACAGGTAATTTCCTTTTTATAAGATAGACTTGGTGGTAGGTTAATGTATTATTTGTATTACAAAGATGTTGAAAGTGTGCTTGCTGGTGCCCGCTGTAGTTAATTCCTGCATTCATTACATTATGCACCAGTACTTTCAGGAGTTAGTATTTCCACAGAAATATTTCATTGGTCTTAGGCCTGGTCTACACTCAGGGTGAGCAAAGTCGGTCTAAGCTACGCAACTTCAGCTATGAAAATAGCGTAGCTGAAGTTGACATGCTTAGAGCTACTTACCACGGTGTGTTCACTGCAGTAGGTCGACTGCTGCTGCTCCCCCATCGATTCCGCCTACGCTTCTCGCTCCAGTGGAGTACTGGAGTCGATGGGAGAGCGCTCGGCAGTCGATTTATTGCTTCTTCACTAGATGGGATAAATTGATTCCCTCCCTCCCTCCCCCCGCTGGATCGATCGCTGCGGAGGTAAGTGTAGACGTGCCCTTTATCTTGTTTATATAAAGGTCCATCTCAAGGTTTATTGAGGATGATGATTTGAATTTTTTTTTATTTATTTTTTTTTGCCCTTCTTAAAAATAGGAGGGAAGAAAGTTTTCTGATTTCAGATCCTTTTGTGTGACACAGAATAAAAATTGCTTGTGTTTTAAAAGTAATTTTAGAGGCTCTTAATCCTTCACTTTATGTATTGTAAAGTAATAAGAACAATTATTTTCCATAGAATGTATGCTTACAGTAAAAGCAAATTTAATTAAAACCTCATTAGAGTTCTTATGATGCTGTGTTTTTAGGATGTATTGCTGTTCTAAAAATGGGTCTTTTGGAGTTCCTCTAGGATGTTTCTGACTGTGATGCTGGGTTTAAGGATTCATTTTGAAGCAATTAAGATCCACAGTATCTCTTACGAGGAGCTATTATATGCTTAAAATCTAAATGGAAAAATTGTAATGACATCTTTTGATTTATTATTGGAAAACCCCCTAAGCTTATTTTTACCAGCTTCGGTTAAAACTTCCCCAAGGTACAAACTATTTTACCTTTTGCCCTTGGACTTCATTGCTGCCACCACCAAGCGTCTAACAAATATATAACAGGGAAAGAGCCCACTTGGAAACATCTTTCCCCCCAAAATCCTCCCAAACTCTACACCCCCTTTCCTGGGGAAGGCTTGATAAAAATCCTCACCAATTTGCATAGGTGAACACGAACGCAAACCCTTGGATCTTAAGAACGATGAAAAAGCAATCAGGTTCTTAAAAGAAGAATTTTAATAGAAGAAAAAGTAAAATAATCACCTCTGTAAAATCAGGATGGTAAATACCTTACAGAGTAATCAGATTCAAAACATAGAGAATCCCTCTAGGCAAAACCTTAAGTTACAAAAAGACACAAAAACAGGAATATACATCCCATTCAGCACAGCTTATTTTATCAGCCATTTAAACAAAACAGAATCTAATGCATATCTAGCTAGATTACTTACTAAGTTCTAAGACTCCATTCCTTTTCTGTTCCTGGCAAAAGCAGCACACAGACAGAGAGAGCCTTTGCCCCCCACCCCCACCCCCAGCTTTGAAAGTATCTTGTCTCCTCATTGGTCATTTTGGTCAGGTGCCAGCGAGGTTATCCTAGCTTCTTAATCCTTTACAGGTGAAAAGGTTTTTCCTCTGGCCAGGAGGGATTTTAAAGGTGTTTACCGTTCCCTTTATATTTATGACACATTGTGTTACGGTTGGGTACAGACTCACCACTGAGTCCGTGTCCCAGGGGTAAGGGGGAGCTGCACAGTGATCTCTCACCTCTGTGCAGCCAGTGGCTTGTGCTCCCTAATGCCATGCTGGAGCCCCTACATTTATCTGACAAATAAAAATTGCAAAATTTAAAAATATGGTGAATAGAATTATTTTTGGCACAGAATGCCTTCCTGAGAAACATTACCAAACAAAGTATCTATCCAAGATTCTAAATGCTCTTTATATATATTAAATGTAATGCTCTTGTGAGCTAAACAACCTCCTCCTTCAAATCCTCCACAAAGCCTATCAGTAATTCACTACAAGATTTTCTCCCTTTCGTGAAGCATGTGCTATCAACTGCTAGATTTTTTTCCCCCCCATGACTGAACTGGATTGTAAATTCCTGGAGGCAGGAATCCAGTCATATTTTAGAATTGCCTTTTTAATAGATCTATATGGTATAAATGTATAGAGTAACAGTTCTCAGACTTCATTGGTTCATGTATCACTACTTGAAAAAAATCATTGCGAAGTAAATTGATGGCTCATCAAGCTCACTTGCCTCTGGAACCCCCTGTAGAGTCTGCAGTCATTCAGTGATGTTGTGTTAACTAATGTAATGCGGATACCATCACAGGATATTGCAAGAGTTAAGTTCAGTTGCTATTTTTATCTCTTTAGTGCTAGTTGGTGGAATAAATCATGCAGCATCAAGTATAGCTCATTACATTAAGAGAGAGAATAATTTATAACAGTGTTGTCAATCTTATGTCTATCACTATATATTCTCAGTCATGTGTATTAAAAACAGTCTTTTCAAGGGGAGGAGACCTTATCCCCAGTTACACTGTTTGTCTCCAGTTGGAAGTATGTGTTTGTGAAGGTTACAAGTTTTCATCAACAATGAAGTATGAAATTGCAGTTCAGGATAATGTGTTTTAATCTTGATAAATAATTTAGATGATACAGGAATAACCATTGTTTGACATGCTTTTCATCAATGTATATGCAATAAACATTTTAAATAGGAATATATATGACATTATTTATTATTAATATTGTGGTATCTATATCAAATATCCATTTTGAAATTTTATCTAATTTGAAACAACATTGAATAAGTGAATGTGACAAATGAAAAATGTGGTAATGAAGATAACAGCACACTTTTACTGAGGTTAGCTATTTAGATTATCTGGATTTTTTGTCAGTTTGGTGTGGATGATTTTGTCAGGCAAATGCAACTATAGAAGTAGGAGAAGTTAGATTGAAAGAGGGTAATGTTAATATCATATTGAAGCAATTATACTTGTGATTATGCTCTCTTAAAACATTCTTAGTTCTTATGGAAAGCTTGCTCTTATTTGGTTTTGAATTTTTTTGAAGGATAGTGCTAGGTAGCTCACAGCAGGCATGTTCTCAGAGTTGTATTAACAGTTGGCATTACTTCATTACCAGTATTAGAGTGAATTGGGAACGAAGCAAGTAATGAGATGTAATATTCGCAAAAAGAAAAGGAGGACTTGTGGCACCTTAGAGACTAACCAATTTATTAGAGCATAAGCTTTCGTGAGCTACAGCTCACTTCCTCAGATGCATATCGTGGAAACTGCAGCAGGCTTTATATATACACAGAGAATATGAAACAATACCTATTCCCACCCCACTGTCCTGCTGGTAATAGCTTATCTAAAGTGATCATCAGGTGGGCCATTTCCAGCACAAATCCAGGTTTTCTCACCCTCCACCCCCCCACACAAATTCACTCTCCTGCTGGTGATAGCCCATCCAAAGTGACAACTCTTTACACAATGTGCATGACAATCAAGCTGGGCTATTTCCTGCACAAATCCAGGTTTTCTCACATCCCCCCACCCCCATGCACACACAAACTCACTCTCCTGCTGGTAATAGCTCATCCAAACTGACCACTCTTCAAGTTAAAATCCAAGTTAAACCAGAACATCTGGGGGGGGGGGGTAGGAAAAAACAAGAGGAAACAGGCTACCTTGCATAATGACTTAGCCACTCCAAGTCTCTATTTAAGCCTAAATTAATAGTATCCAATTTGCACCACACCACACGATCCATCGTCTACAGCCAAGCTCTGCGATACAACCGCATTTGCTCCAACCCCTCAGACAGAGACAAACACCTACAAGATCTCTGTCAAGCTTTCTTACAACTACAATACCCACCTGCAGAAGTAAAGAAACAGATTGATAGAGCCAGAAGAGTTCCCAGAAGTTACCTACTACAGGACAGGCCTAACAAAGAAAATAACAGAACGCCACTAGCCGTCACCTTCAGCCCCCAACTAAAACCCCTCCAACGCATTATTAAGGATCTACAACCTATCCTAAAGGATGACCCAACACTCTCACAAATCTTGGGAGACAGGCCAGTCCTTGCCTACAGACAGCCCCGCAACCTGAAGCAAATACTCACCAACAACCACATACCACACAACAGAACCACTAACCCAGGAACTTATCCTTGCAACAAAGCCCGTTGCCAATTGTGCCCACATATCTATTCAGGGGACACCATCACAGGGCCTAATAACATCAGCCACACTATCAGAGGCTCGTTCACCTGCACATCCACCAATGTGATATATGCCATCATGTGCCAGCAATGCCCCTCTGCCATGTACATTGGTCAAACTGGACAGTCTCTACGTAAAAGAATAAATGGACACAAATCAGATGTCAAGAATTATAACATTCATAAACCAGTCGGAGAACACTTCAATCTCTCTGGTCACGCGATCACAGACATGAAGGTCGCTATCTTAAAACAAAAAAACTTCAAATCCAGACTCCAGCGAGAAACTGCTGAATTGGAATTCATTTGCAAATTGGATACTATTAATTTAGGCTTAAATAGAGACTTGGAGTGGCTAAGTCATTATGCAAGGTAGCCTGTTTCCTCTTGTTTTTTCCTACCCCCCCCCCCCAGATGTTCTGGTTTAACTTGGATTTTAACTTGAAGAGTGGTCAGTTTGGATGAGCTATTACCAGCAGGAGAGTGAGTTTGTGTGTGTATGGGGGTGGGGGGGATGTGAGAGAACCTGGATTTGTGCAGGAAATAGCCCAGCTTGATTGTCATGCACATTGTGTAAAGAGTTGTCACTTTGGATGGGCTATCACCAGCAGGAGAGTGAATTTGTGTGGCGGGGTGGAGGGTGAGAAAACCTGGATTTGTGCTGGAAATGGCCCACCTGATGATCACTTTAGATAAGCTATTACCAGCAGGACAGTGGGGTGGGAATAGGTATTGTTTCATATTCTCTGTGTATATATAAAGCCTGCTGCAGTTTCCACGATATGCATCTGAGGAAGTGAGCTGTAGCTCACGAAAGCTTATGCTCTAATAAATTGGTTAGTCTCTAAGGTGCCACAAGTCCTCCTTTTCTTTTTGCGAATACAGACTAACACGGCTGTTACTCTGAGAGATGTAATATTGTAACCCTTCAGGATTCATATGTTAAGTAAACAATCATGAAATATGGAATCAAATATACTGTTTGCCACATATTGAGAAGTTACATTATTTTTATATTGTGGAATTATTCATGGGGGAGCTAAAGTATCGTGGAAGAACAACAATAGTATATATTGACTTTCCATAAGTGCACAGTCAAACCATATGAAAGGGAAAAATTAGTATAGCTTACAATTTTTGTTAACCTACAGCTTAATGTCCAATCATTTTCTTATGCTAGAGTGAAAACTGATTATTACAGAACCATAGATACTGGAGATGGGAAGTTCTAATCGTGAACCACATGGGAAGTGCTTATAAAAGTTACATGTAGGGACAGATTGTGACAGGCCCTTACCCTGAGACGGCCCAGATCCTCCTCCTTGTGCTCTAAGGCCTGTCATATATGGAGTCCCTGTGTTGTGGAATGTAGGGTCTACTCTCTTGATGCACTACACAAGGAGGCAGGAGGATGGTCTTGTCCTTTTTGCACCAACCTACACACCTGGCTGTCTGCACCAAGGAGAGTAGGTTGCTGCCTGTACAGTATATCTGCTTGCTAGACTGCTCTGGTTGCTCCCCCTGGGATTTTGTACTTACCCTTAATGTAGTGGAAAAGCTTCAAAATACTAAACAATAGACAAAGCAGCAGTGGAATTGGCATAGATATACACATTATTTTTTCCTGATCAACCCAGTTTGTATTATCTTGATGTTGTATGTTTTGACTCCTAATGGTTAATATGTTTGAAATTGTTTTCTAACTTTGAATTACAGGTTAGTTGTCAAACTTGTGCCCATATTTTGGAGCTGAAATTTCCTCTTTGTTTAAAGAAGTCAGTTGCAAGGTGTTGTAAAAGGAGCAAAATCTGTGAATGTCCAATACTAATTAACAATAATTACTAATTCTGAAAAACCAGCAGCAGGGCTAGAAAAGGTAGGAAAAAATAGGGTTCTAAAACAGTTCATTCTTTAAATATTTCTAAATTTCTTCTGGAAACAAAGGATTTGTCATCCCATATCAGACCATTTGTCTATCAAGTCTAGTTTCATGCAATAACTACAAATTGAGGAGCTTCAGGAGATGGTGAAATCTCTCATAATACATCTAACCATGTGCAATGCTGAATATGCAATGAAAAAAATTTCCAACTCATGCAAACTATCAGTTAACTTGAAGCACAGGATTACTCTCAGCTAAGACTACTGTGACCCAGGGACCACTTTGTGCTAACTAGCAGAGGGCACAGAAGTACATAAGGATTAAAGAGATCCCTTGGGTCTGGTGTCTACATACTGGTCTGTCAAAGAATGGTATGTAATGTCTCTAGTGAAAGCCTGTGTCACACTGGTCATCATAATCATTGTCAGATATATTTGTGGATAATATGTAAGAGGATTGGAAGTTATGTTCTTAAGGCCTTGTAGTTAAAGGCAGGTCTCTCAAAGGTGTGGCATGCCTTGAGACAAACTTCTTCAGACAGGAGGTTGGAGACACTTATCTCCCTAGCCAACCATAGGAGATTGTCTGTGTTACAGTTTAGCATACCAGTCAAGAAGTTTATTAGTATACCAGTCAAGTGCTAATGAAGAACTGGTAGGGAATTCAAAAGAAAACTAACAGGAAGAGATAAACAGCAGGAGGTGGGGCATCCTGTTTTCAGGTGAAGAGCAAAGGTCTGGCCTGATGCACCTGGGCGTGAAAAAGAGATTCACTGGATAAAAGAGATACTTCACTGGGGAAGTAAACCGAGCTCGTTTTGCTTCATGAAAGGCTTGGCTGAAAACTCTGGGAAGAACTTTGAGTAAGATAAACTTCTTTAGAGAGGAAGATAACCTGTTGGTTAAGTTTAGACCATGGGAAGGGTGTTATGGTGGTGTTGTATATGTAACCCTTTGTTTCCAATATTTTGGTTTGCTATCATATTAAGCTCTATTCTTTGTTAAATAAAGAAATATTTGCTTTCCTTATAATCAAATCTAAGTGTTGTGTTAAATGGAGCTGTGTTCTAAGGTGGGCTAGTAAGCTTTATATATTATTGCTTTGGCAACAGTGGGGTCTAGTATTCTGAGAGTGTCCGGTGGATGTGCTCGGGGGTTGGTGTGTGCCTATTGCTTGCCTGCAGAGGGACTGCGGAGCCCGTGGGGACTAAGAGGACATGGTGTGCCAGTGTGTTATGTTCTGAGGCACTCCAGAAGAAGCAATCCCCAAACACAAGGAAATTGAAGCAAGACACGCAGGTAGGTGGTCAGTCAAAACATGTAATAACTATGAACCAGTTAAGTCACAAACAGTCTGAACAAAACATAATAATAGCCCAAATGGCAGCGGGCCCTGAGACACTTCCCACACCTAGTGCTATGTGTACACACATACATAGAGGTACAGACGAGGCTCTCTCATATTATGGGAAGGTGGTAACAAGGTTCCTCACAACCCTGGGTACCTCTGGGAGACCATCACATCTACATAACTGCAATTTTTTATTAATTGTCAATTATTTAGCCCTTCTTAAAATGTAAGTACAACATCAGTTATGCAGCAATAAATGCTATATGTTGGCTACATATATTTTCTTTAGTTTGTTCTAAATGTACCAGCCATTAATTCGAGTACCCCTGTGATGCTGGTAAACCAGATGCCATCTCTCACCAAGTCTGTAGGCATCAGTTGAGCACTGACAAATTCATAGCTGGAAAGGAATGGGAGGGAAAAAATAGCCCAAATAGATGGTTTGATGGGAGCTACCACTTATGTAAACCCTGTTACTCATCTCAGAATTCAGTCAATGTAGATTGGATGTCATGAGATTACTTGTCCGATTAAGACAGTGTTCACATGTTTATCTCCAGATGCTGAGTTGTGGACAAACAGATGGAATGTTCTCTGAGGTGTGCTACTCAGTCCCCAACCCCACTGGTGGTGATAATGTCAGAAGTATCCAACACAGCCCATTTGGCTCAGTTTACAATTGGGATCATTAGGTTTTCCAAGAAAAGAGCTTACACATCAGTGTGTTAGAATTAAGAGCCATCCATCTGGCTCTCCAGATCTTTCTTCCCTCATAAACAAGGGAGTGTGATTCAGGTAGCAATGGACCATTAGACCACTATGTATTATGTGAACAAATGGACAACATGACGGCTGTGTATTATCTGAAGAAACAATGGGGAGCTCACTCATTCGAGTTATGTGCCAAAGTGATCAGACTATGAGATTGGCATATTTTGTACAGTATCTAGCCAGTTGCCCTGCATTTAACAGGGGAAAGCTATGTGCTAGCAGACTATTTCAGCTGGGACAGTTCTCAAATTCACAAGTGGTTCCTGAAGGATTGAGTAGCTCAAGACATCTTTTCCCATTGGTGTTTACCCTGGGTAAACCTGTTTACAATGGAAATCAACAAAAATGTCCCATCTTCTTTTCAAGAGCAGGGATGGCCTGTTAATTCCTGTTGGATCTTTCCTTCTCCATTGGAGAAAGGGCCTGCTTTATTCTTTCCTCCCCTTTCCATTAATTCAGAAAGTGGTAAGAAAATTTGGCAGGACAGGACAAAATTTATTTTGATTTCTCCAGCATGGCTCAGACAGCAATGGTATGTAGACCTTCATTAATTGTCAGATGGATTGCACTTGCGTCTTCCACTGTCAATATTAGATATTTGTCACAGCAACCAGGGAGGATTCTCCAAGAAGACCCACAGTCTCTTCATCTGACAGTGTCAGCCATCAGACTTTAACAAGTCTCGAGCAATCATGTTCTTCCTTGATACAGAATGTACTGTTCAGTTCTAGAAAATTATGAATGAGAAAGTGTTACCAATTAAAATGGACTAGATTTATCACTTGGATGGAAGGAAAATCTAATTCTCTAGCGACAGCTGCTATACTCTGTATTCTGGAGCATTTAATGTACATAAAGTCTGAAGGATAGTCTAATTCTTCTTTAAAAATTCACTCAACTGCTATTTCAGTTTATCACGATTTGGTTGAGGTTAGATCATTATTTGTATATAACTCTGTCAAAAGGTATATGAAGGGGTTATCTAACATATATCCTCCTTTAAAAGTGCCTGTCTCATTTTGGGACCTTAATTTGGTATTATCGATGCTTTTGAGGTCAGCCTTTGAACCCATGGCAGAGTGTTCATTATTTTATATAACTTTTATTTCTTTAACTATTAAATGGTCTTCATCACCACAGCCAGAAGGGTGAGTGACTTCCACATGCTGGTGCCTGACCCACTACTAATTTTCACAAAGATAAAATGGTTCTTAGACTTAATTCCAGGTTTTTTCCAAAAATCATGTGTTTCCCATCAATGAGACATAAAACTGGTAGACTAATTTTCTCAAGCCTCATGCTAGTAAAGTGGAGTCTGTTACATATTTGAGATACTAGAAGAGCTCTTGCTTACTGCTTAGGTAGAACTAAAAATTTTGGGAAGTCATCTAGACTGTTTGTTTCTTATGCTAAGAATCCTATGGGTCACAGTGTGTTCCTCAGACTTTTTCCTCAAGTTTCTGAGCCAACTGTGGTAGCGTCTAATTCTGCTAGAGCTGTATCAGTGTCTTTTGCTTTATTGGTTCCTATTACAGAAATCTGCAAGGCTGATACTTGGAAGTCAGTGCGCACGTTCAGTAAACATTACCTGCTGGATCTTCTCGTTGCCACATTTGGTAGAGCAGAGTTAGTCATTTTTCATTTAGGACTCTGTTCCCATCTCCAAGGTGTTCAACACTGTTTGACAAAGTACCCATAAGTGGGAATACATAGAGACTCAAAGAAATGGATACTTACTTGTCACTGGAATTCTTTGGGATGACTTTGCATATTCGCACTTCCTTCCCATCTTCCCCTCTTTCTCAGTCCTATCATGGTCTTCTGGGTTGGCAGTGGAATGAACTGAGGTGGCAGAGGGAAAAGAATTTTTTTCAAAATCACAGTATTTCCTATGAAACCAAAAATACAGTTCACACTCAGCTTTACTTGGAATATTGTATTCCTCTGTCTGTCTTTTCAATCCAGGGGCAATATTTTTCTAAGATAAATCTTCACCCTGGTCAGAATTCTGAAAACAATATACTCCCTTCTAATACTGTTGCAGTCTGCTTTTGAGCTGCACTCCAGTGATCTTGGACTTCAATATAATTTTTTTAAAAACTTGTCATCTTTACTTTTTTGTGCTTTTGGTATAACTAAAGCTAAAGTAAACAGTAATTTCTTCTGTTAAGATGGTTAAAATTATCTATGGATTGTCCTATAAAATGTTTAAGTCTTGGATGCTGCCTCTGCTAATGCAGAAAATGCTTAGGCCAAGATAAATATTTTGGTCCCACCCTGTCATTTCTCAAAGCTATATGGGGCACCATGACAAATTAGTTTTTTATGACCCTATGTAATGTTTTCTAATGGGCCTTTAAGAAAAAATGATAAATGCTACTATGCAACTGAAGTCTGAAAACACAGAACCACCAACCCAGAAAAGAAGCAGAGTGTCAGTTTAAAAGGAACAAAAAGGTGTATTTTCATTAACATAGTAAATTAATATTAAACTTAATTGTTTTTAAGATTTATCTGAGAATGCTGAGAATTTAGCTGAGAATGCTTATCTGTGCTTGTTTCTGATGTCCTAAAATGAGAGAATATCTAGCTTTTTGTTTTGTTTTTCTTTCATACAGCATAATTTTGCCAAATACTTTATAATTGTTTGCTTTTTCCAGTACATGTCGTCTTCCATAAAAACCATCTTCAGTCAGGAATTTTGTCTCTTATTTTGCTTCCAAAAATGCATGAGATGTTGTGACATTAGGGTGTTAACATTTCACTTGTTAAATTTATTGTATGCTAAACCCACATATTAGAGTAGATTAGCCAGTTGTTCGTATATATAATAATCAGAGATTTTCATATCTCTACTTTGTTGTAATACTTTTAGATGACTTTATTTAGACTTTAAATCATTTACTGTCTAAAAAATAATTAGGAGGCTTTCTGTATTGGATCAAGATGATTCTTCTGGCCTGACTCAGGGTATTCTTTCTGGATTTTAACTTCCTGGAGCTGTATTTGTCTAAGAAGGGTAGTGAAATTCGTCCTTTTAAAAGTATTTTGATAGTTATACTCTCTATTTGCATCTGTTTTTCAAATTGTTTCATATTTGTGGTTGTATTACTGGGCTTCCATTCAAACATATTCCTCGGTTTCCAGTCTGCATTTAACATCAGCAGAGGGAGAATTTCCTTTGTCAGCTGTGCTATTCAATTTTGATTCAGCTTAAAATGTATTTGTGCAGTATGCATAGCTGTTTATTTTGATAGTTTAATACCAGTTCTCATTACTTCTCTATATTGTGACACAAAAAAGAAATCACACACTAAAACAAAAGGGTTCACTAGACTTCAAAAAGATTTCTACTTTTTTTTAATTGATTTTTCTACTTAGTATCACACCAAAGAAAAGAAGACAGCCAAACAGGAGAGAAATAAAACTTAATTACTGGATTCCCTCCACTGACTTTGTTACAGACCCAACTTGTATTGTTGAAAATTTAATTTCAAACTGGTAAAAATAATTTTAACATTCTGAGTGGTAGCCGTGTTAGTCTGTATCAGCAGAAACAACAAGGAGTCCTTGTGGCACCTTAGAGACTAACAAATTTATCTGGGCATAAGCTTTGGTGAGCTAAAACGTCTGATAAAGTGGGTTTTAGCTCACAAAAGCTTACGCCCAAATTAATTTGTTAGTCTCTAAGGTGCCACAAGGACTCCTCATTGTTTTTGCCAATTTCAACATTGTCGACTTTAGGGATCACATCAAATGACTGCTGGACTCCTAAAGTTTCATTAGGGTGTGGGGTAGATGAATGAAATGAAACAGTGATTTGCTGACTAAATAGTTCTTTGAGTTTCACAGAAGAAACTTTCCCATCATAGGCCTGGTCTACACTGAGGGGGGGATTGATCATGAATAACGTAGCTGAAGTCAACGTACTTAGATCTACTTACCGCAGTGTTCTTCACTACAGTAAATTGACTGTTGATGCTCTCCCATCGACTCCGCCTGCG
Organism: Lepidochelys olivacea; assembly: GCF_965140295.1. Taxonomy (NCBI): domain Eukaryota; kingdom Metazoa; phylum Chordata; order Testudines; family Cheloniidae; genus Lepidochelys; species Lepidochelys olivacea. The sequence goes on along the minus strand of NC_140412.1, from coordinate 108,994,437 downwards.
CCTTTCGCTCCGGTGGAGTAGTGGAGTCGACGGGAGAGTGCTCGCTGTCTATTTATTGCATCTTCATTAGATGCAATAAATCGACCCCTGCTGGATTGATCGCTCCAGAGATAAGTGTAAACATGCCCATAGTTTATAGAAAAAACTCTTGCAAATCTGGATTTTATTTTGTTGTTGGTGAATCTTTTGCTTCATGTTTTGCTTAATATATCTGTAAATGTAGCGCACAGACAGAATAGCTAACTCACAGAACTTTTATGTAACTACTGGTAGGTCTCAGATTTTTTCCACCCCAATGAAAGTACGTGATCTGATAGTGACAGTGTGGTATCATAAAAATGTTAATCTACTAATGATGCCAAAATTCCAGAGGCCCAGGCTTCATCTCTGATGTTTGGTAGTGAAGTGACCATTAATGCTTTTAATGCTGTTGGTTGAGCCATTCAGCACTATAAATTAAGATGTTAGTTAAGTTCACCAAAACTTAAATTTGGCAATAGTCTCACTAATTTTTTTTTAATTAATTTTATTGGCTTTCACTTATATGTAGCATTTCTTTTTTTTTTACTGCTATATTTTGATTATGTGAATTATTTTACTACTAAATCATCTCTTAAAATTTACTTTCCTATCTATCCACTAGTTGTTAATCTCCTTTAATAGTATGCTTGCTGGGAAATTTGGGATATACTGTTGCAATTTTTGTTTCTAGGAAGATTTTATTAAGCTATATGGGGGCACTTTCCTATATTTAAAGACTTAAGACTCTATTGCAAACCCATTAAAGTAGTCAGAAGCACACTCCTATTCAGTTACACTAAATAAAGTATTTAAAATGGTTAGGGGATGCATTTTTCATTGTCATCAAACAAACAACAGAGTGCTATTCTACTAAAACAAAACAAACATAAGTAAAGTAATTATTAAACCATTTTTAAAACAAGACTGAAACTAGCATAAGTTCTCTTGCATTGGCCCTTCACTCAGGGGGTGCCTAGCCTGACGTGACCTTTTAACAAGTTGGTGGCTGCAGGGGTGCCATTTGCTTTGCGGCAGCCCCCAGTTTGATTTCTGCCCCCCATTCCCTTGATTTTTCATAGCTCCTCTCTGGCCAGAGTTTTACTGTCTTCCCTGGGTCTGCAAAGGCTGCTGGGGGCTGGGCAAGGTTGGGACTCGTAATTGCTACATTGTCATTGCTACCCCCTCTCTCCCTGCTGGCCAGACAGGAAGCAGCAGCAGTGGCCTGGGCTGGAGCTGAGCTCAGAGCGAGCCAGGCTGCAATCCCTGCCCCAGGCCATCAGTGAGAAAGAGAGAGAGAGACACACGCCACCCCCTGGATAGGATAGGCCTACCACTTCTCTGCCCTTCTTTGGGATGGGATTTTTAGGCTAAGCCCTCACAAGCAGCCACGGCCTCAGTAGGGAGGCAGACGTGGGAATTCACCTGTCCCCAAAATTGTTTTGAAATGATTCACCTGCTCAGAGATGATTAGTTTTTGCTGACATTTTTCATTATCGGTGGAGCTGGTAGCACTACCTATTATCAAGGTTGCCTGACTTTTTCATTGTAAGTCCCTGTTTTCAGTTGCTTATCAGTTGTGTGGTGTGCCATCTATGAATGCACCATGTGCATTGCATGCCCATGAAATCCTTGAATATGACTTCCTGACCAGCTGTATCCCTGGGATGATTGTCTGGCACCATATGTATGTGGTCACGCAGCAAGAAGGATGCCCTTTTGCTCTACAAAATGTCCTCTACACAGCATGACCTCTCATGGACCGTACGTGTGGGGTTACTCCTTGAATGCAAGTGTGGAATTGTTTGTCTGACTAAAAATTTCATAGAACAGCACTTTGCCAAACTTTAACTATTCAGGCTGAAATTTTCCAAGCTGTGTCTCTGTCTCAGGTTGAATTTATTGTGAAAGTTTCAGTTAAAATGGTTCAGCCATTTTCAAGAACAAGATTGGGACAACTTGTGGTCTTTTAAAAATAAAGTATTACAACTATTGTGTTGAGAAGCTCTAGTGCCACTATCCTTTGAATCAGGAACATGACATTTAGTAGGGGAGTTGTCCTGAACTCAGAAGTATGCTTTTTTCCCTCTGTGGCCATGTTTTAGGTCTCTGAAAATCTGTTAGCACATGCTCAGTAGAGACTTGATAGAGTTTGGCAGCTAAATTTTCTGAAGATTCTGATTGCACTCAGCATGCGCCATCTCAGAGCTTCAGCAGCTGAGCAAGACTTGCACTGCAATTGCTTCTCCCAACTGCTGTAGTGTCAGGCACCAGAACTGAGAGCAGAGAGCCCCTCTTTGGCTTTCTGTGGTTCCCCTGCTGACACCCAGACAGTGTGAAGGACTGGATTGTAGAGGGAGTAGGGGTGAGAGAGACATGGGAAAAAGGGATTGGGGAGTAGAGGAGAAGAGGGGGACAGGAGCATTTCTCCATCTTTACTTTTTATTGTCCCATTTCTTGTTTGGAGTTTCTGTACAGGGTTTTAGTCACTTGGTAAACGACTCTGGTTTCCTATCATAGCAGCAGCTTCAGCTGCTAGGTCTCCAACATATCTCCGTTTATCTTTTTTGCATCACTTTTCACTGCCTTGTCTGCTTTTGTGTACTCCTCCTTTGTTTTTTCTAATATGTCATTGGTCTTAGCATTCAGGAGTTTTCCTTTCCACAATAAGATGCCACATCTCTTGACTTATGCAATTCTTGCTCAGTCTATGTTGATATCCAGTTGTGACTGCTGCAGCTTGAATCACATTATTTCTGAGGACAGCCCAGGTTCATGGGAGGAGGAGACCATTACCAGTTCACCATACTATCCTTCGGTGTATAGCAGTGGTAGCAGCCTATCTTTGACTTTGGGATGTCCACATGTATCCTTACCTGGACAATTGATTGATATGGAGTTGCTCCAGTCACTAGGTGGAGAGCAGTGTCCATTGAACTCTCTATCTATTCAACTGCTTAGGCCTGAAAATAAAACAAAAAAATCAATCTTGTTGCCACTCCAAAGGACAGAGTTCATTGGGATGGTCCTGGGAGTTTATTGGGAATAGAGTTAATTGGGACTTGATCTAGCAACAGTGTGTCTCCTGCGTGGTCTACAATTCTAAAGATTATGGACTACCTTTTACATCTCAAAAGTGTCAAGTCTAGCAGTCAGCTCCATTAAGGTGCACAGTTTAACCCCTGTATTGGTGGAAGGTTTGTTTTCTCTAATCCTATAACAGCCAGGTTCCTAAAGGGTCTCGATAGACTTTTCTGTCCTTGTGACTTGAATTTAGTTCTGTCAGCAATTATTGGCCCTCAAATTGAACCCTCAACCTCTTGCTCTCAGTTACACCTCTCAGTGAAGGTAGCCACCACATCTGCAAGGAGGTGCAGGGTGGGGTTACGGGTCCTGAAAATGGATCCTCCTTGGTCTACATTCTACAGTAACAAGGTGCAGCTCGAGCCAGATCCTTAGGTTTTTTTACAAAATAGTATCAGATTTCCACCCCATTCAGTCAATATACCTGCAATTTTTTCCCAAAGCCACATGGTCACAAGGATTAACTCTTTATTTTAGACTACACTTTAGATACGCACCAAGGCCTGAGCCTCTCACCTGTGTAGAACAAAGCGTTATTGGGTTTCTTCTCAGCTCTCTGTATCCTGTGTGGAATGAATGAGAAGTCATCCTGTTCCAGCACAATGGCTCTCCAAATAGATTTCAGCTGCATTGTTATATACCATACTGCCAACAGTATCACATCCTCTGAGAAGGTGTCAGCACACTCAGGTATGGTGCATTTTAACTTTACTGCATTTGTGGGAAACACCGCTATCTTCAGCATCTACAGAGCAGCAACGAGGTCATTGTTTCATATGTTTGCTAGGCACTATACTTTACTACAGCATCATGGGAAGACACAAGAATGGCAAAAGTTCTCCTTCTGAAGAGAATCCTAGCCCGGCCTCCATCAAAAAGAGCTTGGGAGTCCCCTACAGCATAATGGATACATGCAATTGCTCAAAGAAGAAACGACGGTTACTTGCCTTCTCATAACTGTTGTTCTTCAAGATGTTGCATATCTCTGCTACATGACCCAACCTCCTTCCCCAATGCATCTGAGCCTATCATCTACAGTCCAGTACGATGGAACTGAAAAATGGGTGGAGCATGGAGCACAAGGGAGGTCAGGTCATAAGTGAGGCCACTCCTACTGTTACCGCAAGGGAAAACTCTCTGGCACCGGTGCATGCGCCACACACACATCTGCACGGCCTATATAACACATCTTGAAGAATAACAGTTACAAGGAAGTGAATAACTGTTTCTTATTTCCAGTCTGAATTTCTCTAGCTTCAATGTCCAGCCATTGGATCTTATTGTGCCTTTAATCTGGCAAACAAAGTATTCCCCACGATGAGAAATCATGTTCTCACGTGGGCACTTACTGATCATGATCAAGTTTACCTTTTACCCTTGTCTTGGATAAATTACGTAAACTAAGCTTCTTTTGTGTCTTGTGGTAAAGCAGGATTTCCAGACCTCAAATCATTCTTGTTGCTCTTTTCCAAACCTTGTCCAATTTTTCAGCATTGTTTTTGACGTGTGAACACTGGAACTGGAAAGGAGTGCTGGAACAATTTGTATGGTGGGGGTGCTGAGAGCCATTGAACCAAATTGTAAGCCTTGTATATGATGGAAAACACTTCAAGTCAGGGGGGTGCTGCAGCACCCCTTGCATCCTTAGTTCTAGTACCTGTGGAACTGAATGCAGTGTTCCAGTAATGGTCTCACTAATTCCTAATACAGAGGTAATTCCACTTCCCTGCTTCTACTCAATATTCGCATTTATATAACTCTGTCTCATGCTATCAACTATCCACATAGCTGTTTCATTTCTAGCTCTGCTAAAAAAAAAGTTGCAAGATTTTTTTTATAATGGTCAAACTATTTTTAAAAATAAACACCTTTAGACAGAAACCGGCACAGAAAAATTCAGCTGACAGGGAGAAATTCAAAATAATTATGAAGAGCTAAAAATGGGGTGATAATGTAATATTGTGTGTATATAGTTGCATTAATCACACAACACTCATTGGCTGCCCTATTAGATCTTGATCCCTCATTCCTAGGTAAAATTCCTGCTGAAGTAAATGAGTTTCACCCAAGCAAGGCTTGTGGGACCAGGTCATAGAGTCAATTGGTACAATTAAGGATAGACTAACAGATTATGGATTATATAAATTATATTTACATTATGGCATTGTTAGATCTCCACATATTGCTCAGCAACATGTCAAGTCTAAGATTTTGCAAGGACATGATACCTCATGCATGCTTGTAAAATCGGATACTCTCCCTACAAAGGCAACAATTGAGAGGCATTGTTATTAATCTGTGTTATTACAATGCTTGGAGGGTTCCAACATTTAACCAGGGTACCATTGTGCTAGATGTTGTGGACTAGGCCCAAAGGCTGTCTGGTGGAGGCCTCAAGGTTCTCCCACACTCATCCCAGGAAAGGAGCATTGGAGTGGTCCTCCAAGTGGCCTACAGTGGTTGCGAGGAAGGGCTGCTGGAATGTGCAATCAGACGCCAGGCAGGTCTGATAAAAGAAGCTGTAGAACAAAGCAGTAGTTAGTTGCTGCTTGGAGCTGCAGAGAAGAGGACTGCGTGCCTGGCTGGAAGAGCAGCAGGGCCATGGATAGCTCAGTATGGGCAGGGACCAGGGGAGCGAGAGGCTTGGCTGCTAGGACTGAGCCAAAGACAGTTTGCTAGCAGGGACCAGGAGAGCAATGAAAAAGCTCCTGTCTGGCTGCGGGGACTGAGTAGGGACTGAGCCCAGAGAGGGCCACCAGAAGATAATGTCTCCAGGGAAGAAGCCCAGGAGATACTGCCCCATACCAGGGTTAGGAGTTCTTACTGAAAATATGCAGACACACACAACCAAAGGGGGGCACTTGCAAGAGGTGGGTGCCAACCCCATTGCACACTCACAATTAAAAGACAGTTCTGGCCCTGAAGTGCTTACAGTCTAAGCATATGATGGCAGAAATTATATAAGGGAGAATAAGGTAACAGTGTCATTATTATATCTGGTATATTAAACAGCAGGCCAGAATACCCACTGCCTAGCTATTGTCTGCATCACAACAGAGGTGAATTTTAGGAGAGATTTGAAGGCATTTTGAGGAGTATAGGTTATGTACCTACAAATCTAAAGTCCAGGTTTTCCTGAGGTTTGATCCTCCTCCCATTGAAGTCAGTGGGAGCGGAAACAGACCCATAATTGGGATAGTCAAAGTCTAGAGATGCATTGTTGTGGATTTTATAATGTGAACTTCTCTTCTGTAGAGATTGTTCTAATAGGGTTGAGTGGAGTTACATTGTCTGGATGTTTTAGATTGTGATTCATGTTTTGGTTGTACGTTCCAAAATATAAATCCATTTCATGCCATAATGTGAAATAAAATGCATGTATCCTGAAAATCCTGACTTCTTCAGTATAGGGTGCTAACTTTGTGCAAATTGTTGTTGCAACCAATATGCTTTGTTCAAAAGACAGCTAGCCAGATAAGTTAGTGTTGCAACTATAACATCTCTTAGCAAGAGCAGATTCATCTTCATCTTAGTCAAACCTGTTCAGTAATGGTGCCTTTGTGTAAAGTGTCATTTGGTGAATCATTACTGTACATGTATGGATACAGTGCACTATTATGGAAAGAAAATTACAAAAATGGATATGAGCCCTTGTTTTGAGGGCTTGAGCTAAGGACAAGTCTCCACTAATCTTTTAACATTGGCAGTTTAAGGGACCAGAGAGGTCTGCTTGACGAAAGCTGTTTGGGGTGGGGGTGGGGTTTGGCATTTCTCCCCCTCCCTCCCCAAAGCAAGCTGTGGTCAGATTTGTTCTTTGTAATTCAACAGTCTTCTGTAGCATAGCCAGGAATAGAATACAGTTTTCCTAAGTCCTAGTCAATTGGCTTACATGAAGAAAGACATCCTTTCTCTTGCAACATTTTGCTTCATTCACAGTACATGCTGTATGTGGACTGAATGAGGCAAGGTCCTATAGAAGAAATAATATGTGATCATGCAGTGTACATAGGGGGCATGGCTGGTCCAGATAGAATATATTGATATATCCTGGTGATCACTTGCAAAATGTAAGACCACAGGCCAAAGTGGGATTCTCAAGGAATTTGCCACAGTGCAGCAGCATTTTAATTATCTTAAAAAAAAAAATCTATGTTCAAATGAATCTTATAAAGCTTCCAAAACAGCTGCAGGGTCACTCCTCAAGCTGAGAAACACAGAAAGGGCAAACAACATGTAAATACTATATTTGAGCATTTCAAGTATTTTTTCAAAGTAAAAGCAAAACATCTACAGTTTCCAAAACAGCTGTGATAACGTGTTCCTGGATGCCTTTGTTTGTTTTATATTTCAACTTGTCTGTACTTACAGTAGGTCAAGTACTTTTAACTGCTTGATATTAGAAAATAAATTAAAGCTTAAGGCAATTATGTAACCTTTATTAGTATTTTTCATCGTTACTCACTGAGTCAAGTTTTAGTCCACTGTGCAGCGAATTAGCGTTAGCAGTGAAAATGGAATTTATAATGCAAGTGGCAGATAACCCTTAATAATCTAGGTGCCCCAATCATGGAGCTTTGATCCATGATTGGGGCACCTAGATGCTGTCATAATAGAAATAATGAAAGCAAAACTGTAGTTCATATACAAGTCCCCTGGAAGACATTTATGTACATGGCAAGACCATCACACAAAGATCCTCTGGTAAAGGAGAGGCCATGTTTATCATGAGAGGAAAATGAGGTGTTTTAGATTAGGTATGATGGAAGCATCTTTCGAACACCTATCCAGAGTGTGCTTCTCACCAGCTAGTGCTATTAAATTCCTTATTTACAAGAGTATTTACTCTAACTCAGGTTTACTTTAAAATAGTGAAAATGAGTTAGGCACAGTTTTGCTTTTAGATGTAAATCTGTGGAGAAAAGATTAATAATAATAATCAGGTTTATTATTATGCCAAGTTCCGGACCCCATTGTGCCATGTACTGTACAGCGTAGTAGATGGTCTGTATGTTTGTTTATAATATCACGATTGTACGTACAAAAAAGCAAGTTTCTTGCAGTTTTTGCCTGCCTACCTTGTACACATTTGAGACATTATATTTCTTCTGAAGTATGAAAAGTTTTATGTCAATTTGACCTTCACTTGGATTGTAGCAACTTGAAAATGTAATTCACTGTGTAATTAGATTTATTAAGAAAAGAGGGGAAACATTTGGCACTGTGTAAAGTTGGCAACAAATCAAATGAAGATTTTTAATACTTTCTATTAGAATGTTTGGCTGGCTTTTGAGTGTTCCCAGAATAGCAGTTCAGAAGCTGAGCTTTGTTTTAAAGTTGTTTGAAATGCTCTTGTTTGTTTTGTGGTAAGGTATTGTGTATATACTCCTTGCCATGGATATTCAGTGGAGCAGAGGCTGAGAAGTTGTTCCACATTTCACTTGTTTGTTGCATATATTTTGCTTAGTTTGCGTTATTTGAACTAGTGTTATACATAAAGTTGAGAGATGCCACAGCCAGTGGTTGAAGTCTTTACCATGCACGTTAACCTTGGTTTGTTTTGTGTGTGTAGAGTGCTGCATTTAAAAACACTATGCCTTAATTTGAACTATTTCTTCTCAACTGGGGTTTCTTCTGGGAAAAAGAATTCTTATGAAAACAAGAGTTTTGTTTTATGTGGGTTTTGTTAGCCTTAGGGAAACTTAAGTTTTTCCACTATTCCCAGACTGCTTGTAAAGGTTTTTTTTTAATTTTTGGAAGCTCTGTTCTTTTGTTTTGCTCCTACCATAACTGCAATTTTTATAAAATCTTGAAATGAACAGTTTTCAAACCATTCTGAGACGGGTACTATCACTAGCAACCCTGGATTTGAAATAAATGTAGTGTTTCATACATGCTGTATTCTACACGTAGACCTTTTCATCTTTCAGTGAAAATACCACTAAGCATCTGTTAACAAATCTCATTTATAAGACAGTTAAAAATAACCAAAAAGACCAAGTAAGTTTTAGAATCAGGTGAGCTCAGTTACATTATTCACCTCCTGAGTGTACTGCAGGTCATGATTAATATATACTAAACTGATTTATATGCCTGATCATTTATATGCATTGTCTCATGTCTTGATATCAGGATCTGGTGACATCTTCCTTGAAAGCTGGTAGTCTCCCTGTTGTCGGTTGGGTAGTTTAGCCTTCTAGGTATACCAAAATTTCCATCCAGTTCAAATGCCCCAAAGCCAAATCTTCCCATGCACCCTTCAGCTCTTCTTCCTTTGCTACAGGGGAGTGGAGGGAAATGCTTCTTTTTTATGGTCCAGTGTTTTCACCTGTTTCAGCATACAAGTTCACACAGCACCGTTCCAGGTTTCCCTTTGCCAGCTCTCCATGTGACTTTTTCTGACATCTGTCACTTCTGCCCCTGCTCCTTCCAACAGTGAGCAAACCATAGGTAGCTTCTGCTCCTTCCTTCCACAAGAGGAAAAGAGAGACACCCCTTCCCACTTTACCAGCATTTCTTCCTGTCCTTATCTCCAATTCTCAGGTGCCCCTCTGTCCTATAAGTCCCTGAATGCTTCTTGCTTTGGACTGAAATCCATAACTGGCTATGCAAGATCTGGGCCTTGTTTCAGCCAGCACATTGTGTTTGGATTTATTCATATACAATATGTATAATATATATGTATATAAACATACATTCCCCTCACTTGCTGTAAATCAAGCACTTACACTAACACCTTATATCAAGAATATTGGTGTGATTAGCACATCTCATAGGGCTGGCTTATTGACAAGGCATCATAGGTTGATTTTTGCAAAGTTGGTGCTACTTTTAGCATGTTACAATGTGATTTGAAGTAGCATGGCATTTTTCTTCTGTTGATGTACATCTGATGCATTTGAGGCTCTAGCACCTTTCTTGCCTTTATCAGGTACTTGTGTAACGTGCAGGGCCCTACTAAATTTATGGTCCATGTTGGTCAATTTCATGGTAATGAGGTTTTAAAAATTGTAAATTTCAGTATTTTGGCTATTTAAACCTGAAATTTCACAGTGTTGTAATTGTAGGGGTCCTGACGCAAAAAGGAGTTGGGACGGGGGTTATGTTAGGAGGTTAATGGCGGGGGGGAGGGGGTAGCAGTGCTGCTACCCTCACTTCTGCGCTGCTGCTGGCGGTGGCGCTGCCTTCACAGCTGGGCAGCTGGAGAGCGGCGGCTGCTGGCCGGGAGCCCAGCTCTGAAGGCAGAGCCGCCAGCCGCAGCAGCATAGAAGTAAGGATGGTGTGGTATGATCTTGCCACCCTGACTTCTGCGCTACTGCAGAGCTGAGTCTTCAGTCAGCAGCCGCCACTCTCCAGCTGCCCAGCTCTGAAGGCAGCAGCTGAGAAGTAAGGGTGGCCTGGTATGGTGTTGCCACCCTTACTTCTGTGCTGCTGCTGGTGGGGCGCTGCCTCCAGAGCTCGGCACTGGCCAACAGCCATCGCTCTCCAGCCACTCAGCTCTGTAGGCAGCACAGAAGTAAGGGTGGCAATACTGTGGCCCCCCTAAAATAACCTTGTAACCCCCGTGCAACTCCCTTTTGGGTCAGGACCCCCAATTTGAAAAACGCTGGTCTCCCTCATGAAATCTGTATAATATATGGTAAAAGCACACAAAAAAACAGATTTCACTGGGGGAGCGAGATTTCATAGTCTGTGATGCATTTTTCATGGCTGTGAATTTGGTAGCACCCTCATAACGTGGAAGCATTCTTTTAAATGTTTGATTGTTTCAGACTAACGTCACAATCTTGCAAATACCCGTGTGTTTAAATGTTTGCAAGATCAAGGTCTAAATGTTTATTACCTGGACAGTTTGGTATAAAAAGAGGAGGCCTTATCTTGCACTCCATATTCAGGAAAATCTTTAGCTGAAGTCACTGAGCAATGAATGGGTAAGGACTATGTGGTCAGGCCATGGTGCCAAGTTTTATGTAGTAGAAAATTCACAAATTAAACTGCATGTATCTGATGGGGAAAATAAATTAACATGTTTTGTCCCAGAGTTTTGATAAATTGCTGTCCTGTTTAGTATTAATTTTTCCCTTATTGCAGTATTTCTTGTTGCAGTAAGACCAGCAGGAGTCTGTACATATTAAATAACTGCATTTGTGCAATGAGTCTCAGACATAATGCTAAAGTGATGTTGACTGCTTTTGAATTAATGTCAGTGATGGTTATGAGAAAAAGTTATGTAAACTAGTTCCTTGTTCTCTTGCATTTATCAACAGAGTTTTATACAAAGATGGACAGTTCAGTCAATAGCATGTCTTAAAAAACAAACAAACCTGCATTAGCAGTAATATTGTATAGAGCCACTACCACGTTCTCTACAGGGCAAGGAGTCTGTGCTGTTTTGCTGATCATAAAATACTTTCACATGCAAAAGAGCCCACCGCTAATAGCTGATCATTGTAATAAAATATTATGATACTGCAGGCTCATCAAAGCTTTAATTAAAATGTATTTACAAGCTCTGTGGCTTCTCCTCCCAAATTCCAAGAAAAGAATCTTTTAGAAGAGCCTAATACATTCCTGTTACTCATAGTACAAGTTTTCCAGAACTGAAGAAGTCAAGTCCAGTCAAAGATTATTTTTTCAAAATCAGGTTATATGTGAAAATGGACACATAGTAATGATGTTGAATATGGCAGAAACATTAGTTTTGCTCCATCTACCCATTCAAATAGGACCTGGTACAGTTAATTGAAGCTCCTGATGCACGTGCTAGGGTGGCATGATTGCTTAAATTGAAGCTTTTTTAAATGCTATATATTTGTATTAAATTAATTGAAAATTTTAATTTGAAATGTGATTTATAAATCAGATCCTAAAAGACTGAATACGTCTGGGTCCAGTGTGCTCAAAAAATGGCCCAAAAGAGGTCTAGTTCATCTACATCTGCAGGCTGTGTCTGCTTTTAATTTACATTAATTGTAGTTATGACCTAGTCTTAGTTTGCTTTTCATTTACAGACCCAGCGCCCCAAAGAAAAAAAATAAACCCACTTCTGTTCCTAGTTTATTTGCAAACCAGGTCAGACGCCCTTGATTAGCTCTCAGCTGGAGCATAATTTGAATCTTGACAGATTGAACCTAAACAGCAGGCTTTCTCCAGCTCAGCCAAAAGATTGGGAGTGGGGCAATAAAAGCGAATTCCAGTTCACAAGCAGTACAACAGTGCTGAATAAATGTGCAACTGTTAATGAATAGCTATTTCAAATATTTACAAAAGGCAAAAGAAAAGAAGATTGGCATCCTAGGCAGCTGTTCCAGTGAAAAGCTATTAAACATAAACATGATAAATGATGTTCAAGTGCTAATATATCTGTCAAATATCAGATACACTCAAAAGAGAAAACTGTTTAGGCTCCGTCAGGTATCCGTCAGTTATGCTATTCTGGATAGGAATATTTTTTCCTCACAGTTTCACAAACCTGAGATTTAGCAGATGACAAAGGAGGTGCAAATAGAAATATCCCAACTATGTTGTATGCAAATGGCTAGAATATTTTGGACTTCCTGCTATATATTTTGATTCAGGCCGTACTGTCATAAATGTCATTTTAAAGCATTTTGGATGAAATATTGGTTTAATTTTTTGTATGATGTTATTTGAATAAATATGCCCACATTAAAATAGAAAATGTTTTGACGGCAACCAGAAATTGTTAGCTAGATATAGAATTAACTCCCCCATTCATGGAAAGAAAAAAAGCCAATCACAGATGAAAATATTGCCATCAGACTCCAGTAAATTTGAAAATGAAAGTTAAAAAAATCCTAACATTGACATTTTATTGGTGCCAGGTAAGTGATAATGTAATATGTTGTTTTGTTATTGTTTCCTCTTGAATTCTTTAAGCGATTCAAAAATGAAGTGTGTGCTAATTTCATTATTAAAGAAAGGTAAAATTGAACACATTTATTTGATTAACATGTGTAAACACATTTAGCTATTTAAATAAAGAGATTCTTGAAACATCCTCCAAAGTTTTTAACCAAACTGCCAGTTCTACTTCTTGTCAAATTGCAGTGTGGAAAAGGAGGACGTGACAACTGGAAGAGGACTAGAAAAAAAACAATATCAATGTAGCTTCATGATACAACCAAAAGAGTAGGTGGAAAGTATACTGGTGCCTCAACAGGGATTGTGACTACCATTTGATACAGGTGTACACAGTTGCATGTTAGATCATGGGCTGCTCCTGGATGCTATGGATAAGGGTGGGGTTTTTTTTTTTTTTTTTTTCTGCAGCTAAAGTATGCTACCTTTTCTCACCTATGTGGATCTTCCACAGTTATCCAAGATTTTATTATTGTTATGCTGTAATGTGCTCTTCATGGAACAATACCTTCAGTCATTTCAGAAAGAGAAGCTAATGCAGACTATTATGGCCTTCTTATTAAATGGAGTTTTACTGTGGGAACAAATTGAATCACTGCGGTGGAATCTGCAATGCCTGTCAATAAATTTTCAAGAATTCAAGGTGTTCTATTGGTGTCAAACTTTAAAAGTCTAAATTATTTGGGACCTGGTTATCTGAGAAATTGCCTCTCTCCCTGTGGTATGCTGTGCAGTTGAGATAAGGGGAGGGGTTTGCACTGGAACATCCTCTTTCTAAATAGGAGGCTGCTGGTAGGATGTTCTCTTTGAGAGGACTTCCTCTTTGGAACTCATTCCCCTACTGGTTCACCAGTGTCTGATACAAAGTCAATAGTTTTTCCAAGACTTTTTGAGGAAAGGTGTGAGATGGGGTAGAAGATTTGATGGATATTTATGTATGTATGAGTTCTTTATATTGCACTCTACATTATGTATTTCCGTTAATAGGATGATGTCCAGAAGCTGGGATGGGCACCCATGGAATTTTTAATAAATCTTAAGGCGTCTGGCAATATAACTATAATCAACATTGGTTTCCGATTACTGTCAGCTGTATTCAGCTGCCCATAGGAAATCACTTGCCACGTCACTGTAGTAGGAAGCCTGACTGTTCTTTCATGACAAAGGCTATTTTATTTCTATAACCTTTTCCATGCACTGTTAAGATGTGTGTGATATTTTTGTTTGTTTTTGCCCAAGCTCTAGCCAAAAGGCCTAATATTAAGGAAATTATATGGTAGAATCAGAGAGCTCTCTCTGGTTTTAAGATCTTCAACTGCGATGTGTTCTGGGGAAGGGGTGAACAGATATGTGTCATCCAACCTCAAGTCTTGCAGAGAAGCTGCAAAAAAATTAATGCAGACTGAGACACTGGTAAACTTTCCACAACCCCTTTTTGCAGTGTGGAACCCTCCCTTTTTGCCCATTCATGGGATATGGGTTTCCAAGGGCAACTGTGGGCAGGGGAAGCCCACGTTAGCTGTGCTGTCTAAGAGTTGGAGTGTAGGAGACAGGGGTCCCAGACCAGGTGCGGATGCACAATAGATCCGCCCAGATGGCTATGACATCCTGCAGTTCGTTTGAGATCCAGAGTTTCTGGTGGCCTTTCTGAGGTTTTTCCATGGAGAGAAAGTGATCAGGCACTAACATATTTACTATAAACAGTACTATTCTTGACTTTTTTAAAAAAATTACATTTTTACTATAGTCTTATTCAGAATTTTCAAGTTTATGCATTAATAGATCCTGCTCTTGGCAGATTAATATTTCAGTGTCTTCAGTAGATTCATACTAAATGTGGGCATATAAAGTGCTAGCACAGATCTAGACTTTTTAAAAACATGCATAGTTTTTAATCCACAATAAATAGTTTTGATTTGTGGAACAGGACAATCCAGTGTTCAAACATTTTGGCTTCTTCCACCACACACCAGGAGTCCTAGGCTGAGCCTTTTTATTTGACCATGGATGGATAGAGTGTTCTGTAATGGTTTCAGCAAAAGAATAGCATATCACGTATAAGACTTTTGTGCAAGTATAATTTTCTAACTTGCAAAATCTCAATGGAATAAACAGGATCTTTGCAGTACTGATTTCAATGAATATTTGCATATTGAAAGTAATATGAGAGACTGTGCTTACTATGAATAAAGCTATGGGTTGTACATCCTATTGGAATGTAGTTAAGCAACATTTTGTGACTAATTTGGGTAGTATTTCCACCATTTAATATTACACTACAGCGTATTTCTGTTTTAACTGTGCAGGGTACTATTGAAATGAATGAATCACTTGCTGAATTAATGAAGTTTTGAATGCTATAAATATTCCATTATAGCAGGGCTTAAACAAATTAACTAGACATCAGCTAGTCAGAGGACTACATTTTCCCTAGTCTGAAGTAAATGCAAAAGACAGGTGGGAAGAGGAATACCAGCAAGGTCCAGGGGCAGTGCCATGAGAGTTGGGGGCAGTGAGGGCAAGCCCAGCCCCTCCCACTTCCTTAGATTGATAGAAAGACCATGCTCAAAGGCTCCATGTTTTGTATCTGCCTCTAGTCAGTTCACATCTTATGTATTTCAAAGTTCTTGTGTGCACATGCACTTTAGTATTTTTCAGCTAATTACTGAAAATAATTAAATTGTCTACTAAGTTTCTCATATATGAAGTATGCTTAGGTGCTAACAGAAAGAAGGAACTTTGTCTCTTCTTTTCCCTTTCAGTGCCTCCTGGCTGCAGCAAGTAGGAGTAGATTTATTTGCTACTTTACCCCTTCTCCAGGCGTTCCCTTACATCCCTTCCCACCCGTCTGCGTCTGAATGAGAGAAGAAGTTTCTTTTTCTCCTTATTCCTTAGATCCTCCAGTTACTGTGAGGAGACGAAAGATAGTTGTTAATCCCTTGGTGCTTTTTGTTCCTCTGTGAATGCCCCAACACTTGCATCTTGTGCTCTTTATAGGTTTCCCAGCAGAAATAGTAAGATAGTATCTTTAGTCTTGTAAAATTCACTGCTGCTCACAGGATGCTGAACAGGGGCAGGGAAATTGACAAGAATAATGTTAATTTCTCTCTGCTGCTGTTTAGGAAATTTATGAGCAGTAGCAGAGGCAGTGGAGCAGAATATGTAGATTCAGGAAGACAAATGTTCATCAATTTGCACTTAATAACTATTTGGAAGGTTGTCTTTTAGACATTTCTCTGCAGAAATTAATGGCTCAGATGTATGTGCTTGTGAGAGAAAATTTCCTGGGCAAGAAAGAGTGGGTAAGTGGTTTTTTTCAAGCCTGATTAGAGAGCAGTGTTAAAATGAAGTTTGTTTCTTTAAAAGATGGGTAGAAAGAATATGGCTTATGTCATAAAATGTCCCATGCAAATTATGGTGCCATAAAAAGAAATGAAATGTTTATATTTCTAGAACACTGTAAAGAATTTGCTTTAACCTCATAAAAACAAGAAGGCAAAGGAATAAGGTTCTTTAACCTAACTTTGTCTTTGGTTCATCCGATCTTGCTTGGTTATTATAACTCATAAAATCCTCTGTAGAACCCTGATCTTATAAGCGCTTGTGCATGAGTATAACTTTGTGTATGAGTAAACTTAAACACACTTTGTTTGAAGGATTGGTGACTTAGGAAGATAGGTTATCTTACATGTCATAAGAATTCTATTAACTAGTCACAATACAGTAAGTTAGAAATGAAGTTAAAATAATCCCTTTTTCCGAGACCCTTCTAATAGACAACCTCTTCATTCTTAACTTTGATTTTCCTTCTGTAGAGGGGTTCTGTTAGACTCTTAATGTATTTTATTTTTATTTTTTTTTTGGTATTTAATTATTTTAATTTACATGTTGGGTTGGTATAATCATTATGGTCTCCTCAAGATAGTTTTGTTTTATGCCTCCAGCTGCTCCCAAACAGCCATTGTGCTGAACGAGCACTTGTTTCAGTGTGTCCTTGATAAAATTAATGAAAGCATCTGTAGAAGCAGCAGCAGCAGCTGCACTGCCTTATGGAAGCCAACTTCTGCTTAACATTGTGATAAAAGAAATAGTTTGCTGGAAGCTAATGTTGGCTTACTTTTAGCATAAAAAGAGTTGCACCTGCCACAGCTAGACCAGGCACTGAGGTTTGTTGATTACGTGTTCTTATTAGTGTCATTGTTGTTGGTAAAATGGGGGTTATGTCATCCTTATCAAACCCAGTTGGCACCCTGCAGAGTGAGAAATAATTTGCCCACTGCTGTTTATCAGCATGGGCCTTGTTTTAGAAGTAAAGAGAGTGCTGAGTTTTCACAGATGAATGGTGTAGAACTGCAGAGGTGTATGAAAATGAAAGGGATTGATACTTGTAATCAGCATGCATAGTAATGGCTAAGGTGTAATGAAACATAAGTGTGCATTCAGGGTAATTATACTGCTACCAGGTGGGGCCCTGGGGCTTTGCATGTATAGAAACTGTCTGAGGTGGCAGATATGCAGTAAGAAGTACTGCAGCACCATCTGCCACTTTCTCATTTTCTCATTAATTTTTGAGTCCCCTAAGCCTGGACTATATTGACTTTGAACAGCGGCACTTCATCTGTTCAGTATCTCATCTCCTCCTAGTTGGGTCTAACTCCAAACAGTGCTGTTGATGTGATGCAATACAACAGCTTTTCTAACTGGAATATATTATCGCATTGTTCCTTTTTAGTGCTCTCTGTATATTTCTTCTATGTAGTGTCTGTCTCAAATCATCTTGTCATAAGATTTTCTTTAAGGAAATAATTATTCATGTCCTCCTTGAAAGCATCTCCTGACAATAGCTGATTTTATTTGTGGAAAGTCTCAAAAATGGTGATTTCAAAGAAAAATTCCAAGCATTTAGGACTTCAGCTCCTTGAGGTGCTGAGCTGCTTCACTTTCCATTGAAGTCTATAGAAGTTGTGGGTACTCGGGGCTTAGAATTAGGCCTTTAAGGGTAGAGGACTATTTAAAGTGTATCATGGGAGCAAACAATTAATATAAGCAAAATTACTATAGGTCACTTTTGCTATTCAGAATGATTATGTGAACTACAAATCAAAACTAAATTTTGAATAAATTCATTTGCATTTTTTAAGAGGGACAAAATGGGGATTATGGAAACAGGAATAAGAGTCAGCTTTGCTTCTTTCCCAAACTGTAGTCCATATGGTTGAATGTTAACACGAAATATTGTGTAAGACACCTCTTCCAAGATTATTTCACTTGTGGTTCCTAATGGATCGTTATGGACAGATAGATCATAAATTAGGTTGTCTTGGCAAAAGGGTTTTTCATCTTCCAGGAATTTATGTCTGGGTGATATTGTATGCAGTATGTTGTACAGAAAAGGTTGCTGTAAGAATGGTACTGTAAAGTTCAATGACAGTACAAGAGTTCTTGTATAAATGATTAAACAGAATTAAAGGTTTAAACAAGATAATTTAGCTTTAGACAATTGTGTAGTGATTATTTGATTACTGTCCTCTGAACCACTACAGGTACTTTGCATGTTCATTCAATCAAACTTTTAGGTACATTGGCAAGAGATCAATTGTATGAGATAAAAGGTAGTAACTATGTAACAGGAGCCTGTCAGTTTTTTGTTAGTGTATTTGTGGTGAGAAATCTGCCTTTCACTTTCCTACCATTCATGCTTTTGTACTCGTCGATATGACTAATTCTCATACTAATTATTCAGAAAGCTATGCAACAGTATACGTTCAAGATTTGATTTGCTCCTGCTTTTAAAATAAACCTTAAAAGCTACATTCTACATGCAACAAGACTGACATTAGAATGAATGAAAGTGAGTTCAATAGCAAGAGTGGAGTTTGTCCCAAGTTTAAGGTTTTCTTTTCTCTTGGGCCATTCCAAAAGTTCATACCCTAATTCGATTACAAAATTTACTTCAAGTGAATGCTTCTATCATTTTTGTGCACAATGTCATTAAAAAAAAATAAGTACATGGGAAAACTGAACAAATAGTAAGAGAATGTTATGTGACTTGTAGGTATTATTAAGATAACTACTTTTTTTTAATTATTCAGAAGGGGTTAAAGAGAAGTATTTAATTTCTGTAAAATGTAATATTTTTATAATATCTGCAATGCTTTCATGTTCATGATGCACCTTTTTACCAGCAGTCTTGGCATTTTCATGCATCTCAGATTTTCCTCACAGACCATAATTTAGCAGATAACGTGCACTTTTTAGTCTTTATTTACCAACAAACTCCAACCCCCTACTTCCATCCCTAACCCCCTTCCCCTGTGATTCTGACTCCTGTTTGTCATGTGAGTTGGGGCCAAATTCATCCTTGGTGAACCTCATAGATTCCAAGGCCAGAAGGGACCACTGTGATCATCTAGTCTGCCCTCCTGCGTAACACAAACTATAGAACTTCCCCAGAATAATTCCTAGACCAGATCTTTTAGAAAAAACATCCAGTCTTGATTTAAAAATAGTCGGTGATGGCGAATCCACCACAACCCTTGAGACATTGTTCCAGTGGTTAATTACTCTCAGTCAAAGGAGTTACCACCATTGAAGTCAGTGGAGTTGCACCAAGATGTACTAAATAACGAAGTAGTAGTTCAAGCCTGTCACTATATTATGTCAAATAGTTTGTCTGAAATTTGCCTTAGCATAATAATAGTGATTATGCATTTAGATCCCTGCCTGCTAGTTCTTCAGCATCAGCTACATAACAAACCCAGTTCCTAGAACTGTGTTGAGAAAAATAACAAACACAAGAAGACATGCTGTCTCAATTTCCATTGGAAACTGGATAATTTGAAGAGATACACATTAGAGAATTTAGAAAATAAATGAATAAGGAATAAATTACCAGTATTTGGGATATTAGAGAGACAAAGTGGGTGAGGTAATACCTTTTATTGGACCAATTTCTGTGCTGAAAGAGACAAGCTTTTGAATTTACACAGAGCTCTTCTGATCTGGAAAAGGTACTCAGAGTGTCACAGCTAAATATAAGGTGGACCAGATTGTTTAGCATAACTAGTTAGCGAATATTGTGAGAGATCATTCAAAGTGAAGTGGTCAGTTAACACCTCTCCAATCATAGGACAAAAAAAGGGGGTTAGTGGATTACAGATTGTTGGAATAAGCCATAAATCCAATGTCTTTATTAATACCATGATTTTTAGTGTGTAGTAAAGTTATGAATTTAAGCTCCCAGGCTTGTCTTCTGAAGGTGTTGTGCAGGTTTCCTTTGAGCATGAGGACTGAGAGGTCAGATATGGAGTGATCATTTTCTGAAAAGTATTTGCCTACTGGTCATATGGTGTTTTTGTCTTTTACATTTTTCTGGGAGAGTTCATTTGATAGCGTAGTGATTGACTGGTTTCACCCACATAGTCATTATTGGAGTATTTAGTGCATTGAATGAGGCATGTTGTATTGGCAAGGTCTTGTGCCACTTTGATTTAGTGGGTCCTGGTCTGTAAGGAGCTTGCTTCTGATGATGAGCTTGACATACCTTCCCTGGCCATGACATACCTTCCCTGAGGAAGACAGTTACTGCTATACAAAACCCACTAGCCCAACATAAGTCCTTGTCTTATCTGCAGTTCACATTTCTGAGAGTCTCATCTGATCTGCAAAGTCCTGCCCAGCTTCTGATGATGAAGGCCTGACTCGTCCATTCTGTGCATAGTTCAGAAGGTTTTTAGCTGTGTTGTTACAATGTAAACAGAGTTTATTGTTTGGAAAGTTTCAAGTGAAGTGTTGGTGTTATGGGGTGGCTTTGGAGCCAGTGGCCCCACCAGTGGGAGATTCCATTTATGTTACCTGTGGGAGAGGGGGAAAGAGAGCAGCTCAGTAGTTTCAGAAAAGAGCCTAGTATATCTTCACAGGTAATACAGATTCTTCTGTTGTCCTTGCTTTTCTTTATGCACAGTCTCTGTTCCCACTGTTCCTCACCAGTCTCTGTCATATTCACTTATATAGGTGCACACACACCACCAACTTTGGGGTAGGAGCTTATGTTCTCCTTAAGGTTGCCAACTTTCTAATCCAGGCTGGGGCTGAGGGATTCTGAGTGTGGGAGGGGGCTCCGGGCTGGGGCAGGAGGTTGGGGTGCATGAGGTTGAGGGTTCTGACTGGGGGTGCAGGGTCTGGGGTGGGGTCAGGGATGAGGGGGTTGGGGTGCAGGAGTGGGCTGTGCAAAGGGGCCGAGGGGTTTGGAGTGTGGGAAGGGGATCTGGGCTGGGGCAGAGGATTGGGGTACGGGAGGGGTTGAGGGCTCTGGCTCCGGGGGTAGGCTCTGGGGTTCAGGAGGGGGCTCCGAGCTGGGGGTGTGGTTCAGAGGTTTGGAGTGTGGGAAGGCCCCGGGCTGGGGCAGGGGGTTAGGATGTGGGAGGGGGTATGGGCTCTGAGCTGGGGGTGTGGGCTCTGGACTGGGGCCAGAAATGTGGGGTTCAGGATGCAGAAGGGAGCTCCGGGTAGGAGGTTAGAGTACAGGGGGGTGTGGGCTCTGGTGTGGGGCCGGAGATGAGAGGTTTGGAGTGTGAGAGGGGACATCAGGGCTGGTGTGGGACGGGGTTCCGACCTGGGGCCAGCGGTTGGGGCACAGGAGGTGGTTTGGGGTGTGGGCTCCAGGTGGCGCTGACCTCAGGAAGCTCTTGGGAAGCAACCAGCGTGACAAGCTCCACCACCGCAGCTCCCATTGGCGACAGTTTCCTAGGAGCCATGTCCTAAGGACATGCCAGCCGCTTCCTGGGAGCCGGGCATGGAGTCTGGCTGCCCCGCTAGCACTGCGGCCAACCAAACTTTTAGTGGCCCGGTCAGCTGTGCTGAGCGGAGCTGACAGGATCCCTTTTCGACCAGGCATTCCAGTACAAATCTGGATGCTTGGCAACCCTAGTCCTCCTTGCTTCTGCTTCTGATACTCTTTCTGCTAGCCTTTCCCTAGCTAGCGACATATGAAGCAATTCTTAGAAGTAGGGCTGTTGATTAATTGCAGTTAATTCACATGGTTAACTCAAAAAAATGAATAGCACTGTTAAACAATAAAATACCAATTGAAATTTATTAAATATTTTTGGATGTTTTTCTACATTTTCAAATATATTGATTTCAATTACAACACACAATACAAAGCATACAGTGCTCACTTTATATTATTATTTTTGATTACAAATATTTGCACTGTAAAAATAATAAACAAAATAAATAGTATTTTTCAATTCACCTCATAACAAGTAGTGCAATCTCTTTATTGTGAAAGTGCAACTTACAAATGTAGATTTTATTGTTACATAACTACATTCAAAAACAAAACAATGTAAAACTTCAGAGCTTACAAGTACTCAGTTCTACTTCTTGTTCAGCCAATCGCTAAGAGAAATAAGTTTGTTTACATTTAGAGGAGATAATGCTGCCCATTTCTTATTTACAGTGTCACCTGAAAGTGAACAGGCCTTCGTATGGCACTTTTGTAGCCGGCATTATTGCAAGTTATTTAAGTGCCAGATATGCTAAAAATTCGTATGCCTCTTCATGATTTGACCAACTTTCCAGAGGACATGCTTCTATGCTGACAACGCTTGTTAAAAAAAAATGGATTAATTAAATCTATGACTGAACTCCTTGGGGGAGAATTGTATGTTTCCTGCTGTTTTACCCACATTCTGCCATATATATCATGTTATAGCAGTCTTGAATGATGACCCAGCACATGTTCGTTTTAACAACGCTTTCACAGCAGATTTGACAAAATGCAAAGAAGGTAGCGATGTGAAATTTCTAAAGATAGCTACAGCACTCGACCCAAGGTTTAAGAGTCTGAAGTGCCTTCCAAAATCTGAGGGGGACGAAGAGTGGAGTTCAACACTCTCATGCTCAACACTCATGCGCAAAAAGCGCAACACACTCATGCGGAAACTACAGAACCCAAACCACCAAAAAGGAAAATCAGCCTTCTGCTGGTGGCATCTGACTCAGATGATGAAAATGAACTGCTTTGGATCATTATCTAGCAGAATCTGTCATCAGCATGTCCTCTGGAACGGTGGTTGAACATGAAGGGACATATGAATCTTTAGCATGTCTGGCACGTAAATATTTTGCAATGCCGGCTATAATAGTGCCATACGAATGCCTGTTCTCACTTTCAGAAGACATTGTAAACAAGAAGCAGGCAGCATTATCTCTTGCAAATGTAAACAAACTTGTTTGTCTGAGCATTTGGCTGTACAAGACGTAGGACTAAGTGGACTTTCAGGGCTCTAAAGTTTTACACTGTTTTATTTTTGAATGCAGTTATTTTTTTGTACATAATTCTACATTTGTAAGTTCAACTGTCATGATAAAGAGACTGCACTACAGTATTTGTATTAGGTGAATTGAAAAATACTATTTCCTTTGTTTTTTACAATACAAATATTTTTGTAATAAAAATATAAAGTGAGCATTGTACACTTTGTATTTTGTGTTGTAATTGAAATCAAAATATTTGAAAATGTAGAAAACATCCCAAAATATTTAAATAAATGGCATTCTATTATTGTTCTGTTTAATAGCGTGATTAATCATGTGATTAATCATGATTAATTTTTTTAATCGCTTGACAGCCTTACTTAGAAGGAAGGAGCTTTCTGAGGAAAATTGAAAGTAGGGCTTCTGAAATGACCAGACCCCCCCCCACGCCCTCCTTAACACCCACACAACTTAATTTCTTTTTAAAAGGCCAAGACTAATTAATCATTCATTCACCCTAACAGTCACTTTTCAGAGGGCCAGCCAAAAATAAAACAAAACAAAACAAAGAAACCAACCCCAGAACAGCAACAACCAAATCCAGTTCCAGACATGCTTGTATCTGAACTGTGTATATATATGCGCATATATGTAAAAAATAAATAAGGAGCTGGATCTGTTCTTGAATAAACCTGCTGTTGGAAGCTCATTCTTCACGGATAGAAGGTGAAAGATTAGGATGTGCTTGCCAAATCAGCGAGAGGCAAAATGTGAGGGCGGGGGGCAGGAGAAGTGGTGTCAGTGCTAGTAGGTCATGTAAACAGAGCCCTTGGACAGCACATGAACTTCTAATCAGTGTCTTTCTTCTTCAGATTTAGTACTGAAATGTTTGGTGCTTTGTCGGAGGAAGGCAAGGTTGATTTTAAGCCTGCCTGTCTTACTGATTCTGTTCTACACTTGACGGTATGAAAAGTTTATTTGCTTAATTCAGAGTAAAGGCAGTACTTTTGATACATGTTTTGTTAATTATTTCTCTTATCGCATGCATTTCTGAGATGTGAGAGCTGTCTGGTGAATTAATTGTAAGATTGAATCATAGAATCATAGTCTTTAATGTCAGAGGGACCATTATGATCGTCTAGTCTGACCTCCTGCACAGCGCAGGCCACAGAATCTCACCCACCCACTCCTGTAACAAACCCCTAACCTCTGTCTGAGCTACTGAAGTCCTCAAATCGTGGTTTAAAGCCTTCAAGGTGCAGAGAATCCTTTTATTTCCCATCCCCCTCCTGTTTGGGAGTTTTAGGGGGGAGCATTTACTTTTCAGGCTTTCTTCCTTTTTGATTCTAGCATTTTTCTTGAGTTCGACGTTTGCAGCAGCAGTGCTGCTGCCTCTCCTCACTAGATCAACAGTTCTTTTTTTAATGATCACCATTATTCAGTAGATTTAATCCACATCTCTTATAGTTCTGAAAGTCATACATGTCTCTTTCCCTCTGGAAAAGTGTGTGGACTGTGCTAAAATTCCTTTAATAGTTCGGAATATTTCATTATGTGGTGTGATATGATGCTTTAATGATTAATGAATTGATTCATTAGTGTATGGAGTATGGAAGATGGGAGATTTTAAACCAGAAGAGGGCAGCAACACTTAAAAATTTGTTTTAGGTTGGGTTTTTTTGTTCCCTTTTTTGCTTTGCCAGTAAGTCCATGTATATTGTGACAGGGTCAGGCCAGATGGCTACAGGAGAGTAATAGAAGGCAGATATATTAGCCCCAGGCTAAGTAGGTCCCTTATCCCTGGGTAAGGTAACAGGGAAGGTTCCAGAACTACCAGGAACCTTTTGGAGACAATTAAGACAGGCTGATTAGAACACTTGCAGCCAATCAAGAAGCTGCTAGAATCAATTAAGGCAGACTAATCAGGGCACCTGGATTTAAAAAGGAGCTCACTTCAGTTTGTGGTGTGCGTGTGAGGAGTTGGGAACAAGAGGCACTAAGAGCTGAGATTGAGAACGCGGACTGTTGGAGGACTGAGGAGTACAAGCATTATCAGACACCAGGAGGAAGGTCCTGTGGTGAGGATAAAGAAGGTGTTGGGAGGAGGCCATGGGGAAGTAGCCCAGGGAGTTGTAGCTGTCGCACAGCTGTTTCAGGAGGCACTTGAGACAGCTGCATGCCACAGGTCCCTGGGTTGGAACCCGGAGTAGAGGGTGGGCCCGGGTTCACCCCAAATCCTCCCAACTCCTGGTCAGACACAGGAGGAGTCGACCTGGACTGTGAATTCAGAAAAATGGCCAAGCTGAGGGCTGCCGTGAAGCTCCAGGGCGAGCAAATCCGCCAATAAGCGCAGGACCCACCAAGGTAGAGCAGGGACTTTGTCACAATATGTGCTCTGCTTGCTTCTTGGACTGACTCAAATACCATTCACAAAGTGGAAAAAAGAGGAGGTGTCTCCCTTATAACCTTGAGCAAGGGTTGCGAACTCTTACTGAAGCTATTCCAGAAGATTTTTTTCCCCCCCGCAACATGGCAAAATGTCATTTTCTTAAAATATCCTATTAAAATCTCCTGGGTTGCTTTCAGTAGTCACCGGGAGATCAATGCCAATTCCGGGAGACTCCAGGCCAATCCTGGAAGGCTGACTACCCTATCCTTGAGCTCAGTAGCTAGAGCACTCTGCTGGGGTATGGGAGGCCTAGTTTTAATTGCCCTCTCTGCCTAATATGGAGCAGGGGTTTGAACTTGGGAAGAGAGTGCCCTATTCACTGGGCTATGGGTTATTCTCGTGTGGGTCTCTCTGAATCTTTTATGTTGAAGCTGTTCTACTGTGTATAAATAATTAGTTGGAGCAGGAATATGAACTTGGCTCTCCCACTTCCAGGTGAGTGCACTAACTACTGGGCTATTGGGTAATCTAAGGTGTGTTTCTTCAGTCTCTCCTGCTTATGCTGTTCTAAGGTGTATAAAATAGTTGACCAGTCGTTGGGCCAAAAACTGAGTGAGAATGACTGTAGCCTGGTAGGGGGAAGACCCAAGTTCATATCCCAGCTCCTGTTTGTTTATTTATACACAGTGGAACATCTTAAACAGGAGAGATTGAGGGATATTCACCTGAAGTACTCATAGCCCAGTGGCTAGGGCATATTCTGCAATGTGGGAGGCCCAAGTTCAAATCCCTGCTCTACATCAGGTAAAGGGGGAGACTGAACCCTGGTCTCTTACATCTCAGATACATGGCCTAATCACTGTGCTAAAGGTTAGGGAGGCACAACCAACTCCTCCAGTTGTTCTGTGAATCTACCCCTTTGTTTCTTTTAAAAGTGACCAGAAATTAAATTAAACTGTTCATTTCAAGTTGAATGAAATGTTTAGTTCAACATGAAACAAAAATGTTGTCCACTTTTTGTATTCACCATTAAAAAAAAAAATCTAATTCAAGGCCCATCAAACCAGCGTAGGTTTTTTTATTATTTTTTACCCCCAGAACTGTCAGTAAACCAAATAATTACAGTAGTTATTCACTCAGCTGTGCTGCGGAGGACCTGCTGTACTAACAAATAGTAAAAAAAAAAAAATAATAAAAATTGCTTTTGTCACTGAATTGGACAGCTATGACTCTGCGTACTCATAGGGAGCAAATCTGCTGAGTTAAGATTATGACATTTTTATGTATTTCCTTTCCAATAGAACAACTCTCCTAAAAATAGTGGTAATATTCCAAAATGCTTTTGTATGTCTTGTTGCACCCTTATTATTAATAATAAAAAAAGCATGTTGCTTTTTGTGACATTGGAGGGAACGTATGAAAATTAACTGAAGTAATTTACACTTGCTGTGATGAGACATTAGTGATGAGTGGGGTTTCGAGTGCTTTCTTGTGCAATGGTCTTTATTAGATGAACCATCTTTTTCACAGAGCTAATTCAGGCAAGGAATATCTTAACTACAACAGAGTATTAAAGGGTCCATAGTGTTCAGCAATCTAATGAAGTAAATCCAAATGTTCACATATTACAAAAGAGTTGAACTATACCGTAGGTGTTCCTTCACCATCTGTAAATGAAGAATTGACATTTCATTTGTATTCACTGCTGTTGCTCTGGTTTTAGAAGCTGACTCACTCCCTGCACACACTAGGGGGCTTTTCCTAATATATTAGTTTAAAACTGTCAGAGCTGGATTGCTGAGTGCTATGGAAGCCACTGTAATTACATTTCAGAGTAGCAGCCGTGTTAGTCTGTATTCGCAAAAAGAAAAGGAGTACTTGTGGCACCTTACAGACTAACAAATTTATTTGAGCATAAGCTTTCGTGAGCTACAGATGAAGTGAGCTGTAGCTCACGAAAGCTTATGCTCAAATAAATTTGTTAGTCTCTAAGGTGCCACAAGTACTCCTTTTCTTTTTGTAATTACATTAACAGTTTCCTGAACTTCAAGCACAGTGCAGAGGTGTAGCTTTTAAGAACAAAAGTGCTTTGAGCAATAGAATTAATTATGAGAATGGGCTTATTAATGTGTCAGTGATTGGTAACGCTGGTATACCCTTAAGTACATTCTTAATCTATCCAGCTATGCTTTTAGCGCTGCAGAAGAGTCTGTCCTATCTCAGGGCTTCTCCTTCTGCCCCTCCATCCCCACAAACATGATACAGTTCTGCGGTGACCTAGAATCCTACTTTTGACTCAAGGAATATTTCCAACACACCACTGAACAGCACACTAACCTACAGAAACCTTCCTACCAATGCTACAAAAAGAAAGATTCTGCGTGGACGCCTCCTGAAGGTCAAAACAACAGACTGGACTTCTAGAGTGCTTCTGCTGACGTACACGGGCTGAAATTGTGGAAAAGCAGCATCACTTGCCCTATAACTCAGCTATGCAGAACACAATGCCATCCACAGCCTCAGAAACAACTCTGACATCGTAATCAAAAAGGCTGACAAAGGAGGTGCTGTAGTCATCATGAAAAGGTGAGAATATGAATGAGAGGCTGCTAGGCAACTCTCTGACACCACATTCTACAGGCCATTACCTGTGATCCCACTGAGGGTTACCAAAAGAAACTCTATCTGCTACAGAAACTCCCTGAAAAAGCACAGGAACAAATCTCCACAGGCACACCCCTAGAACTCCGACCAGAGGTATTCTATCTGCTACCTAAGATCCATAAACCTGGGAATCCTGGACGCCCCATCATCTCAGGCATTGGCACCCTGACAGCAGGATTGTCTGGCTATGTAGACTCTCTCTTCAGGACCTACGCTACCAGCACTCGCAGCTTTCTTTGAGACACCACTGAATTCCTGAGGAAACTACAATCCTTTGATGATCTTCCAGAAAACACCATCCTAGCCACTTTGGCTGTAGAAGCTCTCTACACCAACGTTCCACACAAAGATGGACTACAGGCATCAGGAACAATATCCTTGAGAATGTCATGGCAAACCTGGTGGCTGAACTTTGTGACTTTGTCCTCACCCACAACTATTTCAGATTTGGGGACAATTTATACCTTCAAGTCAACGGGACTGCTGTGGGTACGCGCATGGCCCCACAGTATGCCAACATTTTTATGGCTGACTTAGAACAATGCTTCGTCAGCTCTCATCCCCTAAAGTCCCTACTCTACTTGTGCTACATTGATGACATCTTCATCATCTGGACCCATGGGAAGGAGGGCCTTGAGGAATTCCACCAGGATTTCAACAATTTCCACCCCACCATCAAACTCAGCCTGGAGCAGTCCACACAAGAGATCCACTTCCTAGACATTACAGTGGAAATAAGCAAAGGTCACATAAACACCACCCTATACAGGAAATCTACTGGCCGCTATACGTACCTACGTGCCTCCAGCTTTCATCCAGACCACATCAAACGATATATTGTCTACAGCCAAGCTGTAAGTTACAACTTCATTTGCACCAATCCCTCAGACAGAGACAAACACCTACAGGATCTCTGTGAAGCGTTGTTAAAACTACAATATCCACCTGCTGAGGTGAAGAAACAGCTTGACAGAGCCAGAAGGGTACCCAAAAGTCACCTACTACAGGATAGGCCCAACAAAGAAAGCAAAAGAATGCCACTAGCTATCACCTACAGCCCCCAACTAAAACCTCTCCAGCGCATCATCAAGGATCTACAACCTATCCTGAAGGACGATCCCTCACTCTCACAGACCTTGGGAGACAGGCCAGTCCTCACTCACAGACAGCCCCCAACCTGAAGCAAATATTCACCAGCAACCACACAACAAAAACACTAATCCAGGAACCAAACCCTGCAACAAAGCCCGGTGTGAACTCTGTCCGCATATCTATTCAAGGGACACCATAATAGGATCTAACCACATCAGCCACACCATCAGGGGCTCGTTCCCCTGCACATCTACCAATGTGATATATGCCAGCAATGCCCCTCTGCCATGTACATTGGCCAAACCGGACAGTCTCTATGCAAAAGAGTAAATGAACACAAATCAGACATCAAGAATTGTAACATTCAAAAACCAGTAGGAGAACACTTCAGTCTCCCTGGACACTCAATAACAGACCTAAAAGTGGCAAGTCTTCAACAAAGAAACTTCAAAAACAGATTCCAACGAGAAACTGCAGAACTGGAATTAATTTGCAAACTGGACACCATCAAATTAGGCCTGAATAAAGACTGGGAGTGGATGGATCACTAGAAAAACTAATTTCCCCCTGCTGATACTCACACTTTCTTGTCAACTGTTTGAAATGGGCCATCTTGATTACGTTGGCCTCACTAGAACTATAAAAGTGATTTCCCCACCCCTTCTTGTCAACTGTTGAGAATTGATTGGACTGGCTCGTTAGCACTGACCCCTCACTTGGTAAGGCAACTCCCATCTTTTCATATGCTGTGTATTTATACCTCTCTACTGTATTTTCCACTCCATAAATCTGATGAAGTGGGTTTTAGCCCACAAAAGCTTGTGTCCAAATAATTTTTTTTGTCTCTAAGGTGCCACAAGGACTGCTTGTTGTTTTTGCAGTGTCCTGCTTATTGTGTCCTGCTGCTATTAGTTGAAGAAAGAGAAGAAAAATCTGGCCAGCTTTTGTATGGATAAACCAGATATGGCTTCTCCTGGGCTAGACTTGCCTAGGAAAAGTTATATATGCAAAGCCTGACTAAGTCATGACTAAGGGAAGGGTGTAAATCTGCAAGTATTAGAAGGTTGTAAAGTTTAGATGGCAGTGTGGTTTAAAAACACCTGATCTCTGGTCTGCTACATTACAGCCGTCGCTATCCCTACTACTGGTGGAGAATTACAGTTTCTAATTTTCCATGTGTAGACGAGACCTCAGAAAGGAAAAATAAGGCTTAATATGCAAGGCTTCCTGGCAAGAAAAACGTTGTTTTTTTTTTAAATCCTGCTAATGATCTCCATAAGATAATCACAATAGGACAGAATGAGGGACATTTCATGAGGTTATTAATACATGTCCTGAACAGTTGAGGCTTCATATCTTATAACATGCCCAAAGTGTATAAATATAATAGTTTAGTAAGATACATCCTCATCCTGGCTTAATGTAAACCTGAAAAATCTCAACCAGACATGCACACAGGGCTTTACAAGAGTTTTATTGTTCCATGAGTTTGTCTCTTCTCAGTGAGTATATTCTGAATCTTGAGGTTCAAACTAGACTTCATGAGGTATTAAATTATCCAAAATGAAGCTGAGAGAGGAAAATAAGTAGTATCAGGTAGATTAAGTCTCATGTTAACAGGGCCAACATTGTAAGTGCCCAGGAGCGTAAGGATTTATTGATAAGAGCTGCAGGCTACAGGTATGGTATTGAATAACTTTTGATTTGTTTGTGTTTATGCCCTCATTTTGCATATGTTTCTTTCTGATATATAGCCTTTATTCAGAAAATCATATATTAAAATAAGAGGTTTCAAACAGTTGCTGGATTTGGGAAGAGTTCTGTAGCTTGCTTTTTTTTTTTCAAATAAGATACTCCCTCACTCCGAGAATGATTGGGGGAAAGGAGAATCTGTTCCTAGCTCCATTTAGCATAATTATGCGCTCAGGTTAACTGTCTAGGACACAGAATAGGCAAGAAACTTTTCTGGTATCGATTTAGAGATAAAAGAGGTAGAATAATGTTTCAGAATAAAATGTTAGTCATTGAAAGGAATGACTCCAGTTTGTTTACTCTTAACACAATTCTATTCCCTCTATTAAGTCCTTAATGGCCTGGGATCTACTTATCTGAAAAAAACATCTTTCTACCCGCTACATATACTGCTGAAGTAGGGTTAAGCTGTGGCACCCAAGATGTTGCTCTGTATAAGGGAGCAGGCAGCTGAAATAAGGATGTTCTCTCTGATGTTCCTCCATGTTTTGGAACTTCTGCCCTTCCCTTGGTCTGAGAAGTCCTGTTTTGTTGACCTACAGGGCAGACTGCAAATCCCATTTGTTTTCCCTAGCTGTGAGAGATTGGGAAGACGCTGGTTGGAGATGATAAAGCTCTTAAATATGTGTTTAGCTGCTGAGTTTGATATATGTTAAGTCGGTGAAAGTGGGGCTTGGGTTAGTCTATTAGAGTTGTATTTTTAAACTGTGTTAAGCAAAGGATAGGCGCTCCGTATTATAGAATGAGTGTATAAATCAAAATAAATACATGTTCCCTAAAATATCTCTCTCTCCTCTCCTCATGCCCCCCAACCCCCAAATAGTTTTCTGTTCGTATTCTGCAGTTTTAATTGTTGAGTATTCACTCTCTCTCCTGCTCTTGTTTTTTCTACCTCTTTGAGTGTGAACTAGAGGAAAAGAAAGAATAAAATCAGATTGTGAGCTCAGGAGAGCAAGAACCTTTGGATGGCTCTAAAATAAAGAATACTGCCACTACTAATACGGAACAAAAATAGATAGTGAAAGTCTAGATCAGAAAAGAGAAATGTCTTGGAGAAAGAGTTCTTTAGAGGGGGGAAAAATGAACAAATTTAATAATTTAAAAATTGTAGAAAATGATGGAAGAAGAGATGAATCAGGCTATTAAAGGCAAAGTGAAAAATGGAAAGAGAAAATGGAAAGGAATAGGAAAAACAAAGGAACATTTTTTACTTTACATAAATTTTCAAATATTAATTAATAGTAGCATGGGTCTTTCTAACCAAAACAAAAAATCCCAAATGTTCTTGGCTTTGAATGAGAAGCGGCAACACCTCTTCCCAGTCCCTTTTGAATACTACAGATCACCCTAATTTGTATTTTTCCTTGAAGAGTTGACAGATATGCTTCCATTGTTGTGCCCTTTTGGACATGGAAATGTCCCTTAATCTTTTTCCTGTTCCAGATTATGACTGAAGAAACTTACTCTCCAGCAACTTACTTTCCTCATTCTGTTCCAAATTCTATGTTTCATGGACAGCCACTGAAGGGATCCAGTAGTTCTCAAACTGTGGGTCGGTACCCCAAAGTGGGTCACTAGGGCTGGCATTAGATTTGCTGGGGCCCTGGGAACGAAGCCCGAGCTCCACTGCCAGAGACCAAAGCTGAAGTCCGAGCCCCACTGTCCAGGACCGAGGGCTTCAGCCCTGGGTGGCAAGTCTCAGATTACATGCTCTCCACATAGGGCTGAAGCCCTTGGAGTTCATTTTTGGCCCCCTTGCCCAGAGTGGTGGGGTTGGGGCTTGGGCACTGGCCACCCAACCCGGGGCGGTGGTGCTCAGGCTTTTGTCCCCGCTCATGGGGTCATGTATTAATTTTTGTTGTCAGAAGGAGGTCACAGTGCAATGACGTTTCAGGACCCTTGGATTAGACAAGCTAAGTAATATCTGTATATCAGTTACAAATGAAAAGTGTGTGCAAGTTCTGTCAGTTATGTAGTTACAGAAGTGTTCAGGTTAAGATGAGACTTGCACATTATCAAAATTCTGGTGGCAAGAATCTGCAAACTTTTAACTGACAAACTTCATCTGATTTTCATAAAGTTCTACTGCATCTTTTACATGGCAGATCTACTTTATTTAACAAGCAAATTGCATCCTACCCATTGCCTTTATGTCAGTCGGTTCAGTTTGTCTAATCAGATTGACTAAGTGGGGCAAAGACCGAGCCAAAGGCAGGTGGGTGTGACCATCTTGGTCTTCCACTGAACATCTGTTGTGGTGACAGACACAGAAAGGTCATTTCTACTGATTTACCTGAGTAGAGTTTGAGGCAGCAGGTGCAGAGTTGTTTGATTCTTTTGTCCTGCACCTGCTGCACCTCAGGTAAGTGTAAACAGCTGTTGCAAGTAGAATAGCATTACCCTGTAGGTGGGCCTGGAATGGTCCCAAATATGCTGCTCTTTGTGCAGCTTCACTTTTAATAGCTGTTTTAGACCACAGTTCACAAAAGTAATCCATATTAGGCCCTATTGGAGGGTGAGGGAAGAGGAGTATTAAAGTCTTTTAGACTTTGACTAGAAGCTGTAATAAGATTTCTTTCAGGGTCATGCCTGGGGTGCACCTTAAACCTAATGTCATCAGGTTGGAAGATTACTAGATTTTATACTTGCCTCAGAGTAAACCAAAAAATGGTTTGCATTTCAGTTTTCTTTCGAGATAAGCAGACGGCACATTTTTTAAATTATATAGCATTAACTTCTGTCTGTAGTGTGCAGCAGCTGCATTTTAATGCGTCGAAAAAGATAGAGAACAGAGAATTATAAGGTTAACATTGATTTTTGTTTAAAGGGACTATTATCACTGTATTGTCAGTACTGTCAATATTTGATTATGAAAGGAGATTTCCTTATACTTTCCTATATGTAAATGAAGAGCATTAACAATAAACATTTGCAATGGGCAATTTACGTAAATATATACATACCTTACTGCATACTAAGTATAGGAAATACCATGGTAATACCAGTACTGTGGCCTGGTAAATATTTATTTTTAAAAGTGCCCATTTTCTATTTTAAAAAAAATAAATAATGGTTATGTACAATGTGTTTATATAAAAATAGTGTTTTAGGATAGAGTTGAGTGCAGAGAGCAGATGTACCACAGCACAGCTCACCTCAGCTCAGGTACACCAACTTCTTGGTTTCTTTTTTTATAATTAAATTTGGGGCATTGTATGCATCATTAATATTGTAAAGAACTAGGGTTTTCTCTTTCTAGCTCCATAGAACTTCTCAGACTACAATCTGAGAATTTTAGAGAGGCAGATTGTCCCTAAATCTAGGCTTGCTATCTATGTAGGATCTCCTTCAAGACTTAAACAAAAGAGAACTTGCGGTACTATGTGGAATGGAGATTAGTGTGGTTGCAAATTAATGAGAAAAGAAGATCCGGTCACAAATCTGGGCAGCCAAACAACTACACTGAAATTTAAAATTGAATCATTTGAAATTAGAGTACAGACATATCAAAACTTTACCACTGTTGAAGGATGACTGGAATTTATCAAAAGATTGATCAGATCTCAGAATATCCATATGATAGCCTTAATGGCTGAAAAGGCGGGTAAAGATCCTATTCCCTTTGTTGAAAAGCTCCTTGCAAGCGCACTGAATATAGGTCTGAGGAACTAATGTATAGCAAAAAATGTATAGGGAGCTCTAAGACATTCAATGACAAAAGAAACAAGTACAGCACTTTGATTTTTACTTTATCAGGGCCCATGATAGAGACAGAATCCTGAGATGGCCTGGAAAAAATGAGAGCAGGAAAATTAAGAGGCTAAACTTTCCCCCTTGGCCATTTATCCAGTTAATCAAATTAAAAAGGAGAGAACTGTCTGAAGTTAAATTGGGTTTTATGAACATAAAAGCAGGTGTGTTTTATACACCTTTTAGATCACATGAAGTCTCTGTAGAAAAGCTGTATTTTTTTTTCTAACTCAAAGAAGTTTTCATGTACACAGTCACAGATGGTCCTCCATTTGGTCAGAGAGAAAGTAAAATATTAACTACAGATGATAAATGTATATGTATGAAGAGACATAAACCTTAGGAAATGAACATTAACATTTAAAAAAAATGTTCAAATTGTGCTCATAGAAGGTTCCAGAGTGACAACCTGGAAGACTGGAGTTCTCTTCTGACCCGCAGATTAGATAGACCACTGGCAGCAGCAATGCAGGCTTTCTCTACACTGCTCCCTATCCATATGTCTCCTTGACTTGGAAGAGTCAGAGGATAGTTCAGTCTCCATGCCCATTTAATTCTTGGTGTGTCTGCTAAAAACAACAGCAAGGGGCCAGATCTTCAACTAGTGTAAATTATTGGAGCTTTGTTGATTTACAATGCTAGGCCCAGGTTCCCAGTTAGTGCATATTGTGGTGGTGGATTTTGTGATATGAATACTTGTTGGTTATAAAGTGAATGCTTGACTGAGATCACCAGTTAAATTCACACGGACAGATGGACGGTCCTCTCAGGATAACTTCTGGTTATTCCTGACCTGGGGTGGGTATGAACTAGTAACGTAAAGATCTAAGTCTTTCTGTGATCTGTATAAGATCAGCTTTCATTCCATCCAATTTAGTGTTTATTAATTTTAAGTTGTTAGACTTGCAAAAACAAAAAACAAACAAAAACAAACATTTGGTCTAAATAGCAAAGCTGATAAAAACAGTTCTTAGGTGAAGCCTCATGATTTACTGCGACCAGAAGTATGAACTGATCACCATTACCTCATGGTTTATCATGTCTTACTGCTTTAAAATGCATATGGCAATACTGTGTGTATAATATGTTTAAGCACTTGAAGGCACAATAAGCAGGAAATTCCAATAACAAAATAACTTGCATATTTAAGTGGAGGGGAAAAAGCAGCTGTTAAATGCCCTGGCATAGTATTATGGTACTATGTGCTTACTTGAATAGTTTCTTTTCAAGCATCTGCTCCCTCACTGAAAATGTGTTTTTGAACACCTGCAGAGCACAGCCATTTCCCACTTCCTTGCCATATAATGGATTTGTACTTGCACATGGTTCAGGATCCTGCATACCCCTAGGGAGAAGGGGAAGGCACTTTTTGTTTTTTATCTTTGTCAGCAGTGCTTCTACAAGGAGAACACTGTACTAAGCTCTATGTGCAAATGCTAAAACTCCTTTTGAGACACATGGAGGGGGGTAAATACAAGGCTTAGCATCTAAAGCATTCCATTTGTAGGTGTAAATTTATTTTTCTCCAAACCTTAAAAACATTAAAACCATCTAAGGATACTGAGCAGTATGTAAGCCAACAGGGAATTTGTTGTTTGCAATATATTGAAGTTCTATTGTAGTGAGCGGCAAATGTCTCCTAGAAACAAATAAGCCCACATATTGAAAGGAAAGGAATTGCTTAATTTTGTATCTGCAGCTGAATTCTGTAACCACTGGAAAGGACTTAGCTAATCAACTTGTTTCCTTTTTGTTTTAGCAGGGAATAGCAGTACCATAAAGAGATTCTGTATTTCATAAGGATAAGTTGTGAATAACTTGATGATGATTAGTATAGCTTGAGTGGCAGAACATTTTACTGGCTTGATTCATGGCTTGACAATATTAAATTAAGCTGCTATATGTTTCAGTGTACTATAAAGTTCATAATAGGTATTTTGCCCTGGTGTATGTTTGAGCCCAGCAATAGGCTGCAGTGTAGACAACTGAACTAATGCAGCGTTGCTCTTGTATCATCTTCTGAGCCTTGATTTTACGAGTATAGAAGTTTTGCTGTGTGTCCATGGTCCTGTATTTGTTATATATTGTGTTGCTTTCAGTGTTGGTAAGTTGCATCTCACAATGTGTAATTTGTTACCATTTGGGGCCTTTTCAGTTTGGTGTGGGGAGGGAGAGTGTATATATACTCTGTAGTTGTCTAAGAATGAGAGAAATAGTTGAGATGCTTCTTCAAGATGTGGCTGATGAATGTGGCAAAAGGAATTGCATCTTGCAGAGGTGTCTATTTACCTTACCTGTTACTATTTTTACTACAGGATGTGATTACTTACCTTGCTTAAAAAACAAAACACTAAAATTGAAATCTTTTGACTCACAAAGAGAGAGCTCCCAACTTTGATCTTAAAGCTCTTCTGAAGACATTAACCTTTGAAATGGTACATCTTTTAATCTTTCCCAAGTGTTTACAGTTGAACTCATTTCAAAGAAATACAGTTCAGAAGCTGTTCTTGGACAAGAGAAGCCTGAATTGGTAAAAGTACATACAGTACTTAATACATAATGCTTCTGTTCACTATCCATTCTCTTTAACAAAATAGATTTGAGAAGCAACTAGTTTTTTTCAGAATCCTCAGGATCTCTTCCTTTACCCACCTTTAGTTTTGCAGGTTTTATGGTTTCCTGTAGACTGGTGTGATGATGCTTTTCAATCCACGTTTACCTCATTTTATTAAAACATTTGCCACGGCTATGAATGCAGTTTTGGTTTCACCATATAGGTGAGGAAGAAAAAAATGTTTAAAACATCAAGAACATTAATTGGTTTCATGGAGTGGGGTAATATATTTGTAAATATAACCACAAATGTATTTGTAAAATAAAAATGAGAATGTTCTGATTGCAGTAGGAACTGGACATTTTAGGGATGATGCAATAGGCATTTAGAGAAGATAGAAATATGAGGCAACTGTAAATGATTATTGAGCACCTTAATCCTGGATGATGTGTGATTAATAAAGTACTTCGAGTCTGCAATGTTGTTCTGCAATTGTTATAATTGACCTAAATTGTCTGCCATAACAGCACTAAAGTAAAGCCAGAATAGTTTGTAATGTAATCAGTACCTTGAAATATCTAATTGTTAATTAAGATAGTACTAAATATAGGCAAATAGAAGGAAAAAGTGGTTACAATGTAAATTAGATAGATCTTTCTATGACAGTTTTCCTTTGTAATCTTTGTATTTAATGAAGTTACGTAAAGATAGATACAGTCTTTAATACTACATTGTCTATTTTGTAACATTTCTTTTACCAGTAGAGGGGCAATTGCAGCTAATATGAAGCTCTTAAACTGCAAGTAGTAATCACCTTGGTTACTTACAATGGAAAGTAACCAAGCACTAGATATTTAAAAGATATTTTAAATAGATAGATTTTTTTTTTTAACAGCCAGAAGGGACCATTACCTTAATCTATTATTTCCTTTTTTGTGCTTGGGCCATAGATTCACCAAGTGATTCTTCCATCAAGCCTATAACTTCTGGTTGAACTAAAGTTATTTGTGATTGTCCTCAAAGGACATTTTGGAATTTTCTCCTATATAGTTTTAACAAGAGATCTTGTTTTCTCCTATATAGTTTTAACAAGAGATCTGAGATCTTGATCTCAGCCATGGGAACTACAAACCCTGCTGCATCTTTTCCTAGCCTGCAGCTTCACCCATATATCTCTCCTCCTGAAAGCAACAACTTTTCAGAGCCACCCCACCCACACATCCCTTCCAGTGCCTAGTGGAATAAAGGAACTTCAGTACAGTATACAATGTAGAAAGCAGACACTGACACACCCTTTCAGCTATTAGGGGCAGCTTCTTTCTGACTTTAAAGATCATCTTCTTTTTGG
Organism: Lepidochelys olivacea; assembly: GCF_965140295.1. Lineage (NCBI taxonomy): Eukaryota > Metazoa > Chordata > Testudines > Cheloniidae > Lepidochelys > Lepidochelys olivacea. The sequence goes on along the minus strand of NC_140412.1, from coordinate 108,955,644 downwards.
CCATCTTTTCTGCATGGAGAGTCAGTGAAATTCAGACTTTTTCCATCAAACAGCTTTACTTACTTTTTTTAATAACGTGTTTCTGAAGCCAAACCCCAATTTCATTCCCAAGGAAAATAAACTAGTCAGAAAAACAGTTGCAGACATTAGATGTGGACAGAGTGGTAAGTTCTGTTGGCTTAGGGAAAAAATTGGAGGGTTCTGTTGGTATGTTATAGGAATCCCAAAGCTCTGTTTTCTAAGTGGATTAAGTTGACTGTCTTCCATGCATGCAAGTTGTCTCATCTAGATCCTTTTAAAAGTATAATTGTTCAGTCCACTAGAGGTATAACTGTATAATGAATGGAGAAACACAGAGCTTCTTAGCACAAGATTCTCTGAGTGACTGCCCATTTTTGATCCATTCCATTATTGAACACTACAAAATTGTTGTGCTTTCTCCGTCCAATGCTGCTTTTGTATGTCCTTCAGTAAGGATCGTCTTTAAAAAAAAAAAAAAAGTAATTGTGACTAGATTGTTAACTTTGATATGACCTTAGCATATTTCTAAGCACCTTGCAGAATAGGGTCCTGTGACCACAGTCCATCGACACTACAATAATACAAATAAAGACTATTTTTCATGTTTTTTTTCTCTTGCTTGCTACTTCCTAATCGTCATGCCTGGTGGAGCCTCGGAACATAGGAATTCCCATACTGAATAGATTAGTTGTCCATCTAGTCCAGTATCCTAGCAATGGCTACTGCTTCAGAGGAAGGTCCAATAAACCATGAAGTGGACACATAGGGGAAATTTCTTCCTAAATAGAATGTACTGCTCTATCAGGACCCTCCCTGTATGCAGTGCTCTCAGCAAATCGCTAATTTGCTGCTACATATGGATGGTGACTGGTCAGTTGCATCAGGGGAATACAAATGTTAAATCATTCATTCTCACTTCTTTGACATATATGTAACTTTGATTTAGTTTAGAATAAAATAATGAAACAGTACAGAGGTTGTAATTAAAATTGTGTGTACTTGTATGTTTTGAATATAAATTTCTTGTATGTATTGAATAATTTTTTCCAAAATGTTATATTCATTCAGAATGCAAATCTTAAGAAATGAATGATCTTACATTTACCTTCTTGCAGTTTCTGTTCTTTTTCTATACCACCAGTGCATCACAATAATTTTACATGCTCAGAAATGGTCTTAAGAAATCATTGATTGTCTCTATAAACTAATCTCTGTTATTTATACAGACCTAAAAGGGTCATTTAAATGAATAGATAGCTATTTAAATCTTTGTGTCTCTATCATACATGGTCAATTCTATAAGATTTATTATTCTTTAAAATATTGCTTCCAAATATCTTTAGTAATTGCACAATACTGAACATGTTAAATGGGGGCGTGTATTTAAAATACAGAAATTTCATTAATTAACGTTATCATCTGGGTAACTGCTCAGTTTCACTGACTTCGCTTAGAATTAGATTATTCTTTTGCTAAAATAAAACATAGTGACCTACTGTGTAAGCACGTCTGTTTTGTCTAGGTTTTTTTTAAGTGGGAGAGAGCGCTAACATGGGTGTGAAATCATTAATTGTGCAGTTCTAGGCGTATCAGGTCTTATAAAAACTTTGAAGTTATAACATTTGTGTTTATTTCCACATTTTGTTCATAAGCACATAAGCTGTTAGAAATCCTTAAGATGGCAGAAATAGCATTAAGGCACAGATTTTCAGAAGTGGTGTCCATTTTTTAATTTTTCATCCCAGAAGTAACTGCACTTCCATATTTGCATTCACAGTGAAGTACAGGTATACATATAGTAACTTGATTTATGGCTACCTGTTCGCATGTCGATACCCAACTACTACTATTTGCTCTTGAAATTATTTGTCAGCATAAAATTTCAAGCTCAGTTTTTGTATCCTGGGTAGTTGCTTAGCTGAAAAGCAGCCTCTGAAACTCAAGATTGACCTAATTTGCATAAAATTCCTGAGGAAGTTTGGTCTCTTAGCAGGCATCGAAAACTGCGTGATTCTGAAAAAGCCACTTACAGGCATGAGCAAATAAATTGCTTTTTAACATTTAGTCATGGAGATGCTGTATAGTAGTGTCTATTTACATGTCAAATTTAAGTGTTCAGTAGTTTGAATTTTCTTTTGAGAAAAGTGCAGACAGCATTTTATGGAGGATTTGTATACATTTTCACTCATAATTCAGAAGCATCTGATTTTTCTTTCATCAAACTGAAAAAAATCGACAATTTTGGGCAGGGATAAAACAGAGATAACTGAGAGATGACTCACTCTCAGCGCTGTGATGAATATTGGTAGGGGAGGGGCAGGTTGTCAAGCTCAATTCAGAATCAGACCCAGCTGGGGAGGAGTTTGGTGATTGCCATAAAGGAAGGAGCGCAGAGCAGTAGGGAGAGGAGACCCGAGAGTAAGGAGGCCCTATGTCTTTTTCTGAGGAGAAGGTCCAGGAGAGAGGCAGGATAAAAATCTTTTTCTGGGCAGAGAGGTTGAAGAAGGACTCAGACATTGTGAAGAATAGGAATAAGCTTCTCGATGGACCCCTATGGGAGGGGCAGGACTTGAGGGAAATGGCCCTGTGGTTGATGTCCTGACAGCAGGACGGAGCACAAAGGGGAATCAGAAAAGAGATTGAAATTTCAAACCTCTGCAGGTAAGTTGGTGTTATCATTTTGTTTGATGTCACTTCGTGAAGACTGGAACTGAAGGAAGACCGCAGGTGTGGCAAGAAGAGTATGGTTCACCACATGCATTTCATTACTGGTGATGGGTACTATTTAGGATGTTGAGGGTATTGAGGCCCCAGTAGGGTTGGAATTCCAGAGAGACTTGGCTAAATGGCCAAGAACATAAGAATGGTCATACTGGGTCAGACCACAGGCCTGTCTAGCCTAGTATCCTGTCTTTCGACAGTGGCCAATGCCAGGTGTACCAAAGGATGAACAGAACAGGTAATCATAAAGTGATCCATCCCCTGTCACCCATTCCCAGTTTCTGACAAACGGAGGCTAGGGACACCTTTCCTGCCCATCCTGGCTAATAGCCATTGATGAACCTATCCTCCATAAACTTATCTAGTTCTTTTTTGAACCCTGTTATAGTCTTGGCCTTCACAGAATCCTCTGTCAAGGAGTTCCACAGGTTGTCTGTGCGTTGTGTGAAAAAAATTATTCCTGTTGTTTGTTTTAAACCTGCTCCCTACTCATTTCATTTGGTGACCCCTAGTTCGTGCATTATGAGAAGGAGTAAATAACACTCCCTTATTTACTTTCTCCCAGTCATGATTTTATAGACATCTATCCCCCAGGGCTCAGTCATCTCATTTCCAAGCCAAGTACCCTGCTACATGAGACAGATAACCATGACATAAGTTTATGAAGTAGTGAATGCAAGCTATTGTAATAAAATCATTTTGCAACCTTAACTACAGTGTTCACTACCAAGTGAATGCTATTTAAATGTGTAGACCTACAGCCATGTACAAATGAAACTTGTTATTATTTAGAAATTGGATATTACAGAGATCTAGTATATTGCTTAGTTTCTGTGATCGGAGTCCTGGTGGGCAGCCAGCTGTGGTCACTCAATTAGGGTGAACTGCAAAGAATGGGGCAGATAATCCCCCAAAAGCTGGTGGATATTCCAATTCTTAGATTTACCAAACCAGCATAAAACAGCTTCTTTGTTACCTTACTGGTTATTCAGAAGTCCAAACAACACAGTTCCCTTAAAGTGATCCAGCCTCAGGCCTCCATACAGGTACCTAAGTCAAATATGATGATTTCTGAAAATCTTATTTCATCATATAAAAGAAAAGATTCTGTCAATCAAAAAGGATCGGACATATTGCCTCCCAGGTTAATGAACGTTTCAGATCTTACCCAAATGCACGCTAAAGCCAATTCTTATTAACTAAACTAAAATTTATTAAAAAACAACAGAGTATGGTTAAAAGATTAATATACATACAGACATGAGTTCAATTCATTTAGGTGCAGTTTCATAGCAGAGATGGTGAGCTTTGTAGTTGCAAAGAGTCCTTTCAGAAATAGTTCATAAGTTATACTCCAAAGTCATCCTATGTTTACAATTCATTTAAATAATAGGATGTTCTTTTGACCTCTGAATTATCAGAATACACCATAGATAGGGACTGTTGATTACATTGTGGATCCTACTCATACATATGTAAAAACACAAACATTATCTCCCCACATGTCTTTTGAGGGTTATTTATTTTGCAGGATGTTTAACCCTTTCTAGCCATGCGTCAACAGTTTCATTATTAAAACAATGTTTCTGTTTATTTCCTTAGTCAGACACTATTATATCAGAGCAATGGGATTGTTTTTTTGGTTTGTTTTTACATATAGTGGTCTTGCAGTGTTTATGATCCGGCATTTATCAAGTTAAAGTTCTCACTCTCTAAAAGTGAAAGTGAACATTTTTCACCAGAAATTATTTTCTAGCCTGGAAAGTGGTGTGTGTGACGTTCCCTCTCATGTTATCTAGACCAGTGACCTGCTAGGTCACTCCAATCCTTGATTCTGGAAGCCAGCTTTACCCTGCTGTGCTGTGAGAACCCACAACTCCAGGGCTGTTGACGCACAGCCTCTGGCATGTAAGCTGCTCCCAGCTACTTGCAATAGAATGGCACTAGCCAATATCTCCGGTCCCAGACACAACCCTAGGAACCTCTGTCTTGCAGTGTCCAGTTATTCCCTGCAGCTGGACGCTGCAAGCTTACATGAGTTCATCAATTTAACAAAGAAATTGATATGTACCAGGCGTGTTATCCCAAGGGGAGTCTCTGACACACTTCAACCAAACGCGCTGCTTCAGGTAGGATAAACAAACAGATTTATTAACTATAAAGATAGATTTTAAGTGATTATAAGTCAAAGCATAACGAGTCCCATTTGGTTAAATGAAATAAAAGCAAAACGCATTCTAAACCGATCGTAACACTTTCAATGTCCTTACAAACTTAGATGCTTCTCACCACAGGCTGGCTGGTTGCTCTTCAGCCAGGCTCTCCCCTTTGATCAGCACTTCAGTCACTTGGTGTAGTGTCTATAGATGTAGGTCAAAGAGAGAGGAAGAGCATGGCAAATGTCTCTCCCTTTTATCATGTCCTTTCTTCCCTCTTGGCTTTGCGCCCCTCTCCCCCCTTCAGAATCACCTGAGCATGACCTCACTGCGGTTCCAAACTGACCAAAGGAAGAGGGGTGACTCACTCGAGAGTCTAACAGATGCTTTTGTTGTTGCCTAGGCCAGCATCCTTTGTTCCTGTGAGGCTGGGCTGGGTTTGTCTCATACATGCCCTGATGAACTGTGAACTGCCTCTCTATTCTTGGAGAATTTTTGCCTGGGCTTGCTTTAAGCCATGAGGATACATTTTCAGCCTCATAACCATATAAATGAAATTATATCCTATAACCTTACTATAACATTACTGTAACAATTACTATAACGGCACTAAACAACCATGCTCACTATAACACCCAACATGACAAACTTTGCATTTGATACCACACAATCATTTTATAAAGATGAACATGGGGGTGAGGTACAGAGCGTCAGGGTGTGGCCTTGTAATTTATTATTTTGATAGGGTGGAGAAGTTTTCCTGGGCAGTTTCTGTAAAAGAGATCAAAGTAAAATTGATCTGACTTTATTCCTGTGAGAAAGACCACCATATAGTTGACAGGCTTTGTGTTTTTCTACTTTTTGATGCTTCTGTGATACAGTACCAGGCCTAGGATTTTTTTTTAAAAGGGAGGACAGTGTTAGTACTACATAGAATTTGAAATGACATCGACTAGTCATTTTTATTATAGTTTTACTTTTATTTCTCCCGTTTACAATATCCTTTTCCACCTGAACATAACCCCCCATCTCTATCGTTTTAATACAGTTTGAACAAACATGCTAGATTTTTTAGAAATATATTTCTCTAACTTTCTTTCTAAAATATTTTTCTTTGTGCTCTAGTAGGAGTATTTGTTACCTGCTCCCAATGAAGTAATCAGAGGGAGTATTTAACATGCATATAAGGGACCTATGAAACTAGTGGCTGTTTTGTCTTGGAAGGGGAGTTGTGGGTTTAATATAATAAAATTAAGAAAAGTAAGTTTTGAATAACATTCTCAAAACCATCTTTTCATTACTGATGCTTCTAAATCCCATTACCAAAAATCACATAGGTGCTTCAGAACCCAAGTCACTTAGGCACTTGAAAATTTTACCGATTGTACTTGAATCTTTGGCAGTATCCCTGTAACATAAGTGCAAAGTAATATCAGGAAATGATCAGATACTGAAAACTTAAAACAGTGAGCTGAAAATGCCCACTGCAAAGGCACAAGGTAGACAACCTTAGAATGGAATAAATTTTGCAAACATAATCATGATTCAGTTTTCAGGTGTTTTAGCTATAGCTGAAGTAGGATTTCAGTATTAGTGCATGTTTCCATTTTATTTTAGAGTGTCATTAACTTAAGTTTCTGATAATTGAAATGTAGTAGCTCTAGATAAAAGACTAGCTCTCAACTAGGAAAAATGATTTATCAGGGGAGATGCTGCCTAGAAATGAAGACTGATCAGGAATGCACCTTACATAGGAGACTGGAAGTTAAAAAAGGTAGAAGCTGCTCTTTTTGCTCTCTCTTTAGCCATTTTTGACCAGCTTAACATGAGAAAAGCTGCTGCAGGAGCTAGGTGAGGCTGGAGAAGGGATTAGAAGGGAAGGGAATGGAAGGCGAGACACTGCATACCTGAACACGGGTAGTCCCCAAAGGACTCCCAAGGGGAGGGTGAACTGGAATGTGGGAAAATGCATGTATTATGTTTCTATGGATTTGTGTATTTCACATAAATTAAGAGTAATAATGTGTTAGACATCTGTGCAAAGTGTCTGTGTTGTATACTACTACATGTCTCTGGAGAGTTAAACTATAATCCACAAAGCTCACACCTCCAGTGGGGTTCTTGTGTATTTGAAATACCGGGGTGGTTAGAAAAAGTCAGCTCTGATTCCAGGGGCTGAACACTGGGCTGCATGGTCGCAGCTCTCAGAAAGGAGAGCTATACCGACTATCTGCACTATGAGAACCCAAGGGCCTAGGAATCCAAAACCTGGGACCATGACTGGGCTATATTCAGACTCTGGGAAGCTTAAAATAGCTGGGATCCAGGGGCTGGTGGACCACTGGCACAGAACTATTATTGACTCCTTTACTATAAAGTCTTTTCTCACCCCTTCAAAATCTTGTATTCATTATAGAGGCCATCAAAACTTCACCTTAACTTTGTCATTTTTTCTTATAAGAAACTGGGACTACATACTCTCTCGAGCCACTCCCTATTGATTGGTTTCTTTAGTGATTGGACCAGCTTCAGGCATACCATTTAGGTTGCCCATCTCCATTATCATAGAGTATCAGGGTTGGAAGGGATCTCAGGAGGTCATCTAGTCCAACCCCCCGCTCAAAGCAGGGCCAATCCCCAATTTTTGCCCCACATCCCTAAATGTCCCCCTCAAGGATTAAACTCAAAACTCTGGGTTTAGCAGGCCAATGCTCAAACCACTGAGCTATCGCTGCCTCCCCCATTATGCTCAGTGACACAGGCTTGCGGCTACTGAAGCAATTGAAGTATCTATTTTAATACCTGAAATGTTTGAGAAAGCATTGTAATTTAAAAATATGTAAGACTAAAGATGGTTCAGATAGTATCTGTAGGTGGTGCTCCATCTAGAGGAGCTGCTAAAATTATTGGATGTGCATGGGTGTATCAGGGGGATGTAGGAGAGGTTGATATCGACTGGGGTGGGGTTGGGAGGAAGAAGTGAGACAGCACAAGGGGAGAAGAATTAGTCAACTTGAGTTAGGAGAAATGAGAGGGAGAAAAACATGAGATGAAAATAATAGAAATTCTAAAAGTAAGCAAAATAGAGTTTAAAACAATGGAAGACAAGGAATTTACCTACCATTATTGTCAATCGTATACAGGTACTGATATTTCCAGAAATAGCTTATTGAGATGCGCTAATAATGATAAAAAATCCCAGCTCATCTTTCCAAAAGTAAGAACATTGAACCAAAAACAGGACTGAAAGAAAGGGAGGCTCTTGCTCCACACCCAGACCACTAGATAGTATTGAGAAAACAACAAATACAAACAAATGATAAACGATGATTACAGAATTCCGTTTTTCTCCAGAAGACAAGTGATTGGGCAACAAAATGGCAAATGAAATTTAATGTGGATAAATGTAAAGTAATGCACATTGGAAAAAATAACCCCAACTATACATACAATATGATGGGGGCTAATTTAGCTACAACTAATCAGGAGAAAGATCTTGGAGTCATCGTGGATAGTTCTCTGAAGACATCCACGCAGTGTGCAGTGGCAGTCAAAAAAGCAAGTGGGATGTTAGGAATAATTAAAAAAAGAGATAGAGAATAAGATGGAGAGTATCTTATTGCCCTTATATAAATCCATGGTATGCCCACATCTTGAATACTGCATACAGATGTGGTCCCCTCATCTCAAAAAAGATATACGGGCATTAAAAAAGGTTCAGAAAAGGGCAACTAAAATGATGAGGGGTTTGGAATGGGTCCCATATGAGGAGATTAAAGAGGCTAGGGCTTTTCAGCCTGGAAAGGAGGAGATTAAGGGGGGATATGATAGAGGTATATAAAATCATGAGTGGTGTGGAGAAAGTGAATAAGGAAAAGTTATTTACTTGTTCCCATAATATAAGAACTAGGGGCCACCAAATGAAATTAATGGACAGCAGGTTTAAAACAAATAAAAGGCAGTTCTTCTTCACTCAGCGCACAGTCAACCTGTGGAACTCCTTGCCTGAGGAGGTTGTGAAGGCTAGGACTATAACAGGGTTTAAAAGAGAACTGGATAAATTCATGGAGGTTAAGTCCATTAATGGCTATTAGCCAGGATGGGTAAGGAATGGTGTCCCTAGCCTCTGTTTGTCAGGGGGTGGAGATGGATGGCAGGAGAGAGATCACTTGATCATTACCTGTTAGGTTCACTCCCTCTGGGGCATCTGGCATTGGCCACTGTTGGTAGACAGGATACTGGGCTGGATGGATCTTTGGTCTGACCCAGTATGGTCATTCTTATGTTCTTAAGACAACATATTTTAGTTGCCATTTAGAATGTTTACAGATCCCTTGGTTTCTCTTAGGGAGGTAGAAGAAGTTTACATTTAAATATTTAATTGTATTTACAGGAATGGCATTTGTTTATGGCATGCATTAGAATATTGTGTGTACTGAGAATTTACAGGTCTATTCCATAAACCAGAATAAAAGAAATCCAAAGAAATATAATTTTGTGTACCAACAATAAAGGGGAGGTTTGAACAGATTGTACGTAATGAATATCTCCAACAGTATTTAACAGATATCTTTATCATTTGGCACAAAGGTGCTTCCAGATTGCATGCTTTTTTCCCAGTTTTTTATGAGGTAAAGACTTCATTCCCCCAAACTCCCTCACTTTTTATATTGTTGAAATTAAATCACAACAGGAAATTTTATTTTCTTCTTTGCATTTCACCTTCTTTCTTCCTAGCACCTCCGCAACAGTTTCATTTAGAATCAGCTTTACTGAAGTGTTAGTACTGATTCAGAGTTCCCTGACACAGCCTTGCCACAAGAGCCTTTTAGAAGTCGGAAGTAATGTCTAGTGCAGGGATTCCCAAACTGTGGTATGTGAGCTTAGCATTCTATCAGTTCACTTCACAAACATTTTTTTAAGAAGGTGGTACATGAACTGGTAAAGCTTGGAATTTGCTGGTCTAGTGATCTAAACTGAACATAAGGAATCAGAAACACCTACTTTCTAATCTCAGGTGCATCACTAACTGCATCCTCTTAACCTCTCCCTCAGTTTCCTTGTATGTAAAATAGAGAATTCCCATCTCTCATAGGTGCTGAAGTTTAATTGATGTTTTTAAAGTACTCAGTGTAGATTTATAGGATTATAAATGCTAAATAGTGTTCTTTATTCAGATACTGGCAATGGATTCCTTATATACCAGCAGTCATACAGGTAATTCCAGTGAGACTGACTTTCAAAACAAAACAAAAAACCCTTCATTTTTGGGCATCACCCTACCTTTCAGTTTCTGTTTATGTGCACCACTGATTCCAAGGAGGCCTGTCTTTAACTTGACCCTGCCAACATCAGTAACTCTGCAGGAAGATGCTAAACTTTGACTCATCAAAATCCAGTCCTGAACATATCTTTCTAAACAGAAAATTATTCACCACCAAAAGAGAACCTCATAATATGTCAGTTTAACAAGTCAATTGTTTGGGAACTTATTTTGGGTTGGCAATTATTTAATTTTCTAATCTGCAGTTTAAATACATGAAGCTTGCAAGGGAAAAAAGGACATTAATAATTTATTAGTTTTTTTATTAGTTCCGTTATTTTTTTTATGTGCAGGAGAAAATTTTAATTTTGATATAGGGTCTGGTTTTAAAAAATACAGGCAGAGCCTAAGACCTTCATTTTTGCTGACTCATTGCTTTTCCCTAAAGGAAATGTTGGATCACCAGTTCCAAACCACGTGAGCCTCTGAGTACCAAAAAGCAAGAGTTACCATGACAGCAATATAGATAGTGACAAGTGAAAGGGTCAGAAAAGATAATTTTGGCTATTGTGATTAGGAATATAAAGAATAACATGCTTAAGGGGAAAAGGCAGCATATACCTCATTTAAAAAATAATCTGAGTTTCTGTGGCATTTATTTTTTATTCTTTTCTGTGCTGTTTTTATAAGCAGCCTTGAAAAGGACACAAGGCATATAAATTATGCTACTTGATAGGAAGAAATTTTCAATTCTTGCATAAAAATATTTGTTTCACATATGAAAAAGACATGTGTAGCTGCAGTTAGGAAAAGGGCATATTTTGTAAAGGTTATAGCAGGTTCATATCAAGTGAGGCTTGCTAGATTGTTTAGTTACATCAGGTCATTTGGTTTAAATGATTAATAATCCAGCAAGGCTCCTACTCTTATGCAGGAAAGAAGGCTTCAAGCAGAAAACCTTGTTAAAAAGGTAGTGAGTTGAGTTGTTTTGGATAATTTAGTTGTAAATGAGTTGTCTGTATTTCTGAACCTTGCCTTAATTGTTACAGATGCAGATTAAGCCACTGTTGTCTAAAAATGTAAATCTCTCCCTTCCCTCCCCTCCATCCCCCCGCAGCAATAATCTCCAAGCTTATGGAACCTCTCGAAGTAGTCTGTACTAATCAAGAACAGTTATGTCCAAAGATCTTAATTTTTATGGCTAGCTTCATGGCTTTGAACAGAGATGGGAGAGGCTTTTTGCTCTCAGGGGTCAATAGTTAAATCAGATTTACTACTCTACGTGCCAGTCTGAAACACCAGCACAATGGTTTTCATTACTCTTTGACCTCCACTCTTCATTCCACACTCTGTGTCCTCTCAAATTCTCTGCTGTTCCCTGGTTCTCCCTTACTTTCTTGTCTCCTTCCAGACATTCACGCTTCTTGCCCCCTTCCACCACCTATACCAACTTGATCTTCTGACTGATGTTGTGGGAACAGACTTCACACTCTTCCCAGATTATCGGCATGACATAAAATAAAGATGTGTTGCTTGATTAACCGGTATCTGCTACTGCCCCTGCTGTCTTGAATCAACATCTGGAAATTAATTTAGAGTATGTGCTAGATTAACATCTCATATCATTTGTGGACATGTATGCCACATACTAATCACTGACCAAGAGAGAGCATTATTTTTAGATATATCTAGAAAATCTGCAGGAAGAATTATCTTGGATATGTTACGAATAGGGAATCCAGACTCAAATCCCAAAACTTAACCCCATCCTCCTCACCTACCTTGAGCCAGCAGAAGCTGTGAAATCTGCTAAGTGATCCACTCAGTTTCCAAAGATTGAATTAGATTTGTATCATTGTACAGAGACAACTATTGGGTAGTCAAGAGTACCAGTCACTGAACTCCAGCTAGACAGAAACTGTGTATGTACATGTGCAGGGAGAGAAGAGGAATACATTAAATTAAAATAATGGGTTTATTGAAGTTTCAGGCCTGATTTTCCAAAAATTCCTAGATGCTAGATTTTGAGCTTCAACTGGAGGTAAAATTCTTTACAAAATAGGGTATAATAAAGGATTTGTGGATCATGACAGCAACCATATGCGGTTAGGAAGACTTGGATTTTGTGAGGGTTGGATCCCACATTTAATTGTTTTTTTTTTCATTTTTGCCTTTTTATTATTTTCTCTCTGCTTATATATAGAGCATCAACGTTCTCATAACATAAGTTGTTTTGGTTTTGATTTTTAAAATTAGAACTGGACAATAGACCTTCTCTGGTTTTGTATACACAACACTGTGAAAATGGGTTGGAATCCAGGTATTCAAATCAGAGATCCTCTATCATCCCATAATTCAAAGGGGCTCGGCTTCCAAATTCCTTTTTGGCCCATTTGAAAAACAAATACATAATGTTGAAATCTAAAAAATTAAAACAAAAATAGTAATTTGAACCTGCTTCCCAGGTTATGTGATTTTAATACTGCCCTCTGTAGATTGGTGTGAGCTATGAGTCACCTTCAGAAATGTGCAAGATCGTTTTTCTTGGTATCAGATAATTCCATCTATAAATAGCATTTTTCTCTTCTCATAGCTATGTTCTATTTATTCTTTTAATCACTGGTTTGGATTAAGAAATGTTTGCAAATATTTCTTGTGGCCTCTTTTTTGTGCCAGAGGCGTTCATACTGTCAAAATAAGAGATTTTATCTCTATGTAAAGCATGTTTTCTTGGTATTTAACTATGAACCATTGTATAAAATAATACTTTATTATTTTTATGTGAAAATATGTTGTGGTATTATGTACTAAAGCTTATCATTTAAAAAAATATCCTAAATGTGTAACGTATGAGAAAGTGAAAATCTAGCTGTATATATCCCTCTGTGATTAGATTAATCAGATTTTATAAGGGTTCAAAACAGGGGGGATTTTGCTCGTGGAAAAATTATAATAAACATATCCAAAAGACATAAAGATGGGACACAAACTCTCATAATGAACTTCGTAATTTATTTTTGAATCTGGGAATTTCCTTCACTCCAGCCAAGTGCATTGTCATTAAGCCGCAGCTGTACACAGAGCTGGCATGTGAAGAAAATGTCATAGTGTGGTGTGATGACAGATTTCTGTGCGTAATGCAATTGTCATAAGATGCATTTGTTTCATTTTGGTAACTTTTTCATTGCTAGCTTTAGAATCGCTTAGAACACCCTGCAGAGAACCTGTCATGGTTTTAGTTCTATGAGATACTTAGAACTTTTTCAAAATTGGGTCACTTATTGGGTGCCTAAATATGGGTTTAGGACCCTAACTGTAGGTACCCATTTTAAAAAATTGGGCTATGAACTTTTTTGTTCCTAACTTTATCATTGTAGCTATCTGAAGCCTACAGGGGTCTTGACTATTTTGTTAAAAAAAAAAAATTACTACCTAAGAGTAAAGATTATGTGTGTGTATTCTCTACAACTGAAAAGTTTGTATGTGATACAAGCATGCGTGGTGTGTTCATGCCCTATATCAAGAAGTCCATACAGGCAAGTATATCTTTAATAGTGTCATGAGGCTGACTTTCATGTGCTCAAATTCCTTTCAGATCCTTCTAGCAGATGAAAAGTGTGTAATGCTCTGCCTATGCCTTCTCCACCATTGTTTACAATGTATTATATGGTGTAATCCGTCAGCCAACTTTAATTTCACAAGCTATTCATTGTGTTTAAACAGTGCCTTTCTAATATTAAATATTTATGGAAGTCTTTGGGAAGAATACATTAAAATGGCAGATGGGGGTCATTTCAAGCTTTTTCTTGATTGAAGATTAGGGACCCCTGTGAATTTGTAGTCTGCTTTCAAGGAAAGTTCACAATGTCTGATAACCCAAGGAAGCAAGAATTCCACCAATTCCCAGCACTGTGATTTCAAAAAGCAATGGTTGCCTGCAATCTTCATGCTTCAGCACCTTTCATTTTGAAATCATTCGCAAGTGCAGTGAAGAATGGTGAACAAAAACATTTACAGTTGTATTGCTTATTAATAATTCAGCAGACTTACAAGATTTGCACATTAAGATTACCTTACTCATTGATTTTTTAGCTAGGAAAGCTAAGTGGAAAATCAAGCCTTTGATATCTGTCCAATTGAGAGGTGTACATTCAGGAGCACTCTAATGACCTGGGACTTCCGCTGTGTGGCTGTAGCATACCATGCTGGGAGGGTAGCGGGGAAGCGTGAGTTTACCATGTCATAAATGGGGAGACATGATGAGGATGGCTGTTTCTTCTTCTCTTAGTTTATCTTGTTTTTCATTTTGTTGTCTTGTGTTGTGAGCTATTTTCAACAAAACTGGTGACTATACTCAACTTGGTTTACACACACACACGTACATGTTTTCAAGTGCTTGATGTAAGAGGAAAAATAATTAAGATGTTGTGTTATATACCTAAATGCAAAACATTATTGTTTTTAATCACGTTTCATGAGTGGAGCCTGTCATTGGAAAATTAGACCTTTTTACTGAGAAAGATGTAGTTACCTAAATATGTTACTATCCTCCAGAGGGGACTGTAGCGGGGTGGTCGCCTGCCCCAGCCCTGAAGGGGTTAAAACAGCCCTGGGAACCAAAAGGCTAGGCTGATAGGGGAAGCAGCCGCAGCTGGGGCCATGCTCCATTCAGGCATATTTAGATCCCCTTGACTGTGTCATTTTTTTCCATTTAAACAACATTTTACACTTATTTAATAATCTATGAATGGTAGGTGTTTTATTCTAGGTGAAGGCAATTGAATTTTCTGGCCAAAAAGTGTATTTGGTGATAGTGTTTTCAAGCTTTACATGCCATGTAATGTGCGTGAGTGGTTAGTTATTGTTTTATATATCACCGACAGGTTATGGGCACTTCAAGAGGTAGGAAGGCAAAGCTTCTGCTCCAAAGAGCTTGCAATCTAAACGGACATCCTTAGCAAAGGGTATAGAGTGCAGAAACACAGTGTATTTAAACAGCGAAGGCTGTATAGAAGGGTGCTGAAGAATGGTGTTGCTACTAAGCTGTTAAGGCTGCTTAAGCTGTTACAATTGCTCAGTGCTTCTGTTCTTGGAGCTCTGGTGTTATCAACACTAGCAGAGAGCATAGCCTGCTAATTCAGCAGACCTCAGTGTTGCTCATAGAGAAAGACTCAGAGAGATCATCCCATAGAGAGAGGCCACAAGCATGGTTCAGTGACAAAGGCACTCAGCCAGGTTTATTGCCCTCAAAGCACAGTGCTAACAACTCACACAACTTGCACAAGTACATTAACATAGGAGTTCCCCGTGGCAAAGAGCAGCTCAGTCAGCAGCTGGAGTTTCTGCTGTTCCCTCAGCCACACAAAGGGTTACAGTAAGGTACCCCGGCATTTATAGACTGAGACAAACAAACTATTACAGTGTGCCCCACAGGGCTAAGTACATGAGGAGTTAAACAAAAATGTGGAGTAGTGACATCACAAATGAGGCCTTCATATATAATGTTTTTGTAGTTAATTACTACGCAGTACTATTCATCCATGTTATAGATTGCCCTTATTGCTGGTTGTCACCATCTGATAACCTTTGCTTAGCGAGAGATAGGAGTGGCTAGCTTTTCTGTTCCATTGGATTGGCCTCAATCATTGTGACCACACACTAGAGTTGCGATGTCAACATTACTGGCATAACATGCCACGTGCGGTGCTCTTTAGATTTGCATTGCTCTGTGATACATCAGTAGTTGTAGATTTTGTTGTTGTTTTTTTTATATGCTGCCTTCCAGATAACCTACTGAATGGACAGGAACCAATTATCAAATATAACTGTCAGGATTCAGTATTGGTAATCTGGCACTGGAAAAAGTTGTTTTGAATAAAATGTGCCTTAGTTAGAATGCAGTGTCACTGACCCCAAATTATGACTAGTACTAACAGAAGATGTGTGTATACAAATGGCCGATTACATACAGCAGTGTTACACTGAGTTGATCAGACTCAAATGCAAGGGATATGAATGCAGGGTACATTATGGCTTCAAAGTTAACACAGAAACCTTCTCCCTTTATATACATTACACATAAGGTGATCAGATGTCCCTATTAGTCCTGATATTTGGGGATTTTTCTCAGATAGGTGCCTATTACCCCCCACCCCATCCTGATTTTTCACACTTGCTATTTGGTCACCCTAATTACACATCTCATTGCATTTACTATACATTGCATCACACATTTTTGGATTCTGTCTGTCTTTTTTATATTAGTGTTGGTTTCATTTGCATTGTATTCCTGTCTTTCTGCGCTTTCTTTTTCAAGTTTATTATCCAGAAGCACATTTCCAAGACCACAGTAGTGGTAGTTATTTGAACCACCATTAATATTAGGCTTAAAGTGCAAACCAGGGGATGCAAGCTAACATGCTCTACTAAAGCCCACCACAGTGTTTCCACTGCCTGAACAATGTCATTCACAATTTCTGGTTGCTCGGCTATTAGTTGGACAATGGGCACCAATTGCTCTATTTTCCATTGTACAAAATCAGTGGTTTTAATGGACAAGGGAGGTATGGGTGCAAAGAGATTGGTCACCAGTGACTCCTATTTGGTGTTGTCTGTCACAGCCTCTGATTCATTCTTCATCTGCACACTTGGCCATAGGGCATGGGTCCCAATCTGAATTACTGCGGTGAGGTTTGTACAAAATCCATTCAAGATAACCTGGCATGGTGGTGACTCCACCGAAAAGTTGTGGTATTCCAAAGCGCACACTGTGTCCCCGAGCCATACCACCTTCTTCACTTTCTCTTTAATAACTAGTTGGGTCCAACCTCTCTCCCTTATGGTGAGGTTCATTCTGGCTGAGCACTCACAGAACCATCTATGCTTGATTTGTTTACAGCAGGTTGTGTTTTTCATCTCCTCCTTGTGTTGCTATCTTCACGCTGGGATAATGCTGTTTATAGGTCCCATTTTCTATTGTACCCATATGGTTAACATCGTACTAATTCTTTAGGATTCCCTGTCCATCTAGGAATAGCAATCATAATTGGCAGAGTCAAATTATTAATTTCATTTGGTGCTGAAGATCCAGGACCTTTTAGCCTTGATTACAATGATGCAAATCTGATGAAAATTCTTCAATTCTTCGTTTACTTTGTTCCATCTGTTAATTTTTGCTAGGGCCACCTTTTTCCATTTCTGTTTCCACAGTTCAGGTGCTATGAACGTACCCAAAGTCTGTTATTGCTTCCAAGATTTATACTGGGGGACAGCACCTCTCTTTTTTTCCAGACTTTCTACTGCTGTTTCCAGGTTCCTATTCTCTTGTTTCATTTGCTCAAGCATATCGTGTGCCTGAATTGCCTACTGCCCTGCCAATTTTCTGGCACGTTGTCTAAGCCACCTCACTGCCATGGCCATTAATGCAATACTCTATACCTCTTACTCTTATTACTTTCTTAAGTCTCAGCCTCTGCCATTGCTTTACATATTCCAGTCCATGTTTTCCCACTATCCTTTTTGACTTCATATTAACCTCCTTTTCTGGCTACCCAGCGCATCTATATTTCATCAAACTCTGTGAAGATATTTAGGGAGGGAATTAGGGGATTCCCTAGCTTGGAATTTTCTGCCATCACAGATTGCGTCCCTACGAGTGGACAGCTTGGCACGTACCAAATCAGTGGTCGGGGTCACCAGTGTAGAAGACACTGAAGAATGTTGTTGCAGCTAAGCTGTTAAGGCTGCTTAAGCTGTTACAGCTGCACAGTGCTTCTGTTCTTGGAGCTCCGGTGTTATCAGCAATAGCAGAAAGCATAGCCTGCTAATTCAGCAGACTTCGATGTTACGTACAGTAACTCCGCACTTAACGTCCTCTCACTTAACGTTGTTTTGATCTTATGTCCCTGCTCCATTAAAGAACATACTCGTTTAAAGTTGTGCAATGTTCCGCTATAACATTGTTTGGCTGCCTGCTTTGTCCGTAGCTGGCAGCCCCCCTGTCAGCTCCCCTATGCCTCCTGAATGCCGCAAACCAACTGATTGCCGCAGGCAGGAGTCAGGGGAAGGAGGGGGAGGAGTGAGGACGTGGCGTGCAGAGTAAAGGGGGAGGATGTGGGGGGGAGAAGAGGCGGGTTAAGGGTTGGGGCTTGGGGGAAGGGATGGAGTGCGCGGGTCGAGGATTGAGCCCCCTGCTCCTGGTGCTTGCACAGTAGTGGATGCTGCCGCTGCTGCCCCACAACGTGCTTCTCCTAGCCTATGGCACCTTCAGCCTCCTTGCCTGCCTCATTGTCTGCAGTGCCAGTGGGCTGAGCCTATGTGGGGTAAGGCGGGGGCACCTTCCATTGCTTCATACTCAACAATGATGATTGTAGTATTAAATTGTTTCTTTAAAATTGTTTAAAATGTATATAATGCCTTTTGTCTGGCAAATTTTTTTTTTCCCTGGAACCTAACCGCCTCTATTTACATTAATTCTTATGGGGAAATTGGATTCGCTTAACATCATTTCGTTTAAAGTCGCATTTTTCAGGAACATAACTGCAACATTAAGTGAGGAGTTACTATACAGAGAAAGACTATAGGCACAGTTCGGTGACAAAGGCATCAGCCCGGTTTATTGCCCTCAAGGCACAGTTCTAACGACTCACACAACTTGCACAAGTACATTAACACATGAATGGTCCCGTGGCAAGGAGTGGCACGAAAGTTTCTGCTGTTCCTTCGGTCACACAAAGCGTCAAGGCAAGGTACCCTGCCATGTATAAACTGAGGATAAACAACTTTTGCACCACCTTATGCACTTCATGACATTTGTTTAACTCCCCTTGTTCCTGATATCTTGAACATAACATCTCTATTTGTTGTTTTGTTAAACCATCTTATCTTGTACTAGATTGGTGTGTAGCTAGTCTTCTGAAGTATGTTTACATAAATACCCAGTGCCTAGTACTTCTTACAAATGGCTATGTTTTAACAACGCTAGCAGCAACTTTGCCAAGTATATGTACTGGGCAGTGAACTTGTAAGCATCTTCTTTAATACATGCCGTGTCTCTGGTTCACAGCCTCTGGTTCAGGCCTCAGTTCTTGCATCAGGACCAGCGTTCCAGGCTCTCTCTCTCTGCTACAGGCTAATATGCACATTTTGTTATTTCCACTGTTTCGTTTTGTTTTGCTTGAAATAAAAGTTCTATTTCATCTTTGTTTAATACTTCTGTAAGGGTTCAAGAAGGAATTTTTAAAGAGGGACATGAAGGGAGAAAGGAGTGGGGTCGTGCTGCACTTGGGCAGGAAATGTGTTTCAAATATAGGAGTTGAACAGAAGAAGGTTCAGAGCTGAGTGGGAGATGTGCACATGTTGAAATAAATATCTAGATGAATGTTCAATTAATTACATCATACATTCTCTTAAAATTCTCCACACTCTAGACAGCAATACAAAATTGCAAATGCTAAGAGGTCAGCAGAAGGGCTACCAGATTCGGTTGGTCTGATACTATAGCAGGGGTGGGCAAACTACAGCCCGTGGGCCGGATCTGGCCCCTCAGGGCTTTGGATCTGGCCTGCGGCATTGCCACCCCCATGGCGCCGTGGGCCCCGCACGACTCCCAGAAGTGGCCGGCACCATGTGGCCACGTGGCATTCCCATTGGCTGGGAATGGGGAACTTCGGGGGAAGGTACCCACAGGCAAGGGCAGTGCGCAGAGCTCTCTGCCTCCCCCCCTCCCCTTCCAGGGGCCGCAGGGGGGGAGGACAGGGAGAGCCTGCCCTGGTCCCGGTCCCGGTGCATGCTGCTACCACCCCGGAGCCGCTCCAGGTAAGTGGACTGGGCCGGAGCCCAAACCTCTCCTGCACCCCGCACCAACTCCCTGCCCTGAGTCCCCTGCCTGCACCCCAACCTCCTGCCGCACGCCGCCTGATCCCCTACCCACTCCCACACTCTTCACCCCTCCTGAATCCCAACCCCCTGATGCACCCTGTACCCCTCTGCACCCCAATCCTCTGCCCTGAGCCCCCTCCCTGCACTGTGCTCCCTCGTACACCCCGCACCACTCCTCTACCCCAACCCCTTGCCCTGAGCCCTTTCCTGCACACCACACTCCCTCCCACACCCCAACCCCCTGCCCCAGCCCTACATTCATGGCCCTGCAAGCAATTTCCCCACCCAGATGTGGCCCCCAGGCCAAAAGGTTTGCCCTCCCCTGTACTATAGTGTTTAGGAGATAATTAGGGTTGGAAATGATTTGTTGGGTCCAGTGCCTGTCCTCAGAATGAAGATTTATGTGCAGATATACAGGTATATGCCTAGTTGTGCATCTACATGGATTATCCATGCTTGGGGGCATATCCTGGCCCACCAGTCATTCCACATAGGTTTAGAAAAACCAACAGGCAGCAAATGGGGGCAGTTTCTTTTCCACACCAAAAGAAAGGAATATGGAGGGTAGTAAAAAAGCAAAGAGTTTGTGCAGGGTGAGGAATACTTATCCCTAGTGCTCCATGGGCTTCTGTCTCCAGTAGTATGGATGGTGGGGGGGCCGAGAAGGGTGGATTATAGTGTGCTCTGTGGATCTACTGTTGTCTAGCCAAATATTCTGACCCAAACCAGGACATACTTCCCTAAGAGAGGACTCAGCTACTGCAAATCTGAGGCGTAGCTTCATTGGCATATGGCCAGAACCAGAGACTGTCCCAAGCCCGGTTACCTCCAGTTTGTGGAAACAAGGAAGAATATTTGGTCCTTGATGTGCACTTAAATTAGTCAGAGAAATAGCATACTGTATGTGAACCATAAACTATTTTTACTCATTCATAAATTCTTTATTTCTTCATGAAATTTCCCCCATACATTTATAAAGCTCAAGCATTGCTCTCTGAGGACTCTGTTTTGAATTCAAAACTGAAGTTTTGAATGTTAACAGTTTTCTCAGTTGCCTGAATGCAGTAAAGAATCAATAAAATGTTCTTGAATATTTAAAAAAAAATTTATACTCAGAGAATTTTTTGAAATGGCAGATTGGATATTCTTGAAAAAAATGTGTGTGGGCTGAGATCAAGCCTCAGAAAACTCATCCTCAAAGGTAAATTTTGGAGGGAAGTTGTTCAGAATAAAGTCCTTTTTCAACCACAGTTCTAGCTTTGTTGCTATAATATATTCAACTATAAAATGTAGAAGTGCTGCAAATAAGTGACTGGTAGTTGCCTCAGGCAGAAATTTTTACTGATGCAATGAGATAAAAGTAATTAAGAAACGTGCAGACTGATGGGTAATTAAATCCATTGGAAGCATTTTGTAACTAATTACAATGTTCTAATCACAGATTGCTTTCTATTTGTCAAGGTAAGTGTATATAATTATACAGTTCCTATTTTCTTTCATCTAAAATCATCCCAGTTGGGTGGATATTTTCTTAAGCAAACCAAAGCTTCTGAATTTTTGGCAGTTCATTTTATTGGATAAAGTAGACAAGGTGACGGTCATCTTGTTTCATGATTCCAGGTGGCACAGCTGCCTGCATCTATTGTTCCTCTTTTCTCCTGTGCTTGTTAGTTAATTCTGTGGAATAGATCATTCTTGTTTTGTTTTTTTATCACATTTATACCTTTAGATATCCAACTCTATTCTGATAAATGCCACCATATTGAGTATCTCAATGCATGAATGTCCTTGACAGTCCGCGTAGTCATTTTTGGAGCTGATAAGGATTTTTTTTTTTAACTAGGAAAGGTGGTTTATGATAAACGTAACCTATTTTCAACCTTTTTTCTAATGTATCACTTCAGCTTGATTTTATTTGGTTATATTTTAGCACAGGGAGGGAGCATCGTCTAGAACTTGACCAGCTAAATCAAGCTACAGAATATTACCCTGAGTCTACAATATGTAAACGTCATGTTGAGTTTGGGCTTACCTCGCATGTGTTATCTAAACTCAACCAAAAATTGACCATTTTTCCTAGTTAGCACAATGCAGAATAGTTACTAGCTGGTGGAAATTCTGCCTTCTTATTGAATTCCTGCCACATATGTTACTATTTCATCAGAAGTTCCTGAGATTATGTAAAATGCTTCCTTATCATCCAATTACCATCATAAATTCACTGGATATTTTTTTTCTAAGTGCAAAAGGATTTGGGACTTTTAAAGTAGCTTTTTCCATTTTTTTAAATAGAAAACCTGTGAGATAAGTATTTTTTTTTTAATTTTTTCCCCTTGATGAACTGTTGAAGTGTGTTACTGAAAGCCATATAGGTGTAAGGAGAAGTAATTATGGTTAAGATTTTGCCAATATTATACTTATATTTTGCCCATAGTCATCCTAAATGTGGAAGTGATATTTTTTTATTAAGGATTGGTTAGTACAGTGTAGACAAGTTTTTATTCTGTAACCACTATGAAATCTGTTAGGGTTGCACTACATATATACACCCACAATATTTTAAGATAATATTTGTATGGTATTTAAATATATACATAATTGATTACTGGCCTGTGTTTCTTTTGTTCCATATTGCATGCTATACTTGCCTATCTATTTTAGTCATTCCATTCAAGATGCATTTGGCATGCAGCATTATTGCAAATCTTCTTTCTAGTTGTACTTTTTTCCTTTGCATATCCCATTAAAAACACACTTTAAAAATGTTGTGATAACTGCCATTTTTGAGAAAGTGAACTGGACAGCTGCACGTTTTGTGGCCTCATTTGATCTGGTATAAAATTCTAGTTGGATTTGGTGGATATGAAAGTGAATAGACCAAATATAAAATAGACAAAAAGGCTATGTCTACACTGCACTTGTGTCGGTAAAACTTTTGTCGCTTAGTCCGACAAAAGTTTTACCAACAAAAAGCACCACCCCTCATTGGTGGTGGTTTTATTTTATTGGCAGGAGAGCCCTCTCCTGCTGAAAAAGAGCAGCTACATTGCGTACCTCAAAGCTACGCTGTTGTAGCAGCACAGCAGTGCCGCTGTAATGTGCACAGTGTAGACGTAGCCTAATTCAGTACTTTGGCTGACTAGTTATGGGAAGGAACAACAGCACGTGAAGATCATTGGGACTTCTTGGAGGAGCAAAAGGATGGGGAGAAACATAGACTGATCTAGTACTGCAACTGCTAATTATTTGGTTTTCGTTCTGCAGTGGGGAACGGATTGTTGATAAAGAGATTTTTCTGTCAGTGGTCTAATTCCCACCTTCTGAGTGAAGTGATACCAAGATTACTTGTCAGAATTTCGTTCTAAAAAGACAGCAAGCTAAGAGAGAAAAGACCTCATAGGGAATAAGTAGTCAAGAGCAGTGTGTCTACCTGCAACTATCATGTACTGTAGTTTTTCATTTTTAATGTCTAAGTCTGTGACGTAGTGGTGTGATTTAATAAAAAATGCATAAGGCAGATGTTTTTAAAGGATGTTTTATAAGACAGAATGACCAAATGCCCTCCTCCTAGGTCACAAGCAGATATGGAAAGGAGAAATCTGTCTATTGTGTTTTCAGTAATAGAAATAGAAACAGGGTAAAGTCAATCTATTTTGTAATTCAGTTTGCTGTTCGATCTCTTTATGAATGGAGAAAATCGGTTGAAAAACTTACATTATTGTTTTTAAAATGTGTATGTATTTGATATGTTGTAAAGCGTATCTCCCATAGATGATGTAGCTATTAAATATTTTTAATTTGGAACAAAGCTAATTAAATGATTTTTCTAGCATGAGACAGAGTATATTTATTCTGATCATTCAAGCATCAACAAGTAATATTAGTGCAGCACAGAGTGACTTGACTCATCTCAGTGTGGCACAGATGTTGGGTGGGATTTTCAAAAGTGCCTTAATGACTTCAGAGCACAAGCCCTGTTGAATTTCACTGAGACTTGTGCTCCTAAATCAGTCAGTTGAAAATCCTACTGGTGATGGATAGAAAGAGGAATGAAAATATATATATATCAATCAATCAATCAATCATAGGCCTGCACAGACATGTAGTGGCTGGCCAGAAATTAGTTTTTAGTTCCACTGGTACCTATGACAGGTATTCTAAATGCATAAGTACCAGGAAAAAACAGAGTTTAAATCTGTTGTTTTGGCATAAGTATAATCTTGTTTTTAAAAATTTTAAGTAGAAGGTTCCAGATAGAACTTCATTCTCCAGAATTGGCAGTTTTGCCATAGAATAGATATAGTGGGATGGCAGCAGTGCAAACTTCCTCTCACTGTTGCATCACCATGCCACAACAGTCTTCTGCAACAACTGAAGAGAGAGTAGTTTAACCTCCGTTTAGACTTTAGTGTCTCTTCCAACAAGTTTGTCCATTCAGAACTTGATGCAAACTGCCAGGTGGTTTTATGTAGACCACCAAAAACATTCTTAGGTACATATAGTCATTTATATAATGCACTGAATTCAGGTTGTTGATTTTGAGGTCAAAGGCACAATTTACCAATGCCCTGAGCCAACCAGTCCCCCAGTTGTAGCACTGCCTACAATAAAAAGGTTCACATTTTTTCCCATTGATTTAATTCAGACTGAAATTCCTCTTTTTGACTGTGGCACAGTCTTGTGCAAGTAAAGTGCTGTTTGAACATTTTTTCAGTATACATATTTTAAGCTCTCATGCCAGGATTTTCAAAAATGGGTGGCTGCAATTAGACTCCTAAATCCTTATTTAGGCATCTAAAAAGTCCTCAGTTCCCTGCAACTCCCACTGAAGCCAGAGAGATATCTTTGAAGACCAATGGCTTGCTATAGGTTCTATAGGCTGTACAGTATGTTGGTGATATATAGAGCTTTTTGTGTGTTGAAATATATATTTTTTTTAACATTCTTCCAGGGTATTTTTGCTGGATGGTTGAATAATATTAACACCCTGCAACCCATTTGAAGTGATTGGTGTTAAAAGTAGGAAATGTCACTAATATTGTTAGGTTTGCTCTGTAAACTGCAGCATTAACTTTTTAATTTTTTCTTTTACAAAATTGGCTTGCAGTGCAAGAAACTTTTATGTCCTTTATTGGAAGAAAGATCTTAAAAGCCTTTCAAATGTCAAAATGTATCATTTGTTTATTATGAGGTTTAAGTTAAGCTATATAGAAAGGTGTCTGTACTAGCTGGTCAGTGCTGTTTCTCACATTGACAACATAGGTGGTCCTAAATGTTTCCATTATTGCCATAAATAAATATTCACAGCAGAAAATACTCTGCTGATGGTCAGCACCATGACTAATTGGTGTTGAGGATGGCAAAGGTTAGGTCAGAGCAGCATCCCATTGCTGGTTTCCCAATTACAAACCAGAATTAAAGGCACGCAGCCAGCCAAATAAGTTTAGGCAATGTGTAAGGCACAAAGTCTGTAAGATACCCAAGCATTTCTGAGGATCTTGTAAGCCAAGCCAGATGGTGCTCAGCTATAAAGATGATATTCTAAGAAAAAATATTTATAAAATAATGCTTTTCTTACAGATTCTCTTGCATTTATATGTATCTGATGTGGCTGGCAACATTTCAGCAACTGGGCTCTTGCTGAGACTTGACACTTTGGTAAGACACAGTGCAGTTTTTGTCTAGCATCCCAGACCTTTCTGTTTTGGGATCCTATTTTTAAAAAGGCAAACACTTTAATATGAATTCTCCTTCTCTGAATCAACAGCAATTTTTCATTTTTCTTAGTGAGCAGTGTTACATTGTTTATCCAAACTAGAGTGGAGTGGGTTTTTTGCTCTTACTTTGCATCGGAGTTTCAGTCCATCCCATTGTAAGCTCATGTTGCTCACCAGTATTCACCTGAAAAGCCACCAGAAGTTCTTGTGTAAATAGACAAGAATTAAAATAACCATTTCTTGATGCAAAAATAAATGTGCATTTGCTCCAACCTGTCATCAGGTTTCTGTATGCAAGTCTGGCAGATAAACACATAATCCTCTGGAGCTAGTTTACACTAGTAGCATTACACTGGCACAGCTGCACTGATGCTGCGTTACCACTGTGGTGTGTCTGGTGAAGACGCTCTATGCCAAGAGGAGACAGCTCTCCCATTGGCATAATAAATCCACCTCTGCGAGAAGTAGTAGCTATGTCAATGGAAGGAGCTCTCCTGTCGACAAAGCACTGTCCACACCGGTGCCTAGGTTGGTGTAACATACGTTGCTTGATGGGTGGTTTATTCACACCCCTGAGCAATTTAAGTTATGCTGAAGTGAGTAGTAGTGTAGACCTGGCATTAGGGGTACCATAGAAATTTTGGTTTTCAAGGATAGCTGTTCAAACTATTGACTAACAGACTTCTAAACCAGGGTATTTACAGATGAATTTCATGCATTTTAATTTTATCTGTACTGCTAACTCCACACTGTGTAGCTGACTTTATACTGGGGAGAGAGTTGTTTGGGGGGGGAGGGGGAGAGAACATGAATATACAGTGGTGCTGATTAACGAATAAACCTTTTTTCTGAGTTTGGGAAAATTACACAACTCAGTCACTCACACTGCAGTTTAGGAATTATTTGTTTGAGCTGTGGTGATACAGTAAACTGGGATTTCACTTTCAATCTTTTGATTTAAATCCAACTTCCTGAGGTTGCTAGTGAGCAATTTTCCAAATCCAAACTCCTCTGCACAGTTGTTCAGCACAATTTAAAAAGCTTGCGTGGCTTCTCTCATGAGAGAAGCAGAGGCTGAATTATTTCTCAGCTCTAGAAAAGATGGCTCCTGTAAATGAAGCTGAAGGTTATTGACAAGGCAGGGGGTTTTGGGGTGGGGTGGGGGAGAGGATGAGTATGTGTTGTGGCTAAATTAATTGAAACAGACATGAAAATAAAATGAGGACCATCAAATATTCCTGAATATTTATTCTCTCATGCATGGAAACAAACCCACACAGAATCTATAGAAAAACTAGTACTCTGGAGATATGCATTCAAGCATAATGAATTGTTTGGGGCCTTAGTAATTAAGAATATTAACAGGTTTTAGAAAGTTATGTAACTGTCCATTAATATTGATTATTGCAGCATACTATTTAGATTTAGGAATAATCAAACTAAAATACAGTTTTATAAATAATTATATTTATAAGAAGCAAATTGCTAAGGTCTGTAGTTTAAAATAGTTATTGCATACATTTCATAAGCAAACAAGTTTTATTTAAATAAAAATTAGGTTAAAGACATCTGATTCCATATAGATGTAGACAGGAGGACCCAATTAACCTTATCAGGATCTAAAAGCCCAATTCCTAGTGAGTGGCCATCCTATGCTGTTTAAAAAACAAATGAACAAGTAGGTTTACAGTCTATTCAATAGTTCTCTCCTCTTTCAGAACAAAATGTGACTAATTCAAGTTATTAATACACTGTAACTAAGATTGGTGTTGGAATAATACTTCTAAATCTAAATATATGAGGGGAACCTCATTGTAATCTCAGATTAATTATTGATAATTTGTGCAGCATTAGAAAAGAAATGCACTTCTTTTGAAAGAGGTTTTAAAAGGTTTTGGTATATTTTTCTGTGCCAGTCTCAGGTTAGTACTGAGTGATTTTACATACTACAATCACTTACATCATTTTTCTAATTTCTGTTTGAATTCATGTGTTCCAATAGATATTTTTAAAGGCTTTTTCATTCCTGCACCCAAGACTGAAACATGCAGTACATGGGTTGAGGTGCTGTAGTTAATTCCAGAGGTTTGTAGATTCCAGGGAAGTATTTTCATCCATTCGGTCATAAAAATTTTCACAACAATGCATGATCAGATCCAGTTCATACTTAGTGCATCCCATTTGTTTCTCCTTGGGGGAAAAAGTAGTTAAAAACAACATATAATTGAACTTTTTTATTCTTGTACAAGTTAAAAGAGAGAAGGGGATGTAAGATATGTTAAAAAAATATGTAGAGAAAGATATCTTTAATTAGAATTGTCTCATTTCCATTTTCATGGGCTAACTAAGCACCCCTGAGTTCAAGCTCTGCCACTAGACTTCCTGGCCATCCTAATATTGTTAAACAATTTTTGGACTTAAAAACAATGTACCTGAGATGCATTGGTTCCTTTGCAGCCTTGAACAAATGATTCCATACACTATTTAATTTTTCAGTTGTGTTATTGATCAGGAATTTGGTACAATTATGGTCTGCTATGTAGATCTATATTTAGATTCCTTACCTAGTGGTGGTACACATCATAATAATTAATATAGATATGTGCACTACAGTATTTTAAAGGGTTTGTGCATAATTTCTTATAACAACCCATTCCTATTAGCAAAGATTCAGCCCTTCAAGCAAATCATATACCCTTTTAAAACTGAAGAATATTTTTCTAATGTTTATAAGTATCTGATTTTGACACTTTTTAAAAGTTCAGTGTTTTTTGCTTAAACCTTCTCAGAAATCTACACTGATTGTTTTAAAACTAGGTTATTTTAAGAGTTTATTCATGGGGCTGTGAATGCTACATTTGAACCATGAATTAATTTTCATGTCTAAATTACAAAACCACTAAAAAGTGGATTGACCACAGAAATGCTAACCCAGCATTACTGTTAATGTTGAACGGCCCCAGAAGTTAAGCCTCTGAAAAATTATTTCTTAAAAAAATTACCAATAATGGCTTTGAGGGAGACGTATAATCCAAAAAAAGTCAGTCCGTACTATTGGCTCTTCAACACGATGCTCTGTTTCATGAAAGATCCCCATTGAGTTGTCTTTCTAGTCTTCCTGCCAACTCCAATCTTTGGATTGAAGAAAATTAAACAAAATCCTGCTCTATCAATAGAACTTATCAAGAACAGAATTCTTGTTAATTCACAATCCTTCCTGCCCACAAAGAGCCAAGGTACATTTGCTAGGATGTTTTAAAGTGTCTTCTTAAAATCTCCATGCTTCAGATTATAAAACAGCTACTAGCTTGTGGGAATAAGAAATTTCTCCAGTTCTGTTGTTGTCTAGTATAATGTTTCTTGCATCTTCCCCTGAAACATCTGGTAGACAGAAATCACTGACAGAGATAGGATCCTGGTCTAAATGAGCCATTGATCTGACTCATTATTGCTATTCCATATTTCTGTGTCACTTTCATGCATGCACCCACAATAAACTCAACCCCCTCAGAAGCTGGGAGTCCCTCCCTCCCCCCACCTAACACTCTAGTCACTTATAAATTGGTGCTTGTTACTCTGGTCATGGCAGCTGGGTCATGTCTCCTAAAACAGGGCCATTGTTGAGCGACATGAGGTGCTTTTGGCTAAACAGCATTGCCAGTTCAGGAAGCAACAGAGAAGGTAATGATATCCTGTTTCTGTGCTGGGAAGTGGCATGTGAAGTGTTAAGGGCTAGTTTGGAAGAGGCATCTTTCAGCATTAGGGAATATCTTTTTAAAAGCAGGTTTTAAGGCATGTGTGTTAACTTTTTGTCCTGTCTTCTTTAATGGGGTCCCTGTGGCTGCAGTAATGCATATGTACTGCTGTTATAAAATTAGAATAGCATAATATTGTCTAAATGTTTTTTTCAAAATATAAGTTTTAATGATAATACAAAGGTTCATGTCTACCATGTTTGACTTTCACAGCAAATTGGATGTTGAAGTATTACTAATGGATATGAGAAACAGATTATGGTAATTTTCAACACAGAGTGAGATGGTCCTATGTAACATTGGAAGACATGTAAATAAATTAAAAAAAAAAAAAGCCAACAAAGAAAGAGGTCTATTTTTCCAAGCAATATTATGCTCTTGAGACTTGACTTTGTTGTATAGAATAAACAGGTATTTTTGTCAGTGATTGAATTGTTGTTTGAATTCCACTGTTGAACAGATGAAGCATCTGCACTGTCGATTTTTGTTTAAATGAAGATTTCTAGGTAGAAGTTAATCTTTTAAATTTTGAGTTAATTTGTATTACTATGTTAACACATAAACAGTTCATCAAAAGGTATATTAAAATACAGAACGAGAATTAGTGTCTGTGGAAAAAATACGTTAACACATTTCAAAACCTTAAATAATTTCACTTAGACATCCCTGTGGACTGTGAGGGCTCAACAGAATCTAATTGCATTTTGATCATGATGTAGCTGGCTGATGGGTCATTCAGTGCTCTAAATACAGTTAGGAGGAAATGATTACCTTAACTTGGTTCTGAGTGTGCTTAAACTAAAAATCCAATAGCATATTTTACTAACACATGTTTATGATTTAGAATTAGAGAATGAAATTAGTAAGACTACATGACTTTTTGCCAAGTTAAGGCCCACTTAGAGTTGCATTGGTTCCTCTAATCATTTTAGAACATATTGTAAAACCTTCAACACTCCTTCTTTAAGAGATTTTCTCTGCCTCCAACATGCCACCTGTTTGTTTCTTTCATGACTTCAGCATCTTCTCTTAAGTGTTTCTTTAAACTGAAGGTGAAAAATATTTTCAAAAGATGTGCTTTGTAGTTTCCCTTTAAAGCCACTTATTCCTTCCAGTGTTATCGCCTTACCCAAAATCATCTACACCATTTAAGGTTATTTAGGTTTCAGATACATCTCCTCTAAGTTTTGCATTTCAGGTGTTATGCTTGATTTAGGTCGGTACTGTGCATATTAAGCATGGCATTAGGGCTGTTTTCTGTTGTTTTCCACTGTGTATCACAGCAGTTAAATATTCTTTTTCTTCATCTTTAGAACGTTTCCCCAATTTATAACAACATGGTCTCTCTTTGTAGCCTTCCTTCGTTAGTGCAGAAGAGAAGTCAAGGGGAACTGGTATGATAATGGGGCTCTTCACCCAGCGTAGAAACCCATTTTCTGTTTTTCTTGGAGGCAACCCTCCAGTGCTTTGCTCCTTCCTTACAGAGCATTCTAACAACCAGATGTGGTTCTTCAGAGGAGGAATTATAGAGGGTTCCTCCACTAGTTAAGGTACGATACAAGTTTATTTCACGATTGTCTTGTTCTCCTTCAAATTCTTTACACCTGGATTGGGAGGAGGAGCTACTTACCCAAGGCTCAACAGTTACTAGTTAAATACTTGCGCTGCCTTATAGTTCACGCTGCTGTCCTTTTGGAGTTTTAACTTGTATAGGACTAAATCAAATTAGCGTATCTCTGTTTTTCTAGGCTAACAATCTTTTTCTGTAGTGGTTTCCTACAAGGCCATATTAGCCTAGAGCCTGATGCAGCATTAATACAAATTGCATATGCAGGACAAGATGCCCATAACTGAGTCAAGGATGTTGTGATCAAAGTAGTGAGGAGGTTGCCTTATACAAGGTTTTCAGGGATTATCTTTTCCTGAATCTGTTTTTCCAGATTAGTCAACAATATCCAGGATTTATGTAATTGTGGTGCCTGGGAATATGTTCTGTTTCTAGACTAGCATTTCTTCTATTCAACAACCTTCTTGGTAACTGTTACCTAAGAACTCAATCATTGCCTCTCTTTCTCAGACATGATGATTCTGCTGTCCCCCTCTCACTTTGGTTCCCTTACCTTTGCCTTAACTGTTTCCTAGTATACCAGTCTCTTGGCTTCTCATGCTATTCTTTCCCTATATGTTGTAGATAGATAGTCATGGAAATTCAGTGATTAGACCCTCTGCCTCAGCCCCTTCCCACATACTCTTACACAAACAATACTGAAAGGATCCTCTGAAATTTCCAGTTCTTGCTCCCTTTTCTTCCGCCAAATACTCACTTTCCTTTTCGTCATCGGAAATACTGATTGCTGTGGTCTTCTCCTTTCCCAGTGTTTCCTGAAAATGGACTGTGGGACCACCAAGGGTGTCAGAATATTTCAGGATGCTGTGTGGGGTCAAGGGAGAGGATTAATTTGAATGAGATAAAATTGCAGGATTCTTGATTTCCCTGCTCATACCACGCATACACATACTACAAATGTGCCACACCATGTTTGCACCTAGAGACTCCTCAAAAGCCACCCGTCTTTCCTCCCTGCTCCTGCTCTGCCCCCTGATGCACACATGTACAGGGCTTTGAACCAGCCCAAGTTTGTCCTCAGGTCTCCAGTAGGACTTGGCTTGAGCTTGTTTGAATAAATGGATGTCTTCCACCCACAGTTGAGTATAGCTTTCTTGTGCATGGGGAAAGTGGGAGTGAGAGAGGAGCTACCAGAGAGGAGGTATGGGGAGTGAGAGAGTCAGCAAAACGAGGTGAGAGAGCAAGCCACTATAATGAATAAAAAAAAAGAGAACCCCCCACAAAAATATAGGCAAAAAAGGCGTGAATGAGCAAATGGACAGGAAAAAGGAGAGAGATCAGGTTTCAGGGAAAGGAATGAGGAGGGATGAGATGATCGTACTCCAGTACTCACCCTCCAGTCCACTCCAGCAAAGAAGACTGGGAATTGTCTTTCTGTTCAGTCAGAGAAGGGCAGCAAGCCCTAACACCTGTGTCTTGTTGGGTGCAGTATATGGCCAGGATGTTTTAGCAGGCAGCTGTCAGGCCCAATTGTCCAGTTGAATCTACTAAACTTAGCATCCCCTATACTTTAGGTCTATGCCATGTTCTCTTATTGTCTCTCCCTGTTACCTTGGTCTGTCATAAACTCCTACTTCTCTATCTATAAGGAATTTCCTGGCTTGAGAGACAAACTCGGTCTTCATTTGGGAGACAGAGTTCCTTTCTCCCCCACCCTCCAATCCTCTTTTATATTGTCATCAGCATCTAAGTGCTCTTACCACCTCAAAGTTGTGAGAAAGGATGCTGTTGTAGCTTTAATAGGCCCTTTATGAGAACAATCAGTAGAGGAATTCCCCCAGTTTTCTTGACTGGGGTGAAGGGGGCAGGCTGATCCCTTTACTTGGCCACACTTACTTTCTTGCTTCCTGGGAGAAGGAGCCATAACTCCTATCATAAAGTACATTGCCTTCTAGTATGTGAGAAGAACAGCTATGACATACAGAAGAATTGATAAGAAACTTTCTCTTATCACAAGTACTTTTTCATGCTGCATTGTTTGTATTATTGTACCATACCATGATGCTGTTTGAGTTAAATGCCATTTACCATTTTCATAGCGCACTAAAATACTGCATAGAAACCCCTTGCTATTTTTCATACTATGTCTTTATTATTTTCACCTTTTTGTCGTTATCAGCACATTTAACAAGATCATAATGATTTTTTTTTCCTAAGTCAGTTACAGATAATAGATCAGAAATTGAGCCTGGTTAATTATTCTTATATACTCAAAAAAGTCTCTGTAATCTGTTTTTTGGGTTTTTTTTATTTGATCAAATTTGTCCATTTCCATGGTTTATCCTGACCCAGATTCTTTCAATATAACCAGTCATGGTTTTTAAAAAGAAGTGTTTAAAAATACAAATGTGTCATGTCATTTATATTGTCATTATGATCCTCTCATTTATATTTAAGAAATGTCAAAGGTATTGAGAACTTCGTCCTGCCCCATTCGAGTTAATCAGAATTTTGCCATTAACTTCCATGGGAAATGGATCACATTCTGAAACAGCATCTTCCTTTTAAAATCTGTTAACCCTTTTCTCTAGCTTGTAGTAATACAAATGTACTTCAAGCCACTATAATAGTTAAAAGAATGAGGAGTAAATATTGTGACAAAGTTCCTCCTCTACCTTGGTGGGTCTTGCGCTTATTGGCGGATTTGCTTGCCTTGGAGCTTCACGGCAGCCCTCGGTTTGGCCGTTTTCGTGAACCCACAGTCCAGGTCAACTCCTCCTGTGTCTGACCAGGAGTTGGGAGGTTTGGGGGGAACCCGGGCCTGCCTTCTACTCCGGGTTGTCTAGAGTGCCTTCTGGAACAGCTGTGCGACAGCTACAACTCCCTGGGCTACTTCCCCATGGCCTCCTTCCAACACCTTCTTTATCCTCACCATAGGACCTCCCTCCTGGTGTCTGATAATGCTTGTACTCCTCAGTCCTCCAACAGTCCGCGTTCTCACTCTCAGCTCCTAGTGCCTCTTGTTCCCAGCTCCTTACATGCACACCACAAACTGAAGTGAGCTCCTTTTTAAACCCAGGTGCCCTGATTAGCCTGCCTTAATTGATTCTAGCAGCTTCTTGATTGGCTGCAGGTGTTCTAATCAGCCTATCTGTCTTAATTGTCTCCAGAAGGTTCCTGATTCTTCTGGAACCTTCCCTGTTAACTTACTCAGGGAAAAGGGACCTACTTAACCTGGGGCTAATATATCTGCCTTCTATTACTCTCCTGTAGCCATCCGGCCCGACCCTGTCACAATATATACATAGAACATGAAAAAATGGGGGTTGCCGTAGCAACTCAAATGAGACTAATCAATTAAGGTGGGCTATTATTAGCAGGAGAAAAAAAAACTTTTGTTAATCTATCCAGCTATACTCTGATTCTTCTGCTGAGCTATCTTGGGGCCTCTCCTTCTGCCTCTTCACCCCCACGAACATGATACAGTTCTGTGTTGACCTAGAATCCTACTTTTGACATCTCCGACTCAAGGAATATTTCCAGTACACTTCTGAACAGCATACTAACCCACAGAAACCTTCATACCAACACTACAAAAAAAGGATTCTGCATGGACTCCTCCTGAAGGTCAAAACAACAGACTGGACTTCTACATAGAGTGCATCTGCCAACGTGCATGGGCTGAAATTGTGGAAAAGCAGCATCACTTGCCCCATAACCTCAGCCATGCAGAACACAATGCCTCCACAGCCTCAGGAACAACTCTGGCATCATAATCAAAAAGGCTGACAAAGGAAGTGCTGTTGTCATCATGAATAGGTCGGAATATGCACAAGGGACTGCTAGGCAGCTCTCCAACACCACTTTCTACAAGCCATTACCCTCTGATCCCACTGAGGGTTATCAAAAGAAACTACACCATGCTCAAGAAACTCCCTGAAAAAGCACAGGAACAAATCTCCACAGGCACACCCCTAAAACCCTGACCAGGGGTATTCTGTCCGCTACCCAAGATCTATAAACCTCGGAATCCTGGATGCCCCATTGGCACCCTGGCTATGTAGACTGTCTCCTCAGGACCTATGCTACCAGCACTCCTAGCTATCTTCGAGACACCACTGACTTCCTGAGGAAACTACAGTCCATTGGTGATCTTTCAGAAAACACCATCCTAGCCACTATGGATGTAGAAGCTCTCTACACCAACGTTCCACACAAAGATGAACTACAAGCTGTCAGGAACAGTATCCCCAACAATGTCACGGCAAACCTGGTGGCTGAACTCTGTGACTTTGTTCTCACCCATAACTCTTTCAGATTTGGGGACAATGTATACACTACAGTGCTAATAAGCAATGGTCAAATAAACGCCACCTTTTACCAGAAACCTACTGACCGCTGTACTTACCGGCATGCCTCCAGCTTTCATACAGACCAATTCACACGATCCATTGTCTACAGCCAAGCTGTAAGATACAACCACATTTGCTCCAATCCCTCAGACAGAGACTAACACCTACAAGATCTCTATCAAGCGTTCTTAAAACTACAGTACTCACCTGCTGAAGTGAAGAAACAGATTGACAGAGCCAGAGGAGTACCCAGAAGTCACCTACTACAGGACAGGCCCAACAAAGAAAGTAACAGAACACCACTAGCCGTCACCTTCAGTCCCCAACTAAAACCTCTCCAGCTCATCATCAAGGATCTACAGCCTATCCTGAAGGATGATCCCTCACTCTCACATGTCTTGGGAGACAGACCAGTCCTTGCTTACAGACAGCCCCCCAACCTGAAGCAAATACTCTCCAGCAACCATACAACAAAAACACTGACCCAGGAAACTATCCTTGCAACAAAGCCCGTTGCCAACTGTGCCCACATATCTTTTCAGGGGACACCATCATAGGACCTAATCACATCAGCCACACCATCAGGGGCTTGTTCACTTGCACATCTGCCAAAGTGATATATGCCATGATGTGCCAGCAATGCCCCGCTGCCACGTACATTGGCCAAACCAGACAGTCTCTACACAAAAGAATAAATGGACACAAATCAGACATCAGTCGGAGAACACTTCAACCTCTCTGGACACTAAATTGTAGACCTAAAAGTCGCAATTCTTCAACAAGAAAACTTCAAAAACAGACTCCAACGAGAAACTGCAGAACTGGAATTAATTTGCAAACTGGACACCATTAAATTACAAAGACTGGGAGTGGATGGGTCATTACAAAAACTAAAATCTATTTCCCCTTGCTAATTTTTCCCCTACTGTTACTCACACCTTCTTATCAACTGTTTGAAATAGGCCATCCTGATTATCACTACAAAAGTTTTTTTTTCTTCTGCTGATAATAGCCCACCTTAATTGATTAGTGTCGTTAGGGTTGGTATAGCAACCCCCATTTTTTCATGTTCTCTGTGTGTGTGTGTATCTTCCTACTGTATTTTCCACTGCATGCATCTGATGAAGTGGGTTTTAGCCCAAGAAAGCTTATGCCCAAATAAATTTGCTAGCCTCTAAGGTGCCACAAGTACTCCTGTCATAAATATAAAGGGAAGGGTAAACCCCTTTGAAATCCCTCCTGGCCAGGGGAAAGCTCCTCTCACCTGTAAAGGGTTAAGAAGCTAAAGGTAACCTCGCTGGCACCTGACCAAAATGACCAATGAGGAGACAAGATACTTTCAAAAGCTGGGAGGAGGGAGAGAAACAAAGGGTCTGTGTCTGTCTGTAGTCGTCTTGGCCAGGGACAGAATAGGAATGGAGTCTTAGAACTTTTAGTAAGTAATCTAGCTATGTATGTGTTAGATTATGATTTCTTTAAATGGCTGAGAAAAGAATTGTGCTGAATAGAATAACTATTTCTGTCTGTGTATCTTTTTTGTAACTTAAGGTTTTGCCTAGAGGGGTTCTCTATGGATTTGAATCTAATTACCCTGTAAGATATCTACCATCCTGATTTTACAGGGGGGATTTCTTTATTTCTATTTACTTCTATTTTTTATTAAAAGTCTTCTTGTAAAACACTGAATGCTTTTTCATTGTTCTCAGATCCAAGGGTTTGGGTCTGTGGTCACCTATGCAAATTGGTGAGGCTTTTTATCCAACATTTCCCAGGAAAGGGGGGGTGCAAGTGTTGGGAGGATTGTTCATTGTTCTTAAGATCCAAGGGTCTGGGTCTGTAGTCACCTAGGCAAATTGGTGAGGCTTTTTACCAAACCTTGTCCAGGAAGTGGGGTGCAAGGTTTTGGGAAGTATTTTGGGGGGAAGGACGTGTCCAAACAGCTCTTCCCCAGTAACCAGTATTAGTTTGGTGGTGGTAGCGGCCAGTCCAAGGATAACGGATGTAATATTTTGTACCTTGGGGAAGTTTTGACCTAAGCTGGTAAAGATAAGCTTAGGAGGTTTTTCATGCAGGTCCCCACATCTGTACCCTAGAGTTCAGAGTGGGGGAGGAACCTTGACAACTCCTCATTCTTTTTGCTGATACAGACTAACACTGCTACCACTCTGAAACCTGTCACCATAATATTTAAGGTGTATAAGTTTTTCTCCTCATAAACCAAGATTCTGAGGATTGTTTAACTCAGCTACAAACATTTGCAGTAGATTGAATCTTTGTATACAATGTTACATCCTAGGAATTATTCAGGTAGTTTCCATAAAAACATGTTTTTTTAAATTCACACTCATTAGTTCTACAGTGACGGACATTCAATACAAAACCTTGGTTAATTATCACTGTATCCTGTAATGTGTATACAGCCCATGAACACTTCCTTGAATTCTTTACAGAACATGACCCATTGCACCTGATATTTCACCTACAACAGAACTGTCAGGCCATGGTTTGGTTTTTAAACAGACAGCATACATGATGAACAATGAATATATTACTCAATTTCACTTATGAATTGTTAAATCATAAACCTGGGATTTCTCACCACCCGCACTTAAATTCACAGTTTTAAAGCTGCTGTCTTTAATGTTTATTTGGTAAGTACCGGTAGTTAATAGAAATAATAAATGATAGTTCAATTAGTTTTAAATTTGCTTGTGATTTTGAAGACAGCTGTTAAACAGCTGTCTTGTCCTCCATGCTCTGGAACAAAATTCACATATGTTACATGAATGTAATCAGTTACCTTTTTTTTTATTTTACTTCCCTTGCAAACATCACCAGCTACCTATAACAGGTGTCAAATCTACAAAAAGATATGCAGTTTCTGGAAGTTGTTTCCTTATGAATTATTAAAGGATGTCTGTGCTTAAAATTTTAAACAACATAGTATGGGATTACAGCTAATGGACCCAAACCAAAACATCCCATCAACATTATGGGGATGTTGCAAATCTGACCCTGAATTTGAATGTTACAAGTGGGCCCCCAAAAAGTGTAGATCCAAATTCAGGAGTGTTCAAAACTTGATCTGAACTCTGCTGCTTTTGTCCATAGTGTGCAATGTTGTTATGGTAGTATCCACAATAATCCATAGTTGGGGTGGGGGTGGGGCGGAACAGAGGGTTTTTATGGTAAAGAAAGTTTTCTTTCTATAATTCTCTACTTAGTTTTATATTGGGAGGTAATAGGTTCCGGTTAAACAGGCCTTTAAAAATATGCTGTGACTAAGCTGGATCCAATTCAATAACCATGTAGAGCTACTTACTTAATTTTAATTCATTTAATTGGCAAGTTAATTCTGTTCCCCATGACAGTTCTTTGCACTTTAAACAAAAAAAACAAAACCTATGGGCAGTAAACCAAATGAAATATTGGGACTTTATGTCACCTAGGCTTAAATCATAATGGTGCCAACATAATATATATATATGCGAGTGTGTATGTATATGAGTTGTAGGTTATGTATATACGCAGCTGTTGCAATTAACTTACAACAGACGTAATTGCGTACTTACCACAGCTGAAAACGTGATATTTTTGTTTGTTCTGTCTCTCTCTCTCTCTCTTTTTTTTCTCTATAAGCAATACGTGCATTATGCCTAATTGATAGCCTTGTAGGTTCAGATCCTCTCTTCACAGGAACAACAAGGGCAATGACAGCATAGTCTACCGCACGTTGCCCCCAAGGCATCATTGATAATGGAGGATTTGTGGACAGTAGCATCATCTTGTTAGGAACAGGATTGATGTCAACCAACACATTTCATATAGACTATGGAAGAACTATGTATAAATTAATGACTTTCATTGTTGACCTAGAAGGGGTTTAAACCAGTGAAAGAAAGTTAAGTCTGCATATCCCATTACCTATAGCTATCCAGTCCCCTGTGTATCATCATTAAACTAGCTTCTTGAATGATGGTTTCGATTTAGCAAAGAACTGTAAGCACATGCTTCATTATCAGCACGAATAATCTCTAGTCTACAAGGGACTTACAAATGTACTTGAATCCCCATGAATTCTGCAGTGAGAACTGCAGGTAGTCAGAACCTTTTGAGAATCAGACCACTTCATTTAGGCTGTCTAAATATGCATTTAGAAGTCTACATTCAGGTACCCAGACTTGACAATTTTGGCATTTGTCAGTATAATGATAGAGTTGAATCATTTTCTATATGTTAGAAGAGAGTGGACTTTGAAAAAGGGCTACTGACTATATGTGTCCCATACCCTGTAACAACATAGTCAAAGAACAAGCAGAGCCCTGTCATCTTTCTCTACCCTCAGTTTTTGAGATACCAAAACCAACTCACGAAACTCAGACACATGTCTCCTCTACTCTTCCTGAAATCTTTCTCTGCTGTCTTTTTAGGCTGCCTACAAAACCCAATTCATCATTATAATATATGGTGTTATTAATCCTCCTTGAGAGCATGATGCTTAATGCTGCAGTGTTGGTACTGAGCAGACTTGTGTAACCTATCTTTCTTGGTTCCCTTTTGGATCTTCTCTTGTTTTAGCAGAGCGAAGCTGGACTCATAATGAGTAAAGGAATCATGCTGTTTGCAGCTAGCAAGTGACTAGTTGTAGTGTTCTCTTCTCGCCTCTGATAATGTACTATAGCTCCAAACTGTGCAGGACAGGGCATTTAGTTTATGCTCTAGCATTAGTCCATAGAAGCGGAGGTCCCTATAGGAGTAGAATGACCTCTTTTTAAAGCAAGTACAAGGGTTTTGCATTGTGGGGGACAGAAACCTGTTATGCTCCATTTGGCATTTAATGATCTCCCAGGCCGAACTGCTACACAAATGGAAAATATAGCAAACTTTTTAAAGGGCTTTGTGTAATTTTTTAAACATTCCCTTATTGTTAGTCTCTTAGAAACATGAAAATAGTTTTTACTGATTTTGATCTTCTCTGTTTAGCAACATGTTTTTCTCCTGCTTGAATGAAAGTGGATTTAATATCTTGGTTTTTATTATTTCTGTCTAAGACCAACAGCTTAAAACGATAAATTTATCATGCCAAAACATTTTGGTTTGTTCACCAGTATAGTCGCAGATGCCAGCATAGCTCTAAAAACAGTAGAGCTATCTGTAAAGTGAGCATATAAAAATGTTATATTTATAAATTCAACAAAAATAGCAAATTTTCTTTTTTAAAATCTGGTGGTAGAGCAATTGGCCTGCAAAACAGTCATATATTAAATATTAGTTCTTCTTCAAGTGCTTGTTCACGTCCATTCCACATGAGATGTGCGTGCGCTGCGTGCATGAGTGTTGGAAACTTTTTCCCTTAGCGGCTCCTGGCGGGCCCCCCCGAGTGGCGCCACTGCGCCGTGCATATATACCCCTGCCAGCCCGACCCCCTCCAGTTCCTTCTTACCGTCCATGGCGGCATTGGAACAATCTCTCTCTCTCTCTCTCTCTCTCATAGAAGAGAAGTCCCTTAGCCTTTAGAGTAGCTGTTATCAGTTCGTTTACATACGTATTGTGGACACTTTAGTCATTAGGTGCTTGGAGGCCTCCAGCACCTGCCCCGGGCCGCGGGGCATGCCGCAGGGCCACGGCTTCAAGGCTTGCGCCACGTGCCGCAAACCTATGCCAGTTAGTGACCCCTGTGACTCGTGTCTACGTTGCCTGTGGGACGGACATCAAACTGAACGGTGTAGGATTTGCAAGGCGTTTAAGCCAAGGACAAGGAAAGAGAGACTTTTGCCTAAAGCAGCTGTTGATGGAAGTTGCAATGCAGCCGCCAGGCCTGGAGCACCCATGGACTTCCGTCCTGGCCTGAGCCGGAGGCCCATACCATGGGAAATGGGGAGCAGGGGGACAAACCAGAGTGGGTCTAGCAGCAGCTAACCTCCTCGTCTTCCCCCAGTGAGGCGGTGGCGGGTACAGAGGTGTCCGGTCCTCCGCCGATAGACCATAGAGCCCACCAGGAATTGCTGCGCAGGATCGCCCAAAATTTGGGGTTGCAGGCCAAGGAGACGGTTGAGCAGGAGGACCATGGTGGACATTTTGAGCCCTGAAGGTCCATCCAGAATAGCACTCCCGCTCATTAAGACCATTCAGTCCAACTATGAGACTATATGGCAGACCCCGGCCTCCAGCGATCCAACGGCAAAAGGAATGGAGCATAAATACTTTGCCCCATCTAAGGGCTATGAGTACCTGTTCTGCCACCCGAGTCCATGCTCTCTAGTGGTTTCAGCGGTAAACAAAAGGGAGCGCCATAGACAGGAGGCCCCAGCCCCTAAGGCCAAGGAGGCGAAATGCCTGGACCTTTTTGGCATAAAGGTGTACTCATCTGGGGGCCTTCAGTTGAGGAGTGCAAACCAGCAGGCCATCCTCAACAGGCACAATTTCAACTCCTGGGCGGCGGTGGGGAAGTTTAAGGACAGCCTTCCACAAGGTTCCCAACATGAGTTCATGGCCCTGGTGGACGAGGGCAAGGCAATAGCCAAGACCTCTCTCCAGGCCTCCCTGGATTTGGCAGACGCAGCAGCTAGAACAATCGCGTCAGGGGTGGTCATGAAGCGCTCGGCATGGCTCCAGGAGTCAGGCCTGCCCCCTGAGGTCGAGAATACACTCCAGGACCTCCTCTTCGAAGGGTCCGGGATCTTCTCGGACCAGACAGACGCGAGGCTGCATAGCCTCAAGGACTCGCGAGCTACGCTCAAGTCGCTGGGTATGCACACCCCGGCGGCCCATAGGAAGCCCTTTAAGCTGCAGCCTCCCCCTCAATGCCAGTACCATCCTCACCATAGGCATGAGCCTTACCATAGGCGAGGCAGGGATAACAGATGACGACGCAACAACAATAATAACAATAACGCACCAGGCCAGAACCAAGGCCAGCACAAACCCCAGCTGGGCACTAAGCCAGGCTTTTGAAGGTGCGCTCGAGGACAGCGTACCAGACCAGTCACTGGATCTGTCCCTTTGTTTCCTGAACTGCCTGTCCCGTTTCTCCCATGAGTGGTCCACCATTATGTCAGATCGTTGGGTCTTACGCATGGTGCGGAATGGGTACTCGCTGCAGTTTGCCTCCCTCCCTGCCCCTTCACCATCCTTCTTCAGGGACTCCTCTCACGAGCATCTCCTAGAGAAGGACGTCCGCTCGCTGCTAGAGGTGGTGGGGGTGGAGGGGGTAGAGGCGGTGCCGCACGGCCTAAGGGGAAAGGGGTTCTATTCCCAGTACTTCGTCATCCCCAAGGCCAAAGGGGGCCTTCGCCCCATCTTAGACCTGTGCGGGCTCAACAAATTCCTGGTCAAGGCCTGGTTCTGCATGGTCTCTCTGGGCACCATCATCCCTTCCCTGGATCTGGGGGACTGGTACACCGCCCTCTACATGAAGGACGCGTACTTCCATTTTGCCATCTTCCCAGCACATCGGTGGTTCCTACGCTTCACCGTGGGCCCAGAACATTATCAGTTTGCGGTTCTCCCGTTTGGTATAGCCGCGGCCCCAAGGATATTCACAAAGTGCATGGCAGTTGTGGCGGCCTTCTTACGGAGGCAGAGAATCCGGGTGTACCTGTACCTCAACGACTGGCTCCTGGTGGGCCGATCCGAGGTGGAGGTGCGGGGCCATGTGGAGGTGGCCCTGAGATTGTTCCGCGAGCTGGGGCTCCTGGTCAACATCCCCAAGTCCACGCTCAGACCCGTGCAGAGAGTGGAATTCATCGGGGCGGTCCTGGACGCGGTGCAGGCCAGGGCAAGCCTTCCGGTATCCCGATTCCAGGCTATCCAAAAAGCGGTGGCCTCCGTGCACCAGTTTCCAAAGACAACGGCCAGGTGCTGCCTGCGGCTGCTGGGCCACATTGCAGCATGCACGCACGTGGTCAGGCATGCCAGACTGAGACTCAGGACTCTGCAGGCATGGCTCGCTCGGGTGTACCACCCAGGCAGGGACCCCCTGGACTTGGTGGTGACAGCCCCCAGGGATGTGCTGGATTCCCTGCTGTGGTGGCAGTCCCAGCCTGTGGTTTGTAAAGGTATCCCCTTTGCCGCCCCACTACTGGACCTGACGCTGGTGACAGACACGTCAGACCACGGATGGGGGGCTCACCTGGAGACCTCATGATGCAGGGGTTGTGGTGCGGAGCAGAGCGGTCGCTCCATATCAATGTGAAGGAGTTCAGGGTGGTTCATCTCACCTTTCAGACCTTTCACGCCACTCCGAATGGTCACAGCATGACAGGTCTGACAGACAACACTACTGCCATGTTTTATATAACGGGGCTCATTCCTTGCCACTCTGTCATGAGGCTCTCCTCCTCAGGATGCCTCGAGGTGAATTGCGTGGACTATGCAAAGGTCCCAATCTCCTGGGGGTGCGGAATGAGCTGGCGGCCCTCCTCAGCGGGTCGTACTGCATGCACGAGTGGACGCTCAGGGCAGACATCGTGCTTTCGCTCTTCTGCAGGTGGGGGTTTCCCCAGGTAGATCTGTTTGCCACCAGGGCCAACGCCCAGCACCTGCGGTTCTGCTCGTTCCAGGGCCGCAGCTTGGGTTCGCTCATGGATGCGTTTGCGATCCCGTGGAGAGGGGGCTTGATGTATGCCTTCCCCTCGCTCCCCTTGATGCACAAGGTCCTGCTCAAGGTGCGCAGGGACAGGGCGGCGGTGATTCTCATCGCCCCAGCCTGGGCCCGCCAGCACTGGTATACATCTCTCCTAGAGCTGTCAGTGGAGGCCCCAGTAGTCCTGCTCCTACACCGGGACCTCATTACACAGGACGGCGGATGACTTCTCCACCCTGACCTACAGTCACTGCACCTGACGGCGTGGAGGCTCTGTGGCTAAACGACCTGGAGAGCCAGTGCTGCCTTCCTGGGCAGCAGATTCTGCTTGGCAGTAGAAAGCCCTCTACCAAGGCGGCCTATATGGCCAAGTGGAAAAGGTTCTTGTGTTGGTGTGAACCCCAACAGGTGCGGCCAGGCCAGGCCCTGGTGCAGGCCATTCTGGAGTACCTCTTGCACCTCAAGCAGCAAGGGCTAGCC
Organism: Lepidochelys olivacea; assembly: GCF_965140295.1. Classification (NCBI taxonomy): domain Eukaryota; kingdom Metazoa; phylum Chordata; order Testudines; family Cheloniidae; genus Lepidochelys; species Lepidochelys olivacea. The sequence continues at coordinate 108,911,149 of NC_140412.1, read as the reverse complement.
CTGTCCTCACTCAGAGTGCACCTGGTGGCCATCTCTGCCTTCCATCTGGGGTTCTTGGGGGGCTCAGTGTTTTCCAACCCAATGGTGGGACGGTTCCTTAAAGGGTTGGAGAGGGTGTTCCCGTACTCCTGCCCCCCAGTCCCTCCGTGGAACCTTAACCTGTTCCTTTCTAAACCTTTCGAGCCTCTCGCTACCTGTTCTCTCCTCCACCTTTCCTGGAAGGTGGCATTTCTGGTTGCCATTACCTCAGCCAGAAGGGTGTCCGAACTGAGGGCCCTCACCTCTGAGCCACCGTATACAGTATTTCACAAGGACAAGGTGCTGCTCCGGCCACACCCCAAGTTCCTCCCTAAGGTGGTCTCCCAATTCCATTTGGACCAGGACATTTGTCGGCCGGTGTTCTTCCCGAAACCCAAGTCACTGCAGCTTGCACACTCTAGATGTGCATCGAGCACTGGCGTTCTATTTGGAGCGCACAAAGCCCTTTGCAAATCCGTGCAGCTGTTTGTGGCTGTAGCCGAGAGGATAAAAGCCTCCCTGTGTTGGCGCAGCAGATTTCGTCTTGGATTACAAGCTGCATCCAGGCGTGCTATGAGCTCACAGGTGTTCCGGCCCTGGCAGTCATGGCCCACTCGACCAGGGCGCAGGCGACTTCCACGGAGTTCCTGTCACAGGTCACGATCCAGGAGATCTGCAGAGCAGCCACCTGGTGCTCAGTGCACACCTTCACGACCCACTATATGGTCAACCAGCAGGCCAGAGAGGACGCAGCAGCTGGCAGAGCGGTCCTCCGAGCAGTTGTTCCGTGACTCCTACCCTCCTCCAGAGGTAAGCTTGTAATTCACCTAATGTGGAATGGATGTGAACAAGCACTCGAAGAAGAAAAAACGCTTACTTACTTTCTCGTAACTGTTCTTTGAGATGTGTTGTTCACATCCATTCCACCACCCACCCTCCTACCCCTCTGTCGGAGTCGCCGGCAAGAAGGAACTGGAGGGGGTCGGGCTGGGAGGGGTATATATGCACGGCGCAGTGGCGTCACTCGGGGGACCCACCAGCCCGACAGGAGCCGCTAAGGGAAAAAGTTTCCAACCCTCGTGCACGCAGCGCATGCACACCTAATGTGGAATGGACGTGAACACATCTCGAACAACAGTTACAAGAAAGTAAGTAACCGTTTTTTCCCCCAAATCTTGAAACATTTGTAACTATCATACTCAATGTAAAAATAAAGTAGTTACATAATGTATTTAAGTAAGTGGATGAGTTCAAATGACCTGGTTTCTGAATTAGGTTTTTTTGTCTAAGATGATAACTCTCAAATAAGAAGAAAAGGAGTACTTGTGGCACCTTGGAGACTAACTAACACCTTTAGTCTCTAAGATGCCAAAAGTACTCCTTTTCTTTTTGCAGATACAGATTAACACGGCTGCTACTCTGAAACCTCTCAAATAAGAAGATTCCTGTTGCTCATTTTCAAAAAAATAAACAAAAAGTATTTGCTGAAGTTTTTGTTTTTCACTTTGGGGGAAGATGAATTAAAAATTGAACCAGAAGTTGAAGGGCATGCCTTGCCATTTGCAAAAGCAATTACTGGTGCAGTTAAAGGGACAGAAGCTGTGATTAATGTTTCTGTTTGGAGCCTGTATTAATGGTGTATTTGTCAAACTACCAAAGAGTAAAAAGGTGGGACGCTGTCACTCTGACCTTTTAAAATATATAAGAAATAATCAGACTAATTGTCAGAATAGTCGTTAATCAGAAACTGTGAATGATAAATCTGAATTTTCTCAATCTGTTTTTGAATTCTGAATTTAAAGATGCCGTTACATGCAGTGGCATAACTGTGGGTCTTGAATCAGATAAAATAGGAATTGGACCAAACAACCATTTCCCAAACTGAACTGGAATCCAATAGGTACAAAAATTGTTTCATAAAAGTGTGAGGAAAAACTACTTTCTCTCACAAATTCAAATATATTATTAATTCTCACATAAAAATGTAAATGTCATGTAAATATCAGTATTGTGTTCCAATAATATTTTGACAAATACAGCATTAGGTGTAGGAAGCCAATGAGTGATGTGACTTTCATTTATCTTCAATAACAAAATCACTTAAAGTAAATACCCAGACAAACCAGTCTGTACAAGAAATCCTAAGGTTAAAGTCTAAAGTATGCCTTTTTATGAGGAAAGTATGCCTTAGAACAAACTATAGGTTCTTCTGCGTGGTGAAGGAAACTCACAAATGCTGTCCAAACCTTTCAGATATGTAGTCAATAGTCTGGTGCAAGTGCTAACTCATGTTCCATAGTAAAAGGGTATTAATCCTACCTCTGAAGAGCAGTTTAAAATATCTGACATTTGGATACCATAAATAGATGATATATCCAATAATTAATTCACACTATAAAATGTAAATCACTTCTTTGGACAAGTACTACATATAAAGTAGTCATCTCAGCAAAAAAATACAAAACAGTTTCAGAGTATTTTGTTAATAAGAAATTGAGCGAAATAGATCCTTCTAGGATATCAAATTGCACTGAGTCTGTGTCAGTATCTTCCACAGTAATATTTCTGAACATCTGTTGAGACTTCTACTTTCAGTATAATAAATGGTTCTTGGATGTCCAGAGAATGTGATTTGGGCCAGTGTAATCTATTCTTAGTTTAGTAGGGTGAATGATACCCAAGAAAATTCTGAATTCATGTACTTTTAGTCACTTTTTAAAAAATGGTGCCATTCTTATATGTTCAGTTACACGTTTCCAACACTGTTCTTATGTTAGGAGGCAAATCACTTCTTTCTTTCTGCTACCTTTCTTCTGTAATCTTCTAGTGAGTTTCACTTACATTAGTTCCGAAAATGATTGAACTAAAAAAAAGGTTTGTAGACCAGAAAAATGTTAGTGTTTCTCCATTTTCTGAAGTCTCTGATGCACGTGTAATCTTTCTGAGAAACTTGTCCTCCTTTAGAGACTCTCTTAATCTATCCAAATGCTACCTAGGGCTTTTGAATTTCAGCTTTAACCTATAATCACAGATTAAAATACCCCCGATTTTTTTTTAATTAAATTGGTGTTTATCCAACACTGGAAATGGTTACTTATGCTTAAGGGCTTATCTACATGAAGCAGTAATGTGGATGATGGGGTTGTGAGTCTAAAGCACAGTCGTGCGTTGCACATTAAGTGGTCCGTATAGACCCTGCTGGTGCACACTTAAGGTTCCCTAGTGTGCTTTAACATAGTGCTCTTTGAAGTAAGGTACCATTACTGAGAGATTACTCATTACAGAGATTACATTACAGTAATATAACATACATTACTCTTTACACCATATACAAAGAGAGAGCCCTGTTTTTGGACAGCTACATAAATCTTAAAAAATGCTAAAAATGAAATTAATAAATACCAGAGAACAGTAGCCTTAAACATATCCAGACTTCTTGTAACCCAACATTAACATTCAGAAATAATGACCTCTAAAGTGAAAGTTCCAGCCTTTGATCTAGATACACTAGTGTTCCTGCTGTCCTCACTAACTGCTGGATGAAAGGAAGCTTCTTTAGGAATTTTACAAATTCACTGTCTTTAGTCAGGGCTTTATGTAGTACTAGCTAAACCTTCAAAGAAGTGTATGTGCTTAAAAGATATTTAAACTGCTGTTGATTACGGTCCTGGTAGTGGCGCTTCAGAGAGACTTCTATATTAACACCCTAATTTTCTTCAATCCATTTTGAGGTTTAAAAACAATAGTTCACCCAGCTATCCATCCAACCACAGCTCTTTCCTGTGTGTAGAGGATCTTTATGGATGAATCACTGAACCAGTCTTCTCATTCCTGGTTCTCTTCAGGAGAAAGGACCTGATAACCCCTTTCAGCATCAGGTTTCTTTCAAGAAGCTGCCTACGCACCTGTGATGGGATCTAAAACCCCATATTGGACAGGGCAGAACTGCTAAACCTGCGAGGCATGCACAGGGTGGAGGAGGCGCTTAAAAAGGGAGTAGAGCAGCTCACTTATTGGCAGACCAAGGAAGAGATCAGACCTTCAGCCCTCAATTTCTGAGGAAAGGGCTGACTGAAGGTGGGACCTTTGCAGATGACCGCTGCCGGGTGGCCCCTCCCTGAGGGAAGGGAGGGCTAGATTCTGATACACCTTGAGAGGGAATCATTCCCTTCTATTTCCTATTAACTGAGTTTATTTGCATTATTTGCATTAATGCCTGTTGTTTTTTATTCACGGACTCCCCAAGAAGGGGAAAGGGAGGGCCAGGTCTCAGGAAGAGGCAGACCACCGCAGAGGCAGAGTGATATCAACAGGAGGCACTCTGTGGTGAGAGAGCTGCCACACCATGCCTGGCCACAAGGAGGAGCAGTGGTGAGGCAATCCCTTCATAACCGGTGGAGAATGTGGGCATTCTTCTCACCCTGGACTGACTGACCCAAGTGGTCGAACACTCTAGACCTAAGGGGGATCTAAAGCGTCTTCTCAAATGGATGACTGCAACTCCTGCAGCAGATGGGTGCCCAGCAGCAACAGCTGGCCTGAGGCTTAAGAGCACAACAGCAGGGACAGCAGCAAAGGCTGGTCCAATGAGTAATGACCCTGATGCAGCCTCAGTGTCTCCCCTCCAGGGGCTGTAGGCTCAGGCCTGGTGCCTCACTCCCTTGTGCCAGTGACACGTAAAAAAATGGGCACCGAGGACAACCCTGGGGCCTTCTTGGTAACATTTGAGTGAGTGGCAATGCCATCCAAGTGGCCACTCAACCAGTGGGACATCCTGTTGGCACCTTACCTGATGGGGGCCAGCACAGGCTGTATACTGGAAGCTGGATGCAGCATCTGACCAAGACTACGCCCAGGTGAAAGTGATTATACTCAACCACCTTGACACCACAGAGGAAACCTTCTGATAGAGGTTCCTGAGGGAGAAATAGCCCTGGGGAGCCCAGCCTTGTGCAGAGGCCCAGAAATTGAGACCTATGCTGTAGGTGGTTAAAGCAGGAGACTTGGATTGGAGTCAAGATGGCTGGGCTTATTGTGATGGACCAGTTTACCCATATACTCCCATCTGGGATAGGAACTGGGTGCTCAAACACCAACCGGAGTCCCTAGCCAATGCCATCCAGTGATGGAAAACTATCAGGCTGCTGAAACAGCTTTGGGCATCACACAAGTGACCACCTGAGGCCAACGGTGACCCTTGATACAAGGGAGAACCCACAGAGTGGAATCGGCAATCAGATGGCATGGCTGCATGGCCAGCTTCTGAGGGGACCAAGCAGATCACCAGGCCCTGCACTGGCTCCTGTTGGGAAACCCTGGCATCTTAGACCCGAGTCCGACAAAGGCCCCTAGGACTCCTTCAGTCTCCTCTGCAGGAAAGCCAAGGGTTAGGAACAGATGAACAACATAGGGAAGGGCTATCTCACACTTTTGGCTCAGGGCTGGTACCCGCTCAGCCAGCAGTGTGGTTTACTGTTCATGTGGCTGTCCAGGTCACCAGTATCATGAGTGCACCTATATGGAGTGTGGGTATGGACAGGTATGGATGGCAGAAGCCCATGCCCATAAGTGAGCCCTGGCTAAAGTAACAGTCCCTGTTTGGATAAACGGAGTAGAGGTGACAGGCCTGGTGGATTTCGGGTGTGGGCAGACCCTGGTCCGGGACTACTTGGTCCTAACCATGAGATCCCTGGGGAAATTATTTTTTCTACATTGTATTCACATAGATGTTAAATTCTATCCCAGTACACGTGTGCAATTGACTATAGGGTAAAACACGGCCAAAGGGAAGCTCCCTCAGAAGATCCACCTAGCAATGAAATTATGTTGGCCCCCCCTACAGGAGGGGGATAACCTAAAGAGGGACTGAGTTCATGAAGGATTAGAGGGAATACAAAACCTTGAGCCAGGCCTGTAAGCAACTGTAGGTGGTTAAAAAGAAGGTAATAAACCCACAGTGATCAGTGCCCCCCTCACTCCCCCCTCCTCCCCCCGCCCCATTTCAGCTGCTGGCAGAGTGACTGTACTGGATGGAGAAAGACTAACTTGGTGAAGTTCTTATTCCCTGGTCTCATAGGCATAAGGTCATGTTATTCCATCTGCAGGCCTCAGTCACAGGAAGACCCTGGCCAGGATTCTGAATCACTTGTATTGGCTCGGGAGTCATCAAGAAGTTAAAGACGTCCACTGCTCCTATCCAAAATGCCAACTCATGGGAGCTAAAGGAGTAAGAAAAGCCATTCTGGTCCCACTCCCCATAATAGGCATCCCATTTGAAAGGACAGGGGTGGAAAAAAGTGCAACTGGGTATAAACATATATTAGTTATAGTTTATTATGCCATCCACGATCCCAAAGCAATCCCACTGCGCACCCCCAATGCCAAGACTATTGCAACAGAACTGCTAAAAGTCTTTGCCAGAGTTGGGGTACCTAAGGAGATCTTCACTGATCAAGTCACTAGCTTTGTTTCTGCTGTAGGAGGTGTGTGATCTACTAAAAATAAAATCTGTGTATGTCTATTATCTGCAAACAGGTGGTCTGGTTGAACAATTCAGAGAAGGATGTTAAAAAGTTTATTGCTAAGGACCTCTATCACTGGAGTCAGCTGATTCTTCCCGTTATGTGCTGTTAAAGAAGTTCCCGAATCATGTATTGGATTCTTCCCATTTGAACTCTTATGCTTGAGACAGCCATGGGGGATTCTTGACCTGGTCCATGAAATCTCAGAGGAACAGGCTCCTAAGACTGAGAATGTTGTACAGTATGTACTGAAGCCCTGGGAGAGGCTTGAAACCCTTGGAATCTTTGGCAGAGTACAACCTCCTTGGTGCTCAAAAGGCCCAGGAACAAGCCTAGAACAAAGGTGCGCATATCCACATATTTAAGCCAAGCAGTAGTGTACTACTTCTGCTCCTGAGTGCAGAGTCTAAGTTATTCACTAAATGGTAAGAACCATATGAAATAGTCCACCTAGTCTCTCTGGTAAACTATGAGATCAGGCAGCCTGACAAAAGGAAGCTAACTCAGATCTACCATATTAACTTTCTAAAGCCCTGGAAGGAATGGAGAGCTTATTTATCGCCATGAGCCAGAGCTGGGGTCCCAAGTGCCCACCTCACTGGACACAGACCTTATACAGCTGGAAGTAAACCTCCACCCATAGCAGAGGGCCTAAGTGAGAAGCCTAGTAAAAGCCTTCTCAATGGTGTTTGTCTTCTGGCCAAAGCAGATTCCTCTCATGCAATACTGTATTCAAACAGAGCCTGAGCAACTTGTCTGGGTGAACCCACAGGCACTCCCCAAAAAAAATCAGGATGCCATGAGGTAAGAGATCCATGCCATGTTGGAAGCAGGAAGAATCCTGCAGCAGCTGGCGAAGTCTGGTTGTATTGCTCCCAAAATCGAACAGTACTATCTGGTTTTGCATAGTTTTTGGAAAGGTTAGTGCTTTCAAAGTCAAAGCAAATTCGATGCTTACCCCCTGCCCAGTGTGGATGAACTACTAGACCAGCTGGATAAAGCCTGATGTATCACAGAGTCCACTCATGCCAGAATCACAGGAGAAAACTGCCTTTACTACACCACTTGTCGTATATCATTTTAGGACTATGTCCTTTGGCCTCCATGGTGCCCCAGTGGATTCCAACAGCTCATGGATCAAGTTCTTCAACCACTTGGCTCATATGCGGCAGCCTATGTAGATGTCATGGTCATTGACAGCTGAGATTGAGAAGAACACCTAGTACAAACTGTTACTGAACTTTGGCCCTGCAGATGGCTGGGCTAACTGCATACCCAGCAAGGTGTAAGATGAGAAAAGAAGAGGCCACCTACCAGGGATATACTTTGTGGAAGGGCCAGGTGTGGCCCTTCGTGGATGAAATCCAGGCCCTCGAAATGTGCTCTACCCAACCACAAAAGAAACAGAGGTTCAAAGATTCTTGGTGTTCATGTGTTACTACTGATGATTCATGTCAAATAGCAGCTGCCCTCACTGACCTAATTAAGGACAATAACTCCAAGAAGGTTCATGAGTCAAAAGCCCGCAAAAAGGTTTGTTAGAAGTTGAAAGATCACCTTTCAAAGACCCTGTCCTATTCAATCATGACTATTCAAAAGTCACTTTACAAACTGATTCCTCTGAACTGGGACTAAGCATAATGTTGTCCCAGGAAGCAAACACAGTGTAACAATCCATACTCTGTGTGAGCGGCAAACTATTCCTTCAGGAATGGGCATATTCTGTGATAGGAAAGGAATGACTGGCTGTGAAATGGGCTGTTGAGTCTCTCTGATATTACCTAATGGGAAATCTGTTTAAGCTTTTCACTGATCATGTCCTTTTGGGATGGTTAAACACTATGAAAGACATGAACCCCTAGCTTATGCACTGGTATGTGTCCCTCCAGCTATGCCTTCCAAATTTAGCTTAAAGTGGGAAAAGCTCACCGAATGCTAATTATTCCCTGCAACTTCTTCCCAGAAAAAAAATCGTCTGGCCCTAGTTCCCTAAGTTCCATCCCCCATACATGACAACAAGGCATTGAGGAGCTCCTCTTGGCTCAAGCAGCTGTATCTTGCCACACCTGCAAGTCATGTATAGGCTGGAGGAGGAGCTTAAAAGGGGAGCAGACCAGCTCACTTGTTGGCAGACCAGGGAAGAGAACAGACCTTGAGCCCTCAGCATCTGAGGAAAGGGCTTCGCAGACATGGACTGCCCTGGAGTGACCTGACCAGAGGGCCAGGTCGCAGGAAGAGGCAGAACACAGAGATGGAGTGACTGTCAGCAGGAGACTCCCAGTGGGAAGAGAGCTGCCATGCCATCCTAGGCACAAGGAGGAGGCAGCGGTGAGTCAACCCCTTCATATCTCCCCAGGTTCCCAATACAATCTAGATCACCCTCATCTCCAGGAGGTATAGGCCAGTAGAAGGTGAGAGCAGGCCATTGTGCTCCTCTTCGACAACAGAACAGATAGGTGAAAACACACAGTTGTTGAAGATAAGAGCTGCTGTTGGGCCTGGTAAGAAGCCATAAAATGTTTGGCTATTATTTACCGTAAGTCTCATCGTTTTATAGAAAAAATGGATTGTGATTGTTACTTTGACACTATTCTGTAATACATTATGAGCAGGCCTGCAATAATTTGAAATGCATAGAGGTGTCTTTACATTTTCTACATTAAGGTCTTGATTCAGCAAGGTACTTTAGCACATGCATAGCCTTATACACATGAGTAGTCCCACTGAACTCCAGGCTGAATGAGTGCCTACAATAAGTATGTTGGAAGTAAACTAATGATCCCCCCCCCCCCAGCATTGTCAAGAGGGGTGTTTCAGATAATTGAAAAGAATAAGGAATCTATGTGGTGTAAAATCAACCTGAACAATGAACACATTTAAAGTGAATTTCATTTCACAAGGCTTTCTGTCAATATCTGGCTATAAAAAGTCTGAAGTTCAGCCAATGATGAATTTTAAATGTGTGAGCAGGAATGGCAGCTTCAGATTGATTGATTGTGCTTGAGTCTGCAGACAATTTTTAACAAACATTTAAGTCAGGCCTCTTCTTGGCAAATGGTCTTTGAGATTTCTGTGGTACAGTGAAAGAGGTATTTCTCTGGTCTGGACAGCACTGCAAGCTGCTAAAAGAATTCTCTGTTGGAAAAGGAAGAGCAAGGTCAGGCAGTTATTGAGAAGAGTATGAGGGCTACTGAGAAGGTCAGTGCTAGGGGTCTCCCACTGTGACAACCTGCTGAGAATCACACTGCTGGAAAAACCACTATGGTTCACATTAGAAAAATCTCACAGGAAAGCTTTTAAAAAGAGAGAGATAAGAAAAGTGAGTGCTTTTTGGTACTCTATCGCTTTTCTTACCAGATAACAGTGTAAATCAATGTGAGATTCATTGAAGAATTGTTAACTGATAGCTACAATTTTACAGATCTGATTTTAAGAATGTATCTTTTCAGTTTGAATCTATGGTGTTTTGGGGGGGTGGGGGGAGCTTTGCTAACTATGTCTAATTAGACTAATAATTGGATATCATCCTTACATGACAGAAGAAATAGATAGTGTGAGTGAATAGAAGAATTTCAAAAAAATTATTAGCAGGAATTTTTCCAGTTTAGGCAGATTAGTACAGTGGGAGCAGATGCATTCATTCCACCCCACAATAAAGAGAGAGAGAGAGAGACTTAGGTATAATTTCTTCAAACTGATAATGCTATATATAACAATCAGCACAAAAAGCAAAGTGATGTTTTTAGATCTGGAAAATATGCTGAAGACAGTTCAACTTGTATTATTGGGGAAAGAAGATTTCTGTAAATAAATATATTAAATGGAAAGATATGGCTCATAACAATAACATCATTAGCTATGACAGAGTTCATTTGGACTACTCTAGAGAAAGCAAAGTCAAAACTTATGGCAGACATTTCTGCAGTGCCTATTTTTTATAGTGAAATGTTCTGTTGGGGACAAAACATCTTTCATTTGGTATTCACCTTTCTATGTCCTCATACATTTTCCATTCTCAGTCATCTCCACTTACAGGACACAGAGCTATGAACCCAGCAGTTAAGGTTAATGTTTGTGCTAGGTGCGAGTGGTGAGGCATAGGGGGGGAAGGGGGAAAAGAGCTGTGACCGAAGACTGATTTTTAATTATTTGGGTATAATGATAATGGAGTTCAAGATCTGTAATGTGTTCAAAGAATTTTTTTCTGTGCCCTTTGGATCACATTTCTTTCTTAGAGGTCAGTTTGCTTCTACTAGCACTAAAATTACCCAGATAACGGCATGATGGATGACCTAATGAAGTGAGCATTCAGAAGAGAAAAAAATAAATAATGCACAAGATGAGGCAATGTGTTTAAAAAGAGATCCTGAGCAGCACTGGGGAATGTTGCTTTCACAGAAGATTTATTTTTTGTGGAAAAAAAATAAAGTGTAAGAAACTAATAAATGAGAAGGGACCATATTCTCCACTCCCCCTGTTTGCCGTAAGCTGGGGGACCTGGGAGGAACTTCTGTGTCTTTCTTGAAACAGAGTCTTAGCCTCTGAGTCCAGAGGGCTAGAATGAACATTTTAACAGAGAGATCCTTTTAGTGTTCACTCCAAAGCTGTGACATAGGACCTGAGCTTTAAGTTGATTTACCCAGGTTGTATAGATTTCAAGGCTTAGGACTCATAATAGCCTTCAGGATTTGCTTATCCCTTTTGCAAGGCTGAAATTGGGAAAAGAAGGTTTTCCTATAGTATTTTTTCTACATTATATACATGTTTTTGCAATCTGAGCATGGATTATACCCATTGCCTTTTATTCAGCATCCTGATCGCAGAGCAGTCAAGACAGTTATTCCTGTTGTTGCTGATTTACTGTTACAGCTGCTTCCTTTTCATGTGATTTAATTTGAAGTTTCAGCCCACCAGGGGGCTAATAGTCCCACCTATGCAGCTTTAAGAGCTAGTTGTTGTTTTCCACCTGAATGTTGTTTCCATTCCTATTCATAGACATTCTTTCTTCACATTCATCTGGCAACAGCAAGGCAGTGTTCCAGCAATCCTCTTCAGAGAGTAAAAACATGGAACAATTTGGATGGAAAAATTATAAATTAAAATCAGTCTGATCACTTTAAAGTGTCCACGTTATTGTTTTGGTGAATGCCAGCAACTGGAAAATAATGGCTAATGTCCTGTTTTTGTATCTCGTTTAAGATTTTTATTTATTTATTTAATGTTACATTATTCATTTTTTCCATTGATTGCACCATACATATTTTTTAAACCTTTGCAATAGCGTAGCATTGCTTGATGTGAAGTATGTTGCTAAAAATATTAGCAACTTCTGTAAAACCAATAGTGAGTGTGTATAATATATTCACTCACACTGTAAGACTCTTGAGACATTTGACTATAAGGTTATGCTTGAAAGTGTGATAACACGACTGTGCTATGTAGGTACATGTAATGGAATGTTAGTGGATGATGGCTACATAGCAGTGGAGAAACAGCTGCAAATTAATCAAACTTTTTAATATCTGATACCAAACTTTTAAAGGTGGGCTGTGAACATGTACAGATGCTATTCTGAAGGATGTTTTACAGGATTTTTTGTAAGTGCCTAACTGCATATTTGCATAGAGGACTGTGTTCCAATGGACATTTCAGTATTGTTGTCTGATCATTTTGACTGTGTCCTGCATTATAAAGCATTGTTTATGTTGAACTGAAGTATGCTGGAGAGAACCATCTCAATACTGCTTCCACCAGGACTCTCACAAAAACAAGAAGTCCATCTCATGAAGCTATCCCAGTGGGCAAAATTTTAAATAAAACATTTTTGGTTTATATTGTAAATTGTTTTCGTTTTAAATAATAAATAGTTCTAAAACCTTTTTAAACAATCGGAGTTCAGTTTGACACTCAACAGAGACTGTTGTACCTCCCTTTCAACATAGCGTGAGTTAGAGAGCAGTATTTTGCTTTTTTCTGTTTGCATCATAGTCTTAACATTATTTAAACCAATGTTTTTGTTTGTATTTTCCAAATTAAAATGATTAAAAACATTTAAATTTTATGAGGCTGAGCTTCCTCTGCCAGTCCAGTTGGAGCCACTTAGAAACCAGTCATGTGGCTTCCAATGGATGGAACTGTAGATGTGACTTCTTTTTCTTTTCTTTGTTTCATTTCCTGTAGTAGAAACTTAACTTTGTGCTGAGTTAATCCTAGTCATCTCATTGACTCAAAAGAAAATTTCCCCCCTTTTTAATTGGCTTATTTCTTCAGCAGCTTCATTTCTGCATTATGAAAAGGTTGAGGTCAGGGGCAGACTTATAGTAGTGGCCCATCTGAAATCAACTGTTATTAAAAAGTGGCACAATCTTTACTGCCTTTGGGCAGGAAAATGTTGTTAACAGATTTCAGTGTTCAAGGGTAAGATTTTTGTACAATACAAATTGACTACACTACTTCCGAAGATCTGATTGATGGAAAATAGAATATTAACTGCCAGGAAACAGGTTTTCCAACACTACTATTTAGCCGTCCTGCACTGACTACCCTTTTAATGGAATGATTTAATATGTCCTTGCTAACAGTATAATTGAAAGAATGCAGCTTGTAATAGTTATTGCAGGTTACATGATAATCACCTCATTCGGCAGTTGGTTTGTTAGAGCCTTAACTACCCTTGGCCTTTGCAGGCTGCTAACTGCTAGTAATGGTCATTAGCGTGGACTGATTGCTTGAGCAGTATTGCTTGCTCTGTTTAATAAACTAGATAGCCTCAAAGATGGGAGTGCAGTAAAAGTCCAAATTGAGTTGCTTTAGAGGCAGCACAGTATTAATCATTGGTTGTGAATGTTAATCACTCCACAGCAGTGATAATTTACAGCATTGTTGTAGCACACTGGCACTCATAAAATGAACTTAATAACCCACCACTACCCATGGGATAAGCCTCTTTTTTTCTGCAATTGAATACTCAGCCTGGCTGCATAATAGTCTTGTGAAATACTGCATTTAAAAGGGTGAGCAGCTGTATGATAAAATAAACAGCTCTAAAACAGATTTGTTAATTATCTCTTTCTTTTATTCACAGAGGGTGTTTGTGAGATATGGCTGACCAGTGAAGACACAGGGGCTTATGGCAGAGACATTGGCACAGACCTTCCTACACTTCTGTGGAAGCTGGTTGAAGTTATTCCTGAGGGAGCTATGCTGAGACTTGGCATGACAAATCCTCCCTATATTTTAGAGCATCTGGAGGTAAGTAAAAAGAGAATCATTTACATACTGACATAGATGTTGATAAATCAAGTCAGTGTGGTATCCTGTGTAGAATAAGTGTTTCATTTAAGACTGTTAGTAAATTTCTGTAGCCACAGATTATAAAAAGTAAATTTGTAGAATTAGGCTTTAGATGTTAAACCATTTGTCTGTCATATGAGATTGTCCAATTAATCAAATATCCAAATCTTCTTGAGTGTGATGATAATATTGTGGAGCCTAACCTGAGCAACTTGAGGGTAGTGATGTTTGGATTTTACTTTCATAATCAGCCCTTTCAATAGCTAGTAGAAGAGGTCATAGCAAACTATGGATCATGAGTCAAAAGCTTCCTCCCATTTGTACCTCTCAGAAATGCACCCAGAAAACCTTGTATCGCTCTTAGACTCAACATTGTGTTCTTAAGGTGACACACATCAAGATGAAGAATAAAAGTGAAAATCTTGCCCTGTGAGTGTGCAGGGTTCCCACAGAGACCATTGGGAACTTTAAAGGTTTAGTTAGAAAAGAACATTTTGTAACAAAATAAATCAATGAAGGCAGAGACAATATGTTGGAGAACGGATGTGAACTACAAATATACAAGTAGCAGGAATTGAGAGAATTCTCGAAAGAATTGTACCCGGTAGCAAAATGAATTTCCTGAATCTCTTGTGAATTGATGATGGGAAAAATCTAACATAAGGGAGCAAAAGCAGTGACTTAGAAGTCTTCTGCAGTCTGTATCTCTTCAATACCCAGGTACAGCTACACATATATGAAAATAAATAGCAGGTGAACATCCGGCACTACCTCAAATATTATAAATGAAGTATTTCCACTTGTGATTCCTTAAAGCATTGAAGTCCATGTTTATTTAACATTGTGCCTAGTCAGCTCTTCAAAGTCTTGAGGAATAGAAAGTGAGCCTAACTGCCTTGATTTCTAAAGAAACTGTATACTAGTATGTAGGATCTTTCAAGAAGTGGCTGTTGCCACTAGAATATAAAGGGATAGCTTTGTGTCTAGGAACAATGGTGACTATTGATGCATGAAGGTCGATAGACATAACTGACAGATAAAAGTGCACTCAGTTTAAAATAATGAGTAAAGATGCTACGGTATCACTCAAAACAGGATAATGCCTATCCTGAGGAGCCTCAGCTGTCTAAGCATCATTTTGGGAATACACAGAAACTCTAGAAATACAAGTTTCATCCTTCTTATGTGTACCATGCAAGTGTGGGATAAAACCCTAAAATGAGTCTGATTTGCTGGGCATCTCAAAGATCTGTTGTCAGTTTTAATAGGAGCTGGGATTTGCATTGTTGTTTCTGGCCTAAATCCCTTCTGCCCGTAGTCACTTTTGTGTAGTTATGTGTATGCTGGTGATTGCCACCCTCTCCAGAGGTAGCTGTATTTAAGTGCCGATATATGTATGGTATATTTCAGTTATCTGAATTTCATTTATCCAAAAATCCTCATTATTTGAATCCACATTGTGTCCTCCATGTAGCTCTACAAATCACAAGCAATACATTCACATGAACTTCATGGTACACTACATTTACAAAAAATTCATGATACACCAGTGGAGCTGTGTACTCACTCAATGACTACAACACTATGTCAAGTTCAAAGTGCATCTTGTGTATTAGTTGAATTCATAGCAACATGATAAGTGTTCCACTCCCATCATAGAGACTGGGACATGGCTTCCCAGTGACCAGCGGGAAAGGGATCTCACTGACACCACAGTCAGCACTGAGGGGCCACATCCGGCCACAGCCCGAGACAGGCAACCTGGGACCAGGACAGTCACAGGGTAGCGAGGTCCGTAGGTGAGGGGCTGACACACACACATTGCCATCATTCCCAGCTGTACTGGAAGCTTTACTGCCTCCCAGCTTGCAGCTAGAACCCAGATCAGAATAGCACTTCTGTTTATCCGAACACCTAGTTATATGAAGGATATTTGGCCATTTGGATAAATGAGGGTGTAAAGTAAAAGATTTCTGAAAAACTTTAGAATCCTCCAAGATGAAATATTTCCATAAACATGTACGTTAACATTACTTATGATATTATTACTTTATCTTTATTACAGTATTTCATATTTATTAAATCAGTCGATTGCATTTGCAGAAGGTATGGTCAACATGCCATAGATTTAGAACATCAGAGCTAATAATAAAAGCAATATATTTGATCGAAATAGATCAAAGTTAACAAGGAGTCCTGGTGGCACCTTAAAGACTAACAGATTTATTTGGGCATAAGCTTTTGTGGGTAAAAAAACACTCATGAAAGCTTCTGCCCAAATAAATCTGTTAGTCTTGAAGGTGCCACCAGGACTCCTTGTTGTTTTTGTGGATACAGACTAACATGGCTACCCCCTGATTCTTGACACAGATCAAAGTTATAATATTTCATATTTGTTTTTGGAACGAGCACAGTTTCTAAGAGTACACATTTAACATTTATCAGGCACACTGAAAACTTGTGGTTTGCACATTCAACTTCTAATCTGTTATGGGTATGTAACTAGAAATGACTAAATGGTAGCAGGACACTGTAGGTCAAATGCAGCTTTAGGCAGCATGTTAAGGCAGCTTTGAACACTTGTCAGCTTTACCCTAGGTATCCCTGGCAGGACAGTTAATTGTACATATCAAAGCTGGTAATTATAAAATATATAAATAAATGTTGATAAATGCAAAGTAAAAGAGATTGGCGGGAAACATTTAAATACTCACAAGCTTTACAGGTTCTAAATTAACTGTATCACATCAGGAAAGGTGACCTGAATGTCACTGTGGACAGCTCAATGAAGACTTATAAACAATGTATCAGAAAAGTAAATAAGATGTTCAAATAAATAAGGAATGGGATGGAGAAAAAATCAGAAAATAATATATTGCCATTTTATAAATTAGCAGTATGACCTTAGTGCTGGTCACCCCAGCTCAGAAAGGATATTGCAGAATTGCAGCTGGATCAGAGAAAGGCTACAAAAATTATTAGGGGCATGGAAAAAATCTTATATTAAGAGAAATTGAATAAGAGGGCATATGATTAAAGTATATAAAAAAATGAATGCTATAAAGAAGGTAGGTTGGTAGTTTGTGTTCTCCCTATCCCAAAAAAACAACAACAAGGGACGCGAAAAAATTAAAAGGTGGCAAATTCAAAACTGATGAAAGGAAGTACTTTTTCACAAAACACATAATTAAACTGGAATTTATTATCTCAAGATATTGAGACCAAAAACTTAGCAAGGTTCAAAAAGGAATCTGACATTTATATGTATAACAGGATATTCAGAGTTATCATAGTTAATACTACAAATTTTTGGAAGAGATATTAAACCTCATGCTTCCAGATTTAAGCCTGTGGAGAAGCGGATGATTTTCTGACATCTACCTATGCAAGGTTTCTTGAACCATCCTTTGAAGCATGTGAAGTTGACTTCTTTTGGAGACTGAATACCGAACTATCGAGACCACAATTCTGATCTAGTATGGCAATTCCTATCTCCCTGTGACATACTTTCTAGTACTTTCGGGCAGGTGGCGAAGGAGGGATTAAAAGTGCTTGCACACTCTCATTTTCTGAGGAAAAATATTGGTTTTAATGGAGAGATCCTTCCATGTATATATTTCTCATGTGCTGAATTACCACAAATAATGGGTATATAATTACCTAGATAGAATAAAAATAAAAACACACACTTGGTTTGTATTTCAATTAAAGCTTGCATTCTTTTGTGTAAAATACGTTGACCTCTAATCCGTATGATTCAGTACTGATAAGTACTACTGTAAAGCATCTCGTGACTGTGTGTTTTGGAGGGATTTTGCTTGGGTTTTTTTGTGACTTCTGGTATTGGTTCAGGTAACGCAGCTTACTGTCCATCCTGATACAATTCCCTATAGTTTATATGGGTCAGTTAACACTGCTGCCAGGATACTTACCTTAATATTGGTATCTCAATCTATCAGTGCCACGTAGCACATTGTTCACTTCCTGTTAAGCACTGTATTGATTATACAATTGCTTTATTGATTTATAAGACATCACACAGCTTGGCATTGTTTAGCTAGTGAATTTCTTTTGTTCATGAGATTCATGGATGTGATATTGCTTATGATCCATAAGCATTATTTGAGGCTACAGAGTTAGAGATCCCGTAGTCAGTTTGTTCCCTGTCTTTTGAACTCACTCTCAGACCTCACCAAAAATGTGCTTATTGCTGAAGCTTTAAATGCCCTACAGTAATTATTTTTTTTTATTTGGTATTTTAAATTGTGGATTTTGTGACCTTATTTGTTTTAGCATTAGGTGATGGGATTTTCATGTGGTGTTTTTTTTTTGTGACACAGAACCTTACTCAAAAACCTCCAGTTGGTTGCTGTGTCAATGGAGGTGCTTGAAGATGGATTCTTACCATTACCCAAATTGTATATTCATACTGGCTGAAAGAGCTGAATGTCTGCTAATCCTGTGGCCTTATCTTGACTAGGAAATAAGATGTTTTTTTCCCAAGCCAATTAGTTTGAGAATAAGAATATGTAAATGTGTACACTCTACATAGTCAAAATACTAAGAAGTGATAGATTTTATTATTATTCTTTATTCAATGTGGACAAATGAAAGCTCGTATCCCTGAAAGAAAATAAACTGGAAAGCAGATCTTCAGTAAGAGGTAGAGAATAGGACATCACTGAATTAATTTCTGTTTGAACTAGAAAAACATCCAGTCTTGATTAAAAAAATTAATTTGCAAACTGGATACAATTAACTTAGGCTTGAATAGAGACTGGGAGTGGATGGGTCATTACACAAAGTAAAACTATTTCCCCATGTTTATTCCCCCACCCCACCGCTCCTCGGACGTTCCTGTTAACTGCTGGAAATGGCCCACCTTGATTATCACTACAAAAGGTTTTCTCGCCCCAGCTCTCCTGCTGGTAATAGCTCATCTTAAGTGATCACTCTCCTTACAGTGTGTATGATAACACCCATTTTTTCATGCTTTGTGTGTATATAAAAAGATCTTCTACACTTTCCACAGCATGCATCCGATGAAGTGAGCTGTAGCTCATGAAAGCTTATGCTCAAATAAATTGGTTAGTCTCTAAGGTGCCACAAGTACTCCTTTTCTTTTTGCGAATACAGACTAACACGGCTGCTACTCTAAAACCTGTCAGAATGGAGGAACTAGAACTACTGGTGCAGTAAGGGACCTAGATATTATAGGGATAACAGAAACATGCTGTAATAGTAGTCATAACTGGAATACAGATATTAAAAGTTGTGTGGTATTCAGGAAAGACAACTAAAGGTAAAGGTGATGAAGTAGCATTGAATATTAATGACGAGGTTGACTAAAGAGATCAGAAGTGATGGAATGGATAAAACAGAATCTATTTGGGTCAGAATCACTTTGGGGAAGAAAGGTATCAGAGGCTACACTGGGATAGTGCTTGGGATCTGCTACAGATCCCCAGGATCAAATTTGGACATGGACAGAGATCTCTTTATTTTTAATTAAATAAATACTACTGAGAATCATGTGGTTATGGGAGACTTTGATTTCCGAGATATAGATTAGAGGACAAATGCAATAATTATGGTTGGGCACAGAAATTCCAAGGTATGATAGGTGACAGATTTCTTCACCAAATAGTCACCAAACCAACAAGAGGTGAAGCCATTTTAGATTTAGTATTGGAGAGTAGTGAGGACCTTATAGAAGAACTGGTTGTAGGGGACAAGCTCGGTTCGAGTGACCATGAGCTAATTCAGTTTAAACTAAATGGAAGGATAAACAAAAATAGTTCTGCAACTAGAATCCTTGATTTCAAAAGGGCAAACTTTAAAAAAATAAGCATGTTAGTTAGAGAAGTTGACAGGACTGAAGAAGTCAAGGATCTGAATGTGGGGAAGGCTTGGAACTAGTTTCTGAAGCCTGCATCCCAAGCAAAATTCATGGGGAAGTGTTGCAGATCAAACTGGATGCACAAGCATCTCAAACAAGGTATTAAGAGAAAGCAGAAAGCTTTCTTGGCAGTTGCAAAGTGTAGGGGAAAAGTGACAACTGCCAAAAGCCAAACAGAGTTGGACCTTGCAAAGGAAATTAAAATAGCCATATAAATAAAAAAGAAAACATGGAAAGAAGAACTGGGGCAACTAAGCATTGATGATATGGGGGAGATTAAAGATAATCGAAGTATTGCCCAAAAC
This sequence comes from Lepidochelys olivacea, assembly GCF_965140295.1. NCBI lineage: Eukaryota > Metazoa > Chordata > Testudines > Cheloniidae > Lepidochelys > Lepidochelys olivacea. The sequence continues at coordinate 108,891,113 of NC_140412.1, read as the reverse complement.
CTAAATGAATACTTTGCTCAGCTTTTTAAAAGGATAATGAAGAGCTTGGGGTCAGTGGCATGGTGGGTAATGGGAACAAGGATATGGAAGTAAAAGTTACCACATCTGAAGTGGAGCCAAACTCATACAGCTTAATGGATCAAATAGGGGGCCCAGGTGATCTTCATACAATAAACTCAGGGGTCATACCTTATGATGGGAGAGTTGTAAATATAGTACCTGTATTTAAGAAAGGAAAAAACTATAGGGAAACTACAGGTCCATTAGTTTGACCTCAATTTTATGCAAGGTCTTAGAATAAATTGTGAATGCGAAAGTAAAGGATATAGAGGTAAATGATAATTGGGATGAAATACAACATGGTTTGGGGGTTGATTGTGCAGATCAGCCTGATTTTTCTTTGAGAAGATGACCAGTTTTCTAGACAAAGGAAATTCAATAGATCTAATCTACCTGGATTTCAGTAAGGCATTTGATACAGTTCCACATGGGAAAATTATTAGTTAAATTAGAGAAGATGGGGAGTAATATGAGAATCGAAAGATGGATAAGGAACTGGTTAAAGGGGAGACTACAGTTGGGGTCATACTAAAAAATGAACTGTCAGGCTGGAGGGAGGTTATTAATGGAGTTCCTCAAAGATCAGACTTGGGACCTTATTTAACATTTTCATTAATGACCTTGGCACCAAAAGTGGGAGTGTGCGAATAAAATTTGTGGATATAACAAAGTTGGGAGATACTGCCAATATGAGGGAGGACCAGAATATCATACAAGAAGATTTGGATGATCTTGAAAACTGGAGTTATAGAAACGCAAAGTCCTGCACTTCGGGACTAACATGAAGAATTTTTGGTATAATGTGGGGACATGTCAGTTTGAATTGATGGAGGAGGAGAAAGACCTGGATGTATTGGTTGGTCATAGAATGACTGAGCTGCCAATGTGCTGTGGCTTTGAAAAAGTGTAATGCAATCTTAGGATGCATCAGGCAAGGTATTGCCAGTAGATATAAGGAAGTGTTATTACCATAAAACAAGGCACTGGTGAGACCTCTTCTGGAATACTGTGTGCAATTCTGGTCTCCCATGTTTAAGAAAGATTAATTCAAACTGGAATAGGTACAGAGAAAGACTACTCGGATGGTTAGAGGAATGGAGAAACCTACCTTACAAGAGGAGACTTAACATAACAAAGGCTGATGAGGGAGATATGATTACTGTAGATACATCAGAGGGATGAATACCAAGAAGGGAGAGGAGGAGTTTAAGTTATGGGCCAATGTTGCCCCAAGAACATGTGCACTGGCCATCAGCAAGTTTAGGCTTGAAATTAGATAAAGGTTTCTAACCATCAGAGGGGTGAAGTTCTGAAACAGTCTTCCGATGGGAGTAGTGGGGGGCAAAAAACTTAACTTGTTTTAAGACTGAGCTTGATAAATTTATGGAGAGGATGGTGTGATGAGATTGCCCAAAATGGCATATGGCTCATCTGTAACTGCTATTAATCAGTATCTCTAACGGCTGGACATGGGACACTAGATGGGGAGGGCTCTGTGTTACTACTAAGAATTCTCTCCCAGGTGTCTGGGTGGTGGGTCTTGCCCACATGTTCAGGATCTAAGTGATCACCATATTTGGGATCAGCAAGGAGTTTTGTTCTACAGGATAGGTCTGTTTTCTTCTTAGAATAGCCTCTGTCCTTTTCATCATAGATTGCCCACCCCAGCCATCTTTTGTAAATCAGCTGCAAAATATTAGGGCATATATTAATAAACAGTTCACAGCTAAGTATTTGGTATTTATGTGATGTAAAATAAACTTCTTTCTCGTGGACTTTACATTTAAGAGGGTTACATGATATCTCCTCTGCTCTGTGCTGAAGGACAACATAGTAAAAACAGGTAAAAGCACTCCTCAACACCCTTATAAAACCTTAGTGAGTGAACCTAAAAAAAGTATTTAAAGAAAGTTGACATACCCTCTCTGCCTGCTGGATTTCCAAGCATCTCAAGGATTTCAAGAAATCTTGCATCCTACATATCCCCTAATATGTATCCACTGTAATGACATATTCATATGAACAATAACTAAAGTTTACAATACAAACATCTAAAAAAGCAATATTGAATTTTAGAAAAGTGTATGACTTCGGGCAGAGGTCCCCAATCTGTTGGGGGGCCACGGCGGGGCACCACCCAGCTCCGCCCCAGCTCTTGGTCCCTGCCCCCTACCTCGGCCCATAGCTATGACTCCAGACCTGCCCCCAGCTGCAGCCCCAGCCTTGACCCCCTTACCTCTGTTCATGTGCCCCTTCTCCCCTCCTGAGCTGGGGCCCTGCTCCTGGCTGGGGTGGCATGGACAGGGGCAAGTGGGGGTATGGCTCTGAAAAGTTTTGGGACCACTGATTTAGAGAATATTCCAGCCTTTCAGCAGGAATCTCAGAATAGTCTTACATGCTGTATATCTCCCCATAATTTAGGCTCCAATTTATGGCATATAAACTCTTTCTCTTCATTGTAATGAAACATTTAAAACATGTCTCTTAGCCTCTCTTAAAGTCAAACCTTAACTCCAGAACATAAGCCATGTTAAAACACAACTCTTTTCAAAATATCATTTTACACAGACTTCTGCCTATGTCTTATAATAAGTCTAAATGTTTCTAAAAGATAGCAAATTAAAAATAAAACATTCTAGGCAATGGTTAACCTTTAGTCTTTAAAGAGTCTCTACTGACCTTTTCATAAATTACACCTTGACTCACTTTGTAACCAGCCATAATATACAGTTTAAAAGAACAAAATAATATTTGCAAAAGCAGCTGACCTCCATAGCTTAAAGCATCTACACCACACCCATTTGCAGTCTTGTCATTATTGAGCAGAGCATCTGCAGTCTGTGAAATGAAAAGGAAAACATGTATGTATTAGGGCCTGTGATGTCTAATACAAGGACATTGCTTTCATGTAGAAAACGTCAGAAAAAGTTTTCTTATTTGGGCAATTCCATTGGATTTCTTCATTCTTTTTCGAGTCCTGGTCCTTACTGTATTCCACTGCAGGTTTTATGCATATGCCATGCGACCAGAGCCAAAGCTTAAGAAAGTAGTAGTATCAGTTGGTCCGTGCATGCACCCTTACTCTGCTTCTTGGTTTTGGTCCAAGATGATAGAGGGTGGGGCAGCCAAGTGAGCCCTCAGTTCTTTCTCGCCACTGCTACATGGTCCCAGTTGGAGCCTTTTCTGTTCTCTCATCTCTTGCGATGCAATTCTTCAAACTGAGAAAAAAAGACTCTTATTCTTGTACATAGTGAATATTTTTGTAGTAGTTTTAGTGTTAGTAATGATAGTTTTTAGGATTTTAAGGACTTCGGAACACCTTTTCATCAACCCCTTGATTGGGTACTAAATTATGCCGAAGAAGCTGGAGTTCAAGATCTGCACTTCCTGTCCTTGCTTGATCTCTATCAATGACAAGTACTAATTCTGACTTTACTGTTTGGGGGAAGCCCATGTTGCATCCAGGTGCAGTGTCTGCTTCTCCTTTCCTGCCCATACCCAGGGAGGCTGTGCTCTCCCCCTCAAGAAGCACCTCGTGGAGGTTGCTGTGAGGCTGCAGTCAGATCCAGGCAGGGGAACTCCCCCATCCATCAGCCTGACCAATCTAGGAGTGCGCCTCCTACTGTGGAGCCCCAGTCTTGTTATGCTGGTACCAGCACTATGCACCCTGTGTCAGGGCCTACCCGTGAAAGAAGGAAGAATGCACGTAAGCGTGACAGTGTGTCTTCCTCCAGGCCCAAAAAGGATACTGCTCCATCCAAAAGTTCATGGAGAAGTGGTGCGTTCCAAGGTGCACAAACATTATAAGAAGCTGCACAGACTGTTGGATCCATCTGTTCTGTCCATCGAACCTTGTACTCCCTCCAGGTCGGCACCACAGAGGTCAGGGGAATCGGTTCCAATACAGTTTTCCACTCTGGCTCATGTTCTGCCTCCAGTTCCGACTGAAGAGGTATACCACTGGTGCCGGGGAGACTCTGGTCAGTCCCCGAGCCTCATACACTGTTTGTCTTGGCTGAGGAAAGATCCCCACACCTTCATGTACCGTCACCTCCTTGGAAGATGCGTTACACCCCCCTCCCCTCCTCCCGCTAGACTTGCCTCATTTAGAACATGTTCCCACCCATGCCCCTGAGGCTCCTGTGATACCATCGGTTCCAAAGGCACCACCATTCAAACTGGCCTCTTTTCTCAGGCTTGGAGGACTTGGATGGGGCTCAGGGCCTGTCTCTGTCATACTGCCTGTGTGACTACCTCAAAGCCCTGCTGGCTCAATGGCAATATCTTCCCTTTACACAGCATTGGGGTCATTGGTACCCTGCTCCATAGGGCCCTCCCCAGCATCCGACAGAACCACCAAGGTGGCCGTACTGAGGATCATGGCTGCAGTATCCACCATCAGAACCTTCCTGCTTTGCTTATGAAGAATCTCCCATTTTTCCCCTTAAGCCGTCATCCAGCTAGCACTTTTAGAAGATGCACCACTTAGTCCTACTCTGACACTACCACCAGAACCTGAGCGCTTCCCTTTGTCATCCCTGGATATCACGGTGTCTTCAACTCCCTCCTCACCTCTGGATGACTACCAACAATTCTAGGGTCTGCTTCGTAGGGTGGCTGGTGCCCTCGACATCCCACGGGAAGAAGTGCAAGATAAGCAACACCAACTACTTGATATCCTGCATGCCTTGGTACCAGCCCGAGTGTCCCTACTAATTATCGAGGCCATCCTTCAACTGGCCCAAACTGTCTGGCATACTCCAGCCATCTGCACCCCCACCCCCAAAGGGGCAAGGAAGAGGTACTACGTCCCTCCAAAGGGATCTGAGTTTCTCTTCTCTCATCCTCCACCCAAATTCCTCATCATCCAGGCAGCGACAGCATGGACCCATTGACAGCACCAACATTCCACCCCGGCAGATAAAGAGGGCAAACACCTGGACCTTCTGGGCTGCATTTTTCCTCTACCAGTCTCCAGTTTTGTATTTCAAATTACTTGGCTCTGTTCGCAAAATACAACTTCCTTATGTACAGCAAGCTAATGGATTTCACACACAAAAACTGCCCCAGCAACATCAAGCCCGATTCCAGACTATCCTAGAGGAAAGGAAGCTGGTTGTGAGGACATTGCTACAGTCCTTGTTGGACACAGCAGACACTTTTTCACATACAATGGCTACAGGATTGTCATGCAAAGAGAGTCCTGGCTACATTTGTTAGGTTTCCCAAGGGAGGTCCAGGCCACCATAGAAGACCTTCCTTTCTATGAGTGTTTTCAGTCAGAAGTCTGACTCGGTTCACTCCCTCAGGGACTCTAGAGCTACCTTCCAATCGCTGGGCATTTACACACTGGCATCCAAGTGCAAGTTCTACCGCCCACTGCTGACTCAGTGATTCAAAGTTCCCCAGTTCTTTCAACAGCAGTACTATGAGCCTCCTCGCAAATGGTAGAGGACCCAGCAATCCAATCCCATCCCTCAGGTCCTTCATCCTCTCTACCTTCTGTATCTCATGCCCTGACTTCACAGAAACGTTATTTCTGAGTACACTTGGAAAGCTGTCAACCACCGTACCTTATACCGTTCACCCAATCCACCCCCCTTTTGAGGGCGCCTAGCACTCTTCTTACCACCTGGAGTGCAATAACAATGGACAAGTGGGTCCTGGATGTCATTCTGTGTGACTATACAATGGAGTTAAAAATGCTACCTCATCCTGCACCCTGACCCTGCCTCAGGGATTGCTTTGACAACAGTATCCTTGCCCTTGAAATGGACTCCTTGCTGCAAAAGGGGAGTGATAGAACCTGTTCCCACAACCTATCAGGGTTCTACTCCAGGGTTCTACTACTTCCTAGTCCCCAAGAAGGAGGACAGGTGATGACCAAACCTAGACCTCTGCCATCTGAACTACTTCATACGAAAGCCGAAGTTTCATATCGTCACCCGTGCAGCCATCATTTCTTCCTTAGAAAGATGCATGTGATTTACGGATATGCAGGACGCTTACTTTTATGTGGATATCCATCCAATTCTCAGATGTTCTCTGAGATTCATGGCAGGTCTTCTTCACTTCCAGTACAGGGTTTTTCCGTTCTGACACACCGCTGTTCCATGAATCTTCACCAAAGTCGTCTTGGTAGTGGCGGCCCACCTCCGGCATCAAGGGGTCCTTATATTTCCTTATCTTGATGACTGACTGCTGGCAGTCCCATCCCAAGAAAAGAAGCTTGAGCCTCGTCCTCTGTGCTGCTCACACTCCTCTCCTTCCTAGGGGTAAATGTAAGCGTTTAAAAATCATCTTTGGACCCCACTCAATCCCTAGAATTCATTGGGGGGGCACACATTGACACAATCTCGGCTCGTGCATACCTACCAGAGGACAGGTTGCATATCCTGCAGGAGCTAATTTCCAGGGTGATATCTGGCAAGATATCATTCTGTCCCAGCCGAAACCTGCCTTTCTCTTCATGGCCGGATAGCAGCTTGCACTTACATGCCTGCCTTCACACATCTATGCTTTTGCTGCCTACAACTATGGCTCCAGAGGGTCTACTCACCCATGCAACACTCTATGGACTTTCTACTCTCTGTTTCCCCTCCAGTTGTGGACAGATCCAAGTCAGGTCTGTAATGGGATACCATTTCTTCCATCTTCCCCCTTCACAACAATTATCATTGGAAGAGGGATCCACATTGGTGAGCACATGACTCAAGGGACTTCAACTGCTCAAGAGTCCCAAATGAACATCACCATTCTGGAGCTTCGAGCTGTGTGGAGAGCAAGCCACTTGTTTCTCCCATCCATCCATTTCTGTCATGTTGGACAACACCACCACCATCTACTACATCAACAAGCAAGGGGACATGAGATCTCCTGCACTCTGTGGAGAAGCAATTTACCTTTGGGGATTGTTGCATTGTCCACAAGATCCTGTTGTCTGCAGCATACCTTCCTGGGATTCAGAACGTGATTACAGACCCTTTCCGCAAGAAGTTTGTGAACGACCATGAATGGGAACTTCATGATGCTGTGGTCACCAGCATTTTCAAGCAAGCAGGGACCTCTTCACCTGCCACACCAACAGCAAATGCTCCCCGTACTGCTCTGGGGAGGGCTCTGTACCCTTTCCCAGGGCGATGCCCTAGTCCTCCACTTGTAGGATCAGTTCAATTACGCCTTTCCCCGCTTCTGCTTCTGCCACAAGTCCTGCATAAGGTCAGGCAGGAGAGAGTGCCAGTCATTCTGATAGCCCCATTCTGATTTCTCCTTTTTCACCGCATGTCAGCACACTTCTCACTTCTACTGCCACCTCTCCTGGAACAGAGTGGGTGGATCTGGCATCCCAATTCCCAGACTCTTCACTCCAGGCTTGGTTTTTGGATGGGCATCTTCATTAGAATGGGAATGTTTGTTAGCAGTACAGAACATCCTCGCAAGTAGGAGGAAGGAGTCCACAAGGTGATCCTATGAGGCCAAACGGAAGCGTTTCACTTCTTGGGCCCAGCAGAAGGGTCCTGCCCCTGAGGATATGGCTTTTCTTGTAGACTACCTCCTCTCCTTAAAGATGTCTGGCCTTGCTCTCAACTACATCAAGGTCCACATGGCCACTCTCAGTGCCTTCCACTCTCCAGTGGAGGGGCAGTTTGTGTTTAGTCACCCATTGACATCCAGGTTTTGGAAGGGCCTCCTTTGAACCTTCCGTCTCATTCACCCCCTTGCTGCCCAATGAGAAGTCAGCCTTGTCCTCAAGACACTGACGAAGTAACCCTTTGAACCTCTGGCTTAGTTCTCTCTCTCTCTCTCTCTCTCTCTCTCTCTCTCTCTTGCTATCTCTTATGAAAGACTGGTTAGCAAGCTGGGGGCCATGGTGGAAGACCCCCATTTACTACATTTCATAAAGACAGAGTTTCCCTATGCTTGCATCCCAGGTTCCTCCCTAAAGTTGTGTCTTGTTTTCACCTCAACCAACCTATACACTTATCTTCTTTCTTTCCGAAGCCTCATACTTCAGTGGAGGAAAGGCGCCTTCACTCCCTTGACATCCGCAGGGCCCTGGCCTTCTACCTGCAGAGGATGAAACCCTTCAGAAAGTCCCCTAGACTGTTCGTTGCTAAAGCTGAACACATTAAGGGGCAAGCCATTTCCGCTCAGAGGATTTTGAGTTGGGTGTCAACATACATTACACTATGCTACCAGTTGTCAGGGCTGTTTCTGCCCCATGGGATATGGGCCCACTCCACAAGAGCGCAAGCATCAACTGCAACTGTGCTTCATAACCTGCCTCATACAGACATATGGAAGGTGGCTACATGGAGCCTGGTACATACCTTCATTTCCCATTATGCCTTGGTGCAAGACTCTTCTACAGATGTCTCATTGAGAGTGGCTTTTTTCCATTCCACAGTTCTATCTTCCTCACACCCTCCTCCTACCTAGGCACGGCTTGTTAATCACCCTCAGTGGAATACAATAAGAGCCATCACTTGAAGAGGAGGAGGTTACTTCCCTGTAATTGGAGGTTCTTCAAGTGTGTGGTCTCTATATGTATTCCAAACTTGCTCTCCTTCCCTCTGCTGTGAATCTCTGGTTGGTGGTGGAGGAAGAACTGTGGGCGCAGTTGGTCTGTCCTGTCCTTTATTGCCTCGGGCAAAACCATGAGGCAGAGCAAGGGTGCATGAGCAGACCAACGGATACTACTACTTTCAAAAGCTCCGGCTCTGGACGTATGGCACATGTCTATAACCCTCAGTGGAATACAGATAGGAACCATACATCTCAAAGAACCTCCAGTTACAGGTAAGTAACCTCCTTTTACAGCAGCAGAAACAGCAAATACAGTAAATGGCCTCTCCAGATCTTTTGTGATCTGTATTTGTTATTTCTCCAACTATCTGTTATTTATACCCAAAAATGTTATTTTGTTGACTGAGTCAATGTTTTAACCTTAATCTGAGTAAATAATGCTTTTTAATCACACTATGCAAAGAAGTTTTGGTTAATATCATTCAGGATTGTGAAAGCCACAGTTTGTCAAATATCCTGTTGGCAGTCTGAGCACCTTTGCTTGACAAGTAATTTGATCAGTTTTATTTCTCTGGCTCTCAAACATTTATTTTTGTTAGGTTTTCTATAAAGGCCTTCAAAATCAAGTTTAGATGTATATCTGGCTATTTTCCCATGCACACACCCATGTGTTTATGCTTTAAAAAGTAAGAGAACCATATGAAAACCTCTTTAAGTGGAGACCAGACTGAGAGCTTGTGTATACCTAGAGCCGTTTTCTCTACACTTTTATATTAAGAGAACTATCCTGCTTCTTTGTTTGACTGCCAAATAAAATACAGTTTCTAGACTCTTACCTTTAATCTTCATCAAATTAAACTAGAGGATTGCATGCTTGGTTGCTTCTTTAGACCAAGCACATTACACCCACGAGGGACTCCTTGCATCTCTCAATTCCTATAAGCTCCCCTGTGTGCCATCTCCTGTGTTTCAGGGACTCAGGCTATGTCTACACTGCAGCCTATGTTGGCAAAACTTAGGTTGCTTTGCAGTGTGAATATTCCACTCCCCGGAGTGACATAAGTTACACTGACATATGTGCCAGTGTGCGCAGCGCTATGTCAGTGAGAAAGCTTATCCCACCGACATAGCTTCTGCTGCTGGCAGAGATGGGTTTTTATGCCAACAGGAGAGTTTTCTCCCATTGGCATAGAGTGTCTTCGTCAGACACGCTGCAACGGTGCAGCTATATCCATGCAGCTGTGCCATTGGAGTGTTGTACGTATAGACATACCCTCACTGCAACCCCCACTCTTCTCTAATGCCAGGGCCTCCATGTGCCCTGTCCCCCACCCCATGTTCCCTGTTCTCCCTCTGTGTGGGAGGGGCTTCGTGTGCTGTCTCCCCAATGCCACCATTCTCCTTGATACAAAGGTCCCTCATTCCCCACATCCCCCTCCAGGGACTCCCTGTATGCCCACATTCTCCCTTCCACCTATTCCAACAGTTGTGTGTATGCCAGTGAAAATGAGGTAGGATCAGAGTCTAAAATAGAGAAAGAACAAGTCAAAAATTACTTAGGCAAGTTAGATGTCTTCAAATCACCAGGGCCTGATGAAATGCATCCTAGAATACTCAAGGAGCTTACTGAGGAGAATTCTGAGCCATTATCTTTGAAAAATCATGGAAGCCGGGAGACATTCCAGAAGACTGGAAAAGGGCAAATATAGTGACCATCTATAAAAAGGGAAATAAGGACAACCCGGGAAATTACAGACCAGTCAGCTTAACTGTTGTACCCAGAAAGAAAATGGAGCAAATAATTAAGCAATCAATTTGCAAACACCTAGAAGATAATAAGGTGATAAATAACACTCAGCATGGATTTGTCAAGAACAAATCATGTCAAACCAACCTGATAGCATTCTTTGACAGGTTAATAAGCTTTGTGATTCAGGGGGAAGTGGTAGATGTGGTATATCTTGACTTTAGTAAGGCTTTTGATACTGTCTCACATGACCTTCTCATAAACAACTAGGGAAATACAACCTAGATGGAGCTACTATAAGGTGGGTGCATAACTGGTTGGAAAATCATTCTCAGAGAGTAGTTTTCAGTGGTTCACAGTCTTGCTGGAAAGGCATAAGAAGTGAGGACCCGCAGGGATCAGTTCTAGGTCCAGTTCTGTTCAATATTTTCATCAATGATTTAGATAATGGCATAGAGAGTACACTTATAAAGTTTGTGGACGATACCTAGCTTAGAGGGGTTGCAAGTGCTTTGGAGGAGAGGATTAAAATTCAAAATGATCTGGACAAACTAGAGAAATGGTCTGAAGTAAATAGGATGAAATTCAATAACGGCAAATGCAAAGTGCTCCACTTAGGAAGGAACAATCAGTTGCACACATAAAAAATGGGAAATGAATACCCAGGAAGGAGTACTGAAGAAAGGGATCTGGGGGTCATAGTGGATGACAAGCTAAATATGAGTCAACAGTGTAATGCTGCCGCAAAAAAAGTAAACATCATTCTGGCATTTTTAGCAGGAGTGTTATAAGCAAGACTCGAGAAATAATTATTCTGCTCTACCCCGTGCTGATTAGGCCTCAACTGGAGTATTGTGTCCAGTTCTGGGCGCCACATTTCAGGAAGGATGTGGACAAATTGCAGAAAGTCCAGAGAAAAGCAACAAAAATGATAAACGGTCTAGAAAACATGACCTATGAGGGAAGATTGAAAAAATTGGGTTTGTTTAGTCTGGAAAAGAAGACTGAGAGGGGACATAACAGTTTTCAAGTAATAAAAGGTTGTTACAAGGAGGAGGGAGAAAAATTGTTGTTCGTAACCTCTGAGGATAGGACAAGAAGCAATGGGCTTAAATTGCAGCAAGGGAGGTTTAGGTTGGACATTAGGAAAAACTTTCTAACTGTCAGGGTGGTTAAGCACTGGAATAAACTGCCTAGGGAGGTTGTGGAATCTCCATCATTGGGGATTTTTAAGAGCAGGTTGGACAAACACCTGTCTGGGATGATCTAGATAATACTTAGTCCTGCCTTGAGTGCAGGGGGCTGGACTAGATGACCTCTTGAGATCCCTTCCAGTTCTATGATTCTATCTCCTGGCCCCTCATTATCTCTCCCCTCATGCCAGGAGCTTGGTGTGTGTCTCATTTCCTCCATGGTTCCCCCTTTCCCCCCACCATTCTCATATTTCTTTTCCCTTCAGGATGTCTGCATTTTAAAACTATACTGGGAAGATAGGCAGAGCTAAAATAAGAGGTATTTTTGTTATGCTGGAATGTATTAATGGCCGCCATCAGATGGTTCATTGATCTATAGACAATTACAGAGGTGGCTGACCGCATGCTGGAGTTTCGTGTGTCCTGCATTTTCCCCTTTCAGTTTTTCTGATTTTCATCAAAATCAATAGGATCAATAGGATTCTGGCCATTGATGCCTAAAATATTCCCTGAAATGTTTCAATTGATTGGATAAGGCATTCGAAAGTAATTGCAGACAAATAGAGAAATGCTATTGAGTTGACTGTTACACCTCACTTAGTTTGTGCAGTTAGGATCACAGTAGCGTGGAAAACAGACAGAGAGTGTTGTATATGTAACACCTTAGCTAAGTGTTGTGTTCCCTTCTGACGACTGCCCCACAGAGCGGGTAATAATGTATTACCGCCAACAGCAGTAATGGAGTTACTCCTTTCAGCTTTTGTGGTAAAGGCCTATGCTTGTGGTGCTGAAGTTTAAGGTGGGAAGTCTGTATCATTACAGATAGTATCTATTTCAGAAGGTTGTTCTTTGGTCTTAACTGGAATCTAGCTATTTAAAATATTTCCTAAGAAATGTTGCTAGGTTTCTTGCTGTTAGAATCTGTTGAACAGAATTAGTTATGATAATCTAATTCTGTGTCAGACAGGAACATCAGGCAACTTAGCAACACAGACTAAAGGCTTTAAATTAGCAAACTGTATTTAATTCTGCAGCAATACATTTGTAGGCAATTACTATAGGTAATCTTATTTTTTATTTATTTATTTATTATACATGATATAGCAGTGAAATAATTGGCTTTGTGTGACCACAGGTGTGCTGTCCAAACACAACAAAAACGTATTGGAATATTTTGTTGGGAAATGGCAGCTTGATTCCGGGAGACTCTGGCAAGAATGCTCTTTTAAAATAATTTTAACAGCATTTTGTTTGTAGGCTATGGTATGAGTAATACTGGATTTCATATTTGCAAGCAGATGTAGACCTAATTAATGAAGTTACTTAATTTAGGAAGCCTCATAAAAGGATTCTGCAAACCCTTCCACAATATTTCAGGGTCCCTTACTCAGAAGCGCCTTTAAATTGTATGGTTGAATGTGAATTTTGTGGGGAAGGAATTATTGATAGTTTTTAGAAGTTCGTCCTTGAATCTCTTCAGGGATTGGCAAAACCCAGTATAACTTATAATATGGAATCAGTGTTACTGGATTGTGTCTTAATCTAAATACTAAGTATAAGGAATATCATGGTAATGTTAATTAAGCAAAATTTAAAATTGTTCACTATCAGGAGTGAAATAGTTAGGTCTTGTCTACATGGGGAAATTTACAGATATAATTATACTGGTATAGTTATGCTGGTGTAACTTCCTGTGTAGGCACTTTTGTTCTGAAAAAAGAGTGTGCAGATGGGGAGTTACACCAGTATAATTTTATCAGAAAATTTCGCACTGTAGACAAGCCCTTAATCTCGTTTCAGTTATCATCAGATTTTCAAGTTAACATTCCACTGAAATAAATATTTCATTTCAAATCTCTTAGAGCTACTGTTTCAGGCTGTCAGTCTGCAGACTTAGGAAGACAATAATATATCTGTTCACATTCCGGTCTTATGTTGAAACCATAAAGGATAGAAACTTTATTTGTTTTGGTTTTTGAGTCTGTGGTTATTTTTTATGAAAACGTAAATTTTGGTGCACAATTTTGCAGCAAATGCTTTAGCTGTGGTAATCAGAAGGGGCCATAGCAGTAGTTCCAGATTCAATTTTTTCCAATTTTTCTGAATTAAAATAGGCGTGTGTGTGTGTGTATTTCAAATAATAATGATTTTAGTTTCTATCCTCCTCAAATAAAAGTTGGTTGCCCAAATATTGAGATGTCACCTTTGAAATTGTGTACTGTAAGTTTATTATACCTCACTTTCCCAGTGTGTGGTATAGGGATATGAACACCTGCCTCACAGGAGTGTTGAGGCTTAATAAATATAAACAATGTTGAGATCTTCTGGCAAAAGACATTATAAAAGTATTATTTTTCATAGTGGCTATTTTGGTTGCAAAGTTAGCCATAACTATACATCTTGATGTACCTCTTGTCTGCTGAAAACAGAGCAATTCCTCATTTCTTTTCATGGCCCTCTTATTTCATTAATGTTTCTTTGGTATATGATGAAGTTTATTTGTGCTTTCCATCACGCCTCCTGTCTTGCCAATGGGTATACCAAAGGCACAGTGCTGACAGATTTTCTGTGAGTGGTGTAAATGGAATTGAATGTAATCGAATCACTGTTTCCTCTGAGGTCATGGCTTCACCTAACTTCAAGAAAAATGTATATACATACACGAGAGAGAAAAAGAGGGAGAGAATTCAGTCTTAAATGATCATTCAAGATTCCAACAAACAGTGGCAGTTTAACAGAAAGAGTCTGTTAATAAAGGTGGAACAGTAATGAGATTAATAGTTTTTACCCCCACTATATTGTCCAAGAGGTTCCACTGACTTCAACCAGAATGACGTGAGTGAGGCCTTTTTTGATAAACATTCTGGCTCGTCAGAGATGCTTCAATACATGACCTTTGACAGAAACTGTCAAATTTATTCATAAATTTCTGTCAAAAAAAAAAAAGAGGCTCAGAGTAGAAAGAAAAGGAGTACTTGTGGCACCTTAGAGACTAACCAATTTATTTGAGCATAAGCTACAGCTCACTTCATCGGATGCATACTGTGGAAAATACAGAAGATGTTTTTATACACACAAACCATGAAAAAATGGGTGTTTATCACTACAAAAGGTTTTCCCTCCCTCCACCCCACACTCTCCTGCTGGTAATAGCTTATCTAAAGTGATCACTCTCCTTACAACGTGTGTGATAATCAGGGTGGGCCATTTCCAGCACAAATCCAGGATTTAACAAGAATGTCTGGATTTGTGCTGGAAATGGCCCACCTTGATTATCACACACATTGTAAGGAGAGTGATCACTTTAGATAAGCTACTACCAACAGGAGAGTGGGTTTGTTGGGGAGGGTGGGGAGAAAACCTGGATTTGTGCTGGAAATGGCCACCTTGATTGTCATACACATTGTAAGGAGAGTGATCACTTTAGATAAGCTATTACCAGCAGGAGAGTGGGGTGGGGGGAGGGAAAACCTTTTGCAGTGATAAACACCCATTTTTTCATGGTTTGTGTGTATAAAAACATCTTCTGTATTTTCCACAGTATGCATCCAATGAAGTGAGCTGTAGCTTATGCTCAAATAAATTGGTTAGTCTCTAAGGTGCCACAAGTACTCCTTTTCTTTTTGCGAATACAGACTAACACGGCTGTTACTGTGAAACCGCTCAGAGTAGAGAAATTTCCTAATAAACATTCTCTTTCTTTGGACATAGAGTTAACCCAGATAGATTCCTAATACCATACTTTATTAAGAGCCTTACCAAACAAATTGGTTACATTTCATAGTAATTTCCATTCCATTTTGAACTCTTAATATTTGCTTGTCATTAATTCTCTCTCTTCTGTTTGGCATTTTAACTCGCTCAGCATTCTTATCCATAGCAAATCAGATTTCTGTCAATTTTATAGTTGTTTTCTTTGCTTTCATTATCAGGCTTCAGTGTACACTTTTGAACATAGGTTGTTGCTTTTATCACTTCTGTACACCTTATGAATTGCTCCCAAAGGGATTTTTATCAGTTTCTGGAAATCAACTCATTCCAGCTAAAGGGCACCTTAGTCTTTTCAAACTGATGTGATCTGATAAATGGTGAAAGCTCTGAGGAATGGTGAAATCATCTTTACCTTCTTTCAATCAGAAGCAGTCTTAGCAGGCATGAGCATGTCAACTCTGCCTTTTTAATTATTTTAATTTATGTCTGTAATCTTCCTGTTCTCACATTTTCTTCTGCTGCTGTAGGTAATATTATACTTGAAAATAATGTCTACAACTGGTTCATTTGCAGGAATATAGTGCTGCCTTTTCTTTTTATATACTCCTTTCTACTTAGAAAAAAATCCTCATGATGTCATGATAAGGCCAATTCTCCATGAATTCATGACATGTTCTGTAAAGGCCTGGTTTTCATCAGCATGTGCACATTCTTTGTGCTGTTAACAGTACATGAAGGAAATAGACTTCTTCATGCACAAAACCCATCAACTGTGAATGTAAGTGAAGGATTACATCAATGATAGTTTACAAAAAGTGCTCTCACAGGTTGGAGGCTGAGTTGTCCCCTGTTGAAAATTGGTCTCTAAGTTGCCATGTTGGTCTCTAGTTGGCCCCCAATGACTGTGCTTTTCAAAGATGCATGTGCCTCTATTTTAAACAAATAGTTGAAGTTGTTGCTGTATTTTCCTATTCAGTATTTCACAGAATTTCCAATTTATAGATGATCTTTCCATTGACAACTGAATCGCATTTGTAGCAGTACTACAGTTTGCGTCTGAATGAGAATTTTCCAATATGTCTTTCAGTGGTTTGGGAAAGAATTCTAGTCAATTGTCAAACAGGGTTGTCAAACTCTTTTCCTATCTTTTCCTGCCCTTCTGTCCAACACTTTCATCTATAAAAGACCACTGGGTATATTGACAGTCTACAATGTAGGCTTTCATCAGATAAAAATGCATACCTCATCTTAAATTTAAATCTTTAAATTTGGGGGCTGAAGTCACAGAGAAACTTAGGTGCCTAGAAAATCACTGGGATTGACAAAAAGCCTGAATCTGGTGCCTTGGTTCCCTATATAATGACTAGGGAGAGATAGGTGGCTCAAAATGGGATTCACAAAAAGCCAGCATCCTAGGCAGCTGAATGCATAACATAACCAATGGGAGATGCCAAGCTGAGGAGTGTGTGCTAAGTCCCGCCCCTCTTGGAGATAGGCACCTGAGTCTGGGCTGCAGGGAGGTGGCTCCCTCCACTTGCGATCCTCAGCTGCAAACTCTGTCTTGGTGTTAGGTGAATTTTAGCAAGAAACACTGGGTGGAAGGAGAGAAAGACATCCCTCGTAACTTTTAGCTCAGTCGTTAGATACTCACCTGAGAGGTGGAAACCAGAATTCATTCCCCCTACTCCAATAACTATTTTAAATTATTTATGCACAGTGGAACAACTACAACAGGAGAGACTGAGGGAGCCCCACTTCAGAATATCCCATAGTCCAGTGGCAAGGATACTCACCGGAAATGGAGCAGATCCCAGTTCAGATCCCTTCTTAAGAGGGGGACCTTGAACCAGGGATCTTCCACATCCCATCTTAAGGTTAAACCCAACCGCTGGGCTAAAAGTTATGAGGGAGGTCCTACTCCCCATTCCCACCCCCAATTTTGTGTAAGCTTCTTTATAGTGGCTCATTTGGTGATATCTGAGCATGCTTTCCAGATCATGCCCTCAGGTGAGTTAGGCAAAGGAACAATTATCTTCCCTCCATATGTGCATCACTGTGGGTCTTAGTCATCCAGACAGCCGGCATGGAGCTGCAGCGCGCATGCTCAGAGGCAGAAACATAGGCACTAGGGAAATTTTACTGCAAAAATTTAGATGCCAAATGAGTTTAGGCACTTACAGGGTGAAGTGGGGACTTCGTGAATCCTATTGGAACCTGATTTAAGTACCTAAAGTGGCAGTTAGGCACCTGAGTCCTATTGTGAATCTAGTCCTTGATGGAGTACAAATAAGATTCAGTTCCAAAAATTAACAAAAATAATTACTTCATTTCTCTGCATGTACAATTTTTGCACTATAATTGTATAGATATGTCTACATTATTTAAAAGAAAAATAGCTATAAAGTCTACCAAGCTTTTGTATACATTTTGTGTTCTTGTATAATGATGCATTTGATTAATTTCTTTGATTAGATGGCCCGGGGGTTGATAATTGTGAAGACTTCCTGAAATGCTATGGCTTTCTATGAAGAATTATGATCAGATGAAAACTTCTCTGATCTTGTCATTAATCATTTCAACTTTAAAATAAAAAATAAAAAAAATTTATATTACTTTAAAGTAAAAATCCGACAGTGGTTAGAGCCAAATATGCGTACATGGTTGCTGGACAAGTTTATTTATTTCAGCTCGTAGATGCACCTGTTTCTCATAAGCATCAGAGAGAATCAATCATACAAAATTGTGGATTTGTTTTATGATGTGGACAAAGGTTCCCTAGAGTCAGAGACTGTGAGCAACAAATTTATTTCATTTGTCATTTTGGCCATATTTTAACATAGCTTGTGAAAATCTGATGCATGTAAATTCTTTATGTATTTACTGGCTCCCTCAACACAGTTTTTGCCACTTCTGTGGTTGTTTAATTTAGTGGCATCCTTAATGGTAATACCAAATGAACTCCTATGAACTTTGCACTTCAGTTTGCTTTCCTTGATAACGTGCTAATGCATCATTATAAGGTTGGATTTTTAAAAAGTCAAATGCTGTTAAAATGTCATTTTCTAGCACATTATTTCTTTATTTTAAAAATCAAGTTTCTTTAATCTTAATTTGCTGTTATGTCAATTCCTCTATTAGTAGGCCCAGGTGCATAAACACTTGCAAAGATAAGTTTTTTAATATATTTTTAAAAACTTAGTCATTTTTTCATTCAGTGGTTTTAATCCGTGTTTGATAGATAATGGCATAGGCCAAGTGATTGGAATCTTGCTCCTTGAGAGCTTTCATGTTTTTCTTCTGGTCTGTACTGCATTTCATTCCCTCACACAGGCCATGAGGGGCAGCACTACTCAGCTTTCTCTGCAAGAGTTTTCTGCTTTGGCAAAAACGAATTGCAGGAGATGAGATTGAAAAGAAGAAAAATAGGAACATATAGACTGATATTGAGATTTTGTTTAGGTCATGTCTATGCTACAGATGCTACAGTGGCATAGCTCCGGGGCCTGAAATGAAGACAGGGACTACAATGACAGAAGGGGTTTTCTGTTGACCTAGTTTTGCCTATACCAGGAGTTAGATTGACATAGCTATGGCTCTGAAGGGTGTGGATTTTTCATACGCCTGAGCACTGTAGCTATGTTGACCTATGTTTTAAATAGGTAGACCAGATCTTCATTAATGGTCGACATGAATAGTATCTGAGGAAAAAATTATCGCTCTGAATGATCCAAACTAATGACTTAATAAGACTTTAAACCCCCATAAATAAGTGATTTTATTTACAGCTGTAACAATAAGGTATGAATACAGCTCTCATGTCATAAATGGTTGGGTTTTTTCTTCCCTGGCCCTTAGGAATATGCACAATTCATACTGAACATGTTGGTCATATAGGTCATTAAAACTTAAACATTGAGGCACTCAGGATAAATATGATTTGACTGCATTTTAATGAGTATTGTGATGGTTCTAAAGAGTGTGTGTTCTCTCAAGCATCTGGCAATGTGTGGTGCTTTGCTTTATACAGCTCGAACAGCTGATTCCTTCACTGAAAGATTTTAAGCCTCTTTGTGCTATTTAGCAAGTTTGGAAGACCCAAGTTTAACTCCTGAAAAATACTCAAACTCTCTATGAGAGTGAGATTTCTGTGCTACATCTAAAGCATAGCGAATAGATTCTTCAGTTTGACAAAGAGATCATCATAAAAATCATCTTTAGGGATGTTTTATGCTTCGAAAATGTGGTTTAGATGTGATCTTGATTAAAGGTCCATCAAAGATCTATTTCCAGCTGGGTGCTTGTGAGAGTTTCACTCTCTCCCTGTCTCTCCCTCCCTCCTAAGAAAATCTCTTCAAACATTATTGTATGGTGAATGTGACTCTCTCTGCCTCAGAAAATGTTTCTCATTGCACAAAGGCATGAATGCATTGAATGAAATGTATCATTTTAATCTGGGAGCATAATGTAGTAAAATCTCATTCTGGGGGCAAGTTAGTGATAGAAAGGGAAGGGAGGTGTCATTTGATTCATAAGAATCTACAAAATCATAATTTCCATGGTGTCAATCTCTGTGGTGTGACATGGGGGACTTTCTTCCCCTACCTCCAGGTCTTTCAGTGGTGAAAAGTTTGATAATAGTGTCATTGGCAATAAATTGAACTGGGTATCATATGAAATCCCTTTCTCTCACAGACAGAATGGTACCAAACATGACAAACCTAGAACAATTATGTGTATGTATTCAAGAAGATATTTAAAAATCAACTTCTGTAAAAATTATACTTTAACACAAGGGTGCATTGATTAAATAAAAAAAGATATTGATCTTTGGTAGTCCTAGAGAAGTTAGCCTTGATGAGTAGGGCTGAAAATATTTATTCATCAAAGTCATCATCAGTGTTGTCTCTGTCTAAGGAAGCAGTCCCCAAACTTTTGAGGGCCATGCACCCCCTTACCCCTGTCTGCCCCCCCCCTTCCCCAGAGTCAAGCCGGGAGCAGGGCTGTGGCTGTGGGGGAATGTGGACTGAGGTAAAGGGGCCACAGCTTGGGGTGGGAGCAGAGCCCCAGCCGGGCTGTGGTGGGGGTCGGCAGGCAGGTGCAGCTCCTCTCCCAGCCTCGCCCCCAGCCTCCGCTTCGGGCTGGGAATGGGGCCACAGCCAGGGGCTGGCATGGGGCCGGGAGCCATGCCAAGGCTGGAGATGGGGCCAGATGCAGGACTGGGAGCCAGGGACATGGCTGGGGGCAGGACTGTAGCAAAACTGGGGGTGGGGTGGGGCTGGGTGGCACTTCCTCCCCGCTCATGATGGGGGCTGGCCTGGCCCTGCAGCAGCCCCCCTGGTGTTCCTTCATGCCCCCCAGGGGAGCATGTCCCACAGTTTGGGAACCTCTAGTCTAGGGCATCACTGCGAGACACGTTGTCACACTGATCCTCGTTTGTGCCACACTTGCACATCTCGGTACAAACCAGGCTGCCAGCCAAATATTTGCAGGGTGATGATCATCTGATTTTTGCACACAAGCATTTGATTAGCTGAAAGATTGATTCTGGATTCACACAAAACTGGTATGGTCAGTCCCTCCTCCAAAACCCATTCATGCCTTATAAGGAAGGGTAGTTTTGGATGCTCTTGATCATCCTGGAGCCATTTCATTGCTTGATAATTTGCCCTCTTGATAGTAGGTATGAATGCACCCCTTTTCACTGGCAGTTTTTCTCCACTTGCCTGCTTCCTGGAAAATGTCCACCAGTGTAGCTCTGCAAGTGTTGTAATGTTGGTCTTCAAATGGTAAACTCAGCAGATGAATGCCTCCAGTACACTTATGACCTCATCAGTGACTGTCTCAGCCAGTGTTCCCTCTAATTTTTCAGACCCATGTGTGGAATAAATTTTGTTATGTGCACCAATATGGAGGTGGAGGGGGCTCAGGGCTGGGACAGAAGGTTGGGGTGAAGAGGTGTGAGGGCTCCAGCTGGAGGTGAGAGCTCTGCGATGGGGCCGGGGAGGAGGGGCTCAGGGCTGGGGCAGAGGGTTGGGGTGCAGGGGTATTAGGACTTCGGCCTGGGACTAGGCCGGGCCATTCCAGCCGTGCCACCCCAGCCGCAGCTGGGGTCAGGCTGCTCTGGCTGCGCCTGGGGCCTGGCCGCGCCGCCCCAACCGCAGCCGGGCCCGATCTGACCACACCACCCCAGCAGGTCCGAGCGACCTGGCCATGGCTGGGTCCAGGCCACTCCAGCCGCACTTGGGGCCAACCCAGCCTGGGCTGCAGGAGAGTTGGGGCCGGGGAAGGGGCGTCCCGTGTCACGGCCGCAGCAGGGTGGGAGCTGGGGAAGGCATCCCTCCTTCGGCCACGGCAGGTCCCCAGGCAGGTTCTTTGTGTGCCTGCACAGTGCTAAATAGGCTGCTGCGCAGCTTACAGGGAACTTAGGTCTCAGCTGTTATGAGCACCTTCAGAGAGAGAGAGTCTCGTTGGTGCCTGAATCAAATGCCTTCCAGTACGATAATTTGGTTTTTTCAGCTAACCTTCCAGTAGTGTGACACCCTGCAAGGGCATGGAAACCTGGCAGTGCAGCAGCTTTTAACGGTCTGAGTGACAGTAATACATCTCTGAGGGGTTTACAGCAATTCTGTGCCCCAACAGCAGGCACAAAAACAGAATCTTGAGGCAGTCTTGGGTGGCGTCTCACAGAGAACACTAGAACATCTGTGTATTGTGCAAAAATCCAGAGATTAACAGCCCTTCTCATTGATGGCATGCAAGATCATTTCAGTGTCAGCTTCCTCGTGGAAACGACAGAGACACTCCACTGAACAGTGCAGCTTCATGATGTCATGCAATGATGAAATTCTTCGAGCAATTCTTCATATGCTGGAGTATTTTTTCCTGTAAGGGTGTGCGGTTAATTCATCCTTCATAAGACTATGAAACAATAGCTTCTTCATTGTAACATTGGATATGTACATAGAGTCAAAGATTTTTGTATTGGACAGGTGCACTACCATGGAGTCATCTTTTTGGTTAAATTTTCTTGATTTTAAAACACAAGCAAAAACTTGCAGATGCTTAACTCTTAGAGAATCCTCTGCTGTCTAATAAATGTAGTATTACACATGGTAGGCCACAAGGAAGGCTGTATTCTATTCTTTCACATAGGTGACTGTTTCATGGGATTTTATAATTAGATATGGTTGAGGAGATGTGTGAAGCAGAAGCAACCCCATTTAAAAAAAATCACAACTACCGTAGTTGAGTATTGGGTGACTGGCGGTCAGCCAAAAAAGTTTCCTTACTCTTTTTCCTGATACCACAAATAAATGTGAAACATACACTAAATGCCTGCATACTTTAAAAGATTAAGGACTGAATTTGTCTGTGATTTAACTTAATCAAAGTCACTGGAGTTACAATAGACATGAATTTGGTCCTATAAGCTTAAATATTTCACTTGTGGTTCAGAAATTATTTACTTGTTAAATGTTTGTTATGCATTACAATTTATCAAGCTTTACAGGACAGCACATTTTGAGTGTGAAGGGGTACTTCCAAATCTGTATTTAAAGAAGGCAGATCACACCTGCCATTCCCTTAAATGCTTAATTTCACATGACTAGATGAGTAGTGTTCCTTGTCACCTGTCAAAATGAGTCTATTTCAAACTCCACTATATACCATCTGTGGTTCTTTGTTATTAATTCAGAACATTCCAAAGACACATCAACCATTGAGAAGCACCTGCATGGTGTTGTTGCCTTTGAACGCATAGGGAATGCCAAGCGTGCTACAAGTCACAATAGTATTTCCTTGCTTTTTCACTTCAATTCTTTATGGCAGCTCAGTGTTTGTGTTCTTTACCCTTATTGAAGCTGATATGCTACAAATGGCTTCCCCAGACATACCATGACACACCACATGACAATGTACCACAGTACAACTGCTAATTTACTTTCCTTTATTTCGCATTGTTTTTCTACTTGTGGTTCATTAAATATTTTTGAACGCTGTGCAATATTGAACATCAATATTGAACATCAATAAACTCTGATGTTGATTGTTTTGAAATGCATTATTAAAGAATTAATACACATCTCCTCAGAAACAATGGAAAAGGGAGCAGGATTTCAGGAACTGAACACTGTTAGGGCATTTACTGACTCTTTTTTTAGTATTATTTTTGTCATTTCTGTAGATGAACTGTTATTTTCTAATGCAGCAAAATCTGTTGATGTGACCAGAAAAATGAAAACCTTAATACATTTAATTAAATGACTACTTAAGCCTCTAAACTTTTTGTGCCATGAATTTTGTAATCAGTGGGTGTCCCTTACAGGAATCACAAATTTGTCTTTCTTAAATTGATGTTTTTTTCTGGTTACAGTTAATTGAAAGAACTCTCAAATATTTTAAAAATAAAATGATCAGAGAATATAGCAATGGGTATTTGAATCTGGGCTTGTGGAAAAACAAACATAAGCATCTTAAAAAATTAACTATGACATTTCTTGCCTTCGATGTGCTGATCAAACACTTGTTTTCATTTTCATACTCTATATCAGGTGTGGGCAAACTTTTTGGCTCGAGGGCCACATCTAGGTATGGAAATTTTATGGTGGGCCATGAATGCTCACAAAATTGGGCTTGGGGTGCAGGAGGGGGTGAGGGCTCTGGCTGGGGGTGCGGGCTTTGGGGTGGGGCCAGAAATGAGGAGTTTAGGGTGAGGGAGGGAGCTCCGGGCTGGGGCAGGGAGTTTGGATGCTGGGGGGGTCAGGGGGCCTGAGGGCTCTGGCTCGAGGTGCAGGCTCTGGGGTGAACATAAGAACAGCCATACTGGGTCAGACCAAAGGTCCATCAAGCTCAGTATCCTGTCCTCTGACAGTGGCCAATGGCAGGTGCCCCAAAGGGAATGAACAGACAGGTTATCATCAAGTGATCCATTCCCTGTCACCCAATCTCAGCTTCTGGCAAACAGAGGCTAGGGACACCATCCCTGCCCTTCCTGGCTAATAGCCATTGATGGACCTATCTTCCATGAGTCTCTCTAGCTCCCCTTTGAACCCCGTTATAGTATTGGCCTTCATAACACCCTCTGGCAAGGAGTTCCAGAGGTTGACAGTGTGTTGCATGAAAAAATACTTTCTTGTGTTTGTTTTAAACCTGCTACCTATTAATTTCATTTGGTGGCCCCTTGTTCTTGTATTATGAGGAGGAGTAAATGACACTTCCTTATTTACTTTCTCTATACCACTCATGATTTTATAGACTTCTATCATATTCCCCCTTAGTCAACTCTTTTCCAAGCTGAAAAGTCCCAGTCTTATTAATCTCTCCTCATACGGAAGCCGTTCTATACCCCTAATCATTTTTGTTGTCCTTTTCTGAACCTGAACCTTTTCCAATTCCCGTATGTCTTTTTTGAGATGGGGTGACCACATCTGCACGCAGTATTCATGGTGTGAGTGTACTATGTATTTATATAGAGGCAATATGATATTTTCTGTCTTATTATCTATCCCTTTCTTGATGATTCCCAACATTTTGTTCGCTTCTTTGACTGCTGCTGCACACTGAGTGGATGATTTCAAAGAACTATCCACAATGACTCCAAGATCTCTTTCTTGAGTGGTAACAGCTAATTTATACCCCATCATTGTATGTGTATAGTTAGGATTATGTTTTCCAATGTGCATTATTTTGCATTTATCAACATTAAATTACATCTGCCATTTTGTTGCCCAGTCACCCAGTTTTGTGAGATCCTTTTGTAGCTCTTCGCAGGCGGAGATTGGGATGAGGGATTTGGTGTGTAGGATGGTGCTCCAGGCTGGGATGGAGGGGTTCGGATGTGGGAAGGGGATCAGGGCTGGGGCAGCGGGGAGGGGAAGGGGGAGGACTCTGGCTGAGGGGGCGGGCTCTGGGGTGGAGCCAGAAATGTGAAGTTCAGGGTGCAGGAGGTGGCTCCGGGCTGGGGCCAGGGGGTTGGGATGAGGGCTTCGGATGGGGGTGCAGGCTCTCGGGTGGGGCTGGGGAGGAGGGGTTTGGGGTTCAGGGGGGTGCTCTGGGCTGAGATCGAGGGTTCAAAGGGTGGGGGGGATCAGGGCTGGGGCAGGGGTTGGGGTGTGGGAGGGGCTTGGTTGCAAGCTCCGGGTGGCGCTTACCTCAAGCAGCTCCTGGAAGCAGCAACATGTGCCACTCTGGCTCCTACACAGAGGCGTGGCCAGGCACTTCTGTGCACTGCCCCGTCCGCAGGCACCGCCCCTGCAGCTCCTATTGGCCTCAGTTCCCTGCCAATGGGAGCTGTGGAGGTGGAACTTGGGGCGGGGGCAGCGCACAGAGGCCCCTGGCTGCCCCTAAACGTAGGAGCCAGAGAGGGACTTGCTGCTGCTTTCAGGAGCTGCATGGAGCGGTGGCACGCATGCGCCGAACGGTCCCTGCCCCCGCTGCCCAGCTGGGGCGTGGGAGCGGAAGCCCCAGACTCTTATCCCCAACAGGAGCTTGAGGGCTGGATTAAATTGGCTGGTGGGCCAGATGTGGCCCGCAGGCCGTAGTTTGCCTACTTCTCTATATACACCTTCACACTCACTCCCTTTTCTCTAGCCAATTATCCTGTGTCTGCACCACCCTTTGTATACTCTGATTTGATGCCTTGTCTCTTGCTGCCCTTTCTCTTCAAACAGTTTTTCTCTTTGGGTCCCAAACAAATCACTCTTCATTTAAACCACTCCTTACGTTCCATGGAAATTGGGTGTTTTATTATTGTTTATCCACCAGAATTGCTGTGGGTTGTGGTGACTTTTCTTCAGTGCTTTGAAATAGATCTTTCTCTGCTTGCCTCATGTACTGTCTATCTAATCTAAACTGTAAACGCCTTCTGAAAGGGGGCAATGTCAGCAGTTCTCAAACTGTGATATATGTACCATGGGTGGTTTACAGGCAGCAATCAGTGATACATAAGTTAGTTTAATGTATCAGAATAAGACTCCATTATAACTATGCTGATTAAAATTATGAAGGTTGTGTGCCAAGTACTTTAGATGTTCCTAAAGTCTGACTGCTGTTACAGCATCTAGCAGTTTAATAGAGCTAAATACATATATATCTAGGGATAATATACAAACGTAATTTCTGGGGTGGCGATAGAGGAGCTTTTACATTTATTTTTTAAAATGCCAGAACATAATTCTTATTTGTAAATAACACTATACAGAAAATTCATTGGTTTCAAATCTCATCTTTTCTATAAGGCAGAAGACAAGGTGTATTTTATTCATAAATCTAGGGACTATGCAGTACTGTGATGTGTTCAAAAAGCTGTGAATAAAAATTCTTACCACAGAGAAAGCGTTAGAATGAAATAGCACTTTTCTTGATATTAACTTCAGTTTAAGTGATGAATTTGCTAGTATGCGTTATTTTCCCCTCCTGGTTAGATGGCTGGAGAGTGATGCATATTTGAATGCAGACAGATCCAC
This sequence comes from Lepidochelys olivacea, assembly GCF_965140295.1. NCBI lineage: Eukaryota > Metazoa > Chordata > Testudines > Cheloniidae > Lepidochelys > Lepidochelys olivacea. The sequence goes on along the minus strand of NC_140412.1, from coordinate 108,864,411 downwards.
TCATAATCTTGTGTTCGGTGTCAAGTCCTCTGTCAATCACTTGTAATACCATCTGCCCACAGCAAACCTTTTGAGATGGGGCTCATTTCATTAGTCGATTACTAGCAGGGGAAAAATGGCAGCATTAATTGAGTCTTTTGGGTGTCTATTATAAGTCTTGCCACCCCAAGAAAATACAGTTTTGTGCTAAATAAAATGCATATTTTAATACTTGTTGGCTTCAGGACACAGGGCAGAAGAATATCAATAACACACAGCAACTCTAAACATGATAAACTGACTGCCCTTTTTCTTTTAATATTTGCACTTTCATTAATAGCCAAATGAGATATCACTTTCCTAGTTATCTATATTCTAAAAGGTAATTGAAGTTCTACCAGCCACTATACATGCTGTTCCAAAAGCCTCTATTTGGTTTAGATGCATAAAATCCTTTGTTTTTTTTGATAGATGGGCTGTCACATTCTCACTGTGCTTTGCAACCATCATCTGCATAATCTTCAGTAAGACTGCTTGCTTCATTAGAGTTTGGCATTTGTTTAAAAAAAGGTTTGCTTTTTGGTGATCATTCTTTAATTTAGAAAATGAGAAGGAGGAAATTCAAGAAACTTCAATAAAACTACACAGGAATATTGATTTTTGGACATCTGCAATATTGTGAATTGAGGAAAAATGAGTAAAGTCTTCAGTCCGACACATTAAATAAGTTCCTTTGTATTAAATTTAGGAAAGTGAAGCATTGAAGTTACATGGATTATGTTACATAAGCCTGTGCCATTATAGCTTAGAAGAATGTTTTTTATTTTGTGAACTTTGGGTCAGTTCAGTGGATTGAGATGCTCATGGAAGTAAGACACAGCACTTATGTACTCCACTGTAGCTCTGCTGCAGTGAAAGTTACTTTTTTACACTAATATGAAATCAAAATTAGATCCTTATAGTGTGGAGGTGTCCTGGCACTGATCTGCTAGTGTGGCTGAATTCTGATGAGGTGTTCCATTCCTGACCATCTTCAGAGCAGACATCATCAATTCTGCTGTAATGTGCCAGACTCTCTGGAATTTTATGTAGTGGTGATATAGCCATGTTGGTCCCAGGATGTTAGACCTGAAGAAGAGGTGTGTGTAAGCTTGAAAGCTTGTCTCTCTCACCAACAGCAATTGGTCCAATAAAAGACATTACCTCACCCTCCTTGTCTGTCTGGAGTTTTATAATTGTGAAGAAATGTAGGGTATAGACTAGGTTAGGACTACCAAACTCATTTCATTTGTGACCTGATCCATGTTTCTGAAGACAAAAAGGTATTGTATTAAGCCTCTTTGTGCCATCTAGTCCTTGTTACTATAGTACTTTTCTGTAGAAACTGTTTAATGTTAAATTAAACGTTCTTAATTCCTGTGTGTAGACTTTCTTGTTGCAAGAGTTGCTATTATACATTAGCCAACCTATTTTTTAACAGATGTAGATCATGGCAAGAATTTTTTTTTTAATAGAAAAGGTAGGTGTGAAGCTTGGTATTCATTACTAAATGTGTCTTTCTGATGGTATATATTTATATATTTTATTCACAAAGCCTTTTTTGGGTCATGTAAAATATGATAAAGACATGTTAGTTTATTTTAGAGCAGCACTGTACTGTCACAGTAAATGGCCTTTTCGGAAACTTCATTATATTGTTAATTATATTTGTGTTTCTAATATACTCTGTAAATGAGGTGTATTGATTCAGATATGGGAAGATTGCTTTTCTGTATTTCAGTGTTTAGAGATGAAAGTGAGATTTGCTTGAAATAGACTAATAATTTTTATAGCAAAGCAATAACCTCTGCGCAAGGCATTTCATAGAGATTGATGACAGGTTGGGAGTAGCTGATTATTCAAGGTGCAGATGAGGGACTGCAGCAATCAGTAGTTCCCATGAAATGCTCTGCACCCAGCTACTATTACTGTTTAAAAGGGGCATTTTGAAAAACAAATTGAAAAGTGTGTGTGCTTGACATAGACATCAGGATAAGCCATTTAACAGAGAATCCTTACCTAGTGTGGTGACTATTCAGATTGCTGGATATAGTCTATTCACGTTATCTTACTTCCAGCCATGCTACAAAATTCATACTATACCATAAAGTGGTCCAGTTAATAAATCTGGGCAAATATATCTCTGAGGTTTTACAAAGAAAGCTCTTCACCACAGCAATGAAGGCTTGTCACAGAGTGGCACAAGTTTCCTTCCCCTTGTCCCTGCGCCCTATGCTTGGGCTGGCAAAAGAAAGGGTCTCAGACACCTTGCAGGTGCTTCACCCGTGTTCTTTTATTTACAGTGGCTGTACAGTCCCAATTCCCGCAACACCGGTCCCCACTCTGACCCCTCACTGGGTCCTCTGGCCGTTGAGGCTTGTGTCAGCCAGCAGAGACAGAGTCACAATCCTCCTCTCCTCCTGCCTGTCTAGCTGCCCCCACTGAGCTCTTCCCAGGGTTTGTATTTCTTCCCAGTCATCAGCCCAGCTGGTTCCACGTGGCTCAGCAGATTACACTGAGCCTGCCCTCGTTAGGGCCTGCAGCTGGGCTTTCAGCTAAGGATCTTGGCTCATGTACCTGGCCACCCCACGGGGAAGCAGGGGGAAGTCAGGTCTTTAGCAGGGCATCCAAAGGTTTTATACCTCTGCCCTGCGACATGGCTCCAGTGGTAACAAAAATGGGTTATGTCTTCCAAGGTGATAAGCACATCCTGTGTGGTTTTAAGCATACTAAACTTCCATTGGTTTCCATGAGAGTTTAAGATGCTTAGTATGTGACAGGAATGGAATTAGTCGTATGTTGCCAGTATTGAATGTCTCCCCAAGATAGCTGGATTTAGGTGACACAGTACTGACACTGGAATGTTGTATTTATAGTAATGAATCCCAGACCCTGTTCAAATGATAGGACCCTCCCAACTTAAACATTTAAGCAAGTGAATCTTATTTCATTTTTGGCTGAGGGAGCATGGGATTTTTTCCATTTTTGAAGTATTTCAGAAATCCTTGTTAAGATATCTGCAAATGGGAGTTACTTGTATAAAACCCCCCAAAACTCAGGTAGCTACCATATTTGCTCCTTTGGCTTGTGGAAAGAAGTGCAGCCAGTTTCAATTGTAGCTTTTAGTTGAGAACTTTAGTGAGAAACTGTTCTTATGTATAGACAAGCTTGTTGCGAGAATCACTGTTATACATTAGCAAACCTAATTTTTTAATCAGAGTAGATCATGACAAGATTTTTTAATTAAAAAGAAAAGAAAGAGAGTCAGGTGTAAAGCTTAATATGCAGCTAGCTGAAGAACAAATGCTCACCTTACTATCCAGGGTCAGGGTGCATCTTTGATGGGGCCAGGAGCAGTGGAAACACTACTCCGGGGTAGCGGGAGGTCTCAACCGGAAGCAGCTTGGGCAGAGCTACACATGCTTCCCCTGGTTCCCCCTTCTCCCACTAAAAGTACACAGTGAGCATCTATGGGGGATGGGAAGGTATGGCTTCCTTTTTTCTTTTTTTTTTTTTTTTCAAATTATTATTATTTTTTAGAGAAAGAGGGTTAGGATGATCAGCAATCTTTTGGTTGGGGCATGCAAGGAGTTTTTCCCATATGGCAAAATTGACAAACTGTGTGTTGTTTTTCACCTTATATGTAGCAACTTGGAGGTCTGTTTTTGTTTAAATAACATTTGCCACAGTGCAGTTGGGGTTAAAAAGTGTCTCTGTAACCAAATAGGCTGCTTGGGCATGTGTCCAAAGCATGACATTGCATGGTGAGGGGTATGCCTCAATGTCTCATGCAGCATGTGGCTCCCCCATCTCCTTCTGCATGGAGGAGGGAAACACGCTGGGACTTTGGCTTCCAGCCTGGGTCCTTGGGCAGGCCTGAGGGTGTAGAGGAGGCATTGCCCTCATACCTGCCCTCAGATTTGTAGAACCAGGGCCACTAGTGCCCGGCTCCATTCTGAACTAGACCAGCCCTGCTAGATAGCATTGCGGGGGGAGGTCCCTATTGGTTAATAAGTTTAGTAAAGTTGTAGCCTCTCTATTTAACCATACTATGGTCTACATGTCTCATTGTTTCTGTGTCTGCATCAGTGGATCACATTTGTTCCTAGACTGCATTACAGCAGCAATACTTAAATAATAGACCACAGCCTCTTGATTCTCATTCAGATTCTGCTTGTGTTGCTGTTCACCAGCTACTTTAATGTGCATCTGAAAGGCAACTGTCAGCAGAGACCCTTCATTATATGACCCAATCTAACATGTGTCAGAAGGGAAAAAACTGAAAGATTGTCCATATGGGAACATGACAAATAAAACAGCAAGTGTTTCTTTAGATCTGAGTGTTTGAGGAGACGCTATATAGGTGGCAGTTATTAATATCAGTGTTCCTTACATATGACACAAGACCAGAGTAATTGATTGTTTACAGGCTAGGATAGTAGGAAAAAAGTCTATGGATTGCCATATAAGCATTTGTACAGAAGCAGGAATATTGATATTTCATTGTGTGATGTAGTTCTAATATGCAAGCTCTTATTACAGGTTGACTGGTTGATTTCCTGCTTAGGTGATTAGTTTAGTGAAATGTGTGTGTTGTAATTGCTATGACAAAATATACTGACTTGAAAAAAATCTTTGTCAGTGTCCATTTAATGTGCTGCATCTGTTAAGAACTGAATAAAAATGGAAGGACATCCTATGGCCGAAGGAGTCTCCTGTGACTGTGGGCCTATTTCCGATCCTCGGTCCGTTCACGTATCCGGGCAGAGTTCCTCTGGGCGGCGTCCACTGACTCCTTTGATACATTTGAGGAGCCGTGGGTGCTGTCCAGGGTTCTCTGCTCGGTGTCCCCGTCTGGTTCCCTTTGTTTGACCCTTTGACCACACTCCTGTCCCTGTTATTTCATTAGTTGTCCCCTGTATTTATTTGGTGTCCAGGTCCTGTGGATCCCCCTCTTAGGCTGGCGGGGGATCCTTTAGCGGTGGACGGGCTTCGCCCGCCCACTTCCCGGCTCCCAATAGGATCACTCTCCTGTAGCCATCTGGCCTGGAGGGAGAGAGCTGCTGTTAGGCCCTGGGCTCTCCCTGCTGCTACTGCTGCTCCAGCCGCTCCCATGGCTGGGCCAGACACCCCCCCCACCCCCTTCTCTGCTTCCTGGTTGCTGGCCGGCTGCTGGACCCCCACCCTTGGGTGCTGCTACTGCTCCAACTGCAGCCCCTTGGGGGGGCCCTGCTACCCCACTCCCCAGAGGTGGGGAACCCCAGCCATTGCTGCTGTGGACACCACCACCTGAGAGGGGTCCTTTCTGCTGACCTGGACCACCTCCTGGAGTTCCTGGAGGTGCTGCTGCGGAGTCTGCTGCCTGGAGCTGCTGAATCCCCAAGGAGGGGAAGAAGAGGACCATCTACCAGTGCGGGAGCACCGGAAGACTTTGCAGACCACCATGGAGGGGGGCTTTGGAATTGAGTAACTTTCAAACTGTGCTCTCGTGGTGGGGGTCTTGACTGTGTTTGTGGGGACACAGGGGGTGTGGCGTGGAGCTGCCCCCTGATCTATCTGTGTCCCCCCAACCCCCACCACTACCACCACCGCTGCCCCCTCCACCACCCCCGCTGGCCGTTTACCATTTACCTCAGCTCTTGCCTCTGGACTCAGCTGCTTGCTTGGCTTGCCATGCTCTATTCCCACCATTTGGGCCAGAAGCAGCAGCCAGCCCAAACTGACTTTGTGCAAGTGCATGTGGGCACACGTGCCGCCCCCCACCCCCCCCCCCCGGACTGCCCACCTCACAGCTTTGCCCCTTGCTACCTGCCCCATTTGCCCCTTACAGTCCTTTGCCCCCTTACTAGTTTGGTTTGGGTGCCTGCCCCGCCCACTTCCCTCTGCAGCCCTTGTTTGTTTGCCCTGCCCCAGCCTCTGAAGCTAGCCCCTTGGTTTCCCTGCCCTACCTCCAGCCCGCTTAGCCCCTTGCTCCGTGTGCCCATGCCCCCTCCCATGTGCTTGTGCCACTCCCCATTTCAGTTTAAACCCTCTTCACTGCACCCCCAATGCTGTTGTATTCCCCCCCTCCCTTAGTGCAGCTGGAGGAGCCGGAATTCCACCCCGTGTCGGCGACTGACCCCTAGCCCCTGTTTTGTCTCCCCTTCCAGCCCACCCCTTTTGTCGCCATCCTCCTCTGCCTGCAGCCTAGTGGGGAGGAGTGGTCGACTTGCCTCCCCTTTCCCCTCCTCCTTCTGGTGTCTCCCCTTCCCTCCTTGCTCATGATGGCGGGGGACGAGACAGGTAGGGCCCCTTCAGCAGCCCCAGCCCCTCCCCCACCTCAAGCACCCCCTCAAGCCTCTACCTCCGCTGCCGCTGCCAAACCACCTGCCACCACCCACGTTGGGGCGCCAGCAGCGGCGGGAACCGGGGTGACCACCGGGGCCGCCACGTTCCTCGCCTCCTCAGATTCTGGGGGAGCCTCCCCAGCCGGCGGGAAGGGCCAAGGTAAGAAGAAGGGGAAGGGCCCTGCTAAAAAGACCAGGCCCTTCATGGCAGGGGCTGCCCCCACTGCCGCTGCCCCACCACTGGCTGCGGCATCCCTCCCCGCTGTTCCCTCCACCAGCTCTGCGGGTGTCCTTCCCCCGGTCCCCAGGGTGTACGCCCAGGTGGCGGCAGCCCCCCCGCCTGCCACTACATCATCTCTTCCGCCCACCACCTCCGCTACCATCTATAGCAGCCGGGGCCCCTTTCCCACCATGACCAGGAAGCACAGCGTCTGTTGCCTCCTGGTGCCCGCCTCACCCCACGTGGAGACGTACGTGCGGGTGTTGGCGAGGGTGGTGGGGCCCGTGGCCATTGTGGCGACCTCCAAAATGTATTGCAAGGTCGTCGTCTTCTTGGCATCGGAGGCCGCCACCCAGGAGGTGGTGGAGAAGGGCCTGGCAGTGGGGGGGTGTTTGTCCCCCTAGAGCCGCTAGAGGACCTGGGCGTCCGCCTGGACCTGACCTCTGTCCCTTCCTTTCTTCCCAATGCCGCCCTGTTACCCGCCCTCTCCACCCTGGGGAAACCGATCTTTGTCATCAGCCCTCTCCCGTTGGGCTGCAAAGACCCTGCCCTCCGTCACGTCCTCTTGTTCCGCCGGCAAGTGCAGCTTCAACTGCATCCAGCGGCGCGTGACGGAGAGGCGCTCGAGGGGTCCTTCCTGGTCCCCTACCAGGGGGCCCATTACCGGGTGCATTATTCCATAGGGGAGGCCCAGTGCTACCTCTGCCAGGCGATGGGGCATGTCTGGAGGGACTGCCCCCTGGCCCGGCAAGGGGGGCCATCTGGGACCCCCGAGCCCTGGCAGGGTGCCGGCCCCATCATCGCCGGTGCCCCTGGCTGCCCGGCACCCGGAGCCGCCCCTCCTCCTCCTCAGTCCACCAGTGCTCCCGCTCGGGCCCAAGGGGTACCTCCCCCAAACGAGCGGGAGAGCCTCGCCTCTGCTGCCTGCAATCCAGCGGGGCCCAACGAGGAGAGTGCGGCAGGGATACCGCCAAGCATGGGAGAGGGCCCGCCCCAGGGGGAATCTTCCCTCCCTCATGCCACTCCACCGCAGTCTCCCACAGTTCCTGAGCCATCACCCCTGCCCCCCGACCCGACCCCTGTTAGCCGGCCCCCAGATGATGCCATTGAGGGCTGGGCCCTAGTCCAGGGGAAGCGGGGCAAGTGGAAGGCTCGAGCTCCGCTCCTTTCCACCGATGCGGAAGCCCCCCGGAAGACAAGAAAGGGGGGCACCGATGCCGAGCCCTCTGCCTTGCCTGCGGGCACATGCCATCCCCCGGTACGAGCTGGGGAAGACGTGGCAGCACGGGAGGGCAGTACCACCCTTCCATTGGAGTCCCTTCCCTCCAAGGCCCCCGATGGAGCCCCTCCTGCCCCGTTACCATCTGGAGCTCCTGTGAGCCCCGAGGTGAGCGGCACTTCGGGCACTGGCGGGGAGAACTCCAGGGTGGTGGAAGGGAGAGCTCCCTTCCATCTACGAGGAGATCGAGGCCGTGGGTCTGACCCCGGTCACCCAGCGGGAGGACGACCCTCTACCAGCGGGCCTCGATCTGAGTGATCTCACCCTGGCCCCCCCTTTCTCCATGCTCCCTCCCCCTAACCGCTGTTTCCGCTCCCGCCTCTGAGGGTTCCCTGGTTTCCTCCATCTGCCTGGCCGCTGGTGGCACCCTGCTGACGGCCGCTGAGCCAACTGAGGCGACGGCCGGTGCCATGAGGCTGGTACCCGAGCCCTATGGGATGTCCCTTGTGGGCGTGGTACAACTGAGCTCCTTGCCGGGCGGGGACCCCACTGAAGGCTGTCCACCTTTCAATGCTGTGGCTACTACGCCGGCCATGGAGCCAGAGCCCGGCATCGCAGAGGGCCCCCTTCCCACCCCCCAGATTCGTCAGCTTTACTGAGAGGGGCCGTTTCCCAGCGGCCTAGCTACTGGGGCACAGGATCCTGCCTTTGCCCCTCTTGCTGATTCTGCTCCTGATCCCTGCCCTGCTCCTACTCTAGATCCCTGCCCTGCCCCTGATGCCAACCCCGACCCTGTCCCCTCCACTTCCCGAGATAACATTGCCCGCCCCTTGGGCCATCATCTCCTCACTCCCAGAGGATAGACCCCAGGGAGCGGCCTCTGTATTTCACTGTCCCGACTCACCATGGGCTGCTATCTTCCCTTCGCCGCCCCCAATTGAGCTGGGGTTTGAAGGGGGTCGCATGGCACCAGCCCATCGGGCACCATGTCGGGGGTCCCCCCTTGCCTGCCTGTCTCGGTGGGCCACAGGGCTGTGTCAGTGGTCCCTCCGGAGGAAAGCCAGGGGCTAGTGACCCCGGCCCCCCATGCTGTGAGAGGAGCTGCGGGAGTTCCTTGAGGAGCTCCGTGGCTACCATAACAAGGTGCAGCTCGCTCTCCAGCAATGGCGGGATTTCCATCAAATCCTCCGGGCTGCGAGGGCCCTCATAGGGTGAAGGGTTAATGTCTAGCTATTCCACCTGGAAGCAGGCGGGGCACACCCTGACTGTTTCCTAGGAGCAATGCACACATTGCTCTATCCAAGGACAAGGGCTAGATATGAACCCTGAGAACTTGATTGTTTGGACAGCAACTGTGGGAGGTTTCTTTAGCCTGGGCTCAAGGCCTGAGAACCAGGATTGTAGTAGATAGAGGATGGTAACTAAGCATATGAATCAACGTCATACATTCCTTTGTGTAGCAGTGTGTAATGCTTAGGGGGAGAAATATAATAAAAGGAGAAGGTGGAAGGCAGGGGGGCAGAACAGCCCATCTCTGCTGACCAGCCTGTTTGCTTGTATAAAGCTGTGTTCTGTCTCATCACTGAACCGCAACAATAGGGGAGAGTAAAAGGACTGGGAAGCAGGCCGCCGCAGCCTATCAGCGGGTCCGCCTCTTCCGTGACTCCTTACTCACCTGTGGGGTAGGTCACGGACTTTTGCGCGGCCCGTTGGGAGCCGTGAGTGTCCCTGCCAGCGAGGATCCCCCCCAGCCCTCCTTATGGCACCTCTCACCATCGCAACATTGAACACCTGAGGCTGTAGGATGGGTCTCCGCAGGTACCAGGTGCTCTCCTTCCTTCGGGAGGGGGGTACTCTGTGGTCTTCCTGCAGGAGACCCATACGGATCCGGCCGCCGAAGACAGCTGGCAGCTGGACTCAGGGGACAGGGTCTACTTTAGCCATCTCACAGTTCGTATGGCTGGAGTGGCGACCCTGTTCTCCCCTGACCTACGGCCCGAGGTGCTGGGGGTCGCCGAGTCTGTGCCAGGCCGCCTGCTGCACCTCCAGATCCGTATGGAGGGGCTCGTGGTCAACCTCATTAACGTCTATGCCCCAACATCGGGCCCGGAGCGGCTGCAATTCTATCAGCAGGCGTCCACCTTCCTCAGCACCGTAGATCCTCACGAGTGCCTGGTCCTGGGCGGAGACTTTAACACCACCCTCGAGGAGCGGGATCGCTCGGGGACCGAGCAGTGCCCAGCCGCCGCGGATGTCCTCCAGGAGATAGTCGAACACCACTCCCTGGTGGACGTCTGGTGCGACCACCACCCGGCTGACATTTCCACGTTCACCTTTGTCCGGGTGGAGTCCCATGGGTCGTGCCACTCCCAGTTGGACCGCATTCATTTATCACTCTTCCACCTTTCACGAGCCCACTCCTCCAGCATCCGGCCGGCCCCATTTTCTGACCATCATTTAGCCACCGTGACGGCTTCCCTCTGCGTGGAGAGGCCAGGGCCAACCTATTGGCATTTCAACAACAGCTTGTTGGAGGATGTGGGCTTTGTGACGTCCTTCCGGGAGTTCTGGCTGGCCGGGCAAGGGCAGCGGCTTGCCTTTCCCTCGGTGCAGCGGTGCTGGGACCTGGGGAAGGTGCGCGCCCGGCTCTTCTGCCGTGACTACACCCGGGGCACCAGCCGACAGAGGGATGCGGGGATAGAGCAGTTGGAATGGGAGGTCTTAGAGCTGGAGAGGCGTCTGTCCGCCAGCCCCGAGGATCCGCCCCTCTGCAGAGCATGCTGGGAAAAGCGGGAGGAGCTCCGGGCCCTCGAGGACCATTGGGCCCAGGGTGCCTTTGTTCGATCCCGCATCCGTCTCCTTCGGGAGATGGATTGCGGCTCCCGCTTCTTCTGTGCCCTGGAGAAAAGGAGGGGGGCCAAGAACATGTCACCTGCTTTCTGGCAGAAGATGGCACCCCCGTCACAGATCCAGTGGAGATGTGTGGGAGGGGAGAGCCTTCTACGCAAACCCTTTCTCCCCGGATCCGACCGATCCTAACGCTTGCAGAGTGCTCTGGAAGGAGCTCCCTATGGTCAGCACGGGCGACCGAGACCGGCTAGAGCTGCCTCTCACTCTGGCCGAGTTCTCGGAAGCCCTCCGTCGCATGCCCACCAATAAATCTCCGGGCATGGACAGGCTGACCATGGAGTTCTACTGCGTGTTCTGGGACATCCTCGGCCCAGACCTAGTCGCCGTCTGGGCCGAGTCTTTGCAGAGCGGGGTCCTCCCTCTTTCGTGCAGGTGAGCTGTGCTCACCTTATTGCTGAAGAAGGGACCTCCGCGATTTACGAAATTAGCATCCCATCTCCTCGGCACGGACTACAAAGTCATGGCAAAGGCAATCTCGCTGTGGCTAGGGTCCGTGCTGGCGGACGTGGTCCACTCAGACCAGACCTACACTGTCCCGGGCTGCAGCATCTTTGACAACCTATATCTGGTCTGGGACCTTTTGGAACTCGGGTGTAGGGATGGTCTGTCGTTTGCCCTCCTGTCCTTGGATCAGGAGAAGACGTTCGACAGGATGGACCCACAGGTATCTCCTAAGCACTCTGCAAGTGTTTGGCTTCAGACCCCAGTTTGTCTGTTTTCTCCAGGTGCTGTACGCCTCCGCAGAGTGTCTGGCCAGGCTCAACTGGATCCTGACCGAATCGGTCAGCTTCGGGCGAGGAGTACGGCAGGGGTGCCTCCTCTCAGGCCAGCTGTCTGCTCTGGCGATCGATCCCTTCCTCTGTCTCCTCTGCAGGAGGTTGTCGGGGTTGGTGCTGCGGGAGCCTGAACTATGGCTGGTCCTGTCGGCGTACGCCGATGACGTGCTCCTCGTGGTCCAGGACCCGGGTGACTTGGCATGGGTGGAGGCCTGCCGGGCCATCTATTTGGCAGCCTCCTCCACCCGGGTCAGCTGGGTCAAGAGCTCTGGCCTGGTGGTCGGGGACGGCTGGCAGGCGAGCTCCCTCCCACCCGCGCTTCAGGCCATCCGGTGCAGCGTGGGTCCGCTGCTCTATCTCGGCGTTTACCTTTCTGCCACGCATCCCTCTCTGCCGGAGAACTGGCACAATTTAGAGGGGTGGTGATAGAGCAGCTCCGGAAATGGACAGGACTACTCCGGTGTCTCTCCCTTCGAGGGAGAGCGCTGTTGCTTAATCAACTAGTCCTGTCCATGCTCTGGTACCGGCTCAACACCCTGGTCCTGGCCCCGGGTTTCCTGGCCAACCTCCGGACATCGATTCTGGAGTTCTTTTGGTCAGAACTGCACTGGGTCCCTGCAGGGGGTTCTCCATCTACCCCTGGAGGAGGGAGGGCAGGGCCTGAAGTGTCTGTACAGGCCCTGCAGAGGCTCCTTTATGGTGCAGGTAGTCCTGTGTGGAGCATACTGGCGCACGCCTTCCTGCGCCGCTTCCGAGGGCTCCGATACGACCGGCAGCTCCTTTATCTCCATCCAAGAGGTCTTCCATGAGACCTCTCCGGGCTGCCGGTCTTCTACCAGGACCTCCTCCAGATCTGGAAACTGCTTTCAACGACCAGGTCCATGGCGGCCACCAAGGGGGCAGATCTCCTCACGGAGCCCCTGCTACACAACCCCCAGCTTCGCGTGCAGGTGGCGGAGTTCCCCTCGGTGCACCAGAGGTTGGTCCTGGCAGACGTCACAAGAGTCAGAGACCTTCTGGACTACGACTGGGGAGACTGGTGGATCCCCTGACGCTCGCTCAGCGCATGGGGCTCTCCAGACCTCATACTCCCCAGCACGTACTTCAGGAGGTGAAGGCTGCTTTGCTGCCCGCTGCTCAGGTTTACCTCGACCGGGTCCTAGACGAGGGCGCGCCCCACCCACCCTTCACCCAGGCCTGCCGGACCTTTTCATTGGGCTCCTGCCCCGTGGAGCCAACCGACCCCCCACCCCTTCACCGTGAGCCGGCTGCACGAGCTGCAGCCGGTCTGCTTCCAGATATCTATACATGCTCATGCTCCCCACCCTTCACACCCTCACCCTCATGTCCCGCCCCGATACAAAATGGCAGGACCTCCTACCACCTTTGGAGGGTGAGGAGCCCCAGTGGGCCAGCCTATATTCCACCTTGGTCCCGAGGCCCACTGGGGATATCAGTTGGCGGATCCTTCACGTAGCCGTGAGCACGGGCGTGTACTTGGCACGGTTCACCCTATCCCGGATACCTGCCCCTTTTGTGGCATGAGGGAAACCCTGGCACACATATATTTGGAGTGTGCCAGGCTGCAGCCCCTATTCCGGCTCCTCAACAATATTTTATTACGTTTTTGGTTGCACTTTTCCTCTCACCTTCTTATTTATGCCTTCCCTATCCGCGTCCCCACAAAGTTACAGGATCTCCTGGTCAGCCTCCTCCTGGCCCTAGCTAAAATGGCCGTCTATAAAACCAGAGTGAGGAGGTTGGCTGATGGAGTCTCCTGTGACTGTGGGGCCTATTTACAATCCTCGGTCCGTTCATGAATCCGGGCAGAGTTCTTCTGGGCGGCGTCCACTGACTCCCTTGACGCCTTTGAAGAGCCGTGGGCGCTGTCCGGGGTTCTCTGTTCGGTGTCCCCATCTGGTTCCCTTCGTTTGACCCTTTGACCACACTCCTGTCCCTGTTATTTCATTAGTTGTCCCCCGTATTTATTTGGTGTCCAGGTCCTGTGGATCCCCCTCTTAGGCTGCGGGGGGATCCTTTAGCAGTGGGCGGGCAAAGCCCGGATCCCAATAGGATCACTCTCCTGTACCCATCTGGCCCAGCCCTGTCACAGTAGTTATTAGTAGATGCCACACTAGAGGGAAAATTGGCAGTCAGCTGTTTCTGTTATAATTAAAGACAGAAGTTTCCAAATGTGGTTCCTTTACTACGTCCGGATAGGAATCAAATAAGTTGTATATTTTTTTTTCCTACTGGCAGAAATATACAACTAAATCTAGTAATGCAAAATGCTGTGTGAAAATATAAACAGGAAACAGATGTAGAGATGCTGTGAAGTAGAACTCTGTTAGTCCATGGTGTCCTTTTACATCCTCTCTGGGCTACTAGCTAATAGTTTTAATAAGTGATGAAATCTAATATTTTGTATTCAGTGTGTGCTGTGGGAATATCTGTAAGGATTAGCTAAGTATGACTGTTCAATGCAAAGCTGTATTTGAATAAAGCCTGTATTGTAAAGTACCTGGTTGAGTTTTAAGTACATGAAAGATGAGACTTGATAAGACTGGGAAATCTTGTTTATCTTGAAGTTTTGAGGCAGCAATTTCAAGTAACAGGTGAGCTCATATAGGCTGTGAAACCTGACATCCAGGTTTTTTAAGTAATCAAACAAAACATTCTTTTTGTGCATCTGTTCCAGCTCCTTATGGACAACTGCAGACTCCCGGTTTCCTATCTTAATGGACAAATTAAGGAAGTAGCACTAGTGGCACTTATAAGACAAGTGACATAGCTGCTGTGTAAACATAACTTCTGAGAGGATGCTTCCCAGTGCAGATAGACGCGCACTTGCTCTGTTTGGGCTAGCACTCTAAAAATAGCAGTATGGCCATGCCAGCATGGGCAGTGGCTCAGACTAGACACTTGAGTACGTACTCAGGGGGTTGGGCAGGTTTGTACTCAGATAGCTAGTCCCTCCATCCATAGCCACACTGCTATTTTTAGCACACCCGCATGAGCAGAGCTAGCGCATATCTGCCTACCTGCACTGAGAAGCACGCTCTCAGTTGCTGTGTAGGCATACCCAGAGAAATGCCTGACTGGCCAGTATTTCTCTTTTACCTGTTAAGTCCACGATTGTTTTTTAAATGCATTGAAGTTGAGAGTTATGACTTCTGTTATGGGAAGTCACAATATCAGGAAAGATTTGACATCTGAAACTGATGTATAAGCAAGCCCAACAGTGTTGTTGGTATTTTCTTTGGATATGATCTCTTTTCTTCTCTTGCTTTCTTTTTTGTCTCACTGAGTTTTGTGCAGATCACTGAAAAACAGGGAAGGGCACAGTCTAACTGTCTCTGGAGACTGTGTAAACATTTAGTAGTGCAGTAAGAAGACAAACAGATCCAGGAAATCAGACATTCACCTTATATATACAGTGGTTAATGAGCAGTTTGAAAGCCTAAATTGGAATTTAGCATTTTGACTTCGCTGGCTCAGCTATAGGCTATTCAGTGATTTAATATTGCAGGCTGCAATCGTTATTCTGTTTAAAGTGGATACAAACGCATTATACTTGCACAGCTTTTAGAAAGATAATCACGTACGCAGATTGGTACCACTACCTAAAACTCATCATTAGTTTGTCTTATCAGTAAAAAATGTAGCTCGTATGCCTGTTTGCAAGACACAAATAATATTTTACCTATATGCTGTTTGATGGGACAACACTCACTCCAAAATCAAAGTCAAGTCCTTTTATCTTATCACCATTTCTGATAGCTCATTTTTCTTGATAGCTAGTGAAACAGAATAGCATGGGGAATAATACTTTTAAATCAGATTACTTTCCATACCTGGAGTCAAAACCTTGAGGAAATCATGTCTGTCTTTACTAGTTAGGTACCATGGAGCTTTGGATATTAAAGCTGGAAGTCTTTGATTTTTATGAGAATTAATAAACCCTTTCAAGAAACATATTTCAAACAATTTGCACAGGACTCCTTAAAACATTTCAACATTGAAAGTTAACCCTGTGGTGGATGGCCCCAGAGGTAACTGCATCAATACACTATGACCAGTGTATGGATGCAGTTACAAGTTACCACACAGCTCTTTCTAAACCAGCTCATTCATTCATTCATTTATTAAGGTAAAAGCATTACAGAGAATACATTAAAACAATCAGAGAACTTAAACGCACACTTAAAAGGTTACCGGAGATCACTCCCAGCTTCCGCCTATGGCTCTGGTAGGTTTTAGTTTTTCAGAACCCACAGCTGGGTTTTCCACCGGTTGTAATTTATCTGTCTTAGATGCAAAATGAAAACCCCGAATCAGTGTAAGCTTGTGCTATTTATTCAAAAGTCCATTCTTTGTCTGTTGGTCTCTGAAGAATCCAGTTTGAACAGAGAATCCACTGGTACCTCTTGTGGGAGGAGGGGTGCAGGGAGAGGAAGAGGGTTACAGCCTGGCTGGTTTTCTTAATCACCATCCACTGTTTTTAGTTCCTGGAGGAGCTGTGGTAGCCCTCTCTCATGGAGTAGAACAATTACACATAAACCATTCATTTAAAACAATGGACACTAAGGATACTTCATGGGATTGCAGTATCTGACACCATAGTATCACTGTCTGCTCTCCTCATAGCGAATCCATATGACATGCAATTTGTATGCCTGCTCTGAACCTGGCCTTCTTTGTGTATATAATATGTACATCTGTCTCTCACACACATTTCTCTCTCTCTCTCTCTCTCTCTCTCTCAGACACACACACACACACACACAATTAGCTTTTTGAAAGATACATTTGGTTTGATATTGACACCCCCCCCCCGTGTCTTTTCCAAATATAAAACAGTACTGTGAAAATGTCAGTGACATTTATCAACACATAGGTGACCATCTCATGCATTCCCTCAGGATTTTTTGCCTTCTTGATCTTACACTTGTGATTCTTTCTGTGAAAATTCAGGGGCCCATAATGACAGTTGAGGAGCAGTTCAGTTAATTAAAGCTGGGAATCCTCTGACATATTGGCACAGAACTGAGCAAAATGAGTTTATTAACTGAACAACGTCATGTTCGTGTTCCTGATACAAATCTGCAACTCTGATTGCAAGGATCATAGAAGCCCCTGTGTGGTTTCCATGAAAGCTAATTGAAACAAGCAGTTTTGACCAGGGACTTTTTTAATATAGCTGCTGAATGTATTTCATGTTAAGTCTTCCTCTCTTACAATGGACAGAGTTAAGTTTCCTGTTAGTACACTACGCTGCAGTAGGTCAAATGCAAATTGCATTGATTTGCTGCAAGTTACTGTGAGTTAATAGTTATTAGGTTATTCTTGTTTGGAGTAGTCATTGCAGAAAAAATGTCTTCTAGTTTTGGAGCCTTTGAAGCTCACATTTTCACACTTTTCTCTGCAATCATGACAGCTGGAATCTTTCTTTAAAAAAGCAAGCAAGCTGAGTTTCTCATGTAATCACAGGACTCCAGGAGCAGTAAGAAACACAATAAATATTGAGCAACTCGTGATAAAATCATGAGAGTTGGCAACACTGCAGTGTAGTCTCCAATACTGTCCAGTATTCAGTATAACCTTACCAAATGAAGTTACACCTCCTATTCTTTTAATATTTATTCATTTATTTATTTTTATAGAACCTCTCAAGCTATTCAAAAGTTAAAAACAGCATTTGATGTAAAGCTGGGCTCTGTGTCTCAAAGAGAAGCAAGCACTATGCCAAAAAAAGGGGAAGGGGAGCAAAGAAAAGGTAACTTCAGAAATGGATGAATTAAAGAGGGAACACAAAGGACCAAGTCTACCACTATATATTGCTTAACACAGTAAGGCCCGAATTTTGATTGGGGTCGATGGGTGGTATCACACTGGAAATATAAAATAACAATTAAATAATTTACAAAGAAGAATCGAGTCAAATATAAGAGCCTTACACTGAGCCTTAGAACAACTAGATGAAAAATGATGTTTCTTTTATATGTGAGAGCTAGAGAATATAAGTGGGAGCTTAAATCCTTATTTTTTTTTATTTTTTTTTTTTATTCAGTGGTCAGCACAAAAAGATGCAAGTATTCATAGAATCATAGAATATCAGGGTTGGAAGGGACCTCAGGAGGTCATCTAGTCCAACCCCCTGCTCAAAGCAGGACCAATCCCCAACTAAATCATCCCAGACAGGGCTTTGTCAAGCCTGACCTTGAAAACTTCTAAGGAAGTATTGTACAAACGAAGCTGAATAGGAGAATAGCAAAACGAAGCTGAATAGGAGAATAGCAAAACAAAGCTAACGAATGTCACTAGCTGTGTGTGAGGGGATTGATTGGTTGATTTAAAAACTGGACAGGGACACATTTTAAGAAAGTTTCAAAAAATGCTGAGGCAAATTAGTGATTTCTGCCTTACTCCTTATTCCTTACTTACTTGTATCATAAATGCAGTATAGTTTTGAAGGATAATTCAGAGTAAACTGTTTTGAATTAGGAGTAGAGCTGGCGAAAGAGGAAGAGTCTGCTGTGCAAACGAATTCTATACTGGAACAGTATTCAGTTAATCACTCATACTGGAGCTCTTGCCTTGTTTCCCTTATTTGATAAAGGAAAACTAATAATTTTATTAGTGATGGACAAAATAAGGTATTTGGTTTTGAAAACTGGGGTGGTTCATAGCAAATGTTTTTATGGAAATCCCCAAAGTTTGTGGGGAAGAGGTAAAGAGAGATTGGCAAAACTGGGAGTCATTTTATTTGGCAAAACTTTGTGTGTTGGGGTGGGAGGGTTGGATGCAAGTTTTATGTTATTTGAATATCTAAAGTTTAGATAAAAGATTCTATATTTTTTTTTCAGAAATGTTTCAAAAAAATACAGGTCCAATGTGGCACTTTTCTGCCATCAGTGAATGCGCTTGATGTACCTTGAGTTAATCTGTTAGCTTGGTTTAGCTGTATATACCTTGTTGTGCATTAATTGCATTATTTCTGTATTTATTAATATTTGTACTAATGTAATGTTTTAAATTTGGTTTGTCTGGTTACGGTAGTCAAGATGTTTTCACCAAAGAATGTAACTACTTCTCTCCTTCATTTATACACTGTTTTTTAGGCCAAGATTTCCAAAAGTAACTAGAAAAGGAGTACTTGTGGCGCCTTAGAGACTAACCAATTTATTTGAGCATAAGCTTTCGTGAGCTACAGCTCACTTCATCGGATGCATACTGTGGAAACTGCAGAAGACATTATATACACAGAGACCATGATACCTCCTCCCACCCCACTCTCCTGCTGGTAATAGCTTATCTAAAGTGATCACTCTCCTTACAATGTGTATGATAATCAAGTTGGGCCATTTCCAGCACAAATCCAGGTTTTCTCACCCTCCGCCCCCCCCCCCCCCCAAACTCACTTCCTGCTGGTAATAGCACATCCAAAGTGACCACTCTCCTTACAATGTGTATAAAAATCAAGGTGGGCCATTTCCAGCACAAATCCACAAAAACCTTGATTTTCATACACATTGTAAGGAGAGTGGTCACTTTGGATAAGCTTTTACCAGCAGGAGAGTGAGTTTGTGTGTGTGGTTTTTGGAGGGGGGGGGTGGGGGGTGAGAGAACCTGGATTTGTGCTGGAAATGGCCCACCTTGATTATCATACATGTTGTAAAGAGAGTGGTCACTTTGGATGGGCTACTACCAGCAGGAGAGTGAGTTGGGGGGGGGGGGGGCAGAGGGTGAGAAAACCTGGATTTGTGCTGGAAATGGCCCAACTTGATTATCATACACATTGTAAGGAGAGTGATCACTTTAGATAATCTATTACCAGCAGGAGAGTGGGATGGGAAGAGGTATTGTTTCATGGTCTCTGTTTATATAATGTCTTCTGCAGTTTCCACAGTATGCATCCGATGAAGTGAGCTGTAGCTCACGAAAGCTTATGCTCAAATAAATTGGTTAGTCTCTAAGGTGCCACAAGTACTCCTTTTCTTTTTGCAAATACAGACTAACACGGCTGTTACTCTCAAAAGTAACTAGTGAGTTTTGGGGTATTTCAGTTCTTGAGTGCCCAATTTGTGACACATTAAATATGTCTGTTTTTGGAGGATGGTGAGGGGGGTTAGCTTAGCACTTTCTAAAAATCAGACCCCTTTAAGGCACATCATCTTGGGCAGCCAAAAACTTTAACTTAGATTGCATATTCTGCCAATGCAGGCTGTAAAAAGCAAGGAAATAAGCAGTTAAGTCATTCATCTTCCCATATGCTCTCCATTACATTCCAACCATGACCCTGCATGGCCCCCATCCTAAAAAAAGAACGAGGAGTACTTGTGGCACCTTAGAGGCTAACAGGCCCCCATCCTGTTTCCCCACAGTCACGTCCTCTGCTCATCCCATTACATCTTCCATCACTCTTCAAGCCCACCCTTGTGTTTCAAAGTACTCAATAAATGTATTTCCTTTTAAAACTGTCACCTTTTAATTTCCAGTTTCTTCTTGCTCTTGAATTACAGGCTGAAATCTGCTACATAGTAGAGGAGCAAGTCTGCAATTCATTGGCTCTTCCTTAATTAGCAAATGGCCAATCTTAAAGATGCTCAAAATAGAAACTAAAGAGGATGCACTTAGATGCAAATGTGTGTGGGCTGGTTTGTCTCCCACAGAAAAAGACTATTCATTGCTCCCTCATGAAAATCAAAACAGGCGCTCTCTGAGAGCACTGCTAAAGATTTTAATCAGACTAAGTCAGAGTTCTAGAATTCTGTGCTTCCAGTGTTTGCTTTTAAATTATATTCATGTCTCTACCAAACTATACTAGTTAGAGGACAAAACTTTCTTGATACATTCTATTTGAAGTGAAGTATAATCCTAAATTTTTCATCTTATTGCTGAAAAATCCTTGCTAACCTCTCCTCCTGTCCTTGCTGACTCATGAATAGGCAATAAAATTGAGTTTTGTTTGGGCATCAGAAACCCCATTACTGACCCTCATTAGCATGTGTGGTTTTTATGGGATTTCTGTACATTGTTTTAACGATTGGCTAAACATATTTTCTTCTGACTACTTTTTAGGAAATGGCAAAGATTCTCAATCATCCAAGAGTATATGCTTTTCTTCACATACCAGTCCAATCTGCTTCTGACAGCATACTCATGGACATGAAAAGAGAATACTGTGTGGAAGACTTCAAACGGGTAGTGGATTTCCTTAAAGAAAAGTAAGTCTGTTAATACTCAAGAAAATACCACTGTTCTTTTTTTGCAATGTTAAGAACATGTGGCTGAAAATGCAGCTTGCAACCTCATAAATAAGGTATGAAAAAGCTTTCAAAGTCTGAGTTTTCTATAAAACTCTTGATGTCGTTTGCTCATTTGCCTGAGTTTCATAAATACTGTCCATCTCTGCATGACATGCTTTTAAATTGTCAATAGATTCCTAATCTTTTTCAAATAATAGAATTTTAGATAATTTTTATGCCTAAACTACTATATATAGGTTGCTTGAAGTTCACTTTGCTGAAGTCTTTAACTTTAATGTGGCTTTTCGGCATTGTATAATCTGCATACTGGAGATGGTCCAACTCATGATAACATAAATTGACATTTTTTTTACTAAGTAGTATTTTATGTTCTCTAACTGGAATAAATTTACTTTTGTATGTTAGTCCCCTGAGTTGGCTTTAAAGAATTGGGACGACTTATGGAAAGACTTTTTTCCTATAAGGACAGAATATATGTCATACATATATGTCATACATACTTTTTACATAAGTAAAAGACAAATGATGTTATGTTAAGCAGGAAAACATTTTTAACAGCCAGTAATAGTACGTTTAGCATTTGATTAACTAAGTTGGGGTTTTTTAGTTGTTGGGTTTTTTTATTTATGACATCAAGTACTAAGATTGAAGTGCAAAATATGGCACTAAATATCTTACTTACAATTACTTTGTAACTTCTTGGCCTATTTTGAATTAATATTCCCAGGTGGAATGACAGAAAACTCATAGGTTTCAGAGAAGCATCTGTGTTAGTCTGTATCTGCAAAAAGAACAGGAGTACTTGTGGCACCTTAGAGACTAACAAATTTATTAGCCCACGAACGCTTATGCTCTGATAAGTGTGTTAGTCTCTAAGGTGCCACAAGTACTCCTGTTCTTTTTGAGAAAACTCATAAAAATCTGAAAGAATTATTTCTCACTTTCTTTCTTTGGCTTTCTGGGTATTTGTGTGTTAGTTTGTGTTTGACTTAGCTTGGGTGTAGTTTGTCGTTGTTTTGTTTTTGAATGAGTAAAGGTTCTTCACTTTACACCCTGGGTCTGGGATTTCACTCCTTTGTACACACTTAATTTAGAGTGTCAATTTTTCTTATCCAAATCACTATAAAATACCGTGGTTTAACTACATAAAGCATGAAATGCGAAAAACTGCATGGCAGGTGGGAGGCATAACAAAGAGTAACTATTGAAAAATGGAAGGACCTTCTCCTGCAAACTTTACTGAGGTGAGTGGATACTCTGATGCACTCAGGGAAATTGATTGCAATGGGGTTACTTGCAAGAGCAAAGGTTGCATCCATTATTTTTTATTATCATCATCTTCATGTTTACTCGTTCTGAGAAGTTTGATTTTTTTCAAACGATGGTAATGCCTTCGTTGTTGTTGTTTTTTTAATTAAGAGGTTATGTTAGCACATATCTTAGCTAGGAACTATGTCAATTTATATCTGAACTGACGTGAAGCTGATGCATTATTCTCTTCAGTAGTTTGAAACTTGGCAGCTATTATCATAACAGCAGCTGGATTTCAGATAACCTAGTAGAGCTGGCACATATTGGGGCATATGAAAATTTTTTAAAATCATGCAGCCCTTGCACACAAAAAAGAGAGTGAATTACTTAATATCCAAATTCATAGCAGCTGCTCATGTCTATGACATAAGTCATTTTCCACAAACTATTATTACTTGTGTAGTAAATTTAGTTTAAAAAAAGTAATTGATTTGATGTCTTACTTTAAAAAAAACAGTAAAAATAATATTTTATTAGAAATCTAACAGATTATCTAGTGGTTCCTATTAGGGAACAGTCTCCATTTAGCATGGTGGAAAATTCTTTGCAACACCTGGCAGCAGAGTGAGGTAGCTATGCAAGACACAGATATTTTGGATATTTGAACATGTGCACATCTGTTAAACTCATTTGGTTTTTCTTTTGTGCTCAAGAGCATGTGGTCTTTATTTGTAGTCTTTTCTCTCCTGATAGCAGCCAGCTATGACGTTGCCATGTAGACATTCCCATACAGATTTCTCAAAGCAAGAATTGCTGAGACATAACATTGCCACAGACTTCTCCAGAGTCTATACCTCGAATAGCTGGTATTAACTATGTGTGTGCTGAAGTATTTTAGCAGTATAAGGAGTGATGGCCCTCTTCCATGTCACAAAACAGATCAACCACAGCTGTAAAGTTTGAACCCACTTACTGCAAACACTAGCACAGGGCCCAGCCAGTAGATTCAGAATGGCACATACTCCATAAAATCAGGCATCTGCCAAGTAAGCATTTACTCTTAGAATGACATTGGACCCATAACACCATAGGTTGACTCAGTGAAGGAGATACTCCAATACTTGAGATATTCCATTAAGCACTCAGATACCTTGATGAAAAAAACCCAGACAAATAGAAAGAAAGAAATTCTGAAATCGATAGGAGTGGAATGAGAGAAAGTGAACCACGTGGTACCTGATCTGTTCATGCTGGGGCACTAGGCACATAATGACCAAGGAAACCCTCCATTCTCAGAGAGCCAGGGGAAAGGAACATGGGGCCACCTTCTTCACAACCCAAGAGAAGCACCATGAGTCATCTCTTCCCTTTGGAGAGGCAGGAGTGGCAGCAGGGGGAACTCCCTGTACTGTTGGAGTATTTGCTTGGGTGCATGCAGAAGTACTTTTCTCCTTCCAAACCTACAGTCTTCTACTGAGGTGGTGTTGGTGTAGTCCTCCAGAGTGCAGTGGTTTTGGTGTTAAAACTCCATTGAGATGAATGGAGCTGTTCACATCCCTCAGAGCTATTGTTTCAGACTATTTGGGGACTCAGGCAGACATGCATTGTTTATTCACAGTTTGTTTTCAAGGTTTTCTTCACATGCTAGAAACTCTTTTCAAAAATGAAAGCTGATATTCTGGTGCCATCACGTGATTCCAGAAGTTGGTCTACCAGGCATAGGCCTTCCGTGCATCTGTCTAAATCTGGTCCTGTCTGTAACTACTCAACTGAATGACACTGCTGTTAGCCTGGGATGAGGCTTTGCAGCAGTGTTTGCAATAAAAAGAAACCACAAACAAATACTATGGACTCGAGAAACTGGATTAAAGAACTCATATTTCCTAGTTTATGCACTGTAAAAATGTCTGTCTTATACGACCTTGATACCTTTCAGATGCATTCCTTTAACTCTTCGCATACAGACATTTTCTTTAATACAGTATCCAGAAAATGAGTGCTGTGGAGGACATACTGTTACTGTATCTGCTATGAAGTGATCATCTGTCAATACAGAATTATCAGACTTACTCTTTAAACAGAATTTATTTGTAAGTGGCTTCAATTTCACAGAATTGAACATCAGCATAAAGAAGATGAGAATATGTTGATTCCTTTAGGATTAAACTTTTGAAGGATAATTGTTTGTAGTTCTAAAAAAAAGAGGAAGTCTGCTTTAATTATGTCAAAAACTTTCAGTTTAATCCCTTGAAATTTACTTTTAGCAATAAAAGCAAATAATTGGAATATATTTTAGTTAAAGAATATTCGAGATCTGAATGTCACATTTTGCAATTACTCAATAACGAGCAACATGATCATATATTAATGAAAGAACCTTTAAAATGGTGATTCTCTTTTAAAATTCTTGTTTGTTGACTGAGCTTAATTGTGCTACACCCTAATACGTTTCTCCTGTGTGATGAGATTATGTTGTTAATGAAAAGATAAATGACTCTTTCTCTCTCACTTTCTCTATGCAAGCTAAGAGAATTTCAAACCAAAAACTTGACTGATAAAAGAAGGAAAATTCAGAGTTAAAGCTGACAACTTCCAGCCTTAAATCTTGAGAAGGAGCAAAGGAACAACCTTTTCAGAGATGGATTTAATATTTCTCATTAACTTTTTTTGTTCTCGTGAGATTGTGTCACTATTTTAATGTGATTGCCTGCTCCCATCCACTCCTGATTCTTCCCCAGCCCTCAAAACTTAGAAATATAGATAACTTTTGCAATATACTCTGAAGAACAACAAATTTGTACTGTCAGACCAAGAGGAAGCAACTTTCAAAGTCAAAGATCTCTCATTAAAAATACCTTGTCATCAGCCCTCTTCTGCCCTATTTCTCCCTACCCTCACTTCCCCATTAATATCTGGAGACTTAGCTGGAGCACCTGAACCGATCTCCGTTGCTTACAAAAGGTAGCCAAAACTTATATATCTTTTAGCAGCAGAGTGAAAAGCAATTAAGTGAATTAATATTAATATAACGGAAAATGAATTAAAATGTTAGAGGGTGACTAATACTTTATGAAGAATAAACGAGGATCTTAGTTGCCCAGTGATTAGAGTCTTCGGGACAATGATATGAAAGAAAACTAGCTACATTTATAAAAAGGTGCAGAGATACCTTTAAAGTCTGCTGAGGTCAGACAAGGTTTTGGTTTTTACAGTTGAAATTGCCAAACTTGACTAGATCAGTGATTCATTTAATCTCCAGCCACTTCCTCTGACAGCGGCCAGTACCAGATGTCTCAGGGGAAGGTGTAAGAAATCCTGTAGTCCAGGGATTCTCAACCTTTTTCTTTCTGAGGCCCCCTCAACATGCTATAAAAACTCCAGGGCCCCGTGGCAAGGGGCGCCAGGGCTTGGGGTTTCAGCCCCAGGGACCCACAGTTGAGAACTGCTGCTGTAGTCAACAATAATAGAATAACCTGGCCATAAGGGAAGTATCATCTTAGCCCCATCTGTTAGTGATTGACTTATGCCCTGAAGCATGAGAGTTTATATCTCCTGTTGTCAAACCTCTCAATTGTCCCTCAGTCAAGGGACATCATTTATTTTAGCCTCTGAGTTAATTGTTCCATGTAAATTCATTGTCAATCTTATTGTTGAAAATGATTTACATCAGAAAGAATGTAAAACTGAATTTATAGACAGTTATTTACTCTCAATTAATGGATCTCACATCATTTTAATTTTCCTGTATAAAAGACTTGGGTCCATCATTATCTGCATGAGTCATACATTACACTCCACATTTGCACTTTGGCAGAGTGGGAGGCATGATTAGTTGTGTGTGTGTGGATGTTACATTGAGGGAACGGGGCTTGTTTAGTCTGCAGAGGAGAAGAGTGAGGGGGAATTTGATAGCAGCCTTCAACTACCTGAAGGGGGGTTCCAGTGAGGATGGAGCTTGGCTGTTCTTATGCTGGTAGATGACAGAATAAGGAGCAATGGTCTCAAGTTGCAGTGGGGGAGGTCTAGGTTGGATATTAGGAAACACTATTTCACTAGGAGGGTGGTGAAGCACTGGAATGGGTTGCCTAGGGAGGTGGTGAAATCTCCATCCTTAGAGGTTTCTAAGGCCCATCTTGAGAAAGCCCTGGCTGGGATGATTTAGTTGGTGTTGTTCCTGCTTTGAGCAGGGGATTGGACTAGATGACCTCCTGAGGTCTCTTCCAACCCTAATCTTCAATGATTAGATATATAAATTTCTGTACATACATATATATATAGGCATAGTTACATACTGGAACAGATTACCAACGGAGATTGTAGAATCCCCATCACTGGAGATTTTAAAGAACAAGTTAGAGTAACATCTGTCAGGGATGTAAGTTTTTATTATCCATATAAGTGTTCTTGAACTCTACTGTGACAAAGTGGGAATGTTAATGTTTTGTCTGAATAGTGTGTGCGCGCCTCAGTTTCCCTATGTGTTATCAAGTATCTAGGTGGTGGGACAATGGTGTGTGTTCGTTGCAAAGACCCCTAAAGGGCAGGTGTGACTGCCATCTGGCTGCCTGGACACAGCCAATGCCTGACACCCTGTATCCTAGCAACTGATGGCCAGGGCCCATCTCCTGCAAAAGCCAGCTGGAGGTGTTGGAGAACAAAGAAGAAGATGGAGACCAGTTTGATGTTTGCCCAGTAAAGAGACAAAGGATGGAGGAGGGACATCTGAGCATGAGTGAGGGTGGGCTGCTGGAAGTGAGTCAGTCTCATGGTTGGGGACTGAGGGGAGAGAGCCCAAGGCTCTCGGTTCTGGATCCCCCCAAGATGGACATTGCGGAACGCCCCTAATTTCGGTGCTAACAAGATCTGCTCTACACTGTGATCCCAAGGACTAATAAACCCTTCTGTTTTACTTTGCTGGCTGAGAGTCACTGCTGACTGCGAAGTTGGTGTGCATGGTCCCTTTGGGGGCATGTAAGGCTTCCCCAGGTGTCCCATTCAGAGCTCACCGTGTGAACAGGGCTGCTGAACACTCTGAGGTCAGACCCAGGCAGGCGCTGAAGCCAATGAGGCTTGCCCTAGTGAGAATGTGCCCTGAGGAGTTGTCACACTGCACCAGGGTCATGTTTGAACTTCATTCAGTTCCAGAGCACCAAGCCTGTGCACTCCGTGGCATTCACTAAATTCTTGGTGTCAGTATCATCTCATGGTAATAAGTTCCACAGGTTAATCATTGTGTAAAGAACAGTTTCATCTAAAAGATTTCCACATAGCAAACTGCCAGGTATTCAATTAGTCTTCACTGAAAAGATGAAGGTCGGAGTCAATCCCGCTACAATTTGTACTTATGCGTCCAGGAAGTCTGGTATTACAAACATGAGGCTTCTCCAGCTTGGCAATGTTAATACAAACTTTCCCATACTACTACTGAGCTAAGGTTTAAATAAAGAATCGTCAGAGAGCTTTTCTAAACACACATTTTTCAGTTTAAATAAACATGATTTTTTGGGACTATTTTTTGGGATTTTTGCCTATTACAGTATTTACTCAATACATTGTAACAGCTCCCTCACAACCCTTACACCCTATCACATAAATGTGTCTTTTAGATATCTTTCTAAAAAATGTTTTTGAAACACAGAAGAGACTTCTTAAGATTCATTACATTGTATCTTGTAGGTCCTGCTAAGTTTAAAGATCACTGATCCGTAGACTGTAACAGCTATTACAGATTTTATTTTTAAGTAGATTTTTAATTTTTAACAATTTTTAAATAATTTTTAATAATTGTCCTCCTTTTGGAGATTGCTGGTGCTTGCTAAGCTCCTTTAATTGACATCTGCAGAGGAAATTTCATGAGTTAAAAAGAGGATATTTACAGGTAGCTGCAGTTTTTTCAAATGTATTACCTCTGTAGAGCCACACTGATCCTTTCCTCTCTCTTTCTCTTCAGATAGTTTAAACAGACTTCAGTCAGGTTTTGGAAAAGAACTGAAAATAGTTTTGTGGACAAGGCCTTTTGTAAACCAGGGTATGAGCATTTGAATACTTTGTCAATTTGTCAGTTTGGTTGTGTCCCCTTGTGTGTGAGAGATGCACAAGGGAAATGGGAACTGGGTATTGTCCATCTCTCAGCTTGAGAGCTCTCTTTGCTCAAGCTGTAGGGACATGGGTTTTAGCTCTGCAGGACCATGGATCATGTAATCCAAGATGGAACTGTCACAAATGTACACTGTAATTTACTTTTGTACTGCTGCTCTAAATAGTTGCATGGCTTGTTAGGTGTGATTCTGGCCTCCCTGTGGTGTGACTCTGCATAGGGAGTAGATTCAGAAAAACACAAATTAATGGTAGAAACCCCACCTTTGTTAGGTCCGAGTCATGTGTTGCTGTGAGAGGAGTTGGGTTGAGTGCGGAAGCTACACTGGATTTGTTGCTTTAGTCATTATTTTATGGAGTTAACAAATTTAACAAGGCAGACTTTTTTAGTGTTTCAAAATATAATTGTTACCAAAATGTTTAGCTATAGCTTGTCTGTATTAAATGATATTCATCATATCTGTATCATGTCCATCTGTTTCTATTTAGGTATGTAAGTAGATGAAGAAATAATTACTGTCTATGACAGTATGAGTGAGTAACTGGTTCAACCTCATCTACAGTAACTGC
This sequence comes from Lepidochelys olivacea, assembly GCF_965140295.1. Lineage (NCBI taxonomy): Eukaryota > Metazoa > Chordata > Testudines > Cheloniidae > Lepidochelys > Lepidochelys olivacea. The sequence continues at coordinate 108,835,756 of NC_140412.1, read as the reverse complement.
AGGTGTACATGATGAGCTTTGTGAAAATAAGTATGATGCAGACAATCTTCTAATGTTAAAGCAGTGATTTAACATGAAGGACATGTTTTTGCTCTCTAAATTCTTAAAGAATAACAGAAAACATATTACCTTAAAAGCTAACTCTTCATTAGATTGTTAGGTTGCAGTGGCTTACTAAACTGGGGGTTCTTTACAACCAAAGGAGGGATGTTGAATACAATTAAATAATTTAAAAAACACCACTGTTTACATTTATACCCTGTCATCCCCACCCTTCAATATCGCCCCTCACAAATAAGAGTGCCCAGAAGAGGCATCACTTTATTATTCTTTGGGGCTAAAGCTTATGAACAGTGGTATTTTAAGGGGTAGATTCTGCCACCTTTAATTTTGTTTAGCAAATTAAAATATAATAGAACAAGTATTTGTTCTTCAATAATTATTCTTTCTAAAAGCTGGTCTTTGTAACCATATCATGCTATCACTATTATCCTTATGCTTTGTTTCCCTTTCCTTCTGTTTGTTTGTTATATCCACTTAATGAGTTTTGTCTTGAATTAGATTGTAACATCTTTGGAACAGGGACTATCTCTTTGTAGAGTGCTCAGGAAAAGGTACTGTAATCTGACTTTGGGGCCTCTTAGTGCTACTGTAGTGTAAACAATAATTAGTGTGAAGAATTATAGTGAGGGCAGAAATGCTTCTTGATGTGGTAAGAGTGTAATGAATGCCCATGTGAGCTTCATCTAGATAGTCTCAGGAGCTGTCATGGTGTTCTCTTTTTGAGGAGTCATCTTTCTAAAACCAGATCATGTACTGTTTGAGCAGGTGAAAAGGGGCTTTCATGTATGACTTCGTAACAGTCCACTCGCCAATAAAATTACCTTTCTCTTCCCTGTACGCATACTACAGCTGTGTTATGACATCCAACTTCACACTAAGAGTATTGGCTGTTATCCCCATCTCTTTATGTCCCAGAGTGTTACTGTCACACCTGCCAGCCAGTTATTTTCATGTGCCTATCACATGGTATGTGGGGGCATATGCTGTCATGTTAATTTAAAACAATCCTTCAATCTGAGACTGCTTTTGAAGGTTAAATGGTACAGTAGAAAATTGTCACATTAACTTTCCACACCACCTACATTTCCACACCACCTATAGATGACTTTAGCCTCCTGATTTTTAGGAATAAAAACTACTTCAGCCTGTGTAATAGCTCAGTTCTATGGCAGTGCGTAACAGCCATCCAGTTATGCAAGAGTTGTGCATTCCTGTGATTTTAGGGAACTTTCTTCTACCCACATTACATTTTCCTGAAAGTCAGAGAGTATCAGTTGAAACTGTAAAATGAGAAATGAAAGCTAGCTCTTTGGAGCAGGACAGTCTTTTTGTTCTGTGTTCATGCAGCGCTTTGCACAGTCCATGACTAGTTTCAGAGTAGCAGCCGTGTTAGTCTGTATTCGCAAAAAGAAAAGGAGTACTTGTGGCACCTTAGAGACTAACCAATTTATTTGAGCATAAGCTTTCATGAGCTACAGCATCAGATGAAGTGAGCTGTAGCTCACGAAAGCTTATGCTCAAATAAATTGGTTAGTCTCTAAGGTGCCACAAGTCCATGACTAGAGTGTCTGTGTGTTACAGTAATACAAATAATAAGCAACACTCATGCCACACACTTCTAGGAAGTTATGCCTGGAATTGTAAGAGGGATAGAACAATCCACAGGCCTAGCAGTCTTTGCAAACTGCTGTATGTGGACACAGTACATTGGAGAACTCAAAAAAGGATAGCTGTTGTTGGCAATGTAAACAGGGCCTATTATAAACAGGGCCTTGGTCAAGAGATTTTTTTCAGTGGTTCCTAAAATGAAAAGCATGTTTTCAGTGCTGTGTTTTCAGGAACAAAAGTATTTCTCATTTCCCTTTCTTTTAGTTTAAACATGGTATGGAACCTGATTACTTTTTACCAACCATAATTAATAAAGTTGTTTGGAGTGGTGCCTTCTGTTTCTGGAAATTCTATACTTAAAGCTTCCATTAGATCAAAGGTGGGCAAACTACAGCCCGTGGGTAACATCCGGCCCACGGGACCGTCCTGCTCGGCCCTTGAGCTTCCAGCTCGGGAGGCTAGCCCCTGGCCCTTCCCCTGCTGTCCCCGCAGCCTCAGCTTACCATGCCACTAGCGCTCTAGGCAGCGCGGCTTTCCTATCCTAGATTGATTTTAAAATATTGACAGTTGTTTAAGTGATAGTTGCTATGATTACATTTAGTTCTTAGTTCTCAAGTTTATTATGTGCATCCAAATATATGTTGATATATTTAAATATTTAACTGCATTTGTACGTCCATTAATTTACAGTAACAGTAGGCATGTCACATATCCCTTACACTGTTTATACATAAATATTCTCGTGAATATAGCAATTTTTAATAAAAAGGAAATATGTTGATTATATGTAACGGAGTGATCAGCTGCCAAAAGCTGAAGAACCAGTTCTTTCAGCGGCTCTGGAGGACCCGCCGCTAAAGTGCCGTCAAAGACCCAGAGCGCCGCTGGGTGAGTAAAAATTGCCTACAGTTAACCATGTGCTTAAGTGTTTTCTTGTTACAGCATTCAAAAGCTTTCCAGTTGCCTCACAGCTCACTGTCTGGTTCCTTGAATTCTTTAACAACAGGTTCTAAACCAGCTTCAAAATTTAACAACTGGTTCGCGCGAAGTGATGCGAACCGGCTCCAGATCACCACTGTATGTATGTATGCGCACGTGTTTGTTAACATATTTGTTTCATTGTGTAGGTGATAAATCAGCTAGATAAACCATGTTATTTTTCAGAGTATGAACCAATAGTTTCTCTCACATAATGTTTTCAATAAAAAATAACAGTTGTCTTGCAAATAGCATAAATAGTAGTTGAAGACACATTTACATTAGTAGAGTCCTCGGAAAATAAATTGGAATGAATAATTTTAAAAATTAGAAATGTAATATTTCTATAGCTAATCATTTTTAAAGAGAACGTCTTGAATCAAACTATTTAACATAAGAGAAAAACTAATAATAGGAGAGTATGTAGAGGTTGTTAAACCTCATTCACATTATCCATACAATTAAAACATCATTACTCACAAGACACATAATAGTTATATCACTAGTGTGGAAATTTTCTGTATATATTCACTTGGGGACTGTAATATAGGTTACCTGCGGTGGGGTGAGGGCCTTGAGGTTCGTTTTGTAACCCACATATATTTTATATTGGTTGTAAATAGTGTGTGCTATTCTTTAGTTGATGTTCTCTCCATCTTGTAATAGAAATTAAATTTACAATGATGAATGTTTCATTTATTACATTTTATGATATTAAGAAGAATACAATTTTAAAAGGTTTCTGCACAGGGTTTGAGTGACTGCACAGGGTCTGAGAAGATTCAATAATATGTTTCCCCATGCCTGTACTGCTTTTCTCTTGTATTTTAAAACATTCTTTGTTGTAAATTCTTTCAACCTTTTTGTTGTCTTTATATTTTGTTTGCCTTAATGATCAGAGGCTTAGAGCTCTCACATTGGTTGGGGAGAAAATGGCTAAATGCTATTACTATATGACCCTCATTTACAGCATCTCTGTACTGATTTAAAAATGAAGACAGCAATACTATAAAGAAGGAGGGAGTAATATAAACTCTGTTCTTGATTCACTTAGCTGAAAATTGCAATTCAGGTGCAATCTCAAGGTAAAGTCCAAATACCTTGCTGGTTACATACATGAGGATGTGGAGCCAGAGCTCCTCCCATTCTTCGAAAATCTGGAGAAAATATTCATCAGTAAACCCCAGAAATCAGAGATGTTAATTTTCTTCTGGGTTGTCTGTGTCAGAAGCATCCTGACATTGCCCCTTTAGTGAGCCTTCTCTCTATTCAGGAGGGAGAATCTCTAAGGACTGTGGCAGATTTGAATTAGTGGCCTAGTAGTAAAAGATTGTGTACCACAATATCAATGCTGTAAGCCACTTATTCTCCCCCCTGTATGATTTTTGTCAACTATAATTTCAGCACAACTACTTCAGCTTATAAACAAAGCTGTCTTGTTTAGGGGAAAAAATGAACTGTTTGGTTGGTTGTAACTGTGTTGCAGGGCCACTTGTGTGTGTGCCCAATCTTAGTTATTTGTTAGCATTAGTTGCTGTGGGTCTGTTGTCTTTAAAGACTTTCAGTGATTGTCTGTTTTCCAAGAGAGTCTTGACAGATGCAATCAGTTTCATTTGTTTTGAACAATAGATTGTGGCGGGAATTCTGTGCAGTGGCGGGATGACTGCACCCACTTTGTTGATTTAAGCTGTCAAGAGAAATTGACTCATGTACCTAATACTCACAACTGCTGGGGCCAGACAGTTCAGCCATAAACTGTGGCCCGCAAACTATTATGTCCACTTAGCCTATTCTCCTAAAATACCTCTCCCATTTTCATTGGTCCCTATACCCAGAAACACTGGGCTATGACTCCATGTATTATTTTGAAAGCCATTAGACTTCTTCTACTTCATTCCATTCATGCCTGTCATTTATTATCTAGCCACCTGTTTGGGTGGAACTGTTAGTGACTCCATGGAAAATACAATCTGAGTTTTACTGTTAATTTCAAGCACATAGTTGCTCATCTCGGTTGGCATTGTTTGTGAAGAAATGTACCTACTTGAGATTCTTGTTTCTCTTTCTATTGTACTGTCCAATATTATTTATTTGTGAAACTACTTCCCTTATACCAGACATCTAGCAAATAGATAAATAAATAACACTGGAAGAAACTGCTCTTTTTTATGGTATAATTTTTAAAACTGTTCATTATTGAAAACCTGGGCAAATAAGTGCACCCCCAAAATCACTTTTAAGAGAGATGATTAATCTGTACTTCCTCATAGTTTCTTACCTATTTAATTTCTTCCTTGAACTATTTCCTTCAGTAATAGAGTATAACCTCAGTATTCTGCTGTTACCTACTTATATTTCATTAAGAATTCTGGCTTGGGAGTTTTGCCACAACCTTGCTTTAACCATGACTGCAGAGTAGGGAGAGTCTGTGAGGCTTATTTTCACATGGCATTTATTAAGATCATCTGCTGATGGTTAGACCAGCTGACAGAATATAGGCAAAGTAAAACTGGAATCTAAATAAAATGTATAAAGGCAAAGTGAAGATGATGGAATGTCTATCCAACTGCAATTTAGCAGGCAAAATAAATATATTATTCACAATTATTTAATACAAAGTACACATAATGAAATGAATTACACATAGATTAAGTGCAGCATTAAACTGTAGTTTAAATATTGCTGTTTTTGCATGTTATAAATGTCACCAGAAAGATGTTTTAATTTTTAAATATGGCATTCTGGGGTAATGCTTTAAGGAAAAAAAACTAAGTTATGGACATGATTTTGAGAGTGGTTTGAATCTGGCCTTCAGTGCCTGCAATTTTGTGGGTTCAGTTAAGGTAGTTTAAACATATAAATCAGTGGTGGGCAAACTGCGGCCCATCAGGGTAATCTGCTGGCGAGCATCAAGACCGTTTGTTTACATTGACCATCCGCAGGCATGGCTGCCCGCAGCTGCCAGTGGCCGCGGTTCACCATTCCCAGCCAATGGGAGCTGCGGGAAGCAGCATGGGCTGGCCGCCACTTTCTGCAGCTCCCATTGGCCGGGAATGGTGAACCGCGGCCACTGGGAGATGCGGGCAGCCGTGCCTGTGGACGGTCAATGTAAACAAACTGTCTTGCGGCCAGCGGATTACGCTGATGGGCCGCAGGTTGCCCACCACTGATCTAAATACTTTCCTGTGGTCACAAATTGAGAACTTAAACATCCAAATAATCTTAAGTGTGCCTGCATTTTTTTGCAAGCTAGTAGAGCGAGGACAACTTGTATAAATCTGGTCCAATATGTTTAATTTATGGCCTGTTTCATAACAAACAGCAAAACTTGATAAACTACATTGAATTGTGTCAAATTTCAGAGTGATATTAAATCAATGAAGTAGATCCAGTACCTAAAGTGATTTGTTGTAGTTCTCTAATAGGGTTGCCAGGCGTCCGGTTTTTGAATGGAACACCCAGTCGAAAAGGGACCCTGGCGGCTCTGGTCAGCACAGCGGACCAGGCTGCTAAAAATCTGTTTGGCCGCAGCACCAGTGGGGTGGGCAGGCAGGCTCTGTGCCTGGCTCCACACAGCTCCTGGGAAGTGGCTGGCATATCCCTCTGCTCTTAGGCGGAGGGATGGCCAGGGCACTCCGCACACTGCCCCTGCCCACAGGTGCTGCCCTTGCAGCTCCCATTGGTCGGGAACCTCCCGGAGCCCTTACCTCTTCTGCACTCCGAACCCCTTGGCCCCAGCCTGGAGGCCCCTCCTACACCCTGAAACCTTCATTCCTGGCCCCAACCTGGAACCCGTACCCCCTCCCACACGCCAGCCCCCTGTCCCATTCTGGAGCCCCCTCCTGTACTCCAAATCCCGGAGCCCCGTCCTGCACCCCATATCCCTCATCCCCAGCCCCACCCCAGAGCCTGAATTCCCAGCTGGAGCTCTCACACCCTGCACCCCAACCCCCTGCCCCTGACCGGAGCTCTCTCCTGCACCATGAACCCCTCGTTTCTGGCCCCATCCTGGAGCTCACACTCCCAGCTCAGAGCCCATACCCCCTCCCACACTCCAACCACCTGCCACAGCCCGGTGAAAATGAACGAGGGTGGGAGAGAGCAAGCGACAGAGGGAGGGGGTATGGAGTGAGCAGGGGTGGAGCAGGGTCAGGGCCTCAGAGAAGGGCACAGCCTGGGCGGGACCTCAGGGAAGGGGGCGGGGCAAGGGTGTTCAGTTTTCTGCAATTAGAAAGTTGGCAGCCCTATTCTCTAATGAGCAAATATGCTTTGTCACCCATTGCATGATTTCAGTTACAGTATTGCCAACCCCAACTGTACAAAAATAATGAGTCAGGCCCCAAAATATCACAATTTGGCTTAAAAATCAAGAGATTAAAAAAAATTGAAGTTCTTTGAGCCTTCAGGGTACACTTGGGTCAAACTTTTTGCCAGAACCATGCAGGCTAGAAACTAACTTTAACAAGAATGAAAGAAAGCTGAGATTCTCATGCAATCACTTGTTCTCACAACTGGGCTTTACATAAAACGTTAAATATTGTGAAATTCATAATAAAATCATGAGAGTTGGCAGCACTGTACTTGCATATCTATTCCTTCCTCCAAAGCAGCTTTATTCATGTACTCTACAGCATAAGAGAAAAACAAAATTTTAAATATTCAAATATTTGTTGTTTTATTTATTTGCTCTTTAACTGAATATTAGTGTGCACTAATTGATATTGATTTCATTTTCCTCTGCCTTTGATCTGTATATCTAAGTGAGTTGTGTGTGTTTGTAGGACAGAATAAAAAGCTGCAGGACTATACACATCAGATAAGACATGTATGTCACATGTCAGAGGGTAACTTTAACCTTTCACTTCTCATCAGTACAAGTCTGTAGTGATCTTCAGGAAATCTTGCAGTAATCTCAGAGGTTAATGGATAGCAATTGCTTGCCTTAGGGATCATTTTGGCACATAATATTTCAGTGGTTGCTTCCTCTCTCTCACATAATTTTTTTCCTCCAAATACTTGTCTAACTCTTACCCAAAACTATTTGTATAAGCAGTTTCATTGATACATTTTGCAGCTTATTCTCTATATTACTCTTTAAAAATTAAAACAGTCCAACCATCACTACATGATTTACTCATCTGTCATAGATTATTTTATTTTCATACTGACTACTCTAGACAAATATGAGCTACAGTGTGTGTGCTTTAAAAAGCACCACTGATCTAAGGACAAAGTCATGCTAGAGTCCAAATGGACCTCAGAGAATCTCAGATCATAATGAGACCTCCTAGGAGGTCTTTCTCTTCAGTCAAACAATTGAAGGCTCATTGCTTTAGTAATTTAAGGAAGGAGGAGACTGTCCCTTTCCTGCATACTGCAGAGTTCAGGAAATTCACCTTGCAGCTCTTTTTGAAGCCTGTATATAGGAAGTTCTGGATATGTTGTAGGGAGAATGACTGACTGCACTGCCACTTTTTTCTCCAGTATATGCAAGATAAAGATGTTCCAGTTTGAGTATCTGTGGTTGTGGCCATTTTTAGATGTGTGTGGGGGAGGGGGGTGTTTTTTTTATTTTACTTCGGGAAGGGCATTCAGCAACATCCCTTGTGAAATACACGATTCAATACCATCTCTTCTCAAACCCCTTCTCTCTGACCATCAAGGCTGAAGAAGCTTACAGGACTTGGGATATAAGTCCCAGCCTAAAATCGGAGAACCAGAGATGATGAGGCTATCCAAGAGCCAGAAGACTCATTTACATACTGCTTAATTTTTCTCAGAACTCTACCAAACAGAGGTGAGGAAACCATATCCCAGTTTCCTGCCTATATCCCAAGCCAAATGCATCAGTCCCCAGAGGTATGAGTCTGAAGTGCCTGCCAGAGCCTGGTTAGCTAGGCCATCTTTTTAGAAGTGAACCAATTGACTATTGGAGACCTAAGCAGCTCGTATGCTTCCTGGCAAATACCCTTCCTGGCATCTGTGCTTTATCATCATTTTCTATGATACTAGAAAGAAGAAGAAAGAAGATAGGATTGAAAGGAATAGAGAGCAGGTAAGGCAACTGGTGCAGAAGACAAAGAACTGATAGGAAGTAGGCAGACTTAGGGCTTACATGCTATCTGTGATTTACAATTTTTTGCCTTGTGCTTCCTGATTGATAGAGCCAAAATGTTCTATGTAAGATCAATTACCGAGTAGCATATAATTAGGTTTCAGTTAAAACTATTTTTTTCTGATAATTTTGTTTTCTACAACCAACATCCTCAGCTGGTTACTAAATCAAGTGCACTAACATCCCTCTATTTTGACACTGACATCAGATTATTCTACCTTGATTTGCTTTTTATTAATTAATTCCAGCCCTCAATAGATGTGTGCCCATAAATCAATTATGTTGGCTAAGATAAGATGAGCAGCTCTCTGCTTGAACAAAAGGGTGAACTAATCTTGTCCATTTAAACAAGCCTTTTATATGCTGAACTCATAAGCTGCTTGTGTTGGTCTGATGATAAAACAGATGTTTTCCTTAGTGACTCTGCTAATTGAGCTTCCATATCACAGGTGCTCGTTTTTCATTTCTTCTCCTCTAACTTTTTTTCATATTTGGTACACAAAAACACCACAGATCAATCTATTTACAAAATAATTTATTGATATTTGGCATTTTACAAGAGTATCTGTAGAAATTTTCTTTTTATTCCTATAAAACTCTGGCATTTCCCCCTCACAGTTATTATTCACATAATAATAAAGTGAATAATTTAGGCCTATCAGAAATATGTTTGACATCATGACTGAAATCACTGGAAGCCGTCTTAATGTTAAAATTAAAAGAAGTATATGAGACAACATTAGCATAAGGATGAATGTAATGATTTCCTTTCAAAACAATAATATATGTTACAGTATATTTATTTTTATATTATGGAGTAATATCTTAAACTAAATGACAGTTATTAGAAAAATGAACAAGGGATATGTAGTGATACATTATTCTTTTTTATGTTTGTTTCCCTTACTCAGTAATTTCCAAAATTCAGTAATTTGCAATGGGTTACCCATATTTACAAGGACTGGACTTCTAGTACTATTTCTTTTGTTTCTCTTTCTTCCTCTCTCCCTCCCACTGCACCAGAACCCCTCCCATCCTATCTCTGTCTCCTTTTCTCTTTCCTTTCAGGGCCAGCCTCTCACTTGCTTAGGAAGAATAGCACTAAACTTTTACACAGATGTATTTTATTCACAGGACTGCTGAAATTTTACACACAAGTGTAAGCCAAGGAAAGCTCAAAAGTCTGTGAAAGTAGCTTGCCTCTGTCTCCTAACAAATATATGGCAGACATTTAATCTAGCCACGCATTACTGAATATAATTTATTTTACAGAACTTCCAATCTGACACTGGCCATTGTCATCCAGTCTTTATCAAACAAAATGTCAATTTCCATTACGGAGTCCCCGTGAAAAGCAACATTGAGGCAATTTTAATAACTTGAAAGCTATAGCAATATTGCTCCTCTGTTGGGGGGTTGTGGTGTCCTAGCTACGGTACACAGTTTCTACATGCCATAGAAATCCTTTTGGAAATGAACTAGCCTGAGGAAGTGTAATACTTTTTTACATACTGCACACTTGCAACAAAAACTGAGATTAGTCCTCAGATAGTACCCAACAAGGTGAAAAATGCTGGAGAATGCTACTATCCTTTTGCTTCAAGACAGTAATAAAACTAAACCAAGGTTGCATTATTGTACAGTTTGTACTTCTAAACCAAGACATTCAGTACAATATTCAGGACCACTGATAAGACAGATCCCAGGGTGGAAGAAATGAATGCCATGTTTACTCACCACTGGCTTGGATTTAGATTTGTCGTTATTGTTTAGGGGCACTGCTTCACCTTTCCCCTGGGACTGGTGCCTAAAGTTTCAGAAACTTACCAAGTGATTGAGCCATAACATTATAAGGGCTATTGCCTGGTGGGACAGGAGAAAAGAGACCTATTACACAGAATCACCCTTCTTTCTAGTAAATGGAAGTGCCCCTGTTGGGGGAAATTCTATGAATTTCGGCCTTTTTATCAATAATAATTCTAGGCAGTCACAAGAACATATAGTTAAATGTTACTCCAGTATTTGAATTCTAAATATGTTTAGAGTCTAACAAAATACTTTAAAAAAGCAGAGTTTACAGTTACATCAGACATTTGTCCTATGTTTATAACAAAGTCCAAATGTCACTATAAAAAAAGATTGAAGAACATCAGCATACAAAGCCCCCTTCACTTAATACTGAAGAATGGATTTGATGGATTTTTAAATTTTGTTAAAAGTTTGAAAAAGAAATTTTTTTAAAATTATACTATTACCTCTCTGGTAGATGGTCTATTGTTTATAACAATATCTGAATTATTGATTTCTTCAGTATGCATTGATTTTAAAACAAATTACAGAAATAATCATTTTTTTTAAATGTGTGTTACATCGATTTCTATTTGCTGAGATCACTCTTCTGTTCTTCGCTTTCTCCATTTTATATATATATAAACTTTTTTGTTTGTATTTTATAATATAATACAATACCTGATATTTAATGAAATTCATAAAAATAGAAAATGCTTACAAACTTAGAATTTTGCAAACACTTACACCCATACTTATATATGTGAATGATCCCTTTGAAGTTGAGCTTGTGCTTAAATGTTTTCAGGATTGAGGCATTAGGTTTTTTTGCTTTTTTTAAACTAAATTAAAGTACTTATAAAAACATGTTTTATATATATATAGGTTGATATATAGATAGATATATTCATAGATTTAATAGAATCATAGAACTGGAAGGGACCTTGAGAGGTCATCTATTCCAGTCTCCTGCACTCATGGCAGGACTAAGTACTATCTAGACCATCTCTGACAGGTGTTTGTCTAACCTGCTCTTAAAAATCTCCAATGATGGAGATTTTACAACCTCCCTAAGCAATTTATTCCAGTGCTTAACCACCCTGATAGTAAGGAACTTTTTCCTAATGTCCAACCTAAACCTCCCTTGCTGCAATTTAAGCCCATTGCTTCTTGTTCTATCCTCAGAGATTAAGAAAAACAATTTTTAGGTTAAGAAAAACAATTTTTCTCCCTCCTCCTTGTAACAACCTTTTACGTACTTGAAAACTGTTCTCATGTCCCCTTTCAGTCTTCTCTTTTCCAGACTAAACAAACCCAGTTTTTTCAATCTTCCCTCATAGGTCATGTTTTCTAGACCTTTAATCACTTTTGTCACTCTTTTATGGGTTCTCTCCAATTTGTCCACATCCTTCCTGAAATGTGACGCCCAGAACTGGACACAATAGTCCAGTTGAGGCTTAATCAGCACGTAGTAGAGCGGAAGAATTACTTACCATATCTTGCTTACATCAGTCCTGCTAATACATGCCAAAAAGATGTTCGCTTTTTTTGCAGCAGCATTACACTCTTGACTCATATTTAGCTTGTGGTCCGCTATGACCTCCAGATCCCTTTCCACAGTACTCCTTCCTAGGCAGTCATTTCCCATTTTGTATGTGTATATATAAAATGACTTAATGGGATCTAAAGCAATTATACATTTCCCTCAAGTCTTCTGTGGCAAAAGCTGTATTACACTAATTACAGAACGAGGAGGAAGAGGTGGCACACAGCAAAGTGTATATATGTAGCTCGTGGAAAGGATTCATATCAATATAGCCAGGCCTCCAGATCAATATCCTTAAGAAACTTACAGTATCTGTGAAAGCAAATACTGGTAAGTATATTTAATGGGGTTACGTGCTTTAATTGCCACATCTCTGAGGTGAGCTGAAATTCTTCGCAGCAGTATTGACAATGGTACGAGAGAAAAGTTTGAAATCTAACAAAACACTCTTTTCCCCCTCCCCCTGATATACTGTGACCATATTTAGTGGTGGGGAAGGGGAAGAATTAAGAATACACTGTTTTCTGCTGCAGAATGAGGAGGTCTATAGTAGGTGGGGTTTTTTTAGAATTTGGCTATGTTCTTGGTAGCTTCAGCATATATATTATGTGCCTGCAGTAACTGATTTCACTATTTCCTTCCTCAATAGAAGCATTTTGCAAATTATTGAAACAGTTATTGTATTTGATGCAGGGGTCTTTTTCATATTACTTCAAATGATTGTTGGTTTATTTCACCAAAGGTGTATCATATAAGAGATGAAGGAAATGCTTCCTTTGTTTATATTACGTTTAAGTTCACAGGGTGCTTTGAAATCTGTCAGGATGAAATGAGATATATAAAGGTATGATCCAGGCATCTTGACCTTAAGAAGATCTTTGTTAACCATTCATTTTTATTTTGAAACAATCCCAACATGCTAAACTGAACACAACTGATCTGAAAACATGCTGGGAATACTGTTACTTTGCCCTTCATCTTTGTTTATTTGTTGTCTCATGGTATTAATCAAGACTGCAAACTTTTGGTACTATATGTTTGTACAGCATCTAGCACAAAGGTGGCTAATCTCTGATTGGGACCTCTAAGCATTACTGTAATATTCAAAATGTGTTATAAAATAATTTCTCTTATTCTGTTCATTTTATTATTAAAATCCAGTCTCTGCTTTTAGCCAAAATTGATTTTAAGTTTTAAAGACCGAAGATTAAAATTTTCAAAAGCACCTAAACCTATGTGACTTAGGAGCCCAAAGTTCCCCCCCCCCCCCAAAAGTGATTTAATGTATTTCTACACTGAAGCAGGAGATGTAATCTCCAGCTTGGATAGACAAACCCGCGCTGTCCCCTTAGACAGACTCAAAAGTATTTAGGTGCCTAATTCCCACTGAAATCAGTGGGAGCTAAGTACTTATATACATTTGAGGATGTGGGCCTAAGCCACTTTTGAAATTGGGATTTTAACAGAAAGTTCCTTTTGCATAAACTGGGTCTAAATTTAGACATTCAGGAACCTAATGATACTTGCACACTTTTATGATGCACTTTAAGAGTTTAATGGATGAAAAACAGTGTTTACGTATAAATTATTATTAATTTATTAAAACTATATCAAGTTCCAAAAGGGTATGCAAAAAGTGGTTTATATATGATTCATTACCAGTGCCTCCAGAACTGTAGACTCTAGTCAATCTTGGGAGTTTGGTGATCCTACTTAGCTATCTGTAGTTTAAAATTACTTGAGAACAAACCTTGTGCTGTTTTCTATTGGAGGCATGCATGGAAAATACTTTGACCTCTTCTTTAGGTGTAAATATGTCAATATGTATTGAAAACAAGTATGACTAATTAACTATTTTTTAAAATGCACTCATTTCTGCAATTAATTTTAACAATCTCGATCCAGAACAGTGGTCTAAATCTCAGTTAGATATAGCTATTTTTTAACAAAAAGGTGTCTTCTTCAGTTGTTTCATTTTTGCAATAGTTATTTATGGCATGTCTATAAAATGGGGTTTACTGATAGCTGATTTTACTCATATTGTTAGGCTTATGGTTTGTAAAAATGAAAGTATCAACTTTCTAGTGTTTTTGAGGGATTACATTTGTCAAAAAGCAGATGGAGGGGTTAAATGAAGCTCACAGAATACAGTACTTTAAATAGTTTGAGTTTGGCTGTGGAATATTGCTGCCAGTATATGTGAATAAGGAGAATAAAAAAAATAATTAAAATGAACTTTAATTTGAAATAATAAGATATACATCTCCTCAGTATTTATCAAGAAGACAACTCTCTAAAGAAAAATAAAGTGGATCAGTTCTTTTTTCCAACTCTTTACTTAGCCATTTTCTTCTCTTTCTTTTCCCTTCTTTTTCTGCTTAGTACTCTTAATTAATCTGTAAGTAAGTAATGCACCAAAGAGCAGCAACGAACACAAAGTCAGTAGTGTGTTGTGTGCTCAAATTGGGTGCATTATTCAAAAAATGCTCAGGGTTGGCCTGAATATTTAAATGGGAGCAGAGTTAAGCCAACACTGAGTCCTTTTGAAAATCTCATCGCTTCCCTAATGCATTAATCTGAGTTACCTCTTGCTTGTATGCATGACCTATTTTATCCTTCCACTATTTTAAGAATGAAATTTTCTTGCTATTAAACATTACTACTGTGCCTGTAACTTCTTAAAATTGAATTTAAAATCAAGAAAAATTCCTATGATAATACTAGGTTATGATAAAAACACATTCATGCAGAAGGTAAGGCAGAGGAGTTGAGGGTTGATTTTTATTGTGTAATGTTTCTAAATTGGCCTGATGATAAATAGAGCTCCAATGGTATGAATGAATTTAAAAACGAGGTGCTTTGAAAACTCAGCAAAGCACTCCATTCATTGTTCACACGGGCAGAATTGCAGATTCCTTGCACACGCTCACTCCTGACAATTTACCCCTTAGTTTCTTAAATGAATGTTATCAAGGTGAGTTCTCAGTCTCTCTGTGATCTGAGTTTTATTCCGTTGTTTTCTTTGGGGACATAATTTATATCATTTTACTGTTCACACGATCATTAATAAAAACACACATTGGGTTTCACTGAAGTTAAACTCATGGGCTTTGGCTTAATGCGGAAATAGCCTTGTTACTGAATCTGAAATGATCTGTTTGAAAATTTAATCCCTAAAACATAAAACTGTGCTTCAGGCATATCACCATGCTCTTGTGCGACTTTTTGTCCTAAAGATGTAGGGCCATATTCTCCTTTTCCCTTATGTAGCCTAGAGGGGAGCTAAGCACCTCAGTCGTGGAATACGGGGCAGGAGAGGCAGTTATGTGGTTCACTCAGAACACATTATTTCCCATCTGACTGGCCAGACTTCTATTATGATTTTTGCCTTAGCTGAACATTGTCATCTTGAGATGATGTCTCTTTGGCAAATAAACAAGTCTACAAAGTTAGTGTCTTTGAAATACTCTTGACCATGTTTTCATCATCATCTATAATAATAATAATTACTATTATTTATTTTATTAAACTGCTTCTTCGCCCAGTCAGTGTGCTTCAATCCTGACCTGTCTGCCAAGGTTATTCATGTACGCTGGCCACTTACAGATAAAGTTAAAAGTACCTATGCATATGAATTTTATTTTATGTACATACCATGAGTACATACCATGTAACTAAAAAAGTTTATTTCAGTAAGTGGCCTTGTATAATGATCTGGCATGTTTAAAAATCCTTGAGGTTTGTCTCTTGAGGATTATTTAAAACACATCTTGTTTTTTTTCATACAGTTTTGTTTCCCTTCTGGCTTCCCTAATTCAAGCTGCGAAAACTGCATTATGCTAGTATAAAAAGAAGTTTAAAAGTGAAGATAAACCTCTTGACTTACTTTCTCATCACATACTTCAGTTGAATCTATGTACGGAATAATGTTTTTAACATTGTGGTTTCATTAAATGTAGAGCTTTAAGAAGAATGTTGAAGAGTTGAAAGGTAGTATGATCCGGTTTTTATCACTGTAATTTGTGGCTTTCCTCAGGTTCTACATTCTCCTTCCTTTGTTTTCACAACAGTAACTTTGTCTTAATAGGTGCAACCATGGAGTGGAGGAGGTGCGGGAGGGAAAGAGGATCATGAGTCTTCTGTTTTTACTCATCTGTTGATGTCAGCTGTAGGACTTGTACAATTTTTTCACCCAGAGCACTAACTCATTTTATTTTTTTGTGGTTACACATTCACTTTCAATGGAAACTATAGCTTTCTCAATTTGTATTGATAAAGTGCAGTGCTGATATCAGTTTGAAGAAAATGTATAGACATAGTTATAATTCCAGTTGCTGTATGTCATTTATATATCACCTTTTAACTAGAGAGTTCATAGTTCATAGATGCTGACCAGAACACTATGAAGTTTTCAGTACAGGTTCTGACCCAGTTAGTATTCTGTTCCTGAATGTAGCATAAATACAGTCAGAGTAACTAAAATGGATGCTCAGCACATTGACGTGTCACAATAGGGCAGAAAATGTAGACTCTCAAGACTTCTATTTAGTAATTCATGTTTTTTCTGTAATGTCCAACAGTAATACAAGTGTTTTTACTGATATCTAATATTGATCAAATTGATTAGCAATTTTTACAGGTCAACATATTTTGCGTAATTGTGAGTCTGTGTTCTCTGTTGTAAATGTATTTCAAACAATTTCAAAGCATAGCAATTTAAAAGTAGCATATTTTAACGACCCTATGGCTGTTGAATTTGTGTAGTTGTGGTATATTTTTCAGACCATTCTTTGCATTGCTTCTACAGACTCTCAACTTTCAGTGACACTTCTCTATTGTCCCTTACATTTGCTTGAGAAATTCATTCTGAAAACACTGGGTTCCCTTGCTTGCTAGTAAGGCCACAGCAGTGGCATTAGTTATAGAGATAATTACTGAGATAATTACAGACTTGTCTTTCTCGCTGGTTGAAAGTCCCCCCGAAATATTAACAATGAATAAGTCATAGCAAAAACAAAAGCAAACACATCAAATGGTTAAAAAAAAATTCTATTTCTGTCTTACTGAACACTGACAAACCGCTAAATGTTACCTACTGAACCTGACTAAATACTAAATGTTAAAATAGATATTTATTCTATTAACAAGAGAACTTCTTGAAGTTCATCAATGAACTTCATCACCATAGAAAACACACGTATTAATTATTCCTTTTTTATGTGATTCCCCTGACTTTGATGTCAATGTGAAGAAGTAAATGACTGTTATTGAAGCAAGAGTCAGGGGTTGGACATTAGAGCCAAGACACTTAGTCTTTGGGATCAGCATAAAAACCATATATTGTTCACAGCTGCTGCTAACTGAGATCCTATTATTTCTGATCATACTTGACAGTTTTAATGTTAAATACTGAGGGGTTATAGAAAATTAGTGTAGTTTCAATGGCTGTTTTAGTGCTACAATCATTAAGTCAGTTCTCATGAACTGTTCCCTGGTGCAACCCTTAATAAATGCAAACTTTATTTTTAGTGATGACCTTTAATAATGTGAGCCTTGATCCGTTGAGATGCTGTTCACTTTTGATGCATTTCCAAATCCCTTTTTTATGCATTTTAAATCAATACGCACTTGCTCTGAATTTATGCATGTGGATAGACAGAGATGTAATTTAAACACATCTGTTCAAATACGCGTTTCAGATCAACTTGGTGCTGGTTCTCATAATCTGGCTGAGTTTTTGACGGGTATTATATCCCTAAAGTACACACCAGATGGTATTTATTAGAGACTGAATAGAAATGAAGTGTAAGGATGTTGAGCTTTTTGTCTTAAGTCACTCATTTTTAAGTCATAAAACAATAATGATTTGAAGTTATAAATCTCTAATGAAGTTCTGTAAAATGTTTCACTTGTATGGGAAGTGCATGGTACCTTAAAGATGAATAAGTTTAGTGGGAGTCCAAGCCTAAACGGTTCCTTCTAGGTAATTGATGATGAAAATTAGACCAGGAAACATTCAGACTACAGCTGATAGGAGGGAAATGTGCATCAAACAACCTATGCTGTAATTGTTAAAACATAATACCGTTATTCTTTTATCTATGGCAATTTCAGGTAGAGAATTACATTAATTATAAAGTGCACCTGTTTTAGAGATCAATATCTAAAAAGGAGATTCCAAATCAAAATGGCCAATCCCAGTCCCCATTAAAATAAAATTCTACTCAACCCAATCTCAGTCTGCACCATCAGTTTGTCTTCGTAGATAGGTTTGGAAATCAGGCCTTGTAGCTCCATCTGAATATCAGCCAATCCAGGTTCTGAAAATTCAAATTGGGAACAAGTTGCGGACCCTTCATGGAAAATATTCAGCTGCCTACCCTTCTCATTTAAACTTAGAGGGCTGTTAGCGCAAGCACCTCAGCTAATCACAACTTCTGCAATAAGAAAAGGAGGACTTGTGGCACCTTAGCATATGCTCAAATAAATTGGTTAGTCTCTAAGGTGCCACAAGTACTCCTTTTCTTTTTGCGGATACAGACTAACACAGCTGCTACTCTGAGACTTCTTCAATGTCACCTTTCTAAGGTAACTTGTTTCAAAACTATTTATGACTCTAAAGGTCAAAACCAGCACTTGAAACTGCAGTCAGAAATCAGATGGAAGCTAGTGCAGAGCACAGATATAATGTGTTTCCTATGAGACTCACTATCAAACATGTAGCTGGCAGAATTCTGCACCAACTGAAATGTATAATTCGCTATACAACTCATATAGTGATTCTGTAGTTCTGAGACGTAGAATTAACGTAGTTTCTGCTGCCCTTCAAGTCTGAAGTGTTTGACAGTGAACCACTACCAAATTAAACAGTAGGATTTAAGGTTTTGCAAGTTATTCTCCCATCCGTATAAACACACCACTCCTGGCGATAACTCAGGGAAACACAGAAGAGTGTATATCTGAATATTGTGAGAATTGCAATGCAGTCACCTCTGTAAAATGCATAGGATAGTATGTCATTACTATCTCCCCCTCTTCCTTATGTGGGGTTTTGAGAATCAGTTCTGAAGAGTCAGGCTAGTGAAAAGAAGGAAAACTCTGCATATAAAAACATATTTTATTTAGATTTTTTTTAAAAATGACCTATTAAAAAGTCTTCTAGTGTTCAGTGTTTCAGTAGTCAAGTGAAGGTTAACACTGGTGAGCCTACTTGTAAATGAAACCATCGTAGACTTTTACAATCTCATGTGGGTGTATTTATTGGAAATATGCACACCATCAGCAGATTTAAATTTGCTAAAAGTAATCAAAATAGAAGATATGAATAATGGCTATGTAACACAGTTTAAAACAATGAGGTCTAAGAATTATAGTTTCCATAAATTGAATTTCTAATTTAGCTTGCTATTGAATGTTAGTTAATAGTTTGTTTTTTTCTCTCTGAGTTACCTTTAATTTGTCACACTGTCTGAAGCTACTTTGCAACTGGATATAGTGCTCACTTTATTTTGTCAGATTTAGTTTTTAGTTACAGATTTAATAAAAATTCAGTTAAAGACAGTGTATCTCTTACTTGCCTGTTCTGATGGACAGTTTGATAAGAGGTACACATAGCATTCCTCATTGAGATTGGTATGATGAATGATTCCTTGGGCCAAATATATTAAATTTCAAACAGTTTAATTGCTTATAATATAGATCATTTTCGTAATTAAGATACCTTATTTGGATGCTACTCTTCAGTTTTGTTTATTTTCACGACTGGCCCTTGGAATGTTGTGTTGCAATTATTTAGTCTCATTTTGTGTTGCCTTAGAAAATCTTGAATGTGGATCATACACTGCCACATCCATTCCTAGGTGTTTAGCTACTTGGGGGCTTGCTGGAACATGTTCAAATATTCTAGGACAGAAGGTACAAAAGAACCCCATGCACCAGCTGTCCCTCAGTTCTTGTTTTTCTCTCTGTATTGCAAGCTACAGAACTTCTGTCTCTTCTTGTCACATTTATTTACAAGTTTGTGGGGGGTTTTCTCTTTTTTCTTATTTATTTTTCAATAATTTAATAATTTTAATTTTTTTAATACCTTTTCCTCTGGAGTATAGGTGCTGATTATCTCCACTTGCCTCCCATGCTTCCTGGTTACCAAAAGCCCCAGCCACCACCTACCTGGCTGTAAAATCTTCCTGTTGTCTCTCCTGTCAACCTCTAGTTATGTTGTCAATGCAAAAAACACACTGAAGGGGTAGGGCAACAATAATAATACTTAGCCTTGTATAACTCTTTTCATCTGTACATTTCAAAGTACCTTACATAAAGGTAAGTATTATTATCCCCATTTTATAGATGTGGAAACTGAGACACAGTGACTCCCAAGGTCACCTCACAGTCCAGTGGCAGAGCTAGGAATTGATCCTAGATGCAATTCAGTATAGAAATAAATAATCAAAGGACTGCTATTGTGGTTGTATTATTAATATTCTTACATTTATTCCTTCAACCTTCTGTTCTTATTTTCACATAGCTGCCTCTGGCTTTCCTGTGTGCTGCTCAAATGGCTGCAGAATTTAGGTCGGGGTTGCCAAAGAAATCTTTGTTGTTCTCTGAGCCAAGTGTTTGTCAGTTCCATTCATTTTATAAACTAGTTGCATAGCTGATCCTGTCAGTCTAAAAGATCTTTTTCCTCTGGAGAATACTCAAATATACTTATCTGGTTCACAGGCTACAAGTGGGTTATGTTTGTGCTTCATCAACTTGTAGGAAAAATGTTGGTGCAACAGCTCTACCTGCTTGGTGTTTCCTTGTGTGGCCTGAGTGACTGAGTCAGTCTTCAGGTTTATGCATGTTTGGTGATGAGACTTGCTTGTACTCAAAACCAAGGAAGTCTGAATCAGTCCTTAAAATGCAGTGATCTCCCTACTGTGTTCACCACCAAAGAAATCTCCAATAATAATTTCTCTTGAGATAACATTTGGAGATGAAAGAGGAGAGGAACCCATAATTGAGGAGACCCACTTCCCTTCCCCTGAGGATATCTACGTTTTGAATAATACTGTAGCATTTCAGAACATGGTCTAGTGCCTGTCTGAAGTCTTGGAAATACCGCTGTCAGCTCTTTATGTAAAAAACCACAAGTTATTTGACATCATACAATTTGAAGAGGAAGGGTAGGTAGCACCACTCCCCTATGAAGTTTTGCAAAGGAGTTTTGATAACTTGCACGAGATAACTTGTATTATTAAAGCCTGAGAGCATATAGCAGATTACACAAAAGGAGTTTGGGGTGCTTTTTGTTTGTTTGATTCCTTTCTTTAACCAGGTTTTTGGTCACAGTAGCCAAAGGAGGGAAGTTCTTCAGATCCCCTCATCTGAACCAGAGGTCCAGAAATCTGGACCAAAGTGCTGGAAAATTGTGTGCAATGTTAATGCCTGTATCTGAAAATTGCCAATGAATGGATTATTTTGGCAGATTATGACTTGCAGAATTGGTTCAATGTACTTCAGTGTGCAAGAGACCAAGATTACTGATCTGAAGCCATCACTTGGGAATGAGTGGGAGTGACTAAAGACCCTCTGGGGCAGCTTTTTGTGTGTCATAGGATATACATCCAGGCGCTTTGCTCTCAAAAGTAATAATATTGAGAAGGTACTTGTGGTTCCCAGGATTTCTGATAGGCCCCCAAGTTCCAAGAAAAAGTTCAAGACCTTTCCCTTTGAGGACCCTGATGACACACTGAGAATTTTAAAGGAGAGCTACCGTCTACTCATGGTATTTCTCTCAATTATCCTTTAAGACAAAAACTGCCATGCAGATGCCTTCAAATGATTTCATCTATGATACCAATCTCATTTGGAGGTTTGCTGGTCACACTGGTTACCAGACTACTAGAGTGAAGATTTCAGAACGCAAAGACATAAATGGGATTGAAATCTTGACGGTTAAAAATATTTCTCAGAAGAAGTGTTGCACCTCCACCAATGTAATCTACACCATCATGTGCCAGCAATGCCCCTCTGCTATGTACATCGGCCAAACTGGACAGTCCCTATGTAAAAGGATAAATGGACACAAATCAGACATTAGGAATGGCAATATACAATAACCTGTAGGAGAACACTTCAACCTCCCTGGACACATACTAACAGATTGAAAGGTAGCCATCCTGCAACAAAAAAAACTTCAGGACCAGACTTCAAGGAGAAACTGTTGAGCTTCAGTTCATTTGCAAATTTGACACCATCAGCTCAAGATTAAACAAAGACTGTGAATGGCTAGCCAACTACAAAAGCAGTTTCTCCTCCCTTGGTGTTCACACCTCAACTGCTAGAAGAGGGCCTCATCCTCCCTGATTGAACTAACCTCGTTATCCCTAGCCTGATTCTTGCTTGCATATTTATACCTGCCTCTGGAAATTTCCACTACATGCATCCGACGAAGTGGGTATTCACCCACGAAAGCTCATGCTCCAATACGTCTGTTAGTCTATAAGGTGCCACAGGACTCTTTGCCGCTTTTACAGAAGCAGACTAACACGGCTACCCCTCTGATACTCTCAGAAGATTATTTTTCATAAGCTTAATATTTTTATGTCCTGGCAACAAGTATCTGTGTGAATTTTTACATTGTGCAATTCTCCTTTTTTCATTTAACTTTGATACGATACATCTCAGAAAAAAGTCCTATAACCCATCCTCATTGGGAGCACTGATCTGTACTCCCAGACCATCTTTATAGTCTGACGTTAGGAACAGGTGTGTTACTGTTCATATTGTTGCTTCTAGGGTTGATTTAAAAAAACAGTATTTTCCTGTTATTGGAAAAAATCTTGTTTAAAAACTCTTGGAGAATGTTAAATCATTGGTAGATTTAGCACATTAAATATGAGGTGCTGAATAGGACATGGAGAAGCAACTTTGTTGTGCAAAGTAGTTTCAGGGAATCACAGGAAATGGTGATGAAGCTGTTAATAAATTGCATTTTATCTCCTAATTTCTCTTCATTTAATTTCTTGATTGGATGTGGATTTTGTGAAAACTGTTTACTGAAGGCAATGTTTGCTGTAATTAAAGCTGCATGAAATGATTTGTGTGGAATCTGAACCTGGACAAATTTCACACATTTGCTGATGATTTACCGTAGATATTGTGCTTTTGTGAAAATTGGTTTGTTTTTCAGGAACCTAAAGTTACATGTGGTCTGTCTTCTTCCCAGTCAAATCACTCATGGGCCTTTCTTCCTTCTGGATATCTCTTTCTAGGTATTTTTTTTATAGTGCCCCTCACTGTAGCATCTAAATGCCTACTATGTTTTTTGGTTGTTGTCTCCCAGAAAGGTAAAGCATTCACCTCTCTCTAAGCAGTCAATTATGAAAAAGACAGAGCTGACCATACAGGTGTCAGAACTGGACAGGCATCAGGAAACCCAACTTCCCAATAAAGGGTCTAATCAGCCCCTGAAATCAGTTTCACCACATTGTCTGAGGTGTTAGAAATATATCCCAATAGTTATGAGCACAAAAGGCCCAATCCACTTTTTGTGATGCTTTTATCTTAGACTATAATGTTAACAATGTAGAATTATTACAGATTTTCAAGTGCAGATGCATTCATTTGTTAAGTGAATCCTTGCCTTCGATAACAGTAAGTGTTAAAATAAATGGCCAAAAGAAGTTAATCTGTGATATTTAGAGATCCCCCAAAGGTCCTTTCTTCAATCCTCCTTTTCATAGGTAAACTCACCCATCCTGTGCTCATGTAGAATCTTAGCACCAATAGGAATCTGATCAGAATTAACAGCAGCTCCTGCCTTAAGAAAACACCTCAAGGAAAAGGAAGGAAAGCTTCTGTACCCCCAAAGAATCTTTGAGCAGTCTTGCTGGATGCTAAAACAAAACTGTTGCCTAAAAATAGAAGGAGAAGGAGTAACCCCCCCCCCAAAATCTTTGGCAAGGATAGAGGAAACACCCCATCCTTACAAAGGCAAAGAAGAGAATTAGTAGGGTTTGGGGGGATGAGTATGGGTCTAAGGAATGTGCCACAGAGATGCTCAGTGGGCTTGTTACAGTGACTGGTAGGTAGTGTAGAGCTCTCTCTGCTGCTGCTGCTTGAGAGCCCAAGCAGCCCATCTCTCCTACTCTTTCAGCAGTCTTTTGACCTGCTGATGGGAAGGAGAAGAAAGCAACGCATCCTGTGTTCTTATCTCCCAAGTTATTTGTGATTAGGCCCTTCCTTCACACCACTTGGGGTTAGGAGACAGTTTCTTTTTTGTTTTTCTCCATCCTGGCTGCAACTTGCAACAAGGCAAACAGAAGCAGTTGTCTGGATCTCTCAGGCAAACAGGAGTGGGGAGCTCAGAGCTTGGAGTCCGTTTCATTGTAATTGGCCTGTTGCAGGATTTACCCACGCCCTGTTCCTATTCCCCCCCTTCTCCTCCCCCCAAGCTCTTTCCTCCACCTTTGGGAGGTGGAAGGCATTTCTGTTTCTGTCCCTGCAGTCTGAAAGGGTTTCTTTCCAGATGAAGGATAAGACACTTGTATTTCTTCCCTGCCCTCGCTCTCCCAAACATCCCTCCACCTCCTTCTCTCTCCCGTCTTTAGATGGATGTTCTCCTTGGCTCCATCGTGACTGCTTCCAGATTCTTCAGTAACCGGAGGTGCTACCACATCAATATAATGGTCTTTGGACTCCGGCTCATTAAAGCAGCAACAGTAACTTCTACCCTTTGGGCAGACACGGATGTCCCAGGTGGTGCTTATGTTGCTGGCCCCAACTCCTCTTCAAACCTACATGAGCAGGTGGAAGAGGTTTAGCTATAGGGAAGAAAGGAGATAGTTAGGGCTTGTCTCCACTAGGAGATAGACGCTGCTGCAATAGATGTAGCAGGGGTTGATTTAGTGGGTCTAGAGAAGATTAAATTGATGGCAGAATGCTCTCTGATTGACCCCGCTCCACCTCTCTGAGAACAGTAAGGTAAGTCAACCGGAGAGTATCTCCCTTTGACGCAGCGCAGTGAAGACACCGGGGTAAGTTGACCTAAGGTACATCGACTCCAGCTACGTTATTCACGTTATTCACATAGCTGGAGTAGCGTAACTTAGGTTGACAAGCCCTTAGTTCAGAAACCCCAAATTAGCAAATTCCCATAGACACAAATATATTTTTCTGTAGATAAAGTGTGCCATTCTTCAACTTCCCCTGATTTCTATAAAAAGTACATTTTCGATGTAAAAGTAAAAGTACATTTTCGATGTAAAAATCCAGCAGAGATTCTTTTGTAAATAAAAAGAAAAGGAGTACTTGTAGCACCTTGGAGACGTGCCACAAGTACTCCTTTTCTTTTTGCAGATACAGACTAACACGGCCGCTACTCTGAAACCTTTTGTAAATAACTATTCTTCCTTTGTTTCTTGAGTCATAGCTGAGTGGGTAGAGATAATAGTACACCCTCTTCACAGCCAAAATATTTACTCCTGGGGAAATTCTGCAGTACTGCGTGTGTGCATAATTAATGAGCCACACATTTTTAATTTTTTGCACAGAAAAAAGCTTCTGCTGAAATGTTGCTGCAGTTCTTCCCTTTGCCAACTGGAAGGCATTGTGGTGATAGAACAAAGCAGCAGCTCCTGGCCAGCTAGGGAAGAGAAAGAACCTACCTTCTTCACAGCACCTGTCAGGCTAGGTCAGGAGACAGGAGCCATGGGGATACAGACAGCGTGGGGTGCTGGGGGGATCAGATAGGAGCTCAAAAGGGCTAATGGGGGAGGACAGCCTGGGGCAGGGGCTGAATGGGAGTGGAGCACAGAGGAATCGGGGGAGGGACGTTCAGGGCCACATGGTGATGGGGAAGGGTGTGCAGAGCTACATAGGGAGAGAGGGTGGCTGAGTGGGGCTACAGAGACACAGGGGGAGGGGGACAGGGACACATATGGGGATGGGGGAAGTGGGTGTCTGGGTGGAGGGACACGTGGACAGAGGGTACAAGGGCACATGGGGGTTAGGAACACATGGGGACAGGGGGCAAATGTACCTGGCTGAATGGGGGAGGCTAGGGGTCAGCCAGGGTCTGCATGGGGGGTGCTCTCTAACAATTCCGCTCCACCCTCCCAGAAAACCTGTTCCATACTTTTCCCACCCATACCCAACAACCCAGGCTTCTTCCCAGCAATTTATTTCCCTCTCCCTCAGCAACTCCATTGCCCCAACTCCCGCAAGCCTTTTCACTGCTTCTGAGAAGTGTAGGAAAAACGGTTCTGTATTGTAGTTTAAATGAAATATTACTCAGAGTTCTGTATTAATATGCCTAGTAAGGAATCCATTTGTCAAAAAACATTTCCTGAATCTTTTTTGTTTTCTTTATTGTTACAGACATACTTGCTGATAGGGTATTTTGAAATAAATGACCAAAAATCATTGAAACTGGTGTGATTATATTGTGTTATTTTGACAAATAAAATATGTAGAATTTTGCAGAATTTTAAAATATTTATGAGCAGAATTTTAAATTTTTTGGTGCAGAATTCCCTTAGGAGTAAATATTGCAGTGCTTTAAAGGTTTATAATTGCAAGATGTAACTGTTGCATTGTGTCTTTTGAGGAATTTGTCAGGATTAAAACTTCCTTTAAATGAACTGGAAAGTCTTTCGTCGGTTTGAGAACAGCAGAGAAGTAATGGTATATGCCAAGTACCCCCAATAACCAATCTGCTGGTCGCATTCAGGGCATAAATACATTTGCAAGTGGTCTTATATATGTTAAAAATTATTTTTATCCTTCATAAAGTCCACTGTGTATTCTGGATTCACCAATGATGCATTCTGGAGCATCTCTACTGACTCTAGAAAGACCCAGCAGATATCAGACTATAAAGAATTTTTAGAACGTTACTAAAAACTCATGTATGTATTAAATACCTGTTACCACAGAATGATTAGTAGTAACATTCAGCACTTAATTCTGTGTAACTTAAAACACCATATCTTTACAGTTCATCTTTAAAAGCAGCTTATTTATTTGGCTGATACATTTGTGAAGAAAAACTGATCTTTGTTGCTTAATTTTATATTTTATTTCATAGTCGGATCTTTACTTCCGAGTAAAGAACCTTTCGTTGCTTTGTTTCAGTCTCTGACACCAAGATACCTTAGTTTTCAAATTTAAATGTTTTTAACCATACCCTCATTGTTGTTCTTCCCTTCTGCTCTGTCATTATGAAAATGATTCTGTGTATGTGGAATAAACTCCATTTATTTGTATTTGTGTGTGTTTGAGAAGCACAGGTAGTTTGATTGTTTCAGGATTGGATTTTCTCTTGAATGGAGTTTACACACACTGTACCTTGTCTCCCTTTTGAAAAACATTTTTCCTTAACATTTTAGTTTGTAGTCAAAAGTGATATAAAAACAGCACACAGCAATGTTGTATTTTAGACAGGCATATTGGATTGGGCTATAATTAATTGCTGTTGCTGAATAGACTCTCTGGTCTTTACTCCATTTCCCAAACCTAGTTTTTCCATTGTGTGTAGCATAATCCCATCCAGGCAGAAATCTAATTACTAAGATAATTAACACCTTATCACCAAACAGAATTCAGACATTTGTGCAGTTTATGAATTTAAAAAATGTTTAATTTCCTTTTCACTCGGGGGGGGGGAGAACACATTTTACTGAATCTAGCTTGATTGAACCTTATAATTCATGTTGCCTTAGAAACAGCCCAGCTGAGATAAAGGATGGTATCACCAGTACTTTAGTCAATAAATGCTTACACTGCTGCCAACAATATCATTAAAATGGCTAAAATAACTAACATATAGTGGTCTTGTCAAACTTAATGAGTGTTTTTATTAATGTTACGAGAAATGTCAGCTGGTGTTATTTGATATTAATTTTGAAGTAATATATTTTGTCTCATGTAAGCCTACCATTATAACTCAAAATATGTGCTGTATGAGCAGGGGAAGTGTCATAGAATGCAAAATTCCTCTATGTTTATTCAGTTCTTAGCTACCGTGGATGTTTACATTACTTCATTTCAAGTAGAACTGTATATCCTGCTGCTTATGTCAGGCTTAGTTAACCAGTGGGAGCCACTCCAGGCTCTTTGGCCCACAGCAGCAGATTGTTTCACATTATACTTACATTTCAGCTATTGGTTCCCACTTAACTTTATTTAGCAAGAGAAAAGTCCTTCCCATCTATTGGGACAAATCTCTCAAAAAATACCTATTTTATGTGTTAGGTCAAATAAATGTTGGGGTTTTTTTAATCTGCCATGGTTTGACTTCAGTCTTAAATCTTAGGTTCTGAACTCATAAATGTAATAAAGAATGGAGGAAAATATTTTTATGTTTTTATTTAAACCTAAGGAGGAGGAATATTGTGACATTAGTATCTAGATGACTTCCATGCAGCTAACTACACTAAAAGATAATGGCATTTGAAAAAGAGAGAGCAAGCAGCATGGCTCACATATGCAAGATTTAAACAAAAATCCTGTCATCCTAAGTG
This sequence comes from Lepidochelys olivacea, assembly GCF_965140295.1. Classification (NCBI taxonomy): domain Eukaryota; kingdom Metazoa; phylum Chordata; order Testudines; family Cheloniidae; genus Lepidochelys; species Lepidochelys olivacea. Next base: position 108,807,150 of record NC_140412.1, on the reverse strand, counting down.
AAAGGGAAACAACCACGTGTTTTCCCATTTTATACCTCCCACTCTGCAAGTCTTGCAGCAGTCTGAGAAATATAAATTAATTTTCTTTCTTTTTCTTATTCATTGGCTTTTCTGTAATTATCATACTATCACCTCTCAAGCATTAATTAATTTAGTCTTTCAGACAAACTTGTCAGAAAGTAGTTGTCCCCATTTTATAGATGGTGGATGAAGACCCAGAAAGACTACGTGACTTTTCAAAGGTAACACAGGAAGTCTGTAGAAGAGCTGGCATTAGAAATCAGATTTCCTGACTCCCAGTTCTGTGTTCTAACTACAAGATCAAACTGACCTTCCTGTCTTGAACTGACCCTTACTTCTGTGGCACATTAGTGCAGCTATTTAATTTGCTGGAGAGATGCCTCTTGATTCAGTGTGTGACATTTTTTGTCAAAGGGTCACTGTCTCTGAATTACTACCAGCAAATGCCATGGTGGAACAGACAGGGAATCAAACCAAGGTCTTGTGAAAGACAACACAGAATAGTCCCATTAGTGGTTTCATTAAACGCATATCCCTTTTTATTGCCCTAGAACAAATAATAGTTCTCTTTGGACATCTAAATATTACACAGATGGTATTCAGATGATAGGTATTTGTTTGTTCATCTATGTTACTAGATACCTGGATAGGGAAAATGAGAGAACCCAGCACCACCAGTGTCCTGTCTGGGGAATCCATCCCAGATTTTGGGAGGAAGCGGTCAGAAAGGAGGAAGATGAGTGTGGGGCAGGGAGCAGATCTGCATCTGCATGCTTGGGGGCCACCATAGAGCTGCAGAGTGGCTTAGGGACCAACTGTTCAACTCAGGACCAGATATCCTTTCTTCTTCTTGGCCTGAGGGAATCAGATAGGACCAGTCTCTACACTACAGCATTCACACACGTAGAGTTTGGGGTTTTTTTACATCCCAACCCTTGCTTTGGTATAAAGAAATCAACCTATTATATACTTATTTAGCTCTGACATTTCCTTAAAAGTCATATTCCTTCCAGTTTGTCGATATGTTTCGTACTGGGGTGCCAAGAAACAACTTAGTATTGTAAGTACCATATTGATGCTTATATAGCACTTTTCATGAGTAGATCTCAAATGGAGATCAGCATTCTTATCTCCATTTTACAGATGGGGAAACCCAGGCGCAGAAAGGTGAAGTGACTTGCCCAAGGTCATCCAGCAGGCCAGTGGCAGAGCTGGGAATAGAATCTAAATCTTCTAGTCCTAGGTCAAGTTCTCTATCCACGAGCAACACTGCTTGAGAAGGGACATTCATTTCTCTTAATTATGAGATGTATCTAGCTGAGGTAAAAAGTTAAGAAAAGTTGCTGTTGCTAAATAAAAGGGTAGTTTTGTGCTAGTGCCTTAGAATAGTGAATTTTTGTAGTGAGACAGAGTGGGTGCGATAAAACCTTTTTTGGACCAACTTCTGTTGGTGACAGAGACAAACTTTCAAGCTTGCACAGAGTTCTTCTCAAAAGCTTCATTTCTCATAAGCTTGTCTCAGTCACCAACAGAAGTCTGTGTAATAAAAGATATTACCTCACACACCTTGTCTCTCTAATATGCTAGGACCAACACGGCTACTACAGCACCACAAACAACAATTTATTTGTTTTTGTCTTTTTTATGGGGAGAGTGGATGATTAGACTTATTTTAGGGAGGAATGAGTTAGAGGGTTGGTTCTGACTAAAGGAAGCTTTTGTTAACTACAAAAGCCAAATTGGACTGGAATTCCTAAACTCTTCAGAATGTCAGGTCCACATCTTTGCCCTACCCTTTCTGCAGTGTTACAGCAGTGCAAGCGATTAACTAATTCTAGTAATAAAGCCCTGGAGCTTATAAACTTTGCAGACTGAGTAACTACAATTAATGAATTTACAAGCTCAGCTGGTAACCTGTGGTTTCAAGTGCCTGAGGAATTAATCCAGGAGGTTTTCATTCTTGTTCTTTTTCAGTTATGGGTCAAATATTTACTGCAACTTCTCTCTTGTTTTCCATTCTTTGGGTTCTCACCTCTGTACCACGTTTTTTATTGTCAAAGAAATGGCCATTAAAAATCCCACTGTACTTTTTCTAGAACTGGTGTTAGGTCTTAGTTCTCTAGCCAAAGGCAAGCTGAGTAATTATTCCTTTCATTTTCAAGGGAATGAGATTTTTATGTAGGGTGAGACTTCATGTACCAGTTCGCTGTTTAACATTTTTTTCCACTTCCATTGCAGAGTGCCTGGAATAACAATTGCTACAGACATCATCTGTGGTTTTCCAGGGGAGACAGATGAAGATTTTCAAGACACCATGAAACTTGTAGAAGAGTACAGGTTTCCAAGCCTCTTTATTAATCAGTTTTACCCACGTCCAGGGACTCCTGCTGCAAAAATGCGTCAGGTTCCAGCCCTAGTGGTAAGATCTATTTTCTTGAACCATTGTACTGGATAGCTCATTTTATGTGGCTTTCATGTTGCGCCAAATGTGAATGTACAGTATGCAGTGTACTGAATTAAAACATAAGAAATGCTTATTGGAGAATATGGTTTTGCAGCAGAATTATGCCATAATTAAAATGCAGTTTTATATATTTCTATACAATAAACTGATAGCCTTTAAGACCTTAGCTAGAACATGGGATGCCTTGCCAGATTTGAAGTTTAAATTACTGCTCAAATTATTAATTGGGTAAAATAGCATCAATAACAGGTTCAGGTGGTTCTTTTCACTTTGACTTTATAGTCATATATTCTTCCTAACGTGTTTTCTGGGTGAGTCTCTTGTTACCAAGACAAAGACAAAGTTACGTTTCATATTTTCTTCCAATTTTTGAAGACTTGTGTGAATCCAGTGATGTGATATACACATTGCAAGTGAGTCTATGCAAAATAGTATGAACTGAATGATAGTTATCTTTGAATTATATACTTTAAGGTCAGATTTGCATGTGACTACTTCCATTCCGTTAACTACTACTTCATAAATATCTTCCATGATTCTGCACAGTTTTAAAATCTAGTTTCTGCCTTTAGCCTATATGGTAAATGTCACTGGTGAAATTTGTGTATGTAATTATAGTTAATCTTCTAGGTTTCAGGATCTTCTATATTTGGCCATTGTGGTTATATAACTCTTTCCAATTATCAAACCATCTCATCTCAAAATCCCCAAGAGAATAAAAGCCACGTTTTAATATGAGGTAGTTGGCTATCAACTGTATTCTAATTGATATAGATACTTTATATTCCCTTTTTGTCATAAGTGATAATAATGACAATTATGTTTAAAGGTTTAGTTTGATAAATAATCTGTTTTGAATATGCAACCGTGTAAATGTGCATACTTGCCTAACCTGAATCTCTGAACAAGAGAATATACCATTCTGATGCTTATAAAACCATTTAAACTTTTTATTGGTGTTTGTACTAGTGTAAATAACATTTGTATGCACTGCATTTCCAATCAGGATAAAATCACAGCCAGCTAATGTTGTAGGCAGATAAGAATATATCACACTTCATTTTGTGAGGTCATCATGACTCACCACTCTTTGAAGAGAAATCAGTATTTTTATTGTTGTATCTCTTCCTCAATAATGTCAAAACCTATGCAAATATAGTCTCTACTTACTGTCAATATATACCATACCTTTAATGAAAATGGAGAATTGGGTTAAATTTGATTCCTTTTATTTTATTGTTCAAAGAAGTAAGCTTTGAGTCATTCATTATTAATCCTTTTTTTTTTTTTAAGAGCAACTTATATAGGAAAGTGTAGAGGATTTGGGCACAAAAGATGTTATTGTGGTGTGGTATGATAGTTTAAGTAAGCAAGCTCACTCAGTTGACTGAATTTTTTCTTTCTAAAATGCCCATCACATTGTCATTGTGGATGCCTATATTTAAAATACAGCAGAGCAATTTTGACAGTCCAGGCAGGTTAAAAATGTCAACATTTCGGATAATTTCTGGTTTTGGTCACACAGATACAACCCCATTATCCTCTGTGGATTGCACTGCAGTAGAGGAATTTGGCTTCTTGTTTTTTTCCTGCAGAAGTGTAGTTAAATACAATTATACTGACACTAAATATTAATCACATATGAACTAACTCATTTTTTTAAAAGCTAGATTTAAACTTAGGGGGCGCTGACATAATTTTAGGGAAGCGTGACATTTTCACTTTGTTCTTTTTTGTATAATTTGCTTCTTTTGGGGAATTAGAACCTTCAAAAAAGCCATTTCTGTTTATGTTCTATTGCTGATGAAAAACTGTAATTAACGGGTATTCTTTTTCTCTCCCACCTTGTTTCTTTTTTGTAATCTTCAGCAACTCTGAGTTATATATTCTTTCATCTCGTTCCGGAAATACAGGATAAACTATCAACTGGAGCAGGAATAGTTTATAGTAATGTCTTGCCTTTTATATTCACAGTGCTTCTGGATAGTAGCTAATGGCCCTCCTTGCAGTGTCAAGAATTCACAGGCATTTCGTTTTTCATTCCTTGTCCAGAGCACCTTATAATTACATATCTTTCTCAGTTGAGAGAAGAGACTATTATCTAACCATGTACTCCTACCCCTTTCCCATTTTTTACAGTGCACGTCATCTTATTGTTAATGAACTGACTTCAGTCTGTTCACATAGAAACAAGCAACACACGAACCTATTACAGTAAAAGAAGATATTGTATATGGTACATCATATCTCTGATCTAATCTCATAAGCTAATTCCTTGACAGGAAGCTCATATGCTATTAGTTATGAGGCGTATAGGTTTCTTTCAGCAGTATTTCTTCTTATAAAGAATTTTTGGACACATTATTTAACTAGGGGCACCAAACCAGTGACTAACTATGATATTACGTTACAGTTGCCAACCTTCTCTTATTGCGCAATATTGACTATGTTGGCTGTTAGTTTTAGCATTGCAGATATCTGCAGTGGGAAAGACAAATTGCTGTTTGTAATCTGCTCCCAGCCTGTACATTGTGTTTCAAGACAACCTCATTGGTCCTAATCAAGTGGTATTTATGGTGGCAACATATTTGCCCTGTCAAATCCTTTAAGTTCACTCTTTTCCAGGGGACCACCTTTCCTCCAGGCACAGTCCATGAAGTAGGCATAGTAATGTTAACACTAAGTTATTTTTGGAGGAAAATCTCACTTGGGAAAATCTCATTTGGACTTGACATAATAGAGTATTCAATAAATTCTACTTGGAATCTTTCTTCCACATAAAATGATATGTTATTGTTGAAATCCATACTGGCACTGATCTGTGTCCAGAAGGGAAGGTGACGCTAATCCACTACTTTTTATGATCAGAGCAGGCTGATCAGGCAGAGAGGCTGTAGTTTTTCCTTATTCTGTTGGAAATCTACCATCCTTGGAAAGTCAAATATATCTAAATGACTCCATCGCCTTACAACCATTAATTTTTCTTCACAAAACACTTGTGAGGCAGGAAAGTGTTGTTATTCCCAGTTTACAGAACTGAAGCATTGTAAGATTGAGTTGCTCAGTGTCACACAAGGCAGAGCCACAAATTGAATCCAGTGCTCCCGAGTCCCAGTCCAGTGCCTTAACCATAAGAGGATCCCTCCTCCCACATCCCCTAACAAAAAGCTAAATAGTTATTTGTTATTTTATTTTATTATTTTTATTGAAAAAGCACCAACTGAGATCTAGGCAGAACGAGGCACCATATAAACACTGAGGCAATTATTTTTTGTATATCTTCACACATCCACATTGGTGAGGCCTCATCTGGAGTACTCTGTGTCCAGTTTTGGGCCCCACACTAGAAGAAGGATGTGGAAAAATTGGAAAGAGTCCAGCGGAGGGCAACAAAAATGATTAGGGGACTGGAACACATGACTTATGAGGAGAGGCTGAGGGAACTGGGGATGTTTAGTCTTCAGAAGAGAAGAATAAGTGATTTGATAGCTGCTTTCAATTACCTGAAAGGGGGTTCCGAAGAGGATGGCTCTAGACTGTTCTCAGTGGTAGCAGATGACAGAACAAGGAGTAATGGTCTCAAGTTGCAGTGGGGGAGATTTAGGTTGGATATTAGGAAAAACTTTTTCACTGTGAGGGTGGTGAAACATTGGAATGCGTTACCTAGGGAGGTGGTGGAATCTCCTTCCCTAGAAGTTTTTAAGGTCAGGCTTAACAGCGCCCTGGCTGGGATGATTTAGTCGGGGATTGGTCCTGCTTTGAGCAGGGGGTTGGACTAGATGACCTTCTGAGGTCCTTCCAACCCTGATATTCTGTGATTCTATGATCCTTTTATTCCCAGAGGTTTAGTCAAAATATGGCACAAAAATCCCTATTGATACTGTGACTTTCAGTCCTTTTTGGCAATCTCTCTGATTTACCTGAAAGAGTCTCTGGCTATGCTGACCAGGTATGTACTGTGATTGGAAACCGGCAAAGAAAACCATTATGTTGATATACTGAGGACGTACCTGGTAGAAATTCATACTTACAGGTACATTTTAAAGTGGCTTTAAAATATGGCATAAATTCCTGTTTTTCCTAAAAGCTAGTGGTCTATCAATGTGAAATTTTACACATGCACCTTGTATTTTCTATGTAGGTTTTCTTTGGATTCTCTATATAATTTTTTAATAAATCGTTGAAATTGGTCTCTGACTGAAATTTGGGCTTGTCGCTGACAACATAAGGAATCACCATCTTCTTAGGGGCATCTTATCTGTATTCCCACTGGGAACAAGGTGAGGGAATGGCCATCTTTGCTCAGGCTCTATTAGCCTCACTTCCATTAAGAATCATAGGAGATGGCAGCCATTTTGAGATGTCAGGTTTTCATGTAATTCTCTGTAGAAAAACATCACTCATCATCCTCTGTTGAAGAAGAAATTTTCAGTTATGAAGAACAGTACAAAAAAAAAATTACTAGTAAGCCTAAAAGTATGTTTTCAAAACATAGGTAGCAGTTCTACTCAAAGGGATGCTGGATCAGGAAACTCATGTGTGGGGCATGTGCCAGTGAGCATGCTCAAAGTCACATAAGTCCTGACACTGCTGAGCTGCGTGGAGCCTAAACATTGTTGGAAATCTCAAATTAACAACACCCCACTCTCCGCCTATTTCACAACCACCACCACCTTCTCTCTTTTTTGTGGGAAAGGGCTGGCCTGACTAGGCATCTAACTCCAGGAAAGGATTTATGGTTGTGAATTCCAGGTGGTGATACGCGCCTCCCTTTGGCCTGGATTAGATGCCTATATCCCTTTGAAGGGTGGGGCTTGTGACCCACTCCCTCCTCAGTGTTTCCTATTGATTAGCCTAGGTAGCTACCCTCTTCTGTGTGCTGGCTTTCATGGATCCCTTAACTCTCCCCATGCATTGTATAAGGAAGCCTGGACACCTAACTTGGGGGGGGTGAATCCCACTGGGTGGTAGGGTGCCTAAAGTTAAGCATTACAGTACTGAGCTTAAGTCCCCTTTGTGGATCTAGCCTCTTGTGACTAAAATAAACAGAATTTGTTGTAATACATAGAGGGGTATTCCTGTAATATACAGCTCTGTACACCTATATTCTCTCTAATGGTAAAATTTGCCAGCTCCAAATCTTAGAAAGGATAAAGTAAATTTTACTTGCTGATAACTAAAGTTCTTTTGCTCAAATCCCATATATAAGTATGCATTCATTCCTATTATTCCCATTTAGAACTGAACTGGAGTTGCAGAAGGCTTCTGTCTCAGTGCAAAAAGCTACTTATGCAGTGTTTATGGTTAATTTTTAAATCTATTAAAACAACTCCAGGGTACTCACAGCTCAGCATGCAACCAAAGATACTGACTCGTGTGATAAAATCAAAGAAGTTAGTTACCTGTGGGTAACCTCAGTCTGCAGTTAAAATGTTGTTATTGAACTCTACCCAAGCTTTCAAAAGGTAGTTATTTTAAAGCCAGTACCAGCTTCAGGTCGTATCACTTTTGTTTGTTTGACCAGGTGCTGAAGTGAAAAACTTGTGTTTGTTGTGGAGACAGTTAAGCTGGTGTGTTGTAAAGCCAGTTTTATTCTATCTGAAAGCAATGAATGGTCTGGCTCTGAAAGTTTCTGAGAGCTCAGTTCAGGCTGAATCTGTGGAATGAGTTAAATTCCACAGTCGCAGCTGGACTTCGCAGAGTCAGACGCATAGGAAGAGAGAAGAATATTTTGACTCTGGCTTGGAGCCATATCTTGTGAAATTCTTGCAGTGGTGTAGTTCAGAGCAACAGGCAGAATGTGAGTCTCTGAATTCTAAAGAGTGTGGGTTGTGACTGTCCTGCTGAAAAAGCAAGTCAGAGTTCAAAGCCGGAGTAGAAATTCACCTGGGAAACCCCGGCTGGCGCTGTACTCCTTTGAATTCAACTTTGTTCTTACAGCAGCAATCTTCAGAGCACTGACTAGAATGAAAATTACTGGCTTCATATTACTTTTACACAAAATGTGGTTTAAAGGTTTTAGCTTCCCAAAGAAAATGTACAGTTGCAGATTTAGAGTGAGCTGTACTGTCAGTAATAGTACACAGCAAAATAAAACAGTTGTGGAAAATACACAACTTCGTTTCTTGCTGATTTTTAAACTTCCCTGTAGTGCCAAAAACACTCGTCTGTACTACATGTAACATTACTGACGTAATTGCTGATGCAACCATTGGTTTTAGCTGCACAATTATTGTCCCTTAAGAATGAAAAAGAAACAAAACCAGGAACTTAACTTTATCCTTTGACAATTCTTTTGTACATGCCACTACAGGTCTGTTGTACTCTTCTGCCACACCTCCCTCCCCTTTGTGATAGGTATACAAATTACTGAAATGGATCAAAGGAGGAGTTATCCAAACAGGAGTTTATAAGAAGAGGCCTACATTACTATTCCATATATATTATCTAACTTCATTCATTTCAGTTTGCAAGATTATAGTGATATTTTTCAAACTAAAGTTATGCCTGAGACAGATGTACAACTAGAAAAGGAATTGAAGGGGGCAGACAGTTCCTAAAAGATGTAATACTGGAGGCTCAACATCAAGCTATTCTGACGCAGAGGAAAGATAAGAAGAGCCACAAGCGGCCAATGTAGCTGCACAAAGAGCTTTTTAGCTATCTAAGATCCAAAAGTGATACATACAGGAAATTGAAGGAGGGGCATGTCACCAAGGAAGTATACATGGGAATAGCGCGAGCGTGTAGGGACAAAATCAGGAAATCCAAGGCAGAGAATGATTTACAGCTGGCAAGGAATGTTAGAGACAACAAGAAGGAGTTTTTCCAATACATCAGATAAAAAAGGAAGATCGAGGAGGGTGTGAGTCCACTGCTCAATGGAGAAGGTGAGCTGCTAACGGAAGATGATAGGAAGGCAGAGCTGTTAAACGCCTGCTTTGTTTTGGTCTTCTCAAAAAAATTACATGTGACCAGATGACTAGCAAAGTTACTACAGACAATAAAACGGAAAGGATGCAGATAGGGATAAGTAAAGAACACATCAGAATTAATTCATATCAGTGGGGCCAGATGCTGTTCATCCCAGGGTACTGAAGGAATTAGCTGAATAAATCTCGAAACTACTGGCAATAATATTTACAAACTCATAGGTAACAGGATAGGCTCCAGGAGCCTGGAGAAGGGCTAACGTATGGCCCGTCTTTTTAAAAAGGGGAAGAAGGAGGAGCCAGGGAACTATAGACCAATCAGCCTGACTTTGATACCTGGGAATCTACTGGAACAACATATAAAGAATTCAATTTGCAAGTACCTGGAGGATGGGGTAATCATTAGCAGCCAACATGGATTTATTAAGAACAAATCATGCCAAACCAGCTTGATTTCCTTCTTTGACAGGGTAACTGGTTTGGTGGATAGGAGGAATACGGTGGACATAATATACCTGGACTTCAGCAAGACTTTTGACGCAGTCCCACATGACATTCTGATAGGTGAACTGGAGAAATGTAGACTTGGTGGAACTACTATTAAGTAGATACATAATTGGTGAAACAACCACAAATAAAGAGTAAATAATGGAATGATGTCAGAGTTGAGAGAGGTCTCAAGTGGGGTTCCACAGGGATCTGTCCTGGGTCCAGTGTTCTTTAACATCTTTATTAATGACCTGGTTGTAGAAATCCAGAGAGCATACTGATGAGAGTTTCAGATGACACAAGGCTGTGGGAAGGGGGGAGGTTGCCTACACTTTGGAGGATAGAGCTAAAATTCAGAGGGATTTTAATAAATTGGAGAACTGGGCTAGAGACAACAACTTGAAATTCAACAAAGTCAAATGTAAGGTGCTACACTTAGGAAGGAAAAACCAAATGCACAAATACAGAATGGGGGATAACTGGCTTGGCAGCAGCAGTTTTGAAAAGGTTCTGGGAGTTGTGGTGAATCACAGCCTCAACATGAGTCAGCAATGCGATCTATTGCAAAAAAATCAAATGCAGTATTAGATTGCATTAACAGGCATAGCATGCCAGTCATGCTCTACTCTACTCAGCTTGGGGCCACTCTACTCAGCTTGGGTTAGGCCTCTGCTTGCAGAACTGTATCTAATTTTGGTCACCAGTGTATAGAAAGGATGTAAACTGGAAAGGTCCAGAGGTGAGCGACAAAGATGATCAAAGGGACGGAGTGCAAGCCATATGAGCAAAGGCTGAAGGAACTGGGTATGTTTAGTTTGGAAAAGAGGAAACTGAAGGGGGACAAGTTAGCAGTCTTCAAATACTTGAACAGGCGCCATAAAAAAGATGGAGAAAAATTGTTCTCTCTTGCTACGGAGGGCAGGACAAGAGGCAATGGGTTCAAACTACAGCACAGCAAATTTAGATTAAATCTCAGGAAACCTAACTGAAAAAACGAGTAGGACAATGGAACAGACTGCCTAAGGGAGTTGTGGAAGCTCCTTCACTGAAGGTTTTTAAAAGGAGGGTAGATTGCCATCTGTCTCGGATGGTTTAGACACGACAAATCCTGCATCTTGGGCGGGGGTTAGACTAGATGATACTTGTGGTACCTTCTATCCCTCTGATTTAAATAAAATGGGGGGTGGGGGAGGGAGTAGGCCCTGTACTTGTTATGAGCTGCATACACAAATACATATCACAGTGCCTGCATGGAGTCCCTTTCAAGTAAATGCAATGAGCTCCTTGCTGGATTGAGGCTTTAAGGGAGACATCAACAAGACAGTATAAAGTTGAGGGTTGTGTGTTCCTCTCATCCCACTGTGGTTGTACTTATGGCCTTGTGTATGTCAATGTGTTCAGATATGGGGGTTTCAGTTCACACCATAATAAGATTTGAGTCCAGGTGTTAAACTTAGATCTCGATTGAGATTATGAAACCTCCCACTCTTACACAAGAAAGACACCGGTTTCATTTGGGCCCATCTCTGTCTTTTACTCATTTTAATTACAGATAACAAACTGCCATAGTAAACAGGACACTGTTTCAGACTGCTAAAATTAATGAAGCAAATAAATATCTTCTCTATTAGTTTTTTTTTATTATTATTATTCTTGGTCTTATGTTTGATGTAAGGCATTAGTCTGATTAGAACTGGTTCATTGATAAGGCTCAGCACCACATTGAAGACTGGTTATAAACTACAGAAGATTTAGAAGTATTGTCCTTAATGTAATTTCTGAAATCAGATGTGTGCATCAGAACAGTAAAACCTGTTTGTTGAGGATTTGGCACTCCTGGAATTCCCATGATAAACCTGAAATACGCTGGCAACTCAAAACAGTCCGTGAAACAAGTCTCCACTCAGGTCTAATATTAAAAATGTTGCTCAAATTGGTAAAGGTGTACTAATTTAATACCTGGCTGCCTAGAGATTTGGAGTTTTTAATTCAGGTTGAGTATGTTGGTTCTGTGTCTATGTATGCTGTTACTGATAGTCATTCCTTTAGATATAATATGGATAAAATCCACTGATGCTTGAATATATTTCTAAAAAGTTAAAACCTTGATAAATTTTAGGCAGAAAAATCCCAAGAATAATTGATTAGTATCTGTAAAAATGGATATTCCCTGTATTTTAACTGATGATTATTTCCAGACAGTGAAATTGCCAGTGCCAGAAGTCTTCTTATAGCTCCTGCAATGTACTTTTTTAAACACTGCAGAACTTTGGATTTAACTCAGGTTTAATTTTTGCTTAACAGATCCATTTTAAAGTGCAGTATTTGCTTTTGGATTTGGTTTTATTTATTTTTTATGTCTCATGGAAGAGAGCGAAGGTATACTATTTGCGTATCATGTTACTGGTCTGATCGTCCTCAAGGGCTCCTTTTGGAAGACAAAGATGACACTAACACAGCCTGATGTGGGCTCTGAATGACACCACCTGCACTTGAACTGTCTTTAGAGCTCCAAGTGCACCCCCTTCAGAGCCATCACAGTTGATCGGGTCACTAGGTGCTTTGGAACTCATATCTTCCACTGTTTTGGTTGCTGAACATGCACGTCAAGTCAACATGCTAAAAATCCATGTGGAATTTGGAATTGATGAAAAACTGGGAGGAGAGAGAGGACGGAATAATAGAGCAGATCATTTGCGATAAAGCAGCAAGACTAGGCAATCCCTTAGGCACAAGACTTTTTTTATTTTTCCGTGGCTCTCTGAAACCTGGCAAACATGGACATTAGCTATTGCCTTCCTCCTTCATTTGGTGATATTATGCCCCCTTGAACCCTCTTTCTCCTTCATGGTGACCACTGTTGTGCCAATCCTTCATCTTTTCAGGATGATAGAAAGCATCCAAGCCCACTGTCAGACAGCTGAACAGATCAGTTTGGGAGCACACCATGAAGAGAGCAAAAGAGAGTATTGTAGCCAAATTGATCCTGGGCTTTGATACTCTGTATAGCAGATAAGTGCTTAATTAACACAACAATATTTAGTTTACTATTCGTTATAGTCCCATACAGATATATATCCCAGTATGGTAGATTGGTAGTCTGAAGAGCAGTTGCTTTATCTGTTACCCAGATGTCAGGCTAATCTGCGATATTCCTGACACACACAAAAAAAACCCCTCATACTAGTCAAATACTTTTCACTCAATGAAACACTAAATGAGACAAGTTTTCTGTTCAGTTACAGCATCATGCTTAGAAAATGCCCTCTTCCAGCAGCCTGAGGTATTCTAGCTGCTTTTTGTATTGAATTCATTTGGAAAAAAAATCCCATGTACACCAGGCATATTACACAAAAAGAAGTGCAAAAATTGCCATGCTAGATGTGGCGGATTGGGTCACAGAAACCCCCTTGGGAACTGCCACCTGCTGTGCTGGGACTACCTCTAAGCCCGTGTCAAGGTTTCTTCGCCACTCTGAACTCTAGGGTACAGATGTGGGGACCTGCATGAAAAACCTCCTAAGCTTATCTTTACCAGCTTAGGTTAAAACTTCCCCAAGGTACAAACTATTTTACCCTTTTGCCCCTGGACTTCCACTGCCACCACCAAACTTTATCTGGGTTCCTGAAAAAACGTAGTTTGGAAACGTCTTTCCCCCCAAAAACCTCCCAACCCTTGCACCCCACTTCCTGGGGAAGGTTTGGTAAAAATCCTCACCAATTTGCATAGGTGATCACAGACCCAAACCCTTGGATCTTAGAACAATGAAAAAGCATTCAGTTTGTTTACAAGTTTTATAGTAACAGCCGTGTGAGTCTGTATTCGCAAAAAGAAAAGGAGTACTTGTGGCACCTTAGAGACTAACCAATTTATATGAGCATAAGCTTTCGTGAGCTACAGCTCACTTCATCGGATGCATACTGTGGAAAATACAGAAGATGTTTTTATACACACAAACCATGAAAAAATGGGTGTTTATCACTACAAAAGGTTTTCTCTCCCCCCACCCCACTCTCCTGCTGGTAATAGCTTATGTAAAGTGATCACTCTCCTTACAATGTGTATGATAATCAAGGTGGGCCATTTCCAGCACAAATCCGGGGGGGGGGGAGAAAACCTGGATTTGTGCTAGAAATGGCCCACCTTGATTATCATACACATTGTAAGGAGAGTGATCACTTTACATAAGCTATTACCAGCAGGAGAGTGGGGTGGGGGGAGAGAAAACCTTTTGTTGTAGTAAACACCCATTTTTTTTATGCTTTGTGTGTATAAAAACATCTTCTGTATTTTCCACAGTATGCATCCGATGAAGTGAGCTGTAGCTCACGAAAGCTTATGCTCAAATAAATTGGTTAGTCTCTAAGGTGCCACAAGTACTCCTTTTCTTTTTTCCTTACAAGAAGACTTTTAATAGAGTAAAAAAAGAATCACCTCTGTAAAATCAGGATGGTGAATACCTTACAGGGTAATTAGATTCAAAACATAGAGAATCCCTCTAGGCAAAACCTTAAGACACAAAAAAGACACACACAGACAGGAATATTCATTCTATTCAGCACAGCTATTTTCTCAGCCACTTAAAGAAATCATAATCTAACGTATATCTAGCTAGATTACTTACTAAGTTCTAAGACTCCATTCCTGTTCTGTCCCCGGCAAAAGCATCATACAGACAGACACAGACCCTTTGTTTTTCTCCCTCCTCCCAGCTTTTGAAAGTATCTTGTCTCCTCATTGATCATTTTGGTCAGGTGCCAGTGAGGTTACGTTTAGCTTCTTAACCCTTTACGGGTGAGAGGATTTTTCCTCTGGCCAGGAGGGATTTTAAAGGGGTTTACCCTTCCCTTTATATTTATGACAGTTTTTCCTGGCAGCTTGGGACTTCATTACCTTGCCTGGTGGTGCTAGACACGCTAGCTTGCTACAAACACAGACCCAGGTCTGAACCACATTCCCCAAAAGCTGCAGGCTTAACTGAAAACAGCTTAAGAAGTGCTCCTGTCTCCAACTCCCAGATACCCAGTTCCCAATGGGATCCAAACCACAAATAAATCCGTTTTACTCTGTATAAAGCTTATACAGGGTAAACTCATAAATTGTTCACCCTCTATAACACTGATAGAGAGATATTCACAGCTGTTTGCTCCCCCAGGAATTAATACTTGCTCTGGGTTAATTAATAAGTAAAAAGTTATTTTATTAAATATAAAAAGTAGGATTTAAGTGGTTCCAAGTAATGACAGACAGAACAAAGTAAATTACCAAGCAAAATAAAACAAAAACACACAAGTCTAAGCCTACTACATGAAGAAACTAAATGCAGGTAAATCTCACCCTCAGAGGTGTTCCAATAAGCTTCTTTTACAGGCTAGACTTCCTCCTAGTCTGGGTCCAGCAATCACTCACACCCCTGTAGTTACTCTCCTTTGTTCCAGTTTCTTTTAGGCATCTCTTTGGGGTCGAGAAGCTATCTCTTGAGCCAGCTGAAGACAAAATGGAGGAGCTTATATAGTCTCTCTCTTGTGGGTGGAAACCCCTCTCTCCCCCTGTGTAGAATCATAGCTACAAGATGGAGTTTTGGAGTCACATGGGCAAGTTACATGTCCATGCATGACTCCGTTCTCTACAGGCCGATGCCATTGCCCACATGTTAGTTTGAACATTCCCAGGAAGGCTCAGATGTGGATTGGCGTCTTCCAATGTTCATTATTAGTAAGTACTCCCAATCACTTGAATAACCCCTTCACACCATGTTGACCAAATCTGTTTTGTGTGCTTCCTACAGAGCAAACACTTTAAATACAAGCTCATAACTTCAGATATTAAAATGATGCATGCATACGAACAGGATGAATACATTCAATAGAACATAACCTTTGCAAAGATATGTTAAATGACATATATAGCATAAAACATATTCTAGTTATGTCATATTTACATTCATAAACATATTTCTATAAAGCATTATGGGGTGGAATGTCACAGTAGATCAGGGATCAGCAACCTTTGGCCCGCGGCCCACGAGAGTAAGCCCCCTAGCGGGCCGGGCCGGTTTGTTTACCTGCCACATCCACAGCTTTGGCCGATCTCAGCTCCCACTGGCCATGGTTCGCCGATCCAGGCCAATGGGGACTGCGGGAAGCAGCGTCCGAGGGACGTGCTGGCTGTCGCATCCCGCAGCCCCCATTGGCCTGGAGCGGCGAACTGCGGCCAGTGAGAGCTGCGATCGGAAGAACCTGCGGACGAGACAGGTAAACAAACCGGCATGGCCCACCAGGGGGCTTACCCTGGTGTGCTGCGGGTCAAAGATTGCCGATCCCTGCACTAGATCAAACCCATGAGTTACCAGTTATTAATCCAAAATCCGCAGAATTATGTTTAAAGCATGCTAGCATTTGTGGATTCAGAGTAGAGTAAATGGATTTTTAAAGACATTAGATTTTTTTCATCCCCTCCCTTCCTCTCATGGTGTCACTACAGGGCAGAGTTAAGGTTTCTGTTGAAGGAGAAACTTAAAATTATGAAGAATAATGGATAGACAGACTATTAATCCTAAAGTACATATGTGAAAATATAGCCTGTGCTCAGGATTTTGGTGAGTCTTGACTAAATGGGAAGTTAGAAGAGGCTGTGACAGACCAGAGTTAAGGGTGTTTGGCTGCTGTAACTGCATTTTTACACCTAACACATTTGGATTTTCTTTTAAATGTTACCTTAATATTGAATTTCCTGTGTTTGTAATGCTTGGTTTTGGGATAATTGCAACATCCTTGATTAGTTTACTCAAATTACTGATACATATTCTCAACCTTAACTTCATTTTAACATACTTTTTGTCTGAGAAAGTCCTTGGTTTTGTTTTAAATAAAAGTTTAATACATGAACTAAACTAAACAAGAAACTTAAAGGGAGTGCTACCGTATTTCTAATTATTTGAAAATATAAAGTATCAACCTTAAATCATTTTTTTTTAATTGTAACTGTCATGGTCAGATTCACCAGTACACTCTGGTTACTTGCTCCCACTCTGGAGCAGCACAAAACAGCCAGAGTATATGGGCCAGTTAAATTGAGTTTACTACTGCTTTGTTTTGCCAGAACATGATAGAGCAGCTGGAATGTACACCACAGTATCCCCCTCTCTCCTGTCCTTCAAATTCCCTCTGCCTCTTTTCCCTCCCTAAATTTTCCCATCCACAAATGCTCCAAATTCCCCCTGCCTCTTGCTCCTCACTCTGGTTATCCTCTCATCCCACTGTCCCCGCAACCCCCGGAGTCATTACACATTTTCAGGAAAAATGACCATTAATCTTAAATTAAAAAACCGACTTCAGTGAGTTTTTAACTATGAGAGTTTAGGCCAACTTTATAATCGCACAAAACCAAACACCCCTTTCCTGCCCCTTCCCCAAGACCCCTTCTCTGAGACCCCGCCCCTCACTCCATCCCCCTTCCTGCTGTCGCTCGCTCTTCCCCACTCTCACTCACTTTCACTGGGCTGGGGCAGGGGGATTGGAGAGGGTAGAATGATCAGATGTCCTGATATTTGGGGCTTTGTCTTATATAGGAGCCTATTATCTCCTACCCCCATCCCGATTTTTCACACTTGTTGTCTGGTCACCCTAGAAGGGGTGTGGGTGCAGGCTTTGCGGTGGAGCCAGGGATTTGGGGTGCAGGAGGGGGCTCCAGGCTGGGGCCAAGGGGTTTGGAGTGTGTTAGGGGACTCAGGGCTGGGGCAGAGGGTTGGAGTGCGGGAGGGGGTGTGGGGTGCAGGGTCCAGGAGGGGGCTTAGGGCTGGGACAAGGGTGCAGGCTGTGGGAGGGACTTATGGTGCAGGAGGTGGTGCAGGGCTGGGGTAGGAGATTGAGGTGTGGGAGGGGGTGTGGGCTCCGGCTGGGGGTGTGGATTCTGGGGTGGGGCCAGGGATGAGGGGTTTGGGGTTCAGGAGGGGGCTCAGGGCTGGGATAGGAGGTTGGGGTGCAGGAAGAGGAGTGGCGTGCAAGCTTCAGGAGGGGGCTCAGGGCTGGGGTAGGGGGGCAGGGTCTGGGAGGGAGTTAGGGTGCAGGAGGGCGGGCAGGGCTGGGGCAGACAGTTCAGGGCACGGGCTCCATCCGAGTGGCACTTACCTCAGGTGGCTCCTGGGTGGCGGTGCAGCAGTACTAAGGCAGGCTCCCTGCCTGCACTGGCTCCACACAGCTCCCGGAAGCAGCTGTCATGTCACTGCAGCCCCTAGGCGGAGGAGTCAGGGGACTCTGCCCAAGCCTGCAAGTGCCACCCCCGCAGCTCCCATTGGTTGTGGTTCCCGGCCAATGGGAGCTGCGGAGCCAGCACTGGGGGCAAGAGCAGTGCGCAGAGCTTCCCTGATCACCCCTGTGCTTCGGGGCCACAGGGTCACGCCGGTCACTTCCGGGAGCTGCGCAGAGCCAGAGCAGGCAGGGAGCCTACCTTAGCCCCACTGCGCCACCAACCGGACTTTTAACAGCCTGGTCAGCGGTGTTGATCAGAGCCGCCATGATCACTTTTCGACTGGGTGTTCCAGTCGAAAATCAGACGCCTGGCCTATGAGAGGTTTGAAGAGCATGTTCTGTTCCTGAGATTATTGTGTGGGGGAGGAAATCTGATACTGGGTGCTAAATTTCTTAACAGACCCATTTTTAATTAATTCTGCTTCATGAACTAATGAATTTATTTGTAGATTTTCAGAAAATTAATTCTGTACTCAAAGAGTAAGTACTGTAATTTTGGGGAGTAAATGCTGTAATTTTAAATAAAGAGGTTAAATCCCTGTTTTAAGTTCAAATCTCAACCTTAACTATGGAGTCACCAATGTTACCATAATCATGAATACATTTTAGTATTTGTGATCTCAAATTAGATCAATGTGATTTTTTTAAAGACACATTGGAGTTTTTTTATCTCCCCCTCTACCCCCTTCCCATGGTGTCACTACATTATATGGGTCCTTGTTTAAACAGTAAACTTAAACTTATTGAGAAAAAAATTAGTGTTTGTAAAAGTATGGCACTGAAAGAACACAGGAAGCATAACATGCAGCTATGTAGCTTTATACTTATGTTGTGAGTTGAAAAAAATGCAGTCTGATATATGAATAAGTAATGCTGAAAATATCGAATTATACATTGTTGTTTGTCTGTCTTGTTATCAGACAAAAACTTTAAAACCGTGTTCTCAGAAAAGCAAAGATGAATAATGAAATGTATGTATATCAATAAATAAACCAGAACAGTAAGTCTGTTTTTGACATAGTAATTCAGAAGTAGATAGGTTAGGTCAAAAACCATAGCCACCCGCTGAAATGAATTTTAGTCTGTTTCGTTATAGGTGTGATCGGCAAGGCAGGAATAATACCACTGGTGGTAGCAATGCTGATAAAAATGATTTATTGCAGTGGTGTCAGAATTGGGTGTAGAAAGTTAGTTGCATTATCACTTCTGCCCTTTCAGACCTTGCAGGGAACAGTCATAGGATCATGGTAAAAATAAATTACAAGCTTATCAAAAACTTCTGTAATCTGACTGGGGCGGAACAGTTTTCTAACCTCTTTTCTACTAGGATGACATATAGAATAATTCAGGGTCAAAAAGGGTAGTTCATTGGTTTTGATCAAATTTCTTGTTCTGTTCTTCACAACAACAGATTATCTGCTGGCCATAGTAATTTGGTTGTTTTGGTGATTTGGTGCATATTTATGGCAAAATATCAGTACAGAATTTGAAGAAATAAACATTCGACTCTGAGTACAAATTATTAAAAATATGTCCTGGCGAGAGTTGCCAACTTCCTAATCACAAAAAAAATACTGTAGGCTCGCCCCATGCCCCACCCCTTCCCTAAGGTCCCGCCCACCACTCACTACATTCCCCCTCCCTCGGTGGCTCGCTCTCCTCCACCCTCACGCACTTTCACTGTACTGGGGCGGAAGGTTGGAGTGTCGGGGGGGGGGGGTGAGGGCTCTAACTGGGGGTGTGGGCTCCAGGGTGGGGCCAGAAATGGGTTCAGGATGTGGGAGGGGACTCCAGGCAGGGGCAGGGAGTTGCGGTGCGGGAGGGGGTGAGGACTCCAGCTGGGGGTGCAGGCTCTGGGGTGGGACCTGGGAGGCGGTTTTGCGGTGCAGGAAGGTGCTCCAGGATGGGGGGGTGGGGATGAGGGATTCGGAGTTCAGGAGGGGGCTGTGGGTTGAAGCAGGGGGTTGGAGTGCAGGAGGGGGTGCGGACTCTGGGGTGGGGCCAGGGATGAGGGGTTTGGAGTGCAGGAGGGGGCTCCAGGCTGGGGGATGGGGCTGAGGGATTCGGAGTGCAGGAGGGGGCTGCGGGTTGAGGCAAGGGACTGGGATGCAGGAGTAGGTATGGGCTCTGGGCTGGGGGTGTGCAGGGTCTAGGGTGGGGCCAAGGATGAGTGGTTCAGGGTGTGGGAGGGGGTTCTGGGCTGCAGGGGGGCTGAGGGCTCTGGCCTTGGGGTGCGGGCTCTGGCCTGGGGTCGGGGATGAGAGGTTTGGGGTGCAGGAGGGGGCTCTGGGTTTGGGGAGGGCTTAGGGCTGGCGTTGGGAGTTGGGGCATGGGCTTACCTCGGGTGGCTCCTGGTCAGCAGCACAGCAGGGCTAAGGCAGGTTATCCCTACCTGTCCTGGCTCCGTGCTGTGCCCTGGAAGCAGCCAGCAGATCCGGCTCCTAGGCAGGGGGTGCTAGGAGGCTCCGCATGCTGCTCTCGCCCGCAAGCAGCATTCCCCTTCTTCCCCACCCCTCACCCCCCATTCACATTGGTCACAGTTTCCGAACAATGGGAGTGCGGAACCGGTGCTCGGGGCGGGGCAGCGCATGGAGCCTAGGAGTCGGACTTGCTGGCCACTTCCAGGGCGCAGCTCGGAGCAAGGAGAGGTAGGGACTAGCCTGCCTTAGCCCTGCAACACCACCAACTGGACTTTTAACGGCCCAGTCGGCGGTGCTGAGAGGAGTCGTTAGGGTCCCTTTTCGACTGGGTGTTCCGGTTGAAAACCGGACACTGGCAACTCTAGTCCTGGCTATAGTGGTTCCAAAGCCTTTCTGAGTTACTTTGTCAATTTACCATACTGTGATTTTGCTTGGAATGTCAGCACCTGTGAGCAATTTAACTTGCAGTGTATCTCAGGCTGCTCCAAACTCCCCTCTCTCAGTTGTTAGGCTGGAGTTTGGAACTGTAGAAGGTCCCTTGCAGGTCTGAGCACACAGGGTAAAATAGGAGGTGGAGCAGCAATACTGCATCACGTCCGAACACAGACTACTTATTAAGGTAAGAGTATACCAATTATGAGTAGAGCTGAGAGAATAATAATTTTGTTTTGAACCATAACTGATTTTTTTAATACAATGATCCAAATGGGAACCTGTAATGGGATTCAAAATGGGGAGTGACCTACTCTTATCATTATTATTTATTCCTAGACAAAAAACTATGTAAAATGAAATTAAGGTTGAGAGTACTTAAAAGGAACTGTGGGTGAAAACATCCAAAGAATGTTGCAGTTATCCCCAAACAAGCATTATAAACCCTATAAACAGGAAATTGAATAAAAGTTATAGTGTAAAGAAATCCAAACATGTTTTGGTATGGAAATGCATTGCTAAGGCATCTGTGATGGGGTACTGGCCCTTTACGGCCAGAGGCAGTAGTTGAGAGGTCAGCTACCCAGTTCCATGTGTCCAGAAAACCAAATGAAATGTCATTGGGCGAAAGTAAGTTGGTCCAGGGAACAGTTAATGTCTGGGAGAGGGGAGGTACGGAAAAACCCAGACAACTGTTCCTCCGAGGCCCTGAAACCAGGAGCCTTGTAAAGTAGGTGAGGCAAGGCTTCCCTCTCACCCAGCCAGGGTGGGGTTTTGGAGTTATTAGACATACCTGTGGATGATTAGTTGATTATTTTATTATTATTATAATGCAGCATTGCTGTGGTTGTGTACATATTATTTCAATCCACAGTGAATTGGGCCTAAAACAATCTATATGTTGGTTTAGATTTGTATAGGTATTTCTCTCTCAAAATTTTAATAATCTGTTTTGCAAATATTTTACTCATATAGCCAGCATCCATAGTATAGCACTGATATTATTATTTTACTGCTTTAAAAATAAAGGCATGCTTTCAAAGAATTATCCAGTATCTTCAGTACATTTCTTATTACTCTATCTATTTTGTTCTATAATAATGTGGTGTTTCTGTAAATAAGAGATAGAGTATACAGGTTTCAATCCCTTCTGATCTAAGCATTACAAAGTGTTTCACTACTGCTCAAAAATGAATATGTGGGGAAAAGTAAAACAAATTAGGATGAAATAGTTCCTTGTATCTTGGCACTATTGTTTTGGATTTCTGGATGGAATCACAAGGATCTTTCCTTTAATATTAAACATACTGTGTGCTGGCTACCGATGCTGTCTGTAGTCATCATTGCAAAAATATTACACAGTTCAAGTTGCTTTGTAGTTCATGTCAGTTCTGTAGGATCATTGTTGAAAACTGCTATTCTTTCTGGAAGCTACTAATTCCTTCAACTAGCATGGGATATTTTAGTGAGAAGGTTGCAGTGGTAATTGCACTACTTGGTCTTCGTGTGGAACAACCCCTCCTTCGCTACCACACACATGCACACACAGTTTTACAGTACATACATCAGGGTGCAGCAACGTTTTAATCCATTTCACAGCAGATGCTTGCATGTTTTTCCCAGCTAAAGAGGGCAATGGAAAATACCTCAGTTGCCGCTGCCAAATAACATGATGTTTATAGTTGGTAGTAAAAGAAAGAAGTGAAGAATTACTCCCCCTCCACCTAGATTTAAAATGGCCCTCATCACTATTGTATCTGAATGCCGCTGTATCTGTACTTTGAAAAGGCATATTGAGTTTACCTCATCATTTCCATAAAACTTGGTCCTTTGAGTACTGTAGACTAAGGACTATAGGATTAAAATTAAATTTGTCCAGGATTCATCAGAATTTCACAGCATACCAAAACCACTCCTTCCCCAGTGGAGAGTACCGCCTTTCATCATGCTTGATTGTCTCGGCAGTCTCATGAGCCTCCAAAATGCTAACCGTTTCGTACGGCACTGAGGCAGAAAGCTCCATAGGGTGAGCTGTTGCTTCCATAGAGAAGGAGACATATTTCCTCTGTGTTCCCCAGGGGGGCCATATATCCTGTTCCACCACTGTTTGTGTGTCTTTCTGATAGAAGATAGCATTAGGTCTGTATTTAGTATGTATTTTTATTTGATGAAAATAGATTTTGAGAACTTATGGAAGGAAGAAGACTGCTCAAAATATGGATTTTTATGAGGCAGGGCAGTGTTTAATATAGTATAATTAGTGTCTAGATGTTTTAATAACATAGCATCCAATGACAGAAGATATATAAAGAGAGTACAGATTTCTTCATATTAATGTTGTAAATGTGCTCCTTGATCTCAAACAATTGCAATTCTACCTTAAACTCACATATTGAAGAGAGCTGTAAACTATACTGTTTAACAGCATTTGGGCAATGGTATTGTTTAATCCTCATAATATCAGGTCATAGGAGATGTATTATTATTCCCTACTGTGCTGATTCATCTACCACAGCTGTTACACTGCTGGGGTAACCTGAATAAATATGCATTAGTGGGATTAAACCAAAAATATGGTTTCATCTAGAGCATCAGTGATGCCTTGAAGGGAGGGGGGAGAGGATATTAGTTAAATATGTTCTAATTGCATTTTGAATTATAAAAAAGCCCACATTAAAATGAAGTTTCATATCTAATTTCTGTAATAAATGGATACTTTCAGAAGCTGCAGAAATATCTCTGAGAGCTGCCTGCTGTGTTTTTCATTTGGTTTTGGGGGAAGCAAAAAACAACCAGAGTTTTAGTTTGAATAATACAGTCTGCGTTAGCTCTGCCTGACATCAGCTATATATATTAGGAAAAATATTCAAACAGCCATTGAGTATCTCAGAGAATGTGTAGTCACTTGAGTGCATGTTTGGGAAATATTTAAAAGCTGCAATATATAATTAATTCTTTCATTTAAAAATATATGTTATAGGAATTTGTGGTTGTCTGAAAATGTTTCTGCTTAAGTGTATAAGGCCCACTGAGCACTGATGAAATATGATTTTGACCATTAAGTATTCTGTGAATATTCTTTTTTGTTCTGGTTTTTACACTGTATTCATCACCAAAGTATCTGAGCACTTTCCAGAAGTGCATTGAGCAATGTGAATAGCATCTGCCATGTGTGGTTTGTTCTCTCTCTCTCTCTCCTTTTCCCCAAGGAGAAATTGTGGTTATTTAAATATATAGGTGGGCTTGATAGAGCTGCCTATCAGTATGGTTGCCCAACACTTTTCATTATAAGACCCTGTGTTTGGTGGCTTATAACTTTGCCAATCTTTCACCGTTTGGGCCAAAAATGTACATTGTGGGTTTCTCAGTCATGCAGATATTTTGTGGGAGTCATGGAGGCGAGAATTTCAACTAAAACAGTTCAGCTGTTTTCAAGAACGAGGCTAGGGAAAAAATATGTTGTTTTGTCCATATTACAAAACTCTGGCAACCTTTTTTTTGAATTGCTCTAATGCCCCCAGACTTTGGAGCAGGGTCTTAAAATGTAGCAAGGGGATGGCATTTTTGTTAGAATTGTGCCTTTTGCTGTCCCTGTGGAAATCTGCCGAAATTTGGCCAAATTATGAGGCTTTAAAATATTACTGTCTGCACATGCTCAGTAGAGACTTCTTAGATTTTAGCAGCTAAAAATCTCTGAAGATTCTGTCCTCACTGAGCATGCTCAAGCCCCTGGCAGTTCCTAGTCCTGACCAAACAGCGCATGTGCCATCCCCACAGAGTGATGGAGCCACAGGAGTAAAGCTGGATTTACCCTGTAATAGCTGCTGAGCAGGAGTTTTGAGAATCTCAGTGGGACATAAATTTTCGGTTTAGGTGCCAAAGATGGGAGCTGAGTACCTAAATCACTGTGCATCTGGGCCATGCTACTGAGACTGTGGGGAGGAGTTGAGAACAGGAATTCTAGATGCCTAGCACAGGCTCATAAGCACTGACACGGGGCGGTGAGGGGGGTAGGGGAATAACCACTATGGAGCAGTATACACCTCTCAGAGCTATTGTTTTAGGCTGTATTCCTCTCCTTGGCGTGTTCTTATTCTGCTGAGAATATTTCATTGAGATGCATGGGCCACTTCACACCTCTCTGAACCTCCTATACTGCAGTTGGGTGTGTAGAACCCCTTTCCTGTACACTAAACCCAGATCTGGGTAGCATCTCCACTCTCCTGTCCCTTGTTGCCTCCAGCTGGTACATGCATGCTGCACAGCCCCACGAAGGTAGCTCTTCTTGGCCTTCCCAGGGGCATAGAGTGACACAGAAGAGGGTGGATCCAGGACAAGGACACCCAAAGCAGCAGGGATGTATGTGTAGAGGGCTTGGAGCAGCAGGGCTGTGTGAAAGGCGACTCAGAACAAGTGTGATGGCAGGAGCATTGGAAGAGCTGGAGCAGTGGTAAGGGAGTCTGAGCAGTTGGGGGTTGGAATATGAGGATCAGAGCATTGAGGGGAAGTGTTGGAATAGTGCAAGGAAGAGCTATGCAGTGGACAATGTTAGGGTGGCTTCAGCTTTGCCCCCTAAAATCCCCACATCAATCGGTCAATGACGGGTACTTATATGGTCCCTATCACTGTCGTAGCTGAGTGCCTCACAGTCTTTAATTTATTTATTCTCAAAGCACCTCTGTGGGTAGGGAAGTAACAATTATTCCCATTTTTACAGATGGGAAAACTGAGACACAGAGAGGCAGTCTTGCACAAGGTCACACAGTCTGTGCTTAAGGTCACACAGAAAATCTGTTGCAGAGCAGGGGATTGAACCCAAGTGTAGGGAGCCAGGGGGGCTTCCCTCCGAACCAGAGGATAAAGAGCCACTCTCTCAGCCTGCATGGGCAGTGCCAGACCAAGCTTACTCCAACCCTCAGAAAGGGAGGGCCCTTAGTCCAGTGAGGGCAGCACCAGGGAGGGAGGGAGACACAGGCTGCTGGCTGTTCCCTCTTGACCCTGCTGTCGAGCCAGGGGAGGCCCTGGACCAGGAGAAACCTGACCTGAAGGAAGGACTGGGGCTACCAGGACTGCCAGCTGCCGAGTACCCAGAGGAACTGGAGGAGCCAGGCAGTAACCCAGGCCAGCGTGAGCCTGATGCAGAGGGGGAGCTGGAGCTGCCAGCAGCTGAATACCTTGACGAGCTGGAGGGACCAGAGGGACCCGCTCGAGAGACCGATTAGGAAGTAGCCCAGGGGCAGAACTCCACAGTGCGGTGGGTCTATTTGGTCAGCGGGGCGCGGATGGTTCCCCGCTGACCCAGTGGCAGGACCCTCTCCTCCCGCCACTGTCAGGGCCCTGAGCGGGAACGCAGAGGAGCCACCCAGCGGCTCGGTGGACCAATTGAAACCTGTCACACCAAGTATCTCAAGTTCCAGTCCCAAACCACTGGACCATTTGTCCTTTTATGTCCCCCCTATATCTGTGACCTCCCTTCAGAAAATGCCCTCACTGACTCAGTGCTCATCCCTGCATTGTTCCTACATTCTCTCCCCAGATCCTCAGCCTGTGGATCTCATTCTGATGCCTGCCTCTCCATGGAAAGGACAGGTGGGAAGGGAGAACCAGGCTGTGCTGGACAGGCAAAGAGACTGGAGACAAGGAGATGATGCAGAGTCAACAAAGGGACTAACATGCAGCCAGTTCATTCTGTGGCCAGGGTAATCATTGCCCAGGTGTCAGAGGTAGTGGAGTGGGACAGCTGAGCTCTAATAAATAGGCCTGTGAAGAAATCATTTTTAAAAAAAAACAAGGAAATTAAATACCCCAAAACTTTGATAATGCAGAGTTAAGGTTGCCCAATGGCTTTCTAGAATGTGAAGAATGGCTAAACGTAAACTTTGAAAATCAGGAAACAAAGAGTTATGGTGACACAAATGTAAACCTCTGAAAAACCAAAAATGCAGAATTAAGTTATTTATTACCCCGTCTGGAGTGGAGGGGACGGTGGTCCAGGGACATAGTTTGGGAGGCATACCTTAACTCTTTATTCCTTGTTTTTCAGACGTTTGAGTTTTGCTGAACTTGATGTTCTGGAAGGGCATGAGATACCATTGAGCAACCGTAACTGCATGAATTAAGTTTTTTGTCAGTGAACCAAGAGCTATCACTACAGGGTAGCACACACCATACTTCTGTAGGCCAAGCACTTTTCACACACCAGGATCTTGTTTCATTCCTCCATCTTCTAACCCCCAAACCTCTGTGTGCCATCCTCCCTTGCCTCTCTCTTTTAGTGACTGTACAGCTCCCTCCACCATCTTTGTAATAACCATTTTGTTTTACGTAGAGGAAAAAAAAATGTCCGTGTTTTGAGAGTGAGGAAAGAAACTTATATATCCTTTAATGAAAGAGTGCTAGATGGCATGTGTACAGGGTATAAGAGAGGGCATCCATGCTTTGCCTGACTGAGGGACACATGGCAGTTTGCCAGGAGTCAAGGGGCTGCAGCTGGCTTCTCTGTCATATAATGTTATTGGTTTTCTTAAAGCAATTACAATAATATAATAAAAAGAACATCATGAGCATTAGAAAAAACGGGCTAAGAAGAGAGGAGGGACGAGCTGTCACGAATATGGACAAATAAGAATTATATCTTCTCCAGATATTTCTATGAAATCTGATAGAAGTTTCCAAGTTTGACTAATCTTTTTTTTGTTTGTTTACTTTTTGCATACTTATGTATTAATATTTTACTAAGGAGCTTAGTAAATTATAATGTACCTATAGTTTTCCAATTTATCATCATATTTCTCTGAATAACTGACAGGGAAGACATTTAGAATGCCTGGTAATCCAGACTGGTGGAGCTGATGAGTTGAAATACCTGAGATAGCCAATGTTTTTATTTAATAATTTGGAAAAAAAACACTTTGGCATACCTGATGCTAAAGATCCCATGCTAAGGAGATCTGTTCTTTGGTGAAGACATACTGTATTGCTGTGCAGCTGGAAGAAGAAACTACAACTAGAAAAATTTATCTTAGAGATCACTAATCTTAGTGATAGAGAAACCAATTAGCTCATTCGCAGTCTCAGAGGAACAACTCTTCTTATTAGGTATTACTTATGCTAATCAGTATCAGCTACACATATGCTCCTTTTTTATACTGAAAACCATCATTTACCCTGCTTGTTTAAAGAGGGAGAGATTATTATTCTTGACTCTTTAGTGCTGGTAACTAAAACAGAAGTACTGACCTCACAGAAAAATAGTTATTCGTCTGATAACTTTAGTGTCCCTAATTATCCTAGCTGCAGGTACCTTCATAAGATTGTATTGGCCTGGAAACTAGAATTACCACATGCAATATGAAGCCATTGTATTTCCACTTTTAAAAGAAAATAAAAGTGGTGCCAAGATGGGAAATAATTAGGGATTTTCCTGTTGCATCATCAAAGATAACCTAAATTGCCTACTACATTCCGGCTGCTTAAAATAAACATTGCAGTCATGCAGCCACCTGTTTAGAGTCCAAAGTGCTATAAACATCAATAGATCCATCTAATTAGATGGTGAACTTGTCTGACTTAAGTGCAGCCTACAGGCCAAAATACAACCTAAGAGTTGAAGAACATAGCATGTAGATGCCCCTGGTTTACTTAAGTTTAGAGCACACAACGATCCATCTTTTTCTAAGCAGCAAGTTTTCTCCTGTAGTCAAAATGGAACTTGTATGGGATTTGTAGCCTCTGTGAGGCACATTTTTATATTAAATATAAAGGCAGCTGCAGTCAGCACTATTTTGTCAAGTTAGATGCAGCTGAAAGGTTGTATTTAATTTTCCCTACAGATGGTCTGATTAACTTCCATTAAACTTAGTGGAAAGTCTTTCATTGATTTCAGTCTAAGTTGGATTCAGCCCACAGTGACTGTTTTCTTCCCATCTCTCTCTGCACCATATCTTCAGTTACAGAAGAATTTGTTAGGGGCATTAAATATCATAGCATTTATTAATTGTCCAGAATCAGGGTTACAGCAGCGTTAACACCAAAAGAATAATACAAATAATAAATGAGGCAACTTTAAACTGCCATTAAACCTATTCTACTGTAAGACTAGACTATGAAAAATGCTTGAATTATAGGTAAATCTTTCCAAATTTTCAGTACGGTATGTTCCAAAACATAGATGATTTCTTCTAAATAACTTAAAATGCATCTCAGATATTCACAGATTCCTATGATATTACAGATGTATATACACGTGCCTTATTTTTATTAAGGTAATGCCTTTAAAATGATTATTTAATAATATGTTAGCTCTTTCTTGTGATATTAAATATCCTTACCATGCATAATCTATACTTCGCACGTGCAGTTCCACTAACAAGTCTGCAGATCGTACATGTGTATACTTGTATAAAGCATTTTAAAATCTGCTGTTCCTTTCTTTTGCCCTTTAATTTCTCTAATACATTTATTTATTTTTATTATTATTCTGCAGAAAAAGCAAAGAACTAAGGATCTATCCCAACTTTTTCATTCATACAATCCTTATGATCCTAAGGTAAGAAAAAAAATACACTAGCAGTATGTTTTGTTTAGAACAATTTAAAACATTTAAGATAACTATCTTGTGTGATAAATATAAAGGTGAAAGAGAATGATGAAGCTCTTGAAGTGTCTCTAAGGCATCTTAACTTTCTTTTAATTGTAATATGTTAAATGTATAAGTGATACATTTGTTCATGCCTAAGCCTGAAACTGTATTTCTGGATTTGATATTTGTGAAACATACAGCTCTGACTGACCTTCCAGAAATATAATTTATGGATTGACAATGAATCTTATAAAATCAACACATGGTATTTGATACATTTTTAAAGCTTGTTACTCTTGAATACATTGGTTAGTTTGTTATGCCCATTAAGCCTTGAAATATGTGACCCTAATGGATTACCTGTTGATTCTGGAGGTATGATTGGAGGGGTTGCTTTGTTAACAGAAATCCTGCTGGGCATTCTAAGGAAGAAAATACACCCAATCATTCATGAGTTTAAGCATGCACAGCTGATTTGTAACTATTTGTCAGCAATATGTGATCTACTTTTGTGGTGTTGCTGTTTTGAGAAGGGCTAAGTATTTGTGCAATTTGGAAAATATTGGAATTTTTAAAAAGTACTAGTGAGTCATCTATCTGTCTTGTCATTCTTACTAGTAAGTTATGCCCCTGTGTGGAAATAAATGTGTGTTGGAAATAGAGAACTCTTTCCTGAATAACTTCATGCAGTTTGTTACTATGATATTTCCATACCAACCAATTATCTCGAGCATTGACAAATTTTCAAAAGCATTAACAGTAGATATATAATTGTTAAAATTATTTTCAAGTTACATCCTTCACTTTAAAATGTCTTTTTTGTAGAGAGACTTGGATAGTCTGATAGTGCAGATGTTAAGGGCTGGTGGCAATTGACAAATGTTATGAGTAAAAGAAATTAGTGACAGGATTTCTGATGGGAATATTGCATTTTGAAGCTGGAGCAGTGTAAGATAAATGTAATAGATCAGTTAAGATCTAATAAAGAGAAGCAACTGAAGAGCCAAAAGCTTTGATACTCTTCTTCTTGTCTAAATTCTCCTGTACTAAACACTTTTTTTAATTCATCACACAAGGAAATTCCATTATTCTTTTATTAGCACTCTTAATGGAGCTTGGCCATTTGTAATTCCTGCTGCCTTCCTGTTCATATCCTTTGTGGCATTATATCAAAGTATCCTCAAATGATTTTGGCTTCAGTTGTGAAGACTTATACACTCCTTTACAAATTAGTCATGAAGCGATGTGGAACTGAATATAAATGCTTAGATATATTTCCTTTTGATCTTTGTTTTAGGACCTTTAATAAATTATTAAAAGTAATAGAATTGCTTGATGAGTGATTTTTAAAGCTAACAAGTTTTACTCTTTTGGCACTTTCATTCTTGCTACATGTATGCATGTGTGTGTCTGAAAGAGTAAAAGGAACAAGAGAAGAAATGTAAGTGTAAGGGGGAACTCCTCCTTCCCCATTTTTTAAAAATTCTGCCTATGAAGGTTTTCCCCAGTGCAATTCTCTCCCCATTGGCAGTGAGCCTAGAGAACCAGCTGCAAGTGTTCTGGCTGCATGCACTTCATTTCCAATTTAACCCTTCATTCTAATATTTACAACTGATAAAATTCCTAGTTTTTAATTTTAATCACATTAATCCAAATTGTATGGATTTTGTATGGAAATTTATCTGAAAAAAGTTCATGTCCGCAAGCAGGTCCTTAGCCAGCCATATAACAAGAGATGTCTGTGTGCAGTAAGTGGTCCCTCCTTCTGATCCTGCATGCCTAGTCTTATGTGTGCCGTTTTTTAGGCTTGATCACTATGGAGAACCTGTATCAATAATAAAGAAAAAAGTTAAAACAGCTGTTCCAGGAGATTTTCCCTCTCAAAATGTGTACATATTCATGCAATTTCCTGCACTGTAAAAGATTTACAGGCATTTCAAAGTCTGTTTGTATATTAACTATCTTTCTCCCTAGAGGGAGAGGCAGTGGAATTGGGGTGCTTGTCTTTTGCAGATGAGAGGAGTCAGTTCTCATTTAGAAAAAATAATAAGAGAATTCGCAGTTGGGACATGTCATCTTTCCCAAACAATTGCCATCTCTGCTCTCATTCTCCTCAGATAACAAGGTGGAATGTAGAGAGACAGGAGATTCCCCCATGCCAGGGAGAAGGAGAGGAGGCACTTTATTATTATTCAGTGGCACTTTCATGCTTACAGTGCCTGCAGCCCTGTGACTCTTGTAACTACTGTACCACCAAGAGCCAGGTTGTAGCAGCCGTCCTGAAGACGTGAGAAATCTATCAAAAACCTGAAATCAGATGCTTGTGAAGTGTTCCCAGCTTTCAAGTGAAAAAATTAATTTCTAAAATGCATCATTTTGTAAAAAAAATAAAATAATTGTATGTGGAGGACTCCCCAAATACTTTGTTTATTAAAAGGCCACTGTGAATGATCCTATTATTTACATGTGCTTAACCTTCTTCCAGAATTTACAATTTTACATAGCTTTTCTAGAAACAGATTTAATCAAACTCTTTTTAAAGCTTCAGAGTAGCAGCCGTGTTAGTCTGTATCTGCAAAAAGAACAGGAGTACTTGTGGCACCTTAGAGACTAACAAATTTATTAGAGCATAAGCTTTCATGGGCTACAGCCCGCTTCATCGGATGCATAGAATGGAACATATAGTAAGATGTATACACACAGATAAGTTGGAAGTTACCATACAAACTGTGAGAGGCTAATTAGTTAAGATGAGCTATTATCAGCAGGAGGAAAAAAAAAACTTGTGTAGTGATAATCAAGATGGCCCATTTAGACACTTTTTAAAGTGCTTTTATAGTCCTCTGTGGAGAAATACAGAGGTCCATTTCTGGGCAATTTATTCCTATTTCTGAAATACTTGCCTTTGTGCCTGTGTTTATATAGGGCATGGGTCTTACAGATTTTAAATCTGAACACTGACTGTTATGTCATCTTTTTGTTTTATGTGCATTATCTTGTTACAGCACTACTATTTCTGCAATAAGATATATGGAAATAAATAGATATAGATAGAGATTCTCCTGAGACCTTCATAAACATGATATGTGTTTCTCAGAAGGCTATCACAGTAAACAAAGCTTTAAATAAATTAAACTTAAATATTAGGGATTTTTCTTTGTTCTTCAGCTACACCATTCTCACTTATCATTTTTTATTGAATTTTAAATCATGTATTGACACAAAAAAATGCCATTGAAGCCTTTGCACTCTGCATTTTAGTGATTCAGTGTTGTACTGAGAGAAATCTTTGTCTTTCCTATCTGTAGAGAATGCTTAGCTTTTCTAATGTTTTTCTCCCAAATCATACTTGTCCTTTAAAGCCAGTAATCTTGTTGTTAAAAGATGTTAATGCAGCTGTGATAATAGTTTGATGGGTCAAACTACTAAAATTTGGCGAGCTTTACATGTTCTTCAGAGCCCAATACACACAGTGTGTCCAGGTTCAGCACAACAGAACCTGGTACAGTCAGTGTCCTTTTTTGTTGTTGCAGGGTAAGCCCAAGTTTCATAGGTCACACCTATGAAATGAGTGATTATCCCCTCATTAGAAAAAGGCATGTGGTTTACAGCTCTTGATATGCAGGACGCCTATTTTCACATCGACATTCATCCAGCCCACAGACATTTCTTGAGGTTCACAGTTGGCTCGCAACATTTCCGATACAGAGTTCTTCCCTTTGGAGTTGCCACCAGAGTTTTCACCAAGGTTTTCTCCATTTTGGCAGCCCACATCAGGCATTATGGCGTGCTTGTGTTCCCATATCTTGACGACTAGCTCCTGGCGGCACAGTCCAGACATGAGGTCCAAGTTTCAACCTCCATGTTGCTCAGCCTCCTTTCTTCCTTCAGAGTCAGTATCAATGCCAAAAAAATCATCTTTAAACCCCACACAATGCCTAGACTTTATAGGGGCCACTATCAGCTCCATCATGGCATGAGCCTACCTACCACGAGACAGGTTCCAGAGTCTGCAAAACTCATAACTCCCGTAGTCAACAATCCTTTGGTCATGGCCAGGACTTGCCTATCCCTCCGGGGCCACATGGCCTTGTGCACACATACATCACTACCTTTGCTCGACTTCACCCTGGCTTCTTCGAAATGTGGCTCCAGACAGTTTACTTGCCCAATCATCACACCATGGACCTCAAGCTAACAGTTCCCCCCAAGGTAATCTCATCCCTCCACTGGTGGAGGGACCCAGGTCAGATCTGCATAGAGATTCCCTTCCTACCCTCCTCCCCGAACAAGACTATTATCACCAACACCTCCCTCCTACGATGGGGAGCGCACATGGCCAAACACATGCCAGAGGGAACATGGACTCCTTGGGAGTCCAGAATACAATTAACATTTTGGAGCTCCAAGCAGTAAGGAAGGCATGCCTAGCTTTTCTCCCACTCATCTGTTCCCATCATATTCTCATCATGTCAGACAATACCATGACTGGTGTGCTACATCAACAGGCGTGACGAGACTGTGCTCAAAAGTTTTGGAACTGGTGCATCCCCTACCAGATTACCGTATTTGGCGCTTATCTTCCAGAGACACACAATGTTATTGCAGATTCGGTCAGCAGATAGTTCGTGATAGACAACAAGTGGGAACTCCATGACACCATGCTACAGGACACCTTCAGCAAATGGGGAACTCTGACCAGAGATGTCTTTGCCTCCCCATTCAACAGAAAATGCAGCACCTGGGACACCACTCTCAGGGCGACTCTCTTATCCTCCCCTGGTCTGACCAACTCTATTACACCTTTCCTCCTCTCCTGCTCCTACCATGAGTGCATCACAAGATCAGATGAGACAAAACAACAGTCATCCTGATCACCCCCTATTAGCCCAGACAGTTTTGGTTTTCCAACCTCCTTTGTATGTCTCTGTCCCCCAATCCCTATTCCTACTCTCCTCGATCTCCTCACACAACACAACAGCAACATCATCCATCCCAATCCACAGGTGCTTCACCTCAGAACCTTGTATTTGGATGGGCATAGTCATCAGACATGCAGAACATCCTCTCCAGCAGCAGAAAGGACTCCATTAGGCACTATTTCCGAGCCAAGTGGAAATGCTTGGGCAAAACACAATGGACTTTCCCTAGAAGCAGTGGGGATTCCCCTGCTCCTGGATTATCTCCTGTCTTTAAAGGCATCGGATCTTGCCTCAGCTCTCTCAAGGCCCACCTACTGGCAATTAGTGCCTTTCGCCCCCTGATGGAAGGATACTCCATCTTTACCTATTCGTTGGCTGCTAGGTTTTGGAAGAGCCTCATCAGAACCTTCCCACCTGTACAACCCATTGCTCCCCAATGGGATCTCAACCTGATTCTATCTGTACTAATCAAACCTTCCTTCAAACCGCTGGTATCATATGCTATGTCACTCCTTTCCATGAAGGTTGCTTTCCTTGTTTCTCTCACATTGGCGAGAAGGGTTGGTGAACTCAGGGCCATGACGTCAGACCTTCCTTCCATGACTTTCTATAAAGATAAAGTATTCATGAGCCTGCGTCCCAAATTTTTGCCAAAGGTCATCTCCCAGTTTCACGTTAATCAATCTGTTCACTTACCTGCTTTCTTCCCGAAGCCACATGCCTCGGAAGAGGAGCAACGACTCCATTCTCTCTATAGGTTTCAGAGTATCAGTCGTGTTAGTCTGTATTCGCAAAAAGAAAAGGAGTACTTGTGGCACCTTAGAGACTAACCAATTTATTTGAGTATAAGCTTTCGTGAGCTACAGCTCACTTCATCGGATGCATACTGTGAAGTGAGCTGTAGCTCACGAAAGCTTATGTTCAAATAAATTGGTTAGTCTCTAAGGTGCAACATTCTCTCTATGGCCATCGGGCCTTGGCCTTCTGCCTGCAGAGGACAAATTGATCAGGAGATTCCCCCAGACTGTTTGTCGCAATAGCTGAACGGTTTAAAGGACAGGCAGTCGCCACACAACAT
Source organism: Lepidochelys olivacea (assembly GCF_965140295.1). Classification (NCBI taxonomy): domain Eukaryota; kingdom Metazoa; phylum Chordata; order Testudines; family Cheloniidae; genus Lepidochelys; species Lepidochelys olivacea. The sequence goes on along the minus strand of NC_140412.1, from coordinate 108,771,562 downwards.
ATCTCTTAAGTTGATTTCTGGGTGCATTATCCAGCCTCCGTAGGCCACAGGGGTGCTATACATTCAACGAGAGCCCAGCCTTTGACCATGGCCTCACTCTGTGACATACCACTTCAGGATATTTGTAGAGTGGCCATGTGGAGTTAAGTACACACCTTTGCTACACATTGCACTTTAATGCATGACTCGGCAATGGATGCCTCTTTGGGCATGGCTCTCCACCGCTAATCTCTCCCATCTGCATCCTCGCACTCTCCTCCAACTTAGGTAAAGCTTGTTAGTCACCCTCAGTGGAATATAATAGGGACCATCACTCGAAGAAGAAGAAAAAGAGGAAGTTACTTACCTCTAACTGAAGGTTCTTTGAGATGTGTGATCTCCATTGGTATTCTACTTCTCATCCTCCTTCCCCCTCTGCTGCAGATCTATTGGATTTGCAGTGGAGAAGGAACTGGAGGGGTGATCAGTCTGCCCACCCTTTATCACCATGGACAAAACCATGATGCGTGGATCAAAGGACACTACTTTCAAATTCTCTTGTCTCCAGGCACATGGAGTACATGCATAAACCCCTCAGTGGAATACAGATGGAGCCACATATCTTTAAGAACCTCCTGTTATGCGTAAGTAACCTCCTCTTACACACACACATGCTGTAGCACAGGATATCTGTCTAATCTATCTCACCTAATCATGTCTCTAATAATACCCCAAATGGTTGACCAGTTAGCTAGGCATATAACTAAGCCATTTTAACTCACATGATCCTTTCTCATTAGTTCATTTAGTTATCTGTGGGTCTGATACGGAACCTCTTGAAATCAATGAGAAAACTTCCCTTGATGTCAGTGGACTCTGGATCAGTTCCTATGGCTGGGATCCTGCAAACACTTAATGCCTCATGTAATAGTGATGACAATAATTATAATAAAATGATGTGTATTGCTATGCCGGAAGGTGTAAATGGCTATTATCAACACAGACCTAGTAGAATTCCATGGATGTACTAAGCACCCTTTATTTGGACTAAATGGAGGGACCAGTTAAGACCCTTTTTGTGTTGTAATAGTTGAAACAATAGAAGCGACCACCCAAAGCAGGGCCCATCATGGCAACGCATGAATAGAAGCTAAGCCGTGTGGCCATGTGGGTTTCCCCTGGGACTGATTGCGCACACAGGGGCTGGGGCATTGATTGGTGGTAATGATATGTGTCTGTGCATCAGTGAGAAGCAGAAAGCCAGCAGACAGTGAGAGAAGTTGTACTGAGTATGGCCCTAAGAGGAAGCCAAGTAAACTGCCTCCTGTTGTTTGGTTCTACTGTGTTCAGGGAAACAGGATTTGTGTACTACTTTATACATAAACAGGGTTGCACCAAAGAAACACCTAACTCCATCATCAGTTTCTCCTCCTAACAGAAACAACCCAGCAAGGCCCCAATACTGGCTCACCACTGAGCCTGAAAGGAGCCACACTATCATACTATGATACTACATACTATCGTACTACTTTTTAAAATGTGTGGTTCAGAAACCTGTAATTTTGATTTGTCTACTCTTTCGTATAACTTTGATTGCATGAGAAAATGCCTAAATACTAAAAGAATAACTTAATCTAAGAAAACATTTTCACAAGCATCTTACTGAGAAAGTAACCTCCATATAGTTTCCTTACAAACTGACCCAAAGTACCAAGATTGTTTCTATGATCTATCTTTTTATTTGGGGGGGGGGGGATGTTACATCTGGCATAATTAAAAATATTAACACCAGACTTCATTTTTGAAAGAAGCTTGTGAAAAATAGGAACATAGAGTTGCAGCATTATATATAGCTAACAAGTGAGGCTTGCATCTTTCAATAATCCATGCAGTGCTACAGTTCTAGCATTCCCTGATTCCCCAAGGTTCTGTGTCTTCTCCCTCATTGTTAATTACAGACAATGTTAGGAGTTTCACAGCTTACTAGTCTTAAAGAGTCCTCTGTTTTACATATGAATGCTAGGAGCTGTCTTGTAAAAGAAATGATAGTCATAGTTTGAGTACCCCAAATCAGATGCTTAGGGCTTATCTACACTGACACTGACTACAACTTTCTTGCTCGCGGGGGGGGGTCAAAAAACACCCCCCTGAGTGCAGCAAGTTGCAGAGCTGTAAAGTGCCAGTGTAGACAGTGCCCTAGCGCTGGGAGCTACGTCCCTCATTGAGGTGGTTTTTTTAGAGCACTGGGAGAGCTCTCTCTCAGGGCTGCGCAGCGACCACACAAGGCATGTTAAAGCGCAGCCGCGGCAGCACTTTAGCATTACCAGTGTAGACTAGCCCTGACATTTTTTTAAATGTTAGAAAAGCCCCCTTTCAGAATCGCTGTAAAACAGTAGGCAATGATCCTGTCACATTTAATATTTTTTTCTGACGAGAGAATTGATTTTTCAATGTTAATTGTTTGTTTGTCTGTGAGTATGCATATACAGCACCACTTCCATGTGGATATGCAGATTGCATTTCTAGGCAGAATTTTAAAAAGGCAGTTTCTTTTGAGAGACTTTCTCTTGCTTCAGATTTCTCAGATAATGATTTGGATTGATGACTTTTGAAAACAAAAATCACTGTCCCTGGCTTCCATTAATTCCGAGAACAAGCACTGTACTATATCAGAAGGCTACCACAATTTGTCAGGCCGTAGCTCAAGTTTCCTAATGCAGGAAAGCAGGTGCTTTGAAGTGTTCTGGAAAATGAGACACGTGGGTTATTGTCGACTGGCTTGCACAGAGCTGTGTACTGATGCCTGAAAAGACATTTCAGATTTGATTTAATTTATCATATGTCAAATATGACCAAATATTTGTGGAAAACATGCTTATTGTAACCTCAGAAACAAGGCACTGGATTGATTCATTTTATTTGTTTGTTTTTCATGCTCCGCCCTGAAGCAGGTTACATAAGTCTGTTTGTGCACTTGTGGTATGTGGTGAGGCTTGAAAGAAGACTGAAAGAGAAACACTTGAATGGTCTTGTGCTAATGGCACACTTGAACACTGCTTGATGGAAAAGAAAATCTTAAGGTCTGAAAAGCTGCTACTTTTTCTTCACTTAACTATCAGCTGTATCCAAGTTCATTCTCTCTTACCATCTGAAACCAAAAACAGCAGGCAAATATTTGGGGTTTTAGAAAGAGCTGTTCAGTTTCTAGGAACATACAGAGTTTGGAGGCAGTAAAAAAGGTAACAGAATATTACAATGGAGAGACTTGCTTGTTTATTGAAAGGCTTGCTTAGAAAGAAGAGGACACGTAATGTCCTTAATTCAGTAATTGAAATTTCAATAAATGAACACTTACATAATCCACTCACAGATATGTCTTGCATCCTAAGTTAATGCGGAAAAAATTTGGTTTGCTGTTGCTTTTGTTTTGCAACACTGATGAATACAAATATATTAAAATATGCAGTATATTGCTGTTTAAAGTTTTGGTTTAAGACTTTGCTGTAACAATTGTTAGCACTTAATCAGAAAACATGAAAAAAAAAAAAGACTTCACTACCTCCTGATAACTGAGTTGTTTGGGATTACTGCCTCAGTTTTCAGAGTGAAAAGTGGTTGCATTTTGTTCAAGTATGACAGATTTTCATTACAGAAAAAATGAAACCTTACTAAAAACTGTCTTGTCACCAGACATGCATTAAAAACAGGCAAGACGGTAACCAAAGGTAATAAAGTAACAGAGAAATATTGACTTTGAAGGTGTCTAGTGAGCCACACAGTTAATTATGTCTTATTTAAATATCTTAATGATTTTGAAGAGATAATTCACAGATTTTACTAAATTGGGACTTACCCCAAACCAACCCCTACAGCATGAGAAATAATATAGCGAAATCTAAAAACGATAATAATAATGGGCAAAATATTCATTAAAGAGTTCAATACAGAAAAATATGTGGAAAAATAACCCAGAACACACATTCTTATGGGGTGGGAAAACCTGAAATGTAGTAAGGCTAAAAGAGATCTTTGTGGTGATAGTGGAAAGCAAATTATTAGACATGAATTTGCAGTGTGATACTGTAGCAAAATTATCCTATGCAACTTTTGCTTGCATATTCCCAAGTATAATTTTATATAGCACAGAAGTAATAGTGTTCCTCAGCAAGGTCTTGGTGCAGTTGCTTCCAAAATATTGTCTTCAAATTTGGACAGCCTGTTACCAGAAAGATGTTGACAAATGGGACATCCATCTTCTTGCCTTTCAGTTGTTACCATCAGAAACATTTGATCCCATTTGAGTTTTGTGACCATTATTGCTCTGATGTGCCTTGACGTGGCAGTACCATGGCTGTTGGCCACGGCACCACCTAAGGGAGGAAAGGAAGCACAGTATAGGGAATCAACACAAAATAACTTGCTCTCTCAAGAGAACAGCGCAAATGTAACTTCTATGCCACGTGTCATTGACTAGCAGAAAGACAAGGGGATAATAGTGGTTGTAATGGCCCTGATCTTGCAACATTAAAGTCAATAGGAACTTTGCCATTGACTTCAGTGAGTGTGTGATCAAGCACTAAGGTTTTTTTATACTGGCTTTTTATGTAGATCACCCACCCTAAAAGCCAGCTGTGGGATGTGATAGGCTAATGTTTTATCCATCCCACCCATTTCACTGGAGACTGCAAGCTGACTTTGTTCACAAAATCACTATAAATCTCCCAGTGTTCTTGTGGCAGGTTAAATAACATGTCAAGTTCACTGACATTAGCCGGGTTTTGTATTCCTTTATTGCCAAATCATTTTGCATAGTCATTTTACATCTTACACCGAAGCCACATACTCCATTAACTTTCTAGTTGTCCTGTTTACTCCTTGTTTTTAACATTTTATCATTTTCTTACGTGCGCGTCAAAAAACAGGTGTTTTTCCTCTGACTTTGTGTCTCAGTAATAGGAGTGCTAGAATGGTGATCTCCTCACCTCTCTCAAAGCTCTTCAGCAAACCAGGCCTTTTTCAATAAACCCTGGCTGATATCAAGTAGCAGCACAGAAGATGTCTTGCGGGGCCCTGTGGTGTTTGCAAAATAAGACAAATTTTTGTGCCACGTAGGTTAGCTCAAGCTCCAGAAGCATATTATAAACCCTGTGGAGAACCAGATGTCATAGTTTAACAAATGATTAAACCTTGTGGGGCTTGTTTAAACATTTAAAGTCTTTCCATATGAAATCAAAAACCTTTATACTGTATTGACAATTTTCTTCAGTGTGCTGCTGTTGCTATAGGACTTCATCCAAAAAAAAAGGGTCAAACATATTTTAGTTGAAGGCCCTGATCAGATTTTCCCAAGTTTCAAAAAAATCAAAATTGGGTTTAATTACATCTTCCACTTTTATAGTTTGCATTTTTATCATTTTCATTTTTGTCTTAACTTCCACTATGTGATATATTCCATTACGGACATGAGGAGAGGGTAGAAGAAAGTGTTCATTATCATATAGTAAAACAACAACAAGCCATAATGATTATGAGAAACTATTGGTTTAGTCTTTTTCAGTTAGTCTGTGAAAGGAATGCAGATAAAACTGTTCTACACAGTAAATAAAGTTGTATTACACCCTTTTCTACGCTTCCCTTAGTCCACTATCTTAATATGAGCTCAAATGCTAGACTTTAAATGCTAGACTTTAAAACAATCAGAGGATGTAGAGTCTGAATAGTCCAGCCAGGAAGAGACCTCATCTAGTCCATCTCCCTGTGCTGAAGCAGGATTATGCACACCTAGATTGTCCCTGACAGGTGTTTATCTAACCTCTTCTTAAAAGCTCTAGTGATGAGGATTCCACAGCCTTCCGTGGTAACTTGTTCCATTGTTTATCTGTCCTTGTAGTTAGAAAGTTTTCCCTACTGTCCAGTCTAAATCTCCCTTACTGCAAACTAAACTGATTATTTTTGTCCTATCCTTGGTGAACATGGAGAGCAATTGACCACCCTCCTCTTTGTAACAACCTTTTACGTATTTGAAGACTGCTATCATAGAATCATAGAATATCAGGGTTGGAAGGGACCCCAGAAGGTCATCTAGTCCAACCCCCTGCTCGAAGCAGGACCAATTCCCAGTTAAATCATCCCAGCCAGGGCTTTGTCAAGCCTGACCTTAAAAACCTCTAAGGAAGGAGATTCTACCACCTCCCTAGGTAACGCATTCCAGTGTTTCACCACCCTCTCAGTGAAAAAGTTTTTCCTAATATCCAATCTAAACCTCCCCCACTGCAACTTGAGACCATTACTCCTCGTTCTGTCATCTGCTACCATTGAGAACAGTCTAGAGCCATCCTCTTTGGAACCCCCTTTCAGGTAGTTGAAAGCAGCTATCAAATCCCCCCTCATTCTTCTCTTCTGCAGGCTAAACAATCCCAGCTCCCTCAGCCTCTCCTCATAAGTCATGTGTTCTAGACCCCTAATCATTTTTGTTGCCCTTCGCTGGACCCTCTCCAATTTATCCACATCCTTCTTGTAGTGTGGGGCCCAAAACTGGACACAGTACTCCAGATGAGGCCTCACCAATGTCGAATGCTATGTCCTCCCTCAGCCTTCTTTTCTCTAGACTAAACATGTTCAGTTCTTTCAACCTTTCTTTCTGGGTCATGTATTCTAAACCTCTTATCATTTTTGTTGCTCTCCTTTGGACTATTTCAAATTTGTTCACATCTGTCTTAAAGTGTGGTGCTCAGAATTGGACACAGTACTCTAGCTGAGACTTCACTAGTTAACAGACACTCCCTGTTAATACATCCTAGAATGACATTTGTCTTTTTCTCAACAGCATCACACCATTAACTCGTTCAATTTGTGATCCACTATAATCCCCAGTTCCTTTTCTACAGTACTGATGCCTAGCCAATTATTCCCTATTTTGTATTTGTGCATTTGATTTTACCTAATTGTTGTACTTTAAACTTATCTTTATTAAATTTCATCTTATTGATTTCAGACCAATTCTCCAATTTATCAGGATCATTGAATTCTCCAAAGTGCTAGCAACCCCTTCCAGTTTGGTGTCTTCTACACATTGTATAGACATTCTCTACACTCCATCATCCAAGTCATAAATAAAATAGTTGAACACATGATTAAATTCTTTGCTGAACTGGGGCCTCAGATTGTGACTAGGATGAACAGATTTTATTGACACTTGCTAAGAGATACAAAACCGATATGTGTTTTAATTTAAACATAAGCTGATGAAACCCAGTTTTTCAGATGCATATGCCATCCATTATTTTTTAATTTAATTTCAACCACCACTGAAATGCATCCTCTGGAATGGAAGGTAACAGCTGAACAAGAGCACACAGCAGCTATTCAGGAGAGGAATTTAGGAATACTATATCGATTTAAAACTGCACGGGGATTTCAGATATATAGAGTGCAATTACCCAGCTTGACCAGGGCTAATGCCCCTATGCCTCTGAAAAATAACATGGGATCTTTAACGATCGTGACTGGTCAGCGTGTCATTCAAAACATGAAAACTCCACACAGTCCCTTCATGTGCCTCAGCATGACTAATCCAGTGTTGCTTGAGAAGGAAGCATGTTACTCATTGAAACCACTTCCTGCAGCAGGCTTGTTATTCCTGGGAAGTCTTCTGTTCAAGCAATGACCAAGCCTGGCCGTGCTTTGTTTTTTAATCTGATAAAATAGATGAGGTGGTTGAGGTAATATCTTTTGTTGAACCAAATTCTGGTAGTGAAAGAGACAAGCTTTCGAGCTAACACAGAGCTCTTCTTTAGGTCCAAGTTCAAAAGCATAACTGTTTCACCAACAGAAGTTGGTCCAATAAAAGATATTATATCACCCGCCTTGTCTCTCTAATATCCTGGGGCCAGCACAGCTACAACAACACTGCAAACAATAAATCTGATAACAGTTCCAAAGTACTTCAGTTCTGTTTTGAATGAAACATTAGCAATTCCAGAGTCTATTAAAGGACAGGTATAATGTGCTACAGAAACTAAATTAGTAATCTGTCTTTCCATCTTGCTTTCATTAGAAGTCAGAACTATATTTGTCACCATTTTAATACTGTATATTCAAATATCTTATGTATGTCTTACCCTAGCCTGGGTTTAAACCTGTGTCTTAGAGACCAAAATTATCTGCTCTGCTTGTTAATTTATTAATTTCTATTTTAAATCTTACATCAGTCATAAGGGCAGCAAATTTCTGTTTTGCTACCAGAGGAAGTTGAGGAATAGGATTGGGGGAGGCAACACAGGAAGCCCAGCTCTGGTCAGGGCCAGAGAATTTATTGCTACATGATTTCTCTGATTCTGTTTTTCTCCAGCCCACCCCACGGCTAACTGTCTATGAAGTATAGCCTTTAGGACAAGCTTTTCTCTTTCTTCAGGACCTGTCCTTCCCAGTTACTTCTGCTGGGCCTGGGGAGAAGATTTCACCTATTAGAGGAGGATTATAGTTATTTCATGAACTGTCAGGGCATGACGGGACTAATGTATTACAATTATTTTCTTTGTTGTTGTTGTTTTTGTAAGGATTTTTAGACCATTTATAGAAATACTGCATTGCTCCACCATGTGCTCAGAGAGATAGACACATTTAGATTAGTTGAAGGTGCTTGGTCTTCAACCTCTGATCTTGTGTCTCACTACACACTGCAGGTGTAATATCATGTTGTAGTACATTCTGGGGTATCCTATTGCTTAATTGTGTGCTTGTGGTATTGATAGCCAGACATTCATTCTCAAATCTGGGAACTCCCTTAGGTACCAGCTGTGGAGAGTATCACCCTGTAGCTAAAAGTATATACAACCTTAAAGTAAAATATGAATATCATACTGTTACCAGCAATTTGAGGAGCTTGATTTTTATCATCTGAAAGTGAATTTAGAATAATCTCTGTTAATGTGGGGAACAAGTTTGTGTGTATTTGCTTTCCAATGCAGATCTGAAAAGCATTTGCTCTTGCTTTTTAAATGTAGTGCTTGTTTACGTATGTTTATTTTTTGTTTACATATCTCTTCTCTAGTTTTGGATTGCAGCTAATCCTGCACGATTACTATAGTGTATGCATAAGACATGTGAGGTATGTGGTTGTTTGTATAAAGTGTCTGTGTAGGTGATGCGCACTACACATAATGTAGAGCATATATTATGTATTCCAATTGTTGGCCTCGCCTGCACTCTGCCCGCTAATCTGTCCTCTCCTGGACTTATTCTAACATTTCAAATGTCTGAACAGTTTACAGTTTTAAAATATTAGTCTGCCAAAAATGTATTCTTCTTCAATCTAAATGTAGATTGTGTCTCCCAAAATTACACTGTAGTGAGGTGCACAATGGGAGTTCTGGACTTGTGGCAGGTTTAAATCCAATATTTTCTGTGACCCATCAGGACTAGAAATGGAAGCACTGTATCATTTTAAAGAAGAGAAAGGGAGGTTACCAGCTTCTCAGTGGCAGACATGCATTTTCTAATATCTCGTGAAGGCCCTGAGATATTGATCTTTAAAGATGTCATTTTAATGTAGAGAAGTGCTATTTCAGGTCACCTTTTCAAATATTTTAAATGTATTAGTTTTAATTTTTCTCCCCCTCTTACTCCGGTTTTACAGGGGAAGAAAGCTAGGAAAATAGATTAGTACGATGTTTTTAAAACTCTTGGAAGCATTTTTCTAAAACAGTTTTTCTATAAAATATGATATATGCAAAATGCAAAATAGTTGTGGTGTGATGTGAAATTTTAGTCAGCATGCATGAATAACTCAGCCATGCTAAACTCCTGCTGACAAAACCTTAAAACCTTTATTTCATACCATCATGCATTTTTGCGAAAGTGTGTGTGTATGTATGTGTCAAGGGCTGTTGTACATTTTCACACAAACTGCATCATTTAAGAAGCTCACGTATGTTAAATTATTCTATTTAAGTGCCTTTTATTTTTACAGGATTACTTTTTATTATAAAGCTTGCTTACTACAAAAACTCATCAGATATAAGCCATCATTATTGTATGTAGCAGACCCCAAACTTGTTTTCCTTGGAATGCTTACAGAAAGTGGTTATTATAAAATCAAAGATTTGGGGTTATTCATAAAACCTGTTAAGGTGAATTCAGGTGTCAGAGAGACAGTGGCAGCTGCTTTGTAAATGTACTGCAGTATTCCATATTAAATCAAATGGGAAATGGACAGTTTGACAGATACTGTCATCAGAGAAAACGTTATTAAAATCATTAAAGAGCCCAGTTTAATTTTTTTTTATTGAACATACATAAGGTTTGCCCTGCACAGTCTTCCCCAATCAGAGCCCACGGCAATGAATATTATTTCTCCAGCTTTTTGTCTAACAAAGCATGAACCATGTCTTCCAGTTCCTTGGGGACAGTACAGCTATGTTTATGGCTTCCTTTACATATTATGGGCTAGGATCTGTGAACAGAATTTCCATTTGTGAGCACATCATTGTAGATAGCACTCAGCGGTCTTTTCATTTTGATTGATGGTTCTGGTTTTGCACCATCTGGCTTCTGATAGGCTGCATTAATCATATCCTGAACTAAGAAAGGGTGGGCATAATTGTTTAGTGTGTATGTATTGTAACAACCGTTATTCACACGTCCTGCAATAGAGAACAGTGATCCATATGTGATTTTTTCTGTATACATGTGTGTGTATTTCAGTATTTATTATTCTTAAATCCCATTGTTTTAATTTTCTTTTGCTTTCTAATAGATTTTTATAGTAGTTGCCTTTCTGCAGCCCAACATCGCCACAATTTTAGACATCTGGGCTGCTCTCCTCTCTCTGTAGCTCACAGAGGTGGATCAGTGTTTTGGCACTACATGGTCTGGGCACACCCTGCTTGCTGCTAGATTCTCTGCAGCAGGAGACAGTGGTGGTGCATTGGTGCAAGCAAGCAAGCTGAGTAAATTTTCCCCCTCAAAATCCTCCCCTCCGGCTGCAATACCCCTGCACTCCTCTTTGGAGGAAGTGCTTAGGGATGAATGGAAGAAGCCTGATAAGGACAAGCATATTAACAAGAGTGACCTTTAGCTCTATAACTTTCAGAACCAAAGGGCTCTATTACTGAGACACTGAAGGTTGATGCTGTTGTGGCATCCTTCACCAGAGATATGGTTATCCTCTGAGAAAGGGTGGTCTACCTTAAGGAACCCACAGATAGAAAGACGAAAGCCACTCTCAAAAAGGGCTTTTACAGCCTCCTTTGCCACCCTTCAAGCATACTTGACAGCTACCTGCTTTCCAGAAGCGACTCTTTCCTGTCTGGAAGATCTCAACGCCCTTAACGACAGAGATCACCCTGACTTTGGCTCCCCCTTTTTGAAGAAAGTCTCCCTAGCAATAGCATTTGTAGTTGACGCCTCAATGGAAGCACTGAGCCCGAGCCATGGCTTCCAGCTCTATAGCCAGGTGTCACCTACGACTCCAACCCTGGAAGGTGGATACTCAATCTAAGAAGGTCCGATGTGTGCCCAAATTTACAGACTCCCTCCTTTTTGGAGAAAAGCTGGATAAGGTGGTACCTGACAATGCAGCAAATCTCCTTTCCCCAATAAAGGCCCTCAAGGGAATATAGACTGGCCTTCAGAGAGAGGTGCGCCTTTCACTTCTTGTTCTCCCAGCAGTACCAGCAAAGGGATAAGAGATTTCTGAAGGGAAAAGAGTATAATTGAGATCCAGGGAGAGGGCCCCGAGGGACCTCAGCTCCTCTTACCCCTAACCCACTTTATGACAAAGATTGCATAGGTCTCCACCCAGATCTGAAACTAGGGGGAAGGGCTTCTTATTTCCTAGAGGAATGGTTTTCACCTCAGACAAGTGGGTCTGGGAAATAGTGAGCCAGGGATACTCTTGAGCTGCATGCTCTACTCCATCTATTCTTCATCCTGTCACCCAGCTCCAATGACCCCATAAAAGACAATCTGATCCAGAATGAAATAATTCATCTTCTGGATATAGGAGTGATGGAAAACTTTCCCTCAGAAGAAAGGTTATCTGAGTTCTACTCCATCTTCTTCATTGTATAGAAGGGCACAGAGAGTATCAAGTCAATCTTAACCTCAAAAGGCTCAACAAGTGGATAAAGAAAATGAAGTTTTGGATGGAGACCCTATCCTCTGTGGTGTCATCCCCCCCTATCCTGGGGAGACACCTTGACTTCAGTCGATCTAAGGGATGCACATCTGTATATCCCCATCTGGTCCAGCAACTGATGCTAAGAACTCAATGCAATTCCCAGAAATCCTGGAATTCCAACCATTCTGGACTGTCTCTAAGAAGACGTAGACAGAGGCCTTCAGCCCAGTATAACTGTGCGTCAGGTGTCTGTTCTTAGTAGCATGTGATTTGCAGGATCCTCTGGCTCCCAGGCAGACAATCCACAGGTAGTAGTGGATTCCTTTGAGCAGTTCAATTAGCCAGATCAAAATGGGACCTTCTACTAGTTTTGAGGACCTTGACAAGCCATCCCGTCGGGCCTCTGACTTCAGTGTCAGCCTTTCATTTATCCACTGAGATTTGTTTCTGAGTGGTAGTCACATCTACCAGGCCAATGTTGAAGCTTGCAACCTTATCTCTACCACAGTCTTAATGCATGTTCAAGAAGAGCAAGGTGGTGCTCAGGACACCAAAATCCTTTCTTCCAAAGGTAAATTCTTCCTTCCATTCTTCCCAAGAGAGGTTGTGCTTCCTTCATTCTGTCCAAAACCACAACATCCATCTGAAAAGGTGTGGCACACTTTAGATGTCAGAAAAACATTGAAAATCTATATCAAGCATATAGAATTCATGAGAATATCAGGCTCCTTAATTTGTGTGCTTCTACCCAAAATGCCAGGGACTTAAAACTTCCTAGTTCTCTATTGCTAGGCGATGTATCGTGGAAGCCTACAAATCATCAGAGCTTCCTGTCTTAGAAAGGATCAAGGTGCACTCCATGAGATCTTTATCAGCCTCATTGGAGGAATAAGCAAGTACATCCACTTTGGAAATTTGCAAAGTGGCCACTTGGTCTACAGCAAACACCTTAATTAAGCACTGCAAATTGGGCCTTCTATCTTCTGCAGAGGCTTCCTTTGGCAGGAAGATGCTGGAGGTGGTGGCACAGAAATAATATACACACTTGACAAAAAGGGGGTACTATTTTCCTACCGAACTTCTGTTTCATAACCCTCCCAACATCTGTTCACTGTTCGATACTTTCCAAACATCCAGAATTGTAGGAGACGCTTCGCTGCAGAATGGAAAATTTCTTATCAATAATTTCCTTTCTGCTGTCAGCGTCTCCCACAATTCTACCCACCCTGGATGGCTCATGAGCCAAGGATCAGATATTAAGTGGAATTATTGCCATTTGACTGTCTTCCTTGGTCTAATGTTCATAATTATTTTGTTATCTCTGGAATATTTGTTAATAATAATGTTATGTAAATGTTACAGCCTGGGAGTAACTCATCTGGCAGCAAGAAGGAGCAGAGTGGGCATGGCAGACCATGTGGCTCCAAAACACTAATCCGTCTCTGTGAGCTGCAGAGAGAGGAAAGCAGCCCAGATGTCCAGAATTGTGGGAGACACTGCTAGCAGAAAGGAAATTACGGGTAAGAAATTTTCCATTTGTAGTCACAAATGTCTATTAGGAACTCTGGACTAAACTAAACTTTAAAATAAAATCTCAGGACATTTTATATGCCTTAGAATCTCTATTTCTGCTGCTTTAGTAACTTGCTGAAGGCACTGTAAAGCAAAGTACTTGCCTCTGCTCTTGGTAAATCTGTTCACTTCGTTGCCAAATATTATGGTTTAAGAGACAATAGTTTCTGAAATAGTGTTCACTCGGTGGATGTTACAATATTTTCAATTTGTGTTGCATTCTAGAATGTGTTTGAAATTATTACATGTAAACTCACATTTTGGGAAGCATGGAAGTCTGATTTATATACAGGGATGTACAAAAGTGAGCAATACATCGTGTTCAGGATTTCTGGTTTGTGTCTGACAATAGCACAGTTCACATATTATAATTATTAGACAAGCAAAAAACCCTCTGCTTTTGTTAAAGCTAATAATAACTGATGTAATGCTCAAAATTAACTTTACAAATATGTGGTTTTGACATTACAATCTATAAATAGCTACAGGGCTAAAAGACATGTGTCTTCAGGATAGAGGTATGAAGCAGGTAGCCATAAAGCCATTGTTGGAAGTTTGTGCCCCATCACATATGAAGTTACACAGTGCAAATAATTTATGTTCAGGATTTGTAATATACTAATAAGCTGTCTCCTGCATCCCTTCCAACTTGGTCTCCTCTCTGGTCTTTGCAAAAAGAAAAGGAGTACTTGTGGCACCTTAGAGACTAACAAATTTATTAGTCTCTAAGGTGCCACAAGTACTCCTTTTCTTTTTGCGGATACAGACTAACACGGCTGCTACTCTGAAACCTGTCATTATCTCTGGTCTTTGGCTTCTTTACAGTGCTTGCCTGCTGCAGCCCTTTTCAATACACCTTAATGAGAGACGACATCCCTTTCCATGCCCTGGCTACTGGAGACCATGAGTTGGGGGTTAGACTTCAGAAACTCCTTACTCCAGAATAATTCCTTAGAGGCTGAGGGAGTCTCCCCTCTCTGAGGCCACCTGCATGTAGTTTTGCATTCATGTCTTTTTAAAACAAAATTTATATAAATAGAGAAAGGACAAAAGAAAATATCTGCATGATATACCTCATCTGAATACTTTTCCAAGCCTAGTGAGATAGGCTTTCCTTTGTTTGGTTACAGAGAATAGATTATCTGAATAGATATCAGTTACCTGTGATCTGTATCCCTGATCATCCCAGATACAACCTCCCCTTGCTCGTCCAAAAAAGTCTGTCTCTGTCCGCCACCTGGCACGTTTATCATGTCCCAAGTGTTAGAGACCATTTTATCATATCAGGATGAGGTTACATCAACATTTCCAAAAAGGAGTGGTACTCCTGACCCAACAATCTTGAGAGAAAATTTTTGTCCCTCATAAAAGACCTACCATCTCCCTGTTGTTGTTGTTTTGTATTCCTGTAGCACCCAAGAGCGCTAGACATGGACCAGGGAAATAAGCAGAAAGCTTTTCTGAGTCCCCTGTAAACTAAAATGAAGGTAGCATACCCATACTATTTGTAAATGACTACTGTACGTTTAGACATTCACTGTAGCTTTTAAATGTTGCCACTCCAAGATGTGGATAGCAGCAGTGATCAGAGCAGTCTTCATTTGCAATCATTTCTCTGTAGTTTTCTTTGTTGTTTTTCTAGGGAAGTATATATAGGCATTTTTTTTGCCCCGGTTTCTTATACATTTCCTCAAACTACACTCCCTTATGTAGAATTGTAGATATTTTGAGGATCTTTGCATTGTCCTTCTACTCTGCCTTCTTTTGAAAAGACAAAATGTTGAAGTATGTAAGAATCCTCTTTGGAACATAGCAGACAAGTAGACTGGAAACAAACAAGTAGATACAAAGGAGGGGCAAAATGCACGTGTCCCCGCCAACCAAAACAAAACCGCCTGTTCTAATTTTAGTTCTACCAGCCTTGACAGTGTCTCTTTAGAGTAAATATTTATGAGGTTTATTTTGAGACATTTGGCATGGGTTCCTTATAATTAAATACTGTAGTTGGGGACAAAATTAATGCTGTACTAGGAAGTTGTCTGGCATTAAATTGCAAGAACCAGTTCCTGAGGGAGCAAAACGCAACTCAGATGCTTTAATCATTAACACAACAACAAAACAACAACAAAAACCAAACCCACACGGCAACACCACTTCTAGCACTGCATTGATGTTAAAAGACTTCCCCCAATCTTGCATTTGTCTGTTTTAATTGTTTACCTCAAGCACTTTCTAATGATATCTTCATTTAACATATTGAAGGTCTCCTTACTTTCTTATTTTGAAGACATGCTTTGTTCAGTGTCATAATACTGTTTGTGGGTGAGGGGAGCATGATTCATTGACAGTCTATGTTAAATTAAGTGTATGAGTTGAACTTTAGAATGCCTGTGGAGCAAAACTCACTTAATTCAGTGCAAATAGCTGCTCCCACCCCTGTATGCAGATGTATGCAATAGCCATGGTAGGTGCCAAAAAACAACTTCTTGGCCACAACACTATCCACTCAGAAAGTCATGCCCAGTTTGAGTGTTCTGGTTAGTGAACCAGCTCTGACTGATCCTGAATGCTTTCATCCTTCCATCTTCTTCTCAGGCCCTGGCTGTGCTGCAGGGATGCTGTGGGTTGGACACTTGCTCTGGTGGTGGCCACACGCTCTCAGGCTCTAAGTGGTAGGACCCTTCTTCCCAGCATTGTCCCCGCCCTGTCAGGGTTATGATCCAAGCCTGGCCTGCAGAGCCTCTTGGCTGAGGCGTCTCCCTGTGCTGGGCCTGCTGCCCAGGGTCCCCCTCACTCTTCCCAGCTGTTCACCACACCCAGCTCCGGACTGCTCCAGCCCCAGCTCCACCACTTGGTCTCAGCACGGCTGCTGCTGCTCTGCCTCCAGCTCCCTGGGCTGCTTCTTTGGCACCTCTGCCTGCTACAGCTCTGCTCTCAGGACAGGTCTGCTCTGCAGGCCGCTTCTGTGACTCTGCTCCCAGCACTGACCTACTTCCTGGGCTGCTTTTCTGGCCCCTCTGCCTCTGGTTGCTGCAGCTCTCCTCCCAGGGTAAGTCTGCTCTCTCTGGGCTGTGCCTCTGGCTTTGGAGCTGCAGCTCTGCTGCCAGGACAGGGTCTGCTCTCTCTGGATCTGACACAGCTCTGCTCCCCAGCTCAGCTTGGGCCCCTGCTTTCTCCTTAGCTCGGCCCCTCTCTGTCTGACCCAGGCAATTCCAGCTCACAGGGAGGACGGGACTTCCCTGGCCTCCTGACTCCCTGATTAGCCTGCCCACCCTGTCATTCAGGCTGACCTGGAGCATTGGCCTCTCCCCATTGTTCCTGGGGACTATCAGTCTCAGGGTCCTGATTTCCATAGACCCTTCCCCTTTTAGTACTGGGAGCTAGCCAACCAAAACACCCCCACTGAATGTTAGTAAGGGGGCAACAGTCCCCTTACATTAGCACTAAATTCATGTTGCAAAGGGGGATACTTGAAGGAGCTTTGAAAACCTGGACAATCAAGTTCATCTACTATTCTGAATGTCTGTCGTGAAAGTAGAAGACTATCAATTATAATGACTGGATGAAGAAGATTCTCCTATCTTTTGTAAAGGTATATATAGAAAATACCTTATTACACTTAAAAGAAACTATGAGCACATGATCTTCTGTTTTACCTTTGATTGAAAAAAACCCAAGCATGGTGTAGCCTTTACCTTTCTGTAATTTAACATAGAACATTGCACAATAACTAGAGATGAGTCTGAGCTACAGAATTTGGATACTAATTGAAAAAGTTCAAAAGTTCAGTTTTGGCTCATTCTATTACAGTGCTAAGCATTAGTCACAGATTGGGATCTGGATTCAGACTTCTTTGCAGTTGATTAGCATTTTAACTATAATACTCCTTAAATCAATTGGCTTGGCCCATTTTAACTAAATATTCCTTAAATCAATGTTATGGAATCCTTTGATTCCTTTTTAGTACATACAGACTCCCACCTTTTCACACCACGCCCTCTTTCACCATACTTTTATTTATGCGGGAAGAGGGCGTGGTGTGAAGAGTTAGGAGTCTGTATGTGCTGAATAGGAACCAGAGGAGACCATAACATATGTACATATACAACCTAGCATATACTGTTGGCCTCTATTCAGAGAATACTGTGCTCCATTTATTCTGGGTTTTTTGTGGACTTTACTGAACTCGTGATGTTGCGGGGAGAGGTGAGGGATAATGAATGTAATGAAACAGAGCAAGACTTGATTTTGTTCATGTGTCAACAAGCTCCTAGGTGTGTCCAGAAATAATACAATATTTATTTTTAACCATTGAGAATAAATAGCACAGGAATAAAAGTTGTGTATTCCAAAAGGCACAATAAAATTAAATTTATAATGGGATCCCAAAATATTCAATCACAAATTTTCTCTTAAAACAAATAACAGAAAGAAATATAAATGTTGAAGACATTTTCCTAGGAATTAAGTAATTATTACATTTCCAGCACTTAGGCTGTACTGTTAAGAGGTTTAACTAGGTGTGCATAGAACAGACAATAGCAGTAGAAACAACCTAAT
Organism: Lepidochelys olivacea; assembly: GCF_965140295.1. Classification (NCBI taxonomy): domain Eukaryota; kingdom Metazoa; phylum Chordata; order Testudines; family Cheloniidae; genus Lepidochelys; species Lepidochelys olivacea. Next base: position 108,753,330 of record NC_140412.1, on the reverse strand, counting down.
ACCTGCAGGATACAAAACGTATTTGTATCACAGTTCCCTATTCACCTCTTTTTTCCGGTACATAAAATAGCGAACTTCCATACACCATGAAACACACAAAGTGCTTTTTAACCAATAGGTGGAGTGGTTGAATCCTTTTACTTTCTCTACCTACAACAGCATTACTTCTCCTGTTCAGAAGAATAAGCTGCAACCAAGTCTCATCTTCATTCTGTAGATTCACTTGTTCTAATTTGGCATTAAAAAAAAAGTTTTAGACCAACAAGTTTTCTGTGGGCCTTGTTAAAATATATTCACATCTGTATTTTCACTAGTGGAAAAGACCTACATACTCAGAAGTTCCAGTAGTGTACTTGCATTTTAACTAAAGTGGTCTAACTAAGTAGTTTAATATCTTGGTAGATCCTGTCTTCGATTATCTTTTTTTCTTCCCTTATCTTTTCTTCCCCAATCTTTCCTCATTCATTCTGCAGAACTTTACAGCAATGTAGCCTACATAGCGTATGGTTCCTCCTCACATCAGCACTCTTTTTGGTTCATCCTTTTTACATTTCATTATCACCCTCTGTCTTAAGGGAGTTGTAAGAAGCCAGTCTCTCTAAATTCTTGAAGGACTGCCTGTTTCTGCATGCCTATTTTGTTCTCTGCCAGGCCTTTGTTTACCCTATAACAAACCTGGACCCTATAGAGGAGCTCCTCTTGGACTGAGTAATCATTTAATGGACTCTTGCTTTTCAGCACAATTTCAATAACTGGCATCTTTATTAAATGGCAGTTAATATTAGCATTGCAATTGAAGATGATACTGATTTGTTGTCGGTTTGTTTGAAGGATAGCTGAAGATATTTTGCAAATTCTTTTAAATTCATTTTTAAAAATCCACATAATTTGTCTAATTCGTACTCCAAAGGTGATTATGGTCTGTTGTTAGCTGAGATAGAGAAGAACTTATAAAAATTATTAAAAATATTCAAATTATAAAAGTATATAAAAAACCAACAACAACAAAAAACCTGCATTGTATTTCATGCGCATCGTAGACAGGTTTTTGTAATAACTACATTGTGAATATTGCTTGCTAGTCAGTTCTCTTGTCAAGTGCATTTAAAAAAAAAAAAAAACCTTTACAAAATGTGAAGTATTATCCTGTATGTGGACCTCCATTGAGTGTATTCTCTGAGGGCAAAACATATATATTGCTATTTTATTGGTTTACAACAATCTATATATTTTACAGGGTCTATATACCCAGTGATATAAAAGAAATTATCCAGAAGATGATCAAAATATCACATGGGGGGTGGGAGGGCTTTCATTGTGGAACCTTTATAATTCTTCATTTCATTGTTAAAGCAACATAATTATTCAGATTTGAATACAGGACATTGTTATTGCTGCAAAACTATTTTATCTTTACTAGTAGCTGACGCACCAGTATATTACTACACTTATGAGTTATTTCTATTGAGAGTACTCTCCACTCTCATTCATTGCCTGAGGCAAAATTATCTTTAGAAAGAAAAAGATCTGCTGTTTTTAATTTGTTTTCCTTTCTCAGAACCTAATGTAGTTCTGAAAATTGTTACATGAAGAAACCCAGGAACAATGAACGGAATGAAACTCATAATAAATGTACAGGGTGTTTATCTTGTGGAACAGTCTCTCCTCTTGTGACCTTGCAAAAATCCTACTTCTAAGAAAGCATTTTAAAGAAAATGTCAATTAGTTTTCTTTTCCAAAAGTGGGATGTTTATTGGGATGTAAATGAAAGTTTTCAAATTATTGGAAGAGAAAAATGATGGGCAAATCATTTCTAAAAAGTGGGGAGCTCATTCCAAAAGAAAAATGTCAGACTTATGTGACTGTGTACAGACATGTGGATAAGAATTAGCTGACATAGATTTGTGTGTCTAAGTCAAATATATATATCAGTCAAAAATCATTGTTCTGCTGTATTTCCTCAGCAGTGAACAACTAAATGACAACTGCTGTGGCACACACGTGCACCATCTGTCTCCTGAACTCTGCCATGCTGCTTCTCTTTTGAAATTAATAATTTCTCCCCTTTTTTCCGTTTTAACTAAAAATAGTATTTAATGTGCAATGCCAAGGCTGGTAGAAATCCAAGTCAAACTAGCATCTTTGCAGGCTCTTAGTGTTACTGATCTCTGAGGAGATGAATACATGCTAACAGCTAAATGTATGTATATAAATATTACACATTTATAGCTATGCATGCTATGTAGATACAAATACAGCATATGTATGTACTGATCTATCTGAATATTACAAATAGCTTTCTCAGCAATAGAAATTATTTGCATCCAAAATTAAAGTTATTTTCACTTCATATATATAAAATTGAGGAAAAAATAATGAAATCTGTTATTTATTGGATAATTATGAACTTGTATTTGTTATTATATTTATTATTTTGAATTGTTCCTCCCTGATTTTGTGACATGTTCTGTATATACAGGTAGCTTATGGTTTTGATTTCAAATTAAAATGTCTGGAAAGATTTGAAGCCGCAAAGTAATTTCTTAAATGTACTGCTAAGTTACATTTTTCTCAGTGCATAAGAATTCATACAAAATAGATTTTTCTGTTTCCATAAAGTTTCAGTTAAGTACTTGCTTTTCTGACTCTAACATGGACTCCCCTAGTGCTGCCACCCATCCTTCATGCGCTTTTCCCATCTTCAGTTTCCTTATTCTTAGATATAATTATTTGTAGACTCAGCCCCTGAATTAGTCTTGTACTCCATCTCTTTCACAATAAAACATTGGACTACAACAAAAGTTAGCTGCACAGCAGCTGGCTCTGTGCAGTGCTTTGGTTTTTGAAGAGTCTAATGAATAGGCATGTAAAAATTGTAACTCAAAGGCCCATGTCACAGTGAAAGCTTGATGCACCCGCATTTTAAACAATTTTAGCATTTTTTAAACCTCATATATTCATAGTCATTATCCAGCCCAGAAACATAACACATACAGTATTAATTTTAGGTTGTGTTGTATCCTGACAAAAAGTGACCCCACGTGAAAGATTTAATTATTTTTAAACACTTTAAGTGATATCCACACTGAAGCTGTTTGCAGTGAGCATGCATAATGAAAGCACAGAGTGTGAAATCATGAATCCCAATTATATGGTGCTTGGCTTTATGCACAGAATAAGAGCAAACTGTAACTAAAAACTTAACACAAACGATCACATGAAATTAGATACCCTATGTAACCATGGCAAAGGCAGCTTTCGTAATGTCACACATTTCCAAGATACAGCATTTTTTGCCTTGTCAACCATTCAGAATATTTTCTTTGTCGTCATTTTGCAGATAGTGTTTCATCTTTAAAATGTCCAGTACTTAGTCCAGTTAACCAAATATTTTGCCAAAATGTATCTAAAAATTAAATGAATTAAATCTCTTGTTAATTGTTTTGAGGATTTGCCAGAAGAAGGGTTTCTTTCTGGTTTGCACAATAAATGATGAAACATAAAATTATTATTATTGTATAGACAGAACAAAAAGAGAGTTCCTACACCAAGAGTTATGTACCTGAATTGCATAGGGAGAGAGGGTTTGAAAAGTAAAGGGAGCAAGTCTTTTGAATATATTTGCTTGAATGCTCATTTTGATTATTGCTACAGTATATTGATGACAGCATTAAGGGTTTTAGAGATGAAGCTTCTCTAAAACCTACTAGATCCCACTTAAAGACAATTAAAGACCGGTACTATTGCTTTTCCCTGAAAATATTCTACAAGCTGTGCTCATTTATGAAAAATGCTATCTGTGCAGGGTAATGGAACCTGAAAAATAGCAATGGGGGTAATGGAGAGGGTTCTACATTAAAGGCTAAAAGGAAGCTTTTAAGAATAGTCGCAGTAGCACACAATAAACATTTATTTATTTTAATGTCTGACCCTTCTCCCAGAAAATGGGTGCAAGTGGGGAGTGATAGTGAGTTTATATTGCCCTTTCAAAACAAGAAGTTTGGTGACCCCTGTGAACATCGTTTATGTATACCAGGGTGGAGGTGCCACCAGATATAACTCAAGAGATGTATTTAGAAGAAAACCAGTGTGTGAGGGGTGAAAAAAATCCTGCCAGACATCATGTCTGCTTCATTTGGAGGAGAGACATAAATATTCAATTTGCCACATAACACAGAAGAATGTGTGATGTATGTAACAACTGTAAAACATTTCTCATTGTTTCTCCCTCTAAAACAAATAGAAAGTGTAACTTCTGCCTAATCCTAAATCTAAAAAGATTAAATACTTTTATGAATAAGGCTTCAAGAAAGTCTTGATATTTTTGGTTCAAAAATTGAGGCCACAATGTGTTAAAGTGGTGGTTCATAAGCATGGCACTCAGCAGACTCTCCCCAGAGGTTCTAGTGTCAGGCTTCCCCTCACCTTGTTTCCTCATGAGGAATGAAAATCTCTTTTGGGTTCCCCTACAAGGAGTACCAGTCTAGTGCAGCCACACATAAGCTCCAGCACTTTTGTCTAAGGTATACAATCTGCTTTCCGAAGCAGGGCAGCAGCACAGATGATGTGCCATGTTTCCTGCTTGGCTCTTGAAGGCAAGCATGATGGAGAGGAGTCCAGGCTGTATTTGTGTGGCATTATGACCCTGTGCACCAGGCTGCAATGCCACTTGCTCATATTGGGTGGCCAGGCCAAATTTGAATGAGTGGCATTGTGATGTGTACAGCATCGCAAAACCACTCAAATTTGCCGCAACTGTAAAAAGTTCTATGTATTAAAAGTTGCAATTCTCACAACAAAATTGTGGCTTTTGATTTTATGACAGCCTTAATGATGAATATAGTTTCTACCAGTTGTTTAGTTCAGATACTTACATAGACATATTTCATTTGTTCTCAACTATCTACTTGCATGTTCACATACAACCAAAGCTACATTCAAAGACAGAAAACAGTTACATTAGCGCAACATGCTGCATTAAGATAGATAAAGGGAGATTCCTATTGTGCTTGGATTTGGTTAGCATAAAGAATATATGAGCTGTAACAGTGAGTTTCCGAACTTTTATAGGTTTTTGTCACACCCTTTAACTTTCTCTGAATGCAGGTTTTTTATGGACGAGCTTCCTTGTTAATTTTGTTTTTCTTTTGTGTTTAAGTTGGAAGTTGTTCTAAAGTAATTTGTATCCTGTGAAATAAAATGCAACCAAAGTAAACTAGCGTTCAGGGTAAAATTATATGGCTGTCACATAAGCAAGGTGAGACCTTGTAATTAAAAAGCCATTTTGTGGATACACAGTAACTATCTTTTAAAACAGAGTTACTCAACGTGTGTGTGTGTGTGTGAGAGAGAGAGAGACAGACAGACAGGAATTGCATTAAGCACTAATATCCTATACGCTTTTGTTGAAAAAAAGGAAAGGTTCTTGTGCAGAGAACAATTTTGAAAATGTCTTAATTTTTTCTCATTCTAGAACATTTCTACAAAAATTCATTTTTTATAATTAAAAATAAATGAATACACAGAACTTTATAGCATCAAAAATGCTAAGGGATGATTTATTGACTTCAATAGAGTCACTTTTGCTTTTCTGGTATTATACAAAGTGTGCAGTATGAACAGAGTGGTCCTGATTTTACTCTTAGTAACACCAGTGTAAAGAAGGATTAATGCCACTGAAGTCAATGATCTGAGACCATTGTGGTGATCCTGTGTACTTTATACAGTGCTGAAAAATGGCTTTTCCAAGTGCAAAACAATTTTAAAGACAATATGAAATTTAATCATATTACTGGACACAGCATTCCAGGAAATCTTGAGCCTCATGAGCCAGGTTGTCTCTGAGGAAGATACAGTTGTAGCTGAGGAGGAGGAGGACGACAATATATGTGTCCTTTCCTAACATCCTGCTCATGGAATACTATACTACCATCGGTATTTTAAACTTCAGAATGTTTCATTTGCCCATTCTACTAGTGGACGGATGAACCAATGCATTTGTGGCTGACTAGAAAGAAGCATTGGAAGGTTTAAAGCTTTGGGTACACCAGAGCTGGTATAGTGGTCCAGATGCTTAAGAAATGGAGGGTAGGGCAGGATGAAACAACCAGAAGAAAATATTTGGGAAATAAATTTAGGCAGCAACACCATACATAAAAAAGGGAGAAATGGTTATTTGATAGTTTTATTAGATGTTTTGTTTTGCAGACTTAGGGGACAAAAAGCTGTTCCTGTTCAATTTAAATAAAAGCAAACTTAGCTCTGAGCCCTACAAGTAATATTCTCATTACTGTGTGCTGCAAATTTGTTTAAGCTTATTTAAGTATACAAATAAATTCTCTGTTTTGCTAGGCCAGTGTACTATGTGACCATATTTCCTGAGCCATGCTAGATTGATGAGTATGTTAATATGTCCTTAGGTAGGGTGACCAGGTGTCTGGTTTTTGACCAGAACACCCGGTTGAAAAGGGACTCTGGTGGCTCCAGTTGGCTTGGTGCAGAGGTAGGGTGTTTGGTTTTGTGGGATTAGAAAGTTGGCAACCCTGTCCCTAGGGTTCCTGGCAGCTGGGTGGCATGGTGCTAACTTAGCAGCATGATTCACAGCCTGTGTTTCTGTGCAATCACATTTTCCTTTTGAAATGGATGAATGCAGGCTTCATTCAATTAAAATCCAGGTTTTCTGTTTACTGCTGCACTAGTATTATTAGTTCTTTATAGCAAAGATCAAAGGATATATGAATGTTTTAAATTAAAATGAGAACCACACATCTTAACTCATTAAAATGCATTTTTCCCCTTCTTAATTTTAAACCTGTACTATTGTTCAGTTTTTATTGTGTAATATAGATGTCACTGAGAGCACTTACCTTGATTCAATATGGCCATTCATATACATTTTCAGAAGTACAATTGATTGCATTTAATTAAAGTCCATATATTAGACCAGATGCTCTCCAACATGAGAAAGACCTATATATGGATCAGGAACTTTCCCAGCTTTCAATTTGTGGTATTTTCCTCTCTGTCGTCCCATTTGTGGAGTGGATGGGGCAGTGGCCCTGCAAAGCACACATAGGGAGAGACTTACCAAACCCACTAATATTCTGAGATCTATTGGGAAATCCCAAGGAAATTGCTTTGGTGTTATGGTCTCCCATCAGTACCTCCCATGAAATGCCTTCCTGCCCCTTGCAGTGGGTTTCACTGTGCAGAGGGAAAACCCACTGGAGCTTATGCTATCTTTGGAGGCAGCATTGTCTCCTGTGAGGAAATTCTCACACATTGTAGGGCAATAACACTGTGGACAGTAGCTATCCCCCAGTTCCTGTCTCCTCTGCAACTGTGATGGTTTGGATCCCACAGAGTCCACTTTCTGTGGAGATCTGATTCATCCTTTTGCCCACTTAAAAGTCAGCTTCCACTACATATTGTTCCTTCCACACTTAAAGGATCTGAGTCTATATCACCATGCAGTTGAATTTGGTGGTCTTTGCCTTCTGCCTGGCTGATACTTATCAGTCTCACAAAACCACCTCACAGTTCAATACCCAATGGCAGTCACTGCCCCTGTGAGTTTCTGAACTGGAATAAATTGGTGACTAGCACATTAGGATAGAAGTGTATTGTCCAAGTAGATTGAAGCATTAGCCCTTTTTGACCTTGGCTCTCACCTATTCAGTCTGTCCTTTACTTTCATGAAAATCAAATTCTCACCATCCACACAAAGGAAGGATATATTTTCTAGATCTCTTTGGCCCATCTTTAACTAAGTTGTTAATTTTAACTAAGGGAAAACAAGAACTAATCACCCATTATCCCCCTAGAAACATATTGGATTGTGAGAGATTTTGGTGGACTAGAAGAGAAATGCTTAATAAAAAGGGACTGTTCCTAACTTCCCTCTAAGCTGCGCGGTTGCGCAGCAGCCTATTAAGCAGCGCTCAGGGAGAGACGCCTCTTCTCCAGCCCCGGACCTGCCGTGGCCGGGGGAGAGGCACTTACCCTGCAGCCCCAGCCCCGGAGTAAGCCCAGGTGCTGCTGTGGGGAGAGAGAGCTGGGGGGAGTCCTCTCTCCCTGCTATAGCCCCGGGGCAGCCTGCACCCCAAACTCCTCATCCCTGGCCCCACCAGAGAAGCTGCAGACCCAGCCAGGGCCCTCACACACACCAACCCTCTGCCCCAGCCGTGAGTCTCCTCCCACACTCCAAACCCCTCAGCCCCACCCCGCCACATGAATTTTGTTTTGTGCACCAAAATGGAGGTGAAATGTTACACATCACCTCCATTTTGGTGCACATCACAAAATTCATTCCACACATGTGTGGGAAAAAAACAGAAGAAACGCTGTTCTTATGTTTATACAGTTTGCATGTAACCCTATAGTCCCCATCCTTTTGTTTCAGAACATTGTGAGCATGTTTCTCCAAAGTGTTCTGTTGTTATGGCTCTGCTTGTAGTCCCTTACCTTTTAATCCAGAAAGAATTATAGGGGTAGAGTTCCACCCATGCCTTGGGCTGTGAGATGACACCATTGATATGATCCTTTCTGCCTGTCTTTATCACCTAACAAACCTACGAAGAGAAAGTTAAACGATCCCATGGTGCCTTTTGTGTGGGAGAAAAGGGGATAACTGTGGTACCCTAGCCAAAATTCAGTATCTGTAAAACTGCTTCAGTGAAAGTATTGCTGAGCTTTCAATTATTTCTGAATCTCACTACATTAGCAGTATCTAAAAGTATACAAAAATGTTAAGTAAAATCAGATTCCAAATGCCTAGAGTACTTCTGTGGTGATCTCACCAAGCCTGGTAAGCTTCCGACTATGTTCCCTCAGAAGTTCAGAAGCCACAGAATGGCCTCTTGTAGGCTAATATCACCACCCTGCAAATGAGATGTCTTATTCCATATTTTGTCAGAACTTTTCTCACTACACTAGCTACATATTGTTTGTGACCATATTCCTCTATACTGAAACTAAACCCTACATTGTGGCTGTCTGATATACATTTTACCTTGTTGCTAGCTTTAGCCTTAGGCTCTCTTCATCTTACCCTCATTACCGTGGTATGATAAATAGCAGCAGTGAAAGAGATGGAGAAGAGCTAATAAGGAGTGTCCTTCATGGGGGAGAGTTCTAGGAAGGGGAAGAAATGAGAGGGAGGAGGATAACAGGAATGTGAATAAGCAGAAAGCAAAAGTGAAGTTCCAGACTGCAGTACTGGGAGTTTGAGCCCTGGTCTACACTAGGACTTTAGGTCGAATTTAGCAACGTTAAATCGATGTAAACGTGCACCCATCCACACGATGAAGCCCTTTATTTCGATTTAAAGGGCTCTTAAAATCGATTTCCTTACTCCACCCCGACAAGTGGATTAGCGCTTATATAGGCCTTGCCGGCTCAAATTTGGGGTACTGTGGACACAATTCGACGGTATTGGCCTCCGGGAGCTATCCCAGAGTGCTCCATTGTGACCGCTCTGGACAGAACACTCAACTCAGATGCACTGGCCAGGTAGACAGGGAAAGAACCGCGAACTTTTGAATCTCATTTCCTGTTTGGCCAGCGTGGCAAGCTGCACGTGATCATGCAGAGCTCATCAGCAGAGGTGACCATGATGGAGTCCCAGAATTGCAAAAGAGCTCCAGCATGCACCGAACGGGAGGTATGGGATCTGATCGCTGTTTGGGGAGAGGAATCCGTGCTATCGGAACTCCGTTCCAGTTTTCGAAATGCCAAAACCTTTGTCAAAATCTCCCAGGGCATGAAGGACAGAGGCCATAACAGGGACCCGAAGCAGTGCCACATGAAACTTAAGGAGCTGAGGCAAGCCTACCAGAAAACCAGAGAGACGAAGGGCCGCTCCGGGTCAGAGCCCCAAACATGCCACTTCTATGATGAGCTGCATGCCATTTTAGGGGGTTCAGCCACCACTACCCCAGCCGTGTTGTTTGACTCCTTAAATGGAGATGGAGGCAACACGGAAGCAGGTTTTGGAGGCGAAGAAAATGATGATGATGATGATGAGGTTGTAGATAGCTCACAGCAAGCAAGTGGAGAAACCGGTTTTCCCGACAGCCAGGAACTGTTTCTCACCCTGGACCTGGAGCCAGTACCCCCTGAACCCACCCAAGGCTGCTTCCTGGACCCGGCAGGCGGAGAAGGGACCTCCGGTGAGCGTACCTTTTAAAATACTATACATGGTTTAAAAGCAAGCATGTGAAAGGATTACTTTCCCCTGGCATTCGCGGCTCTCCTGGATGTACTCCCAAAGCCTTTGCAAAAGGTTTCTGGGGAGGGCAGCCTTATTGCGTCCTTCATGGTAGGACACTTTACCACTCCAGGCCAGTAACACGTACTCGGGAATCATTGTACAACAAAGCATTGCAGTGTATGTTTCCTGGCGTTCAAACAACATCCGTTCTTTATCTCTCTGTGTTATCCTCAGGAGAGTGAGATATAATTCATGGTCACTTGGTTGAAATAGAGTGCTTTTCTTCAGGGGACACTCAGAGGAGCCCGTTCCTGCTGGGCTGTTTGCCTGTGGCTAAACAGAAATGTTCCCCGCTGTTAGCCACGGGGAGGGGAGAGGGTTGAGGGGGTAGCCACGCGGTGGGGGGAGGCAAAATGCGACCTTGTAACGAAAGCACATGTGCTATGTATGTAATGTTAACAGCAAGGTTTACCCTGAAAGAGTGTAGCCACTGTTTTATAAAATGTGTCTTTTTAAATACCGCGGTCCCTTTTTTTTCTCCACCAGCTGCATGTGTTTCAATGATCACAGGATCTTCTCCTTCCCAGAGGCTAGTGAAGATTAGAAAGAAAAAAAAACGCACTCGAGATGAAATGTTCTCCGAGCTCATGCTGTCCTCCCACACTGACAGAGCACAGACGAATGCGTGGAGGCAAATAATGTCATAGTGCAGGAAATCACAAAATGACCAGGAGGAGAGGTGGCGGGCTGAAGAGAGTAAGTGGCGGGCTGAAGACAGGGCTGAAGCTCAAATGTGGTGGCAGCGTGATGAGAGGAGGCAGGATTCAATGCTGAGGCTGCTGGAGGACCAAACCAGTATGCTCCAGTGTATGGTTGAGCTGCAGCAAAGGCAGCTGGAGCACAGACTGCCACTACAGCCCCTGTGTAACCAACCGCCCTCCTCCCCAAGTTCCATAGCCTCCACACCCAGATGCCCAAGAACACGGTGGGGGGGCCACCGGCCGGCCAACCAGCCACTCCTCCACAGAGGATTGCCCAAAAAAAAGAAGGCTGGCATTCAATAAATTTTAAAATTGTAAACTTTTAAAGTGCTGTGTGGCATTTTCCTTCCCTCCTCCACCACCCCTCCTGGGATACCTTGGTAGTCATCTCCCTATTTGTGTGATGAATGAATAACGAATGCATGACTGTGAAGCAGCAATGACTTTATTGCCTCTGCAAGCAATGATTAAAGGGAGGAGGGGAGGGTGGTTAGCTTACAGGGAAGTAGAGTGAACCAAGGGACGGGGGGTTTCATCAAGGAGAAACAAACAGAACTTTCACAGCGTAGCCTGGCCAGTCATGAAACTGGTTTTCAAAGCTTCTCTGATGCGTACCGCGCCCTCCTGTGCTCTTCTAACCGCCCTGGTGTCTGGCTGCGTGTAACCAGCAGCCAGGCGATTTGCCTCATCCTCCCACCCCACCATAAACATCTCCCCCTTACTCTCACAGATATTGTGGAGCACACAGCAAGCAGTAATAACAGTGGGAATATTGGTTTCGCTGAGGTCTAAGCGAGTTAATAAACTGCGCCAGCGCGCCTTTAAACATCCAAATGCACATTCTACCACCATTCTGCACTTGCTCAGCCTGTAGTTGAACAGCTCCTGACTACTGTCCACGCTACCTGTGCACGGCTTCATGAGCCATGGCATTAAGGGGTAGGCTGGGTTCCCAAGGATACATATAGGCATTTCAACATCCCCAACAGTTATTTTCTGGTCTGGGAATAAAGTCCCTTCCTGCAGCTTTTGAAACAGACCAGAGTTCCTGAAGATGCGAGCGTCATGTACCTTTCCCGGCCATCCCACGTTGATGTTGGTGAAACATCCCTTGTGATCCACCAGAGCTTGCAGCACTATTGAAAAGTACCCCTTGCGGTTTATGTACTCGGCGGCTTGGTGCTCCGGTGCCAAGATAGGGATATGGGTTCCGTCTATGGCCCCACCACAGTTAGGGAATCCCATTGCAGCAAAGCCATCCACTATGACCTGCACATTTCCCAGGGCCACTACCCTTGATATCAGCAGATCTTTGATTGTGTTGGCTACTTGCATCACAGCAGCAGTAGATTTGCCCACTCCAAATTGATTCCCAACTGACCGGTAGCTGTCTGGCGTTGCAAGCTTCCACAGGGCTATCGCCACTCGCTTCTCAACTGTGAGGGCTGCTCTCATCTTGGTATTCATGCTCTTCAGGGCACGGGAAAGCAAGTCACAAAGTTCCATGAAAGTGCCCTTACGCATGCGAAAGTTTCGCAGCCACTGGGAATCATCCCAGACCTGCAACACTATGCGGTCCCACCAGCCTGTGCTTGTTTCCCGAGCCCAGAATCGGCGTTCCACAGCAGGAACCTGCCCCATTAGCACCATGATGCATGCATTGTCAGGGCCCATGCTTTCAGAGAAATCTGTGTCCATGTCCTGATCACTCACGTGACCACGCTGACGTCGCCTCCTCGCCCGGTATCGCTTTGCCATGTTCTGGTGCTGCATATACTTCTGGATAATGCGTGTGGTGTTTAATGTGCTCCTAATTGCCAAAGTGAGCTGAGCGGCCTCCATGCTTGCGTCGGTATGGCGTCCACACAGAAAAAAGGCGCGGAACGGTTGTCTGCCGTTGCTCTGACGGAGGGAGGGGCGACTGACGACATGGCTTACAGGGTTGGCTTCAGGGAGCTAAAATCAATAAAGAGGGTGGCTTTACATCAAGGAGTATTTCAGGCAGGACTTCACGGAGGGTTCCAATAAGAAATGGTGCACCTAAGTTATTGTTCTTATTGGAACAAGGAGGTTAGTCTGGCCTCTGATTGATACATGGCTAGATTTACCTCGCTGCACCTTCCCTGTGAGTGACTGCAGTGTGACCTAGAGGAATGAGTCCCCTAGATGGGGGAGGAGGCAAATGAGTACAAAACAAATCTGATCTATTTCTTGTTTTGATCCACTCCATCTATCTTTTACATCTTTGGCTGGCAGCAGACGGTGCAGAAGGACTGCATGCCATCCACATCTCATGGCTGCTCAGCAGAAGATGGTACAGTACGACTGCTAGCCATCCTCATCTCTTGCCTGCCCGGCAGAAGATGGTACAGTACGACTGCTAGCCTGCTCACCATAAGACGGTTCAATAGGACTGACTGCAGGACTTAAGAGAATGACCTGGTCAAGTCACTCCAAATTTAGTCCCTGTGCCCATGTCTGCCCAGGCGCTCGTGGCCGACGTGGCCAGGAGCACCTCGGACATGACGATGACGGCTACCAGTCGTACTGTACCGTCTGCTGCCACAAGGCAATGGGTTGCTGCTACTGTGTAGCAATGCAGTACCGCGTCTGCGAGCACCCAGGAGACATACGGTGACGGTTACCTGAGCGGGCTCCATGCTTGCCGTGGTATGGCGTCTGCACAGGTAACTCAGGAAAAAAGGCGTGAAACAATTGTCTGCCCTTGCTTTCACGGAGGGAGGGAGGGAACGGGGGGCTGATGATATGTACCCAGAACCACCCGCGACAATGTTTTAGCCCCATCAGGCATTGGGATCTCAACCCAGAATTCCAATGGGCAGCGGAGACTGTGGGAACTGTGGGATAGCTACCCACAGTGCAACACTCCGGAAGTCGACTCTAGCCTCGGTACTATGGAAGCGCTCCGCCGAGTTAATGCACTTAGAGCATTTTCTGTGGGGACACACACACTCGAATATATAAAACCAATTTCTAAAAACCCGACTTCTATAAATTCGACCTTCTTCCGTAGTGTAGACATACCCTGAGAGGAGTACCCTAATTAGGTTGGCACCAGCTGCAGAGAAGGAATAGGAAGCATTGTGGTGTGCACAGAAGCATTTTATACAGAGTATGCTGTAGAATGAAGCTGACTGTACCCAGCTCTACATAGAAAGTGCTTAGTATGACACTATCACTTCCATACTACAACTGAAAGAGGGAAAGGGTGACAAGTCAGGAATGGAGGATTTGTCAGACAGAGAAAAGAAAATAGGAAGAAAAGAAATAACAGTGATCCCACTGGGCTATGTTGGCACCTTGCAATCTGCTCTGAGCATGGGACACTGCTTCAGGAGCAGTACAAGGACAGAGTCTCACAATCTGATCCCTGCTTCTCTCCTGCTTCATGGAAGAAGCAAGGTTCACTGGCCCTTTTCCAAGTTAGCGTACTGAATCAGCTGGACTGCCTAGCGTATTGGATAGATACAAGAGTCCACCTATGCCTCCCGCCTCTTGTCCACTTCCTGCCCACCTGCAAAGGAGGGGGAGTAGCAATCCTGCGACAGCTACTGTTCTATCATGTTGTGTCCCATAATTTTGGTAACCCAGGCAGGTGAGTTAGGGGTGCCTGACACTCCTTTACGCCTTTGTATGGATGTATATGTTGACTCACAATTGAGCCCAGCATTGGTTTTCCACCGAGTTTCTCTGTCAAAGATGATGTGAGCCACCAAATTTGGTGCATTCCTATATGTTATTGCACTTTCCAATTTGTTTACCATTGGGCTATTAGGAGTAGAGCTATTTATTATTATTATACAATCATATTTTAAAATTCATGACAGATATTCCACACCTTCTAAAAAAGATGCTTCCTTGGCACTCTGGTGATGTAGAACTAACCTGACCCTTGTGTAAAATGGGGGCAGGGGCGGGTCTGGGCAGCTAAAATTCTCTACCAACCAATTGGTTAATCAGTCCAAGTCAATTGGCACTTCCTGCTAATGCACTAACTCAGCCATGTTTCTAGTTGAGAGAAGACCTTTGTGGCAACAAGCAAAATCATGATTTACAGCATAAAGAATTTGCTTTGAAAAGTGAGTGTCAGGGTGCGAGAGAGACTGCTGTACAATAATTGTTTTTCTTCGAACCACAAAGGGCCCCCTGTGTTAAACTCATAAATAATCTGTGATGCTGCAGCAGGCAAAGTCAGGCTTGCCACGTTGAGGCCAGGTTCAAAAAATGTTCCCAAAGGAAGGGATCTTAACAGTTCTGGGAAATCTAATCTTTTCTTTGGTGTAAATCAGGAGCATAATTCTTTTAAAATCAATTTTATTCCATTAGCGTGAAACTAATGTGAGAGAAAGCAGAATCAGACTCTCTGAACTGAAGGCAAGTACACTGTAATACTGTGATGCCTAGCATAATTGTTTGCATTTGTATGATGTAAAGGTTTCTTTAATATGGCTTTCTTTATTTGCAACATCAGCAGGGACACTTCTTTAAGATGGGAAATTCATAGCTCTGTAAAAATAGGGATTTTTTGTTGTCTTTTTATTGTTACTTCTTTGTTTCTCTGAAATTATAGGGTTGACAGCACAGGAAACTGGAACTCTCAATTAACCTTGAGCTCAGGCATCCAGGGGAAGAAACTCGACACACTTTTCTGTCATTTCACCTCAGTTGTAAAAGAGTAGTTCATGTTTCACCTGTATTTATTCCCTTGTTTCTTTATAAGAACATGTCGAGATAGTCTTACTAAAAGACACGATCAGATTGGTTTTAAGACCTGGTTTATTGTAAAGTCTAGACCCCCAAAAGACCTTATTCCTTTTGGGAATGAAGCATCTTTTTATTACAATGTGTCGGTGAAGGCTGAAACTGTAGCTGTATTAAACCATTGTCAGCAGCCATTTTACTTACGCACTGTGGGCAAAATTACCATTCTGGAACAAATTTCAAAGTGTAAGTCATGGTGTTAGAAGATGGTGGCAACTTGAGGCTACTGGAGACTGAAGTCCTTTGCAGGTGTGACACAGGCAGGGATATCACATATTTCTTCTGAGTGCCAACCAGTGTGCCTTTGAAGCCCCCATAATAAAGCTTCTAATCACCCACTTGCCTGGGGCAAGTATTTTGTTGTTGTTGTTTTAACAAATAAGGTAAAATGTCAATGTATTTTTTCATTATTACTCTCACAATAAGAGCGTGTGTGTGAGAAGTTGTGCCTATGCTAGTACCGTTTTTGATACTTTAGCAAGGATCTAATAAAGGATTAACACAAACGTTTTTGTAAAGTAACAAAATATGAATTAAAATTATGTACAGAATAGGACAAAGATGACATTTTGCAAGGCCTGGTTCTCAACTAATTATCTTTCCTTTTTAACTTCATTACTGAACATTGATGACACTTTTTACATTTGAAGATTAAAACATTAGTCACAGTGTTTCAATTTGCTAACCGAGCTTCTCAATTCTGTAGTGTATTAAGATGGTTCCCTAGTTCTTCTGTCACAACTTAACCATTCTTTCACAGAGGAAAAGCATTCAAATATACAAACTGTACCTAAGAAAGAGGAGTGGCATACCTTTAAATGCCATTTTACATTTCAGCATGTGCAACACATATATACTTAACTCTAATATGATTGATTTGTAGACCTCACAGTGCTTTGAAAAGATAGGCAGGCATCAGTATCCCCATTGTTTGCAGCTGGAGAAACTGAAGCACAGAGACTTGAAATGACTTACCAAAGTCACACGGTGCATTTATGGCAAAGGAATAGAACCCAGGTGTCCTGACTCCCAATAGACATCACACTCATGCACATACACACATTTAAATGTCCAGTCTGCTATGCCGTGATTAGAGTATGAGTCCCAAGCTGGTAGGGGGTAACTTGTCTTGCTGAATTTGTGCTTTCAGTTCTGGCAAGGTGAGGAGAAGTAAAAACTCATCCCTTGTAACATCATGGGATGACTGAAAAAAAAAACCATGGATGGACTCTGGAGGGGGCCACGTTCAACCCTCCTCACTGGAATGAAGATAGCTGTGATACATGGGATCTTTGGGGAAGCACAGGGATTATGGAGGATATCCTCTCCCAGAAGCTTCAGTGGAGCCACCTTGAGGAATTTTTCCTGTGTGTCTTGTTGTATAACCATGCCCGTGTCTTCTAGAGTTTGTCCTAATCCTACTATGTTAATTATTTGCTACTCAATTTTTAGTTAAATACTAAGCTTCATAGATTCCTTACTCTCTCCCTTGCTGGTTTTCTTATTTTTCTGGAGGGTGAGGAGAATGAATTGAAAAGTAAGCCCCTTGTATTCTGTGGAAGTGAATCTGATTATTCAGTACAATGGGCTCATGCCATTACAAAATGCTCTTTTTTGAGCAAATGGAACTACATTATATGTAGTATTTGAAAAATGACATGTGCGGAATAGTCTCAATACACTCCAAAATCTACAAGGATTAGAAAGACAGTTGCATCCTGGTCTGATTATTTTAATAAAATCATACTAGTTTTGTTAATATTAATGTTTAACTAATTTATTCTTCATCATAGGTCGTCCAGAAAGGTCTGTTAAATTTAATGACTCTTTCGTCAGTAAGAGGGAGTGAGGGGTTCTTTTTAATTGAAAGATAAAAAGCAAACTAATTAACCCAAAATGTGCTTCCTTAGAGTCATCCAACTAGCCATTTCCAAAGTGAACTTGGGTTACTCAGCTTTTGAATTTTTAATCATATTTTCAGATTGCAGTTTTACACCATCTGTACAACAGAAATGACACCAATTTCTGTCTCAGTTGGAAGCACTAGTTAATAAATGTTTTCTATTTTGGTTGGTGGGGGGAGAAATATTCTTAAACTAATTGGGCTAATTTACAGCATCTTGAGGCATAGTGCAGCAGGGACTGGTTTACTTCTCTCCCCATCCCCTCTTTTCCTAACCCTCGCTCAATTCTTTCTTTTCAATCTTCTTTAAAATGAAGGATTTGATCCTGTCCTCTGATATTCAGTCTAAATAACTGCATGCATGCAAAAATCAGCAACCGTGCACCCATGCTTTTTAGCTGATTTTATAAGATACACAGCAATGCAATGCAGACCATTTATTGGAAGGCAGATTCAAATAATAAATTAGCGTAATAGCATTGGGTACAGGTGTGTTAAGGATCAATGTGTAAGACTGGATATTGCATGTGCATTCTGTGTTCGCAGTTCATGTTAGGATGAGGAATGAAAATGTTGCAGATAGCTGCATTACAGCACACTATTAACCCTCTGCCAAACAAACTGCACAAATCACTTCCATATGGGAAATACACGTCAAATAAAATATATGCATGTATTCAAATAAAAATATCACCACAGATCTATAGAGAGAGTGTATATATATGCTATAGTATGTACACTGTATATGTTACAAACAATACAGTATAGGGGTAGATGATTGTATAGGGTTTTTTTTGTTTTTTCATGTAAAAGACATCTCAGGGATGCTACGTAGGACAAACTTATTTTCCGTAATAGAAATAAAAAATGTGGGTCCTCAGCAGGTTGACAACATTAAGTTAAGATCAGTGCTTTAATATTTTATTCTATTATAATCTGTTTAAATGATTTAGACCTATTTAATTTGTTTGAGTCCTCTGACAAGATACTATCTCATGGCTGTTAATTAACTTACACTTTTCATATATTCGTCACCAGTATATGCGCACATCGTTTATTTTCATGTATGCATTTATTACTTTTATTTTCTATAGAATTCAGTGAGTGGCTAAGTCCTTTTCTATTGTCATACAGTTTTCATGTGGAATTCAAATCTTTCCTTTGTTTAAAATCCCTTGTTTCTATCCCTGTAATAGATGTAGCACAAGTATTTTCTTAGTCTCAAGTTCACGCTTTCGCTGAGGGGGTGTGTGTGTGTGTGTGTGTGTTTTGGACAGCTATTATGTAAAGAATTCAGCAATAGGTCAGCTGGAGAATTTGCGTATATTTGCAATTTATCATGACATAATAGCCAAACCCTCTCTTGCTATCTGATAGAGGGGCAAATCTACTGATTTTAAAATGCTAATGAGATTGAAAGAGAAATAGGATTAGTTTGTCAGCCTCTGCTAATGCACTTGATAGCAGCTGGTCAACACTGCAGACGAGAAGGAGAGAGAGAAAAAAGTAAGCCTAAAAAGAAGTAATTTACTATTGTAAAATATAACTATACCTGCACATCTGTACAGAGCTCTTCTGTCTTTTTCGTATTGATGATTATGAAGATCATC
This sequence comes from Lepidochelys olivacea, assembly GCF_965140295.1. Classification (NCBI taxonomy): domain Eukaryota; kingdom Metazoa; phylum Chordata; order Testudines; family Cheloniidae; genus Lepidochelys; species Lepidochelys olivacea. Next base: position 108,734,064 of record NC_140412.1, on the reverse strand, counting down.
TATGACTTGAATTATTTAAATATATTTTATTCTCATTTGAGTGACCTAGATGGGACGTACTCTTCATTAGAAGAAAAGACCAGAATTAATAAGGACTTTTTTAAAGAAAGAAAAGAAGGAAGAAACAGCAGCCAAAGAAGCATTAAAGTCCATGTTGTATAGATTTATCTAAGGAACGTACCTTCAGAAATAAAATTGGATGGTTGCCATTAAATAAGTCAAATTATACAACAGTGCAATTAAATCAGAAGAAATAATTTTGATGAGTGTTTCACAATTGCAATTTTTAACCATTTCTATTGATTAGAACAGTGGCTCTGAAATTTTTTATACTACAGGGCATTTAGGTGCTGATCCCATTAAAGTCAGTGCAAGGATTTGTGATGATTTCAGAGGCTTTGGATCAGGCCTTTAGTGAAAAGCATCCTTTAATGTCCATCTCCCCTTTCAATGCCACAAGCACACACTCTTGGTTCCCAAAAGATTTTGTTCTGGGGACTACCAGAAAGGCTTTGCAGATCATTGATGGCCTCTGGACAACACTCAGAGAACCACTGGCTTAGAAGATGGATAGAAGATTAACAGTGTGAGTTGACGTCCCGGTGCCCTGGCTAAAGTGATCCACATTAGTCAATGGCACTTAGGGGTTTCTAATTAAGGACACAGAATAACTGAAATATAACAGCGCATATTTATATCTCTTTTATAGAGCACCTTTTTATTTTGACTAGGCAACAAAATGGCAGTTGAAATTCAGTGTTGATAAATGCAAAGTAATGCACATTGGAAATCATAATCTTAACTATACATATAAAATGATGGGCTCTAAATTAACTGTTACCACTCAAGAGAGAGATCTTGGGGTCATTACGGATAGTTCTCTGAAAACATCCACTCAGTGTGCAGCGGCAGTAAAAAAAAACTAACAGAATGTTGGGAATCATTAAGACAGGGATAAATAATAAGACAGAAAATATCATATTGCCTCTATATACTGCATGCAGATGTGGTTGCCTCATCTCAAAAAAGATATATTGGACTTGGAAAAGGTTCAACAAAAAGGGCAACAAAAATTATTAGGTGTATGGAACGGCTGCCATACGAGGAGCAATTAATAAGACTGGGACTTTTCAGCTCAGAAAACAGACAACTACGGCGGGATATGATAGAGGTCTATAAAATCATGTCTGGTGTGGAGAAAGTAAATAAGGAAGTGTTATTTACTCCTTCTAATAAGAGAAGAACTAGGGGTCACCAAATTAAATTAATAGGCAGCAGGTTTAAAACAAATAAAAAGAAGTATTTTTTCATATAACGCAGTCAACCTGTGGAACTCCTTGCCAGAGGATGTTGTGAAGGCCAAGATTATAATAGGGTTCAAAAAAGAACTCGGTAAGTTCATGGAGGATAGGTCCATCAATGGCTATTAGCCAAGTTGGATAGGGATGGTGTCCCTAGCCTCTGTTTGCCAGAATCTTGGAATGGGCGACGGGATGGATCACTTGATGATTATCTGTTCTGTTAATTCCCTCTGGGGCACCTGGCATTGGCCACTGTTGGAAGACAGGATACTAGACTAGACGGACCTTTGGTCTGACCTAGCATGGCCATTCTTGTGTTCTTACTTTCTGGACACAATACAAATATCTCCTATTTTCTTGTATTCTACATATAAAGAAGTATACTGGGTTGTTCTCCTTAACTTTGGTTGGCAAATCAGTTGATTCTGGAAATATATCTTCTCCTTCATGGATGCGTCTGTAATCTGATTCTTGTTGTTACTATAAAAATCATGGTTAATGCACCTCCAGAAATGGATTTTGCATTTAAAGTTGCTTTCTCTTTATGGTTAACTAGCTTTCCTTACCGCAAAGCATGCAATCATGGACAACTTACCACCCCTTAATAGCGTAATAGTGTCATCTCTGAATGCTGAGTTGGTATTCGTATGTTTGCTAGTGTCTTTTTGTAACGTTCAGTTTAGTTATTGTACATCAGTATAAGATTATTTAATACCATATGTTTTATTTATATAAATGAAAAGACAAATGTTAATGCAATGCTAAAGATGAGAAATAAAGCCCACAAAAGACAGGAAATTTCAGAAGTCAGATTCTGCTGCCATGTAAACTAGGTCACATTGAATAGCCTATGTTTTTTATGGTATAAAGTAACAAACAGGAATATTTTAAGATTTGCAATTAAGGAGGAAAACAACAATGGATAAGTATCCCTCTGATAGACCCATGTTCCTGGAATGCACGCATATGTTGGGCATCCAGTCAAACTACATAGAAAGCACTGGGCAAGATACCAAAGGTTTTGGAATTCTTGTCATTGGAGGTTTTTAGGAACAGGTTAGACAAACACCTCTCCTGAACTGTGTAGGTATATTTAATCCTGCCTCAGCATAGGGGGAAGGACTAGATGACCTCTAGAGGACCCTTACAGCCGTATACTACTTTGATTCTGTGAAAGCAGTGATCACTGAGATGCAGTTTTGCACCTTCACAAGCCTGAGGGAATAGGGGGACCAAAGCCCCAACCGCCCCCCTGTTCTTTCTCATGACTCAACTGTATGTTGAACCTCCAGTCTTTCTGTTTTTCCTTTCATCTATACTTTAAATTATGGCTGAAAAATATTAATGTGCAAATCTCCAAATCATATGCACAAATGCTTAGGTTGGCTGGAAAATTGGACTTTTTAATTTTTTCAGATGAGCATACGTTTCACTTTTTCTTACATGTTCAACTATAGAATAAAGCAGGCAAACAATGTATATACACAGTGGTACTATCACTGTGTTCCTTACATATACTGTACATGTGCTAATGGAGAAAGAAAAGATCCTGTTCTGCATAAATGGATGTGACTCTGTGGTCTTTCAGCTTGCTACCTTTGAGTTGACACACCCCAGTGCCACTGAATGCAATGTCATGTATCTGTGCTGCTAAAGAACTGTTGAAATGGATGTCTGCTTCTCTAGGCTAATAAAAAGACAAAATAGGTTATACTTGCCAGTTAGCTCACAGTGGAATAATAAATCCTGGAAGATTTTGAAGTGCATTTCCTAGCCACCTGATTCATTTGTGATTTTGTGGAGACACCGGTTAAGCTTTTTAAGTCAGTTTTGGAAAACTTTGGTTAGATATAAAACCACAATTCTGGAGCAGGTTTGGTACAATTAAATCTCTTTAGAAACCTCCTGGATATTGAACTGAAAAAGTTAATCACCAAGCTATAGATCCGACAAAACAATCACTGTAGTTCTGAACTCAATGTGGGTCAAGGAGATGGGAGTTTGAATTCAGTTCATGTTAGTTACCTCAGCCTTTGCTTTTCTGAAACATTCCTAAAACTGTTTCAAACCATGAAGTTGACAGAATGGATTTCTGTTGAAGAAATACGGTGACATTTGTTAGAACATTTCTCCCGCATAGTCTAAAACTGCTATGTCTCCAAACCACCACCTCAAATAAAACTGTTGATTGGTAAATGACACCCACATAGTCACCTTTTCTCCCCCCTTTTTCTGAAAAGTTTTATTTATCCCCAAGTAACATTGGCATCTCTAGCAAAATAAGATTAAAGGGACAAATCAGTAAATTTTAGTACAGAAGCAGTCTAACAATAAGGCATTTCATTTTCAGAAGCGTGTTTGCCTGGTGTTGCTATCATTTCAACAGCAATCCTCTGACTGACTGTATACTATCTGGGAAATGATGTGCAGTCTGATAGTAATGTGACATTTTATGAGCAGTTTGACTGTTTTCATTACTTGGATTTATACTTTGATTTCTGTGTGGTGAAGAATAAGTGAGCAAGGCAGTAGTGGGAAATAGGAAAGCTGTCAGGATAAAGTTGATAGGACAACCTTGAAATTGTGCCATTGTGTGTAGTAAGATATAGTGACAATTACCCTCCCACATACCTTTTACATACAAAGTCTAATAGGAAGGTCAGTTTGTTTCAAGTATAGTGGTTCTGCAGGGAGAAAAATTAGGTTAATCTGAGATGTTCAGGAAAGACTGGAGCAAACTTTCAGGAGTCTTGTAATTAAGATACCCATTACGGTTATCTACACTACTTCATAATTAATGCTATTTTATTTATAGCAGCAGTGGGAGGTAGGATTTCTGCATTTGCTTGCCAACTGTGCATCCCCAGCAGCAGGTTTCATGGGAAATCCAGTTTTTTATCTCTGGAAGGGAAGCATTTGGAAGCAGATAGTTGTGTTTCTAATTATGAAGAGTGCTATGGTTCATTTACAGCTGAACACTAGTACATTGTTTCTATTGCTTCCAGTGTTTCATATTACTGTTAAAAACTTGACTTGTCCTTTCAGTGTTTTGCATGCCTTTCAGCCATTCCTGATTTTGGTTCCTCTTCCCTGATTTTTAAGTGAGACTTCTATGTTAAAAATTCAAGGGTCCGAATGCTAGGCATTCAAAAACTGGGATCCTTTGTCATGCTGACAAAGTCTGCAGTAGTGCAAAATTCAGCCATTCTGCAGTTTTCATTACTTGTGAGGTTAAAAATATGAAATGATAAACTTCCAGAATTCTTACTGTAAAGTATTATAATCCGATAAGGAAATTCCCCTAGAGGCTGAGATCTTCAGAAGCATTCAGCATTGGCTTAACTGCTCTCCCATTGATATCAATGATAAAACTCCATTGACTTCAATGGGAGCAGGTAGAATGAATCTGAGCACTTTTGAAAATTCCATCCCACCTTGGTCCTACAAAGATTTACACACATGCTTAACTCTGTACACTGCATGTGCGTTGAGGCATTTAGTAACATAAGGTTAAAATTCAGGGTTCAGTAAGAGAATGCAACTCCTCTGAAAGGCTCTTGGACAAATTCTGCAGTGAGGTAAATGGAAATGCCAGTTAAACTTGGGGTGTAAATTGGTGATGAAGTGGTAAATAATGTAACTTGCATTGGTTTGGCTTTCAGGGAGTAAATTAGACACAGAGGAGACATGAAGACGTGGCAGGAAAAGCTACTACTTCAATAGGGAAAACTTGAAGTATGAGAGGAAATCTATACTCTGGTTCCCAACCCGTTCAGTCAAATGAGCGCAAGTTGCACTGCTTAACGAATTACAACAAACTTTGCATCTCCATTTAGATATCAAATTTGACCCATGATTTTTAACCTGATAACATCACTTTATAATATGCTAATTTTGATACACAGTGGTTTGTGAACCTCCGCCTGCCATTATCAGTCCTGTATCCAAAGCTGTAAGGAATCCATGTTAATATTATGCACAAATAAACAGGTTTTAGCAAGATACAGTGCTGTATAGATTAAATATTTTATAACAGAGTGAGCTGTCCTAATTTCAGGATAAAGGAAGAAAGCACAGTGTTCTGTGATAGAAAAGGACCAAACATCCCTTGCTTGTAACATCTGGGGAATGCCAGTGTTTCCCCTTCTTTGTACCATCTTTTTTAACATGGGAAGCAGGAAGGCTGTGCCCCAAGGACCTCTTGATGCAAATTGGCAGAGGGCACAAAGATATATATGGTTTACAGTAATCCCCCGGGTCTGACATCTATCTTCTAGTCTGCCAAAGGATGTCATGTCAGGTCTCTAATGAGAGCTTGTGTCACACTGGTCATCATAGTCATTGTGAGATGTATGGATGGAAAATATGTGAAGAGTTATGTATATACCAAAAATTACGTTCTTGAGGTCTATGAGTTAAGGCAGGTCATTGAAAGGTGATTCACGTCTCTCAGGCAGTTGGGGGGAAGGCTTCTTTCACTCTGGTCATGTGAAAATTAAATATTGCATGGTTCACAGTCTGAGCAAAATGCTAATGAATAGATTGCGGAGATTGCACAGAAAAACAGAACAGCAGTGTTTAGGAGTAACACAATGAACTTTTGAAATAATATCTGGGGTGCAAATGAACCCCTATTACTCATTCACTCTGTGAGGACAAGCCACCAGCAGGCTTGATCTTATGAGAAGGGATCTGAGCCAAACTGGTTGAAAACGCTGGGAAACTGACTTTAGGGTAAGCAGTCTTCTAGGAGATAGGGAAATGCCTTGTTAGCTCTGTTTAAGCTCTAGAAAGCATGTTATGATTTTGGTTTATATGTAAACATTTGTTTCCAATATTCTCACTCTGTCCCTTGAATCTCTGTTCTCTGATAATAAACTTGTTTGCGTTTTCACTACAAATATATGTGCTGCGTGTTACGTAGAGTGGTGATCCTGAGTGGAATCTTACAAGCTGGGAATAGTGGATCTGAGGGTTTAGTGAGGGTTCAGTGGAACAGGGGTTGCGCGCTCCAGGAGAACGCTTGGAGGACTCAGCATTTGGTGTATGCCTATTGTTACCCTGTACAGAGAGAGCGGGGCCTGCAGAGCTTTGGAAGGTAGTGCTTCTGTTGCCAGAGGCTGGTGCATTTAGGGAGCTGATCCGCAGCAGGCACAGACGAGACTTCCTCATGGTAAGGCCAGGTTGTGGCGAGGTGCTTCACAACCCTTAATACACCTGGGAAGAGTCACAGAGGCAAGGCACAGTGTGAAATTCCCTTTGCTGCTTCCTGTATACCACAGGGAAGACAAATGTGGGGTGGTTGGATATTACTTAGTCCTTGGCCAAAAGACCAAAAGTCTAAAGTAGGAATTGAACCCTGCCCTCCATACACGCTGGCCCATAGTAGCCTTTTAAGCATCAACATGACAAGGCTTGCTGGAAACCCTTTTCCTTTCCAAAAGCTCTGTGGCATGGGGGCAGGAGTTGATAATACAGAACTGCAGAGGTTCATGCTAGCAACAGAGAGAAGTGCTAATATGAAATTCCCACGATAAATCAGTCTCAATATGTAATCCTAAAATAGCTTACAATATAACTACTTTTATCTTTTTATCAGTTACTGTTAATGTATCACCTAGCTTCCCAAATCACCATTACTGCTTAACAGTTTTCTCCTCTGCTTTTTTATAACATTGTTGAATATGATATTTCAGGTAAAAGATACAAGATCCAGCAGGTGATTAAGAGATTTGTTGCTGCCTGGCAAAGACAGACAAAAATTGTTTGTATTATGATGGCTAACAGCAGATCTCCCAGGGAGCTGTTGGAGGATATTTTAAACTTTGTACTGATAAATTAACTCTCCCCTTCTTATCATGTGGCTGTACTAGCTAGGCATTGTACAAAATGGGGAGAAAACTCCTTCCTAGTGCAATATGAAATGCAATTCCTCACAATCCATATTTGCCATGGAGACACAGACACTCCAGATCTATTCAGAGAGATCAAACAACAGTGTAAACCTCTTAGCAAGGTTTTTTTTTTCATTCTTATCTAGGTCAGTAGTGAGGCACATCAGGGACCAGCATGGCTAATATCTCCTGGGTGTGGAAAAAGCTTCATAATCTTTGGAGGATAGATTTATGTAAAACTGACAGATTAATCCAAGGAGAGCAACAAGTAATTACAATGGCAGTAGTTACAAATCTAGTGAAAGACAAAAAAGTAGCTAAAGTGAGGTTCACACAGGATTGATGTAGTATGTTGATTGGCTGAGTTTGTGAGGCTTTATAATTGGCTGAGTTTGTGAGGCTTTATACTCAACTTGATGGCATTTCTCTGTTTGGTAGTAATGTGATAACTTTGAAATGCTGCATCTGATCGCTTCCAAAATTTCAAGGAATGTTCTAGGCACCAATGGACAGACCCCTATTGATGTTGATGAAAATTGGCAGTGGGGACACACAGAGCGCCTTGTAAGCCGAGTAAGCAGTTTCAACCCACTCTGTAACTGTCTCTAGATGAAAGAACGTGTTGATTGGAAGCCATTAGCACGTTCCAACATAACAACATCCCTCACTTTAGTTCTGCCCATCCTCCCACTATAGTTAAAAATGATGACACCCTGAAGGAAGAAGAATTGGGGGGAGGGGGTGCGCATACAGAATTCCTGGCAGGGCGAGAAATGGGGGTGCATAAAGAGCCCCTGGAATGGGCAGCACACAGAGCCCTTGGCATGGGGGGAAAGAGAGCATTAGGGGCACATGGAAACCATGTGGGGGGATATGAGATCTTGGCATGGGGGGTGCAAAGCCGCTGGCAGGGGAAAATATGGTGGCATACAGAAACCATGGCAGCAGGGAGAGTAGAGACCTTCATGTGCAACAGACAGGGGAAAGGTGACATGGGGAAAAAGTGGGGAATGGGGTCACCAAGGGCCCTTGGCATGTGGGGGGACGGTTGGAGTGGGGAGCCCACAGAACCCCTGGCATGGGAGGAGAGAGGGGGGACCCTCCTATGCGAAGGGGAGGGGTTAGTGGGCATGCATAGAGGCCCTGGCATTAGGGAGGGTTGGGGGTTTCAGCAAGTCCCTGAAATAGAGGAATGGGAGGGTGGCACACAGGGATCTTGTAGAGAGGGAATGGAGGGATGCAAGGAGCACTTGGTTGACAATGAGCCCAGCCTATGCAAGAAAAAAAGTGTGCGACCCCCTGCTGTATGTATGTTATTACTGAGAGTAAACTTAGATTGAAAGAGTGTTTTTAGGGTTGCAAAGTCAAGCACTCCAAAATTAGAAAATGCCAGATTTATGGTTCCCTGTATAAGTTTAATTCTGCTTACTTGTACATATGCATTTGATACAGTGTTTAAGTACATCATCTCATACTATGCCTTCAGTGTACAGGATGAGCATTGAATGAGGCAGCTGTTCTATGTTTCTTTTTGTCCTCATCATTCAATATATGGCCCCATACCTAATTTTATTAAACACCATCCAAATCCTGTACTGAGTACAGAATTACTAATTTCATGATAGGTTTTTCCATATTGCTTAGCTCCATAATATTTGAGTACCTTACAAACAGGAATTTATCTTCACTATTCCCCTGTGAGATAGGAAAGTAGTAATATTCTGATTTTAGATATAGGGTTCTGAGGCACTGAGAGTTTAAGGCCAAAATTTGTATGTGTTGATTGATTTTGGTTGGCTCAGGGTATGTCTACGCTTTAAGCTGGGTGGTGTGATTTTGAGCCTGAGGAGACATACTCGCACTAGCTTTGATCAAGCTAGTGTGCTAAAAATAGAATGTAGCCACAGTGGTGCAAGCAGCTAGATGGGCTAACTGTCCCAAGTAGGGACTCAGATGGGTAAATATTTGGGGCGGCTTCTATCTCCAACAGCTAGCTCTTCTGCAGCTACATTCTGTTTCTAGTGAGTTAACGCAAACACGAATATGAATCACATCCCCAGATTGAAATGTACGCATACCCTAGTGAATGGGTACTCCACTGAGACGTCTAGGGCCTGATTTTTTATAGGATTTTTTAGCACTTTATATGTTCAGAGATACTGTATAGACATTACCAAGCCTCACAACCGCTCCAGGAGATGGGTAGTATTGTCCCCACTTTACAAATGCAACGGAGATTTAAAGGCAAAGTGACAGTGAGTCACTGTGCACAACAATTTTGCCATTTCCTCACTTTTGAGTGTTTGACTTTGCAACCGTAATAACATTTTTTTTATTGGTTGGCTGGGAGACTTTTTGGTCTAATTTCCTAGTTTAGGCAAAAATAAATTATTTTTTGTGCAACTGTCAGCTAACTCCCTGAGTGATCCTTTGGACCACAGTAGGGAGAAATGGTAGATGGTCTAACTGGGCTTTTCCATCTCTTTCTCTCTCTCTCTCTCTCTCTCTCTCTCTCTCTCTCTCTCTCACTTTACTCTTAGATATGTTGTTTTTATGTTGCTATTTTGTAAGGAGGGGTGGAAGATAGAGATATTTCCTTACTCTGATGTACATCCTTCTAATTTTTCATACAAAAATACGGCATTCAGCAAGCATTTGGCACCTGGGAATGGTCTGTGCATCTTCAAAAGTCTTTTTTTAGTGTTTGTCAGACAGAGGCTGACAGCACTAACCTAAATCTTGCAGATTTCCATTGGACCATGAAAGTGGAATATCACCTCTTGAGACAAAATCTTATTGTATTGTTTCAGTCATAACATGGCAACTTCATCAGTGTATTTGGCTGGAAGTAACTTTGAGAGGTATTTTTAATGTTTCAAAAGACAGCAGGGCAGACCTATAAAAACTGTGATAGTTCTGCAAAAGGACACTAAGATCTCCTATCTACTAGAAGTCAATGGGGAAAGATGTCTGATAGTGTAAGGTAATCTGCTCTCTCATTGGATAATTTGTATTAATGGGACATTGCCTTGGCTAGAATGTTCTTCCTATGAGTAGTTTTTCCAGCCATGGAATTTTACACTGAGGTGATGAAAGAAATGTATCCAGAAAATTATTCCTCCTGTGTAGATGAAATCTCAAGATTTTTCTGACAAATGAGGTGTAAAATGTATTGTCAAATAGTACACTGCTCGGCGTGCTATCTCCCTGTCAATGTTAACTCACTGTTAACACATCTGGAAATACAGATTGTGGATGGATTTCTGATGACACTGCCCTAATGTCAGTTATATAGTTTAATATTTGCTTTATTGCCATCATGCTGCACAGCATGAAAAATATGGATTCTGTCCAGCCTGCAGCCACATACCAGTTTGTGTTTTGATTCCACCAGTTCTCACATTGTACATCGGGTTGGGCTTGGATGGATTTGGATGGTGGGTCTCTCATGAGTACCAGGGTGTTATTACCACGGGCGACACTATTTCTTTTGTGTCAATCCTGAGCTAGTACCTAACAAGAGCATGGTGTTAGAGATCATTGTGGCGCTGTGTTTTGGGTGAAAACTAAAATAGCGGTCCTGACCGCTTGTGATTGTTCATGACTGCGTTATACTCTCGAAGAGAATGAGTGATCTTAGCTATGGTATTCTGGCCAAACTGAAATTTAGGTAATTACATTTTTCCTACTTAAAGTCAATTTAAACTGGATGTGGTATGCTCCACTTCCTCTCCTAAACTTCTCTGTAGCGTGGCTATGTACGTTGAACATCTGACACATTTCATTCCAGAGGCAGCTGTATTTAAGAGAAGAATAAAATTGTCTTTGTGCACAGTTTGTATTTCAGTTTCTTGTAATGTGCTTAGAGATTCTTTAGAATGTAAGTTGCTGTAGAAGATGAATATGGTACTGTTGGTGCTAGATTACTGACAAAGGGAAAGAACATCTTTTATGATACCAATCACCAGGGAAAGATACAGTCAACACCAGCTAGCAAAGTGTAGGGAGTAAGTCAGGGCTGTTCCATCCATGCACAAGACCAGAGAGTCCTGACCAGTCCACACGGGTAACAGCAAGAGCTTAGGAAAAGCTTCCAGGGCTACAGAAATCCCAGGCTACCAGGGTTCATCCCTGAAAGCAGCCAACACAGTGTACACTGGAGAGCACAAAGGATAAGTCAGAGACTTCCAACTCACCCTCTCATTGGACCCAGAAAATGTGCTCATGGCACTGGGATCAGTGGCTTCCATCACAGGGAGTAGTATATTGTAGTATCATAAAATAGCCTTTTAGAAAGGAAATACTTTACACACAATGTAAGCATGTTATTTACCTCTGGAAAGCAAACTGGAAAAGCTCTTGGATAATCCTTGAGTTCTCTCTTCACGCCAATAAACTGTATATTGTACTTCTCTTTTTACTTAAAGGAGCAAATTTTCAAAGCAGCCTCAATTAGCCCTTTAAAATTATGTTTATGATATTATGACTGTGTAGACAGATGCCTGACTACCACATTGACACACACTAATGTAAGGTTTTGCAAAAGTTCAAAAATGCACACAGTCTAAGAGGCCACTTTTGATAATCTCACCTTCAGAGGAAAGTAAAAGGAAGAAACATGGTTACAAGTACATTTAGTACATTTGTAGATCATTTTATTTTTTCATTATCAGGCCAGTCACATAACAATACATGAGTAGAAACTGATTAGAACCATTGATTTCAATCTTCAGGATATCTTACTATTACATGAATTGCCATTAGAGCTGCTGATTAGGAAGGTGTAGAAAAGCACATTTTATGGAACAGGTGGATTATTTTTTCTGTGTGCACAGAGAGGTTCCTTTTTCTTGGTTTCACAGGACCACACTCTGATCAGTGAAATAAATGCTCTCCCCTTATCTCAAATTCCAAGCTGAGTTCAGCATCTGGAGAAGCTTAAGAACTCAATGCATCAAATTACCCTGCTCAAACTGTTGTTTATTGCAGGCCATTTTGTCCTGTCATCTCCATGACAGAATGTCAAAGCTTTGCTTTCCGTTGCCTTCAGCTTGCAGCATCTGCAGGGATCTGATATGCTACCTCTGCATTACACAGGGGAGAAACGTCAAACAGTCGCGATTAAGGCAGCAAACCAGACAACTTGCAGGCATTGGTAACTTCTGCTACTGCACTGCAGAGATGCTCTGTTAGAAACAGGATTTTGCTCCCCATTCTTTTGTTCACTTCTTTTGGATCTTAAACCATTTGATTTCCCATTGGAATGAATTAGTTTTAATGCATGTTTTTCCCGTTTTACTAAAATGTTCCAAAATAAGTTCAGTTGCATGTGAACAAAATTAAGATTATCCTAAAAATATTAAAATGTGCCTATCGGTAACAGTGCAATACATATGTTTGTGCACAGTGATTTTATTTAGATAATATAAACTTTCCTCAACTGTTAGGAATGCTGTAGAGCAGTGGTTCTCAAAGCCGGTCCACCGCTTGTTCAGGGAAAGCCCCTGACGGGTCGAGCCGGTTTGTTTACCTGCCGCGTCCGCAGGTTTAGCCGATCGCGGCTCCCACTGGCCGCGGTTCGCCACTCTAGGCCAATGGGGGCTGCGGGAAGCAGCACGGGCCACGGGACATGCTGGCCGCCCTTCCTGCAGCCCCCATTGGCCTGGAGCGGCGAACTGCAGCCAGTGGGAGCCGCAATCGGTCGAACCTGCGGACGTGGCAGGTAAACAAACGGGTCCAGCCCGCCAGCGGCTTTCCCTGCACAAGTGGCGGACTGACTTTGAGAACCACTGCTGTAGAGAACCTTTTGGAAAAAATTGAATGTAAAATTAAGGAACAAAATACGTATTTGGGCATGAATTTTATTTTATTCTCCTGTTCCTCCTTTTTGTATTTTTAAGGGACAAATCTTTAAAACTGAAAAGGAATTGAAAGATAAATCAAATGTATTTCTCTCAAGATACCACCTGCATAGGATTCTCACTGCTGGGTCTCAGCTTTAGGACAATCCTAGGCACTCTTTCCAGTTGCCTTGTCTTTTGCTTGAAGCTGAGACCCAGCAGAATAATCATCACAGGTGAGTAACTTCCTTTTCTCTGTTTATGAGCTGGTGCATTTTTATTTTATCCTGTAAATAAAAACATATTTTTATTTAAGTCACAGCTTACCCTGACATCTCTTTTTATAAAGTTTCTAACCTAAATAAAAATATTTTGTGTACACATGCCTTGTAGTTATAAACCAAGTCTCTACCTATATGCATCTCTCTCTCATTAAATAGCCCTGTGTTATAGTAAGGTGTCAAGACATAAAAATTATAACCCCTTCATATTCATTCTAATATCATTTTCACACCACGTGCATCTGGTTTGGGTTGTGAAGATACTTTAAGCTGATGAATTTCTGATTGTCCTCACTTAACTGAGGTCCTATTTAAATTCCTCTTTTCAATAGTCTGTAGCTCTTCAGAGTATCAAATTGCCTTGGTTCTACAGATATAGGCAGAATTACCAAACTCAGAAGTTTTTCGGATATGTTGCCATCTTTGTCAGACTGATATGGACTTAGTTGTAGATGAATAAGAGAGAACTACATTTTGAAGGAACTATATGTGTGTTTGATAATACATGCACCAAGAGACATTGCTTTGGGGTAAAAATAAAACTGAAGACCTTCAGAGCCTCATTAAATTTGTCCCTAAATATCCATAGATATTTGGATGGGTTTTGTCATATAACCATGTTTAGTTTCCTGGTCAGTCTTGGTTTAGTCATGAAAAGGCATGCAGTGCTCATTAAGGTTGTTAAATGGACTATTTCTGAGAGGTAGAGTGGTATCTCTAAACAGTTCTGTCTCTATGCCCTTTACTGCAATGTGACAGTCCTTTCATTTATGAAACAGAGTGGAACTACAGTGTGGCAGGTAGTATGGGCAATATTTGCAATAAATATTTCACATTTTATACAGCTGGGGTGTATTAATTTTGTGCTCCAAAAAGTTCAAGGCTTGGATATGAGATCATAGAATGAGATTGCGTTTCATAATAATGAATATTTTGGCTCCAAAATTAAATATGACTCATTCATTTTTGCTTTTAATTTCTACAGTCATTAGGGGGTATCTTATCTTCCTCTCTTAACAACATTTGTTGGTTATCAAATATTGCTACATAGAGTAAATACCTATTATAGCACCGATTATCCTGTGAATTTCAATTATTAATATCTAAAAATCAATGTTCTGATTAATGTACAAGATTCTGGTGTCTGTCTCTAATGCAACACAGAGCCTTTGGCTAGATTTACCTTCTCTGCTCAATTTTAAAAGCAAGATTACTCTAGCCATTCTCCATCAATTAAGTAATTAGCTTTTGGGAACTTCAGTATTTCAAATGAACACATAATATTTCTGGATTAACAGGCAGTAAGATTGTCTTGCCTGCTGCTGGTGAAGAAATGGCAAGGAAGCCTATTTTGTAATTGAGAGCCAAAGCAAGGCACATTGAAAGGACGAAGACATGCAAGCATAGAGCCATATAAGAGCAATGGGTGAAATTCACGTTATGTAAAGGTAGGGTGACCAGGTGTCCGGTTTTCGATTGGAACACCCGGTCGAAAAGGGATCCTGGAGTCTCCAGTCAGTACCGCCAACCAGGCCATTAAAAGTCCAGTCGGTGGAGCTACGGCAGGCTAGCCCCTACCTGTGCTGGCTCCGCACTGCTCCCCGGAAGCGGCCAGCAGGTCTGGCTTCTAGGTGGTGGTGGGGCCACGGGGTTCCATGCGCTGCCCCTGCCCTGAGCACCGACTCTGCACTCTCATTGGCTGGGGACTGCGGCCAATGGGACCTGCGGGGGCGGTGCCTGCAGATGAGAGGCAGACAGTGCACAGAGCTGCCTGCTGCACCTCCACCTAGGAGCCAGACCTGCTGGCCACTTCTGGACTGCAGCATAGAGTCAGGACAGGCAGGAAGCCTGCCTTAGCCCCCCCGCTGCTCTGCTAACTGGGAACTGCTGGAGGTAAGTCCACGCCCCAACCTGCTGCCCCAGGCCTGAGTCCCTCCCACACCCTGAACCTCTCTGCCCCACCCCTCAGCCTGGAGTCCCCTCCTCCACCCCAAACCCCTCATCCCTGGCCCCAACCCAGAGCCCTCATCCCCTCCTTGTAGTGAGCAGGGGGCAGGGCCTCAGGGAAGGGGCAGGGCTAGGGTGTTCGGTTTTGTGCGATTAAAAAGTTGGCAACCCTATATAAAGTGCCAGTATGAGATTTAAGTAATGTATAGTCCTTGTGTGAGGAGCAAGATGCAGCATTGCTACCTTTACTCATCAATACTGGTCTTTTTCTAAATAGAAATGGAAACACAGAAGTTGTGTTTTCACCAACAATCATGACCTTTCCACAAGAATGGAAAGCCATGTTACATGTCTGTGCATGAACAAACTCACATTTTAAATTTAAATATGTTTTCTTCAGCAATCTGCAGTGGAAAAATCTTCATCATTCTGCATATGACACTTTTGGAAGACAAAGAAAAGCCTAACGAGATGCTGACTGGATATGTTTGGATAGAATTTTAAATTAAGCCTGTGTGTATCTGTGTGTGTGTGTGTGTATATACATAGATATTATGAATATCTTATATTTACACTGGAGAGAAGACGATCTTCAAACAAACAAACAAACAAACTTGTGTATATCTAGCTTAAAAATGCTAATCTTACATTGCTTTCTTTATGTGCCTACAGTAATTAAGCAGACATAATGTAACACACAAAAGCATTTTAGACTTTTATTAAGGCTTGATCATTTGATTTTCACATTTTAAATCTCAAATGGCTCATAACTATTGTCATTCTATAGTAAAAGCAACTTTTAGAGAAAAAACACTAAATGTAGGGCTAAGAAAAAAAAGGCCTTTGAATTGAAAGCAATTCCTGAAATGCCTTTTTGACTAATCAAGCACATGAATGCAAGTGTCTATCCTGCCTAACGTGAAGCTTTTAATAAGTCAGACAAGCACTGATTGCACAGATTAATTTATGATGATGTTTTCTTGAAGTACTGTTAATTGTATATTTTTTGCTTCATACTCTAAATGGCTCTAATTTAATAGACTACTTCAAGTCCCTGCAGTCATGCTTTTGGCTTGTTACATTGCGATCAAAACAGATATTAAGTGTTTTTTATTGAATTGTGACCTGGTGATTAGAGAAAGCCTTGCAGTGTGTTAGTTATAACTAAACACTTTGCCGAAAGGTTGCATGATAAATAGCATCTGGCTCAGACTGATTTTAAGATTGCATTTAAGATTGCATAGAAGAAAGTTTGAGGGTAGAGGAGAGAAACCTTGTCAAATCATAATACATGGCTGATGCCAACATGTCAGTTTCTTGTCAACTAAAAGATGATTTAGAACAACAAAGAACAATGAATGTATGTACATACAGCCTGAACATAATAATCCAGGATATCGCATTATCCTGGAGAGCCACATGCCCTATATGTAAACCATTAGTAGTAATTAATTTCCAGCAATCTAACCTGGGACAAATCCAATAATCTTGCAGACCCTGACAAATCAAGTTGTTGTCAGGATGACTGTACATCTTTGCCTGCTGGGGAACACACTCACACTCTCTCCCCCCCCCACACACACACGCACATTGAAAACGCTTACTCTACCATTCTAAACATAAAAAAAAAATTGACACTGTTTACTGAGAACCAAATTTCTGTTGGTTTCAGATGTTTTCAGGGATTGAGTTTAAGGGGATTATAGCCTTCAAATGTTTTAACACTTTTGGAGGATGATGTGGGGGGTGGGGTCTGTCCATCTCTGAGCCTCAGGGATTGCAGAATTTTGATACCATCTGCTGTTGGATTCTAGTGAGGAAAAAGGGATCAGACAAGCCACCAAAAAGCTATTACATGGAAAAGAGAAAGCCCTGGCTATTCAAATCTAGTCAGATTTTGGGGGTTAGAGGTGAGGCATATTTTGGAAAGATTGAAGATAACATTGATCCCTCTGTGTCAGCCACAAGTTGGAGGAACCTTAGTTGTTGTTAATATTTGTATTATCATAGCACCTAGAAGCCCCAATCATGAACCGGGAGCCTGTTGTGTTAGTCACAGTTCAAACATAGAACAAAAAAATGGTCCCTGCACTAAAGACCTTCTAAGTATAAGACAAGAGACAACAGGCAGATACAGACAGATGGAGTGTACAAGGAAATAAGACAGCATAGGTCATCATGATACGCCGTGATCTCAGCACACCAGCAGCCTAGCTGTTGTCATGGTTTTTTGATGCAACACTGCACAGGAGAGTTTTAAGGAGGGATTTGAAGGAGAACAATGAAGTGACTTGGAAGATGTTTAGGGGGAGCTTTTCCCAAATGTGAGGAGCAGCATGGGAGAGGCATGAAGATGCGTGTTTGAGAATTTTACAAGTGGGTGATGGAAGCTGGTATCCTGGGCCGATCAGAGACTGGAGTTAACTTCTCAATACTGATGAGAGATTATATGTAAGCTGGAGATAGGGCATGAAGGGCCTGGAAAGTGAAGACAAGTATCTTATGTGGAAGGATGCAAAGAGAGTGATGATATGGTGGAAAAGTTAAGCTAGAAAATGATCTTTGCAGCAGCATTCTGAGGGGTTATGAAGTGGGCATGATTGCGTTTGTCAAGGCTGGAGAAAAGGATGCTGCAGTTGGCATTCAAATTAACCTTTATAATTGACCTTTAAAGTTATATGTTGGCTGCAGGCCTGGTCACTCAAAAACAAAATAGAGAGAGAGATGTGCAACATTGGGTGATGTCTTTTTCTGTCACCTACCACTCCCAGTTTTCTAAATTATGGTTTGTACAATCCAGGATTTACTCACAAAAGGCTGTTGTTAAAGGTAGAACATTTACTACAGCTTCAATTAGGTACTGGGGTAGTTTTCACTGTTGTAGTACAGGGGCTGGATTTGTGTGGGATTGGATAGACTAAAAGGATTGGTGTTACAAGATGCTCAGGAAAGATTTTCTTTATTTTTCAGGAGTTTCCATGGGACACTGATTTGAGTCTTATGGCCCAGCAGTAAGCCATTATTTAAGGATGGCAAATTGCCATTACAGTTCCATATGTTCAGTATGTGACATATCTCCTCTGATAAAGTGGTGGAAGGAGTCCCTGTGATTAAGGCACATGAGTGGGAGCCAGCTGATTTGGGTTGTATTCATGGATCTTCTGCAAACTTCCTCTGTAATTTTAGGCATACCTCAGTTTTTCCACCAATAAAATGGGAATAATAGCAATTTCCTCACAGAGGTGTTGAGAGTCTCAATATTTGCTAGGTGCTTTGGGATCTTCTGAATGGAAAATGCAGTATATGGAAGGGACAGTATTTATTTATAATCTGGGCCAGTAATCAACTCCTGAATGTTAAGATGGGAAGCACAAACATAGCCAAATGTGTCTTTAGTGACTGCTCAAGGGACCCCTAAAGTAGAACCAAAATTGTACATTGTGGAGCACTTTAAGTCTGTGACTTAAGACAGGCGACTTCTTACTGGAGGTGGCTCATGACATTTTTCATTGTATTTTCAACTGTGACCTGTATTTTCAAGTGTGACCACTCACTTTCTGCTCCCGATACCCCCTGTTGGCTGTTAACGTCGTCAGGTGGGTCTTCAGTGGCTCAGCCCTCTGGCTAAGTCACACAGATTCTAAAATGGATGAACCCCTTCCGAGTTAACACAGGTCCTACAAGGACTACCGCTCTGCCTTTGTTGGAGTCTGCAGCCGTGTCTCTTGGCTCAATTCTCAGCCTCTTCTGGGCTAGCTTTAAGTCCATCCCTACCCTGTTATAGAGCAGTGCCTCCAGGGTGTCCTCCCTGGAGAGACTTTGTCCTCAGCGGTTCTCACTGTCCCAGCACTCCAGCCAGGTCACCTCACACATTCAGTCCCCTTCTGGGGGGGCCATCTAACAAAGTTGAATAAATGGTTGGCCATCTCTTGGGTCTTCAGCCCTGTCCTTGAGCCCTTTAAATTCTAGCCCCTTTCTTGGGTTTCTAAACAACACTTGTTCTTGGGGCTTTGACCACTCTTCCAGTAGTGGGATCCGGGCCCACCCATGGTGACCCTACAAATAGCAGTCATGTGCTGTTTCCTTTAGTAATTACTAGTGCTGTTCCCTGGGCCACTTCCAGGAAGCCCCCTTTGCTTCACCGTAACCTTACGGCTGAAGTTTTCTCTCTTCCCTACTTGAGCAGGGTCTCTCCCAGGGTTCCTTGCCTTGAGAGTTTCACAGTCTTCCTCACCCTTCTGGTCTCAGCCAGCAACTGACCTGCTGAGACCCACCAGCTCCTTTTAACTGAGCCTGCTGTGCTCTGATTGGCTGATTCCATGCAGCCTTTCTATGCAGGCCTGGAGGGACCCACCTTCACTGCTCCTTTCTTGGGGTGGGGTGTGGTAGGACCCCACAGCCTTCAGCAGAGGGCCCCGTCAGAGCAATTTTTTTCTTTCCACTTTTTAATATTTATTTTCCTACATCCCAGTATTTGTGTAGGATAACAAAGTGAATGCATATATGGTTTAAAAGTGGGAACAGTTTGGTTAATCTACATCTTAAATAGTTCTGGGCCCCAGTAGTATATTCGTAATATAGCATAGAATACAAAGCAGCTCTGACTATGGAGCTGCATGGAGAGGGCAAACTTAGGACCTGCCTAGCCTATTTATGTCAAAGCACTGATTAAATGAGAATAGGAGAAATACTAAGATAAAGACCTTCCTTCTCACTTGCTGTCATGTGCTCATATATCTTCAGCTTTTTATTGAAGCCCAAAAGTTTATTGCTTATTATTTTAACATAATGACCTAATATATTTTTAGGTTGTTTTGCTCAACAAAAATTGTGATGATGAACAAGATGGGTCAAGTCCTAAGAAGTGCTGAACACCAGTGGCTCACATAATAGTTAGCACATGTTAGAAATTTGCCCAGTGCATTTTGTTGTTTTTGATGTAGATTTTTGAAGACAAAATAAACCTTCAAAATTAGTCTTGTGTGAATATTTGTAAATGTTCTTTGGCAAGCTCTCTCTTTGACAGAGAGTTCCAGGCTGTAGTCCTGATCTCTTGCACTCACATAAATATGCCAGATACCACACATATCCAATGGCACTCTGGCACACACTGATCAATATACACTAAAATGTAACAACAGATTGAAAGTTGGTTGAAGAATATTTTACCCAAATCTAATCTTAAAAGTGGGAAAGAATCATCACTTGAGTCATGTCAGAACTCTGTGGAACACTGTTCCAACATATTTTGGGGGGAGCAGGGATGCCTTTCTGGTATTTCTGATCATTGGAAATCTAAAAATATGGGAATTTTCATTAAATCCCTTTTTGAAAAATCTTCCACCCCAGCTAATTGTAGGATTCCGGTACTTCTCTTTTGAGGACTCAAGCACCAGGAAAAAAAAGTTACTTTGCCTTGAAAAACACATATTGAAAACAAAACAAATAATAAATATCTAGATACCAGTGTGATAGGTGGATTATAAATAAAACAGGTAGATAGATTTCTGCCTTTCAGTTACCCTGGTTGTGGCTAAAGTTGAAGGTTACAGAGAGAGAAGAGAAGCTTGTGGAATTACTGGGGGGTTTTTTCTTTTGTTTTTTAAAGGGACTTTTAAGTCAATTTGTAACCTTCGGGCTGAAATCAAAGGTGCTCTATAAAAACATCCGTTTTTTCTTTGCTGGAAGTAGCTCCCACACAGAATCTAAGGGCAAAGAGGGGCTGCAGTGAGCCAAAGCTGGGAACCATGACTGCCAGCATCACATGGCACCAGGCACTTGCAGACCTACAGGTTCCAGAAGCCTCCAGAGCTTTTTAATTCATAATTAATTGTACATTAAAAAGTTATTTATTTTTTTAAATATACAGCTAACGGGCCTCTTTTACTTTAAAGGTATAATTCTATTCCAAATTAAAAAGAAAAATCTTAGATTGATGGAAGAGACCAGTGCATCTCACTGACAATGCAGGATTGTTCCGTGCAATAAGTTTTCTAGTGTTTTGCCCAGCCTAGTTTTAAACCTCCCAAATAATGGGACTCCCTTCATTTTCTTTGAGACAATTCTACAGCTAAATATCTCGTTCTATAGGAGCTACTCCTAATATCAGCCTACATTTTCACTTATTTAATTACTCCTAGATGTACTTCCCTGTTCCGTTCTAATTAATTCTTTTCCATCTTTAAGAGAGTGAAATTTGCTTTGGGATACTCCTTCGAGCTGAGCGTGCTGTTTAAGTGTAAGATATTGTT
Organism: Lepidochelys olivacea; assembly: GCF_965140295.1. NCBI lineage: Eukaryota > Metazoa > Chordata > Testudines > Cheloniidae > Lepidochelys > Lepidochelys olivacea. The sequence continues at coordinate 108,712,550 of NC_140412.1, read as the reverse complement.
ATTAGCCACACACCTCAACATCAGAAGGAATGTTTAGGTTCCAGGGCTGTGTGGCATTCTTTTATGTGATGCCACTGCAAATTCAGCCCCAAATCAGGTTAGTCTTTTTTCTATATCACTTTGCAAATTCGCAGCTAATCTGCTGTCCACCCACCAGGTTTCTTCAGCATTGCTGCTTTACAGATTTCCCAGGGAGCATCTGTGTTTCAGATTCTTTTTTTCTATATAGATCAGCCTGGCATTTTGAGGAAGTGAATCATATTTTTATTACTTTCTGTTCATATTTCTAATCTTTAAAGGTTACACTGATTTACTCATTAGTATTTGCATCTCCTCCTAATTAATCTGGAGATTTCTTTGACATATTGTTTACACCCTTTTTCAGATTGTGTGTGAAAATGTTGAATAAAACTGGTTTTAACACTGATACCTGCAGTTTCCCAACTGACACCTCCATACAGCTCAAAATATTGTAGTTCATCGTTTTTCTTTCTTAACAGCCCTTCAGCCAGTTTTCAGTTTAAGCAAGTGTTCTTGTCCAAGTCTACTTAAAGTATCATGGAATAAGATTTTGTGGTATACTATTGCAAATCATCATCATTTTCTCCTTTTTCCAATGCCAAGATTGAGTGAAGCCAATTTCTGTTGGTTTCTTGGTTTAAGTAAGTATCTGGACTCCCAAATCTAGGCCCATTTTACAGATGCGGAATTGAGACACAGAGAGGCTAAGTGACTTCTCCAAAGTCACACAAGAAGTCTGAGACTGAGCAGGGACAATCCATCAAATGCTTTTCCAAAATGTAGTTATTACATCTGTCGCCTTCCCTTCATATTGTAAAGTTGTCCAAAAAAAAAAAAAAAGGAGAAAAAAAGGATCAGATTTGCCTTGCAAGGTGTATTCATCTAAATGTATGCTGCTTATTGCTCATGCCTCCATAATATTATAATCTTCGCAATTATCTCTCAATAAATTTTCAGTTATTTTATTTCAGATTGAAGTTTGACTTCCAAGAAAATAATTGAGAGGATCACAGTTCTTTAGAATTTTGTGTGGCAAATTGCTAGCACTACCATGATGGGTCTTGCGCTTTCTCTTCTTGGAGGGGGTTCAGGGCACCATTTCTGAACTGGAGTATTAACTGCCCCACTTGTGTCCTAGTGGAGAGGGAGGGACCCGGGCCCACCCTCTACTCCGGGTCCCAGCCCAGGGGCCCTAGGGATAGCGGTAAACCACTTGAACTAGCGGTTCCTTCCCCTGAGCTACTTCCCTCTCCTGCCCTTCAGCTTGTGGGGCTTCCTGCCCTCCCTCTGCACAAACCAGGTGTCCCTTTACCTAGGGTCTTGGTCTTCTTAGCCCACTGCAGCACTTCTCCAAACTCTCCTCTGCTTCCCTCCAACTGTTCTCTGCTCCAACACCAATCCACTCTGCTTCAACTCCTCCAAACTGCTCTCTGTTCCAGCATCGATCTACTCTGCTTCAACTCCTCCACTTGTCTGTTTGAAGCGGGGGGGGGGGGTTTATCAGGTGACTGGCTTCTGGTGCTTTAATTGGCTTCAGGTGCTTTAATTAATCTATAGCAAACTTTCTTCCCTCTTCAAGGAATAAGGCTCCCTTCTAACACTCTCCTGCTGCCCACTGGCCATGCTGTATCACACTTGTTTTAAAAATTAAATCATTAGGTAGAAAGCTAGTGCTTTAGTATCCTAGGGAGTGTGTCATTGCGACTAGCTGTTTTACACTTTTGAATTTTCCAAGTTGAAATGTTTCAGGTATTTCGTTATGGACTATGTATCTATAGCTGTTTTTGCAAAGCCTTCATTTCTTCATTTCCTAATTGCCCAATCTTCTTTTCTTTATTTTTTAAAATTAACTATTTTGAACTGCGTAACAGGTTGTGTGCATGCTGGGATGCTGGCATAGTTTGAGTGCTGAAGACATTTTCCACCTTCATTTGTGTTTTTTGCTGCTCACCCAAGGTTTGCAAATACATCATGAACCATGTATTCTGTCTTGTGATATATGTAATGACCACATGACATATATAATCCAAAGGGCTGGTCAGGCCAATCCTTGGAGAGCTTGAAATGAAGAAAAAGACTACAAGTCACAAAATCAGTTGTCCTGAAAATGCCAAATACTGAGACTAGAAAGGGAAAATTAAGAAAAGGAAAAGAGAAGGAAGACTGGAGAAAATGCAACAGTATTGAGGAAAACTATGCTGCTGCTGTTGATTCCTTCATTCCACTCAAATTCCAGAGATCGTTACTAGAGAGTGTTGCTGCTTATGCTTGTGGCTGAAGAAGACATAGAAATGGTGATGAAGTGCCATAAATGTTTTCGATTTGTCATTTAAACAAATAAGGGACTCATAAGCAACCACCTCATTCTTTCTCCACATTAGCTGCCATTCCTCAATATGAAAGATTTTTGCAATTTTTCCAGTGTGGTTGTATGCTTCACATTGTGCAGTGCGAACCTGGTATCCCCTTTAAGTAAAAAGGAGGCTTTTCGAGCATCAAATACGTGTAATTTGATATTTGGAGAAAGCTTAATCAAATCGATAGCAGTTATCACATTAGTTGTTTTAAACATGTCTGTGAAAGGATGCCTTTTCACATAGGATCAGAGCATATTCCACCACTCAACACTACCAGAGCTATCTCAAGTAAATTAAGACCAATATTATTCAGTCAGGAAGAGCATCTGAAATAGTCTGTTGTGTTTTCCACTGTATGGATATCATGTTGTCTACCCAATTTACCTGGCAAATTTCTCCATATTAGCACCAAATTATAAATAAAAAGAGAATACCAGATTAGTGACATCTCAACGAGAGAGACCCCATTTCTGGGCAAATTGTATGAAAATGCAAGAACTGTGTTTGAGATCTTAATTGAGCTGGTAACTCATTTCTGTCCAATTACTCCCAGAGCCAAATTAACATCTCAAATGAATCCTCCTACAGATTTTATAACCCACCATGGTCTGTCACTTCATAGTGAGTAGTTCTTTTTAAATTACCAAAAACTGTTAATTACCTGGAAAAATAACTTCTAGCAAAATACGGATGGCTTCTATTCCATATGACTGTTCTTGCAATAATCGGCTCTACTGGTCAATTAAACGCTTTGAGGTTTATTCACCAAGCAGGGGACACATCATTGCTGCATGAAGGTATTGCTTAATTATTCCATTTAAGACTGGATGGAAGAGGGGTCATTAAGGGTTTAAAGCTTTCATTTAGATTTATATGGCTTGCAAGTATACTTATGAAAGACAAGAGCTTTTCTCTTTGCATAAATTAGTTTAAAATCATAGATTTTTGAGTGCTCTTCAGAAGGTAAATGAGATCCTGATTAATTTTAGTTCTCCATTTGCAGGACATAATAGTGAACTAAATGTAGACTGAAATCATGAGTAAGTTGAGAGAACCATCATTTGAGAGTTATGGGAATATATCAGATGAATCTGCTGAACATGTGTTTCTTTCATGAGATACAGCCAAATGTTTAGGTTTCCAGTCCATATCATAAACTGTGTACATTGTCCATTCTGCCTTCTGCAGAATGTCCTCAGCGTGTGAAAACCATCATTTTAAAAGCTTTAAGTGGTCAGTGAAATTCCAAGAAAGCAGGGAAATATGTGGTGGTGTTTTTTATACAGAGATAATCTATCACTTTAAAATGTCACATTTTTATGTCTGATTTATTACCATTACATTAATGTGTGGAGCTCTTGTGGGATTCCAAAGCAGTTGCATTTACAGACGTAGAGTTCCTCAAATCAATGCACCCTGCAGAATTTCCTATTTTAGGTATAAAGCTCATTTAACCTTTCGTTATAATACTGCTCTTTTGAGATAACTTAAGAAAATCTAAATTAAAATCATGAATGTTAGGTCCGTCAAGTATAAAATTAATGAATGACAGGGTTTTCTGACCTTAATACAAGTGTTTTCCATCTCTTCTTGTAAAGTGCACAGGCTGAAATTGTGGAAAAGCAGCATCACTTGCCCCACAACCTCAGCCATGCAGAACACAATGCCATCCACAGCCTCAGAAACAACTCTGATATCATAATCAAAAAGGCTGACAAAGGAGGTGCTGTTGTCATCATGAATAGGTCGGAATATGAACAAGAGGCTGCTCGGCAGCTCTCCAACACCACTTTCTACAAGCCATTACCCTCTGATCCCACTGAGAGTTACCAAAAGAAACTACAGCATTTGCTCAAGAAACTCCCTGAAAAAGCACAAGATCAAATCCGCACAGACACACCCCTGGAATCCCGACCTGGGATATTCTATCTACTACTCAAGATCCATAAACCTGGAAATCATGGGCGCCCCATCATCTCAGGCATTGGCACCCTGACAGCAGGATTGTCTGGCTATGTAGACTCCCTCCTCAGGCCCTACGCTACCAGCACTCCCAGCTACCTTCGAGACACCACTGACTTCCTGAGGAAACGACAATCCATCGGTGATCTTCCTTATAACACCATCCTGGCCACTATAGATGTAGAAGTCCTCTACACCAACATTCCACACAAAGATGGACTACAAGCCGTCAAGAACACTATCCCCGATAATGGCACGGCTAACCTGGTAGCTGAACTTTGTGACTTTGTCCTTACCCATAACTATTTTACATTTGGGGACAATGTATACCTTCAAATCAGCGGCACTGCTATGGGTACCCGCATGGCCCCACAATATGCCAACATTTTTATGGCTGACTTAGAACAACGCTTCCTCAGCTCTCGTCCCCTAATGCCCCTACTCTACTTGCGCTATATTGATGACATCTTCATCATCTGGACCCATGGAAAAGAAGCTCTTGAGGAATTCTACCATGATTTCAACAATTTCCATCCCACCATCAACCTCAGTCTGGTCCAGTCCACACAAGAGATCCACTTCCTGGACACTACAGTGCTAATAAACGATGGTCACATAAACGCCACCCTATACCAGAAACCTACTGACCGCTATTCCTACCTACATGCCTCCAGCTTTCACCCTGACCACACCACACGATCCATTGTCTACAGCCAAGCTCTGCTATACAACCGCATTTGCTCCAACCTCTCAGACAGAGACAAACACCTACAAGATCTCTATCAAACATTCTTACAACTGCAATACCCACCTGCAGAAGTGAAGAAACAGATTGACAGAGCCAGAAGAGTTCCCAGAAGTCACCTACTACAGGACAGGCCTAACAAAGAAAATAACAGAACGCCACTAGCCGTCACCTTCAGCCCCCAACTAAAATCCCTCCAACGCATTATCAAGGATCTACAACCTATCCTGAAGGATGACCCAACACTCTCACAAATCTTGGGAGACAGGCCAGTCCTTGCCTACAGATAGCCCCCCAACCTGAAGCGAATACTCACCAGCAACCACATACCACACAACAGAACCACTAACCCAGGAACCTATCCTTGCAACAAAGCCCGTTGCCAACTGTGCCCACATATCTATTCAGGGGACACCATCACAGGGCCTAATAACATCAGCCACACTATCAGAGGCTCATTCACCTGCACATCCACCAATGTGATATATGCCATCATGTGCCAGCAATGCCCCTCTGCCATGTACATTGGTCAAACTGGACAGTCTTTACGTAAAAGAATAAATGGACACAAATCAGATGTCAAGAATTATAACATTCATAAACCAGTCGGAGAACACTTCAGTCTCTCTGGTCACGTGATTACAGACATGAAAGTTGCGATATTATAACAGAAAAACTTCAAATCCAGACTCCAGCGAGAGACTGCTGAATTGGAATTCATTTGCAAATTGGATACAATTAACTTAGGCTTGAATAGAGACTGGGAGTGGCTAAGTCATTATGCAAGGTAACCTATTTCCCCTTGTTTTTTCCTCCCCCCTCCCCCTTTCCTCAGACGTTCTTGTTAAACCCTGGATTTGTGCTGGAAATGGCCCACCTTGATTATCATACACATTGTAAGGAGAGTGATCACTTTAGATAAGCTATTACCAACAGGAGAGTGGGTTTGTGTGTGTGTTGGGGGTGGGGTGGGGGGGGAGAAAACCTGGATTTGTGCTGGAAATGGCCCACCTTGATTATCATACACATTGTAAGGAGAGTGATCACTTTAGATAAGCTATTACCAACAGGAGGGTGGGTTTGTTGGGGGGGGGAGAAAACCTGGATTTGTGCTGGAAATGGCCCACCTTGATTATCAAACACATGGTAAGGAGAGTGATCACTTTACATAAGCTATTACCAGCAGGAGAGTGGGGTGGGGGGAGAGAAAACCTTTTGTAGTGATAATCACCCGTTTTTTCATGGTTTGTGTGTATAAAAACGTCTTCTGTATTTTCCACAGTATGCATCCGATGAAGTGAGCTGTAGTTCACAAAAGCTTATGCTCAAATAAATTGGTTAGTCTCTAAGGTGCCACAAGTACTCCTTTTCTTTTTGCAAATACAGACTAACACGGCTGTTACACAAAAATCTTAGGTTTCAGAGTATGTTATCCATCTTCCTTTGTGCAGCATGCCTACTGTGTAAAATACATCATCTTGAAGGAAAAGAACTCTCAAGAATTTATTCAGGAAGCTTTTTTTTTCCTTTTTGTCAGCTTCCTGAAAATTTATAATATACCCCTTTTTTTAGCCATTAGAAAAAGAATGAAGTTCTGAATTTGTAGTTAATTTAATTTTCTTCCCAAAGGGTTTAATGAAATTAATCATTTATTTTCAACCACCTGAAACTAATGCATGAGGAATGGAAATCAGTTTCAAACCATTACAGGTAGTGAAAACAAGTACATATAAAGAAACGCTTTGATCTTTGTTTAAGCTGGTTTTATGGAAATAGTGGAATAGTTGAGATATCAGTCCCATAAAAGACAGTAAAATTACTTATGCAATTACACTGTATATAAGTAATATACATACAGAAATTTTAAAAAATATTGTTAATGCAATATTAAAGTTGAAATAGGAAACCCTAAATCAGAAAACTCCAATATCTAAGGCAGCTCCCACAACCAGTGTTAACTGAGTCATGTTGTACAGTCTGTTATTTTAGTGTATACATGAACATTGTATCGTGCATTGAGGTTTCCATTAGTTAACAGGAAAAACAGGAATAGAAAATTCTATATGAGTAAAACTTGTCTGAGTGAATGTTGCAAGAATAACTTTGACTTTGAAATTTCCGATTTTAACTGCTTGATAGTTCAGTTCAGTCTTAACATTGCATTAACAATAGTTTTTAAAATTCGATTTACTTGTTTATTTAAATGGGGAAAGAAATCATAGTTGATTATTTTCGCATACTAGTATGTGTGTTACGGTGCAGTGGACAAAAATGCTGATTTACTTTTTGGTGCTGATAGATGCAAAATTAATTTCTGACTTCTAGTGTGTGTCCTTCACTAACAAATCTGGAATCTAAGGGTAGGTCTACACTACCTGCTGGATCGGCGGGTAGCGATCGATATATCGGGGGTCGATTTATTGTGTCTAGTCTAGACGCGATAAATCAATCCCCAGGTGCTCTCCCATCGACTCCGGAACTCCAATGCCATGAGAGGCGCAAGCGGAGTCGACGGGGGAGCGGCGGCAGTCGACTCACCGCCTTGAAGATGCTGTAGTAAGTCGATCTAGGTACGTCGACTTCAGCTACGCTATTCTCGTCTTACATCGACCCCCCTCGCCCCTGCCGGTAGACCAGGGCTAAGTTGGTTTTGGTTAGGAATTGTTCAATAGGAGGAGTTAAAATGATGCTAAGAAGGCATTTATTACTGAATTTGTTTATGGAAATATAAGTGTCAGTACAAAATAAACATTTCTTACTACATTCCAACTGTAAGTAGCTTTTTTGTTTAAAACAATAATTTTGTTTCTTACAGGATTGAAAGGTCACTCATGGTAATAAGCTCTTTCTCTCCATGGTTCTAAAAGTAATTTATAAACATTAATTTTCACAATACTCTTATGAGACAAGTAAAGAGGCAGAGAAATGTTAAGTGACTAACCTAAGATTACATAGTGAGTCAGTGCCCACTATGGCTAGAATTGAGGAGTCCCAGCTCTAAATGTGGGTATTTCCATTAGGCTTGCTACTTGCACATGAGCTGTGCCATCTCCCAAACATTTTGTGAACTTCCTTACTAGCTGATAACTTTTATCCATAACTTTTTCACTCAAGCATCTTTCAGGCCTAAGTTATTTCAGCAGCCTTCTTTGTTTGTCTCTCAGCAACCAGAATTTGAAATCAGATATCCAGTAAAAGCAGAGTTCACAGGTCAAATACAAGGCTAAAATTTGCAAAACCAAGGAAATAGGTCAGTCCCTCTAATTAAAATCGAGTGTTTCCACAAACCTCTGTACACATATAGTGCTAGCAAGAATGAACAAGATTGTTCCTGTTTAATACTACAGTAACTCCACTGAGGTCAAAGAGTTACTTGGTTTTTATGTAGGTTGTAGTGAAATAAGAATCTGGCCCAGCAGGTGCCCTTTAATTTTGTTTACAATATGTTTGCACAGTGAGGGTCTGGTCCGCTTAAGGCCTCTGAGTGCTATGGGAATATAGATGATAATAAGAAATGCAGTTTTATTATTATTTATCTAATACAACATTTGTTAATTTTTGAATGTTATGTGTAATCTGTGTTCACTGTTCTCACATTTAGGAGGACTGGTTTTATTGCGATTCAGTAAATGTGCTGTTTCAGAGGCAAAATGGGCTTTTAGTATATTAGTCTTTCTGGGCATGTTCACATGTTAAAAAAGTGTGCAGGATGAGGCAAGTGTAGATCTCTGTCTGTCTGTGTGGATTTTTATACTACACCACTCACTATTGTGTCTGAGACCCTTACGTTCTGGGTGGGGAGAGGAGGAGCAGCATTAGGAAAGTAAAGAACTGGGATGGGGAATAGATTCCCCTAATCTTTGCCACTGTTTGGTTGAATCTCTGGGATTCTTTGAGCATCCAGTTTAATCTTTCTCTGTCAGCTTCAGATTAAAGGAAAAAAGATAGAGGCAGTGTGGTCTTGTAGTTAAGAGATTGGTCTGGGATTCAGGAGACAGAAGTTCCATTCCTGGTTCTGATATAAACTTTATTGTATAACTTTGGGCATGTCAGTGCCTCTCTCCCTCCTCCTGCACCACCCCATGCCTCAGCATAAAATGGGGATAATAATACTGGAAGTGAAAGCTAGACAAATTTAGACCGGAAAGAAGATTCAAATGTTTAACAGTGAGAGTAATTAACATTGAAACAATTTACTGAGGGATGTGGCAGATTCTCCATCACTCTAAGTTTTTAAATAAAGATGAGATTCCTTTTAAATAAAGATGAGATTCCATAGATTCCTATGTCTACCTACAGCTTATGTCAGCAGGACTTGTATTGCTCAGGGGAAGTGAATAAACAACCCCCCTAAGTGACATAAGTTACACCGACATAAGTGCTGGTGTGGACAGCACTATGTTGGCAGGGAGCTCTCTCCTGTCAGCATAGAACATCTTCACCAGATGCACTGCAGCAGCGAAGTACATGTAGACATGCCTTTTGTAAGAGACATATGATGGCTTGGGCCTGATGCAGGAATTCCTAGGTGAAATGTTATGGCCTGTGTTATGCAGGAGGTCAGACAAGATAATCATAATGTTCCCTTCTGATCTTAAAATCTGTGGAACATTCTAGTGGTTTGATATAGATAGATAAATAGATATTCACATTTTTGATGTAAATTTGGAACAAAGTTTTTTTTAGCTTATGTAATATCTAAAAATATAGGTTAACTTTAGAGATGAGAAAAGGCAGTAATTTGAAATGTTTCAGGTATGCAGTAATGATGTTTTACCCATCTTTGCAAAGGACTTTGAGATGAAAAGTGCTATACATGTGCTAAGTATAATTAATACACTGATTATTGGTGTCAATGTTTTTTTAAGAAAATGTAAAAAGGTTCCTTTATACACATCAGTGTCAAAGTACAGAAATGTGGTCATATATATTAGACTCTACAATGTCCAGTGGTCTAGATAAAGACCTATCCCCACAACACTATTTAAGCTCTCGTTTTTTTGTGAACTTTTTTTTGAGTCAAAAGGGGGAACGGCAGGTTTTCAGTCTGCGGAAGAAAGGAGCAATGGAGCTAAACAGATTGAATCAATTTAATTAAGATCTGCAATGCTCAAGGGACTATTATTTTTCCTTTAAAAGTGTTAGGCCACAGCATAAATAAAATGAAATACTCCATATTCACGAATGCCAAATGGTTTAAAGACCATATATGGCTGTGCTATGCTGTTGAATTTGCTTTGCTAAGTGTGTCATATCACCTAACCTTTATATTTTCACACATTATAGTCTTTCATATGATACCAGCCTAGTACATTTATTTCTGATACTAAGGTGTCAGACATTGAATAAACAGAAACTCTCTTACAAACATCCTTAGATGTCCTGCAATTTTTTAACACATTACACCATTTATAAACAGAGTGTATTATTAAAACAGAGAGGCTAATAACTAATTATTGTAGTAGCAAGATTTGAGCAATCACATCTGTAGTCACTAATAAAAGATCTACAATCTTTTTTTAAAAAAATTATTTTTGTTCCTTGCACTCAAGAGGCTATATCCATTTTGAGTCTGCCCATATGAGCAGAGGAGAGGCACACCATTGTCCCAGGACAATACTCTCCTCTTCCATAATGAAATCCCAATAAGGTGTTCATTTACACACTCCTACAGACCTGTACATTTTTTGCTCTGGGAATACTAACAGAGAAACAAAAAGTCTATGCAATAAATAGATGAAGTACAGCTGTGGTTTCTGGGTGTCCAAAGGGATTAGTTTGTGTAATGCCATATTAATTTTTTTCGAGAAGCTTAGTTGATCTTCACAAATATTTATCAGCTGCTGAAATGCCACATAACAATTGTAACTGAAAATAACTTGCCACTTTTCACAACTCTGTAATTCAGACATCTAAGCATTTCCTATATAGGTGCAGCTTTTTCAGTGCTTTTATGTCCCAGGAAAATATATATTATCTCCATATATATCATACTTGCAGCTTTGCAAGGTAAAAAATAGTCATGATATTTATGAAGTCTCATAAAACTGATGCAATTAAAATTAAATGGAAAGGAAATATATATGTGCCTCACTTTGCCACCAAAATCGACCTTTTTTTCACAAAGTGAGTCTAGAGTTAATATATACAAAGCAAATAAAACTGAATTGTGGACTCTTAGGTGACTCTTTCATGCTATCATTAAAAAAACTACATGGCGTGGCTGTAAAATATTTAATATGAAAACAAAAGAAAGTTTTGAAATGGGTAAGAATTTAGCAGCTTTGAGTATCATATTATCCCTATTTTACAAATGGGGAAACTGAGGCACTGAGATACTAATTAGCTTTACCAACGTGTCACAGTAAATCATTGAGTTGGCAAGACCTAAAACTGGGAAACACTCCTGATTCTCAGTTTAGTGTCCTATCCCTTCTAACAGGGCTGTGCTCCTAAATGTTCTCCTTGGCACTCTTCAAATGTGTTCTCTTTTATGTAATAATTTACATCAACTATAATGTAGGCTCCATTGAGGAATCTAAAGTAAATGCTGATGCATAATATTATTGATTGTACTTTGTATTGTACTTTATGCAAGAATCATCCAGATAGTCCATTCCCACTCCCTGAACTGGGACCATCCCCACCCCCTTTTCCTACAGGGTTTTGATCTGTTCTCTCTGGGCTAAGATTGCATTTGCAGCCAGTTGCACCTTTTCCCAGCAGCTCTCCCTTACCTGTTTTCTGTGTCTTGCCAGCCTGGGGGAAGACCCCCTCTGCTCTGCCAGTTGGGTCATTTGCATTTTCACAGACAACCATTTCCTCAGTGTGGAATGCATCCTGTCTTAAAGAGAGACAGTTAATTTCCACAAGCATATCCATACTGGTGTCTTGAAAAACTGGGACCTGGATTGGGGTACCCTCTGTCACCCCTCTCTCTATCCCCGAGAGGTCAGCTGTGTGACTGCTCCCCTCCAGGAGGTCAGTTACACAGTTCCCTCTCTGGACCTGTGTTTCAGGCTGAGTGCCTGTGTGTACAGATGCTGAATCAGGCACTTTGTTGTGGGCATCTGCTCCCAAGTGACCAGTGAGGAGACATTCATGTACTCCCACTATTCTTTCCCCAGCTTCTTTCTCTGGGCCCCCTCTAAAACATGTTTCTCTATGCTCTCTAGAGTGGGAACTGCCCCTTGTTCAGCTGCAACATGCTGGTAGCTAACAACCTGGACAGTTTTCTCACTGACAGGCACTACACCTCCTTCCCTCCCTCCCAGTTGCATCCAGCTGCAGAGCAGGAGCTGGTCTCAACCACCCCCCACACCTGGAACAATGCTGCTTCCCCCTGCTGCAGAGGAAAATAGGTGATTAGTAACTGCTGATAGTAAGGGGGCACAATGTAAAGGTTATGGTGGGGCAAATTGGACAATAGAATGGGGACTTAGAAGCAAATTAGCAAGGTCTTGCTCAGATGGTGCACAAAAATGTGTCATTGATTTGCAATCTAGCTGGCTTTGAACCCTACTAAAGTAAATGAGAATTTTATGCCCTTGAACTGCTATATGAGACAGCTGATCTATCTTTACTTCTGTATTACCTATTTAAAAAGACCAGTCATGGGCTAAAATGTAAGAGACCGTTTTCCTGTAACAGCTATATAAATGGGGATACCAGGCCAAGATGCTTATTTCAGTAATCCATTACTCTAGTCTATTTCAGAGATTTGGGCTTAATTCTCCACTGTGCCCAAGTGGAAGGATCCCCCAAAGACTTTAAGCCAGCTGAGAACTGGGTATATGAGAGCCTAGCTCTGCCTCCTCCCCTTCCCTCACATGCTGTGTCTCCTCCTTGCCTCCAGTAAGCCTTTGCTTTCCCTTATGCCACGCAGTGGGTTCCAGTGCAGTAGATGGCAGATGCAGAAGGCAGCAGAAACATCATTGCCACTGGGGAGATTCCTTTGTCTGTTTCAAGTTCACTCTCTGCCGCATAAGCAGACAGCTGTCCCTTCTGTCTGTAATACCAGGGACGGATAATGGTGTGATCATCTTAGACCAGGTTTACCTCCTCTGTCATCACTGACCTGCTACATTCTGTTTGGCTTTGGGAGCAGAGCAGATCTATTGCATCTCTCCACCAGACACCTTAGCAGCTCAGCTTTTGGAAACCTATTGCATTGCTCAGTCACTTCAGTTATACATTTGACCTGCTTGCTTTATGGCTGAAGCCTTAAATTTCTCTTTTCATTTTAGTTTTTGTTACACTAAAGTGCAGGGAACAAACAGTAACTAACTGTACGTTTGCTGAGGATTTCTGGAATAACGTAAGCCATAAGATATTTTTGTAGCAGTACAAAAAAAGAATTACATCTACTAGGCCAATTTTACCCCTGGTGTAATTTCACTGCAGTCAGTGGAATTACAACAGATTAATTATACCCCTAGCTTTCAACATGCAACAATATGGCATACCTTCCAATACCCCACTGCACAAAAATATGCCATACTTTCCAACCCAACACTCTATACAATACAGCACACCTTCTAATATCCCACTCTGTATACAGTATTTTCAGAGCTTGTAATTTATAAGCCCCTATTAGGTATCCATGTATTGTTATAGAAATAATATTGAAGTATGTATCCATGTAACACTCAACCACTGCAGGGATGGGTGCAGTAAGGTGACACTCAGGATTACTGCACACCTGTTGTGTACTTTGCACCTGGTGGGAGAGAGCAGCTAATAACACTTTGTCCTTATCCTTTCTTGGCAAACTCTTTGCAGTGAAAACATTGCCATCAGTGCTATTTTCTGAATTTCCAATGTGAGCTGGAAGTGGCTCTCTCGTTACATAGCAAGACCACCAAAATGCTACTCTGGGAATAGGGCGCTTATGCTGTAGACCTACAGAAACCAGAGTGCTAATGCAAACAAACCACCTGACCTGTCCAAACTTCTTCAATCAAAAGACTTTACATATGAAATGAGGCGCCACCTCCGAATGTGCTGCTAAGGGCATAGCGTGAAAGGAGGCCATCAGCTAAACATGCTGTACAGCTCTTCCAGCATTAGATACAAATCACACTCCCAGCAAAAACAGGAGAGGGGTTTGTGGCTCTCTGAGGAGCCTAGGCTCTCAAGGCTATGAGAGAGGGTGAATAATGAAAGCCAAAAGACACGTTGCTGGAAAATACACCCACAGCTCTGCTTAATGTACAATAGAGCAATTTCCCTCTTTAAAGCCTATACCTGAGGGAAGAATGGAATGTGGGGATATGACATTGACCCACCCTGTCTAGACTAGGAAATAGGTTGTATTGAAAAACGTGATAGTTCAAGCATATTAGCAAACATGTTTTTAAACACTGCCTATTTTCCCAGTTTAGACTTGCCCATTCAGAAGAGGGGCAAGGAAACAAGGAAGGGGCACTGGGCATGTTGGAAAGTCCCAGTTCAAATCACTTGAACATCCAACCAGAGAGCTCAAGCAGATACACCTCAGCCTAGAGAACTCAGCTGGCCTTGAACTGCTCTTGTCAACCCCAATAGTAGGAGCCTTAGCAAGGTGAAGTTCACTTGTCTGCAGACATGAAGGCATGAACAGAAAATCCCTGGGAATTGTGGTCCTACCATAATTAATCCTAAGGGATTCATCATGTGAGGGAGGAAAGCCAGGGTATTTTAATTCTGACCTGGGATTCTGGGTGGGAGGGCAATGGAGTGAGACAAACAGACGCCCAGCCAGCCAGCCACATGGCTATTTCCTTGCTGTGGCCACCAGACTCCCAGCGCTGGCCTATGCTGCCCCCTCACATCCCTCCATGATCCCCCACATCATTCCCAGTGTCCCCGGCAGCCCCTCCTTCCTCCCTACTCCCTCCGTCCCCTGAGTCCTCCCATTTTGCCCTGTCACTGCAAGAAAGAAGCTTACCAGGGCAGGGCAAGCAAATGCAGAGCACAGGCAAGGTGGTACTCCTCCTGACCTGAGGCATGTACCAGAGCACAGCTGTAACTCCTCGCCCACTCTGGAATGCGCCCACCCAGGCGCCTGGGGAGGGGCACATGACCATTTCTGCCCCTCCCTAGCGTCGCTCATGAGGGGAATTAAAGAGACTCTCTCACATTCTTAGGACTTTACTCTTTTCCTCAGGGGTCCCAGCATAATACTCCTTCTTGCTGTGGGCAAATATCTTAAAAACCTCAGCTACATGGAAAAAATCATTTCCAAGAAGCATATCAGCCAGGAGGTGTTCAATCTTCCCCACAGTCAAAACACTTTCCAAATCTTCCCACACTACCTGAGTTCTAGCTAGTGGTACAGGGTATCTGGTTCTGTCCACATCTACAGTTTCAGCCATTTGACCAGGTGATATGCTGGCAGCTGGGGTCATGCTCTGCTTAACCAGAGAAATAGGAGCCCCTGTATCCTTCCGTCCTAAGTATTCCCTGCCATTAATCCTGACAAACCTACTGTGTTCCATATCTGGTTCTGTAGAGCTAATCTCACAAAATCAATATGATAAGTGACAAGCACCCAAGGACCTTCTGTGCTCAGCAACAGCATTAATATTGGCTATTTGCTGCCTGCTTCCTCCCAGCACAGGACATTTATTGCTCAGGTGATCAGTAGAATTACAGTGATAACACCTTTTGGGTTCTTCTGTTTTCACAGGAGATTTGGGATGAGGATTAGAGGAATGGTTTTGGGGAGGTGAATCCCCAGCCTCCCAGTCACTCTCTCTTTTTTCCTCAGGGGTAAAACCCTCACCCACTTTCCCATCAAATCTTTCATCTTGTTTACATATCTCCATTACTCATACCAGCACCCCTCTTAAGATCTCTAAATTTCACTCAATATGTTTCAGGAGTAATCTGAAATTATTTCAAAACTATTTTTTTGAATTTACAATAATCTAAAGCATCCTGAATTGGCATTTCATTTAATATATTCAGAGCTTTACGAGTTAACTTTGCAACCAAAGTGGGGATTCTCTTGCCATCAGGAATCTGATGAATCACACACAGCCTAGCAAAAGTAGTGAAATATTCTGCAACGTCATCTATCTTTGTATGCACGGCACAATTGTTCCCATTTGTGGATTTTTGGAGAGGTGGGAATCAGTGGTGTGGGCGGGGTTTGGTTCTGCTTCTCTAGCAAGTCCAACTGGTGCTTTCATTCTCTCTCTTTTTCCTCAGCTTCCTGGACTTTTAGCTATAGGGCCTGCTGATGTGCTAACTTCTGGGCTTCAGCTTCTCTCTCTTTCTCTCTTATCTCTAGATGCTTTAGTTCCAAGATTCTCTGATGTTCTTTCTATTTTTCTGCCACCTGCAGTCTGTACAGTTCCAGCTTTGCAACTGCATTACTCTCACTCATCTTTCTGCTTTTTCTGTCCCTACTTCCCTTTCCTTAAATAAGCAAATAGAAAATAACAGACTTGTAACCTTCTCTTTAACTGTTGTCAGCCACCACACTTAAAGTCTCCCTTAAAATCTCTACACCAGTGGGTGAAGTGCAAATCTCTCTCAGAACAACAAGCTGTGCATTTGACCCTGTTTGCTGCACTACTGTGATGGAGTTCCCGGGGTGCAACCTGGACAGTGGGACTGCTGAGCTCTCTGTCCCACCAACCCGGCATATTGCTCTCACACTGTGATGCTGTTGCTAAGCCACAAAGCTCTGACAGGTACTCCACTTACAGACATCCATAGGCAGGGACACATCCAACTGAGTTACATGAATGCTTTGCCAGCCACTCATGAACCAACAATAGAGATGCTCCAGCCAATTCCCCCCAGCCTTGAACCCCAGAACTATACTGTTTTACACTGGTTAGAAGCTTGAACAATGTAAATTCATTACCCAGTTCGCCCTCAATCTGGAGAGGACACATGCTAGCCTTTGTAAACTGAGCTGAGATTTCTCAAGCACTTCAACCAAAATACACTCTTTAGGTAAAATATAAAACAAATGTATTAACTACAGAAAGAGAGATTTTAAGTGATTCTAAGTAGTACGTGTAGAGATCAAAATTGCTTACTTAAGAAACAAAAATAAATTTGCAGTCTGAGTTCTACAAACTAAACAGGATTTGAATCAAGCAGATGATACAAGCAGGTTACAGATCCTCAACACACAGGTTGGGACTCATTTCCAGCCTGTGACTATCCTCCCCAGTTCAGTCTTTGTCCTCCAGACATTTCTTCCAGGTGTTGCATTGGGATGGGGAGAGATCAAGTGATTATGTCACTTCCCCTCTTTTATAGTTTCTTCCAGCTTGCTGGAAAGATCTATGCCTGTGATGTGGGGGTCCATCGCCATTGGTCAAGCAGTGTCCATTGTCTACGTCAGGGGTCTCAAACTCCCGGCCCGTGGGCCATCTGCAGCCCGTGAATCTCCCCAATGTGTCCCATGGGGCTCCAGCAGTTTTGGGGCCGGGCGTCTCCCTTGGCCCCACCTGCCGCCCCCTGGGCGCTCCCTGCAGGGGCCCCGGCAGCGCAGCTCCAGTGGCTGCTGGCCCCTCCCTGTGGCCCCAGGGCGGGCCGGGGCTGTGCCTCCGCACATTGCCCCGCCCCGAGTGCCCTGGCAGCCAATAAAAATCTGCGGGACCGGTGCCTGGGGGCAGCAGCGCGCAGAGGAGCCCTGCCTTGGAGCCCAGGTAAGTGCCGCACCCCCTAACCCCATCCCAGAGCCTGCACCATCACCCCCTCCCCACATACCCCCTTCTGCCCCCAAATTCCCTCCCAGAGCCTGCACCCCCTCCCTCTCCCCACATACCCCCTCCTGCCTCAAACTCCCTCTCAGAGCCTGCACCCCCTCCCCCTCCCCACACACACCCCAGCCCCCAAACTCCCTCCCAAAGCCCGCACTCCAATCCCCTACCCCAGACCTCCTCCCCCACCCAAACTCCCTCCCAGACCCTTAGGCAGGTGCGGGGCGGAGTTTTGGGGAGTGGGTTATGGGCGGCATAAGTGACATTATTGGCCCTCTGGGAGGATTTGACAACTGGCACTGGCCCTAAGGTAAATTGAGTTTGAGACCCCTGGTCTACATGTTCTCTCTGAGATGTCTTCTGGGATGGCTGCTGGGAGAGTGGATCCCCTTTAATTGGCCATCAGCATGTCTGGCTACTCCATTATTGTACCTGAAAAGGCTGGTTGTGGGTGTTCCCAATCTCACAACATATTTCAGTAACGCACACACAGCAAAACATCATAACTTCACATACAATGATAGCACATACAATCCAACAGGATATTAATGTTCAACAGATCAAGACTTTTAGAATGATACCTCAGAGGGCATACTTTGTACAAAACATATCATAATTATATGTCAGTGGTGAATATGGGGATTCCAGGGTGCTACTCTGAGGTACAGAATGTCACAGTAGATTTTCTTTTCTTTTAAGTTGGCTTTTCTTCCTCACTCAATCCTCTTCCTCAAAAAAAAAAAAAAAGGGGGGGGGGACACAGCTGAAAATGGGCTGCTTTCCTTGTATGAAAGAAACAGCACACTTTCCCCTCCAAGTTCATCATTTGTTTAAAACTCAGTGGGTTTTTTTCACATGGCTTTGTGTCCTGGCTTCTCTGCAAATTCAGTCTCTTTCTCTAGTGAAGCTGAGCCATGCCTATTTTGTAACAGTTAACGAAGGGGAATGTAGCCCATCTTGCCAGGACCAACCATCACAGATGCTATCCTGTGACTGAATAATAAATTGCATATTAACATAGCAACAGCAGTCACTTCAAATTGCAGTGATATGGAGGGCAGAACAAGAAGAGACATGTTTCTACCTATCACTGCCTTTTATGGATATTCCATTTGCCTTACCACTAGCTTGTTGGGTGGGCCTCTGAAGCTGTTTTACTTTGTATGAATAATTAAATATTGATTAGAGCAGGAATGAGACTCCCATGTCATAGATGAATGCCATAACCACTGGGCCATAGGGTATTCTGGGATGGGTGTGTCTCATTCTTTCCTGTTGAAGCTATTCCACTTTGTATAAAATAGTTGAATAATCATTGGGCCATGGAGAGTGAGTGAGTGAGAGAGAATAACTCTATAGCCTGGTAGTTAGGGAACTCACATGTCATGTGGAACACCCAAGTTCAGGTTCCTGCTCCAGTGAATTAATTATCCATACAAAGTGGCAGAGCTTCTACAGGAGAGATTGAGAGAGGTCTACCCCGACAGTTTGGTGATTAGGGCACTCACACAGGAGGAGGGAGCCCTGGCTAGAAGTCCCTGCTCCAGAGCAGGAATCTGAACCTGAGTCTCCCACATCCCGGTAAGCTTTCTAACTGCGGGACTACTGGGTATAAGGTGTGAAGGAAGGGGTGGCAGCATTGCCGGCACGAGCACCATGACCACCTTCTCCTTCTAGCCATTTTTTGTTTGTTTGTTTGTTTTTGGTTTTGTTTTGTTTTTTTAAGATTTAAAATGCCTGGAAATGAAATGTTTAGTTTCAAGTTGAATGAAATAAAATTTGTGTTGACTTTTTCAATTCACTTTGGGTCGAACCAATTTTTTTCCTCCAGAATTACTGGTGAGTCAAAAAATCTGTTATTCACCCAGCACTACTCTGTCAATCTGCCTAACTTCTGGGAGCAGTGCTGCCTCCTTTCTTGTTACCATCATATCTGGATCATCTTGTTGAAATGCAGTAAATTTCACATAGTTGGTGACATTACTTCTGATGGAATTGAAATTAAGGACTGAACTTTGGTATTCAAAAGAATGGATTTATCACATGGCTAACAACTTTTGCTTGGCACATATTATTGTTTCTTTAAATACACTGCATCCTTTAATCAGGGCCACTTAGGCTTAAGATTTATCTCTATGGCTGGCATTGTTTTGGTTTGCCAATCCTTAAGCACCTCGGCTGACTTTACTGTGGTGACTGATATTAGGATTTGCCCTAAAACTCCACAAAGCTAATATGAGGACTTTTTGTTGTATAATTCTGTTAGCAATCTTGTATGCACTCTCTCACTCCCTTGTTGGTGATGGGAACTGGACGTAATGTCTTTGCTATCAAGTTGTATCCCAAAAGCTTGGAATTCAGATCTGAGGACCTTTGGATTATGGTTAGTGGCTTTCATCTAGAAAGAACAAACAATAAAAGATGCTTTTTAACTTTTTCTGCTGATTTGTGGAACTAGAGAAAATTTCTAGAATTTCTAGAAATCTAGAGAAATAGTAAAAGATTGGTCTAATGCTATCAGATTGGTGTAATGCTGTTAATTTCAAAAGCTAGTGCTGTGGTTAAGGGAGGTACTTTCAACTGTCTAGTCATTCCGAGGCAATTTGCATGATTCCATCTTAAATTCCACCTTCTACCATGTCTTTTTGTGCCACCAAACAGGCTTTTGAATTTTGTGAAACTCTAGTGTCCTTCATATGTATCCTTTTCAATCTCTCTGCCTAGAAAGCTTCAATACCATTGTCTGGAGGCCCAACCCTGATAAAATTGCATGTGAAAAATACTGATTATCACTGGACATAGCAGCAACTGAAGATTTTACATAGTTGAAACTGATCAAGGTAATCAGTAAACAAAAAATAGGTGACATCTTCATATGAATTATCACATGCCACTAGCTGAGACGCCACTTACACTTCAGCCTTAGTGAAGAGAGTCAGTTCTGGTGAAGAGCCTTAAAACAATTGAACCGCGATTTGGGAGTTGATAATCCCAGTGAATCCAATGGATGAACCCTCCTCTAGAGCAGAAGATGATCTAATCTGCAGGAGTTTCCTCAGGGCTCAGGAGCTTGAGGGCCTGCTGCTTTGGGCTTCATTCTCATCTCTTCTTAGTAGAGCTTTGATAGAGCCTCTGTCCGCGTGCCCCATGCTGCTTTTCTGGGGTGGCTTACTGATCTCTGCTGCTGCTGCCTTTTGTGAAACACTGTAATGTTCTAAGTAGGCTCACAGCAGCACAGACCTGCACCACAAACATCAGTATAAATTAAAATGGACTTTTAGAGCAACTGAAACTCCTCTCTCACACACTTACAATTATTTTGACAACAATTTTGCTTTATTTACCCATTTCATAGGGATATGGTGGGAATTAATGACTATACAGTATTTGCAGACAGGAAATGCTGTGTAAAGGCTACATATTTATTATTTCTTTCCTGTCTCCTGCTTGCAATGCTGTAATTGTTTTGGAGTGAAGTAGAGAACACCTCTTCCAAAAAAATTACATTGTGTACTTTGTGTTACTCATATAAAAATAAGAAATATATTTTGTGGGGTTTGGCAAATGCCTGATTATGTGGTAATCTGATCCAGAATTGTATTGCTTTGGAATATTAATATTGTGTTGCTAAACTATAAGATGACCAAAGGAAACTTTGGAGTGGCCCATTTTGTGCCTCACAACAAATGGTTTAAAAAGGTCAACGATTAGATTCCTGTTAACAATTACTTAGCCACCAGCATAGCTTTTTTTTTTTTGAAGTGATTTCTCTCACTCAGCTTTGCTGGTTGTACATGAGATCAGTGCAAAAGAGTGCTATAGTGTTTGAATGTCAAAGCGGAAACCAAAAAAACCTCATTTCTTAAATATGAATTTAGCTTTTTTTCTTAATAATCAAAACATCTGAATAAGGTAAAACTGACACTTCAGATTTGTACTGAACTGATTACTCAGCAATGGGAGCAATTGGCTTCTCCCCCATGCACAGAAGGCTCACAAAGCAGATCCATAGTCCTGTCTCAGGAGTTTGCCCTTTGGAAAAAGTCAGTTTATTATTGATCAAGTTTTCCTTTTCTCAATTTTTTACCAAAAACTAAAAGAAAAATAAGGCTCTGAAGAAAGGAAAAGTGAGAGAAAAAAGGAAAAAGATTAAACAAGTAGTAAAATACTATTTAGCGCTGAACTACTGATATTGGGCAAAATCTTCAAGGTTGAATTAATACAAACACCAGATATATATGCACAAATCAGGTATTTGCATGCACTTCTGGTATGTGTGCATATCTGACTTTGAGCATCTGACACATGATATAGTAGGATAAAAATATTGAAAGTAGATTTGGAAATATATCAGCATCATCTCCCAGGCATACCACATCAATTAATTTCTTAAGAGTGTGAGGTGTTTTCATTTGTGTTTTAATTATTCTATCTTGCACTTTTTCTTAGTACACATGAATTAAAATGAATGACAAAAAGACATTGCATGAATGGAATGGATGTTACATGTAATGACATAATGTTTTCTATGATATTTCTTTCTTCTGGGTGTGTGTATGTGGTATTTCTCTCACAGACATAAAAATAAACCACGCCCACTCATGAGTCCCCGTTTCACAGCAAACGTCCTTCCGACTGAGGGTGACTGGGTGAGACGTAAAGATAGGACTGCTCCTTTATTGGCTAAAAGGAGCATGTTGAGCAACACAAGGCCCTCAGCAAATGTCCACTTCCGCCCACCAAACTGAGACACTCGAATCTAGAATCTAATCAGCTCCTCCCAACATGGCCTTGCAGAACACTACAAATGGATTAGCCCCATTCCATAATTAGATGAAGAGACATTTTTCTTCTACTATGTATTTTCTAATAT
Source organism: Lepidochelys olivacea (assembly GCF_965140295.1). Classification (NCBI taxonomy): domain Eukaryota; kingdom Metazoa; phylum Chordata; order Testudines; family Cheloniidae; genus Lepidochelys; species Lepidochelys olivacea. Next base: position 108,689,885 of record NC_140412.1, on the reverse strand, counting down.
TTGGGACTTTCTTCCCTGCTAAAACAAAGACCTGTTTAGATACTGTGATTTTAATCTATATTTATAACATTGAAATATTGCTGGCAAATAGAATGTTTAGTTGATTATTTATCCAACGTTTTAAATACTGGATTTGAAACCTTTCATAAACATTAAGGTCATATGAGACCACTAGGATCAGCTAGACTGATTTCCTACATAACACAGGCCAGAGAATTTTCACTCACTAATTCCTGAATCAAGTCCAATGACTTGTGGTTGAAGTAGCACATCTTTTACAAAGACATCTAGTTTTGTTTGAAAGACTCCATATGATGAAGAATCTCCTGTATCCTTTGAAGGGATGTTCCAGCAGATAATTATACTCACTGTTAAATATTTCTTTTTTATTCATATAATTTCAGCCTTCAGCCATTGGATCTTATGTCTTTGTCCACTAGATTACAAAGACTTCTAATATCAGATATTATCTTCCTGTGTTAATTATTTATAGATCTTATTGAACTACTGACGATTTTTTTCTGGTAGGGAATGTGTACTATGAAGATGGTATACGATGAAGCAGGCACTGTGGGTAAATGTTGTACATAGTAATCATTTTGATATATTCAATACTGAGAGTTTAACAATGTGAGCAAAGTTCTAAATAATTCTGTTTAACATATGCAAAATGCTTAATATACTTAAGGACTGATGACGGTCCATAAATGAGATTTGTATGATAACTATGCACACATTGTATGAGTTTTGGTCTGCTGGTATCTCAGCTTTATCTTAAAATAGAGTTTTATAAGCACCAACAATTAATTATTAGGTAAATATGTACTACGGTGCATTGTTTTTCTTTTTAAAATAGTGACATACTATTTATCATTTTTTTTCAACTTTAGCCAATCCACAATTAACATATTTTGTTTGGTAAAACAGAATTGTTCAGAATTATAATTCTGTTATGTTAATGAAGAAGTGCTCACTTGCAAATAACTATTTAGTCAACAACTACAATCTGGCAGCTTGTTTTAAAAAAAGATGTTAAAATGCATAGCCACTGGTCTGGTATATTGAATGTGCTATTGCAAAAAAACATTCAGCAGTCGTATCACATTTATCACTTTTATGAATCTTTCGCTTTGGTCCCCCTGTAAACCCTTGATGATATTCCTGTCATTCAACCATATGCCTCCAAAAGCATCAATTGTTCTAAGGTTTTAACATACCTGAGGAAATGGGGGGGAAAAACCAAACCCTCCAGTGTCTAATTTTTGATCATCTATAAGCTGCCTTTAAAATAAAATAAAATCATATTACCATATCTTCAATAACATTATCACCCTCTGACCATGTTCTGATGTTTGTATTAGCAGTCTTGGATTCATGTATTCAAAGGCAGTTCTACTTATCCTTTTGAAAAGAGGGCTGATAAATATTTATACATTTTAACTCTTTCAGGCAGTGTTGCAATTTTCTATTTTTAAAGCCATTAAAATATTTATTGGAGAAATTAGTTGATGTTAATTTTTAGTGGTATTTTTCCAGCTTCTAATATGCTGAATAAGTGGATTCTTGGCAAATTTTGCCTTTAAAAAAAAGTTTTGCTTTCCATGTTATCCATTTTGCTCTGTTCCTCTCTTTTCCATGGGCAGGTAGGAATTTTCACCTAAAATGGAGATATAATTTTTCTACCCTTTCATCACATCAAACTATTGTTTACCAGTTCCTGGTGCCTCTTTACTTAAGTCAATAGAAATGAAGGTGCTCCATTATTGTGGTCTGTGCATTCTATCTAGCCTCCCCGACCTTTGCACTTTCCCTGCTTTCCATCATCTGAAAGTTAATGAGCTTGTTTTCCTGTCTCTGATGCACTGAAGCTGTGTCTACATTAAGGCTGGCTATGTCTATACTTGAAACGTGACAACGGCACAGCTGTAGGGCTTCACTGTAGACATTGGTTTATTTACATAGTATAAACAAGGCTTCAGTAGGAGAACCTTGCTCCTGATGCAAAACATGGAATTTGCTAAAATGTCTACAATGTCTTGTCTACCAACTTTTTTATGTGTTGTGAAGCTGTTAACAAAAGAATTCAATAAAAGAAGACTGAGTATAGTTGCTTTAGGAACTGCCACATCATATAGGACTTACATCACCTCTAGAATATGTAGCACATCTTAAAGAACTGCATTCACTAATACTAGCCATGAATGTGAATAGTTTAAAATATTTTAATAAGGGAAAGTTAAAGGGATATAGTGTTTTTAAGACTGAAATATCTCTAAGCTTGATAGGCTCATTTCACCAGAGGTCGGAGGTTTTTTAAAAAAAGATTGAAAGAACCCACAAAATAAAATCTGTGTTCACCATACAGCTGGAATGCATGTGAAGTTGGAGTATGGGTGTAATTTGCTAATAGTTTACAAGGATTTGTTTAAAACTCCATATTATGTCCGTGGAAATCACCAGAAATGGAAGGTTTCCTATACTTATTTTTGATCGCAAAACTGACATTTCCCCAAAGGCAACCCATTTACCAATGCACACCTTTTTCATGTCTGATGTTTCGGTTTGTGAATCTTGCATCCAAATTTCAAGCATGAAGAGAGGTGGGGAAGAAATGCAGGACCACATAACACCTACTTAAGTTCCTTCCCTTTTCTTTCATGTATACTTCCTCTGCAGAGATTTGTACATAGTTTGGTGTCTTTTGTCAGATGACATGAAGAAATTAGGTAGTGGTTTTAATCAGAATTACATTAAAGTAATGGCTGAGGAGTCAGAGAGTAGATGTTCTAAACATAATACTTCGTATTTCTGTAACAACTTTCATGAGTTAGTATTCACTATACTCTCTGAGCTGTAGAAATATTATGATCCACCTTTACACATGTGGAAACTGAGGTGTGGAGAGGATATCTAATCTACCCAAAGTCCATAGCAAGTCAGTGGCAGAGCTAGGAACAGAACCCAGATCTCCTGCCTCCCTGTCCTGACCTTTAACCACACAGGTCGGGCTTACAACAGAGTGAGCGGAACAAGACAGACCAGAGTAAATTCCACATCTCTGAGGACTTTTTTTCATATGATAATTTCTTATAAGGTTAATCAGACTTGAAAATGTAATTTGGCAGAAATGATAAAAAAATAAACTAAAATTCTGATTCCCTTTTAGAACAGAGGAGCAATGAAAAGGAAAGAGAGCAAAACATAAATTTACAGAATTTAAAAGGAAGCAGTTACTTTGAGGACCGGTTGTCGTTTTTAGGTCACTGCTGACATCTCTGAATATAATTTTCATGTGAAGTGCATGGCAGGGCTTGTATGTGCTTGAAGAATCTACATTTTCACAGCAGGAGACCAAATCAGAATGAAGCAGTCAGATGCAGGTGCACAGTAATAGAAGCAGGCTATTTACCCTGAAGCTGGAGTACTGGGCCAAGAAAGCAGACGCACTCTAGCTCCATCTCTCTCTCTCTCTCTCTGGTAGCTGTGCCAAAAGTATTCATAAGGGGACCAAATAATTCTTGTTGAGTTGTGTTTAATGAGATGCATTGCCCACTGCTGAACAACTGAGGCACTTTCTTTTGTTGTGCTAATTAGATACTATTAGAGCTGTCTGTCTTTAACTTATACCTAATCCTTCCTGCTTGCTCATCCTCAAGCCAGGCTGGCAAAGGGTCGAAAGATGGAGGTTTATACTGTGTGCATCTGTTGCATAGACCTGTTTTAAACTCTTAAATAGTGTAGTGGTAAGAGGCATAGTATGTGTAGCATGTGTGTAAAGTGTATATACACATCACAGAAAATAAAATCATTGCAATTTAACATTTAGAGGCTGATCAGTCTAATAAAGCTAGTCTAAAAGTGCCTTATTTTTCGATCCTAAGCATGTCAGTTTTGTTCATTTGAATTTACAATGAAATAAAATGTGAAAGCTTGGTAAAGTTTGACTGCTTTGTGCTTGGGATTCTAGCTTGTCCTAATGAGAGCTGGTACCTTGACTATGCCCAAAGCTCTTATCAAAATAGCAAACAACCTGAAAAATGTAAGTAAGGAAAAATCACTGACTGATGTAAAGCATAAAATGGCATTATTTAGCACTGCTGGGGCTAACCTGCCAAAATGATCTAATTAGTTTGGTGAGCTCAGTAGTGTCCAGTGTCTCTGTTTTGTTCTTTAAATGCACGTAATAGCTGTATTTGAAATTTGCTTCAAAATACAGCTTTCATTCTCTGTGTAAAAGATTGGTAGTCTGTTTTCCTCAATAATTAAATTGTTGGTTTAGTACATAAGGCAGCATGGTCTGGAGGAGTATGTATGGCAGGGGTGGCCAACCTGAGCCTGAGAAGGAGCCAGAATTTACCAGTGTACATTGCCAAAGAGCCACAGTAATACATCAGCAGCCCCACATCAGCTCCGTGCACCCGCTCCCAGCACCTCCCGTCCACTGGCAACCCCTTCCCCTCCCTCCCTGTATCTCCCGATCAGCTGTTTGGTGGCGTGCAGGAGGCTCAGAGGGGGAGGAGCAAGGGCATGGCAGGCTCAGGGGAGGGGGCGGGAAGGGGTGGAGTGGAGTGGGGGCAGGGCCCATTGCAGAGCCAGGGGTAGAGCAGTGAGCACCCCCTGGCACATTGGAAAATTGGCGCCTGTAGCTCCAGCCCCGGAATTGGTGCCTGTACAAGGAGCCTCATATTAACTTCTGAAGAGCCGCACGTGGCTCCGGAGCCACAGGTTGGCCACCCCTGATGTATGGGACTAGGAAACTCCTGAGTTCTGGTCTTGATTCTAACACTTATTCACTGTGAAGCCTTGGAAGTTTCACTTAATCTCTGTCTGTTTCTTCAATTATAAAATGGATCATAGAGGTGTTGCTAGAATTAACAGGTTAATGTTTGCATGATTCTGAAGATGCAAAGCCCTATGTGGGGTTAATATTTTGGTGTTATGCAAATGTAATTTATAATATAAATATAATGTAGAAAACAGCAACGGGGAAATCCATCCATTCTGCCATCTGGAAGTGGCCAGCATTGATAACACCTCCCCCACACCCTCATTCCAGCAAGATGGAGGTCATCTTATAAGAGTTCTGAAAGGGAGGAAGTAGACACTTGTTGTTCATGTCAGATTTATACACAGTTTTTGTACTAATGTAACTATGTTGGTGAGGGGTGTGATTTTCTCAAAATAGTCACATTTGTACAGCCCCCACAGTTATATTGATAAAAAGGTGCCTTATACTTGTATAGTTTATTTCCCTTCCCATATGGTATTAGTTATACTGCTATAAAGCATCTTTATACTGATATAATCTTTATACTAATATAAGTGCATCCACGCTAGAGGATTGCACCACTTGACCTATTCCACTTTCAAACTGGGATAGTTAAAGCAGTACAAAAATTGTGTGTTGACAAGCCCTAGGAAAAACACTGATGGTCTCTGTTGGAGGTTCTGGTACCAGCTTTATAAATGGAGATGTTGCTATCGTACAAACTGGAGAAGCAGCATTGGATTGCAGAAAACAGAGGACGGCAGTAGAGAGAGTGTGTGGGAAACATGGACTGAAGGAAAAAGGAACTTAATATGTTTGGTCACATATTTCTATGGAGAGAAATTGTTAAGAAATCTTTGACATGTTGCCTTCATTCCTCAGCTTTGTGTACACACTTGCGCTCTCTCTTGTCACACTGCCCTCCACCTGCTGTAATGCGAAGAGTGAGCATTTAAGTTGCTTAAATGATTGCCACAAAATGCTTAATTATAGTTCCTGAGAAATTTGGTCTCTGATGGCTAAAGATAATTTTGGCCCCTAAGAAGTAGATGTAGTAATTTGAAAAACGATTTAGGGGATGGGACGTAAGAATGCTCTTTTTCATGCACATCGTTATTAAAATGTTTATTAATTATTTAAATATTGAGACGTTAGAACAATTTACACTGAAAAGAAGGGGCATTCTAAACTATCAGTTGCTTAAATTAGAGCATGTCTACACTCACCTACAGAGTGATCGATCCAGCGGGGGTCGATTTATCTCGTCTAGTGAAGATGCAATAAATCGACCGCCAAGCACTCTCCCGTCTACTCTGGTACTCCACCGGAGCGAGAAGCATAGGCAGAGTTGACGGGACAGCGTCAGCAGTCGACCTACCGCAGTGAAGATACCGTGGTAAGTAGATCTAAGTACGTCAACTTCAGCTACGTTATTCACATAGCTGAAGTTACGTAACTTAGATACATCCTTGCCCCCCATGTATACGGAGCCTTAGTTTAGGCTTTCTGGTAAAGAGGGCTAAAAATATTCATGCATCTATTTATCAGAATACTTGGTTAGCGCAACAAAAGCTTGCGGTAGAATTTCTGTTGACTGTTAGTATTTCAAAATACCATATAGAAAGGAAACTTTTTTTCTGTCGGGTCTAAACTCTGTCAAAACCATTGCTCTGTAATTTTTGGGATCAAAGGGCCTGATCCAGCCTCCACTGAAGTCAACAGAGAGACATTCACTGACTTCAGCGGAAATTGGATTGAATCCTACCAAGATTTTGTCAGTGTAAGTCACTGGAGACAGCTATCGATAACGTACTTCGCAGTATATTATAAGGCCTTGTTTTATGACAGCATTGTAAAACATACAGAAATGCAGGTGTTCTTAAAACCTTTCTAAAAACTATTTTTAGCCCAGAGAGGCTGTTTAAACATCCCCACCCCCAAAGAAGTGCAGATTTCCGTGAGCCTGAGAAAAGAAGAATGCATAAACAGTCAGGAAAATTACTGTATTCCCTGAAGAGCGTAGATCACATGCTCTGGCTGTTGTGAGTGATTAATCAAAATAGAAAGGTTATAATTTTCATTAACTAAATAAGAATAGGACCATACTTTTTTTCCCAAGGGTAATTACAATGGTTCATTGGTGACATTACACTGCAGTAATTAGTCTAAAGGGGTATATGGGGTCAGTCTTTTGCAGTGACACTAGAAATATGTTTTCATCGTTTAAGGTCGGAACCTTGTATTTAACATATCTGAGCAGCTTTGATAAAAACTAATCTGACTAAAGCCAGAAAAGTTGTTTGACATTTCCCACCATTTATTCGTTTTAGAAAATCTGTCAGCTGAAAAAATTGCATTTTATAATATTCCAAAAAGGAAAAGCTTAGTTACAAAATTATTGTGTCATAATTTATTGTAGGATGAACAAAAATGATACATAAGTTTATTGAAATAATTTGGTTACCTGTTACGAGATTTATAAACTGCCTGGCAATTGTTGTGTGTAGGAAGGGCTTGGAGCAGTTGTGCTTGTTGAACTCTCATTGCATACAGTGTAACTGAGAAATTAGCATTTGTCTCACACAAGATGTGTGGCAAGTCTGCTGCTGCTGCTCTTGCTATTTTTCAAACTGTCTACAGGAAACAGTGAAATCCTGCTCCAGTAAGATTCCTGGAGTCTTTCTAAGCCAAAACTCCAGGGCAAACTTCCATTTAGTTCTAAACACTGGGTAAGAATTGTTCCTGAGTAAGTTGCAGAGTCATTTTCTAGACTTCAGAAGTCAGCTTTCACATATACTTTTGAAAATAGACAAGAGGAGAAAAACAATAATAAAAATACTGGTTTTCATTTATGGGTACATATGTGAAAAGACAGCAAAGATGACTATTATGACTTCTGACTTGTTATCCACATATTTAACTCTTTAACATATTTAACTCTTTCAAAGGAGGGGTAAAACTGAGTATTCGCAGTATGATGGACAAGTTTCAGTTTTGCTAGCTACACTCTGCCTACTTATATTTCTCCAATGCATGTATGAAAAAGCCACGGCTTATTTCAAATTACCAAAACCATTGTGTTCTCTACTTAAATGAAAAAATTTTGTGTTCTCTACAATTATTTTTCACATATGAATGGTGATGCTTTTGTCCCCTCCAACTAACAATGTCTAATGTTTAAGTTGATTTATCATTTTTAATTACAGCAACAAAGATGACTTTCAGTTCCTCCATTCCTCTGCATTTATTCCCAAGAAATCGCCCACTCAAACAACAGCTGCCATCCTGAAGGCTTTGGCTTTTTTTTGGGCTGATGTTATTCACATATGTTATCTTTTGACAGCAGTCTCTTGTCCAATTTCTCTTCTGCTGCTGTCCTTTTTACACTGCACCTGTCCACCCCACTGTCTCGAGGTAGGATAAGAGGGTCCCAGAAGCAGCATTCATATGGCTCCAGCTGGAACTCCTCCAGCTCAGTCTTGTCTTGGACCTAAGGAAGCAGAATGCTTACTAAACCACCTGACATACGTGAGACAGTACAGAGAACGTTAAGCGATTGGACTAGAACTCCCAATATCCAGCTGAAGTTGGAGTAGGTTGATGTTGCTGTGGTGATGTATCAGTATATTTTGACAGTAAATTACAATGTTGGTAAACATTGCAGTACAATGTCAGGACATGAGTGATTGGTCATTTTTGACCTTCTTCAGAGCCATACAATGGCAAAGTGTTGCCCCAAAAAATGAGCAGTGCTGGTCTGAAGCTTCCTCCCACTCTTTGCAAAAAGATGTACCATGGGCCCACTTCCTGCTGTAGTACTGCAAACCCATTCTGAATTCCCCTGGGATCTTAAAATTCATTGCCAGAAATTTCATGGAAACAACAGCTTATGTACCAAATGACTGGAGGATAGCTAATGTGACGCCAATTTTTAAAAAGGATGCCAGAGGTGATCCCGGCAATTACAGGCCAGTAAGCCTAACTTCAGTACTGGGCAAATTGGTTGAAATAATAGTAAAGAACAGAATTGTCAGACACATAGATGAATATTATTTGTTGGGGAAGAGTCAACATGGTTTTTGTAAAGGGAAATCATGTCTCACCAATCTACTAGAATTCTTTGAGGGGGTCAACAAGCATGTGGACAAGGGGAATACAGTGGATATAGTGTACTTAGATTTTCAGAAAGCCTTTGACAAGGTCCCTCACCAAAGGCTCTGAAGCAAAGTAAGCTGTCGTGGGATAAGAGGGAAGGTCCTCTGATGGATCAGCAACTGGTTAAAAGATAGGAAACAAAGGGTAGGAATAAATGATCAGTTTTCAGAATGGAGAGAGGTAAATAGTAGTGTCCGCCACGGGGTCTGTTCGTACTATTCTACATATTCATAATGATCTGGAGAAAGGGGTAAACAGTGAGGTGGCAAAATTTGCAGATGATACGAAACTACTCAAGGTAGTTGAGTGCAAAGTAGACTGCGAAGAGCTACGAAGGGATCTCAAAAACTGGGTGAGTGGGCAACAAAATGGCAGATGAAATTCAGCGTTGATAATGGCAAAGTAAAACACACTAGAAACCATAATCCGAACTACACACATAAAATGATGGGATCTAAATTAGTGGTTACCAAGAGATCTTGGAGTCATTGTGGATAGTTCTCTGAAAACATCCACTCAATGTGCAGCAGCAGTCAAAAAAGCGAACAGAATGTGGGAATCATTAAGAAAGGGATAGATAAATAAGACAGCAAATATTGTATTGCCTCTATATAAACCCATGGTACGTCCACATCTTAAATACTGTGTGCAGATGTGGTCTCCCTATCTCAAAAAAAGATATATTCAAATTGGAAAAAGTACAGAAAAGGGCAAGAAAAATTATTCGGGGTATGGAGCAGTTTCTGTATGAGGAGAGATTAATAAGATTGGGACTTTTCAGAGATGACTAAGGGGGGATTTGATAGAGGTCTATAAAATCATGACTGGTGTGGAGAAAGTAAATAAGGAAGTGTTATTTACTCCTTCTCATAACACAAGAATTAGGGGTCACCCAATGAAATTAATAGGCAGCAGGTTTAAAACAAACAAAAGGAAGTATTTCTTCACAGAGCTTTGGAGCTGTGCTCCAACTCCGCTCCAGCTCCAGGCAAAAACCTGGAGCTCCACTGCTCCGGGGCTGCTCCGGGTTCCATTCCAAAGCCCTGTTTCTTCATACAATGCAGAGTCATCCTGTGGAACTCTTTGCCAGAGGATGTTGTGAAGGCCAAGACTATAACAGGGTTCAAAAAAGAACTAGATACATTCATGGAGGATAGGTCCATCAATGGCTATTAGCCAGGATGGGAAGGGATGTTGTCCCTAGCCTCTGTTTGCCAGAAGCTGGGAACGGGCAACAGGATGGATCACTTGATGATTGCCTGGTTCTGTTCATTCCCTCTGGGGCGCCTGGCATTGCTCGCCGTCGGAAGACAGGATACTGGGCTAGATGGACCTTTGATCTGATCCAGTATGGCCATTCTTAAGTTCTTATGTAAGTAGAAAGCTCTCTGTTCAAGGGAAGTGTTCCCTATAATCTTATTATACTGACAGTTGTTTCTAGTGGCCTTTAGACATGCACTTGCAAAACCCCTCTGGGGATTTGAATTGGATGATTGTTATACTGAGAGAAAAATAGCATGGAAAATTTGGGGACATAGTATTGTTACATTAGATCTGTTTTACTAAAACTTTAATTCTATCATTATTTGTAATTACAGAATTCCCTGAGAACCATTGATAGATACTTAAACTGTGTTATAAATAACTCTCCAACATTAAAATGTGTGCAAACAAGCACAGTTTTCTCCCTGTAGGAGTCTCTCTATCCTAGTCTCTACCAGCTCTTAATCCATAGTTATTTCTACTAATTTTTAAAGAAGATCCAAACATTATGGTTAGTGTGTTTTTTCTTCACTACTTACTACTTGAACTGTGTAAATGCAATCAGTTCATCTGGGTCTTCCTAGCTTTCTCAGAGTGATTGTTTCATAAGACCTCACAGTTTCTGTGTAACAGCCATGTCTCAGATGTGGTGGAAGTGATTTTTCTTTCTTTAAGTGACAGGTGGTCTTTAATGGAGTTTTGTTTACGTATACTAAATGCTTAAAAGCTAGGACATGTTGACGAGTCTCTAAATGGGGGATAAGAATAAAAGCAATAAACAAATTCAGTTTGCTGAGAAGCTGTAATTTGAAGAATGCATTTGTCAAACAAGTCAGAAAAAATCCAGTCTACGTTCAGATAAAATGTTCAGCTACAATTGGCCCAAGCTAAAAACATGGATGTGAATATCCCTGAGCTAGGGAAAAGTCCAGATCTAAACTTCTTAACGTAGCATACGACTGTATCAAACCAAAACCACTCATTCAAACATCTCTGAACTTTTAGAAAATTCAGGTCTTGATCTATACTTGATAACTCAGGCCTATCTCTAAATACACTTGACTCTCCATGCTCAACTTTTTGGCAATGTCATAAAATATGATAGGTGCCTTTTAAAAGATATTCTTCACATTGGGCCATGTTTGGAGATAATAAATATGTTATAGCTTTTTTGTCCCATGTTCATACTCCCTTGAACGTTATTGAATCTGTGTTGTTAAAAGATTTCCTCCTCACAGTCAGTCTTCTTAATCCAGGAGTGAAAATCTGTGATGACTACACCTATTGCCATGGGAACGAATGTGATGTCACAAATACAGCATTGTGATATCGCTGAGGAGGAAGATGGGCTGTAAAGAAATAAACCATTTTTGTTTACACACTGTCTTGTGTAGAAAATGTGGTTAAAGAATTCTGAAAAATGTGAAAGGTGAATGGACTTGTTTTATCCTTCTGTATCTGGAGGTTTTCCACAGTATCACAGTTCCTCATCACTCACAGATGGTTATTACTATTTCATTGTGTCATTATGAAATTTCTACAAATTTGGATCTGACAGCAGCCTGTGTCTAGCTCATTTTTAAAAATTATTGCAAATAATACAGAAAGATGCTGGGGCTTTGTTTGACTTTGTGGGGTTATGGACAAAGGTGTATGTCTAAAATATTTTAATTTCTGACAACCCTATTCATAATGAGTGGAAAAAATCGGATTGACTTTTTGCATTGAAGATTCACATTTGAACAACACGTATATTACACGATGCAATTTCAAACTATGTTAATTTCATGTAATCAAATGGTCAATATTATCTTACAGGCAGTTTAATTCATTTAATTTTCTTGTTTTAGCTGCTAAATTAGCCAAAGGCACTCTGTTAAATTCAAGAGGAAGTTTCTGGAGCATCCTCCTTCAAGGAGTATTTTATGGGTTTTACTCTCAGACTCACTTCTTTACCTTTCTATTTTCCAGGTTGGCGAGAGACAGAGAGTTCTAGTAACAGAAGAATCTTTTGATTCCCAGTTTTATGTTGCTCACAATCAGTTCTACGAGCAGGTACTGTAAATAATAAACAAAATTAAAATCTCAATAATTTTCTCTTTACTTTCTGGTAATATCCCTGAACCAGTCCAACAGTAAAAGTGCTACAGTTCAAAAGACAGGCAAAGGAAAAAATGCTGCCTGCCAAGAGGAGTACAACTATCTAGATTGGGGTCTCAAACACAAGGCCAATGGGAGCTTCAGGGGAGGTACCTGGAGGAGCGGCTAGGGCAACACTCAGAGGCCCGTGCACCTCTCCACACCCCCGGTCCTGGCTGCTTCCCGGAACGGCACAGGGGGAGGGCAGGGAGGGACCCGCCCCCCCCAAACCCCTCCTGCAGCCGAACCCCCTCCTCTGAGCCCCCTGCTGCACCCCAAACCCCTACCCTGAGCCCCCTGCTACATCCTGATCCCCTGCCCCTTCCTGCACCCCAACCCCCTGCCCTGAGTTCCGTGCTGCACCCTGCACCTCTCCTGCAGCCCCTGGGGGCAGGGAGGGGGCAGAGTTGGGGTGGGGATTTCAGGAAAGGGGTGGGAAGAGGCGGGGCAGTGGCAGGGTCTCACGGAAGGGATGGAGTGGGGGCAGGGCCGGGGCAGCGGCAGGGGGGTGGTCAGTGGTGCGGCCCTCGGGCCAATGTACTAGTCCTCATGTGGCCCTTGTGGTCGTTTGAGTATGAGACCCCAATCTAGATTCATTAATGGGGATTCTGCATTGTGGTGTGTTGTAGCTGTCAAAATACCATAAATGAATTTAAAAATATCTAATGGATATTTGTGTACATGGATACACACAAAAACTGATGATTTCCAGTAATCTTTCAGATAGCACTTCTGGACAATGCAATTTGGCAGAGTCTTTGTTAAAAAAGAATAGAAAAAAGGCAAGAAAGATCTTGATTCAGAAGGAGCTTTTGCCTCTCATGTTTAGACTCATAGCACTTCAATCTTAAATGTATGCAGTTTGTTTATGCAATTTGTTTTTAAGTATTTGCTTGCAAATGAAATCCTTCCACGTAGAACACAACCCTTCTGAACTACAATATCTGCCTCACAAAATTATCAGCGTTACTTAAATGCAGATAATTTGCCCCCAGACAATAAGGGTTAAATTAGTTTTCTTGCAATTGTCTGTGTTTCACTTAGTTTTTGAAAAAAAAAAATGTTAAGCAGTATTCCTGAGTATGGTATCTCAACTGCCATGAGAGAGAAACTATTGGTGATGACTGTGTATGCTGCACATAATTTAATGCACTTTCTTTTACTGCCATATAACATTGCAAGCACCCGTCTGATTTTCTGCATAGTGTATGGTAGATCTCTTTCAGCATTGTGTCACCACTTGACCTGCAACCTTGGGTGCCTTACAGTGCTTTGCTGCTGTAGCTCCCAGCCTGGGATGCTCACAGCAAGCCTACAAGCAAGCAGTTCACACCCTGAGTGTCTGTGTGCTAGATAGCCCTGTCTCACCAAAGACTCTTAAGTAAAGAAAAGAATCATGGGATAAGAGGCAAGGATAAGTAACTGGTTAAAGGGTAGGAATAAATGGTCAGTTTTCAGAGTAGAGAGAGCTAAGTAGCAGTGTTCCCCAAGAATCTGTACTGGAACCAGAAATGATCTGGAAAAAGGGGTAAACAGTGAGTTGGCAAAGCTTGCAGACAATACTAAATTACTCAAAATAATTAAGTCCAAAAGCAGATTGCGAAGAGTTACAAAGGGATCTCTCAAAACTGGGTAACTGGCTCACACAATGAGAGATGAAATTCAGTGTTGATAAATGCAAAGGTAATGCAGATTGCAAGACATAATCCAAACTATGCATACAAAATGATGGGATCTGAATTAGCTGTTACTACTTGTGAAAGAGATCTTGGAGTCATCATGGATAGTTGTCTGAAAACATCTGGGCAATATGCAGAGGCAGTCAAAAAAAAAGCTAACAATGTTAGGCACCGTTAGGAAAAGGACAGATAAGACAGAAACTATCATAATGCCACTATATAAATCCATGGTACGCCCACCCTTTGAATACTGCATGCAGTTCTGGTCACCCAATCTCAAAAAAAGGTATATTAGAATGGGAAAAGTACAGAGAAGGACAACAAAAATAATTAGGGGTATGGAACAGCTTTCATATGAGGAGAGATTAAAAAGATTGGGACTTTTCATCTTGGAGAAGAGATGACTGAGGGGAGATATGACAGAGGGCTATAAAATCATGAATGATGTGGAGAATGTGAATAATAAGTATTATTTTTCCCTTCATTAATTATGTTGGGTGAACCAGGGATCACCCAATGTAATTAATAGGCAGCAGGTTTAAAACTAACAAAGGGAAGTACTTCTTCACACAACACACAGCCAACCTGTGAAACTCATTGTCAAAGGATGGTAGAAAGGCCAAAAGTATAACTGGGTTCACAAAAGAATTAGGTAAGTTCATGGAGGATAGATCCATCAATGGCTATTAGCCAAGATAGTCAGGGACGCAATCCATGCTAGAAGCTGGGACTTGACAATGGAGTAGATCATTCGATAAATTGCCCTGTTCTGTTCACTCCCTCTGAAGCATCTGGCACAGTCCTGTTGGAAGACAGGATACTGGGCTAGATGGACCCAGTGTGGCCATTGTTCTGTTCTAACTTTTATGCAAGAATATTAATGATCAGTGAGTTACTGGTTTTTCAATGACACATTACGTGACACCATTTAGATACAGATTATACAAAAATGTGTTGGAGTAGTGAGTATGTCAGGCCTTAGAAGAGTTGCTGACACAGAGTAGTAAATCACAAATAGGCCTCTCTGTCAAAAACACTTTGGGAAATTAGGGCCATGTGTTTAGCAATTTGGATTTAAGTGCTTAAGTAAATATACTTTTCTTCCTGGTTGTTCCTGATACACTTTAGCTCAATTATAGGTTCCCTGTTGTTAAAGTCTTTGCTGTATCATTTGTTCTTGAAGCAAGAAAAACTGTTCCAATGTATTTAGAAAGATCTCATTTCTCTTGCTTTACCAGCAATAGTATAAATTGAGCAGAAGAGTTGGAAGAGTTTATAGTATGTGGTCCATGTTCTGTGACATTCTCAGGAAATTATAAGATCCTGCAGTTTTGTAAGATCAGGAAAGTGTGGCTTTGGCCTCTGTCCTCGGGGCATGCCCATCTCTTCTCAAATGTGCTTGCTATGTATCAGGCACCTCAGCTGCAAAGGCCTTTATGATTATTTTTTGTGTTCTCAGTATATTTTTATGATAATTGGTTATATTGAAAGAATCTGCTTTACAAAGAGAGTGAGGATGTTGTTATGGTTTTAATATTTATTCTATCATAACACCAATGGTATGTCTACACTGCAGTGTAAGCCCAAGGTTAGTAGAACTCAAATTAGCAGGCCCTGGGTTTCTTAACATAGGGTTTCTTAACCTAGGACTTGAGTGTCTACACACATTTGTAACCCAGGTTAGGAGTTGTTGAACCCCGGATCCCAGCCTGGGGCTCCAGAGTCTACACTGAATTATGTGCCCAAATCCAACCACCCATAGCCCAAACTTTCTAGCACCCTCCCAAAATGTGGCTGCTCTAGCCGTTTGTTCATGGTGCAGTGTGGGAAAACTTGATTGTCCAGGGGACAAAGAAGGTTGACCCATGAGATTGTGGAATTATTTTGGCAGACTTGGAGAGCATGAGTCCAGTGGGGCTACACCTACACTGCAAAGCAACAGGGCTTGACTGCTGTGTCCTGGCTTGACTCAAGCTCAGACCCTCCATCTCCATGGGGTCCTGGGACCCTGGGTCTGAGCCCTGAGTTAGTGCAATTTGTGTGTAGATGGAAGGGGGGTTAAGCCTGAGCCTGAGTGCAACCCCTGGGCTTATGTTGAAATGTAGACGTACCCCAAGAGGCCACAATAAAGATAAGGGTGAGGCTCTCTATAAACACCTATGGACATTGTTTATGCCATGAAAATCTTACAGCTGAAGAACCAACAGGTTATCATGTAATAAAGAGATGAAAACAGAAAGATTTAGAGACATCTAGTAGAGTTATCTTGAGCAAGTAACCTTCAGAGGTGTTTGGATCTGATTCCTGATGTAAATTTTGCACCTCACACCCACCTCTTTTGTGTGCCAAAGGCATTACTCAGGCAATTAAGCATAGTTAAAAAGAGCAGACTTAATGCTGAATAGCTCTTTGGGAGTACAAATGGGAGATATTACCCAACAGAGACTTTTAGGAGGAGGTAGAGCATGCAGGTGAATGAGATTTGAGTTTTTCAGGTTTCACACTGACCTCTCACCAAAACTCTGGTTTCTGAATGAAATCTGTGGTGATTTGAGTCCTAAGACATTCAACACAGGAAATGTCTGTACCATCTGAACAATTTCTTTTAAAGGTTCTCGTGCCAAAGAACCCTGAATTCATGGGTAAAATGGTAGAAGTGGACATTTATGAAGCAGGGAAACATTTTATGAAGGGGCGGCCAGTGTCAGATGCCAATGTGTTCACTCCATCCATCACCAGACCGCTAGCAAAAGGACAGGTTTCCGGTATAACAGAGGTGAGTAAAAGACATTTTCTCCTTTACTACACTAGTAAAACAACAGCTGTTCAAGAATAAGGATTCCAGGCTATGTTTCTGTTTTCATCTATAGTTCCCTTTTTATGTATGCATGAAGTTTTAATCTTCTGACAGTTTGAAATCTGAATTTAAAAGATGTTTTTGCTAATGCCCATAGCTTTATTTTTTTGCTCGTAAAGACCATAATAAACTTGTTTCTTCTTCCAGGATGTAACATGGAGAAAGAAATTATTAGCAGGGAAAAGATGCAACACTGGTGATTTATATAGTCTAGTATATCTCTAACCTAGTAAACTTTAGGAAAGAATTGTGTATTTTTCTTTATCAAAATATTTGTAATATAGGATACATGAATTTTAGACCTGTATTAAAATACCTCAATGTACATCATTCCAGAGGTTCAGATTTTACCAGTAGAGAGAAGTATTCTATACTTCTAACATATATGGTCAAAGCTAGACAGCTGATTTAGTCATGCAGAGAACATAAAACTTTTTTTCTTTTTTTAAAGGTAACTTTATCCTGTATTTTATACCTTGGCAAATATGGCAGTTTGCCAAGTGTTCTCTTACATGTCATGGAGCTCCTGTTGTAAAAGCTGATGGAGTGTGAAATGAAAATGTGTATCACATTTCTAGGCATCATTTGATGTCCTTTCTCTAGCAGAATTGTTCGGAGCTCCAAAAATATATGTAGCAGTAGTTTAGTGTATGGAAGAAAGATACCTGACAATTTATTTAGTCATCTTGCTGCTTTTTCCTTTTTACAGTAAATTGTAGACAAATATGAACAAGAAAAAACATTTCAGTCATTGTTACAGTTTGAGATGGTTGTTTTAAAATGGACACTTATGGACTAATACTCATAAGTTAGAATGGTGGTATCTTGAAGGGGTTTGGCTGTGGAAAAACAGTACAACAGTGTAATAAATCTGTACATGCAGTAATGTGTTTGACACATCATAAAACATAAGTAATAACTTCATTGTGTGTGTGTGTGTTGGGTTTTTGGTTTTTGGCCTGGCATAGGACTGTTAAGGGAGTAAGCAGCCAAAATCTCAAAGTGTCTGATTGGACTTTATAACTACTTAAACACGGCTGGTTTTTTCATCATGTTTTTTTAAAATAATCCACTGGAACAGAACCAGAGCTGTCATTAAGCTGAGTATGTGCTGCCAAAAGCTTGTAGCATGGGAATGAGCAGACTGAATGCTGACTGATAGTTTATATATTAAAAGAGAGAGAAAAAATTATTAGAACCAACATGATTCAAGTGGTTTCAAAACAACTATAGAGACAGAGGCAAGGTGCACAGTTCTCAGGTGATGTGCTACTGCCATTTGACCAGCTCCTGTACTGTCCAGATGCAAGGCAACAACAGGGATATGAAACACTAAATGGCTTTCAAAACTTTTCTGGCTGATTGAGTTTGTTCAAGGAGTTGTATTACTTATATTTTCTTTATTGGACATGTTAAAAAAAGACTGCATGACCTAGAGCTGTAGCTACCTGTGTCATCTTCAATAGTGGGAAGCTAAATCTGACGGTTTTGAACCATGCTTCAGTCATTTTATACTTCCTGCAGTTAGTTTCAGCATTTCCCACTAACAGATGTTTCTCTAATACTCAGGAGATGATTCTGGTACATACCCTGCTAGGAAATACATAGGATAGCACTCTGATGGGTTTTTTTCTTTATTGCTTTTACTTGGAAGAAAAGATACTCTTAATATTTATTATTAGGGTTGGGCGTTTGGCAAAATTTTGAGGGACAGTTTTTTGTCCCCTGCGGATCTGCTTGAGAAAACCAATTCTAGCTCAGAATTTTTGTGCAAAAAATGCATGACAGCCATCTTTGATGTCTTTGGCTTATGGAAAGAAAACAGGGAGATGTATGTGTGACTGTATGTTGCTCTTTACATTTATAATATGTTATATTCATATGTATGAACACAACAGATTGGGGGAATGGAGACATCTTGGAAAATATATGTTCTATTTTGCCTCTAGAAGTGAAACAGGGCTCTGCAATATTGCCAACCTCAAGAGATCAAAAATCATGAGATTGGCCCGCAAAATCATGAGATTGGCCCGCAAAATCATGAGGGTTTTTTGTTTTGTTTTTTAAATCAGGTCATGTTTTTAGTGCATCTTTTGTCTCAACTCTCCTCTACTTTTCTGCCAAAATCTGTGATAATTTCTGGTTGAAAAGTCAGCCTTTAATGCACACAGATATGGACACCTCTCTCTGGCTGCTGACATAGAGACTCCACTTACCCTTTCCTCGACCCTAAGATAGAGGAACAGCCATTCATTTCTTATTATTGTTTTGATTCTCTCCCCTTCTAGTTTATTTTCTTTGATAAAAGAAAGATTGGATGGCAAATAGCTTGAGAACCACTGACCTACTTAATGAATCACGACTCTCGCTCACATATAGAAACTTATAATACTTTTTAGGGTTGATGAGTTACAGATATATATATTAAAAAACTTTACATTAATTCCTTCTTTCTGAATTTAGCTGAACAGTGTGTGGATGAGTATGTCAGGAAGGGGTCTTAGAAAAAATGTACATTGTATGCAACAGCAGAAGAGAAATATGCTTCTGCTTATGTTTATGTAGTACTTCAATAAAAGAACAAATGACATTCACAAGTAAGTATGAAATAACTAATCAGTGTTAGCTAACGGGCAGTTGACCAGTAACCAGCCTCCTTGGGGAGCACAGTGTTATGTAATGTCTCTTCATTAAATATTTTTTAAAAGTAAGTGTTGTAAGTACTTATAATATTCCAAAATTGACAGTGTTTCAATGCAAAGACGTATTCATATAAGCGATAATGTCACAGTAAAAACAATGTGGGCTTGGTTTAGCCTTCTGCAATAAGCAGTACTTCCCAGACTTCCCACCCAAACTTTTCTGCCCCTGAGACTGGGCCTCGCACCCCACCCATGCTGCCTCTGCTTCCCTCTGCTCCAGACCCCCCTGCCACAACCCTTTCTTCATGCCTCCCCACGTCCCACTTTACCCTATTCCCCCAAATCTGCCTCCCCACTGCCCTTCCTCCCCCTCATCCTCTCCATCCTTTCAGTATCTCTTCTGCTCCTCACAATTCCCTGTGTTGCCTCCTGAACCATACAGTGGCAGTCATTTTGCCTGTGGCCTGGCTTCAGTCTCAATCAAAAGAGTGGGAGGTAGAAGCTCACTTTATTAAGGACAGCCTCACTTTCACATGCAGCAACACTGTAGGGACCTGGCAGCCATCTTGCTGGCTTTAGCCACATTGACAGTAATAGGAGATAATCGTTATATTGAATAAGAGAAAATTCATGAGTGGACAGCTTTTCATCATGTGTTCATCAGACACATTAAAAAACACCTCAGAGTCTCTACAGTTGCAATAAAATTATGTGAGTTGGCAATACTAGACTGTACCAGTTTTTGAAAGAGGAAATGCAAAACTCATGCAATTTTGATTATTTGTTGTAACTATGGAAAAGCTAAACAGGTTTCAGAGTAACAGCCGTGTTAGTCTGTATTTGCAAAATGAAAAGGAGTACTTGTGGCACCTTAGAGACTAACCAATTTATTTGAGCATAAGCTTTCGTGAGCTACAGCTCACTTCATCGGATGCATACTGTGGAAAATACAGAAGATGTTTTTATACACACAGACCATGAAAAAATGGGTGTTTATCAGTACAAAAGGTTTATCACTACAAAAAGTACAAAACTACTGCTGGGGTGGGGGGGAGAGAAAACCTTTTGTAGTGATGAACACCCATTTTTTCATGGTCTGTGTGTATAAAAACATCTTCTGTATTTTCCACAGTATGCATCCGATGAAGTGAGCTGTAGCTCACGAAAGCTTATGCTCAAATAAATTGGTTAGTCTCTAAGGTGCCACAAGTACTCCTTTTCTTTTAACAAATAAACAGTATGTGGGATGGAGGAGAAATTTTAAATGATGCTTGTACAAAAATTCAAACGTACAGCCCTCTTCCCTCCTGCCTGCCCAACCCCTTCCACATACAAACAGGCTGAGCCAGTTTTGAGGTTCCAAGGAGTTGGCAGCTGTAAGATGGTAACCAGCTGCCAGATGGTTCTTTTATGAGCCATCAGATGTCTGTCACTCAGCATAACTGTCCCTTAGACAGCTAGAAGCTCTTGTACTTAGAAGCCTGTATCTTGCAGCTGGCAATGCAAGCAGCTGAGATACCTAGGGGATTTGAGATAGATTTACATACAGAGTCACCAGTACTGGTCCCTCTTCTGCTTCTGTCAGTGGTCCTCTCATTGCAAATTTCTGTTCTCATCCTTTCGCTGTCCGTTGGGATGGAACAGGTTTTCAAAATGGCAGCCATCTGAAGAGGCATCTGAATTTAAATTTAAATATAGGCAGTCTGGAGCAAGAGGAGTGAATAAGAAGGATATAGGTCCCATCTCAGTGAAGCACTTAAGCATATGCTTATGTCCATTCCTATTCAGCAAAGCACTTAAGCATGTGCTTAACTCCCAATTAAGTCAGTGAGACTTCAGTACATGCCTTAAAGTTAGGTACATGCATAGTGCTTTGCTGAATAGGATGGAGTGTTGACTTAGGGCCATGACAGTGGTGATTGATGGCTACAGATATTACAGTACAGCAGCAAAGTAAATATGTTCTCCATAGTGTACCATAAGCATTATTTAGTGTTAGTGTATGTTTCAGTGGACTCACCAAAAATATGTACTGTTTTGAAAGAGTTTACTGTTTTAAGCAATACTCCCTCTTTCTGCTAGAAACAGAAGAATATTTCAAAATTGTACACATTAAGAGCAAACAATATGATAAAGAATAATTTTTTTACAATTGAAAACCTCAGAATGCACAGTTACATGTAAAGCAAGCTGCAAACCAGCATGAACACAGAAAAACTGCATATAAATTGCATGATGGGAGAAACCTCAAATGGTGCAGAGTGTAGATGACTGTGAAACTGTGTGGAGTGGAGCTGGACTACTCTCATTGGAAAAAGAAATAGAAGCCCATTCCCTGCCTGCTGCATAACCTCCAGCAGTTCTCCATGTTTAGCTCGCAGAGAGCACTCAAATTACAATTCAAAATTAGCCAAAATGGCTTCTGCTGCTCCACTTGACAAACATGGGTGAGACTCAGGCAATCAGGGAACCAGAGTCAGTGTCATGTAAGTTGTGACCAGTCACCGTTGACCATACTTGAACTTCAAAGAGGTAGTGCAAAAATTTCACACAATCTTTCATAAAGATTTTACTGATATCATAAAATCTTCCTAATTTAGTAAATATTTTTGCCAACTCATAAGCAGACAAAGTTTGAAGGAATATTTCACGCAGCTGTTTTTGTTGCTTTTTTAAAAAACGTTTAAAAGTACATCTCATGTATACATAAGTTGAATACATGTTGGTTAAGGATAATAAAAGCTTCTTCTCACAGCTACCTTCCCCATCAAATCCCACCCTCTTAGAAAAAGCCTGAGTAAATAGATGGGCCTGGCAAAATGCCCTGAAGTTCAACCACCTCTGGCTCTGTTGGAAAAAGGGAGGAAGTGAGCCTCAGAATCAAGAGCTCTGAACTTAAGAAAACCCAACCTTCAGGTGAACAGATCTAGGGACTGTAGTAGATGTGTTATATTCTAAAGCACTGCACAGCTGTTGTTTATCTGGACCAAAATTTTGCCTTAAAAGTAGAATTTTCAGTAAGAGCCACTGACAAGTGTACAGTTATATTGATTCATAGGAAGATTAGTTTCAAAC
The DNA here is from genome assembly GCF_965140295.1 of Lepidochelys olivacea. NCBI lineage: Eukaryota > Metazoa > Chordata > Testudines > Cheloniidae > Lepidochelys > Lepidochelys olivacea. Next base: position 108,667,307 of record NC_140412.1, on the reverse strand, counting down.
AAGTAAACTATGATTACATTCTTCCCAGAAAAAAGAAAAGGAGTACTTGTGGCACCTTATAGACTAACAAATTTATTAGAGCATAAGCTATAAGGTGGACAGAAAGTTGGCTAGATTGTCAGGCTCAACGGGTAGCAATCAATGGCTCCATGTCTATTTGGCAGCCGGTATCAAGTGGAGTGCCCCAAGGGTCGTAAGTTAGTTCCTTCCTTTTCTTCAAGGTGAGAAGGAAGTCTGGGAAGTGCTCCTTCTTGCAGAAGGCTAAATCAAGCCCACATTGTTTTTACTGCATTACCAACAGACCGAGGGACGTGATCATTCCCCTCTATTCGACATTGGTGAGGCCTCATCTGGAGTACTGTGTCCAGTTTTGGGCCCCACACTACAGGAAGGATGTGGAAAAATTGGAAAACGTCCAGCGGAGGGCAACAAAAATTATTAGGGGACTGGAACACATGACTTATGAGGAGGGGCTGAGGGAACTGGGATTGTTTAGTCTGCGGAAGAGAAGAATATGGGGGGATTTGATAGCTGCTTTCAACTACCTGAAAGGGGGTTCTAAAGAGGATGGCTCTAGCCTGTTCTCAGTGGTAGCAGATGACAGAACCAGGAGTAATGGTCTCAAGTTGCAGTGGGGGAGGTTTAGGTTGGATATTAGGAAAAACTTTTTCACTAGGAGGCGTGGTGAAACACTGGAATGCGTTACCTAGGGAGGTGGTGGAATCTCCTTCCTTAGAAGTTTTTAAGGTCAGGCTTGACAAATCCCTGGCTGGGACGATTTAGTCGGGGATTGGTCCTGCTTTGAGCAGGGGGTTGGACTAGATGACCCTGACATTCCAACCCTGACATTCTATGATTCTATGATTCTCACTAAAGCTTATGCTCTAATAAATTTGTTAGTCTCTAAGGTGCCACAAGTACTCCTTTTCTTTTTACCGACACAGACTAACACGGCTGCTACTCTGAAACCATTCTTCCCAGATTCTTCCTCCTGGTTTAGACTGGTGTAAACTCTGCTCCAGCAGTAGAAAGTTGGCCAGTGGGGGATATAGCCATGGTGGGAATTTACATCCCATTGTGCCAGATTACGTGCCATTTCAGCAAAGGCCATAAGCAAGTGCCTAAATCCAGTTAAAATCAATGGGACTTAAGCATATGCTTAAGGGCTTTGCTGAATCACTGTCCTAATGAATCTAGCAAAATGTCTACACGCTTTGGGCATTTGAAAAAAATTGTTGATTATTTTCTAGTTCCAAGCAAACTTGTCATGAATTATTGCTTGCAATCTTTTTTTTTTTAAGCAGATAATGCAAATGTGTATCTTAATTCTACAATTAATTATTAGGCCTGTTGAGTTTCATAAAAGATAAAAATATGAAGTAAAGCTATAGACATGATATCCCTACATGTATGTACATAGGACCTGATTCAGCAAAACACTTAATGTGCATCCCTATTCAAAAGAGCACTTAAGCAAGCATAACCATGTGCTTAAATGATGTGACAAATAGAGATTGACTTAACCATGTCCTTAAATGCTTTGCTGAATTGTTGTTCATGTTATTGCTGTGCATACTGAGTTTACTGTCAATGCTTAATAAATAAAATGGCAGGTTTCAGAGTAACAATTTATTGGTTAGTCTCTAAGGTGCCACAAGTCCTCCTTTTCTTTTTAATAAATAAAATAACTATCAGGAATAAGCATCATAACTGTATGACAATGGTCCGAATGTTATTTACCTTTTAAGTAGCATTTCATGTGCTTCATTAAATTGCATTACGTATGGGTTAAATCTTGTCATAGATCTGTGGGCTTGCTTAAACTCTCTGAGGGCTTTTCAGCATAAAAAAACCAAAGGAAAGCACAAGTTTCCTACTTAACGATTAAACTAAATTAGAGCACCCGTAAGAAAGCAAAAACCTGCAAGAGAACTGCTCTGTTGTTAGAAATTCAAACAGGAGGAGTTAAAACTTATGCACTACAAAAATGATTCCACTTGTTTACACAAGCTCTGTGTCACGAGGAGGACAAGTGAAACAGTTAAGCTGCAAGCTGAGGAATTTATAATAGTAAAGAACAGTGTTAATGGTCTCGGGGAGAAGCTAGGGGCAAGGCTGTCAGTCATAATTGAATATATCACCATATACAGATCCGCTGAGTCTGAGATCCCTTTGGTGGGAAATTTTCACCATATGACAAAATGGTAGAAAGGAAAAAATATTCTTTACAGAAAAAGACTATCTGAATGTATAGGCATGCTGATTTTGGGTTTATCATAACTCTGGTTTTCTTAATATGCCTCAGTTCCCCTTCCTCTTGATACAAATTTAGATATCTCTTCAGTCAGCTGATTTATACACTGTTTCAATTGCTGTCCATGGTAACTTGTTCCACATGTTTTATTACCCTTTGTGTGAACTAGTTCTGCCAGAGTTCCATATTTATAATGTTTCTCATTTCATAATTCTTAGCTTGTTCCCTAGGTTAAGACTTTTAAAAATAAAAAAGGATCTTTGGGAGAAGTGAGCAGCAGCCAGAAGAGAAACCGGGGGAATGAGCCTCCCCAGTGGTTGGTCAGTCAATCTGTCTTTGTCTGTTTATTTCATGGGATCTGGTGACATTTCACCTCAGGATGTCTCTCTAAACTCTAGAAGAGCTTCACTCTCACAGTCAGCAGAGATGTTTTTTCTAGTCACTTAGCAAAAGGTGACCCTTAAACTTAACCAAATCTGATCTCTGCTGTCAGCAAACAGAAAAGCCTTGTTTATAGGCTGCCAAAAAGAACAGTCAACAAAGTATGGCTTAAAGGGGAGTCTCTGATTTTAGGGAGAAAGTGCTCCCTCACAGGCAAAATAATATGGAGATGGGAAAAAATACACTCTCTACTAAAGCAGGAATGAAATAAATAGATCTCTAAAATCTGAAGAGGAGACTTTCTTCAAGGACTTAGGGTTGGTCTATACTAAAAGTTCTACTGGCATAGCTATGTAGGTTGGGGGGGCGGGTGGGAATCACACTGACATTGCTATGCCGGCAAAAGCCCTAGTGTAGATGCAGTTATACCAGCAAAAAAGTCCTTTTGCTGGAATAACATATTTCACTTAAGGAACTGATATGAGCTATTCTTGAAAAAGAACTGTTTTGATACCATGAGCTGCACCTCTATTGAGGGTGTATAATTCTGTGAGTATGTCTATACTGACAAACCTTTTTAAATGTACACAAGGCCTTGGAAAGAGACATGCAAGATCTGTCTGACCAGGAAACTGAAATAGAATCTGGTCAGATACCATTTTTGTAACAGAGAAAAGTTTTGAAACAATTAAAAATGGGAAACAGTACCTAGAACTAAATATTGATGAATTAAAGTGAAAAAAGAACAAGAAAACAAATTAAGGATCAAAGGAGTCCCAGAGAACAATGAGATGGAGAACCTAAAATCATCTGTAGAAACCCTATTTAGAGACTTACTTAGAAAGGATGAGAATTCTCTTATATTAATCAATAGAGCTCACAAAACTCTACCTCCACTGAAGATTATCAGAAACAGAGTGGACCTATTTCACTGTCCTGGGGCAAACATATAAAATTTTATAAGGACCTCTCTTCCCTCACCTTGAAGAAAAGGAAGGAACTAAGTTAGGACTGTAGGGCTACTGTAGAAAATCATTGGGGGGGCAGAGGGGCTTCCCCTTTATGCTATATTTAAAAAAAAAAAAACCACAGCATTTTCTTATGTAGGAGACATAGATCTCTGAAGGACCTGAGGATAGAATTTGATCAGGAAGATTTGGAAGAAAATAGCCATGGTGAGAGATGGAAGCCTAAGAGCACATAGAACCTGGTAAAACTGAAGCTTACCTGAATAAATAGAGAGTGCATCCAAAAGAAATCCTACAGCAAAGAACTTTCTATTATATGTGTCAGTGTAACAGGGTTGGCACCCACGTCTCGCGAGTGCCCCCTTCTGGTTGGGCGTGTCTGCAGTCTTTAGTTCTGGTGTCCCCTTTTGGTAGTTCTCAGGCAGGTTTGTCAGACACAGCATTCCAGCCGAATCACTCTGTATGTTAACCAGCACAACCCCATTCCGGGGTATATAGTCCACCGGGCCTGTCTCTCTCTAGCCCCTTCCCCGGCTTTGGCCTTTAAGTAGTCCAGCTCTGGTATGGGGTTGTATCCCCAGAGCTTCCTCCCTGGAGACACTATCTTCCTACAGCCCTCCTCAGACTCAGTCCCTATTCCGTCCCAGCAACCAGCCAGGAGCTCCCTCAGTGCTACCACAGTCCTTGCTAGGAAACTGTCTGTGGCCCTGCTGCTCTTCCAGGCAGCCAGGCCTGCAGTCCTTTCTGCTCCAAGCAGCAATTAACTAGTGCTCAGCAGCCTTTTATATGGCCCTCTTGGGCCCCGACTGGCTGTTTTGCCAACAGCCACTCTAGCCTACTTGCAGGATCTCTCCACTGCTTCTTCCCTGGAATGGGTGTGGCAGAACCCTGAGGCCTTCAGCAGGGGGCCTTTGAGCCTAGTCCACCCCATCACAGTCAAATTATAAATCAGAAAAGTGTGGTGTAGGGGGTAGGGAGATCCATTTCTATATTGTCTTTGATTTGTTTATTTATGAGTAAATAAATAAAATAATAAATAAAGTAGATTAAGTTGCTTTCCTTTTTTTGTGGCAGGAGAGGACCCCTCAGCTAATAGCTGGAGAGAGGGATAGGAAGGTGAGGGAGATGGATAAAAGGAAAACAGAAAAGACAAATCAGACACAATACTCCGGTTTCAGAGTAACAGCCGTGTTAGTCTGTATTCGCAAAAAGAAAAGGAGTACTTGTGGCACCTTAGAGACTAACCAATTTATTTGAGCATGAGCTCATGAAAGTTTATGCTCAAATAAATTGGTTAGTCTCTAAGGTGCCACAAGTACTCCTTTTCTCTTTACACAATACTCCTTAGCCCTAAGTGGAGGAAAACAATATGTAGAAAGGAAAAACAGCTTAGTTTTAAAAATCGTTGAAAAGGTATAAATCTTACCAACCATAAATAGATTTTTAAGATTGTAGTCTAACATGGGTTATAATCTTGCAGAGAAGATGGGTGGGTAATTTATCCCTGTGAGGGTTTTGGTTTTTTTAACTTTCTGTTCTTCATTTTCTCTCCTTTATGGATGCAAACTGAGGTCTATTAATTTGGTCTGATTGTTCCCAGTAATTGGTAACATTTTAAATTGGACAAGCAGCCAGGCATGTAGTCCTGGAAACCAAATAATTATCTGTTCACAGGATCTATAATGGATACATAATATTATCTTTAAATTTCTGGTTGTGCACAAGCTAGTACTACAAATGTAGCATTAAAGGTTGTGGGTCACCCAACTGTGTGCTTATATTTCATTATGTTGTGAGAATTTTTTTTATAAAGCGCAACATTTGTTTGGAATATGCAGGCTTTCAAAAGTTTGTTTTATGAGAAAATATCACCTTCTCTTAATAGATTATTGGAAACTTAACTCCACATTAATGATGTTTGCTTGTGACTATGGTCGAATAGGTTGTTCAAAAAGCTGATGAGGAGTTTGATAGATCCCATTGCTATAGAGCTGAGCAAAGCTGCTCACCTGTAATGAATGAAGAGCTTCATTTCCCACTCATCTCTACTGACTCTGAACTTCTTTTCTCCATTCCCTTTTCTCTCCAAGTCTGATGTTCTTTGGCTGCGACTAGCACTCAAATCCGTTAATTTTATCAGCTTGGATAGGTTACAAACTGCTGGTTTGGACTCCAAGAAAAATATATCACTGTTACTGCATTAGACTTAAATTTGGCAAAATATCTTAACATGTCTCACTACCCAAGAATGGATGGTTTTCAGTACAACTTAAAAAAAAAAATAAAAGAGAAATTTGTTTTCTTGCTGTATAAAATGCTTATTCAGTGAGTTGCATTATATTTAATAAAAATTGGTACAGTATTCAAAAATGTTTGCATTGAGTGGTGTCGAACATATCATTCTTCTGCTCTTGTGCTATCTCCCTCTTTCTGTACTACAATCTAGTGCAGTGCAAGGCGTCCAGCTGGTTACTGCTTTTGTATGTATTCATCCGCTTTATTTAATGTGTTACTCTTGAACACCCTGCTGATTATAAATAGAGGTCATGTTCTATAGTGTTAAATCCCTATTAATTAATCTTTTTTTCTTCTTGTCTTCCAAATACTGGAACAAAGCCATCTGTGGGTATTTAGAAAAAATATGTTGCCTCAGAATGTCAAAGTGTGGGTCTACTCTGAAAAGTGACTTTGTAAAAATGGCATCATGGTGCTCTCTATATATCGATTTTCAGTGACCTATAGATTACCTGCTCTTGGGTAGGAGGAAAGGAGGATGAGGTTGGTGTGTTTTGGATTTTGCTTTTTCTTATTTGTTTTTTTTTGGAATTGGAAGTGCAGCAAAGCTCAATCTGGGCTCTGAAAGTCAAGATGGATTCTTTCTGGCTAATTTATCACCAGCAGAATAGTTTTTGCCATCAGAATTTAGCTAACAATTCTCTTGATCATGCACAAGATGGAATAGAATATGTCTCACTGCCTCAGAACTGGACAGGTCCTGCTATTGCTAATAGGACTAAAAGGTAGTAGCAGGTTCATATAGTTAAGGGGCCATTTTTATATAATCATTTTCAGAGTAGAACTGTGCTTTGAAGTACGAGGCAAGAACTTTTCTTTCTCGTGTAGTGCCCTGAGCCTACATGTTTTATTTATTCAGAACTCCTAGTGCAGTGGTCCCCAAACTTTTCAGTGTCCCGTCCCCACCTAATCCCTGTCTGCACACCTCCCCTGGGCTGGGAGCAGGGATGTGGCTTGGGGGGTGGGGACACGGACCAGGGCAAGGGGACCGAGGCTGGGGCCAGCAGCCCAGGCCACAGCTGCACCCTCCTCTGTGTCCCCCTGGGGTGGCATGCCCCACAGTTTGGGGACCTCTGTCCTAGTGGCTTCACTAGAGGAAGCCCTGCAGCCTCAGGATCTGAGATTGTAACTTTACTGAAGGAAAGTCAGTTTCAGATGAAAGTGGGTATATTTTGGTTGGTTTCCTCTTTATTTCCAGAAGGATAATGTTATTTGGCTGGATGTCAGCATGTAATCCATTCAGATTACGTAATTATTTTAATCCTATGATGCCCGTGTAGTTAATAGGAATAGAATATGAGTTTGAGGTGATGATTCAGCTGTGGATCAATTTACAGACTATGGAAGGATATGAACACACCAGTCATTTTTTCTTCCCACCTCAAGGGAAGACGTTAGGGCTAAATGTCACTTCTAATTTTGCATTTTATTTCTGTTGCCTGAGTGTATGTCTCATTTTTAGCTTTGTAGCCTACACAAATTCAGTGCCAATTGTATTTTCACATTTCATAGCTGCCTGGTGCCTGCCGGAGCACAGCACTGGGGGCCAGAGGGTGGGGCCTGTCCTTTTCTTCACACGTACAAAATCAAACATTACCTAGCAGTGTATTATCAGTTTCACAAAACACTCTTCAGCTCTCCTACTGACATGCAAGGATGATGTTTAGGTTTTTTGTCCAGTATGAATTTTAACTGGAAGACTCTTTAGATAGAATGTAAAAGGTCTTTTTTTCCTAATTTTCCACTAAATATTCCATTTTATACATTCATCGAGTGTTAATTAGCTTTTAGCATTAAAAATAAAAAGGCAACCGCCGCTAATTTTCTCACTCTGACTGCTCCTTTTGGAGGTCGGTTATTTCCAACCAGCTGTGCCAGAGAAAGGCAGTATGGGTTTGACATGTATACCTCTCCTAAGAATGGGAATTGGTTCTCGGAAAAGACAAAGATTGACCAAGGACATTCAGCAGATGTTTATATTACAGTGCTGCTCATAGTGTACATTCATATCCTCTCCTTTCTCTCTACTGGTTGGTGCTCCAAAATAAGATCTTATAACTAGTATTGCGCTTTTTAAAATACTTCTATATGTTGACTGCATATGTAATGAGAACTACAAATGTGAATCGTGTTTCCACCTTGTCCTCGTCCATCCAGGGCTTTGATCCTAGTAATGGCTTCACATGTATACTTAAGCACTGCAGCACAAAAAAAGCATATTGACCTTTTGAAAGGAAACAGAGTTTTAAAAGGGTTACATAACTTTCTCTCTTAACAGACAAAATGTCAGCAGGAGATTCAGGTGTTCTGGGTATTTTATACACACTGCTGGTCAGTTGAAGTTCTGCCCCTTAAAAAGTACTTTAAGAATTTTTCCTCTCCATTTATTATTAATTTCAAAAACCATTGAAGTGAAAGGGTTTATTACTATGGCAGCCAGTTTTGAAAGCAAGTGAAAATTGCGTTCATGAGGTTAAGAAACAGCTTAATTTAAAACTGTTGAAAGTAGGTCTAATTTCAGACAGGTCAGGAAACCATGTTAGGAGCAAATTAGGGTGTTCCTCAATTCTATTACACCCTGAAGTCATTTGATGAAATGATCAATAGACTGCTAACTGATCCTGATACTCTATTTTTATAACATTGTGGACTCTTGCTGCCTGTTTTTGAAAGGTAACAATGAGAATTATAAATGCAACACTGCATTTATACTTTTTATTTAATATGTATATTATTCTTGTAAATCCGATATAATTTTGCTAGGACAAATCTATTGAAGTAGTTCTAAGATCTAAGATTATAATTACCTTCGTTTTATAGGGATTCTTTATACTTTAGGCTTCATAATTTTTCTTGTTACAGTGATGAAACAATTTAGCTCTTACATGCTGAATGATGTTCCCATAATACTTTACTGTGTCTGTGGCCCTTTGATGGTGACTTATCCAAGTACAAACTAAAGTATAATTAGTGTGATCTGATTGTTGGATATTAGTTTTTGTTTTAACGGCATCATTAATTTTACAATGACTTTCATATCCTAATTATTTCAGATGGTGTATTAATTTACATAGCCCAAAGGGCTTCACGGTGACAATGACATTTTCAGAACAGCATCCCTTCTTTCACATTCTCTCTATCATTATATTGTATCTTCATAACTAATTCATTGAATGGTCGCCTTATCCCATAATGAGTAATCAAACGGTCACATCATTGTATCCTTGTAAGTCAAGATGGAAAAGCAGGTTAACCCAAAAGGTTAGCCCTAATTGAGAACAGTGACAGAGAATTCAGCCCTGACCAATGCAATTTCAGAAGCATAAAGTTCCTCTTCAAGTCTTTTGGTTTGGGTGGTCTGAGTCTGGGTTTTGAATTTTGTTACCAGCAGCTTTAGACAGGAAATCTTTTGTTGTGCCAGGGATGAGAAGGAGGCTGGATGAAAAGAAAGAACCTTTTCAGTAGAAGATAGAGATGGATTTCTAAACAACAGTAGTATTTGCTTTAATTTGAGTGATTAAGTACCTTATATTTCCATGTCATCAAAATGCCATCCTTTGGGTGGCTCTCTGAAAACTAGAGACTTAATTCTGTTGTCTGAGACATATACTCCTAAATGCAGTAGGAACATTCAAAAAATTAGATATGGCCTAATTGAACATATTGGTTATCTATTAATATTAGACATTTCCAAAGTAATGAAGCAAACTTACTGAACCAGGACTCACATCAAGAGGTTTTTTTACATATAGTAACCATGTATACTTGAAGTATATAATGTAATATTAGGCTTTCATGCAGCATCCTCTATCATGTATTCAAACAGATCAAACCATTGCTGTTTCAGGTGAATCAGAATTATAGAAAGACTTGTTTCCCTTCTTAAAACCAAACAATCTCTCCCTAAATCTGAGATCTCTTGAAAGTATTTCTCTCAAATTACAGAACGAGAGAGTTACTTTTAAAACTTGTGTTTTATCTCTGAGAACCTAAGGGTGTTCCTGAGGCCTGACATTTGGATTTATTTGACTTCATATTCAGTTCTCTTCTCTACTTTTGTTTCCAACACAAACTGTTCCTGTGAGGTTTTTTTCGGAGAACTGTAAAAGAAAAGAGAGATTAATGCGCAGTACACCAATCTTGATCTCTTACTCCTAACTTTTCCTCATTAATTGTCTGTAATGCATCACGTGGCAGGATTTCTTTCCCCCTGATTCACTCCTTCAGGTGCTAAAACACTGCATAGAGATGCAGAAATATTTTTGCTGACACACACTGATGCCAGGCCAGGTGGCTCCTATTAGCTCCAATCCAAGAGTATAACTGGAGTTGAAGTGACCTGTGAGCAGAAGGAACTGGAGAAGGAAAACTCTAGGAACAGTCAAGCTTCAGAGAAAACTTAGGCTGAAACTTTCTTGGTGGTGGTTGTTAACAATAAGGGGGTGTATTTGGATCATATCAAGTGTGCAGATACACTGGAGCAGGGTGGGAACTCCATCTGCTTACTGGGTCTTTTAGATAATTGTACCATGGTTGATCTTTCATCACAAAGGATCTCAAAGCACTTTATAAATGATCACAGTTAGAGCTTGCGATACCTTCTGGGATCAGTTCAAAACAGGTTCTCAGGTTTTTATGTCATAACCGATGTGTGAGTTTGTAGGCCCTGATCTTCAGAAGGGGTTGGCTCAAAATTAACATGATTTTCCTGTGTTTGAATATTGGACTTCTCTAAGATTCCATTCTATTCTAAGTCAACAGACAAGCTCCAAGTTCAGTGGGTTCATGCATCTTTGCTTTGGTTCACTGGAAATGGGACTAAGCCTCAGTTTTGATGAACAACAAAACTATGACCTTGGGAAAATATATTTTTCCATATAAAAGTAAATATAAATTGTGAGTCAAAATACAAAATCAGACAATTTCCAGTAACAGGGAATTACAGAGGGTATTATTTTATTAGGCTGTAGCCTGCCAGAGTCCGATAGACACTCGGGCTAAGAGAAAAGGATTTTGTGTGTGCGTTTTTGCTAGATCATGAGAGAGCTCAACTAAAATGCAGCTCCTCTGTCTGAGAAACCAAGTGAAAATGGCTTATATCAGACTGACCCACCCGACAACATGGTGAACAGCAGATAACAGGAGTATAAAAGGTTATATCATTTGACTTTCTTTATGAGCTCAGTGTAAACAAACTCAGCTCGGACTCTAACTCCTCCTTGAACCATCGTCTTGAACAGTTCACAGATAGAGTAAAAAAGCTTTGCTGAGTACTTTGTAGTCAAAAAATGTTCTAAGAAATCAGTGCTTTTAAGTAAACACATGTCAACCTCAAACTGAAGTAGTGAGTACTTTTGGAGTTACCCAAATGCTCTATACTGCATTACAATACAATATATATTAGTAAAAATTAGGGCTGTCAAGCAATTAAAAAAATTAATTGTGCGATTAATCGCACTGTTAAACGATAATAGAATACCATTTATTTAAATATTTTTGGGTGTTTTCTATATTTTGAAATATATTGATTTCAATTACAACACAGAATACAAAGTGTATAGTGCTCGCTTTATATTTATTTTTATTACAAGTATTTGCACTGTAAAAAACAAAAGAAATAGTATTTTACAATTCACCTAATACAAGTACTGTAGTGCAGTCTCTTAATCATGAAAGTTGAACTTACAAATGTAGAATTATATACAAAAAACCTGCATTCAGAAATAAAACAATGTAAAATTTTAGAATCTGCAAGTCCACTCAGTCCTACTTCTTGTTCAGCCAGTCGCTCAGACAGATAAGTTTGTTTACTTTTGCAGGAGATAATGCTGCCCACTTCTTGTTTACAGTGTCACCTGAAATTGACAACAGGCGTTCTCATGGCACTGTTGTAGCCGGCATTGCAAGATATTTATGTGCCAGATGTGCTAAAGTTTCATATGTCCCTTCATGCTTCAGCCACCATTCCAGAGGACATGCGTCCAGGCTGATGATGGACTGTGCTCGATAACAATCCAAAGTAGTGTGGACCGGCACACGTTCATTTTCATTATTTGAGTCAGATGCCACCAGCCAGAGGTTAATTTTCTTTCTTTCTTTTTGGTGGTTCGGGTTCTGTAGTTTCTGCATTGGAGTGTTGCTCTTTTAAGATTTCTGAAAGCATGTTCCACACCTCGTCCCTCTCAGATTTTGGAAGGCACTTTAGCTTCTTAAACCTTGGGCTGAGTGCTGTAACTATTCTCACATTGGTACCTTCTTTGTGTTTTGTCAAATCTGCGGTGAAAGTGTTTTTAAAATGAATTACATGTGCTGGGTCATCATCCGAGACTGCTATAAGATGAAATATATGGCGGAATGCGAGTAAAACAGAGCAGGGGACATTCAATTCTCCCCCAAGGAATTCAGTCACAAATTTAATTAACACATTTTTTTAACAAGCATCATCTGCATGGTAGCATGTCCTCTGGAATGGTGGCCAAAGCTTGAAGAAGCATACGGATGTTTGCATATCTGGCATGTAAATACCATGCAATGCTGGCTACAAAAGTGCCATGCAAATGTCTCTTTTCACTTTGTGGTGACATTGTAAATAAGAAGAGGGCAGCATTATCTCCTGGAAATGTAAACAAACTTGTTTGTCTGAGCGATTGGCTGAACAAGAAGTAGGACCAAGTGGACTTGTAGGTTCTGAAGTTTTATATTGTTTTGTTTTTGATTGCAGTTATGTAACAAAAAAAGTCTACATTTGTAAGTTTCACTTTCACGACAAAGAGATCGCACTACAGTACTTGTATGAGGTGAATTGAAAAATACTATTTCTCTTGTTTACCATTTTTACAGTGCAAATATTTGTAATAAAAAAGTCCATTTTGATTTCAATTAAAACAGAATACAGTATATATAGGAAAATGTAGAAAAACATCCAAAATATTTAATAAATTTCAATTGGTATTCTGTTCTTTGACAGTACGATTAAAACGGTGATGAATCGTGATTAATTTTTTTAAGTTAATCACGTGAGTTAACTGCGATTAATCAACAGCCCTGGTAAAAATAGTTGGAAGTGTAAACAAATCTAAAAGTGTCTGTACTTAAAAATGAAATTTTGTAACATGAAAAATCCATGTACTTTTTTTGTCTAATGCCTCCGATGTTCAGGTTACAGGAACAGCAATATTAATGCTATTTAGTATTTGTATTGATGTGTGTCATCCCTGCTAGTGGAGTTATGTCAGCCCACTATGTACCAGAAAACTGACTAAGTCCCTCGCTACTCTCCCAAGCATAATTAAAAACCTGAGTTTTTGCAATTACAGAGGTGAGAGCTATAAACCTCCCAGCTAAATCTTGTTATTCTGAGAGAGTATAAAGGATGTAAATAAAACAACAGTCTGTGCACATAGGTACTTCTTCCCAAAATTAATAAAGTATGTGAATTTCACCAATTACTGTATTTGTTTTATTAAGAACAAGCTGAAATTGTCACAACTTTTTCTAATGCTACTAGGTTATATGACAGCTTTAATCTATCCTGTTCCTTAGCTAACATTACTGAATGTGCACTCAGTACGTTCTTCAACTTTTTATTATTACTGAGGTCACAAGTGGCCAGTAGTAAGTCATTTTTTAATTAAATACATTAATGCAAAGGCAGAATAAAGGCCACCCAGTTCACAACTATCTTAAGATATAAAGATGCTGAGTGAGAATATAGAACAGGCTTTAAATGCTAAAAGCACTTTAAGGGCTTGTCTACATAGACATTTAGTTCTTCTTTGAGTAAGGTTCTGATGAGTGCTCCACTTCAGGCTCACACCCTTTGTGCCTTTAATTGGAGATTTTTGGTAAAGTAGAACCTGAGAGTTATGAACACCTCGGAAATGGAGGTTATTTGTAATTCTGAAATGTAACTCTGAATAAAACGTTATGGTTGTTCTTTCAAAAGTTTACAGCTGAACACTGACTTAATACAGCTTTGTAACTTTACTATGCAGAAGAAAAATGCTGCTTTCCCTTTATTTTTTAGTAGTGTAGTAGTTTTGGCCCACACATGAGCCCTGCACTTCCTTGTGCCATGCCCCAAGCCTAAATATGGTTACATGGGCAAACCACCCTCAGTTTCTTCTGCCTTGGCTTCAAGATGTGCATTAGCCTGCTTTATTAAAACTGAGACTCTCCAGCAGACCTCAGATCCGAGCCAGAAGACCCATCCCTGCACATCAATCTCTGAGTGAACACAAAAAGAAAAGGAGTACTAGTGGCACCTTAGAGACTAACCAATTTATTTATTAGTCTCTGAGGTGCCACTAGTACTCCTTTTCTTTTTGCGAATACAGGCTAACATGGCTGCTACTCTGAAACCTGAGTGAACAAAATACAGACCTCCATCAACTTTAGCACGTTCATGTGGGTCTACCTAAGGCAAATCCAGAGAAGACCCATAGAAAGTGGAGCCATTCTCTGCAGGAGACTACCTCAAAAAGACCTCAGTCCCCACAAAGCAAGACCACTGCAGAGACCTCTCGATCCACTCTGGATACAGTTGAGGCTCCAGACACTCTTGGTACCGATCCTATGTCTAGAGCTCTGGGCTCATCTGAGAAAAAGAGCAACAAGCATGCGTTGGTACCAAGACCTTTGGTACTGCAGAAGCAGGACACTGCATCAATGAAGCATTCCGTCTCTAAGAGAACAGTACCCACAGCTCCTTCAGTTCTATCTGCATCAAAATCAACCACTAAGAAGGCCTCGGTACTAGGAAGACACACTTCTCATATGGTCTTGATGCCTCTCCAGGCATCCACATCAGTACCAACTACTTTAGCAAGAAGGGACTTTTCAGAATGACTTATATCCTCAATACCAAAAATGGAATGGTGCCCTGTCCTTCAAACCTCCCCCCAGTACACAGAAGTTCAGATTCTCCCAGAACTTGCTTGTTTGGAGGAATCAAAAACTCCCATTTTAGTGGTTACCAAAAGGTTATCAGTATCAAGACAGGCACAGTTTCAGAGATGGGATATTTCCCTGGTACTGCTTGATTCTCCAACACCTTCAGAGAGTTCTAGGGCTCCCTCTCTTCCAATTCACATGTCTCAATCTAAGATTCACCTGCTCTTCAGACAAGGGATTTCCCACCTGAGACTTTTGAAAAGAGGGGAGCGTTACACCAATAATGAACCTGTGTTCCACCGAACTGGTTTGAGCACCAGTGGATGCACCCCCGATTACTTTTGGACCACCCTCCCCCCACAGTAGCTATACTGGGATCCTTTGCCTGCATATCAGCAGTAACTTTTCCATACTCCTAATCTTTCTTCTGGGGACTACCAGGAAAGATGCTCCCATACTCAAACTATCCCTCCTCCTCTACCTCAGGCACGAGAATCCTTTGAGAAGCAAAAGGCCAGGGAAGATAAAGAGGCTACTCTTGAAACAAATACTTCTTCGTCTTCCCCAGATGGATCAGTTATGCCTCCCACACCAACTATGGCAGATGACCTCAGCTATTTCCAGGAATTAATTAAACACATTGCAGATTCCCTTGGAAGATGTCAGGGAGTTGCAACATAAGTTGCTCAATATCCTCAGTGCACTCCCTCTACCTGAGTTGCCCTGCTTATTAATAAGCTCCTGTTGGATCCTGCCAAATCCATCTGGCAGACCCCTGTGATAATACCACCACCGTGTAAAAGGTCCTGGCTAAGAACCCTAAATTTTTGTTCAATACTCATCCAGCACTGAATGCCCTGTTTATGAAAGCAGTGAATGAGTGTGGCAGACAACACCATATGAAGGCCACACCATATGTTAAGAACCAAATATGCCTTGATCTGTTCGGCAGAAAAACCTATTAATCCTTGACTCTTTAATTTAGGATTGTGAACTATTGAGCTGTCGTGGCAACGTACAATCACTCAAATTATGCCAAATTTACCACCTTTATTGAGCATCGGCTGACTGATCAGTGTGACCAGTTTCAGGCTATTATTAACAAAGGTCAACTGTTAGAACATCTCTGCAGGACTCGTTAGATGCAGCTGTCACTGTCACTTGATCTGTCTCTACAGTAGTGGTCATGCAGAGGGCATCCTGGCCCCAGCTGTCTGGATTCCTAAGGGAGGTTTCCAAAACACGGTTGAGGACCTTCCGTTTGATGGCCTCAGGCTATTTGCTGAATCCTTGCCTACCCTTAAGGATCCAGAGCCACGTTGAGATCCCTGGGGATTTACACACCTATAAACAAATGGAAGTTTAGTAGATCCGAAACGGCTCAAAAATCCCACACCACTTAATTCTCAGGATTCCAGAGACCTTATTAACCATCCGGGAAGAAGTCAAGGTTCCGGAAGAAGAGACCACCTGCTTCCTCTACATCTACTACTGAGCCCTTATCATCTAAGTATCAGTTTAGATGGGCTGGCTGAGGGCATGGAACAACTCCACAAGAACAAACTGCATCTACACCATTCTATCCACCTTCCACCTTTTGGAGACCATCTCTCCCACTTTCTATCTGCTTGGGAGAGAATCACATCAAATAAATGGATGTTGGAGGTTATGAGATTGGGGTACACTATCCATTTTACCTCTCTCCCATATACCCACCCACCCCTTTTCCTGTCCCTTTTCAGGGACCCCTCTCATGAGTACCTCTTAATGCAAGAAATTGACTCCCTTGTGTCAATAGGTGCTGTAGAACCACGTCCATGTCAGCATAGAGGGCGGGGTTTTTATTCCAGCTGTTTTTTTGTCCTGAAGAACAATGGAATGGTGAAGACTGATTTAGATCTGAGACTCCGTAACTGTTTTGTGAAGTCACAAAAATTCAGGATGGTGTCTCTTGCAGCTATAATTCCATCATTAGAAGCAGAGGATTAGTTTTTGGGTCTTGACCTTCAGGATGACTGTTTTCATATTGCAATTAATTCATCTCATAAACAGTCCCTTCTTTTTTAAGTAGGTCAGGATCACTTTCAGTATTGAGTGCTCCAGTTCGGCCTTTTGCCTGCCCCAAGAGTGTTCTCAGAAGTGCTGGAGCAGCTTACCTTCGACATCTGGTGATAATCATTTTTTCATAACTCAGCGACTGTCTTCTCAACAACCAGTCTTACAATGTAGCTTTTGATGCCATAAAGATGATGAGATCTCTGTTCTGCGAGCTGTTTGCAGCTCAACATTAAAGAAATCCACTTTGAGCATGGTATGAAGAATAGAGTTAATATTAATGCTATATCAGACAGGGCTTATCTTCCCTACAACAGATTCTCAGTGTTAGCAAATCTCGCCTCAAAGATTTAAATCAGCCCACAAACATCAGTAAGTTGTCTTCATTTACTTAGACTCATGGCAACCTGCACCTTTGTGGAACTATATGCCAGGCTCTGCCTTGGATGTTTCCAAGGCTGACTCAGGACTGTTTATACACGAAACAACCACTGCCTGAGCAAGTTGGTGTCGGTCCCAGATCAGGTATGAGACACACTCAATCAGTGAAAGGACCCAGACATTTTATGTGAGGGTATTCTGTTTGTTCAGCCTCCTCCCTCTATCACTTGTAATTACAGATGCATTCCTGATAGGGTGGAGAGGGCATTTGAGGACCCACACCTCTCAGGGTAAATGGTCTGCCCAGGTGACACACCTGCACATCAGCTTTCTCGAGCTGAGGGCAGTCAGGAATGTCTGTATCCTCTTTTTGCCTATAATCAGAAGCAGGTGCATAAAGATCCTGACAGACAACATAGCTTTCACGTTCTATATCAACGAATAAGGAGGGGCCTCATCTCCTTCCCTTTGTGCTGAAGTATTAAAGCTCTGGAACTGATGAATAGCCCCTTGCATCCATATTTCAACAGCTTACCTTCCAGGGATATAAAACAGGTTAGCAGGCAAACTCAGCAGGTACTTCTCCCAGGACAGCAAATGGAAGTTGGATTATCAGATTCTCAGTCTCTCAGTTTAATCTTTGTGATTTGGGGAATTCCAAAAGTAGACCTCTTTGCCACTGTGACCAGCAGGAAATGCAAACATTTTTGCTCAAGGGGGAATTGAGTTTTCCCTTTTGAAAAGACATTTTCCTTGTTCCATGGACAAGAGGCCTTTTATATGTGTTTCCCCCAATGCCCAGATTCTGAAAGTGATAAACAAGATCAAGCACCACAAAGCCCAGGACAATATTCATAGTCCCAACGTGGTCCAGACAAATATAGTATCCTTACCTGTTTCACATAGCTGTTTGTCAGGCATTCAGCTTTCCATTCATTCCTCATTTTCTTTGCCAAGATACCATTTGAACTCTTCACTCCAACCCGAAGATTCTTTGTCTCAAACTTGGCTCCTTGATGGTTCACAGGACTAGCAACTATTCGTTCTAAGGAGCTACAACAGGATTATTGAACAATAGGAAAGAGTCCATGAGATGCACTTTCCTTCACAAGTGGAAAAGGTTAAGCCTTTGGTGTGTCCAGAGAAATGTTCACCTGCTCACTCTTCCCTCTTGTTTGTCCTTGATTACCTCCTGGAGCTAAAAAAAAACAGGATTGTCTATAAGCTCAATCAGTGTTCACTGATGGTTTTAACAGCCTTTCATTCTCAAGTCTTCATCTTACAACTGTAAGGGTTCTCAGAGGATTGGGGAACCTATTCCCCCAAGTTAAGGAACCCACTCCTATCTAGGATTTGTATTTACTATTTAGATGCCTTATGGTGTGTCCCGTCCCCACCCACCCCCCTTTTGAGTCAATGGCCACCTTTTTCCTCATAAATTTATCTCAGAAGACAATTGTTTTGGTAACTAGCACCTCTGCTCACAGGGTGGGGAAATAGGGATTCTAATGGCAGACCCTCCATTTACAGTATTTTTAAACGACAATGTCTCATTATGCTCATACCCTAAATTTTTGTTGAAGATGTCCAAGTTTCACATCAACCAAGTTATCCATCTTTGGTTTTTTCCTCAAAGCCACATAAGTCCATAGAGGAACCCATTTTACAGACTGCAGATGTTAGCCTTTTATTTGGACAGAACTAAGGCTTAGGAAATCACCCAGCTGGTTTGTGACTGTTGCAGATAGGTGTAAAGGTTCAGTGATTTCCACCCAGAGACTTTCCAGGTAGATTTCTGATTATGTTATATTGTGTATGACACTGCAGACATACAGCCTCCTCCTAGGATGTTGGCCCATTCCACAGGATCTACATCAGTGGCATTACTCAAGAGTGTTCCTATTGTAGAAATTTGTAAGGCTCTCACTCAGACTTCCATACATACCTTTCCAAGCACAATGTAGCAGTCCAGACTTGTAGTTCAGGTGCTGCCATTGGAAATGCACCGTTGTCTTCAGTCTTGGACTTGGCTCCGAAGCCCCCGTCTCCAGGTGAGGGATACTGCTAGTAGCCACTGGAAGTGGAGCACCTATAGGGACAGTACTAGAAGAAGAAGGAGAAGTTATTCACCTTCTTCAGTAACTTGAGTTCTTCGAGATGTGTCCCCCTATGAGTGCTCCACTACTTGCCCTCCTTCCCATCTGCCCAGAGTTTCCTCTAAGGACTTCATGGTAGAGAAGGAACTGAGGGTGGTTCACCCGTGCATCCCTATGTATCCTTGGCGCAGGGCACAAAGAACCATAGAGAGAATGTGTGAGCCAAAAGGGTATTACTACCAAAAAATTCCAATTAAAGGCACAAGGGGCATGAGCTCATCTGAAGTGGAGCACCCATAGAGGGACACATCTCAGACAACTCCAGTTATTGCACAAGGTTATTGCTCTCCTTTGCAGCCAGCTGGAGTCTGACTCTACCCTGCACTAACCTGTGGAACACTAAGTGTCCCTGTGGACCATGCTCACCAAGTTCCTTCATGGGCTTTGATCTGCTTCTGTTTCAAAGTGGGATAGATCAAAGTGCACCAAGGAACTGTTAGGGTGCGTAAGGAACAGTGTGGCAGGTTAATGCAGGGTAGATTCATATCCCAGCTTACTGCAAACTAAATGTTCATGTAGACAAGCCATTGGATTGTACAAGAATCAAAACATGGAGAACCTGATAAAATTGTAAACACACTTTTACAGCATCTGGGGTAAAACATGCAGATGAGCCATTTCCAGAGGTGCACCTCGGTCCCTCCTGTTCTGTCCCTGTGACGCACAATACTTTAGTCTCCTGAGGACTTTAATACTTTGGTCTAATTCCAGTTGTTGGGTTTTGGATGGCGTTGGTGGCCTATGATATACAGGAGGACAGACTAGATGATCTGGTGATCCCTTCTGGCCTTAAACCCTGTCATTCCATATTTCATACCAGACCTGGCAGAGTTCCCCACCCCGTACGGTACAATGCTCTTTCTGCTTCCTTTTCCAAATGAAGTATATTCATTTGTACTTAATCTTCTCTTAACGACACATTCACAATACTCACGGTAAATAGATACTACTGAAGCATAAATGCTAAATCAAAACATAGCACAATACAGGAAAACTGGGTACCTGTGTATGACACCTACTGTATAGATTATTGGTCACCAGGAAAGGAGCTTTGTCTAGTGGTTAAACCGCAGGACTAGGAATTAGGTAATCTGGGTCTTCTTCCTGGTTCTGACACTGACTTGCTGTGTGATCATGGGCAAGTCACTTAACCTTTCTGTGCATTGATTTACTTAGATTTAAGATAACAAGGGTGTTGTGAGACTTAATTTATTCCTGTTTGTAAAATGCTTTGAAATCCTCAAATATAAATTGCCAGATAGGTGCAAAGTAGTAGTAGTATCATGTAGCAAGATCATTTTACAAAAAGGATCTTTATGAATGTATATCTATCAAACTGATAATTCTTTCAAAGTCTGTAATCTGTTCCTTGGAAAGGTGGTAAAAGTGATGCCTTGATTGTCAGGAATTCTTTAACCTTCTGAACCAGTCAACAAGACATTTACCTCATGTTTCTCACAGGAAGGGGCACTGAGGATGCTGTAACACAATCAGAGGTTCTGTCATAGGACGACAGGGGGGAAGGGCCAGATGTATAATTCTCAATAGCCTAAAAGGAACAGATTATACCACTTCTTCTCAGAAAGTGCCTTGTGGAGTGAAAAGAGAAGTGGCTACTGTGATGCCTTTTTAATTTAAATGAAATAACACAAAGGGATATTTAATCCAAACATAGCAATTTCTGAAAGATTAAATCAGCCAAGGTCACGAGGTTGTAATATTCCTTTTCCCTAAAAACACCTCATATGTTTATCATTTTCAGTATCTCTCCTGTGTTTTTCTCTTACTTTCTTCTTTTCTACTCCTGATGAGAAGCTTCAGTATTAACTAATTTCAGTAATATTTCTTCAAAGGGTTTCAAAAAGGTGGGAGAAATGAGTTGAATGAGTAAGCCCCAGAATCCCTGCTAAATTGTAAAACAACAGAAGAGACTCGCATTGATCCAGCTTCTCTGATTTTACAAGGAATTATGTTGCCTAGAACCAGTGAGATTATATGTGTTTGACAGGAACTGATTATGTTTGCACATGAACATTTTTTAAAAGGTCTAATGTGGCCAACCAACAGAGTGGAAGAATTACCTGTGTCAGTCTTAGCAACATATTGATACTAAAAAGCATTTTTGATGAGCTTATTAAGTCTAATCACTGACTGCTACATAATGATAGACTGTGCCACTGTGAGCAGATTCTTCTGCAGTACAGGAGGCTGGGAGGAATGGGACATAGCTTTTTCACAATGGCAGTTTGTTTGTTGGGAGCACTGGTTTCTGTGGCAACCAATATCATCACACTGTTTTCTTACGCTTCTCCCGATTGTGCTTTATCCATCTCTAGTTTATAGTCTTACACTTAGATAGTAAACTCTATAGTGCAGGAACCATATCTTTGGGTGTGTCTGAACATCACCCTGGAGGGGCAAATTCCAGCATAAGGAGATTTACCCATGCTAGCTGTGATTGAGCCAGTCCACTAAAAATAGTGTAGCCATGGTGCTGTGAGTGGGGTTAGCTGCCCTAAGCAAATACCCATCCAAGACGCTACGTACATACTTGGGGCAGGTAGTCCCTCCTGCTACTCTTGCCACTATGGCTACACTCTATTTTTAACAGTAGCTTGATCAGAATTGTGACAGGTATGTCTCCTCAAGCTGGAATTTATACCTCCATCTAGAAGTGAAGACAGACCCTTTGTTACATTTGTAAAGTGAAACTGCAGCCTCTAGGCACTCTCATACTACAAAGAAGAGTAGGATATCAGAAAGGTAGCTTTAGTATTTTAGATTTTGCAGTTTCAGTGTCTATATTCACAGGAAGTTCAGGATTGAGATGAAAAGATTTAAGGTCTGTCCTACCTTGTGAACTCTGGTATGTGTAAAGAAAAAATAAAAATCTAAGAATTTAAAATCCTAACTATATGTACTATAAAAGAATATCTGAGTGAAAAAGTGAATATGGGGGATCACATAAAGGTCAGCACAGGAATAAAAGTGCCAGAGTTAAGGCTGCCTGGGCAAACTCATTTCAGCCCCCTTGTGTGTGTACATTATCAAAACAGAAAAATTGAACAGCTCCTCATTAATTGAGCACCATACGTTCTGTGCACTGAATGAGTTAGAGTTCATGTGGAAAAAAATTATGTGATCATATAATTAAAAACTGTATCATATCATGCATACATACATACAAGGAGTCCAAAATTAATTCTGGCATTTCCTAACTAGCAAAGCTCCCCACCAACATATTCCACATCCCAGTCCCATTCTGCTTACCTTGCCAGTCCCAGTGTTCACCGCTCTGGCTTCTCATTCCAGTCCCAGTCTCTCTGCCCAGTCTTACTCCTCCAGACTCCCCATTCCAGTCTCCTTGTCCAGCCAATCCCAATTCCTCCCCTTACGGCTCCTTATCGAACATGTATTTCTGACCCACTCCCCTCCCCCCCATCCACATTCCTGTTTCCACCAGCTGCTAGTCCCAATCTACCTACTGGGCTCCTTATTCAGTTTCCCACTCTCTTTACCCAGCATGTCCCAGTTCTCTCTTAGCTCCTTATCAGATCTTTTCATTTATTCATAAAAATTCAGCCTGAGGCAGACACACAGCATGGACAATTTCAGAGAGGAGTAGGTTGATGGGAGTTGAGGGCTTAGGAGTGTGGCAGCTATATTGAAAGAAAGAAAAGGCCAGATCTTGGAAATGTTATGGAAGAAGAAGCATCAAGATGTGGCTGCAGTCTTGACGTGTGGGGCTAGGGCAGGGCAGAACAAAAATTGATCTTCATAATGGACAATGAATCTCAGAGAAACTGTTAGATCTGAGAGAAACTGACACACTGTAGCTTAAAATCAGTCTATGCATGACCCCTCATTATCAAATAAACATTTTGTTTGTGTTTGTCCACAGGCAAGCTTCTAGTGGTAGTCATGACCTGAGTTGACCGGGTCAGATTCAGTGATTTGGATGTTATCTATGGATAATAAGACAGGTTTACAGATTGCAGTCTATTTGTACGATGCTTTCATTAATTTATTTTCCTTCTGGAATTGAGTAAGAATCAAAGCATATTACCAAAACGTGGTGAGGCTCCCTCTGTTCCTTCTACTGAGAACAAATATATATTAATTATATATTTTACCCTGTGTCCAATTCTCTCCCCCTGCCCTTCCTACGTACGTAATGAAAAGAATAAACAAAGTGAAATTCCTCTTTCAAAAGGGCCTTGCTGTTTTGGTTATTTTTCAAGACTTCCCATTTCTTGTAATGAATAGGCAAACTTTTACCTAGCTTTGAATGGGCATCTGGAATCAGTCAGTTCTTAGGTTAGAGGATGGTGAGATTTTACAGATGGAAACATATGGCACATCAGCTGCCCCAAACACACTTAAGTTAGGGAACTGAAAAGTTGCAACAGAAACTACTTTTTTTGCATTCATTTTTTTTCTGTTTCCAACTAGATAGTACTGCATGTTACTTGAGATGCACAATGGCAAGGATGCCACATGTTGTTAGCATTGTGAGGATTATGTAATGACATTTGGAAAAAGATAATTTATTTATATGCAGATTATTTTCAACTCTTAAGATCATAACCTGGCCTTAGGGAAAAAGCCTATAGAATTTGGTAGAGATTAAACATGTGGGGCTCTATAAAAATGTGTAATGGGGTTGTATAGAAATTACTTCTATAAATCTATAGAATCAAGTAAGAAATGTTACCCTTTTTATCATTTTTATAACTATCCAGTAGAATTTGATAGCAGGGCTATGATTTTCTAATATATTCTGTAGGACCTTTTTGTAATTGTTTGCTTTGAAAATAATGAAAATGCTTCCAAAATATAAGCGCCACAAACAAGTGTTTGTGGTTCAAATAGCATATGATGCATAATGCATATTTTAACATTTTTTCTTTTAATTTTTCACATATGCTTGTTGTGCTTGATTATATAAGATCTCTATTTTTTGACAAAGTAGTACAAGTGTGTATTAGTACAGCAGCGGTTCTCAAACTGTGGGTTGGGTCCCCAAAGTGAGTCGCGAACTCCTGGCATTAGACTTGATGGGAGTCAGGGCTGAAGCCAAAGTCTGAGCCCCACTTCCCAGGGGTGAAGCCCTCAAGCTTAGGTGCCCCCCAGGGAAGCGGGACTTGGGCTTTGGCCCCCTTGCCTGGGGTCCTGGGCTCAGGCTTCGGTCCCCCTTCCCGGGGTCGTGTAGTAATTTTGGTTGTCAGAAGAGGGTCGCGGTGCAATAAAGTTTGAGAAACCCTATAGTACTGCATGGTTGGAATAAAAAAATCAGCAGTCTAATTTATCTTGAGATATATTCAGTCAAATAATTTTTTACTGTAGTTAGCTAACACTTCAAGTTCTAACAATACCCTGAACCATAAAAGAAATTTGCATATAAGAAATGTTTGGAATCCGTTAAAACCTCAGCTCACAGCTGAAGAGTAGCTATCAGGTCTTTGTTGACAAACATGAAGTGAGATCTTACCCCCCCCCGCCCCCCAAAAAAAAGCTAGGCTGTGACTGACAGATGCCAAACCTTCGGTTTTGATGTATGTATTTCAGTCAGGGACTAGAGCATCAGAAAGACAGCAATCAATGTGGCTGTACAAGAGCATGCAAAATATATTACTCCTGGCAGTTGTCAGGGCAGAATTATTCAGAAAATAATCTGAAATGCATTTGATCATATGCTAGATGGTTTAATAATTTATATTATACCTTATTAGCAAAGTCTTGTGTTTACTTTGCTGTTGCCAAAATAAGATGAAAGACTTAATTCAGTGGAAATACAAGATGCTGGACTCACAGTGGCTGTTTTTGCATTTGTGTTTGATCATTTCTTCCCACTTTTTTCCCCTTCTCTCTCTCATTAGTGGGAGCAATATTTCTATTAATTATGAGCTTACCAACAGTTTTAATTCTGAACTGCTTGTGTCTGGAAAATAATATCAAGACTCAGTTATGGCACACAACTTTTTATACATATGCTACGTGATTATAAAAGCATAATAAAGTTGCCTGTGTATTTGATCCAAATGTTTTTCAGATGAAAAACAGGCTCTTGTCTAGCTTTATTCCTATTGAGTTTCACTTGATTGCATTATACAGTACTTTTTTGCAATTCCTGCAGTTTATGAAAATCCATTCAAACTAGATTTAAGGAAATGTTATACTTCCACTGGATGCAGATTATGTACGGTGAAAGTTAGACCAACTCAGAATCTTACATATGTGCCTTGAAGATTTTCTTGGAAGTAAATCCATGTTTGATCAAGATTCTCACAAACAAGACACTATGGTATATCCCACCATATAAACTTAGTGCAATGCAGGATTGTAAGTGAGCTCAGTAATCAGACTTATTGGAATCGTTCTGTCAAATACAAGTGAGATTCTTATCCCCTTCCAATCCATCCATGCGAGATAAAAGGGCCAGAGTGGCAGGCCTAAAAGGACCCTAATAACCTGGGTTTTGATTGGGGGAGATTTCCCCTCGCAAGTCGTGGTGTTGGGAGTGTGTGGGGGTTGGGGCTGGGAATAGGAGGGATGTGTCTGCGGCCGGCCATCATACACAGCAATGCAGATCATAAATTGTTTTGATTGTTTTCACAATCTACCTAACCGACAGTATGAAAAACACCTAATATTTTATGTGGCCATGAAAAGAAATGATTTGCCTCAGATGAGTAGAATTTTGAACACATGCAGTCTGAGGCGAAGAGAGGTTTTCCTCCAACTTTGACCAATCTTAAAAACGAGTATATTACTGGGTAGCTTGTTTCAGATAAATAAAAACCTTAATAATAGGTTTTCTGTGGTTTCCAGTTTATTTTGCATGTAAAGGTTAAGTAGCTTTGACTCTTGAAATAAAATAGCTGTAGCCAATTATTAGTTTTTTAGATTCCTTAGGAATAGATTTTAATTATTCTACCTATCAGTACAGAGCAATATCCGTCAACACATAAAATATTTTGTGGTGAAAAGTGAACACATTCTTCACAATGTAGTGATGCAGTCCTGGAATCCTTTAGTTTTCATGCTTTAACTGGAAAGCACTATGTCCCAATATACTTGTCGACTTATTTCTGCTTCCTTCCTGACAATCTTTTACCTACTGTACATGTAGCAAGTCATCTTCGTTTCACAGGTTACATGGTCAGTAATCCTCCAACTAGCATTGCGTGCACTCTGAATTAACAACACCTCAGATGTTAAAGCACTTACCTGAGGCTGTCATTTTGCCCCTTTGATATTTGTTTATCTAAGCAGTTATAATAATTTTCATTCCACAAATACTATAACAGTATTTAATCCTGGAGTGGATAAAGGAAGCAGGCTGCAAGTCAACTATTTAGGTTGTGCTGTCCCACTTAGATGTGGGCAGGCACCTTCAGTTGGTAATATTTGTTGTATTGAGTCAGGAGCTACATTAGCCATGGACAAACATGCACACAACCTTGTTACAGCTGCTTAGGAATGTACTGTATGATTGTTCAGACAGGCACTTGGTAGTACAAGTGGAAAGCAAAGGTAATGATGCCCAGGTAGAAAAAGTGAGGGGCAAAAGGTGACTCTCCAAAAATATTTTAAAATGGGAGATTTCAGGAAGTTAAAATCCAAGTGGTTCATTCCAATTTATTAAAGAAATTCTTGAAAGAAAGAAAATGAGTCTAGGAAAAAATGTAACATAAACCAAGCATAAGCCAAAATAAACAGAATGAAAAAATTAAATGTTATGACAACATATTAGTAAACCTTTTTTGTTTTATACTGTTTTCCATCATTTACACCTTCTTGCTGATGTATTCTGATGGCATTTAAACAGACACTGATTTTTAACCATAAAACTCTGTTGAACTAGATATGTGTTGCAGTAGGAACACTTCCGTTAGCTTTACGTCTGAATGGTAAAATTAAGTCTGAAATGGCGACTCAGCGTGCCTAACCATGCTACAGTATAGATCCTGCCGCTAGTGAGAACTGTTGGTGCTTTTAATCACGTTGACAGTGGTAATAGCAGCCCTAGCAGGGGACCTTGAGACTCAATATGAACAAGAAGGTGAGTGTTTTAGCACAGCTGCCTCGTGAGGGTCAGGGGGAAAGTGCTGGGGGAGGACTTCAGAACATCACTGAGATAGCACACCAGGGATAGACACAATGATTGACATTTGCAGGGCCCTGCTGTGGAAAAAATGGCAATGTTGTTGTTTCCCTGTATTGCTAGCTATACAGTCCCATTTGAAGGAACCAAAGAGTGGGAGGGTAGCAAAACAAAAAAAGACACCCTCCCAAACAACTTCTCTTTGACATTGTTGCCAAGCAATTTGTCTGTGCTGTTAACAGTTTTATTGATTTGGAAATTAATTTCACTGAAGAGACTGACTCGGTATGGCATCAGCACAAGTTCTTCACCATATCTGAGAAATGAACGAGATAAACAAGAAGAATTCAAGATGCAGTACAGACTGAAGTATTGTTTGACTTTAAAAGGGACATTATTACTAAGGGGAGATTTCCTTTGTACTTGATATACATCATCAAATGTAATTAGCATGCAAGCTTAATCTAATTCCTGCATTTCTCCACAGGAGTTCAGATATGTGCTGGAAAATGGCTTGAATTTGAAAGCATGCCCTTCTGCTGGAATCCGAGAAAAAGCATCATTGAGTTCCAGGAAGGTGATGCAACTTCCTTGGCAGCAAGAAGGAGGTGGACTGAAGATGCTGTCTGTCAGCCTGGCTTTACTGGCAATTCTTGTTACTTTTTATTATGGAGGTGTTTAAATAGAACACTGAACTGAATGAAGCTTTTGTGAACAAAAATAAAGTGCTGATTAAAATCTTCAGAGGAAATCTATTTAAAAAACAGATGTAAACTGAGCAATAATTTGTACTCACCCTAAGCCTTTCCTTTCATCCACAGTTTAAGTGAGATGCATCCTGCCCCTTTTTGCATGCTGTGGTT
This sequence comes from Lepidochelys olivacea, assembly GCF_965140295.1. Taxonomy (NCBI): domain Eukaryota; kingdom Metazoa; phylum Chordata; order Testudines; family Cheloniidae; genus Lepidochelys; species Lepidochelys olivacea. The sequence continues at coordinate 108,638,955 of NC_140412.1, read as the reverse complement.
ATTTTATCAAGAGCAGGAAAATGGGTTGTCACATCAGACTTTTTCTCTTGTAGATTTTTTTTTCTTTTTAAAGAAAAAGCAGGTGTTTGCTTATTTGTCTTTTACGTAGCTTCAGGTAAATGCATATGTAGGAAACCCATTAAATTGTTAAGGAATGTTTTCTCTGAAGAAGTATTGATCTTGGGATGCTGAGCATTTGAAGCTGCCTTAAACCTTTTTCTTGATGCTTGTCTTTGTATATTAAAATCAAATATTCAGTAGTAGAACTGTTCGACCATTGCAGTTTGTCATCTGTCACCGCTGGTGTGTCAGCCATGTCTGAAGTAATTTTTGGCCTACAACAAAGAAACATCAGTAGCTCAGCCTCCTAACTAGGAACATTAAAGAACATACTCACTTTGTTCTAAATATATGAAAAAAGAACTGTTACACAGAAATAATTTGAACACTTTTGTTTGTTATTGTTGAGTGGGAAATTCATGAATTTCTGTAAAAGGCAAATTTAGTGGGATCAGCATAGGCCTGACCCAACGCCCATTTAAATCAATGTGAATCTTCCCGTTCTCTTCAGTGGGCATTAGATCAGGCCTTATATAAGTAATGTGAGAATACTTTGTTATTGGGGAAATAACATTTCACATACACCACAAATTGTTGTTTGTTCTTTTTAACTCTATTCTTTTCAAGGAGGTAGCATTATCTAGTGGATAGAGCACTGGATGTTTTCAGGAAGTCTCCGCTCCATTCCCAGCTCTGCCAGTGAACCTGCTGCATGACCTAGTTCAAGTCAGTTCCCTTCTCTGTGGCCTCACCCAAGCTGTCTATCTTGTTTAAGCTCCTTGGGTCAGGGACAGTCTCTGATTATGTATTTGTACAGTGCCTAGCACACGGGCCTCAGTCCTGGTTGAGTTCCTAGATACTAATGTAGTACAAATAAATAATAACTTGAGTAAAAATGTTGTGTACCTTTCAAAGAAACATAATTAAAGCGAGGATTCATAATAGTTACAGATAATTAAACAGGAAGATCCATCATTAGTCTTTCAGTAAGAAACATGCTTATCTTCAGAAAATATGAATTTGTAATGACTACAAACAAGATCCAAGATTGCCAATTTCAAGGGCTTTAAAATTGTGAGAGGTTTTTTTATAAGTTGGATTGTTATTTGTTTTGCAGACTTGAGCCTCTTGAAATTTTGAGCAGATTTTGAGATTTTGTTTCAGTGAAACGAGCTCTGTTCACCTTTTGAGGCTTTTCTCCACAACTATGAGGGCTAGAAACTTACTTTAAAAAAATGAAAGCTGAAATTCTCACTGAAACACTTGATTCCAGGAGCTGAGGCATGCAGAAAAACACCAGATATTATGAGAATCACAATAAAATTGCAAGAGTATTGCTATCATCAATAAATCAGGAAAAATGTCATCTTGTAGAAATAAGATATACAAATAAATTCTACCCTCTACCCACTTTTAAGAGTCCATTGTATCCATATCTTCTCTCCAGCTCTCCACCAGAGTACCTTGTAAATAAATTGTTATCTTTGTACAGATTTCCAAAAATGCATACCCATAGTTCATGCTGTTTATCCTTAATATGCTTGTGGATAAATTAACAGGGTGGATTCCTGGCCCCATTGACTTAGTTGCAGCCAGAATTTCATCAACAACTTTTTATAATCTCAGAATTTTTGCAAAAAGAAATGCATCTCAGCAGAAGGTAGGAGAAAATGGCTGCATATACTGTGGTTCTCAAATCAAGTCTTCCAAAGTTATTTGGAAGTCCTTAAATAATCAGTATGTTTCCATCTTCCTTTTGACTTTGAGGGGTTTCTCTTACACATTCTATTATAGAACATTCTTTATTTGCCTGATTTGTGGCTGGTAAACTTTGGGTATAGATCAAGGATAGATAACCCAATTCTAATCAAATAAGAACTCAACTGGGCTTTCAGGCAAAACACAAACTGAATCCCAACTGTTTGCTACTTGAGGCTACCATTGTAGATTAATGATAAACTTCAACTAGTGCAACGCTATTTTATGGAGCAGGTCAGTGTGAGTACGTTATATCTGTTATGTGCTCCCAGTGGCTTCCCAGCTGCTTCTGAGTGCCATTCAAGGTGTTAATTTTTAAATTGTACAGCATCATTATGGTTTGAGACCTAGTTAAACAAAAGAGCATCCCTCTATGCACCATCACAGTGCTTGAGAAATCTGATACATTGAGTCTACTCTGAATTTGTATCACCATAGTATCTAGGAACCCCAGTCATAGATCAGGATCCTCTTTTGCTGTCCTAGATGTTGTAGAAACACAGAAATAAAAGGTAGCCTTTGCCCCATGAAGCACACTGCAAAAATATATATATCTATCTATATAGATAGATATCCCTAAAGCCTATGCATCCTCACTCTCTCACACATATATTCATTCACAGTAACCATTTAAGTATGTCTTTGGCTAGTTAGTAATCAACCCCTTTTCTTTTTTAGGGCTGTCAAGAGATTAAAAAATTATCTCGATTAATTGTGCAATTAGAAAAATTAATCGTGCGATTAATCTCACTGTTAATAATAGAATACCATTTATATATTTTGGATGTTTTCTACATTTTGAAATATATTGATTTCAATTACAACACAGAATTCAAAATGTACAATGCTTACTTTATATTTACTTTTGATTACAAGTATTTGGTCTGTAAAAAAAACCAAAAGAAATAGTATTTTACAATTCACCTAATACAAGTACTGTAGTGCAATCTCTATCATGAAAGTTGAACTTACAAATATAGAATTATGTACAAAAAACCCTGCATTCAAAATAAAACAATGTAAAATTTTAGAGCCTGCAAGTCCACTCAGTCCTACTTCTTGTTCAGCCAATCGCTCAGACAAACAAGTTTGTTTACTTTTGTGGGAGATAATGCCTGCTTCTTGTTTACAATGTCACCTGAAGGTGAAAAACAGGTGTTCTCATGACACTGTTGTAGCTGGTGTCCCAAGATATTTACATGCCAGATGCACTAGAGATTCATATGTCCCTTCATGCTTCAACCACCATTCCAGGGGATATGCGTCCATGCTGATGACGGATTCTGCTTGATAACAATCCAAAGCAGTGTGGGCTGATGCATTTTCTTTATCTGAGTCAGATTCCACTGGCAGAAAGTTGATTTTCTTTTTTGGTGGTTCAGGTTCTGTAGTTTCCGCATTATTGTGTTGCTCTTTCAAGACTTCTGAAAGCATGCTCCACACCTCATCCCTCTCAGAGTTTGGAAGGCACTTCAGATTCTTAACCCTGGGGCAAGTGCTGTAGCTATCTTTAGAAATTTCACATTGGTACCTTCTTTGCGTTGTGAAATCTATAGTGAAATGAATTACATATGCTGGGTCATCATCCAAGACTGATATAATGAAATATATGGCAGAATGTGGGTAAAACAGAGCAGGGGACATACAGTTCTCCCCCCAAGGTGTTCAGTCACAAATTTAATTAACACATTATTTTTTTAAAGAGCATCATCAGCACGGAAGCATGTCCTATGACATGGTGGCTGAAGCATGAAGGGGCATACAAATGTTTAACACAGCTGGGCTGTAAATACCTTGCAATGCTGGCTACAAAAGTGCCATGCAAATGCCTATTCTCACTTTCCAGTGACTTGTAAATAAGAAGAGGGCAGCATTATCTCCTGGAAATGTAAACAAACTTGTATGTCTTAGTGATTGGCTGAACAAAAGTAGGACTGAGTGGACTTTTAGGCTCTGAAGTTTTACAATTTTTTTTGAGTGCAGTTATGTTTAACAAAAAAAATCTACATTTGTAAGTTTCACTTTCACGACAGTACTTGTATGAGGTTCATTTAAAATACTATTTATTTTGTTCATCATTTTTACAGTGCAAATATTTGTAATAAAAAATAATGTCTTTGATTTCAGTTACAACACAGAATACAGTATATATGAAAATGTAGAAAAACATCCAAAATATTTAATAAATTTCAATTGGTATTCTATTGTTTAACAGTGTGATTAAAACTGCGATTAATTTTTTAATCATAATTAATTATGAGTTAACTGCGATTAATTGACAACCCTACTTTTTTCCCCAAACAAAAAGGAGCCTCAACTGTGCTTGTTTTTGGATGACTGTGTTAGCTTTGTGCTCTCTACTTCAAACTCTTTTCAGTGAGGAATCTATCACACTACAAAACTTGAATGGCAAGGGCATGTTAAATCTGCTCTAAACACCAACCTGATAACGTTTTTTTCCTGCTGTTTGGGCAGGATTGACATTTAATCCTTCCATTAAACGGCATTCTTTTACTGATGACATCCTCATTTAACAATGAGCATAAAACACAAATTGTCTTTTTGCATAAGCCTTATTTTTAAGAAAGCGAGAAAGAGAAAAGGTACCTTTTGAGGAGAGTTCCTACACCTCTGTCACATCGCTGCCTGCATATTTCTGAACATCTGACAGCTTCTGTTAATTTAGTTTCACTCCCTAGTTCAACTTCCCATATGGAAAGCTGGAATGATTTTTGAATAACAGCCAGTAATATCTGAAGTGGCAGCAACTGGCAACTCTGACACTGATCTTGGCTATGGCCATTACCCAGAATCCCTCTGTTCTTCTTGAGAAGCAATTACAATTTCACAGGTTGGAATTAAAATTCCCTGTGGTATGCAATAGAGTAACTGAAACTGTCAAACTGATTTCAAGCTGCTAATCTTTCACTGTGATATGAGTGAAAATAGAGTCTCTCTTACCCATACACAGGTCTGACAGTTTAAAAGCTCCAATCTTCCAGTTCATTGGAATACATACGGAGGGTGGCTTGCTCTGCCCACACACAGGATGTCTATAAATATGTCTGTGAAAATGTGTGTTAATACTAAGCTTATATTTTAAAATAGCTTGTCATGATAAGTGTTATTTCAGGGACTGACTAAGACAAAGATAAAGTAGCAACATGGAAGAGTTCTGGGGACCTGGAAGGATGGGTATTGTTTTGCTACATATATATAATATATAAAAACAATTTTTTTTCTGAATACGTGATATATTTCAGGGGACAAGGGGATAGTTTGCAAGTGTTCTAAACAGTTTTATTTTAACTGCATTTGTTATATTTATAAACATTAATAAACACTTAACTTTTTAATTTAAAAATTAAAATTATACTTCATGCTCAAGAATAGGAAAAAGTGAGGAAACTTTTGTAAAGCTGTGGCATTGATGTGAGCAGGACAGAAGAAGTCTATGGGAAAGCTAGGGAATACCTATAAAACTGCAGTGCAGGTCTGGGCTGAGGAATAGACTCATGGGAGTTAGTGCCCACTTGCAAAGCCTCCATTGACTTCAATAGTGGCAGGAAAAGCCCTTGGGTTAGATAGTTAAAACAACAGTGATCGCTGCAAAACTGGGCTAGTTAAACACCAGCTAACTGTTGTCTTTCTTTAGCGTTGTATTTCATTCTTTCTGATTTAGGGCAGGTTAAAATGCTGCATTGGTGCAGCTGCGCCAGTGTAGCGCTTAAGTGAAGACGCTCCTACGCTGATTGGTGTAGTTAATCATGACTCAAATTGGCGTAGTTAATCCACCTTCCTGGGCATCTACATGGGGGCGGTTAGCAGCGGTATAACTACATCGCTCTAGAGAGTGGATTTTTCACACATCTCAGTGGCATAGTTATACTGATACATGTCTGTAGTGTAGACCAGGCCCCAGTGTTTTATCATTCAAGTGAAACAAACCTTTTTTCTTAGGGTAAGTGGACCAGCCTCACTCTCTGGTTGGTGAGTGGGGAAATTGTAACCTACTACATGTTAATTTTAAAGGTATCCATACAATACTGAAGCAACATAACCGCAAAGAAAGTGCTGTGTCCCTGACTTCTGCCTGTAATGTACTGCTCCTCCTGGCAAAGCTGTGCAGTGTCTTTGGGCCTTTTGTTCTGGACACGTTGCAGTGTACTACTGCTGTGAATGATTTACCATTGGAAAAATCATGAAAATGCCTGAGCTTCAGCTAAAGACCTACTCAAACTTGTGCCAAAAACAACTCTCACACACCCTTCTTTTCCTATCCAACACCCATTTCCGTGCCTTTTTCCACCTATATGCAGAATCCCCTCCCAATACCCAGTCACTAAGCCACAACCCCAATCCTCATTCAAATCCTCCTAAAATCTCACTACTTCTGTGTCTCTCACAGAGAATTAGCCACCATAAAAAGTTCCTTTAACTGAGCCATTAGGATATATGCTTCCCATAACTCAGTACCCAGATGATTTTATTTTGAGAGGAAGGATAAGACAGGAAGGATGGTCCTGTGGTTCAGGTGGAAAATCTGGGTTGAATTTCCTCCACTGGTACAGACGTCCTATATGACCTTGAGTGGTCTTAGGCCTGAATTCCCCAAGGGACTTGGGTGTTGTGATGCATTCTCTCACTTTCTCTCACCCAGTGACTTTGTGGATCAGAGCCTGAGCTTCTCTGTGCCTCAGTTCCCTATCTGAAAAATCAGAATCATAGGTACTTCCCTACCTCACAACCGTACTTGTGACATCAAAGAGTATAAGGTGCCCAAGTAGTAGTATGATGAGAGTCATACAAGTATCTAAAAATGATATTGTTACTGTCAGTCTTGTGCTTTCTCATCCCTTGCCCTCCCGCACAGTTGTTAGTTACTCTCATTTGCAATCTCTCATATGAAACTGTAAACACCTAAGGAACTGCTTTTAATTTGTCCTCTGGAGCATCTTGTGCACGTTGAGGGCAGTATAAATAGAAAATACATCTCTCCATTCCTGATAGCAGCAGGATGTCTGCAAGTCTTGAATAGCTTTTCACTTCAACATGCATCTTGAAAGGAGGCACTTCATATGCACATCTCAAACCCCCAAAAAGTCCAGAGCAGCTAAATAGCATGTAGAAGGGCAGACTGGGGATAAGGGTAAGTTTGCATAGTGCCATGTTGTGGTGCAGATGAAGATGCAGATGCCTTCCCCTCCCCAAAACCAAAACACAGCAGCATATGCAGCATCAGACACCTTTTTTTTTGGTCATATGGATTGATCTCACGTTAACAGCTGGAATTTTGCACAGAGCTGTAGTTTCATTAACATACTAGTTCCAGGTGTTAGAATTCCCCCCATGTAGAGTGCTAATATAAAAAAAAAAAATCTAGCACACTCATATTAAGGTACAAGAGGCTATTATTTACCAGCTGCATCACATAAGAAATACATTGGCAGCACAGAAGGAAACTAATACCTCACACAGTGACATGCTGTACTGTCATTTGCATCTATGCTTCTTTTTTCTCAGTATTTAATCTTCAGTCCTGCGGTTTCTTTTTCTCCTGACAGTTTAAATGGATTAAAAAGAAAAGAAAAGAAATCTCTTCTATGAAGACAAAAATCATACAACATGAATAGAAAAGTGTAAAAAAAAATTCTGTTCAGAAATCTTTGTTTCCTTGGAACCAAGTTAGCAATGATAACCATTCTCCTGTGGGTATAGTATGAACATGGTACTGTATAGAGAATGATCTGCCTTTCGTATTTACTGGATTTAGGGAGTGGAATAAAGTTCCACGCTAATGGCCAAAGGGTGATTTAGAGGTGTGCCTGCAATGTGCATGCTTTAAATGCTCAGTCTTTCTGTGAGTATGAGAAAAAGCTTAGTTTTGCTCAACTGAGCATGAAACATAATGGCTACTCCCTCCCTTGGTGGTGGTTGTAGGTATGGGTGGGTGGTTGGCCAGGGTTAACCATTTACACCTATGGAATAAAAGGCATTTGTGATTTAAAAAGGGGAGTGGGGGCAGGTTATTTGTCTGTGCATATAATCTGGAAAAGGAAGCCTGTGTTAGGGGAGTGAAGGAAAACTCATTGGTTGAGACCCTGGCCCCACTGAAGTCTATGGGAGTTTTCACTTCAGTGGAGCCATTGTATTCAAGACCTATTGAGAGGGTAAGACCCTTTTGTAATACTCAGAACCTGGCCCTCTGAGCTGTAGAGGGTCCCTCTGAAATATTTGCTCTTAATTGGGTCTAAGATTAGAGCTGAGATGTAGTGTATTATTTTGTGACACTGGTGTGCTTTACACCACCAGTCTGAAAGGAAAGGAAAAATGTCCCTCTAGTGTGGACTCTGGTTGGTGGAAATATAGGGATATGTGCTGTGTGGTTCAGTGTGGAGGACACTTCAGATGATCATAGTGTACCTCAAGGTCTAGTGTGCTTCAGAACAGCAGCAGCCCTGGGAACTACAAGTTGTGGACTACAAACTCCAGCATGTTGAGAGAACTTCCTGGCTCCTGCCAGGAAGTCCCCTCTGCCCCTCCCAGCAGGAAGTTCCATTCAGCAGTGGCTGAAGCTGGGAGCCTGAAGGAAACAAGCAGAGAGGAGGTTGCTGGACTGTAATCCTGTTGCATGTTTCTTTACAGGTAGGACCAAAAAGGGCTTAAAGAGCAGCCAGAGAGGAGTCTAAATGGTGCAAAAGGAGAACACTGGCTTCTTTGGTTTGGGGTTTAGTTATTGTGGGAGGTAGGACATACTGGTAAGGGAGCTGTTACACAAAGAAGTCTCCGCCCCTCCCTGCAGGAAGTTACAGCACTGGCGGAAGCTGGGAGCAGGAGGCAGGCGAGCAGAGGGGAAGCTGCTGGATTGTAATCCTGTTCTGTATTTCTTTCCAGACTAAAACCTTGTTCCTGGTGGTTTGCCTGATTGGGTCTGGTCTGAGGTGAACACACACTGACACACAACACTGAGCACATGGAGGAGCCTCAGGCCCAGTTTCCCAAAGTGGTGTAAAAAGGCCCAAGGCAGACTTACCCTATTTTGGACAACCTCATACTGGGGGCTACAATAGGCTTTCATACTATTTGTCAAAGCACTTACACTTCTGACTCCAAGGCTGGTAAAATTAATGAACAAAAAGTGACAAAGAAATTTGTTCAGTCTCTAGGACATTTCAGCAAACAACGTTTTTAATCACTGCAAACCTGTTGGTTCTTCTTTTCCTTGCAGTCTCTTCTAGGTAACATAGTGCCATTCCTTCACTGTAGAGCTGCATTCCTTCCCGCTACAGACTACTTTTCACGTTTCTACATAGCATCAGTACATCCCACAGTGTGATGGAACACGAGGTGTCTTCTAAGACAGTCATTAAGGGAAATTTGTGAGTCTGATCATAGTGTCTGCTTCCAAGAAAGCAAAAATCTTACCTCTCCAAAGGACCTGATTTACTCTAGGAAACAGTGTCCTAGTATTTTTATTAGGAAATAGTGCCTTGTGGACGTTCCAAAAACCATAAAGTCTCCTGTGTAACAATGTAGTGCCTAGTCACCATAGTCCTTGGGGCATTTCAAAACCTCTAGTTTGCTAATAAGCATTATAGTCCTTTTCTACTGCGACACTTTTAATCCTGCAAACGCCACAGCGTAGTGATACAAAGCAAGAGAGAAAACTAAATCATTAGTGTCAGTACACTGTATTAAATTGGATATTTGCTAGTGGCTTTATGAGCCATAAAAGTCAACATCTAACTTCCATTAACTATAAATTCCTCTGTGTAAGTGATAAGGAAAAGCCAAGATGGTCTGCAGAGGATTAGCATGAGACAGCAGGAGGAACAGTGATCAAGTCACTGAGTCAATCAGCCAGCAGCTAGCAAGAAGGAGAAGAGCATTCTTATTCAAGGCACAGCTTGATCACTTATTATAGTAATATTAAGGAATTGAAGAAGAAGAAGAGTCACAACAACACATGTTCCTGTTCCTGAAGACTTTCCCTGGCCATTTGATGTCTTTTTTTTAAATTTCCAAACTTCTTACATTTTAGAGGATGCACAGTGAGCCTGATTCTGATTTTACACTGTTTTTATTTATTTATTTTACAGTGGTCCACTGATATTAGTTGGGTTACTCCTGATTTATTTGAAGTACCTTAGATCAGAATCAGATGCATAGATTTCATAGCCCTTAACCCATTATTGGGGAGAAATCCTGAGCCCATTGTAGAAGTAGCACTGCAAGAGGTAACTTAACTACTTTAGCATATGCTTTACTCGCCTTAGAGTACATTCAACACAGAGAGGAATATGGGTTTTGCAACATAAGGCACCAAATGGGGGAAGTTCTTTAAAGTATGGGACAATGGCTACCTTAGTACCTTTACGTAGGTATTTAGCCAACACTGCAACCAGTTGTATTTTTTCTGGTCAATGAAATCTTGTTCTTAAAGGGATATCAACTGAACTAGAATACAAGGATGCATCTGTGAGGTGTGGGATGAGGATTTAAATCAAAAGTGAAGTCATAGCCAGACTAACCACTGAGTTCTTGCTCCACTAGAGAGGAAAACTTCTGAAAGATATTTCTCACTTTCTCACATTCACAGTGGTAGTCTAGAAGTGTCTGAGACCTATATGTGAAAGGTGGCGAGGACCTTCGGGGCCAGACTTTTAGCAGTTCCAATTCTGCTAAATGTCCTGTGGAAGAGCATTTGCTATTGTATGATAGGGTTGTCTTAAGGAGGTTTGAAAGCTATTGTGGAGCATGTGCAGCATCCCAGGAGGACTGCAATTATAACCTTATGAATGATGGTGATGAGAATGGACTTTGCTTATTCCAGCTCTATTCACTTTGAAATCTTGGTCATAAGAAAGGATAGATGTGCTATTTCCTGTTTTTGTTACACACAATGTCACGAGAGTTGAGTCATCAGCATCTGAATGCCCCTTTTGACTCAGAATTCTTAATTTTTTGTGTTGACCAGCTGCCCAGTTCATCTCTTCCTCCACAAGTTATTGATTCATCTAAGAGGAATAAAGTGGAGTGACCAGCTATCAGTCTTATTACAAATCAGTGCAAAAATCAGAAAAACACATACTTCTCAAAAATACTACCTTTCAGGGAATCCAGGAGGCTTTGAAATTCTGATTCTTCACATTCACAGCAGCAGCTGGATCAAATGGTTTGAATGTTAAAGTTCAATTATCTAGACACACTCTGTTTCAGTCAAAGAAAGCATGCTCATCTAATGGCACAGACGAGCAGCAGACTTCGCTTCCCTTTCCCTCACCCCTGGAGTTCCTCAGGCATTTAGAGTTAGGTGGTAAGTGAATGCTTAGTCCTTAGAGAGGAAGTGTATTGTATGGTTGGTTCTTTTCCTAGCATGCACTTTATTTGTCAGCATGGGGCAATTTTAAATGACAAAAGGACCTGTTCAAAAGAAGTGTTTAAAAAAGTCCCCTAAACATCTGTAGCAAAATGTGCTTGAAGTGGACTACAGTTCAGGAATTATTTCACTGGAAATGACATTTATATTATCTTTAGTTCACTCTGACAATTTGTGGCAGATTTTAAAATTTTCAAGAGGGTGGGGAGGTGAGATGTAGAGATTAAAAACTGCAGTTTACATGGTGTGAGCTTGGTGGTCTTCAATTGTTTCTATTGGACAGGATCCTTGCCACAAAAACTACTATCAGACCTTGTTAGCACTGTTGGCAGTCACAGAAGAAAGGACAATGGTTACATGGACCTGCAAACAGAACTACCGTTCACCTCTAGAACAAGCCAGGACCTCACTGTGTTCCAACCCCTTTACTCTGCATACAGGGCTGCAGTGGTTCTAAGATTCCCATATCTGGTTGGGGAAGGATTCTTGTAGTATAGGAACTGCAGAAAAACAGCCATACAGCTGCCTTTTGAGGACCCTCTGGTGTAGAGGGTGTGCTGAAGCTGGAGTGGCATGTCAGGGGCAGGGCGTACTATGGAGATTATGGGCAGTCCTAAAGCCCATAGGGCAGGCCAAGGAGGATTCTGCGGTTCCCTAAGGCTGTTTAAGTTATTTCAATGGCCTTTTCAGGATCAGGAGAATGAAGAGAGTTGTCACTTTGGATGGGCTATTACCAGCAGGAGAGTGAGTTTGTGTGTGTGGGGGGGTGGATTTGTGCTGGAAATGGCCCAACTTGATGATCACTTTAGATAAGCTATTACCAGCAGGACAGTGGGGTGGGAGGAGGTATTGTTTCATGATCTCTGTGTGTATATATAATGTCTGCTGCAGTTTCCACGGTATGCATCCGATGAAGTGAGCTGTAGCTCACGAAAGCTCATGCTCAAATAAATTGGTTAGTCTCTAAGATGCCACAAGTACTCCTTTTCTTTTTGAGAATGCAAAGGTGGCTTAAAGCCACTGTAGCCTTCCCCCCAGCACCAATGTATTGGGCTGTGAGTTCTCAGCTGCCTCTCTTTTTTGCTTTTCTTCTGCACGTGCTGCTTTATTTGTATTTGGTAAAGAAATAAAAAGGGAAAAAAGTATATTCTGCTTCATTTCAATTTGGTTTTGTTTAAATTGGGTCAGTCAGCCAAACTCTGGATAGCTGGCAATGTCAGCAGATATAAAGGAGATCAAGCAGATATCGAAAAAGGGGCCAAAGCTTTACAAGGCCTCAAAGAGAGAGCTACAATTTAAAAGCACTGTCTACTCGGCTATTTTTGGCACTTTAGCACAAGCCCAGGGCTCTGAGGCTTAGTGTCACAGGCTACCACTGGCTGTGTAGACATACCCTTAAGAGCTTGCATATTGTGTTCAAGTGAAAAAATCACATAGAAATATATGTTATTGTCATTTCTATTGGTTAGTGCCTGCCAAATCATTGGGACTTAAAACTGGAACCCTAATGTGTCTCCCTAGCAAAAAGTTGCTTCTGTGTTAGGGTTGATTTGGGTATGTTATTGATAGGATAGACCAGGTATGTTTAATTCCAATGTAAATGGATCTCTGTCACCTCTTGGAGGAGGCAAAGGTGCATGTGTTCTTTTTATTCTGAAACTGTATTGCTGAATCGCTCTCTTAGGAACACACGGATTTAAATATTCCTGTTGTGAAGCTGAGGCACTGTGCTATGTGGTATGTTAATTTGTTTGGAAATATTTGGGAGCATCGTAAGCACCCAGAGGTTTTTTTAAATGTAAAATTCACTCTGTCCCATTGATTCTAATGAGGTTGTGTTCATAGATCAGCCCACCACAATCTGATTTCTTTTTAAATGTGGTTTTGTGTGATCTTAGAGGGGCAGCCGTTATGCAAGAGACTAACTTTCCTTCCATTACTGTTGATTCACTTGGCTCATAAGAGCATCTTATTGCTTTGTTTACTTGGAAAGAATACACGTCAGCACATAAATAATCAACTGAGAATTAGATTTCTGAAAGGGAAACATTTTCCTACTCTATTCTCTGTTAATGCAGAGCAATTTCTTTTCAACTGATGTAGTTTAGAGCTTTGTGATTGTACTGTTACTTTCCCTTTGACTAACAGACAAAAGTCTCTGATCAGTTTTCAAACTAGAGAGCAGTTGTCAAGGCAGATACATTGCTTTTCTGTAGGAAAAAGCAGCCCATAGCTCTGAGAGCCATCCTCAATGCCTTGTAACTGCAGTTTTCAAAAGTATCGCTACACCTGGGGATTTCCATGCTAACTTATAAGCAGTACCAGTGGCTCTGCTCTGGGGAAGCAATCTACTGAACATGTGTCCAAAAAGTGCTTTTTCAGGTAGTCTTTCAACTAGCCAAAGTTCGTAACCCTAAAATGCCTTAGTGGGAAGAAGGTAACCATATCATATAGTCTTTCTGATCACATTTTTCCCCTTTCATTCTTGCAAAGACACATAAGCTTACAATACACCAGGGACACCTCCTTCCGTCTGATTGCATTGCACTGGCACAGTTCAAACCTCCTTTTGGAAAACTCTCTCAGGCTAAAATATTGCAATGCCACTTTTTAAGGTTTGTCAACCTTACTGTTCTTGTTAATGGCAGCCCGCAGAATCGGAGCGGTCCCCAGGACAAGTGATGTGTTTCACAACGTTTAGGGATTGCATAATACACAACAGAGGTAAGGAGATTTTTTTGAGATGAAGGCTTTGGCCTCCAGTCTGACCTTGTTCTATAACTCCTTCACCTACTTCATTATCTGTTTCAGCAGCATGGCTTGATTTGAAAGCTTAAACAGAAAATAAGACATGGGCAAATTGTGCCAGTTCACACCATGATAAAATGGTCTCATGGACTGGAGAGGTAATGCTGAGCTTATTCCCTTCCTTCCAATGATGGTAGGAATAAGCTTCTTGGGCGAGGAACTCTCACGTTTTCTGTCTGTACAATGTCTAGCACGATGCAGCTCTGATCCCTCATGGGAGCCATTGGGCAATACCCAATGATTGCGCAATACCCAATGATTGTGCATCAATTAATACAAATTCTTAATTGTAATAATAATGAACTCCCTAGTAATTACAGTCATACAGTGAGACATGTCAGGGCCTACTCACTGTTCTCCAGACACTACAACGTGGCTAGAGTAAGAGGTAGGAAAAAGAAGCCAAGTGCCCCAAAGAAACATCACAAAACTTGGAGAGATTGAGATAGAAACTAGGTTTAAAAATATCACATCTATTGTACTTTTTATATGTTTGGGGAGAGGCTTTTCCCCTCTCATTGTTTGTAATAACTAGATTACATTCCTGTAATGTGTGGCTAGTTCTGGATCATTAGATCTCAGTAACTTTACCAGTATGTAAAACTGTCATCTCTAAATAGTTTCCTTTGTAGCCAGACTCAGTCAAATGCAGAAACACCTAAGGATTTGCAGTAAAATTGCTAAGGTCATTAGCAAATTAAGTTATTGGTTATATTTCTCTAAATTAATAGCATGAGCTCCATCTGATGGTCTGCTGATAGTGCTGTTCATTGCCCTGCTGGAGATCCTTCTTCAGCTAGGTTTTGGAGAAGGCTCATGATATGCTCCTCGACAATGAAAGGAGAGGAAGGAGACTTTGTAGGTGGCTGGCTGGCTGAGTTCCCGTTGAATTGATTATTTAATTCTACTGAATTTTAATTATATTTTTAATGCTGTGTTAGGGCACCTAGAGCTTTGAATAGATGTCTTTTAAATTATTATTTAAATCAAAATTTAAAAAAATCTGGTCTTGGCCTTTAGAGTGCTGAATGGGATAACAGAGGGCTAGGGAGTACTGCAGAGACAATGGGCCTGATTTTTCACGGTCTTGTACTTTGTGTGGTCATTTATACCTGCACAAAGTGAATGTAAAACACTACCAAATGATGAGTAGCAATTTACACCCACTTTGCCCAGCTGTAAATGATAACATTAGGTACAAGGAAATGGAGAATCATGCCCAGTATGCTCAGTCCCTAAGAAAGGGCGTTCAACAGAAGCTTCTTTGGACAAATAAATAAAAGTGTTGATGGATCCTTCCCATGCAGTAGGATTTTGGCAGCAGGGTCCGAGAATTTGGTGGTATTAAGTAGACAGAAATTGGGGTATTTTCAGGGCCCCATAAGATATGAGGAAGACTTCACTTTCACCCACCCAAGGTCCTGAGAAGGTGAGAAAAAGGAACTCTATACATACTGTGACAAAGCTCTGTCCTTGTCTCTGTGGGTCCTGTGTTTCCTGGCGGATTTCGCTAGCCTCAGAGGCTCACTGTGACCCTCCACGTAACCCTTCTCTCTCTAGAGGCAAGGGTCACAGCTTACTGACCATTTTCATCATAAGCCAGCAAGTGAGGTGAGGAGAAGCAACCCTCCCTCACACAGTCTCTGTTGTCTCCCAGTCTCAGTGATTAATCGGGGAAGGAAGGAGGAGCGTGGGCCCACCCTCTACTCTGGGCTCTAGCCCAGGGACCCTAATAGTAGCAGTTACGGTACCTGACTTTTTGGAAATAGGACGTGTATAATTCCCTGGGCCACTTCCCCACAGCAGCCCTCACTCAATATCTCCTTCACCATTACCTCAGGGCCTCCTTCCTTGCACCGGATATGGATTTGTACTGCTTAGTTCCTCCAACAGCACAGCTTCCTCCTACAGCTCTTGACACACATGCCTCACTGACTAACTGGGAGGCTTTTAACTAGTTCCAGCCAGTCCTTATTGGCTTCAGGTGTCCCAATCAACCTAGCTATCCCCACTGCTTTCTAGAAGGATCTTAATTGGCCCCAGGTGTCTTGATTAACCTGGCGCAACCGCCATGTGGTTACCATGGTACCAGGGATTTGTTTAGCCTGGGGCTAACATACCTGTTCCCCACTACTTTACTATAGCCATCTGGCCTTGCCCAGTCACAATATATACTAACTAGCACGTACAACATCAGAAGAGAAGGGGGGAGGGATTTGATAGCTGCCTTCAACTACCTGAAGGGGGGTTTCAAAGAGGATGCAGCTCGGCTGTTCTCAGCGAGAAGTTGCAGTGGGGGGGGGGGGGCGGTCCTAGGTTGGATATTAGGAAAAATTATTTCACTAGGAGGGTGGTGAAGCACTGGAATGGTATTCCTAGGGAGGTGGTGGAATCTCCATCGTTAGAGGTTTTTAAGGCCCAGCTTGACAAAGCCCTGGCTGGGATGATTTAGTTGGGGTTGGTCCTGCTTTGAGCAGGGGGTTGTGTAGGAGCAGGATTTTATAATTTTACTATAAGAATAGAGTTACTAATGTATGTCTTGATTTCATTTTACCAGCTACCCTTTTTGAATAGCAGAAAGGAATGACCCTCTGGGACATTGGTAGGAATGCATCTGACAGACTGCCAGTGTCTGTACTGATGTTAACGCAGGGACAGACCAGAACAATCCTTACAACTGATTATGGTCACCCTTTTGTTTTAGGATAAGTTATAATGTCTACTATGGTTTCCTATATGTATTACAAATTAGGCACTCTAGTTAAATATACATTTCTTTGTTTTAAGGTTTAGTAAGTAAGAGACAGGATCTTGTATTGTATCATGAAAAGATAAGGTGTGAAGGCCATTGTTATAGCCAGATGGTCAAGGACGAAGGAGTGAAGAGACTTAATGACACCAGAGAATCATCAACGCGCATCCATAATGAAGGAAGGGCAGATTGATGACCCTGAGGTGAAGGCTGGCACCCCTAAAGACAGGACAGTTAATTAAATCGGAACCAGGACAGGGTGACCTTCTCGGAGGTGTACTGAAATGTTTACATCAAGAGATACACCAATTAAGAAGTAACTGGTCACAAACTGACACAGCAAAATCCATAGACTTCAACAGAGAAAAAAGACTCTAAGAACAGGGTGCTTGGCCATGGGACTTTGCGTTCGTCTTGCTACACTCCAGGAGCATCGGATCGCGACAGACAGAGCCCTGCTCCCCTCTGCAACCAATCTGGCTGGCCATTAGATTGATCCAGACTCTGGACTGGTAACTATAAACATTGACTGGCAGGACTGTGTGCATGGTGTGCGTGGATGTGTGTGATTGAAAAGCGTATGCTAACTGTTGTATTCTCAATAAATGTGGTGTGCTGCCTTCTCCTCTGTAAAGATCCTGTGTGCTTCTTATAAGTATAACAGTTGGACTAGATGACCTCCTGAGGTCTCTTCCAACCCTAATCTTCTATGGTTCTATGATCTGGTTTTGTTCTTTTTTTTGCAAAGTATTTTGATGGTTCTGCATTTGCACTATAATATGTGTTTTATACAGGCTGCCAAATTTTAATGCACAGATTTTAATTGGACATTAGGTCATAATGGATCTTAATATGTCAGTGGTTCATGGATTATGGCAAATTCACACATTTCTCATTGTCTCAGTGGGCTGAGGAGGCAACAGTATTTACACTGCTAATAATCTACTTGTTAAGGGTTCCAAGTAGTAATAAGCACTGATGCTATACAACACTGTGGGTCTCTGAGAAATACACTGTCAATTACGTGTGGATTAAAGACCAATATAATTTTAAGAGATCCCTTATGACCTTCCTCATACAAAAACTCCATGACACATTTGTTTCTGGATTGTTGGGTTTTTTAAAAAAGGAAAATCGAACTTCAGTAACAGCCTGACTTCCAACGAATTACCTTACAATCATTAGTGTAGACTTTTCTCTTTGTCCATACTGCAGACCTCAGGTTGTGTGCCTAGATATTTCAGGGAGCAGCGTGTGCCAGAAATGATTATCTGTTGCAAAGAGTCTTAAGAATGGAGAGAGACTCCTTTCTCTCTAAATGTCCTGGTTACTTGTGGGTTTAATACAGCTTCCCCATTGTTACTTGTACATATATGTATGCGTTTAATGCAGTGTATATGTAAAGAGGATGATTCTTCATGTCAACACAGCAAGGATTATTTAGAAACACTCTCTCAACATATGTAACCATTAAACTATCGGCAACTGACATCTTTGAGTCATCTTGTTCTGAACTGATATAGCCAGAATAAATTTCTCTTTAGCAGTACAGATGGAGACTAGGAAACCAAGCAGATGCATTGTAGCTAATCAGACAGAGGCTCAGCAGGGTAACTAAAATCTCTACTAGCATTCATATCCCTTCATGGAGTTTAATTAAAGAGCTTTGTGTGCATCCTTTTGTTTTATCTGTTGCCAGTGATTTGTCTCCTATTGTGACTGTTCTTTCAAATAACCATCAATTTGCTGTGATAATCTAATGAGGAGAATGAACAGTGCTGTTTAATTATATAAAAATGATAATGAGCTTTGACTGCGGAAGAGTTAAGGAGCTGCTGCTGGCCATTGGAATACAAAAGAGTCAGCGCCAAAGAGGCCCTGGAATTCTGGGGCACTTTAAGCTTCATTGCTGCACACCATTAAATGGCTTGTGCGAGTAGCAGGCCAGCTGAATTTCCTTTAGGGAGCGAGAACTGAATTATTGAGCAGCCTGTTAACAGCAGGAAAACAGAACAGGCATAGGCAGATTTCTGTTTCACACCCCTGAAATAAATACAAAGCAGCGAGAAGAAAATCTCTTGTCCTAGCAAAGGCGCATGTTGAATAAACACGATGCGTCCGGCAGATTATTCCACTGCTGAACGTCATGGCAGAAAAGGCACTTTGGGTGTAGCCAGATGTCATCTGATGCCATTTTTATGGAGGAAGTAGCAGGAGCAGAGCTCTGGGGGGAACCTGCTGTGGAAATACAAACCAAACTGTGCTAAAGCTCAGAAGCCAGGTAATGTGCTGAGTCCAAATACAGTGGGTGATTGCACCAAGTTAATCAACTGAAAAGGGTAAAAACTTTCACTTTTCCAACTTCTACTCCTTTATTGACGAGAAGTGTCTCAAAGCATTCTTTATATTCTTTACATTTCACACTCAAACTATTTGGTCATTTGATTTTTTTCTTTGCTATTTCTATAGCAAGGATCATATTGAAGTAAAGCTTGAAAACAAAAGCAATACTAGAGAGCAGGAGGAGAAATTGCAATCTGGACTGTTCCTTTAAGCAGAGAGGTAGAGGGGAATGCATGTCCCTGAATTCAGTGTAATGGTGACATCACTGTGTTGCTTGGCAATAATATGTTCTAATCCCTAGGATGTCTGTTAATGCAGCAAGACATGGCAAGGCCTGCATCTCTATTTCCTATGCATATCACAACCACACTTTGGCTGAAGCAAGAGGCATGGGGGGAAACCAAGTATCCCAGAGTAAGAAAACCTAAAGAGAGAGATTACGAGAAGTGAGGTTTAGAAACATTGCCATCCTAGTACTTTGCGCACATTTGGAGATTTTTTTCACTCACTGTAATGACTAGCATTGTGGAAAATGTAGAGGCTTCATTTTGCAAAGGTTCAGGAAAATATTGCGTTCTCTTCTGATCAATGTCGGTTCATCATTCCCTATGTCCCTTGAGTTTTGAGTGTCACATTCAGCTGAATCTCAAAGCAAATTCTGGTTTCACATTGAAACTGCTTAAAGTTTAAGTGTGCTTGGTTTTGACACAAAACACAAAAATTAACCCAGACTTGCTGGTAGAGCTTGTGATAATGAGATGTTTTTGTTAACCTAGTCTGTGTGTCAAGTTTGTAATGAAACCCTAAATCAGCTGAGTTTTATATGGTTTTCTTATGTACATTTTACACAGCTTTAATATAACCCTTTGAAAGTGAAACGTTTCCTTCTGGAAATTTTTTTCTCTCCATTGCATGTGCATACTCATTTGTGGCTGTGTAAGATTGGCTGTCAGGAGATAAAATTCTTCAAGCCAGCAAAGAATCAGTTTGAGGCTTTGATCATGGAGGAACAACTTGTAGTGCTTACACCCCTGCAAGCGGCCTTTGACACTGCAGTCACGGCATCCAGATCCGTCAGTTGCCTTGAGGGGATCCATTTGGCTTCAAACCTCATGAATCCCTAAAAAGGTTACAGTTGCAGGTCTTCCATTTGGACAATGCAAACTTTTTAATATAAAGATCGATGAGGCTTTACATTCCCTAAAGGATTTTTAAGCGCCTCAGAGGTTTTTAGGAGTCTGCACTCCTGCACCAGAAAGAAACCATTTTAGACCTCCACTGCAGCCACATTCCACACAGAATAGACAGCCTGAACTACCCAGAAAACACCCAAAATTTCAAACCATCTGCCTCCACTACGATATCCTCTAACCCAGTGGTTCTCAAAGCCGGTCCGCTGCTTGTTCAGGGAAAGCCCTTGGTGGGCTGGACCGGTTTGTTTACCTGCCGTGTCCGCAGGTTCGGCTGATCGCGGCTCCCACTGGCCACGGTTCGCCACTCCAGGCAATGGGGGCTGTGGGAAGCGGCGCAGGCCAAGGGACATGCTGGCCGCCCTTCCCACAGCCCCCATTGGCCTGGAGCAGCGAACCGCGGCCAGTGGGAGCTGCGATCAGCCGAACGTGCGGACACGGCAGGTAAACAAACCGGTCCGGCCCACCAAGGGGTTTCCCTGAACAAGCAGCGGACAGGCTTTGAGAACCACTGCTCTAACCAGCCCTTATCATCTTCAAGGCACCAAATTTGACTCCTGAGTTCAAAGTGGCATTCAGTCTCCGTTGGACCTCCCTCTTATAGCCCCTCTGGTTGGGACCAGTTGTTATATTTTTGTAGGGTCTGGTACACCACAACTTGCTCCTTCCCTGCTACTACAGAGCTCTGTATAACCTGGATTCTGTGTTGACACAGGTGCGGCCCCAACAGACGCTGCTGGCCAAAAGTCTCCAATGAGTGCATAGGGCTCATGTGCACCAAGAGTGGAATCTGTGGACAGTGCATCTTGAAGAACTACTGTTACTGTTAGGTAAGTAACTGGTTTTTCCATTTTATTTTGCTCCAGCTTCACTTTCGTAACAATTGGGCCATGTTGCCTTTGCATTTATAGTATTTTTATATTGTGATAAAAGCCCAGAGTCTTTAATTTATAGGATGGTAGATGAAAATGAGGTCCTGATCCTGCAATGAAAACCATGCGAGCAGATCCCCATTGACTTCATTATGGTTCCAAATGGTTGCTGGGTGACACTTTTGCAGTTAGTTCTCAGTACAGAATCGGAGCCTTAGTGTGGGGTTGGGGTTGGTTTGGTTTTGGTTGGTTGGTTGGGTTTGTTTTTTTGTCATTCTCTATATCTTACCTTCTCACACAGGGACATCACAAATTTGCTACACTTGGTGGGCTTCAACTGGAAGGGATCCTGACCTAGAAAAGTAGGGGAGGGAGATGAGCAGTTGAGAGGCACTGTCGCTTGGCCTTGAGATGCATTGGCAGGGCTGTGTGTTGGAAATTTGCACAGCATCAGTTTGCACTATGTCTGGCTCTAGCTAGTGTTTATTATCTTATTAATATGTATACTAAATTCACCCAATATTTTTAAAAACATACAATATGTGCAAGATACATGCCAGCAGAAGGGCTGAATGCAGTAGCACCTTGCTGGCTTTAGATGGTTCCTGCACTCTATGTGCACTTATAGCATTTCAGGAAATAAATGCAGTGTATGAAGATAAACTACAAAAGTGGATTTATTTATTTTTCTTCGCTGTTTAAAATCATTCTTACAGCATGGTTAGAAAAAGCTATCAAGTGATGTGATAATGACTTCATTTAATTGCAACTCATTGTTATTCCCACAAGAGCTTTATTCTGCCCCTGCGGAAAGGAGGCCTCACGCTGGTGCGGCCAAGCGTCTCTGTAATGCAGTGGCTCTCAATCTTTCCCCATCTGGCAAGGAGGTCGTGGCCCCCTTATACTTTCTGGTAACCCTTTTGGGGGTCTCCCAGGTTGCGGACTTCTGCTATAATGGACCTAATGTCGCCATATTTGACCTTCAGAGATGACTGATTCTTTACAGGCAAAAACCTCTCATAAAAGTGCAATCAGAGAAACTCCCTACTGTAAGGGAAAGGGAAAGGAATCCTTCCTTCAGCCTGCAATGTGGAATGGGAACTATCTGCACTGAGCCAACCTATCTATGGTCTTAGCCGGCCTCCTGCCTGGGGAAGGAGCAGCCCCACCTCCGCCACTCTTAACACCCAAGCAAGACTTTCCCATGTCCTGGCTCCCCTTAACCTGCACAGCAAAACCAGATTAGACCTGCTCTCAGAGGGCCTTAAGCATTTCCAGAGGGGAAGAGGGAATTCTGAACCAATAATCAATTTATTTTTGCATGCCATAGAACAAACCCAGGAATGGTTATAATATGTATACTATACAGGAAGGGAAGAAATCTTTCCCTAATTGAATTTTATTTGTTTATACATCAACAATCATACATCTACATAATACATTTGTTTATACATCAACAGTTATACATAGCTAAATCTCTATTTCCAGGTTGATGTTGGGTTTTTTATTCCTTAAAAACAGAAGAAAAACCCAGAGCCTGTAATTGGACTTGCCTCTTGGGAGTTTATTTTTCTTTAAATTCAGACTTCTTGGGCTGTTGAAACTTAGTTATAGTAGGGAGGGAAAGAGAAGCCACAGTATTTCAGGCAGAATCTTTTAGAAAACTGTCTAGAAAAAGGAAGATGCTATCTGGGTTCTAATGCATTGTTTTGCATATGAAATGGTTGCTGTCACATTCTGAATATGTAATTTTGAGGTGTCATTGATTGCTCTGGTGCAGAGTGGTCATTTCTAATCTACATATTATCCTCATCTTCGGCCACCAGAGCCCATCAGCTCTTCACCTACACCATTCAGTTTAAGTGGCTGCATCAGCTGCTTTTTGCATAGCTGTATTTTTGACTTAAATGCTTTTGGTTCAATAAAAGAACTGCAGTCCTTCATTGTGGCTTGAGAAGCTTAAGATGGTTTTACCACTGCAGCCCCATTGAGCTGTTTCCCTGCAACACTGGATTTGGTTCTGTGAACTGAGGTTTTTATTTCTAATTCCTGGAAATAGTTTTAAAGCTGAGTGAACATTTTGAAGAAAAGTTTGGAGATGTCTTATGTTGTTTGTATCCCAACTTTGTATTCCAAAGCTGCATATTAGCATGTGTGCTCAACTCCTGGTACTCAAGTGATGGGTTTTAGGATTTGTGAAATCAGAATGAAAAGAAACAGAAATAACACTGTAGCTAATTCTATAGTGTGAGAAGATTATTTCCTCTTCTGACTGCATCAGATTTTTATTGCGAGTTCTGTGATATTTGATGTTTTTCCTGAAGCTCCAGCTCCAGGAGTCATGTAAATAAACAAGAATCTCAGCTTTCATTTTTTAAAATAAGTTTCTCGCCATCATGGTTGCAAAAAAAAAAAAATCAAAATGTTTCCTGCTTGTACCTAGAGATTCAAATAACAAAGGTAAATAAAAAGAACCCAAATGTAATTGTCTTAAAAATTAAAACATTCAAAAAAGCCCCATGATTCTGGGAGACCTGACTGTGATTTTTGAATGCCGTGTACATCAAGTATTAAAATTTCATTCAAATTGGTCCTTGCCATAGGCTTGAGTTCACACAGGATGGCAGAGAAAGGTAGGGAGGTAAGCTAGAAAGGAAACCCACAGAAATGTCTGGCATCTCAAGATGACATCAGTGGTACATCCTTTCTCTGAAATGGTGCTGAGCAGAGTAAATAAATCAATAACCATTCACAGTTACCTTTCAAGATCCAGTTAAAGTTACATTCGGGTGACTTTCAAGATGGTATTATGCTATTCGACCATCGCCCAGTGCAACAACCCAGTATGCTAAAGAATAATAACAGAACTCGAAGGGGTTTGGATCTCACTACACCTGAGCAGCTGCCTCAGAGCATCTTTTCCTATTTTCAGAAATCAAAGGAAATACAGAGGTGTTTTTTAACTTAATGCTGCCCCTTGTGCAGGGTTTTTCACTCCTCCACCTAAGCACACAGGCCTTGATTTTATTTTATGATCCTGTGGTGTTTTGTTCTGGATATTTTCCCCTGTTATTTTACTAGTTTTGCCTTTGTATTTATGATAGTTGTGCCTTATATCATTTTAAATTTGCCTCTGTGGTATCCAAAGTGCTATGGAGAGAGATATTCTAAAATAAAATATATACTGATAAGTTTCTGGTAATTCATTAGCCTATACCTGTTACCTTTTAAACCGCTCAGACAACCCAACAAGTTATGAGGAACCCTTCCTTAAGCCAGCAGTGCAGTCTCCTGCCCCTCAGAACCCAGTGGGAAGAAAAGATGCTGCTTGGTCTTTCTGCCAAAAACTTCCTGTCGAATTCTGTATTGGCCTGTAAATATAACAGATTAAAATTTCTCTTTTTAAAAAATAAATATTGATTCACATACTGTTTGATAGATCTGGACACTGGAGTTTTTCCATAACATTAGACAGTCCTATGGAATTTATCTGTAGTAAACATACTGAAGACACATAGGAAGCAAAAAGGAAATTTTGTGCCATCACCGTGCAGGGGATTTACATGGGTAGTACAGGGTATTAGCTCCCTGGGCATGGAAATTGTTTTATTCTTCAATCTAAGGCAGGTACAGTGCACCCAGCTACCGTGTTGATGGATGCCATATAAATACCTCTCATAAATAAGCTGTAGTTAGCGTTAATGGGAGTTTTAGGTATAATTCTCTCATGTATTTTAATGTATATTAATAAAAAGATTAGATAGTTTAGTAATTGAGTCACCAGTTACTCAAAAATGCCCTGGAAGCACCATCAACGTTAGTAGCAACAATTAGATCGTAGACCTGGGCTTTAAAAACAATGTGATGTAAATGTGTAAATTTCTTTCCTGCTGTACTTAATTTTTTTTAATCCAAAGCTACTGTTAAAAATATCTGTTGGTCTGGCAGGCTTCTGAGCATAGATTCCCAGTACAAGGCAACTGTTATGCATCACTTTTATCTGGGATTGCAGACCTGTGCCATATTTTTTCATAGATTTTAAGGACAGAAGAGTCCATTAGGGTTGTATAGTTTGCCTCCTGCAAAACACAGACTACAGAATTTCAACCAGTGATTGTTTCTCTTGGACTAAGTTCCAACAGTGAGTAAATGGAGAGATTTATCGTTCCTTTTTGATCCTTCAAGAATTGTACATTGAGGTCCCTGGATGCTGCTCTTAGTTCCAGTGAAGGAATAATAACTTTAAAGGAACTGTTCTATGTTCAGATTTAGTAAAGTATGTCTAAATGGGGTTTGTTTTTGTAAAAGATTTTGGCACTACTATAGAGATGACCTAAGATTTAAAAGGATACAAAGACTCTTCTGAAAAATGACAAGCATTGTTTGAGGTAGTGTCGTCCTCCCATGCAACTGGAATTCATCGTACTCTGTGGGACTTGCATTAAAGCAGGTAGGGGAGGGGTTAAAAATCTGCAGTGGGTAAAGTAGGTAGAAAGGACATGTCTTATCCCGGAGAAACTGTATACAGTGCCATTTAGGAGGGAGAGTTCCCAGATGGTGCTGATTAAGACAAAGCAGGCAGAAATAGGTGATCCTCAGTAAGGGAGAAGAAATTTTCTCGCCTGATAGAGTAAAAGGTTGGGAGTCTCCTGGGACAAAGAACCATATCAGAGATACTGAGGAAAAACTGTGTAGCTGACCACTTTGTTACCCACTGAATTTATGCTAGGTTGAAGCCATGAGTCAAAGACTGTGTTTTATCCTTGTGTTTTTGGGGGGTTGGAGGAGGGTGTCCTTCTTGAAAGCGCCATCTTGATTTCTTTACTAGGCTTATCTGAAGGAAACCCATTCTGTTGACATTTATTTAGACTAAGGGTTAGGAAAAAACCCAGATAGGGCTCTGTGGTGGACCTTTAATTCTTTCATTAACGTTTAAACTGATAAACTAAACAGTAATAAGTCACCAGGACCAGATGGCATTCACCCAAGAGTTCTGAAGGAACTCAAATATGAAATTGCAGGACTACTAATTGTTGTCTATAATCTATCATTTAAATCAGCTTCTGTACCAAACGACTGGAGGATAGCTAATGTGACGCCAATTTTTAAAAAGGTTTCCAGAGGAGACCCCGGCAATTACAGGCCAGTAAACCTGACTTCAGTACCGGGCAAACTGGTTGAAACTATAGTAAAGAACAAAATTGTCAGACACATAGATGAACATAATTTATTGGGGAATAGTCAACATGGTTTTTGTAAAGGGAAATCATGCCTCACCAATCTACTAGAATTCTTCGAGGGGGTCAACAAGCATGTGACAAGGGGGATCCAGTGGATATAGTGTATTTAGAGGATATAGTGTATTTAGATTTTCAAAAAACCTTTGACAAGGTCCCTCACCAAAGGCTCTTAAGCAAAGTAACCAGTCATGGGATAAGAGAGAAGGTTCTCTCATGGATTGATAACTGGTTAAAAGTTAGGGAACAAAGGGTAGGAATAAATGGTCAGTTTTCAGAATGGAGAGAGGTAAATAGTAGTGTCCCCCAAGGGGTCTGTACTGGGACCAGTCCTATTTAACATACTCATAAATGATCTAGAGAAAGGGGTAAACAGTGAGGTGGCAAAATTTGCAGATAATACAAATCTACTCAAGATAGTTAAGCCCCAGGCAGACTGCGAAGAGCTACAAAAGGATCTCACAAAACTGGGTGAGTGGGCAACCAAATGGCAGATGAAATTCAACGTTGATAATGGCAAAGTAAAGCACACTGGAAAACATAATCCCAAGTGCACATATAAAATGATGGGCTCTAAATTAGTTGTTACCACTCAAGAGAGAGATCTTGGAGTCATTGTGGATAGTTCTCTGAAAACGTTCACTCAGTGTGTAGCAGCAGTCAAAAAAGCGAACAGAATGTTGGGAATCATTAAGAAAGGGATGATAAGAAGACAGAAAATAACATATTGCCTCTATATAAATCCATGGTACACCCACATCTTGAATACTGCATGTAGATGTGGTTGCCCATCTCAAAAAAGATATGTTGGACTTGGAAAACATTCAGAAAAGGGCAACAAAAATGTTTAGGGGTATGGAATGGCTGTCGTACGAGGAGAGATTAATAAGACTGGGACTTTTCAGCTTTGAAAAGAGACGACTAAGGGGGGATATGATAGAGGTCTATAAAATCATGACTGATGTGGAGAAAGTAAATAAGGAACTGTTCTTTACTCCTTCTCATAACACAAGAACTAGGGGCCACCAAATGAAATGAATAGGCAGCAGGTTTAAAACAAACAAAAGGAAGTATTTTGTTACACAACGCACAGTCAACCTGTGGAACTCCTTTCCAGATGATATTGTAAAGGCCAAGACTATAGCAGGGTTCAAAAAAGAACTAGATAAATTCATGGAGAATACATCCATCAATGACTATTAGCCAGGATGGGCAGGGATGGTGTCCCTAGCCTCTGTTTGCCAGAAGCTGGGAATGGGCGACAGGAGATGGATCACTTGATGATTGCCTGTTCTTTTCATTCCTTCTGGGGCACCCGGCATTGGCCACTGTCAGAAGACAGGATATTGGGCTAGATGGATTTTGGTCTGACCCAGTATGGCCATTCTTATATTCTCATCCCAAATAAAGACCACTGGTCACATTCACACAGACACTCAGTGGAAAATGGTCCATTAAGTGCCACAATCTGATTTATGAACGAGTTAATATTGTCACTAAAATTGTCCTTTTTTATTTTAAGAAAAACTGCAATGAATAGTTTTGATTTCTTAAATAACTAAATGATTAATAAGTAAGACTATATTAAAAATTAATTTTCAAAAGAGCTATTTAGAAATAGTTTACCCCCTTTTACACTGCCTCCATAATAACCATGACCAGTCTGAATGGCCTCCTAGTGAACCTTTTATTGATATTTCCGAGAAGGAGTTTCAATCTGATGAAGTAGGTCAGCATTCAGTAAATCTAATTCCCAGGTGAATGCATGACAAAACAGGAGGTTTTCAAAATTATTGTAAGGAAGGATTTTTTATTTTATGTTTGGATTATTTCACAATTAGAGGACAGGTGCAGGGCCAGAAGAACTACAATGTGGAGAAGCATGGTAAGGAAAAGAAGGCATTAACATTCAATCTTCTCTCTTGGAGAAGTGATTAATGATTTTCTAACCTCCATTCTCCCTTACTACAACAGAGGTGTGCTGCTGCAGATGCTGCTTTATGTTTCAACATATATTTTACCCACCTCTAGTTTGTGAGGTGAACTTCTGCTTACCATCCCAATGACATCCTTTGCTAGGTGAAGAGAGGGTGTGGTTGGCAAATCCTGGCGCCCATAATAATGAAGAGGGTGTGAAGGGCAAAACTGGACTTGCACCTATCATTCTCCAGTTTCTCCACTGAAGAGAGAGTTAGTGCAATTTTCCCAGTGGAGTGAAAGGAAATGTAATCTAATTTACTAATTCACCTGTAGGCTTCTGCTGAGCAGAAAACAGAGAGGAGTGTTGTCTTGTCTGCTAAAGTTCAGGGTGAGCTGGGACCACTGATTGTATTTCAGAAAAGATATCAGGTTGAAATAAGGCCAGGCTCTCTCTAGTGAATTATTAGTCCATTGTTTATTATGACCTCTGTCATAAATATAAAGGGAAGGGTAAACCCCTTTGAAATCCCTCCTGGCCAGGGGAAAGCTCCTCTCACCTGTAAAGGGTTAAGAAGCTAAAGGTAACCTCGCTGGCACCTGACCAAAATGACCAATGAGGAGACAAGATACTTTCAAAAGCTGGGAGGAGGGAGAGAAACAAAGGGTCTGTGTCTGTCTGTATGCTGCGCTTGCCAGGGACAGAACAGGAATGGAGTCTTAGAACTTTTAGTAAGTAATCTAGCTAGGTATGTGTTAGATTATGATTTCTTTAAATGGCTGAGAAAAGAATTGTGCTGAATAGAATAACTATTTCTGTCTGTGTATCTTTTTTGTAACTTAAGGTTTTGCCTAGAGGGGTTCTCTATGTTTTTGAATCTAATTACCCTGTAAGATATATACCATCCTGATTTTACAGGGGGAATTTCTTTATTTCTATTTACTTCTATTTTTTTATTAAAAGTCTTCTTGTAAAACACTGAATGCTTTTTCATTGTTCTCAGATCCAAGGGTTTGGGTTTGTGGTCACCTATGCAAATTGGTGAGGCTTTTTATCCAACATTTCCCAGGAAAGGGGGGGTGCAAGTGTTGGGAGGACTGTTCATTGTTCTTAAGATCCAAGGGTCTGGGTCTGTAGTCACCTAGGCAAATTGGTGAGGCTTTTTACCAAACCTTGTCCAGGAAGTGGGGTGCAAGGTTTTGGGAAGTATTTTGGGGGGAAGGACGCGTCCAAACAGCTCTTCCCCAGTAACCAGTATTAGTTTGGTGGTGGTAGCGGCCTGTCCAAGGTGTAATATTTTGTACCTTGGGGAAGTTTTGACCTAAGCTGGTAAAGATAAGCTTAGGAGGTTTTTCATGCAGGTCCCCACATCTGTACCCTAGAGTTCAGAGTGGGGGAGGAACCTTGACATGGTGGCACAGTGGTGGGATTAACCTGAAATCATTTTGAGATCCAGTTGAGATTTTTTGAACTAGAAATACAGATTTTAAAAAGGAATTTTTAGGAAGTCCAGAAGGCAGCTTTGAAACTGAAAGCAGCTTGGTTTCTCTCTGCTTTGTGGCCAAGCAGAGACAAAAGGGGATTATCTTGTGAATTGCAGGTTTTCTTTGCCTGGAGGCAGGGTACTTAACTCCTGCAGGGAAATTCACAGTCTTCCAACCCAGAGGTTTTTTTTTTTTCTTTTCTTCCTAAAAGTAAATAGGGGGTGTGTGCTCTACCCATTTGCCTGGAGACAAAAGTGGCAGGGTTTTTTTTAGGATTTTGATTTTTTTTTTGTTTTACAAGGAGCACAGGTTTGAAAAGAAATTTTTTTTCTTCTTTGGGCTGGGTAAGCAGGTTTCCAAGTAGTTGGAGGTTTTTTGCTTTAATTTGGGCCCAGAGCAGAGACAAGGGAATTGTCTTTTTCTGTAGGCTGACAATCGCTATCAGAGAATAGGTATTCTATTCCAGCACAGCAAAATTTTACAGCCAAGTTTTGTTTGTTTATTTCGAAACCTCGGGTGTAAAGTTAGTTAAAAACAGAGAGGTTAGAATGGCCAAATCCTCAGCTCGACTACAGCTGGAATTAGCCAAATTTCAGGCTGAGGAAAAACAAAGGGAACATGAAAGACAGATAGAACTCATGCGGCTGAAGGAGGAGGAGAAGGAAAAAGAGAGGAAGCATGTGGAGGAGATGGAGAGGATAAAGGCCCAGCAGAATATACCAACAAACCCTAGCAATCCTTCTCCAGGTACCACTTCCCATCCCAGAAAGTTCCCCACCTACAAGGCAGGTGATGATACTGAGGCCTTCTTAGAAAACTTCGAAAGGGCCTGCCTTGGGTACAACATCTCTACTGACCAATACATGGTAGAGCTGAGGCCGCAGCTCAGTGGACCCTTAGCTGAGGTGGCAGCTGAAATGCCTAAAGAACACATGAACAAGTATGAACTGTTTAAATCCAAGGCGAGAGTCAGAATGGGGATAACACCCGAGCAGTCTCGTCGGAGGTTCAGAGCCCTAAGGTGGAAACCAGACATGTCATTTACCCGACATGCCTACCACATTGTAAAACATTGGGATGCCTGGATATCAGGAGCAAGTGTTGAATCTCCAGTAAATTTGCCCTTCCTAATGCAAATGGAACAATTCTTAGAGGGTGTTCCTGAGGAAATAGAAAGATACATCCTAGATGGGAAACCCAAAACTGTAATTGAGGCAGGAGAGATTGGAGCCAGATGGGTGGAGGTGGCAGAGAAGAAGAAAACTGGTCGCAGTTGGAGCGGAGACCAGAAGGGACCACCCCAGACCACACCCTATTACCGGGGGCCGCCCAAAGCCCCACCTACCTCCCAAAGAACCCTCCAGACCCCTTATCGTCCCACCACCCCGTTCTCCAGCAACCCTCCTCGCCCCAGTGACCCGTCAGCTGGACGATGTTTTAAGTGTAACGAGCTGGGGCATGTAAAGGCCAACTGCCCCAAGAACCCCAACAGATTACAGTTCATTGCACCGGAATCACACCAGAGGTCCACAGGCCCAGATACCTCCCAGATACCCTTGGAGCGGAGGGAAACTGTGAGTGTGGGTGGGAAGAAGGTCACCGCGTGGAGGGACACCGGAGCACAAGTGTCAGCTATCCATGCTTCCTTAGTGGACCCCAATTTAATCAACCCAGAGATCCAAGTGACGATTCAACCCTTCAAGTCCAACTCTTTCAATTTGCCTACAGCCAAGTTGCCTGTCCAGTACAAGGGCTGGTCAGGAATGTGGACTTTTGCAGTCTATGATGATTATCCCATCCCCATGCTGTTGGGGGAAGACTTGGCCAATCATGTGAAGCAGGCCAAGAGGGTGGGAATGGTCACCCGCAACCAGGCTAAACAAGCCGTGAGGCCTAGCTCTGTTCCGGAAACTTCTATCAGGACCCAGTCAGAGGTGATGGACCTGGACCCCAGGCCAATGTCTGCAACAGCAGTAGTGGATCCAGTCCCAGAGACCCAGACGGAACCAGTCCCAGAACCGGAACCAGCCGAACAACCAACACCAGACCCCGTGTCAGCACTGAATCCAGTACTTGCAACCTCAACACCAGAGGGCCCCACCGAACCTGAACTGGCAGCAGCCGATAACCCTACACAAGAGGCTCAGCTGGAGCCTGAATCCCAACATAGTGCACCAGCGGAGAGCAGTTCACAGTCAACAGAAACAGCTCCAT
This sequence comes from Lepidochelys olivacea, assembly GCF_965140295.1. Lineage (NCBI taxonomy): Eukaryota > Metazoa > Chordata > Testudines > Cheloniidae > Lepidochelys > Lepidochelys olivacea. The sequence continues at coordinate 108,606,940 of NC_140412.1, read as the reverse complement.
CCCCTATATCGCTTCCAGAGGGACCAAGCCTAGGTCCACAATCCCATGAGGAACTGATGTCTCCAGCATCAAGGGAACAGTTCCAGACCTAACAGGAAGCAGATGAAAGCCTCCAGAGAGCTTGGACGGCGGCACGGAGCAACCCACCGCCTCTCAGCTCTTCTAATCGATCCAGGTTTGTTGTAGAAAGAGGACTTTTATACAAGGAAACTCTTTCTGGGGGACACCAGGAAGACTGGCATCCTCAGAGACAGTTGGTAGTTCCAACTAAATACCGGGCCAAGCTCTTGAGCTTAGCCCATGATCACCCTAGTGGCCATGCTGGGGTGAACAGGACCAAAGACCGTTTGGGGGGGTCATTCCACTGGGAGGGAATGGGCAAGGATGTTTCTACCTATGTCCAGTCTTGTGAGGTGTGCCAAAGAGTGGGAAAACCCCAAGACCAGGTCAAAGCTCCTCTCCAGCCACTCCCCATCATTGAAGTTCCATTTCAGCGAGTAGCTGTGGATATTCTGGGTCCTTTTCCGAAAAAGACACCCAGAGGAAAGCAGTACATACTGACTTTCATGGATTTTGCCACCCAATGGCCGGAAGCAGTAGCTCTAAGCAACACCAGGGCTAAAAGTGTGTGCCAGGCACTAGCAGACATTTTTGCCAGGGTAGGTTGGCCCTCCGACATCCTCACAGATGCAGGGACTAATTTCCTGGCAGGAACTATGAAAAACCTTTGGGAAGCTCATGGGGTAAATCACTTGGTTGCCACTCCTTACCATCATCAAACAAATGGCATGGTGGAGAAGTTTAATGGAACTTTGGGGGCCATGATACGTAAATTCGTAAATGAGCACTCCAATGATTGGGACCTAGTATTGCAGCAGTTGCTCTTTGCCTACAGAGCTGTACCACATCCCAGTTTAGGGTTTTCCCCATTTGAACTTGTATATGGCCGTGAGGTTAAGGGGCCATTGCAGTTGGTGAAGCAGCAATGGGAGGGATTTACACCTTCTCCAGGAACTAACATTCTGGACTTTGTAACCAACCTACAAAACACCCTCCGAACCTCTTTAGCCCTTGCTAGAGAAAACTTACAGGATGCTCAAAAAGAGCAAAAAGCCTGGTATGATAAACATGCCAGAGAGCGTTCCTTCAAAGTAGGAGACCAGGTCATGGTCTTAAAGGCGCTCCAGGCCCATAAAATGGAAGCATCGTGGGAAGGGCCATTCGTGGTCCAGGAGCGCCTGGGAGCTGTTAATTATCTCATAGCATTCCCCACCTCCAACCGAAAGCCTAAGGTGTATCATATTAATTCTCTAAAGCCCTTTTATTCCAGAGAATTAAAGGTTTGTCAGTTTACAGCCCAGGGAGGAGACGACGCTGAGTGGCCTGAAGGTGTCTACTACGAAGGGAAATGTGCTGGTGGTGTGGAAGAGGTGAACCTCTCCATGACCCTTGGGCGTATGCAGCGACAGCAGATCCAGGAGCTGTGCACTAGCTACGCGCCAACGTTCTCAGCCACCCCAGGACTGACTGAACGGGCATACCACTCCATTGACACAGGTAATGCTCACCCAATTAGGGTCCAACCTTACCGGGTGTCTCCTCAAGCTAAAACTGCTATAGAACGGGAGATCCAGGATATGTTACAGATGGGTGTAATCCGCCCCTCTGAAAGTGCATGGGCATCTCCAGTGGTTCTAGTTCCCAAACCAGATGGGGAAATACGTTTTTGCGTGGACTACCGTAAGCTAAATGCTGTAACTCGCCCAGACAACTATCCCATGCCACGCACAGATGAACTATTAGAGAAACTGGGAAAGGCCCAGTTCATCTCTACCTTGGACTTAACCAAGGGGTACTGGCAGGTACTGCTAGATGAATCTGCCAAGGAAAGGTCAGCCTTCATCACACATCTCAGGCTGTATGAATTTAATGTACTCCCTTTCGGGCTGCGAAATGCACCCGCCACTTTCCAAAGACTTGTAGATGGTCTCCTAGCGGGATTAGGAGAATATGCAGTCGCCTACCTTGACGATGTGGCCATATTTTCGGATTCCTGGGCAGACCACCTGGAACATCTACAAAAAGTCCTTGAGCGCATAAGGGAGGCAGGACTAACTGTTAAGGCTAAGAAGTGTCAAATAGGCCTAAACAGAGTGACTTACCTTGGACACCAGGTGGGTCAAGGAACTATCAGCCCCCTACAGGCCAAAGTGGATGCTATCCAAAAGTGGCCTGTCCCAAAGTCAAAGAAACAGGTTCAATCCTTCTTAGGCTTGGCCGGTTATTACAGACGATTTGTACCGCACTACAGCCAAATCGCTGCCCCACTGACAGACCTAACCAAAAAGAAACAGCCAAATGCTGTTCAGTGGACCGGAAAGTGTCAGAAGGCCTTTAACAAGCTTAAAGCGACACTCATGTCTGACCCTGTACTAAGGGCCCCAGACTTTGACAAACCGTTCCTAGTAACCACAGATGCATCCGAGCGTGGTGTGGGAGCAGTTTTAATGCAGAAAGGACCTGATCAAGAATTCCACCCTGTAGTGTTTCTCAGCAAAAAACTGTCTGAGAGGGAAAGCAACTGGTCAGTCACTGAAAAAGAATGTTATGCCATTGTCTACGCTCTGGAAAAGCTACGCCCATATGTTTGGGGACGGCGCTTCCACCTGCAAACCAACCATGCTGCACTAAAGTGGCTTCACACCGTCAAAGAAACTAACAAAGAACTTCTTCGGTGGAGTTTAGCTCTCCAAGATTTTGATTTCGACATCCAACACATCTCAGGAGCTTCTAACAAAGTGGCTGATGCACTCTCCCGTGAAAGTTTCCCAGAATCAACTGGTTAAAATCGTCCTTGAGATGTGGAAAATATTGTTAGTCTTTATGTACTTGGTAGTATATTTAGAGATGCATGTGTCTTATTAACTCTGTTTTCCTAGAGCTCCAGGAAGAAATCCCAGCCAGTGTTTCACCCTAGCTGAGATTTGGGGGGCGTGTCATAAATATAAAGGGAAGGGTAAACCCCTTTGAAATCCCTCCTGGCCAGGGGAAAGCTCCTCTCACCTGTAAAGGGTTAAGAAGCTAAAGGTAACCTCGCTGGCACCTGACCAAAATGACCAATGAGGAGACAAGATACTTTCAAAAGCTGGGAGGAGGGAGAGAAACAAAGGGTCTGTGTCTGTCTGTATGCTGCGCTTGCCAGGGACAGAACAGGAATGGAGTCTTAGAACTTTTAGTAAGTAATCTAGCTAGGTATGTGTTAGATTATGATTTCTTTAAATGGCTGAGAAAAGAATTGTGCTGAATAGAATAACTATTTCTGTCTGTGTATCTTTTTTGTAACTTAAGGTTTTGCCTAGAGGGGTTCTCTATGTTTTTGAATCTAATTACCCTGTAAGATATATACCATCCTGATTTTACAGGGGAAATTTCTTTATTTCTATTTACTTCTATTTTTTTATTAAAAGTCTTCTTGTAAAACACTGAATGCTTTTTCATTGTTCTCAGATCCAAGGGTTTGGGTTTGTGGTCACCTATGCAAATTGGTGAGGCTTTTTATCCAACATTTCCCAGGAAAGGGGGGGTGCAAGTGTTGGGAGGACTGTTCATTGTTCTTAAGATCCAAGGGTCTGGGTCTGTAGTCACCTAGGCAAATTGGTGAGGCTTTTTACCAAACCTTGTCCAGGAAGTGGGGTGCAAGGTTTTGGGAAGTATTTTGGGGGGAAGGACGCGTCCAAACAGCTCTTCCCCAGTAACCAGTATTAGTTTGGTGGTGGTAGCGGCCTGTCCAAGGTGTAATATTTTGTACCTTGGGGAAGTTTTGACCTAAGCTGGTAAAGATAAGCTTAGGAGGTTTTTCATGCAGGTCCCCACATCTGTACCCTAGAGTTCAGAGTGGGGGAGGAACCTTGACAACCTCTAACTTCATTCCTAATTAGGTGGAACTGATGTGATAATTACTTTGAACTATAGCATTGTTTTCCAACAAAAAAGTTTACAGTTTGGGATCACTTCATCAAACCCTTTCCTTCGTCTCAAAGATGTGATTAGTTTTCTTTTTAAATGGGCTGTTTGTCTTTTCACTTTTAATTAAAATGGGACAGTGACTGAAGATGTTTGATGTCGATGAGAGGTTTATCTGTACGTGGCTCCTCAAAAAAGGAATGACTAAATGATACTTACTGCCTAGTCTGGTCTTCAGCAACTTTCCGGTGAGAAAATAATGATCTAAGCTAATGAGATCAGCGCATGTCCTTCACCATCCTCTTTGTAATTCATGGAGCTAGCTGGTGCCCTTGTCCAGAAGCTGGATTGCAATGTTTCAAGTGCACAGTCTGAACATGCTAGGGCTCATATTGTCACTGGTCATGAATTTAAGTACTGTAATCAGGACTCAGAATCATAGAAGATTAGGGTTGGAAGAGACCTCAGGAGGTCATCTAGTCCAACCCCCTGCTCAAAGCAGGACCAACCCCAACTAAATCATCCCAGCTAGGGCTTTGTCAAGCCAGGCCTTAAAAACCTCTTAAGGATGGGGATTCCACCACCTCCCTAGGTAACCCATTCCAGTGCTTCACCACCTTCCTAGTGAAATAGTGTTTGCTAATATCCAACCTAGACCTCCCCCACTGCAACTTTAGACCATTGCTCCTTGTTCTGTCATCTGCCATCACTGGGGACAGCCAAGCTCCATCCTCTTTGGAATCCCGCTTCAGGTAGTTGAAGGCTGCCATCAAATCCCTCCTTACTCTTCTCTTCTGCAGACTAAACAAGCCCAGTTACCACAGCCTCTCCTTGTAAGTCATGTGCCCCAGCCCCCTGATCATTTTCATTGCCCTCCGCTGGGTTCTCTTCAATTTGTCCACATCCTTTTTGTAGTGGGGGCCCCAAACTGGACACAATACTCCAGATGTGGCCTCACCAGTGCAGAATAGAGGGGAATAATTACTTCCTTCGATCTGCTGGCAATGCTCCTACTAATGCAGCCCAGTATGCCGTTAGCCTTCCTGACAACAGGGGCACACTGCTGACTCATATCCAGCTTCTCATCCACTGTAATCCTCAGGTCCTTTTCTGCAGAACTGCTGCTTAGCCAGTTGGTCCCCAGCCTGTAGCGGTGCATGGGATTCTTCCGTCCTAAGTGCAGGACTCTGCACTTGTTCTTGTTGAACCTCATCAGATTTCTTTTGGCCCAATCCTCCAATTTGTCTAGGTCACTCTGGACCCTGTCCCTACCCTGCAGCATATCTGCCTCTCCCTCCAGTTTAGTGTCATCTGCAAACTTGCTGAGGGTGCAATCCATTCCTTCATCCAGATAATTAATAAAGATGTTGAACAAAACCGGCCCTAGGACTGACCCCTGGGGCACGCCGCTTGATACCGGCTGCCAACTAGACATCGAGCCGTTGATCACTAGCCATTGAGCCTGACAATCTAGCTATTTTACAGTCCATAGTCTATCCACATTATAGTCCCTTTATCCAATCCATACTTTTATAACTTGCTGGCAAGAATACTGTGGTAGACCGTATCAAAAGCTTTGCTAAAGTCAAGATATATCACATCCACTGCTTTCCCCATATCCACAGAGCCAGTTATCTCATCATAGAAGGCAGTCAGGTTGGTCAGGCATGACTTGCCCTTGGTGAATCCATGTTGAGTGTTCCTGATCACCTTCCTCTCCTCCAAGTGCTTCAGAATGGTTTCCTTGAGGACCTGCTCCATGATTTTTCCAGGGACTGACCGGTCTGTAGTTCTCCAGGTTCTCCTTCCCTTTTTTAAAGATGGACACTATATTTGCCTTTCTCCAATCATCTGGGACTTCCCCTGATCGCCACGAGTTTTCAAAGATAATGGGCAATGGCTCTGCAATTCATTAAGGGTCCCACACTTTCCCTGACCTTTTTCTTGTTACTAACATACCTGTAGAAACCCTTCTTGTTACCCTTCATATCTCCTGCTAGCTGCAACTCCAGTTATGTTTTGGCCTTCCTGATTAAACCCCTGCATGCTCAAGCAATATTTTTATATTTCTCCCTAGTCATCTGTCCAAGTTTCCACTTATAGTAAGTTTCCTTTTTTGTTTAAGCTCACTGAAGATTTCACTGTTAAGCCAAGCTGGTCGCCTGCCATATTTGCTATTCTTTTTGCACATCGGGATGGTTTATTCCTGCACCCTCAATAAGGCTTCTTTAAAATACAGCCAGCTTTCCTGGACTTCTTTCCCCTTCATATTAGCCTCCCAGGGGATCCTGCCCATCAGTTCCCTAAGGGAGTCAAAGTCTGCTTTTCTGAAGTCTAGGGTCCATATTTTGCTACTCTCCTTTCTTCCTTTTGTGAGGATCCTGAACTGAACCATCTCATGGTTCCCTATCTGTGTAGCATCCAGCTCTAACTCTGCTGACCATGTAGCAACAACTTAGATTTTGGAGGTATTTGCCAAATGCCTGCATGTGAGAGTTACTGTATTTTATTCCTTTCACTGTGGTGTAAGACATTTGCAATATTCGGGCAAACAATCCCTCAAAATTCTGTGCTTCTTCAAAAGAAACTGGTTGGCTGAGTGAACTCTTTTCAGGAAGCTGGAACAGGAAGCTCCATATTAGCCAGGTCAGTGCCTTTGTGGGATGAGGAAAGAGGCTGCCTTTGGGTGAGAACATCAGAGGGATCTTTCTACTCTGTGATTCCAGTTTGAGGGAGGGGTCATCATCTTGTGGCTAGAGCATGGGACCAGTAGTCAGGAGCTCCAAGTTCTTTTCTCACTGACTTTCAGGACACTTAATTTCTCTGATCAGAATTTCCCTATATGTAAAATGGGGATGATACAATACCTATCTCTTGGAGGTATCATGAGACTTAATCAACTAATGTTTAAATCCTTGTGGATTCTTAGATGGAAGATGTTACAGAAGAGCTATTTTGTTAATAATAATGAAAGATACTTTGTGGTAAAAGAAAGCGGTTTTGTGATGGTATCCAACTGGGGTAAAATAAGTAAAATAATAGGTTACAGGTTGGAAGTTGGGCAGGAAGTGATTTGTGCAGTTCAGGGAAGGATGTGTGGCTGGTCTGTAATAATTTTTGAATACAATGTGTTCTATATATTTGTCTAATTGTTGTAAGAGGTGAATACGCTGATTTAGTTTAATCGCGGGCTGTTGTGGAAAAAAAGCAGGAAAGCAAAACAATGATTTGAGGTAACATATCCCTCAACAAACACTTCAGGGTGAATAAGAGACAGTGCCTGAGCTATTAACTGTAAAGACCCTATATTCCAGGCTCCAGCCAAAGTGACATGGCTTGTTTTGCTAATCCTGGGAACCAACAGATCCAAAGGACGATATGCAGTCCTATTAACAGTCCTTTAAAAATCTCTCTCTGACCAGAAGTCAGGTAGTTGATGCTGAGAAGCTGTCTTCATCTACCAGAAACCATTTTAAAATAGATATTTTAAAAATGCTTTTCATGTTATGTTTAGTTCCTCCTGTTAAGATTAAACAGTATTTTGGTTTGAGAAGGCTGTTTGTGACCTGAGTTTAATACACTGACCAAGTTTCCAAAGGGAAGAGCTGCAGGTACCTTACCCCAGTTGGACCTGCTGGGTAAGCACAGCACAGTCGATCCACAGGGTACTGTAGCCTCAGACCTGGTCCAAGAGTGGAAGAACTGTGGGATTTCACCCCAAGAAAGGTAAAGGCATGAGGCCTGACATCTGAGGGAGTGCACTCAGAGAGACCAGACCGTGGTCAGAGGTGCAGCTAGCCCTGTAACATTGAAAAGCATTTTTTAAAATCTGTTTTTAAAATGGTTTCAGGTAGAACATTTTTGCCTCCAGTATGGATATAGTGTAATAAACTAGTTAAAATCTGTGACATCATAGCAAAACCCACAGCCTTTGCTTTTTGCTGTTGGATTTAGTATCTTTGTTGATGCAGATCTTTTTTTAAAATACTATTTTGATTGCTTGTTCTGGATGCTCTGATATTGGCTGCAATGAAGAAGCCTCTCTTTCTGTAATCCTGACATTTTTTTTTCATATAAATTTCATTTACTGGTTTTTGCTAGAAATGCTGAAGAAAGATATGGTTTGCTAGTTGCAGGCATGTTGTTAGTGTCTCAGAACTAAACTTCAGTCTGGTGTTAATTAACATCATATTAAAAAGCACTTAATTGAGGATCACAAGTGATATGTTACTGGCTATGCAGATGTGTAGTTGTTAGAGCACAGGACCGTGAACCAGGACTACCAAGTTCCATTCCTAGTTCTGTCACTGAAACACCAACGACTAATATAATTCTAGGTTCATTTATATTCCTCATCTGCTAGCTTTTGTTCCTTCTTGCCTTTGACTACTGGAGTACTATACTATTTAAGCATCTGGGGGAATTGAGTACATTTTCTGGTACAATATTTGATTGTTTAGGTCAGTTTTTATATAACTAGCAGATGCTGGTTAGAGGGGGAGAGATGAATGAAGTTGGTCCACAGGATACTGCAGCCCCAGACCTTCTTAGTTGTGGAGTGCCTCAAGGAATCTTTGTTTAATGTTGGTAATATTATTTTCTGTCACTTGCTGATATTTGATGGCATCATACTAAAGATTTTCATTGTTCTTATGAGAGACAGACTTTCATGGGGAACAACTGAAGTGTGAAGTGTGCACACAGAGCCAGTCTTGAACTAGCTTTATTAACAACAAATAGGAAGAACAGCACTCAAGATAATCCTGTAACTTGCTATATTTAAAAAAACTTTATTAGGGTGACCTCTGTTATTCCAATACTGTACATATATATTTTTACCCATCTCTGTTTTCTGTCATGCCTATAGAGGACCCATTGAGTACCCATGTTATTTTTATATTTTAATTCTGCAAGAACTAATTGTTCTTGAATACATCTCACTTTCTAAATAATCAATGTCTTTTAGAGATGAAAAATGGGGCCATCTGTATTCTACAGTTACACTTCCCCCCAGGGTAAGATAAATATATGGTAAATGTTGTGTTTTCCCATTCACAAGAAAACCATCAGCTTTCAGTTTCTATATGACTTTTTGACAAAGAAAACAACAAAAATTAAAGAACAAATATAAACTCTCTACAAGAAGAAAAGCAGATCTTGCTCTGTAAGAGCTTCACACTTGGACTTCTTCATAGCCCCGCCCTTCTGCAAACCTGCTTCTTACATGTAAAGAATTATAGCACAGAGAAAACAAAATCTTGGTTATATATACCACATCAAAAATCTACAAATATGTTTTAGCATAATTTAAATTCAGATTTAATCTGCTTTGTACCTTTTGTACAATATTACTTGACCCAAACATCTCCTTTCTAATTTTCAGCCAAGTGGCTTAGTCTATGTTCTTTTCATTTCTGGAGTGACCTTCTTTAACCAGCTTCCAAAATGTGAAGTTTATAGCAGGATTCTCTCAGGTACAAAATGGGCCATGGTGCGTATTTTGTTCAAGAGCTCACATGTGTTGCCAGTAATGTTTCAAATCTGTTATATAGGCTACCTCTACACTACCATCTAGGATGTGATTTTTTTCCAGCGTGCATACACATACTTGCGCTAGCTTTCATTGAGCTAATACAGGTATAAATCATATGCTAGCTGCCGTAGCATAGGTAATGGTGGCAGCAGCATGACTTAGCCATGCTGACTGCGTACCCATTTGTTTCCGCCCCATTTTAGTCATCATGACTAAGCCATGGTGTTGCCTGTGCTTCTGTGGCTACATTCCTGTTTGTACTCATGCTAGCTCCGTGAGAGCGAACACAAGTATGTGTATGTGGCCTGGGAATCACACCCCTCGCTCATAGGGTAGACATAGCCATAGTAGATAATTGTTGCCACATTTCCCAGGTAGCTCCAATTTATTTTGACCTTTATGATCTCTTACCGTTTACAAAATATTCTGTGCTGTCAGCCTCTTCTATACCCCAAAACATCAACTTCAAACTGCTGGGAAAAAACAAGCATCTAGTATCACAAGAACTCAAATGTGTGATTCTCCTCCATGCTAATCAGAGTATGAATTCATTTAAAAAAAGAAAAGGAGGACTTGTGGCACCTTAGAGACTAACCAATTTATTTGAGACAAAAGCTTATGCTCAAATAAACAGACTAACACGGCTGTTACTCTGAAACCTGAATTCATTTAGATTCACTCAAGTTAAAATACAGTATATGTCTTTCAGCTGGATTAACCTGGCTGACCGTGATATTCTGGACAAAAATTTTAAAATATAAATCCATAACAGTGTGCCAAAATGAACGTTCAGTTGCATGTTGAATTTATGCAAACAGTTTCCACACGTGAACGTGCAAAATGGCGTACAGGTTCTCCACCTAAATTGCACCTAGCAATGCACTTACCACATTTGCCCTTGCAAATAGATAGCAGTACACACAAATAGACATTGTTGGTGTCCACCTGTCCATGTGCATCTGCAAATACCTGCTTTGTGTGTGCAAATTTCAAGATTCAGTAACTGAATCTTGAAATTAAGTGTATAGTCATGCAGCATTTTGTATGTTTCCCTCAACTTCCTTCCATATAAAATTCCAGGCCCAAAAGGTTATGGTTATGCAGTATCCGAAGATAATTTTTTTGGAGAATACTGCATAAATATTTATTGCATTAAAAACTCAAAATATAGATTTCATTTCCAAAAATGCAAGGACTTAGCTTGTCAAATGGCCTCCTTGTGTTTGCATTCAGCAAAAACAAAATTAATAAGTTAGTATTAAACTTTGGGGGAGAAAACTATTTAGCAGCAACATTTTATAAGGATCTGGAGTGAATATTACCAATTCACAGAGTACACCAAATAAAAGTGCACTCAGTAGACTGGAATGACTTCAAGATCCTTTCAGTAAAATGTATTAATGTGATTTTTCAAATATGGCCTTCTATGTACATACACAAGGCATTTAATAAACAAATGTCTATAAACAAATGTAACAAGGGGATAGAATGGGTTATTTGTGCTATATTAAAAAGTTGTAGAATTTACTTAATAGACCATAATGGGTCTTGTGGAGCTGTCATAGACTATTGTGAAAATACCTATTTAGAGTTTGTATAAGATGGTACAAAAAGCGAAACCACAGAAGAAGTGTTGTCGGTGCTGTGTGTGCCCAGTAACCCCTCTTCTAAGTGAAGTATCTCTGCTGTTTCAAATTATTTTAATTTCGAAATAACAGAAAAAACTACACTTACCTCACAAACACCACCGTGACATTTAGAATTAACCAGCGCCTTGTTGCTAATCTCAGCAGAGCAGGCAAGCACTGAATCAGAGTGAATCAGCAAACACCACTCGCAATACGAGAGGTGATCTTTTCAGCGCACATTGGTGAGATGGCATAAGGATGTTTGTGATGCTGCTGTTTCTGTTGTCCCTGGCCTGTGGCTAAATCAAGGACTTAAGTCTTTCAAAGACATCATTCAGGCACAGTTCAAAAGTGTTTTAAAATTCACTTGTTTTTAAAAGTCTTAGCTATTATTATGGTAATGATGCTGTTTTGAAGACAGATGTTAAAAAAAGGCTTCTTAAAGTCTTAAACTGGTTTATACCTTCTGAGGATTATATGTATATACAGAATATAAAGTTAAAACAGCCAAACTGATTAGGAAGAGAAGTTAAAAAAAAACATTTAGCAAATTTGAGAGGCCAGTGAATTATCCCTAGTAACAATGGTGGATAGAAACAATGGTGCAAAGTTAACTCTTAAAAATGCTGCTGTATGCATCACAAATAATCAAATGAGTCCTTTCCTGTGAAAGAGGAGATACTGTCCTTCCATATGATTGAGAATGCAGCATCCCTTCATCTTAGTTTCAACCTGATGATGCAAGAAACACAGAGCCCCTCCTGTAAGGTGCTGAGCACTGCCATCTCCTGTTGCAGTTGGTGGGAGTTGAAGGTACTCCGTGCTCTGTAGGATTGGGTTCTTTGGGAGTCCTTTGTAACTCTGTGTGGGCCCTATGTTAATCACTGATCAACTTATTCAGTTGCATGTAAGGTGCAAGCTAAAGCCACATGAGGCTCTTCAGGGTGCCGCATACACAAATCTTTACCTCGCAGAGTTTTATTTTATCCTTAAGTTGCAAATGGAGTGGAAAAACCTGTGATGACAAGATATAGCAGAAAAGTGAGTGGATTAAGTTTTATGTCTTAACTACAAGAAATCGTAACATGCATGAGACTGGAGATATTTTCTCCTCTCTCACTGCAATGATTTAAATTATATTTTGTACATTTTGGCTATTGTTTTAAGCCTGTTAATATACTTATTTAAAAACGTCAGTGTTCAGATTATAGACAGTACACTGTTTCTTGCTATCAGTATGAATAGGCTCCATAATGGTGTAAAAATGAATTACCCATGTGCTGGAACCTAATAGTATATTCTGTGTCTCTTCTCCTAATATTGCCAGATTACATTAACATAAATGTCAGCAGTGTCTCCAGATGATTTCCTGACTTTTGACAAAAAGCCTCCATCTCAACCTCTTAAATTCCAGGGTCAAGGAGAATGTAACATTCAGAATAATTATCAGCATTATTTTATGTTGACATTTCAGCCCTGCCTTCAGTTTAGCATTCCACCCGGACAATGAAGACGAATGTCATCTTTCAATTCACTGGAGGGAATTGCCCCAATTAAACCTGACTTTAAGGACATCTGAAACACTGTATTAATTTGCTGCCCTCTTTTTTAGCAAGAAATACTTCATGGAGGAGAGGAACTTTCATTAAAAGCATTATAGATTTACCATGACATGAACAAGCAATTTTTGAATTGCATTTTTCCCCCTAGGCTAGGATACAAATCAGTGCTACTCATTCTTAGTGAAGGGCCCACTTGTCAGTGGCTGCACTGTCCAGAAGATTCTCTTTTCATTTCTGCTGAAAGGTCAGACTTATAATTTTATCGCATCATGAACTGTTAGACGTTCCTTTTCAAAACTTTGTCACATTCATCTTCCAGCTCCCCTCAGACCAGGCTAAAGCCTTTTGTACATAACCATATTTACTTTTTACTTTGGCATCATGTTAGATAAGTGGAACAAAATGCATAGATTTAAAAAAAATCTTTTCCAGCAACTGAAAAATGCAAAACATTCCCCAGCAAGTGACAGATGAGAAGAAATAAGAAGACACAGCCACCACACATATCCCAGCAGCTGTTTGGCCTTGGTTGGGCCGGAGAACTGGGAATCTCTATGTCAAACAGTTTTACATATCCACTTCCTGCAAACTTTTGACAGCCTCAGAGACGCTCTGGAAGTCAATTTAATGGTTTAATGGTAAACTGCATAGTAGTGTAAATTGGTCACAAAACAGGCATATATGGCCAAGTAACAGGCTGCATTTTGGGATTCAATGGGTGAAAAATAGGACTGTAACTCACAGTGATTTGGTATTTTATTTGGGAATACATTTAGTCCCTGACATAAGCAGACACAAGCCCCAGTTGCTTCAAAGTGGAGTTGCACCCATTTAAATCCCAGCCAAGTTTGGACTCAGAAGAATTAGGAGTGGTGCAGAATAAAATAAAATGTGTTTGTGAGGGTGGGTTGCCCTAACTTACACTTTCTTGCTTGTTGCTTTTCTTGCTACACCCCCATTTTGTCTCGTTGGTGTAAGTCCTGTAGCTACTATCATTTTGCGCATTTGAGATGAAATCCTGGCCTCTCTGAAGTCAATGGCAATACTCCCACTCATTTCAGTATAGTCAGGATTTCACTCCTTGAATTCATTTTGAATGCCAGATTAGTGCAAGATGCACTCCTTTTGAATCATCAGAATTGCAAGGTGAATTGGTAGATACATGTGCTCTTCCCTGCCGAACACCCATCCCCATCCATTGCTCCACATGGAATCATTCTTTGAACTAATTTTTGTATTCCACCTCCCCCATCCCCACTTTCTGTGTATGCCATGAATTTTGATTGTTTCCTACAAAAGAAAAAACCCTCTATTTGCAATGTTCTTCCCCAGGAATTTGTCCAAACTCTTATCTTGTCTTCCATTTAATTGCCATACATTTTAGTTTATTATAAGAACCCAATGTATACAATCAGCTTTATGTAAGAAGCTACACTTGGGCTCTAAAGTATTACAGATATCCACAGAATTTAAAACTCCTTTTCTGCAAAAGCGTATACCTGCAGATGGCCATTTCTCTCCCTCCACTCTCCTGTAAGGTATATTCTATAGGTACATGGACTTTAGACAGAGATTGGCCAACTACTCCTGCCCTGTCACTTGTAGAGATCCTTCCATTTCAGATATGTTGTGTTTAATGGTGCTGATAAGATAGGAGGCCTGCTGGTCTGTCCGTCAGTGGTGACAGAAGTAGTCTTTCTGGAGAAGGGCATATAGGTATGTAATTCATTAATATTGAAGTCCATGGAACTTCGCCAATTTACCGCATCTGAGGGTCTGGCCCATTTTCTGATTTACAATAATGTCTTTCAATATATCATCTCACCACATATGTGCAGTAATACACAAATGTGACAAATGCATATCTAAAGTTATAGAAAAAGCTGCTGTCCCTTTCTGTTATGATATTGTGGTATTTGCTGAGTAATATGTCTTATGAATAGACATACTAATAGGCCAGAAGGGACCATTGTGATAATCCAGTCTGACTTCCTGTATAACACAGGCTATAGAACTTCCCCAAAATAATTCCTAGAGCAGATCTTTTAGAAAAACATCCAGTTTTGATTTTGAAATGGTCAGTGATGGAGAATCCACCACGACCTTAGATAAATTGTTCCAGTGATTAATTACTCTCACTGTAAAAACTGTACACCTTATTTCCAGACTCAATTTGTCTAGCTTCAACTTCCAGCCATTAAACCATGTTACTCCTTTCTTCGCTAGGTTGAGGATCCCATTATTAAATATTTGTTCCCCATGTAAATACTTATTGACTGTAATTGTCATCCCATAACTTTCTTTTCATTAAGCTAAATAGATTGAGCTCTTTGGGGTCTATCAGTATAAGGCATGTTTTCTAATTCTTTAATAGTTTTTGTGGCTCTTCTCTGAACCTTTAGTTTATTGACATCCTTCTTGAATTGTGGAAACCAGAACTGGACACAGTATTCCAGCAGTGGTCACACCAGTGCCAAATATGTCCAAAGCTGAAAATCATGCAAAAAGACTCTACTGTAATCTTAACTTTCCTGGTAATTAAAATCTTGACTACAATATTGCATTAATGTAATTTTTAGTATATTAGATTTTACAAAAAAGAAAAAATAGTTAAAGCAGGTGTTGGGGAGAAGTGGGAAGAGATTATTTAAGAGAAGAAATAATAGCACAATGTGTTGTGAAGAAGAGATGTGTAGTCCATTCACTCTTTCTCTGGAGGTTTATCAGTCATCCACTGGCCAGGCCCAGTCTTTCTCCTCTTATGTGATGTGCCAGGATCGTAGTTCATGCAGTTTGGAGATGTCAGGTGAATTTTTGTCACTCTTTATACAAAAACTGGAGCATGATATAGCAGGAATCAAACCCAGCACTAATACTAGGTCACTAGACAAGGCATGAACTATAAAGAAAAGGAGTACTTGTGGCACCTTAGAGACTAACCAATTTATTTGAGCACAAGCTTTCGTGAGCTACAGCTCACTTCATCGGATGCATCCCACCTCCCACTGTGACAAGTCCGTGCTGGGGGAGAGGCATCCTTCCCCGCCGCAACCCTGCGCAGTGCTTAATAGGTAGCTGTGCAGCCAAACTGCCACGCGGCTTAAAGAGAACTTAGATCTCGACCCTCCTCAGTTCCTCCCTACCACACGTGACAATTGTTGGAGTGTGTGTGGTTTTTGATGAGTTCATGGCAAATGGATCCCCTTGCCAATTTGCAGTGCTTCCCTTTAGCCTGTCAGCAGTCCCACATGAATTCACAAAATGCATGTCTGTGGTAGCCGCCTTTCTACGAAGGTCAGGAGTATATGTGTTGCCTTAGCTAGTTGACTGGCTGGTGAGAGGCCAGTCCAGGTCTCAGCTGCTGTCCAGTACACGCATTATCCAGCCCTCCTTCAAAGCACTGGGTCTACTAATCAGTATGAACAAATTGATCCTGACTCCTGTACAGAGAATAGAATTAATTGGAGCGGTCCTGGACTCTACTGAGTCCCAGGCCTTCCTGGCAAAGTTAACATTTCAAACAATGTGGACTGTTGGTCTTGATCTAAAGGCATGTCCTGTCACTACAGTATGAAACTGCCTCAAACTTCTAGGGCACATGGTGGCGTGCGCTATGTGATGCAGCATGCCAGGCTGTGCTTCAGAAAGCAACAAGGTTGGTTAGCTTTGATGTATTCATTGGTCCATCATTATACTGAAATGGTGGTTCAGGTACCAAATCAGGACTTGTCCTCCCTGGTTCGGTGGACAGAACCCTTGAACGTTTGCATGGGAGTCTCCTTTGCTCTTCTGCGACCAATGCTCATCTTGGTTACAGATGTGTCAGCCTTAGGTTGGAAGGCTCACTTGGGACCTTGCAGACGCAAGATCTTTGGTCTACCCAAGATCTGAAGCTACATAAATGTCAGAGAATTGCAAGCTCTCCATTTAGCTTGCATGGCCTTTCTTCCACATATTGAGAGGTAGAATTTGTTGGTGCTAACACAACACAGCAGCCATGTTCTATGTGAACAGACAAGGGGGAATCGGTTGATGCAGTTGTTCCAAGGGGCGATTCTGCTTTGGGATTTCCACATTGCTGACTTCATTGGGGTGCAGAATGCTGTGGCAGACCACCTAAGCAGATCATTCACTGATTACCACAAGTTCAGATGTGACTAAATTTATTTTCCAGCTGTGGAGGACTCCCCAGGTGGACCTGTTTGCAACAGGGGCCAACAGAAAATGTCACCAGTTTTATTTCCAAGTGGTTCCAGCTCGGGTTCTTTGACAGATGCCTTCCTGCTACCCAGGATCAACAGCCTGCTGTATGTCTTCCCTCCAGTACTGCTCTTGCCCAAGGTCTTGTCCAAAATCAAACAAGACCAGGCTCACCTTATACTCACAGCCCCAGTGTGGCCCAGACAACACTGGGTTCTCAGCTTTACTAGTCCTATTGGTCAGACCTCCACTGTCTCTCCTGTTGGAGGCAGATGTAATCTCCGAGGACCAGCCACCACTTCCTTCCCAAATTGCAGGCCCTCCAATGGCCTGGATGCTTCATGGCTGATGCCCTTGGAAGGGATTATTCTAAGGGGGTACAGAAAGTGCTTCTAAATAGTAGAAAGCCTTCTACTAGGGTTAATTACCTCATAAAATGGAAAAGATTCTCCATCAGGTCCCATCAGAAAGGTGAATTCCTGGTCCAGGCTCTCATACATCATGTATTGGCCATTAGTTTCATCAGGGTCCACCTAGAAGCTTTTTCGGCTTTCCACCCTCCTGTGAATAACCACTCGCTCTTTTGCAATTCAGTGTTTGTCAGATTTTTGAAAGATCTGAACAGGTTCTACCCATAGGTAGTAGACCTTGTCCCCCTGTGGAACTTGATGTGTCCCCCCTTTGGCAACCTGTTCACTCCTGCACCTTTCAATGAAAGTGGCTTTTTTTATTGCTATTACCTCAGCCAGGAGAGTGGGGAAATCGTGAGCTCTAGTATCAGAAACTCCCTGTACAGTCTTCTATAGAGACAAAGTTAACCTTTGCCCTCACCTGAAGTTCTTTACTAAAGTAGTTTCCAGTTTTCATATTAATCAAGCAATTTATTTACCAACTTTCTTCCCAAAACCTCATATGCATAAAGATGAGGAAAAGCACCATACTCTGGACATTAGAAGATCTTTGGCTTTTTACCTGGATCAGACTAAGCTGTTTAGGTAAATGTTTAATGTTTCAGCTGAAGACTGGTAAACTTGGGAACAGGAGTTAAATTGAATTTCTTACATAGTGTCTGTTCTTTTTAGTATAATTGTCCTATTGGCCTTAAATGTCTTTTCTCACATTTGGAGTTTCCAGGGAGGGAAATCTGGAGGTTTTTTTCCCCTAGTCAGAATAAATATGGAGAAGGTGTCGGCTGACTTTGCTTCTGGCAACGTCCCAGAATCTAAGTGTATGTTTAGGGCCCTTCTTTTCTCTGTGTTCCATAAAATATCATCTACATTTACAGCTCTATAAATAATAATAATGTACTGATAGTTCAGAAACAGTTCAGTGTATTTCTATGAACACTTAAAAAAAGTGATTTTAAGTTAACAATAAGTTCTGAAAATATGCAGACGACAAGGTAATCTTTCTAATGTTATAAAAGTGACTGAAAATATAACTGTGAGCTACTGCCTCTCTCAACCGAAAGTATTAGGAATTTTACTGTTGTGAAAGCGGAGCTTATTTAGCAGACCTCTCGAAATGCTATTTTCTCTGCATCCAAGTTGGAGTGCACGTTGACATGTGAGATGACTGCAGGCTGTGAATTTTCAAAGGGATTTAAAGTAACAAGACCACCCCAGTTGTTCAGCTAATGCTGCTGCTGCTGTTCGAAAGAACTCTACAAGTGTTTGAATTGCAGAGGCAGAAAAGTAATTGAGGAAATTTTTTCAGGAAATAGCTTATGAACAAACTTTGCCCAAGGAATCTGGTATAGATTTTGATGCATTGCTGTGGGTTTTCTGTTTTGTATTTTTCTGGGGTGGTTTAAATAAATGTCATCTATGGCTTTCCTAACAAACTACAGTGTTCTGTCCATTGCCTAAGAAGTTTCAACAGACTACTAAGTAATTAAACTGATTTCGAGCAGCTTTGGTTATAAAGACACCAGGTTGCATTCAGGATAGGCTAGTAACAAACAAATGATGTAGTTTAATCAAAGGTAGGGCATCCAGCCGGTTTTTGCTGTAAGGGCCACATCAGAAGATGCTTTCATAGATGTCCTCACAACACAGATGTCATGTGATGCCTTGCGTTGAGGCTAATGTATAGGCCCTGATCCCACTCTTGTTTTCTACTCATGTAATTAATTAGAAGAAAATAGAGCTAGAGGACAAGTGACTATGTGGTCTTAGACTTTTCGCCCCTATGTATTAATGACAAGAAAGTTCTTATTGAAATGGGAGAAGGTGACCTTGCATGTAATTGAATGATTCCTTCCTTTAGGATTGAATGTGACCAAAAATCTTTTCCCTTAAACTTAGCATGCTGTTAGAGATGCATTGGGTGAGGAGGTAGTACATAAAGCTCAGATTTGGGTATCTCTTTAAAGGAATAGCGCCCCATCTTTTGTTACAGAAATGGACATTTTGATTCCTAAACTCATGCTTAATTGTAGTGGCTCTTTCATTTTGAGAGAAGCTGCCCTGGAATCCATTAAATGATAATATATGAAGGTATCTCTTTCTACAGAGCTGCAAACACTGATAATCACTGTGATGTGATTCTCAAATGGATGATAAAGCCCACTGAAATGAGTACTTCAAAAAAGAACAGGCCTCTTATTTTCTGAGGACCAAACTGAAACACACTAATAAATAATTACCAATTTCACTGCTGTGCATTACTGCAGTGGTCCATAGAGAAGTTATTTTAAGTGTTAATATTATATGAGCCTACAGGTATCTGAGAGTGGAAACTTGTTAATGTTCCCAGAATAATTGATTTGTTAAGTACATTAATTTAAAAAATGAATTTAACAAATCAGTTATTCTGCATGAAAACCAAAATATCCTCTCTTTTGACTTCCGGGTAAATGTTTGTGTTGGTTTTGACCTATAAATCCTTAATTGGTCTGAAACCTGCCTGCCTGCCTTTCTCCTGTGCCATACTGCCACAGTTGTGATCTATGGAGGTTCTTAAAGTGCACCCCTCATTATAAAAGAGAGCCAGCTGAGCGTTCTCTGTGAAGTCCCCTTTCCTTTGGAATGCTCTCTCAGCTTGGTCAGCTATAACCCACATCTAGGTTGATCTTCCTGGCAAGCCATAAGACCCATCTGCTCAATCACGCAAGTGTGAAGGTATAGGGCTGTTGGGGCAGGGGGCATTTCTGTGGAAGTGTGAAGTGGGAGTTTCAATCTGTATTGGGTTTGTTAATTGGAGAGCATGTGTATGAGGGTAGGGTGGGTTTGAGCTGAGGCTTTTCTGTGCATTGTAATTTTAATCTCTGTCAAGGGTGGATGGACATTCTTTTGTATATGCAATTTTAAAATGACTAAGAATTACAAAGGAGCATAAATCTCTTTAATAACTAAAAAACAGATTGGTGCAGTGAGGTTATCTGTTTAATTAAATCCTTTAGCATTAATCAAAGATACTTCTAAAAGTATCAGAAGCTATTGAAACATCCAGCACATTAATAGGTAGTTAAGGTAAGCAGCTAATCGCTGCTGCTGTAAAAATGCTACTTTTTGCCACTGGTTATGCAATGTCAATGACTAAATTAACTAATATGTTCCACCTCTAAAACGTGACAATTTCCTTGAATCACTGTTCTTTTGGGGACTTTGAAGTAGTCTCGGTAGTAATCACAATTTCATTTCAATGTACACAGTAAAGATACAAAATCATAAAGTTCTAGGGTTCTCCAATCCTCATTTATACTGTTGGCTTTGGATAATTACTTTGTTGCCCTTTGTCCAGTTTGACTGTCTTCTGAGTCCCATACATTTTTCAGGTCTGTTCTTCTGTCGTTTTAGAGAGAACTGGTTTAAGTGGTTTTCTATTATGTTCATACATTTTATTAGGAAACAAAGACATTTTTTTCTTTAACTTCATTAATAAGTGTGTGAATCATTAAGCCCAAAAAATGATGCTATCCAGATAGCTGGATATTGATTATTTATGCTGAAATTGTATATTGTTACTGGAGCCCCCTCTAGAGAACTCTTTGTACCGGTGCTCTTGATAAAATTATAAATAACCCATTAGCCTAAACAGTGAGAGGATGAAAACAGGAATTACACTTTGGGTAGTATGTTTATAATATACAATCTAGTATAAACCATGATAGAATAAGAGCTAGTTAGTTGGCTGACCCTGCTTTATTTGTGAGCATTTGTTTCTGGTTTCTTTAAAAGCATTTCAATTGAATCAGATAATTAAACAATAAAGACCCAGTTCTGCCCTCAGATACACAGGCCCTGCTTGGAATTGTGATGGAAAACTAACTGAGATTGTGCCTGTTTATGTGATGGAGAATGGAGTCTTTATTGTTTAGCAAACTCATTCAGTTAAAGGCAAAATTTTCAAAAAAGGTTCCAACATTGTGCCTGCAAGGTATATTTGCAAAGATAAAAACAAATATTATGAGTAGTACACAATATACAATTACATATGTGAGTGAAGCTGTTGAAATTGTGTACACAGAATGTACAGTTATATGTGATCTGCATGTGCAATTACTTGCTTGTGTCTGAACAAAAACATTTTGCTGATACTACATAGGTACCTATTTTAAAAAAAAAATAAACAAAATTTGGTTGTAGAATTCTGGCCTTACTAGGCCCCAGAGCTGACTGGCTGGGGTTAGAGTCAAAGGCGTAAATAAAAATAGGCATTGTGCTAGGGCATCCACCCCACACTAGATCTGACAGTGGTTAAGGTGGCTAGGCAGGCCAATTAACTGCCCAGGCTACATCTGGAGGAGGAGCCAGGGAGCAGGGATTAATTAGGCAAGGGTCAACTGGACAGGAACAGGAGGGGTCTATATAGAGGTCAGCAGCTGTGGCTGTAGGGAAATAGTCTGCAGTCACTCTCTGGGAGTAGGGAGGTGTGTTTGGGGCTACAGAGGCAAGTCACCTCCAGTCCCTCCCTGGAAGAAAGGAGTTGTGCAGCTGGCAAACCCAGAGATGGGGAAAGCTAGAAAGGTAGGACAGGCTCAGGGGAAAAGAGGCAAGGCATAGGTTAGCGCAGCTCTTAGCTGCTAAAAAGAGGTCCTGTGAGCAGGAATCCAGAGTAGGGAGTTGGCCTGGGTTCCCCTACTAGCCACTGAGGAAGTGGCATGGCCAGGCAGCCTGGGACAGTTCCCCCTGAAAGACTTTGATACCCTTGGCCGGAGGACCAAGTCACAAAGAGGAATCTGCACCTCCTGGAGCGGGAGGGGCTACAGGATGAGAGAGAAAGATGAGTGGAGAGACCACTAGAGGAGGGCCCAGCACCTGGAAGAAGCTAATCCCCAGAGCAGCCAGGAGGAGTAGTGGTGAGTAGAGCCCATGACAGCAACTCTTTTAGAAGAAAACACACAAAATCTTTTTGAAAAGTTTACCATTCTACAGTAATGACCCATTTGTTTACTTTAGAATACAGAGTGTCTTCTTGTACAGGAAGGGTTGATGCAGCCAAGGATCCAAATGTTCTGATGGTTCTTCAAAACTGATTCCAATCTCTGTGTGTGAGGAACCCGACTGAAAACTGAGTGAGATTTTCTATTCATCCTGGTTTTGCTCAAGTTGAAAATATCACAAGAGCAGCTTTTTTCCTTTACTTGTTTCCACTTGTGTTTCCTGCCATACCCAGATGAGTCAGTGAGAAGGACATTGCTGTTGGTGATTAGGAAGTCACATTATTTGTTGTTGTTCAGAGTGCAGTTTTGCAAGAGTGAGAGAATGCTTGACCTGTAGAGATATACAGCCCATTGCTCCAGTCCCTGCATGTTACCATGTCTGCTCCATTACCAGCAGAACTGTGTGGGCTCATAATGCAAGGTACTGAGCTCATCTCCTTCAGTATGAGTGTCCTCCCCTCAGTTGTAGTTTATTGGAATTGACAGTGCTTAGCACTTGCAGGATTTGACCTTATCTCCTGATTTAAAGGAGTCAATATATAAATTGCATTGCTGCTTTTTGCTGCCTTTCTCGACAACCGCTCAACTTCAGAGAAATTCTGATGTGAGAAAAATCCTAAGTGTAAGAGAAACAAAACTGCTCTTAGACCAGCATCCAGCTGCAAGTCAAGGACCAGTACTGCTGCCATATAAAGTCAATCAATTCAAGGGGGAATTTAAGTGCTTTCCACTCACTTAAAACTGTCTCAGGAAGTTTTCTGAAACCCAAGAAAGGCAATTGTGACAGCATCAAGTGGGTTAGAGCTAAGAAACTGGGTGGGGTGGTGAGAAAGTTTTAAAAATAGATGGCAGTTAATCTTAGCTCCTAGAACTTAGGGACTTTCCAGTGCTGGCAGCCTGTGTATTGTTACTTAGGATACACGCCAAGAATTTTTAGTGCTGACTGCTAGGTGTATTGGAGAAAAGTCACTGTGCAGGTTCTCTCATTCAAAGGAAATATACCATACAGTAATACGCTGGTTCAACAGTCATTTTTCAGGCAATGAACACTGACGCTTGGACCGTGAAAAGAGCAGAACAATAAAAAAGATGAAAATGCACACAAAAAACCATGTCTTTTCTTGGTCCTCTGTGTGTACACATGTCCAGCAAATCACAGCTAGAATGCACTGCCACAGTAAGGTATGTGGGCAGTTGGGGCCAGTACTATCTATTGCTATTGGTGTGCATGACGCTTTGAAAGC
Organism: Lepidochelys olivacea; assembly: GCF_965140295.1. Taxonomy (NCBI): domain Eukaryota; kingdom Metazoa; phylum Chordata; order Testudines; family Cheloniidae; genus Lepidochelys; species Lepidochelys olivacea. The sequence continues at coordinate 108,583,424 of NC_140412.1, read as the reverse complement.
AAATGAAAAGTTATTATGTCTACAATGAAAAATGTGCTCTAACGTAACCTGCAAATGCAGCAAAAATGGCAAAAGAACAAGGTGAATGGGGTTGGGGGGAATGCTGCTCTAAGGGAAAAACTGACTTCGTGAGTGAAATATCAGCTCCATTGAAGTCAATGGGAGCTTTGCTCTAGATTTGAATATAGCCAGGATTTCCCCCTTTTATCTTGTTTAGTGTATTTCCCGTTAGTTCTGACTGATTTGCCCATATAACTCAAATACCATGGGTGAAGAATCTTTGTAAGTCTTTGTGGAAGAAGTGGGTTTTAAGGAGCTGAGGCGAATGAAGACACTATGATTGACTGGTGCACAAGGAAACTAGTCTTAGCATGAGGCAGTATGGGAAAATGCATGAAGTTGGAAGAGGGAGAAGGATAAAAGGAGTGGTTAGGGGGAAGACTTGTGTCAAACAAAGGAAGTGAATGGTGGATTAAGAAGAAATCAGAGCAGAAGGCATAAACAGGAATGAAGTTGTGCAGAGTCTTGGAAGTCAGAATCAGAAGCTGACCTTGGTATGAAAGATAAGTGGGCAAAGAGGGAAGAGCGGCAGGAGTGGCAATCATGTCATCTGTGTGAGGGACTGGTTGACAGTTTGTTGGCAGTGCAAAAGAAGTAGGTTTTGCTTGAGCTTCCTTTTTACAAGGGTTGGGAAATCAGTGAGGCAGAGGGAAGGGGCACATAGCTGTGATGATGACAGCAAAGAATTATCCACCATCTGAGCCAAGGACTGAGAGAAAGCAATGCAAATATACCGCAGAGGTGTAATAAAAATAGAGGCCTCCAATCTTACAACTAGATACATTTCAGAACAGCAAAATAAGTAGCCTTCATGGACACTCTGGGACTCCAGGCTGTCACCTAATACTCCTTGTACTGCATTAATTTTAAGAAGTTTATGCCTGCAGTGACTTGTTGGTAGTGCATGGTCTAAATCTACCAGAGTTTGTGAAGAGCATGGATTCACCAAGGGAAGGTCATGCCTGACTAATCTAATCGCCTTCTATGGTGAGATTACTGGTTCTGTGGATGAAGGGAAAGCAGTGGATGTATTGTTTCTTGACTTTAGCAAAGCTTTTGACACTGTCTCCCACAGTATTCTTGTCAGCAAGTTAAAGAAGTACAGGCTGGATGAATGCACTATAAGGTGGGTAGAAAGTTGGCTAGATTGTCGGGCTCAACGGGTAGTGATCAATGGCTCCATGTCTAGTTGGCAGCCGGTGTCAAGTGGAGTGCCCCAGGGGTCGGTCCTGGGGCCGGTTTTGTTCAATATCTTCATAAATGATCTGGAGGATGGTGTGGATTGCACTCTCAGCAAATTTGTGGATGATACTAAGCTGGGAGGAGTGGTAGATACGCTGGAGGGCAGGGATAGGATACAGAGGGACCTGGACAAATTGGAGGATTGGGCCAAAAGAAATCTGATGAGGTTCAATAAGGATAAGTGCAGGGTCCTGCACTTAGGACGGAAGAACCCAATGCACAGCTACAGACTAGGGACCGAATGGCGAGGCAGCAGTTCTGCGGAAAAGGACCTAGGGGTGACAGTGGACGAGAAGCTGGATATGAGTCAGCAGTGTGCCCTTGTTGCCAAGAAGGCCAATGGCATTTTGGGATGTATAAGTAGGGGCATAGCGAGCAGATCGAGGGACGTGATTGTCCCCCTCTATTCGACATTGGTGAGGCCTCATCTGGAGTACTGTGTCCAGTTTTGGGCCCCATGCTACAAGAAGGATGTGGATAAATTGGAAAGAGTCCAGCGAAGGGCAACAAAAATGATTAGGGGTCTGGAACACATGACTTATGAGGAGAGGCTGAGGGAACTGGGATTGTTTAGTCTGCAGAAGAGAAGAATGAGGGGGGATTTGATAGCTACTTTCAACTACCTGAGGGGTGGTTCCAGAGAGGATGGTTCTAGACTATTCTCAGTGGTAGAAGAGGACAGGACAAGGAGTAATGGTCTCAAGTTGCAGTGGGGGAGGTTTAGGTTGGATATTAGGAAAAACTTTTTCACTAGGAGGGTGGTGAAACACTGGAATGCGTTGCCTAGGGAGGTGGTGGAATCTCCTTCCTTAGAAGTTTTTAAGGTCAGGCTTGACAAAGCCCTGGCTGGGATGATTTAATTGGGGATTGGTCCTGCTTTTGAGCAGGGGTTGGACTAGATGACCTCCTGAGGTCCCTTCCAACCCTGATATTCTATGATTCTATGAAGAGGAACCCAGTGTCCAACACACACACTATCCTTCTGATAACAACTTCCTGCTTCCTATAGCATATACCGGAGCAAAGATGAAGAGGTGTGAAAATTCAAGTGAGCATCCAAGGTTTGGGTATCAGCTTGGCTCTTTGGTTTTTCAGCAAGGCTGGAGATCTCATACGAATTGGGACTTCTTTCAGTACATCCTTGCAGCAGCTGGAACAGGGATACAGTGCCACAAGAAGTTCTGAAACCAGGAAATCTCAGATGGGTGCAAAACCTAATTTAAAAAATAAGACTGGGATTTTCAGAGGATCCCAAGGGAGATAGACACCCAACTCCCATTGAAAGTCAATAAGATTTTTCAGCTCCTTTGAAAATTCCAGACTTAATCATTTTTTTTTCAAGATTTCATGATCTGGGTCTGAGTTTGGGGTGAAATTTCTGGTCAGTTTATATGTTATCCAAGCTAGTTTGCCCCAATGTCTATGTGGCGTTCACTGAGGACTTGGAGTGTGGCTGTATTCTGTGTCTTCCCACTCTCCAAATACTGTATGGCCTGATTGTGCTGCATAAGTGCTAGGTATTATTATAATCATCATCATAGAGAATTTCCTTTACAATTAAACAGAGTAACACACACAGTCCACATGGTGTAAATAAACAGCCTTGCTTTTATTAACTGCCTCCTTTAAACCTGGTCTTCAAAAATAAATTGCCCTATTTTTTTAATCCAGGACCATGAAAATATACTATTTAGTACAGTTCCATATGTAAATTTGTTTTCAAGTGAAAAGCTGGACCTGACTGGGACAAAGAGCTCTATTAGAGGGAATAACTACTTATACGTTTTGAGTATATAATGTTTTGGGATTAGATATAGATGGCCTCAAAATGTAATAATCAGCTTAAAATTTATACACGTTCTTCAAATATATATTCTAAAAAACCCCAAAAGCTTCATGAGCTATAAAGTGCAAATTGATACCTGTCCAAGTCTGGCTTCAGAGCTTTTGGTGCCACCAGTGAGACAAGATTATAGGTGGTGATGTTGTTAATATTATTGGCATGCAAGAATAAGAAGCAGGAACTGTTTCCCCTGTGTCATGAAAAAATTAAGCACTTGGCAGAGTTAGAGGATAGAGTTTGAGTTACAGTGAAGGGCACAAGAGAATAAGATTTTTTTTTTTAGTTGGTGATACATTTGTGACAGATATGGCAATATCCTTATTGAATTAAGTGTCAGTATCTTTAGAGTTCATCATATTAAAAATGTGTGTGTATTATTATGTTTTGAGCTTCAAAAGGACTCTTTGAAGCAATGTGCTAGACAGACAAAGTTAAGTGGAATTCCTAGGAAATACTTGGAGGAAAGGAAGGCAATGTCTCAGTTGCAAACCCAACCTTCTGAATCTGTGCACTAAGGGGAAACCTATTGTCTGCTGAAGACAAGATCAGGGGGCCCACACTGGAGAAAAAAGAGATCACAGATTCACAGGGGTGTTTGATCTGAGCTTACAGTTGTTATGAACTTGTGACCACAGAAAAACTTTCTGGTGAGGGTTGAAGGACTGTTCACAGACTTGTTGAGTTGTGGTAATCTCTGGTAAGCTTATTAGCATGTGTGTAGGTTTTTTGTTTTTAAACTTTTCTTTCTGATGCTTTTACCTTAAGAATAAATATACGTGCTTGGAAAGAGCTGTGGGGGTAACTTATAATGCTGTTTATACCTCTGAGGAGACGGCAAAACAGTCCTGGGTAGGCAATCTGTCTTGCTGCTGAATTCACTGTGTAGGCAGGGACGGAGTGGGAGAGATGAGAGGTGACAGCTGGGGAGCTGGAAGCTTTAGCTAATTTAGCTACAACTAATCAGGAAAGAGATCTTGGAGTCATCGTGGATAGTTCTCTGAAGACGTCCACGCAGTGTGCAGCGGCAGTCAAAAAAGCTAACAGGATGTTAGGAATCATTAAAAATGGGATAGAGAATAAGACGGAGAATATCTTATTGCCCTTATATAAAACATCTTGAATACTGCGTACAGATGTGGTCCCCTCTTCACAAAAAAGATATACTGGCATTAGAAAAGGTTTAGAGAAGGGCAACTAAAATGATTAGGGGTTTGGAACGGGTCCCATATGAGGAGAGATTAAAGACCTTTCAGCTTGGAAAAGAGGAGACTAAGGGGGGATATGATAGAGGTATGTAAAATCATGAGTGATGTGGAGAAAGTGAATAAGGAAAAGTTATTTACTTGTTCCCATAATATAAGAACTAGGGGCCACCAAATGAAATTAATGGGCAGCAGGTTTAAAACAAATAAAAGGAAGTTCTTCTTCACTCAGCGCACAGTCAACCTGTGGAACTCTTTGCCTGAGGAGGTTGTGAAGGCTAGGACTATAACAGGGTTTAAAAGAGAACTGGATAAATTCATGGAGGTTAAGTCCATTAATGGCTATTAGCCAGGATGGGTAAGGAATGGTGTCCCTAGCCTCTGTCAGAGGGTGGAGATGGATGGCAGGAGAGAGATCACTTGATCATTACCTGTTAGGTTCACTCCCTCTGGGGCACCTGGCATTGGCCACTGTCGGCAGACAGGATACTGGGCTGGATGGACCTTTGGTCTGACCCAGGATGGCCGTTCTTATGTTCTTCGAGTAGGTGCCCTTGCTAGACCATGAGGGGGAACTACAGGTGCAGTTGCCCTGAACTGTGACTCACTTGCAAGTGACTTCTCTTTTAGTTCCTTTCAAGGCTGTTTGTTTGAAATCCCCACAAGCTCGCATCTGGCTATAAACTACACTACACTTCAATGCTAGTTTATATGGGTCCTGCTTATAAACACCCTATATCCTCCTACTGAATTGAAGTTGTGTTTTTGAGTGCATGCAGTAGATGGCAATTGAAGGGGTTAAAGGATTTTACGTATGCTGTTTTGTTCTGAGCCAAAGGGAGAGGCCTCAATGGGTATCTTTAGTTGTAAGTCATAAGCTCAGTTCTCCCCTTACTGCCTGACTTGATACTCTGTGGGGTGGGGGAGAGGGGAACACAATGTTTTACTGGAAAAGTCTTTTCATAAGGACAGAAGGTTAAGAAGTAAACCTTTGCTAATTGAAGATGAAGCCAAACCAAACAAAGACTTGGTTTATATCTGTAACTGAAAATAGCTTAACTTACTATTTTGCTCTGCCAGTTGCGGAGAGAGAGCACATTTTATGGCTCTAAAACACAGCGAGCAGTCAGGAAAGGTGGAAGTGTAACCTCTATTCTGCAAAACTCTGTCCTTCCTTGCTCATCCAGGGGAGAGACATTTCCATCTGAGCTATGCTGTCCTGCTGCGTTTCCTATGACATATTTAACTGCTGAAGGGTTTCTTTGCAATATTTCTTTTGGTAGACAAAAGGGCTGTTTGTTGTTTTTCTGTCTTACTTTCTGTAATAGATAATGAATCTGTATATGTTTTAGGCTAAAATGCCCAATTTTTGTCATTGCATTCTTTTTTAAAGTACAGATTATACGCTTTGGTCTTTACCTTATGTCTATACCAAAAAAAGAGAGAGAGAGAGAGAGTCCTGATCTGCTGTGTAGTGTTAAACATCAACCGTGTTTCATCCAGGAAGTGGCTATATTTCAGTGGCAGAGCAAGTGTTCTTTGGATATAAAGACTTTGGGGATCTTTTGGTACCAACGGTACAATATAAAATAAATAGGGTGTTAGGTGAAGGGGAGATTACAGTATTTCAGGGTTTTCATTGGAAGCATTTGAAAAGACTGGCTGAGTTTGGAAGCCTGTTCTCAACATATGAACAAAGTTTCACTTCCTCTTTTGGTTCAGCAAAGGAGATCTGCATATTCGCACTGAGTACTAAGTGAAATCCTTGCCTCATTGAAGTCACTCAAAATTTTCCTATTGACTTCAGTAGAGCCAGGATTTCACCCTAAGTGTTCATCAATGGGTGCTGCTTTTGAAAAGTCCTAGCCAATAAGAGGACAGACTAGAATACACAGAGTCTTTCACCTATAGATTTGAATCCAGTGGAAACGAGCAAAAGTTGCTTTGTTTGGTGATCCCTGTGAAATAAACTGGTGATTTAAATCAGTTTCCCAATAGATAGAAGTCCACACTACATAAAGCCTCCCCCAAATAGCACTAATTAGAAAATGGTTGATAGCCTCATCTGGGTAACAACGGATTTGAATAGACATAGAGACCTATTAGACTCGACATCTCTTAATGTTTCTCCTGTGCTTTGAAAATATAAAGAACTCTTTAAGGGCTGAGTATTGCTATTACATACCTCACCCTCCAATATGCACATTGGCAAGCCAGTGTGAGGGACCTTGCACTACCACTATGCATGCTATACCTGTCCTGTGCATAAACCAGGGGTGGGCAAACTTTTTGGCCCGAGGGCCACATTGGGTTTGCAAAACTGCATGGAGGGCCGGGTAGGAAAGGCTGTGCCTCCCAAAACAGCCTGGCCCCACTCCCCATCCAACCCCTCCCACTTCCTGCCCCCTGACTGCCCCCCTCAGAACCCCCAACCCATCCAACCCAACCCAAATGCTCCTTGTCCCCTGACCGGGCCCTCCCGGAACCCACCGCCCCTATCCAACCCCCTCTCCCCTGCTCCCTGTCCCCTGACTGCCCCGACCCCTATCCACACCCCGCCCCCTGATAGGCCCCTCCAGGACTCCCATGCCTTTCCAACTCCCCCTGTTCCCCATCCCCTGACTGCCCCCCCAGAACCTCTGCCCCATCCAACCGCCCCCTGATAGGCCCCCCGCGGGACTCCCACACCTATCCAACTGCTCCCTGTCCCCTGACTGCCCCCCGGCACTCCCCGGCCCCCTAACTATGCCGCTCAGAGCAGCATGTCTGGCATCCGCAACACCCGACTGGAGCCAGACACGCAGCCGTGCTGCCTGCTGGAGCGCACAGCTCCGCAGCCCAAAGTACTGCCCCTGTGGTGGCGTGGCTGCAAGGGAGGGGAGACAGCGGGAGAGGGGCCGGGGGCTAGCCTCCCCAGTGGGGAGCTCAAGGGCTGGGCAGGACGGTCCGCAGGCCAGATGTGGCCCGCGGTCCATAGTTTGCCCACCTCTGGCATAAACAGAGGACCCCAGTTTGCAGAACTGTCAGTCTGGCACTTTTCATGAATTCCCACAGGTTTAAGAGAACAAGATTGTTGGAGGAGATCTATCCCTCCCTGGGAAAGCTAGCCTCCCGGTCAGAGAAAACCCAGTCAGAGTATATTAATCTTTAGATATAAAAAACAGTAAAATCAAGTCCAAAAGCATGATTGACAGATCCTGGAGTCAGTGAAAAGACCCTTTGAAACCCCAAACTTAACAGTATCTCTCTGAGTCAGTGGTTTTTATTGCACCTTCTATAATATGATCAGGAATGAAAGCAGTCCAAATTGGCTTCTTTTCCCAAGTTGGCTAATTCCAATTCATTCTCCTTGATCGTGTTCAGAAAAAGGCCTTGATTTTAGAGACCCGCATAAGCTGGAAACTAGATCTGAACATCTGCATCTGATCACTTCATGAAAGATTATGAATAAATGAGGCTGAGGCTTTTTGTTTAAACAGGAAAAGTAAAAATAAAATGGAATAGGCAGGCAGAATGAAGACACTGAAATTAACAAGCAAGAAAAAAACCAAACTTAGCTCTCTCTCTCTCTCTCTCTATATATATATAATATTTAAAATTTAAAAAAAAGAGATCCAGGAGCTAACAAGACATACACTTGCCATAAACCTCATCACTGTAGGCCACACTTGATACCCTTCCAGTGAATAATATGCCTCTCCACAAACAGACCTATCGGAGTCAGTGGGAATTCTTGTGGCATAAGTTTTTCTTTCTTAACGTGTAGGTTACTGTGTGTGTTATGTCATCTGGAGCTTCCACTTTCACTTTGAGGTTGAATGCGCTCCTATGGGTAATGTGACGGGGTCGGGCCGGATGGCTACAGGAGAGTAATAGAAGGCAGATATATTGGCCCCAGGTAAGTAGGTCCCTTTTCCCTGGGTACGGTAACAGGGAAGGTTCCAGAACAATCAGGAACCTTCTGGAGACAATTCATAGAATACCACGGTTGGAAGGAACCTCAGGAGGTCATCTAGTCCAGCCCCCTGCTCAAAGCAGGACGAATCCCCAATTTTTGCCCCAATCCCAAATGGCCCCCTCAAGGGTTGAACTCACAACCCTGGGTTTAGCAGGCCAAAGCTCAAACCACTGAGCTATCCCTCCCCCCAAATTAAGACAGACAGGCTGATTGGAACACCTGCAGCCAATCAAGAAGCTGGTAGAATCTATTAAGGCAGGCTAATCAGGGCACCTGGGTTTAAAAAGGAGCTCACTTCAGTTTGTGGTATGCATGTAAGGAGCTGGGAGCAAGAGGCGCTAGGAACTGAGAGTGAGAACGCATACTGTTGGAGGACTGAGCAGTACAAGCATTATCAGACACCAGGAGGAAGGTCCTATGGTGAGGATAAAGAAGGTGTTGGGAGGAGGCCATGGGGAAGTAGCCCTGGGAGTTGTAGCTGTCGCACAGCTGTTCCAGGAGGCACTCTAGACAGCTGCATTCCACAGGGCCTTGGGCTGGAACCCGGAGTAGAGGGCAGGCCCGGGTTCTCCCAAACCTCCGAAGTCCTGGTCAGACACAGGAAGAGTTGACCTGGACTGTGGGTTCACGAAAACGGCCAAACTGAGGGCTGCCGTGAAGTTCCAAGGCGAGCAAATCCGCCAATAAGCGCAAGACCCACCAAGGTTTAGGAGGAACTTTGTCACAGTAGGTAATGGATGTATGGATCACAATGAATGGATCTTTGTCTAAGTGGAAATGGCATAGTCTCCTGACAATCTGAACATGAAAAAAGGAGTCTTATTCAAGGATAAAAACCCTAGTCCAAGTCTTACCTATGCAAATGGGTGAGGATTTTTATCAAACCTTCCCCAGGAAGGGGGGTGCAAGGTTTTGGTGAGGATTTTGCGGAGAAAGATGTTTCCAAACAACGCTTTCTCAAAAATAAACCCAGTTAGATGTTTGGTGGTGGCAGTGGAAGTCCAAGGGCAAAAGGTAAAATAGTTTGTACCTTGGGGAAGTTTTAACCTAAGCTGGTAAAAGTAAGCTTAGGAGGTTTTCATGCAGGTCCTCACATCTGTACCCTAGAGTTCAGAGTAGGGAAGGAACCTTGACAAGGTCAAACAAATTTTACAGCTTGGGCTTGTGTCTAGAATATGTGAAGCATTAAAGAGTTCATACTACTTATTCTTGAGACAAAGGTTATACTGTGAACAGTGAGTAGGACAACATGAATCCCTTCTCTTGGCAAGGGCAGTAGTTAGTGATGATATGAGTTACTTTGACTTAGCTGGATGGGGCTAAAATATAGCAGTGATTTGCTATATAAATGTTACATTGCAGTGCAGTCCTTGCGGTTGGTCAGAAGTTCCTGGAATGGAGGAATTCTTAAACTTGTATAGTGCTGTTGCCTTACCTTAATAAGAGTGGTGCAAATTGAATCCATTTTCTGAGGACTGTGAACTTCTATCCTTGTTGAGCTGCAGTATCAACAATACCTCAGAATTACGAACTGACCGGTCAACCGCACACCTCATTTGGAACTGGAAGTACACCATCAGGCCGCAGCAGATACCATTCCCGAGGTGTTCATAACTCTGAGGTTCTGCTATATTCTCATCTTCCTCATATACACGCTGTCTCTCTCTGGGGAGTATGTGCTTGATTTGCAGTCGTCTCTTTGCATCAGCTATTATTATATCATTTGCAAAATCCTCTGGCATTGGAGAGTCTCCAAGAAATGCCAGTAACTGAATTTCTCCGTATCTTAGTTTAATTTTGTGGACACACGTGAGGAAAAGGAAAACAGTAACTCCTTTTTAGTATGCAAACTAGATCACATTGCTGGAGAAACAATACATGTCAGCGACAAGCTTTTAATGCTAAATAACACTGTTTCATAAACATGCATCTAGTTCGTCCAAACAAACAGTTTCATCAGAATGTTAAAAACTGTATTGCCCAGTGGGATAATTCTGCCATAGGCAGAGTTTTATTCTCTGTTTTCTTACCTGAGCTGTAAGAAAGCAAAACAAAAGAATCACTTATTTTTTTTTATTAATCAAACATTTGTTTTGGGGCCTGGACATAGAAAATTATTTTTATGCATTATGCAAATTACATCTTAAATAAAAACTCAGACACTACAAAAACCCTTAAGCAACACCTAGCACCTCCTTGGCTGCTGACAAACAACACAAATTAACATAATCAAGATAATTAACTACAGCTCCACACAGTTTTTTCATCCAGTCTACTATAGTTTGAAGGCTGCCTTTTCATCTCACTTCCTTACAGACTGAAGGTGCTGAGAGTAACACCTACAAAGTGTGGAAGTTTGAATGTAGATGGGAAGAAAGACAGCCTGGGCTTTTTTATTTTTCATAATTAAAACATTACATGAATAGTTATTACACTAGTGAAGCAGCATCAGCCTTCTGTTAGAATATTTTTTCCAATTTGCTCATATGTTTGTAACTCCTTTTTTAGTATTATTCTTCCATATGGCAAATTACTGCCATTGAAAATCTTGTACTTCAAGTGAGAACATTTTTGGATGCATTGTGCTGGTGGCCCCAAAGACAGGGTAATTATCTGTGTTGCTGGGGAAAGAAGAACATTATTTCTGGAGACACAGCAGGCATTTTATTAAACAATTGCACCATCTGGAAATAAATTATTGCCTTTATTTTAAACTACCATTTAAAAGTCTGATGCTTTTTGTTTCAATGGGAAACAAATATTTGGGAAGATTAGGTCTCCTGTGTTGTGTTTTACTGGGGTACCCTAGACCCATGTAATTACCAGTGGTGTGGTTATTTGCTTTTGTTTTTTTACCAAGGCTGTTATTACATATAAGTTAGAGACTGATCCTACTGTTTGTTACTCCCCTTCTGTGTGCTGTTACTGACTAACTGTGAAGTCAGGAAGAGCACAGATAACAGGTGGATCATGTTTTTAACAGATAGTTTTGTTAATCATGGTATAAAAAGCATTACCTGCAAAATATTAACTGCATCACTTTGAACCCAGTTTGGCCTTATCTGTGGGAGTACGGAAGGAGATGAGAACAGCAGTTACTGATCCATATTTATCCCTGGTGTTACTCCACTGAAGTCATTACATGTGGATGAATTTGGCCTACTGGTTCCCCATTGTGCCCAAGAGGTTAAAACCTAGGTGCCTGGGACTGGGAAAGTGGGGGAGTGCTAAGTCTCATAAACAGAACGAGATTGCCCCCAAAGACAAGAAGGGTGCTGCAAACAGTTTCAGCATCTTCCCTTCCTGGCTCTTCTGGCATATAAATGCTTTGGATATGTTGCACAAAGAACAGGAGCACTTGGGTAGATCAGGTGTTCTCAGATTGAATGGAAATTTCTTCTGCTCAGCTCTGTTCCCTGCCTGCCTGGCCACAGCAGGGAGGCAGGGTGAAAGCAAAAGTGGTCCAGGTCTGAGTGTTCTCCTTCTGCTTGGCTGGAGAAGGGGCCAATTCAGGTCTGTCTTCCACAACCCAGTAGTAGTATCCTGGTGGAGGGATAATGTGAAACAAGGAGGAAGAGAAGTGTCATGGAGGGAATTGCAAAAAAGTGGAGGAGAAAGACCTGGGAGGAGGAAGGAAAAGATTTGTAAAGGGAGGACAGGAGAGAGAGAGAGGGCTAGTAAAGGTGGTATGAGAGACCTATAGCTAGAGGGTAGTGGTCAGAGAAGGAATGAAAGAGCTGGTAAAGGAAAGAAACCAGCAAAGGAAAGGATGAGAAGAAGAGAAAGGAGCCACTAAGTAAACCAAGAGAGGGAAAGGAAGGAGAGAGATCAGGTGTAAGGGAAAGAATAGAGATCAGGGAGGTGTGCGTGAAAGAGAGGAAAAAGAAAAGCGAGGAAATGGGAAAAGAAAAGGCATAAATTCACACAGCTTTACAGTGCATAACATTTAATTTTTTGTTACCTGTTACCTACATTAGAGTTGGAAATGATGACGAGAGTGTACACGGGGATTAGAGGAACACATATTGGTGCAGTTAGGGCAGCAGAAAAGGACAAGTTGGCCATATATCGGGAAGGGTGCAAACAAGTGACTAGCTGTGTATTGTGGAAACAAGAGGTAATTTGGGAGAGTTGGAGAATCCTAGTTGTGTTGTGTTGTTAGAGATGGACAACACAAGGAGTAATGGTCTCAAGTTGCAGTGGGGGAGGTTTAGGTTGGATATTAAGAAAAACTTTTTCATTAGGAGAGTGGTGAAGCACTGGAATAGGTTTCCTAGGGAGGTGGTGGAATCTCCTTTCTTTGAGGTTTTTAAGGTCAGGCTTGATAAAGCCCTGGCAGGGATGATTTAGTTGGGGATTGGTCCTGCTTTGAGCAGGGGGTTGGACTAGATGACCTCCTGAGGTCCCTTCCAACCCTGATATTCTATGATTCTATGGCACTTGGAGCATTGTAAAGCCAACACAAAGCATTTCCAAGCAGAGACCCAGGCAGATAGGTGATTCATTCCAACCCTGATATTCTATGATTCTATGACAAGCAGAGCCTAGAACAGAAGAGCATATGGAGTGGTTGGTTTAAGGTTTGCTTTTTTTCTCCAGTGTCTGTTCTTAGTTTTAAAAATACTCTCCATTTTTTGAGAAAAAAACATAGATCACATTAAATACATCTCCAAGGGAAGGAGACCTCCAGGTTCCCCAACAATGGCTTTGTCTCTGGAGGTCAGGATCAGGGTAAGAAATAGGCAAGGGAAGAATCTTCTATTTTTTGTAGCATCCCTACCCTGACAATAATTTTACCTGCCACCTATGGTTAGAACACTCCCAAAACAACTGACAGCATCTTCTGTGGCTCCAAAATCTTGGTATGGTTTTGAGGAAGTCAAAACATACTGGGGCCTGCTAGGTTCCAGGAGTAAGTCCCCCTCAAGACGGGAGATCAAGAAGCTGTGGGGAGAAGGTCAAGGAAGGGCCTATTGAACAGCAGGGAAAAAAATAGTTTGAATCTGAAATCAATGCCCCAGGCTTCAACTCGAACCCCACATTCAATATATTCACAGTGTATATGCACAATATAAAATAGGCGTGTAGGTAGCTATGTACCTACACACACAATTCCAATGTCTGCACTATTGTACAGCAATTTGATGGGGTGGATGGATTCCTGATACTACCTGAGAAGCCTAGGATGTACCCCTTTCCTGCTCAGCTAGGCAATTCTGCAGATGTTACCAGGATGCAGCCACCTACCTCATGCTGTTGCAAGAAGCAATTCAGTAGCAAGGCCTAATTGTGCACTAAGAAGTCCATGAGGAAAATGTTAGTGAGTTTAATAGACAGTGAGCACTGGGTTCCCTACGGGAAACATAAACAGGAACAGAGAAGAGGATCAGATAGTCTGAAGGCTTGAGGAGACCAAACCATGCTCCCTCCCACTTTGGACTTTATGGTGTAGGATACATTACGCTGTCCTTCGACACCTAGGACTTCTGCTTGTGGAAGCTTTTTTTTTCATTTTACTGAAGTCTGGATCTGGTACCTGAACTAAAACTAAAAAAAATTGTCTTTCTGTGCCGCTCCTCTGACTCATCACAGTGCAGTTATCACAATGTGGAACAAGAGAGATGAAAATAAAAATACCTCTGGGGGGAACCTGCAATAATCACCTGAAGGTCATGCAAAGTACACTGGGCTTATGCAATAGTGCATGTTGAATTGATTCATTAATCAAAACTCATACTGTGTTCACAAAGAATAACTGACATTAGCAGAACTATGATACTTGGAAATCCAATATTAACCTTTCTGTTTAATTACATCTGAGGTTTAAAGACAGAAAGTAAGCCTTTGTTTATTCAGTGACAAAAATGTCTCCTTTATTAAATGAGGCTACCATTTTAGAGTAATCTACAGGGCACATTTGTATTTTAGCCATGAAATAAATCCCACCTACCCCAAAATGTCACAATTTTGATCTGCTAGGCGACAATGCCAAACCCTGAAATGGAGCAACAATGAGTTCCACTCTGGAGGGATCCTGATGGCAACTAGTAAAGGGAGTCTGGAAGAAGAGTTTAAACATATGATCACCACATTTTCCTGGAAGATTTTTTTTGTGGGGAGGGCGGGGGGGAGGGAATGTATTAAAGATTTATTGAAAATATTGAAAAGTTGAAGGCAACTGAAAAGAAATGGTAAGGACCTGAATTATATATATTAAAAGAAATTAGGGACGTTTCATCATTAAAACGCCTCTGCGATGATTCATACAAAAATCCTGATCCTGGTTGCTACCTTGCTCTGTCCACATATGTCTGCCTGTCACCATCTGTTGTCATTTGTCATGCATAGACAGTAAGCTCTTTGGGGCACGTGCTTTCTTTTTGTTCTGTGTTTGTCCTAGCAAAATGGAACTTTCGCCCATGATTGGGGCTCTTAAATGCCAATGCAATACAATGATTGCTAACTAATGATAACTAATCATCTTCAAGGGTTAGTTTCTGCCATCCTTCCTCATGTTGAGTAGTCATAGAAGTCCCACTGAAATTAATGGGTCTACTTGAAGAGTAAGGTATTACTCGGTTTTGAGTAAGCATGACATCTGGCCCTAAATCACACTTTCTACTGGAGGTATCTTTTGTAGTAACAGATAGCAACAAGAACTGGAGATGTCATAGAGATGATGATTTCCAACAGGAGCTAAAGCACAATTTGTAGAATAGCCAAGTCTCCTCCCCTCACTCTAGTGGATCTTGTCCCAGGTCCATACTCACTCTGAAGAGCCCCTTTCTTTTTATCTTCTTCACAGAGCTAAGATCATCCTACAGATTTTCTTTCCCTTAACCATCAACAACCATGATCACCTCAAAAGTCTTTTCCTTCTCTCCACCAGGCAATGATTGCTTTGATAGTCCTCCTTTATTTGCCTCTCATCCCTGACAAGGCCATGATCAGACAGGATATTTTTTTCCCTTCCCTGCATTCCAAGAAACATGATCAGCCTGGATATTCCCCTCTCTCCCATGCCTAGGCTTATAGTGGGTTGAAATAAACACCAGGCCTGTCACTGACTGACAATGGACACAGAACAGCTTGGAATAATTCTTTTTTTGCAAGAGAAATAAAGTTAAAATAAAATGAAATGAACAACCCATATATATAATATCTTATTATTAATAATGTTTATTACAGTAGTACCAAAGGATTAACAAGAATGAGGCCCATTGTGCTAAGCAATGTACAAACACACAGTAGTAGTAAGCAGTCCGTACCCCAAAGAGCTTACAATCCCAATAGACAGGACAGAGACGGGAGGGGAGGGGATTACACCACCTGTAGAATGAACAATATAGTGGCAGCAAACAGCATGTTGGTCCCATTATTTATTTATTTTTTTGCTTTTGCTTCCGCTTTGTCTTTTTAATTTTCTTCAATCTTCCTTTAATTCTGCCCAATCCTTTCCTCCACTCCTTTCCCTTCCACAGTTCCCCATCTCTCTTTCACATCTCTTTCATTTCCCTAGATAAATCCAGCCTCTCTTCCTTTCCAAGTGGTGTCCAGACTTACATACTCATCATTTCTAATATCCCCTTTGAGAAATCAAGCCATCCACAGATAGCACTATCTTCCTTTTCTTTCCGTGACAGTAATGTTGGCCTGACAGAATCCAGACAGATTTACGGTATTAATACATTGCTTTTCCAGCAAACACTATCATACACTTTTCCAGTGTTCTGGATGCATTACTGAAAACTTCACCAAAATCTCCTTCATTTAATGCATAAGGTCACAGCGCCGTCAATAGCGTCAATGTAGCTTTGACATCTTTCCAGTATCGGTTGCCCAGTCACTTCAAGATTCAGTCGCAGCTCCTCTGTAGGAGCTGAGACTCTGTAGCTATTGGTTTCTCTGACTGCAAGACACTGTGAGACAAACGCCCGTGTTCTTTTAGCTAGTACAAATGCTGGATCCTACTTGAAACTGCTTTTTGGGAAAAGGGCTCATAGCAGACCTGAAACAAGACCAAAAAAAGATGATAGATAATATTTCTGTAGTAATAAACATAATACCCAGCTGTTCCCTAGCACTCTTCATCGTTAGATCTCAAAGTGCTTTAAAAGTAGGGTGTCATTATCCCCTTTTTACAGATGGGGAAATTGAGGTAGAGCTGAGAAAGAAATAGTTGATCATGTTTTTCAACCATCTGTCTATCAGCTAGATATGCTTCCTGCATCTATGGCACATGTGGTAGATGGGGAGACCGGGACAGCTGGAAACACTTACATGGAAGAATAGCTGTCATGTCCTACCAAAGTGGTACAGTAAATACTTCTAGCAACACTTGCACAGAAACATGGAGAATTTGGGGGATTTTTGCACTATAGTGATTCTATGTTAGCAGCTTTTAATTGTTCGGTTTCCATGTTTTAACCTTTTCTTGTATTTGTAATGGTAAATGGTCAGTGACTGGAGAACAATGGGAACTGCTGGTTATGTGCCATTTATGCGGGGCAAGGGGAGGATGTTGTTCCTTATAGTAGTTCTGTCATATGAAGTGTAGGGAACCTGCTGAAAACAGCACCTGTCGGCATATTATGAAAACTGGGACGATGAAGTCTGAGTGTATATTTTGTTCTTCTTTTAAAAATAGTCAGTACTGCCAAACACAACTATAACTTTTGCTTTGTCTAAAGCAAATAAGAGGCTTGATCTTCTGAACATATGACATTAAGTGTTTTAATTCTATTTCCAGACTTGGGGTTCTTATAGCTGCTTTAATTAGTCACTGCAGAACTTGCTGTCAGTCAAACAGCAACACCTGCACTCTCTCACCATAGTAATTATCGATATTCCTTCTCCACTTCATGCATACACAGACACCTCTTCCATAGAACGGGCCAGTTCTAAGCCTTGTTTTGATTAAGAAATTATCCTAACATATGAGGAAAGAATGGCTGAGTGGCTGCAGGATAGGATTTTACCATCATCATAAAACAAATGTGGCCTGGACACTTTCTACTTTGCTGCCAAATACAATGCTGGGGAGCTCCGCAGATGTCCCAAAGGCTTTATCTGTAGATTTGGATAGTGATTTCTTCAAATTATGTAGCTACAGGCCATCAGATGCCTGTTCTAAGGTCAGCTGGAAAACTGTAGTCATGCCAACTTCCCTGTGATAAGATGAATTAAGCCTGTTAAATATTTGGCAGAGAGATGCTTAAAACCCTATCCATAAGTGCTGCAAACCAAGACCAAGAGGGGAATGCCTAGAATGAATCAAAATTCCCCATCCCACTATCAAAATTCCCACTATCCCAATGCTTTTCTGTCCTCTAAGAACTCTTAGGTTTACGAAAGGAAATATATTAATTGAAAGAAAAGTTCTTCCCTGCAGAGAAAAGGATTATCTTTAAAGATTCTCCACCTCCTAAGAGGCTTGGTTCATTAGCAATCTTTTTTTGTCACCAATAAGCTAACATTGTCTGCATGGAACTAATCCTTCAAGCTCTGAATGTGAGTGAGATCAGGAATCCAAGTTAGGCAGTAGTTGACCAAAATAGCACTTTGTATCCTTGCAGTTGCCTCAGGCTTGGTGGTTTCCATTCCTGAGAGATGCATCACCCCTTTGGTTCTGATCTGGTCTTGTATCTGATAGTTAATTATTATGGAAACAGAGTGAAAGCTCTCTCTGCTAAAAGTTAGTGGGATTTTTTTACAACTGGTATTGCAATATATTTAGTGAAGTCCATATAGACAAACAGGTTTTGAGTGAGTTCGTCTCATAGATCTAATGCTCTGTCCCTTTGGTGAATATCAGTCAGATATTACTCTTATTTTCCCCACTTTTAATTACGACTCTGCATATCAGGTGCACAAGTCCTAGGCTGCAGCCACTGTCCTCCTTTATGAAGAATTGTGTACTCCACTGCCACTCTGTACTGACCAAAAGGAAGAGCTATTGATTTGATAAACCCATCCCATAAACCCATCCTCCCATCCCAAGTTCAAAGTGTGCTGCTTTTGAGTAGCTCAGTCTGAGCTACAGTAAAAGATCATACTTCTCTAATTGAGCCAAACAGGGCACTAAAACCAAGTCAATGTGTTGATATCCTGCACATGTTTTACAAACTGAACGGATCAAAGGTTCTGCATAGGATAACTGTGGTCATGCATCCCTTCCAGAACTTCAGTTACACTCAGGAAGATTCATCTGAGCATCATGCCACACGAAGAACCCAGTTCTGCAGAGCGGTAAATGCCTTCGTATAATGTGTGCTCAGCACCATAGGTGCTCAGCTATTTGCTGAGTTCTGGGCAGTACAGATTTTCAATATATTCATTTTAACAACGATCATTTTACCTTCATTACATTCTTTGCAAGGTAAATTATCAGCATTTCAGTCTTTAGGACCTTCTGTCCGACTGCTATGAAATAAGCTGATGCTGTGGTGCTTTTGTTTCGTTTCTTTAAAAGATTTTTTAAAATAGAATTTTGTTTATAGTGAAATAGAATAACAGACATATATTTGATCTTTTCAATTAAGAACCATTTGAATTGCCTATGTTGCCCATGACCAAGTAGTACAAAAAGAAAATGAACAAATAAGTAGCTGTAAACAAAGAGGAAAGCAACAGGTGTAGCAAACAGGTTAATAAAAT
Organism: Lepidochelys olivacea; assembly: GCF_965140295.1. Lineage (NCBI taxonomy): Eukaryota > Metazoa > Chordata > Testudines > Cheloniidae > Lepidochelys > Lepidochelys olivacea. The sequence goes on along the minus strand of NC_140412.1, from coordinate 108,564,463 downwards.
ACTCCCCTTCGAAGCTGTCTGCCAGAATTAATGTTTAAGCACTGTTTGTGATGTGGTGGTTTTAGGAAAACTACCCAGCTTTAAGGTTGCAGTTATATGAAAGTGCTTCACATGAAAACTTTTTTTTTGTTGCTGCTTCTAAAATTAAATATTATCTGATATTCATTAAAAACTATTTTAATTTAAAAAACAAAAGGTTATTTTTAAAATGCATTTCATCTGTTATGGTGGTGTCATACTCTTCTTTCAGTGACCTACCTGCTCCACTAGTATAGAGCTGACCAATCATGAAAAATAGGGATATTCTGTAATATTTCCAGGATTATGTCAGCCCTGTAAGGAAATTTAATGTTGCCAAAATGTAACAAAAAATGTATTGGCTGGTTGCCTCAGGCTGGCTATTGCTAGAATATAGAACTTTGGAGTCTTGATATCCAAAAGGATTATATACTCTTGGCTTTTACATGTACTGTTCAAGAAAAAGGGAGCTATAAATCATACCTTACAAAAGTCACACAAGCTTTGATGCCAGTCAGAGTTGCCAAGTTTGTCTTACTGTGAAGCAGCTGTTTCATACACTAAAATAAATACTTAAAAGTAAGTCTTTGAAACAAAACAAAGGGGGGGGGAGAAAGGAGGGAGCAATAAAACAGTATTCCATTGTGCGTTAGACTGAAGGAATAGTTCCCTGAAGCACCATCTCAAGAATTACCTGTTCTGTCTCATTAAATGAATACGATCAATGTGCAAACTTATGCAAGTTGAAAAATAGTAGTAGCAACCAGGCAAGTTTTTTCTGACTGATAATACACAAAACACATTGTCACTGCCTGGTATGGTTATAGGGCGTCAGTGTGCACTAACCCACATTTTATTTGCTTTGGAACAAAGTGTATTTTAGAAACACAGAGAAATAAGTGGTGGATCCAGATATAATAAAGGTCCTGTGGCTGCAAACTCCTTCTCTCTTTATACTGTAGTTGTTGGCATTCACTCCGATTCTTTGCTTTGCCACAGGGAACCTTCTTAACATTCTGCTTCTTCCATTGGAGATAAACCTCAACTCTTGGAGTAGAAGAAGCTATTCTTGTTTAACATCTCTCTGGTAGCTGTTGCAGAGTGTCCTCTACCTCATTCTCCATTTTTCTGATGTAGCTTTTTGTGATGGGGTGTTGATACCAGTCTAGAAGGGGTTAATGAGGTAGAGGAAAGGCCAGTTAACTGGATATGCTACAGCTGATGGGAATTAGCTGGCCTATGTAACCCCTGAATAATGATGGAACCCAGCTGGGAAGGAACAGGTGGGGCCATGAAACCAGGAAGCTGGCAGTAGAATGGGGTTGCAGGAAAGGGGTCTGTAGCCACTGTCTGGACAGTGGAGAGGGCATAGGAAAAGGCTCAGGGAAAAGGCAGCAAGGTTTAAGAAGATGTAGAGCTTGGCCACTGATTAGAGGGTCCCTGAGCTATAACCTGGAGTAGGGGATGGGCCCGGGTTTCCCTACTAGCCACTGGGGAAGTGGCATAGTTTGGACAGTGAAGGGACGATGTGGAGGAAGGGCAAATGCACAGTAACCTGGGTGGAGGACCAAAGACAGAGCACCCTGAGTCACAGAGAGAGAGTGGCAGCAGGGTGTGCAGTGAACAGTAGAGGGGAGTGTCAAAGAGCAAGTCCCAGATGCAGCCACTAGGAGGCGCCCCAACAATGAGTGGCCCCTGTGACACTTAAGAGCCAGAACTTTGCATGATATCTTTTTGAATATACAAATATTTTTAATTTTTTTTGTTTTTTTAAAGTTGCATTTCATGCAGGCTGAAGTTCTGTTTGTACATAGAAGGTACAACAGATGCAGCAGCAGTACATGCTGCCCCACCAGAGTACCTCAGGGGCTCCACTTGAACTGGTGTTTTCTTATTGACATGGAGGAAGTAACCACCCTCTGCCATGTTAGAGGCCAGTGGCTGAGTGATATTTCCTTTAACAGGGATTTCCCGTATCTTCACACAATCAACTGTGTGTCTAAGTCTGCTTTGAGTCTTTCCTCTGCAGGGAACCTCTTTCCTTTCTCTGGACCCATGTAACAGTAGCATGGGAAGCACTTTCTATAGTATTAGGAAGATTCTCTGTCTGACTAATATGACTGGCAGGAAAGCCTCAAATGAATGTCATGTATCAGCATGGGGAATAGTCAAGCTCCTGGTTTATGCTGTTGGTGGCAGGCTATCTGAGCTCCCCTACCCTGTGCCCAGCAGGATAGCTGAGGGACCGTTTACATGGCCAGCATTGCTCTGCTCCTCCCCAGCATACCTAACTGAAGCAATTTTGGATTTTTCCCTAAGTCTCTAAGCCATTATTTTCAGCACTACTTTGTCCAGATCAGGAATGTTTACAGAAACCATAGCTGATCATGCTTGGATCATGTGATATGAGGAGGTGCGGGGAGGGAGGAGAGCTTGTTGGCCCACTGCTCACTCACTGGTTGAGAGTTGCACCCATTTCAGAAGTTACTTCTGATTCAACTCTGAAGATGATGGCCCTTCTGTTTACACAGGATTTTGTAAGACTGGGGCAAGCTAACCGAAATGTAGATATTGTGTTAAAGATCGTGTAAATCAAAATGACAGGAGTGTGGATGAGTCTCCACTAGATGCAAGTAGGAGCCAGATTCACTCCTGCAGGGAGATAGGATACACTGTGTACGCACACACTGTGTCCTCAGGGGCAACAATAATGGTGGAGGCATTCACTTCCAAAGGAAGACAGGGAGCCTGGCCAGTGATGTCCTCTAAGGCAGTGGTGGGCAGCCTGCAGGCTGCATGTGGCCCATCAGGGTAATCTGATTGCGGGCTGCAAGACATTTCTCTGACATTGACCGTCTACAGGCATGGCCCCCCACAGCTCCCAGTGGCCGCGGTTTGCCGTTCCCAACCAATGGGATCTACGGAAAGTGGCAGGCCCACCACTGCTCTAGGGTATGTCTACACTGGTGATAGAGATGTAATTTCAGGATCAAGGAGACACACCCATACTTGCTGTGATCCAGCTAGTGTGTTAAAAATAAAGGTGTAGCCAGAGCAGTGCAAGTGGCAGGTGGGGCTAGTTGTGCTGAGTACATACCTAGAGTTGTTCGATGGGCTCATACTCAGGGGCTATCCCCTCCCGTCACCACAGCTACACTTCTGTTTTTAGCATGCTAGCTCAGTTGGAGCTAAGGTATGTCTGCTTTAGCTGGAAATTACACCTTCCATCTCCAGTATAGTTGTATTCTTATGTTGTGGTAGTTCGTATCTCAATTTAAGTGCATAACTATCTAGACTAAGCGGTACCATATTGTACTGAAAACAACATAGACGTTTTAATGGTATAGTCCTGGAAAAAAAATGTGTGAGATCTCCAACTATATTAATCTGCTTCAGTCTTAATTTCTTTCCTATAGTTATTTATTTCCAAACATATTACTAAAGAGACATATTAATTGGAGGAAATTACATTAGCAAAATGGAATATCCATACAGTTAGCAGTAACTTGATATAGTCGACTGGACTGTCCTTTTGACTTTCAGCATACTGATGTTCTAACTGGAAGACATTTTTAAGTTGGATTTAAATAAATATGGGTCAAAACTGGCAGGTAAAATTCAATTAGATCACTATGTCAGCTCCTATATTTGCTTTCTGGGAATTGTGTGTAAAGTAGGTGTCAATGCATATATATATATATATTACATGATAATGACATTTCCAGAATCAGCTCCCTAAGAGAAGATAATCAACTGCAATACAAATCTAATGAACTCTCATTTTGAAATGCAAACCAGATCCAATATTTAGCAGAAAATTCAGTTTATCAATAATTTAATTTGATACTTTACGTTCTTTTTCAAGTGATGGTCCCAATATTGATTCGAAACATGGGTGCGCATGTGCTCCATTAGCTGGAGCTGGAACAATTTTGTAGCAGTGTCCATTGATCCACACATGCATAAGAGGCTGTAAGAGGCTGTGTGGGCCGATGCTGCTCCAGTTCCCTCTTACTGCCACATGGCCAGAGTCGGAACTTCTGTTCCTCTGCACTCTTAGCCTAGCTAAGAGAGTTGGTTGTCTGTTCTTCCTTCTTGTATATAGTTGTAGATAGTATTTTCTCTTGTTGTTGTAACGTCTTAGTCTTGTACTTAGTTAGGTTTGCTTTCAGAGTTCTTCCCCCGTTAGGGAGAACTCCCCTCCCGGGGATTATGCCCCGGCAAGTTGGCTTCAAACACTGTTCTTCATGCCCATGGTCCTTCTTGGTGAGCAACGAGCACCGGGCCTGTACTGCCTCAGCAAAGCCCACAATGTCAGCCACTGCTCCATTCATCAATAATTCCTGTCCCATACGTGGGAAGCCAAGGAACTTCGTCTCCGTAAGTTTCTAATGGAAGAGGCTATGCCCCAACGTGTGCAGTCGGATCTGGGACCACTGGATGCCCCTCCATCTTTCTCCCGGACACCAGCTCCATCAGTAGTGCTACAGCCTAACAAGCCGCGGCGTGAGCATAAGAAGCATCGCCATGGGCATAAGGGTTGATCCCCGTCCAGGACTGCCCCTCAATGCAGCTTTGCGTCCCTGAGTCACGCCAGTTCAGGTGAGAAGTTGCACATGGACCCAACTGGTCCAGCTCCCAAGAAGCCCTGGATGGAGCACAAAGAGAAGCACTGATGCAATCCACTGGTGCCACCACCAGCCACAGTCACCATCCTGGCGCCATCATTGCTGAGTCCGCCGCTTGCGCCACCAACACTGTCGGGCTTCTCCGGTTTGCCACGCATGGTCCCCTGAACACCTGGCTGCCTGGAACCACTGCTGCCCATTGCAGAGCTGCTGCTACCATACCTGAGTTCCCCGCTGCTTTTGGGTGCCCTGGGCACCTGGGTCCTGCCTCCTCCAGTGGATGAACCTCTAGTGCTCCTCCCAGAGAGGCACGCTCCTTCCATTCGCCTCAAACTGCCAGTACCATCAGCTCTGCCACTGCCGAACCCATCCTCCAAATCCGATGGCTTCTCAGAGCTGAACCCCTCCTTCTCGCCTGTCCAGTCTCATAGTCTGGATCCTATGTGCAAACCACCCTATCCTCTGGCTTACGACCCCATCGCCGAGCCATGGTACCGATACCCACTGGGTCCACCACATCCCAGAGACCCTTACGCTTGACCCTACTGGCCACCCATACCAGGACTGTGGTGCATTGTTGGTGGCATCATATTGGCCATCCCCGGTCCACAGTGCATCATCCTCAGTTTATGAAAAAGGAGGAAGAGGTGGTGCAGTCGATGGTTCCACTGGTGCCTCATCATCAGCAGATGAGGTGCTGATTCCACCCTCCCTTTCCCCTCCTGATGACCGTGAGTATTACCACAAGCTGCTTCAGCAGGTTGCAGCAGATCTCTGACTCCTGGTGGAAGAGGTCCAGGACATGCACCTTCAGCTCCTCCAACCACAAGGACCCTCCCAGACAGCCCTTCCCATCTGTGAGGCCATTTTGCAACTGACACAGATGTCTGGCACACGCCAGCCTCCTGTGCCCCTACACCCACGCGGACAGGTGATACTTCACCCCGTGTAAAGTGGCGGACTTCCTTTTCACCCTAACTCCAAGGTGGTCCCCACAGCAACAGAACACACTCACCAACAACATCTCAAGTCCACCTCTCTGGCCAGACAGGGCAGCAAAGAAAATGGACATCTTGGGCAGGAAGGTCTACTCTTCAACAGGACTCCAGTTTCGTATCGCCAACTACCAGGCCCAGTTGGCTGAATACAGTTTTCACAAGTACTCCAAGTTCTCAGAGTTTAAAGATTTTCTGCCGTCGGACAAGCAGCAACCATTCCAGGCACTTCTGGATGAGGAGACTTGGGTGGTCAAAGGCCTTCAAGCAGCGGTGAGTGCTACCAACACTGCTTTCCGCTCCCTGGCGACCAGCATCGTACTCTGTTGGGGTTCCTGGTTCCAATCCTCTGGATTCCATAAGAAGGTCCAGATCACTCTTGAGGACCTCCCCTTTCACACCCACAAACTTTTCAGCGACAAGACGGATGAATCTCTCCGTTCTCTCAAGGATTCTTGTGCTACTTTGAGATTACCTGGCATTTACATCACAGCCCTGAGCCATCAGCAAGAGCAGCCGTCCTTCTGCCCATATCCCTATGCCCCCATCCATCCTACTTTCAATGCCAGCAAGAGCCACCCCGAAGCCACCATCACACTCAGCAGCCATTCTACTCCGCCACTGCCACCTTTGCTTCATCGACCCTCCCACACCTCCGGTGTAAGCAGCAGTTTTGACTCCAACGCCAAGACCTGCAAACCTTCTCCTATCCAGTGTTCCGTTGCATCGTTGGGGGCCATTTTGCCCACAGTTGGGGCAAGATCACCACAGACAGTTGGGTACTGGACATTACCCAGGTTTAGTGGTTCTGTGGTTGTCATTCCCTGTCAGGCTCGGAGGGAGGCCACTCTGCCTCACTACATCAAACAGCAAGCAGTCAATTAGCAGGCTAGGGATCTGACCCTATGTTCAGGACAGAGCAGCACACAATCTATTGCCCAGCCTCCTGGCTGGGACAGGCAGTAATTTACCATATGTAGCTCTGGGTCTCTGTGTAGCGCAGAGTAACAGGGAATCTTTAGCCTAAGCCTGCTGCCAGGGGCAGACCACAATTTACAGGCTAGTGGCTCTGATCCTCTGGGTGGGGCAGAGCAACAGTCTTTAGATTTCAGCCTTCGGGCTGGAGCAGACAGCAAACACAGTTTAGGGGCCCAAAGCCTCCTGGCTGGGGCAACCACAAAACAGGGTACAGGCCTGCTGGCCTAGGGTGAGTAGGCTTCCACCCAAGGCTGGGGTTGGCAGCAAGGGGATGGGGGAACCCAGGCCCACCCTACTCCACTGGATTCCAGCCCAGGGCCCTAACAATGGGGAGTGGTCCCGCCACAGGGTTAGTGGGGAAGTGACCGAAACACACTGACTCGTTTCCCAACAACCCAACCAGACTAATGGCCAAATAATTTTGTTAGTCTCTAAGGTGCCACAAGGACCCCTCATTGTTTTTGCTAATACAAACTAACATGGCTACCCCTCTGAAACCTGGTTTCCCTGGGTAACTTCCTCCCACCCTTCCTTGGGGTGGCTCCATAGTCCATGGGTCCTCAGTCTCCTCAGGATAAACTGCTGTACAGCAGTCCCAATAACTCCTCTCCACAGTTGGTCTCCTTCGGGGGCAGGGTGCTGCACCACTCAGTCCCTGATCCGGAGTTCTGCAGTGAAGCAGGGATGTCTGATTCCTCCCCTGGCTCTGACCTGCTCAGTTGTGACCTCTTCGCGAGAACCATAAACTCCCCTTTATTGCTCCAGGAGATGACTTTCTCCTTCCCTGGACCAGTGACCTCAGCTATTCCTTTCTGTCCATTCCCCTACTCCTGCAAGTCCTGCACAAGATTCACTGGGACCGAGGGATGGTCATACTAATAGCTCCCTGTTGGCCTTGCCAGTATTGGTTCAGAGACTTCCTCCACCTCTCTGCTTGCCCCCCAATCTGCTTCCGCACTCATCTGGATCTCCTCACGCAGGCTTAGGGATGACTGGCACCCCAACCTGAGCCCGCTCCACCTCACGGTTTAGTGTTTGGATGGAGCTCACGAGTAGCTAGGGCATGCTCCATCCCAATGTGTGAGATCGTCACGCACATCAGGAGGCTGTCTACCAGGGCCTGCTATCAAGCAAAATGGAAACAATTCACCACCTGGGCTCATCGCCACCATTACCCGTTGGACTCCATAACCATTCCTATTCTCCTTGACTACCTTCTCCAACTCAAACTCTCGGGCCTCACCCACAATTCCATATGGGTCCACCTGGTGGCACTCAGTGCCTTCCTCCCGCCAGTGGAAAGTTGCTCTGTCTTCACTCACCAGACCACCATTTGTATCTTCAAAGGTCTGCTGGTGCTCAAACCTACCCCTTCCTGCGACCTTAACATCGCTTTCTCTGCCCGCCAAGCAACCCCTCACAAAGTTCTCTCTCTCCCAGCTCTCAATGAAGATGATGATCTTGATAGCTGACAGGTTGGCATGACGTGTTTGCAAATTGGTGGCTATGATAGCTGACCTCCCTCCACACCATCTTCCACAAGGATAAGGTCTCCTTACACCTGCACCCCAAATTCATCTCTAATGTGGTGTCCTCATTCCACCTCCTGGCCTTCTATCCCAAACCTCATGCCTCCTGCAGAGACAGCACTTCGCACTCTCTCAACATCCACTGTGCACCAGCCTTCTATCAGCAACGCACCCACGCCTTTCGCACTTCACCCAGGTTCTTCATTGCCATTGCTGAACATTGCAAGGGACAAGCCCTCTCCTTGCAGCGCATCTCCAAATGGATCTCCTGTTGCATTTACAAATGCAACACACACTCTAAGATACTTCCTCCTCCTGGGGTTACAGCTCACTCTACACGGGCACATTCTTCCACGTTGGCCTGCCTTGCGGAGCTCTGTCTACATCTTTATTTCTCGCTACGCCACTGCCCCGGCTGCAGATGCGCCCATTAGCCACGCTGTCTTGCAGACTATAACTTCTTGCAAGTCCTCACACCCACCTCCATGCTGATCACTGCTTGCTACTCACCCACATTTGGAATCCATATAGGGATTCCAAAGAAGAGGGGGTTACTTACCTGTAACTAGAGATTCTTTTAAATGTGTGGTCCCTATTTGGATTCCAATACCCGCCCTCCATCCCCCCTCTGCTACGGATCACGCTGCTTAGTGGTAAGAGGGATACTGGGCAGTGTCAACCCCTTATAGCCTCGGCTGCAGACATGAGGAAGACACATAGGCAGGTCAATGGACACTGGTACAAAATTGTTCCAGTTTCGCGCACCCATATTTTGGAAACCAAATAGGGACCACACATCTCAAAGAACCTCGTTACAGGTAAGTATCCTCCTCTTATCTGTGCATGAGGCTAACATAACTGACTTTGAAACTTCTATGTTGAACATTAATAACATATACATGGGCCAAGTGTTTGTCTACAAATGAGTGAAATATCTGGGCACCTCCAGAGTATTCAACAACAATGTTAATAATAAACTCTCATTTTCTTCCTTCCCAGCCTACAGAAAAAATAGCTTTATTCATCTGTTGGGTTTTTTTGTGTGTGTAGAATGTATTGAATTGAAGCTAAGTTAAAGAAATAAATTTTGCAATTAGTTCTGTAGATGGTGAGGCTTGAGCTTGTTCTTACTACTTTACTTCAGCAGTGAGTTCCATAAGCTAAACCCAGATGCGGTGGAATTTCTTTCTCCCATTGGTTGACATTTTTCGAATGGAACCCGAGTGTCATAGGAAGTCATGGTTGCAGAGCGCAAGACAATCTCTCAGGTGTGCAAGGACAATCCCATGGGTATCAGAGACTCTGAACTAGACTCTGATCAACAAAGAACCAATGCAGGGAGCAGAGTACAGGGTGGGTGATCTAAGCTATTAAGTAGATGAGCTGTTGCTTTTCATACTAATTGGAGATTTTTCAGGCTATCTAGCTTCATAATGGGTTAGATCCTTAGGGGTGTTGAACACTGCTTGGTGTACCCAAAGGGAAAGTGGGTACATAGGCAGATTTCTGCCACTTTTCCGCCTTTCTGATCCAGAGGACAACTGGGGCTTGTTCAAAAGAGAAAATAGAGCAGCCTCAGAACCCTACAAACCATTTTGGTAATGCAGGATTGCCAAAGATTAATGCACTTTGGCAATATTCCGTATGCTAGGGTGAGAGCCAGGTGCAGTTGGCAAAGAGCCACCTATTATGCCAGCTTACCGTCCCCTTACTGCCTCTCCAACAATGCAAAGCGATGGAGCCAGACAAAGGCTCAGGCCCAATGAGTTGCAATATTCAAACATAGAGATCACAGACCTGGTCTGTGACTGACACAATGGGGCACTATCTTCTTGTCAGTTGTGGGTGGAAGTGGACAGTTTTTGCCTTCACAGCTGTTTGACTATCCAGAAGTACTGACCAGTCCAAAAGGACCCCACAGCTGCAGACCAAGTAACAATCATATGACAGATGCCCTTGATAATCGGGTTTGTTACAGAGAAAGAGAATTCTTCATAGTATCTCACCAGCTTCCCCTCCATATTGCCAGTTCAGCATTAGCCAGCTGTTCTACATGCAGGTGTTAATTTTGGCTGGACATTGAGAATGCTGGGTGATGTGCTGTTTACTTTGGACATAAAAGAGCTTTAGAGTTGGGTGTTGTCTGAGCTTCAAACCATGTTTAACCAACTATTCCAGTGACTTTACTTAGATGTTGAATAATATGGGGGAAAAAACTGATCCATTTGGTTTGTAGTATGGATGAGCTATCTTCTATTGATACTCTATTGCACTTCTGGGCTCAGTTATTCTCACTTATAAGGCCATAAGCAATTGCTGGACTGAAAAGACAGTAAGTCCCTGTCCAATACATGTCTTAAATATTCAGCCCCATCTCTCTGTCATTCTCTGTTCTAAATAAAATACTGCTTTGTTTTTGTAACCAATCAATACTATTTTACTTTGGTGGCTGTTCCTGACAAATTATTCTATGTTTGCTACACTGTAGGAAATAATTAGTTATGGTTGATTCTGTTAATTGCTTACATCTTTTGCAGTATTAGGATTGTGACTCACCACATGCACACACCAGATTCTAAATTTAGTCTCAACAACTTGAACAGTTTATCCTTTATAAACTATTCCCTGGTTTAGCAAGGAAGAATCCAGCAAGAGCTTTTCGCTGGTATTCAGTACTTTTATGTTCATATCAATACCCAATAAATATACCAAGGGAGGGGTTAAAGAATGTAAGGTATGACAGGTCAAATAGGCTATTGGAGTAGGGTTAAATGAAAAGGGGTGATATTGGTTCAATCTGAATAGGTTAAAGAACTGATTTTTTGTGGCATATCCAATCTTGTTTTGAGGTTTCTTCCCCATCTGTAGTTTTTCATATAATTCCTCTTTTTGTGACCTTATCACAGCGGTGTCCAATATGTTCACCACTAGCCACATGTGGCTGATAGGCTATTGAATTGTGGCTAATGCATGTGGCTTTTTTATAATGTGGTTAATAAGAAAAATTCAAAACCACAAGTGTGGCCAGCAGTGTGGCTAGCATTGAATTTCTATTGGACACTGTTGCCTTATGGTGTATTGTGTGACGGGGCCTACAGAATTGAAATTTTAAATAAACCACATACTACTTTAACTGGCTCTTCAGTTTTCTTATATCATCTGTATGAACTTGCATTGTCATGTTGCAGCAATACAGTGTAAAGATAACATCATTGTACTCATCATAGTGTCACTAAGAATGTATTGTCCTTCATGACTTTCTCATATTGACAGTGCAGATCCTGCTTTAAATCTCCTAGTGTGTGTAAGTGGTCACTTATGCCCTTCCCCTCTTTTAGTGAATAACAGTGTGTGTCAGCTTATGAACAGAGGTCACTTTGCACACTGGGTGTAGCTCCGAAAATGAGCCAGGGTGGATGGGATATGGGCAGAGGGGAACAGCTTCAGGAACTGTTAGGGAACCACTCCCAGCTAGTTAAAAAATTATTTCCATGTGAGCTAAAGCTCTTAGTGGAAACAGAGTTCAGTATTATCTAGCCACATATGGAAAGATTCTTTTACTCAGAATATTTTTTTTTAATGCAGTGGCTATTCTAAAAAGCAAAAGGGAAGCCCTGATGAGCTCAACCTAATTCCTTTAATGCTCTTATAACTCTGCTCTTTTTTATAGCAGTGCTAGTTTCTGAACTGTAGGAACAAATCAAAGGTTATGGCTGTAGTTGTACATCTACTGCATTCTTCTAGTATGCTTTGAGTGATCATGGTTGGTAAAAGGCTTTTGCCTTTAGCATGAACACCGTGTGTGTATTTTATGCTCAAGATTCCTTTTATGTACATATTTACAGTAGTCTAATGCTTTCACTTCCTATAAGCTTCCCCTTTCATACACACACACACAGTATCTTACTGAATTTTTTTTTTAAATAAGCTGGAGGGAGAGACAAAAGAACAAAAAGGTAAAGGACTGGGAAGGGAAAGGCAAGGAGGATTGACCCAGGATACAATCATGGCTGGGAAGACTTAGAGTTCTGTCCATGGGCATGCCCCTGCATGCCTTGCTGAGTCACAAGGTTTATCCCTTGCCTTCTCTCAATGGGTCAGTTGTGTAGCTGATGGTCCTTAATGGGCCATCAAGCAGGCTAGGCCAGGGGTTCTCAAACTGGGGGTCAGGACCCCTCATGGGGTCATGAGGTTAGTACATGGGGAGGGGGTCACGAGCTGTCAGCCTCCACCCCGACTTTGCTTCCAGCGATTATAATGGTGTTAAATATGTAAAGAAATGTTTTTAATTTAAAAGAGGTTGCACACAGAGGCTTGCTATGTAAAAGGGGTCACCAGTACAAAAGTTTGAGAACCACTAGGCTATGCAATGCTGAAACTGTCTTGGGGTGTTACCCAGAAGCATAGCACAAGTTTTGAAATAGAGACATACATACATATCTATAACCCATAATACAAAGGTGATACAAACATATAAACAAGAGTATCATATTTGGCAAATTATAACAATTTTGCAGATACCTTGCATGGCATATCTGGCACAACTCATTGCAATTTTACAATATTTGATATTCATAATATCCTCAAGTGTCCCCCAGATTCCATACAGCATTACAGGCAGCATGTGGGGAAAATTATAACAGCAGGGTTGGGTTTGTTTTTTCCCCCCTCCAAGCTCTGGGTGTAAAACTCTTCTGCTAAGTGGAATCAGCCTTCAAGGTATTTTGTCTTGTGGCAGAAAACCTTCTAAAGATCCATAGTGGAAATATAACAGGCTTATATAATCCAGTTTAATTTCATAATGTACTGTTCACTCTCAAGCTACAACAGGGTGAAGATCTTAACTATTACTAAAAGAAGGGGGTGTAGGTGTGGACTGTAGGACAGTGTCAGCATTTTTTGATGGTCTTGGTCTCAGAAATTTTACCAAAGGGTTCTGAATGGGACAGGCTATTGGGAGTATTTTAAGAAAGGCAAATTGGCCGAGAGATATGGGAAAGAATGTTGTCATGGTCTTCTGTGGTAGGAACTGGAAGTGAGATACTGGGAAAAGGAAATCCATGTAGTAGGATTTTGTGACACAGGTTGAAAGGTAGTAGGCAGTGGTTAAGGGGCAGGAGTGAGTCCAAGAGGGAGGTCATGAGGTTGAGACTAAAATTAATCAAGGCTAAATTTTATGAAATGGCTGCTTCTAATTCTTCCCACCAAATCTGCATGCATGCATGTCCGCTGCACCTGTAGACCCAGCATTTACCTTCACAAAACAACCAACTGCACATATACCTTTTTGTATGTTCAATTACCCTTTTTGGATGTACAAATGTGAGTGTTGAGGATATGTTTTTTTATTGGCACAACCTAGGCAACTAGTTTTGAAAGTATGGCCGTGACTGTGATTCTAGGATGACCTAAAGGGTTAGGAAAGGAAAAGACTTAGTATTTTCCTTCCAATCTCTGTTTATGTTTTTAATTAAAATTGGATGGTGAAAGTTGTTGAGCACAATCCTATAATGGTGTATCACTTATGAATTATCTCAGCTCAATACTGAAATCAGAAAACTGTGGATAGAAAATCAAATCTCACCTTTTAGTTACCCTTTGGTGCTTTATGTCAATTACAGGAAATATAAATAATCCTCCCTTGCTGCCATGGATGTGGTTTCCTTACACTATGCTCTCCACACTATTAGGAGTATAGTTTGGTTCTGTGAATTCAGTCAGATACAAACTTCAGTAAAATACAGGGTTTTGCATGTCTAAAGCTTTGGTGGAAATTATATTGATTTTTCCTGTTTTTTTAAAAAAGGGTTCACCTTTGCTCTACATGGTTGTTTTATGTAGTTCCTCCAGGTTTGTGCAGTGTAAATGTTTTTATCTTGTGAGAACGTGTTTTTAAAAAATCAGAATGAGCAAAATACTGTTAGATTTGCTTTTGGCATTTGTGTTTTGTATAAACTTTATGCAGCTGTTCAAACTGCTGTGATGAAGCCATAATTTCAAAGATGAGACACACACACACACACACACCAGGAGGCTATAGGTAGGCTATGTGGATTACTTATTTCCATTTCATCACTGGGAAGCCTGATGGAGTTCATCCCTGAACAGAAGGGCTTAATGCATGCCGAAGCTTAACTGTTAGGACAGCATAGCCTATACTATGGAATCTCCACAGTGTGCTCATGCTAAAACTTCCCAGTGGTACAAATCATGGCTGCCCTAGGTTTAACACTTCAAATCCAGATTCTGAGCTACCATCAACTCTCGGGTCCCTCTGTCTAGTATTCAAATTAGGCTGTAACTGCTTCAGAGAGCCTGCCACTCAAGAAGTGTAATTCAGTTCTCATTTTATCTGCTGCTTCTTATGGAAAGTCCACTACCCAGAGAAATATTCCCTCTCTAACAAATTAGAGTAAATGGCAATTGTCTACAGCCAAAGTGTCTTGAAAGGAGAGGAAACAGCAAATATAATTATGGCAAAGAGCCTTCCTTTAAGAGACTACATTAGTTGTACTGATTTTCAGATGGGGGTGTGGGGTGAATGCAGATAATTAAGAGCTATAAACACTGTAAGTAAGCCCTGGGCTGTATGTGTGTGTTTGCTGTTTGTTTTTAAATAAAGTGTCACATTCTGAACCAAACATATTCACTCACATTTTGTCACAGTACCGCTGATACCTAGCTTTGCTGTGAATGGAGAAAACGTAACTATCTAATTTGCATATTGAAATATGGCCCTGTAAAGATTTCATTACACTATCCCTGATTTTTATGGACCTTAGCCCTAAAATTATTAGAGTGAAGGTGATACGAGCTTCTGGGCTGTTTTGTTTACAGTAGTTTGCATGAGTTTTGAAGGGAGGAGATGAGATCAAAGAAAAACAGCAGTGAAGAAATACACGTATTTGGGGAAAATAGCAGATTTCTTAGCAAAAAGATTTTCTAAATGGCCATGAATGTTCCAACAGGCAGCCCACTGCAGCATTGGAATGAAAGTGAATGTAGAGTTTTCTCAGGCTGATGATAGGGTCAACATATTCCATTTTCCTGTTGATGTCAGTATTTTCCAGCATGGGGGAATGCAAATTGCATAGCATATGAGGCACTCAGATGGGAAGGATTTCATCTCATGGAATGGAAAGAGAAAACGCTCACTGTGAGATGCGGGGATATATGTTATTAATCACATTTTCTAGCAAAATGAATGTATTTGCTTATAGGATCTCTCTCTTCTCCAGTTCTCCTCTATATGATCTTGTAAATATGGAGAGAGCAACACTGCAGAATGGGTCGTGTAATGAAAATTTGCTGTTGCCATGGCACAGGAGTTCTGATTTTATATCCTAAGACATTATTTATTAGTTTTCATTTGCATCTCCCATGCTCTCTAAACAGCTACATCAATCATTATGAGTCAAACAATTAAAAATGCTGTATTATTAAGAAGAAATTAAAAGAAGTAATCAGCTTAACACAATTCCAGCTCAAAACCCTTTCTTTGGCAGCTCATATAGAAAACACATTTACATGCTGTTAACATCCCAAATTGGCTTAGATTAAAATATATCAGGACAGGACTGAACCAGAAGCAAATCAGTGGGGGGGAGGGGAGGACTGTTTTCTTTCACGATGAACTGCGTGGATTTCCATCAGTATTTGTCATTAACACTTCAAAGAAAAAACCCACTCCCAAAACTAAAACTTCAAATTAAAAACCCACTAAACTGGTAGCTACACTCTCCTAAGTAGCTCTCTCTGACTTGTCTGAAATACTTATGTTGCCAGACTTGCTCTTTTTCCATCTGCAGTATTCTGATAAGTCAGTGTGTGATTCTTTTATTCTCGATTTTAGTGGATGAATGTAACACTTTATAGAACTGATAGGGCTGACTTGATGTAGGCACAAAAGGGACATATGCTGTGCATCTTTGCCTACTTTGTACTCCCAGGCTGATGTTCAACAGACTCCGCTATTCCTGTGTTGGATTTCTCTGGAGTACAGGGTGCAAAAGATATCAGACCAGACTGTGGTGGTTTTGTGAAGTAGACAAGGGGACGAGGGCAGATATGTCTCTTATATGACCATCAAACCCATTTTAACTTTGATTAGACACAGTGTTTACCGCAACTCCTACATTCAGAAATGCCTAGAACTGTGAGAAAGTTTGGATCCTGATGTGTCCTGTTCCTTTAATGGGCCTGAACTACAATTCCAGATCCAAGCTGAGGGAAAGTTTGGATCTGGATCAAGGCTGTGTGTTTTCATCCCATCTGTTTGTGATGGATTTCAAGCCAGGTCACCAGAGATGGAAGACTAAGACACATCTCAGCAAGGACTAGGAAGTGGAACACGCCTTAAAGCAGGGGTGGGAAGAGGCGGGGCAGGACTGGAGCAGGGGCGGGGGCTATGGGGAAGGGGTGGAGTGGGCGGGAGCAGGGGAGCCGGCCAGGGGATCGGGCTGGCTGCTGGAACAGCAGGCAGCTGCGTAGGGCACCAGGAAATTTGGGGCAATTCGGTGCCCCAAATTTCCTGGTGCACTGCGCAGCTGCGGAGTTTGCATATGGGTAAGGACAATTCACATTTTACAGTGTGCTTGAGAGATTGCTTTGTACTGTATGGTGCAATTCTATTTTTCTAGCCCTGGATACCCCCCTCAGCAGGGCCAGTTTGCATACTTGATGTAATATTATTTTTCTAGCCTGCAGCAATCTGAGGGCTGAGGTTGTTTGGCTGGTATAGTTTATATTTTGTTGAGCCTGCGGTACCTCATGTGAGGCAAGGGAACAAGGAAAAGCTTTTTCATCTCTAATGTTTATTGTAGTTGTGTTATTCTAACCTCCTGCATCCTTCATAGGGGATGTGGAAGGAGGGAAAATAACGTTAGTGGTGTAGTTTCTACTTTTCTGCTTTATAAGTCCTGTGTCTTACCTGCAAGATACATGTGTGTGTTCAGCTAACCATTACAAATATATTCATATGAGTGCTTCATGTTCTTCACTGAGCCCATGGCTAGGGGGGAAAAAAATCCTGTCCGGAGGTGCTGAGTTCCATTTCACTAGGGAGCAAACACTGTACCCATACCTTTAGCTTATTTTGTGAGCATGCACAATAAATCCACGTTTATCTTCTGGGGCCCACCACTAAATCACCTAAGTTAATACTTTTGCACCTTTGACATGCTGGCACCATGTGGTGCCCAAAATGAGTTGTTAATCATAAGTTCAAGAAAATGTTTTCACCACTTCCAGCTTCAAAACAGTGACATTTACATAAAAGATTGTAGCTGGGCCAAGTAAGTGGAGTTAAACATCAAAATACATGTGTACAGCACTGACCCATGTGGTCAGTATTTGATAAATAACAGTTTCACAGAAAGCCTTCAGTGAGAAGAATCATAACTACGCTGTAGAACAGTGGCTCTCAACCTTTCCAGACTACTGTGCCCCTTTCAGGAGTCTGATTTGTCTTGTGTACCCCAAGTTTCACCTCACTTAAAAACTACTTGCTTACAAAATCAGATCTAAAGATCAGATCAAAAGTGTCACAGCACACTATTACAGAAATTGCTGACTTTCTCATTTTTACCATATAATTAGAAATAAATTAATTAGAATATAAATATTGTACTTACATTTCAGGTATAGTATATCGAGCAGTATGTACAAGGCATTGTCCGTATGAAATTTTAGTTTGTACGGACTTCGCGAGTGCTTTTTATGTAACCTGTTGTAAAACTAGGCAAGTATCTAGATGAGTTGATGTACTCCCTGGAAGACCTCTGCGTACCCCCAGAGGAAGACCTCTGAGAACCACTGCAGTAGAGAATAGTAGTAATATTGTTATCACATGAAGAATTAGAGCAGAGAGTCTCCAAACTTTTCCATCTGTGGACCACTTTTTTTAAGAGATCCTCCAATGGGGCGCCTCCCAATACCTCAGTCTCCTTCCCCTCTCAAAATCTTTTGTTCTGCAGATGGATTTGTGGACTACCGGTGATCCAGGGTCCATACTTTTAGAAGCAGTGGTCTAGAAATAGGAAAACTTATTATCAGATTGACAATATTTTTTAATAAGCACTATGAGTAGGATTCACATTGCAACACTCTCTATATTAATTTGGTCTGCCAACACTGTTACTATAGATTTTGAGAAAATGAATGTCTGTCTGAGCAACTAATCTATTCAATGCTTCCCCCACGCTCTTCCCCTCCTACCTATCAAAGAAATCTTAGGAGATCTGGTACTGTACCTTGCAATTCCGTTTTCACCTCATGACTCCATCTCCTCAAGAAGAGCTAAAATTAGATATGGATAGAAAAAGCAAATATTAACAACAAACCTGGATACCTTGGAGAGGATTTGATCTGACATCAGTGCAGGTGAAAAATATCACATTTGCTCTACTGAGAATAGTGTGGAGATTTTTAATTGCACTTCTATAGTTCTACTATTTCCCTTCTTGGGTAAAGGGGAAGGGGAAAATTTGGAGACTTTATGTGGAATTTCTGAAGAGATGCTCAGATTTCTTTCCTAGGTTAAATGAGAACAATCAACACTGTCCTTTTACATACTTGCTATTATGATTACTATAATCCATACAAACTGGTCTAATTAAAGAACATTTTGAAGTAGTAAATGATTAAGGGAGACAATGCATCCAGGGTTCGTAGAAATAAACAAAGGGCTTAATCTTTCCATGTGTTGCTTTAACAAGGAGAGAGCAAGCACTGGGAACCACTTCCTCTGTGCATATGGCAGGGCACAGTCTTTCTCTCTAGTGCACGGCACACAGACACAATTAGACAGCTTTGTACAGCGTTGATACCCACTTGCACTCTAGCCACCTCCTTCTCCATTTTGTATCATAAGTCATCTGTTCCTCAACAAGTCCTCTGAGGATGGCACAGTTTTTTTAGGAGCCAACCTATAGTCAAGGGCCAAATATAATGTTCTAGTTGTGTCCATTTAAATTATACCTTAGAGCAGTGGTTCTCAACCTATTTACCATTGTGGGCCACATACACAGCTCTGTGTGTTTATGTGGATCGCATCCACTCAATATATATGCTACCTGTATGGCTCTGTATGTCACATGGGCCGGAGGTGTGTGCTGATTGAGCTGCAAGCAGGCCACTGGTTGAGAACCAGTGCCTTAGAGAAACCCAAACGCCAGTTGCGGCCATCAGCCCCCATGGGAGGGCAAATGAAATAAGTCCTTTGCAGCAATAGGAGCATGAATGGATTAGAAAGTCTGTCCTTCAATCAGCAAGTGCATATGTTGTTGTCAGAAGCAGATACAAGCTGAGAGACAACTTTGTTCCTACTCAGAGAAATGGTAAAGTGAACTCCACAGTATGTCCTGCAAGACTTCCTTGGGAAATCTTGCCCTTCTTGAAATGAGTCCTTCCTCAGAGGAGGGCACACTGGGTGGGATTACTGCTTTCCCTTATTGGGTTGGCCAGGACAGGATTTAGCTCATAACATTTATTATTAGCAAGAACTTTTAATTGTGTCAAACATCAATTTAGCCTTTGAATTTCTCTTAATTTTGCTTTTTTGGCTATGTCTACCAAAAAGTGGTTTAATGTGGTCATAAGAACATAACATAAGGGAAAGACAATGGTACTTTACACGTAGCCTAGTGCAGTGGTTTTTAAACTGCGGGTCGCAGTCCAGTACTGGGTCGCGGTAGCTGTGGTCAGCACTGCTGACCGGGCCATTAAAAAAGTCTCGTGGACGGTGCTGCCCAGCTAAGGCAGGCTAGTCCCTACCTGTTCTGACACTGTGCTGTGCCCTGGAAGCAGCTAACAGCAGGTCCAGCTCCTAGGCGGGGGGGAGCCACGGGGAACCACCTCCACCTAGGAGCCGGACCTGCTGCTGTCCGATTCCGGGGCGCAGCGCGGTCCACAGTGCCAGGACAGGCAGGAAGCCTGCCTTAGCACCCCCTCTGCACTGGAGCTGCCCAAGGTAATCCCACACCCCAAGCCCACCCCCCAATTGCCTGTCTCAGCCCTGAGCCCCCCCAAACCCAGAGCCCCTTCCTGCAACCCAAACCCCTCATCCCCGGCCCCACCCCAGAGCCTGCCTCCCGACCCCCTGCCCCAGCCCAGAGGCCCCTCCCACACCCTCATTCCTGACCCCACCCTGCAGCCCTCACCCCGCACCCCAACCTTCTGCCCCAGCCCTGAGCCCATCCCACACCCCAAACCCCTCATCCCCAGCTCCATTGGGTCACGGGCATCAACAATTTTCTTCAAGTGGGTTGCCAGAAAGAAAGTTTGAAAACTACTGGCCTAGTGAATGACTAACAGATCATAAGAACAGCCATACTGCATCAGACCAATGGCCCATCTAGCCCAGTATCCTGTCTTCCGACAGTGGCCAATGCCAGGTGCCCCAGAGGGAATGAACAGAACAGGTCATCATCAAGTGATCCAGCCCCTGCTGCCCACTCCCAGCCTCTGTCAAGTTATATCCTACTCCCATCCCAGAAACACAGTAAATAAAATTTAACACAAATAAATATCAACAAGAGTCTTATACCCTCCTTTGGTAAGACCAGCAATGCAGCCAATGGTTAATTATGGCCCTCTTTTTAATTGTCATGCTTTTCCAAGTGATGCATAAACCAGGACATTTCTATAAGATTTGTGTGTGTGTGTAGGGGGGGGGATCTGTTTGTTTTTGGAACAGGCAGTGACACCCAAAAACCGTAGTCAGAACTGAGTCCCCATTGGATGCTGCACAAGCACATTTTAAGTTAGTCCCTTATTTTAATGTTTCCTGGTTAACCAAATAGCTATTTGCATATATTTGACAAGTTATTTTCTTATCATACATTATTGAAATATTGTTGCTTGTCCTCCCTTAGACTTCCAGGAAATGTGCCAATCCATGTGTACCTCTTAGGCACAAAGTTTAGGCTGGTGTCTCACTGTTAGCTTATAATGCTGAAGAACCTAGGGTAACATTAATTTGTTTGGGAAAATATGACTCTTAGGGTATGTCTACACTACGAAATTAGGTCGATTTTATAGAAGTCGATTTTTAGAAATCTATTTTATACAGTCGATTGTGTATGTCCCTGCTAAGTGCATTAAGTCGGCGGAGTGTGTCCTCACTACCGTGGCTAGCATCGACTTACAGAGTGGTGCACTGTGGGTAGCTATCCCACAGTTCCCGCAGTCTTCGCTGCTCATTGGAATTCTGGGTTAAGCTCCCAATGCCTGATGGGGCAAAAACATTATCGCGGGTGGTTTCGGGTTGTCAGTTGCCCCTCCCTCCATGAAAGCAACGGCAGACAATCATTTCGCTTCTTTTTTCCTGGATTACCCGTGCAGACACCATACCATGGCAAGCATGGAGCCCGCTCAGTTCACCATCACCGCTGCTGTTGTGAGCACTGTAAACACCTTGCGCATTATCCTGGAGTATATGCAGAACTGGGCTAAGAAACACCAGCACAAGGAGGATTTTGATGAGGACATGGACACTGACATTCCTGAAAGCACAGGCTGTGGCAACTGGGACATCATGGTGGCAGTGGGGCAGGATGATACTGTGGAACGCCAATGCTGGGCTCGGCAAACAAGCACAGACTGGTGGGACCGCATAGTGTTGCAGGTATGGGATGATTCACAGTGGCTGCGAAACTTTCGCATGCATAAAGCCACTTCCCTTGCACTTTGTGAGTTGCTTTCCCACGCCCTGACTGCTACCGGTCAGTTGGGAATCAATTTGGAATGGGCAAGTCTACTGTGGGGGCTGCTGTGATCCAAGTAGCCAGTGCAATCACTGATGTTCTGTTATCAAGGGTAGTGACTCTGGGAAATGTGCAGTCATACTGGATGGCTTTGCTGCAGTGGTGTTCCCTAACTGTGGTGGGGCGATAGAACGTATATCCCCATCTTAGCACCAGACCACCTTGCAAACCAGGCTTCGGTGTGACAGTTATATGTTTCTCCTTGATGCAAACTCATCCCCTTTGTTGATTTTAATTCCCTATAAGCCAACCACCCTCCCCCCTTCAAAATAAAGTAACTATTGTTTTGAAACCATACATTCTTTCTTTATTAATTAAGAGATAGCGGACAAGGTAGCCCGGGTGGGGTGGGGGAGGAGGGAAGGACAAGGCCACATTGTTTATTGTAGCCACACTAAAAATCAAACTGTTTGAATGACAGCCTTCTGTTGCTTGGACCATCCTCTGGGGTGGAGTGGTTGGGTGCCCAGAGCCTCCCCCACCGCATTCTTGGGCATCTGGGTGAGGAGGCTATGGAACATGGGGAGGAGGGTAGGCAGTTTTACAGTGGATGCAGTGGGGGTCTGTGCTCTTGTTGGCTTTCCTGCAGCTCCAACAGATGCTTCATCATGTCCGTTTGCTCCCCCATTAGCCTCAGCTTAACGTCCTGCCTCCGCTCTTCGTGCTCGCTTAATTTTTTCCTGTCCTCTGCCACTGAATGCCTCCATGCATTAAGCTGTGCCCTATCAGTGCGGGAGGCTTTTCCTGTGTGCATCAGAGTTCAAAGCGCTGTCCAGAGCAGTCACAATGGAGCACTCTGGGATAGCTCCCAGAGGCCAATACCGTCAATTTGCATCCACACTACCCCAAATTCAACCCAGCAAGGTCAATTTTAGCGCTACTCCCCTTGTCGGGGAGGAGTACAGAAGTCGATTTTAAGAGCCCTTTAGGTCGACAGAACGGGGTTGGTTCTGTGGACGCAGTCATTTTTAAATCGACCTATTGTGGCTAAATTCGACCTAACCCCGTAGTGTAGACCAGGCCTTAGGCACTATATGTCTAGTATGAGTTCTTTTTGACAGAATGTTCTGCAGGCAAATTGGGTTTATTAAACTTTTTTATTTCCTCAATAGGTACAGAACAAAATAGCAATGGTAATAGTGTAGGAAGAATTCATGCTATGAGACTTCTAGAATTACTCCCAATCCTCATTTGTTTTACATTCCCATACAAAATGAAATTAACAAAAGATCCACCTATATTTTGAATAATTTGTTTGGGTTATTCAAAAAACAAATATTTAACTTGAGGAAAAAGTCCCTGTATATAGTAGAGAATTTATAACAAATTCATACCTTGTGTATGAAAATAACAAATTTGATAGCTGCAAAATGAAGACATACTATGATAATTAACAAATTAAATAATGAAAAGCTGTTAATAGCATGGAGAGCAATGTTCAGCAGGGATGCAAAGTGAAGGGAAATCTCCTTGCACAGTTTCCCCCTCACCTTTCACAGCACCATTCATAATCTGGCCTTTAGAACAGGAAGTGCATTAAAAGCAGCTAGATGTCCCCAGACAGCTCCTGAAAGGGACTGGGTACTTTGAGACCTGGGGTTAATACAAAACTATCAATTTTTCCCTTTTAGCACCTCTTCTCTTTCTCCTTTCCCCAGCTACCTCTCTTAGCTTTGTCCAGCTGCTAACTTTGCCTTGCTACCCTCTTAACATCACAGGCATAGGGATTTGTTGTTCTTTCCAGTGACAAGCTCCCAGCGCTGCACTGTTGGGAGTTGATATATAGGGTCTAATGTCAACAAAAGGCCCATCGGAATATGGCTTTGGAAAATTTGTGGCCCTGCTAGACTCCTGAGCTCCAGTGGAGGATCTGGCCTAGTACATATTTTTCAGGGTTGCAAGAGACAGCCAAAGAGAGGCAGACTGGTGTTTATTGTTTTAATGCCCTGGCTCAGCCTAGGCCTTCAGGAAATTGTATTTATTTAAAGTAGTCTCTGTCCAGAATATTATTGTAACTGGGATCAGAGGGAGTCAAGTAGAGCAAGTTTCTATCTGGAAGAGGGACCTAGTAGCCCAGAGCTAAAGGCTGGCCAGTGACTAACCCCCCTGGTAGTTTAGGGTTACAGAGCTCGCAAGCATAGTTATTAAATGAGGATCAGTATCAGGGATGAGAATGAGTATCAGTATCAGAATGAGAGCCTCCCTGAAATTGGTTGGAAACTTTAGCTCTGACCCCAGATAGCGTGGGAATTGTGAGAGCTGACAACAAATAGGGCTCTGTGAAGAACAAGTTGCAGGGTCTAAATTAGGTGTAGCATAGCAAGTAAAGAACGGGTGAAAAGTTGTATAGGAAGATGTGTTGTAAGTGTGACAAACTGATATATACTCATTCTTATGTGTCTCTTTTGCTATTTTCTGTATTTTTTATTTGGTTAATAAAACGGGGATCCGTGTCTAGAATAACAGACAAAATGGAGTTCAACAACCAGTATGACTGCAATATAATGCTCTGATCACATCAGAAGTACAACTGGTAATATTTTGTGGACTGGGGATGATGTTAATACTATGTAGTAGTGGCCTAAAAACAAAATGGTTTGAGAGGTCTGTAGGGGATAGTCTACTATGCAAATTCAATGAATGGCATTTAGATAGACTAAAGAATCAGGTCATCTTGTGAACTAAACTGGTACCAATGTAACATCTAGTTAAGCCAGCGGGCATAAGTGCCCTGAAAGGGATAGTGTAAATGACAGCACCTTTCAGATTCCAAGAACAAAACAATCATTTCCAAGTAAGTTCTCTCAGCTGACAATGCAGCTCACCCATGTTACTACTTGTAAAAATATTTGCATTTCTCTTACACCCTGCAGCAAAAGCTGACCTTCTAAAAGCTATTTTAGAAGTAGAAGAGCACCAGTGGTCACATGAGCTTTAGGCCTTTGGGGGTTTACCCTTCCGAAAACTTTAGTGACATGACAGCAGAACATCCGTGTCACCCTAGCTCAGCAACTTCTCTCTTGCATCCTTCTGAAACCCAGAAGTGCCGATTTGAAGCAATTTTACAGCTCTTGAAAGATTTTTGGAACAATCTTTATTTTACACCCAAATAATCTTTTTACCTTATCTTCAAAGTGATTTTAATGCTGTTAAAAGTGTCGGCCTCTCCATACTGAAGTCCTGTATGAACCAGACAGACAATCTTCTCTACCACTGTGAATCAAGACTGATCTAGAGGGACACCTCCCTTCTAGAGGTGAGATAATTAGCCTCTATGTGACATTTATTCACTGGCACATGTACTCAGTCTGCTCCCAAGGGTGCCAATTTTGGAGATGACAATCTCTTTGAAGACCGAAGGACCAAGCTGGCAAACTGTGAATGTGGTGAACATACAATGGACTGTATTTATTGCTTTAACAGGGCTGTAAGGAGAAGAGACTGAGAGACAGAATCCATCCATGGCCATTCTATGGAAGTAGGTGCTCCACCACCCTTTTAAAAGGTGCAGCATTTATTCCCCCTGCCCTGACTCAGCATAGCTGGCTAGTATGGAAAGGGCCGCATCCTCCCTGCCCTATTTAGTGAGTCTAATGCAGTTGCTAATGATAGATTCAAAGCTCAAGAAATTGTGAATGGCTTCTACACACTAACCCAAATGAGGTGAGGGGTGCTGCCTTACCCCTCGTGGATTCATATAGGGCAACACAATCTGGCACCTTTTTTGTTATAAACAGCTAGAATATGGAATTAGGGCAATGCTCCATCCTGGTCTCTGCTGACTTGAATAATCTTAATATTAAAACAACTGAATACACTTTTCTTCTGGCCAGAGTGGCCATACTAATTTTCTCTTTCTGGTTATTGCGTTCCTGAATTTTAGGAAAACTGATGGCTTTGACCATCTTGTGTCATGATGATCAATGTCATATGAAAGAGAGAAGCCAAAGGGTAGATGTGTATAGTACTGTGAGTATTGCCATTTGTGGAAACACTGGAATGGTGATACAGCTTGCTGTCACTCCAGCCTGTCAAAGAAAACTAGACAAAAGTTCCTGATGGAGGGGTACCAGTGGCCTGAAGCTACTCTGTTGGGGAAGAGTAAATTTAGTAGTAGACATAAGATTAAGAACATAAGAATGGCCATACTGGGTCAGACCAAAGGTCCATCCAGCCCAGTATCCTGTCTCCTGACAGTGGCCAATGCCAGGTGCCCCAGAGGGAGTAAACCTAACAGGTAACGATCAAGTGATCTCTCTCCTGCAATCTCATCTCCACTCTCTGACAAACAGAGGCTAGGGACACCATTTCTTACCCATCCTGACTAATAGCCATTAATGGACTTAACCTCCATGAATTTATCCAGTTCTCTTTTAAACCCTGTTATAGTTCTAGCCTTCACAACCTCCTTAGGCAAGGAGTTCCACAGGTTGACTGTGCACTGAGTGAAGAACTTCCTTTTATTTGTTTTAAACCTGCTGTCCATTAATTTCATTTGGTGGCCCCTAGTTCTTATATTATGGGAACAAGTAAATAACTGTTCCTTATTCACTTTCTCCACATCACTCATGATTTTATATACCTCTATCATATCCCCCCTTAGTCTCCTCTTTTCCAAGCTGAAAAGTCCTAGCCTCTTTAATCTCTCCTCAGATGAGACCCGTTCCAAACCCCTAATCATTTTAGTTGCTCTTCTCTGAACCCTTTCTAATGTCAGTATATCTTTTTTGAGAGGAAGAGACCACATCTGTACGCAGTATTCAAGATGTGGGTGTACCATGGTTTTATATAAGGGCAATAAGATATTCTCCGTCTTATTCTCTGCCCCTTTTTTAATGATTCCTAACATCCTGTTTGCTTTTTTGACTGCTGCTTCACACTGCACGGACATCTTCAGAGAACTAGCCACGATGACTCCAAGTTCTTTTTCCTGATTAGTTGTAGCTAAATTAGCCCCCATCATATTGTATGTATAGTTGGGGTTGTTTTTTTTCAATGTGCATTACTTTACATTTATCCACATTAAATTTCATTTGCCATTTTGTTGCCCAATCACTTTAGTTTTTTGAGGTCTTTTTGAAGTTCTTCAAAGTCTGTTTTGGTCTTAACTATCTTGAGCAATTTAGTACCATATGCAAACTTTGCCACCTCACTGTTTACCCCTTTCTCCAGATCATTTATGAATAAGTTGAATAGGATTGGTCTTAGGACTGATCCTTGTGGAACACCACTAGTTACCCGTCTCCATTCTGAAAATTTACCATTTATTCCTACCCTTTGTTCACTGTCTTTTAACCAGTCCTCAATCCATGAGAGGATCTTCCCTCTTATCCCATGACAACTTCATTTACGTAAGAGCCTTTGATGAGGGACTTTGTAAAAGGCTTTCTGGAAATCTAAGTACACCATGTCCACTGGATCCCCCTTGTTCACATGTTTGTTGACCCCCACAATGAACTCTAACAGATTAGTAAGACACGATCTCCCTTTACAGAAACCATGTTGACTTTTGCGCAACAATTTATGTTCTTCTATGTGTCTGACAATTTTATTCTTTACTATTGTCTCAACTAATTTGCCCAGTACTGACGTTAGACTTACCGGTCTGTAATTGCCTGGAATCCCTCTAGAGCCCTTTTTAAATATTGGCATTACATTAGCTATCTTCCAGTCATTGGGCACAGTAGCTGATTTAAAGGACAGGTTACAAACCATAGTTAATAGTTTCACAATTTCACATTTGAGTTCTTTCAGAACTGTTGAGTGAATGCCATCTGGTCCCGGTGACTTGTTACTGTTAAGTTTATCAATTAATTCCAAAACCTCCTCTAGTGACACTTCAATCTGTGACAATTCTTCAATTTTGTCACCTACGAAAGACGGCTCAGGTTTGGGAATCTCCCTAACATCCTCAGCCATGAAGACTGAAGCAAAGAATTCATTTAATTTCTCTGTGATGACTTTATCGTCTTTAAGTGCTCCTTTTGTATCTCGATTGTCCAGGCGCCCCCACTGGTTGTTTAGCAGGCTTTCTGCTTCTGATGTACTTAAAAAACATTTTGTTATTACCTTTTGAGTTTTTGGCTCGCTGTTCTTCAAACTCCTTTTTGGCTTTTCTTATTACATTTTTACATTTAATTTGGCAGTGTTTATGCTCCTTTCTATTTACCTCACTAGGATGTGACTTACACTTTTTAAAAGATGCCTTTTTATCTCTCACTGCATCTTTTACATGGTTGTTAAGCCACGGTGGCTCTTTTTTAGTTCCTTTACTGTGTTTTTTAATTTGGGGTATTCATTTAAGTTGAGCCTCTATTATGGTGTCTTTGAAAAGTGTCCGTGCAACTTGCAGGGATTTCACTCTAGTCACTGTACCTTTTAATTTCTGTTTAACTAACCTCCTCATTTTTGTGTAGTTCACCTTTCTGAAATTAAATGCCATAATGTTGGGCTGTTGAGGCGTTCTTCCCACCTCAGGAATGTTAAACGTTATTATATAATGGTCACTATTTCCAAGCGGTCCTGTTATAGTTACCTCTCGGACCAGATCCTGCACTCCACTCAGGACTAGATCAAGAGTTGCCTCTCCCCTTGAGGGTTCCTGTATCAGCTGCTCCAAGAAGCCGCCATTTAAAGTATCGAGAAATTGTGTCTCTGCATTTCGTCCTGAGGTGACATGTACCCAGTCAATATGGGGATAATTGAAATCCCCCACTATTATTGAGTTTTTTATTTTGATAGCCGCTCTAATCTCCCTTAGCATTTCATCATCACTATCACTGTCCTGGTCAGGTAGTCGATAATAGATCCCTACTGTTATATTCTTATTAGAGCATGGAATTACTATCCATAGAGATTCTATGGAACATGTGGATTCATTTAAGATTATTTCATTTGATTCTACATTTTCTTTCATATATAGTGCCACTCCTTCCCCCCCCTGCCCCGCATGACCTGTTTTGTCCTTCCGATATATTTGTACTCCTGAAATGATTGTGTCCCATTGATCATCCTCCACCAGATTTCTGTGATGCCTATTATATCAATATCCTCCTTTAACACAAGGCACTCTAGTTCACCCATCTTATTATTTAGACTTCTAGCATTTATGTACAAGCACTTAAAAAACCTATCACTATTTATTTGTCTGCCCTTTTCTGATGTGTCAGATTCTTTTTTATGGGAATGTTTCTCGTCTGATCTGGCTCATACTTTATCCACTTCCATCCTCTCCTTTTGACTAAAACCTAGAGAATCTCTATCAATAGACTCTCCTCTAAGAGAAGTCTCTGTCCGATCCACGTGCTCCTCTGCCGTAATCGGCTTTCGCCCAACTCTTAGTTTAAAAACTGCTCTGCAACCTTTTTAATGTTTAGAGCCAGCAGTCTGGATCCACTCTGGTTTAGGTGGAGCCCATCCTCCCTATATAGGCTCCCCCTATCCAAAAAGTTTCCCCAGTTCCTAATAAATCTAAACCCCTCCTCTCTATACCATCGTCTCATCCATGCATTGAGACTCTGAAGCTCTGCCTGCCTACCTGGCCCTGCGTAGAACTGGAAGCATTTCTGAGAATGCCATCATAGAGGCCCTGGATTTCAGTCTCTTTCCTAGCAGCCTAAATTTGGCCTCCAGGACGTCTCTCCTACCCTTCCCTACGTCATTGGTACCTACATGTACCACAACCACCGGCTCCTCCCCAGCACTACACATAAGTCTATCTAGATGCCTTAAGAGATCCGCAACCTTCGCACCAGACAGGCAAGTCACCATACGGTTCTCCCGGTCATTACAAACCCAGCTATCTATGTTTCTAATGATCGAATCTCCCATTACTAACAGCTGCCTTTTCCTCATGACTGGAGTTCCCTCCCCTGGAGAGGTAACCTCAGTGCGAGAGGATACCCCAACATCATCTGGAAGGAGGGTCCCAACTAAAACATGATCAACGTGTTAAGGAGCAGGAAGGGAAGTGGAAATAAACAATGATAAGACAGGAGAGAGATCACTTGATTATTACCTGTTAGGTTCACTCCCTCTGGGGCACCTGGCATTGGCCATTGTTTATAGACAGGATACTGGGCTGGATCGATCTTTGGTCTGACCCAGTGTGGCCATTCTTATGTTCTTATGATTTAAGGTGGTACTGTGAACAATGTCCTTTTTCATTTCTTCTAAAATCCACTGGTAAATATGATTCCACCTCTCCATTTGCTAAAATTGCAACATGATTTTTTGCCTGACCCCTAATTTCAGAATTCATCATTAAATTTAGCTAAATGTTTAGGTCTGGTACTGTTCCCACAGTGAGAAGAGACACAAATACAGAGGATGCAGTGACAAATCCAGTAAAATATTAAAGGTCAAGATTCTGACCTCATTGGGAGCTGGTGTAGTTCACTATCTCTGAAAATCAGGCCACTTTTATTTAGGTGCCTACTAACGTTTGAAACTGTAGGCCTGTTTTGATTCTTTCGCGGTTCCTGAATGTTAGAGGTGAGATCCTGGTAGCAATTTTATATAGCAATGTATATTGTTTATTTCTTTGTTTCTGGTCATCTAGTGCTTTTTGATGGAACAAGTGTTCAGCATAGGAGCATAGGGAAATTATTTGCATTTTAGTAGTCAACAAGCGCCATAGTCAGAATCTGGGCCCCACTTGATAGGTGCTGTACAAACACACTGCAAGACACAGTCACTGCCCACAAGAATTTATAATCTAATTTAGAAAAAGATACAAGAAGTGAATGAAAGAAACAGTCATAATATAGCAGGAAGCCAAATGAAGGTGACAGTAATAAGAACATATGGGTATTTAGATAGCTTAATGCACAACTTGATGTTTTGAGCCATTTAAAGTACAAGTAAGTAAATAAACAAAAGCCCTCAAAACTGGCCCTCTGCCTAGCTGTTTTATGGTTCTGTGTAATCCCGATACTAGCTCACTGCATATTTTAATATTTATGGCACACTAATAGCATGTTATTTTTTAAAAATATGAACACTTTGTTAAAAAAAATCTAATTTTTTGACATTCAAAGCATAGCCCAAGGTGACATGACTTTATAGGAGCAAAAGGACAGCTAGGCAACAGAGCACAAGATTCCCACAAATCGGGAGAAGATAACTTTCCTGGTTTTTCTGTCTGTTTATGCTTTAAATGCTGATGCTGGTGCTCTGAATGTTTTTGTGTATGTCTAATGGGGAAAAGTGCACCACCATTTGGGACGTGTGGCTTTGGTTTTTGGCACTTATCCTAGTCAGAATTCCAAATAAACATCAGGCAGGTACTTACCTTTCAAGCATAAATATTTTTGTTCTGAAATGTCCTAAAATCTTCTAAAATGCAGGAAAATTCACACCTGGTGTTTCAGCTTTCTCCAGGGGAAAAGCCCTGCCCCCTATTAAATAAAACATTGTCTCCTTACATCTTCCCACACTTGTCTAGCTGTGGGCCTGCCCCGATAGACGCAGAAACAGCGCCCAGGAAGAGTGGCCCCAGAGGAGCAGCCCCTGGAAATGAAGGAAGGCGCAAGGACCAGGGCGCAGGAAACAGGAGCTAGACAGGAGAAAAGTCAGGGACACCCCTTCCTATCTCACCTGGGGGCTTTCACTTCTGGAAAGTTCCAAATGCTTGGCCAGGCCTAGGACTTTGGGTCCATGGGACAGAGTGTGAGGGGCAACTCAGTGGGCTCACCCTTATTCCTAATATGACTAAGGAGATAAACACTGATCAAACTCTGTCCCTCCCAACACCCCCCCCCACACACACACACACATCTGGGGTCCCCTGTGACTGCAGATTTGTCAGCCTACCAGAACTGCCCTGGCTCAGCCCCTTTGAAGAAGCTAGGACCAGCAGTGGTATCTAGGCCTTGAGCTGCCACTGTGCCCAGCCCATGCTTAAGGGAAGTGAAGGGAGGCTCCTTGTCCTTTCTCCTTACTTGTGCACCTGCCTAGGGGCGAGGCACAGTTTTGCCGTCACGATGCTTACGGATGTCTGGCAGATCTTTTTCCCTGAAGATAAGGCACTTCAAAGGTCAGATGCAATGAATTTGTAATAAGGAACTCTTTTGTTATATTGAAGGAGAGGCAGGGCTTAAACATTTCGTGTTAAAGAGGCTTTATGCATGGTCCATCCCTGAGCCTTTGGTGCATGTGGGTTGAACTTCCAACTGAGGCAAAAGATCTGGGACCTTTAATTGTTTTCACCCATGAAATTTAGAGGCACGTGAAGACCAGATCAAAGAACAAGTTTATTTAGTGAGGGGGGGAGAGTGACACTTAAGTCTAAAATAACGGCTAGCAGCCAGATTATAGAAAATGTTACACACCCCTTTTCAAATTTTTGAAGTGAAGAGGACTCTGGAGATGGCTGTTTGCCAATATTTCATACAGTGCTTGAGACACTGCATGATTTACCACATGATATTATATTAATTCATAGAATCATAGAATATCAGAGTTGGAAGGGACCTCAGGAGGTCATCTAGTCCAACCCCCTGCTCAAAGCAGGACCAATCCCCAATTAAATCATCCCAGCCAGAGCTTTGTCAAGTCTGACCTTGAAAACTTCTAAGGAAGGAGATTCTACCACCTCCCTAGGCAACGCATTCCAGTGTTTCACCACCCTCCTAGTGAAAAAGTTTTTCCTAATATCCAACCTAAACCTCCCCCACTGCAACTTGAATTAAATTAAAACTGTTTTATTTATTTTAAACGTTTGAATTGGAGGGAGGGCTGATCCAAACCTTTGTGAAGTCAATGGGAGTTTTCCCATTTACTCCAGTGCTCTCTGGATCAGATACAAAGTGACCTCCCATCAGTTTCTGTCAGTGTTTAAATAATGAGATCATCTTTGGCAGCTAATGGTATCTTTTTTTTCTAATACCTGTGTGAAAGTCTGTGTGGTGTTAGTCTGTTGAACATTAGTTTCTATTACTGCAAAGAAACCAGTGTTTCCTGCTCAGTGCACAGTTTTAACTTTCTCTGTCCTAGTGAAGTGCACAAGAAATGGAGCAGAGGAAAATAATGCACAGTTCAAGCATGTGATGCTTTCGCATATCTCTGCAAACAAAGATGCTTGGGGAAAGGGTTTTTCCGAAGGAACAATTCCACACATGCTTACCAAATGTTTCAGAGAGAGAGCCTCTTGTACCAGTAACAAATAAATGGGTAATTTTATTTTCCTTACTAAGAATCCCCCATAGCTCAGTTAAATTCCTTTATCCCCAAGAGATCTGCTACTTACCGAGCAGTTCTTGCTGGCTCCATGCATACTTCAGACCCTCTGTTTTCCTCCTCCTAGCATTGTTTTTCTGTGTGCAAGTAGATTACTTGAAGTCAGTCACCACTTACAATGGCCAATAAAGATTGTTAAATAAACACTGTTAAATAAACTGTAGTTGCAGTCCCAGTGTGGCTGGCAAAACTGGGACTCAACCAGCAGCTAATATGTGCACTGACCTGAACGTGTCCCAGTTCTCTGCAGTAACATATACATTGCATCATGCTGACAGTCATTTGGTTTTTAGCATGGGTAATCACCAATATGGTCTTTTAAGTGAGATTCATAGATGCTGATTACATTTATTGCATAAATTACTTCATTATTAAAATCAGGTCATTTGAGCCCAAAAACCATTAACATGCAATCTATTAGCATAATTTCATA
The DNA here is from genome assembly GCF_965140295.1 of Lepidochelys olivacea. Lineage (NCBI taxonomy): Eukaryota > Metazoa > Chordata > Testudines > Cheloniidae > Lepidochelys > Lepidochelys olivacea. Next base: position 108,530,881 of record NC_140412.1, on the reverse strand, counting down.
AGCTAATAAATCAAGCACAGGAAAAGAATTAAGCAGGTTCTTAGTGATAAGTGTTTCTTCAGAGATTAAGGAACACAATTTTCTTATGAATATATTAACATTTTAAGAGTGAATTCATGCAAAAGCAGTTTTTCTGCATATATAAAACTTGTGCTAAATTTTCATACTCAACCTCCAGAGCTGTTTCAAAATTAGGGTTTTTTCCAAATCACTGTAAAGCAATTTGATGTTGAACCAATTAACCTGCTGTGATATGCTCTACCTGTAAAATTCTTATCTTTCCACTTTTATCAAACAGCTAAAGCCAGCAATAAAAAATGCCAAGATAATGTTTAAAAAGAAACAAAAAACCATACTTAATGGAGTGTTCATCCAAGGTGAATATAAATGTATTCTTAATGTTAAAATGTACCAGTAAAATTATCTCTCTAATTACTATGAGAGATATATCTAATTAATATCTATAGTTGTCTTATAAAAAAGGTGCATTAAAATGGATTTTATTCCCAGTCCTTCTGTAATAGGCTCTGATACTTGCCAGAATAACATAGAAATGGGCTTTTATTCATTTCACCGATTAGTTTTTGATTGCTTCTGAGTAAAGCAACTGTAATTATTTGGATACAAGAATGTTGCATGGAAACAGTGAATTCAAATGTAAACTAAACCATACTAAGTAGGAGAATGTGCAGAAATTTTACCAAGTTACTAGACAGCCATGATTTTTTTTCACATATAGATAGTGGTGTTTTTCCAGTCCCTCGCCTACTGTTTTAGCATGTTTAATACACTTCATCCTCAATATCAGACTCTCTGCTGTGACACACAGTGACTCAGCTTCAAGGCACACAAACAATCGTATTTGTTGTATAATGCTTGCAATGCTTGGCATTTGTGGCCTCATAATTCCTCAGGACAGTAATAGCAAAGCCTCTTCCTTCTCTTTGGCACTCTAAAAGAAATCAGGTAACTTTATGTGATTGCTTGAGCACACTGCTGTATACTGACTGGCTCAATGGAGGTAATCACAGAACGAGAAATATACTCAGCCACAGGAGGCTGAGAGAATGCCCCAAACACAGTGGAAATGGGTCCACTGAACAAAGATAGTGGGCAAGCACCAGAAAGTCCATGCTGAGAATGGATGTTGCAGAGGGGAGTGCACTAGGATTGCTTTCGCTATGGCAATGCACTCCACTAGTCCTCATAAGTCATACTGCTTTAAGTACAAAACAGAACTCCAACCTTAACTATGGCATTGGTATTATGACACCATAATACCCTATCTGTCTTTTGTCTGCTAATCCACAGAGTTCTGTGCTGAAGGCGGTGGAAGGTAGAAGGCCTTGCTGTCTTCATTGAAGATAATTTACTGTGCAGATATTTTAGGAGAAACATCTAATTCTATATTAATGTCATTCTAAGATTTTGAGCTAAATTGTGGTTTAAAGCCAGAAGCACCAAACTGAAAGCTAATTGGAGTCATCTGAATGACTAAGCAGAATTTCTCCCACAGAAACCATGCTGAATTGGTGAATTCTGCCATCCTGGGAGAGGGTGCAGCACATGTCCAGCTACCCTGTTTATTCACTGATCAGGTATATAGAGCCTGAATACTACAGAAATATCTATATGTAAGTAATATGTGTGGTGCACTCAGGCAATGTGGTTTGATTTAAGAAACAAGCCACCAAATTTATAAAAATCTATCTGACTTGTATTTCACTGAAAACAGATTTTGGCAATCTCTAATTACTATAGCCATAAAGAGTATTTATAGACTAACCGCATGAAGATTGTGGGTGAAATTATTACCATTAGTTATGTCATTATATTGCTGAAACAAATGCATTAGCACCTCAAATGTTTTGGACCAAATTTCAAAATTAGGCATTTGCTCCTGCACCTTGACTTAAATGGGAATAAAATCAGGTCCTATGTTTACAGGGATATCAACAAATAATTACATGCGCATGTAAGTGCTTGCAAATTTTGCAAGCACAGCTAAGAGGCCTATTTTTGAAAATATGACTGTTGTGCTCTGTTTATACAAGTATTCATTTGCATAGTGAAATGACCTTAAAAGGTCAAAAGTAGAATTGAAAATATAGCATCTTTATATCTACAAAGCATACACCATAGGAAGAGGTCTGTCTTATTCAACATGCAAATAGTGTTACAGTATATAACACATGGACACTGTAAACCTTTTTCAAAAGCACTTACCATTCAAATCAAAAATTGTACAATTTTTATGAAATGTAAAGAGAAGATACAGTAAATGGTATTATGAAGACATGGGGTAATTAGAACTGATTGCATATGCATTTAAATTTATTAAATTGATTTTGTTCAAATCTAGCAATTTAAGCCAGATCTAAGAGATACTTACTTTGATTTGTCTTTTCCTTTCTACTTAAACTGATGCGTAAAACTACATAGCTGATTAGTGCTTCCAGGCACCAAGTCACACAAAGGTTCAGATTTGTTTCTGTTATGAGTAAGGTTACATTTTAGTGACACGTATTTTAAATAAAAGTCATGGACAGGTCACGGGCAGTAAACAAAAATTCACAGCCCATGACCTGTCCAAGACTTGTACTATATACCCCTGACTAAATCTCTGAGGGATGGGGGAGCTCTAGGGCAAGGGTCGGCCTGGGACCACTGCTGGTGCTCGGGGGCGGGTGTGCGAGGCCCGGGACTGCTGCTGGTGCTCTGGGGGGGCCTGGTAGCCCAAGACTGCCCCAGAAGTGGCCAGCGCAGCTGGCTCGGGGGCCTCCTGAGCTGCTCGGGCAGCCCTGGGGTCAGTCGTACCAGTCACTGCAGAAGTCCTGGAGGTCCCGGAAAGTCACAGAATCTGTGACACACTCGCAGCCTTAATTATGAGTCACCTCAGTGAATAGTCCTCATCATGGGCAAATAAGAACAATGTAATCAGAAGGAAGGAGAGGATGAATGTTATGTTGGTGTCTATGGAGTTTGGAGATAGACAACAGATGTTCAGTGACATCCAAGCAAATACAATTAATCTGAAATTATGATTTATTCCCCATTAATTTTAAAATTTCTTTTTTCAGCCTATTTATACTAGTAATTGTCTCTATTTGCTGTTACTAGTGAATCTTGCATTGTTGTCCAAGAAAATATGATGATACAAGGTTTGATGCAGGAAGATAGGAAATGGGTTGGCTAGTAATTTTACACTGAAGAATTATCGGCAACGCTGGTAGTTATGCCTACAGTTATGATTGCCCAATGCTTTCCATTATAACAGTGGTCCTCAACCAGGGGACGTAAGCAATTTTTCAGTAATAGTGTGCTGTGACCCTTCTGTATTTTGATTTAGTAAGCAAATAGTTTTTAAGTGAGGTGAAACCTGGAGGAATGTAAAGACAAATCAGACTCTTGAAAGGGGCACAGTAGTCTGGAAAGGTTGAGAGCCAGTGCATTATAAGACCCTGCTTCCAATTACTTACAACTTTGCCAATTTTAACTGTCTGGGCTGAAGTTTTCCATACCCATTGTCTGCCTCAGGCTGAATTTATTTTTGAAAGCTTCAACTACAATAGTTCTTCAGAACAAAGTTAGGGGAAAATGGTTTTCCCATGTTAAAATATTCTTAAAATCATTTATTGTGAAGCCTCCACAATAAGGGGGGGAGAGGGGGAAGGGGCGGGTGTCACTATAATATTATAGATGTGCCTTCCACTGTCTTGTGAAAATCCACTTAAATTCGCCAAGTTAATGAGTCTCCAACCATGTTTGTGTTTTGATGTAATGCAACCACAAACACAACTCTTTTTTTTAAAGATAATTAAAAACAGACAGAATATAACAATAATAAATCACAGAAGATTTCTGTAGTGAAATTTCATCTTTAAACAACTTTGTGTTCTAAGCTGCTTTCCTTTTGCACTGAAAGGTAATTAAGTGGCGTAAATGACACACCTTCTTTATTAGAGCTAGCAATATTTTATTATAATCAAAAACAATGTTATTTAGTGCTGTAAACAAAAGTCTATTGATATAACGGGGAATTTGCTCAAATTTTATAGGCAATATCAGTTGATATTGAAAAACTTGAAAAATGTTGAAATAAACTTCAAAATTGTCATTGGGACTTTTGACATTTTGATTTTGAAATGTAAGCTAAATTATAGTTCAACTTTTAAACAAAATGTAACAGTTTTAAATTCGGGCGGTCAATCGCAGTTAACTCACAAAAATTAATCACACTTTTAAATAACAGAATACCAATTGAAATTTATTAAATATTTTGGGTGTTTTTCTATATTTTCATATACATTGTATTCTGTGTTGTAATTGAAATCAAAGTGTACATTTTTTATTACAAATATTTGCACTGTAAAAATCATAAACAAAAGAATTCCTATTTTTCAATTCACCTCATACTAGTACTATGGTGCAATCTCTTTATCGTGAAAGTGCAACTTACAAATGTATTTTTTTTGTTGCATAACTGCACTCAAAAACAAAACAGTGTAAAACTTCAGAGCCTACAAGTCCACTCAGTCCTACTTCTCATTCAGCCAATCTCTAAGACTAACACGATTGTTTACATTTACAGGAGATAATGCTGCCCTCTTCTTATTTACAATATCACCAGAAAGTAAAAACAGGTATTTGCATGGCACTTTTGTAGCCAGCATTGTAAGGTATTTACGTGCCAGATAAACTAAACATTCGTATGCCCCTTCATGCTTCGGCCACTCATTCCAGAGGACATGCTTTCATGCTGATGACGCTCGTTAAAAAAATGCGTTCATTAAATTTGTGACTGAACTCCTTGGCAGAGAATTTTATGTCCCCTGCTCTGTTTTACCCACATTCTGCCATATATTTCATGATATAGCAGTCTCGGATGATGACCCAGCACATGTTGTTCAGATAATGAAAACGAACATGCGTTGGTCTGCACTGCTTTGGATTGTTATCGAGCAGAACCCATCATCAGCACGGATGCATGTCCCCTGAAATGGTGGTTGAAGCATGAAGGGACATGTGAATCTTTAGTGCATCTGGCATGTAAATATCTTGTGACGCTGGCTACATCAGTGCCATGAGAACACGTGTTCTCACTTTCAGGTGACATTGTAAGCAAGAAGTGGGCAGCATTATCTCCTGCAAATGTAAACAAACTTGTTTGAGTGATTGGCTGAACAAGAAGTAGGACTGAGTGGACTTGCAGAGTCTAAAATTTTACATTGTTTTATTTTTGAATGCAGTCTTTTGTACATAATTCTGTATTTGTAAGTTCAGATTTCATAATATACAGATTGCGCTACAGTATTTGTATTAGGTGAATTGAAAAATACTATTTATTTTATTTTTTTACAGTGCTAATATGGTTGTGCACTTTTAATCAAAAATAAATATAAAGTGAGCACTGTACACTTTGTACTCTGTGTTGTAATTTAAATCAATCTATTTGAAAATGTAGAAAACATCCAAAAATATTTTTAAAAATTGTATTTTATTTAACAGCACAATTAATTGCGATTAGTTTTTTTAAATCGCACGATTAATCGCGATTAATTTTTTAATTGCTTGACAACCGCAGTTTAAATTGAAAAACATTTTGACATTATTAAAATGAAACTTTGATCCAAACTGACTCCCATCCTCCCCCCAGATCTTTGGTTCGTTAAATTTTTTGAGATTTCAATTTTTTCATTCTGATTTGGGACAGGAAAAATATCCAGACTTTTGCATAATGGGATAACCATTTCCTGCTCAGCTATAGTCGCCAGCATAAGAAACTATGCAACTGGAGTCCAAGTTCAGTAACCATGAATAATGACAGCCTGAAGATAATTCTCAATCCCAGGCTTCATGCATACCAGTACAAGGCACTGCTGCCATACCATTCCAGTTAAGTTACTGCCTTGCCTTTAATTATTCATTACCAGGGAGAATTCCTGTAGCTTTCTTAGCAGTTATGTATTCCAGCAGCCAAACAAAGAATATCAATTTAATGAATCTGAATCCATTATTTTAGCTAAATAATTCTAAATGCCTCTTATTCTAAACTTTATTTAAAAATGAATATGTGAATGCAACATATTTTCTTCTTCTTCTATTAATAAGTTATCACATATATATTGTGGGTAAATCAGATATTTTCAAAAGTTTTTCCTTAAAAGTTGGAGAATATGGCAAGTTTAATTATTCAGAGATGTGAAAGTGAGCATCTAAGCATTTCATTCCTCTACTGGGTAAAACAGAGCAGCTGAATTTTCATAGCTCTGGAGGGGGCATGTACCCAGATTTCATTATTCGCAGGAGTCTTACATGATTCCTCAGGCACTGCAATGAAAAATGTATTCCCAGTTGTATTTTTTGTTCAGTGGAGGTTATCTACCTGTAAGGGAGGGTCCCTCTGTATTCCACACATGGATACATATGTGGTGCATGTGCCTGAGACCAGAGTTTTCTAGCAAGTAGTATGTATTGGTCTGCACCAATGCAGTTTCTCCCCTCATGCTGTGTACCATAAGTATAAAGTGGCAGTGTAGACCAGCGATCGGCAACCTTTGGCACACGACCCACCAGGGTAAGCCCCCTGGCGGGCCGGGCCGGTTTGTTTACCTGCCGCATCCTCAGATTCGGCCGATCGCGGCTTTCACTGGCCGTGGGTTGCCGTAGTAGGCCAATGGGGGCTGCGGGAAGCGGTGCAGGCCAAGGGATGTGCTGGCTGCCACTTCCCGCAGCCCCCATTGGCCTCGAGCAGCGACCCACAGCCAGTGAAAGCAGCGATCGGCCAAATCTGAGGACGCGGCAGGTAAACAAACCAGCCCAGCCCGACCCTGGCGGGCCGTGTGCCAAAGGTTGCCGATCCCTGGTGTAGACCAATGCCTCTCCAGTTACTCCTTTTATCCCACAGCAGAGGAGAAGAAGGGTAGATAGTGCACTACAGATAAGGACCACTCATCTCAAAGAACCTCCAGTAAGCAACTTCCATTTCTTCTCCAAGTGCAGGTTCCTGTGTGTATTCAAACAGAAATGGGGTGGAAGAATGCAGTTGGTATAGATGTCTGTAATGCTGCTGTCTCATCAGCTGCATCTGCAGACAAGGCCTGGACTAAGGTGCAGTATTTCATGAAAGTATGGCTGGAACTCCAGATCTTACAAATGTCCAGATATTTTTGAAAGCAGAGAGATGCTATTGAGGTTGCCTATGCTCGAGTGGAATGGGCCCTCACCCCTCCAGGGGAGGAATACACACCAACTAATAAAGCATGATACGGTGGAGATCCACTCAGTCAGTGAGCAGGTAATGCTTGACCTCATGATCATTCTGCTATAGCAGTAAATAGTCTAGGGCGGCATATTCTCCTAATTGATTTCATTCTTTGCAGACCTAATGCTAAAGCCCATCTGATGTTGAGAGAATGAAGTCTCCTCTTCTCATGGAAAGCAAGATGTTTTGGAAAGAACACCGGTAAGAGAATAGGTTCATGTGAAACTCAGAAATTACCATGGAGATGAAGGGGAACCTTCTTATGAAATGTGGAGTAAGGCAGGTCAGCTGTGAGTGTGCCCAGGTTACGCACTCTTCTGGCTGATGTGATGGGGGCTAGGAAGGACACATGGTGCTTTGAACACATGGCGGGGGGAAAAGTACCGAGAAAGGCAAAGATAAAAAAGGCTGGGGCTTACCAGCTTAAAGCGAAGTGACTAAGGAAGCGTTATTTACCCCTTAACATAACACAAGAACCAGGGGTCACCCCATGAATTGTCATGCGTGGCAGATTTAAAACAAACATTAACAAGTACTGCTTCACACAACATACAGTGAAACTGCCAGGAGACGGTCACCCACGTGACCTATTCTTTATGAAGACCCTGGGTGCTGTTACCAGGCCGAATGGAAGTACTCTGAAGTGGTGGTGGTCTTGTCCTAACAGAAATTTGAAGAACCTTCTGTAGGACGGGTTAATGTTAACATGAAAGTAAGCATCTTTCAAGTTGAGAACCACAAATCATATACACCTCTCCAGAGAGTAGAATAACTGAAGCCAATACAACTGTAACCAGATGCACCCCTGTATATGAACCCTACACATTACTGTAGTAATCTTTGTACAAAATATGCCTTGTAAGATATCATTTGAAAACTAACTCCTCACTGGTTAATAACATCATGGTGGCATGTATGTAGCAACATTATATATATAAAGTTATGAATTTCCTGTGTATGATGATGATGATCGCACATGTTCAAACCCACATAGCCCTGACTAGACATAAGTTGTTAAACAGGTCTATCCTAAACAAAGAAATTTGTTAGATGTAAGTTGAGGTGTAAACAGGGTCCAGTGAACCGCGGCCACTGGGAGCCGCGATCGGCCGAACCTGCGGATGCAGCAGGTAAACAAACCGGCCTGGCCCACCCAGGGGCTTTCCCTGCACAAGCGGCGGAACAAGTTTGGGAACCACTGATCTAGGGCTAACCTTCAGGAAGATGCATTTTGAAGGGTGACTGGACTATAAAAGTGAGAGGCAAAAACACCCCAGGTTATCTTTCTTTCTCTCTCTTTCACCTAAGACAACAAAGGAACCAGCCTTTTGACTTTGGAAGGGATCCTAACATGTGAATTGGTCAGCAACATTGCTGGGAACATGTAAGGATTTTACCTTGAACCAAGTTTAGTTTAAGCTTTAGCAACTAGAAACTATTTTATCTTTTTCTCTTGTAACCATATCTGACTTTAATATCGTATACTTGTACTCACTTAGAATCTATCCCTCTGTAGTTAAATAAACTTGTTTTATTTTTTTAATCTAAACTAATCCATTGTTGTGTTTAAACTGAACTTTTGGGGTAATTCCAGTTAAAAGTGTTGCATATTGACCCCTTAAATGTGGAATGGACCTATAATATCTGAACAGCCCAGGAGAAGGCTGGACAGTGCAGGACACACATTTGAGGGAAAATTTGGGAGGGTGTTGGGGTTACCCTGAAGGTAGTAACCAGGGCTGGTGTGGTGCAGGCAGGCTGCTGGACCAGGCCTGTAGCTATACACAGACACTCAGGCTGTGACCTGCATGCTGTTTGCAAGCAGCCCAGCTTGGGGGCTACAACTGCAAAGCAGTATGAGGCACCCAAGGTTGCAAGGCAGTTGGTGACACAATGCCTCACAGGATTGGATCGCACTTGGAATGCGACAGTAACCATGTGGAATTTTGATTTGTGCATAAAGATATTTAGCTGACAAAAGTCAAGAATGGGTCTCAATCCTCTTTTTCCTAGGAACTATGGGGAACAGACCCCTTTTCCTTGAAGTTGGGGTGGTACTTTCTCTATAGCCTCTTACCAAAGGATAGAGTCCATCTCCTGAGGGAAGATTTCTTCATGAGAGTGGTCTTTGAAGAGGGGCTGTGAGAGGCACTTGATGTAACCAGAATAGACGATATCTAGTATTCACCTGTCTGTTGTTAATGTCCTCTAGTTGTGGGTGAAAAAGGCGAAGCGGCCACAAAAGGTTTGGGAGACAGAAAGAGATGCCATGCATGAGGGTTCTCAGGCATCCTGGCAAAAGCTGGTTGGTGAATGGGGTTTAGCAGCTCCAGCTGAGAGAGCTGCAAACCTAGTTCTTGGTACCCTATGGTGTTTGTGCACTAGTTCATAAGGGCGCAGGTGGTAGAATGGCTGAGGAAGAGGTCTTGATTTATACACCTGTTCGTGATGTATTCTCTTTGGAACTGGGGTATGAACGCCCAAACAGCAGAGAATTGTCTTGGAGTCTTTTAGTGCGTGTAGCTACTCATCAGTCTTCTCACTGAAGCGATTAGACTTGTCAAAGGGCAAGGCCTCTATGGTACTTTACACCTCCCTGGGAAACATGGGAGAGTGAAGCCAAGATTCACACCTCATAACTATTGCCATAGTCAAGGGCGGATTAGGGTTTTGTGGGGCTCCGGGCCAGAGCAAGTGGAGGCCCCTCTCCACCTCTTCTGCCACCAGTCCCCCTCTTCCCCGGCATTCCTGTTGGGGAAATGGGTCAGGGCGTGGGGGCTTGCCCCACTCAGCCTGTCCACTCCCCCCATGCCTAATCTGCTACTGGCCTCAGCTATATACCTCTAGACATGTTATCAGCCACATCCATTGCAGCTTGAAGAGAGGTCATGGCTACCAGTTTGCCATTGGGCCCTGTCCTCCTAAGGGAGTTTGTCTTTGAGCTCTAGGACTTTGGAATAGTTTGTAAAATCATATTTTGCTAACAGTCCTGTTAGTTAGCAATACTAAACTGAAGGCTGGTGGATGAAAATACCTTCCTCCCTAGGAAGTCTAGGCATTTAGTGCCTTTGTCTGCAGGGGTTTCCTTGGGGGTGCTGTAGCCTGGATCTCTCTGTGGCTGTTTGCCCTACTAGGGAGTGGGATGCAGCGGGAGTAAACAGACTCTGACTTTTTATCTGGTAAAAAGTATCATCACACCTCAGCCCTCTTTGAGGACAGGGGGCACAGTTAGCAAATGTGTGTCCTACTGTCCTGGCTGGTGCAATGATGACCTTATTTACTGGGAGGGCCACCTGGCTGCGACAAGAAGGCCGCAAGATGTACAGGAGCCTCTCTGCATATCATGAATGTCCTTGCGTGGGCTCTAGAGTTCAGTCAAAACCCTCTGCAAGAGCTCTTGGTATTGCCTGTGGTCATCAGGCAGGGATGGGGTGATTGCCTCATTGGGTGACGAGGATGACATGCCCATCGGAACTGTCGGCACTGGTAAATCCAGTTCAATTTCTTCCTCTGTGTGCTCTAATGGAGCCAGCTAGTGTCAGCTAAGAGGAGAGAGGGCTGGTTGAGATTCCCGTATGAATCCGGAGCGCCGAGCACTGGGTACCATATGTCTCCTGGATAGTCATGTGTCACGGGGTATGCGGTGCAATCCAGACCAGGGAGGGGTTATCAACACCTACCCTGTAACCCTTACAATGCTTTGCTGCTGTAGCTCCCAGCATGGGACACTCAGAACCTGCTTACAAGCATGCAAGTCACTCCCTGTGTGCTTCAGCAGCTCTTACCCCAGCAGCCTCTCTGCAGCCCCATTCTGGATTCCACTAGCCTTGCTTACAGTCAGCCAGGTGACCCGAACATACTCCCAGTTCTGAATTTCCCCAAAACCATGTGTGCTGCCCTCTCCTGGACAGCTCAGAGAAATAATAAGGTTCATTGCTCCTTTAAAGCGACAAAAGCACATTACATCTGATTAATTTAAGTGAGGTAAATATACCCTTTCCTTCAAACACAGCACTTGGTTGGGTGGAATTTACATAGCTTACTATCCACCAAGCTCTTTAGAGACAAGGACTCTCTCTTACAGGGCCTACTACAGTGGGGTCCTCAATCCTAGATGGAGTGGCTGGGTGCCATTGTAATAGACACATAAGGCGGGGTGGGGAGAGCTGTCAGATGGTGCACAGCGGAACCAGGATACTGACCTGTATCAAAACTGCCAAAATGTATCTGCCACTTTTAAAAGTGGGCTTCTAGTGTTCTGAAGCTTTATTCTATGGACTTACCTACATTCCCAGCACCGAAATATTCAGCGGAGCCCCACAAGATTCCAGCACTTCATCAAGGAAGCTAACGTCAGCTAAGGGATTGTCATCAGGAGGACTCAGAACCTGAAGAAGGAGAAAAGGTTTTCATATGACTGAGAGGGTTAAAAAATGCTGCAGTGAAAACCAATTTGCTAAATTCAAAAACTTGGTACAGCTCACAACAGATGTATGGAAAAGTGGATTTGCATCCTGCCAATCCTGGGACTGTGAGGGATGACACAGGAGCAAATACCGTGGTTCTGTGCTACTTTAATGGACTGTAATATCTGACTCTACATCAGCACTGCAGAGGATGTTGTGGTCATAGTATAAAAACATACTGAAACATATACAAATAGTAACAACCATTAATTCATTATCTCAAAACGGTCATCAACACTCAACCCTAAGAGTGGCTGGGATTCCCGCAAACACTTACGATGGTGAAACAATGAGGAGGATGCAAAAACTACACTTGTTTAATAAGGATAATTTCCTCTTCTCCAGTTCTCAACTTGATGGAGTCCATACAGTACCTATGGGCAAGCAGAAGCTTGGGATAAAACATTGTTTCAGTCAAATTTCCTATTTTATTTTTTAACGGATAAGGCACAATCCTTAAAAGCTGCAAGGAACTAAAAAAACCTGCAGACTCAATCTTTTTCTTAAGACTTCAGTGCAGAGCTGACCTGAAAAGTGTGATGGGGTGTATTAACCCCAAACTGGGCCTGAAGGGGTTAATGTGAGGCTGTGGCTGCAATCAGCCTTACCCTGCCTTCTTTGGGAGAGCCTGAAGAGAGGAAATAAGAGGAAGAGCCCGGCTCAGTGATGGCTGACTGAAAAAGGGAGCAGACCTCTTCAGCTAGCCCTGTCAGAGAAGCTTGGCTGTGAATATTCATGAGAGCCATCAGGCCCAACCACCACGTGACTGGTAGACCTTGACTATTGGACTTTCTTGGCATGCCAGACACAGGCTAGGACCCCATGAACTACCACCTGTCTTCCCACCTCTAGGTCTCCACAAGAATTAGTGGAGAATTTAGTCCCTCTAAATAATCAACACAGTCAGAATAAATAAAAGCTCAACAAATCAGGCAACAGAAGGGCATATGCATATTGTAAATCCTGTCGTCCTACCTTCAGAATAAATACACTTAAATGGTCTTTTTCTTATTTGCTGTGTGATTTTATTAAATAATGGCTTGACAGCTCCTGGAACTCCAGGTTTCCTGCCCCTGAGTTCTATGCACAAGCCACACCACCATACTTGTTTCTCTCTAAGGCCTGACAGTAAGAGTTGCTGTTTGCTGGTCGCCTCAGGTGGAGCTGTGGGCACTGAACATCATTCAAGATCACAATAAAAGGCACGTCACTAAAGGCTCAGTCCTTACAGATAATGAGCACCCTCAGCTCCCAACGAAGGCAGGATCAGGCCCTAAGACATGCATGTTTGTTTTCACATCTACTTTAGGATTTTCATTAGAATACAAAACATTTTTCCAGCAGAGCCATGCAGGACACTTGCAGTAATCCACACTCAGGAAAACAATTTAAGTTGGATTTAATATTCTAAAACTGCTTTATTGCAACATCATAGTGCTACTGTCCAAAACTGAGTCTGCATAAAGTGCTGCGTTTGCCAGACTGATGTTAGCATGTATGGTTTAAATGATGACACAAGCAAAACTCTCCTCTGGAATGGACAAATTAAAGATACCAAAATATTATGTTTCCTTTTGCCAATGAGAACAGCTGGCAAGATGGCTTTACTGAACACAATTGCAGCCAGCAGACATAGGTTATAATTTTCACAGGCTTTGTTTCTGAAATATGGAGTTAACAAAACATGCTCTTTTTTTCTTTTGAAATTGGAGGGTTTGTGTCTTTCATCTGGTGAAATTTAGCGTAAAAGTGAAAATAATATCAAGGTTACAAGCACCATAGGGAGGTTGCTAATGTGGGGAAAAAAAGGGCATTTGGCCAGTTAAAATAATAAAAGAATATAGCGCTTTCCCAGTGATGGCTGAAGCCAAGTGAGGTCTTTCCAACTGGAGCCACAATAGTCCTTTTCGGATTATGTGGTTTGGCACAATACAGAATGAGTAAACGTACTTTCCCAGAAGAGAAAACATAATTAACAGAAACAACAAGGTCATGCAGTATTCAGCCTTAGGTAGGCAATAACACACCACAGGGTGTACATTAAACAGCCAATATAGGTACACCTTGGATGTGCTGAAGCATAGCAGAATGGCTCAGCACAGAGTATGCATATATTGTCTGATCAACCCATGTTCTTATTTCATTTAAGAATAGATTTTCTATTAGCAGTATGTAATTTAAAGTTTGGGATCTGTGTTTTCTGGTACTTGAGCTGCTGTGCTGATACCAACAAGAGGAGTGGTTTTGCTCATTTCATCTCAGATAATAATACCTAGCATATTTAGGGCCAGATTCTTATTTACTCTAATGCCACTTTACGCTTCTCTGGCAGTGCTAAAGGGCCCTTAGCACTACCGAGATGGTATAAATCAGCCTGAGAATGAGGCACTTAGTGTCTTACATGTTGAAACATTGTAACAAATTAGCTAATTAATCCTTACAACATTCCTGTGAGATAGGTAAATTAGTAATATTATTGCCTCACCCACACTTCACAAAAAATAGATGAGCAACCTGAGAGAAGTGGAAAAAATTTCCCAAAAGCTTAACAATTTAGTTAGTGTCAAGGCTGGAATTAGAATTTAGGACTTCCAGATTCCCAGTGCGGTGCTCATTCCTCCAGCCTTTTTAATCTTTTTGTTATATCTTCATGTTCCCATCCCAGTCTTCTTTCAAGCCCATTATGCCCCTTTTGTGGACAATTAATTCCATTCTTAAAGTTTGAACTGTTTTCTGGTTTGAGAGTACCCTGCAAAGGAGCTTCACTCCTAGTATCACTTAGCATGCCCTTTCATAGCAATATTGATACAGCCTTCAGTCTTTTAAAGATAGGCTCCTACTTCTCTAATAAGCTACAACTTGGGGTTTTTTTTAAATGGTGATTTATTTTCAGTACTGCTGCCACCTCAGAGCTCTAAGAGGTGAAATGGCTTGGTCCAGTGATAGCAGCAATATTGGAGCTGCAATGTTTGAGTATCAGGCCAAAGGTTCAGGGAACACTTTGGGAACTTGGCTGAAGGCCCAAACGTTACAACTGGTGTGGAGGAAGCGAAGACATGGAGAGAAGGAAATGCATAGTTAGTCTTTTTTCAAGTGACAAATATATATTGCCTCAGATATTTTAGGCTGCAAGATGAGGTACTTAGCCACACATCTTACTGCTAAGGGAATTCTGCCAAAAAATTAAATTCAGCGTACAATATTTTAAAATTCTGCAAATATTATTTGTCAAAATAACACTATATAATTATGCCAGTTTCAATTGTTTTGTTAATTTATTTCAAAATACCTATCAGCAGGTATGTCTGTAACAATACCGACATCAAAAAAGATTCAGGAAATGTTTTTTTACATATAGATTCCTTACTAGGCATATTAATACAGAACTTGGAGTAATAATTCATTTAAACTACAGTACAGAAACTTATTTTTCCTTACCCCTCAGAAACAGTGAAAAGGCTTGGGGGAATCAGGGCTAATGGAGGAGTTGAAGGAGAGGGAAGTAATTGCTGGGCAGAAACCTGAGAGTGAACCTGGAGGGTGGTTGGGTGTGAGTGGTCGAAATATGGAACAGAGTTTTTTTGGGGGGAGGGGGCGGGGTGTTAGGGAGTTTGGGAGCCTCCCCCATGCAGACCCTGGCTGACCCCTAGCCTCTCCTATTCAGTCAGGCACATCTGCCTCTGTCCCTGTGTGTCAATGCACCCTCTCCCTCCCCACATGGCCTGCTCCCCCACTCAGCCACCTCCCTCCCCCCCTGCACGCCTCATTCCCATTCAGCCTCTGGCTCAGTGCTGTTACCCCACTAGTTCCTGTGCCCCTCTGCAGTCTGTCCCCCCCACTAGCCCTTCTGTACCCCAGTCTGTGACCCTTCCAGCAGCCCCATGTGCCCTGCACAATCTGTCCCCATCATATTCTGTGCCTCCTCACGTGACCCTGCAGACAGGGCGCTGTGAGGAAAGCAGCCTCTCCTCCCTCTCCACAGCTGGCTGCGGCAGCCCTGAGCCAGCTACCCTCTCTTCTGGTGCCACAGAAGGTGGGTGGGTGTTGTAATTGCAGTGCCTCCCCAGAAGAATGTATTATTCTGCAGGGGCATGAATTCTGCACATGTTCAGTGGTGCAGAATTCCCTCAAGAGTAATATCTTTTGAACACTGAATGGATATAATTGTTTTTAAACATCTGGTGAGGGAATCATTTATTTCAAATTTCAGCAGCAAAGGGATTTGACTGTGCACATGAGAATTTTTTAATTTAATTTTCATAGTATTATAATAAGATGAGGTAAGCCAATCCAGGAAAAATCAGGAGGTCACATCCCTTCTACAAGCCACCTTCCAATAAAAAGCTGAGAATGATTCCTGAGACTTTGAGAGTCTCAGTGGTCACTTATGCTCTTACTTCACTTTCTCGATCAGGTACATCCCTTGTGCTAAGGGGCACAGATATTGCATGCTGACTATGAGGTATTAGCTACTTACTCTCACAGACTGTACTGCACTATCAAACTTTGCAATGGTTTTCTAGCTGCACCTAACTTGGGTGGGTTTGCATATCATGCTAGCAGTAAAGACCCCAAAAATACCTTTATTGGTGTTCACTTGTTCACAAGGGCGATGCTGGAGTTCTAAAAGTGAAATGTTTGGTGTCTAGCCTGGGCAGAGTAGTGCAGCCATAGCACCATCAGATTAGGGTCAAAATCTCTTCTGGGAGCTAACATCAGAGAGAGAGATGAGAGTTGCACAGTAGGAATAGAGTCTGACAGACAGCTCTGATGCACCAATTCTGCACAGCACTTAACCACATGTTGAAATCCTATTGATTTCAATGGGAGTTAAGCACGTGCTTCAGTGCTTTGCTGAATTTGGGTCTGAAGCAGTAGACCCAGCTCAGGCAGGAGTCAGACCTCAGTCTCCTGAAGGGAGGGGGCAGAGCTTCTGAAGAGATGGGCTCCAGCAAGGTGTGAGGATAAGGTGGACAAACTCTGGTTTGCTAGGCTGCCAACAAATACCTACCTTCAAAATTCTGGTTCCAACCCTGGGAGCCCTTAAGGGTGTTGTAAACATTTCTGAGAGCTGTTGAAAAGCTAGAAGTTAAGGTAGGTGGACTCGAAGCAGGGCTCAGAAAATTGGAGGTGAACCTCTCAATTATTTGCAATAGCCTTTGTTTTTTAAGTAAAAATCTAATACAGAAGGGTAGCACATTCAGTTGAAGTCCAAAAAAAAAAGAAAAACAAATACTATAATGTAAAGGCAAGCATGATGACCGTGGGTAAGCATAGACTGTGGTAGCATTATGAAAATAATCCTGCTGAGACATCTGGTTATTTCTCTTGTAATGAGATCATTCATAAGAAAACTGGGCAACATGCCAGAGGGAAGTCGGAGGCAGAGGTGGGGAGGAAAGAAGAGAGTGCTTTGACTCCCACCAGCAGGTGGACCACACACCTAGAAGAGAGTTACCAATTTATACCCGTATCATCAGATATATTCATTTGACAACAACTATATCTCCCTCGCAAGTCAGCCATTTTGTGACTATATGGAAGGTGTTTATATAGTGGAACTTGCTTATTTATTATTTACTTTACTATTATTATAGCAAACTCTGATATTAGGGGCCCTGATAGGCTGCACCAATCTCCATGCACTAGCCTACTCCTACCACCAGCCCTGACCAGTGGCTTTTCTACTTAAAGCTCCTCATACTGCAATTTGAAACTATAAATCAGAATATACCTCAGTGTAGTACAGTCTATTTTTGTTCAGTATTCTTTATTTATCTCTCTATTTCCACCCCCCCCCCCATCTTGTAAAAATATATATTGGTGCCCAAAACTCTCCTGTCCTTCTAATTGATTAACCTGCTCTGTACTGGTTTATGACTTTTTCATTATAAAAAGATTGCAAAATAAAATTCTAGGTTTTATTTTTATTATTGATCAAATAAAAAAAAACCTCTTACATTTTATTACATATAGTAGTAATAGAAATGGTTTTCACACCTCATCACTACCTAAATATCTCACCTAGAATATTCACAGTCTAACGCAAAAATGCCAAAATTGTCAAGCTTGGCTACCTAAAGTTAGGCACCTAAATTTCTATTTAGTCCCTGATCCTGCAAACAGTTCTGCCCATGAGCAATTATTCATGTGACAAGTCCCCTAATTTCAATGGGACTCCTTTAAAGCACACAGATCCTCAAAGGTGTAAGTGTAAACAAGATTAGGCCCACAGGCACCTAACTAAGGGTATGTCTACACTACGAAATTAGGTTGATATTATAGAAGTCGATCTTTAGAAATCGATTTTATACAGTCAATTGCATATGTCCACACTAAGCGCATTAAGTCGGCGGAGTGTGTCCTCACTACCGTGGCTAGCATCAACTTACAGAGCAATGCACTGTGGGTAGCTATCCCACAGTTCCTGCAGTCTCCGCCGCCCATTGGAATTCTGGGTTTAGCTCCCAATGCCTGATGGGGCAAAAACATTGTCGCGGGTGGTTTTGGGTACATGTCGTCAGTCACCCCTCCCTCCATGAAAGCAATGGCAGACAATCATTTCACGCCTTTTTTACACGCAGACACCATACCACGGCAAGCGTGCAGCCCACTCAGTACAGCTCACCGACACTGTTTTGTCCTGGGTACTGCTGGCAATAGACGGTGCAGTAGGACTGCTAACCATAGTCATACACCGCTTCCACTGCAATTCTGCTCTGCTGCTATTGCCTCACTAGTGAATTTCTCCATGTTGTCTGGCGTGTGTTCTGCCTCAGGAAATGTGCGCGGTGCTAACAGTCGTCCTCCACCGCTTCTGCTGCCACTCTGCTCTCCTGCTCTCATGACTCCACCTCACAGGTCCTCTCGTCGTTCTCTATAAATATTTATTCTCTTGGCATCCGTCGTGAGCCACCGTTTCCGCTGCAACTCTGCTCTCCTGCAGACGCCATACCATGGCAAGCATGGAGCCCGCTCAGATCACCGCGGCAGTTATGAGAATTGTAAACACCGCGCGCATTATCCTGCAGTATGTGCAGAACCAGAACCTGCAAAAGCAGGCGAGGAGGTGACGGCAACGTGGTGACGAGAGTGATCAGGACATGGACACAGACTTCTCTCAAAGCACGGCCCCCAGCAATTTGGACATTCTGGTGGCAGTGGGGCAGGCTCATGCCGTGGAACGCCGATTCTGGGCCCAGGAAACAAGCACAGCCTGGTGGGACCGCATAGTGTTGCAGGTCTGGGATGATTCCCAGTGGCTGTGAAACTTTAAGGGCACTTTCATGGAACTTTGTGACTTGCTTTCCCCTGCCCTAAGTGCAAGAATCCCAAGATGAGAGCAGCCCTCACAGTTCACAGCGAGTGGCGATAGCCCTGTGGAAGCTTGCAACGCCAGACAGCTACCGGTCGATTGGGAATCAATTTGGAGTGGGCAAATCTACTGTGGGGGCTGCTGTGATCCAAGTAGCCAACACAATAACTAAGCTGCTGATATCAAGGGTAGTGACTCTGGGAAATGTGCAGGTCATAGTGGATGGCTTTACTGCAATGGGATTCCCTAACTGTGGTGGGGCAATAGACGGAACCCATATCCCTATCTTGGGATCGGACCACATTGGCAGCCAGAACATAAACCGCAAGGGGTACTTTTCAATGGTGCTGCAAGCACTGGTGGATCACAAGGGACATTTCACTGACATCAACATGGGATGGCCGGGAAAGGTACATGACACTCGCATCTTCAGGAACTTTGGTCTGTTTGAACAGCTGCAGGAAGGGACTTACTTTCCAGACCAGAAAATAACCGTTGGGGATGTTGAAATGCCTATAGTTATCCTTAGGGACCCAGCCTACCCCTTAATGCCATGGCCCATGAAGCCATACACAGGCAACCTGGACAGTAGTAAGGAGCTGTTTAACTATAGGCTGAGCAAGTGCAGAATGGTGGTAGAATGTGCATTTGGACGTTTAAAAGCGCACTGGCGCAGTTTACTGACTCGGTTAGACTTCAGCGAAACCAATATTCCCATTGTTATTGCTGCTTGCTGTGTGCTCCACAATGTCTGTGAGAGTAAAGGGGAGATGTTTATGGCGGGGTGGGAGGTTGAGGCAAATCGCCTGGCCACTGATTATGCGCAGCCAGACACCAGGGCAGTTAGAAGAGCACAGCAGGGCACGCTGCTCATCAGAGCAGCTTTGAAAACCAGTTTCATGACTGGCCAGGTTACGGTGTGACAGTTCTGTTTGTTTCTTCTTGATGAAAACCCGCCCCCTTGGTTCACTCTACTTCCCTGTAAGCCAACCGCCCTCTCCCCTTTGATCACCGCTTGCAGAGGCAATAAAATCATTGTTGTTTCAAATTCATGCATTCTTAATCACACAAATAGGGGATAACTGGCAAGGAGCCCGGGAGGGGTGGGGAAGGAGGTAAGCAGCGGGTGGGGTGGTGGATGACGGGAGGAGGGAAGGACAAGGCCACACTGCACTTTAAAACTTATTGAATGCCAGCCTTCTGTTGCTCTGCAACCAGTCCTCTGGGGTGGAGTGGTTGGGTGTCTGGGTGAGGAGGCTATGGAACTTGGGGAGGAGGGTGGGCAGTTACACAGGGGCTGCAGTGGGGGATCTGTGCTCCTGCTGCCTTTCCTGCAGCTCCACCAGATGCCGGAGCATATCAGTTTGATCCTCCAATAGCCTCAGCATTGCCTCCTGCCTCCTCTCATCATGCTGCCACCACCTCTCATCTTGCTCGTCCCTCCTGTCCTCGCGTTCATTTTCTGCTTTGCCACTGCCTGCCTCCATGCATTCTGCTGAGCTCTTTCAGTGCGGGAGGACTGCATGAGCTCAGAGAACATTTCATCGCAAGTGCGGTGTTTTTGCCTCGTTATCTATGCTAGCCTCTGGGACGGAGATGATGGGGGGGTGTTGAAACATTTGCAGTAGCGGGAGGAAAAAAGGGAGAGTAGTATTTAGAAAGACACATTTTAGAGAACAATGGGTAGACTCTTTCACGGTGAACCAAGCTGTTAATATTACATAGCATATGTGCTTTCGGGACAAGGTCGCATTTTGCCTCTTATATTGAGGGCCTGCCGGTTTGGTATGAGAGATCACACATGCAGGGCTGGGCAACAAAATTCGGCTTGCAAGCAGCCATGGTAAGCCACAGTCTTTTGGCTTCTTCAGCCTTCATAACATGTGGGAATGGTTTCAAACAGCAGCGCTCTCCTTTCCCAAACCAAGCACCCATTGGGTTGGCCATTTAAAAGGAGGGACTGCAGTTTTAGGGTTAACATGCAGCACAAACCCAACTAAACCCCCCACCAACCAATTCTCTGGGATGATCACTCTCCTGAGGATAACACAGAGAGATAAAGAACGGATGTTGCTTAAATGCCAGCAAACACCGGGACCATATGCTGCCCTGCTTTGTTATGCAATTATTCCAAACTACGTGCTACTGGCCTGGCATGGTAAAGTGTCCTACCGTGGAGGACAGAATAAGGCTGCCCTCCCCAGAAACCTTTTGCAAAGGCTTTGGGAGTGCATCCAGGAGAGCTTCACGGAGATGTCCCAGGAGGATTTCCGCTCCATTCCCAAACACATTAACAGACTTTTCCAGTAGCTGTATTGGCTGCGAATGCATCCCAAGTCTTCAGGGCAAATTAATCATTAAACACACTTGCTTTTAAACCATGTATTATATTTACAAAGATACACTCACCAGAGGTGCCTTCTCCAGCTTCATGGTCTGGGAGCCCGCTTTGGGAGGGTATTTGCTCCAGGGAGATAAACAGTTTCTGGTTGTTGGGGAGAACACTTTCTCCGCTTGCCTGCTGTGCGCTATCCTCCTCATCCCTGATGCATGAGACTCCCCCCTTGCAGGTGTCCATGGACAGGGGTGGGGTAGTGGTAGGGCCCCCCCCTAGAATGGCATGAAGCTCATCATAGAAGCGGCATGTCTGGGGCTCTGACCTGGAGCAGCTGTTTGGTTTTTTGGTAGGCTTGCGTGAGCTCCTTAATTTTCATGCAGTACTGCTGCGAGTCCCTGTTATAGCCTCTGTCCATCATGCCCTTGGAGATTTTTGCAAATATTTTGGCATTTCATCTTTTGGAACGGAGTTCTGATAGCACGGATTTGTCTCCCCATACAGCAGTCAGATCCAGTACCTCCCGTTCGGTCCATGCGGGAGCTCTTTTGCGATTCTGGGACTGCCTGGTCACCTGTGCTGATGAGCTCGCCATGCTGGCCAAACAGGAAATGAAATTCAAAAGTTCCCAGAGCTTTTCCCGTGTATCTGGCTAGTGGATTGGAGTTGAAAGTGCTTTCCAGAGCGGTCACAGTGGAGCACTCTGGGATAGCTCCCGGAGGCCAATACCATCGAATTGCGTCCACACTACCCAAAATTCGACCTGGCAATGTCGATTTCAGCGCTAATCCCCTCGTCGGGGAGGAGTACAGAAATCGATTTTAAGTGCCCTTTAAGTCGACAAAAATGGCTTCGTCGTGTGGACGGGTGCAGGGTTAAATCGATCTAACGCTGCTAAATTCGACCTCAACTCGTAGTGTAGACCAAGCCTAAATGTTCTAATTTTCAGTTGTGCTGAGTAACTACAGCCCTCACTGATTTTTGTTTCAGAGTGGTAGCCGTGTAAGTCTGTATCAACAAAAAAAAATGAGGCGTACTTGTGGCAGCACCCCTGAGAATTTATTCAGATGCTCAAATATAGATTTATGTGTCGAGCTTTTTAGGCTCTCAAGTTTTTGGCTTTAATCTCTATATTTCTATGCCAAAAACTTCTCATCTCTGCATCATCAGCTCTGTGCTATCTTCTGTAAATTTCACACAGCAGAGCCACCCTGGGTATATTCAAAAGAGACACACAAAATTGCGAACTGAGAGCAAAATGACTAGAAAAATCTCATCTTAGTTTGCTTACCAGAAAATACCCTCCGTATGTTTCAGCATATATAGATGCCAAACAAAAAGCCTGAATGTTTATACTATCAACTCATTTGCCAATCAGTACTTCCCATTTCCACAGGTAGTAAAGCTTTCTTACCGTGAAAAGTCTCTCTAGTGCTGCATTTAAAAAATTCATTCACAGAATGCTGGTCAGCGAAAGCTGCAGGAGGGGGAAAAGAATTATTTTATATAGGAATTCTCCTTCAATTTCCTTTTTCATAATTGTTGTAAGGTAGTTCACTACTTTGCATTGAAAATTCATTACTCTGCTTTGGAAAACCAGTGATTTACAGTCGTATATCTATGTTTTCATACATTAGCCTTATAAGCAAAGATCATGCTAATTATAATATATAAGTGACCATCTTGTTTACAATTTAGTTGTGAAAATCATCATTCTTGCCTCTACAGTGATTCTGTTCTACTTCTGTTTTGTATAGATACTTGTAATGCCCTTATTCCAGTAGTTTCAGGAGTGCATTCCCATAGTGCATTAAGCAGTATGACGGACTTCAGTAGTGTATTCTCTCAATCATCATTACGCCTTTATCTGATTAAAAGTAATAATACAATATATTCTTCCCATTGCACCTTTCAATTTCTACATGACAAGTAACTTTGTGTAGGTATTTTGCAAGGACCTCTGTTTTAGCACTGTAGAATAAGTCTAACATGTCCAAAAGAAAAGAGACTAATGAGAGAGCTTCAGCTTGACAAATACACAGTCTGACTTAATTAGCAAAGAAGAAGGGGTGGGGGATAGGAAAAGGTGTCATCTTAAGGTAACTCTTGTTAAATTGATAACTTAAGAAAGTCATCCACTTTTAGCTTGGGATTGTTTACTCCTCTGGTAAAATGGAGTTCTGTGAGAGCTATTTGGTTATACTTGTCCCAAGTAGGTCTCAAAAGTTAATGAACCAAGAGTAAAGGTAAATAATATCTTCTGACATGAGTACCAACTCATTTATACTTCTGAAACCACTATTTGCATATGCTTGATTTATTTAAATCAGAGACTTTGGGCCTAATTTTAAAAACAAGGCCTTTCAAACTGAGCTTTATTTTTTAAATTAAAGAGGCTTTCCCACATCCCTAAAGTCACCGTATGACACTTACCTGCTTAGTATTATAATAGCCCTTGCCTTTCAAATCAAGATGTATTCCCAAAAGACAAAGTAGAAAAACCATTAAAAGAGCTGTAGTAAATCAACATTTAATACTCTCACCTTAAACTCTTGCAACAGGTAACCCATATTAAAAAATGAACTGGACCTTCTTTTATCTGAAAAAGCAAAAAGATACCTTATAACATAAGAAACAGCTGTCCTTCAAGGTTACCAACAAATCTGGTAAATTAGCTAGCAATTCATATACTGCTCAACATCAGAAGATTTATAGCAACAATCAAGATAGGATATTAGGTAAAACTAGTTACCAATTTACTAATAAAATTAGCCTGAATTTCTATAAGCAGCTGAATATTCCTGAAGTGAAGCAGAGTCCTACTGACACCAAGGGGTTCCTACAGGAGTTAAAATTCCCCCTTACTAACAGAAAATATACCATACACTTTTCAGAATGCCATAATTTTGAATAAAATCCAAGAAGCTATTAAATAGCACCAATCTGATAAAGTTGCAGGTTCTAATGGCTTCTCCATCAATTTCTGTAAGAAATGTTCTAATCCCATTGTTCTGTTTACGGAAAATACATAACTACAAACAAACAAAAAAGCTCTACCACTTACTTTTAACAAGGCTACAATAATTTATTTCGCCCAGAAAGTAACAACTGGAACTCTGTGCCTCTTACCTTCCTCCTTAGCACAAACATGAAGTTCTCACTAATGTGTTTACCAACAGAATAGCTCTCTGTTCTCTGCTATTATACATATACATTAGTCTGATTTTATACATCACTGCGCATCTAGCAATAGTATAGAAAAACTTAAGCATTAGTCACTTCCTGAAAGATTTAGGCTATCGTAGAGCGCTTTGACACCCTGCTATTTCAAATATCTTGAAGAACCTGCCCCAGCATCTGAAAAAGCAGAAAAGTATATTTTCTGTTTGTTTTTCTTCCATTTCCTCTTTAGCACCTTCCTTCCAGTCAGATCTGTAACTGCTTCTATCATGTGCATGATATTAGCTCAGGGGTGGGCAAACTTTTTGGCCCGAGAGCCACATCTAGTATGGAAATTGTATGGTGGGCCATGAAAGCTCACAAAATTGGGAGTTGGGAGGGGGTGCGGCTCTGGCTGGGGGTGCAGACTCTGGGGTGGGGCTGGGGGTTCAGGAGGATGCTCCAGGTTGGGACCGAGGGGTTCAGAAGGTGGGAGGGGGATCGGGGCTGGGGCAGGGGGTTGGGGCGTGTGAGAGGGTCAGGCTCCAGGTGGTGCTTACCTCAAGCAGCTCCTGGAAGCAGCTCTCCCTTCAGGCTCCTACGCGGAGGCGTGGTTAGGCAGCTCCCATTGGCTGCAGTTCCCGGCTAATGGGAGCTGCAGAGGCGGTGCTTGGTGCAGAGGCAGCGTGCGGAGCCCCTGGCTGCCCCTACATGTAGAAGCCAGAGGGCGGACATGCCACTGCTTCCAGGAGCCATGCGGAGTGGGGCAAGCCCACGACCCCACTCCGTGGCTGAAGTGCCGGAGCGGGGCAAGCCCTGGACCCTGCTCCCTGGCAGGAGCTTGAGGGAGGGATTAAAATGTCTGACTGGCCAGATGTGGCCCCCAGGCCATAGTTTGCCTACCCCTGTATTAGCTGGAAAGTGCAGGTTACTTTCCTACTGCTGACATGATGGTTTGGGTATCATGTCTTTTTCCACTTCTTCAGTGTGCACTGCCTTCCCTGGTGTATGAGTGGCACCTGGGATTTTAAGTGCTTCTTGTTCCAAAGACCTAATTAGCTACTTCTGCAAACATTGGGCCTTGTTTTGTTTGTAACCAGAGAGAGGGAAAATATTAACAGCTTGGCAAAACCCAACCCAATAACCACACTATTTCGGGGAGGGAAAGAACAATAACAACTAGTAGATGCCTCAGAGCACTGTAATCTTGAATAGGGGAATCTTCCAAAAACACAAGATGGAATGTGTTCCAAGAATGCACTACCATCTGTGCCCTGGGAAAATGTAAATAGGATGTAGAAGAAATTAAGCATGAATAGAAAAATGTTTTTCTCCTTGTACTGTCCAAAATAGCTGTTTTGTTTTCTGAAAACATAAGGTAGAAGAACAACAGAAAGAAAATCATTAAGGTTGTTTTGATAAAAACAGTTAAGGTTGTTTTGATAAAATATGCATTTCTTACCTCTTAGAAAAAATAATTCTTGTCCTTAAACAAGCATGGCATATGCATTGAGATCTGCCGATAAAAATCACAATATAAGAGCTAGGAATTATTATTGTTGTTGTTGAAGTGGGGGTTGGGAAGGAATGCACTTAGAGCTTTTCCCCTGTATGCTCCCCATGCAAGGGTTTGGGATAAATACAGCCCCCTGCACTCAAGGGAGGTCCTAGACAACTACTCCTAAGCACAATGCTCCCCAGAGGGAACAAGAAAGAGAACCAAGTCTCTTTCCCTAGCTCATTTTCAAATTGATCAATGTAGCTGACCAGCCACTCAGAGAGAAACAAGCTGCACCATTCAAAGACATGGAGAATCTACACACTTTTCCCCTACATGTCAGAGAGGTATAGTACCTCCAGAGGTATCAACCACCATCAGTGGTCCCCACATCTCTCAGCCTGGGTGATTTGCTAAAATACATAATTTGGCCCTGAACATTCATAGAGCTGAACTGGAGATATGTAGACACACACAACACAAAATTATTGTTTGTTTTTTATTACACGTGTATAAATTTGGAAATTATCTAGAATGGCTTATTTTCTATTTCTTCCACTGAAATGTGCTTCCTCTCTACCTGGAGATTTCAGTATCTTAACTTTTTTTCTAGCAATTAAGAGTACAAATCTTTATTTGGAAAAGAATAGACTTTTTTCGAGATCTACCTAGTGTTTCCCAATTGAAGTCTGGCCAGAAATAATACAAGAACAGCCCTTTGCGTGATATTTTGGTAGTTCTTCTGGCCAAAGCCAAGATGTGCAGAGGGGTATGAAAATTTAAAACAAAAAAAGTTAATTACATTTGTATTAAACTCACATTTTCAGGTTCACTTTAGATCTAGTTTAGTTGTGTGTGCAGCTTCTTGTGTGTGTGCCAGTTCTTATTTTACCTACAATTCTTCATCTCTCCTTTCAAGACTTACTTTTATGTGTGCAACTCCCCACTTAGTTTTTGCAATTGAAAGAAATAAGTGAGTAGACCAGTCAGACATGAAATGTGGTTGAAAACAAGAACTAGCATGATCAGAAGAGCAACAAGTGTTTTTGTTCTTTCCTGATGCGGTCATTCAAATGCCAGACATAACGCTCACTAGCAGCTGAGACTTTTAAGTTTTGCTTTACCGTTTAAAATCTAAATGTGAATTGCTGTTCAATGCTGATTTATAATTTTTCCTTTGGATTTTTCTCTTAAAAGAAAAAATTGAAAACTTAAGCGGTCAGGGAGTCCTGTTGAAGATAATGAAGAATTGCAGTCTGCTCCTTTCTATAGCACTCAGTGGGCAAATGGAATTTTTAAAAAGGTTTTATTTTCACTTGTAAAATTAATAGCTCTTGAATTATCATTTGTAAGTGCAAATACAATTTCAGGCTACAACTTCCTAAGGAGCTGGAGTAAGGAGAAACAAAACAAAGCTGAATGGGGAGGGGAAACCACGAGAAGTCAATATAGGTGTCAGGTTGCAGTATACAGCCAAAGCTTGCAAGTTTACATTGAAAATTCAGCTAAATTAGTACAAAAAAACTTTAACTCAGAGGGTTCAATCCTCAGCATAACTGAAGTGGTGTCAAAGGTGGCTCCAAGGTAGCTTTACTCCTCCCCTGATCCTGGAGGCAGCCAGAGGCTGAGAGACCCCCAGAACAAATCGGAGCAGCCGTATGGCTCCAAGAAAATTCTCTTACTTGCACTGGCTAGAATTAGCTGCTAGGGATTTTTCCACTGACCAGGAATCAGCAAGCACATCAAATTCTAGCCCCAAACCTCTCATGTCACATCCCCTCCTGGAATGCCCCACTTCTAGCTTGCACTGTCCTGCTTCCTTTACACAAGTCCAGGGTTCCTCTACACTGGCAATCCTTAGGTTGGTTTAAGATCTTTTTGTGTTGCTGCAGAGGTCTAAGGGGACCTTATCTGGACCCAAAGTTCTGGCCCAAAAAGTTTTCCTGAAAAGGGTTCATGTTCTTAACGGCATAGAATGTAATATAGCCAATAGCAAGATACAGTTGAGGTCCTCATTTAGGGATATCTCAAAATTGCCCAATATGTTGATAAACGTCAGCATTTCGGCACGTGTTTGAAAACATGCCTGAATATCTCTGCACACAGTTAACTCTCATGTGAAATATGGGTGTGCTCTCAAATATTGTGGGTGAATTTTTGGAGGTGTGTAGAAAATTTGGTCATAAGAATGTGGATTGAGATTATGAGGACTACATTTACAGAGCTCATATTAAGTGCCTCATGACATGTAAAATTGCACAAGCACAGGAATGGAATTATTTTCAGATGAACAACTCAAATACTTAGTGCAACTGAAAATAAGGGATATGTGCTGTCCAAAGGAATATTCAAGTGCTCCCAATGGTCTGCACAACTTATTGATGGATTTTCAACAGTAGCAAGAGGCTTTTTTACATGCAGTTTTACACTGATCAATGTCCTTTGGATTATTAAATATGTCCCCTCCTAGTCGTGCATTCATTTGCGTTATGGTTAACAGCTTATTTCTTGCCATACCGAACAGTGGCAACTAGGAAGAAAATCAGTAGCAGGCGAAGCTAATTTTCAATCCTCTTAAAACCTATTTGCTGTTAATTTCATATCAAAATAATTTAACAGAAAAAATGTCCTAACAGGTTAATTAGGGTTTGTCTTGCCTGTCATTCTGAGATATTTGCTCCTCCAAAAGTGTTGAAAGTCTGAGTTTTTCTTGTACTCCCGAGGTAAAAATGGCATCTCTTTCTTCTCTCCGTTTATACCTCAAAACATCCAGAGGGTCTTATGGTTAAAATACGTCAGGAGACCTGTGCCCACTTTGCCATAGAACTCCTGTATAGCTTTGGGCAAGTCATTTAATCTTTCTGCACCTGGTTTCCAAACAGTAAAATGGAGATATTTACTGACCTCCTACAGTTGTTTACAGTGGCTTAATTAATATTTGTAAAGCACTTTAAAATCCTCAGATTGAGGGGCTATATATATATGCCAAGTATTATGATTATATGCTATGCTGATATGATTCGCTGGGATCTTTGATCATTTTTATAAACTCACAGTTTTTTCTACACTTTCAGTGTCATTTTATTGGCAACTGCTCCAAATTTACTGGGACTCTGAAATATGCCTTGGGTTCTCTGTGCAAGAGCAATTTATTTATTGTCCGAATAAGTATATGTTAGAGGACAAGATATCAATGAGGAATTTCTCCTATATCTCCATTGTGAGGTATTTTTCATTTTGAATGTGTGCTTTTCCTATCTTTTTCACTTGGTCATGTGGCACTGTATGGTAAATTTTTTAACTGACAATACTTTGATTCAAAGGAAATGTAAACAATAGAAGCATTTGCAAAATATATTCACGATCAGATGTCTGAAAAAACTGATTAGTTGGAAATAGTAAACAGATGATTAAAATAGTGCTTTTCAGTATTCATAAGTCCTTAAATGGGGAAATGATGAATCTGCGATAGTACCTAGATACCACAGCAACAGGCACCTTTGAAAATATCGACACAGACAGTCAGATGCCTGTCATCAATGAAAACTGCATCCCTAATTATTCTAAAAAAATACCATGCTGCTTTTCCTAACTCCCAGTACACAGTTTGCCCATGTATTTTACTTTCTTGTTCATGCAAGAAATAGTGTTTGAACTCTGGACTGACACCTGTTGAAAGTGTTCAAGAATTTAAGTGCACTTCTGCTCCTGATTGGGTGCACAATTCAGGCACAGATTAAAAAATATGGCCCTGATTGTCTATAGTTATAACTTTTCTTTTTTCTTATCAGCATAAAAATAATAACCCACAGATTCTGATGGCCTAGGTTGTCTGTCCTTCTATACTTTTTTTTTTTTTTAACAGCTGACAAGGTAGATATATATTGGGGACATTTCCTAAAATCTCTTATCTTGAAAAAAAAATCAACCTTTATGTTTCTCTGTTGTATTATTTATTGTATTTTCTGCAGAAAATGGAATGAACAACTTGTTTGAAAATGTATGTAAACTGTAAATTCTTTAAATGAAAATCTAGACCCATGTCTGACTTGATGACAGGTTACTGTGATGTTAAATGAGGAGAGTATATTTTTGGATATCTCATTTGTAGGATACATTGTGTTTTAGACTAGATTAGCTCTTAGATTCATATAAGCATGAACAAAAAGAACAGGAGTATAAGCATGAACGGAGCCTCTTAAAATTAGTTGCAGTAGATGGGAATAATTTGGGTTTTCTTTTATTATTTGCATGTGAAGTTAAATTTTTCTCTTTGGAAGGGTGTGGAGTTACGTGGGCCCTCCTGCTTAAAATATTTTTTTAATTTAAGTCTTTGATAGATTGTGACACTCGGAGCTCATAAACAAGAGCCTTGGCTGGGAAATCGCAATTCTTAAAGCAAAAATGGGACACACTTCATTAGTTTTGTCTTTAAAATAGCAATCACCAGTTCATCACTCCAAGTGTATTTGCATTTTAGTTGAAAATAGATAATAGAATTACATCAAGCTTTTAGGAAACTGACCTGAAGATACAATGCGGATTTTTTTCCTCTATAGTTAATAGCATTATTAGTAAATTTTTTAACTGAGGCTGGAATGATGATATCTAGAAATGGTATGTTGTTCTCTGAAGTACTGAATGTATATTCTAGAGCAGGATGAAAACTAGGTCCAAAATACAGATTTTGAATTTGCTTTTAGTACAGCGCCTAGCAAATGAAAGAAAACTTCTGAGTGAGGTATGCCTACCTGATGATCCCGTCTTTGTTGATCCAGAGTAAGCGAAAGAACCCACCACAGTCCAAGCCATGCAATGTGGTGGAAATTTCTTCCTGGTCCCAAATTTGTCAACAATTTTAATCCTGTGTAAATGAACAAGAATTATTGTAGTTAAACAGCGAATCTCATTCATATTTTAAGAAACCACTGATATCCAAATCAGTATCATCTTTTCCTTGAATCCAAGAAATGCCTTTGAGGATGGAGGATTGTGTCTTAATTAAATATTGCTAGAAATTGTGTGCTCATGCTATCCTTTAAGAGAAGTTTAAATGACGACTTTGTTTGTATTTATCATACTTATTATACACAGGGCAGGTAGCACTGCCAAACATTAAAGTTACTCAGTATTTCCCATAATAAGACCCTATCAGTTACTTCTAACTTTACCAAACTTTTGAGCTAAAATTTTCCGTGCTGGGTGTGTGCCTCATGCTTACCATTTCTGGAAAATTTCAACAAGAACAACTCAGCTGTTTCTGAGAACGAAGTTAGGGGAAAATATATACTGTGTTCAGTTCTGGGAGGAACTTGAGGAAAGATATGGACAAATTAGAGAAAATCCAGAGGAGAGCAACAAAAACTATTAAAGGTCTAGAAAACACGACCTACAAGGACAGCTTGAAAAAACTGGGTTTGTTTAGTCTGGAGACAACTGAGAGGGGACATGATGACAGGAGGGTGATAAACTGTTCTCCTTAATCACTGAGGACAGGACAAGAAGTAATGGGCTTAAATTGCAGCAAGGGAGATTTAGATTGGATATTAGAAAAAACTGCCTAACTGTAAGGGTAGTTAAGCACTGGAACAAATTATCTAAGGATGTTGTGCAATCTCTGTCATCGGAGATATTTAAGAACAGATTAGACAAACCTCTGTTAAGGATGGTGTAGATAATACTTAGTCCTGCCTCCGTGCAGGGGACTGGACTAGATGACCTCCCTTCCAGTCCTACATTTCTATGATTCTACGTTATTTTGCCCATGTTTAAAAATTCTAGAGACCTTCTCTTTGAAAAACTCTGCTGTCCCCATGCTTTGCAGCAGGGCCTTGAAATTTGGCAGGAGGTGGTCTTTGTGCCAGAGATGTACCTTTTGCCATCCCATGAAAATCTGCCCAAATTTGTCCAAGTTAAAAGCCTCTGAAAAATCAAGTTGGCACTAGGGTTGCCAACTTTCTGATTGCAGAAAACCAAACACCCTTATTCCATTCCCTACCCAACCACGAAGCCCCACCCCTGCTCAAAGGCCCCTCCATCACTCACTCTCCCCTGCCCTCACTCACTCACTTATTTCCACCTAGCTGGGGCAGGAGGTTGGGGTGTAGGAGGGGGTGAGGGCTCTGGGCTGAGGATGAGCGGTTTGGGGTGCAGGCAAGGGCTCTGAGCTGGGGCAGGGGTTGGGGTGTGGGAGGGAGTGTACAAGCGGTGGAGGAGCGGGCTCTGGGAGGGAGTTTGGGTGCGGGAAGGGGTTCTGAGCTAGGGCAGGGGGTTGGGGTATGGGAGGAGATGCAGGCTCTGAGAGGGAGTTTGGGTGCAAGAGGGAGCTCAGGGCTGGGGTATGGGGGTTCCCTGTGGGGAATCTGTGGGGGTTCCCAGCCAATGGGCACTGCGGAGCTGGTCCTCAGGGCAGTGCCTCCACTGCAAGCAGAGGCAGCGTACGGAGCCGCCCTGGCCACACCTGCACCTAGGAGCTGGAGGGACATGCTGGCAGCTTCCATGAGTCGAGCGGAGCCAGCCACTGCGGCCAACCAGACTTTTAGCGGCCCGGTCAGCTGGTAACCAGACACCTGGCAACCCTAGTTGGCACATGTTCAGTAAAGATTTCTTAGATTTGAGCAGCTAAATTCCCTGAAGATTTCATCCACGCTGGGCATGCTCCAGTGTGGGGCTGATTAGGACTTTCCATAAAATTTCAGCCCTGGGACACTTCAGATCATGTTAGGTCTGGGCACCTTAACCGTGAGCAGGGAGACTGTCCTTCTTGTGCTCTCAATAACCCCACTACTGGGCCAAACAGCGGTGATAAGAAACCAGCCTGATCTGAATGAAGAGGGAACAAGAATTAGACCTGTGCGGGGTGTAGATTGGGACAAGGAGCCTGAGAAAGGAGAGGCTGGTGGAGGTGGGGATGGAAACTGGGAGTTAGGGTGGAGGGAGATTGGGACTGGCTGGACAAGGAGACTGGAAGCTGGAGGTGGTGGGTGAGGGTGACTGGATCATCCAGAAGACTTGGAGTCAGGGAAGAAAGTGGTTTGGGGAGGTGATAGGTCACGGGGAGACTGAAATTGGATGAGGATCCAAGAGAGAAACTGGGACTGAGAACCAGTGGGGTGGGGGAAGCGGAACAGATCAGACGATGAGCCAGGGAACAAGGGGAGAACTGGTACTGGCTGGGCAAAGAGACTGGTGAGGAGTGGGGGGCAGACACTGAGACTGGATGAGGCGCTTAGGGAAGGAAACATGAGCTGTGAAGAGAGGGCTGGAAATACATTAAATTATTCCAGAATGGAATATATTACTGAACCCTAAAATACACTTTAAAGGACCTGATTCAAATCCCACTGAAGTTAATGGAAGTCTTTCCATTGACTTCAATGGGATTTGAATCAGGCCCTTAAATCCTTTATTAAAATATTGTAAATAAAAATTGTTAAGGATTGTGAAGATGATGAGCCAAAGAAATAGCAGTACAAGTTATTGACACATGCATCCTGTTTTTTCATAATGCTGTGAAAAGTGTATTTAAATTAGAGCTGTGCAAAACTCAGTTCATTGTAAAGTTTTCTTTACACTACTGGGGCTCAGACCGAGAAGCCTTTCTGTGAGGAGCTCTTAGTCATGTGAACAGTCCCATTGACATCAGTGGGCCTAATGCCATGAAAAGTGACTTAAGGCCAGGATCCACAAGAGGACATAGGTGCCTAAATCTGGGAGTTAGGAGCCTAAGTTGTGTTTTAGATGCCACTGCAATCCACAAAACTCCTGCTCAGCTACCACCCAACCCTGTAGGTGCCTAAAGTCACTCGGCACCTGAGTTTTTGCAATAAAAGTTCCGTAAGAGCCTATGTTCCTGCCTCTGGGCATGCATGCTGCTGCCTCCCTCTAGGTGTCCGGGTTCATAGCTCCTGTCTACTGCCCAGAGTGATCCACAAGCTGGGGAAGATAGGGGCTCCTCTGCCTAACTCGTGTGCAGAGCCCAGTCTGGTAGGTGTACTCAGAGTCTCCTTAACTCCACACAAAACAGCCAGGGGGGACCTCCCTTCAAACTAGGCTTGGAAAAATTAGATTTTTAAATTGGCAAATCTCAGTAAAGACAATTTTGCGGTACACACACAAACTGATGAAAAAGTATTTCTATTGATGATGATTGAAATGTACAATAAGCAAAGTAAGAAAAAGGCTGCTTGAGAACGTAGACTTTGATTTAAGGCTATATGCTTTGTATATTTTGGCATTCGAGGTTGACAATTTGTGTTTTAAATAGTTATAAACCTTTAACTTTTTGAATCTCAATGTCTACTGTCATTAAATAATTATCTGATTCCCGCCCCCCATAATTTCCCGCAACTGTGAAAATTTAAATATATTACAAATTTTTAAAAATGCTTAAAAATAAAGATCAGTATTATCCATTGAAATTATTGGGCGGGGTGGAGGAATATCAAACCTACTTATAAACTTTAGCCCATTGGTTGGCGGTACTTACTTATAATGCAGGAGGTTCAAGTTTTCCCTCTGCCTGATGAGATGGGATTTGAACAGGGATATACCACCTTTTAGGCAAGTGTTCTAACCACTGGGTGATTCTCACTCTCTCTAGCCCAATTAATATTTAATTATTCAATTATTTAATTGAAGTGGAACACCTCAGTAGGAGAGACTGAGGGAGACCCACATCAGAATATCCCATAGCTCAGTGATTGGAGAATTTACTTGGCTTTAATGTAGTCCTTATTTGGGAAAACTGTAACTTCAATAGACGTTTGATTTGAGTAAGCAGATGGAGTCAAAACCTCAAAATACAGACCCTAAAATTTGTGTCACATGCTGAGAACAATAAACCTGATTTAAGCACCTTACTCATAATGAAAATGACATGTCCAATTAAAATATTGTTTAGAGTACAAACTTTTATTAGTACCACTGCATAACATTTTAATTTAATGCCTTGATATTAACTATCCTATGTTACTTATTTACAGTATTAGATATGTAATAAAATATACATTAATATATTTAAATTCCTGTCAGTTATGGGTTGAAGGTTGTCTTTTATATTTGCACAGCAACTGTGAAAGTCAGTGGGATTTTCCTATGTTTCAAAAATTGTGGGATAATGCATAAAATGAATCCTTAATAATTTGAATAGACCTTTTCTGCAGGGCTACATTTACATGCAATAGTTGGTATATGCTGGGCTCAGGAGTTCCTGAATAAACTAAGGTCATCCAGGGAAGAGCGAAGTTATTTATACCAATTTTTTATCTCATGAAAGAAGAAGTTGATTAACTTGCTTTTTGCACAATACTACTACATTTAGATTTTTTAAAGTCTGTTCATGGCTGAAATGTATGGGAGTTGTGAGATGGTAGGAGAATGATGATTTGGACTCATTAAAACAGAAACATCATGCCAGGCAGCTCTGTTGTTTGACCATAACTGAAATGCATGTGAGGTAAGTGACAAATCCTTAATATTTATTACAGTAAAAATAAAATCTGATTCTTGTCTGAAGGGCCATTTATCCATCATGTGTAAAGTGTACCTGGAATTTTTACCTTATGTAGTGATTCATCATAGACACTGATGGCAAATAATTTAGCAATTGTTTTAGTGGAACAGGAACATACTGACACTGTAAGACTCGTTTGATTCAGTGATTTGAGGACTAAAATATAAATGGATATTGCAGACTTTTCAGGAGTTTTTGAGTCAAATCCTTCTCATCTTATGTGAGTAGAGCCGCTGAGTTATAGGGATTATTTGTGTGAGTAAAGCAAGCAGAGATATGGGCCACATTTTGTAATGACTATGGAGAATTAAGTTATGAGGTCAGGATGGCATTTTCTATTTTAGGCCAACAGCTTTGAGGCCTCACTAACATGAGTCTGAGTCTTGTCTGTCTGAACCTTTTTGGATAATGTCTTGACAACTTTGTAAATTATGTAAAGCACATTGTGCTGCTGTTGTCATACTGTTACATGACATGGAGTTTAAACGATATTTGATTGACTTTCTTTCTACACAGAAATCTAGCACCAAAGGGCTTGATCTCAACAGGAACTGAGCAGTTCTGCTCCTACTAACTTCATTGGGAGCTAAGAGTACTAAGCACCCAGCCCTTTGCAGCAATAAAGCCAACAACAGGAGGAGAAATCTGGGTGGAGATGTTTTATTTCTGTCATGCAAGCTAAAGACATTACAAGACAGCCTCTCTCTCCTGATTCAGA
This sequence comes from Lepidochelys olivacea, assembly GCF_965140295.1. NCBI lineage: Eukaryota > Metazoa > Chordata > Testudines > Cheloniidae > Lepidochelys > Lepidochelys olivacea. The sequence continues at coordinate 108,494,612 of NC_140412.1, read as the reverse complement.
TCATCAAAGGCATTTGAAGCTGAAGCCCCAATGGTACAAACAAAAACGGGGGGGACTGCTGACAAGGCACTCTCTTTGGGGGCTCTGCCACTCTGGAATTCACCTGATGGTCAGAATAGCCTGAATTTAAGGACTATCAGGGTACAGTGCAAATCTTAGCTTTTTTTACAGGCTTTTGAACATAGTAGAGAATTGTGAGAGTGGTGAGCTGCTGGAGAAGAAGGGTGGTTTCAGCTTTTGATTTGCTTTGGTTTCTGGCTGTGGGTCACACTGAATGTCATTGATCCATGTTAGCTAAGTTGGAGTGTTCTTTGGAGGTTTTGTGTACTTTCAAATTATATCAGGGGAGTGTAGAGCATATGGACAGATACCCTTTTTTAACGTGTGCATATAAATACAAGATATGTAAAGTAAAGGTCTATCTGATTTCCATTTTAGGAACCATGGAAATATAAATGCCGCTGTTAGCAACCAAATATTAATTACCATGACTAGTGCTTAGATAATAATGGCAGCTCAACAGCTACACACAGCTAAGTAAATAACCAGGCTCCTATAGACTTTAGCATATGAAGACATTTATTCTTCTTTAACTATTGATGTGAATTTTGGTCTCTCCCCAATCTCCAAGTACCACTTGGAAACAGCTCTCTGTGGTGAGTATCACTTCCACAGATTTGCAGGGATTGGGACACAGTAACTATGTCCTGGCTTTCCTTTCAGATTGCTTCTATTCCCAAATTACGTGAAGGGCCAGCCAGAACTTGACCCATAAAAAGATCTACTCAGATATGGATCTTTACAAGCCCTGGTATTCATACAGTGATGTTATCAGATTTCCTAAATAATTTTGATTTACTCTACATCAAACAATAAAAAAAATTAAATGGGTGTGTTGATTCTTTTATTTGGACTAAATTATTAAATCAGCAAGCTTTTGATAGACAGGGGAAAAAATGGACCTCTGGCCTGATTCAGTCTTCCTTGAGGTCCATGGAAAGACTCCCAGGGGCATTGGATCAGGCTCCGAATGAAGTTTTCCTTTGAAAGTTCAGTAAAACTTATCAATAATGTGCACAATACCTAACATTGTCCGAAAGAACACTATGGACCAAGCAGGGCTACAGTTGATATGACTGACAACAGAATTTGGCCCAAAATGGATAATCTGGTCACGGATGCACATCTAGAAGTATGTGATCTTGAGGTTGAGGGGACCTTTTGGTGAAGCTTTATGCATCAAGTAGCCATCATGATCTCAAAATTTGCTTTATTAACTGCACCTAAAAATAGGTAACCTAAACTAAAATGTACATGACAGTGAATTTTGTCCAGAACAACAGTGCTATTTTTATGGACAAAGCGAGAAGATTTTTATTGTACATATTACTAGTATGTAAAATACTATGGAGCTGCCGACAGTGACTCCATAGTAAAGACATTTGGCTATAAAGCCTATTCAGCCTCTTTGTTGTGTATGAAAAATACAACCTATCCTCCCAAATTTACAGCACTTATTCTTGAGCACAAGATGAATTTACAAATAAATCTGTTAATTTGTGTATGATTTAAAATAAATTAAAATTTGGGTCCTTTAAGAAACTTAGCATTTTGTCGGTCTTTTCTTTGTCCTGAATGATCTTAACACTGGAATAAAGTAGACTCTTCAATTTTCCATATAGTTAACAGAAATCTTGTGCATAGGCTACATTTGAAGAAATTAATTTGTAATTAAGATAAGTTATTAATGATCATTGTATCTAATTGTTATGAATGGAAATAAATATTTTAAAAATCTAATGTGCCTTTCAAAATCAATTTAATTTAATTTAGAACCACAGATACACTAAGTTGCCTAAATCAGAATCATATGGTCATCCTCTGGAGTTACTGCAGAGTAAAGTTGTTTGGGTACTTTAGCTAGGTACTTCTTATCTTTAAATGCATGGATTTTTTTTCAGTAACTGAATTGTCTGGATTTCTAATGCTTGGTTTTGGGATGCCTACAGCATCCCTGTAATTTGTTTTTAACCTTAATTTGCTATATGATGGAGTTAAAGTTAAGAGCATGTACCATAGTTTTCTGTCGGAAAATAAGAATATATTGGTTTTATATATTATAACAGCCAGAGTTCAGAGGACTCTAGAATTACAATGCATAACTGTACACTCATCAGTTATTCATTTCTCTGCATTCTCAGAGGCTCAGATTTCCATTAGAGTGTATAGTTATTTCTTAGTAACTATACAGTACAAAAATGCCTGTACTCTGAAGGACATTAGCCAAATGGAATAGAGGAATGTACAGTGATTATGACAATCCCTCAGCTTTGATTGGTTACTGTCCTTGGTATTCTCCGTCCATTAACCCACAGCAAACATGGAAGCACAACTTCTGACTTACCTCTCTGCTATGTTACTCAGTACCCTACTTAATTTGTAAAATGGCTCCAGTTCAGAAAGGAACTTGAGCATGCACTTAAATCTATTCGGGAAAGTACTTAAGTACATGCGTAAATCCCATAGGACTTTTCTAACTAGGGATGTTTTCCTGAACTGGGGCCTCTGTGTGTGGAGAGAGAGGAAGGGGAGAGACTATTATCACTGCAACAGTTAGCTTGAGTTACCACATTCAAGCACTCCATTGACTTTAATGGACTTTAGATCAGGGGAGTTCAGAGAGGCAGTGGCCAGTCAGAACCAGCATGTTTTATAGTACCAATAAGAATGCAAGATTGAAAGCCTGGATGGTACATTTCATTATAATAACAGAAATACAATATCTTGCTGTTCCCTGCTAAATGATTAGCCAACATATTCTGGATGTTCATTCTTAGAGTTTGTTTACTCCAGGATATGAGTGTTTGAATATTTTGAATGCAGGAAGCAGAGGAAATTTATTATTTCATCATATATACTGTCACTTATAGCAGAGGAAAGAAACAAAAGCAACTTTCACAAAAAGCAAAAAGGCCATAAACATAAAGCAAATAGGACCAATCATGCTGCCGTTGACATCAATGTTAGAAGAATCGGTCCCAATATTTTGTTATATGTGCTATAGAAGTAGGATCACTACCAAGTGTAGCTTTAGGGCCTGATCCCACAAACATTTACACACAAGTAATTTTACTAAGGTGAGTAGATCCATTTAAGTTACTCATGTGCAAAAGTGTCTGGGACTGTATTTTGCCCGTATTGAAAATTAAATTGTATATAATTGTATGTAATAGTACATCATTGCAAAGGAATAATAAGTACAAAGCCAGAGCTAATCCACCTTATAATACAGGATTTTAGTTAAAAATTTTAACTTTGTAGATTGTACCATTTATTTTATTATGTGTAATTATATTACTCAATGTCAGCCTACTTCAGTTTTGGCTGCATTTTATTAATTGCTTATACAACCATACAGATATTATTGCTATAGTTGCCATTGCTGTATTAATATATAGTTATATTTTAACACTTTTTAATAATGTAACAATGCCAATATTTATTTAATTTTTTAAAATATTTGAATTTGTGTCTCTCCCTCACCCCCATTTACAGTCAGCCATACGTTTAGAGGCACATGACAGTGCTGCTTATTTTTAAATATACAGCAGACCTAAATGTATAGCTTTCTTGCAGTGTTCTGAACCATTTTCATAAAGTGCTTATAACAGAGTGCCTCACAGACCACCTCCCCTCCCACTGGCCATCTCAAAGGAACCTTGTGGCAACTACAGCAGATGCTTACCTAAAAAAGTAATAGTAGACTGGACCAGGTACCGGCATCACTTATTTTGAAGCATGAGGCAGACTTGGAGCTACAGAAGGACGCAATTGGCAGATTAAAGGTGGGACAATTCAAAGAGGATCTGATTCACGTTTATTGTTAATAAGGGCCTGATCCAAAGCCCATGAAATTCAATGGGATTCTTCTAGCTGACTGCCATAGGCTTTGAATCAGACCATAAAAATTTAGGGGAACAAATTAAGACATAGCTAAAAATACATTTTCTTATCTTTTAATACTGTTTTGTAGATGGAAATGAGAACAGCTAGCACCATGTGACCAACCAACTCTCTACAGACCATCACCTCTGTGATGAACCTGGTATAAGGATCTGAACAGAAGGCTCAACGGACTACCAGTGGTCAACTGTAATACTAATATCAGTGTTAACCCATATTTGTATGGCATTTTTCAAAAATTCATGTTCCTATATGCAAAATTCATATTCTATACTAATTATTACAGTATCTATTATATCTGTAAGATGCATACAAATGTAAAGTATCTGTTATAAAGCAGCTAAAGTCCAAAATATACTTATTTTAATTATCTCATGAAAAGTTTGGGTTGAATATTTTGCCTTTTATTACCAAGGTAGCATAACATAGTTTCCACACTTTTACCAAAAGAGTAGCAGTCTTTGCACTGTACAAAGATCTTTCTTTGTTAATTCCTGAATACCACTTTAAAAGTGAAGAACACAAAATAGATTTTCACATCACTGATTACACTAATTAATTCCTGATAGTTTAGCAGCTACAGAATCTGCTGCCTAGGTAAAACTGTTTGCTAAATCACAGTTACTGAATATCAAAAAACCTAAACCTTTTGCATAAGCATATTTAGTGCCTTTTCAAAGCCCTTTGTTTCCACAGCACAAACTGCAAAACCTTCTGCCACTTCCACAGATAGTATGAACACAGACTGGACTCCTATACTGAAAATTCAGAGATATAACACAGTGTAGGACAACGCAGTATCTTAAAATCCAAAATGGTACCATGCAAAGTTTTAAGAACACTCATAATGAAATCTAGTAGATCCTTATTAAACAATGTTTAAGAGGAAAGGTTCATTGTAAAAAAAAGAAGTCTTTTGTCTTGTGTAGCAATTTTTTTTAAATGTATTTTGACTAGAGAACACCAATTTTTATTTTAAAATCTACTTTATTTAGTTTTATTAAAAACAGATACTGAGGATATTTTGTACAGTATGCCAAGAGATACTAATTGCCTATATAAACCTAAAATAGAAAAGTGCATTTTTCCCCAAATGAAATTAGATAGAAAATATTACACAATCATGGAAATAAGTAGAAATACTTACCTTCTTTCCATATGAAAATATCTTTTGAAGATAAAATAGACCTGGTGGTGGAATGAAAAACAAAACTGAGGTATATAATTCAAACACATATCAAAAAACCCCACATCTGCCTCCATAAAGAATGCATATTTCTAAACTTCTGTGCCTCTCTCCCACTCCTACTATTAAATGATAAGGACTCTATCTCAAAATACAAGTTAAAATACTCTCCTGTTTCCTAGCTGTAGGAACCAACATACTGTATAAATGCTAGCTATTGTTTCAGAAGTCATGCATCTCGCTGTACAAAATTATGGCCAGTTCCCAAGTGAAGATTTGATACCAGAAGAGCTTCTCAAGGCGTAATGAGAGCAGATTCAGAAGCACTGTGTTTCCCATCTTGTTAAAAGAAGTTGTTATTTTCAGTAAGAGATTTCCAATGATCAGCACATATTTTTCAGAGCATACACATATCATAATTTAATTGCTAAAGAGGGGGAAAAATCCTGTTAGTGCTACACACAGTTGTTTTTACTGGCAATGGTGTGCATTTTAAAAATCAAATACTTAAGTAACGTAACCATGACCAGCAATTCCTGAAAAGGATTTCTAACCTGAAAACAGGTAACTATTCAAATAAGGCACAAAACCCATATTGGCTTAATCTATGAAAGCACTGCTACTGCTTTCATAGTGCGGATTCTCCACACTGTTAATCATTTGCTGCAGTCTTTGTGCAAAAGTATACGGTATAAACAAACTAGTAACATAATGCCATCCAGTACTCAGGAGCTAAACAAAATCATGGAGAATCATTCATACTTTAAAACACGCTTACAACACATATGTTTTAACACGGTATATAGATTTTCCTGGGTTTTCAAAGTTAAAAGTACCAAAGACTGAGGCATTTACTAAGACATTTTTGTTCCAGTGTGATACTGATCCAATACCAGACATGATGACACACGATGGGCATTAAAACCACACTGTCAGCCTTAGTAAATTAGGAAAATTAGGTATCATTTGATGATATTCTATTGTTGCTATATTGTAATCACAGTAATTTTCACTGGTAATGGTGCTTCGTGATGAAGTGCGGTTCTCACAGGAAAATTGTGAAAGGTATCGAAAGATTCAGAATGTAGCATCTGGTTTTAAAAGCTCTTCAGATTCAAATTGGCATTTTACTTTATCTTGAAAATTTATTAGAGATTCAGATCATGCCAGTTTAAATGGAAAGGTGAAAGCAGGGTAATTTCATTCTATGAATTATTCAGTTTCAGACTGGTGAAATTGCCATCCATGAACTGATTCTCTGACAGTCTCTTTTGCAGAACCTCCATTACGCTTGTCATTTTTATTTCTTTATCTACGATCTTTCTCTCAGTTACTGAGCTTGTCCCTTAGGGCTCTGCTTCACAAACCAAGTATTTCAAATTGGCAATAACCTAAATGTGTTGCTGTCTCAAATCACAGTCTCCATAGGCTGTCTTTTCCAAATCATTAAAAACCACATCCATGATGATTGTCTGTTAGGCTCTTCAATTAGATGAATTTAAAAAAAAACAGAAAAGAAAAAGAGGAAGGCATCATATCAAAAACAAGAGTTATGTTCCTGTAACAGCCCAGAAGATAAAGTGATGCTTTGTGCTTCCTCCTTTGTTGTCAGTGTAACCCATTCTAGCTGCATAGCATCACGCAGAAAGAAACAACTGTTAAAGCAGGCTGACTTAGTGCCCTGATTTCCAGCAAGAGCAGATAAGGACTGCATTACAGACAGACTAATCCACACAAATATACACTTAGAGACCAAGCACAATTAATAGCTGCTGACAGGGAAAGAAAAAAAAAAAGAAGCAACTGGATAACCGAAAGTAGAGTGTTTCATTCTCACAGGCTCCAACTGACACAGATTGCAATCCCAGAGACTCTCCACTTGATGGCTGGTTGTGTCATTGCTAGTCGACTGCTGCCCTGTATCCAGAAGGACTGGGATTGATTTAGGTCAGCGAGTCTGGTTTCTTGTTTGAGCTTTGCTCTAACTGCTGCAGTTTCTTACAATCAATCAATAGTGCCAATATTATATGTGACCCTTGGCTCGTTTAGACAGCTTCAGCAGTGAAGTGGCTGCAAAGGCCCCAATCAGACAGAGAGTGAGAAGTGCCGCCTCCTTTGTCCTATTCTTGCAGGTATATCAACCGTGGTATAAGAAACTATTAGTAAACAAGGTGGGAAACCAGTTGTTCTTCATCAGAGGCAATTTGGGTATCAGGCTCCGAGCAGTAGCTGCTCAGCTGAAAACGCTGCCAAGTTAGAAGCACATCCAGGCTGTATGTCTGCTCTTATGCTAACAAAAGTAAATTTCCCTCATACAAAAAAACCGATCGAAGAATAAAAAAACCTATGTTGCTTTGTGTCTAGTTCTATGCGTCTGCTTTGCCGCACTGCGACTAGAAAACTGCAGCACTAAGAGCTCTGGCAGTTGCGATAATGTAGAAAGCAGCAGCTCTGTGACACAGCAGTCAGCTGACTTGCAGTGTTATCATTCAATGTCCTCTATAGGATAGGGCCAGTTTCTAAGGTAGCACCAGAAGGATGACCTTGCATACAAAAATTGGACTAGAAAAAGTAGCTACACTCAGATACACCTGGCAGTGATTTTTGGTGCCATTTTCCGTCTACATAGTTTTCAGCAGCTTCACAGGGTCTTGAATTTTTTTACAAGAAATTCCTTACAAGAATGGAACATGTCTATTGGATAGTTAACCTCCCATCATCAAAATAGTCAATATGATAAGCTATTGTTAATGACAACAGTTGCTATGACTGAAGTACAGTGTTACAAATGAACTAGAAAATGCTGAATTGTAAGTCATGTGCCTACAAAAAAGGTGAGGTTTATCTATGGAAGTTTCTTGCCTGAATATGAACATGAACATGTCTCTGGCACATATATACTATGGGGTTTAGTGCCTTAGAAATATAAGCCAAGATTTGGGAAGATATGTGTTTGAAGTAGATCCCTATTTAGGCATCTAAATAAATGACCTGATTTTCATAGATGCTGCTGATTATTATGCAGCTCCCAACTGAAGTCAGTTGGAGCTGTTGGGTGCTCAATACTTTTGATAATCAGGACACTTGTCCAGGTACCTAAAGAGGGACTGCCAGGGGAGAATTTCAAAGGTACACATGGCAGCTGGGTGGCTAACTTCCATTCAAACTCAGTTGGAGTCAGGTGCCTAACTGCTGTTTGTGCCTTTGAAATTGTCCCCCTAGGATCCTAGATTTAGACATTTATCTTTGAAAATCTTGGCCACGTATAATTCTAAAATTATTCTTATAGTGATGGCAGTTCCATTAGAAATGGTTAGAACACAATTAACTCATCATCTGTCTTAAATCATAGTGAAGTCCTACAAAAAGGCATGTATATTGTACGGTCTAAACACACTCGCGTAGGCTAAATTTTCCCCTACATTCCTACTGTATGCTGTGCATCTCAGTGAGCCACTAAAGTCAATGAAAAATATTTATAAAGGTGTTACCCTGTGGTTTAACACCACTAAGGGCTTGTCTACATGGTGCCAGCAAAGCGCACTAGAGGCGGTATGGTTTGTAAAGTTGCACTCTTAACACCTGATGTAGACCTGATGGTGCATTCTAAAAAAGGACCCACTTCCCATTAATGTAGTTAGGACTATGTTACTGTGAACTGGGTATCTTTTAGAACAGACCAACAGGGTCTGCACAGTGAAGTTAGAGCGCAGCACGGTAGTGCACTTTACAAATCACATCTCTCTAGAACACTTTGCGGCACCATGTAGACAAGCCCTAAACTAAGCAAAGCAATTGCTATAAACTAGGTTGGTATTAATTGTAATGACTATCATCATACTGAATTACTTCAGTATTTAAGTGGAAGCAATATGGAATTATACTATAAATTAACAATTTGCACCAAAACCAGAATAAACTGTATTAAAATAACAATATTAAAAGCTTTGTTGTGACTTCTAAGCCACAGCTTTATGTTGGGAGAGAAATGGAAAGCGTGATGCCCAGATCTCCCTGATGCACATAGGGCAGACATCCACTGCTATTCTGCTTTGGGGGGCGGGGGGGTCATGAGGCATGTGTCCACATCCATGACCCAGCTAGTGAAGGGAAAATGGGGCCATCGTCCTACTTCCTCCCTAACCATTTTAGGGTGACTAATGTCCCAGAGGGCATTAAGAAAGAACAGTTCTGTACTCAGGAAAATACAAGAACTCCAATAGTAGCCAGCCCCTATACATATTGCAGAAAAGTGGGGAAGTTTCTTGTGCCCCCCACCCTTTCCCCTTGGCAGGGCTAACCTGAATTAGTTTTTGCTGTGTCTCAGCAATGCCACACATGGCATTTAAGATTGCCTTTTCTTTTACTGTTGTGAGACTCCCTAACACACACACTGGAGAAGCATAAAGCAAAAAGCAGCAAGTTAAGGATACCAGTTAGTGGAGCTGTTGGATGACTAGTACACTATGTCAAATGGAGCTTGGTTCCAGGAGTTGGCATCTACACAGTCCCATCTCAGAAGCGTACACCCAAAATTTTAAGCATGTTTGCCTGGCAGCCCCAGACACTATTTGTTCCATGCCCTGAGAAACCCTCTTCTTCTATTTGCTCAGGGGAATCCCTCTTCCGTTGGGCTTCTCCTGGGGCTGAAGTGGCTGCCTTTTGCCCTCTCTTGGCCCTTCCACCATTATGTTAGTGGGAAAAGGGAAGCATGTCTCTCTTCTGCTGCACCCACCAGCTCTACTGAGCTGGCTGCAGATATAGCGTACACTAGCTAAGGAACACTCCGAAGCATAGGCACTAAGTTTTCTTTTTCCCGGGGATGCTTCACCCCAAGACTCCACCCCCTCTGCCTTTTCTCGCCCTTCTCTGCCCCCTCTGCCAAGGTCCCGCCCTTGCTCTGTCTCTTCCTGCCCCGCTCGAACCCCTCCCCAAGGCATCACCCACCTGCTGCTCTCTGCCCTCTCCAAAGCACATCCCCAGCCACCAAGCAACTTTTGCTGGTGGGTGCAAAGCACCCACTATTTTTTTTCCATGGGTGCTCCAGCCCCAGACCACCCATGGCATTGGCGCCTATGCTCTGAAGTGTTTCCCCAATCCTGATGCTTTATTTTGGTGAAAGGATAGGCAGATGCACCCTATTTCCCAAAGATCCCACAGGAATTGAGGATTGATCCTGAAGACCGTGCTGGTGGAATGGTGAAAGAAGTTAGTGGGCCCTAGCACAATGAGGGAACAAGTCCTGGGGAGTCACTGAAAGTGAGATGAGTGTGAAATGCAGGGCTGTACAAATGCCGTCGACCCAGATTCAGGAACCTTTCTGAAACCTATGTTGGCTTATATGGACCTTTCAACCAGCCCTGCTTTCAATTTAGTTATCAATATTGCTGAAGGATAATGAACTTTCCAACAATGTGTACACAGTTCCTTAATCAGGCATGTTAAAAAATAATGTCTTTGGTTGCCTTAAAATACTTTTGCAGAAGGTGCATAGTTCAAACTACAGCAGACCCTCAGATTTCCGAACACTTCAAGAATGGAGGTTGTTCATAACTCTGAACAAAACATTATGGGTGTTCTTTCAAAAGTTTACAGATGAACATTGATTTTATACAGCTTTGAAACTTTACTATGCAGAAGAAAAAATGCTGCTTTTAACAGTCTTAATTTAAATGAAACAAGCATAGAAAGTTTCCTTATGTCAATTTTTTTAGCAGCTTACGTTTAACACAGTACTGTACTACTTTTTTATTTTTTTGCTTTGCTGCTGCCTGTTTGCAACTTGTGGTGCCAAATGATGTGTATGTTGACCGGTCAGTTTGTAACTTGGGTGTTCATAACTCTGAGGTTCTATTGTATTGTCTAGTTCCTGGCCAAATTTTATATTATATATTTAAACTAGGACATTATTGCTCTACAGCTTGGAAACAGTCACTGAAATATGTAAAGTTTCACATTTTTTTGGCCATTCAGCCAGTCAACGAACAGGACAAATCAATTTTTTAAACAAAAAACAGAAAACTGCATCCAGGCTCATAAACTTGTATGCTAAGATTTAGGCAACGAATTTGAAACAACTGAGCTATTATACTGAAAATGTGAGGATCCAATGATGTTAAAGGGAAAGACCTGGCAGGTACTTAACTCTAGTACTGCTGACACAAAGCTATACTATAACTTGTTTTTAAGGCATAACCAAAAAGATTTATATTTTATGTGAAATGATGAACTCGGAACACTTTGCAACTCCTTGTGATGTCCCCACTTCCCCTTCTCCCCTACGAACATATAATTTCATTGTCACGCAGCATTTATGCATCTGCTAGTATTTTGAAGGTTTTTTCAGTGTGATGGAGTATACGCTGAGCCAGCAACAGTTAATGAGCTGCTGTGGGCCCATTCAGCCCTGTCCCGCTACACCTGCACTTACTGTCAGGTAATGAAGGGGCAGTTAAAAGGGGAGGATGACAGCTCAATAGCTGGCTGATCAGGGAGGAAAACAGACCTCCTCTCCTTTGCTCCTTGAAGAAAAGACTAGCCCAGAAACTGATGACTGCTGGAACCCTCTGGAAGAAGGTAGGCCTGCACCAGGACTATTGAGTGGGTTTTTTGTTTTGGAGGTTTTTTTGAGCAAAGCAAAGAAATAGTCCCCAAAACAGCTTTTTGGGCTGTCTAAGACCGCCTTGGGGGCCCAAGGACCTTTGGTGTATCTGTGCTGTCTGGGACAGGCCTGAGAGGCCTAACAAGCCTGTTGTATAGAACCCTTTCCCAAAGATGAGGTGTGGGAAACTGCCTCAATAAATGCAGTGGACTTTGCACCTTACTCAAATCTGCCCTGATGTTTGTCTTGGACCCTGTAAAGCATGGTCACATTTGGATAAAATCTGTGTCAGAAAATGCCTATTAAAACTGAAACTCTTTGTAAGAAAGAGACTATTGCAACACATTTCCCATTTTGAGGGGTTTTTTTAAGTTTTGAAATTGTCAAGATGTCCCTTTTGACATTTTCTAAACTAAAAAGTTCCATTTATTTAGGTCAAAACAACCTGTTTACAGTTTTAAACTAATTTTATGGTAAAATAAAATGTAAAAGGTTGACATCAAAATGAAATGTTTCATTTGGCACAATCAGAAATTTATTTTTTAGCTTTCCAGCTCACAAAATTTGAGATTTTGACTGTGTCCCAATTGAGGAGGAGGAAAATTAAAAAAAAAAAAAAATAAACCAATTTTTCTTATGGAAAGGAAGTCATTTCCCTCCCAGCTCTACTATCCTCACCCAGTTTTGCCATTATCTAGAGTTTCTTCCATAGGTTCTCCCATGTACAATATACCTTGTTTTTCCCTTTTTATAGCTACCCCAAATTGTTTTCTTATTATCTCTTCCACCAGAGCTGTCCTTCTCAGCAAATGTGAATACTGTATTATCCAAAGTGTAAACAAAGGCTGACAAACCAAGGTCCCAGTAGATAATCTTCTATATTACTACATGATTAGTCGTTCTCAGATTTATCAAATGCTGCATCAAAATAAGGTCATAAAATCCCTAATTTGACCCTGTCCCACCATCCTAAGTGAATCCCTGTTTACTGGCACAGGGAGATTAGATTACCCTTCATTCACCTCAAAAAAGCAACATCATGTGGTATATACTGAGCATATCCGAGAAGTCCTATGGATGACATGCCCTGGACAAAGACCTCTCATTTGCCTTTCCTTTCACTGATATTCATGCTACATGACATGTAGCAAACAACACTACAACTTTCTTTCATATTTCAGATCAGCAATTTCCATTTTCTTGCATGCATGGTGTTTTACACAAATATTTGTATTTAGTTTTTATACTAACACTTTTATTTCTAACAGCCAGCTTTGTTTATACTTTAATTACTTACATGAAAGATTATCCACATAATTATCAAAGCTGAAAAAGATACATATTCTGAAGGAGTGTAATCTCTTTATTAGTTTATGAACCCTAGGTCCCACAGGGAGAGTCACAAATTCATTGTCCCGCTAATTTCACATTTAAGTCTCTGCATTAGCTATAAATGTGTAAAACAGAAGTAGAGAGTTCCTACGCATCTGATGTCATGGGCATTATTTTCTTTCACCATATGTCCAAAGAAACGTGCACTCAACCAATTTGATCTTGATGCAATTGTTTCAGAAGGTAGGATATGAAGTGGGATTAAGAAATACACCGCTTCTCTTTCACCTTGGTCACAAGCATTAGGTTTTTGATCAACCCAATTCTGCACTTAAACCTTGATTTCTTCCCCCCCTCCCCCCCCATCAGATACTGAACTGTGCTTTCACACTGCCGTTCTTGTATACACTCTGGGCCAAATTCAGAGGCCCTTACTCTACTTTCATTCAGTTCTTACAAATTCCTCCTCAATGGGAGTAAGTGACCCAGGATTTGTTTACTTTTATTACCTTTGTCTAAGTAAAATTTATGGAAACTCCAGAAAGCACTGGAGGGTGGTATATAGTGTAGTGTGTTGGTGTTCCAGGCAGACCATTTACTAAAGCAGTGCTCTACAACTTCTCCATATATTTTAAAACAACATTTCTCCCTCCCTCACCCCCAACCAGGTCCAAGTTTTGCATAATTTTTACATCAGGCCAGAAAGAAGAGAGGTGGCCTAATATTGAAATGGATATGACATCCCATATACTGCCTCCCGTCCCTGTATGGCTCTGGAGCCCACTCCCATTCAGCCCCTGACTCAGTGCTGTCACCCCATTAGCTTCTGAGCCTGTGCCCCAGTCTGTCCCACCCCCAAAAGCCCTTCTGAACCCCAGTCTGTGACCCCTTCCAGCAGCCCCAGGAGCCCCACTCTTCCTCCAAACCTGGCTCCACAGGCAGGCTGCAGTTACTGCTAGTCAGCCAGCTGTTCTGCTACCACAGCACCTTTGGTTGTGCAAAAGGCAGAACTGCAGCAATTTTTTGGGCAGAATGTATTTTCTGCGGGGGGGGATTCTGCAGTAGACATGAATGCTGCACGTGCTCAGTGGGGTAGAATTCCCTGAGGAGTAAACTAAGTAATGGTAACAAAATGAAGTAGTATACACAAAGTTGCAAAGTGATACTTTAACACTCCTCAGTTGTCTGCCAGTTTTCCACTAAAGATGTACGCTGAACTGAAAAAGCTTGAATAAAATATATTGAAACAATTGTGATTTTTTTGTTTTAAAGAAAAAATGGGGAAAGCAGATTCTCAGAAAAGCAAGGCAAAACTGCATCCAGCCACCAATCATAACCAGAATCTCCAAGTAATAAATGTTTTTGAAAGTGGTGTTTGGTATCAAAATCCAGTTACTTTCATGTTAGCCATTATTACACTGTCATTCATCTCTCAAACTGTATTAAATGTAAATAAAACTAAATATAAATTAATCAAGCAAGATATAAAACCTATAGACATGTTGCAGTACCTGTTCCAGCATATAGTATTTCAGTATTGTGACAGGGTCGGGCCAGATGGCTACAGGAGAGTAATCCTATTGGGATCCGGGAAATGGGTGGGCAAAGCCCTCCCCCACTCCGGCCTAAGGGGGGATCCACAGGACCTGGACACAAATAAATACGGGGGACAACTAATGAAATAACAGGGACAGGAGTGTGGTCAAAGGGTCAAATGAAGGGAACCGGACGGGGACACCGAGCAGAGAACCCCGGACAGCACCCACGGCTCCTCAAAGGCATCAAGGGAGTCAGTGGACGCCGCCCAGAAGAACTCTGCCCGGATACGTGAACGGATCGAGGATCCGAAATAGACCCCACAGTCACAGGAGATTCCATCAGCCAACCTCCTCACTCTGGTTTTATAGATGGCCATTTTAGCTAGGGCCAGGAGGAGGTTGACCAGGAGATCCCGTGACTTTGTGGGGCTGCAGATAGGGAGTGCATAAATAAGAAGGTGAGGGGAAAAGTGCAACCAAAAACATAATAAAATATTGGTGAGGAGCCGGAATAAGGGCTGCAGCCTGGCACACTCCAAATATATGTGTGCCAGGGTTTCCCTCACGCCGCAAAAGGGGCAGGTATCCGGGATAGGGGTGAACCGAGCCAAGTACACGCCCGTGCTCATGGCTCCATGAAGGAGCCACCAACTGATATCCCCAGTGGGCCTCGGGACCCAGGTGGAATATAGGCCAGCCCATCGGGGCTTCTCACCCTCCGAAGGTGGCAGGAGGTCCCACCATTTTGTATCGGGGCAGGACATGAGGGTGAGGGCGTGAAGGGTGTGGAGCACGAGCGTGTATAGATGTTTCCTTGGCGCCGTCTGGAAGCAGACCGGCTGCAGCTCATGCAGCTGGCTCACAGTGAAGGGGTGGGGGGTCAGTTCGGTCCACGGGGCAGAGGCCCAATGAAAAGGTCCGGCGGGCCTGAGGTGGAGGGTGGGCGGGGCGCGCCCTCATGTAGGACCCGGTTGAGGTAAACCCGAGTAGCGGGTGGCAAAGTGGCCTTCACCTCCTGAAGTATGTGCCGGGGAGTACGAGGTCTGGAAAGCCCCATGCGCTGAGCGAGCGCTAGGGAATCCAGCCACTCTCCCCGGTCATAGTCCAGGAGGTCTCCGACTCTTGTGACTTCTGCCAGGACCAACCTTTGGCGCACTGAGGACTCTGCCACCTGCACGCGAAGCCTGGGGTTGTGTAGCATGGGCTCCACGAGGAGGTCTGCCCCCTCGGTGGCCGCCACAGACCTGGTCATTGAAAGCAGTTTCCAGGTCTGGAGGAGGTCCTGGTAGAAGACCGGCAGCCCAGAGAGGTCTCGCGGAAGACCTCTCGGATGGAGATAAAGGAGCTGCCGGTCGTATCGGAGCCCTCGGAAGCGGCGCAGGAAGGCGTGCGCCAGTATGCTCCACACAGGACTACCTGCACCATAAAGGAGCCTCTGCAGGGCCTGGAGGCGGAAGACATGGACGTGAGTGTGCAGACACTTCAGGCCCTGCCCTCCCTCCTCCAGGGGTAGATGGAGAACC
The DNA here is from genome assembly GCF_965140295.1 of Lepidochelys olivacea. Taxonomy (NCBI): domain Eukaryota; kingdom Metazoa; phylum Chordata; order Testudines; family Cheloniidae; genus Lepidochelys; species Lepidochelys olivacea. The sequence goes on along the minus strand of NC_140412.1, from coordinate 108,478,469 downwards.
CCTGCAGGGACCCAGTGCAGTTCTGACCAAAAGAACTCCAGAATTGATGTCTGGAGGTTAGCCAGGAAACCCGGGGCCGGGACCAGGGTGTTGAGCTGGTACCAGAGCATGGACAGGACTGGTTGATTAAGCACCAGCGCTCTCCCTCAAAGGGAGCGACACCAGAGTAGTCCTGTCCATTTCTGAAGCTGCTCTATCACCCCACCCTCTAAATTGTGCCAGTTCTCCAGCAGCGAGGGATGCGTGGTAGAAAAGTAAATGCCGAGACAGAACAGCAGACCCACACTCTACTGGATGGCCTGAAGCGCGGGTGGGAGGGAGCTCGCCTGCCAGCCACCCCGACCACCAGGCCAGAGCTCTTGACCCAGTTGACCGGGAGGAGGAGGCTGCTGAATAGATGGCCTGGCAAGCCTCCACCCGTGGCAAGTCGCCTGGGTCCTGGACCACAAGGAGCACGTCGTTGGTGTACACTGACAGGACCAGCCGCAGCTCCGGCTCCCGCAGCACCAACCCCGACAACCTCCTGTGGAGGGGACAGAGGAAGGGCTCAATCGCTAGAGCATACAGCTGGCCCAAGAGGGGGCACCCCTGCCGTACTCCTCGCCCGAAGCTGACCAATTCGGTCAGGGTCCAGTTGAGCCTGACCAGACACTCTGCAGAGGCGTACAGCACCTGGAGAAAACCCACAAACTGGAGTCCGAAGCCAAATGCTTGCAGAGGGCTTTGGAGATACCCGTGGCTTGCAGAGGGCTTTGGAGATACTCCTGTTGAACGCCTTCTCCTGATCTAAGGACAGGAGGACGAACGACAGACCATCCCTACACCCGAGTTCCAAAAGGTCCCAGACCAGATATAGGTTGTCAAAGATGCTGCGGCCCGGGACGGTGTAGGTCTGGTCTGGGTGGACCACGTCCGCCAGCATGGACCCTAGCCACAGCGAGATTGCTTTTGCCACAACTTTGTAGTCCATGCTGAGGAGCGAGATGGGACACCAATTTCGTCAATCGCGGAGGTCCCCCTTCTTCGGCAATAAGGCGAGCAAGGCTCACCTGCACGAAAGAGGGAGGACCCCGCTCTGAAAAGACTCGGCCCAGACAGTGACTAGTTCTGGGCCAAGGACGTCCCAGAACACGCAGTAGAACTCCCCGGTCAGCCCATCCATGCTCTGAGATTTATTGGTGGGCATGCGACGGAGGGCTTCCAGGAACTCGGCCAGCGTGAGAGGCAGCTCTTGCTGGTCTCGGTCGCCCGTGCTGACCATAGGGAGCTCCTCCCAGAGCACTCTGCAAGCGTTAGGATCGGTCGGATCCGGGGAGAAAAGGCTTGCATAGAAGTGCAGGAGGGCGAGAGCCATCTCCACCGGATCCGTGAGGGGGTGCCGTCTTCTGCCACAAGGCAGGTGACGTGTTTCTTGGCCCCCTCCTCCTTTTCTCCAGGGCATAGAAGAAGCGGGAGCTGCAATCCATCTCCCGAAGGAGACTGATGCGGGATCGAACAAAGGCAGCCCGGGCCCAATGTTCCTCCAGGGCCCGAGCTCCTCCCGCTTCTCCTGGCGTGCTCCGCAGAGGGGCGGATCCTCAGGGCTGGCAGCCAGATGCTTCTCCAGCTCTAAGACCTCCCGTTCCAACTGCTCTATCGCCACATCCCTCCGTCGGCTGGTGCCCCGGGTGTAGTCACGGCAGAAGAGCCGGGCGCGCACCTTCCCCAGGTCCCACCACCGCCGCGCCCAGGGAAAAACACACCGCTGCCCTCGCCAGACCAGTCAGAACTCCCAGAAGGACGTCATGAAGCCCACATCCTCCAACAAGCTGTTATTAAAATGCCAATAGGCCGGCCCCAGCCTCTCCGCGCAGAGGGAGGCCGTCATGGTGGCTATATGATGGTCAGAAAATGGGGCCAGCCGGATGCTGGAGGACTCGTGAAAGGTGGAAATGTGATAAATAAATGTGGCCAACTGGGAGTGGTACGACCAATGGGCCTCCACCCAGACAAAGGTGAATGTGGAAATGTCATCCGGGTGATGGTCGCGCCAGACATCCACCAGGGAGTGGTGTTCGACTATCTACTGGAGGACGTCCGCTGTGGCCGGGCACTACTCGGTCCCCGAGTGGTCCCGCTCCTCGAGGGTGGTGTTAAACGTCCCCACCCAGGACCAGGTACTCATGAGGTGCCAAGGAAGGCAGAGGCCTACTGATAAAATTTCAGCCGCTCCGGGCCCAATGTCGGGGCATAGATGTTAACGAGGTTGACCACGAGCCCCTTCATATGGACCTGGAGGGGCAGCAGGCGGCCCGGCACAGCCTCGGCGACCCCCAGCACCTCGGGCCATAGGTCGGGAGAGAACAGGGTCGCCACTCCAGCTTTACGAACTGTGATATGGCTAAAGTACACCCTGTCCCCCCAATCCAGCAGCCAGCTGTCTTCGGAGGTCGGCTCCGTATGGGTCTCCTGCAGGAAAACCACAGAGTCCGTCCCCCCCACCAAAGGAAGGAGAGCACCTGGGACCTGCGGAGACCCATCCTACAGCCCCGGGTGTTCAATGGTGAGAGGTGCCATGAGGAGGGCTGTGGGGGGGATCCTCGCCGGCAGGGATGCTCTCGGCTCCCGACAGGCCACACAACAGTCCGTGACCTACCCCCTAGGTGAGCAAGGAGTCATGGACGAGGCGGACCCACTGGTAGGCCGCAGCAGCCCGCTTCCTGGTCCTTTTACCCTCCCCCAGGAGGGCCCTCGCGGCCCGGAGGATTTGATGAAAGTCCCCCCATTGCTGGAGAGCAAGCTGTACCTTGTTGCGGGAGCCACGGATGTCTTCTAAAAACTCCCGCAACTCCTGTCGCAGCACATGGGGGGGTGGGGTTATGGTCTCCTGGTTATCCCCTGACGGGGCCCTTGGTACAGCCCCGTTGTCCACCAAGATGGGCAGACAGGGTGCGGACTCCGAACGGGGCGCCTGATGGGCTGGCGCCACTAGGCCCGCCTCAAACCCTGGGGCAATAGGGGGTGGCGGAGGGAGAATAGCAGCCCTTAGTGGGTCAGGACAGGTAAACACAAAGGCCACTCCCTGGGGGTCAGCTCCTGGAAAAGGGAAGAAGACAGCCCCACGGGCAGCAATAACATCGCAGGAGGTGGACGGGATAGGGACAAGGGCAGGGGTGAGATTCTGGGCTTCAAAAGCCAAGCAGCTGGATGGTGGCACCTCCCGATCAGGCTCAAGGGTTGAGGGGGTGGGGAGGAGGCTCTCAGTGATGCCGGGCGCAGGCTCTATGGTGGGTTTGGCAGCCATGGCGTCAGGAGGTGGACTATCTTCTGTAGGGCCCCTGCCCAGGAAGGAAGTCGATTGCTCCACACCAACAAGGCGTGCCCCTGGTGGCTTGGGTCTCGGCCACATGGCACTGGCTGTCACCTGAACAGGCTCGGTGGCCACCAGCGGGGTGCCTTCTGGGGCCGGGTTGATGGAGGAGTCCAGGGGCTCCTCGGAGGTGGGAGCGAGCATGGGAAAAGGGGGCCTGGAGTGAGGTCGCCCAGATTGAGGCCCGCTGGCATAGGGTCATCCTCCCCCTGGGTGACCGGGGTCACACCTAGGGCCTCGATCTCCTCGTATATGGAGGGGAGATCGCTTTCTGCCACCCCGGGGTTCTCCCCACTGACACCCGACGGTCGCCTCGGGGCTCACAGAGGCTTCAGATGGTACCAGGGCAGAAGGGGCTCCCTCGCGGGCCTCGGAGGGGAGGGACTCCCGTGGAGGGGAGATACTGCCTTCCAGTGCTGCCACCTCTTCCCCAGCCGGCATCGGTGGATGGAATACACTTGTGGGCAAAGCGGAAGGCTCGGCATTGGTGCTCCCCTTCCTGGTCTTCCGGGGGGCCTCCGCACTGGATGGGAGAAGCGGAGCTCGAGCCTTCCACTTGCCCCGCTTCCCCTGTACTAGGGCCCAGCCCTCCATGGCATCATCTGGGGGCTGGCTAGCTGGGGTCAGGTCAGGGGCGATGGCTCAGGGACTCGGGGGGGGTTAACAGTGGGGCAGTGCGAGGGAGGGAAGATTCCCCCTGCGCTGGACCCTCTCCCATGCCCGGCGGTGTCCCTGCAGCACCCTCCTCCACAGGCCCCGCCAGATTGCAAGCAGCGGAGAGGGGCTCTCCCCTCGTCTGGGCATAGTGGGGAAGGTGCCCCTTGGGCCCGAGCGGGAGCAGTGGTGGGCTGGGTAGGAGGAGGGGTGGCTTCAAGGCTGCAGTTGGAGCAGTAGCAGCACCCGAGGGTGGGGGGTCCAGCACCTGGCCAGCAACCAAGTAGCCAAGAAGGGGAATGGTGTCTGGCCCAGGCAGGGGAGCAACTGGAGCAGCGGTAGCAGCAGGGAGAGCACAGGGCCTAGCAGCAGGAGCCCTTTCCCTCCAGGCCAGAGGGCTACAGAAGAGTGATCAAAGGGAGAGCTATTGGTCCCAAGTAAAGCAGGTCCCTTTTCCCTGGGTAAAGGAACAGTGAAGGTTCCAGAACAATCAGGAATTTTCTGGAGATAATTAAGACAGACAGGCTGATTAGAACACCTGCAGCCAATCAAGAAGCTGCTAGAATCCATTAAGGCAGACTAATCAGGGCACCTGGGTTTTAAAAAGGAGCTCATTTCAGTTTGTGGCGTGCATGTGAGGAGTTGGGAGCAAGAGGCATTAGGAGCTGAGGCTGAGAATGTGGACTGTTGGAGAACTGAGGTGTACAAGCATTATCAGACACCAGGAGGAAGGTCCTATGGTGAGGATAAAGAAGGTGTTGGGAGGAGGCCATGGGGAAGTCGCCCAGGGAGTTGTAGCTGTCGCACAGCTGTTTCAGGAGGCACTCGAGACAGCTGCCTGCCACAGGTCCCTGGGCTAGAACCCAGAGTAGAGGGCGGGCCCGGGTTCACCCCAAATCCTCCCAACTCCTGGTCAGACACAGGAAAAGTCAACCTGGACTGTGGGTTCAGAAAAACGGCCAAGCTAAGGGCTCCCGTGAAGCTCCAAGGCGAGCAAATCTGCCAATAAGCACAAGACCCACCAAGGCAGAGGAGGAATGGTGTCAGAGGTGAGATTTGTTGTACACAGCACGGCGGAAGAAGGAGGGTGTTTGGGGGGAAAAAAAAAAAGGGTCTATTTTTATTTTTTTCACCACAATGGAGGAGGTACTGCAGGCACTGATACAAGCCACATCTGCCCAGCAGGAGGCTACCCGTGTCCAGGCAGCCACCCAACAGGAGGCAGTGCGGCTGCAGCAAGAGACTAATCGCCAGCTGATGGACCAGGCTATGTTGCGGGAACTGATAAACCAGGTAAAGGCCCTTACAGAGCTGAATCACGGCCATGATGGGACGCAGATCATGCAGGCCAGCAACTGGCTGCAGAAAATGACGCAGGAGGATGATGTAGAGGCATACCTCCTGGCCTTTGAGAGGACAGCCCTGCTGAAGGCTTGGCCCCGAGAACAGTGGTCTGGCATCCTCACTCCATTCCTGTGTGGGGAGGCCCAGAAGGCCTACTATGATTTGCCTGAAGAGGCTGCAGCAGACTACCCCCAGCTGAAAGCAGAGATCCTGGCCAGATCTAGGGGTAACGACCGCAGTGCGGGCCCAGTGATATCATGAGTGGAGGTATCAGGAAAACAAAACCCCACGCTCCCAATTATATGACATCATCCATCTTGCACGAAAGTGGTTACGAACTGAGTCCCGGAGTCTGGAGGAGATACTAGAGGTTCTTGTCATCAACCGGTACATGAGAGGACTACCGCCAGACCTTTGCGCCTGGGTAAGCCAGAACGAACCTGCCACCTACAACGAGGTTGTGGTGCTGGTAGAAAGGTGAAGGACGGCGAGGGAGCTGACCCGACCAGTTAAGGAAGAAGCACCCTGAGTTAAACTAGCAGCACCAAGCCCTAGAGCTCGGGTGACTGGGCCACCAGGAGAGCCCAGGTGGAAAAAGAGAGGGACTGAAGGCCCACCAGTAGCCACAAAGAGTCGGAGCACTGAGGGGGAAGAGGATCATGATGTTAGACTGCCCAAACCAAGAGACCGGGGAATGCCTAGGGCTCCACACAGATGTTACGCCTGTGGGGAGTGGGGACCCATAACTGCACAGTGTCCCAATGCCGAGGAGCCTATGCAGTGTAACCTGGGGAACTGGGCAGACCCATGCTCCCTAATCCACCTTGTGGGGGTCTCACTAACCCCACATATGTACACCAGACCCATGAAGCTAAATGAGGTAGAGACCACAGCACTGGTTGATTCAGGGAGTGCTATCACGCTTCTCTCGGGGAAGCTCGTGAAGCATAGTCAGCTGCTGTGGGCTAAGCGTACGAGGATAACATGCGTCAGTGGGACAACTGGTTATTACCCCACCATCCCAGTAAAAATCGAGATTCAGGGGAACACTACTGAGGTAGCAGCAGGTCTAGTCACTAAACTCCCATACCTGGTTCTCATAGGGAAGGACTTCCCAGGCTTTGGAGACTTACTCCCAATAGGGGAATTGGAAAAAGGGGGAAGCCCTGAAAGTAGTGAGGCATCCACAGTAGACTGTCAACCCCAAACCTTCTCTGAACGATCCCCAAATTTGTTCTACACTCCCAGACAGCGTAGAAAGACGAAAAGGAAAAGAAGGGCAGCTAAGGCCTTGGAAACCTGAATATTGGCCCAAAGCCAGAGGGTTGCTCTCGTAGGTAGGTGGACACGAGCAGCTGAAAAGGAGGCCACCCAGGAGGGAGAAGCACCCGAGTCTGACCCACACCCGAACACCTCTGAATCAGTAGAGGCAACAGAGAATGGTCCCCTAGACCTTGGGCAGATTAGCCCGGGAGAGGAAATTTTTGGACGGGACCAGGCTGAAGACCCAAGGTATGACAACATTAGGAAAGAGGTGACCGAAATAGATGGGGTCCCCGTGGAAGGGAAAACCCAGGGACCAGGACCTTACTTCATAATGAAGAAGAATCTCTTATACCAGGTTGTACCAGCACAGGGGTGGAAGATACAGCAGATCCTAGTACCTCAAAACCACCAGAATGCTGTATTAAGTCTGGCCCATAGTCCTCTTTTTGGGGGGAATTTAGGGTCCTGCAATGACTCTTCTGGCCCAGAGTACATGAAGAAGTGTGGAGATACTGTGCATCCTGCCTGGAGTGTCAGCTGCACAGTCCCCGTCCCCACTTGAGGGCACCTTTAGTACCCCTTCCCATCATAGAGGTCCCCTTCGAGCAAATAGCCATGGACCTAGCAGGACCCCTGGAGAAGACAGCCCGGGGCCACCAATATATACTTGTCATTCTGGATTATGCTACTCGCTACCCAGAAGCCATCTCCCTGCTGAACACTGCCTCTAAAACGATAGCTAAAGAGTTGGCGGGGATCTTTGCCCGAGTGGGGCTACCAAAGGAGATATTAACAGACCAAGGTACCCCATTTATGTCAAAGCTAATGAAGGACCTCTGTACGCTGCTCCATATACATACCCTGAGAACTTCAGTCTATCATCCGCAGACCGATGGGCTGGTAGAAAGGTTTAACCGAACCCTCAAGGCAATGATATGGAAAGTGGCAAGTCGGGATGGGAAGGATTGGGACACCCTACTACCCTACCTTATGTTTGCAATCCAGGCGGTACCTCAGGCCTCAACTGGGTTTTCCCCCTTTGAATTATTATATGGACGCCACCCCCGTGGCATACTAGATATTGCAAAAGAAATCTGGGAAGAGGAACCCAGTGAAGGGAGAAATATAATTGACCATGTGTTGCAGATGCAAGAACGGATAGCCCGGGTCACCCCTATTGTACGGGAACATTTGGAAAAGGCGCAGGAGGCCCAGCGAACCCATTACAATCGCCAGGCAAAAGTCTGACAGTTCCAGCCAGGGGATTGGGTGATGGTGTTGGTACCCACGGCAGAAAGCAAGCTTTTGGCCCAATGGCAGGGGCCCTATGATGTGGTTGAGCCAGTGGGGGAAGTAACCTACAAGGTGCGGCAGCCAGGACACCGGAAACAAGAACAAATTTATCACAGTAACCTCTTAAAGCCTTGGCACCAACGAGAGGCGTGTGTAGTGGCCCAAGAGACCCCGATCCAGGGAAATAACATGCAGGAGCAGATCAGGATATCCACTGATCTGACACCAAACCAGAAGAAGGAGGTAACTGAGATGATCAACCGATACCAGGACATGTTTTCAACCAAACCAGGCCAGACCACCGAAACATATCACCACATTATCACAGACCCTGGGGCAAAGGTAACTTTAAGGCCCTATCTTTTTCCAGCAGCAAAAAGGGAGGAGATCAAGGCAGAGGTAAAAAGGATGTTGGAACTGGGAGTCATCGAAGAGTCCTTGAAAGACTGGTGATGTAGAGGTGCTGACACCCAGCTACCACAAGACAAATTCCCTCCTGCCAAAGGCAGGAGAAGGCGGGTAACATGGGGACTCTTGGTCCTGGGAACCCTGAGAAACTGTCTTACTGATATGGGTATACTCACTCCACAAAGGGCTACTCATGTAAGGGTGACATGATCAGGCCCAAATCATCAACTGGTGTTAAATTGGAGTAACAATTGTACAATGCTAATTTACACCAGCTGAAGATCTAGCCAGTAGACTGTACCATACTTTCAGGAACTTCTATCTTAAAACATTGCATAAATGTCTGGATTAGTAATTAAATATTTTAAATATTAGCAAAAGCAGAATGGTATGTTTCTTCCCATTCATCATTTTTAAGTGAATGAAAATAGAAATCCAGTGTGACTGAGGAAAACCCCTACTACAAGTCCTGAATCTATGACCACCCAGTAATGAAAGCAAGTGGAAAAAAAAATACCCCGGTGCAGGTTGTTTGCAGATTTAAATTATATTCAGCACTTTTACTCATGGTAGTTTCAGCTTTCTGGTTCCATATTTCTATTTTTAGTTGGGTGGCTTTAATCAAGCAAATTGAATTTATATTATTTTAATAAACCATGTTAGTTTAAACTGGCGCCATAATGAGTGAGACAGTTTTAAGTGTGTGTGTGCGCATGCATGAGTGCACGCGTGCACACACACACGCGCGAGATGCATGCACACACTGACTTAAGGGGCCCCCTGAACGGATGCTTGAGGATCTGGGCAGGGTGTGGATTTTTTTAATTGGAGAATTAGGGCCTTGTAGGAGTTGGATTGGGGGGGGGGGGGAATAGCTCAGTTTTCATGGACGGCCTTTTTCTGTCCAGAAAGACTAATTTGCTACTGCTGTTTCTGGCTCCTAGTGTCCTGCACCTCCAACTACAGTTCCGATGTAATGAATGGTATTAGCTGAATTGGACAAGTTGTGGGTTTCCTGATCCTTGCACTTGACCCTGATGGAGTTAGAGCAGCAAGGGAATCTATTGTAATTTCATCTGACAGCATAAGACAGACTTTATACCAGCAGGGGTTCAGGTGTCTTAAAGCTTGACCCTCCCATGCAGTCCCTTCCCACCCTCAGCACGTTCCAAGTGCACCCACCTCCTCCTATTTACATTAGAGGTTGTGGGGGTGCAGTGGTATAGGAAGTGGCTATGCCATCTCTACCAGGTTTGAAGTGTTAGAGATTCCCCTCACACAAGGGGCAGTTTTCCAGTTCTTTGCAGCTTAATAGTAGGTGTGTCCCAATCTAAGACCATCCTTGAAGAGCAGTCCCCTAATGCATCCAGCCCCTGTCACTGGACACACTCTGTAATTACCAGGTTTGCTACTCTAACATAAATACACCTGCTTCTTTGATTGAGCTGAGTATCCACTCCAACGTAACAACAGAACTCTAATCTATTTTATAGTGAAAACTAAATTATGAAAGTGAACCAGGGTAATAAAAACAGGTTACACATAAAAGTAGACTATGCTTTCTAGAGACTATAACTTAATAGGCTACAATCCTTGTCTAACATAGTCTTACCTCACGTAAGCCTTTCCTGCAACGTTTCAGCCCAGCTCGGTTGAGATCCTGTTTACATGGATGTACCTGCACTGCCCAGTTACCCCACTCAAGTACAGGGTAAGAGAGGGGTCTGGGGCATTGGTTCTTACAAGCTAAAGCTCTCTTCCTCCTCACCCCCAAAAGTCAGGTCAACTTCCTGGGATTCAGACTGTGTGTGCTCTCCCCAGCTGAGTTCACATTTTCCCCCCACCCGTTATCAACCTGTTTTTCCTGTTGACTTTATATGCAAATGGCAAGGAGGACAAGGAGTAATGGTCTCAAGTTGCAGTGGGGGAGGTTTAGGTTGGATATTAGGAAAAACTTTTTCACTAGGAGGGTGGTGAAACACTGGAATGCGTTACCTAGGGAGGTGGTAGAATCTCCTTCCTTAGAAGTTTTTAAGGTCAGGCTTGACAAAGCCCTGGCTGGGATGATTTAATTGGGGATTGGACTAGATGACCTCCTGAGGTCCCTTCCAACCCTGATATTCTATGATTCTATGGCACTTGGAGCATTGTAAAGCCAACACAAAGCATTTCCAAGCAAAGACCCAGGCAGATAGGTGATTCCATCACCTTGTCTGGCAAAGGCTGCTTGCCAACCCTGCCTGGGATACAGATTCTAAACATATTTCCAATACATACTTACATCTTAATATCCCCCATACATACATCACACAACCAGTAGGAGGATCAGTTTGATCTAAGCTTCCATTAGACACTTTGCAGGACTCTTTCTGGGTAAATACTATGAAAGCAGTGTGCGAGTAGTTGCTGTTACAGAAGAGTGACCCCCTTGCCAGTTGGCGCTAAGGCATTCTTAGGGTCACAGGATTCTTAGGAATTGCAGGATCAGGCACTATTATAGTGTTACTGCTTTATATATGACATGGGGCCAGATTCTGACACCTTTACTCATACTGAGCATCACAGCTTGAATGCTAACCAATGTGCATAGGGGTATCCAAATCTTACCCTTCATGTTTTTAAACAAAAAGAATTACACAACAAAAGAAGCCTTTCAAATTGCTATAAACATAGTTTGAGAGGAATTTTGACACTACACCATGTAAGTAGTCCCAGTGACGCTAATGGAGCTACTTGTGGAGTGAGATACTATTCCGTGCAAGTGAATACCACAATCTGTTCCCATGTTTCTGCTAAGTGAACCATTTTTACTGAGGTTTTTAAATTGTGTTGAAGAGTCAGGAAGGGCAGGTCTACACTACGGGGCTAAGTTGATCTACGTTCCGCAGCTCCGGCTACATGAATAACCTAGCTGAAGTTGACATACCTTAGGTCGACCTATTGCAGTGTCTACGCTGCATTGGGTCGACTGGAGAAACTCTCCTGTCCACTTACCTTGTGCTTCTCGTTCTGGTGGAGTACCGGAGTTGACAAGAGAGCAATCAGTGGTCTATTTAGCGGGTCTTCACTAGACTCACTAAAATCAACCTCCCGGTGGATCGATCACCACATGTCAATCCCCCGGTAAGTGGAGACAAGCGCAAAGGAAAAGGAGGCCTTCAAAAACTCCCAATAGTCTATATATATATATATATATATATACACACATACACACACACACACACACACACACACACAGAGTAGACAAATGCGATTTTCAAAGGGGGAGGAGGGTCAAAGAATTTACTGATGAAATTATTGGTGCAACGTGTCATACACATTTGAAAAGACAGCTTGAAATATTGCCACTGAATTCTCAAATGAAGCCCACCAGATCATGCAGGGATATAAAAAGATTGCGCTTGCACAGAATTTTTTACCAACTCAGGGTAACATTGTGCTTTTATGGGTCTCAAATAACTATGCAATTACTCCTTAATTAGTACACGGTAATTATCATGTAATCACAGAACAAGTACATGCCTACCAAGTTACACAGAAGTTACACTTGAAGCAACCATGTAACTTTAAACATAGTCATGTTTTATGTAACTTTTAGATCTTTTGGTACAATAATTTGCAAGAAATGCATAATCAAATTATTATTAAATGAAAGGTAATTACTAATGGACACTTGTTCTAATTTGTGCATGGATATTTGCATGTGTCCAGTTCTGCATACACCAACTTCTTTCCCCAAATGGAACTACATGGTCTCCACATGCAAATATACAAACATAAGTTAGGAATTAAAGGTGTGCATTGGAGTATGCATTTGCACAAGGGTATGCACAAGGCGTGCTCTCACGTTCAATCTGGTCCTTAACCTTCAGTATCTTACTATGTTTTTATGCATGTGGTTATATAGGCCTTGCAAATTAATTGTTAGATTTATAGACTGAAAATAAAGCACTACTGGTGAAAATTGTCACAACTTTGTTTCCCTCAAAGCTGTTTTGGCTGGGAAAAAGAAACTGGCATTTTTGACCACCTCTCAAATCTAATTCTCTGCTGAAACACATGAAGTGAGTCCCACACCCTTCTGAACTCAGTGGGAATTTTGCCATTGATTTCACCCAAGGGTTGGCCAGATTTCTCCCCCTGTGTTTTTGTTCCCTCCATTCTACCAACAGTTTGAAACCTCTTTGGGACAGCAATTGTGTGTGTGAGCGCACAAAGGATCTCTGATCATGTCTGGAAACACTTATGCCCCTTTCTGGGGAAGTCTCTCTGTCTCAAGGGGTAGGAGAACTGATGGAAATATCTCTGAAAGCACCATTGGCTGCTGCTGGCTCCCAAAGTGACATCTCCTTGTGGCCAAGGAGCACAAAACGGTTTGGTTGGTCATAAAGGGAATGCAGTGGCAGTTCTCAAAGAACAAGAGACTATTATTTAACTGCAAGTCTTCTACACTCAGCTGGATCTATGCCAGAGGTTTGTAACCATGAGATCCTTCTCATCGTAATTGTTAGGGCCATGAGCCTGGACGAGGCATCCAATTAACCAGGGCTGACTGCAATGATGTCTTGGCCATAAACGGCCCTCTGCAACAAAAGACTAACTCCTCCCTGAAGGATTCTGGTAGCTGAGCCACAAATCTGGACCGAGCGTCCCAGTTCAGTCATGTTATACAGTAGCACTTTCTGGTTGGCAATACACATCTGCAAGGAAGAAAAGTCTTGTCAGCCTCTTCCTATCACATCCAGCCTTTTTGCCTCTTTCTTTAGGTGCAGATTTATATCTTCCCTGCTGCTCTCTTGTTTGCCTCTGTTACAACCAGGGAATTAGGAGATGGATGTGAGAAGAAACATCTGAAACCCTTGATGAGCCCATAGTACCTCATCAGCATATTTTTCTATGGGTATTAACATAGATGGGGTATTTCATAGGGATTTAGAAGGCTCTAATATTGCTTCATTTATAGGGAGAGCAACTCTCCCAGGAGCTAAGGTCTGGAGGATATCTATTAATTTGAATATTTTGGACAAACTCTGCCTGAATACCCAACACTGAAACCATCTGTCTTAGACAGTCCTGACAGTATTTGAAGTCACACAGCAGTGGAGATGCTTAATTGGGCAATGCAGTGTCCTCTGGCAACAAGGATGACAATGGATGCAGCTTGTCTTGTGATGGTGCTATCAGAGGGGCTAAGGTTTCAGGTTGCCCCAACACAGAAGGAGCTCCCATCTCTCTGTGGCTACAGGATTGGTGGCTCTGGCAGGGGAACTATCCCAGGTATCTTACCCAGGAGTGGACAGATGACCAGGACGTAACCAAATGACAGACTTCCCATTTCACTGAGACCACTGTGGGTAGGGATATAGCACTGATGGGCAGTAGGATCAAGCCAGTAGCCCTTGTCTCTGGTGTGGGAATGGTACTGATCCTGTGACTAAGACTCCCACTGCGTTTCAATGACCTTCAACACCAGAAACCTGAGAGGGAAGGGGAAGGAGCTGCCTCGGAAACTGATCACGAAGACTTTTCAGTGGGGTCATGGGGCTGGGGGAAGCTATTCCTGATGGGGGCCCCATGCACCTCACCTCAGCCATAATCCAACACTTCGATCCAATTGGTACTGAAGGAACAGCTGTTGGCCCTGAGAATAATAGTACTGGCATCTCACTCGCAGTTAGCCCCAGGGCAGGCACTAGTATCAAAACAAGAGTTGGTACAAGGATCCATAAGATGCACACTGCATTGTAAGCAGCATCAGTACTGAAGACCTTATCTGCATTAGCAATCCTCTCTGTGATGAGCAGAAAGTCTACTGCACCTTGGGTAAGCTGTGGCACGGGCAATGGTACTTCTCTTGCCCATCCAGGGATCGCTGAGAACATAGAGGCTAATGCCACTACAGTCGAATGTTTCTCAATCAGTGGCAAGTCAGGAGCAGAGAGGCACAGCAAATCCACTGCTACTTGATATGGTCAGCACTGTGTTTCCACACTGACATCTGTACCAGACTCAACGGATGCCCCTGAGGTAGTAATGGCATCAACAGTACAGTGTCCACCTGGTCCCTCATCAACACCAGAGAGTGGGTTGACAGCCCAGTTCTATCTCACGTACCTGAAGACTCACTGTGCTGGTCACTACTTCCCCTGGAAGGAGAAGAATCTATCCGAGCTCTGGAACAGCCCCAGTTTATTCTGTGGGATCCCTTCCTCAGGGGACCTGAAGGAGAACGATCCCTCTTCCTCTTGGGCAAGGAAACCAAGCCCTGTTGACGCATCCCAGACCATACCAGGACTCTTTTTAATACTCTACATTGGTCCCTGGTGCTGAAGCAGGATCATGGCTTGCTTGAGAAGATGCTGCTTTAACCTCAAGTCTCTAGACACCTGTGTCCTTCCTCCACCCCCCCAAAAAAACCACTTACAGATGGAGTACCTTCCTCAATGTGTCCCTCCCTGAGGCACAAACACTGATTGTGGAGGCTGCTATTGGGGATAGCTACCCCACATGAAGGAAAGCGCTTAACACCTGGTGAGGGCATCCCACTGGGGGCAGGGGATGAGGAGAAAGCCATCACTAAAAGAAAGGATACTGACTGACTAATGTACAGAAAAATCAGAGAAATTGTGAAACAAGCTGAGGTAAAACTACACTGAGCACTCTGCGGGTGGTAAGGAGGAAACGAGGGGTCAGAGCAGCACTGACCCTGGCCCCACCCATTTGTCTTTCCACCAAAGGAGGATCTGTCTCCCTACATGAGTGACTATTTCCAATGAAGAATTCCTGCTGTTGCTACAGTCTTGCCATATACCTCGCTTTGTAATACCAAGTCGTATTCATTACATGCTACATATAAACAAAGGGTAAGATGAGATCAAATCACCCAACTGCCAAGTTCTGAAGGGACTGTTTCACTTGACGGACACAACAAACTAGCCATTCAAACCACATAAAAACCATTGATGGAGAGGTTCCTGCTCTTACACACTATGAGCTTTAGGTTACATCTCCTCCTGTGCCTCCTTAACAGAGCAGAGTTTTCAAACCAGCTTTATTCCAGAAGACAAGCTGAAATAGGAGATCAGAAACTAGATGCCAAGTTAGCTAAAGACCTGAACCATGTGTAGCTAGAAAGCTTGTCTCTTTCACCAACTGAAGCTGGTGCAATAAATGATTACCTCACCCACCTTCTCTCGCAAAACACCTGAAGGCCGTTCAGAAGAGTAAATAAATGATCCAGGGGTGTGAGAAATACACACACACACACACACACTCAGAACCAGTACTATGGAGAACTTGAAGTCTGCAATATTTTATAGATCACTGTTTGAAGGACAGATTTGCCTTTACATACAGCCCTGAGGAGGAGGAGCAGAAGCCTGGGAGTTACGAAGTCTCAAACATGCTACCTCTGAGGGAAAAGTAAGTTACTGCCCTTGAAGAGACAATGCTTGCTTTGCCCTTGCGACTGGCCAGTCTTGCCTGCTGCCCACACTTCTCTGCCATTTCCCAGCCCACTTGCTCACAAGAGCGGTACCTCAAAAACAGGGACTAACCTCCAGACCCAAGATCTGGTCTGTCTTGTCTGAGCAAGGGAAGGAATGGAGGAGGGCCTTACCACTCTCACTCCCCTACTCAGCCCTCCAAGACAAGTGCACAATCCAGCCCTAAAAGTTTCTACGTCATCATCATAGTTCATCGAAGTGGCCCTTAATTCAAAGTGACATTAAGGTTACAAAAGTACCACACACTTGTACTAATCATGTGTGTCTGCAGGAACGTACATTCCAGTACTCTATTAGGGCTTGGGTACTTACATGGTTTCAGACTTCCAGGAACAGATAAGATTTGTCTGCATTTGTTGGTGTTTGAAACTTTTTTTTTTTAAATATATAGAGAGGAATAGTTCCATTCTGAATTGTGAATGGAACAGCCATTAAGAATCCTGTTGAGAGACAGTTTCCATCAGTACAGGGACTTGCATGTGGCAGATACTATATCCTCGGAGAATCAAACAAATTTAAGTCACTTTGTATAATAGATTGGAGGACTAAAACCTTAAGTACAGCATGAGGAAATAGCTACATTAGAAATGTTGTCTGGTTAGACTTCACCCAAAGGACAAGTTGAATCCCCTCTATAAACTGGAAAATGAATATAAGGAATTGGACAATACTGATGTCTAGCTATGACATTTCTAACTGTTTAAAATTACTAAATTTACATCCATAACTTTTATTGTACAATGTACAGTATTCCATACTGGCAAATAAAAATGAGAGATATAAAGAGACTATATATGAATGTCAAAAAAAATTGCCAATTCTAAGCTCCACTAAGATATGTTACAGGAAAAATATTGTATCTAGCTCATCCAATGAGTACTGATGTACTGTCACGTACAGTCTGGTCTGAAATGTTTCAACACAAGATTTTTGTTGGGAGGAGTTTGGTCTAAGAACTCCACACCATAACCACACTATGTATCCTGCACCATTCTTACTAAAATTTACCATAATCAATAGTGCAAGGACTACCATTATATTTCAAAGACTTCTCTATTAGAACACAGCCATTTCTTGGATTGCCAGCAGAAAAAAACAAACCCGAGTTTCTGGCCTTTTTAAATAAGCTATTGAAATTGCAAATATATTTGTAGAGTGGGGACTTTTTTAGAAGCTGTCCATTGAGTCTCCTGCTTATAGGAGTTCATTGCTAGAGGAAGGAAATTAAGAGCAGGATAGGAAAAAAACACCCTAAAATTTAAATTTACACTTCATACTTCTAATTATTCCTGCACACACCAACCTTTTGTAATAAGGGTGAAATGTGATTGTGATAGGTGATTAGAGCTATTAAATTTGTGCATGGCATGTGAAAACTTAAAACTGAAATTTGATGTTACCTTCATTATGCGCTAGGAATGCAAGTACAGAAAAGCATCAGCTTGAGTAGGTTTTGTAAAATATCCGCTGCAATAGCAAAATGCTGAGTCAGGCACTAAAAGTGTGAGTAGGCATGAATTTAATAGCATATAAACTGAAATAGTATATTATTTCTATTGTGGTCAGAACTCAAATGGGGGAGGGAGCAAAGAAGTGGTGGTACTCTCACAAGGTCTGCCCCTTGAGATGCCCCCTCACAGCAAACCACGGATATGTTCAAAATAGGATCATGCAAGCTCCTCTGAGCCCCTCAGGCTTGATTCCTCATCAGTAGTGTTTTTATATATATTTTTTGGGCAGGGCTAGATTAAGGCATTGGCAGAATAAGCACCTTGTGCAGAGTCCTAGTTCCCAGAGTTCTGTAATAGCATCAGAATTTGAGCTTTCATTGACAAAACAAATTTTGTAGCCCTTATTGTGACAGAGGCCCAGTTTGCATTAAAGTATATCTACACTACAACAGAGCAGCTACCGCACTGCAGCTATGCTTCTGTAGTGTTGCAGTGTATACACCAGCTACAGCAACAGAAGAGATTTTTCCATTATTTTTAATCTATCCTTTTAAGAGGCAGTAACTAGGCTGACAGAAGAATTCTTCCATAGAGCCAGTAGTCTCTTTTTCACACCCTGAGCAACCTAGATGAAATTAGCTAAGTTTTAGCTGTACTCCAGGCCTGCGTATAACATCTGTCTGCCTGAGTTTGTGGGCAGCCTCCAGCATATAGAGGAACAGCAGTCATTGAAGCCACTGGCTCCTCAGAATTGGAGCTAACTGGAGGGAGCAAGGGATCTTCTGTGCAACTAGCTCCCCCTTGTTAGGCCTCAGGGCTCTTCTTTCTCTCTTGCCTTTTGGTTCCACAGGTCAAAATTGGTTTAAAAAAAAAGTGGTAGTTTCCAAAACAGTCTACCACTCCCAATAAATTCCACAGGTCTTCATAATGATACTCCCACGCTTCCATGCTTTGATCTGCAGTGAAATAGTTATCAATAGACAGATTTAAATAACGATCACTGGGCAGCTGAGTTAACAGTACATTTCAGGGCTCTTAGAGCTATTATTTCAGGCTCTCTGAAGACTCAGGTAAGCATCACTTGATTTATAGTCACTACAGTTTCAAGGTTACTGCCACAAAAACAAGGGCTAGAGACCTTTTTTTTTTTTTTAATGAAAACTCAAATTCAGGGAAAAAGATGGTAGCCTCAAAAAAAGGGCTGCATCACTGACTTAACATGACCAAGCCCAGTTCAAGCCTTTATTGTGGTAGTAGATTGACGCCTCAGCCCAGTATCAAGGCCCCACTGTTAAGCACTGTGCATGTGCACACAGAAGAGTTCCTTGCCCTACAATGCTAATAATGCTGAACATGTAATAGCTTTAAAGTTTTTTTTTTCCTTTTTAAATTTGTATTGTAGTGGTTGTCTGAAACACTGCCCCCTTAAAAAGTTGCAGCAGTACTTCCCTCAAGGCTAGATGATGCACAGGGAGCAGGCCCCAGGCACATCTCCAGCCTGATTCTTACACCTCTGTTGGTATGTGCATCATTAGCTAAACCTCACTTGCACGCACTGCCAGCATTGTTGTGGTTGCCTCTGGCTTTGGTACACTGGGTGAAAAGGGCTCCCCATGCCCTCTTCCCACTCTATTCACGCACTTAGAAGTAGGCACACGATGGCCCATAATATGGAGTTGATCATATTTAAAAGTAGTTTACCTTACAAGCCAAGTCCCCCGTCCTGCACTGAGAGCTACATACATGGACCCCCAACTCCTGCTAAGCTCCAAGGAAATCAATGGGCTCTGTGCACGATAGTCTGGCCGTGCAGTTTCATGTGGGATTGGGAGCTAACTAAATCTAATGAGTACACAGAACATGGTAAAACTGGAATCTTTACATACGTTAATACCTTCCACATTAAATTCTGAGAAATTGAGCGTCTAATCAAATGTAACATTAAAGAGCACTTAAAAAAATCTTTTTATAAAATATTCAGTAAATGTGAAAGTGAAGAAATAGGCACTCAAGATATGCCCAGTAGAGATGATTAATATGAAAAGTGATTTGAGAATAAAAGCATTGTGTTCACTTTGCTTTTATTTGAGGGCAATATTAGTTCTTATGAAATATGCAGATAGCTGCCAGGTACTTTGTGAAAACGTTTGTGAACCCCCAAATTTAGCACAAACTATTATTCTGAAAATTCACACCAGTAATGCATTTGTTCATCTATTCAAGATTTGTTAGTCCTCATTCTGTTCTTTAAAAAGATTCAATCATGGAACATCAAGTTTTGGGAGCACAAGCAGCCACAAAACAGGGTCTCTCAGTACCAAATTCACCAAATAGTGAACATGAATCCTAATAGTCCTAGCTTGGCGGCTATAGCAAGATCAAGTTGTGGCAGCAAGTTCTAGATTAGTCAGTTATCAGTGTTGTCTGCCCATAAATATGACTTTCGGTCAACTGCATGTATGATTCAAACATGTAGAAGAGCTAGCAGCCGACAATGGAAACTGCCATTGTTTGAAATCACCAATAACAGTGAAGATAGCACCCTACATGAAAGACAGTGGGACAAGGAAGTTAGCACTGTGATTTCACATCCCACCAAGAAGTCCCTTTTATGTGGAAGCATCAAAACTGCTAATGAACTGTTCTTGTTGTCTTCTAATATATCCTCTCCCTCACTGATCAACCAGCATCCTCTCCACTGCACAGCAGGGACAGTGGGAGCGGACATTTCAAGGCCAAAGGCAGCAGCACCATCCCACCAACAATGCTGAGAGCATGAGCAGATAGTCTGAGGCCCACTACAAGCACCATCCTCCCATCAGAACTGGAGAAGCAGGAGTAGGAGGGAGCCAGAACCTGACAGCCAGAGCCTTATGAGTCAGTTGCAGAGGAAGGACAGGTTATAATTTTGGGAACAACATTAATTTTATTGGAATATGTACATTTTTGTACTTTTAGGATTTTAGCAAATAAAAATCATAGAACTAGATTTTGAATGTCCTGTACAGTATTAAGTAAATTGTTAGTATTAACAGAACAAAACAGTGCATTAAAAACCTGAGGAATTAGAGGGAATTACAGTCTGCTCATGGGCATTCTGTCAGCAGAAAGAGTAAATTCTTCACTGTAAATTATTCAAAAATTCACATGTTTAATGGTTCATAATTACGTTGGTACAGAAGAGAATTTGTACAAGACAACACTTCAGGTGAGGCATTACTAAGGCCTGATCAGGATGGAGGGCCTAAAATATTACAGAACTTCTTTCTTCATTCCTCTGTTGGTTAAAAACACTCAGCCTGCAACTTCAGAACTTAGGACCTTACTAGTCCATTCTATAATTAAACCCGACTGCACTGTCTTATTATTGTTTTGGTCGCCAAAACTAGGCACAAAATTATCTAAAAGTAATATGCATTTTAATAGAGTATATGTAGATAAAACTGAATACAACAGTACTAACTTAAGAGTGGAGAATATGGTAGACTATATGTAAGTGGAAACAAAAGTTTGGAATAATTGAGAATTTATTGCTCACTTCTAGAAACTGCAGACAAACAGACATACTCATTAGGAGTGAGTACGTCTGTTTATCTTCAAGTAGCTGCTTCATATTACAGTGAAAGAACACAAGAAAGCTTTAGGGGTCGTCCTGGGTTTTGTAAGTGATTCTACTGACGGAAATAGGGAAAATGCAAATCTCCTAGCTGCTGCCATAGACTCCTGAGCAGAACAAATGCATGTGATGACCACCATAAATGTTTCCATGAAAACAAACCCTTTACTCCAAATTCTTTCCTCGGTATGTGTACCGATCCCATTGTCTGCAATATGTATGCATCTAAGGACAGAATTTGATCCTTAGTTTTCAGGATATTATTTAAAATCAAGTTCATACAGACTGTGATTGTATTTAGGAAACTAAGAGCCCAATCCATCATAGTGCTAAGCACCTCTCAAGAGGTGTTGAGGTACTCTGCACCTGGAAGAATTGGGCCCTACTTAGCAATGACTCATTCTTTTCTACACTCAGCAGCTTTCTTGATCCCCTCTTTACAACACTAAAAGCCCAGAAAGTAAATGTTATGTTTTGAAAATTCCAAATGTTAGATCCAGCGAAAATATATGAAATGGAACATGTTGATCAAAATCTACTTTTGATCACTATAATGGATTCTTCATTAACCATTTTCATTCTAAATCGAGTGCACTAAATAATGAAAAATCCGAAACACTGAAATTCAAATTCAGCAGCTAATATACAAGTTAGGACTGTTTGCAAATAATTTCTGTAACTCTGAGGCAGGATAAATACTAAAAGGAAATAAGGTTACTTGATGGTTAGTAACCTATTAACTGACACCAACTGTTACAGCTGCAAATAAAACAAATGCATGATAAGATTAGGTATGTCGATTGCACCTGGCCATCTATAAATTGTGGTGTGATTTCCACTAATCACTGTGATAAATATGGAGTAACTGCTTTTCACTTTGGTAAACTATGAGGAGAGAACTTTTGTGCCATTTGTACGAACTGATTTATTTTTTTATTTAGCACTAAGTTTTTTGCCTGGTATTAGATCACTGGTTTACAAGAAGAATAAAAGTGCAAGTAGAACAAACATGTTTGTAGCTCACTTGTGTATGTTGATTTACTCATCTAGAGCTGTACTCTTCAGCTAAAGGCAAACAAACAGTTTACATTGAAATTACCTACAAGATTGTTATGAAACCTTCCCATCTTTTTCTTCCTGCAGATTAATAACTTGTTCATGATTTATGCAGGCACAGTGGTCACATTCTTAAAGTTTCTTTTGAGTTAACAGTTCCACAAATAGTACTCTATTTTTGAGTATAGGGAATATCTCCCAAACCAGTAGAATCTTTGAAAACAGAAGAAACTTGTAAAGTGACCAATGTATGCACATAACGTGACCCACACAGGACCAAATCCAACTCCCCACCTCCACAGATGAAGGCTTGTCAAATGCATTAGAATGACAGTGGTTCCACTGCATAGCAGAGTTGAGGAGGTGTAGGACATTGGCAGCCATGGCAGGGTGTCCAAAACCTCCTGCACAACATGGACCACCGCTCCACGGATGCTTCCAGCTGGCTGATACAGGAGGGGTTGGGCCACAGCAGGGGGTACATGGAGGTAGGACTAATGCCTCTGCCACTATGTATTCTTTCCACTGACCACTTTCTCTATGTAGCTATGGTACAGGAGCAGCATGCATGGAGCATCTCTGCTACCACTCATGGTCCTGGAAGGAAGGACTCCTTTCCCTTCTCCAACTGTGGAAGCCTTTTGTTGCCCACCCTGGCTAATTGTCGAAGTACATGGGTGGGGCAGGGGAACTTCCCTTTCAATAAATATTGCTGAAAAATATCAGGATATTCTAAAAGTAGCTTTTTGTCTGGTGCTGCACTTGTAGAATGGGTTCTGCTAAAGATTTGTGTGCTTAAACTTCCTTGCTGACCATTGACTTTACATCAACATCCAGATAGATCTCACAACTACTGGTGTATCTATTTCCTCCACAGAAGCACTATGAATCTGAACCGAAACTGTGAGTCATTAATTTTCTTAAATAACTAGATACCTGGACCAAATTTAGGCACTTTTAGCTTTCTCCACAAAACAGACTCAAAAGGAATATTAACTGTATTCCCATATTATAAATGTCAACTTCTCCCTTCCTCCGGAACAGGAGTAATCTGCATGGTAAAGAGGTGCCTGGAATCATGGCACGTCAGGGCAAGTGTCCTTTATAATGCATGGATCATAGCTTCAGCTCTTGTGGATCAGGAGAGGAATAGCACTCGTGAAAGTTTTAGGAAAGCCAGAATCAAAGTTCTTTCTTTGTCCACCTCACACTTTAGCTTTTCTGGTATACAAGGAGGCACACACACCAGCCAAAATTTAGCTCTAGGGGCTTGCTATACAGGTCTCCAAACTATAGAATAAATTTATCCATTGGGCTAACTGCCGGGAAGGAACTTCTATGTTGAAGTGACAGTTAATGTAAACCGATTCTTCCATCCTTGAAAAGTGCATGTGGTTATAGCCTCAGATCAGCTGCATTTGTGATGGTAGACCTACCAGAATCAGACTGATTTACCCCAAATGCATAATTTTTCTGTTTGCTATCAGTAGATTTTGATCAGTTATAGAGAAACTTCATTACAGCTGAGCTGATGAGTAATTTGCATACAGGATCTGTGTGACTAATAATGACTTTCTGGATCCAATTGTTAAACTTTGGCTCCAAATTGCTTATTGACTGAAATTTAAAATCTGCTTTTCTCATTTCTTTGTAATTGTGGTTTAAAAATAACTGGACCATGGTTGGTTCATTTGCATAATTCCAATAATATTCAACTATTCAAGTCTCCCATTTACCCATCAGTATTTCATATGCAATTAGTCAAGCATACATCTAACAAGATGTCCTATATCCTAACTAAAGCATTGTAGAATATAGCAGTCCTCATTAAATTGTAAGTTCCAGTACTAATGCCAGTTTATAGCCAATGCAGTAATAGTTAGGAATCCCATTTAGCACCTATACCCCAAAACAAGGAAAATATCAGGGGGAAAAATAAAGTAGCTATTTACGTGTATAGACACACAGGTTAAACACTCACCATGTTTGGCAGGTGTACAAATGTCATAACTCCTCCCACAGCCAGATGCTTAGAAATCTGAAAATCCAAAGGGCAAAATCTGATATCCGTTCAGCTGCCCTGATCTGCTATTATTCTGAAGTTAAAAAAAGAAAAAAAATTCAGCTTTTTCAAACTTTTGTTTTAATTGGTTTCTGATGCCTGGTTAGGACAGTTTCTTGCCATAAAGTGTATGAACCGAAGCTATAAGTGTTACGATATATTGAAAGGTTTCACAATGGTAGCTGTGGTAGTCTGTATCAGCAGAAAAAACGAGGAGTACTTGTGGCACCTTAGAACAACAAATGTATTTGGGCATAAGCTTTAGTGGGCTAAAACCCACTTCATCGGATGCATACTGTATTTTCCACTGCATGCATCCGATGAAGTGGGTATTAGTCCACAAAAGCTTATGCCCAAGTAAATTTGTTAGTCTCTAAGGTGCCACAAGTACTCCTTGTTGTAGTTTTTTGCTGATACATTGAAAGTACCCGATTTTTAAGCAGTCTTTAGCAATGTAAAATAGATACTAGAGCTTCCTTCTGTCCTGTCAAGAGGATTTATTACTTCTGGTATCAATTAATCAAAATTAAATACAGTAATTTAAAACACTGATGTAAATTCAAACATCCTACCTCATTTAAGCATACCTGGCACATTAAGATTAATCATACGCACTGCCTGAATGTGACAGGTATCAATATTCTATAGAAAGTGGTACAGAACTCTTCACTTTTACTGGAATTGTGTTAAAAGATATATCATTCTAAGAGCAACAGTAGAAGTAGAAAATACTTATTTGGAAATTTACTTGGAATATTTATTCATAGTTAAAATTTTAGTCTTACTCCACACAAACTCTATAGTCAAGGTAAGATAAGTTACAGGATACACATGTATGGACATAACTGCCATTTAAACAGTTTATGCACGAAAACAGAGTATACTTACTAGTTTTAACACCTTTACTGATCTTTTAGATAAAGAAGAAGAAGGGAAGACACCGTTTTGTTTGCCCTGGACACAAAAATCATAGTAAAGAAACCTACTTTTTTTTTTTTTTTTTTTTTAAACTTCTCCCTCATTTTTGGACTAAAACATATGTTTTGCATCACCCTTCAAAAACTTGCTGTTTTCTTCTTTGGCATTCTAAATTGTACACCAGAAATGCCAAATCAGGAAAATGAAGCTGTGAAGAATATTATTTGTGCCACAGAATCTAGCCCCACATTTTTTAAAGGGGAGGTTTAAATTGTGGAGCACTGAGTAATTTTATCCCGGCAGTTACTACAAGTGTTATAGTCTAGAGCAGGGGTCTCAAACACGTCACCAGCAAAGTTATTTCCTGCGGCCCACCAGAGCTCCCCTCCCCCCCTGCCCCCCCGCCTCCCCCCCACCCCAAGCACGCCGCTCTTCCGTTACCTTCCTGCGCTTCCCACCACCAAACAGCTGTTTGGCAGTGCTTAGGACTTTCCAGGAGGGAGGGGGGAAGAGTGGGGATGCGGCAGGGCTGGGGCTCATGGAAGGGCTGGAGTGCGGGCAGGGCTGGGGCCTTTTGTATCTTTGTACGAAAAGGTGTCAGTGATGCAGCCCTTGGGCCAATGTACTAGTCCTCATGTGGCCCTCGTGGTGATTTGAGTTTGAGATCCCTGGTCTAGAGAGACAAGACATAGTAAGCCAAATCTTAGTAATTGTCTCTTAAGGTCAATGCAGGGATGTGACTCCCACTATTTAGTTACAGGGGGTTCTTTCCATGCAGTTGGGGATCAATATAATTAAAGATAAGCAAAACAATCAGTTATTAGTTGTGTCCATTTTAATATTGAAGGGGGGGGGTGGGGAGGAAAAACTAGCAAAACCAAATCAGAAGACACAAAATAAGCAGCAAGCAATGGTTACTTCACTTACAATCTCTTTTGTATGTTGCTCTGTGGAGAGCTTTCAAAAGAAACTGCACCTTAAGAGTTTGGCCAACCCTGGTGGGTATACTCTTCTCTAGTTAAAACCAAAAGTATATTATTCCCCAAATGTGTAGAGTTCTGTCTTAGTATATCATAAGGAACAAAAACAAAATTCCTTTGTCCAAACAGTTGGTGAATCCTGTTTAGTTTAGCATGAATAAACCAAACAGTTTATAAATGGGCAAAGGTAACCGATCTTAACTGTTTACTCAACAATCCCACAGTTCAGACTATGGGGATGTGAATTCCAGGACGCACTAGAGTGCTGCTCTGTAATTCTCCCATTTGGATGCTGCTGGTGTGAACTAAAAGTTATTCAGTTTGTTTTAATATAGTCCTCTTTCAAAGGAGACTACACTAATGCAAACTAGACACCTTTTAGGCCTGGTTTACACAAGAAAATTAAGTTGGCTTCACTACATCACTCAGGGGTGTGAAAAAGCCTAACCCAAGTGGCATAGTTAAGATGACATATCCCCAGTGTAGACAGTGCTATGTCAACAGAAGAATTCTTCTGTCGACCTAGCTACTGCTTCTCATGGAGGTGGATAACCCCTCCCGTTGGAGTAGGTTGCGCCTGAAGTGCTGCAGCAGCGCAGCTGTGCCGCTGTAGCATTTCATGGGTAGACACATGGAGTTCATGCCAGCAGCATCCAGATGGGGGAATTACAGAGCAACACTCCAATGCATGCTTCAGTTCACACCACCAAAGTCCAAACTGTGGAGCTGTGTAGACAAGCTCAAAGTCCTATGAAACTGAAGGAAGTTTTAACTCGGTTACTTAAAAAAGAAGCCATTCAAGTAACGCTCTTGAGTCAGGCAAATTAACAAATGTTAATCTTAAATTCAAATAAAATTCCACTATTTGTTTACCAAGGTTAGGCTACGTCTATACGATGGACCTTACACTGGCACAGCTGTACCACTGCAGCTCTGCCGCTGGAAGGTCTCCTGTGCAGCTGCTCTATGCCAGGGGGGCGGGCAGGGTGGGGGAAGCTCTCCTGTCGGTGTAATTAAACCACCCCCAACGAGTGGAGGTAGCAATGTCGGTGGGGGACGCTCTCCTGCCAACAGCACTGTCCACATGGGCGCTATTGTTGGTGGAAACTTATGTCAGTTGGGAAGTAGTGGGTTTTTTTCCTCCACACCCCTGGCCAACAAAAGTTTTGCTGACAAGCGCTAGTGTAGACAAAGCCTTAGCTTATGTCTCCTTTCCAGGAGTATGTTATATTACAATAGCATTTCAATATCCCACTGAAATGATTTCAAAAACAAATTTAAATCGAATCAATTGGCAGTACTTTTACACCTCCTTCTCACCAATGATGCTGAAGTCTCAGTGAAGTCCTATTCACAAGCAGTGCTGGGCTGGATATTTGCTGCTGCTTGAGGCTGTATTGTGGCTTTTTCCTTCTTAGCAGTCTTGTTGATGCAGTTTGCTGGCTTCTGGAGATAGGATGAAATGAATAGGTCAAAGTGAGATGTGTGCTGAAAGTGTAGGATTGAGGCATGCATAAAGGTAAGAGTATAAGCATGACTAGGCATTTATGTAAAGAGCCTAAGAGTTCAGAGAAAATTCTTCTTTCCATAGTCTCACTGAAGGTACAAAGCACATCTTTTTCAGGGTACTGACTGGATTCAAAGAGACTCCACTTTTATGACTTAAGTTATGACACGGATAATACATCCTTAAGCATCACTCCTCTCTGATTCTGAATAGAGGGTGTCCTCATTCTTTTATACAGCCAAGTTCCTTTCTCAAACACACCCAACTAATTTTTTTTAGGATTTCTTGAGATAAAGATCACATCTATACCATGCTGGTATCTTGCACAAGGAATAGGGTGGCCATTCACATGTTCCAGTACCCCCAGGAATGGCATGGACCTTCCCCAACCCCAAAACCACATTTGGGGCGCTAGCCATGCAAAAAGATTATTATCCAGTTTATAACTGGACAAATGACCTCCCCCACAAGAAGGATGGGGGTCAGCCACCTCTTGAGCACCTACTCATGGCCAGAGGTCTCTCTGCAGCACCCTGCCTATGTTTCCCCTCTTATTTCTTTAAGAAACTCAAAAACAACCCAAAGTTCATTGAAACACTTCTCCTCTGGGGGGGGGGGCTAATTTATTCAGCTCTCAGGGTACACAATGGTCCTTCAAGGTCACCCAGTTCAGTATTTGTCTCTTTCCCATGGGTAGAGCAGCCCTCTGCTCTCCTTCCCAGAGCTGGGTCCTAATTCAACAGTCATTTTCAGGCTTTACCTGTCTGGAGTTCAGTCTCCTGGCTCTGACTTCTCAACTCCCATGCTATCAATCTCTGCCCTACAGCAGCGTCTCTCACTCCCTATAGTTACCTGAGTTTCCCCCCTTCACTGCAGCTTCCTGCTGCCCTTCATAGGGGAATCACCTGTCCTTCATCAGGCACCATCCATGCTGATAACATGGCACAGGTGGGCTGGAGCAGTTCCTTCAGCAATCAGGGTTGGCTGGCCCAGGCATCCAGCCCTTAAAAGGCAAGCCACCCTATTACTGTTCTGTTCTTTGAGAAAACAATCTTGTGCTTGTTGACCTTTCTGACCAAACGGTTCCCTAACTTACTGCATTTGTAGTATATTTACAACTTGCTGTTGAGGACCCCTATCAAATATTATATGCAAGGCAAAAATCACAAGAGCACTTTTACACCTTTTAAAACATAGTATAAAAGAAAACAGTACAGAATATTAAAGCAATAATAGCTGTATTCCTGTCAGTGTAAACACATTTGCAGGTAATAAATAGGCTTTCTGGACATAAATGTCATCCTTTTTCACATTTTTGGTGCTTGTCATAGGTTGACAAAAAACACAGATTTCTTAGGAATTTCCTTAATTAGATAATTTCATTGCAGTAAATAAGCAACCAGAAACATAAGCAGGTGAAGCAAACTATTCTCCAAGAGTCCCATGTATAAAATATCATCTCCTAAATTCAGTGGTGAAATTAAGAAGGTAATAACTAAAGTGAGAACAACAAATTATAATAATTGTATAACCATATTTGTTAGTTATGAATAACTATATTATTAACCAATATAGAGGCCTATCCCCTACATAAAGCTTGCCTTATTATTTAGTGTTGGTCCCTGTGTGTAGTTTTTGTCTCTGGCAGTGAGACTGATTTGGAATGGGGGGGAAAAGGGGAGGGGGTTAAAAGAGACAGAAAGGGACAATTGGGGAAACAAATCTCTACTCGGATGCTACCCTCCTGTTTGAAGGAAGCAAAGGAACAACCCTGACCATAGAACTACAGAGCCTTTTGAAATGCCATAAAATCAAGATGTTCACACTTCAACCCAGGATACCGGATTACCCTTTGCACCAGGAGTACATCTATACACTGTACCCCAAAGGGGGAGAAATCCGATACAAAATTCGGGCTGCCCCAAGTCTCCCCCTTCAAAGGCTGAGGAATTGTTCCAAAGCCCATGTACAGTCTTTCACCCCAAACAAATATGGAGGTAAAATTCAACTGCGGCTCCTCTCCTCGGCCGCCCCTAACCCCAAGCACTGGTTAAAGTACCTAGAGAGATTTTACGCG
Organism: Lepidochelys olivacea; assembly: GCF_965140295.1. Classification (NCBI taxonomy): domain Eukaryota; kingdom Metazoa; phylum Chordata; order Testudines; family Cheloniidae; genus Lepidochelys; species Lepidochelys olivacea. The sequence goes on along the minus strand of NC_140412.1, from coordinate 108,448,983 downwards.
CTTGTCTCGCCGCGGGTGGATTTAATTTTGCAAGACTAGACTAACCACTGCCCCTGCAGTCTGGTCCCTTGCTGGGAAATGCGAGATCTGGAGCCCCAGACTGCGGCTGAGCTTGAGCCCCATCTCCCGGGCCAACGCTCGGGTAATTAAAAACAAAAATGTGGCCTGAGCCCAGGGAGGGGTGAATTCAATCCTCGCAGCCCAGCTGAGGCGGGCATGGTAGCCGAGCCAGCACAGAGCGAGGGCGTAGGGAAAGCTCAGGCAGCTGCAGCCGGCACTGAAAGAAAACCACCCGGTGCAGCTGCCCTGGCCCGAGGCGAGGCTGCCCCGCGCGCTCCCTGGCCCGCGTCCCGCCCACTCGCCCCTGTGCCGGGCTGGCTGTCGCCGGGCTAGAGCGGAGGAGCCTGCGCCGCTCCGACTCCAGCCGCCCCGCGCCACCTGCCTGTCTCGCGCCGCCACGCGCCCGGCCCCGGCCCCCCTCCCCCTTCCTTTCCCCCAGACAAGCGTCGCGTGGCAGCTGTTTAAGCGTCCTACTCTCCCCCCCTCCCAGCCATGTCTATGCATCGGATCCCCCCCCCCGAGCCCTCCACAGGCTACAAAAAGGGGGGGAGACGTGCAAGAAAAAGGGATGCAAGTCACAGCGAGAGTTTCCTCCACGTGCAACCCCAGGGGCGCTATACCGAGCGCTGCTGGGAGCGTGCAGTGAGTTGGCGTGTGGTGTGTGCGCCTTGGACTGGAGGTGTGTGAGTCATTGGCACTGGACTGGCGGTTCCTGACTGTGTTTGGGACTGGGAGGGTGCGGGGATTATATGCCTTGGCTTGGAGCGGTTATATGCGCCTCAGAGTAGCGCTTCTTTGTACGCCTTCGATTGGGAAAGCGGGGGCATATTGTGTGCACTGGGTTGGGCGGCTCCATATTCCTCCCCCAGCATCCCGTATTTGCTCTAAAGCGAGTCGGTTGACCTGCCGTTTTTAAACTGTGGAAATAGGGATAATACAACGCGTGGTAAGGGTTTTAAATCCCTCTGTTGGGCGAGTTTCAGCCACGGCGCTAACGGGCTGGCGACAGCGCCTTTCCGCCCAGGAAAGTCGTCGGGGCTCTTGCTGAAGGCTCCCTATTTGCATGCGGTGCGCCTGGCTCTGAGAGCTGTGAACTCAAAGTTCAGCCACACCATGTCAAGCCCTGAAAAGCTTCTCCACACTGACGCCAGAGGTAACCTTCGAAAGCGACCTGTTACCTACCTGCCACCTGGTGCCTCATCTTCTGTTCCTGCTCAAACTTGACCCCTCCTCCTCCCACAGGTGCTTTGATCCGTACAGAAACCAAAGGAGTCTTTTAAACTAAGCGCTGCCTTGTTTTTCTATGAGCAGCAGCATCAGCTTCCTCTGTTTCCAGTTTCTCTCCGTGACCCCGTCACAACCCTCTGGGGAGAAAACAGGAAAAGGAGGGGAGAGAATGGAATAAATGGCTTCAGCGCTTGCTGCTCTGGGGATTCAGGCACAGTCTGCTTTGCTGCCCTTCGCTGTGCATTTATAGTGGGGAGGGGGAAATGGGAGGGTCAGGTTTTTTCCCCAGCAGCTTTCAAGAGACAGGTGATCTGAAAGCTTATAACCGAACTGTCTATTAAATCTTATCCTACGCTCTACTATGGAAAATACACATGATATGCAAGAATCAGGAAAACAACAATTCCGAGTTTGGATGTTTATAAATAAAATACATGATCTATACCATAACACCATAAAGCATACATTTGTAGAGTGAAGTCATACTGCAGTGGAGATGCATGCACTGTATATTTACAATGTACACACTCTACATTCAGTATCTACATTAAGCACTATGTAAAGATACAGCAGTACACTGAACGTTTAAAATATAGGGGTGGTATGGATGTGATATTTACTAGAGTAAATATCTGTACAGCAGTATACTGTATTGTAACTACATAGGGAAATGGTATTCTGTATGCAGGCATTAATAAGAACGCTGACTTCAGAAGGAATCAGCCATTCCCCCATGTTCGGGGATTCACAGAAACTCGTTGAACATTTTGGCACTGTAAGGTGTAATTGACTATATAGCCACTTTTAAGGCCATGATCACTTCTTATTCAGAATTTCTTAGGCTTATTGTCCAGTCATTATACTTGCAAGAGAGAGAAGTTTTTAAATGTGGCTTCCAATTCATTTCTCTCCGTCTACACAATCGGAAAAAAAACACAATCGGAAAAAAAAAATCTTCAGCAGCTGCCATGTAAGGTTGAGCACCATTAATCCTTGTTTTGAGAAAAAGAAAAGATCTGCTGCATTATTAAATCAGCCATTTTAACTGATGGAACCATCTTTGTACCTTGCTAATTCTTAAGTAAAACTTCAGTGTCTTTATTTTTCATATTGTAGCTGTGTCCTGAAGACATTTATATGGATAATTGATTTACTGAATACTCATCTGTTTTATAAGCAAGAGATAATCTAACACAATAAATTGTAAACTCTAGTTTTCAGCTACAAGTATAATAATTGAATTAATAACAATAAAGACAGTGCTTAATTTATGCAAGGGCTGAGCCCTGGCGCCTCTAGGCTTGGCAGCTCAGCACCTCTGGGCTTGCTGCATCAGTTATGAAAGTAAAAACATTGCTTGAGCCTCAGCACCTCTTTCATTGCAAATTAAGCACTGAATAAGACCTTAATTTTCCTTGTCAGTTTGAGATTTTCTGTCAGCTGAAAACTGCTTAACCTGTGTGTGTTATTCCTCATGAGAGGTCCTTTCTAGAAACCCACTGGAGTTCTTTCAGAAACTTTAGAGCTGTAAGCCGCTCAATAAAATGGGGGTGGGGGAGGATAAAACCTTAGATTTGTCAGATCCACGTTTTCCCACGTTTACTTCTTTTACAGAAGAGGCTCAGCTCTGCCACCTAGCGTCCTTTTTTCCACCCCCAGACTTGGAAAACCTACAGCTCCAGTCCTTTTAAGTTATTAAACGTGGAGAGATTTTGACAGCGCTGTTAAAACTGCCTTTTAGCTGAAAGCAGAATGTTCGCACTTTACTTATATGTTAAATTTCTTTGGCCACTCTGAATGGTTCTCAGCCCACATTCAATAATTAAGAATGGAAACCATGATTAACTTAAAGTACACTGCCAAGAAATATAATAAAATATTTTTTAAATGTTCGTTGTGATTACAAGGTTCAAAATTTTATCAACCATTTTGTCTTTTTCCTTTTAGCAAAAATTGATTTTCCCTTCCCACGGGCACATACTCTTTGAATGGGGATAAACTGACATGACTGTTTTCATTAACATAAACATTGATTTATATTGCCACAGTAGTGATAGTGATCAAGACCCTGCTTCTGGTAACAAATTTAGAGGAAAAGGTTCTTTTGGACACATTTTCCTGTAGGTTTATTTGCTACACTTTGTATCTATCTCTACCAATTTCTTTAGGTGTGGTACCTTGATTTCTTCTTTAGCCTATTTAGAAACATGAGGCTATTTTAGATATCTTGCAATTTAAATAAATTTACAGTTAGATTTTAACATACATTGAAATGTCTGTAGATACCCAAGATAACAAGCAAATAGGTGGACTTTGTTACTGGCTCTATTCAGTCACAGCTTTTTCAGGATTTTACACATGGATCGAAATGGTGTGAATAAAGTCAGTAGCACTTTATGACACCAAAACACTTTTGAACCTGTTTAGACTCCCACTGATTGCAATAGATGTAGGTACTTCATGAAGTAATATATTTAATGTCAGCACAGCTGTGAGGGAAATGGGCCAAATTCCTCTCTATACTGGTGTAAATCTGATGTAACTATACTGATGTTACTGGAGTTGCCATTTTAACTGAGAAGAGACTTTGATCCAATGTTTGAAGAAGCTACTCCTGAACAGCCAGCAGACTGAATACAAAATATTAATTGTGTAGGCCCAACAATAAGAGACTACTGTCTTTAAAAAAAACCCAGTGATTTAGTTAGAGGTTTAAAACGACAAACATAGAGAGTAGATACTTAGAATTCACAGGACTTTTCTCAGCACTTCATAGCAGTTTTAGTTTGGTTCAAATTCGGAGCCTAAAAAAATCATAGCTTGTATTCAAACTAAATAGTCTTTGAAAGGACACTATCATAGGCTTTCCATTTTTGAAAAATATATAACTTTCGTATGCTACTTTCTTAGAACCTTGAAAAGTTCTCTACAATTTTTTTTTCTATTTAGTAAACATTATTTTCCCTGCTCTTTTTTCCCACTGGAAGTGAAATTGATGAACAGCCTTTTGGTTACTGGCATAACCACTGATGTCAAGCAAAGTTTGGAGAAGAGTGATTTTTGTTGTTTTTTGGTGGGCCTATGCCTTTAACCCCAGAGTTTATTTAACTGGTGCTGCTACAGAGGATGCAGGAGAGCTCTATAGCACAAATCATTATTACATTTTAGCCTTTTAAAACTTTGATTGATTGATTTTATTTACTGGAGGCAGAATGTTGGATTAAAAATATCCCTAAAATATCTGTTTTCCATCAGGTTATAACAATTATAGCACATAAGAGATTAGAGGCCTAAACTACTCTGACAGTGTTTTTAAAATAGACAAAAAGAATAAAGTACAAATGTGTTTGACAATTTAGATATCTGTCCTAATTAGAAAAAAAAAATCAAAATAGCACCCACCCAATTTATAATCTTGTCTGTGGTGTCTGCAAAACATTCTTTGTTGAATATATTGGTCACAGAGCAGCAACTTCCCACAAGAGATCCCCCTTTCCTTCCCTCATCAGATTAAAAACAAAACAAAACATCTCTGTCACAATACTCACTGTGTACCAGAGGTGCTGCAAGAAGTTCAATGACAGATGTGGAAGACCTCTATCACCTTGCACCAGTGCACCCTGAACCAAGTAGGCTTGCCAGCAGACAGGATGCCTGTAGTACAATGATGAAGCAAACAGAAGGGTGTGAATGGTAAACATTAGCTAAGATAAATGCCTTTTCCTCCCACCCAGCTTCCAGAGGAAAATGAGATAGAAGCTATCCCCTACACAAAAATTACTTATAATTCTATTGTTATAATAACAGAACTGTGTCTCATGGTTGATCCTTAATTTGAGCCCTGGAGAAAATGTGATCTGATTTCAATCATTGCAGCATTCAAAAAGCAATCTGCTTGGGAGGAATGGGAATCTTTGAAATTCCTACAAGCATTGCAAGTATTTTGTGTTAATTATAAGTGAATAAATTGCTGTAAGGAGTGTTATACAATGTATCAGCATCTGTGATATAGGCATGCATGTGAAAATATTTGTGATGACAGGTGTCTACCCACTTTCTCAGTGCCCTTTTAAATCAGTGATTTATGCTTGCTGTCTCTACCTTCCCTTTCCCTTTTCTTCTGGTCCTTTCTCAGAATGAATCCTCTCCCTGAGGAACCGATTTTTTACACCACATGCTGATTTTTTTCCTTTCGGTGCTGAAAGGAACTAATATTCACAGATAATCACTTTTCCCTTCATGCAGAAAGTAAAGCTCCCCGTGTACACTAATTCACTTCTCCCCATCCAACTCATCGAACGTAAAGGATAGAATATATTTCCCCCTTCCCACTCCTCAATAATTTAGTGCATTATCACACACACACACGGGAGTGGGAGGGAAGAGAAGAGGGGAGGAGAAATGCAAAAGGGAAAAAGAGACTCAGAAATCTCAGCTGCACTTCTGGCCCTTTTAAAAAGTTTGCTCTGTAAATTGGAATGAGGTCAGATTTGGAGCTTCTCATTGCACGCGGTGATTATTATTGCATCGGGTTCCAAGCCAATAGCAGCCGGCGGGGTGGGGTTTGGCACGAGGAAGCGTTGGATACAGCGAGTGATTGGCCGGGGCGAGGACTGTGAAAGGATAAAGAGGCGCTAGGCGGAATTTGGGGTCCGCTCTAAGCTGCAGCAAGAGAAACAGTGTGTGAGGGGGAAGAGGCCAATACCAGTAGCCCCGGTCTGTGTATGTGTCTCTCCTCTCTTTGGGGTTGTGCATGCAAAGGAAGGGAAAAGGAGACTATATATATTTATCGCATTAGTCACCGCTCTTCCAACGGGGAAGGTACACATTTATTCATGCTACCCGGTTGCATGAGTGGGGTTTTTTTTTTTTTTTTTTTTTTTGTTCAGTACCTCTCAACAACCAATTAATTAACTGCACAAGCTCCTGATCACTGACTGCACAGCCACGAGTCCTGGAGTCCGGTTTTAATTTTTTTTTTTTTTGATTTTGTGTGTGTGTGAGTGTGTGTTGCCGGGCTCAGTAGTGGGAGGCTTTACCAGCGCGTGTGCTGTTTTCCTGAAACATCTTGGGCAGAGAAAAAGCACTTGTGAACTGGAATCAACTGCTTCGGGAAGGGGAGGGGGGAAACACTGACAAGAAGAGGGGGAATTGCAGCATTTTTTAAAGAAACTCTATGTCTGTTCCACTTTGAGCACTGGCTGCTGCCCCTAAATTAATAGAGAGCAAAGGGGGAAGGACTGCACAGAGCGCTGGAGACGAGCCTGTCTGGAACTACAACTACTTAGCAGAGGGGCTGCGCGCTGGCGAAGGGCTGAACATTTTGCTGTGGTTTGGGACTGTCTGATTCGTTCCCCTTCCTCGTTGTACTTGTTAAAGTTGAGAGCATTTTTTTTTTTTTTTACGTTGCACTGGTGTCGAGCTGAGCCCCGGCGACCTCCCTGCAAGCCGTCGCCGCCGCGTGTGTGTGAGACCCAGAGATGGTGCAGCAGACTAACAACGCGGAGAACACGGAAGCGCTTCTGGCCGGAGAGACCTCGGACTCCGGGGCCGGCATCGAGCTGGGCATCGCCTCCTCTCCCACGCCGGGCTCCACCGCTTCCACCGGGGGCAAGGCGGACGACCCGAGCTGGTGCAAGACCCCCAGCGGGCACATCAAGCGGCCCATGAACGCCTTCATGGTGTGGTCCCAGATCGAGAGGAGGAAGATCATGGAGCAGTCCCCGGACATGCACAACGCCGAAATCTCCAAGCGCCTGGGCAAGCGGTGGAAGCTGCTCAAGGACAGCGACAAGATCCCCTTCATCCGGGAGGCGGAGCGGCTGAGGCTCAAGCACATGGCGGACTATCCCGACTACAAGTACCGGCCCAGGAAGAAGGTGAAATCGGGGAACAGCTCCGGCAAGCCCGGCGAGAAAGGAGACAAGAGTGGCGGGGGCAGCCCTGGCGCCGGCGGGGGCGGCACCGGCAGCGGGGGCAGCACGAACTCCTCCAAGCCCGCCCTGAAGAAGAGCGGCGGCTCCAAGCTCTCCCCCGGCGGCGGCTGCGGGGCCAGCAAGCCGCACGCCAAGGTGATCCTGGGCAGCAAAGCCGCCCCCTTCCCCGCCGAGCCGCCGGCGCAGGCCGCCCTGCTGCCCCCGGACCACCACTCGCTGTACAAATCCCGCGGCGGCGGCGCCGCCGCCAGCTCCTGCTCGGCCGCCGGCAAACACCCCTCGGAGAAGAAGCTCAAGCGGGTCTATGTGTTCGGCACGGGCGGGGGCCACGGGCAGAGCGCGTCCTCCTCCCCCGGGGGCGCCGTGCCGGCCAGCCCGACCCTGAGCTGCTCCACGGAAGCCAGCGACCCCCTGAGCCTGTACGAGGAGGGGGGCGCCGGAGGGTGCCAGCAGGACGGAGACTGCAGCAGCGTCTCCTGCCCTTCCCCGCCGGGCAGCAGCTCCCCTTCGGATCACCGCAGCTACACCAGCCTGAGGGCCTCTTCCCCGGCCCCCTCCACCTCCCATTCCTCCTCGGCTTCCTCCCATTCCTCCTCGTCCTCCTCCTCCTCCGGCTCCTCTTCCTCGGACGACGAGTTTGAAGACGACCTGTTGGACCTGAACCCCAGCCCCGGTTTTGAGAGCATGTCCCTGGGCAGCTTCGGCTCGTCCGTGCTGGACCGGGACCTAGATTTTAACTTCGAGCCTGGCTCGGGCTCGCACTTTGAGTTCCCGGACTACTGCACCCCGGAGGTAAGTGAGATGATCTCAGGGGACTGGCTGGAGTCCAGCATTTCAAACCTGGTCTTCACTTACTGAGGAAAATAAATAAATAAATGCCGGGGGAGACGTAGACACACTATTGAGAGGACTCGCCCACGCTGTTGGGTGTATCTTTTTTCCCCTGGAGGGGCTGATGAAACTGACTTGCTGTGCTTTTAAAAAACCGAGATGATAAAAGGCATCATCCTTTTTTTAAAAAAAAGACACGCTCGCTCCCTTCCTCTGCTTGGAGATAGACACACACACATCCCCCCACGCCCCTTCCGATGCCTGGTGTTAATTTTTAGAGACTGGCGGGAGTGATTTTTTTTTTTTTTTTTTTTTGAGAGAGAGAGAAAGACAGACAGACAGACCGAGAAGGGGAAAAACCACACACAAGCCTCTGGGTTTTTGATTTTTTTATCCACGTTCTGTGAAGAAGGGGGAGTGATACATTGTGCTGAGTGCATTGAAGATCTCGAGTATTTTGTTCTGAGAGAGATGAGAACTGTTTTTTTTTTTTTTTGGTTTTTTTTTTTAAAAAGACTGCAGGGTTTCCATGGTGTGGGGGAAGGGAAGCGAATCCTATTTCAATTTTTTTTCCCTGCAGCAAGAGGAGATGAAGATGATTGGAGGCGGAAAGGGCGAATTGAGCTAGGAACTGAACTGAGATCCTAGTTGGACAGAGAAGAGGAAGGGGTTTAGGGTTTTTTGCCTTTTTTAAAAAAAGATGAACTGGAAACACGACTAGAGGAAGATAATAATAAACTGAAATGCATTTGCACGTATAGAGGAGAAGGTGGCAGCGCTTTTCTCAGTCACCTTATTATATAGAGAGAAAATCAATCAATAAAATGGAACTTCATGAACACGGAAAACTTTTTTTGAAACGGAGACAGATACAAAACAGTTTCTCTAATGATGTGGTACAGGGGGAATGGAGGGAGGGCGATTGCTTTTGCAAACAACAATTTTTTTTCTTCTTACTCAGAATCGTGATGGTGTTGGATTATTTCACTGGTGGGGTTTAATATAGCATGTTATCCTGTCTATCTTTTTAAGATTTCTGTAAGACTGTTGAACAGTTTAAAAAATAGTGTTAGGAAACTATAAAAGCAGATAGATGGCGCTATGTTTGATTCCTACAAAAAAATCACCAGCTTTTTTTTCATTCTTAACTCTTTAAAGGATTCAAACGCAACTCAAATCTGTGCTGGACTTTAAAAAAAAAAAATCAGGACCAAATTTTTTCTCAGAGTATGTATGTGTTTGTTCCTTATAGCTGTAAATGAAAAGACTGTTTTTTCTCACGGATGCGCTATTCCTTTATTGTTTTTTCCTTGTAAATGTAATCGGATGCCATTTTATAAGTGGATGTATTTATACTGGCCAAACATTTTTGACTTGTATTTCTTTGTCCTTTTTTGGTAGTTCTCGTTGTTACTCGCACCATTTTTATGTCTCCTTCACTGAAGGGCTAGAGTTTTAACTTTTAATTTTTTATATTTAAATGTAGACTTTTGACACTTTTAAAAACAAAAGAGAAGAGAGATGAAAACGTTTGATTATTTTCTCAGTGTATTTTTGTAAAAAATATATAAAGGGGGTGTAAATCGGTGTAAATCGCTGTTTGGATTTCCTGATTATAATTACAGGGCCGCTGGTTAATGTCTCACCCATACACACAAAAATCAGCCCCTTTATTTTCTCCATGTTTACACTCCAATCTGCAGGCTTCTTAAAGTGACAGTATCCCTTATACATGCCACCAGTGCCCAGTGTTTAATCTCATTGATTTTTGTGAGGGGGGAAGAATAAACGTAATACACAGTCTCCTAACTTTAAAAAAATCCCATAATTAAGTAAAACCATATATCGTACAGGCGCTTTAAAGCAACTGGTGCATTTACAGAAAAAAGGGATCCTGTACCTTTAACTTGTAAACCACATCTTTTGCACTTTTTTTTTTATGCAAAAAAACGTGCCGTTTAAACCACTGGATCTATCTAAATGCCGATTTGAGTTCGCGACACTATGTACTGCGTTTTTCATTCTTGTATTTGACTATTTAATCCTTTCTACTTGTCGCTAAGTATAATTGTTTTAGTCTCTTATGGCATGATGATAGCATATGTATTCAGGTTTATAGCTGTTGTGTTTAAGATGAAAGAAGTGAAAACACCTTTGTACATTTAAGTCTGTATTATAAGAAGAGAAAAAGAAGATTGTGTGTTTATGTATGTTAATATAACATGACAGGCAGTAGGACGTCTGCCTAATGAGGTGGTTCCCTTAAGGGTTTTTTGTTTTGTTTTTGTTTTTTGGTCATCCATCCTGTGCAATATGCTGTGTAGAATATTTTTGTCTAACGGTCACCCCACAACACAACGTTGGGAAAGAGGAAAAAAATCATGCCAGCTAATCATGTCCAGTTCACTGCCTGTCAGATTGTGGATATACCTTCTGTAAATAATTTTTTTTTTTTTGAGAAGGAAATAAAATCAGCTGGAACTGAACCCTAAACTTTGACTGTTTTGTCATCATTGTCATGCTACAGCTTTTCTGTGTGGTTATTCTGTAATGGTCTTAGACACTGGTACACTCTGTATTAGCAGTTAAATAAAATGTACTTACAGTGACGACTATAAAATACATCTTTTTGCAGGAACATGTACCGTTCCCCGCCCCTCCCCCATCCCCGCGGAGAGACTTGGCAGGCCAAAGCCTCGCAGTAAATGGATGTTAGTCTGAATGTGTGCCATCGCTGAATGCTCTCTAGGAATTTTTGTGCATTAACCAAATGCTAATAACCTTTCGCTGGAAGTAGAAAACTGCAGTGGGAATGGGGGATGGGGAAGCTGCACTCGGGAGCTGGGCGAAGCCAGCTGCCATCCGAGATGAAATCTAGACAGCAGGAATGTGTAGAAGAGGCCTCCTCAACCGTTTTGTTTGACCTTGTGACTTGAATCCTGCCTTTCCATTTCAGATCTATCTTGCAGGAAACCTGCCCGGTGGGAGGATTTGTTGATTTCAGTCTCACCTCTCCAAGGTGAAAGACATTGCTCAGTATCCTAACAAGAGAAAAGAAGGTTTAAGTTTATTAAATATATCTTTTGGAGGGATTTACCTCCAAAGATTTCAAATGCAAATGAAAGATATTTGCTCAGCTGCTGTGCAGTGTTCCCAGCAGATACATTCATTAAGAGAAGTGGACCCTCTTTCCCCCTACACACCTACCCTAGTTGAGATAAGGGGGAGGGCTGCCAAAGTAACCCACAACCTATTTTGCCATTAACTTTGGCTCTGTTCCCCAGCTTGGAACCAGTGAAGCTTTAACATATGCAGATGTCATAGCAACAAGGAGACTGTAGGGAAGGAAAATAATTGTCACCATTTATTTGTACAGTACAGTAGGCATGCTGTTTGCAAACTGAAAGGCCAACTTTCTGGGTGCCTTGGATTTTACAAGATTTCCTCAGGCAGGGTGCTGTTTATATTCCTATGTATCTTTGTCACAACTTCTTAAGCAGAGTGGTAGTGAGTGGCTATCAGTAAAGCTGTCAAGAGTTGAGGAAACTTGGAAATAAAGTAGGTGTGGGGAAGCCTAGTATTTGCATTGTAAACTAGGGGGAGGGGAATGTGAGACCCTAAACTAAGCAGTTCATTGTACTGTACATTTAGTTAAAATTGAGTCATTTGAAAGTAGTTCAGCTACAGTATTTCAGTAAAATTTCTCCTTTGGAAAACCTATGTATCTTTAACTATCCCAGTAGTATATTATTTCCAAATAATCCAAGACTTCTGCTTTTTGCTGTTTATAATTTCTTTACAAATTAACACTATATCCATTAGACTTGTGTAACTTTTTACATAGGCGTTTAGAAGACATCTCCTTTAACTTGAACCTGTGGCATTCTGATTATAGGTGGCCTTTTTGAATCAAGGACTACATTTGTGTTTTTGCAATGACAGACTACTTTTTCTGCTTTTTTGGCCATGTGTCTTGTCTAATGTGAGTTTAATTATACTAAACATGAGTGTGCTTTCTTAAATCTGAATCAATTTTCATTCCCATGGGGGTATACATCAAAATTGTCATAATAAACAAACTCAAAATTTAGGAGCGATTGGATGACTTTGTTTCAGGCAGCCAAACGTGATGCAAAGTAGATTCTCTGGAGGATTTTAATTAACTCTTTGCAAACAGTGATAAAAAACAACACTTAAGTTGACCACAGTTGGAAGGCGGGGTGGGAATGGGAATGTGATGATTTCATAAACTGTAAGGGTGGACCCAACGGGCCTGCAGCCAAAGCCATGATTAACTGCAAGAGGGTAAACTTGAGGAGAAGACTGCCTGAAATGATGGGTTGAGTGTGTATAGGCTTCTTCGCTCTGCAATTTCTCTGTTCACTATTGTGGAGCATGTTATTCTGCTAGATACCTCCTTGGCGTGGGGAAAAGCAAAGGTGTTCAGTAAGCCAAGGCAAACCCTTCAGTACTCACATGTCCTTCTCCTCCACCCATCCAAAAAGAATAAAAAAATCTGTATGGTACTCTAATATTTTGTAAAGCACATTTTAAAATTCCATATGTATATATAATACAATTCCACCTGGGTGTTAATTTACTGTTGGGTTATCCATAAACATTCCTTTCTTTGAAAAAATACCACACATTTAATTTGGGATTTTGCAGAGCTGCTAATGTGACGGGGGTTATTTTTACACCACACTACCCTAAATCAACTCCAGGATTGTATTTCTAATTCAGAACGATACAGTCAATGGCTCTCTAATTTTTCCCTTAACATCATCCACTCAAACTTATTTCTAAATTCTCTCATTTCATGATAGCATTTAAAAATAAAATAAAAAAATCCTACTAGGAGCATCAGTGGAGTTTCTCCCACATTTGCTACCCATATGACTCCTACACATCCTGATCAAAGCGTGTGTACTGGGGAGGGCCGCATCCTTTTGTGGGTGGTGGGAGGTGGCAGAGGGAGTGATGGAAATTATAGTAGTAATTAATGTGTGTAAATAAAACCTCACCATTGTAAGGATTTTGAAGTGCCTAATATGGTGTAGTTTACACACACAGGCTTTTGAGGCTAGACACAGACTATGGAAAAAAGGATATATGGGGGTGGTGGCAAGATTGAATTGCAGTTTCTTCCTACTGAAAACATTTGGAATTCAGTCAGACCATAAGCCCTGAGCATTTAGATTGTGCCACAATATGTCTATTATCTCTAATGAGATTTTACCGTTGACTACAGTTAACTTGCAGGGTTTTATGGTTTCCTGCATAAGTTGTTTTCATTTTCAGTTATAATAAAGTTCAGTATTACCAAACTGATTTAGATCTCTGGGGAATATTTGGTGGCACAAGTTGCTGCATTCATATAACTTAATGGAAGTGGCTGTCTTACATTCTTTTTAAATTAAAAAATATGTAGACATTCTTTGTTTTCTGCAGTAAGAGCCTATGCAATTGCTTTGACCAGAGGAGATACACCAAACTAAAGCACAAAATATTAAAGAAAATATAATCCAATATTATTTTATATACTCAATTTTGTTTTGCTTAAAGAGGAGTATCATTAAAATAGCATATCATTAACTTTTTTAGAAGAAAAATTAAGTAGACAGGAAATTCTGAAATCTAGAGTACATAAAAAGGGATTTTTTAGTAGAAAAAACTTTAGGGTAGTACAATTAGCTTCTGTGTACAACACATAGACCTGCTGGTACAAGGAGCTGAAATACTAGATTCTAACTTGTTTAAAGAATTACCATACCAATGTAATTTTTTAAACAAATGGTGCTTATTTTTAAAACAAAAACTGGACTTAAAAGATTGCCATATGATTGCCATTTACTCGTAGAGTCTGTGATTTTATATCATTCAGGCCTGCCTCTCCTTTGAGTTATTTCATTGCCTTCCCTGGGAAGTAGCGTGGGATGTGGCTGCATTCACAGAACATTTTCTCTCTTTTCCAAAGCAAAGTACCCCAAGAGTGATTAATAAAAAGAACATGCTTTGTACTTTCATGTTATACTTCCACCAGGGTCTCCAAGTGGCAGCAGTAGGCCACTGGAGCCTAATATAACCTCTCCCTGCTCTTATCCAATGTGGTGCACCTCAAAAGCTCAGAGGATAAAAGCTAAATCGCTAATGTAGACATTTTAAGTAAGAGTTATGCTCTTTAAATGTAATTGGGGGTAGGGAGAGGAAAATCTTAGTGCATGAAGAGCAAATTATTTAATTTCGGTTTTGTTTTCTTTGTTTGCAGCATTAGTGTCAATTACCCAACTGAAAATTAAAATAAGTGTTTACATGTAGAAGTTCAACAAGCAACTAATATAAAACATTTTCTTTTGATATGTAGATAAAGACTAAAAGGGGCACCTTGTATATGAGCTAATTTTCCCTCGTGGTTTCTAAAAGGCTCTGAAGTCATTACAAATATTTAATGACTGGCTCTATAAATGTAAATAGAGTTTGGGGTTTTCCAGGATACAAAAATGATAAAGTATTGTACACTTCGTGGAACCTTTCTTCTAAAGATCTTGAAGTACTTTAATAATATTACCTATGCCTCTTGTCATCCAGATGAGGAAGGTAATATGATTGTCCTTGTTTTATGGTGAGTGAACTGAGGAACAGAAGCTGATTTACCCAAGACTGCTTAGTAAGCATGGATTACTTGGAGTCTTTTTTTCTTTAACACAGTTATGGCTGTTAACTTCAGTTTTTCATGTCCTCTTACAAACATATCTCAGTACTAGTAATAATGTTCACTGAATCTTTGTAACCATTACCAGAACTAAATAATCTGGGAGGTAATGATTTATGCATGTACCTCAATGAAAACTTCCTAATGCACCCTGGCCCCCATTACTGTATAATTTCTAAATGCACTCTTTCCACATCTTGCCTTTTTCCTAGCAACACAATAACTCTCTGCTCCCGCCCCCACCCCTCCTTTCTGACATGGCTCCCTCAACCTTCAGTACCTTTACGAGGTTAAAACCTCTGTCACGTGATAAGTGTCAGTATTTGCTGACTCCAGTAGTTACCCTTACATCTGCCTTTTAATTTGAATTTAATGTAAAAAGAAGGTAATGTAACAGTAGCCACTGGTATCAGTGCCTACTGATCCCTGCTATGTGATAGGAACTTTTTGTAATCCTGACTGATGCCATGTTACTGAAGCCAGGAAATAAAGACCAGTCTCTCACCAGCATTCCTGCCTGTCCCAACTTTCTTACAAGTAGGTGGGTGGAGAATTTTAAATTCTTGAAGACTTGAGGAGTATCCATCTTAGTGAGGAAAGATACAGTGGCAAGGGCAAGAGGGAATAGCTGACTGTGCTGAGAGGGCAGAGGAAGTGGGTGGGGAGCAGGCCTTGTAGGATAAGCAATGGTATTGTTCTTATTTTGGGGAGGGGAGAATTCACAGGTGTGGGAGAGAGTGTACTGGGCAAGTGTCTGACAGGAGAGTTGATCTCTCAGAAAATGGGAACTAGACAACAGGGGAGCTATGGACAGTGATATCTACAGAGTACAGGAAGCAGTTTTTCCCCAGCACATCAGCCTCCTTTGAAATAGGAGCTGACAGTCACAAAGCTTCCCCCTGCAAGGAAGAATTTAGTATTGTGTTATCTGGGCAGTTGGATCCTCCTCCATCCTATGCGAACAATTTTGTGCCTAAGTGTGAAGTACTAAGTATTATTAGTGCAGTGAGAGGAAAGCAGGAACTCAGGTGAAGTCTACATTACAAACTTTTGCTGGCCTAGCAGTGTCGGTCAGGGATGTGATCTCTGACCGACATAGCTATGCGGACAAACATCCATAGTATAGATGCAGTTATATTAGAAAAACTGCACTTTGCTGGTGAGATTATTGTGCTTGGGGAGGTCAGAGGCTGGTGTAAACTGCATCCACAGTAGGAGCACTTTGCCAGTAGAGTATACTGGTATAGCATACCACTATAGCTAGACTGGCAAAGTGCTCCTCATGTAGATCTGGTCTTACTTACCTTTTCATGTGAGGAGGAAGGGAAAGGTTGATCGGTTTTTCTTTCCCTGCCCCATTTTCCTTGTGCTTCATTTGTTTTTTTCTATGGCTCTTGTCCATTTTTCTGCTTTTGGCTTAACATTCACTTCTCTTTCACCTTCCCCTGCCTCTCCATGGCTGTCCTATCCTTTTCAAGAGGGGTCTTACCAGTGTTATCACACATCAGAACTTATCTTCCTCTCTGTAGCTGCTCAGGTCAAATTGTTTTTCTCTCCTCACAGCTCCAACCCTTCATGGAACCTTCTGATTCCAGCATTGGACCTGTTTTTCTGCAAAAGGGGCATTGTACAGAACATATCAATAGAGGAAGACAAATAACTGAATATGGATCTATTACATAAACACAAGTTATCGCTAAGAAGCCTATCACCTATCTCAGACCCCATCTTTCCAATGAGGATATTTCTATATGTTGTCTGTCTTGACGTATCATCAATTCATGCTGGGTACAAGCTGTGACTGCATCCATTAAGGCTAAATTAAAATAGCTGGTGACCTACATAAATAATTTAAAAGACTGTTGATCAAATTGACTATTTTGAATGGTGGGGGAGGAGCTTACCATGAAAAGGTGAGATCAGACTAGATATAGCTGTGTAATCATATCACAGATTATGAATACTTATATTTTCATGTTCAGTCACAACAGATCTTGCAATATTATATATGATTTCTTGGCATATCTGAGGAAACAGAAGTCAGTGACTTCTTATTTTAGCAACATACGTGGAGCTTTGCAGTTAAACATGATTAACAGTCCCATCAATCTCAAGGCAGTGGAACAAATATTAAAATATCTTGTCAAGATTCCAGAACTAGTCATGAAAAGTGCAGTCCTCAAGTTAATGATACCAGACTAAATTCTGTCAGTGTTGAATGGGTGTAGGGAGTAACCGGGCATAGGGAAAGTCCCTCCTCATATTAAACGTCACAACAAGACAGCCACATAGCACTCTTCTGTATTAGATGAACCTGGCTAGTACTCTTGCAAATGCTTCATGATTCGACTGGGGCATGGTCTGCTGACTTGAGCAGGTGGTCAGACTGCAGCACAATCTAGAAAGGGAAACATACCATTTCTTTTTGAGTAACAGTATGGTTCGTCCCACAAATACCTTATTCTCCATAGGACTGCACTGAGCCACCCTGCTCTGCACAACTATGACGGATCTAGGATGCTCAGGGTGGCTTGGACCTGCTATTTTCTCCCTCCATGCACCAGCACAGCTACTAGCAGCCAGTGTTATGGTTACCATTTTGACTGACATGGACTGTTGATTAGGGATCTGAAGAGATCTACTGCTTCAGCTAACAAGTCAGGCTTTCTGTAACAGACTCATATCTTTTGTAGATTGGGCACAGACGGGGACACATAACACACACTGATCAGTGGGTTACACAGGGACAAGATTCATTACTGCCAGAGCGTGAATGACATTGAAGAAGCAATTTGCAGGAGAATCCACACAATCTTTTCAGATCTGGTTCTTTCAACATAAAGAAAAGAAATGGGATTAAGACAAATTTATATGCTTTTGGATTTAGAAAATATAGTTTATGGGGATGGTATGGCTCAGAATCCTTCACATGTAGCTTACTGGTTCAAATTTACCTCAAGTCACCAAAAAGAAAGGCAAAGCAACTTCAAAGTTAACATGAGGTATTTCTGTATGTAGGTGTAAGAGCACATGTTCTCTACACGTAGGGTTGCCAACTTTTTAACTGCACAAAACTGAACTCCCTTCCTCTGCCTTTGCCCCGCCCCTTATCCGAGGCCCTGCCCTGCCCCTTATCTGAGGCCCTGCTGCCCACTCACTCTAGCCCCTCTCCCTCCACTGCTCGCTCTCCCTCACTTTCACTGGGCTGGGGCAGGGGGTTGGGGGTGCGGGAGGGGGTGAAGGCCCCAGCTGGGGGGTGCGGGCTCTGGGGTGGGGCCAGAAATGATGGTTCAGGGTGTGGGAGGGGGCTCCGGGCTGGGGCAGGGGGTTGGGGTGCAGGAGGGGGATCCAGGCTGGGGACAAGTAGTTTGGAGTGCAGGAGCAGGCTCAGGCCTGATGCAGGGCATTGGGGTGTGGGCTCTGGGGTGGGGCTGGGGATGATGGGTTTTGGGTACAGGAGGGGGCTCCAGGCTGGGGCAGAGGGGTTTGGAGTGCGGGAGGAAGTGTGGGGTGCAGACTCTGGGAGGAAGTTAGGGTGTGGGAGGGGGTTCTGACCTGGGACAGTGGGTTCAGGGTGCAGGCTCTGGCCAGGTGGTGCTTAACCTCAGGTGGTTCCTGGGTGGTGGCACAGTGGGGCTAAGGCAGGCTCCCTTCCAGTCCTTGCTTCATGCTGCTCCTGGAAATGGCCAGCATATCTGGTCTCTAGGCGGAGGCGAGGCCAGGCAGCTCTACGTGGTTTGCGCTGCCCACACCCACAGGTGCCGCCTCCGCAGTTCCCATTGGCTGCGGTTCCTGGCTAACAGGAGCTGCGGAGCCAGAGCTAGGGGGTGGGGGCAGCACCTGGAACTTCCCTGATTGCCCGTGCAACTAGGGGCTGGACATGCTGGCCACTTCCAGGGAGCTGTGCAGAGCCAGGATAGACAGGGAGTCTGCCCTAGCCCCACTGCACTGCCGACCGGATTTTTAATGGCCCGGTCAGCAGTGCTGACCGGAGCAGCCAGGGGCACTTGTTGAATGGGTGTTCCAGTCAAAAACTGGACGCCTGGCAACTCTATCTGCATGTAGAAGAAACTTTTGCAAGATACAGAGCATAATCCCCAGATAGGGACATATTTTTATGTAATTATTCGGATATTCTCGAAACCCATTTCTTTTTATAATAAGTAAATACCAGTATTATATTGTAATGAAAGACTGTACATAGTTTACATATTGCTGAAATGATGTCAAATGTAGCTTTGGCAGTGGGAAATTGAGTGGTGCACTGGATAAATCAGCAGACTGGGAAGTAGGCCTGCTCAGTATTATTCCTGGCTTTGCTGTTCCCTGGAGCCAAGAGTAAAAATAAATAGAGAGTTTTGGTTTCCCAGTTTTTTATATGTTAAATTTGAGATAGTCTGCTTTTAAGGAGGTGGTATTCAGCACTTTCTGAAAAGCTAGCCCTCTTTATGTAGTCTCAAGTTGTGCACTCAAAAACAGTCAGGCTTCTTATGCCTCATTATATCTGTAGGTAAAAATGGACATACTGATACTTACTTATTTTGCAAGGCTGTTATAGGGTTTTGTTATTGTTAGTTAATGTTTATAGAGTGAATTGAGATTCTTGGCTGAACGTCACCAGTTAGGTGAAAAATAGAAAAAAGTACAGAGAATTAGTAAAGGATTGTTTGTTTCTACATTTCTAGAAAACTAGGTCAGGAAACAAAATAGGAAGTAGGTAATTAGTGTAGTGTTAGGATCGTCAATGATTTCTTGTCTTCTGGAATCAGCTTTGGAAAGGAGTGTGAGAATCTTCTTTCCATTAACACATGTACATACTCAGCATATGTTACAGAGAAGTAACTACTTGTGCACACTGTGAAAAAAGGTTTAACAAATTACAAAAAGGAATGATAATTGTCTTAGCAAACTGTGTCCTTTGTTTCCCCATCCCCAAGGAAAGCAAAATATGCACAGACTATATGTGAACTTTCTTCAGTGAATTAGACCCAACTGGATGTGCACAAATTCTAATTCAACTTATGAAACTGATGCATTTAATATAATTTTAAAACGACATATTACAAGAAAAAGTATAATATATTAAATAAAATTAACTATAATGTTACTATACAAGGACATCTGTGCTGAGGTGTGCACCCCACATTGGCCCTGCAAAAGCTGAGATGGATCAGGTGGGCCCAATCAGTTAATTAGGCTGCAAATGGGGAAGCTTTAGGCTGGAGCCAGCTATTTAGAGAAAGCTTACCTGCCATAGACATGTGGGGCTTCTATAAAAGACTCATAGACATTAACCTTAGAAAAGACCATCATGATTCTCTAGTCTGGCCTCTTGCAAATTGCAGGCAACAGAACCTCACACACCCACTCCTATAATAGACCCCTAACATCTGGCTGAGTTACTGAAGTCCTCAAATCATGATGTAAAGAAGACTTCAAGTTACAGATAATCCACCATTTACAATAGTTTGAATCTGCAAGTGACCTGTGCCCCAGAGGAAGGTGAAAAATCTCCAGGGAAAACAGAAACAGAAGGAGCAGGAGGGAGAAGGGAGGAATGTTTGAGGGGCCACAGGGACAAGTTGCCTAAAGTTACTCCCAGGAAGGGGAAAGTGAAGAGATTGGCAAACCCCAGAGTGGGGAAGGCCAGGAGGTATGGAAACAGCTCAGGGAAAGGCAGCAAGGTGTAGGGAATGGACCTGAGTTAGAACTTGGAGTACAGGATGGGTCTGCGCCACTGTAGGAGTGGCACCGTGAGGCAGCAAAGCAGACGACTGCCTGAGACAGCAGGAGAGCAGGAACCTTAATACACTCCCCCTGGAAGGGGGAACCATAATAGTGACCTGGCTGGAGGGCTGACCCACTAAGAGGACAGCTGTGGTTCCTGAGAGCAAGAGAGGTATTGCAGAGGAGAAACTGACGGGCTTTAGCCACTGGAAGGGGCGTCGGCCTGACCGAGTTAATCCCCAGAACTGCCAGGAGGCGGCACCATCCAGCAGTGAATAGAGGACGCTGTCTTACACCCTACTTTTTTTTTTTTTTGTAATTTCATTATTAAATTGCTATATATTTGGAAAAATAATATCATAGTAAAGAAATAAATCCTAATACTGTTGGGATGAGGCTGTAGGGAAAATCTCTGGGTGGGAGAAGAATCTGTGTAACTGGTTCTATCCCTGTCCTCCTCTAGTGTAGGGGGTATAGTCAGAGGAAAAGGGACATAAACAAAGTGCCCTTGAGCTATAGCAAGTCTCAGCTGCTAAAACAGGCCCATGGGTGCAGTTGCAGCTAATGCAGTTTAGGGCAGTTCTGAAGCTATTCTGAGTTGTTTTTTGGGGCTTGACTGGCATCCGGTGGCCTGGGGGTCAAGTATTCATAATGGCTCCTTATAGCTGTTTTTGTGGTTTGCCTGTGGTAGCACAGGCTACCAAATGGCCAGACTTGAGGATTTGGTTCATAGTTCTTTAATCAAAAAACATTTTAAATTTAAAAATAATTGATTTATAAACAAAGGAAGTATTTGTAGATAGTAAATTGAACCGATTGTTTCTAGTCAACCTGTCCTTCAAGATTTTAGAATTAGTAGATCTCAGCCTCTCCCACTTGGTTTCATTCATAGACTGGAAAAGGAAAACAAGCTTTCCTGCTTTTTCAAGTCCAAACTCTTTTCTCAACTTTCAGTGAATTTGTCATTGAAATGAACTAGCTGAATAAACTGAAATTAACAAAATGTTCTCTCTGCACCTGCAGAAGAGGATACTGCTGTCAAAAGCACTTCAAGAAACAGTTCCATGTGCTTAGCCAATGATGCCACCAGTTCAATAGCTTAACATCCTTTAAAACTGTGCCAGCAAACATACACTACTTTATTTTCAAAGATTATAAATTTGCCTTAACATAGAATTGTCATAATTTCATATTTAATTTAAATAGGTTTATTTAAAAAAGAAAGGTGTCTAATTCAAATTAAAAATCTGTTTTTTTTAAATCATTTATTTTTAACTACTCTATCTTACATTACCAGAAAATAACCACTCCCGATTCAGGACCATCATCTCCACCTTGTAGTGAGTGGGTGGCTGTAGAGTCCTCTTTACTCCTCCCCTTCTTCTGACTCTGAAGCCACTCTTGTAGAGCCTCGTGTCTTCTTGCTGAGATTCTGATTGTTCTGCCTTCTCCTGCCCTGCCTCATTATCTTTCTGAGCAGTGCCCCTGCATCCTGTTGCATTGGTATAACTTCTTTTTTTACTCAGTTAACTCCAAATATTTCGTTACAACAAATGAATCTTAACCCAATGTGTGAAATTCAGGACAGGATTTCAATAGATCTTCAGTACAGATGGAATATAAATTCATTTTAGATGTACAAAAATAGGAAATATTTCCTATTTAAAATTTGATCTTTGTGTGAAGGTATTTTGTGTAAAGTAAATAAAATAACAGGTTTTATTATTATAATTATTTATTATTATAGATCATGTGATGATCTATACAGAAGTGTTAAATTGAAATAATATCTTCCATCTGATAACCTACATCACAGATATTACAAATATTAATGTCTTTAAGAAACAACATCTTATGAAAGATAAATTTCTGAATTATTCAAATCAGTTTACCATAGCAAGAAATATATTTCTGTTAACTAAGAAGTAAAGAAGACTACATTTAGTCCAATATAGAAGTCTTTTCAAGAAGTATCTTTTAAATAAGATTTAAATTCAGCTTTATCTTTAGACAAAACTTTCTTCAGAATAAAAATGATTATCTTATAAGACACCTTATAAGGCAGCCTGAACATTCTAACCTTGATTTTAAGCAACTGAGTCTTGCTCTATAGAGGGTTCCTATAAACTTGTGTGTAATTGCTTTAAGTTTCATAGTTTATTAATCGGAAATCAAAACTAAAACCGCCTCTGCACACAGCTAGAAGAACTGTGCTCATGCAGTAAATAAAAAGGTATCTCCAAGAGATTAGAATGATTCCGTTAGAAAAGCTTTTAAGTTGATAAAATCTTTTTCTTCTTCTGGGACTGATCTTCTGTCCTCCCTCAGGGAAGAAGATCTCATTTAACTGAGCAACATCAGTTTCTGTACGGATACATAGAGAGTTATGAGAAGACACTGCTGCATATACAGCTGCTCCCAGGCTCCACCTCTTTCTCTCCTGCCAAAGCCATGACAGAATGGGAAGTGTCATAGAGGGGCATTGAAGACTCAGGAAAAAGACAGGAGAGAGCTCTGTTGGCTCTATTTTTCCCTATTCTGTGTGTCTGAGGGCTTTCCCACCCCTATTTACTCTATTCCACATGGGAGGCTTTAAACCAGGGGAAGTGAAGACCCAGAATTATTTAAATAACACTTTCCCCTTTTGTAGCATCAGTGTTATCTGCTCATCTGTTAGAGTACTGTTAATTAAGCACTTTCACCTTATTATCTATGATACTCCATGAGAACTGAACTAGAAAAATCTTTCATGTTTTCATGGTTGTTTTTGGTCTTTTAGGACTCCCTAGTGAGAACTCCTATAAGTGATATTTGATTAAGCTGTGATCCAAAGCCCATTGACACCACTAGAAAAGCTCCAGATGTCTTAAATGGTCTTTGGACTAGGCCCTTAGTATTCTTTCTAGTCAGATGTTACGCTTCTGACATATTTTTCATCAAGTTCTAACTTGATGACTGCTTTATTCAATGAATCATGTATATACAAGTAAATTCTGATTTACAAGTTTTTGTGGTTTTTGCCAGTAAGAGCTGAGGTAACTCAGTTCACAGTTACTGTAAAGACTAAGATCGGATTAATTGGTATTGGAAGGGGTGCCATGTGTTATAAAGGTATGAAGCACAGTGGTACTAACATGGGACAAATCTTTATTTCCTGGCCCTGTCACATAGCATGGGTCAGTGTTACAGAATGTTACACCCCCTTGTCGCTTGGCAAGGGTGCTGCTGTTATTACCATCCCCCTTCTAAAAATAATTCCATGCAAATAAGCAACAACAAAATCACAAACTAACACAGCCAATTAATACAACATGTGAATATAAACTTTCAGCTTTTGATTATGGTGTAGATTGTGCATTTTCACAGCTACAGACTGAAATTCCTGGAGGTTACATATCTCTTAGCAATATGTGCCTCAGTTTATCATGTGGGTTTAAGCTTTATTCAACTGAGTAATTGCATGGAACAATCATTTGTAACAAAACAAACGAGTGTGTCAAAATTAAAAAAAAAGGTGAGTGAGGTGATTGACAGAATTGTAAGTGATCAGAAGGCAACAAATAAAAGAGACTTTCTCTGTAATTTATTTCAATGCTTTCAAAGTGTGAGGTTGGTGGGGTGTGTCCTGATTCAACCTTAACAGTCACCAAACAAAGTTTTTGTTTGTATTTTTGATATTTATAATCAAAGTAAAAATATAAATCTGAATATCCAGAAGAATTAAAATATAAACATTGCTAATACTGGTCTCAGGGGCTCTGAGTTACATATATTATAAGTGAGTTATCATTGGGAATAATGTCAAGAAGAAAGGATTTAGGCACTCCACACGAATATTTAGAGCCTGATTCTCCACTGCCTAGGAGCTTTTGTCATAATTTATACCCGGGTAAAATTTTATTATTTACAATGGGTGGGGAAACTATGAAAATAAATCGTTTATTGTCAGTTGGGTGGCTTAGGAGACTTGTAATAGGATGACTGTCTCTACTCCAGGTCACTGAGCTAAATCCAGGTTACAAGTAGCCAAAAGTTATTACCATCTGATAGTGGGTGAATGACCTAGGAACTGAATTGGAGACGTCAGGCAGAATGCATCTCTAAACTTCCTGAAATGCAAGGGAATGAATTTGGTAATGTGCCCCGTTATGGGCTGCAGCTAGCTACACCTTGTGTATCAGCCCCAATCTGCAGGCCATAGAGGAAGGGAGGGAGGCATGGCCTCACCTCCTACCTATCCCATTTGTGGCACTTTGCAAATGGGAGTGGTGCAGTGTCTGGATTCCACTGAGCACAAGAACTGCAATTCTGCCTTGCCCTTACCTGGGCTGTATAAAGGGAGCAAGACTCCTCGTGCTCCTCACTTCTTCCACTGTATAGTCATTAACTGCCAGGCAGAATAAGGCCTTTTCTGATGATGTGGTACCAAGCTTCCTTTGCTTGGTAAACTTCAAGCAAAGGAAGCAGCAGATGTCCAGAAGGGATATGGATACTTATTGCATCAAGATATTGTAACAAAACTAATGTAACAAATAGCACATTACCTTCAGTTATGGAAACCACATACTTTCTCTCAGATCCTTAACCTCATAAAATTGGAATTTCAGCCATCTTTTCTTAAGAACTACCTGTGTTCTCATTGGCCGGCCATTATTGAACTCAGATTTTCCTAAACTATACTCCTGGTAGCTGACCCTTTGAATCTGGAGAGAGAACCAAATGCTGTCCTAAGGTAGTCATTTTGGCTCACTCTGACTTTCAGATGGTAAATATTTACCTCTTTTTAATATTACAATTATTTCTCCTGGCTTTGTGTCTCATCGCTGAGGAATTTGCAGTCAACATATATTCAAGGAGAATCATTAGAGAATGTGTAGGAAATTGAAAAAATACCTAAATAGTAACCAGAAGAAATATTAAGGGTATTACTACCGTTTAATGTTGTCACCTTTTGCACAATTAGCTTAACTTTATAAGAAAATGAGTATCCACATATTCTATAATACACATTAGTGAAAATATTTATTATCCGTGCTACTTCTGATTTATAATGGAATTTAATACAATACAATCACTGACTGATAGACGTAATTAATATCTTGGTTTCTTCTGGTCTAGAAATCTTGAAATTTGGTGTATTCATATATAATGGCTACAGAAAACAAGACCAAATTTGAAATTTGACCTTTCAGGTAGAGGTTATTGAAAGATCATCTGTTTATTTAGTAAGGTTTCAACCTCTTACCTATTAAGGATAAGAATTTTCAAAAATTATATTAATCTGTTCCAATTTTGTTGAGGACAAAGCTTGGAGAAAAGAAGGTCACTGGAGTTCCAGTTATTGGATTTTTGTCAAGAACATTTCCATAAAAATATTTACCAGGCAGGTAAACCCTTAAATATGAATGTTATATGCTATTGTCCCCAACTCATCCTACCTTCTCCTGGCTCCAGTGAGCAATAGAAACTGAAAGCCCTGATCATGGAAACATTTATTCATTTGCTTATCTTTACTCCTTTGAAGTCAGTAGAACTACTCATGTGTATAAAGCTACTTGCATGTGTATTTGCAGGACTGGATTCTAAAAGTGTATGTATTTGGTCATGGGTAATTGCATATTGTACTGGGACTTATTCAGTTATGACTGATATCAATCTTTGGGCTTGCTCTACTGAAGTAAGTCAGAATCTTTCAATTACTTCAGTGGGAGTTAGACTAATCCCTTGGTACAAAGAAAATAACTAAATCCCATACGCTACCAGTGTAGCACTTCCACAGTTTCTAAAGGGGCAGAAGCAATATGTTCTTGTGATTGTTAATATAACTTGTCTTAGTTTTACTGCATTTTAAGGTACACTGAAATTAATTCTATTTTTAGCAAATTAGGGTTGTTATTACTTGTATTCCGGTAGTGCCAAGAGGCCCCAGTCAGAATTGGGGCCCCTTTGTACTGGGTGCTGTACAAACATGTTTTAAGACAGTCCTGAATTACAACTATATGTGTAAATAAAAATAAAAAGACATTCATATGAAGCTGAATATCTGTATTTTATGACTAAGGGACAGATGATTATGATAAAAGCATCGTGTATTGATCACAGGCACCCTTTCTGACAAAAATAATAAAACTAAATAATGTCACAACATTTAAAGTCAGTCACTGATGTTGTCTGAGAATGCCAGAAATGCTGACACTGATAATCATATAAGCCCAAAGGGTGGACTGCTATCAACTACTATACTATAATATAGGTTATAAACTAGACAACTAGTTCACCCTGTATATAACTCTCTATATATCTCTACATCTTTGCTAGAGCTGGATTTACCGGACCTGATACATTGCCATTGTAATAAAAATGCCAGGCTGAGAAACTTCTATATTTACAATGGCATTGAGCTTCCTTGAGATACGTGTATTGAGATACATCTATTGTCACAAAAAAAAAATCTTGCAAATTTGACTTTTTTTCATGTGAAAACAAGGGTCTTAGCAGCAATTCAATATTCATATAGGCTCAAAATCCAAAAAAGCAGCACCAGGGCTGAGTTGCCAGATCTGGTGCTGTGAAGATGCATTGGGCAAAGCGAGAGGAATCCACTTTTGCAGTCTGCTGAGTGACTGCAGAACAGCTTCATTGAGACTCCTTCAGCTTAATGCCTGGAGTAGGCTCTAGAGTGTGTAATGTGGCCCTTATGAGCTGCTGCTGCACAGAGCTGTGTAATCCCTGTTTACCCATCTAGTTCTCCCCAGTTCCACTGAATGCGGCGGCTCCATGGAGGTAGGGGATGGATTTAGACACACTGAATAGCTCTAGTTTCAGAGTAACAGCCGTGTTAGTCTGTATTCGCAAAAAGAAAAGGAGGACTTGTGGCACCTTAGAGACTAACCAATTTATTTGAGCATAAGCTTTCGTGAGCTACAGCTCACTTCATTGGATGCATACTGTGGAAAGTGTAGAAGATCTTTTTATATACACAAAGCATGAAAAAATACCTCCCCCCACCTCACTCTCCTGCTGGTAATAGCTTATCTAAAGTGATCGCTCTCCTTACAATGTGTATGATAATCAAGTTGGGCCATTTCCAGCACAAATCCGCTCTAGTTACCTATCTAAGGATTCATTCCACTCAGTACAGTGGTATCTGAGAGACTAACCAGCTAACTTTTATTAAATATTAGTGCTTTAAAATTGAAAACCTTATTCAGGTCTTCTCCCTCTCTTAAGTAAGTACTTCAAAGACTGACAAAAATCAGAAATGGTCTTTTAACAAAGGTGAAACATCATTGTCCTCAGATTCTCAGCTGTGTTCATTATGTGCTGGGCACAAATGAGGGAATTGAGGCATCTGCAAAGGATGTGCTTGTGGCTCATCAGAACTGGAGGGTGGAGTCTACTGGCCTGGTCCCAGGAACGAGGGTGGCTGTGGCTGCAAAGTCATAAAGGGTTCTTACACCAGCTGGGGATTATTGAAGTGAATAGCACTCAGGACCTTTTTCCTGGCACTGTCCTCTACATATCCTCTATACTGCGGAATGCCAGAGAGTAAGGACTGTGTAGATCTCTACACTAGTTGGGGATTCCTTTATGCTGGGGGAAACTCCAACTCACCAGTTAAACCAGATTTATGGCTTGTCTGTGCTACTCTCAAAGGGGTAATATTGGGGCTAGGATTCTGGCCCAGTACTTTTGTGGATATGTTAGGGGTGATCTCTCAAAATAAGATGTTATCATAGTAAGGTTAGTCTCTTGTACAAGTTTCACATGGCAATCTCTTATGCTACTGGGCTTCTCGACTTGGATAAACTTATAAAAAATCATCCCATGCTCATTATTAAAATCTTTAAGGATTAAGAGAGGTTACAACTGGAACACCCAGGCTATAGCCTAAGTCGTTTTGATGTGTTTTGTATTGTGCTAATGATTATAGAGAGACAAAGTGGGTGAGGTAATATCTTTTATTAAACCAACTTCTGTTGGTGAGAGAGACAAGCTTTTGAGCTTACACAGAGCTTTTCTTCAGCTTGTTTCTTTCACCAACTGCTCCACAACAAGATATTACCTCACCCACATAGTCTTTCTAATATCGTGGGACCAACATAGCTACAACACTGCATACAACTAATGATCATAATTATGTCTGAAGTGAACTGAAACAAATTCACAATTGGGAGAAAACAACTGTCCTTCTCTGCCTATTGTTTTTAAATAAAACAATCTTGTTTTAACTCCCAATAGCTCTTTCGGTCACCACAATTAATGTTCTCCCTACATCAGATCAGCAACTGAAATTCACTGTATACATACATGCATAAATTATAATTCCCAGACAAATTCAAATAAAGGATTTGATGCAACAATATATGTATAGGAATCTATCGTTGACTCAAACCCCCTATTTGAGTTTGTCTGGGAATGATTATTTATGTATATGTTTAATTACCAATTTTTTCAATATCTATTAGTTGATCCCTAGGATACCGGATGAAATAGTTAAAATAATTGAAATAAAACTGAATTTATGGCACTGAGCTTACAGCTAGACTGCCAAAAGGAAGAAAATAGACAACAAAAAGGAAAACAAAAAAGAAGAATAGGTGATAAAGGGGGTCAGAATGGTCTAAGGTGACAAGGGGACTCTGGCAGACATATTCAGGGAGAAGGTTGGATTAACTGAGTTCCAGGCCTTTCCCCTGGCCTAATCAAGTGCACCCTTGGAATAAAGAGCATATGCAATTTAGCTAATCTCATTTCACTTCAGAGAATATATGGAAAATATATATATATGCTCAAGAATTGATTGCAAATCCTTTCCCTCTATATTTTGGAGGCCGTGAACAACCTCTAGGTGGGTTAAAAGAATGCTGAGCTATAAAGCTTGTGTTTTTCTATGCTCTTGGAACAACGTTTTTTTTTCTTTTTTTCCATGTGAAAGTTTCCAGTACTTGCATTTCCAAAATAAACAGACCATGAATTTGCTGAGTATGTGTCTCCAGACAAGAACATATTCAAGCCAAAACAGTTATTTCATTTTCAGACTCATCTGTCTTGATCACTACATCTGCAGGAGTAGATTGAACCTTATGATTTAATTTATGCTTCCAAACAAAAAAATTCTTTTTAATTGCAGAAGCATCTTCTGTAAGAGGAAGAAGCCGCTGGTAGGAAGCAGGGAATGGAAAGCAGTGCACTGTGTGGTCAGCAAAAGCAAAACACATCTAGAGAGCTAAGATAACGTGAGTTGGCAGTTAAAGGAGAACAACCGTTGCCCATTCCCTACTGTAAGAGAACTATGGGGAGAAAAAGATTCAGTTGCCTATTATTCTAGGAAAAATAATGGGACCTTAATATTTGAGTGTAAATAGGCCTGGGGACAGAAACAATCTGTAAGATCCTCTGGGTAGGGAGCCTGATTAAGGGAAAGGGCTTCCCTGATTTAGGGAGCCTATAATGGCAGCGTAACTGTCAGCCAGAGGCACAGGAGCCAGCAAAGAAAGTTGAAAATGAGAGTTTGAGTAGGAGTTTGTAAGGGGATCTTGGGGGAGGGACTGTGTGGTGTTCTGGTTTTATTTTTGTGTTTGTTTGGTTTTTGCTTGTTTGTTTATTTTCTCTGACCCGAGCTTAGGCAGGAAGGCTATGACAGATGCAGAGGCAGCAGTGGAAGTGACGCAAGGAATGGAAGAGACAATTAAGATGATTGGATGTGGAAATTGCGGCATGTACATTTTCCTGGAGCAGGTACCCAAAAAGAGCTTTGTTTGTATGAAGTGCTGACCGATAGAGCTGATGGAAGAGAAGATCTGAGATTTGGAGATGCAAGTGGTAAGTATGGTTGAGTTTCAATGGGGATTTCAGCTGATGATGGGAGGAAGGCAAGAGGAGGCTGAAGGGCGAACTCAAGACTCGCAGAGGCAAGGACTGGAGAACGGTGAGGATAGACTGCTGGGTGAGAAAAGCGGCCAGTGGAGGCATGTGACTACGAACACCAGGCAGAGGAAAAGACCAGCTAGTGAAGGAGAAACAGAGCTCAGGAACAGGTTTGCTGAGTTGGAAAATGAAGAAGGTGCCCAACAGGCAATGAAAGAAGGTGATAGGGCTAGGAAGAAGAGAAGAGCAGCTAGTCCTACAAGAAGAGGGCAAGTGTCAATGGATTAGCCAGAGTCTGGAGCCCCAGGAGGATAGAGGAGGACTCACAGAAGATTGCAAGACAGAACAAAAGACAAGAGGACTTGCAGCCAAAAGGAACAGGATGCAGGCTGGAGAATTGTACCAACACCAGGAAGAGGCAGGTCTGTGTGATTGGGGACTCTCTGGTAAGAAGAATGGACAGGCCTGTCACCAGAGAACAGAAGGATGTGCTGTCTGCTGGGAGCCAAGAAATGGGATTTGGACATAAGGCTGAACAGGATCCTAATGGGAGCAGGAAAGAATCCACTGATTGTCCTTCATGTATAGGGTGACCAGAGGGCAAGTGTGAAAAATCGGGGTAGGGGGTAATAGGTGCCTATATAAGAAAAAGCCCCCAAAATCAGGACTGTCCCTATAAAATCGGGACATCTAGTCACCCTATTCATGTCGGTTTCAGAGTAGCAGCCGTGTTAGTCTGTATCCGCAAAAAGAACAGGAGTACTTGTGGCACCTTAGAGACTAACATGTAGGAACAAATGATACTGCTAGATTCTCGCTGGGACACCTCAAGGAAGACTATGCTAGGCTGGGGAAGACATTTAAAGAAATGGAGGCTCAGGTGATCTTCAGTGGGATTCTACCTGTCCCTAGAGGAGGAGAACGAAGGTGAGACAAGATTATGATGATCAACAGATGGCTCAGGCATTGGTGCTATAAGGAGGGCTTTGGGAAGTTCAAAAACTGGGAGGCATTCATGGACGGGGGATGGTTCTTATGGGATAGACTCCACCTAAGTAGGGAGGGAAATAGACTTCTGGGATGGAGGTTGGCACAACTGATTAAAAGAGCTTTAAACTAGGTACTCGGAGAAGATGGTTGGAAGATGCTCATGTAATCTCCCCCCCGATTGTAATATTGACCAGAAGGAAAATCAAGAAAGAGAATACAGCAATGGAGAAAGGAACAGCAGTGGGTAGGAGAATAAACATTAAGTGGAAAGATAATGTCAATACCAATGATGCTAACAGGTATGTGATGCTGGCAGTAGAATGACTGTACCTAAATTGGGTGAAGAATCTGGGCGAAGCCAAGCAGGAACAACTACAGACACACCAATGCAAGGAGACTGGGTAACAAAATGGAGGAACTATAACTACTGCTGCAGAAAGTGAAACCAGATATTATAGGATTAACATAAACATGGTAGCATAGTAATCATGACTGGAGTACCAGCACTGAGAGTGTGCTGTTCAGAAAAGACAGAAGTAAAGGTGGTGAAGTAGCATTGTATGTTAATGGTAAGGTAGACTATAAAGAAATTAGAAGTGATGGAATGGACAAAACAGAGTCTGAGCCAAAATCACTTTGGGGAAGAAAGGTAACAGAGGCTCCCCTGTAATAGTGCTTGAGGTATGCTACACACCACCAGGATCTGAGTTGGATATTGATAGAGACCTCTTTAATGTTTTTAACAAAATAAAAACTACTGGGGATTGTGTGATTATGGGAGATTTTAATTTGCCAGATATAGATTGAAGGCAAATTAAATAATACTACTACTAATAATAGTGCTACTAATAATAGTCGATTTTCCTGGATGTGATAGCTGACAGATTTCTTCAGCAAATAGTTGCTGAACCAACAAGAGGTGAAGCCATTTTAGATTTGGTATTGGTGAGTAGTGAAGATCTCATGGAAGAACTGTTTGTAGGGGAAAACCTTGGTTTGAATGATTGTAAGCTAATTCAGTTTAAACTAAATGGAAAAATAAACAAAAACTGATATGCAACAAGGGTCCTTCATTTCAAAAGAGCTAACTTTAAAAAATTAAGAGAATAAGTTATGAAAGTGGGCTGTACTGAAGAACTAAAGGATCTGAAAGTGGAGGAGGCTTGGAATTCAAGTCAAAGTTACAGAAACAATCTGAAGCCTGCATCCCAAGCAAGGGGAAAAAATTTGTAGGGAAATTTGCAGCGTCACAGACAAGTGATTGAGAAAGCAGAAAGCCTGCAAGGAATGGAAGATGGGATGGATCAGCAAGGAAAGCTGCCTCTTGAAGGTCAGAAAGTACAGGGGAAAAGTGAGAACTGCCAAAAGCCAGTGGCAGATTTAGAGTTAATGGGGCCCTGTGCTCAGCTTCATTTTTGGGGCCCCTCCTTGGGACCCAGCCAAGAAAAAGAACATTCTCTCTTATCTCCCACCTGTCCCCGTTTTTCATGCTTTTTTTCTTCATCCTCCTCCTATAAGTAATAGGAAGTAAATAAAAATAAAGTGAGGTACCTTGATTGTTTTTGTAGTCTAACTTATTTTTCCGCAGACCACTTGAAAATCACTGAGGGTCTCAGTGGACCACCTAATGATCTTTCCAAATATTGTTTGTACCATTAGCTAACTATTGTAAAGCGCTTTGGATAAGAGCACTGTATAAAAAAAATGTAAAAAAAGTTGGGGTGCGGAGTCTGGCCAGGACTTAGGGTGTGGGAGGGGACTCAGGGCTGGGGCAGGGGGTTGGGATGTGGAGCGTTTAACTGGGGCACCTCCTGTTTGGTGTGAGGGGTGCAGGTGGGGATGTGGAGGGATGCAGGAGTTAGGGAAGGCAGGGGGATGCAGGTGTGTGTGAGAAGGGGTGCAGGAGTCAGGGAGCGCAAGGGGCTGGGAGTGTGAGCGGGTGCAGGAGTCAGCTAGGGGTGCAGGGTCTGGGAGGGAGTTAGGGTGCACGAATGGGCTGGGGTTGGGGTGCAGGATCTGGCCAGGAGTTAGGATGCAGGAGGGCGCTCAGGGCCGGGGAAGGAGGTTGGGGTGTGGAGTGCTTACCTGGGGCAGCTCCCATTTGGGTGCAAGGGGCGCAGGTGGGAATGTGGGGGGGTGCAGGAGCTCCCGTTTGGTGCTTGGGGTGGGTATGTGGAGGGGGGTGCAGGAGTCAGGGCATGGGGTGTGGGGGACTGGATATGTGTGTGGGGGTGCAGGAGTCAGGGAGGGTAGGGGGCTGAGGGTGTGTGAGGGGAGTGCAGGAGTCGGGGCAGGGAACTGGGGGTGTGGGCTGGGATTGTGGGGGTGCTCCCAGCTCCCTGCCCCAACCCAGCCCCCTGCCCTGAGTGGCTCATGGCAGGAGGCTGGGGCAGGTATGTGTAGGGGGAGTGCGGGGGCCCCACCTTTGCTCTGCCCTGCCCCGATTCCACCCCCTTTCCCAAGGCACCCCCGCTTCTCTACCTCCTTCCCCAAGTATGCTGTGGCCCCACTCCTTCCCCTCCCTCCCAGAGTGACTTGAGCACTGGCAAACAGCTGTTTGGCGGTGGGGAAAGTGCTGGGAGGGAGGGGGAGGAATGTGGCACATTTGAGGGAGGAGGCAGGGAACAGGTGGGGGATGGGGGAGCTTGGCTGCTGGTGGGTGTGGAGCCTGCAGCAGGAGCCCTAGCAGCTGGCAGGACCAAGCTTCTGCCCCCGCAGCTGCCTGACCCGGGGTCCCCCTGTTGTTGGGGGGCGGGGGCAGTGCCAGGGCACCCTGTGTTTTACTGTAAATCCGCCTCTGCCAAAAGCCAAACAGAGTTGGACCTTGCAAGGGAAATTAAAACTAATAGTAAAATGTTCTATAGCCATATAAATGAAAAGGAAACAAGGAAAGAAGTGGAACCACTAAACACTGATGATGGGTGGAGATTAAAGATAATCTAGGCCTGGCCCAACACCTAAACAAATACTTTGCCTCAGTTTTTAATAAGGGTAATGAGGTACTTAGGGGTAGTGACAGGGTGGCTAATGGAAATGAGGATATGGAAACAGAAATTACCACATCTGAGGTGGAAGTCAAATTCAAACATCTTACTTGGATTAAATGGGGGGCCCAGATAATCTCCATCCAAGAACATTAAAGGAATTGGCACATATAATTGCAACCCCAATAGCAAGGATTTTTAATAAATTTGTAAATTTTGGGGCCACACCCTATGAGTGAAGGATTGCAAATATAGTACCTGTTTTTAAGAAAAGGAAAAAGTGATCCAGGAAATTATAGTCCTGTTAGTTTAACCTCCATTGTATGCAAGGTCTTAGAACAAATTCTGAAAGAGAAAATAGTTAAAGACATAGAGGGAAATGGTAACTGGGATAAAATATAACATGGTTTTACAAAAGGGAGATCGTGCTAAACTAAACTGATCTCTTTCTTTAAGAAGATAATTGATATTTTAGACAAAGGAAATGCAGTAGATCTAAAATACCTGCATTTGATACAGTTCCACATGTGAAATTATTAAACTGGAGAAGATGGGGATTAATATGAGAATTGAAAAGTCAATAATGAACTGGTTAAAAGGGAGACTACAACAGGTCATACTGAAAGGTGAACTGTGAAGCTGGAGGGAGGTTACTAGTGCAGTTCCTAAGGGACTGGCTTTGGGACCAATCTTACTTAACATTTTTATTAATGACCTTGCACAAGAAATGGGATTGTGATAATAAAATTTGCAGATGGCACAAAGTTGGGAGGTATTTCCAATATGGAGGAGGATTGGAGTATCATACAAGAAGATCTGGATGACCTTGAAAACTGGAATAATAGAAATGGGATGAAATTTAATGGGAAAGTTCAAGGTCATGCACTTAGGGACTAACAACAAGAATTTTTGGTATAAGCTGGGGATTTACCAGTTGGTAGTGACAGAGGAGGAGAAAGACCTGGGTTTGTTGGTTGATCACAGGATGACTATGAACCGCCAATAGTGATGCAGCTGTGAAAAAGGTTAATGTGATCCTAGGATGCATCAGTTGAGGTACAGACAGGAAAGTGTTAGTACCATTATACAAGGCACGGGTGAGATGTCATCTGGAATACTGTGTGCAATTCTGGTCTCCCATGTTTAAGAAAGACGGATTCAAACTGGAACAGGTGCAGAGAAGGGCTATTAAGATTATCAGAGGAATGGAAAACCTACCTTATGAGAGGAGACTCAAAGAGCTCAGCTTGTTTCACCTAACCAAAGACTGAGGTGAGATATGATTGTGCTCTATAAATACATCACAGGGATAAATACCAGGGAGGGAGAGGAATTATTTAAGTTCAGCACCAATGTGGACACAAGAACAAATGGATATAAACTGGCCATCAACAAGTTTAGGCTTGAAATTAGACAAAGGTTTCTAACCATTAGCTCTGGAACTGCCTTCC
The DNA here is from genome assembly GCF_965140295.1 of Lepidochelys olivacea. Lineage (NCBI taxonomy): Eukaryota > Metazoa > Chordata > Testudines > Cheloniidae > Lepidochelys > Lepidochelys olivacea. The sequence continues at coordinate 108,413,195 of NC_140412.1, read as the reverse complement.
AAGGGGAATTTGTGCAGGGGGCAAGGGGGGAAGAAACCAACTGTCTGCAAGACTGAACTAAGTAAGTTTATGGAGGGGATGGCATGATGAGACGGCCTACAATAGCATGTAGCTGCTCTGCAATTATTAGTAGCAAATATCCCCAATGACCAGTGATGGGGCATTAGATGGGAAGGGCTCTGAGTTACTTCAGAGAATTATTTCCTGGTGTCTGGCTCTTGGATCTTGCCAAAATGCTCAGGGTCCAACTGACCGCCATATTTGGGGTCGGGAAGGAATTTTCCCATAGGTCAGATGGGCAGAGCCTGAGATCCTGGGTTGTTTTTTTTTTGCCTTCCCCTGCAGGATTGGGCTTTGCTCACTTGCAGGTTTAAACTAATGTAAATGATATATTCTCTGTAACTTGAAGTCTTTAAATCATGATTTCAGGACTTCAGTACCTCAGCCAGAGGTTATCAGTCTATTACAGGAGGGGTGAGTGAGGTTCTGTGATCTGCCATGTACAGGAGGTCAGACTAGATGATCACGATGATCCCTTCTGGTCTTAAAGTCTAGGAGTCCATGAGTTTTTCTGGCCAGTGCAGAACTGGCATGAAGGCTATACACAAGCCCTGATCCCAACTCCTGGTTATAGAGGGTGCTTTGGAGGTGAGCCAAGTGCAGGTAAATCTAATTTATCAGACAAAGGTACAATATAAACTAGTGATTGGAAGTTAAGACAGACAAATTCAAACTAGAAATAAGGTACAAATTTTTAACAGTGAGGGTGATGAGTCATTGGAACAAACTTCCAAGGGAGTCCAAGATGACTTCTGATCTAGACTGGATGTATTCCTGGAAGATATGTTTTGGACAAGCATAAGCTATTGGGCCCAATACAGGAATAAATTGATAAAATTCTATGGCCTGTGTTATACTAGAGATCAGACTAGGTGATCTAATGGTCCTTTCTGGCATTAAAATTTATGTATCTCTGGCTACAGCGCACTGCACTGCAGTTGTTCTCTGCTTCCCAGGTCCCATAAGGGCCCTGGAAAGCAGAATATGAGTTAGAGCAGCCGCAAGGCTAAAAGACTTAAACAATAACTTCTTTGTACAGTAGATGATGAAGGATTCTAAATACTAAATCAAAGAAAATAAATGTAGCTGAGTGCAGCCCAACTGTCCCCATTATTTAGGAGCTCAGAGATGACAGGTCTACATCATCTGAAAATTTTTCATTGTTGGCACTGTGTGAGCAACTTCTTTTGTATTGCAACTTCCTCCAAACCACCTATGACTGTCGTTGGAAAATGGTTGTATTTGAAAGTGGAGGATAAAGTTCTATTCAGACCCCTCTTACAGCAACTATGAAATCAAGTTCCAAATATACAGGAAAAGAGAAAGAAAGCACCCCTTAAATACTGGATGAGAGTTAATCAAGTGAGAATATGAGGTGGAAAAGGAAGACATGAAGATCCGGGACAGTAAGATGGAGTGTACGTATTGGGGAGTTGGCAAAGAGGTTTTATGTTTCAGTGAAACATGGCAGCAGCAGGAGACCTTACGTTTTGCAAATATATATTCATACATTGATAGAGTTGAAGGTCAGAAGGGACCATTAGACTGTCTAGTCTGACCTCCTGTATATCACAGGCCATTAAATTTCACCCAGTTACACCTGAACTGAGCCCAATAACTTGCATTTGACTAAAACATATCTTCCACAAAGTACTGATTGGAAAATATCAAGAGGTGGAGAATCTACCACATCCCTTGGTAAATTGTTCCAAGGCTAATTATCCTCATTGCTCCAAATATGTGCCTAATTTCTAATTTGAATTTGTTTGGCTTCACCTTCCAGTTATTGGTTCTTGTTATGGTTTTCTCCCCAAGATGAAAGAGCACTTCAGTATTTTCTCCCTGTGAAGATACTTATACACTGTAATGAAATCACATCTTAATCTTCTTTTTGATAAGGTAAACAGATTGAGCTCTTTAAGTCTCTTGCTGTAAGGCACTTTCTCCAGTCCTGGAATCATTTTGGTGGATCTTTTCTGCACTCTCTCCAATTCTTCTGGATCCTTTTAAAAATGTGAACAGTGGAGCTGTATGCAGTATTCTATTATTGGTCTCATCAGTGCCACATACAGAAATAAAATCCCAACCCTACTCCTACTTATTACTCCTCTGTTGATTCATGGATTGCGTTAGTCCTTTTTGCCACAGCATCCTACTGGGAGATCATGTTCAGTTGCTTGTCCACTGTGGCACCTAATTCATTTTCAGATACACTCACCCATTCTGTAGGTATGGCCTGCATTCTTTTCTCCTAGATGTGTAACTTTGCATTTCTGTATTAAAACACGTTTTAATGGTCCCAGGTTACCAACCAATCTTTATCATTCTATGTGACTGCCATGTCCTCATAAATATTTACCACTCAACCAATCTTTTTGTCATCTGTAAATTTTATCAGCGGTGATTGTATATTTACATCCAGATCACTGATAAAAATGTTTCATGTCTGGTCTAGTATCAATCTCAGTGGAAGCGCACTAGAAACCTCCCATTCTATGATGATTCCCCATTGACAACTGCTGTTTGGCATCTGCCAGTTCTTAATCCATTTAACATGTATTCCATTGATATCGCATAGTGCTATTTTTTAAAAATCAGAATGTCAAGTGCTATTAAGTCAAATGCTTTACAAAAGTTATTACATCTATACATGTTTGGTTGATAAAGGTAACAATAATCTCAGCAAAGAACAAAATTAGGTTTGTTAGACAATACCTATTATCTATAAAACCATGTTGACTGGTGTTAATTATATTCAACATTATCATTATCATCAAGGCATATGCCTGAGAGACATAGCTTCCTTGCTGACTGAATGTCACCCAGATTGAGACTGATCTCTAGTTACGTCCTTAATACAGACAGGCTGGATGTTCAATCTATGACCAAAATTGGTGAATTTATTGTGCCACGAAAACTTTTGGCAATCATATTATCACTGATCACATAGTGGCATTTCTTGGTAACCAGGCTTTGTAATTGATTATATTCCTATCCTTTAATTCTTTATCAGTTGAATCCCATATCAGGTTTTCTGTTATTTTGACTGAGACTGTCGTCAGTATAACTGGTCCATTGTTACCTGGATCACCATGCTTTCCCTTTTTGAATATTGGCACATTGTCACCGCTATTCTAGTCTTCCAGAATTTCCTTCTATTCCAAGATTTATTAAAATTAACACCAGTGGGTCAGAGAGCTCCTCAGCCACCTCTTTTAGGATTCTTGGGTATAGGTTATCTGGGCCTGGTAATTTAAAAATGTTTATCTCTCGTAACATCCTAACATCCTCCTCAGTTACTAGCGGATTGAAAAGTACTTCACAAGCCTCGTATAATGTGACACCATCATCCTACTTCCTTCCAAATACAGAACAGAAGTATTTATTAAATATTTTTGCCTTTTCTGCATCATAGACAATTTTACCATCTCCATCTAGTAATAGACAAATACAATTGCTAGGATTTCTTTTGTTTCTAATATACTTTAAAAACACCTCATTATCCTTAGCCTGTATTTTTCCCAGCAGTCTTTCACTTCCCTTTTCAATTTTCTGTACTTCATAACTTCCAGCGTATATCTATTTCTACCTATTTCCCTCTTTCTCCACTTGTTATATGTTGCTCCCCCTCAACCCCCAATTGCTGCCTTCATTTTGCCACTTGAACCGGGACTTTAGCCAAAGTTGTCATCTTTCTTGATTGTGAATTATGGCTTTTTAGCCATCTAATAAACGCTTAACCCCCAATTTTCATTCATATTTTTCTGCCTAATTTTTTCCTCACCATCAGTTTAATTCATAATTTTCCTCAGCTTTGGGAAATTAGGCCCAGACCCTCAAAGGAGGTAAGCACCTAAATACCTTTTAGGATATTGGCCATAGCCTTTTTGAAGCACTAAGTCTGTATGTGTGTATATTTATAAGTAAAATCTGGTTGAGTCTATCTTTTGTTTTCTCTTATTAAATGTAACCAGGTCATGATCACTGGTCCCTATGCAACCATCAACTTCCAGGCCAATGATTAATTAATCTGTATCTATCACAATGGTTCCAAAATAGTTACCCTGTGTTGGATGCAATACTTTTTGTGTTAGAAAATTATCATCTATAATTTTTGGAAACTCTGATTAACTACTATCTGAATGAGACATACAGCATATGTCTCTCAAATTGAAGTCCACCCATGACAGGAACAGTTTTTTGTTAGGGATTTGTAAAACATGGAAATTATCTATAGGGTGGCTACTGTACCATTTGTGGGCACTGCAAGATTCCTTGCGGCCACAATACATCTGGCTACTGCTAGGAAACTGTTGGTGGGATTGTTGCAGCTTCAGTGGAGGTTGCAGTCAGCATAGGGAGCAGGTGCGGAGCTGGGATTCCAGCTACTAATTCAGATTATATCAGAGAGAGAGAGTATGGGTTCCACATGTTCTCTGCAGAGTTTCTTTCTACTGCCTCTGCTCTTCCAGCACCACCAGTAATGGGAAAGAGGAGTTTCTGAGCTGGGGAGATGTTTTGAAGTAGGAGGTAAGGTGAGCGCTAGACAAGGTTTCTGAACCTTATAGTGTTGTAGAGTGGTTGCCTAGGTTGGCAAAAATATAAACAAATTTACTACATAACCTCCCTTACCTCCATTTCTCCTCAAAAATGCACTTCTTCTTTTGCCTTCCTACTCATTTTAGTGTTATTACTCCCATATCTGTAGTGGAGAGGAAGGGGGGCATAGGTGATACTGCTAACCCAGACCCCAGGGAATGGGGGTAAGTCACAGTTAGTGCCTCTCTTTGGGCATACATTGAAAACAACTGTGGCTGCAGGTGTTCCACATGTTTAAAAATCACCCTCAGGGTGTTTTGGATCAGGTACCTAAAAACTGAAGAATCTGAAATCAGTGCTTACTTTTGAAAATGTGGCTGTTGGCCTTTTCCCAGAACAGAATGACATGCTGGAAGGATAAGGACCTACCTTAAAAGAGGTCTATTATTTCTGCCTATTCTCACCACAGGATTCCAGTCAATATATTCTACTGGGTTATGGAACTGGTATAAGAGAGAACTTATAAGTGTGACCAAGGCAGCAGTGTGCATGAGGAGGAGTGTATATGTGACAGGTAGGGAGAAAGTAGGGCTGTATTGATGGCATAAGTTAAAAATAGAAGGGGTGGGGGGGAGAATGAGGATGTGGATGGGGAGAAAATAAATCAGAGAAGGATGAAGGGGGAGATGATGAGAGAACAAAACCCAGAATTAGAAAAAGAGGAAGAAGTGGGATGGTAAGAAAGTGAGGAAAAGAGGAAACAATTATTATACACTACAGGAGAATAAGTTGGAGGGAAACCAAAAATGATAGAAAATTTACACCAAAAATGATGTGTGTGGTGGGAGGAAGGAATGACAGAAAGGAAAGAAAGAGCAGACTTAACACAACACAGATCTGGTGGGTACTTAATATAAAACTGCTTTAATGCCAGAATGTTAGACTGAGCAGCAATAAAACGTAAAATATAGGATGGGATAAAATAGAGGGGGCAGCACACACAGTGTAGTTTATCTAAGGCAGCAAAATGCCTACAGCAGGCGGCAGGCCCCAGGAATGGGTGTGAGCAGGATCTAGTTGAAACAGGAGAGGTTCTGAGCCAGGGTGGAGGACCATTTCAGAAGAGAAGGGTTCAGAGCTGTGCGCAGGCTGGATAGGAAGGATTTTTTGGGGTGAGGAGGACGATGGATCCTAGAAGGAGGGGAATGGTTTTGAGCTGATGGAGGGGAAGGAAGTCTGAGCCTGGTAGGTTCAGGTAGCAGTGGATAGATGTGAGCCTAGGATGTGGGGTTCAGATGGAAAGAGGTGGGGGTAGGGGGATGGACTGAAGGGAGCCAAAGGAACTTATATGGGTTCTGGGCTGGCAGAGTTGAGTGGGGGTGAATTGGTGGGTGGGAGGCAGGGAGAGACAGACAAACAATAGAGGATATTGGTGGGTAAGGACAATAAGACCACACAGGGTCTTGGAAATAAATATTAGCTCCTAAAGGGTCACAGAGGGATATTGTTTTTTCTCTCCCCTGCCCCTTAAGAGTGCGTGTGTGTGGGTGGGGGGGGAAAGGCTTTCCCCCTCCACCTTCTCTTTGACTCCCCCTCTCTGTTTCAGGTAACTTTGAACAACGGTCTCTCCTGTGGGCCCGGGGATGGGGAGGCGGCAGCACGGGGCGGGGCGCGGGGAGCTGGTGTGGGGGGGGGGCTCCTACCTGCAGCCCCATCAAGTATTTTGGACACCGCCAGTAGTAATTCAAAACCGAATGTCTCGAGGTCCTGGCCGCAGGGGTGGGGTGTGTGTGTGTGTGTGTGTTGGGGGGGGGGGTCCTGCTAAAAGCGAAGCTCTGCGTGGGAGGGCGAGCCCAGCGCTGCCGTTTTCGGCTCGGGGTGGCCGCTTCCCTTGCTGGTGGCTGGGCCGTGCCCGCGGTGGGGACTGGAGGGCGGGATCCCGGAGCTCAACAACAAGGCGCGGCCAGAGCCTCTCCTCTCGCACGTGCACACAAAGGGACCCGGAGCCGCCGCCGCCGCTTCTTCCCACCGGGCTAATGACTCCTCTCCCCGCTCCCTCCCCTCTGTCACCCTCCTCCTCCAAAACAAAAACGCGCGCGCACACACACACACACACGCACACACACCCCCCGTGCAGGGGAGTCCGCAGCACCTCGCCTAGGCGTAGGGCTGGTTCCTGCAACTTCTACCCCTTCTCTGATGTGAGTCACAGCGAGGTTCACTTTCTGGGGGTGGGAGTGCGTCACTGCTGGTTAGCGAGGGGGTGCAGGGGTTGCAGCTCAGGACTGCTTTGATTTCTCTCTCTCTCTCTGTCGTCCCCCCCCTCCCCCGGCACTCCGTCTGAATTGGGCTGGAAAGTTGCGAAGCGGGGTGGGCGGCATGAGAAAGTTACACACAAAGCGAGGAGAGCGCCTTTGTTCTGCTGTGGGGGGGGGGGGGACCTTTGGAGAGGGTGGCTGAGCCAGACACATACAGGTCAGGAACGATCGACAGCGATTAGCCTTTCCCGTCAAACACCTCCCTCCACCCAAAGGAGCCAGGCGCTTGGAGGAGGAGGAGGAAAGCGGAAGGTGTATCACACCAAGGTGAGTTGCGATTTACTCTGCTTTTCTTTTGTCCTGTTGCGCAACTAAGACGCCGTCCATCCCACTCCACCCGGGTTCCTTCCCAGGACAGTGAAACTTAAACAGAAAGTTAGCGCACAAGGTTGCTGCCCATGGCGACTATCTGCTCCATCGCAGATGAAATGGAGAGAGCGAGAGCGGGTCCTAGAGCCAGAAATGGCCTTTCTTTTCCTTGGGGTGGAAGGGGCTGTCTAATTTTCCTGGCTAAATCGTCGGCATCAAGGAGCAAGTGAAAGGGGTTCAAGCTCTGAGGGCGGTGTGATTTATTTGTGCAGATAATGAATGGGATGGGCCCCGGGCAGGGCTTCTGGAAATCCCCCGTCTTCCTGGCTGCAGATTAGGTTTGGGGCTCTTGTCTGTTGTTACCTTTTCCTCCTCTTCTGGTTTTGTTTGGAGAGGGGCTGGGTAGATGGTCTGGTGGCTGGGGGACAGGTGAAGGGGCAGTGTGGTTTTTGCACTTTTTTTTTTTTTTGGTTTGCCAGGGGATGCTGCTGGCACCATCTCTGTGGTTTGCGCAACAGGTAGAGATGCCAAAGGCTGGAAATATCTTTTGTTGGTGGTCTCGTGGCCGGGATTAAGCTTTTGTTCTGAAGGCTGGATGTCTCCACAAGTGAAAGGACAAAGTCTTGCCAAATCCACTCGTGTGTGTGCGTGTGTGCCTGTAAATGGACCCTTTCTTCTCTCGTTTTTATATTTTCCTTTAATCTACATTTGTCCTTCAGACTGTAGAAGACCAAACTGACCGAAACCAGATACCAAGGGGATTGTTCTCAGTGATTGTCAAGGGAATCCAAACAAAGAGGTGCATCTACCGGAAATAATGATTTGAGAGATGTTTCTCTCCCTGTCTCTCTCTCTCCCTCCCCCCCCCCCCCATTGAAATTGTTTTTCTGGGAGGCTCAGTTAGCAGGAAGTTTGGATTTGGGAGCCTGCTAGAGATGGGGAGGACTAACATTTGCAGTGTTAATTGAATGGAGGAAGAAGAAGAGGGGAAGGGCAGTGTTGGACCTGAGTTGCTCCTTTGGATACGCAAGGACTGGGCTGGGGGAGGGAAAGGGGGGAGAGGCAGAGAGGAACCTGCTGCCGCTTGCCTGCTCTTTGTCTGCTCAGGGAACTTGAACAAAAGGAGAAACTCGGATGAACTCTCCATCTCTCTCCTCTTCTGGGTTATCTAATCTTCGGGAACTTTATCCAGAGAGAATTGCCCAACTTCCTCCAAGCTTTCTCATTACTTACAAAACAAACGGCCCCACCGTGGCCTCATAAGGAATTCCCTCGATTTCGTTTTCAGAGTTTAAAGAAGGGAGAAGGTGAGTTTTTGTCCTAGGGTTTATTTGCTCTTTTCTCCCCTCCCCCTGTTACAGGCTTCAGAGTGAATTGAAAGTGTGAAGTGCGGGTGCTCTAGAGGGAAATCACAGGCTAGAGGAATCTTTTTTCTTTCTTTGTACTTATGTAACAGCACATGGAAGTATTGTTTTATGACGGCAACGCAGCTATTCCGTATCTACTTATGTACAATAGATTGGTGGACGCTAGTCGGTCCTGGTCCCGTGCAGGCTTTCTTTAGGATATAGAGAACTTTAAGAGTCTGGGTGTACTTTTTCCTGGGAGGAGGAAGGATCCGAACAGGAAAACTTCCCAGGATTAGGGGAATAATCGGAACAAAAAATGTTCAGAAATGCTGGCAGCAAAATCTGGCGGGGTGGGGGGTGACGAGGGGTGTTTTAGTGGTAGGGGGAGAGCCCAGTAACGGGAGGGTGGGGGATGTGTAGTAAATTTGTGGAACTGTGGGTAAGATGCTGGGAAGTGCCCGGTATTTGGACACTGCAAATACGGCGAGGATAGGGGACAGGTAGAGTAAGGTGTGCAGGAGGGCATAGGTGCAACCACATACAACCAGTCTGGGGAACGGAGTAGAGACTAGGAAGGAGAATTTTGTTCAATTTACGATGGTGAATTTAGGATGGACAGACCAGGCTGGTCCCAAGTGAAACTCCCTTCACCTCCACAGTATTTTTTTAACCAATGGCCTTAAAACAAAACAGAAAACCAAACCTTAATTGGTTATTTATTGTAGTGTTTTAGCATTTCTGCTTTCTATTAAATACTCCAACTTTGGAAAACTTATACTGTCTTCCTTTTTTCAGAGTAGCAGCTGTGTTAGTCTGTGTTCGCAAAAAGAAAAGGAGTACTTGTGGCACCTTAGAGACTAACACATTTATTTGAGCATAAGCTTTCGTGAGCTATGGCTCACTTCATCGGATACTGTCTTCCTTGTATTTCTTCTTTTCACTTCCTTCCCTTTTTTTGGTGTGTACATCTTAGCTATTGTTTTTTCCATTTCCCCTCACTTTTTCTACATTGTGTAATAACTGCTCGTTCTCTTCCCTTCATCCCACTCTGCCACCTTCCCCCTTTTTCCCCCCCTGTGGTGTTCTCTTCCTCCTCTGGGCATCTCTCTCTCCACCCCCACTACCTCTCTGTTCTTCTCCTTTTTATTTCCCATTGCCACAAATGTCCCTGTACTTTTCCAGTCTCCAACTATGGTCACACATTCTCCTCTCTCCTCTCACATGCTAGGGTCTCTCCCCTCTCCCAAACCATGCACACGGGCACACACACCCGCTCAAAGGTGCAGGCTCCTTCCCTACTCTTCCCCTCACCCTCCAAATAACTTTCTCTTTCACTCTCACAGGTATGTAGGCTCCCCCTTTACATACACAGGACTCATTACACAAAATCCCCCCCACACACACACTTCCCCCCACCAAGCCTCCTCTCCCCTGCACTGGTGCAGTCTCCCATCCTCCTCCCTATAGGCATGCCTCATCCTCTACACAAAGGGTTTCTCTATTTCTCATCCTCCCTCTGCTATGTAGAAGTTTGTTCTCCTCTCAACTTCCTTCCCACCCCAACCCTGGCAGCACAAAAACAGGTTCCCTTAATGCCCACCCCCATCAACACACACAACCCTTGTCTGCACCATCATTTCCCTCCCCCCTAAAATTTCCCATTGCTGCTACCACTGAAGGAGCCACACCAGAGGCAGGAGCAGTGGGAACACTAGTGTAGACAAGCTGCTGCTTTAAATTGCTTTGTCATCTGTTCTGTGCAGGGCCAGGTCTCAGCAGCAACGTTTGAAATATTGCTAGCACCTTGTCTATACTAGCACTCCCGCTGGTGGAGATGCAATACTAGGAAATCTTAGCTGGGGGGAAGGCTACTGTGGACAAGGCTTTCGGTTCTGCTCTGCCCCACCCCAGTGTCTGAGCATGTGCACTCCCTTACTTGTCACCGTCTCCCGGATACTTTCTTACTTCCCATATCTTTCTAACTTCAGGCTTTTGAAATATTTCTGAGGCCTTTTGAAGATCCTCTAGTCACTTTTCCCTTTAATGCTTTAGGGTTTTCTAAGATGTAAGAGTATTCATTGTGTAAAGAAATACCCATGTCTGTTTCACAGGGTATTGAAAGTACTAAATAATAATATCCAACTGGATTCTTTTGTAGTATTCCAACATGATGAAGTTTTCCAAGTTTAAGCAATCACCAAATTTAAATTTAGAATATGAACAAATCGTCTATTAAATAAAACAGCTGAAGTTATTCAAATGCTAGATTGTAACTTTGATATTTATACTTGAGCCAGGAATGGTTCTATATATCAGAATTACTATATAGTATTATTGCTCATGTGTTTAGAACTAACAATCACTCATTAATTTTATCTGAATAGGTAAAGTGTGATTGTCAGAGAAGCATGATGGCTGCCAAAACATCTTCCAGGAATAGGTGCCATATTGCATTTGCTCTTCAAATGGTGGAATACGGCTGTGGATACTTTAGTGGGGATTAACAGAGTACAAACACTGAATGGCTAAAGACATCAAACATCATCATTTGGATTTATACATCTATTAATAAACTGATAAAACTGGTGGTAGTGGCTCTTGAAGAAATCAGAAAATATGGAAGGTACTGTTGAAAATGGTCTGGAGGAGATCGCTTTGTGACAATGATATTCTACAATTAAAATAAGGTAGGTATGTTCTCTAATCATTGCAAAACATATTTTTATCCATTGAAAGATTAAATAATATGTTTTCATTGTAGACAAACTTGTATTTGTTCTTTCCATTTTCTTTTATAGCTATCAATAGCATTATGTGGTGTAACAGAGGAATGTCTCTCTAATTTTGCATGTAACATACATTTCTTAAATTTAGACAGAATACAGTAAGTTAATACACTATTTATGGCCTGATTTTTTTCAGAGGTATTGAATACCCACAAATCCCTTTGAAATCAGTGGGAATTAGAAGTGCTGGGAATCTCTAAAATCAAGCCACTAACTTTTAAGAAAAGAAAGATTAAAAACAGTTTAAACATATCATGACTGTAGGAAATGTAACAGAATTGCCATTTAAAGGGGCAATCCTGCATTGAATTCAGTCTAAAATAAGTGCGTTCTCTTTAAAATACATAAATAAAAATTACCACCCTCAAAGCAAACATTTTTACAGAAGTTAGGATCAGTAAAATTTTTCATTAACAAAAGTAAAATGAAAAGTTTTTTTTTTGTTTTTTTTAGTTTGGATTTAAACATTCTTGTTCTACCGTATTTATTTGCAATTCAGATCTTACAGCATTGTGGGAGTTGATGAATCTGGACAGTTGAACCTGACCTCATTCTCTTTTCGTCGCTCAAACTGAGAGACAAGCAAAAACTAAGGTTTATGGAGAAAAAGTAAACTATTAAACATGGAATAACGTCATGAATCTAAGATGTTAATAATATAGTTTGGGAACTCTATGGTGTCTCTAAGTTAATTATGAAGTTTGGAAAGAGAATCATGAGTTTTCAGTGCAAAAAAGACTTGATATCAGTTTGATACTTGTTTTGTATGGAATGTCTTTACAACATAGTATGAACAATATTAAAATGGTTGTTTTAGACGTATCCTTTCCCTCCTCTGGCCTATACAAGATGTAGGGTAGACAAGTGTACATCATCTCAAGAAAAGTCCTGAGCTGGTTGGCCTAGTTTAGAGCAAAATTAGAAATCTGAACAAATAATCACTTTTTATCCTTTCCAGCTGTAAAGAGAGACTGATTGTCTTCGTGCTTGTTTTGTGTATAGTTACCTGCACCTGATGGGTTATTTTTGTAAAGTAATGAGGATGTACTTTTTTATTTCTGTTGCTTACTGAGGCTATGATCTTGCAAAGTACTGAATGCCCTTAGTACTGAATGCCTAGATTTGTACCCTTAAAATTTGTTTTGTGGACATTTCTTCTGGAACTTGGGACACTTTAAATCAGCAGTATGGAAGTTTTTGTTTTCAAGATTCACCACAAAGAAAGTACTGGGCTGTTCGTAAAAAGATCTGTGCTGCATGAAATTTTGCCATTTAGCATCAACTCACAGCAAAAGCTCAGTCGTTAAGTTATAAAATTTTCAAAAAAACTTGTTTTCAGTGAAGATAAGTTCTCTTCCTCATCAGTTGCTTACCTCTTACCAATTTACAGCTCTTTGCCTTTTACTATTTTTTCTAATAAATGGAAAATGTGATTTATTTTTTACATCTATTTGAAATCTGTTAATTTGATCAAAATTTGATAACTGGAGCAAAAATTTATATAAATCTTTAAGAAGAGATGACTACTGTGCTTTACAATTATTTGAGTCTTTGGTGTTATTGAAGTTTCTTGCTGTCATGGTTTTCAGGACATACAAAACAAATTACTGTATGTTTTTCTTGTAATACTTTGATTTGCATTTGCATTACATTTCTATCATTAATATCTCAGGGACTGAAATAAGATTTAAGGATAAAAAATACAATTTGTTATTTCATATTACTTTGGACCACTTTCAGGAAAAATGAAAAGCAGGATTCAAAGAGAGAGAAGGAAAAATACAATGGTTAGAGAATGCTTTTGAGTTACTTTATTAAGTGAAATAAGGTCTCACATTACAACTGACCAAAGTCAGGGAGAAAACCTTATGCTATAAAGTTGTCTTCCGATCCACCTCAGTTCTCATTATTCAACCTGTTCTCATTATTCAGTGACATCATAAGAAGAACTTTTGACCCCACAAGCTTTGTTTGTAAGAAATGCTCTTTTTCCACATTCTTTTTATTTCTTATTGACGTGAAAATGACCATGGAAATGACAAAAAGCAACAGTTAGAAGTGGAAGTTAGAGAAGAGAATATAAAAGGGATGCAAAGTGCTTTCACAGTCTGTCATGGATGGTTAAATTGTAATAGTGATCACTGGGAAGAAAGGAAGGAAGAAACGGGGATTGTTGTAACTTCTGTCTCATAGGTACTTAAAGGTGTGGTGCAGTTGGATGTTAAGGTGAATAGCGGTTATGCAGAGGAGGGGAGAGATTGCCCTCTCCTATAGGAAAAACCTGCAGGTTGGGGCCCTGCAGAAAGGAAAATTCAGTGAGGTCCTGCCCCCTCCCCCTTCATTTCACTTCCTCCTTGAGTCATCCTCCCTTCCCCACAAAAGAATGAGTTCTCCAGTTCTTTTAGAAGAAAGAACCCGAGATCTGCACAAATTCTCACTGACTATTTGTCACAGGGCCCTGTACCTTGTGTTAGCTCTGTGGGGCCTTTCTCATTTTCAGCAGAACAGCTCCAGTGGACCAATGTTGCCTGAGCTTCCTTCACTGGCAGCTGCCCCCAACATAGCATTTGGGGAACAGTGAGAGTTTCCATGTTTAGACTATGAGGGCAACTTAATGCAACTTTGAGATTGAGATTCCTGGCCTCAAGGAGGGGTCTTTAGTAGCCCAGAGACTGGGTATATAGGGCAGATAGTGCCTCTGAAGTGGTTGACCCCATATTTTACACTGGGAAAGTGGTGAGAAAGATGTATGGAAGGGCTCCTCTGCATGCAGATGCACAGAATGTAGTCTGGTTTATTGTCTCTAATTGTACAGATTTTTACATTTACCTTGTGAGCTAAAGAAAAGGCATCAATCCATTCTTTTTATGTCTTATTTTGCTCAGTGCTGATTCATATTGACATCCGTTATAGTTCATAATTATAGCTAAAAATACAGTATTTTCTTCTTCCATTCTGTATCACTTCACTGGTTTGTCAATATATCTAGCATTCTTAAACTGAATTATTAGAATTTTATAGGATCAGTATAAATATCGGGCCTTAATCTTTGTGAAAAAATTATATTGACTTCATGAAAAGAGAATGGTTTGTGGTCCAGTAAATGCTGAACAACGTTAGAACGGAAGAATTACTGTATGTGAATTATGTAACCATGTTTTTGTTTGTTTTGTTTTTTGTTTTTTTTTAAAGTAATACCTGTATATTAGAGCTCTGACTCAGAAATATTGAGGGGCAGCAGATTGCAGAAGCAAAGCTTAGGCACCAGCATGCAAGGCACTTGCTTTAAAATGCTAAGTATATAGGTCAGGATGGACGTGAATAGTTATTGGAATACATTTGTTTTCATCTTGCTCTATTTTTCATCTCAGTTGTATTTATTTTTATATAACTGGATGGTGTTTCCAACCCACTAGCAGACTCTATTCTGATCTTTTGTACTTAAACGGACATTATTTGAAATTTGCTGCAGACCTTCTGTGAAGCCTGAGCTGTATGCTATTGTGCTTGGTATCTTTCCCTTTCGTTGATTAAAACACATAGACATGTTTAGGTTTCTAGGTGGGATTGAGAACTCTGCCTTTTAACAGAGAATCAGATATGGCCATAGAGGGAGAAACTTTCCCCTATATGGTTACAATGCTACTGCAAGTGCAGATTCTATGTGCATAACTGTACACATTGTAGAGATCGCTAGGAAAATACTGTAATTACTTACTGTACAGAAATAAAACACTTCAATCATTTGCCTTAAATCAGAATGGTCCTGTTGAAAGTCACATATGCAACTTTTCAAAATGGGTGAAATTATATATAATTACAGTAAACATTTACATGTTATGTGTATTGTATTTCATATGTTTCAAAATGTCATAATCTCTTATTCTATTCATTTTATTGTCTGTTTTACAACATTACGTAATGTTTGTAAAGATCTTGGTAGATGGAAAGCAGTAGGCAAGTGCTGAATATTATTGTTTTGGATACAAACATGAGTATTTTCCAGTGTGTGGAAATAATGAATCAGCGCTTTAGTATACCTAACAACTGGACACAGGAGTGTGAATTTTGCTAAATGTCTTTACACCTAAATGCAGTGTTGGACACTAAGCCAAGTGCTACAGTCATGAAAGATATTTATTTAGATAGAAGCACACTTTTGAATATCTAATTCCGGTTGTGTTAAATGTCTCCAAATAAAAGATGTTGTTAATACTGGTAATATATTTAACATGCAAAAAAGTATTTCAAACTATCAATCAAGCAAAAATAAAGAAAAAAATATTAACTCTTAATTTCTTTCTGTTCTGAAATGTTACTTTAGTCATCATGAGTATAGCACTTGTAGCAGTCATAGATAGGTAATGCTGGTTGTAAGATGGCACTTGAAGAGTTGATCTTCTGTGGCTGTTACTGGCTGTGTGTTCACACTTTTTTGCTGTATCTTTCTTTTTAAGTAGGAAACATTCATTTAGCATTTTAAGGATTAAATCAAGAAGCACTGAGGAATGCCTAGTGCCAATACAAAAATATCTAATTTTTTAAAAATAGATTTTTGGGTAAAATTTTCAGAAGTGACAGTGACTTAGAGAGATAAGGTGGGTGAAGTAATATCTCTTGTTGGACCAACTTCCGTTCGTGAGAGACACGAGCTTTTGAGTTTATACAGAGCTGAATAAAGATTATCTTTGTAATTATCTCTGTGTAAACTCGAAAGATTATCTTTCCTCACTAACAGAAGTTGGTCCAATAGAAGATATTACGTCTCTTGTGTCTCTAATATCCTGGGACTGACATGGTTACAACAACACTTCATACTAGTTACTTAGTCTCCTGAGTCCCATTTTCAAAAGTGACTTGGTCCCTTAGGTGCTTTGAATAAAATGTTACCCACAGAAACTTGTCCATTAGGAACTTTGAGTAAAATTTTACCCAGAGACTTAAACAAATACCCCAAGTTGTAGGAAAAATATTTAAACTTATGGCTTAACTGGTATGCCAAGTGTGGAAAAATAGTACCAATGTATCTGTGCACAGACAGGAAAACTGAAGCTCTAAGATTTATTGGATCTCTTGTGACCTTTCTTGACCTTTGATTGCAAAAGGATGGACAAGCGAACCCAAGAGGTTCTCTTTAACTTTATCTCTGAGTATTTTATGAGAGATCTAAACAGGAAGCTATTCAATATTACTGTTAGTGCATTAATAATTTATGAAAATATGCTGGCTGACAAGCATTGACATGTTCAGCGCTGCAAAGATAAGCCATCCTGAGTAGATTTATAGTATGTGAATTGCTTATTTTTGGTAGAGCTCTATTTGCATAATTTTAAGTGAACTTGCTTGAGTTTTCAAACCCATTAGTTGGTGGGACACTAGTTTGCCATCCTACAAAAGCTGAGCACTTCTGTTATCTTGTGGGACTTCTTTTGGGGGAAAAGATATGGCTGATATGAAAGTAGGCATATTTATACCTCTGTGATCATTCAGGTGGATGTTTAAATGCAGATACTAAGAGGTGGGGTCACATAACTTCCTAAAGATATTAATTCTAGTTCAGGCCACAGGTACTCTTGATGTCGCTGGAAACAACACTTTTTATGGAAGAACCTGTTGTCTCAAGGACATTATGCTCCATTCAATGACTCAAGGATACATCCTGCTGTACATTCAGGTCTCTCAATTCAACTGTCTGAGATGAAAATCCCCTATGGAGGTCCTCCCTCCATCCATCTTTCCAGTATTCCTTTCTGCCACTTGATTCAAAAATCAATTAGGGTTTCTCTTTGACAAGGCATATAACAAAATTCAGAGCCTCCTTCAACATCTCAGACGTATGAAGTGAATTGGCTGGTCCTGGATTTTCCCTTTCTTCTGGGTTATTTCCACTTTAGGAAGTGTCCAGATACTGGGTAAGTTTTTCCTTCTTGCTGTTCTATCTATAGGTAGAAAAAAAAATTAAATTCAGAGATTCAAAGGCATCTGATATTTCCTCCCCACCAAGTGTTGAGTAATATGGTATGGGCTTTATAACTTTGTTGAAGACCAAGGACACATGCAGTTTATATACAGGAGGGCTTACTACTATCCTGCTAGGTGGAAATCTGTAGATGGACTTCCCAGTGGCAAATCTCTAGGATGCGCTTACTCCTTCTGTCGTGGTTCCAAGGTAGGCTGGTCTTGAGACAGGGAACCAAGATTGTAATTATTGGTCCTTGGTAGAGTTCACCATCAGAGTTGTTGGAAAGACTATCAAACATGATAGTGCACTAAACCAAAGACCTGCTATTTCTCTCCATAGCCTTACAAGGAGCAGGCACCAAAAGCCAAAATCAAGCAAACTAAAAGCTAGAGCAAGTTGCTCAGTATGTGGCCACCTAGGTTCTGTCCCAAGGAGCATAGTAGTTTCCATTTTACCCATGTGCAGCCTGGGCAGAAAGCTCTTCCTAACAGATTAGATAAGTCAATAGTACACAACAGGCAAATGGGATCTTATCCTGAATATTCTTTAATGGATCTCTATTGAATGGTTTCCTCTCTTTTGGAGAGGAAATTTCATATATTCTATTCTTCTGGACAGCCACAAATATGGCCTAGGTTCTGCTTGTAGCTGCTGGAGTCCACTCCAGAAAACCTTCCTTCTTCTATTGATATTAAAAATAGCCACAGAAAAAAATACCACCGAACTTCAGTCATATTGTGAGCCATTTACTGACCACAGCTAATTGGTTCTTCCCAGCTGGGTGTGGATGACCAACATTAAAAAAAATAAAAAAATAAAAAAATATATCTATATATCCAAATAATGAAATAGACTCTGGTTCATTTAAATGACACCTTCTATGTAGTTTAAACAAGAGCACTTTAAACAAGTTTCTTTAGTTAAATGTGAAATTTTGAGAGATTCTGAGTGAATACTATGATATTGGAATAGGGGAGAGAATTAACTCTGTTGTTTGCAATAAATTATGTGTCTCAAAATTGTGCCATCAGAGTGCTTCAAATGTGAAAAGTTAATTAAGTCCTTAAATGGCCATGATATGGGGTATAGCTATCTTGGGGATCAGTGGGATTGATCCCCATATAGTGAATGAGAAAACCGCTGTCATACAATGCTCTGAAAAAGGGAAAGTTCCCTTTTTTTTTTTTTAGCACTACATGTTCTGAATGAAATTGTTTTCTGAAATAACTCTGCTATCCTCAGTGGGGTTACACGCGGGATAAAATTAGCCTCCTCTGTTTAATTTTTCAATACTATGCAGTGTAAGAAGGCCTTTAGATAAATGCTAACATTTGTCCTTCAGAAAATTCAATAATTTAATACTTTGGATATGTGCCACTGTTGGGCTTATAATCAATTTTTCCACTGTAAGCAAGTAGTAGATTTAACACCATGAAATTTGCTAAATTTATACATGCTGTAGGCAAGAATTTGTGTGGCCATTCACTGAGCAATTTTCAGAATTTGCTGATCTACTTTTGATCAGAGTCCATGGGTCAGTACATAAATATTGCCAATAACAAAATTGATGATGGGTTCAGAATAACCAAGTTAACGGATGTTGAGACATCAGCGCTTATTGTGTGTTTGGCTTCAATCTAAAGAGGCTGCAATAGTGTAGTAAAAGAGAGACACTTTTTGTGTGTGAAGTTCATAAGTTTGAAAATGGGACCTGATAAATAATTCATATCCTCGTTGATGAAAAGTAAATTTGCAAAGAAAAAAATTAGACCTGTTTTTCTGGTGATTAACATTTTCCCTGACAACACAATTTGGCACTGTAATATAGACAGTAGCTCCCCTCATTAGAAGTTCTGCACTCAGAACTGGGAATAGTGGTCAGAAATGAGGTGCTTTGAGAGATCCATGTGTAGGAAATTTTGAGTGTTCCTGCTTTTGCTATCCTTGGCTGTACTTGATGTTCTCAATATCTCACTTTGATCACTGAAATTCATTAAGATCACAAAACAACTAATGAAATACATTCATTTCTAAATTAAATGTATGCTTCTATCATGTAGGTGTGCTGCAGCTTCATGAATCACATGTGTGATTTTATGGTCAGTCTTAATTCTAATCCATGCATTCTATAGGTTATAAATGTAAACCTTCTCTTCTGTGCATGTTTAAGGATTATGTCCATAACTACTTCATTCATCTGGATGAACTGACATTTCTTTCATATATTCTTTTCAGCAATATCAAAACCTGATATCTGAATACTGTCATTCACCTTTATATGTACCTAATGTATGAGAATTATTTTTGGTCTATTTTAGGTGACGATCTGATTATACAGCAAAAAACTTTGTTTAAATCAAAAGGAAGCTTTTAAACCATAGAATCTCTTGGTTTTGGTCATCTGAATAAAATTTAGGAAGGTCTGAAATATATAAATTTTCTATATGCATTTCATTATTATGTAAACCATGTGACCATCAGCTATGGTACATATGTTGTATGTTGTGGATTGATCACATGGCTTTTTAAAAGTATAAAATGCTTGAATGAAAACAAAATCAGTAAAAATTTAAACTAGCTATCTTTATAACAAGCTGCATTGCCAACTCAAATTATAATCCTATGCAATTTTTCATGCACATGCCACTTGAGAGAATTTTAAAAGTTTGAATTTATAATGTAATTTAAAGTTGATCAGTTAAACTGACTTTAAAATTATCTGCACATGTTTTAGACACTCTTTCCCCTACTTAAAAAAAAAAAAATTTTGTGGTTTAGGGCAACTTAACATAGCTGCCAGAAATGGAATGAGATTTCATCTGTTCTGGGGTAGTCAGATTTCTTGAGAAACACCAGGGTTGGAGAACTAATACTATATGCCATTGCAAAGCTGGAATTTTCAGTTTTACACTGGTGTGTGGTACAACAATTACTTCTAGCTCTAGCAGGCTGCAAGACACCGGATATCCATGTCATTCTGATTACCATCTTTCTTGAAATTCCAGTGTTTTATCAGCAGTATCTCAAGAAGAGCTATAGCAGAAATTGAAGCACTATACCTTCTTTTGAAAACACGAGATGTAAGTGTTTGGATGCTGAAAACACTAGATTGTCTCGCAGTTTTGAATATACTGGCTGCTGGTATAGCACTGCAGTTGCATGTCATTTTCACCCACAACATTTAAAGTCCAAAATTATTTCAGAGCTAATAATGCTTAAACAGACTAACAGACATATTTTCAGACCCCCAAACGTTCCAAAACGTTGGAAATGGTTAAGTAAACAGAAAGGAGAAAAGGTTGACATATTTTGGGGTATCTCCTGGTTTTCTCCAATTTCCCTTTAAGTCTTTCCACCACTTTCAAAGAGTAAATGTAATTGTGACCTTGTCTCACACTAAGTGGGTCTATGAGGATCCCCACAGTTCCCTTCTGAACATCAGCCATACGGTGTAGCTGGAAACAGTTGGTGATCCTACCTTCCAAAGGACTAAGGTCACTTTGGTTTTTATGGTGGTCAGGGACCAGGCTTTGGGCACACTTTCCCTGCATGGCAGCAGATCAAGTACTCCCAACAATGTGTTCATATAGGAAACTTAATATATAAAAACAAACAAAAACAAAACACCTCTTTCCTGCTCCCAACAATAACAATTTGTGTGTAGTTCTTGTTCACGTTGCTTTTTGGATCCAGTCACAATATAAATGTCTAAGCATTCAGGATTAACTAGAAATTCTCTATTAATTTTCCATTCAAATGCCTCCTTTAAAACTCATGTTAACTCACCTAATTCATAAAAGCTTTTGCACACTCAGAAATTAAAACCAGTAACTGCAATATTCCAGTCAATTTCTTTTGGTCAAAGAGTTCAAACGTAGGTGGCTATATTTCACTTTGCAGTGCCAAACACCTGTAATTGCCATTGACTTGACTAGTGGCATGGATCCTCAGCACCTTTGAAAAAGAGGCTATTTAAGTGCTTAAAGTTAGGCACCAATGCAGGGTCATTTAAATTATTGATACTAATCATGATTTAAAGCAGCAAACTGGAACCTTGACTTAAATAATCTATTCTAATCATATTTTGCATTTGTACTTTTTGTTGTTTTCCTAAAGAAAGGTTGAGTCTCACTGTTTGGTAATCATTAAAACATGTTGATTTGCAACTAAATATAGAGTTTACATTAAATTTGTTACTCCTTGATAACCAGGAGGATACCTTACTTCTATATGCATTTATTTAAGTGATTAAATAGATTATTTTACATATATTCAGAGTCTTTAATTTTTACATTTTTTATTATGTTAGAAGTGATGCATTTCTTGCATACTAGATTATGGTGAGTGTTTTACTTGTGACTTGTATTAAGCTCTATTTGAATGGAAATTTGAATTCAATTAAATACAGCAGAGACAGCATTTTTATTAGTAACATAAAACTGTTAGTTTTATTAGTAACATAAAAACGTAAGTGTGCTGGATATAGAAGGAAAAAAATAAGTTTATTAAAACATGTTCTTACATTTAAAACTTGTCATGGATCCACAGGTTCTGTGCTACACCTCAGCTTTTAAATAGTCTTTTGGAGGAACTCTCTCAGTGTGCCAGACCCCCACAGGGTCTCACTCTTCCTTCAGGGTAGGCCATGCAGCTTCACAGAGTCTTAGACTGAGCCTCTGGGTTTCAGAGTCCAGCAAGTCCAAATGAGTTAGACTGTGGGTCAGGTTGGATTTGATATTAAATCAAATGGATTTAAATCACTAGTCAGGAAGGCTCGATTTAATCATGGATTTCTACATAAATGTGGATTCTTGTTGGTTGTAATAACCTTAATACATATTCTTCACAACTCAGAGATAGATGTAGGTTTCATTTTTAGAAGGTATACACTGTACATTTTTAAAGTGATTTATTTTGAAAACTTTTCAGATTAGTTTTACAGCTATGTCAGAAAATGAATGTTGTTTGGTTATTTCATTTACCAAAAGTAATTGAAGCAGATATTTATGAAGTCATTGGGAGGTGAACTATCTGCAATTCAACAGGTTAATCATTAATATTTGGAGGATTTTCTTTCCATGCTGTATTAGGAGGAGAACATCACCAGACAGACATTTAAATTGTTTTAGGTATGTATTCTGGATTTTTTTTCTTCAACAGCAAACATATAATATTTTAACAAAATAAGCATATGAATTTTTGAATTTAAACATTCAAGTTTTTTAAAAAATTTTTGTTAAAGTTTTTGTTAAAATTGTCTTTAGCTACAATAGTTAAATGAAATATTTTTCTTGAAAAAAAAGAAAAATTAAATCGACTGTGTCGGCCAGGTCAACATGAGAAACTTAAAATATTTGGCTTCTGCAGCTAACTCAGTCGTCTTCACCTTCATTTTCCTGTTTGTTCATAATCTGGAAAAGAAAAACAAGCTTTCCCGCTTTTTCAGGTCCCAAATGATTTCTCAGTTTGGAATGAAAATATTCTTTCTACAGCGGCAGAAGAAGCTACTGCTGTTAAAAGTGAGATTATCACTTCAACAGTCTCTGAATTCAAGTGCTTAAGTGACTTCCCCCAGTTCACTGGTGTGACTTTCTTTAAAACATCATCAGCAAACATATAGTGTGTGTGTGTGTGTGTGTATACATTATAATCAAAGGGACTGACAAAGGAGGTACTGTAGTCATAATGAACAGGTTGGATTATGAACAGGAGGCTGCCAGGCACCTCTCCAACACCACTTACTACAGGCCACTATTTTCTGATCCCACTGAGGAGTACCAAAAGAAACTACACCATCTGCTCAAGAAACTCCCTGCTATAGCACAGGAACAAATCTACTTGGACACACCCCCAGAGCCCTGACCAGGGGTATTCTATATTCTACCCAAGATCCATAAACCTGGAAACCCTGGATGCCCCATCATCTCGGGCATTGGCACTCTTACTGCAGGGTTGTCTGGTTATTTGGACTCTCTCCTCAGACCCTATGCTACCAGCACTCCTAGCTGTCTTCGAGACACCACTGACTTCCTGAGGAAACTACAATGCATTGGTGATCTTCCTGAAAACACCATCCTGGCCAGCATGGATGCAGAAGCTCTTTACACCAATATGCCACATGAGGATGGGCTACAAGCTGTCAAGAACAATATCCTTGATGAGGCCACGGCACACCTGGTGGCTGAGCTTTGTGACTTTGTCCTCACCCACAATCATTTCAAATTTGGGGACAACTTATACCTTCAAGTCAGTGGCACTGCTATGGAAACTCATGTGGCCGCACAGTATGCCAACATTTTTATGGCTGACTTACAACAACGCTTCCTCAGCTCTCGTCCCCTAACGCCCCTACTCTACTTGCGCTATATTGATGACATCTTCATCATATAGACCCACGGGAAGGAGGCACTTGAAGAATTCCACCTGGATTTCAACAATTTCCACCCTACCATCAACCTCAGCCTGGACCAGTCCACATAAGAAATCCACTTCCTGGACCTGACAGTGCAAATAAGAGATGGTCACATAAACGCCACCCTATACGGGAAACCTACTGACCGCTATACCTACGTACATGCCTCCAGCTTCCATCCAGGACACATCACATGATCCACTGTCTACAGCCAAGCCCTAAGATACAACCACATTTGCTCCAATCCCTCAGACAGAGACAAACACCTACAAGATCTTTATCAAGCATTCTTAAAACTACAGTGCTCACCTGGGGAAGTGAGGAAACAGATTGACAGAGTGAGATGGGTACCCAGAAGTCACCTGTGACAGGACAGGCCCAACAAGGAACATAACAGAACACCACTGGCCATCACCTTCAGCCCCCAACTAAAACCTCTCCAACACATCATCAGTGATCTACAACCTATCCTGGAAAACGATCTCTCAGTCTCTCAGACTTTGGGAGGTAGGCCAGTCCTCTCTTACAGATAGCCCCCCAACTTGAAGCAAATACTCACTAGCTACTACAGACCACTCCACTGAAACACTAACCCAGGAACCAAACCCTGTAATAAACCTCGTTGCCTACTCTGTCCCCATATCTACTCTAGCAACACCATCAGAGTACCCAACCACATCAGCCACACCATCAGGGACTCATTCACCTGCACATCTACTAATGTGATATATGCCATCATGTGCCAGCAATGCCCACTGCCATGTGCATTGACCAAACCGGACAGTCTCTAGGTAAAAGAATAAATGGACACAAATCGGACATCAGGAATGGTAACATACAAAAGCCAGTAGGAGAACACTTCAATCTCCCTGGACATTCTAGAACAGATTTAAAAGTAGCCACACTTCAACAAAAAAACTTCAGAAACAGACTTCAAAGAGAAACTGCAGAACTGAAATTCATTTGCAAATTTAACACTATTAATTTGGGCTTGAATAGGGACTGGGAATGGCTGGCTCATTAGAGAAGCAACTTTTCCTCTTCTGGAATTGACACCTCCTCATCAATTTTTGGGAGTGAACTACATCCACCCTGATTGTATTGGCCCTGTCAGCACTGGTTCTCCACTTGTGAGGTAACTCCCTTCTCTTCATGTGTCAATATAACAATACCTACATCTGTAATTTTCACTCCATGCATCTAAAGAAATGGGTTTTTTACTCATGAAAGCTTATGCCCAAATAAATCTGTTAGTCTTGAAGGTGCCACCGCACTCATTGATATATTTCTTGAATGGTTCACCTTTAGCTCTGAAGTTTATTGTAGCTGGCATTATGGAGGGATGATTGCTGGATGTCCGTGTCATAGCCAACTCCTCTTCTTCAGCCGTTAAGATTTGACCCTGGTACCACGTATTGAGAATATTTGCAAGAAAAGGAGCTGGAGATAGTGCTTGTCCCATTCGGTTTTTTAATGCTTGTAATATAACTCCGTCATTGCATATGTCTCTTTTTTAAGATCTCACTCTGTTCCTTCCAAATCTCAACAGCGTCAGCAATAAAACAGCTATTTCCCTGCATTTTGTTCAAGGCTACAGAAATAGGCTTCAGGGTACTCAGCATGTGTTCAACACTTCTCTTAAGCCCAATGTTGAGAACTTTGGCTGTGACAGTGCCATCTATTTTTTCACGATTTTGTTCACAAACTGTCATCAGATTAGGCCAGTGCTTGATACAGTGCTCAAACCAGTCCACTACTGAGTTCCATCGCACATCTTGTAGGAGAGTTAGCTTGGTTCCTCCCACTTTTTTCAGAGCAGCTGATGCAAAGTGGTTGTTATGGAAGTATTTTGCAATTTCAACAGCATTAGCCTTTATTTCTGGAACACTGAAGTTGTTGGCTAGGAGGTGCATCAAATGAGCACTGCAACCGTATGTTATTAGCTTGGGACTCTCTTTACTCTTTTCTAAATAATTTCTTCTCATCTTGGATACATTTGCAGCATTGTCTGTGACCAAGCTGTGTACTAGACATTTGAATTTTTTTTCACAGTTTGTTACTGCTTTTACTGCTTTTCTTGTAAGTATTCTGCTGTGTGTGCATTTCCTGATGGATCGATTGTTTCTGCAAGGAAGACATTCCCTTCTTCTGTTGTCACACAAGCACATACAACAGGATCGTTGTGGACATTGCTCCACCCATTAATAATTTTACCCTCTAGACCTTTTGAACACTGCTTAATTTCTCTGTCATACACTTTATCCAGTAATTTGCCTGCGACATCTGCTCTGTTGGGTGGACTGTATCCTGGTCTTAATGACTGAACCATGTTAATGAAGTGTGGGTTCTCAATCATTGGGAAAGGAGAGTTTGTTGCATAAACAAACCGGGCAGTTTTTTCATCAGTTACCTCTTTTTGTAATCTGCTCGTTCTTATCACAAACTTATCTGTGGTTGTTTCTGGATGATGAAGATTTTTTTTTCTTTTTGCTACAGGTGATATACTGTGGCTATGTGACATACATGATGTGACTGAAACACTGTCATAGGCAGATAACTCTGAAACTATAGAAAATGATGGTGATCTTGAAGGTGGATAGTTTTCAGAATCCTGTATGTTGAGGATGGATTTTCCTAAACAAAATAAGTCAGTGCAGTTATTTAATTATTATTACCATACTGCTGATTTAGTATTACTCGTTGCATTCACTGACACTCAGTACTACTTTAAAGGTGAAATTGTAAAAGGAAGATCTGCCTATTTCAGCTATTTATTTTTTATCACAACTGCATCTAAAATGATAGTACCATAGAGTAACAACTATATTTTTTGCTCAAACATGAGAATTCAAGAATCGTCCAGAAGGAAGACGGGCAGTCCTTAAGAAAGAAGCATGAAAGAAAATACTTTACCAACCTGAAGATCCTGCATGTTCAGACATGTTCCTTTCAGCATCTTCAAAGCAGCTTCCTCCTGAGAAGGAACACATCTCATGATGTTTCATTCGGGCAACCAGGCCTTGCATTTCTTTGTTGCACTGTTTGCATTTTTGCACACATGCCTGTCTTACCCACAGGTAGAGGAACTTCATTAAAATATTCCCAACCTGGGTCTCTTTTATGGCCTGCTGCCATTATAGGTTTTCCCTTCTAGTGAGAAAATGGTATGGCAGATCTCAAATCAATGACAGCTACACCTCAACACTTCTGGATATGCTGCTCAAACAGGTTCACTTTTATTTCTACTGCCTGTCCCTCTCTTCTCACATTTATCTCCAGACTTCTTCTCCTTGTCCAGATCTATTCGACCCCCAAGACTCTTCCATTCATTGAACTTTTTGAAACTTTGCACTTTTACAGAGAGGTAAGGGATTGGCTCTGTGTACACAAATTTGCAGAGGGACAACAGGGGTGAAGTCTCTTATTTCTCCCCTCTGTATATTATTTATTTTATTTATTTAAAACATTTTTGCTGTTAACAAGCATGTTATCTCTGGAGACACAAATCCACAGTTTGAGAACTGCAAAACTAAGCATCTCTGATGGTATCTAGACTGAGCACTGAGTCCCATTGGGTAGATAGAAAGATTAACCTAAATAATCTATACAGAAGCCGCTGCAACCCCATAAGATTGGGTCCCTAATCCATGAACCATTGGAACTCATTTGCAAAACTTTTCTTAAACATTACATGAATATATTATCTCATACTATAGAATTAGAATTTATAATCCCTATTCCATGATGAGATATCTTTGAGCTATAATGTATCTTAATTAAAACTATCTATAGATATGTTTTTTCCTCAGAAAGAATTTTATCAAAAATATCCAATTTAAATAAAACAAATCTGATTAAAAAAATGGATTTGTATCCACCCTGCCCTGGATAGAGACTTGTACACTCCCCAGTAAGTATTTGCAGTAACACCCCAAACAGCGGAGTGGATTGATTAGTCAACTAGAACTCAGCATTGGAAGCCCTTAGGTTAGCACAGAAAAACAAAAGCTAAAGTATAGTCCATTCTGGTCAAGCCACAATTCACCAACTGTAGTGAACTCAATTTTTCAGGCTCTGCCTCCCTCTCTGACTTCCTTTCTGAGGCCTTTTCTACACTACAGGGGAAATTCGATCTAACTACGCAATTTGAGTTACATGAATAGCGTAACTCAAATCAACTTATCTTAGATCTACTACCATTGTTTCCACCCTATGTAATGTCAACAGGAGACACAGTCCCGTCAACTCCCCCTACTCTTCTCAATCCGGTGGGGTACAGGAGTTGACGGGGGAGCGATCTGCTGTCGATTTAGCGGGTTTTCACTAGACCCACTAAATCAAGCACCGATGCATCGATCGACACTCGTCAATCCCCCAGTAAGTGTAGACAAGCCCTGAATCAGTTCCCAGATGAGAGAGCCAGCTTCTTCCAGAGCTCACACGTGTTCTCTGCTGAACACCTTTGTCCTTTGTTCTCCACGCCAGGCCCATGTTGAGTTCACAACCCCCTTGGCTGGCGTGTCCAGCTGTTGAGTGTTGATTTCTGAGTCATTGGAACTTGCATTGTCTCTATGGACCCTTTGTTGATCTGGGTCAGTTTCAGCCAGTTCCTTAATGACTCTATTTATTACAGACAGGGTGGTGACATGCCTATGTCTCTGAGTCTGCCCTGAGAGGAAGTAATCCTTTTCCCATGACTGGGTAGCAATTCAAAGAATAGGAGAAAACTGAGGCAGACATAGAACTCATAAAAATACTGCAGAAAATTCCCACTTTGTCTCAAAACTAACAAAGGAAAGTATTGTTAGTAGTTAGTGAATTGAACTGATTGTTTCTGGTCGCCATGTACTTCAAGATTTTAGAGCTATTAGATTTCATTTTTATTTATAGATTGGAAGAGGAAAACAAGCTTTCCTGCTTTACCAAATCCCATCTAGTTTCTTAATTTTGAATAAATTAACGATATAGTGATTCGAATAAACTGAAATGAACAAAATATTTTCTTTGCACTGCAGAACAGGCTACCTGCTGTCAAAAGCTGGTTTAGCACTTCAACAAACTGTTGGGGTGGGGATTGGGCTCCCTGCATGCCCCCATGTTGCACCCCATATTAAATAGTACACTGTGTGGTATTTTGAGTACTCAGAGGAGAGATTCTGCTGTGTGCGGAGTTAACTGTTATGGATTACAGACAGTATGGGTAGTGCATGTGTCTGAGACGAGTCAGATGATACTTACAAAGCAAAAACCGAAGCATTCATGGATTCATTTCAAAGCATTTTACAGAAAGCTAGGAATTAGTGTCTAGCTGCTCAGTTCTTCAATGCTGCAATGCAGTGCATTTGGAATAGTCCCTGCTTTGGATTCAGTAGCAAAGGACACTATAGTCAGGAGAAGGAATATGGGGGAAGAGGCCTCTTGCTGATGGAAGTGGCCAAGTTCCCCTCCAAGTGAGTAAGAAGCCACCGGTCAACATGTAGAGATGGCAGCTCAACATAAACTTTCTGTGCAAAGTTTGTGAGTGTAATGGATCACAGTTATGTAAAGGAGATCTGATGGAAGCTGATAAATATCTGATGTACATTTTTAAAGAGAAAAGATTATGGCATCTGGACATGTGGGCATTGGATTGTCTGTGATCAGGGAATAACTGCAAGGATCATATGACTGATTGTTCTGATGTGTTGCTTTCACATGGCAAAAATGGTTTATCAGATGTAACTTGTAAACTAATGGAGGTTGCTGGGTGCCTGGTGTGGGTACAACTGTGCGGGCAGGAGAGAGGCTGAGAGGGGTGCAGAGGACCAATGATGGCGATGAGAGCGGGAGGGGGGTAGAATGGCAGCCCCCTCTGGGTGTAAGGGTGGATAAGGAGAGTCCGGGGAGGGAGACAACAAGTTGGGGAGGTGGTGTTGCTGGTTGGGGGGAAGGTGAGAACCCCAGGAGGCAGTGAGACGGGGGAGAGGGGATTCAAGACAATAATAGGAAATGTATGGTAGTAATAAGAAATGTTTGCTGTTCTTAGGGGCTAGGAGAGAGGGTAAGTGAAGTCTCCTTCTGAGCAGCCAGAGAGAGGCTTGGATTTTTGTGTGAATGAATGAAAGGCTCACTTTTCAACCTGAAATTATCTCTCACAAATAACCGCAAGAGGAGAAGAGTGTTTAAAAAAATCAAGAGACAGACTAAAAAACACGGTTTGATTATTTAAAATCTCACTATTTGTGGGGCCAATCTCATGATTTTTAATCTCTTGAGGCTGGCATTACTGAGCAGGGTGTTTGATGCTTGTACATGCCCACTCTGTACCCCTGTCCAGGCTAGATTGATTTAAATCAAAGTTAATTAAAGCACCAATTTTAATCAACAGTTAAATCAGCAAATAGGAAATCTTGATTTAAATAGTCAATTTTAATCAAGTTTTGCTTTTTAGTTATTTTTCTCCTTGGTTGGTAACCAATAGAACTTGTTGATTTGCAACTAAATATAGCCTTTACACTAATTTAGTGCTTCTTTTTTTGCTAACCAGGAGGGTACAGTGTATTTATACACATTTAAGCAATTATATAGTTTAATTTATATTAGATCTTTAATTTTTACTTTTTTTATTATGTTAGAAATTGATGAATCATGCATTTCTTATTTACTAGATGAGGATTTATTTATTTATTTATTTATTTTTAACTTGTGATTTGCGTCAAGCTCTCTTTGGATGAAAATTCAATTAAAATACACAAAAACAGTATTTAATTTTTTGTATTAAATAATCCTACCTTAAAAGTGCTGGATACATAAGAAAAAAAGTAGATCAAATATGTTTTGTATTTAAAGCTAATCGATTTATTAAACAAAGGAAGTACTATCTGTATTTTCTATATTGAATTGATTGGTTCTGGTCACCATGTCTGAAGAACTTTAGAAGTAATTCATCTCATCCTCATACCTAGTTTTCATTCATAGATTGGAAAAGGGGAAAAAAACCTTTGTTTTTTCAGCTCCCAACTGGTTTCTTAATTTGAATGAACTCGTAACTGAACTAAATTAGAAGAAAATATTCTCTGTGCACCTGCTTAAGAGACCACTGATATCAAAAACTGGTTCAGCTCTTCAACAAACTCTAGTTCTAGGTGTTTAACCAGTGATGTCAGTGGTTTGACTTTCTTCAAAACTTGGCATCAAACAAGAACTACTTAATATTTTTTTAAATTTAAATGATTTTAAGAGATTTTGTCTTAACATAGGCTTTTAATTTCAAATAAATTGACTTTAAAAAACCCTGTATTTAATTTAAATAACAATTTAAATAAAAATATATTTTTTAAAAATATTTTTATGCACCCTGGTGTTCACATAGGCAAGAGCACTCTTTTCTGAATAGCAGATATTGGAGTAACTCTGTGGTGAATGGGACAAAGTAGTTACTTTGTCAGGAAACATGCTTGGAAGTAGTTTGCTTTCACGAGCTACGCGGCAGCCCTAGCCTCGGCCCCCTTACTCCTGTCCATGTCTCCCCCACACCTCTCCGAGCCACAACCCCACTCGGGCCAGCCCCCATGGCGAGCGGGGTAAGGGGGGGTGCAACCCTGAAAAGCTTGGGGACCACTGCATTAGAGGACGTAACATTCTAGAAGAACGAATGTAGACATGAGTTTGTTGTGATACTGCTTTTTGACTTAGCAGATCTAATGCTATACTTGAATATTAACAATATCCCATGAAAATGAGATGTAGCCGGACAAGCAAAGTAACAGTCAATAGCTTGACATCTTAATTATCCACTGACCTCTTTGGTACCTGCCAGTATCTGAATGGTAACAAACAGTTCATTAAACATCTGAGATTTCTGGAGCAAATATAACTTATTTTCTCCTGTGACATTTAAAAATAGAATAATTCTGAAATGAATTGAGGATGTGTTGCAATAGTTTTGCTTGACAAAACAACATTTATTTACAAGATGTTCTGATTGTAGACTCTCTCGGAGCATAAACAACATAAGAACAGTTACAAAAATTACATTCAAAACGTAGTCTCACCAACCACATACGTACTACCTACCTTTGTACACTTCTACACCACCTCAACTCATTCTCTTCTTGAAAGCTTTGAAGGCCAGAAGGGACTATTATGATCATCTAGTCCAGTGGTTCCCAAACTTGGTTCATGGCTTGTTGAGGGTAAGCCCTGGGTAGGCCGTGAGACACTTTGTTTTCCTGGAGTGTCTGCAGGTATGGCTGCTTGCAGCTCCCAGTGGCCATGGTTCGCTGTTCCCGGTCAATGGGAGCTGTGGGAAGCGGTGGCCTGGTGTGAAGTGGTGGTGACCTGCTGCCACTGGGAGCTGTGGGCGGCTGTACCTGCGAACACTAAGGTAAACAAAGCATCTCGCCGCTCCCCAGGGGCTTACCCTGAACAAGCCGCGAACCAAGTTTGGGAACCACTGATCTAGTTTGACCTTCTGTATATCACAGGCCACAGAACTTCAAAATAATTCCTTGAACATCTGTTTTAGAAAAACATCCAATATGATTTAAAAATGGTCAGTGATGGAGAATCTACCATTACCATGGGTAAATTGTTCCAGTGGTTCATTTCTGTTACTGTTAAAAATGTATGCCTTATTTGCAGTCTGAATTTGTCTAGCTTCAGCTTCCAGACATTGTATTGTGTTATACCTTTCTCTGTTAGATTAAGAGCCAATTATTAAGTATTTGTTCCCCCTGTAGGTACTTATAGACTGTAATCAAGTCACCACTTGATCTTCTCTTTGTTTAGCTAAATGGAGTGATCTCCTTGAGTCTATCACTATAAGGCATTTTTTCAAATCCTTTACTCATTCTTGTGTCTCTTCTCTGAACTGTCTCCAATTTATCAATATCCTTCTTGAATTGTGGGCACCAGAATTGGACATGGTATTCCAGCAGTGGTAAAATAACCTCTCCACTCCTACTTGAGATTCCCCTGTTTATCCATGCCAGGATCACGTTAGCTCTTTTGGCCACACTGTTGCGCTGGGAGCTCATGTTCAATTGAAAAAAATATTTGGGGGTTGTGGTGGATGGTCAGAGTCACTCCTTCCCAAGATAGCATCCCCCATCCTGCAAGTATTCTTTGTTCTTAGATGCTTCTTTTACATTTAGCTATATTAGAACATACATTGTTTGCTTGCACCCTGTTTACCGAGCGATCTAAATCCCTTTGAATCAGTGACCTGTCGCCTCCATTATTTACTGCTCCCCCAATTTTTGTGTCATCTGCAAACTTTATCACTGATGATTTTAGATTTTCTTTCAGGTCATTGATAAAAATGTTAAATAGCATAGGACCAAAAATTGATACCTGCGGGATCACATTGGAAACAGACCCGCTTAATAACAATTCCCAGTTTCCAGTTACATTTTGAGACCTATCAGTTAGCCAGTTTTTAATCCATTAAATGTGTGTTATGTTAATTTTATATAGTTCTAGTTTTTTAATCAAAATGTCATGCGGTACAAATTCAAATGCCTTACAGAAGTCTGTTATGACAATACTATTACCTTTATCAGTCAAACTTGTAAGCTGATCAAAAATTATCAAATGAATTTGATAGGCTATATTTTCCATTAACCCATGTTGATTTGCAATAATTACAGTACCCTTTAGTTCTTCATTAATTGAGTCCTATATTAGCCAGTCCATTATCTTGCCTGGGATCAATGTCTGTCTGACAATCCTATAATTATCCAAGTCATCCAATTTACCTATTTTAAAAGTTGGCATATTAGCTTTCTTCCAATCTTCTGGAACTTCCCCAGTGCTCTAAGAGTTACTGAAAATCAAATGCCCAGCGAGCTCCTTGGTCAGCTCTTGTAAAACTCTTGGATGCAACTTATTTGGATCTGCTGATTTAAAAATGTCTAACTTTAGTACACTTATATTCATTAATAACAATTTCCCCTTTCTCCATTTCTTATATAGTATTATTTTTATTTTGTAAAGATGCCTTTACTTCTGTAAACTAGGTTATTTTTTTAAAAACCAGTACAGCCTTCTTTCTCAGTTTTTTAGTTTTTTTGAGCATCTAGTAAGGTGTTCTTAAACGATTCCCAATTATCATTCACATTTTTCTGATTAAATTCTTTCTCACAGTTGATTTGGCTCATAATTGTTTTCAGCTTTATGAAATTGGTCCTATTAAAGGACCAAGTATATATATTTCTGGTTGGGACTTTATTTTGCTTGCACATTAAAAAATGTGATGAAGTCATGATCACCTGTGCCTAAGCTACTGTTAATTTTTAGTTCTGTGATCAATTCTTCTAGGTCTGGTAGGACAATGTCTAATATAGAATTCCATGGTGTTACTTGCAACATTTTTTGAATTAGGATATTGTCATCTATTAGGTTTAGAAATTCCAAGAATGTTTTAGTATTGGCAGCACGAGACCTCCAGCATATGTCACTCAAATGGACGTCCCCTATGATTGTGCAACTTTTCTTCCTATATGTCAAAAGGCGTGTAAGAAAGCAGTCATCTTGTTTCCTCATGTGATTAGGTGGTCTGTAGCTGACACCAACTAAAACCCCATCTTGTGATTTATCTGTTAGGATATTGATTCATAAGCATTCAAGATCATTGTCTTCGGAGTTAGCAGTGGCTCAGAAACATGTAATGCCATTTTTGACATAGAGTGCCACTCCCCTGGCCTTTCGCCCTCTTCATTCTTCCTAAATAGGTTATAACCATTTATTTTAACATTCCAGAATCATCCCACCAGCTTTCAGTAATACCAGCTAGATTTAATAAATATGCTAGTAAATGAGCAATTCCAATTCCTTTTGCTTATTACCCGGGCTCCTAGTCTTGAAGGACAAGAGACTCTGGTTTTGAACAAGAGTGGGAACGTCAGTTCAAGAATCAAGAGCTGAAAATACCCTGCTGAAATCTCCCTTGCATTTAAATGAATGGTCTGTTAGTTCAAAATCCTAAACTGATTTCAAATATCCATATCACACAAGCAGAAAGGTGGTTTCCCAGGTCATCAATTCTTTGCAAAATACACCAGCTAAATAGATAGCCTCCACATTCTGCATCAGTTGAAGTTTGTGAATGGTCTTCAGGTGAAGTTACATATAGAGCATGTATTACAGTAACCTAACCTCAAGCTGACCAAGGCATGGGTAAGTGTAATGAGGTGAGCCTCCAAAAGAAGGAAAGACTGCAACCTTCTTGTCAAGAGCAGATGAGGAAAAAGCATGCTTTGTCATTGCTGCTACCCGGACTTCAAAGGCAGCTAGGGAATCCAATAAGCTCCAATCCTTCCTTCCAACTCTAGGATTTCAAAGCGGAGAAGTGAGAGCCTTGCAAAAGATTTACCTCAGGAAGGTAACCAGAGTCCTGACAAATACTGCTTGGAGAGATGTTAGAATCTTGCTTCCTTGACGGGCACGTACAAACATACAGGGCTCACCAGCCTATTCTGTACATGTGTTTACATGATAATGGAAAGCTGGTAAGTCAGTGATTGCTTCTCTTGTTTTAGAATTAAGGCACTAGAAAGTTTAGGCCATAAAGTTAACTTATCTTGACATCTGCTCCATATTGTAGTTCTTGCATTACCACAAATGCATTTGTAGATCTTTACAATGTGTCTTGGGATTTAGTTAAATATTTACAGTAGTGAGGCAGCTATCATCATTTAAAAAAAACACAGCTGCAGTCTTCACTGTAACAGCCCAAGTATCTAACAGCTGTCGGGGAAGTTTATTTTAAGGCTTAACAATATTGACCATGATCTCCATTTAATGAGACACTTGATGGTCAGTGTCTCTCTTTCTCTAGTGCAGTGGCTCCATGAATTGAACTCCCATTGGTTCGAATGGGTATTTCTGTTAATAGAAGGGCTGCAGAATAGCTCTCAATTAGGTATGTTTTATTTACATGAGTTCTGTTTACCATTTAGCTTTTTATTCATTTGCGATTATAGTTAGTTACCAAAATAACTGAAAAACCACAGAACAAATGAGCAGTGTCTTTCTGAATTTGCTTTTCCCCTTGGATTGATGTTGTTCTTGCAGAGACTTTTTTAAATTTTACCTAAAAATTTAGATACAGGAACATATTTTTATTAAGATCAAAATGCTCTACATTGTTTTCATGTAATTCTGAAAGTGTATAAAGGAGGGGTTTTAGGATTCTGAAATTCCTAGCAGATGTTCAGTTATATTTTCAATATTTTTGCTTAAAGAAGAAAGGAATTATATGGTTATATGACTGTAAACCTTCCTCTTTCACTTTATATAATTAATTACTTTCATTTACGTAGCACAGAGGTTTAACATTCCTAATGGGGTAGATAATCAGAAAAAAAGGGCAGACAAAAGTACATATTTGGTGCATGCAGAGTGTGATAATTCATTTATTGAGAGTTTTATTGAGCCTAAATTTTTGGTGCCTATTTATCTCTAGTAATTTAAAAACATTTTTTTGAGAAGCCAGTAAATCCAAAGACACTTCTGCAGACTCCAATGTACACAACTTATATTACTATATTTGTTAAAACGGGATATTTCTCACAGTACATTCAGCAAAAGTGTATGAAAATAAGGGCTTGTCTACACTGACACTTTACAGGGCTGCAACTTTCTCGCTCAGGGGTCTGAAAAAACACCTCCCTGAGCGCTGTAAAGCGCCAGTGTAGACAGTGCACCAGCCCTGGGAGCCGCTCTCCTCGTGGAGGTGGGTTTTTTAGAGCACTCTCCCAACTCTGTGCCGCGACTACATAAGTCACGTTAAAGTGCTGCCGTGGCAGCGCTTTGACGTTGCCAGTGGAGACGTGCCCTCAGTGTGTGAACACAGTAACTCTACAATTATCGTATTTTAATTGTCCTCTTTTCACTTCTTATTAAATAATAAAGCAGGCTTGGGGAAGTGAAGGATTACAGTGCTTCTGTTCTTAGAGAGAAGTGTGCAATAGACAGCTTGAGTGTGCATGTGTGAAAATATGGGATCTGGTAACTGCCTCTCTTTTACTGTTGATTTAGGAGAAAGCAATGCAAGAGGCTACTGCTGGTGATTTGAATAACATTCTGTGTCAAATCCAGCAGATCACTGTATGAGCAGCCTTCATGTGGCCAACCATGAGGTGTTTTCCAGTAATATAGCATATACATGAGTTCTGGAAATAAAAACATGACTGGTTTAAACTTTAGCTACATAAGCAGTGTGTATTACGGATTGCATTCAAATAAATTTAGCTATGTTTACATGGCATTTTAAAAATATGTATTTTATTGTATAATACATTTTCTGTTTGATTTTCATCCTTTGAGAACCTAGTGTTGAATTTTGTCATATTGTAGTAGAAGCTCGCTAATTCTCACTTTCTTAATCTGCAGTCCCCCCAAAAAGATAGTGGTCTTTCCCCATTTCTCAGCAAAGAATATTAGCAGAAAACTAGTGAAGTTTCACATTATTAAGTTTTCATTTATTTTATATTAATATACTACAGTGCATTGACTAACAAGCACATATAACTAAACTTAAATTTTTCAACATAAATTAACAAAAAGTGTATTTTCTAATCCACTATCCATGACTTCTTAAAATCATGTTTGTTTGTTTGTTTAATAATTGGTAAAAAAAAATTCTGCAATGTGGTGTTCAGTGTGATACCTGTTTTTTCATAATATGTATTGTTTGTTTACAGTGAACAGCAAAGTTAGGCTTGTTCATAATAAAATATATCGGGTACCAGAGCTCATCCAAACAGGTATTTCATTCATTTGTGATTTTGGGTTTTTTTCTATTCACCCATCTGTTCCAGTAAATTGGAGGAAAAAAAAGGGGATAGGGTTAGGGGGCAAGAACCTGTCTGCTAGTGGAGCAAAGCATGTCTCCTGACAACTCTTGACATAGTTTGTTAGTCAGTGGCGTAGGAAGCTTGGAAAAACGTTTCTGTTTAGTGCTTGACATTTTAAAAGACTAGTTTAGCTATATTTGTTTTACTGTTTTTCTTTGACAATATTGAAATGGAAGAATAGATCATAACTTCATGCCACTTCTCAGTCCTAATGCTCAGCTCCCCCGGCATAACTTGTATACTCCAAGAATAATATCTCCATGTTGCAGGCCTTTGTAAAGGCAATGGATGTGTTCAACATTTTCATTGGAGAGAGTGATGGACTGTATTGCAGCAAGCTACCCTTTCTTCTGTAGAAGTGATCCTGTAAAGGAGGGGGTTGCTGAGAATTTGACAGCTCTTGATAGCTGTATAGAAACCTCTACATATTGGACCATTGGAGTGGTGCTGAAAGTGAAAGGAAAATCGTGAGCAATATATGAAAGGTTCTTAGCACTGGTAGATAGGATCAACTCTTTGAAGAACAAGAGCCAATCCAACAATGTGAGATTGCTGGAGTGTGATTCTGCAAAAATAGTAGTCTTCGTAGAAAACTTATGACTTAAGTGAATGTTAAAATGTTGAAAATCATAGATGTTCTATTGCCTTTTAGAATCCAAGGATTTTATGACCATGTGTTGAAACGTGCTTACTAAGAGAGACAGTTGGGAGTATAACATTTTCTAGTCTGAGTCCTATGAGGATGTCAACTGAACATTTTATAAGAAATTCTTTATTATAGATTGTGGCTTCAATTCTCTACCCAGTTAAGCTGAAAGTCCAAGGTAGGAAATTGATTTTGAGAAATGTGATCCAGCTGATGTACTTTTGAAAAAGCTCAAACCAGAAGTCTCTCTGTGGCTCTGATAATGATGGCATGGTTACCTAACTGGTATTCTATTCAAGTTTTATATTACATGTATCACTGTGGTATCTTAGTAAGTATTATTACTTGCAAGACTACCCATAGGTTTTTGGACTCATATTGCACAGAGGTAAGCGCCACCCGGCTGGAACCCTCACCCCAACCCCAACCACCTGCCCCAGTCCTGAGCCCCCTCCTCCACCCAAACTCCCTCCCATGCCCTGCCCTGTACCCCCTCCTACACCCCAACCCCCTGCCCCAGGCTCAGCCCAGAGCCCCCTCCCACACTCTGAACTCCTTGGCCCCTACCCCCCATCCCAGCCTGGTGAAAGTGAGTGAGGATGGGGGAGAGTGAGCGACAGAGGGATGGGGGCTGGAGTGAGGGAGGTAGGGCCTCAGAAAAGAGATGGGGCAGGGGCATGGGCATGGCCTTGGGGAATGGGCGGGGCAGGGCAAGGGTGTTTGGGTTTGTGCGATTAGACAGTTGGCAACCCTAATTCAGGATAATTCACACTGAAGCACATAGACTCATAGGCTTTAAGGTCAGAAGGGACTATCATGATCATCTAGCTTAATGCTTAAGCACTGCCCTGAATAGGGATGCTTTGTTGAATTGGGGCCTCAAATATAGTGCTGGGCACTAGAATCATGGCTAACACATTAATATGTGCATTGTCCAAGCAATTAAACAATTATATTGCTGATGATCCAGTGATCACGGAGATTATACAAACAGCCTAATGTAGATTCTGATACCCTCTGTACTCTCTCGAATGGAGTAGACAAGTAGCATATAGAGAAAAGTGCACACAAATCAAAACACTAGATGGTTTATAGTAATTTTAGACTTATTGGCCTTCACAATATGTTGTTGGTTCTGCTGTGATTTGGTATGAAATTTTTAGATCTTAATTTTACTAAAAATATTCACATTTAACAAATTGAATATGTGTCAAATCAGAGGACTACTCCTGAAGGTCTTCTTTGGAACATTACCTATGGCAGTGAGAGCCAAAATGCTACACACAAATGTAATAAAAGTGCATGAAGTTCTATAAAGGAATCCACTGTTGCTCTCATCTCCAGTATGAAGGTGCAGCCCCTGGGATGACTACAGGTTCCATCTTAATTAGAGCAGCATATCTGCTGAGGCCTATAATTTCTTTATGGGGGCTCTTTCTCTGTATTAAAAATGACAGAGAGTACATTTATACTTATTAGATATGGTCTTTGGGCTCCAGGCAAAGTGTCAATGTAGCCCTTGGTTGGTTGGATGATCCTGTTTACAATGAAATTTTCTGGCACTATATTACATTGTGGTTGGCTCCAGCAGAAGAATGTGTTTTTGTGTGGTCTTCAAACAGAATTTAGTATCTATTGTAATCAATGTCTAAACATATATGGCTTACTAAAAAATAAGTGCTTAATTTGTTAAAATGAAGAAAGCACTGTAAATATATAGGATATAAAAAAATCAAAATTAGGTTTTGTTTTGGTTTTGATTTTTTTGAGGAACAATAAAAATTGTTTGTAAAGTCTTGGCCAGAGTATCTAATTTTTACTGAAGCTACAGTTAATCATGAAGCAGATTACTTATTTGTATCCACATTTAAGGATAAAGTAAAATGTTTGTTTCTCGGTTATCTTGATTTACATTACAAACTCTAATCACACTGTTCTAAAACCAGTGACATTTGATGCAGTCTATCTTACAGTGTTAAAAACTGTGTGACTGTAAAGGTATTTTAAAAACATATGTTTGCAAATAACTGTAATTACTGGGTGAGGTAGAATTCACATTATCATCACACCCTGAATGTGTGGACCTGCAAGTACCTACTGTTAATTACAGAGCTTGACACTTCTAGGTCTAAATAAGAATGATAGCTGGTTATGAATCATATCTTGCCATGCTGAAATGCCAAATCTATGTTTTATTACACTGAGTTTAAGTCCACTAGAGTAGTAGTTTTTATCAGCGTCAGTATATTTGCTGC
The DNA here is from genome assembly GCF_965140295.1 of Lepidochelys olivacea. Taxonomy (NCBI): domain Eukaryota; kingdom Metazoa; phylum Chordata; order Testudines; family Cheloniidae; genus Lepidochelys; species Lepidochelys olivacea. The sequence continues at coordinate 108,372,721 of NC_140412.1, read as the reverse complement.
CTTCAAACTGCTGATACAGCATTTGTTTAACACAAATGGACCTTTGCACCTTTTTCAAGTGCCTTAAATCTAGACAAATTTATGTCTTATCAAAAGGTTAATCTTGACAAATCATTGTAAATTATTTCTTGTGTCTGATCCAGGTGTGATGAAACAAATTCTCTGCTGTGCAGCCTGATGTGTATATATTAGAAAATAGCTGTACATTTTCAAAAGGAATAGCAAAATTTTGAGCACCAGGATTCTTGAATAAAATAGTTCTGTGAATGCACTTGCAGCATTCTTTTGTTGGGTCAAACCTTCTTGAGTAGCAAAGTTACAAGTGAAGCAATGAGCTTCACTTCTGCAGCCCAGTATTTTGTGTGGCCTTGATTCAGCAAAACATAGAAAAATGCTTACATCCCATTGAAGTTATAGTTAACCATGTGCTTCAGTGCTTTGGTGAATCGGGCCTTAGCTTTTTCATTAGGAAATCATTCTCTTACTCTCCCTGAGTGCTGCATTCTCTGCATTTTCAGGGTTGTCCCATTTTTATTAAAGACACCGTGATGCTGTGTAGCTTCCACCAGTCCAATAACTCCAGTTTAAGGAGCTTATGAGTGCTGCGAGCTCTGCCAGCTCAATAACTCAGCTTTAGGAGTTTATAAGCTTAATTTAATTTCTCCCCCTCCCTTTTTAAAATACAAAAACAAAAGAAACCCTAGGAAATCTAAATGCAGAAAGCAGCTGATACAATATTAAATGCATAGTTACAATCACAGTGTCAGGTAATGCACCTAGTTAAGGTTGTAACAGCATAATTATGTGGCTTCATTACCACAGGGTATTCTATTTTTATTTCAGTACATAGAATAAAATATGAATTGTTAAATGTATATAAAAGCATATATGACGTTCAGTGAAGCAATATTAACTTTTGAAATTCTTGACTTTGTTATTTTAACTGCACAGTCTTAATATGAAATGATTGGTTTTTGTGTGTGTGCATTTAATAAGATGCTTGTGCGCACGCGCACACACACACACCAATAGAAAGCAATACCAGTCTTTCAACTGCTGCATAATCCATGAGAGATGAAGCAGATAACTCTGTACATCTGGCCTGGTCACTGGTTTAGAACTAGAACTTGCTTTTTCCATATTTGCATCATGAAAATATCCCTTCTTCGAGAAAACAAAAACAAACAAATAAAATAGTATTTGTGTAGTAGTTCTCTTTTATTTATGAGTTTTAAAAGTGTGAGAGACAAACGTAATATATCAGAGAAATGCAGATGTTCACCATAAGAGAGCTTATTTTAAAGCAAAGAAAAATGTAAGAAATTTTAGATCTTTTTAAATGTCTTTTTTTAAAGCTTTATTTTAACTTTTTATAGTTTAAACCACCGCAGATTTCAGGGTGTTTTGTTTAGACTTTAAAAAGTCTAAATTTGTAGGTGATTAACTCATAACCTTAGTTGAAACTGACAAGAATCCCCAAAACTCTTTCATGCTGAAAGAGGCTATCTGTTTTTCTCTCCAGGAAACAGACATTAGATTAGCAAAAATTGGAGGTGTGAGGGCTTTTTATAAACCGTGGTTATTCAAAAAATCCAAAACAATCCTTTTTGGTGATGAAAATTTCCAAGGTTTATTCAGAGAAGCTCTGAAAAATTTGCTCTTCATCGCTCTTCTTCCAAGCAATCCAATTCATGTCTTCTCCCTTCCTGTTTACAACATCCTTCCTTTTTCCTGGTTGCTAGTTCCCTATTTTCAACCTTCAACTTTATCTAACCAATTCCACACATTCTTCCTAACCACCAAATTCCTATCCCCTTATTTAAAAAAGACTCTTGGCCTTATCCTTTGGGGGGGGACATCTTTGTCTGGCTCTAGACAGCTGTTCCATTCCAGTACCTCCTTTCAGACTTTCGTTTATTGTTATAGTCACCACAGAATTCATTGCCTCCCTCTTAATGGTGGTAAAACCTAGAAGAAAGTTGAATAGAGAATTAGAATTTGTGAAGAGAAATGTGAGTGTAACTTAATAAAGAAAACAGAGGTTTAATGTAATTACCTAAATGGACGAGGCTTTTTGCTAACAGTTGTTTCAAGTTAACACAATGGTCATGTAACCCCTTAAAACATCTTTTAGAAAGCATTATCATTATTAGTTATTAGCTATTGAAAAAGAAATGTCCACAAACTGATAAAACTGTCCACCTCTTAGGATACTTAATGGAGGGTAATATGTATTTTTTTTATTTTTATAGTATTTTTTTTCCAAATGGCTCACTTTCAGAAGATGCAAGGAAGCATGAAATTAAAGGAAATATTCTGTGTTTAGGATTCAGTGCAGGAAGGATGTTGAGTAGATTGTATGATAATCTGGACTTAGACAATTATGTGACAATTAATTCATTTGTTAGTGCAAACCCCACAATTTATTAGTTCTTGTCCACACATGGAGTTAATCAGGGATTATTCAATGTGTAGACAAGCCCTTAGTTTTGGTTATCCAGTTTTGGTAAGGTGTTTTTTCCCAGAGGCACATGTGCAATGCTTCAGAGCCATTAGTCTTATCCCCCCCCCCCATAAAAATGCAGAGATCATTGTCAACATTTGTTTTGGGATTTAGAAATAGAGTGTGGCCATAGTTTGAATAAATTCCTAGTGTAGCATGATGCGATGACATTTTGCCATCAACTTAAAAATTACACTTCTGTCTGAATTATTTTACCTGCTATGGTTTCCACGTGGTAGAACCGCTATTTGAAGTGAGCTGTAGCCCACGAAAGCTTATGCTCAAATAAATTGGTTAGTCTCTAAGGTGCCACAAGTCCTCCTTTTCTTTTTGTGAATACAGACTAACACGGCTGCTACTCTGAAACCTATTTTTATCTAATTATTTTTAGTTTGGTGACTTTGTGCACTTGTGTATTTTACTTTCACTTTCCCCCCTCCACACAGTCATTCTTATCCTCTTCATGTGGGTGTTTCAGGGCAGGTGAAACTACTTTTCTTTTCTTTTTTTTTTTTAAATTACTAGACTTCAGGTCAGCTGTGCCCTTTTTAAATAAATAATGCGTTTGCAATGGATTAGATATAGAGATAAGCCTGCCATTTTGTGGTTGATGCTGTTGTGGACATATACATCATCACTGTGCTACCTTAGCAGTGTGGTACGACTTGTAGATTGTGTTCTCCTTCAAGCATGGTAAAGGTACATTGGTGAGCTCTAGCTGCTCCGTAATGGATGCTGCAGCTGTGTAGTTTGCAGAAGGTCTAGGACAGGTTTCAGAGTAACAGCCGTGTTAGTCTAGGAGTTTTCCTGCCTGCAGTTGCAGAGATTGCTTCAGGGTCTGATGGAGTACTTCTCTCTTGGGTGCCGATGTCCACACTAAACCCTAAATATGTGTCTTAGTATGATGGATTATGTCTCTGAAGGAGCCATTATGCTGTATTGTTTCAGCAATTTGAATATTGAATGCAGAATCTGTGGACAAAAGATTGCCCAACTAGGCTTTTGACAAAACAGACCACAATGGCTGCATTGTTAGGACAGTGATATGCATATGAAAGAATCCTTAAATAAGCTTTTCCACTAGTCGTTAGTCTATTGTGTCACTGATTCATGTAATGAGGAATCCCTAGGTAGTCATTAACATGTGTTGTCTCATAAACATGTCTTGCGTAGCTCTTACTGTTTCAGTGAAATGACTGTAATACAACTGAATCCAGTGTACTTTTTAAAAATCTGTAAAGGGAGAGCAAAATATTCATTGTAAAATTATAAATACTCCAAATTGGTCCCTTTTCTTCTTGGTTTTTGGAGCTTCAGCAAAAATGCATTTCATGAGAAAGTTCTTACATCAGAGAAACACCAGAGGCCACATTTTACAGGGTGTGGAGCACCTTCATTTCTCACTTGCTTCAGTTGGATTTGCAGGTGTTCAGCATTTCTGCAAATCAGGTCCAACATATCTCTTTAGTATCTGTATGTTAGAAAAGCAACATAAACAGTTGCATTTAAATTTTTGCTAGGTTTTGAACTGCTTTTACGCTTAGTTTTTCTGTAGTAATATTGATGTTTGAATTATTATACTTATAGCCCAAGAAAGAGGGCAAGAATTACTTACGGAAAAGAATATTATTCGGGTTTTGGAATCTGAGTTGAGAAGGAGAAAATTGTCAAGTGTGAAATATTTCATATTGCTATCTGATGCAAATTCAAATCGAGGACCACCCTAGCCTTGTCCCATCTCTGTTTTATGCAGCTTGGACAACAGCTTTATTCAGCTGTTCCTTCTATACATAAAAATATTCATTGTGTAGTGGGAGTGGCCACCCTTTTGCTTTTGTTTCTCATTAATTTTATATAGTCTGCATAGGGCCCTGTGTGTAATGCAAGTAAATAACACACTATTAACTGAATAATTCTTCCCCCTTTTTTTTTAATTCAAGATGCAACAAATCACTATGTTATGATAGCCACAAAAATGAGAATTTCCTGACATCCCCATTTTTCTTGACTTTTCCCTGTCTTAGTAATGTCCTGTATTTTCTTCGGCAAGGGGTAGGTCAGGGGGGTGTTTCTTTTTTGCTATGTGGGAGGTAGTAATAAAGAGAGCCTCCCGAGATGCAGATGAGCAGCACTGGACCTATTAGGGTAAGATGAGATAAGTATGCAGCTCTTAAATTGTTCTGCACTTGCTGTGCTTCAGCTGTTGAGAGGATGGGGCCCACTGGGTGAATGGTGGCCATTGTAGCACTTGAAAGAGAAGGCAGCTGCCTTCCTCTCCTGTGGAGTTCCAGAATACTTTGGTTTGAACTAAGTAGGTCCTAAAAACTTTGTTGAGTTTTGGAAAGTACTTGGCGCTGTGGGAAACCTGGAATGTGGGGTCAGGATCCCTTCCTTTCGGTAGGTCCTGGGGGAAGGATGTGGAGAGATTGTGTTTTGTTTTGTTTTGTTCTTTTTTGCCTCCATTTTCTATTCACTCCCTCAAAATTGCTGCTGTGGTGGGGTGAATATTTTGTTCCTATGGACTCTTAGCCCAACTACCCCTTGCAGAAGAATATATTCATTGTATGGTGAGAGTAGTCACACTGAGGTGTCGCTCAGCCAGGAGAAGATAGAGGTGGAGATGAGCTGTACCACTGTATTGATTTTGTTTAGACAACTCATATGAGTAGTGTTACGGGTGCATAAATGTCTGCACAATGTCTGGGATAAGGTCATATGCAAAATGCATGAAGTACACAAATTTGAAAAAATAGAGGAAAAATTTCTAGTTTTCTTTTTCAGTCATAGTAAAAGTTAAGATGTTACTTATGACAATAACAGACAAGGACTTTTCAGACCAAAGAAAATCACATCATGGCAACTTTAACGTTAAGGTGGTGGTGTAAAGTTGCAAAGCAATAGGTGTATGTGTTTAGGCCCCAATCCTGCAAGGAAGACCATCCAGGCAGAGCTCCTTGCAGGAGTGTGGCCTTAGTAACTCACAGCTCAGGATTTCACCACTCATTATTTATTCATCTTATCACTCAGCAGAGGGGACAGATATGCTATTCTCACTTCATTTTAAAGGATCTTCTCATCTAACACAAAACTCCTGTCTTGTACTGTAATTTTCTGAAAACTATTAGTTCCTCAGTATTACTTCCTAAAAAGGTGTTTTCATTTGTCTTCTAGTAACTCCACTTGCTATTATTTTTACAACAGTGTTTTATGATAAATATTGATTTTATTCTAGGATGTATTGAAATGCAGACAGTTAAACTGGTGGCTCTTATAAAGTGCCTAATAAATAATCTCTTGTCTAAATTTTTCCTTTATCCTTTCAGTTTATTTGATTTAGCTGTGTAGCTTTCCCCCCAGTATTTATACTGGCTTCACTGGTTACTCTACCAGTAGTTATTGCTACATGCTCTCTTCCAACTTTGTCCTACTTCTGGTTTACTCTTTGAACTGTAAATTTGAATAGATGCACATAAGTGTTCGTTGCTTTTTAGCTGAGAAACTTCAGTCCTGCCCGTGATGATGACCCTTACTCATCGTTTGAACTATGAAAGGGAAATCATATCATGCAGGGAGCAAAAATGAACCATCCTTTCGTGTGACCATTCTGTTGAAATCTACAATAATGACAGCTTGAGCATTCATTATTATAGTGCTAGAAGTCACAGTCATGGATCAGGATGCCATTGTGCTAGGTACAAACAGGAAAAAAAAGATAGTCCCTGCCCCAAAGAGCTTACAATCTATGTATGACAAAACACAATACATGGTGGAAATACAAAGAAAAAATTGGACAATTGAATAGGTGCTTATGACCTATTTAAATTTCAGATTTTCATTGCAATCTCAATATACTATGATACGTTTATAAACATCACTTGGATTTAAAAAAATTACAGCAAAATAAAACAAGAAAATGAAACTGTATCCACACTTGTGACATCACTCACAGTGTTGCTCTTTCAACTATAATTCCAAAGTGTTTTTAGTTTATTACAATAAATTCTTCTCTGGTAATGCGCTAAACCAGAGTGTTAGATTTTTTTTCCACATAAAAGTATTTCAACCACAGATCTTATCAATTCTTTACATTAGTTTATTTTCCCACATCCCTCGGACTAAGAAAATCCATCAAGATTTTTGATTGTTTTTCAGTAGTAACTGATCTTTGAGAGAATGGCATACAATACAGTCTTTGCTATTCTTGAAGGCATTGAAAAACTGTATCTGAAATAAAATCAATTCTTGATGCAGTAGGTTATTTACATTTGAAAATAATGAAAGGCAAGGCAATTTATCAGTTAAAGAAAATAGGACAAAATAGCATCGTGGTATTTGACAATCTTCAATTGTGAATTAAGTAGAAGAGGGTAATTTCTGTGTATTGCTTGTCTGATCTATATTTGTAAACATTTATACTTTTCATTCATTTTTTACCTTCTTAAAGTTAACCATGATGCCCTGGTTTGTAGATGCTTAATATTGTGTATGTCAACAATTACAGAAAAGTGTGGGTCTGTGGGCCAGATTGTGGTTAAACCTCACATGGCTGGTGAGGAATGTAAAGGAAAATAAAAAATGTGGGCATGCGTACATAGCCTCTCTGGACCTTAGGCCTTGGTACAGAAAGGGGAAACTGGGGCTGTGACTACACTGCTATTCCCCTTCCTTCCTGAATGGGTGAGCTGTGAGGGTTGGGGAGTAGATGAAGCCTTGACTCGTTAATGCATTGGTCAAAAAAGCTGATGTGGTGGGGGGAGAAATCTGTGTCTGTTGAAGGACGACGGTTACAGATTACTTACTCCCTGGTGCAAGATGAGACTCATGGATGGAATTGTGGCACCTCTTTACACAAGTCATTGATCAAAGGCTTAATCTGGCTTTATAGCTCTCTTTAGAAAATGGGTATAAAAATGTGATAATGGCTTGGAGAGAAGCGTGATAATGAGAGAGAACTCTTTAGATTAGAAGTTTGTAGTCTATTCACTGTTTTTTCTATTTGAGATCATTTATACCAGTTCTTTTACATTTTATTACAGTATTATTATTTTCAAATAGTGCTCGCAACGTGGTATTGGAACATAAGAAAAAGCAGGGTCCCTGCCACAAATCACTTGTGTTATTAACTTCTTCCTTTGAATGTTTTACCACGTCTATTAGTGTTGAAGAAGGGAAAGTGGAAAGCAGTAGGAATTTAGGACCAATTTCTGAGTTTGAGATCTCAATCTGTTCTCTAGAGTCTGTCACCAGGGGCGGCAGGTTTGTAGAAATTTTGGTGTTGTCCAGAATGCCCAGAGCCCACCCACTCCCCAAACTCCACTTCCCACCTGCCTAAGGCTCTGGGAGGGAGTTTGGATTGGGGGAGGAGGTCTGGGGTGAAGGCTCTGGGCTGGGGCTGGGGGTGCAGGCTCTGGGAGGGAGTTTGGGGTGGGAGGGGGGTGGGAAAGGGGTGGGGGTGCAGGCTCTGGGAGGGGGTGGGGGGGTACGGCGCTTACCTAGGGCTCTGAGGCAGGGCAGGCTGGGGGGGTGCTCCGTGTGCTGCTACCCCCAGGCACTGCCCCTGCAGCTTCCTATTGGCCGCTTGGGGCGGGACACAGACCCACCTCACCCAGAGGCTGCAGGCAGGGTTCCCCAGCAAATCAGACTGCCTCAGCAGGCCTGCTTTGCTTTCTTTTCAGAGCCTATGAACAGCAAAATTGCCCACAGTTATAAGTTACCACACAGCTCTATCTAAGCAAGCATGTTTATTGTTAAGGTGAAATCCTTACCGAGAAAACGTATTAAAACAATAAAAGAACCTACACACATGCTAATAAGCTTACCAGCACCCCCACTCCATTAAGGACTCTGGCAGGTGATCGGTCCTTCAAACTTCACCAAGGGTTTTGGCCCTGGTTACAAGTTTGTAACAGCTGCTAGATCAGAACAAGCACCCCCAAGAATCTGTGAATCCCTCCTTTGTACAGTTTGGATCTTTGGACCCTGGGACCAGATATTCAGCAGGCATTCACCCTCACCTCAGGGTATAGCTTCAAAGGGCTGGGTTTTTGCATAACAAGAAGCGGGGGGAAGGGGGCAGGGGGGGCGGGAAGGTGTGGGAAAATTTGCATTCACGTCTCCTTAGATATTTTACAGGAAATCCTCTTCCCAAAAGTTCCTTCTTGTCTGCCACATTGTTCAATATAGTCCTTTGATCATCCCAGCCCACAGTAATACAAAACCTTTGCATTTAATGCAATGGACTCTGAAGATACTTAAACTTAATTCAGTAAGGTCTCCCAAAGGTATTGCAGATAATTGCCATCTCTCTCTTAGTCTTTGACTCTAGCCTATTAATGGCCTCAATGACTTACGAACATTTTTGGTTCGTGTACGTTTGATGTTTCTTTTTTCTGAACCGTCTTAGCCATGAGAATATTGCCTCTTTTCAGGAGAGCACTAAAAATATTTTAATTTTAAATAGATAAAAAATACTCAACCAAAAGTCCTAACAAGATTGGACATTTTTAGCCTGTATATAAATAAGCGTAAGTAGTGTTACAAATACAAATACAGTACCTAAGGGGTAGAACTCAGGTGTATACATTAGTCTCTAAGGTGCCACAAGTACTCCTTTTCTTTTTGCGAATACAGACTAACACAGCTGTTACTCTGAAACCTGTCAATATAAAGCTTGTATTTTCTGTACTTTGTGAGGAAAATACCATTCATGAATTCTCAATGTTGTCATACCTACATGTGTCAGTCTGTGCCAGAGGTGCTAAGTGAAGGAGCTTGCTGCTTCTATGCTAAAAGAAATTCTTCATTCTTTTTGTTTTCAACTGTTCACTAATGTCTCTTGGATCAGAGATATTTCACTGCATAAACGCTTGTCCAGGTGCCTGTCAGCTCTCCAGTTGGAAAATGTTAGTAGAATTTGAGAATTAAGAACAATCTGGGTGGAGATGAACACATCTGCTTTATTGGAGTTCTGAAGGTTGGTTATGTGCCTTTGCAAGTTTTGCTGCTGCTGTTTTGTCCATTGTTGTTCAGATAAGCACCCTTTAGAAAAGCATGTCCTGAATTTAGCTTATCATTCCTTACTCTCGTGCTGCACACATGGCTACCTGCTTACCAGAATCTACAGCAGAAGCAGCATCAAGGTAAAGCTTCCAAACTCCTCAACTCCTCCTTGGAACAATTGAGGAGTCCCAGGGAGTGAAACACCTCCCCAGCACCTTGCAAGCCTCAGTTGCTCCTCAGTATTTGTTGGGATCCAGAAAATGCCCCTTCAGGGCTCCCACTACACTCTAGCTCAGCGGTTTCCAAGTGGCGCGGGCCGAGGGATGTACTGGTTGCTGCTTCCAGCAGCTCCCATTGGCCTGGAGCAGCAAACCGCAGCCCCTGGGAGCTGCGATCAGCTGAACCTGCGGATGCAGCAGGTAAACAAACCAGCCTGGCCCACCAGGGCTCTCCCTGCACAAGCTGCGGAACAAGTTTGGGAATCACTGCTCTAGCTCAATGCAGGGGCCTGGGAAGTGAAGTTGTGGATCCTTTCAGTTTCTCCTGTCTCCCAGCAGTGGTCCCAAGAAAAGATAGCACTCGCATGGTCTCAGATTTAGGCTCTGAGCTCTTTGGGGAAGGGATTGTCTCTTATTTTATTATATTTATGTACAGCACCTACCACCATGAAAGCTTGATCTGAGTTGGGGCCACCAAGTGTTACTGTAATAGAGATACAAATAAAATCCCCACTAACAATAAGCTTTCTTACAACTACAATACCCACCTGCAGAAGTAAAGAAACAGATTGATAGAGCCAGAAGAGTTCCCAGAAGTTACCTACTACAGGACAGGCCTAACAAAGAAAATAACAGAACGCCACTAGCCGTCACCTTCAGCCCCCAACTAAAACCCCTCCAACGCATTATTAAGGATCTACAACCTATCCTAAAGGATGACCCAACACTCTCACAAATCTTGGGAGACAGGCCAGTCCTTGCCTACAGACAGCCCCGCAACCTGAAGCAAATCTCACCAACAACCACATACCACACAACAGAACCCACTAACCCAGGAACTTATCCTTGCAACAAAGCCCGTTGCCAATTGTGCCCACATATCTATTCAGGGGACACCATCACAGGGCCTAATAACATCAGCCACACTATCAGAGGCTCGTTCACCTGCACATCCACCAATGTGATATATGCCATCATGTGCCAGCAATGCCCCTCTGCCATGTACATTGGTCAAACTGGACAGTCTCTACGTAAAAGAATAAATGGACACAAATCAGATGTCAAGAATTATAACATTCATAAACCAGTCGGAGAACACTTCAATCTCTCTGGTCACGCAATCACAGACATGAAGGTCGCTATCTTAAAACAAAAAAACTTCAAATCCAGACTCCAGCGAGAAACTGCTGAATTGGAATTCATTTGCAAATTGGATACTATTAATTTAGGCTTAAATAGAGACTGGGAGTGGCTAAGTCATTATGCAAGGTAGCCTATTTCCTCTTGTTTTTTCCTACCCCCCCCCCCCCCAGATGTTCTGGTTTAACTTGGATTTAAACTTGGAGAGTGGTCAGTTTGGATGAGCTATTACCAGCAGGAGAGTGAGTTTGTGTGTGTATGGGGGTGGGGGGGATGTGAGAAAACCTGGATTTGTGCTGGAAATGGCCCACCTTGATTATCATGCACATTGTAGGGAGAATGGTCACTTTGGATGAGCTATTACCAGCAGGATAGTGAGTTTGTGTGTGTGGTTTTTGGGAGGGGGGTGAGGGGGTGAGAGAACCTGGATTTGTGCAGGAAATGGCCCAACTTGATTATCATGCACATTGTGTAAAGAGTTGTCACTTTGGATGGGCTATCACCAGCAGGAGAGTGAATTTGTGTGGGGGGGTGGAGGGTGAGAAAACCTGGATTTGTGCTGGAAATGGCCCAACCTGATGATCACTTTAGATAAGCTATTACCAGCAGGACAGTGGGGTGGGAGGAGGTATTGTTTCATATTCTCTGTGTATATATAAAGTCTGCTGCAGTTTCCACGGTATGCATCCGATGAAGTGAGCTGTAGCTCATGAAAGCTCATGCTCAAATAAATTGGTTAGTCTCTAAGGTGCCACAAGTACTCCTTTTCTTTTTGCGAATACAGACTAACAGGGCTGTTACTCTAAAACTAACAATAATGATGACTCTACTGCTTGTTGTTACCAGCCTGCCCGTAAGCTTTATTTAGAACAATGCATGAGTGACCTTATGCTAGTGCCTGAGAATGGAAGAGCAACTGACCATCCGTAGAGCAGTGAACTTGACTACAGTGCTGTCACATTCACAAGGTAAAACTGAAGAAGATAGTAAAAAAATATTATTTCTCTAACAAGCTTCAGTGTTAGTAATTGTGGATACTTACAAGTAACTGATGTGACTTCCCCACTCTCCCCATGGATGGTGTTCCCTTTATAAACATCTCATTCACTTTAAATATATTTCTTACAAACTTTCACTAGCACTAATGACGTACAAACATTCATGTTTTCTTTAAAAAAAAAAAATTAAAAATCTGGGTTATTTTTTGTAGTAAGCAAAAACTTGGTCTAAAACTAGGGAAAAACACTGTTTAGTCCAGTCTGGCCAAAGAAAGCTAGAGTGATTTCTTTCAGATATTTGAAAAAACATAGTCTTGGGAACTTGTGCCAAATTTCAGCCTGGCCGGAATTGTTTTCATGATGCTATAAATTCCTAAAGGCAGAGATTTATAATGGAAACACTGGTGCAGAAGCAACCTTAGCGTCAAAAATGCCATGTTGATTTTTGGGGTGCTGTTCTAAAGAAGGAACTTTCAAGCATTATTATTATAACATGTCATTTCCTACAGCTTTAAAAATGAGTATGGCTCTGTTTGGTCTGCAGTCAGAGAAGTACAGTAACTCCATTCTATATGCAGTTATGCCAAATGTGTTCAGATTTCCCTCTTCTCAGTTAATTTAATGTTTTATTGAAACAACTTTGTTATTTTTATGGAAAGCTGGGCAGAAATTTATTTTAGATTTAAGCACCAATAGCTGATAAATAAGATACTGGAACATTATGGTAAATGGTAATATACATGAACATTTCTTTAATTTTCTATTTAGATGCACAAAAGCTAGGTTCAGCTACAGAAGAGGAGTGCAGGGCTTGTTTGTGTTTGGTTGACATAATTAAGGAAGGTAGCTATTTGCCAAGATGGCCCAGCAGGCAGCAATGGATGCCTTTGACACTGTGGTCAGAGGCAATGGTCACTGCAGAGACAATGTGCCATGCATCAGGCATCCTGAAATATAACAGAGGATGGCAGCCCTCCTCATTGACAACACACCCCACTCCAGCCATGTCAACAGATTTGACAGGATTGCCATTAGGCGCTTCAGACCCACCTTCAAAGGCCACCTTGCCCCATTCTATCAGGTGTGGTCTGCCATGACGTTGGACAAGTGGGTGTTGGAGATCATCGCCCATGACTAGCCCATCCAATTCCATTCTTTACATTCTACTCATCCCCTTCACCGTCTGTCCTCAGGGATCTTTCTCATGCGGGCCTATTACAAAGAGAAGTGGCCCCCTTGTTGTCTTATGTAGAGTAGAAGAGGTTCCATCAGAGTTGATAGGAAGAGACTTCTCCTTTTGGTATTTCCTTATTCCAAAGAAGAAAGAGGGTCTTCATTCTATACTAGACCTGAGAAGACTCAACAAATACATATGTTATCTCAGATTCAGGATGGTAACGCTTGCCTCCATCATTCTATCTTTGCAACCTCATGACTGGTTTGTGGCTCTTGATTTGGAGCATGAATATTTTCATACAGACATCCATCTCGCACACAGGAAGTATATAAATTCACAGTGGGGTCCAACCATCCCAGTACGGGGTTTTGCCCTTTCAATTTTCCACAGCACTGAAAGTATTTACCAAATACTTTCCCTGGCAGGGGTGGTAGCACATAGTGTATATAAGGAGACGGGAAATCCATGTATCTCAAACCTGGATGACTGGCTGATCAGAGGCAGATCTCAACAGGGGACTGCAACAGCTTTAGACTATGTCCTTTCCCTGTTCTGTCAGGTAGGACTCCTTGTGAACGATGAAAATCATTGCTCACATCTCACAGATAAGAGTTCATAGGAACTCTGATAGATACCTGATGAATAAGAACATGGCTCCCAGATGAAAGGTTCCAGTCTCTTCAATTGTTGGCAAATGACCTCAGATCAAATTCCACAATGTTGTGAACGTGCCTGGGACTCTTAGGCCTGATGTTGGCCTCAAGGCCTCCTATATACCTTTCCACTCATTCCCCTGATCCCAAGGATGATATCCAAGATCAGATGGGAGAAGGCTGCAATCATCCTGATTGCTCCTTACTGGTAGAGGTAATTTTGGCTGTTGGACCCATTGCAACCTCTGCCTTTGAACGCCAAGATACGTTCCACCAAGGCAGAGTTAGAATCTTCTGCCTGCTTCAGGAGTTTGCCAACAACTGAGATATGGAAGGCTGAAAAGTGGAGTAACCCACTGATTTTTGTTAAACATTATGCCCTTGACAGGGCAGCCAGATCAGATACTAATTTCAGGAGAGTAGTATTGGAATCACTATTTGATGGGGACAGCTGACATGCTTCACTTCCAACTTTCAGGAATGACGATGCTTGCCTGCACCTACGGTGGGATCCATATTGACACATTTGAAGAAGAAAGAGTAGTTATTTACCCTCATAGTAGCTGTGGTTCTTCGAGATGCAGTAGTCAGTGTGAATTCAATTACCTGCCCTCCATCCCTGCTTTCGGAGCCCTCAGCTAATGCAAGTTTTGCTTGCAAGTGAGCTGAGATAGGGTATGGCTGCCCCACTGTGAATGCCCTTGTGCAGGAGCATGAGGAAGAACAGGGTGCATGCATGGCTCCAATGGACGCTGCCACTCAAAACATTTCTGGTCTTGTGCGTGAGGCACATATCTGCCTACAGTGAGGGGTCCATGCTGACTACAACATTTTGAAAACCACAGTTACTTTAGGGATGCATCCAGTGAAGTGAGCTGTAGCTCACGAAAGCTTATGCTCAAATAAATTTCTTAGTTTCTAAGGTGCCACAAGTACTCCTTTTCTTTAAGGGAAGTAACCGTTCTTTACAGACATTTAAGTTCAGAGTCTAGAGATTTCCCCTTAACTGCTCCAAATATATCAAGTTTATGGGACTCTGGAGTAGTTTAAAATGTCTCCTAGGAAAAATATTGGCACTTAAGGGTATGCTGTCTCAAGCACTATTGAACAATGTCTAGAATTCAATATGTGGGGCATGGGGTGCTATTTAGTGTACATCTTTATGGTGATTGAACCTTTACTCTGAGCCTCTTGTTTATTCTGTCTCTGCCTTTGAATTTAAACCTATTGTAATTCAAATTTGAACTTTTGTTTGTAAGGCTGCCTTTGAAAGCCTCTAATTTTAACAAACAATAGTGAAAGCGATTAGGAGACAATAGCAAACTTGGAGCAGAAAAGCCTCATTGTGATTGTTTACTTCATGATGTAATTCTGTTACAATTTTTGTGTATATATTAATGTACGTTAGCGTCAGATTATATCCTATGCTTCTGACTACTGTTGGAAGAGAGAAAAAATGCTCAGGTATAGTATTCACCTGATGTGTTATGCTCTGACTTTATGAATAAATGTGTCCATCATAAACTCAATAATTTTGGTTTATATATTCTTTTCATAAAACAGAACAATAACTGGCTAAGTAAATATTCTTTCCCAGCTTGGCAAAGGACTGTCAGTCTTCCTAAGACTTCAAGGCTTGGTGGTAAATAAGCTTTCATCTCAGACACTGTCATCTTTGGAGACAACCTTGGTGAAAGCAGCTTCTTAATGACAGGTTTCAGAGTAACAGCCGTGTTAGTCTGTATCCGCAAAAAGAAAAGGAGTACTTGTGGCACCTTAGAGACTAACCAATTTATTTGAGCATGAGCTTTCGTGAGCTACAGCTCACTTCTCTCATCACTTCCTGAACTGTAATGGGGCTGCTCCTGGTGGGAAACATGAAATGCCTTTCTGACAGGAAGCTAAACACAAACTGTGGTGGATTAGTGCATTGTGCCAAAATGGAATTGTTTTGTTTCTTTTGTGAATGACTATAAAGACAATAGCTTTTACACACTCCAGTGAAATGCAGTGTTGAATGGATACTGTATGGTGTGTTTTGTCATAAGCTATTGATGAAACATTGATAGCCATATTTTACAGACTATTCATACATATTGACCAAACTTGCAACTATCATTTCCCAAGTTTTTTCTTCACACCTAAGATTGCAGAGAATAGTGTTTTTTGTTTCCCCCACCCAATTCTTTAGTTGGAATTGACTGAACGTCTTGCTATTCTGCTTTGTAAAGAAACTGCATTCATCATATAAGAAATTGTAGCCTTTTCAAAGTAATGCACAAAGTAAATGGTTAACAGGGTTTCTGGATACATAATAGGGACTGTAAGATTCAGAGTTTTGGTAAGTGAATTTATAGAGCATTGTGCTAGTCTGATCTCACAATGGAAATACATCATTTCTGCTCTACAAACCTATTTAAACAGGCAGCGTTTTCTTAAAGGTTTTAAGAGCTCCCTGAGTCCTCCAGTTTATTCACACAGGGCTTCCAGAATGGGTAAACATACACTTTAATGGTTTTGTAGACTCTGGGGAATGGCTGGTATAGAACATCATCAAAACATGTACTAATAGCATGGTAAAATACCTGATTATGGCTCCTTTCATTCAGAAAGTAGAGGAAAGGTGACAAAATGAATTTTATCTGAGGCTTTAATGACAATTTAGACAATTCAGTTCATGGATCGAGGTAATGGTATTTAGTACAAATTCTGCGTGTGTATAGAGGGGTCAGTGTTCTGTGGTAAATGCATAGGGTGAAACAAAAAGGGAGTCATGAAATAACTTTATCCTGAAATTTTGTGTTTTTAATATGCTAGTTAAAGATAAATTATCTGTAGCATCTGTGAACGTATTTACTCTGTCACCCTTGTATTCCTTTTATGGAAGAGTGTTGAAATAGGATAAAAAATTACTTTGAAGGCTTAAAGGTCACATTCTATCATCTGAGGGCAATTAATTTCTTAATACCAAAAAATCAAGCTTGTAGCATTTAATTAATTTTTGATAATGGTACCTTCTTGCTCTAAATCATTTTATTATTATTGAACTAAAGGTCTAACAGAATTTGGGAAACAGACCAGTCAGGCACTATGCAAGTTTTTCCCATTGCTCTTCCGTAGCTACTCTGGCAAAGTAAGCATAGAATCCATAGACACTAACATTTTCAAACAAAATGTACGCAAGGTATAAATTTTTTTGCTCACAGGACTTAAGGGAAAACTCCAAAGGAAAGGTGCTAAATTTCTGGGATCAACTTCTTCCCTTCGTTCTGAAAATGTGCAATGTTGCTAGGGTATGCTAATGGAAGTGTCTATTTAGGGGAATTGTATCTAGTGCTATAGTGATGGGTTCCTAGAATCTGAACATTAAATACAATAAGTAAGCTGTGCATAAAGTTGTCCATAGTGAACCTTGCACTTAATCAGTCCTAGGTTTGGCAGTTTTGATTACTGTTTCTTATTTTCTCTTGCACTCTCTTGTTGCTGTAATTCCTTTTCTTCAGTTATTGTGGGGAGGGCAGTGTTAACTGTGTTGCTGATTGTCGTCCTGAGTGATGGTAGCTGCATTATCCTAGAGAAACACAGCTCTCTTTGTGAGTTATGACTGGAAAGGTATTGTGATGGCATGTCTACCCCACTCAGAGCAGGATGTTAGGTTAATTAACCTTATATGTGCACCTGGGAGGAGAGCCAGGGCTCAATAAAGTCTAATGAGAGGTGAAGTTCAGCTGGCAAGGAGCAGGTTGGTCCTGTATAAAGGGATGAAACTGAGACCAGAAGGGGGCCATAGAGGAGTAGTCTGTAGTTGCTCCCAGGGAAAATGGGAGTTTTGTTTGGCAAGGAATCCAAGAGAGGAGGTACTCTACAGTTACTGCCTGGAAGGAGGTTGTTTGGGACAGTAAACCTGGGTGTGGGCAGAAAATAAAGGAAATAGGAAAGAGTCCAGGGAAATAGTGACAGGGTCTGGGAGCAAGCAGACTGTAGTTGCTGCATGTAGGGTCCCTGGGCTGGAACCCAGAGTAATGGGTGGGCTGGGGTTCTTCTACCAGCTGCTGGGAAAGTGGTACAGGACTTGTCCCTGGACTGGAAGACTCTCTGGAGTGGCATGAGGACAGCTGATCCGGTGGGACTTTGATACCCCCAGAATGGGAGGACTGTACAGTGACCTGGCTGAGTCATGAAGTGGAGCACCCTGAGTCCCAGAGAGAGGGGGCTATAGCGCAAGGAAGCGGGTGTTAGATCTGAATGGAGCTAATCCCTAGACACAGCCACAAGGAGGTGCCCAATGGTGAGTGAACTCAGACCTTGCATGAATCTGGGAAAACAGTGGTAAGTATGGAGCACCCATGTGATGTGTTCTTGATAGTTCTTCCTACTAAAAATGTGGATTGCTGCATTGTGCACAAGCTGGAATTTGTTACCTCTGCATTCAACTCCAGGTACAGTGAATTACAATAGTCCAAATAGAATCTATTGCCATGGCCAGAGCCTTTCCCAAGGCCCAGTTTCCTGAAAAGCTGGATGTGGAAGGAATTTCTCACCACTGTTGCTGTCTGGGTGTTCAGGATTAGTAATGACTCCAATAGGACACCAAAGTTTCATATTAACTTGTTGAATGAAATGCAGGTGGCTTAGGTGGAGGTCAGTCAATGGGTTAGCTCTTCTGAATGTTGCCTCCTTTCTTATCACCATCACCTCAGTCGTATGCCAGCTTCTGTCCCTGTATATGTGATCTCTTGTAGTCCTATTGACATCTTTGTGATGGGTTGGTTGTCTTTCCTGTGAAGGGGAGATAAAACTGGGGGTCGGCAGGATATTGTGACTTCAAGCAACCTTATCACTGTGTAATAATATGAGGGTGGGATAGAATAGGCAAGACTTCTGCCCCTCAAAATGGTCGTGGGGTAGTGGAATGCTTGGTTTTCTCCCCAGGGTACTGAGTCTGTGTGTTTGGAGACCCCCTAGACTCCATCTTTCTGACCAGCCTCTGGCTAGCAGGTGTCTGGTAAATTTTTCAAACCTTACTTACATCCACTTTCTACTCTGGTCATGCTTTTTTTTTTTTTGGGACTGCTGTATAGTGTTCTGTGATATTTAGTCTTTTAAAGACTAATTTTCTTGAGGCTGTGACTGATTCTTAGTAGTTGAGATGACTACAGTTCTGGTAGGGAACTTCACAGGCAGGAGGACAGTTACATTGGCAAGGCTTGCAGGAACTGAAGCTTCAGTTAACGAGAATGTATAACTGCAGCTCCATAGTGACATGTCAATTACTTGCCAGCTCCCCTTATTTGGTAGTGGTGTGGATTTGGAAGCGTCCCCCACAGCCAGAAGTGTAAACAGCATTTTCAGAAAGGAGCCTTCAAACCAGGGCTTTCAGATTTTCAGCACATGTGTTTTTAAATAAAAGGGCATGAATATGGCCATGTTGGTCAAATTTAATCTCTCTCTCCTGAAATTGGCTCACTGATCAAGGAGTTTGCATGATGTTTATAATCTGAATTGTACAGACAGCCAATAAGGCAGTATCTTATCTGCCTGAGACCTGTAAGCAACAGAATTTAAGCCACTTAATGTGCTTTCCTTGATGTGTAAAACAACATGCTCTTGGTAATGCTGCTGCTACAGGTATGCAATGTGACATTATTTAAATCCACAAAAAAGAAAAATTCTTCCTGTATGATAGATATCCACGGCATGCATCCGATGAAGTGAGCTGTAGCTCACGAAAGCTCATGCTCAAATAAATTGGTTAGTCTCTAAGGTGCCACAAGTCCTCCTTTTCTTTTTGCGAATACAGACTAACACGGCTGCTACTCTGAAATCTGACAGTTTAGGTAGTGAAAACACTATTTATATGCTTTGTAATAGCAAGTTCAGTCATACAAGGTATTTCTGTTTTTATAATAGGAGGGGGAACAGCCTAAAAATGTTAAATATCCATGGAGTATCGTATGTGCCAGTGATACCGAATAAAGTGTTTCAAGTATTCAAGTTTCTGCCATGTAGAGTAGGAAAACCTAGATATGACAGGTCCATTATATGACTCAACCAGCCATAGCAATGTTAGTCTGCTTCAAAGTATTAATTCCATGCAGACCTCCAACTGTAAATTATATTTCAAAATTAAAAAACTACATTAAGATGGAGATAAGGTTGAGATTGTGTATCCGTAACTTGAAGGTGAAAAAACATTGCAGGCATGTTGTAATTATTCCAAAACCAAACATTCTAAATCCAGGACATTCAAAGTTAAGTTTATACTTAACATATTTGGATTTCTTTAAGTTAAAAATACAGTTAGGGCACCCAAACAACCTTGACTCTGCCCTGTGTTTCAATGAAGTCACACAAATGAGGGTCATTCTTTTCAGTTGCCAGCTTGTGCAGATCAAGGAGTGACTGGTTCACATTCTTTTCCAGGTGATGCCATGCAGTAATCACACCATTATGATTAAGGCATTGTAGTGTTTGTGGTCCCATATTAGATTCAACTGAATTTTTTTTAAACAAACTTAGGTTATTTTCATTGCCCTCCCCAACTACTTTCATAGCATCGTTACAGGGCAGAATTAAAGCCGTTTGGCTTCCTTAATGGTCTTCAATACAAAAAGCTGGATATATTTTAATGTCAGGAACTGAAAAATGAACACAAGTTGGGTATGTCTTTTTTATTTATTTGTTAGTGGATGGGTTCCCATATAAGCTCTTTGGTTGTGTAACTTGTATAGGACATCAGAGAAATAAAGGAGGAAAACAGTTAAGAACAACAAATTAATTTTTATTTTATATTTCATTTCTTACTACACATGCCAGCAACTAAAGCAGTATCCTGTCACTTCCACTGGTGTTATACATACTCTGGGGACTGTAATATCAGTATAGCTGCTCTGATTTGTCTACTGCAAGAGTTTATATACTCTTTTCCACTTTGCCAGTGTTTGAGATGCTACCAGTTATTGTTATAATTATCTGAGCATCAATGGACTCAGCATTATCTTATCTGTTCCTCTTGGTCCTCTGGTATTAAAAGAACTATTACAACTTGATTGTAATGTACTGGCATCACTAATATTTCTTAAATAGAAAGAGGATGTCTGGGTATCTGGCTGCAAAGAGTGACTTGATAGATGTGAGTCTGACTCCACTTCTGAAAAACTATGATAGAAGTTACTACGTGGCTAGTATTTTTAAACTAAAGCTACTTTAGCCCTCTCAGGAAGAATATCAAACTTAAACATTCTGTCAGAGTTGAACATTTAGTAGGTGTAATCAGAGGAGTGGGCAAGGTAAGTTTAATTCTTTGATAAGGAGGGATTGCAAATTGTCTGCATCTCCCAAAGCAGAAGCTTAGCTGTCATCAAAAATTGTAAGACAGTTATGTCCAGGGGAGGAAGAATGGTCCTCTGAAAACACTGAATTGGGAGTCTAGAACTTGGGTTTTCCTGGGTCTACCTCAGACTTCTTGTGTGACCATTGACAAATCACTTAATCTCCCTGTGTGGGTTTCTTGAGGGCTGTACTGGAATTGCAAGCTATCACTTTAAAGGGGTGAGGAGTCCTCCAGTCCTACTTGCAGGCTCAGCAAGTGTGTGATCTGGGCCTAGCAGGAGTAATCTGCAAACAGCCAGTTGAGATTAAGATGGGTTGAGTTGTGCCACTCTGTTTCAGGGAGCAGCCTGATTTGTGTATCTCCTTTGGGGGGCTTCTTGTGTGTTCTCATTCTGAATTCTAAGAAACTTATGTTACAACTTCCCAGCAAGAATATTTTGTTTTTATCTGGCTTCTCTGTTTATACACTGTGAAGTGTAACATCATAAACCTCCATTTCTCATCTGTGGAATGGGGATGATTTTTGTCTCCCATACTTTGTCTGATTTGTCTACTGAGATTATAAACCCTCTGAGGCAGGGACTGTCTCTTGTTATGTTTTTTTTGTATAGTACCCACCACAATAAGACCTACTGTAGATAGTGGCATAATATAAATACTAATAATGAGAGTTGGCTGCAACCAGTTAACAATAGTCTTTACCTTTTTATTTGTGTGTGTGTGTGTGTATATATGTGTATATAATTTTGTTTGTGGAGGCTAATTCTAGCTGTAGATGCCCCTTTTGGCTATGTGTTGGTGAGAGAGCATTTTGGCACTGAAAATCCACTGATCTGTATGTGGAATGAATCTGGCACTCAAGATGGACATTGGAGGGGATGCTGCTAGTGTTGCTTGCTGTGCTTCACGTTTTTAGCCTTCATGGATAGTAGCTACATCAAATTACATAAATTGGGCAGATCTTTCTTTGGGTGGAGATGTGTGTAGGTCACCTAGTTGCTGTGGGAAGTTGTGATCCAGGGATGACTTGGTACAAACTGGCAGAGGGCACAGGGGGTGCTTAGAGCAGGGGTTCTCAAACTGGGGGTTGGGACCCCTCAGGGTCATGAGGTTATTACATTGGGGGGTCACAAGCTGCCAGTCTCCACCCCAAATCCCACTTGGCCTCCAGCATTTATAATGGTGTTAAATATATTTAAAAGTGTTTTTAATTTATAAGGGGGGTCACACTCAGACTTGCTATTTGAAAGGGGTCACCAGTACAAAAGTTTAAGAATGACTGACTGCTTAGAGGGATCTCCTAGGTCAGAAATGTTCATATTAGATCACTAAAAGATGGCATGTGAGGTCTCTATCAAGAGTTAGTTGCCCCCTGGACATCATAATCATTGCAAAATGTGTATAAGGATAATATTTAAGAAGTTATGTCTCCATACAAAAAATGTTTATAAGGCCTGAAGGTAAGGTGGTCTTACAGGAAGTGACATGTCTCTGACAGGGCTTCTTTCAGGTAGGAGGTAACAGACACTTATTTCCTTGTCTGGTCTTATGTGTATTTTCTGCTTCACAATGTATGCCTATTTGGATACTGGGCCAGATGCTGATGAGCAATTATAAAAAGGCATATATAGGGGAAAAAACAACCAGTGGTTGGGCATTAGGGTTGCCAAATTTCTAGTTGCACAAAACTGAACACCCTAGCTCCACCACTTCCCTGAGGCCCCACCCCCCTCAAGAAATTCCCTGCCCCCTTGGTGGCTCGCTCTCCCCCACCCTCACTCATTTTCTCTGGGCTGGGGCGGGGGTTGTGATGCGGGAGAGGGTAAGAGCTCTAACTGGGATGCAAGTTCTGAGGTGGGGCCAGAAATGATGGGTGCAGGAGGGGGCTCTGGGCTAGGGCAGGGAGTTGGGGTGCAGGAGGTGGGTGAGGGCTCCAGCTGGAGGTGCGGTCTCTCAGGGGGGGCTGGGGATGAGGGGTTTGAGGTGCAGGAGGGTGCTCCAAGTTTGGGGGGGAATCAGGGGTGGGGCTTGGGAGTGGGCTTACCTCAGGCAGCTCCTGGTCAGTGGGGCTAAGGCAGGCTGCCTCCCTGTCCTGGCACCTCACTGGTTGTTTCCAGGGCACACGCAGCAGGTCCAAGTCCTAGGTGGGGGTGGAGGGGGGGCAGGAGTCTCCACACTCCACTCTTGCTTGCAGGCAGTGCCCCCCACTCCCATTGGCCAGTTCCCTGCCAGTAGGAGTGCGGCGATGATGCTTGGCGTGGGGGCAGTGTACAGAACCCTAGGAGCTGGACCTGCTGGCTGCTTCCGGGGTGCAGCACGGTGGCAGCCAGGACAGGTAGGGACTAGCTGCCTTTGCGCCGCAGTACCGCCAACCAGACTTTTAATGGCTCAGTTGGCAGTGCTGACCAGAGCTGCCAGGGTCCCTTTTCGACTGGGTATTCCGGTTGAAAACTGGACACCTGGTTACCCTATTGGGCATCCTGCTTATGAATAAGGAGATATATATAATATGGTGGTTCAAACAGACACCTGGGGCCTTTCACTGAAGAGGTCCCATGAACAAGATCACAGCTAAGCCTGGCTGTAAAATGCTGGAAAGATTTGATGGAAGAACCTGGAGAATAGGTCCATCAATGGCTATTAGCCAAGATGGTCAGGGATGCAGCCCCATGATCTGGTTCTCCCTAAACCTCTAACTGCCAGAAACATCTGGCAATGGTCACTGTCAGACTGGCTATACTGGGCCAGACCAATCCTTTCTTATATTCCTGTGACTTTGTGCAAGCATTGCTGTGAGACATGAAAGCATCTAGTTAAGTAAGTCTAGGTTCTTGAAAGTGTGATTTTTATTGTATATGTAACTGTTTGTTTCTACTTAGTTAAATGTTCACTCATTTTCACTATAAACCTACCTTAGTGCTGTGTGTCAAGTGGAGTAACTGGTAAGCAGGGTTGTACTGCTTCTTTGGAAGCAATGGATCTGTAAATATTGCAAGTGTCCAGTAAACGGGATGAAAGCTGCAGGGAGATGCTTGGAAAGTTGGTGGTTGGAGTTTGCCTATTGCTAACCTGTAGAGAGCAAGATAGTGGGGCCTATGTTGGCCTAGAGGGGAGTGCTTATGTTGTCTATGGCTGGTGGAGTTGGGGAGCTGGTCTGCAGACAAGGCTTTTACATGCTAAGGGCAGGTGGTAGAGAGGTGCCTCACAGCCCTGGGGACCTCTGGCAGAGTCACAGAAGTGGTGATGGCAGTTCAGCAGGTGGCATGCTATGCCTCTCAGTAAGGATTGATTTAATGTCCCAGCATGGTGCTAGGGTGGGGTAAGTACCGGACCACTTCAATCGCAATCATTCTCGTATACAAAACTGAGCTCCTGAAAGATTAATAATGAGATCCTGTGAAACTATTGTCATAAAAGATCCCATAAAACTATTTGCAGCAATAAGTGTGGTGGCCTCTAGTGTCCTGGCCAGGTTTACTATATTCTGAGTACCTAAAATTTCTTTGTTTCAACTAGATACTATATTCTTCTCACTTTCTGTGGTATTGCTATACATTGTTAAATAGCTACTGTGTTCCATAGCAAAATTTGCTGCATTTTGGTGACGGGTGAAATTTTTACTTGTATGTACTTTGTAAAATGTTTTGAGATTTGTTAATGAAAAGCACTACATAAATGTGAAATAATGCTGTATGTATCCGTGCTACACCTTATTTTGCATGGGTGCCAAGACTGCTGCTACGAGGATGCTGGGGCTAACCCTATAAAACTTCTAAAATGTTCACTAAGAGCCTTCTGTCATGTAAATACATATTTAGGAATTTTTTTAGGCTACAACTGCTGCTTATGTCCACATTTAGGGACTTTTAATAAAGCTTATTTTTTTGGCTGTGTAGATGTCAGAGTTTGAAGGAGCTGTTATGGGCTGATGTGTCAATGAGGAATTAGGGATTTCTTAAACCTCAGGATTATACTATTGCTGTGCATACTGTGTGTATTCTAAAATTCATCTTAAATTCTAATAAAGAGAAGCTTTACTTTTAACTGCTTTGCTGCATATGTTGTGATTCTGAACTGAATGATGTTCCACTATTGTCAGTGCAATATTAAGAAGTATCTGCTATGTTTGGCAACACTGAATGGGTTAATACAATTGTAAGTATTCCTTTTATAATTTTGGAAAACCTTTGACGGGGGTGTGTGTGGTTTTTAAACTCTGCTTTAGTTGGCATGACTGAAGCTTTTCATTATACATGGCTGGTGCCTTAACTTTTATTTTACTTCTCAAAACTCCTCAATGATATATTTCCTGGTTTTAAATTTTATCCTAGGAAGAGAGTACATGGCAGCCACAACTTTCCTATTTCTAAGAATGCCTGAAGCAGGAAAAATGGTGTATTAGTGACACACTCCAGGAGGGAGAAATTGGCTATCTGGAGAAAGGAATTCGTAAAAGTCATTGTTCAACATGCATCCGCATCCTATAGCTTTTAGCATAGCTCTGACACTGTATATAAAAGGATAAATTAATAGGATCTTCACATTGCATGTTCATGTCATCTTGTCAAACATACACATTACTGTTACCACAGTGATATTTAAATCCTCAAAAATGTTTGATTGGACTTCAGGAAGTATTTGTTTTAGGAAACAATTTCGTAACAGGGTTATGAGTTAAGTCAGAATTAAATAACGAAATCGTGAAAGATACATATTCTGAATATACTGTAAGTTTTGTACAATGATATGCTAATAGCATATTCAGGCTAAATTCTATTCTCCAGTTAGAAACCCCAATGAAGTCAATACAGTAACTGTGAGAACAGATGTTTAGTGCAAAGAGCATTTAATCTTGTAATTCCCATTTTTATCTTTGACTCATCTCAATTAGAAAGGTAATTCAAGACTTTGGAGTATTGGTGTGAGATCATCTTCATGTTTGTCTGGGGGTCTGCCATATCCCTCCTTTCAAACTGTCCTAGCCAGAAACAGGGGGAGTAAAGGGAGATTTATCAAACTGACAGTTATCATTTTACTTATTTTTTCCTTTCTTTTTAGAGGTACTGATTAGTTTCTAGAAACAGGTTGTACAACATTCCCAAATACATTGTGATTTAGCCAATGTACTTAAATCCTGGCACCATGCTGACAATATTTAGTTATCATTTGTGTGGGGATTTTGTCTGCTAAATCAGAGCAAAAACATGTAGCGTATCTCTTTTGTGACCTACACCACATTTGAAACCTTATCTTGGTAAGAGAAAAGAACTGATCTACAGCAACTTTTACTAATTTACCCCCACCTTCAAATTTTTTTTCTTATTGAAAATGTGGGCTAGCAGGAAAAAAACCTGGCGGCAGCATTACTGCTAATTAGGCTTGAAATAGACTTTACTTTGAAGAATTTGCAACCCAGTGGAGTGAAAGGTGGAACCTTTAGAAATAAACTAACACTTAGAAAATATTAAAAGAATTTTTCATCCTTTTAAGCTCATTGACACATGTCCTGCAAATTCATCACAACTTCATCTCATTTACATAATTTTCTAATTTTGTCACCGTGGGTGTCAGCCTGTGTATGGGCAATGCTCCTAAAATGTGCATGGGAAAAAGACCAAAAAGGTCTATTTTTGTCTTTAACACTGATTATGTAATTGTAAAGGGAAGATGCCCCCAAAAGGAGTAATATAGGCTATATTGGCATTGCAGGAAAAACTTGCCACAGCAGAAACGTTTATGTGGTCCCCAAAGTAGAATTTATCCACTAGATCTAAACAGCAGAGTTACTGACTTTCCCTCTTTGGTTTTTTCAACCCCCTCCCCCTCCTTCTTGCACTAAACTATTTATGTACAATGTATGCAACTAGGATCTCTCCAAAGTTCCATAATTTTTAAACATGCTTGCTTCATTTTCCTCCTTCAAAATGTTTCTCATTTGAGTTTGAAATAGCTTTATTTCTTAATGTATTTTTTCTTTTTGCAAGAAAAGAGAAAACAAATAAATCATTATTACCCACATCAAGACGTAGGAGAATGTGAGTACTTGCCAAAATTTTCAAATTTGCATGCCTAACTTTAGGCACCAAAATCCATATTTAGGCACTTAAATAAGCAGTCTGAATTTCAAAGGTGGAGGCAGAAATACCTCTCAGTTGATTTTGATTTGCGCTGCAGGATTTTATTATCTTTGAAAATCCAGCTACTTATTAGGTTCTTAAGTTTGAAAATTTTAGCCATAAATCTGTTTAGAATCTTGCAAAGATAATGAATTAGACGCATTTCTAATGTTCTACTATATTTCTTCTGAGACTAATCCTCAGTGAATGAGATATGTAACTCAGCTGCTACTTTAATTCTAACTCCTGCATCAATAGGTATGATAAATAATTTCTATGAATTTTCTACAAGTTTCACTTACTACCAAACCTCTTAACTAAGTCCTTCAAAGAAATTATTTTCTTAGGATTTGTATTTACTTTTCTTATATTCTAAGCTTTATAACTAAGGTGGAAACAATAATTGTCATAAGCATGTACTTGCTGTTTCTGTATTAAAGGGAATAGTAGACTCCTGTGAGATGAGCATGCCTCTTGGGACATATGCAATATTGGGAGATCTATGGGATGGAAGGAACAAAGAGCACTTTCACCTTAAAGAGAAAGCATTGGTCAGACAAGATAGATATGTCACTTGTGGGTGTCAGATGGTTTTTGGGTATGCAGTTAGGGAGTGGCAAGTGGGTGAAATACAGTTATAATATGTGGGTATGGGAAATAAGACATGGGGGGCAGAGGGGAGGGAGAGGAGGAGCCATGTGATAGCTGGGCATGTTATAGTTCCTAGCCTAGCCTTATGGCTTTTATTTGTGACAATCTCCACTCTCACTGCCTTTCCCCTAAAACTCCCTTCCTGCCTCCTAACTGACAGCTGAAGATGGACCCAGGAGCTGCCTTTATCTTACTTGGTATGTCATGTACTATACTAGGCCTTATCTACCCTAGTAAGGATTTATTGGTATAGCTATACTGGCATTTGACAGTTGCTACTTCCTCAGTAACCCGTCAGGTTAATACTGAGCTGACTGTAATTTAGGGTTGGTAACTGCTTGATGGTAAAGATTTGTCTGGATTAATAACTGGATCTGGCATGCTGCTGCTTGCCTTACCAGACTGGGCATCAGCTGCAGCAATTCACCAGACAGAGCCAACACAGCAATATGATTGGTGTATTTGAGGTCTTAAAGCAAAACAATCAAATTGATGCCACAACATCTGCTTCCTCAAGCTTATCCATCAGCCCACCAATGCTGATATTGAACAACGATGGTGACAGGATGTAGCCTTGCCAAACTCCTGTGGCAACAGGAAATTCTGCTGTTTATCAACCCTAAATTCCAACACCGCTTTCCACTTTATTATAGACCTTATCAGTAATATCTTCCCAGGGACCATGAGCCACAACATTGGTGCCTACAGGATTGCTCGATGCCGTGGATCAAAGTCCTGAAAGAAGTCTATTAAAAAGTTACTCAGAGCTTATTAAATTCAGCCATCTTCTCAAAAAGCTGTGTCAAGATAAATATGTGGTTGATGGGGAAACAACTAGGTCTGAAGCTGCACGGAGTATCCTGGCCTTTCCCACAAAGCACATCAGAAGTGTACAGGAAGCATCATAGATAGTACTGGAGGGTGTTTGAAAGATGTGGACGCTCATATAGCAGCAGCTGCTGCCAAGTTCTGGGCCATGCAATCGCTTCTGAGATGTCATGATATGAAGATGTCTACAAAACTGCAGATCTGTGGAAGCATAGTTCTACCCGCTTTCTTGCCCAGCAATGAAACGTGGGCCCTGAGGAAATTGGAGTTCTTCACGGTTGAAGAGCCGCAGATTGATGTTTGATTCTCATCTTCATCAGTTGCTCCATATTTAGTAGCAGAATAAGATCAGCAATGAGGATTTTTTGTAGATGAGTCCAGCAACCGCATCCATTAACACTGGTTGTTTTGGTGTCTGTCTTGCTACAACCATATTAGGGTTGACAAACTAAATATGAAGTGTGTGCACCAAAGAATGTTGCTAACTAGCCAGCAAACATGGTGTCCAAAAGCTTTGGTGACATAAGATTGCCAGTGATGGACACAAACTGAATATCCAGCCAAACTGTCTGAAGGTCCTAGCTTAGAGATCAATCTGGGTGGTACTCAGTCTGCAAGGAGGCTATGTCCCTTTGGGATTTGTCTTTTTGACAGTGATATACTGGTATAGCTATGCTGGCAAACCAGTGTAATGGAGACACAGCTTTTGCTGGCAAAAAAGTCTCTCTGGTGGTCTAACTTGTATCAGTTCCTCAAATGGACTAAGCTATACCATGAGAAGGACTTCTGTCTGTGTAACCGTGTCTATTCTAAGGCTTTTGCCAGTATAGCTGTCACTGAGATAGGTTCTGACTTTTCCCACAAACCTAACATAGCTATGCTGGCAAAACTTTTACGTATATAGCAGCCCTAGTCTGCTTCTCTCGTGTGAATCTGCCATATTTCCATGAGTGGCATCTGAGAGACAGGCTAAATATTGTAGGCCTGAAGAATCAGAGGAGATGGTGGTGGTTGTGACAGTCTATTATGGTCACTACTTGTACAAGACTATGATAAATCCTGTACAGAGTATGCCTTGAGTCATTTGAAAACTCATAATCTGCTGACTATTATCCCATTGAAGTGTATAGCAACACTATATGTGAAGTTGAGATTCTACTGTATGATTTTTACTGAAATGTGTTCGTAATTCAGGGTAACAGCCATAAACCTCCTTTTCAGAGACAAAGACACACTGACACTGCCAGAGAGGTATCAACAAAGTCAAGTGGGCTATCACTTACATAAGCAGTCCTTCTCTAGCACAGGGAAGGTGTGAATAAGAAATTTACATTGCATCACAGGAACATTTCAAATCTGATGTCCCTGAGGGACAATGTCAGAGGTGGCCAAATTTACTGACCTGCCGAGCCACATATGGCAATGGTCAGAAATTTGAGAGAGCTGGGGTGCATCTGCCAGGCATCAGAGCTTCAGCCCCTCAGGAGGAGCCCCACTCCTGCTGAAGCCCTAAGCCCAAGCAGGTGCACACCATGGGACTGAAGCCCCTAGACTCCTCCACCCCCTTCCTGCTGGGCAGAAGCCAGAAGCAATGTGTGAAGGGGACATGTGCGGTCATGTGCCCTCCCCCAGATTTTTGTCAGAGTTTGTTGGCTCACTCAGTAACATGGTGATGCCGGGTCCCCTCCCTGCATGGCAGCTGCTGGAGCAGGCAAGCTGGGAGCTGAGGCTGCGGGGAGAGGCAGTGGCAAACAGCTGGGTGTTGCAGGGAGAACAGCTGCTTTTGCTGCTGACTCATTCTACCTCCCTGCAGCTCCCAGCTGTTAGCTCCACATGGAGAGGCAGGAGCAAACATCTGAGAGCTGCAGGGAGGGGCTTCTGAGGTTAAGGGGAGAGTGGCTGGGGTGAGGTATGACTTAAGCTGTTGGGGGTGGGGCAGGCAAACCTTTAAATTGTGTCCTCCACTCTCAGCAGGCACCAGTAGTCTCTGGCAGAAGCCCCTAGCCCCACCACTCTGCTGTAGAGCAGAAGCCCTGAGCTCTCTCCCCCAGCATGGTAGGCAGGGAATGGGGGTGGGCTGGAGGGCTCCGGGAGCCGCACTTCAATGGTAAAAGAACTGCATGCGGCTCAGCCACCCCGGACTATGTGTTGCCTACACCCCAGCGGTGGGTAATCCTCAAAGAGGGGAGGGTGGTATAAGAGAGAAACACACAGTGGGCCCCATTTCACCACGCCGCTGCTGCCTCCTCCTATCTCTCTGCTCATGATGACAACAGCTATCAAAGAACTAAAGGGGATGGTCCCAGGCTGGAAGGAGACCCAGCATATGAAATTCTCAACAGCTATAGTGAGACCAAATCTTTGCTTTTAAGCTCACTTAGTTTAAGTGAGGTATTAGCTTGGATATTACTTTTGTTTTCTTTTGTAACCAATCCTGGCTTTGATGCATGATTTAAAATCTTTCTGTAGTTAATAAACTTATCTTAACCAGTGTGTGTTTGGATTGAAATGTGTGTGGAAACTCCCTTTGGGATAAGGTTGGTGCATTATAATTTTTCCTTTGATGAAATGATGCACCCACTGTGAGCTTGTACTGTCCAGGGGGTACTGTACAGTACAAGATGCACATTTCTAGGGGACGTCTGGGACAAAATTTGCAGGTGTCATCCTAGAATTCATCAGTGACTGGTCAGAGTGCTCCATTTATTTAAGTGGGTGTGAATTTACATGCTGAAGGCTGCCTGTGAGCAGACCCAGGAGAGGTGGTTGTTTCCCAGCAAAGCAATAGAAGAGGCTCCCCAGGCTGAAATTTTTTAAAGAGACACCGCTGTTCAACTTGTACTCTGGGGAATGTCACAGTGGTGAAGGTCACGGTTCCCTTTAAGCTGTGTGCGTGGCACACAGATCCAAAACCCCCACGCACACGGCAAAACACTGCCTGCACAAAAACTTGCACAGAAGCACAACAGTTTGCACAGAAGAAATTTTTTGTGCACACGGCCCGTCAAAAATTAGAGGCAACATTGGTAAAGGTGGAGGCGGGGCCTCACGCAGTGGCAGTTGCGAGTTTGATTAAGAGAGGAAGTGGGAAAGGAATCCAACAGGGAAGAGTTGGAATGTTACAGTGGGAGAAAGGGAACGGGCAGGGATTGCCGCATATTACCCTGACTGGTTCTCCTAAAATGATGACTAAACACTGATTTCAGTAGAAACTGGCATATTTGCTTATCCTAAACATATATCATGTGTATGAATGAGGGGTTTGCACTGAGAATCCTTGTAGAAAGGAGAAACTACTCTACTTTCTGTTTAGCAAGTCAGTCTGTCTTGCCTGTATTTTTAATTTCCCTCTTAAGTCAAGGACCCATATGACTTTTCTGGCAATAGAGTTTTCTGTATGTTGGTTCCCGCAATTCTGTGACTAGGGAGCACTTTTCTACATCTATCAGAGTAGCAGCCATGTTAGTCTGTATTTGCAAAAAGAAAAGGAGTACTTGTGGCACTTTAGAGACAAACAAATTTATTTGAGCATAAGCTTTCATTGCATCCGATGAAGTGAGCTGTAGCTCACAAAAGCTTATGCTCAAATAAATTTGTCTGTTTCTAAGGTGCCACAAGTACTCCTTTTCTTTATTCTACATCTAGTTATTGCCATCGATAACATCTTATTGGCATGGTGACCTTCATAGATATGTAGAGGGTTTTTTTTTTAATTTTGTGTTCTCCTTAACTGGCTGTCAGTTATATGAATGAAGGTCACCATGCCAATAAGATATTGTCTCTAGAATTATGTGAATGTTTAATAAAAGACTGATACAGACCTGAACTACTCTGTGTTTTAAAGTCCTATTTCTGTATCTAAGTTATGTATTTTATGTTGCTAGCATGTTTACTATATCTAAGCAAAAATAGACTTCAATAAGCTATTGTCTTTATGCCCCAGATGTCATGTATCATCTGACATACATGACATGGTCCTGCCCTCTCCAGGAGAAATTTTCAAAAGCAGTTGAGAACCTTGAGCAAGGTATTTGATGCTCCTATAGATTTATCCTCCAATATCTAACTACTTTGAAAGTAAAGTACATCAAACATGCAAAAGAATATTCACATAGCTT
Source organism: Lepidochelys olivacea (assembly GCF_965140295.1). Taxonomy (NCBI): domain Eukaryota; kingdom Metazoa; phylum Chordata; order Testudines; family Cheloniidae; genus Lepidochelys; species Lepidochelys olivacea. The sequence continues at coordinate 108,339,988 of NC_140412.1, read as the reverse complement.
AATCAGCCAAAAGGAACAAAAGAATGGCCATACAGGTCAGACCAATGGTCCATGCAACCCAGATATCCTGTTTTCTGACACTGGCTGGTGCCAGATGCTTCAGCAATTATGAACCAAACACGGCAATGATCAGGTGATCCCTTCCCGGTCATCCAGTCCCAGCTTCTGGCAGTCAGATTTCAGAACACCAAGAGCGTGGGGTAGCATCCATGACCATCTTGGTTAATAGATAGTGATGGCCTATCCCCCAAGAATGTATCTAATTTTTTTTTAACCCAGTTATACTTTTGGCCTTCACAACATCCCCAAGCAATGAGTTCCACAGGTTGACTGTGCGTTGTGTGGAAAAAGTAATTCCTTTTGTTTTAAACATACTGCCTTGTAATTTTATTGGGTGACCCCTGGTATGTGAAATGGTAAATAACACTTCCCTATTCACTTTCTCCACACCATTCATTTTATGGGTTTTACAGACCACTGTCATATCCCCCCTTAGTTGTCGTTTTTCTAAGCTGAACAGTCCCAGTCTTTTAAATTTCTCCTCATATGGAAGCTATTCCAAACCCCAATAGTTTTTGTTGCTCTTCTCTGTACTTTTTTGAATTCTAGTATCTTTTTTTGAGATGGGATGACCCGAACTGCGCACACTATTCAAGGTGTGAATGTACGGTGAATTTATGAGGGCATTATTAACAGTAAGATTACTAGACCTTGAAATTTCTACAAATCTCTCACCAGCACAACTTGGCTTGTCAACACTTATAAATTAGTGCACTGGAAAAACTGTAGCCAGACTGGTGTATTAATGTGCACAATCTTTTCAGCATGAACTGTAAGCTGTTTGTGCTCCTTCATTGTTATTACAGTGAAGTTATGCAATCATAAAAGACAATCAGTTAGTGTTTATAATCTTATTATTGGACTTGTGTGATACACAAGGGACAAATACCTTCAAACAACATATGTAGATGTTGGCACTGGATGCCTTAGTTGATTGTTGATGAGATGTAAAGCCTCTATGATTTCTCCCTTAAATCAAGTCCAGGTATGTAGTGACCAAGTAATTATCTGTTATACTTTTAGGACCTCATTACCAAAATAATGACTGCCTTCACAATATTTAATATGGTTATCCTCCTAACATCCCTCTGAGCAGGGGAAGTACTACTAAGTAGTGAGGCATAGAGAGACTAAATGACTGGCTCAGGGTCACACAGGAAGTCCTGTGGTGGAGCAGGCATATGCATTTGGCTCTCCTGAGTCCCAGGCTAGTACCTTAGTCACTAGACCAGCCTTCCACTTGGATTACGTATCTTTATGGAAGTGCACAAATTGTGCTAAAGACACAGGAAAATACAGTTCAGTCTGAAGACCAACAGATAAAAGGTAGCAGACAGGGTTGCAACATACGAACCAAGTGATCATGGTGAAAATTGGCATGCATCATTGTTCATATAAAACGAAACATCTTCATCTGTACATCTTCTGGACCATTGATGATACTGTATTGCAAACTCCTGGTTACTTTTATGAGTATTGCAATATTAAGCTGTATGTGTCGGTGCATGAGCTAAAGCTGCTCATGATTCTAGGAACAGCAGGATTTCACTTGTGAATTTTTGGCCTTAACTGAAAATGGCAACACCTCCATTTCTTTTCAGTGGGGCTGAAGAGGGCTGATTGTTTCCCATTCTAGCATTTGGAAACTCAGTGACCAAGAGTTATTACTAAGGGAAGGATGTTGGACTAGTGACTAAGGCCCTGGACTGGGACCTCAGGAGATTTCATTTAATTTCTCAGCTCTGTGTCAGACTTCCTGCATGACCCTGGGCAGGTCGCCTAATCTCTCTGGTGCTTAGTTCATTTTTATGATGATGATCCTTTCACACCCCGCAAAGATACAGTGAAGACACATTCATGAGTGTTTGTGAGATTCTCACAACAAAGAGAAAAGCCAATCAATATTAATGATGTGCAAAATGTCCCAACAGTTCAAAAAAGCAGTCAAAATTCACCTAGTTTCAGGTTCCATTATAATCTTCATATTCAGTGCAGATTACTCAAAATGTTCAGTAAAGGTTTTGTGAACTTTTGTATGGCCCACAGTTGATATATAACTTTGAAACCATGTTAAAGGACAGATTTGTGTTTTGTTTTGTTTGTTTTTTTTCTTGGGGGGTTCTTTGAACCAAAACACAAGGGGAAGGGCTGCAAACCCAAGTGATTCAAAACTAAATAAAATGTTCACTTGAAACCATCTGAACCAACAAAGTTTAAGGGCTCTTATCACCATCCTCAGTAAATAAATACAGGGAGAAAGCAAAAGAGGAAGATGATTAAAAATAGCAACCCAGAAAAAGCAATGTGTTGAAAAGGGAGTGGGTGGGGGGGGAAGGGAGAAGCAAGAATCTGCTTGACTTCCAGGTAAGTGATCAGATGCTCTAACTTGATTCTTATTACTCCTGGGGGAATTCTGCACCACTGTGTATGTGCAGCATTCATTTTCCTTGCTGATTTCTTTGTTTCCCTGCAGAAAAATGACTTTCTGACAGGGAAGCAAAGGGAAGCTGCAAGCAGTCATGCGACCCTCCCCAGCAGTATGTTTCTGGTGCCCAGGGCAGCAGGCAGAGAGGTAAATCACTGTGGGGTAGGGGACGGGATTGGGGAAAACCCTGCTGGTGGCTCCTACATTGTGCTGGGCTCAGCTGCTAATCCCAGCTGGACTGGGGAGGACAGGACTTCCTCTTGCCCACATGGCATCCAGGGCGGGGTCAGACCCAGCTGTAGGAAGCTCTGCAAACTTCCCCCCTCCCTGCACTTCCTGCACCCATTGCTCCTCAGCCACAGGGGAAGGGATCACTGTACAGGGAACTGCTCCCCCATTCACCCAAACCCCATGCTCCCAGACCCCCTCTTACTCAAACCCTCCTGCTGAGCCCCACTCCCCCTTTGCCTGGACGAGCCACCTGCACCTAGATCCCCAGCCTACTGAGCCCCAAATAGCTGCACCTGGATCCCCACCCCACTGAGCCCCACGCCCCCAGAATCTGTACCCTCCCACACCCTGGACCACCCCCCCCTTGCTGAGCCCTAACCACCTTCACAAGGACCTTCCTGCAGAGTCCCATTGCCATTGTACCAAGAACCCCCAACAAGCCTCTGTGCATCCAGATCTTCACCCCCCGCACTCAGACTCCCCCAACTGAACCACCCACACTCAGATTGCCCCACATAGAACCCTCTCAAGCCACTAAGTCCCTCCGCACTTGGGTCTTGCCTTGCTGAGCCTGCCTGCCCACACCTGGTGTACCTGGCACAAAGGGGCAGGGCTCTGCGGTGTTTCTGGGGCAGGCCCAGTCCTTGAGGTGTGTAAGAGTTGGGTACAGACTCACCACTGAGTCCGTGTCCCGGGGCAGGAGCTGCACAGTGATCTCTGACCTCTGTGCAGCCAGTGGCCTGTGCTCCCCAACATCATGCTGTAGCCTCCACTTTTATTTGGCAAATAAAATTTGCAGAATTTTGCAGATCTTTTATATCTTCTACACAGAATTTTTATTTTGATGCAGAATTTTTAATTTTTTGGCATAGAATGCTCTCAGGAGTATTCTTATATTCTTTCTTCTTACCTCCCACACTATTTCTTTTCCCCCTCTGCTACTAATCTGTCTTGTCTTTCTACACTCACCTTCACTGCAGCCCTTATGTAGACATTATCCCTCCCCCCACCCTTTGCTCTTGTGTTGCCCTCCCCTGCTGTGCGTCTCTGAGTTCAGTGTGCTGGCAGTCAAGTGAAATATATGAAAATTTGGAGCTCTGAAGTGCTGTCTCAGCACTCCAGGGATTAAGACTTTTAGTAAATTTCACTTTGCTGCTTGGAGAGGACAGGTAGTGAGCTCCCAAATCCATGGGATTTATGGAAAGTCTGTGCCCACTAAATGTATTTCTTGTCTCATGCCTTGAGATTGCTGTGCTCTTGACATTTAGGGGCTGAGAACTGCTATAAAGAAACAGCAAATATTCTTTTTTAAATTGTTGTTGCAATAGGTTAGAATTACTTGGATCTGGCAGTGTACTGCCATCTGTTTTTGTTTTAGTCCTACTTCAGTATTTTCAACACACAAATCTGGAGTCCCCAGATTTCTTTAACCCCTCTCAATCTGATTTTAGTCCTGGGTATGGTGGAGACTCCATGGGTGCTCCGGGGCTGAAGCACCCACGGGGAAAAAATGGTGGGTGCCCTTCTATCAGCCCCCCCTTAGTGCTTCCCACCTGCCATGATCAGCTGTTTCACGGCATGCAGGAGCTTTGGGGGGAGGAGCGAGAATGCAGTGTGCTCAGGGGAGAGGGTGGAATGGGGCGCAAAAAGGGGGGGTGAGGGTAGGGCAGGGTGAGGACTTGGAGGAAGGACTAGAGTGGGGGCAGGGCCTGGGGCAGAGATAGGAGTCGAGCACCCCCCAGCACATTAGAAAGTCAGCGCCTGTGTGTGCAAGTCTTATTAGTTGAGTGATTGCTTCTAGCACTGGCCAACAAGCAACTGTTGACCATAGCAGAGAGGCTGACGTTATGTTTGATCTCGAGGGAAAAATTAACTTAAGGTTTTTGTGTGCAGTGTTGCAGGGCTCTATTTTGCCATCCTTCCTGCTCAGTTTCATTTATTTTAATTTAAATTTGTTTTTCTGGATCCAAAAAGTACCTATCACTCGTTCTAGGTGCTGTGCAATACACTAAACAAAACTAAGAATAATTCCAAGCTGCCATTAAACACATAAACAAATTGTGCATCCAGAATTTCCAATTAACAGTTGCACAAGAAAAGAATAATTATAATCCCATTATCTTTCAATCAGAGCTCCAATCAAAAACCTGGGAATGAAGAGAAGATGTGCTTGGAAGGTTAACACATCCAGGCTCTACTGGACTGAGGCAGGAAAACAGCTTCAGAATCAAATGCCCTCATATGGAAAAGGCCCTACCAACACCTCTTCCAAACATCAGCCATCTACTCTGAGGCTGTTCCAGTTTGATCACTTCTGCTGATTGTGACACTGACAATATAACATGGTGTACTCCAGGGGGAATTCTGCACACAATATTTTAATTTCATATTTTATTTGTCAAAATAACACAATATATAGCCATGCCAGTTTCAATTATTTTAGTAATTTATTTCAAAATACCTGTCAGCAAGTATGTAAAAATACAGACACACAAAAATCCCTCAGAGATAGAGTTAAAGAAATCCCTATGACAACCCAGTTCCTGTTTCTCTGACCCCTCCCTCCCCAGAGCCCAGGGATCCAGAGGGAAAAACAGCCTGATGCTGGGTCCCAGACTTGAATGGAGTTTCTTGAATGCCACCTCCTTCCTTCAGGGCATGTTGAGAACTGCCACTGCTGGGAACCCTCTAGCTCCCTTCCCCCCTCCCTGCTGCAGTGTCTTCTATTTAGGAGATGGGCTCTGCCAGGTCCAGCGGCCCTTAGTGAAAACCAGCAGCTCTGCAGCCCTTTTCTGTGGTGGTGGGGTGAGGGAAGGAAATTCTGCACAAATTCTGTTTTGTGCAGAGTTTCCTTAGGAGTAATGGTGATAAGCGGTGGTGTCCTAGGTAACAAGGTCCCAAGTCACTTAGGACTTTATTGATCAAAACCAACACTTTTTAACTTTGAAGTGGTCAGTAGACAAACCAGTACAGGTCAATGTGTGTGAAACTGGTAGGAGTACTAGCATTGCAATTGCCTCAACGTAACTATGTTGGTGATGCAGCTGTTCAACTTTCCTGCTGCCTGGATGAGACTGGGGTTGGATTAGAATCAGCTGGCTGAATCCCTTTCTGGATCGGACCAAAGGTGATGCTGGTTGTCTGATGCGGGAATAACCCAAGGAGATAGCTCTGGTGATAGCTGTCACTGACCAGGAGGGAATGACTATCACCTGCTACCGAAGTTTGCAATCTAGGAGTCCTAGTAGTTCCTCTGCCACATCTTGATGATCTGGTGGCTGAGAATGCTTTTTTCAAACATTGCTTGGCAAGGAGGTTGCAACCTTTTTGCTTATATGCAGGCCTCCATGCTTTTTTCTATATAATTTCAGCGCACTATAGCTGGGGCTACCTGTGAAGATCCCTCAAACTTCAGCTAGTGCAGAATTTTCTGTCTACTTGCACGTGTTTTATAGTCAAATATTAGTTTTTCTTCCCAGGCTCCCAGTTTTTTTTCTGGGGTGCAATTAAAGGTATTTTTAAAATCTGTAGAAGCTTGGGTTCTGTCTACCTCAGACCCTTTTTTTGTATTTTAGCCACTCATTTGGGACACGGTGGGGGAAAGAACATTTTCTGTGCAGAAACTGCTACTCTGGAATTCTTTCTCCTTTGTTGGAGATATGCCATGGAAGTCAACTACTTTAGGCTGTTGCAAAGCCCATTTCCTGTGCAGGGAGCTTTGAGGGGTGGGAATGTGACTGTGGTTTTGCGTGGCTGGGAATACCAGTTACATTGATTCAATTGATGTATAGATGTGTGTGTTTTTTTATGTATGTGCCTTGAGGCCACAGGAGGAACATTTTTGTACATTGAAGTAATATAGCAGTATAAATGAATATTCTCAAGTGTCTTTGATTAACTGATTGCCAAATAGTACAGTATTTAAAATCCCAAATTATATCAAATCTCAATCCCAGTAGATCAAATTGAAATCCCTTAAAATGAGGTATACTTTGACTGCAGGTCTATATAACCCACTAACCCACAGCAATGTTAGACCCTAATTAATCCCACTTTTGTATTCTATTAATTTAAAGCATTACAAAAAATCCATTAACCAGATGAGACAGGGACTTGCAAGAGTCTTGTATTTACGCTTCGAGCTAGGGTATTGTGTATCTGTTGGGTGGGCCTGGTTGAGACAGATATATATTTGAAATGTTTCAAGTAGTTTTGCATTATTGATGGAATAATCTGTCCTTTTATTTCAGGGCCTGTCAAACTGATCAAATAAGGAGGACATTTACATCTGTTTGTTTATTGATATAGGCAAGTTGTTATCCCTTCCAAAACTGGGGTATCCTATATTAACTCCCACCAGTTAGTGTTCAGACTTGTCACACTGTCTGCATCAGGTTGCCTTGAATAAAGATTAGGTGAGTGGTTTGACGATCTTCCTAAACTTTCAAACTTGTATGCCAGTTCAACAGCAGGTTTGTGTAATTTTAATTGCCCCTCTCCCATTTCATCCCTACATCATGAGACTAAACGTTTTTTAAAGCACGAAGCAGGCAAATCAGCATGCTGCCATCTTTAGTAAGAATAAGTAAGTAATAAATAAAATATATACAAAACTGGATTTTCTGAAGGTGGGGGGAAAACTGAAATGAATATGCTACCAGCTAGAACTTGCGTCATTCAAACAAATCAGAACCATCAGTTTTGTTTGGGGCACATAACAATAGAAGTGAAGTACACAGTAATACCTTCGGATATTGCAGCAATAATCAAATTCACTAGATCAGTAGAAGAAACAATTGGCCAAAAAGACTGCTAGCACACTTTTATTTCTATTGTTTTATAGCATTTTGTGAAGAATAAGGTTAGGATTTGCATTTATGGACAGATTTTTTTTCCCCAGCTTTACTTTTCTAGGTTCCATGCTCCACTGGAAATAAGTGGCAAAGATATAGTGAACTGTGGTGGTCAGGGGAGTAGTCAGCCCATTGTGAAAGTGGTATCTATAACCTGATCAGAAATATTACAGTAAGCAGTTCTATGAGCTATTGAAGTCTGTCAGACGAGTAGTAGATTACCTCATTCTGAATTTTGTATGTGACAAATTACTGGGTGCACTCTCCCCTCCCCCATTTCCAAAATAGTTTGACTTTATATATCAGATCATGTCCTACTATGTCTGTTGGACTGACAGTGTTCAGCACAACATAATGAAGTCTTACCCAACATGACATCACCCTTTTTTTTTCTTGTGATTTGGTACTTGCCATTATTTGAGAAGGCAAAAGTTGCTCTAAAATATAAGCACTAAAGCAAATTATAGTATTTCAGCACTAATTACTATACATCAGTCATATCTAAATTATTTGTATTAACTGGGCCTACATGTAGATATATATCATGTGCAAAGTAAAAACCTGTTTATAATTAGTGGAAAAACATTGACAATCATAATATGGTGCAGAGGTAGGAGGCAATAGAGTGGGTACTTGAGATAACTGGTCTAACAACTGGCATGGAAAGGGACAGGAATACAAAAAGTTTTAGAGGAATTTTTCCAACTCTTCATTTTAAGAAGATGACCAAAATGCTGAGGATTAATTCATTCTATGCTGTTCTGTGGCTATGGAGTAGCTCCATTGCCTTTCTGCAGTCCTAAGTTGCTATGGGGAGGAGGAAAGTGAGGGCGGGGAAAGATGATTTTTGTCTTCAATCTGCCTGACTACTTGCAGTTGGTGTGGAAGGTGAGAAGAAGGATTTGCTCCACTGTTATTGCCCAAAGTGCAAATCTTCCCTGTCGTCCCATCTTTTTGTCTGAGCAGATCTAGTTTCACTAACTTCTATCAATAGTTAGTGTTTTTTTCCAAATATTAGCTTTTTCTGATGGGTAATTGATATTTTTATTTTTCTGGCTAAGCTCTGCCCACTGAAACCAGTGGCAATCAGGCATATGTCTGATACAGAATTCAGCTCTTGGTCACCCATAGTAGGTTGCTAATCATAAAAATAATATACTGGGGAAACTTACACCTATAAGGCCAAATTTTCAAAAGCCGTATCTATTCTCATGTGCTCAGATTTGCTTCATGTTCTTGTGTGACTAGTCTTTGCTTGCAGAGAATGTGGATTTGTAGATACAAATTGTGTAGTCACAAGTGCCCAAAATCAAGCATTCAAATATCTGTAGGAGCAGTAACTTGGGGGTACAAATATGAATGCACAAATCTGGGTAGCATGAAGGCATTTTGAAAATTTTGCTCAAATATGCATCATAAATGTCTCCATAATTTTCTTTCCCCAGAGAGGGGGTGGGTGGATGGGTGTGTGTGTGTGAGAACTGCCCCTTCCCTCCTCGCATTTCATTCTTTCAGAAACTGAAAGAAATCCAAGTTCTCATAGCTTTAAAATGGACTGCGTCCAGAGAGAATCGGTGCTCTCTTCTCATTATTTATCTAAAGGGTTACATACTTTACAACATATAACTCTGCTGTTAAGAGGAAAGAGGGGGCAGGGGTGCCCACTTTAGAAAGAGGCCCTTTCCACAATGATTTCATGGTGAATTGGGAGTGGGGTAGTGTAAAGTCAGGCAAGCCCACACTGTTCTCACGGACCAAATGACTAAATGTGGGAGAGGAAAAAGGAGTCTGGCTGCATCCCCAGTTATGATCTGGCTCTGTAGAAGAATCAGTCTGCTAAACTCATTGCATTTTTATGCAATTTAGTCTGAGAGAAAGGAGAAGATCACTGAACCCTGACCCAACTATGAGACTGGAATAACAACTAGAGAGACTTAGAGCTACCAACATTTGAGTCTCACAGCATTTAAATTAAAATAAATATTTAGTGTGTTTTTTCTTTAGGATCATCTCATGCAAGATTTATTAAATTCCAGTGTTTAACTCAAGCGCAAATGTAGCTTTAATTAGAAAGGATATTTTTACTTACTGTTGCACAGCATCATTAAATGGTGTTTGTAACTGAGAGTTATGAGCAGCTATGTCTAATGATCTGGATCAGACATTCCCAAACTGTGATCCATGGATCACTTGTGGTCTGTGGTGAGTTGGCTGGCCACATAGTGGAGACCATCATTCTTGTTTCCAGCCAATAAATTGCATTAAAAGAAGCGAAAACACCATTACTTTTCTAATGTTACTCTTCCAAGTAAGCCAGTGCTATATTTGTTAGAGCTATTATGTGTTTGTGAATGGGAGCAGGGAGTGATCCAGGCAATCGTGATGGGGTGGAGTGGTGGTCCACAAGACATGGTATTAAAGATGAGGCCCTCACTATGAAAAGTTTAAGAACCTCTGACACAAGGCAACTGACTGTAATACAAATTTTAAAAAGGTAAATTGACCATGAATAAAGTTCCCAGTTTGAAAATATTTTAGTATTTGTCCTACACTAATACATGTATATTAATGTAATCACTCCTACAACAGGTCTTGTGTATATAAGCGGGGGGGGGGGGGAAATAGTCCTGCTATTGTGGGGAATTTTCCTGGCTTCTGCACTAGCCCAGTGAAGTGGGCTAGCGAAAGGATCTGAGGCCTCACTCCCACTTCCTTTACCCAGTGGCCTCCCTACCCTTGAGGACTCCCCTTCCACTCTCCTGTCTGGCAGAGTCCTCCAAACCCCCAAAGGCTGGGCCCAGGATTCCTGGGGGGCTCGACCCCCAACCCTGCTGTGGTCACCTAGGACAGGGGCTAGGGTGTCCCCACTCCGGGGTACTCTCTCTGCACTGGGCACTTCTCTGACCCACTGACCATTACATACAATTTAAAGCAAATGCAAGTTACTTAATCAACAATCTTAAAAAGAATAAGGAAAAATGGGAAAGGTTAAAGGAAACACATCAACCCACTCTGTGGCAGGGAGCATCACAAACAGTGTCTCTGGAACATCAGGGCAGTTCAGTCTGTTCCTTGTAGGTCCCAGGCCTTCTTCTCAGGCCCTGACTGTGCTGCAGGGATGCTGTGAGTTGGTGGCCTCAGGCTCTAAGTGGTAGGACCCTTCTTCCCAGCATTGTCCCTGCCCTGTCAGGGTTATGATCCAAGCCTGGCCTGCAGAGCCCCTTGGCTGAGGCGTCTCCCTGTGCTGGGCCTGCTGCCCAGGGTCCCCCTCGCTCTCCCTAGCTGCTCACCGCACCCAGCTCCAGACTGCTCCAGACCCGGCTCCACCACTCTGTCTCAGCGCTGCTGCTGCTCTGCCTCCAGCTCCCTGGGCTGCTTCTTTGACCCCTCTGCCTCTGGTTGCTGCAGCTTTGCTCCCAGGACAGGTCTGTTCTGCAGGCTGCTTCTGTGACTCTGCTCCCAGCACTGACCTGCTTCATGGGCTGCTTTTCTGGCCCCTCTGGCTCTGGTTGCTGCAGCTCTGCTCTCTCTGGGCTGTGCCTCTGGCTTTGGGGCTGCAGCTCTGCTCCCAGGACAGGGTCTGCTCTTTCTGGATCTGGCACAGCTCAGCTCGCGCCCCTGCTTTCTCCTTAGCTCGGCCCCACTCTGTCTGACCCAGGCAATTCCAGCTCACAGGGAGGATGGGACCTTCCTGGTGTCCTGACTCTCTGATTAGCCTGCCCGCCCTGTCATTCAGGCTGACCTGGAGCATTGGCCTCTCCCCATTGTTCCTGGGGACTATCAGTCTCAGAGTCCTCATTTCCATAGACCCTTCCCCTTTTAGTATTGGGAGCTAGCCAACCAAAACACCCCCACTGAATGTTAGTAAGGGGGCAACAGTCCCCTTACACATCTTGATTAGATTCATATCATCTTTAGGCCCTATCCCAACAGTAGTACCTCCGATTTGTTTTAGAAATAATATTTACGGTGACTTTTCCAAGGGTATAGCAGAAATCTGGGATATTCTGGTTGTCTTTTTTTAAAAATCAACATGGGGAGAGGGGAAAATGGGTGGATAGAATACTTATTTGTGGATCCAAGATGGGATAATTTTGTTCTTTCTATCTCATAAGGAAATAGAAAGCAGTCCACAAAACAGAAAGGTCCAGCCAACTTCTGTTTTCATATAGGTTTCTTTAGGAATTCCAAGACACAGCACTCACCTTTTAAAGAGCGGTGTGCATTTCTTCCATATTCATTTTGTTTGGTGTTTTCTGAATCCTTTGTATTATGTTGTCAGTCTCTAAATCTGGAGGATTTTTTTCTCTCTCAATAGAATAATAGAAATGTAGTGCTGGAAGGGACCTCAAGAGGTCATCAAGTCCAGCTACCTGCGCTGTGGCAGGACCAAGTATACCTAGGCCATCCCTGACAGATGTTTGTCCAGCTCATTTCTAAAAGCTTCAGTGATGGGGACTCCATGACCTCCTATTCTATACCTTAGAAAGTTTTCCCCAATATCTAACCGAAATCTCCTTTTCTGCAGATTAAGACCATTACTACTTGTCCTACTTCAGTGGACATGGAGAACAATTGATCATCACCCTCTTTATGACAGCTTATCAGGTTCCCCTGTCAGTTGTCTTTTTTCTCTAGACTAAACATGCCCAGTTTTTTAAAACCTTTTATCATTTTTGTTGCTCTCCTCTGGACTCTTTCCAATTTGTCCGCATCTTTCCTAAAGTGTGGTGCCCAGAATTGGACACTGTTCTCCAGCTGGAGCCTCCCCAGTGCTGAACAGAGCAGGACAATTACCTCCCATGTCTTACATACAACACTCCTACTAATACACCCCAGAATCTTATTAGCCTTTTTTGCAGCTGCAGCACATTGACGACTCATATCCTGTTTGTGGTCTCCTGTAACTCCCAGATCCTTTTCAGCAGTACTTCCACCTAAACAGTTATTCCCGACTTCGTAGTTGTGCATTTTATTTTTCTTTCCTAAGTGAAGTACTTTGCACTTCTCTTCACTGAATTTCATCTTGTTGACTTCAGACCAAGCCTCCAATTCATCAGGATCATTTTGAATTCTAATCCTGCCCTCCAAAGTGCTTGAAACTCCACTCCTCTCAACTTGGTGTCACCTGCACACTTTTTATAAGCACACTTTCTACTCTATTATCCAAGTATTAATGAAAATATTGAGTAGTACTGGACTCAGGACTGATCCTTGCACAATCCCACTAGATAAACTCTCCCAATTTGACAGCAAACCATTGATAACTATGTTTTGAGTATGATCTTTCATCCTGTTTTGCACCCACTTACTAGTAGTTTCATATAGAACACATTTCCCTGTTTGCTTGTGAAAATGTGATGTGGAACTGCATCAGAAGCCTTAGTGAAACCAAGGTACGTCATGTCTACTGCTTCCCCACCAGATCACTAATCCTATCAAAGAAGTTGGATTGGCATGACTTTTTTTCTTATAAACCTGTTTTTCAGAGGCTTACACATTGTTTAATAAATTTCTCCAGTATCTTTCCAAAGTTATCCAAGTTAGGCTGACTGGTCTATAATTCCCCAGATCCTCCTTGTTCCCCTTTTTAGAGCTAGGTATAATGTTTGCCCTTCTCCAGTCTTCTGGGACTTCTCCTGTCCTCCAGAAGTTCTCAAACATAATTGCTAACAGCTCGAAGATTGCTTTAACTGGTTTCTTAAGTACCCTAGGATGAATTTCATCAGGCACTGCTGATTGAATATCTCTAATTTATCTGAATATTCTTTAACGTATTCTTTCCCTATTTTGCCTAGTGTTTCTTCCCCCCTTGGTGGGTGGTGTTGTGTTGAGTATCTGGTTCTACTTTTTAGTGTAGACAAGAAATAGGCATTAAGCACCTCAGGTTTCTTGATGTCATCAGTTATTAGCTCTCCTTCCGTGCTATGTAGAGGACCTACGCTAGGAGCAAGAAAGACAAAGGAAAGTGTATTTTAAGAACATTATCTTACTGCCTTTTGTCTCTTGAAAGGTGTAACTCAGAAAGGTGAAGGCACAAAACGATTTTGTCCCTACATACTTGTGCTGTTTTGTACTCCTCATCCATTTGACAATATTTTTACTAATTTGTAGAATTCCCGTTTGATTTTCATGTTATTAAAGAGCTCCTGGTGGAGCCATATTGGCCTCTTACAAAGGAAAGAGGAAGAATAGTATCGGGATAGTTTGCAGTTGTGCCTTTAATATTGTCTCCTTGAGGAACAGCTAGTTCCCCTTGGGTTTTCTTCCAATGGGACCTTACCTTCCAGTTCTTCTTCTTCTTTTTTTTTTTGAAGTCCATTATCCTTATTCTGCTGCTCTCACTCCTTCCGTTCCTTAAAATCATGAAATCTATCATTGTATGACTATCACCCAAATTGCCTGGAGTGTGAAAGGTTAACTCGCTTCTGTTACCTGAGAAGAATTAAGACTCTTTAAAATTGTGAAGATGCTTATTTTTATTCTGATTTAAAAGGATGTTTTATGAAACAAATGTCTTTTCTAGGATAACAGCTGGCTTCAGCCTTCAGGTTCTGTCTAAGTGTTTTCATTCTTGTTTGCTTACAAGCAGCTGGAAGGGTGTGTAACCTGGGTGCTTGTTTAAGATGCTGATGTGCCTTCTATGGAGCACACAGAACTGGCTTCACTGAAAAGAATGCGTTAAGATTGTCAGTGATCCTTTTGAATAGGTTAAGCCAACACCAATTCCTTTTGTTGAGAAAACGCTTTATTCTGAAAGTCTCTCAGATCTTCTGTACAACAGAAAATGCTGTGTTCTGCCATTATCAGAATGGCTCTATAAATGGGGCAAGGGTTATGGTGTCTTTTTCCCCTGGACTATATTAATTCCAAGTGTATGTCCTGACAAAGACATTTTATTGAATTATTTTTGTTACACTAATTTATAAATAGAGGAATCCCTTTGAGTTACCAAAACCTTACTGAAGTTGTCAGTCTCTCTCTTCTCCCCCTCCCCTGGCACCCTCTCCGCCCCAAGTGATGTGCATAATATAATTTTTCCACTTGGGTAGACCAGAGCTAGCAACTGAATGCATCAATAACAGGAGAAACAAAATTCAATTTCAAGCAACACCATAAAATATTTTCAGTAACATGAGACATTATAAGGAAAGGTGTAATATTCAGTTGACTTATTTAAAGGAATATATATTGGGTAAGCCTGTGTATTTTCTCTTAGCTGCCCACACCGAGGAGGGGAGATGCAGAAGGGGTGGGGGCCAAAGTTAGAAGTTCTAGGCCTAGGATTTGACTTTGCACAGGCAAGCAAACCTGAGGTTCAGCTGTGATAAATGGACATTTTTGGCCTTCAGTTTCCCCTCTACTGTGCATTTCATCGGTTTCTGGTTATAACAAGGAGAAACTCTGTCTCTAGGATAGGTATCTCTTTAAAATGTTGGCAGTTTCCTTCAAGGTTTAAAATATATTTATTTGAGATATTTCCTTTAGGAATAATTCCAAGCAGAAAGGAGGCAGAGGGTGGGAAATTGTCTCTAACATTGGTTGTAGTGAGAGCCATTCTCAAGGTGCTAAGAACAGCAGCAAGGGGGCAGGGGGAATGGTAGCATTTACCTGATGTTTTGTGAATGCACATCATATTAGATACTGGAGAAAAAATGTAAATGATAACAAATGTAGTATGCAACAATGTGTTTATAAAAATGTATTAATTCCCTTTTTCACAAATGAGGCTAAAATGCATAAAATTTAAATATTTAAAAGTATAATTATGCTTACAATTTGTTTGCAATAATTAGCATGCTTGCAGCCATTTTGAATATTTATAATTTTTAAAATATTTTCTGAGATTCATTCCTATGGATAACTGATGTGGAGCTGCCTGCTGGGTGAAGTGTTAATTCAGGATGCAAAAATCCTTAACTGTGTATCTTGCATCTTGCCAGAGGTTTAAATGTACCCTACAGAGGTTTGCTCACATGGACAATATACATTGAAGCCTCAACTGAGCCTGGAGGACATGATCTCTCATGTTTTATTAGAGGCCAGTTAACACCACACTATTGTGTGCTAGCCCTTCAAGACAAATGTTCTGTTAACTGTTCATCAGTGGGTTTTCAGGTACAGATTGTGATGGTACTGACTGCTAAAGTTGACAGGCTGTGGTACACACCCCTTATTTGCAATTTTATATATTCAGCCTATTTACATTCACATTTAGCTTGTGTGAAACAGGCACTTGTGGTGGTTCTCTCATAAACAAAAATAACACTAGGATGCTATTGAGGGTTATGTGCCCATTATCTTAGGGTTATACAGTTCTTGGCTGTCCAGTGATTTTTTTGTTCATTTTCTCACCTCTTCTGACATCACTTATGTTGTATGACATTGTTTTCTATTTGATTCTCACTAACTGGAACATGTTTGGAGAGGTTTTTTGGGAAAAATGATAGACCCTTGCAATCGTTTGGGTATATGGATTTAATAACATTTCATTTCAGTAACCACAGTGCAACAACCAATTTTTCATCTTTCATCACTTCTGTTCGGGAGAAAGTGGTCCTAGAGCATATTTTTTGTTCTTGCTTGCTAAGTGGGTTTACACAGTACAATTCCTCCTTTTTGGCTGTGTTCTGCCATTATACCTTCTAAACACTAGACACAGATATGCTCAGGCTCCTCACAGCAACAGACACCTACTTTTAAATTTTGTCTGTGAATTTATTGAAAGATGTAGTGCTGGCAAGTGGCCTTTCTCAAAGGGCTGCTATTCTTGTGACAGGTTGAGGACAAACACAGCACATGGCTGTAGTATATAAAATCCTTTAATCTAGGACGTGGGTGCCTTACAGGAATTTTTGCCATGTGTCCCATGAGCAGAATTTCTCGTTATCCTGAGATTTAATCTGGATCCATATGAGGGTCAGAAAAAGAGAGCCTTCTAAGAAGGCCTGAAGCTATGGTGCTCCTTAACTAAAAGTTTCAAGACAGCAAAAGATTGATGACCTTAAGTCCTCCTTATTTGGGTCATTTTATGGTGGTTTAGCTTCCTATTTTTGTTTATATTTGTACCACAGATTGCAGACTACAGTGGACCATTTGACCCTGTATAGGATTATTTATTGAAGTTTCTATTTTATGTATAGTGCCAGACACTTTTTGGCACCTTACTTGAATAAAGTAAAAGTTGCCACTAGCTATGAGATGGTGGGTAGTTCCGTTAAGAACTTGGCTTTGAGTGCAGGACATAAGTCAGAGCACATCCTCCACTTTTTCCTGTCTCTAGTTTCCACACTGTAGTCTGAGCATTATCTCAGCAGCACCATGTCTGTTCTGCAAACAACACTCTAATTCTTATTTTCAAGAATGCCAAATTAACTTAATTTATATTTAAATTTTAAATTCTAAAAGTTTATGGTATTTTTATCATGTTTGTGTGTCTTTGAATTTCTTTTTATTTTTTAAATTTTCTTACACTCCCTAAAATCATTACAATAAAAACATCTTATAATAAATTATAAGTAGGGGCAATTAAGTGTGAACATTTTTTTGAATTTCTCACAAGCTTCAAGTTGTGCTTTATAAAATACTTATTTGTCAGTAAAATGGAATTAAACACCCTTCTAAGTATCAATACAAAACAAATTATATCTGAGAACTTTCATCCTGAAGGATCCCAAAGTACTTTGCAAGCTAGATAGTACCGCTGAAATACTGTGACTGCCAGGATTGAAGATGTGTATAGTTGAAGGGGAGTATATTTTTGGCAAGGGATGAAGAAACAAACACCTGATAAGTAAAGTACGTTAGGGACCTCTAACATCGTTACAGACAAAGTTTCACGCATGGGGAAATGGAATAATATTCTATTCATCTACCTCACAAGAATGACCAGTTGAATTGATCATGCCAAGAATTGAATCTGTGGTTCCAGGAATTCTAAGGGCAAGTCTACACTACAGCTGGGATTGAAGCTCTTAAATCGATCCACCAGCGGTCGATTTAGCAGGTCTAGTAAAGACCCACCAAATCAACTGCAGATCGTTTTCCAGTCAACCCCTGTATTCTAAGGTAAGTCAATGGGAGATTTTCTCCTGTAGACCCCATGGTAACTCGACCTAAGGTAGGTCAACTCCAGCTAAGTTATTCACATAGCTGGAGTTGTGTAGCGTAGGTCGACTTACCATGGTAGTGTAGACATAGCCTCAGTATTTTGCACCCTAATGCTTAGTCCATTCAGTCAGTATATCTTGGGCATCAACCTGTATGTCCCTGTATACACCACAGTATTTGGGTTGCTTTGATTATGTAATTCCTGGAAGTTGCTGGCTGGAAAGCTGCTACATCAGCCAGTAGTCACTGTCTTTCTAGGAAGTACTGTTTATGGAAGTGGCATCAAAAACAGAGTAACAAAATTTCTGCTTCTGAAAGTGTTTTCTACTTGGCCCTGCAATAAATCTTGTTCTTATCCTGTTCAATCAATGAACACTACCAGACCCTTCAACATATTAATGAAAATCTTAGCATACTGTTTAGATTATGGCAATATTATATTTCACTAGACCAATATTATATAATGGTTACATTTGGACTTTGTCATCTTTTCGTTCCCCTAGTAGCATCCTGGGGTGGCCTTTAAAAGAAGGTATCTGTTAGATTCTCTGTGGGTGGTCAGAAAGCAGAAGACTTCGAGTTACAAAGGCTTTTGTTTGTTTTGGGTGAAGGCTTCAAAGGCTCAGACTTCCTTACATGATGATGTAGTCAGGAAATACAATGGGGGTGAGAGGGGAAAGAATTTGCTGAAGCTGTTTTATATAAAATGGAACTTACAGATGCTATCCTCCTTGTGTTTGAGCTGTAAGCTAATATGGTCACGGATTTTTCTTTGCTCTAGGTGTCTTTGATGTTTGCATCAATTGCCCTCAATAAAGCTTCCAGGGTTTTTTTACACATTCATTTTGGAAATGTAAAATACAATGATGCATTCATAAGTCAAACTGTAAATAGTGTATTAAAGCTGAGTGACTTAATGTACATATTTGAACTGCTTGATGCTGGAACACATTCCAGTCCATATGTTCTGCAGATTCCGGTTAGTAAAACTCTCCAGCTGCAGCTTGTGACAAAGTGTGGGTTATGGTTTAAAGCTGTACTTTTTTTTATACATTCAAGGAATTACCTCATCAGCTCCTTCCAGTTCTCAGGATTACTCACTCATGCAGCTTGCCCAGGATGCTCTGTCTGCAGAGCTTGTGATCTGTGTGTATATCACCTGTTAGTCACTTTATTACATAAAGTTAATATACATTTCTGAAAGTTCATCATTTTCATTTGATACTGCACTTCTACAGACAACTTTAGGTGTTCATGTAAAAACTATTCAGAAAGGAATAGCAAATATCCTAATGCCACTACATAAATGCGTGGTGCACCCACACCTTGAATACTGTCTAGGTCTGTTAGCCCCATCTCAACAAGAATATGGTGGAACGGGAACAGGTTCAGAGGGCAACAAAGATGATCAAGTGTATGGATTGGCTTCTATACGAGAAGAGACTGAACGGATTAGGGCTGATCAGCTTAGAAAAGAGACTGTTAAAGGGGAATATGATAGAGGTCTATAAAATCTTGAATGGTGTAGAGCAAGTGAATAGAAATGTGTTTACTCTTTCACACAACACAAAACCTAGGGGTCACCCAACGAAAATAATAGGCAGAGGTTTAGAGCAGGTTTCACACAATTACCCTATGGAACTCATTGCCATAGGATGTTGTGATTGCCAAAAGTATAACTGGGTTCAAAAAAACTAGATGCTTTCTTGGAGGACAGGACTATCAATGGACATAATCCAAGATGGCCAGGGATGTAACCCCACGCTTGGGGTGATCCTAAACCTTTGACTGCCAGAAGCTGGGATGGCAAGACGGGTGGATCTCTCCAATGGCTCTGTTCTGTACACTTCCCTGTGAAGCTCTGATACTGGCCACTGTTGGAAGACAGGGTACTGGGCTAGATGGACCATTTGTCTGACCCACTATGCTCATAGTTTTATATGCAAAACATATTTTGATAAACTAACTTATTTATTAAACAATTTAGTGAATTGAACTGATAATTTCTAGGTCACCATGTCCTTTAAATTTTTAAGAACTAGTACTTCTCATCCTTTAACACACCATTTTTATTCACAGACCGGAAGAGGCAAACAAGCTCTCTTTCAACTCCAAAGTGGTTTCTTAACTTTGAATAAACTAATTAATCCTTGAACTAAACTAGTTAAATAAACTGAAATTAATATTTTTTCTCTGTACCTGCAGAAGAGGCTACTGCTATCGAAAGCTGATTTAGCACTTCAACAAACTCTTAGTTCCAGTTGCTTAGCCGGTGACCTCTACCAGTTTAGTGGTTTCACTTTCTTTAAAACTTGACAGCAAACATGTACTGTGTACATTTTTATTTTAATTTAAATTATTTTAATAGATTAATATAGGTTGTCAAATTTGATTTTTAAATAGGATTAATTTTAAAAATCCAGTTTTAAAGCAAAATGGTTTTGTGTTTTGTTTTTGTTTTTTAAATCTACTTTTATCCACACTGTGATCCTGAGTCTCAGTCCTGTCCTTGGCCAAAGCAGATTCTGACAGAAGCAGGACATTCTAGGAAACATTTTAAATGTATTAGACTTTGACAGTTGTTGCTGTCACTTTGCTACTTACTTTTCCAAAATTTTTCTGCAAGGATTAGTCAAGCTAAGTTGGTTGGTTTGCATTTGAGTACTCTGATTATATAGGAAAAATCAACTACAGTTAATTATTCTTTTGGGAATAGTTACCCATTTTCCATTTCAAGAGGATCTGGGGTTCTTCTAACTGTAACTGGAGACTGTTTTACATGTCCTCACATCAGCTTCCCAAAGCTCAGCACACTGCAGCACTGACTCTTAAGTCAGCTCTCCAAAAACCCTGTAACTTACTAAAAATAACATGGTTGTTGATCAAAGAAATAATAAAGATCAGACCGAGGTAAATTATAGTTGCATTTGGGAAGGTTTGATTGTTATATTCACTATGAGGTATTTTTTTAAGTTTTCTTTTTTTATGGAACACTACACTTGAAAACAGATTTGATTTTAAAGAAAATAATATGTAAGCTTTCTGCTAAAGGCAGGGGGTAAATATTTCACAGTAGCAATTCTTTTGCTGCAGAACTTCTGCTCTGATGGCAGATGTCACTGCAGAAATAAAACCCAACTTGATTTCCATATGTAGAAAACAGGATCAAATCAGTGTAGGAAATTGAATGCCTTTAATTTCTGTCAGGCTTTCTGATGTGGGTCATTCTGCCAGTTGTTAAATGAACTTCGTCAGTGTAACACATTCATAAATAAGAACTTTACAAATAGTTGATACTCATTATACTAGCAGAAATCAGCAACACTCGAGAATGTGGTGGTTTAAGGTGCATAATATCCTATGACCTTTTTTTTTTTTAAAAGATCCCACAATGTCTATAAAGAATATAGGGCTTGAGTCTCATTTGCATCAAACACACTTTATGCTGCTCTGGCAGTTTAAAGGTCCTTAATGGAATGAGAATAAAAGTTCCACATCAGCTTATAGATCAGTGTATATTGTTGCCTTCCTAAAATTTTAGGAAAAGAATTCCTGAAATACATGTTTCTGATGAACATCTAAACTAGGCCTTTTAAATTTCAAAAATTAATAAAAATCATTATCAGTAAGATACATCCTACAAAATACTACATTTTAAACAACAGTTAAATTTTTTTAATGTAATCCTAGGCCCATATTCAAGTTTATCATGATTTTAGCTTCAAATATACTTACAACTAATTGCCTGCAGTCTATTAACCACTTTATGTTCTTTTGTACTTACAATTCAAGTCACTTACTTTTATATTAAACACACTTAAAGTGCATTTAATCTTAATGATAACATAGATTATAAAAACAGATTTTTCTCATCGAGATTTATTTCTGTATTCTGTACTGATACTTGAGGTCTTATTTTTATGAGTGGTAAGTCAAAAGGACACTTGCATCTGTTTAAAAAAATTAGTATTTGACATCTTATTTATTTTTTCCCTTTTTAGCAGTACTTGTTTAGAAGCTTGCAAATAATATTTCTTTCCCTATGTTTTTCCCACTTGTACCTGTATCAAGGTGGAAGACTTCTTTTAAAAATGGTAGTAAAAATTTGAAGGTCATTCTCAATGAGGTTAATAACTCCTGTGATGTGATGTGTCATGTAGGTGGTAAGACTTGGTTGCATCTGGCATTTTGTGGAATTCAGGCACATAAGGAATTGCAGTCCATAGTATAGGGGCTGAAGGTCAAATTTTTGCCAGTGTTCCTTTTAAAGAATATTGGCAGGGTAAAATATGTAAAAGGTTTTTAGAATTTAAATAGAAGAAGGGATATAGAAGGAAATGCCTACATTTTAAGTAGCCCTATAAAGTCTTTTCAAAAAATGTAAACACAGCCAGCATCTCAAAGCTCATGGCTTTCAATGCTGAGAGTCTGCAGGACCATGGATGCCCTGGGAGAAGCCGGATAAGATATGACATAATTTCCTGGCCTCTTGCAGAGAGAGGTGTACATCAAAATAGGGGAAAAAATGTAAAAGCCTAAAGTAAACTTACCAGAAGGCCAGAGACAGTAACAGCAAGTCTGGGTGAATGTTCTGTGGTAAGATGGACAGGATAATGAAAAAATGCCCAGTCACTCAGCTGTCAGATACTGTGGAAGTGATGTAGCCTTCGCTCCAGAGAAAACTTAGTAATTTTCACATTTGATCAGTTCTGCACAAAATATTTTTTCTGTTAGATTTGTGCAGGTAAAATCTCTTGTCATAAAGTGCTTTGTTCCAAAGAGTGCCACAATTGAAAATGGGCTGGTGAACTTTGTCAACTCTAATGAAGCCCATTTGTTTTTCCTCTTTTAAAACTGATCATTTTTTAACATCCAAAGTGCCCATCTCTAGCAAATAGCTATGGAGAAAAGGGGCAGTTTTACTAGTTTGTTTTAGAATAGTCTCTGAAGATTAAGTACCTGTGTTTGGTTTATTGTTGGGTCCCTGTTTTGGGTATTTGTTCACCTTGTGGGAATTAGTTTTGTTGGAAAAACTTAATGTAAATTTATTTTGTACAAGAGAAATATTGAAGCAGATACTGCACCATTTGTCTTTTTCTGGTGATGATGGAGATACAATACTACTTTTCTCTCAAATTTTAAAAAAAGATCTTTATAAAATAGCTCTTACAAGCAACTTAGTTGTAGGGGTGAATGAAAGTATCTGTGTAGCTACAGAACCCCTGTTCCTGCATACCCTGTCCACTGCAACAAAGGAGGTATGTAACCGTTGGCCTTCTCCATGAAAACCACCCTCCAGAGAACAGGATTTGCCCCACATTGCATATGGATTCCTTTGTGTGAGGGAGTGATCTTAACCAGCTGAGTTCCAGCCCAGTGCTCTATCCGCTACACCTCCCTGCCTCTTTAGTCAGGTTTAGCTGTGACACTGACCAGAATCTCTCAAAATTGAGTCTTTCTTTGGGAACACAGTGCTGGCAGCAACTGTGCAGAAATGATTATACTCATTTAGGACAATATGTCCTTTATAGGTATGTGGGGAGAGGGAGTTGGCAACAGAAGTAACCATCCCAGTCAAATGACCTCCCCATATTCTGGTTAAGCTAAAAGGGTTCAATAAAGGAGTACTGAAATGGCAGAGGGAGAATGCTTGTCATTGTTATGATTGAATTAAATGTATTTTCATTTCAGAAGGATAACAATATTAGATCTTAATGGGATTAGCTTAATTGAAATTTGTGGCATCATTTTGACACTAAAGATCATGATTACCCAAATCCCTCTATTTTGAGACGGTTGGTACAGATGCTACAATTTTAGTAGTGCCCTATTCATGCTGGTACAGTTAAAGGTTTGTCAAAGTTTCCATTAGGAAACTTTTTTTCCAAGGGGGCTTTAATTTAGCTGTAATGTGCTCTAATGTGAAACTTGCAATAGTTATAATTCAGTAGCGAATCTCATTCCTTTTCTTAAAGTTTAAGTAGGTTTCAGCACTTTAAAAGTTGTTAGAAGGGCAGGAACTAGAAGTTTCATGACTTCAGAAGTTCTCTGTGCTCAAATCCCCCCCCCCAACACACTCCCTTGAATTTTTGCATTTAATTAGGATCTGTCCTTTTGATACTTAAATTAGAGAAACAATTCATTGAAAAGACATTAAGGTCTGAAAAGTGGCAATGATGCTCAATGATGAGAGAAATAGAACTACACATTTCAATATAATCTAAAAATAAGTTGGTGTGCATTTTCACATTGATCAGATTGATGGGTCAAATACATACTTTATTGAAAAGCCCCTGAATACATACAAACGTGATCTGGTTGTTAATGCAAGCTTTAAAAGTCTCTAAATACATACTTGGCCAAAAGACATTAGTCTGAATCAAGTAAATATTTATCTAAGGAGTTTTTAAGAGGCTAGTTATGTTGGAGTACTGTTTGAGGAATTTTCTTTTTTAATACTAATGAAAAATACCTATGGAAATTAATCTATAAAAATGCAAAAATAGTTTTTGAAGTCTTTGACTTAAATCCATAAAAACTAGATGATCCATTGTTTAGACTGAGTATCGTTAGTGACTCATGCTTTAACTTGCTCTCTTATAAGTTCTTCATGGGATTTAGGCTACTGAGTGATCTTTCATACATACAGTGTATGATTCACCACTGCTTTGTTTCAGATTTACCGTTTTTAATATACCTTTTCAATGTACCTTTTTTAAAACAAATTGTACAAAACTCAAGTATGGCACTTCAGTAGTCCTGATTCTCTGCTCCCTTATACCTTGTAGTTGTTTACACCTGTGAAAAGTGAGTATAAAATTCTATCACAGGTTTAAATGAATGTGGAATGCTGATTTAATAGCGACTTACTGCTAGCGACTTCGTATTAACTTTGCAAATGCATAAATGCCTACAGAAGGTACAGGGCAGGAGAGAACTGGATTGCATTAAGCAGAAATTAATTCCTATCTTAACTCCTGTCTTTAATAGGCTTACATCAAGGATGAATTTGGCCCAGAGCTTGAGTCCAGATTTTTAATTTTAGCTCTGAATTCTTTGCTTTGTGGATTTGAGATGCATAATAAAGGTATAGTTATTTTAAATGAGCTTAATATGCCATGGAAACTTTCTTTGTATAAGGCTTTGCCATTTTATTTTATTTTGATGAGGGCTTGGTTATGTTTTGGTTTCATGCCATTCTACATATAAACTGGTGCGATTCCAGGTGCTTTTGTAGTTCTAGCTGACTGTTCACCTCTAGGAAAACCTCATGCAAATAAGATCCCAAGAGAAATATATTAGATGATTGCAAGTTGTTCCTTTAGTTATTTCATAAACTGAGCCCAGCAGCTAGATCTTGGCTTTTATTTGTAATGTTTGCTTAGCAGGGGTCCAGGAATGAACTAAGAAATTCAGTGACTGATTTTGTCCGTTCTCTCTCCATGAGAGATGGTCTCACAGTGGAGGTTGCACTTGACGCATACAGGAAAAATAACTTTACAGTAGTTGGCTTCTATTTTGTAAAATGAATTCTTTGAACCTAAGTCTGGAGATCCTGCTGTGTTATATTAGTGGGTCATATACTATAGCTTTGAATCCAGGCATAAGAGGGGTTAAAAAATCATTTGCAGGCAATGTCCTTCATTTCATTATTACACACACTAGTGTGTGTATATATATATATATATAAGAAAATATCTTCTTATGGTTTAAATAATTTCATAAAGATTCTTTCTTCACTTTGAAAATACAGTCAGGGACTGAACAGGGACAATTCACAGCAGCTGGGTAAGACTACTTTTCCTAAAGAATACCATCTTGTGCTCCTCAAACTAAGCTTTCATATCATATTTAATTGTTTTTTAAATTTTATTTTAAATCTTCCAGCATACATGGTGATGAAGTTAATCCTTGTGATGAGACTATGAGAACTAAGTGTCTCCAGACAGCCTGAAACAATGGGGCAGAGTCTCTCCTTCATGAGAACTCTGCTTAGGGCAGGGAAGATTGGGGTGGAGGGGGGAGAAGGGACATCAGGGTGTGGACTATGGTGGAGCTGGGCCTGAGAACCAGGGATCCACAGTGTTGCTTAGGGTTTATAGACTTTAAGGCCAGAGGAGACCATCGTGATCATCTAGTCTGACCTGCACATTGCAGGCCACAGAACCTTACCCACCCACTTCTGTAATAGACCCATAACATCTGACTTAGTTATTGAAGTCCTCAAATCAAAATTTAAAGACTTCAAGTTACAGAGAATCCACCATTTACTCTAATGTAAACCTGCAAGGGACCCATGCCTCATGATGCAGAAGGTGAAACTCTCCCAAAGTCTGTGCCAATCTGACCCAGGGGAAAATTCCTTCCTGACCCCTAATATGGCAGTCAGTCAGACCCTGAGCATATTGGTAAAACTCACCAGCCAGACACCTGGGAAAGAATTCTCTCTAACTCAGAGCCCTCCCCATCTTGTGTCCCCGTCACTATGGATGTTTGCTACTAGTAGTTGCAGATGGGCCACATGCCATTGTAGGCAGTCTCTTCCATAAACTTATCAAGCTCAGTCTTTAAGCCAGTTACGGTTTTTTTGCCCCCCACTGCTCCCCTTGGAAGGCTGTTCCAGAGCTACACTCCTCAGAATGTGAGAAACCTTTGTCTAATTTCAAGACTAAACTTGTTGATGGCCAGTTAATATCCATTTGTTCTCATGTCCTCATTGGCACTTAACTTAAATAACTCTTCTTCCTCCCTGGTATGTATCCCTCTGATGTATTTATAGAGAGCAATCCTCTCGCTCATCAGTTGTCTTTTGGTTAGGCTAAACAAGCCAAGCTCCTTAAATCTCCTCTATAAGGTAGGATTTCCATTTCTCTGATCATTCTAGTAGCCCTTTCCTGCACCTGTTCCAATTTGAATTAATCTTAAACATGGGAGACCAGAATTGCACACAGTATTCCAGATGAGATCTCACCAGTCCCTTGTATAATGACATTAGCACTTCTGACTCTACTGAAAATACCTCACCTGATGAATCCTAGGATTGTATTAGCCTTTGTCACAGCCACATGACATTGGCATTTCATGGTTGATCACAAGATGACTAATTCACCCAGGTCTTTTGCCTCCTTGGTCACTTCCAACTTGTTGTTAGTCCCTAAATGCATGAGTTTGCACTGTTAAATTTCATGCCATTTCTTTTAACTGCAGTTTTCAAGATCATTTAAATCTTCTTGTATAATACTCCGATCTTCGTCAGTATTGGCTATACCTCCCCAACTTTGTGTCACCTGCAAATTTTATTAGCACACTCCCACTTTTTGTGCCAAGGTCATAAATGAAAATGTTAAATAAGATTGGTCCCAAGGCCGATCCCTGAGGAGCTTTACTAGTAACCTCCCTCCAGCCTGACAGTTCAGCTTTCAGTATGATCCGCTATAGTCTCCCCTTACCCAGTTCTTTATTCACCTTACAATTCTCATATTCACCCCCATCTTTTCCAATTTGATTAATTTCCCATGTAGAACTGTATCAAATGTCTTACTGAAATCCAGGCAGATTAGATCTACTGCATTTTCTTTGTCAAAAACATCTCTTTTCTTCTGAAAGAAAAATCAGGGCGGTCTGGCAAGGTCTACCTTTTGTAAAACCATGTTGTATTTTATCCCAATTATCATTTCCCTCTATGTCCTTCCCTCTATGTCCTTAACGGTCTTCTCTTTCAAAATTTGTTCCAAGGCCTTCCATACAATTGAGGTCAAACTAACAGGAGTGTGGTTTCACTTTTTTGCCCCTTTCTTAAAAATAGATACTATATTAGCAATTCGGAGTTTAGCCAGGATTTTTAATGAAACTTTATTGGTCTGGCAATTTCATGTGCCTGTTCCATTATTCTTGGATGGAGATTATTTGGGCCCCCCAATTTGGTCCCATTAAGCTTGACTTCCACCTCTGAGATAATTTTTGGTTTCCATATTCACATTTCACTTAACCACCCCACCACTACCTCTAAGCTCCTCATTACCCTTATTAAAAACTGAGGCAAAGTAGTCATTTAGGTGTTGGGTCAGGCCTAGATTATCTTTAATCTCCACCCCATCCTCCGTTCTTAGCGGTTCCACTTCTTGCGTTGTTTTCATTTTGTTTATATTGCTATAGAAACTTTTACTATTGATTTTACTTTCCTTTGCCAGGTCCAACTCTGCTTGGCATTTGGCCGTTACTTGTTCCCTATATTTCTTGACCTCCAAGAAGTAGATTCCTTGCTTATCCTTTCTTTTATCTTAAACTGAATTAGCTCACTATCACTGGAACCAAGCTTGTCCTCTACAACCAGCTCTTCTATGAGGTCCTCACTACATACCCATACTAAATTCAAAATGGGCATCTCCTCTTGTTGGTTTGGTGACTATTTAGTGAAGAAATCTATTGGCTATCACATTCAGGAAAATCTGGGCCCTACCATTAGTAACTCTTGTCCTCTAATCTATATCTGGGAAATTCAAGTCTCCCATAATCAGAAAATTGCCAGTTTTTATTTCATTAAAATATCCAGTCTCTAAGCATATCCAAATTGGATCTTGGGATCTGTAGCATACCCTAAGCACTATCCCAGAGGAGCCCTTGGTAGCTTTCTTCCCCAAAGTGATTTTGACCCAAACTGACTCTGTTTTATCCATTCCATCACTTCTAATTTCTTTTCAGATTACCTTATTAACATGTAATGCTACTCCACCACCTTTACCTTTATTTCTGCCTTTTCTGAACAGCACACATCTTTCAGTACCTGTACTATTCTACCATGTTTCTGTTAATCCTATATCTGCTTTCACTTCCTGCACCAGTAGTTCTAGTTCCTCAGTTTTGTTACCCAAGCTCCTTGCATTGGTGTACAAACATCTTGGTTGTTTCTGCTTGGCTTTGCCTAGATTCTCACCCAATTAGGTACAGTCATTCTACTGCCAGTGTCACCTACCTGTCTGTTAGCATCACTGGGATTGGTGTTAATTTCCTCTTGATGTCCATTCTCCTACCCACTGCTGTTCCTTTCTTCATTGCTATATCCTTTTTAATTTTCTTCCTGGTCAATATTAGATTCAGCAGTGGAGGTTACGTGAGCATCTTCAACTGGCTTCTCTGAATACTTAGCTGTGAAGCTCTTTTAATCAGTGGTGCCAACCTCAATCCCAGAAGTCTATTTCCTTCTCATCCTATGAGAACAATCTTCTGTTCATGAATGTGACTCCCAGTTGTTGAACATCCCAAAGCTCTCCTAGTAGCACCACTGCCTGAGCCATCTGTTGATCATCATCTTGTCTTGCCTTCATTCTCCTCCTCTAGGGACAGATAGAATCCCACTGAAGATCACCTGAACCTCTGTTTCTTTAATGTCTTCCCCAGCCTGGCATAATCTCCCTTGATGCATTTCAGCCAGAATCTAGAAATATCATTTGTTCCCACATGAAGGACAATCAGTGGATTCTTTCCTGCACCCATTAGGGCTGTCTTCAGCCTCAGGTCCACATCCTGTATCTTTGCTCCCAGAAGATAGCACACGGTTCTGTTCTCTGGATCAGCTCTGTGACAGGCCTGTCCATTTTTCTTTGTAGGGAATCAACAGTTATGTTGACTTGTTTGTTCCTGGTGTTGCAGCAAGTCCTCTCGTCTTTTGTTCTCCCTTGCAATCTTACGAGTCATCCACTGTCCCGGGGCTTCAAACTCTGGCTATTTCCATTGACTCTTCCCTTCTTGTAGGACTAGTGACTCTCCTCTTCCTTCATGCCCTCCCATCTTCTGTTACTGGCTGTTATGCCCCTTCTCCATTTTCAAACTCAGCAAATCTGTTCCTGAGTTCTATTTCTCCTTCACTAGCTGGTCTTCTCTGTCTGGTTCTTGTAGACACATGCCTCCACTGGCCACTTTTCTGACCCATCAGTCTACCCTCCAGTGTTCTCCAGTCCAGCTTGCATCTGGAAGACTTGAGTTTTCCTTTCAGTCTTCTCTTGCCTTCCCTCCATCTGCTTGAGTCCCCTTTGAAACTCCATCATAGAGTCTACCTGCATCTCCAGACCTCGGAACTTCTCTTCCATCAGCTCTGTCAGAGTTGCTCCAGACTAGCTTGTAAATTCTGCAAATGTCAGGGTCCTTAATGGACCCTGCAAAAGTGGAGGATTGACTTGGCAGAGCTCTTCTCTGAAGCTCCTAAAAAACAAATGAAAAAAAAATCACCCCAAAACACTTTGCCCCTTCTCCAACTCACTTCATTTGCCCAGAGTGGGAAGCAGAGGAAGTAGCAACAGAGAATTCCCTTCAACGGGGCATTCTCTGCTGGTTATTTGTATCTGGGTTATGGTTCCTCTATGCCACCTAAGTCCATGCAAATAGGCCATAAAGCAGATTGAGAATATGGTCCTTCAGTATTTTCCTTTCTGGGATTAAAATATGTGGACGGTGATGAAAAATGTACAATCATAGTGATCTTGCAGTGAATGTTCAGCCTTGGCTTATGCTCAGTTAACTACTGAGCTAAGGAGGCCTCACTTAAGTCCTTCTGGATATAGGACTGCTTGATTGAGGTAAAGTCAGGGGGCAGTAATACTACTTTCCCTTATTCTCAGAAAAAACGAAGCAGGAATTTAAATGCCTAAAACTACTGTGAATGCATTGTTTGGTATGAGTAACCAAGCAGTCAAAAGATAGTAAATTCCAATAGCGCAGCCCCAGCTGCAGGGCAGCACAGCCCCAGTCACAGGGATGAGCAGGGGCAGTGCACCCACAGCCCTGGCTGCAGCCGTGGCTGAAGTCACAGCGGTCTGGTAAGGTAATAGGGTGTGTGTGTGTGTGTGCATAATATGGTGACCAGACAGCAAGTGTGAAAAATCGGGATATGGGGGGTGGGGGGGGAGATATGTAATAGGAGCCTATATAAGAGAGACCCCAAAATCAGGACATCTGGTCACTCTAATATAATATAAAAAAAGCATGGCCTGGAATACAAAGGCTGAGGCCTGTAAAATTTTTAGCTTAGTCAGATTAGGCCATAGACTTTAAAATGCTTGTGAGTGGGTGACCTAGGAATAACCCTATGGCAGTAAGGTCACAAGGGTGCCTATTGGCACATTGTTTTACAGTAATGTTATGGAAAACTAGATTGCAATAAACTGCAATTTATTGTCCAAGATCACAAGACATCTGATTGTAACATCATGGAATGTCCTTCCTGACCGCAGAGTACATGTTGTTCATAGATGCTAATGAGAATACGAGGAACTAAGAAACAACCTATGAAAAAGGGGGCAACCCAATATTCATGGTGTGTGGAAGTACAAATAAGGAAAAGAGGGTTTCAACCCTCATGCATATGTGTTAGGTGTAGTGAGAACAATATATAAAAGAGGTTCCTTGGTTGGATAAAAGTCAAGACCCCACAGGAAACCCCAACAGGAACCATCCCTCTACTGATGATCATCTGAGAGATCCATCAGAACCTAGAATATCTTCTGAGGATGTGAATAAGGCTACAGTCTTAGTCACTGCATGGGTTTTTGTAGGATTTCTATATGAATGGGTAATTGTAATATTACTTATTGCTTTAATAAAACTTGTAGTACAGAAAAAGTTTGTACTTGTGATTGTCTGTGGTCACTATCCTTGGACTTCATGTGCTCCTGGAGTCTCCAAATTTGGGAAGAGCACCAGAGGTGATTTTTCACACTGAGCTTGAAACTGTAGCAAGGTAACAAGCTGCTGGCTGCCAGCACCAGGCCGAGCCGCCAGCTCCCTGAGTTCCAGCTCTTCCCGCCCCTGAAGGCCCTCCCCTGGACAAACTGCTGGCTGCCGGTGCCTGGACAAACCTCTGGCCCCCCAAGCACCAGGCCAGCCCCTCAAACTGCCAGGCCTGAAGGCTGCCCCTGCCAAGCTGCTGCCCCCCACCAGGACCGAGCTGCTAGTGCCCTGAGCGCCAGCTCCTCCCGCCCCTGAAGGCTCCCCTTTCCCCCCCATGAAGTTGCCAGCCCCAGAGCGCCTGGCCAAGCCGCCTCACTCCACCGGCCACTGCCTCTCCCTGTCCCAAGGAGGAGGGACGTGGCGAGCAGTGGGGACCTTTGGGGAGGGAGAGTGTGGAGTGGAAGACGTGGTGGGGGTCTCAGAAGGGGCAGGGCCACCATGACCCAGGTGTCAGGCGGCAGGTTGGCGGCACTCCAGGGAAGGCTAAGCCTTCCCTGGCTATTATACCCACCGCCCATGATGCCTGTTAAGAATAGTTACAACTCTAAATGTTCTTGCTTTGGCCAGAGGGAGTTAAAACCTCAACCTTAAATGAAAATACTCTTAAGTGTGCTAAAAGAAAAGGAGGACTTGTGGCACCTTAGAGACTAACAAATTTATTTGAGCATAAGCTTTTGTGAGCTACAGCTCACTTCATCAGATGCATTCAGTGGAAAATACAGTGGGGAGATTTAGATACACAGAGAACATGAAACAATGGGTGTTACCATACACACTGTAACAAGAGTGATCAGGTAAGGTGAACTATTCCCAGCAGGAGAGTGTGTGTGGTGGGGAGGGGACCTTTTGTAGTTATAATTAAGCTGGGCCACAGCAGTTGACAAGAAGGTGTGAGGAACAGTGGGGGGAATAAACATGGGGAGATAGTTTTACTTTGTGTAATGACCCATCCACTCCCAGTCTTTATTCAAGCCTAAGTTAATTGTATCCAGTTTGCAAATGAATTCCAATTCAGCAGTCTCTCGTTGGAGTCTGGTTTTGAAGTTTTTGTTGTTGGTGAAGAATTGCCACTTTTAGGTCTGTATTTGAGTGATCAAAGAGATTGAAGTGTTCTCCGACTGGTTTTTGAATGTTATAATTCTTGATGTCTGATTTGTGTCCATTTATTCTTTTACGTAGAGACTGTCCAGTTTAGCCAATGTACATGGCAGAGGGGCATTGCTGGCACATGATGGCATATATCACATTGGTAGATGTGCAGGTGAACGAGCCTCTGGTAGTGTGGCTGATGTGATTAGGCCCTATGATAGTGTCCCCTGAATAGATATGTGGACACAGTTGGCAACGGGCTTTGTTGCAAAGATAGGTTCCTGGGTGAGTGGTTCTGTTGTGTGGTGTGTGGTTGCTGGTGAGTATTTGCTTCAGGTTGGTGGGCTGTCTGTAAGCAAGGACTGTCCTGTCTCCCAAGATCTGTGAGAGTGATGGATTGTCCTTCAGGATAGGTTGTAGATCCTTGATGATGATGCATTGGAGAGGTTTTATTTGGGGGCTGAAGGTGATGGCTAGTGGCGTTCTGTTATTTTCTTTGTTGGGCCTGTCCTGTAGTAGGTAACTTCTGGGTAGTCTTCTGGCTCTGTCAATCTGTTTCTTCTCTTCAGCAGGTGGGTATTGTAGTTGTAAGAATGCTTGATAGAGATCTTGTAGGTGTTTGTCTCTGTCTGAGGGGTTGGAGCAAATGCGGTTGTATCGTAGAGCTTGGCTGTAGAGAATGGATCGTGTGGTGTGGTCTGGATGAAAGCTGGAGGCATGTAGGTAGGCATAGTGGTCAGTAGGTTTCTGGTATAGGGTGGTGTTTATGTGACCATTGCTTATTAGCACCGTAGTGTCCAGGAAGTGGATCTCGCTCTTGTGTGGACTGGTCCAGGCTGAGGTTGATGGTGGGAAGGAAATTGTTGAAATCATGGTGGAATTCCTCAAGGGCTTCTTTTCCATGGGTCCAGATGATGATGTCATCTATGTAGCGCAAGTAGAGTAGGGGCATTAGGAGATGAGAGCTGAGGAAGCGTTGTTCTCAGTCTGACATAAAAATGTTGGCATACTGTGGGGCCATGCGGGTACCCATAGCAGTGCTGCTGATTTGAAGGTATACATTGCCCCCAATTGTGACTTTGTCCTCACCCATAACTAAGTTCAGCCACCAGGTTTGTCGTGACATTATCAGGGATACTGATCCTGACGGCTTGTAGTCCATCTTTGTGTGGAATGTTGGTGTAGAGGCTTCTACATCCATAGTGGCCAGGATGGTGTTTTCAGGAAGATCACCGATGGATTGTAGTTTCCTCAGGAAGTCAGTGGTGTCTTGAAGATAGCTGAGAGTCCTGGTAGTGTAGGGCCTGAGGAGGGAGTCTACAAAGCCAGACAATCCTGCTGTCAGGGTGCCAATGCCTGAGATGATGGGGCGTCCAGGATTTCCAGGTTTATGGATCTTGGGTAGGCATTATGCTGAAATAAATTTGTTAGAATCTAAGGTGCCACAAGTCCTCCTTTTCTTTTTGTGGATATAGACTAACACGGCTGCTACTCTGAAACCTGTCATTAAGGGTGCTAGTATCAGAAGTCTCATTTTAAGCTTTATAAAAGAGAGCCAGGTATTTGTGAGTGGATTTTCTAAGCTTCATTTCTTACTAACACGGAAATATAATTGAGAGCAATGCAGCCACATCCCTTAGATTGTACAGGGAATGATGCTTTGCTAACTCTATTTAGGGTGAGACTGACAGCTGAGGTATCTATGAGAAGTAGCTGTAGCACAGTGGCAGAACACTCCTCCATGTGTTACAGATTACTAGGAAATTGGATAGGACCTCCTGTGAGAAACTGTCTCA
Source organism: Lepidochelys olivacea (assembly GCF_965140295.1). Lineage (NCBI taxonomy): Eukaryota > Metazoa > Chordata > Testudines > Cheloniidae > Lepidochelys > Lepidochelys olivacea. The sequence continues at coordinate 108,305,702 of NC_140412.1, read as the reverse complement.
CCTTAGTCCATGATGATTCTGTGATGTACACAAGGGGGGGGGGGGAAACGTGTGATATGGGTTTTATTTAAATTAAAATGTGCAGTGATGGTCATAAAATCAGCCTCCCAAGTATATTATGCAGTAGTACCTTTTCAGTGCCCTAGAAAGCATAATTTGCCTACGAGCTTTAAGGAGACATTCTAGCAAATATGGAAGAGGATTGCATTGCATGGAATCTGCAAGGTTAATTTAATAGCTTACTGCATGGTTACTCTCTAGTAATCAAGGAGATGTATCTAACATTAACACAGTAGAATCTGAGTAGTTTTACCAATTTAATACTTGATTAGAAAAATAACTTTTTTTTTTCTGCTGTGTTGTCACTTTTCTGAGTTGCAGAAGCTTCTTATTTGTGTGATAATATTATAGCCAGAACATAAATCTGGAGAACGTTGTCTCCAAAATTCAAAAATATTTTGTATACAAAGACAGTTTAGGAAGATAGAGCTTTGCAACTGGAATTAAAAATAGAACAAAGCTTTAAGGAAAACCCATGTGTTTCATATTTAGAATAAGTAAATCATTATCTCTGTAAAATATAGCCATTTGCAAACCATTCTTTCTTTTCCTATGAGAACTGTAAAGCTGCTTTTTCTGCTTTGAGTGTAAATGAACAAGAACAAGCCTCTCTCCTATACTGTGTCCAGAGAGAGATCTTTAATCTTAGGTGGCTTTCATTTTTATTCCATTTCATAGCAGACATATCTGGTGAATGCATTGCTGGTTTCTGCTTTAATGATTATTAATCATTGTGATTTGTTTTTCATTTATTTTGCCCTGAGCTTTCTATCCAAAATGAAGTCCTCCTGATCTCATTAACCACAATTCTGCCTGAATTTGTGGAATAAAACACTTAATTAGCTGTACAACACAGAACCATCCCAAAAGAATAATTTCAAGGAAACATATGAACCAGTTTTGGCAAGTCTTTATTTTTCTGCATCAGTTTATTGGTGTCCTTTTGAGAGTTTTGTGGTTTTGCATGGTATGACATGCCTGTGTTTCTCTTTTAAATGTACAGGAATTGGCCATCTCTTTTGCACGGTTGCTGAAGCACTGTCACAGGACAGCAAGGATTGATGAATATTCTTCAGGTAGGAAACGGGCTATATGCTTTTTAGTGTGGCGGTTTATTAATTTTTCCCACAATTTTGCCTTCCATTTTTTCTGGATATAGTCCAATAGTAGCAGTATTTATGTTACAGCAACAAAATACCAGTGAAAAATATCAAAGTTCCATCTCTTGCTCTTTACAGGTTTCTGTTTAAATCACCTGAGAAGTTTTTTAAAAAATATGGTGACTCTGACAATATATGGTACAACAAATTAATAACTGAAGGATTTACCAGTCTGTTTTTCTTTCTTTCTTTCTGTCAACCCACCTACCCAAGTGGAATCCAGTGGCTTCAGCCACACCAAAGTGGTGGATCTGTGGTAGAAAGCTCTGTTTTGCTGACCCTGTCTGGGTGTACACAGAAATGTAGTGGAATTTGTCCCTCACTGAATATTCTTCCAGTTCTTTCATGTAGGTAGTTGGGGTCATAAACACCAGTCTTTCAGTTGAAAGACCAGATAAGTGGCTGTATTTTTAGAAAATGCTAGCGCAGCTGCATGGATGAACTGCACATTTAGTGCCTCCCTCTCTGGACACACAAGCCTATCACCTCAATAAGAAACGTTATGGTTTGGGTTTCTAGAAGGTATTACACTGTTGCCATGTGTGGATTTCTGAAGATGTGAACAATTCACTGTCATCTTAAGTGTGACAAACTTATTCTTTTAAAGACATTTATTTCTATAAAAGGTTTGCTTAAGAGTATTCCTACATATCACTAATGTCTCTTTGTGCAGAATAGCAAAAGCCAGATATGCCTTTGCAACTCTAAAGCTGATCTGGAGAAGCAGAAACCTGGCCTTCCAAACTCAACTTTGAATATTTAGCACCATTGTAAAATCTATCTTACTATATGGTGCTGAATTTGGAGACTTATCAAGACCTTACTATCTAAAGTTCCAGGTTTTATAAACAAATGCCTTAGACAAATTCTGAACATTAGATAGCCAGAAAAAATCTGAAATGAATTGCTCTGGAGGAGGATGAAACTGATAGGACAAGAAATTATGGAACAAAAGTGGGTGGGTAGAAACACATGGAAGAAAGAACCAAACAACTTAACAAGACACGTGTTGGACTGGAATCCCCAGGCCAAGAGGTGACAGGATAGATCAAGGACAACTTGGAAATATACAGCAGAAGCAGAACTGAAAGCTATCAAATTGACATGGGAAGAAGCCAAAACTGCAGCAAGAGACGGCCAAAGATAGAAGGCAGTGGTGAAAGCCCTATATTTTGCATGGAAGAAAGAGGCATAAATTACCCTCTGCTTGAATAAATTTACTTAAACCCCAATTCTGTCACATGCACAAGTGCTCTTATGTTCTTAAATAATAGGATTATCAGTAATACATGTTTGTCTAGAATGCTGGACACAAATGGAGCTTTGTGATTGTCCCCTTTATACATTGAATAGGCACTATTGCACAGGTGCGACAACCAGTTTTCCTCTCTTTATTGCTGAACTATATTTCAGATTAGCCATGAGAACCTCCTAGGCCTTGAACTTCAGTGTGATTTTTGGTGCTGCTTGGGTGGTTAAAGTAACTTGGCTTTTGGCCTTGTGGCTATAAATACCTATCAAGGATCTAATTGCAAAAACATGCACTGCCTGTTGGGTCTTATTGCTTATGAGCATGATCCAGCACAAACCCCAGAAGGCCACAAAAGCTGGCACCTTAGAAGGCTGACCTGCTCAGCAGAAAGGTTAACTTGTCACTCATGTTCCAAAACACATGTTTTAAAACCCAGCTCAGTGGTAGCAGGGAGTTGCAGAGCTACCCTATGGCAAGGAGACGAAGTATTCAAATGAATGAGTTTCCTTGCTTCTGCACTTCATAACTCCCAGCACTCACACAGCCTGCCGGAATTACTTCCGCCTCAGACAAGAATGGAGTGTTGGACAGGCATTGGGCTTGGCCTACCAGGCAGGTTTAAAATAAACAAAACTTTCCAGAAGCGAAGTGGGGGTCATGGGCTTCCTTGACTCACTGACTGCTAGAATGCAGCAGAGAGGATGAGCCAGTCTAATCTTCTCCCGATTATCCCTTGCTTATTTTTGTTCCATGTACAGGGATAGTTTTTGTGCTGCATGGTCCTTCCTATTCTGTTTAACACAGTTCCTTTCTGGAGCTCAGTCAGAGAGAGCACAATACTTTTGGGCTGCAATGCATGTCTTAAAATTCTTCCCTGGCTGACAGACTTCTAGTCCATGGGGGAAGAGCTCATCCCCAGTGAAGACCTCAGGATGCCATGAATAATCCAAGGTACAGAGGGATCCTGAAAGATGCTAAGAGCCCTCAACTCCCAGCCAATACATTGTAGCATAGGCCCTTTTGCCAGCTATGAGGCCTATCTACGAGTAGTACTAAAGCCCTATTTTTTTCTCCTTAGCTTTATTTTAATTTTTTTTCCTCTAATGCATTATGTTGAGATTCACAGAAATTTTGGGTAGGTGAAAGATTTAAAAAAAAAAAAAAACTTGTTACAAATCCAGTCCACTAAGTGACATGCGTATATATGTGACATGTTGAAGGTACAGCAGGAAATGGGAACCCTTCACGTGTTTAGTAGACTAGAGTGGATGCTGCATCAGAAGAGTAGACTGATTAAGGGTAAATTAATATTAATCCTAACCTTGTGCCAGAGATCACCAAAATGAAAATGGCTATTGTCATTCTTGTGGATGAGCCTCTTCAACATTGCAAGATTTGACTCTGAGAAATGAGATGTTAACTATTTGGGAAGATATTCTAACTAGAATAGGGAGCCAAATTTGCCAAAAAGCAGAGCTAGCTGGTGGCAGAGGGCAGTAATTCAGTGTCGTGTTGTTCCTACATGGTTGGCAGAGACCATCTGGGCAATGGAGCTGAGAGAGCTGGATAAAGGATACTGTTTTTGTTTTCCCACTTGGACTGAAATGGAGGTGTTGGGTCTGTAATCTGATCCTGAGCACAGAGCCAAGATATTGCTGTATAGCATTTCATTTTGAGCACATCTATCCTTGTTTGCTGTTGTCCCTGCCTACACGCTGAATGGAAAACGTTAAAGCAGTTCTTATTCTTATTCAGCTCTTCAAAGCTCTGGGCCTTCTCTAGGCTAAGCTGATGAAGTGAGTCATCATAGGTGGGTTGAGAGTGGGATGTGACATTCAGTTAAGTCCTTCCTCTTTGAAAAAATGATTTAAAGTTTATTTACTGTTCTGATGGCTAATATGGGAGCTCATAGTACGTTGCAGGACCAGCCATCTCAATTAGAGAAGTTTTGGGTCACCTGCTCCTTAAATGTGCTGAGGCTAGGTAGAAGGCACAATTGGAGTTGCAGCTAGCAAGGGATGTGAAGGGTTTCTACAGGTATGTTAGCAACAAGAAGGTCAGGGAAAGTGTGGGACCATTACTGAATGGGGGAGGCAGCATAGTGACAGATGTGGAAAAAGCTTAAGTACTCAATGCTTTTTTTTTTGCCTTAGCCTTCACAGACAAGGGCAGCTCCCAGACTGCTGCACTGGGCAACACAGCATGAGGAGTAGGTGAGCAGCCCGCAATGGTGAAAACAGGTTAAGGACTAATTAGAAAAGCTGGACATACACAAGTTCATGGGTCCAGATCTAATGCATCCAAGGGTGCTGACGGAGTTGGCTGATGTGATTGCAGACCAATTGGCCATTATCTTTGAAAATTTGTGGCGATCGGGGGAGGTCCCAGACGACTGGAAAAAGGCAAATATCGTGCCCATACTAAAAAAAGGGGAAAAAAGAGAACCCAGGGAACAGACCGGTCAGCCTCACTTCAGTCCCTGGCAAAATCATGGAGCAGGTCCTCAAGGAATCCATTTTGAAGCACTTGGAGGAGAGGAAGGTGATCAGGAACAGTCAACATAGATTCACCAAGGGCAAGTCATGCCTGACCAACCTGATTGCGATAACTGGCTCTGTGGATATGGGAAAAGCAGTTGATGTGATATATCTAGACTTTAGCAAAGCTTTTGATATGGTCTTCCACAGTATTCTTGCCAGCAAGTTAAAAAAGTATGGATTGGATGAATGGACTATAAGGTGGATAGAAAGCTGGCTAGATTGTCGGGCTCAATGGGTAGTGGTCAATGGCTCTGTCTAGTTGGCAGCTGGTATCAAGCGGAGTGCCCCAGGGGTTGGTCCTGGGGCCGGTTTTGTTCAATATCTTTATTAATCTGGATGATGGGATTAATTGCACCCTCTGCAAGTTTGCAGATGGCACTAAACGGGGGGGGGGGGAAGGGAGTTATGCTGGAGGATAGGGATAGGGTCCAGAGTGACCTAGACAAGTTGGAGGATTGGGCCAAAAGAAATTTGCGGTTCAACAAGGACAAGTGCAGAGTTTTGCACTTAAGAAAGAATAATCCCATGAACTGCTGTAGGCTGGGGACCGACTGGCTAAGCAGCAATTCTGCAGAAAAGGACTTGGGGATTACAGTGGATGAGAAGCTGGATATGAGTCAGCAGTGTGCCCTTGTTGCCAAGCAGGCCAATGGCATATTGGGCTGTATTAGGAGCATTGCCAGTAGATCGAGGGAAGTGATTATTCCCCTCAATTTGGCACTGGTGAGGCCGCACCTGGAGTATTGTGTCCAGTTTTGGTCCCCCCACTACAGAGGGGATGTGGACAAATTGGAGAGAGTCCAGCAGAGGGCAACAAAAATGATTAGGGGGCTGGAGCACATGATTTATGAGGAGAAGCTGAGGGAACTGGGGTTATTTAGTCTGCAGAAGAGAAGAGTGAGTCAGTCCCCAGAAGAGGAGGAAAAGTTCTACTGTTCTGTTCTGCTGTGCAGGAATGGATGATCGAGAGAGGGTATACATTGTGCAGGGGCATGCGCAGGAATTAAAATTGCAGTGCTTTGGAGGGGCATATTCTGTGCCCCCGCCATGGCCCTGGGGCCGGAGGAGCTCGTTCTCTGCACTGCAGCCCCAGGGCTGGGGGAACTGTCAGCTCCCACCAGTGCTGGAGGAGTTCTGTGCCCCCGATTATTCAGGGTGGGGCTGTGTCCCTGCTTGCTCCCCCTTGTGCACGCCCTGATGTTGCAGATGTTTGGGAGTAGAGAAAGTGAGTTGGCCAGTTTGATTAGGCTACAGTGAAATAAGGCGTGGATGTGTGCATATGAATGTAAGGAGCTAGGTTGTTTCTTGCCAGAGACTTCATAAAATTGAAAAACAGAACAAACTTTTCTGTGGCAGGATATAACTAGGCTGTAAACTTTGGCAGGATTTTAACATTTTAATACTGTTTGAAACTCTGACAATATTTATATTCAACTGTGAATCTGAAGTTGGAATTCATGAGAAGTAAAATTTTCTGTATTCTTCCTGATGCTAATTTGGTGTTAACGTTAAGCTTTTTTGTTTGTCCAGAGTAGGTTCAAAGCAAGAAATTTGAGAATCTAGAGGAGCCAAACAAAGATAAATAGTGAGCCAATTTTCCAAACTGGCAGTGACATACTAGAATTTGGAAGAAGTATGCTTCTAAGCTTCCTTTATTATTATAACCTCTTGAAAAGAATAATTCAGTCCAAATAGCTATAAATGCTTTCCAATGGAGAAGTTTATGACCCTAGTTTCTGACTGAAATGGTCACAACGTAAAAAAAGTGTGGGAAGGAGCTAAATGGAGAAGACACTGGTGGGCTAAAGCTTGGTTTAGATCAGGAACTTTGAGTTAGGAATGTGGTGTGATTGGGAGCTTCTGTCCTTTTCAAATACTAGTGAATTCAAGTGGCTAAATTCACTTTGGAAACTGGTTTTCAAGTAGGACTTTAACAGAAGCCTCTCAGATCTTTAATGGAGGGCTGCTAAGGAAAAATAAAATTCTAGTAGATTCCGAACAGTTACATGATGCCTTTCTATAGAGACCATACTCTTCTGAAGCAAATAGAACAGCACTGTAAAATACATGTCTACAATGTATGCTGAAACTGTTTATAATAAGAAATCTATTCTAGGGAAAGATGAACAAGATCAGTGTATAGAAGAACTGGCCCAATGCCTCCACTGCAGCTCATTTAAAGATCCCCTTCTTCCTCAGTATGATCCTGCAGTAGGTGCCTGGTAATCTCCCATAGTGTTAGAGCAAACCATTATTATTCATTGGCAGCTGGGCAATACACAAGGATTTTTTTTAATGGAGGGGGTAGGTATCATGTGGAGCTGGCCAGAGTTCAGAGAAATGCAGCCACCATTTTCTTTCTCTGTATGCACCTCAACTGCCTATCCGCATCTCTTTCCTCAGTCCAGATCTTCAGCCTGTGTCAATCACTATAGCTCAATTGAAACCAAAGGAGCTATGCCTTTTTACACCAGGTATGGCTCCTGCCTTTACTTTCTCCTCCTGCAAGTAAAAAGTGATCTTATTTCACTATTCATGTTTCATGGGGTGACAAATTTTGAATTATGTTGAGATAAACTAAATTATAGCTAGAATATGTAACAATAGCTATAGTTAAGGCTTAAGTGTTTGCATTTTAATTTTTTTTCCATTTGCTTATAACTGTTTGAAACGTCTTATAATTTAAGGTTTCCAGGCCTGACCTCTGCTGAGAGTGATTTTTTTTGGAAAGTATTGAGTGAATAGAGTTTAGGTTTTATTTAATTTTTTTTAATAAGAGAAGAGGGGGAATATACTTTCCAAAAAAAAAAATCTTCCGGCGGATGAACCACCCAGATGCTATATTGACTGAGGGAATAAAGGTGAAATTTGGCAGAAGTGTCTTTTGGGGGTCTTAATGAAAAATTGGGACAGAACATTCTAGTGCTAGTATCTTAATAAATCTCAACCTTAACTCTGGTCCCTTGTGCATATGTATTATGATACAGTGCATTTACCCGATCGTGGATCATGGAAAAATAATATTATGTGAATCATTCAGTACATGTATTGGATGGTATTGTACATGTATTGAATGAGGCAGGGCTATTGGGGGATCCATTTTTCATTGGCTGCTTCTACCATAGCAAAATTTGAACTTACAGAAATTCTGTATTGGAGCAGTTCCACTGGTGTAGTATGTAATGTAAGCAGAGTGCAGACATTTTTACCTGAGGCCCACAGCACAGCAGAGCCCAAAGGCAAGAAATAAGATCTACTAACAGAGCTGGTTGTTTTTCCTAAAATGTTTTAAATTATTTCCCCCAATTCCACTGTAAAGTCCCATCGTTCCAGCTTGAAGAGGACTGAAGGAATTTCCTTTAGAGCCTGTCATAATCCTTCTTTTGATCAATTTGAAGCAGTGACCCTTCCTCCAGGGCCTGAGAGCATTGTGTCAACAGCATTCCCAGCCCCTGATAGCCTGGGAGAATGAGACAGAGGCTGAGAATTGAACCCAGGCCTGTATATCTGCAGAATACTTGCCTCTAAGCAAATGGCACACCATTCATTATTTCTAATTTCCCTTTTGCCTTATTTTTGCTTTCTCCTTGTGTATCTCCGTCTTGCACATCTCCTTGTCATAACCTGTCATTCTGTTTACTTCCCCCTGCATCATTATTTGTTTGATCCTCTTTTCTCTTTCCACCTTCAGTGAGATGACCCTTGAATTACTTTGAGGATGACTCCTCATGTGCCAGGAACAGAGAGTTGCCACATTAAAGTTAATAGTGCTTCCTGGGGACAACATTTGTAGTAAGACTTGCAACAAGGCATAAGGAATTTTAATTTGCAATACAATATTTTAATTGTCTGAAGAGATGACTGTGCAAATATAATATGGCAAATTAAATTCACTTGTGAACTGCTGCAGATTTCCTTTCCCCAAAAAATGGCCCCTAGGAAGTGCTATTTTCTTTAATGCTGAATCACTGGCTCAGTAGCTTAATGCTACTGGCTCAGTCACTTTAGTCAGAAGAATTGTCTTTGGCAGTGCTGAAGATGGCTCTGAGTTACATATCTTCTAGATAGTCCAAGTAGTCTTCTGTCTGCTTTGGCAGGTACTGCTGGTAGTTGTCTGAAGCATAGACAGGTGAATCTGTTGAACCCTGCAGCAGCTGGTTCCTGGAATTCTTCAGTTTGCAGCTTCTACCGAAGTACCTAAAGAAAGGGATCTTTCTGGCCTGAAAGCCTGTATTATAAATTGCTGCTTGTTTCAGTTAAAGGTATTTCATTATCTACCTTGTATAGAGTTTCCTGGGGATTAATTATGGTACAAAGACTCTTGCAGCCCGGCCTCAGATGATAGGTGATGCGGAAGAGCTGGCTGCATTGTTAAGTAGTCACAAAGAGCCTTGAGCTTCAGGAACCCATTCTAGAAGATCAGGGGAAGGTCCTTCATTTAATGTCTGGTCCAAAAGACCTCACGCTAGCACTGCTTAATATACAAAATAATGGTGGCATGTGATTTCTCCTGCCCCCCCCCCCTGGGTTTGTGTGTGTGTGTGTTGGCAGGGGAATGGGGGGGGGACAGGACTTGCCATCTAAACCACTTCATCTGGCAAATTTATCCATGCATGTTTAATGCACTGCAACTGAAACAGCAGGAAAAAATGCACCACTGTTAAAGGGACGTAGCTGGTTTGAAAATCACACTTCTCTGAAATTTTGATAGCTACCATTGTTACAAGAAAGACTTAGGATCATGGGCAGCTGGTGACCTGGCCGTTGGAGGCTGGCCCCTCCCCTTGTGCCCAAGGCCCTGACCCTCCCCATCTGCCCCCCTTCTGTGCCTCCCCCCCGCAGGAGACTAGAGTACCCCGGCCCTGGCACTGGGCGGCCGGGGGTGATGCCCCAGCACTGGGTGGCCAGCCATGCAGAGTGCCCTAAGAACCACAGGAGGGGGCCTGGCCTGGGGGCAGAGTGTGGGTGGGGCCACACTAGGCTGTTTGGAAGGCAAAGCCTACCCTTGCCTAAGATACCTGCCACCTATGCTTAGGATGCATGAAAGACTGAAAGAGATTAGGAATTTTTTCTTTGTTCGGTGTATTTGATAGCACTCTGTGGATAAAATCAATTAAGCCTTGTTCCTACAAACACTTACACGTGTGCTGAACTTCAAGCACATAACTAGTCCCATTGAAGCCAAAACTATGAAACAAAGTTACAGAAACTAATAGCACTGGTGTTGTGTTTAAAGTTCAACGTGTGCATGTTTGTAGGACGGGGGCCCTAGTCATTTCCTCTGTCCTCTGTGTGTTTTTCACACAGCATCAGGATAGAGACACTCATTTTGAAAATAGGAAATTGTGATTGTAAATCCACAAAAATGGGTGGAGTGGGGGTAGGGATCGTGATCAGGGGCAGGTTTAGTACCTAAAATTACTTTTGACTTTTTTCAGTTGTCAAGATTTCAGGTTGACTGCCCCATTAATAGGTATAGTTCTCATGAAAATATCCAGTTTAGTGGCATATAGTCTACTGAAGGGTATGAGAAACTCATTCTGGATCAGAAAAATCACAGGTATACCATTAAAATAGAACTGTTGGTCCAAATCGTTCTAAGATAATACTCTTCAGTAATGACAGTGCAGGACCATAGTAGTTTTGCTGATTTGAGAGTACAAAACCTCTGATCTCTAACCACTCCATTGGCTATACAATACAGTTTAATGCCATTTTTTAAATCTAGGGGAAAAAACTAACATTCTTTTTCTAAATGTTTAAATTTTTCTAGGGCTAATGTAGATCCCATTACCCTTGTATGGCTCCCTTTAATAATACGGGGTAGTGAGCTTTGAAGGCAGTCACATACTACTGTGTTCCCTCTCCTTTTGGTATATGGTAGCTTGGGGAAATCAGTCAAGGAAATGCAAACTGAACTGCATTTGTAGGTATAAGAGAAATTACTGAAACATATTCAGGAATGCCAAACTACTATTATGTTGAATTGTAACCAATAAACATGTTTCTAACTAAAACCATAAGCTAGGTTTGTCTGTGCTCTGTCTGGAGAATTGAACAAGTTGTTTGTTTGAATCCTCTGCAATGAGCCTTGCAGCCTGACTTGCTATTCAGTCCCTTAGAGGAACAACTGAGCCAAGTTGTTAAGCTGAACTTGGAACTTTCTGTGCATCTAACTTCAGACCCACACCAAGCAAGCTTGCCACCCAGAATTTCTCAGTTGACTCCCCTTCTCAGGGAAAATTCTAGAATCTGCATTCTGTGAGCTTCCTTGACAACTGGCATGTGGCCCCCATAAAATTGCTTGGCACGGGCCTAATATACCTTAGACTCACACCAGTATTTTTATTAGGCCCGTCAATTAATCGCAGTTAACACCTGCAATTAACTGAGCAAAATTAGTGCATTTAACGTGTTAATGGCATATGTCTGGGTGGGGAGGGAGGCTGAACCTGCAGCTCCACAGGCAGCTGGGGGAGGGGGAGGCTTTGAAGCCCAGACCTCTGTGGGCCATTGGTAGGGTTGCCATAACTCCAGGATTGGGCTGGACTCTCTAGGAATTAAAGATTAATCTTTAATTAAAGATTGTCATGTGAAGAAACCTCCAGGAATACATCCAACCAAAATTGGCAATGCTAGTGACTGGGGAGCAGGAGTGGAAGGGACTGGAGCCCGAGCCTCCTAGCGCTGAAGATAGGGGGTCACAATTTTTTAGAGTCCAAATGGGATCACCAGCACACAAAGTTTGAGAACCATGACCATAGAGAACAGGGTTCTGGCAAGGTCAGCCTCCCTGCACCAGTCTCTCTTCCCCTTCAGCATCCTCCCTTGCAAACAAGGGCTCACTCAGCTGAAGGGAGTTATGTAAAAATAGTAATTCTACCTTTGTAAGATCAACTTTCATGATATAGATCGCACTACAGTACTTCTATGAGAAATTTGAAAAATACTATTTCTTCTGTTTATCTTTACAGTGCAAATATTTGTAATAAAAATAATATAAAGTGAGCACTGTACAATTTGTATTCTGTGTTGTAACTGAAATGTATTTGAAAATATAGAAAACATCCAAAATATTTAAATAAATGGTATTCTATTTAAGTGTGATTAAAATGACAATTAATTGCAATTTTTTAAAATCTCTTGACAGCCCTAATTTTTATTTCTACTCTTACAGCAAGACATGCTTGTCCTAATACATACAAATGATTCACAATAAGATCAACTTTTGTTGGTTCCTGTTGCAATGCCTGTTGTGAATGCTGTGAGAACATGAGAATCAAGGCTAGGGTTGCCAGTGCTGTATTTCAAAAATAAGGGACTGTTTTCTTAGTAGCCTTGCCGCACTCCTCCTGATATTTATTTTATTTATTAATAAGCAGTACTCACCTACATTCAGCAGGGGTATTACTTGCTGCTTTTTGCAGCACTAAGCAATTCCCAGTCTTGTTGTACAGATATTTAAAAAATAAGGACATCCCTTGTAATAAGGGACTTCTGGCAACCCTACAATCAACATATTGGTAGTTTTGTGTAAATTAAACTTGGCAGAATCTCTATTTGGAGAGGCCAGATTCTCCTTTTTTGTAGTATCTATCTTGAGTTTTTAGTGTCACTAGAGTCAGTGTTTGAACTGAGCATCATATCTCTACCTTTCATTATCTGAGTGCACAATTCTTAAAATATAACGTAGGTCAAGATTTTCAAAGGTAGGCTCCTAAGTCCATATTAGGGACCAAACTAAGTGGCCTGACTTTTTCAGAAGTGCTGAGCACCCAGCAGCTCTCACCAGAATTTTGAAAATCTTTACCTCATGGTCTAAACTTCGGGGTGTGTGTGTGTGTGTGTGTGTGTGCACTTGTGCACTCAAACAGCATTAAAAGTTTAAACCTAGTCATTTTGTTAGCTGTAAAATGACCTCCCATTTATTAAGATACCTTAGCAATAGGCACTCAGAGCAAATTTTATCACCTTGGTTTTATCATTGCAGATGCACATAATTATGTACAGGTCTAGATGTAGCAATTTTTACACTACTTGTCACAGAACTAGTCAAGCGATCCCTTTTGGCCAATTGGCAAACCAATGGATCCTATGTGGTTTAAGCCTCTGGGGTCTGAACAGAGTCCAGGCATGGCACCACACTCCCAGGGAACAGACCCTCTGTCCAGCAGCACTCCCTCCTCAGAGCTGAGACCATGTGGTCCAACTGTTCAGCACTTGACACCAGTCCTGGCCCCTCACACTTCTCCCATATCTTAAACACACCCTCTCCCAGAACTCCAGCCATGTGAGTGTTCTGGGTCCACAGCTTTAATCGTTCAAGAGCATGAGATAGGTGTAGCATGTAACATACAGGCAGACTTGGCACAGGATTCTAAATCATCATTGTTCTTTACCCAATAGATAAAGCACGGAGTGCAGCTCAGGTAGAAAACAACCACCATTATTAAGGCTGTGCCCCTCACTCTAGTTCTCTCTTCCCTTGGTAGTCCGTGTGGGAATAATCTGAGCTCAAGTGTAGAGGATTCTCTCTGCCTCATCAGATGCCTGCCACAGCTACCCTCTGCTTGAGCTGGTAGAAGTGGCTGAAAATCCCAAACAGAGTAGCTCCTGCCCTTTTTATAACCTTCCAGTCTCCTTTGCTCTCTGTTAAACCGCCTCAAGAGATCAAAACCTTACCAGGTAACTTCATGGGGAGATGACCTCTTCTCCACCCCCTCCGACAAACCAGTTTTCCTAAGATTTTCCTAAAGATTCATACAGAGTTCACAATCTTAAACTGCATTCCTAAAATTGTATAGAGTCTCCAAGTTGCCATATTTGTGGGTTTTTTTCTTTTGTAATCCAAAACTTAACTATAAGCACAAGTATTCTGCCATTCAGAATGTACCTTTATGCTAGGGAAATTCAATAAACAAAGATCTTTCTGTCTTGATATATTTCATAACTGAAGAGTCATCCTTTAGCTTTGTAGGTCAAGTTTAAATTGAGATTGTTCTCCTCCACTCAGTTCCTAGTAGACTTCTCCTGGTTGTTTTTATTATTGGAAGTCTCAGATTTTAGGTTTTGTGATGACTACATTAGAAATGCATAGATTAAAGCCATGAAATACACATTACAAAATCTATTTAAACTCCCTCCCCATTTTTGGGTCCATCATCCCTATCTTACCTGTATATTATATTTGTCAATAAAAGCAACACCAAACAGATATAAAACAAAACTCCCACAGACTTATCGCTGACTGAAAGCCGCTGCTGTTCTGTTCAGGAAAAAATTAGAATGCCACATTTTGTGTGTCCAGATAATTATGTGAACCCATCATGGAGCCAAGTGACCTTTTCCCCCTCTTGATAACAAAGTATAGTCATCGTTGTCCTACTTTTCTCCACAACAAAAACACATCAGCTTTTAACCCCCAAAATGTCACCTCTTACAGACGAGCATTACTAAGAAAATGGTGACCCACAAATGGCATGTTAACTGGGTCAATTACCAAACCCTAATTATTGCTGAAAAGCCTTGGAGATGAGTTAGCATTATTGCATTATATTACTATGCCAGTAAGGGTGGTCCTTTCCTTTATTGTTGGAGTCAGGGCACGGGAAACCAGCATTGCAGGTGCCGGTGTGATATTTCTGGACTTCAGTTACAGTTGCTGACAGATCTTTCTGGTTTATAGAATGACTCCCTACCCCAATTCAAATTTAAACATTAAAGGGTAATTATGCTGGTTTAGATCCCTATGGCTGACACAGTTTCAAATCCTTTTTTATGAATTACTATGTATTTTTTTGCAAATGTAGAAACATCTGCATACTGTGAAGAAGCAGAGGAAGATTAGTTTGAGACGATCCAGCATGGTACTATCACAAAAAAGAAAAATATACTGTTACATATGACTGCCCTGATGCGGACTGATAAGGAAAGCGGAGGCCACAGTGTGTGTGCACCAGTACTGATTAGTGTTATGCTTCACTGATATGGGGAGTGACCTGAATTGGAAAACATTTGGATTTTCCATGAAAAATAATATCCAGTCTTTTAAAATGAATAGAAAGAGTCTGTACTTTATAGACTGGAATCTAATGCAGAGGTGAGCTAGCTACAAGGCAGAACCAGGAAAATCTATAGTCTGGAAAGCAAATACGAGCCTGCCCATAATAAAGCAAAACCAAGTGGGAGTGTTTGTTTTGTCTCTGGGGGTTTGCACTGCCATTGTTGGATGGAAGGGATGCCTACTCACCTCACAGTGGTAGTTCTGCATAATGGCAGTCCCGCATTTCCATTGCATTCAGTGCAAAGAGAATGAATGTGATAGTTCTTTCATGAGAAGGTATCCGTGAGTAAGAAATTTCAGTGTGGGATAGGATGTGGAATTCAATCATGCTGGCTGGACCACCCTGGGATAGACAGATCGCAGTCAGTTGAAACAATGTTGGTGGCAATGCTGACTCTCCGCTCTGTTTGTAAATTCAGATATGCCTGAGATTAGGCCTGTTTCAAGCTGTCTCTTTCATGGCCATACCCATTCCTCTGATCCCAATCATTAAGAGATTAGGTTTCTTGAAATATCAGCATTGTCGGCCCCCCTGCCCCATCCCCCCGAATGAAGCAAACCACTTAGCCTACAGATCCAGGAATGCTTGAATAGCTTTTCAGTGCTAAAGAAATGCTGAGTTTCTAAGATGTACAATTTATATTGCAGAACAGTCTTTTACTTACAGAGTGCTGGTTAATGCTTTTTTGTACTGTGGTCAAGGGCATGCACTGATAAGTTGGTAAAAAAGGAACATTGACAGTATGTGGTTTTTTTTTTCCAGTCAGTGAATATAATACAATTAGGAATATGCATCACAAAATTATAGTCCAGATTTCTCAGGCTTTCAGCAATGAACTGGTTTGTTCATTCTTTTGGCAGGGCTGAAGATTTTGAGGCATTTGTATTTTTTCATCTAGGCTTTTTTTGTGGTGTTTGTTTATAGTTACGCTTTTTGCAGTGAGAATACTGTTGTTTCCCATTTCTAAGGTTGCTGTCACTCACCAGGCAAGACAAGGAGCAGATAGGTGATTTTCTAGATCCTGAAGAAACCTGAATGGGATTTGAATACAAAGAACACTTGTCATAAGCAAAATCCAATGCTTACTACTCCATGATACATTAAAAATACCTGATGCATCAGGGGGTGGGGGTGGGGGGGGGAGGGAGATCTCTTGTAGGGTGTGATTTGATGATGTTGACACTGCACCTTTCTGAAAGGAGTACTTGTGTAAATAACACACACTCTCTGGCACCCACGAGGTGAGGTTAGTTATGTTGTAGTAAATGGGGTTGGGGCAATAGTCTGGGTAGAAATGGAAACAAGTTGGGCCATCTGCTTTTGTTTACTGGACCCAAAGATTGCTAATGTGGATTTGTAAGCTTTGAGGCCCAATTCCTGGACCGTGGGAGAGGATTGGCATGCCAGTTGTGTCTTCATGCAGCTGGTCTAGGGCTCCTTGCTAATGAAGCTTGGGTTTGGGTTCACCACCTTTTATGGGCAAAAAAGAATCTAGATCCAAACATTTTCACATCCAAGTGACACACATTCATAACTAATCCTTTCTTTGGGCCAACAAAATTTTTGCAACTGATTTGTGTTACACAGAAACAATGTCTAGTAATTTTTTTTTCAAATTTTAGTCTATTTGCTAATGTATGTCTGGTTACACTTTGTGTGGAGGGGTTGTAATATCTTGCTGGTTTTTAATGAAGAACAGTAATGTGAACAAATACTTGTCATTTTTGTAGATCTAGCTCATGAGCAAAATTCTAACATACTCTAAATGTGAATACAAACAGGTACTTGTTTTATCTTCAGGACTTACACTAATCTAAAGAATATTCTCTGCTCTGAGGTAATTATAACCTAGCCCAGTGTATATCTGTCTCTTTTGAATCTCATTTGAATGTTTATGAGGCTTCCTATGTAAATAAAGGTAGAAAGTGTACAAAGATACACATTCAGTGTTTTTATTTTATTTTCACCTGCTAATACTTTTTTTGGGAGTGGTCAGTAAAAAAAAATTGTAGACCTGAGCTCTTCTCTTTTTACACCCATTTGAATTTGGAGCAACTCTATTAACTTCATTGTAATTACCCCAGATTTGAATGTTTGCAATTGATGGCATGTCTGCATACATGAGCACTTACTCCACTGAAAACTGGTGTGTAACTCTACAGCGTGGACCCTGTTGCTGCACGCTAAAAGTTCGCTAGCGCACTTCAATGTACTGCGATTTCAAACAGCAGAATGTCAAAGCATGCTGTGGAATGTTAAGTGTATATCAGCAGGTTCCACACAGACAGATAGCGTGTGGCGTGCTGTAGATTTACATGCCAGTTTGCTACTCAGTAAGTGCTCATGTAAACCGTGGCCCAAAGTCATGCAAAATTATGGTGAAGATTAAAGAGAAACGGGATTAAATAAATTTACCTGCCGCTAAAATATCTCAAACTTTCAATATTTGAGAATTTACTGTTGATAAAAATTCCTTTTCAGCTGCAGATCCTCCAGCATAATTTAGTTTAATAAGTTTTAAGGCAGCTGTGATTGCCTTCCTTTCCCTGCAGCTGTTCACTTTTTCTTTACAGGAGAGTTATAATTGGACTGGCTGAAGCAGTTGGTCTAGACATTGTTAGTTTAATTCAAGGGAAATCTGAACACTGATCTTTCAGTTTAACCATAGACATGTGCATGTATGTATTTGATAGAAGCATTTATAAGGTGCTCTCATGTGGTATCCTGTATATAACCAAATAAGAAAACAAGATTGGTTTTGCAGAGAAATTGCTCCAAACGCAATTATCTAAAATTCCAGCTCCATAAATAGTTTGCTTCCTGCTGTTCTTGGAGTCCACTCAGCAGCTGAACCAAGCACTGTATGAACCAGATCAAAGCAGCTTACATTTTTGAAAAAAACACTATCTAATTTTACAAGTAGACTGAAAGTTAAGCAGTACTAGAACTAATTATTTCCAAACCTTATAGTCTAATCTGAATCCTTAAATCAAGGAATAATTTTTATCAGTGCTCTGAACTATCTCATAAATTAGGAGGTTATGCCTTTGCACATTCTTGTTAGAGGCCATTGATGTGAGTTGTCTCTGGGTTTGATTATAATAAGGACTTTGTCAGTCTTCAAATGTTTACTTTGCATGTGTGTGCATGCACATGGAAAAAAATCACAAAACAACCAAGCTAACTTGGGGAAAAATGAAAATAAAATTGACTAAATGTGGTGTTAACGCTATTGCCATGCTTGCTTAAGATTATGTATTTGTGTATGTATATAATTCAGTGGCCTGAATATCATGCCAATGTAAGTTAATAGTCAGCAGGAGAGTTACTCCTAATTTGCAGTGCTGTAATTGAGATCAGAGACTCTGTGTGTGTGTGTGTTTGCCAACTTTCTAATCACACAAAACTGAACACCCTTGCCCCGCTCCTTGTCCGAGAACCCACACCCCACTCAGTCCATCCCCCCCACGCCTCCTTGCTCATTCTCCCCCACCCTCACTTGCTTTAACTGGGCTGGGGCAGGGAGTTGGGGTGTGGGAGGGGGTGCAGACTCTGGGGTGGTGCCAGAAATGAGGGGTTCAGAGTGTGGGAGGGGGCTATGGGCGGGAGGCAGGGGGTTGGGATGTGGGCTCTGGGATGGGGCAGATGAGGGGTTTGGGGTGTGGGCGGGGGCTTGAGGTTGGGATTGGGGTGCAGGAGTGGGTGTGGGCTGTGGGAGGGAGTTAGGATGTGGGAGGGGGTTGCAACCTGGGGCAGGGGGTTGGGATGTGGGAGGGAATGAGGGGTGCGGGCTCATCTCAGGCAGCTCCTGGTCGGCAGTACAGCGGGGCTAAGACAGGCTCCCTGTGGCTCCTAGAAGCAGCTGGCATGTCTGGCTCCTAGGTGCAAGGCTAGCCAGATGGTTCTGCACGGTAGGTGCCCACGGGTGCAGCCCCCGCAGCTCCCATTGGCCATGATTCCCAGCCAATGAGAGCTGTGGAGCTGGTGCTCGAGGCAGGGGCAGTGCATGCAGCTTCCCTGACTGCCCCGTGCCGAGGGGCTGCAGGGACATGCCGGCTGCTTCCAGGAGCCGCCCGGAGCTGGGGTAGGCAGGGAGCCTGCCTTAGCCACGCTGCACTGCTGACCGGAGCCATCAGGATCCTTTTTTGACTGGGTGTTCCGTGGATGCCTGGCAACATGTGTGTGTGTGCTGACAATATAGAAAATAATGCACTTCAGAAGAATTTGTATGCTTCTGGCACTTCGCCAATAACACCCAAATAAATTGAAACTACATTGGCCTTAAAAACTTCTCCATAGAGTATTGGTTGTTCGAGTATATAATGGATACTTTCAACTGGAACATGAAAGTATATGTGATGATTAAAACACAGACCAGTAGAATGAGGCAAATTTGGCAGAAGTGCCTGAGATAAATGGCTGCTATAGCTATTGGTATAAACTCAGCACAAGCCAAAATTATTTTCAAGGGCCCTAATTACATCTCTTTTAATTTAGGATGTAAAATGCAGGATACTTTTTATATATACACATTTAATTTATGGTTAATCTACTGATTGCAATATCCTTCCAGTAGGAACAATGTAGTTAGGGCGGGATAACTTGAAACTTCCTCTTAGATTTTGCAGCCATGGTGTCCACAATTATATGTTTAAATATACAAACTGTGCTACAAATATACATATAAGTGTTAGTGGTTGTACATAGAAAGTCTGATTTAGGAGCTAATTTTATAGAATCTACATTAACACTCTATACAACAACTCACTCATTTTAGATGTGTAAATGAGCAATCAAGACTTACTATTTTCCACAAATTTTTCAGTATTTTTTTCTGAAATACACACAAAATATTTAAGTAGCTTGTTACTAGAAATGCTATATAGTAGGGCCAGTAATACGTAAGGAGGGAGATTTGAGCTACTCAGATGCTTTTGAAAGTTTGCAACAAGCAAAATAAGGAAAAGAAACTTTGTGAACAATGCACACCTTGGGTCGGCTTCTCCATTGTCTTGCATCTTATACAATAAGTTATACCTGTGCAAAGTGGATGCAGAGTGGGTATAAAATTCTGCCAAATTAAATTCTACCAAATCAAAATGGAAGGTGCAGTAGAGGATATAGCTGTTTATAAAGAACACAAAAGAGTAGAGTTTGAAAAATTAAAGACACTATATGAAACAGCAGTTTCATATTATATGGATCCCAGAGTTTTTAGAAAATTTAGCTAATGATTTTACCATACCACCGACCACTCTATCTGAAAATTTGTGGAATACTGGGCACTAGTAGAGGATTGTGAGGAAAAAAGCAAACCAGGTACTAATCTTAACAAAAATCGGACAATTTTCTGTGTCTCAATTTGAATCACTAATATTAAAAGACAAAAAATATCCTGTCTGAATACAGATAACAGAATGATGAGCAATAAACAGCATAGATGTATAAGGGTCACATCATGCCAGACAAACTGGTTTGCCATTTTGATGGAATTACAAAATAGCTGAATGGAATTCAGTCAATGTAATAACTTGATTTTTGTAAAGAATTTGATATTTGTCTCATGAAATCTTATTCATATTGGCTTTTGTATGTGAGAACTGGCACATTGATTTAAATTTGAAAACTAGCAGTGGGAGTAGCAACAAAACTAATAGATAAGAGCAGCATATTGAGTTAGGAAGAAGTGTCCAGGTTGGTGCTACAAGGATTATTGTTGAGCTTGGTCTTTCTTATGATTTATTGGTGTAGAAAGGAGAGGTTACTCATTTTTGTGCCCAACTAAATATTTTCCATTTCATTATGTTTTCATCTGTACACTGTTGTAAATGCATCAGATTGACAATATCAGAAGTTTAAATCTGCCGAGAACTAACAGGAGATTTTTCATAAAAGTAGAGATTTTTTTCTCATCTTCTAGAACAAACCAACAAGAGCGTTGGAAAGAAATTGTTTCCACACTGAATTTCATGCATTCCAGTTGCAAAGTCTGGCAAACTATTGAAAGATTGAGCAGCGAATCTAGTCTGAGCAAAAGGAAATATGCAGTCACAGTAAATTCCATTGCATCCCAGCGGGTGGCCAATGGCAGAGCTCCTAATGGAGACACAGTTTTCAACCCTAGATTTAAAAGGGTGGATGCTGTGAGATGGCAGGGTCTGAGTGCAGACATGAACCTGATGGCTACTTTTGCTGATTAAGAGCTCAACTTGGCTATATATCAACTGTAGCTGCGTGTTTAGATAACATGGCTATACATCAGGAAGGCTCCTGGGCTAGATAACCTCCACTATGAGTTTGTCTCTCACTTTGGACAAATCACCAGAAGCTGGCTGCTTTGATTTCTGAATTGTTCTATCCAGGACTGCAACAGCCCAAAAGCTTGATGCAGAGCAAATGTGATAGCTGTCCCAAGCCAGGAAACCACTGACCGACCCAAACAGCTACCAAATGATTGCTCTGTTCTGTTACTGATAAGTAAGGCTGCGAGTCTGTCACCGAGGTCATGGATTCCATGACTTTCTGGGACCTCTGTGTCTCCTACAGCGGCCGGAGGGCCCCTCAGCAGTAGCAGCAGTCTTGGGCTGCTGTGCCCCCCACCTCCCCTAGAAGCAGCGGGGGTCTCTGGCGGCCATGCTCCCCCCCAGACCCCCCCAAAGCAGTGGGGGTCCCAGGTTGCACACTGGTGCCTGTCATCCCCCCTAACCCCCCCGAGCACCTGTGGTGCCCCCTGGGCCGCCCCACCCCAGAGCACCTAAGTTTTAGTTAGGGTATATAGTACAAGTCATGGACAGGTCATGGGCCATGAGTTTTTATTTAGTGCCCAGTGCTGTTCAACATATTCATAAATGATCTGGAAAAAGGGGTAAACAGGGAGGTGTCAAAGTTTGCAGACAATACAAAATTGTTCAAGATAGTTAAGTCCACAGCAAATTGCGAAGAGTTACAAAGGGATCTCACAAAATTCAGTGATTGGCCACTACAATGGCAGATGAAATTCAGCTGTTGATAAATGCAAGTAATGCACATGGGAAAACATAATCCGAACTATACATACAAAAAACTATACGTACGGGTCTAAATTTGGTGTTACCACTCAAAAAAGAGATCTTTGATTCACTGTGGATAGTTCTATGAAAACATTCACTCAATGTGCAGCAGCAGTCAAAAAAGCTAAAAGAATGTTAGGAACCATTAGGAAAGGGATGAACAATCTGACAATAAATATAATAATGCCACTATATACATTCATAGTATGCCCACACCTTGAATATTGTGTGCAGTTCTGGTCGCTCCATATTATAAAATGATAATTAGAATTGGAAAAAGTACAGAGAAGGGCAACAGAAATGATTGGGGTATGGGATGGCTTCCATATGAGACGAGATTAAAAGTTCTGGGACTGAGCAGCTTAGAAAAGAGATGACTAAGATAGAGGTCTATAAAATGATGAATGGTGTGGAGAAAGTGAATAGGGAAGTGTTCATTACCCCTTCACAGAACACAAAAGCCTGGAGTCACCCAATGAAATTAATAGGCAGCTGGTTTAAAACAGACAAAAGGAAGTATTTCTTCACATAATGCACAGGCAACCTGTGAAACTCATTGCCAAAGGATGTTGTGAAGACCAGAAGTATAACTGGGTTCAAAAAAGAATTAGGTAAGTTCTTGGAGGATAGGTCCATCAATGGCTATTAGACCGGATGGTCAGGTATGCAACCCCGAGCATTGGGTGTCCCTAAACCTCTGAGTTTCAGAAGCTGGGACTGGGTGACAGGGGATGGATCACTCAATATTGCCCTGTTCTGTTCATTCCCTCTGAAGCATCTGGCACTAGCCATTGTTGGAAGAAGGATACTGGGCTAGATGGACCATTGGTCTGATCCATTATGGCTATTCTTATGTTCTTAAGAAATGATTAACAACCAAAGCTTCATTCCTCGAAGATGGAGAGAAAATCAATCATTTTAAACATCTCCATCATGGCCTTCCAAGAGTCAGTGTTGCTCCCCTTTTGTTCACTCTATGCACACTTGACAGTTCTGAAATGCAGGCTGGGAAGTCTGCATATGCTGATGATTTCTGTGTTGCTAACACTGAAATTGATTGACTCCCACAGGATTTAAAGGAATCTTCGACAAGACACAGACATTTTGACACAGATACAGCAACGGAGACTAATTCTCATACCAAAACAGTGGCACCTACTTTCCATCTAAACAATTGTCTTGCCATCTCGATCCATGTCCAAGGATGGGTACTGCCATTCTATCCAGCCGTCATAAACTTGGGGTAAAACTCAACCACAGTCTGACATAGTGGCCTCGCGTGGAACACCAGAAAATGAAGATTTCTACCTGCACTCCCTTGATATGAAAACGGTTGGGAACCCCTGGGAGGCGGACTCTTCAGGCCTTCATACATCTGTATTGGCCCTGGTGTGTTGCTTCAGCTGAATACTGCTCTTGGGGTGCAGCCATCACACTCTGCTTGTTGATACAGAGCTGAATTTGGCCATTCGTACTATTACTGGCGGCTTGAGCTGTATTCCAGCCTACCGTCTGTATGTGCTAGCATGCATAGCTCCACACGACCTTTCACGAGATGCCATTGCTGTTAAGTCTGCCTGGAGAACTGTGACGGATGAAACCAACCTGGTACATCTCCAGTTGACTTATGCCTCATTCTCAGACAGGGAACAATGCGCTGTGCCAACTTGAAGGCTTGCTTGTATTCAGGGAAGAATTTAGGGTGACCAGCCAATGGGAGCAGCGGGGGGCAGCGCCTGAGGGCGAGAGTGGTGTGTGGAGCCTCCTGTTTCCCCCCCCCCCCCACACACACAACCTAGGACCTGGACCTGCTGGTTGCTTTTGGGGCTCACAGAGTGCAGTGCCAGGACATGCAGGCAGCCTGCCTTAGCCCCGCTGCGCCGCTCACCAGGAGCTGCCCAAGGTAAGCCCACCACCCCAACTCCCTCCCCCAGCCCTGAGCCCCCACCCCCGCCACAAATCTGGAGCAACCTCCTCCACCACAAACTCCTCATCACCGGCCCCACCCCAGAGCCTGCACCCCAGCCCAGAGCCCTCACTCCCTCTGCACCCCAACCCCCTGCCCCAGCCCAGAGCCCCCTCCCACACCCTGAACCCCTCATCCCCAGCCCCACTCCAGAGCCCTCACCCTCTCCAGAACCCCAACTCCCTGCGTCAACTCGGAGCCCACTCCCGCACTCCAAATCCCTCAGCCCCAGCCTGGAGCCCCTCATGCACTCCAAACCCCTCATCCCTGGCCCCACCCCAGAGTCAGCACTCCCACCCAGAGCCCTCACCCCCCTTCCACACCCCAACCCCCTGCCTCCACCTGCAGCCCCCTCCCGCACTCCGAATCTCTCGGCCCCAGCCCCCAGCCTGGAGGCCACACCCCCAGCCGGAACCTGCACCCCCTTCTGCACCCCAACTCCCTGCCCCAGCCCGGAGCCCACTCCCACACCCTGAACCCATCATTTCTGGCCCCATCCTGGAGCTCACACCCCCAGTTAGAGCCCTCACTCTCTCCCGCAGCCCTGCTCCAGCCCAATGAAAGGGAGTGAGGGTGGGGGAGAGCAAGCCACAAAGGGAGGGCGAATGTAGTGAACCTGGGGCAGGACCTTGGGGGAAGAGATGGGGCTAAGGTGTTCAGTTTTGTGCAACTAGAAAACTGGCAACCCTAGGAAGAATCCCACTCCTGTGGACTAGGGTGTGACACCATGGCTAATTCCTCAACACCCCTTTGCTATGGCAGCTGCCGCATGCCATACATTAGTGCCACCAGCGAACTGAAAATCACATCCTTACAGAGTGGAAGCATTGGGGGGAAAGAGTCTAATGCACTAAATAAATTCAGGAGTCCACCCTGCACCCATGTCCTTTTCTACATGGATCAGGCTCAACAGGCTACTCTCTGGCATGACCAGATTTGTCACAGCCATGTATTGGTGTGGTCTGGTTTCTGCCTCACGCTGTGACTGGTGCAGACATAACTCATGGAACAGTGCCCAACCCAACATCTGGAGGGCTGTCTACAGTGCCTAGTACAGAGGCCGTTTTCTGGTTATGGAACCTGGGCTTTGAGCTCTGACATCTGCATATGAGGGAGAGGCTGGGATAAATCAGTGTTCCTCACTCCACTCTGCAGGGATTATATTCTGATGGCTAGAGTGGGGATTTGTGGTGGAGAGTGGCTGTATCAGCTATTCCACTTGTCCCACGTAAGGGGGAGTGGAGGAGGAATATAGCAGCCATGGAAACTAAAGCAGCCTCTGGAGAGGGAGGATTTCTTTTACACCCAAGCTGTTGAATTTAACTCCTTAGTGCTTTGAGGCCTGATCCTGCACCGTTAAAATGAGAGCTTTAACTTGATTTCGGTAGATGCAGGATTAAGCTCTTGAGGAGAGTTTGGCCTGTTTTGTGGTATAAATTAGTTGAAAATATAATCCTTTGTCTTTATAGTCATCTGTTTGTTTTATTGCTAAGCCCAAGTTTTACTAACAAAAAGCCAGGACAGCACTGGAAGAGTGAACTTTACTTCATTTGCTTTCATGCATCATGAGCAAAACTACCAGCTAAATTCTGATACCAGTGATCTACTCTCAAAGATCTTTTTGTTACAGCAGAGTCTGGGAAGTAAGTACCACTTGTACTATTACCAATCTGAAGTATTCAAACATCCTAATACAGGCGCCCCAAAATCATTATTGGTTTAAAAACCATGCGATTTAAAAAATAAATAAATGTGAGGTCTTTTTATTTGCCTTTTTATGTTTGAGATTTTAGGACTTACATTTTCCAGGTTTTCTCCACAGCCATGAGAGCTAAAACTTAATTTTTTAATAAAAGCTGAGAGTCTAATGTAAACATATTACATGACCCCTAGAGTCTGGACTTTAAGAAAAACACCAAATAACATGAGACTCACAATAAAATCATGAGAGTTGGCAACACTACTTCATGACTTACTTAATGGTAAGACATTTCTTTCTTAATGTAGCATTAGAAATGGAAGTTGACCACATCAGATACTGAAACTAGCCTTTTATTTTTTTGCTGTGAATGTAATGAAATTTTACATACACCTTGGAGCGTTGGAGGTTTGTTCCATTTTGGGAAAAGTTTTTTGGAAATGTCGGGGGGCCAGTGATAATGGAGAACGGAATTAGAATCATTTGCCCAAGTGACTGCAACTCTATTAAATCCTTGATTTAAATCCAAAGAACTAAAAGCAACCTGTTCCAGCAGCAATGAAAGAGCGGGAAGCAACAGCCACCCCAGGTGGTCACTGGCCTTTTCTTCCTCTGATCCCCAAATCCAGAGCAAATCTACTTCGACCCAAAGTTGTACTAGGACTAAAGTATATTAAGGCCACAGGGCTGTGAAGATTACTGCATAAGTCAATATGAGAATCCCAGGAGAGCTCAGGCATCCCTGTCAATTCAGACCCTTCTTGCACATAAGGAATTCCGGCTGATGCCTAATTTGTGGGAAAAGTGAGCATTACCCCAACTCCTGACCTCTGCAGGAATGCTACCTCCTCTGAGAGGAATTTAATACTTACTACTGGGACCTGCCTCCTGAATTTGCAAGCCCGTGAATTTAACATAATTCAAGTGCATCGCAAAATGAAGATTATTGTCCAACAGGCTGAGCCCATGCAATGCAAACCTGTACAACATGTAGCGCTATCCCCACGTTGGCTGTTAAATTGTGACTCCCTGACCTGACAACACACAGCCCTATGCAGGCAGAGTGACAGTAAATTGACATTGTGTAGCCAATAATCCAAAGGAGAGGGGAAATTGGGATTTTGCAGTGGTGGGTAGAGCTAGAAGAGACCAGTTTCTGCCCTGTGCCACCTTTTGTGGGCATCTGGCCAATCTTGGTGGCTTTAAGAAACTCTGGGACGGACCAGAGCTGCAACCCTCCTAAGTGACCAGCAGAAGCCATGCTGCTGCTTTGGAGCTGTGACCTCCCTCCAGGCTCCCACCTGACAATCTGGAGCCAGTTGTGATGGTCATCTCCCCTTAGGGTGCTAGATCTGGAGTTTGGTTAAGGACTTTGTGTGTGTTTCATGTGAAGGTTGAGAGGTTATGAATTGTGTGTGGTAGAAAATCCTTGATATTTCTCCTTCCACTGAGTTAGCCATACCTGCCCAGTGTATGTGTACTGTCATCTTTCTCCTGCGCACTTGTTCAGAATGGGATGGAAGATGCTTTTTCATAATGTTTTGCTTTCAAATAACTTAAAGCTAACTAAGTAACCTGAAGTGTTTAGATGACATTCTGTTTGCTCTTTGCTTCAAGTGTAAATATTGCTGAATGATTGCCTCCCTATAAAGATCATTTTAATGCCGTTTAGTCGCCTTTTCCCAATAAAAGAGTGTTCCACCCACCTACAATGCATCATCCAGTCCCACACTCCAGAGAAAATGCTTGAATGCTCCCTAGAGTTGGGATCGTGTGGGGGAGGTTGTGGTGGTGGGGTATGTGTGTGGAGAATGACACACTGAAGAATGCTGAGCACTGTCATCCATTGCACTCTGTGGTAATTTCGAGGTAAATTAGAGCCATATTACTTTTAGTCATGGAGTCTCCTCATGTAGGTTATTTCCCTCAATCCCCTCCTCTCATGGGTTTTTACCACAGAAGAGGGTGATATGGCCCAAGATTTAACCTTCTGTTTCCAAACAAGCTGTGTTTAGCTAAATATATTTAAATACACGACTAGTAAGTTACAAAACAACCCCCATCAAACATAATGTTATCTGTATTGCAGTCGTATGTAGGGCAGTGGTTCCCAAACTTTTTTGCTCCTGCTCCACCTTTTCTGGTCCCCTGGCCTGCCCGGAGGCTGGGAGCGGGGCTGCAGTAGGAGCTGTCGCCAGAGCTGTAGCTGGGAGTGGGGCCATGGTTGGGGCCGGAGCTGTTGGCAGAGCAGGGCTGGGTGGCACTCCCTCCCTGCCCCCTGTAGGGGTGGCCCAGACCCCGCTGACCCCCCCCTCCCGAACTGTTTCTCCATGCCTCCCTTAGAGGGGTGCATCCAACATTTTGGGGACCAATGGTGTAGGCATATAGCAAAAACACAGTCCCTGACCAAAAGAGTTTCACATTCCAGTTGTCAAGTGCAGGAGTTTGCTGGCTGACTTGCTGACCTGTTTTTTGGTGGTGTGCTATGAATTAACTGCATGTTTCCTCCTTTGAGATTATTATTGGATTTTTTGGAACTTAAACACTATTTGTTATTGCTTCCGTGTTTCAGTGGGTCATATTTAGAAAAGGTTCATACTGGTGTATGAATACAGGAAGGAGCAGCTGTTATTTTGCTTGTTCCCATTTTAGTGAAGAATCCATAAAGTGCAACCTGCTGTGACAATGGGATATTCTGTGGGAGGTCATTTTTGTATTTTGTTATGGTTTCATCTTGATTTATCTTGCTTTGCATCCTGTGATGTTATAACTTATTATATAGCGATACCAAACAGGGATTTCTAGAAAAAGAGCAGATAATGGTTTTTACGTTGTTAATTTCTTTTTGGAGCTATTCTGTAATTTGGTAAAATTGTCAATATTTTGATGTAATATTTTAATAATATTAAAAATGTTTTGTGGTAAAAATGAGAACAGTTTCAAAATTCCAGATAAATACTAGAACACTAATTGGTCAGAATATTATTTTTTTTATACGTGAGGGTCTTGTGGTACTCTAGCTCAAATTTCTACAGCTGCCTATGCTGAAGACGGGTTGTCAGTATTTACAATCTTCTGGAATATAGAATGTAAAGAGTGATTAGCAATAAAAATATTCTAACTGCATAATATCAAAAATAGCCAATGTCCAATGATAGTCATATGAAAAGGTTTCTACGCTGAAACCTTTGTGGTAATGTTACTGTGTGCCTGTGTTTTACTTTGATGTTTCTATATTTTGTGTGACTTATTTAACCCATGTTGTGGCTGAGATGTTAATTTACAGGTCTGCAGCAGTGAAAGGCTACTCCTTTAATTCACTGCAGCGGTTACGCTTCCTCTCTTGTACCTGCTTAATATCACCCTTTGCTGATCCTGTCCCATTTCCTCTGCATATGATTCTACCATACACAAAACAGAGCAAGGTGGCCTCAGCTTCAGCTATCAGGGTTGCTAGAGGGGTATGAATAAAATAAAGAGAGTGAGAGGGAAGTTCTGGATCTGAACTACGCTGAGGGTGCTCAAATGTAGGTTTGGTTGGGAATTTTCCCTCTTGAAAACACAAGTTTGTCAAAACTGAAATCTTTTGTGGAAAATATTTCTGTTTTGACAAACTTCTGTGAAAGACAGGTAGGGTTTGATGGAACTGCAGCAAGGGTTCTCAGTGTCTAGGTTCCAGGTTCTGCAGCAGGGAGCGCCAGTGAAGCCTAGAAGCCTTGAAAGCCAGGCTTCCCACTCTTTGTCTGGAGACTCCTCAGGCAACTTCTGGAGTCAGGGCAGGCAACTGCTCTGTTTCTTTTAGGAAAATCAAACCGAAATAGATCAATATTTTGGAAACAATTTTTTTTTAAATTTCCTTTTTGCAGGAGCTTCTGAAATAAAAGCTTTCATTTTGAATTGGCCAGTTTTGAGCAGCACTACTCAGATATGGTGTTGATGGGGCTGTTCTAGAGTTCCGATTCAGCTTTCAGGTTTTGGCCTAGCTCTAATTGCTACCTATCTTTGTTTAACAGCATGGTTAGCCTGGTTCTTGATATCATGTTTCCTTCTGTGCATTATTCGTTTACTTCAGTGGTGACCAATCTTATTACACAGGAGGGCCACATAAACCTAAGTACAACCTTGTGTGGCCCAAACAAATTCTACATATTTTAATAAGATTTAAAGTCACCTGTATTGATTTATATTTTAAGTTAGCTTCTTTCGTACATACTTAGATTGTTTCTAGGTACAGTTTTGTTTACTTACTCACTTGTGTATCACTAAGATGATGTAAACACGACGACAAAATGCAAATGAATAAGCTGTTAGTATATTGTGTTGAAGCAGGCTGTGGGCCTTATGAAACATTCTGAGGGCTGTGTGTGGTCTATTGGTGGAGCACCCCGGTCACGTTGAGTCATGTTGTGTTACCTCAGTGTGACTCAGTGTCTCATTGTGAGCATGCAGTGCCTTTGGAGTTCACTAGTTGCCTTGTAAGCTTGTAGGATTTAAGAAAAATTATTAAAGGTCATGACTGTCCTGCACATTTTGGGAATCATGAAAACACAAGCATTCTAGTTTTAGTATTTATTTACATGGTGGTGGTTATTTTTTTAAGTCTTGAGAACAGCTTTCCTACACATGTTCTTTACATCCCATTCACTGTCCTTTTGAAAATAATCTTAAATGGAACTGATATTAGGGATGAAGGAACAGCTTTGACTCAAGAAAGGTCTGAGCCAGACCTTTTCACACTCCTTGATTTGAACCTGAACAGACTTGAGGTTTTAAAAAGCTTTTTTTCACTTCTCCTGTGCATTCTTTTGCGTTTTCTACTTCTTACTGGAAGTAGAAGTACTAAACATTTTTATTTCAGTCTGTTCTCTCAAGATTTCCAACCTAATTTTTCAGACAATTAGGTTTGCACAGTTGTATAAACTTTCGGGTATTCATCTAAAATAAATTTTTGTAAACTTTGAGATTCCTTGCTGTTTTTCAGAACAAATACATAAATAGGTCACGAAACCCAAACAACTTATTATACCTAAAGTACAAAGAGCATTTCATATTCACTGATAAACAAAAATATTGCTCAGTGACCTACATAAGCAAAATGGTAGAAAGTATTTACTAACCAGTCAAAATAACATCCAACAAATGAAGCATATCTGTTTAGTTTTACGTGAAGATGAGAGAGCAAAGACATAATTCATAAGCTAGAGTCTCTGGACGAATGCAGCAGGGATTTATACTTCTGGTGCAAGATTTATTACTTAGATTTTTGTTTTGTTTTGATATGTGCATTTTGTAAGTCCTTTCCTAGACCTATCTGACCAGTCTTCAAAGTGTGGGATAGAACCTTGAACAAATTTTTGATTTATTATAAAATCATCCTCTCCACTTTTCTAATCATATTCTCAATTTATCCCATTCAGAATTTCTCATACGTTTTGTCCCTCTGGCATTGAATAGTATAGGTAAGACATGCAGCATTTACTTGCAGCAGCTATGTCAGTTCAACTTATTACATATATCTTCTTTTCTTCTGTAGCAGCTCATTAATCCATCAGCATGACATAGTCCTCCCAATGAGGTTGTGCCAAATGTTACAGTAGCACTCCAGCATAGTTTAGAAATCGGCATGCTGTTTATTTTTCCAGAGACTAAATAGAATCACTTCCCTATCATCTAGTATTTATGCCTCAGGGCAGTCAAAATTGACTCCCACTAATATTTTTTTCTTTAAGGAAAGTAAGTGCAGTAATTAAGGGACATTGACTATGTTGCTGAAACTTTTTATATTGTATGAGCTACCACTCTGTAATGCTTAAATAGAAACCAGAAGAGTTATGGTGGGTAGGATGGGGGATGAACAGGGATGGGGGCGGGGGGAGAAGCTCAATGTAAGACTCAGTGACATTTACGGCTGAGCATTGGAGCTGTTGAAGAGTTATTGCTGCTTATGACTGTTTGGCCTGGCTGCATATCAGAGCCATTAACCTCTGAATAACATAGCCCTAAAGAGAATGTACTCTTTTAGAAAACTCCTCATTAATTAAATTTATGGAAGGGAAAAAAAGCTTAAGCCTTGGAGCATGGGGCTCTGACAGGTCCTGGAGATGCATAAAAAAT
Organism: Lepidochelys olivacea; assembly: GCF_965140295.1. Taxonomy (NCBI): domain Eukaryota; kingdom Metazoa; phylum Chordata; order Testudines; family Cheloniidae; genus Lepidochelys; species Lepidochelys olivacea. The sequence goes on along the minus strand of NC_140412.1, from coordinate 108,273,798 downwards.
AGCCAGGAATGTTGGGCTTCATGCAGAAACTTAACATCCTAGCTTTCCCTCTTGAGGGTCTCAGAGGCTTGCAACACTGGGGATGGAATTTGCTCAGTGCTGGCCTTTGCAGCCAACTCGCCAATGTGGGGCTAAATCTGAGTGCCTTCAACTCCAGTTAACTGTGTCTTTCCAGCATAATGACGACTCATTTTGTCCGTATACTGTGTGTTTACAGGAAATAGACTTTCCTGCAAAAAGTGGAAGTGTTTTAAAAAAGTGTATGCTTACCTGCAAATACTTACAATTTAAATCTCATACACTGTACATTTTTGCCAGCATACATTCAGAAAATGACACATGCAAAGCATTTAATTTTTTTTAAGCGAAGTCTTGATTTGAGAACATCAAGCCTCATTTAAATGGTTACACTTGGTGCTGGTGGTTTTTCAGACAGCAGGGTATGAAATACAGGGGAAAATGTTACCTGTCGCTGCAACATGCAATTCTGAAAACTAGCTGCCCCGTTAACCTAGGGACTTTCCCAACAGTAAGCAGCAATTTGGCTCAAGTCCCTTCAGCATCAACATTTTGCCATCACCTCCTTTCCCATATTTACAGAGCTGTGGGAGATTTTGCCACAGAAGTACAGTATAATGAAATGTACAAAGGATACATTAAAAAAATCACTAACCTTTAATATTGTGGCTCTGATTCTGAAAATTAATTAATGTTTTGCCTGCACAAAGTCTGAAGGATTAGGCTTTGTCTGAGTTACATTTAAAAGAAAATCATTTTCTTTGTTTCCTTCATTCTCTCCTAGCTTCTTTTTTTCTCTCTCCACCCTTTGTCTGCTATGTTTTCTTCTTCCTTCTTTATTTTCTCATGCTGAAGCTTTCCTGTTACCTTCATTAACATAGATTTTCATAATCAGCTTCCTCTTCTATATTGTATTGTATTCCAGTTTTGTCTCTTGTGATCCCTCTTTCTCCTCTGTTTTTCTCCCTGCTTCTGTTCCTTTTAAGTTTATTCTTCTTTTCTTCCTCTCCCTTCTAGCCAGAATGCCTGAGTTAAGTACTCTCCTCCCTTCCTTTTCCAAAATAGGTTCTCTAATCAGAAAGTACATGGAGCACTTAACTAATTAGGAACTTCAGGTTCTTGATAGGGAGGGAATGGTTAAGGATCTAGACTTTGTATTTTGACTTTTAACTCCAGTGAATACAATTACAGGTCTTCCCCCTCCCCCCCCACATTTTTAATGTATGCTACAAATGCACAAAATCCGAGGCTCTGAGGAATATCCATACACTGGAGAATCAATATATTAGAGCAGTGTCATTTGCGCTGATAGCTATAGTTATTATTGTGTTATTTCCAGTATAGACCCCTGCTTTTGGTTTATAACTGTGCTATTAAAATTCATTGCAAACTGAAACTTGGCACACAAAGTCTGAGCCCAGAGCAAATTTTTAATTTTTGTTTAGAATATTTTTTAAGCTAAAGGAATACAATAAAAAACATTAGGCTGATGATTATAAATACTTTTATATGTTATTACAATACAAAAAATACTTAATTTATTTTAAAATTCTGCATGATATTAGTCCATGATGGCTTTGGGTATTCTGGAACAGAACAGTGAACATGATAGTTACTTTATTAAGGAAGAACACTTAGATGATCACACATTCTCAATATCTCTTAAAATCTGATTTCAGTATGATCCTTAGCACACTACTGTACCATAATGGAATAAAGTGAAAACAAACAAACTTCTACAGCTCATTAAGCTTCACCACCACCACCGCATGTGACCATTTAAAAGATGTAGGATGTTTTCAAAGCAAGAATGGGGCCTAAAACAATTAAAATAAAATACCCAAAATGCTCTGCATGTGTCATTTGCGGAATGTATATTCATAAAAACGTATGGTAATCAGATGTAAATTGCAGTTATTTGCATATAAAGAAACTTTAAAAAAATGCTTATACTTATATACTGAATATTTCCGGCCACTGGGTACAGGACATAGAACTATTCAAATTCAGCCCAGTCCATTAGTGGCTGAATGTGGTAACACTGAATGGCAGTTGGATGACCTATATGTACGGTAATATTATATACGATCAGTTGATTCAATTACTTATCATTTGAGGTTTAGACCCTTTGTCTTTATAGTTAAGAAGCAATTTCTCTGATTCGCTAGTTTGGTGACTTGCATGTAAATGTATCTCCATTCTCTGCCTGATGACTAGGCTGGTCAGACATGCAAATACACATTCCTTTGTCTAGGTAGGACTGTGCTTATACATTGCTTGCTGAACACATTTTAGGAATGTAATTCTACCACATACTTATAAATCTTTATATAACACCCCATACAGACCTCATGCAAGAACTTTAATGATCAGTAAGTTATTAGTTTTCCAATGATATATTACATGCTATCTTTTGGGTATATTTCATAACAGTGTGTTAGGTGTAGTGAGTATGTCAGGTCTGACAAGAGTTGCTGAGTAATGAACCACCAGTGGGTCTCTGTGTCACGGAGGGCCATCTCAAACTGGCAGACTGTGTGCCTCCTACAAATTACTTATTCCAAAACAAACTAGAATAAGACATTTTGACAGCATTGTTTGTAGGTCTGCTTGAGTGAGTCAGCCAGTCAGCAGAGACAGAAAGAATGACAAGAGACGAATTTTCATATATTTATCAGTTGGGGCGAAGAAGGAATTTTACTCCGTAGGAGTCAGTGGAGAGTGGACAGTATTTTCAGGTCTGCAGCAGTCTGCCACCAAGCTACGTGAAGGCTTGCTCTGTCACCAAACCCTCCTTCTCATAGGTCTCTACCACATCTGATCTGGATAGGTAGAGCAGGACTTTCATTGGGAATGTATATTATCACATTCTGCTGCAAAAGTGACAGAATTTAGGCACATTATTGAACCTGCAGTGTAGTGGAGAGTTTCTGATTTTGCCATATTTAAGTGAGGATTTGTCACCAATTGTGTGATAGCTGCCATTCAGGGAGTAATTACAAGTAAACAGCTGGATACATTTCCTTCCTTTACTACCAAATTTTTATATCACAAGATGTGCTCAAATGGCACAGTTAGGATTAGAAAATCATTAAGTGGAAGGAAGAGAAGATTAATTGGTGCTTTTAAAAAGACTTTAAAAAAGTTGTGTAAGAATGGGAATGAAGTCTCTTTCCTGTTCACTAGTGGCTTTTGTTTTGTAGCAGGTGTTCAAGGTATAATGCAAAACTTGTACTCTAGTATGAGCAGGCCCGTCTTCCTCCTCTGACATAAAAATGCTAGTGAAGTTATAAACATTCTCTTTGCCGGCTTGATGGTGTCTTTGATGTCTGTGTATATATGTGTATCTGAGAGAGCAAGCTCTTGCTTACAGGAGATCCTATTTTTACATGTAACTTGAATTAAATTATTTCAGATGCAGACCATTTGGAAATAATGTTTACAGGAGATGGTTTAGATCATTATAAATAGTAAAATTGAAATCTTGCTCTAGTAGAGTGGAACATATTAAAATAAAAAATTGAACATGAGTCCTCATGCTATCCTGTGTCAAAGAAGCCTCCCACCCTTCTGGCTCAGGCTTCCTGTCTTTTTTGAGAGGTTCTTCAGGAAATGGAAAAGAGGACAAGAGGGATCTTTGAAAATGAATTACATTCTTATTGTGTAGTTGAAATATAGCTATTTTGAGCTTCCTTGCTTGATACTTCACATTTTATGGCATGGAAAGTTAAATGCAAGCAAAGAAACTTGCTAAGTTTTACCAGAACTACTAGGCAAATGCTGTAACATCACGTGTTTAAACCAAACAACCAACCCTATAACTTTATCTTTGCTCAGTCCACTGTACACAGGAACAGCCCTATGAGAATCATAGAAATGTAAGGCTGGAAGGGACTTTGAAAGGTCATCAAGTCCAGCTCCCTGCACTGAGGAAGGACCAAGGGAACTCAGACCATCCCTGACCTACGTTTGTCCAGCCTATTCCTAAAAACCTCCCATGATAGAGATTCTGCAACCTCCCTTCGAAGCCTATTCCAGAACTTAACTACGCTCATAGTTAGAATAGGAATCCAGTGGCATCTAGAGGTGCTTAAAGAATACCATACATGTTTATCCCTTACAGTCCTCAGCCGTAGATGATATCCGGAAAACATTTTGGGCCATATCTTGAAACTTCATAAGAGCCTTTAGCTCTGATGTATAGGAGGGTTTCTTTGTGGGTGTACTAAACCAGTAAATCTCCTGAGTGTGGAGGTGTGGTCTTGGAATGGGAAGTTTGGAAAATGGAAGTCTTTGCCAAGAAGTTTGATGTATAAACCACATCATCATCTGTACATTTTGTGGTGTTTCTCTGTCTTTTGAGGGCAAGAGTTCAAGAAGACATTGCTCTTTTTGCAGGAGGTTGTTCTGCCTAGTGTGCTTATAAATTCCAAGGCCAGAAAGGGCCACTGTGATCATTGTCTGACCTCCTGTATAACAAAGGCCATAGAACTTCCCCAAAATAATTCCTAGAGCAGATCTTTTTGAAAAACATCCAGTCTGGATTTAACAATTGTCAGTGATGAAGAATTTACTATGACTCTTGGAAAATTGTTCCAATGCTTAATTACTAACAGTTAAAAATGTATGCTTCATTTCCATTCCGAATTTGTCTAGCTCCATCTTACAACACAATCCAGTGGCTGGATCTTTTCCTGCTATATTGAAGAGCCCATTATTAAATATTTGTTCCCCAGTTAGATTCTTGTAGAATGTAATAGCTTAATGGCCATTTTAGGTATTGACCCAGTTACTCTAGCTCAGGGGTAGGCAACCTATGGCACGCGTTCCAAAGGCGGCACGCAAGCTGATTTTCAGTGGCACTCACGCTGCCCAGGTCCTGGCCACCGGTCCAGGGGCCTCTGCATTTTAATTTAATTTTAAATGAAGCTTCTTAAACATTTAAAAAACTTTATTTACTTTACATACTACAATAGTTTAATTATATATTATAGACTTATAGAAAGAGACCTTCTAAAAACGTTAAAATGTATTACTGGCACGCAAAACCTTAGAGTGAATAAATGAAGACTCGGCCCACCACTTCTGAAAGTTTGCCGACTCCTGTAATCTAGCTGTTTTCCTAGTTCTGGTCTGGCTACTTTGTAGTTCTGACTAATTTCACTGTAAGTGCACATTTTGCACTCCTGCAAAAGACCAGATTGAGAAGAACTGTAAGTTTTGGGAATGGAAGAAAATGTAGTTGGGAGAAAGATGTTGAGGGGAAGAACTTGCAGAACCTGCTTAATCTTGCACTGAAACTGTCTTGGCTACTCAGGTGTGAGCTTGGCCCCCATGATGTCCGTGTATTTGGAATGATGAAGAGGTTCCCATTCTCTCTCCATTTTGGAAAAGGGGTATATGTTTCTGTATGATTGATGGGGGAGAGCCCTAGTGACTTCAAAAATGTGGGCTGTATTAAAGCAGGTTATATGGCTTATAGGCTTACAATCAGTTGTCACAAATGAAAATGATTATTTTTCAGTAAGCAGTCTGCCTTTCAGTGTTAAGCTGAGAAATGACAATTGCAATTAAGTTTAGACTGTTGGGGGGTGATAACCATTATCTACCAGGTATCTTTGAACTGGTGATTTGTAACAGCTCCAACAGGTGGTGAGGAAACTTAATTTAGAGGTTAAATGACAAGACTGGGAGGAGATCTGAAGTTTGATTGTGGGTCTGCATTTGGACTTGCTCATTTGGACATTTACGGACATTCTCGTTCTCTGGAAGTTGGCAAGAAGGTAGGGGAAAATAACCCCATTCTCCTTTTTTTCCCCCTCTAAGGCCCAAGCTTTCTCCAGTTCCATATTAGGTTTGGAAATACAATTTCCTTGAAATGATGTTAATACTTAAGATAGTGCTATGTACTCTCAGCCCTTAAAGTGGTTTTCTTTTTTCTGGGTATGGACATAATTATACTTCCTAAATAATAGGTACTGTGAAGCTTCATTCACTAATTTTTGTAAGACACTATAAAAGTACAAATAATTATATATTCATGAGAAAAATAATTTTCTATTGGGTTCAGAGCCTCTGCAAAGTTTAGTCCAAAGTCAGTTTTGAGTAGTATGCTGACCACTGAAAGTATTTCTCTTTGAATGAAGATACTGGTCAATCTTTAGTCATAGTGGTCCATATTAAGTAAAATTTTGGCAGGATGTCCTTGACTGTACTAGCTGCTCTCAAATTGAAGCAATTCATCCTTTTTTGATGCTGTGTGCTGAATTTTCCTTATGCTGCTTTGGTTTCCATGTCCGTTTCTGTTCCTTTTGTTAATTTGTCTTGGCTTTGTATTTTTAAACATTCACAGTGACAACACCCAGTGTAGTCGCTTGATTTTGGCCCCCACAAAAAAACCCTCAGAAAGATGTTCTCTTCAGTCTTCTAAACCAGTCTGGACTCTCTAGTTCTTCCCAACGAGCAAGTGGAGAGGCTTTTACTGGTCATTTGCTGATTGCACGTGTCCATGTATAATGTAGCTATCTCTTAGCCTTAATTTAAATATGTGAAAAGTACAGCCCAAGAAAGCAAACAGACTTGCATCATATTTCAATGAACAATTAGAATATTTCAGAAAGCATGTATTTTATCTGTTAGATAGTAAACTTTGTAGGAAAGTACACTGGACTGGTACAAAAAGCTTGGAGAAAAAGATAAATCTTCTATGAAAAAAAAGGTCCCTCATTTCTTCAGTCTTCTGTACCAGTCTAGACCCTTGGAATCTCCCAGAAGCAGTTTACTTTGGTAAACACTATGGGTGGGGGCTAGCACCTGATAGCTTTCACCTTTCTAAGACTGCATATGTAGAGATATATATATATATATATATATGTGTTCCATAATATTTTACAAAGATGTTTGATGATGCCCAGGCAATAGATTTGCAAATCTTCAAGAAAAATGTTTCTTCTCTCGCTCTCTTCTCTTCCTCCCCCTCTTCTCCTCCCCCCAGAAGAAATGTGTAGGGTGAGCTTTGAGGAAGTTGGAATTTCCTTTCCTGCAGAACTAGATGTTTGTAATGAGCTATAACACAAATGTCTGGACTGGTACAGAAGATGTTGAAGAAAGAAAAATAACTGGTTCCTGTTTTGGTAGTAAACTGTATCTTAAAAGTATAAAAATGGCACTTCTTTTTGGTAATGGTTTAGGTGACCTTGCTATCTAGGACATAATGTAAAGGCATGGGAGAAGACATATATCTGTTTATATCTAATAAACAGCAGAACAGAGGGGACCATGCTTTAGCTCTTAGCAATACAATGCAAGTAAAATGAGCTGTTTGTGACTAAATAACATAGGGATTCAGTATTGGCCAGTAAAACCTATGTTCACATTACACAGTCCATCTTTTAAGTCTGCTTTATTAGCTTTATATTTATATTGCCCTGTGCACTTTTTGAGCCACATTTTACGTGGATTTTGCACAAGCAAGAGAACAGGAATATTTTACAAGGAGCTTTGAAGCAAGGCGCTCAAAGTTTGTTGTGGCCAGGTTGGGTATCTTTATTTATTTCCCCCTGTAAAATTTGCTAAATCTAAGAATGAGAATTGAACATTTAGTTTGAGAATTGTCAATATGGCTTAAAGCCAGCATGTTGAAAACTCTGTCATCTTTGTTGCTGGCCAAGTTCTCTACCGGATATTATTAGTTCTATTTCATGATGCAGCATCCAGCGATCCTGCTATTACTATAATGGTTAAAGGCTGAAAAAGGAGAATGTATTTAGGCTTTTTTTGAAATACTCTTAAGAATGGGTTTGTGAGGCACCAGATTGCTTGTGGAAATGTATCACTATGGTGTGAACTTTTTTTTTTTTTTTGGCCCGGTCTAAAATCTTCCTTTGAAAATCTACTGCTACTAATAGTAATAACTTAAGCTGTCAGAAAAGCTCTGTAACATCCCTGCTGCAATGATTTTTTTGCTACTGAAGCAGAATGCTAAAGCCACAAGCTCAGTGAATAATATAAGGACAGATGGAGAAGAATATGACAATTACAGATGTGTAAGTTCCTTGACCTTTACTCCCCACTCCTCTCAGGCCAGCTGCAAAAGCCTGGGTGTCTCTGACTGCATGGCCATGACTTTTAATGATCTGATTGACCTGTTCACACTGCACCTGACTAGTATTATGTATCACATAAGTAAGTGGTAGGCCTTAAAAAGGCTTTTACCAAAAAAATCAGAGGAGATGGTAGGAAGCAGCTAAGTGCTTAATTTACAAAGACAGTTTAAAGTATCTAGATGGAAATAACAATTGTATTCATTTGTTGAATAACAACAAAAGCCTTGACCCAGTGTTGACCTGTTGTGCTTCTCTTTCCCTTGTTTCTGTATTCTGTAGCCAAGGAAGACATGATCTGAAGCTCTGTGCTGCCTACAGGTTTGCAGGAAACAGTGACAAGTAGTTCCAGCCATTCTCCCCCGCTTTCCACTTATTGTTCAGGATTTGTCAGAGAATGTATTGAGATGAAAGGCTGCATATTTTTGTCAAGTCTGATATTGAATGGAAGCAGTTGTTTTTGAAAAGAAGTAGGTAGGGAGGAAACACACAGCTTAGGGTTAACACCCTCCTGGTGTTTACTCATAAATATAAAATGGTGTAAGAACAGCAGACACACCTGGCACTTTCTGATTGGTTGCTGATGATGTCATGCACATGTCACTCTGGCCATTAAATGAGCGGATCTGTTTTCCTTATTTGTATGTATAAATTCTGTTTCACAGTAGCACTATTTCTAGGGGATTATTGCACTTCTCAGGTGCTGGGAATCATTTAGGCCTTCACTTGAGCCTGGCAATAACCTGCTGTGTCCTATATAAACGTATGTGTGTAAAAACACTTGGATGGTAGCAATTGACCTCTCCCTGCATTAAATGCTAATATAATAGGTGGGAGTTCTGAGCCTTTCAGCCTCACAGGGGATCACCACAGGCCTTGAGAATGGGAGGCTGGGTGGAGAAGGCTAATTGGATTGGAAAAGTGCAGTTTTGTACAAATGGTCTGGTTCCACCCCTCCTGTCCTCCTTAAATTCAGGGCAGAGCACGAGCTCTGTAATATTTTCTACTCAGTACAGGCACATGAGCTGTTTGGTTATGTTACAGTAACAGTCTAACAACATGCACTGGCGTGCATGTCTACACCATGCATTTGAAACTCTGCAGTATTCCTAACAGTGGGATGTGGAGCTCCCCTGAGGAAAGCTAGATTGTCCACTGACATTTGGATTAATTTTCGATCTCCGAGTCTGGGATGGATTGGAGCTTTCCCCCTTAATCCTTTCGCTCTTATCTAGCAAGAATGTTGTTTTATCACTGAAAATTAGGAACATTTTGTATGGAAAAGGCTATATTTTAAGTAGATAAAAATTGCCTTTATGAGCAAAGAACATGGGTAGAAGGCGTCTGGAACTTTTTTCTTCCATTTCTGTTAACTGATTATAGTTTGTTTTTGTTTATCAGTTAATGAGACACTTATTAGACAAGGACTCAGAAGTCCCTTTTGTACTTTCAGGGGGGTGCATTCTCCAGGGGACTGCAAAGTCACTGCTCTGATCAGTTATGTGACTTCTAAGGAATATTTTGAATGCTATCATTTCATCAATTCCTTATTGGGATTAGAAAAATTCCAAGAAAGCAGCTGGGCTGACGTTGTTTAGAAACATGTCTATATTTAGGTCTTATCTACTGGGGCATCTCTCAATTTCAGATAGCCAGTAGTCCAGAGAATCAGCAATTTGCTGGGTCAAAAGAAAAAAGCTTCACATTCAGCATTATAAAATGGTAATGGGCTCAAAGGAGATATTTTGTGTTCCAGGTTAGATCCATGCTTCTGACAGGCTGCAATTATGTGTGAGCTGAAACCAGAACTGATCTAAACATGCATAAGAATTTCAGACACAGCTTTCTGCAGGTGGTGACTTGGACAAGGTTAGCTACCTAAATCAATATTATTGCTTATTCTGTCTCTGAGGGAAGGCACTGCTCTGCTGTGCCCTCTCTGCTGCCTTTTCCTCCCCCTCCTCCTGCTTGATCTTGTGAAAGCTGTTTGAGACTGAGTGAGAGAGGCTATCACTCACTAACAGGATACTTAATCCCACGCAGGTGCAGTTTTGAGTAACTATACAGGGCCTCAAGGTCATGTTGGCTGCAAAGTCGGACAGACCCAAGCTTTTGCAGATGGCCTGAGTGGGCGGAGCAAGATTCAATAATGTTTCCCATCTGTAGCTTCCATGTTCTTCTTTCCCATTCCTCCTCCTCCTCCTCCTCCTCCTCCTCTTTCTCTTTCTTTACGTCCTTTCACAAAGCTTTAATATAGCACCACAGCAGCTTCGGAAATAGAAATAAATATTACTTTGAAACCAAGCACTTAAGAGTTGTTTATACTTTTCATATAAAAATGTAGTTGGCTGAAAGGAAATCATAGACAGGTAGGCAAATTTTCTTTCATTTATGTTGGTGGTCTAAATTTGAAGCCAGTTCTTTTATTTGCTTCCTCCCTCTATACTCTGATTTAAGCCTGCTTATAAAAAATAACAAAAGCAGGATGTTACCATGAGCTGCTTCTCTGCTCCAAACAGAGCACTTCATCCTCCTAAAGTGTAGTATGCCAGACCCCTCTGTCTCATTGCAGGCCAAATAGGAGTGTTCCAGTCCCTTCACTAAAAGCATAATTTTCACAATCTCAGATGTCATTTTATTTTTGTTCATTGTTCTCTCAATAGCGATGTTGGCCTTTTGGAATTATTTTGCCAAGGAATCTACAGACTTTTAAGCTGCCATGTCTGCTTTTCCACCTTAAGAGGGGAAAACTCCTTGTAAGAATAGTATATTTTCAAAAGAACTACTTAAGACAAGGAGAAATTATGAAGGATTGAGCTGTGATTACAGTGAATCTGAGCAATGGAACCCCTTTAGTTAGCGCATAATATTATTAACCAAGAAAGCTGTATTATGTTCTAGGGGGGCAACATTTCAACCTTCAGAATCATTACTAATAAGAGCTACTTGTGGGCTTGCTGGCTGGAAGCATGGAATTCCACAATTATACTCTGAACATGAGTACAGTCCTATATATGTGATACAACACTTTGTGGTAAGCAGCTATATATGGCATAACATGAGCACCCACTTACGAACTAAGAATACACATTATATCTCAATTTGTCTTTGACTGAAGTCATGCTTAGGAGTGAAGTACTTAAATATAGCTTGAGTCGTCCCTTCCCCTGCTCCTACCTTTTTTTTGAGACTCAGACTTTTTTTTCTACAATTTTCAGCAGTCTAATGGTCTGTACAGCAGGCTGGATGCTGCCTGCTCATCAAAGTCTGAGAAGAATTCAGACAATTTTCTTTATAGTAATTAGGACTTCTTTTAAAAAAAAACAAAACCAAAAAACCCTCAAAAAATTACTCTGCCTTTACAGATCATAGCTAGATTTTTCCTCACAGTAAAGGTAAAAATAAATTGAGAGACAGGGCACAGTGGTTGTTAATTTGTGCAGTTCTGTGTGGGATTGGGAAGAGTTACTCTGCTTGCCAATTTTCTTCTCTCACCATATGAAGAATATCAGACGAGTATAAATAAAGGCAATCATGAGGTTTTTTTTGTTTTGCTTTAAAAGGAAAATAAATCAGCATTTTCCACTTCAACAGGGCTTTGGCCAGCAATCTTGGGAATAATGTAAAATTTAATGGAGAAATTCTAATTAGCCTAGCAGCAAAGAAAGTATTTATTCTGCTATCTAATATGAAAGTCTGGTATCCTTTGTGAATGAAAACATTAAAGATAAGCTGGCTGGAGAGCAGCTGCTCTCACATTCATGTGCATGTGTGCGCACAAAGCAATCCTTGAGTTTCCTGTATCAGTGCCCTGCCGTAGTACCGCAGTGTGAGAGAAAGGGACTGGCCTTGTGAGATTCTGGGCACTCTGTCTTGTTTGTCTTCAATAGCACTTAGTGCCTCACAAGGTTTGGCTCCTGGTGACCAACAGTAAGCAGGAAAAAACTAGTCATTCATTGGACTTATTCCAGTATTGGGCTTTGCTTTCTCACAATCAGAGTTGTGACTGTCTTTAGTTAAATTAAAGAAAAAAAAATGTGGTCAAGAGTGAGAGAGTGGGGAAGCATGGTCCAATGATTAGGGAACTAACATGGGACTTGGGAGACATAGCTTCAGTTCCCTGCTCAAACACAGATTTCCTCTGTGACCCTGGGAATGCCTTTTAGTCTCTCTGTGTTTCACTTCTGCATCTGTCATATGGGGTTAATAGTACTTCTGTAAGAGGAGTGTTGTGAAGTGCTCAAATATTATAATTATTGGGAGATACAGATACTTACGAGATATAAATAGATAGAAGCAAAAGGCCAAGATATGAATTAATGTCATAAAAATAATGTATAATATTTCTCAACAATTGAAGTTACATAATGATCCCACATTACGTACACTGATTCATAATTGTAAATATGCCAATGGAAACTGCTCCCTTATTTTTCCATCTACTATCCCGAGGGGAAGTTCCCTTCGATAACTTAGAGAACAAGCTCTATTTGCAGAATATTTATAGGATATCAATTTATTTCTTTTCCCTGCTTTAAAGCATTTGCATTTGGATTCAACACAGTGAAATAATTGAATCGGAATTCCTTTCTATTTGAAAATGTTAGGAATAAAAAAGAAGAAAAATATTCTGTTTGTTGATGTTCTTCATTCTTTCAGAGCTGCAGCCAGCAGCTTCTCTCCATCTTGATCACCCTTCAAAAGAAGGCTGTAGACTAAATAACGAAGAACTTTCCAAAATGAAGACAGATTAAAGTGAGGATTTTTTAAACTCTGTACGGCAAACCAATTTGCCTCTTCTTTGAATCACATGTCCCTGTGATAAAAATATAGTTGTACAGCTTCTCTGAATTTTTATGTGAGCTCATTCCATGATCAACACTGGAGAATGGCCTTCTGTTCTGCCAGTCAATCCTGTCCCATTTATTAATTTTTTTTAAAACTATCTATTAATGCATTTAGGCCAGGCATGGTTCTTATGTCCTAAGCCGTTTTGGTCTGACCCAGTATGGCCATTCTTATTTTATCATTTATCTTATTTAGGAGCAGGGTTTTGGGACTTTTTTTTCTTCAGCAGTACCAGATTTTTTAAACATAATAATAATAAAAGAAAGGTTTCTTGCTGGTATACACCAATAGAAATTGTGGACAGGTTAGGAAAGAAACAAAATGGAATAAAGGAAACTATGTATGTTTTTTTGTGTCTATGTATATAGTTTCCTTTATTCCATTTTGTTTCTTTCCTAACCTGTCCACAATTTTTATTGGTGTGTGTTATTTATACATATATAAAGAAAGAAAGCAGGAAGGAAAGAAAACATTGCAAATCTAATTGGACTGCTTTGCCTTGAAGGCTCGCTTCATTATACCCCAGGCCTTTTGTGCTTTGTTCTCTTATTCAGATTCATGCTGCAACTTTACAAGAAGTTTCTCCCCCTTTCTTATTTCTTTAAGCACATATTTAGCTAACAATTCAGATACTCCAGGAGACTCCTGTTTTTTTCAGTTCCCTTCTCATCAATTTATTGCAGTGCCAAGTTATTTGCAGCCATCCTAGCATTTATTCAAGTTCCACTTTATTCATTTCTTCCACATTTGGCTGTACTCAGATTCACAGTGAGATGAAAATACCAAGCTGCAGTCATTTTTTGGCAGTGAATCTTATTATTTAAAGTATTTCCATGTTTCCGGTAGAGTCCACTTGCTGATTACGTTTCTAAATTGTGGTCAAGCCATTCCATAATAGCAAGTTTCTCCAAAACAGGTGTAATTACACAGTTATGTAGAAAAATAAACATGTTCCAGCAGTATTAGCCTTCAGTTAAGTATTAGGCATCAGCTGCAACACAAGAAGTCTTTCCAAGGCTTTGCTATGAAATAACATCCTGAATCCAAGGGCTGCTTAGTCACAGTCAGGATGCATTGTGGAGTGCTACAGTTATATAATTAAAATCAAAACACCCATGGTACAGAACAGGACCAGTATGTTATTTAAAATTCATTTGTACTTAAACATTACAGTTCTTGGAAGAAAAAAAACCCCAATAATAGAAATTGGGTTCCAACAGAGTTGGTGTGGTATAGCTTTGGAAGCCTGTGATAGTCACTTATATTTTCCCATGAATCTTTGAGAACGAAGTTGTCCATATTGCTAGACCTTGGCTTAAAAAACAAAACAGAACGCCCCCCCTCTCCATCTCAAACCATTGGTTGCTATGTTTTTAGCTGTCAGAGAGCAATCCATGCTTGAACCCTTTTGTCTTTTTTTTACATGAGATGTTTCTCTTCCAAGATGAAGGAGTAAATATGCTGGACTATAACAGACTTTTGAATCTTCAACCATAATATTTTGGGGGATGTGATAGAATAACAGAGAGAATTAGTTATGCAGGGTTTTTTTCCTAACACCTGGAGCTCATGCTGTTGCTGCTTCTGCTGGCTAGCTGTTGTTATTCATAAATCATCCTGTCGGGGAGGGGGTGGGGGATCCATTGAAATATGGGGAAAAAAGTAGCCATGGCTTGGATGGAAGGAAAGCAACATCTAAATATTTAACTACCACCCAATAAGCATAGAATCTCCAGGAATTTACATTTTCCTTGGCTTGTTTCCTTGGCTTTCAGCTTGGAAAAGAAACTTGCCTAGATGGCTGTATTTGAAATAATAATTTCAGCCTGGATATTTAAAAAAAAGTAATAAAGGAACTAAACAAGAAATGTCTCCAGTCTTGTGGCTTATGGTTCCATCTGTGGTCTTAATGAAGGCTTTTCATCCACATAAAGGACTTCCACAAATCTGGCCATTCAGACAGATCTGTGATAGGGATATTTTCTTTCAATTGTATTTTATTTATGCCAACTCTCATATGACATTTGGTTTGCACAAGTAACTTTACAAGTTTTGTGGGCCTGTTGTTTTTAGCATGCTATTAAACAGTGGCAGGGGGATTGGGAGGGGAGGGAGGAATCACAAGTCCCACACAAATAGGTGCTTCTTCAGCCAAGTTCAGTACATTTCAGCCCCATTTCATGTAATTTTTCCAAATGACACAGGCCACACAGTTTCTGAGAATATTTCAGGAACACTGTAAGCCCTCTTCTTCAGTCTTTACTTGCAAATGTTATCCAGAGTGAGTAATCTCATATATTCAACAGATGTAAGGGTTGCAGAATCAGACAAATAGAAAGTAGAGACTGGACATACGTTACCACGTTTTTAAAATGTTCCGCTCTAAGTTTTGCAGTGGCTGTTATTTTTTAACTTGTGTATTATTGGTGGTGTTGCTAAAACATTATTTAATCAAACTTGACTGGGTGACTGTGGTTCTTGTTTTCACATTTCTTTTAAGGAAGATAAAAGTAGACTTCAGAGGCTGCCATGGTTTCCTCAGGGGACCCTGTTTTTTTTATTACCACAAGCCTTATTTTGAGAGAAAGTGCTCTTAAGAACCAACCAACCAACAAACAAACGAAAAAACCCCCAACCAAAACAAATAGCAATCAAAAGCTCTTTCCAAAATTTCAGTTTGATTGGTCAAAACCCCCCCAACCCTGCTGAAATGTAGACATAAGATATTATTTGTCATTCTTTAAAGTAAAGAGCTTGAGTTGCCAGGTGCACTGAACTGTACTTGGGAGAATATCAGCATAAATTCAGTAAAAAACTTCTGTTAGTGAATCAAGATTCAATTTTGCTTGAATGTAGAAAATGGCACCTGAATTATTTTAACAGTGGAGCATGAACCTTTGTTTTTTAATTTGTTATGCCTGAAAGTAAGTAGAGGAATATTCTGATTAGTCACTCCCGATTGTTATAATAAACACCTTTTTTATCATAACATTCATTCTAAGCAGTGGAAGAAATTTATCTACTAAAACTGTTCTCTTGCTCCTATACTATCAATGAATGATGTAGCTCCATCTTGTGTGTAGGGAGCACCCTTCCTTTCCACTGCATGGGTTGAGTTAAGAAAAGAGTGCCCTCTGCTTCCCCTCCAAATTCCTGGATAGGGATTATGCTGTGATCTCGTCTACTGAGTCAGAAAAACAAATTTCACTTGTTCCATTATGCATGGAGGACTGAGTCCCTGATGACTACACTTCAGATTGAACTGCAACCTTTTGTCAAACTGTAAAATTCTTCACATTGGTGTAAAACAGAGCTTTCCCCCGTTTCTTTGGCTTTGTTGTTTGAGGCTAGGTATTTTGTGAAGTCCTCTTTGAAGAAAAGGATAACAAAGGGAGAGTTGGCTACGATAAATTCCTTTTTGTGAGGTCATGGTCAGGGTTCAAGTCAATCTTGGGTTTCAGATATTATGAAACATAGTCAAAGCAATTTCACTGTTTGGTTTCTTTTGGTTGGTCCTAAATAAATTATATATTGCACCAGAATTAATTTTTTAAAAAAATTATACATGTGTTTAACAATCAAACAGGCAAATTTAAACAACTTACTCCTCCTTGTTCACTACTAGGAGTAGGGCCAATGATGATTGATGAGAATTGTCCTGAGACTTACATCAATCTTTCTACTTGCCTTCTAAGTCTTGGTCTGATGCTGTCATAGGTGGTAAATTCACAGGTGTGATGTGTCTGAGATGGCTATCCAGTGCTGATGCTTGAGCTGTACATGCGTTCCTGCTTTTTCATACATGCAGCATCACACCGTAGAGAGAATGAAACAGTGGCAGGTACAGCAGGTTGGTGTCAATCTCGCCACCAGAAGAAAATCAGTAACGGCTTCTTTGCTACATAAGTTTCGGGCATTGGGTGGGAGCAGGGGAAACTTAGTTGGGAAACGCCCAGCTGAGCACAATGTAATATGAAACAGTTTTGGTTATTTGTGGGAGGAGAAGAGAAAAAGTATAAGTGTTTGAACAACTAGTTAGGTGCACAATTTTCTGGTTTTTTTTATAAAGGTATAAATAAACTGCAGATATTAATGGCACTAGTAATCCCTACATCATGTTACTCAACAGCAATCCCTCCATATGATTACAGGGTAGTGTGGTAGTCCAAAGGGCATCGAGGTTGCCTTTTATGGGAAGAAGAATGGTGACTGTAAGATGATTGGTGGGGCTTATTAGCAATTAAAAATCTGACAAATACCCAAAAGGCCAAGTTCAGGTACAAGAAGGACTCATGGCAAGTACACACTGTAAAAGCCACTTCTGCATTCATGGCTTTCAGTCATTTTCTTTATTGTTGAATTAGGTTATGAGGGAGGAGAAAAGGCAAACTGCCCCTCCCAGAGAGTTCCAAGGTGTGTCTATCAGGAGGAAGGAAATGAGAATCATTGTTCTCATGTGTTCATTATGGATTTGGTACAAAGCCCTTGGAGATCAGAGGGAGACTTTTGATTGATTTCAGTGGACTCTGGATCCAGATCTACATTAAGTCTAATTACTTACTTAAAAAGTAGCAAAGATGAATCATAGAAGATTAGGATTGGAAGAGACCTCAGAAGGTCATGTGGTCCAACCCTCTGCTTAAAAGCAGGACCAAAACCAACTAAATCATCCCAGCCAGGGCTTTGTCAAGCCAGGCCTTAAAAACCTCTCAGGACGAAGATTTCACCACCCTCCTAGTGAAATAGTGTTTCCTAATATCCAGTCTAGACCTCCCCCGCCCTACAACTTGAGACCATTGCTCCTTGTTCTGTCATCTGCCACCACTGAGAACAGCCAAGCTCCATCCTCTTTGGAACCCACCTTCAGGTAGTTGAAGACTGCTATCAAATCCTCCCTCACTGCTCTGTAAACTTTTCGTTAGCTGATTTTCTCTCTGCTCATTTGTTCATAACCGAGTCCTGCCATTTTCTTTAGGGCTAGTCTACGCTGGCAAAGTTAAAGCGCTGCCGTGGCAGCGTTTACTGTGGCTTGTGTGGTCGCTGCGCAGGGGCACTGTCTACACTGGCGCGTTCCAGCGCTGAAACTTGCTGCGCTCGGGGGTGTGTGTGTGTGTGTGGTTTTTTCACATCCCTGAGCGAGAAAGTTGCAGCCCTGTAAAGTGCCAGTGTGGACAAGCCCTTAGTGTTACACAGAGATAGTAGGAATTTCACAGGATGTGATCCTGATGCTTTAGTCTCCCTGGTTCAGAGTTGCACCCCCACTGCGGCAATAAATGGAATATTATACTCAATAGAAAAGTGACTGGTTTTTAATAAGTCAAATAAAATCTAAAATGAGTGTTTGGATTAAACATAGCCCCTTATGTGAAAAAATTCAGTGAATACAATGAGTTTGAGGCCCATATATTACAATAGAAACTATAATAAAATACTTCCTATGTCAAATACATGATGTGGCCAAGTTATGGCTGCACTTGGAACCTCAGCTTATAAATTTTCTGTATTGCTCCATCTCTGCTGCTTCTTCTATTTATTGGTTTCATCTGAACCCCTATATTACCTCACATTTCTATACCTCTTAATTCTTCAGTCCCTCCATTAGAGTTTATATTAAACTTGTCAATAAGCATGTTAAGATACAGTACCTTGCATACAAAATGTATAAAATATGGCTGTGTTGAACAGGATCTTTCCTGTCAACTTTGCAAAACAAAAGTGTGAGGATGAGATAGAGCAGTCAAAGGCATTGGGACTCTGCAGGGGTTGTAAGACTTTTCTTCTTTCTTTATTCTGCTGCTAACCATTTTATTCTGAAAAATACTTAATGAGAATTTTCACACAAAATTTGTCCCGTTTTAGATGAAGAATTTGGAAATTCAAAATGTAAACATGGGCAAAAAGTTTGTGAAAATTTTCAACCAGCTGTTCTTGTGTGCAACAGTCAGAGCAGCAGAAACGTGTGCTCTGGGTGATGAAGGGGAAATAGAATTTTTTTTAAAAATTTGCTGAGCATCAGAACACTAGGTCTGCGCCATACTTAAGAATGAAATATACACCAATCTGATCGGTTTCATTCCTGCTTCCAATACATGGGGCAGCATTGAACATAACAAGAATCTTGCAAACTTCACTTTGCCCCTCCTGCTGCAGCAGCATAGGTCCCTGGTTGCCAGAGAGGCTAGGGCCTCACTGACCACTTCCTGCCCCCCCAAAAAAGTATTTTTTACTGTGGGATAACTAATGTGTGTTAGCTATGTTGCTTTAAAAACATAGTGGAGACAAGCGACTTTAGTTTTACTATGAGGTAAACTAGGCAAGATTAACCACAGGCAGGGGCTATAGCAGGGATGGGCAAACTTTTTAGCCTGAGGGCCACATCGAGTTTCTGAAATTTGTATGGAGGTCCAGTTAGGGGATGCTGTGCCTCCCCAAACAGCCAGGCATGATCCAGCCCCTGCCCCCTTCCCGATCCCCCCTGCTTCTCACCCCCGACAGCCACCCTGGGACTCCTGCCCCATCCAATCCCCCCCGTTCCCTGACTGCCCCCCCAGGACCCCTGCCCCCATTCAACCCCCCTGTTCCCCACCCTCTGACCGCCCCGACCCCTATCCACACCCCTGACCACCCCCGCAAACTCCCCTGCCCTCTATCCAACCCCTCCCTGCCCCCTGACCACGCTGCCTGGAGCACTGGTGGCTGGCAGTGCAGCTGCACTAGGACAGGGAGCTGTGCTGCGCCATGCAGCGCAGAGCGCCGGGTCAGGCCAGGCTCTGCAGCCCCGCACCCAGAGCATTGCCCCTGCGCGGTGGTGTGGCTGTGGGGGAGGAGGGACAGCGGGGGAGGGGCCAGGGGCTAGCCTCCCCGGCAGGAGCTCAGCAGCCAGGCAGGATGGTCCCGCGGGCCGTAGTTTGCCCACCTCTGGGCTATAGTATTGATCTTGCCTAACTATCTCATGGCAAATGCTACATGTGCCTGGTCTCCACTTAGGATTTTACAGTGAAATAACTACTGGGCATTTGTTATCTTCAGATTAGTCCCCCACCCCTACAAAAAATACCTTTTGTGTCAGTGAAGACAAAGCCAGAGAATTAACTGCTTGTCACCGGAGAGAGTACATTTTTCATGCTATACATTCAGCTGGCGGAAACTTGGAATTTTCATTCCATGGGAAATTCCTACATTTTAAAATTTCCTTTTGGAATGAAAAGTTGAAATTTCCTGCATAACAAAAATTCTGAAAAAATTAATTCTGGAAATATTGAGAAGACTTTTTCAAAACATTTCATTCTGATAAGACTGAAATGCTTCATTTTGGCTTGCATATCATAATTTATACTACATATGTTGAAACATTTTGACAATGATAGGTAATAGTCAAAATGAAGCACTTTGATTTTTTGTGTAAAAAAAATTTGACAAAATCCGTCATTTCTCTTACAACATTTTGATTGAGTCAAATCAGTATTTTCTGACAGAAACCTGTTCTGCTGCAAGTTAGCTGACCAGCTCTATTTTGCATAATGGAGTGTTTTTAGTAGTGGAAGTTTCCCACCACTAAACAAAGATTCTTCCTTCTCTCGTAACTTATCCAGGACCAATGTCAACCTCTCCTTCCCAAAAGCAGGGAGTCTACACTGCGGTGTATAGCCATCAATGTTCTCTAACTCTAGTGTGTGTTCAAAAGCAGTTTTAACACCCCCACCCCATATCTCCTCTTTCACTTCTGCATGTCTCAAAGCTACTTCTAGGTAAGGAAGCATCCTAAATTACGGTCCCTTGCTTGGTGCCTCAAAGTGCCTAATGAAATTTAGGTCAAAGACAGGACTTTGTAAAGAAATTGAAAATTTGGGGGAAAAAAAATACTTCAAAGCCCACACTCAGCGTATGATTGTAGCTCCGTATATGATAACAGGCCCTTAAGAAGGTCCTCATTAGAACCGGTGGATTCAAGTCCTAAAAGTTCAGAGGTTGGATTTTTGAAGAAAAAGAAAAAAAAGTCTCCGTGTCATTTCAAATGAGTGCGTCTCAGCATTTCAGTGCCACAGCATGGCTTTCTTTTCAGTAAAAAAAGACTAATAGATCACTATATTAAGGATTCTTAACATGTTTCACTGAGCAAGGCAATGAGAATTAGAATGTGATCTCTTAGCACAATCGTGCAGAAGATGGCTCTATGTGTGGAAGTGGTGTTAAATGTCAAAATAAAAGCCAATGTTTTTTACTTCATGTTTTTATCACCCATCAGCAGCTATTCAAATGCAGTCTATGTAATTATACCCAAAGGAGAGATGTCCCAATTTGTCATGAAGGTAGTTTTAGCAATATATACGGACGCTAATAGCACATAAGGGAAGAGAGACTACAGTGTTTCATTAAGGTTCGTTTGATCAGCATTAAGTAATGACTTTCATGATTCACCAGCATTTTATCATGAGCTGGGATGTTTTGTCGTGTCCTTACTTCATCATTCTTTATATCAACACCCGAGGTCATGAAGTAGAAGGAGTTGCTGATTTGCAAGTGCCTTGTGTATTTAAAAGACTCTTCCTAGAGATTGCATTTCAGTGTCTGTGGGTTTTTTCTTTCTTGCTGCAAGCCAAAGCAGGAACACCAAAAGTATCTGAATAAAAAGTAGCTGGTTGTTTAATATTCATAGTTAGTAATTTGGAGTTGATAAGATGTTATTCAAGAAAAATATTGCTAGATGTCCTATGGTAACAAATTAGCAAAGTATGATAAAAATGAATAGTCTCCACTAGTTGCAATTTTGAGAGCTGGGGTTTTCTGGTGCCTCAATAATTGTAGACTCCAGTTCTCTGGTGTCCTTGTTGGATTTGATTTTGCGCTCTCAAGTCTGTGCTGTTGCTTCCATGCCAATGGTTCATTTCCCTTACTGGCCATACTACAGGTGCTTAAAGGCTGAGCCCATATTTGTCAGGTGAAGGTTTAGCAAGTTATGAGTAAAATAATAAAGGAAGCCTTTGTCTAGATTTTTATCTTGGGCCAACAGAGACAGATGGTGCGAAATGAAGGTTAATGCTTGGGTGGTCCTTGACAGACACTGTAGTGAACTTGTGTTCACATTTAGGGGAAAGGACAACAACCCGAGGAGAGAAGAAATCCTAAGAGTCTAACTAAATGCCTAATTGCTCAGTCTGGCCATTTGAGAGGCCCACCAGTGTTTGAGAAGTTCCACAAGGAACTTTTTTGGTATTGTTTATCTTAGAAGCAGATAACAGTAATGAAATCTGGAATACCTTATTCAATGTGTAGAAATCCCGTGATGCATTAGTAAAGGCTTGATGGAAATCAACCTTCAGAACTCTTTATACTGCCATATATTTATTTGTTTTTTAACATCCAGGTGTATATTGGGATGCTGAGACACAGCATTCCAGTGATATGGAACAGTTTATAAAAAATACATTAAATGAGCTGTGACTGAAGTGATTTCATAGTTTCTTTTTAGATAAGCACTCGTTAATGGAAGGACTGGTGGTGTGCGTGGGAGGCGGGGAGGTTTGCTTGAAGTTGGGTTAAGCTGAGGTTATCTGCATTTGCTTCAAGCTTGGCAGAGTTGGCAGAAAAGCTTACTAAACCCTGTGAACCCTTACAAGCCCATCCCTGAAAATATGCACAAGTCCTTGAAGTTCTGAGCCTTCCACTTCCAACTCCTTAACACATGTTACCCCAGTCCTTTCCAGCACACGCTGGGAGGCTTCTAAATATCTTTAGCTTAACACCTCCTCCCTCTTGCCTTCCCTTCGCTTTCATTCGAACCACTCCATGTGTTGCTTTTTGCTGCATGGAAATAGGAATAAGGTTTTCTCTTGTTTTTTAACCAAATGCAAATTTACTTTAAAATCATCCTATCCTAGCCTACCACGCACCTCCATAATAATTGGGCCAAATATGGCACTTTTTACTCCAGGCAAAAGTTCTATTAAAGTCTTTGGGAATTTTGCTTAAGGATTTAGTGAAGACTGCAGAATTTGGATGGGTTTCAGTCCTTCAGGTCTAACAAAGTGACCTGAGAAGAGGGCTAAAATAAATGCCATTTATTTTTATTTTTTTCATATCTGGGCCAAGAGTCCCCTACTACCTCTACCCTTCTGCTGTCTCATATTTGATGACAAAACCTAAAAGAAGAGGTGCATTTCTTCTCCTCTCCTTCTTTAAGACTAGCCTGGGCAGCTTCAGACAGGGCTATATAACAACAAGCTGAACCAACATACTTTCAAAGGGAAAAGTTAAGATAGCTGGGCTGATATCAGATAGAACTGATTATGTGCAAGTGATATGATGAAAGTACCAGACAGGCTGATTCTCTGTCTTTACAACGTGAGTAAAATACTTCAGGAATAGTAATAATAATATAATAAAAAAGTGACTTGGAAAAAAAAAGTGGTGGTTAATGTAGATAGATTAGCCAGTATCAATGTATTTGTATAATGTTGTCAATGTGACTTCACTGATGCATGCAAAATAGTGTGTTGCTTTAAACAAACTGATCTTCCAGTGCCGAGAGATGTTCATTGTAGGGGTGGCATTGACGACTCAGCATTGACTTAGATTTGGGCAGGTAAGATTCTCTTGTAAATAAGCACTGTGTTCCCCAGAAAAGTAGTGTCCAAGAGAAAATCTTGTGTACCTAGAGCTCCTGGATGTTTATGGCCTTTAGTATTTTGGAGGAAGTGAAGTGAAGAGAAACACATTGCTTCTGAATAGAGCGAGATATTGATGAATGCCAATGTAGCGCACACCTTCCTAACTACAAACATGTAATGTGCTTTAGGCTGGGCATAGTTTTGTATTCAAAAGAAATACATTTTACTTTTCTATCCCTGATACAGGGAAGTGAGGCTGCCGTTTAGGAAGAGATAGGGAAGCGCTGCCTTAGCACACAGTGGACAGTCCTGTGTATCACGTTATGGGCAAGTTTAATGATTACATGAAAGGCCACAGAAGTACTTTATTCTTTTAACTACTGCTTTTTCTTGCTTGCTTGCAGTAGTGTCCAGACATCTTTGTTACAAAAACTTCTTAAATTATGGTGGGCGCTGCAATGCTGGTTTCTGCTATACTTTTTTTCCATATGGGACGAAGTACAGGATTCTGTATCTGTGTGGGAAGCTTCTCCTAAACCAGGCGTAACCAAGGTTCTTTGAGCTAGGACACAGCTCTAGGATGCATTATCCCACTAGCTTTCATCGAGCTAGTGCTCTAAAAATATAGTGTAGCCAGAGCAGTGGGAGGACCTTGCCGCCCTGAGTGCATGCCTATCAGAGACACCAGGTATGTACTGGGGGCTACCGCCTCCGGCTGCTCATGCTGTTGTGACTACATTCGATTTTTAGCGCACTACCTCTGATTGGTTTCAGAGTGGTAGCCGTGTTAGTCTGTATCAGCAAAAACAACGAGGAGTCCTTGTGGCACCTTAGAGACTAACAAATTTATTTGGGCATAAGCTTTTGTGGGCTAGAACCCACTTCATCAGATGCATGGCATGGAAAATACAGGAGCAGGTATAAATATGTGAAAAGATGGGAGTTGTCTTACCAAGTGTGAGGTCATTTTAATAAGACAATTCAATTAACAGCAGGATACTAACTGTTTGAAATGGGCCACTCTCATTACCACTACAGTTATTTTTCCTCCCTTAGTATCCTGCTGTTAATTGAATTGTCTTATTAGACTGACCTCACACTTGGTAAGACAACTCCCATCTTTTCACGTATTTTATACCTGCTCCTGTATTTTCCACTCCATGCATCTGATGAAGTGGGTTCTAGCCCACGAAAGCTTATGCCCAAATAAATTTGTTAGTCTCTAAGGGGCCACAAGGACTCCTCGTTGTTATCGCTGATAGCTAGCAAAGGGCAGGGACACTCACTCCCAGCCTGACGTGCAGACATACCCTGAGATGTGAAAATCTGCTATGCTTGTCCTACAGTTTGGATTTATGCTGCTTGGTTGAGGTGGGGACCCTACTTACAGCTGAACTGAAGTTTCTGCTATAAAGGGATTACCAAATTCATATACATTGCCTTTTACAGTATTCTAGCCTGAATCTTGCTTCAGAAGAGTTGAAGTGTGTAGACTGAATGATATTTTGTGTACATCTTTGTACTGTAGTAGCAGTGCACTATTAAACACTTCTTGTATTGGATGGGGCAACTCGCATTTTTGGATATCTGTTTGACCACAGAGTTTCCCACATTACTAGTGGCTTTGTGATTTACTACTTTTCAGTTTGTTTAATTGCTTGCAGTCTACTTGGTGAATAATACTATGTGGAAACCTGAGAATCGCAAAGCTTTTTTCCAGTGAGAATTTTGCTTTTAAATTTTGGTTTCAAAACATAAGCTACATTTGGGCCTGTCTTAAAGTTTCATGGCCAAATTTTCAATAGCTGTCTCTAAAATCATTCTTCTCAAGTTCATTAAATACAAAATAGGTAGATATTAAATACCCATGTAATTTACATATGGAAATATAGTTTGTGTGTGCAAACAAATTGAGTGGAAAAAAAGGACATACAAAAAATTGTGCCATCAAGTTGAGGTCCCATCGAAAAATGTGACAGATTTTATATGTAAAGTGATTACTACATTTTATGCAGATTAAAGTGAGAACAACACACCATCACTTGAATATTCCAAAGTGATATATCCCAAAAGAAATAGATTCCTACTCTTTCAGGTTCATTAGAAGGAAACCACAAATCTGAGTCAATTTATTTGTGTAGGGGTTCCTGGGATACACACGGATATGATGGGCATAGAGTTTAACAATCAGGTGTGATTAATAATTATATAGGTGGATCTCCCTTGTAGGGCTCATACCAGTGTCCAAGTTTATGGCTTCTTAAAAATGATTTAGACCAAATCATTAGACACTGATCAATTTCAGTACAGACAGTCGTGACTAAATTAAGGAAAACATCCATCCATCAATGTGGGGAACTGTACCTTTAAGAGACTCATTTTGTGTAACTGAGGCAGTTGGAACTGTGACACTATATGAAGCAGATATTTGTCAAGCACCTTGTTTCTGAGTGATTATTGAACATCACAATCCATGTGTCTTACTTTTTCCTTGGTACCATATAGAAGGCAATGTTTTATACAAAGATGATGAAAAAAGTTTTTCATGATAAATGATACAATGATTCTGGTTCTGCTGAATACGGTCTAGACTAAGTGACAGACTTTTACTTGAGAAAACAAGGAAGTCTGGATGGAAAATTTTTTTTAAACATGTAAAGTTGTCAGAATAGTGAGAGTTCTCTTCATTAAAGGGAGTTCTTATGCCAAACTGGACTGCAGAATTTAGACTGTCAGATAGAAAGACCTCAGAAGAGAAAGTGGTACCACATGATAATACAAGGCTTACATTTACTAACTGATTTTGTGATGAGAGGAGGAGGGTAGAAGATGAAGACTGAATCCAAGAATAAAACCCGGTCAAAAGGCCACATTAGCGCAGCTTGGCAGGCTGGCATAGTGGCTTCTGTAATTATGCTGGTGCCTTGTATATGTGTCTTTTCCACTGAGTTTAAAAAGGGCTGTCCTCTAACTATCGGTCTTCCACCAGACAAACCACTTTTGTACTTTTTTTTTTCCTATGGAGTCTTTGATGAGTCTTTGCTCTGTGCTTGTGTTTGCTGACTCCACCAATGCTCTTGGCACTGCTGTCTTGTCTCTGTCACAGCAGACTTCTGAGGACACACGCTATCTGGAACAACTCACAAAGTAACTACACTTCTGTATGGCTAGATTAGCATTCATGTTTACTGATTAAGTTTTTCAGCTTTAGTTCATAATGATTCCTTGACTGAAATTACCAGAGCTCATACTGAGAGCATACTTGATTTTAGGTAGAAACTGGTTTGAATGGTGTATTGTTCTTTGCATCATCTCCTTGATAGCTTTAATTTGATAACATTCAAAAGAAAGAAAGTAATCTGGAATAACAGTGTGCCAATACAGGCAAGGCAGTTAAAAAAAAGATGAATAAACTATGGACAACTCAAAATGAGGCTTTAAGTTTAGTATTAAAATTCTACAAAATAAATTTGAGGTCTAGTTCTATTTTTCTCTGACTAATATGAATGTACAGGTTTAATTTCCCTACTTACACAGAAATTTATAAGTTCCTCGACCAATATTTTAAACTCAGTAACAAAGGCAACATCCTCTTTGATTTGCAATGGATAACTTGTTTGCATATCCTGCAGTTGTTTCCTGGGTGGAATGTTCATTGATGACAGCAGGGGTTCCATGCATGGAATGGGTGCAGAATATGCAGAGGAGAGTTACGCTAGATTGGAGAGTTTTACTCTAATAGAAAAATTGGCTGGCTAGAAAAATGGATGCCAGCAAATATTTCTTTATATCTTGCTTACAGCCTCTCCAATGTTTTTGTTAATAGAAGTTTGTCTTTTAATGTTTAAAAGATAGGGAACCTTTTAAACTATACATCATTTAGAAAACCAACAAGCCAACAGGTGTTTCCCCCAAGTACTCCTTTGTGAGTTGGGACTCCGTGTTTTTGTGAAACAGTGATCTCTGCATCTTTTGGAATCTGTCCCAGGATTTCAGTTTTTGTTTTAAGATAGTCATTTCATCCCACTGTACATTTTCCCCCCCATCCTGTTCTATGTTTTGTTTCATACATATCCTATTTTTCCTCTCTTCCTAGCCCAAAATTAACAAGCAAACAAAAAACCTCATGCTTAATTTCTGGTTTCCGGATTTTCTCTACATTTGGATGCAAACCTAATGTGTTGGACCTGTGGGTTAGCTTCTGCTATTCAACTCTGCTTTATGACATTGATATTTACAGTGAAAATTCTATAATATTAACGTTCCTTCAGGCTGAGAATAGCACTAATAGAGAGCCTGTCCATGATCTCAGAGAGCAGGAGCAATGGTGTGGGAATGGGAGTAGGAGGGCTTAACCTGGGATTGAACATCTTAAATTAGAAGAAAAACTGAGTAGAAATAAGAGAACAATAAATATAAGCCTTTAGAAGGAATTAGAACATGAACGGTCAGTGTTTGCGATCAGATCTGCACTTTAGGTACAAGTAAACTCCAACTATTTTAACCTCAATTTTTGGACATTTGGATTTGTCTCTCAAATCCAAAATTTATATAACTATCTAGTTAGATTACCTGACTGTTCAAAAATTTCAGCTGTTCCTAGAGATAGTTGAAGTAATATGGGGTTTAGTTGTACTTTTAGTTTTTGCTGGTTGTTTTTCTGCTTATTTCTGGCTCAGCAAAACTCTACTTCTCCAACACAGTTACTTCAGGCCTCCAGTCATTGGAAAAAACACCCATCATAGGTGCAGCTGCTCAATAGTGCCTTCTGCAGGCCAAGTGTGGTGCTGCAGGCACTCCCTGCCTTTGTCCATTGTTATGGCTACCTCGTAGGAGCAGCACACTCTGTGCCGTAAACTCTGTTTCAGTCTAATACTCCAGAGGGCCAAAAAATTCAAAATTCTGCACCAAAAAAAAAAAAAAAAAATTCTGCGCACAATATTTTAAAATTCTGCAAACTTTATTTGTCAAATAAATGGGGAGGCTCCAGCATGGCATTAGGGAGCATAGGCCAGTGGCTGCACAGAGATGGCAGCTCACTGTGCAGCTCTCCCTGGGACACAGACTCAGTGGTGAGACTGCACCCAACCCTGACAGCACAAGGACCAGGCCTGCCCCAGAAACACTCCAGGGCCTTGCCCATCTGTGCTGGGTGCACCAGGTGTGGGCAGGCAGGCTCAGCAAGGCAAGATCCAAGTGTGGAGGGGTTTATTGTGCAGGGATCCAGGTGTGGGTTGAAAGAGTTCTGTGTGAGACAATCTGGATGCAGGCAGCTCAGTGGGGGATCCGGGTGTAGGGGGATCTAGATGCACAAGGGCTTGTTGGGGAGTTCTGGGTGCAAGGGTAATAGGGTTCTGCTGGGGGGTCCAAGTGAAAATGGTAGGGGCGTGCAGGTGATAGCACTCGGCAGGGGCGTCTGGGTGATGGGGGCTTAGTGGGGGGGTCCAGATGCTGGGGGAGTAGGGCTCAGTGGGGTGGGATCCCAGGTGCGGATAGCTCATCGGGGTGGTTCAGGTGCAGAGGGAGTGGGGCTCGGTGGGAGGGGTTTCTAATTGTGGGGGGTGAGGCTCAGTGGGAGGGTTTGGGTATGAGGGGGCTGGATGTACAAGTGTAGGGTGGATGGGGGAGCAGCTCCCTCTACAGGAATCTCTTCCCCTGAAGCTGAGGAGCAATGGGTGCAGGAAATGGGAGGGAGGGACTTTGTAGAGCTTCCTGTAGCCGGGGGAGAAATCTGGGGGTGGGTCTGACCCAGCCCTGGTTGCCCTGCAGGGGAACAGGAAGTCCCGTCCTCCCCAGCCCAGCTGGAACTAGCAGCTGAGCCTGGTGCAGAGGGTAGGAGCCACCAGACGGGTCTTCCCCAGTCCCATCTCCTGCCCCACAGTGATTCACCCCTGCTGGCTGCCCTGGGTTCCCGAAACATACTGCTGGGAAGGGTCGCATGACCGCTCTTGTGGCTTCCTTTTGCTTCCCCATCAGAAAGTCATTTTTCTGCAGGGAAGCGAAGAAATCTGTGGGGGACTTAAATTCTGCACGTGCCCAGTGGTGCAGAATTCCCCCAGGAGTAAACTAAAGATATCAAAATTTAGGATTTGGCTGTCTAACAAACAAAACAAAACTCAAAGGCATGTGCTTATTTGCAGTGCATGAAGGCTGAGCCCTGACCAGGTCCTGAGGTTGCAGGCTAGCACTGAATAGCTCCTCCTCTATCCAAGGCTCACCAGTATTGGCCCTGAGATATCAGGCAAGCCACCTTAACTGGTCTGCTGGCTCCTGATTGGTCAGTGTCTCCTCTTGGCCCTTATACGCTTTTGAAGGACTAAGTCTTGTTGGTAGCCTGGTCTGAGTGTGTTTTTCTGGAGAGCAGGGTGTCAGGACACTGACACCTCCAGTGGGGGGCAGAGAAGGCCTGACAGACTGCCTCACAGCCCCAAATAGGTAGAGATAGCAAAATGTTTGCATGCTGCTCCTTTCACAGATTATTTTTAACTCAATTTCAGTAGCAAAAGATACAAGAGATGTTTGAGTTTTCCCTTTTACATTGGCAAACAGAATCAAAGATCCAAATGCAAAAAGATGTTGCTTTGTGACAGTCCCCGAAATACTTCGTTCATCAATTGATGAATAAATAGTTGTCTTTATTAATATAGTATTTTCAGCTGTGGAAGAGAATCCTGATCCCATATTTTCTATTACCAGGGACTTCGAAGATCATAAAGTGTGCGGTATACATCAGAATAATAACTGCTGCTAATAGGCATTAAAAGCCTGATCCAGTTCCCAGATAAATTAATGTGAGTTTCTCAACTGACTTATATGGGCTTTTGAATTAGACCCTAAATGTGTTAACATACCTTACCCATAAATATGCCTAACAATGGGCTCTAGGTAAACCCAGTATAAGTGATCAGAACTTATACTGTTCATATTGGGTATGATATTAGTGATATTGTTGATGTGGATCATACTGATTTCTTTAATTCTTTGTAGATGATCTTTTTGTATTTGAAAGCCTGAACGAGGCGGACTGTAAGAATAAAAATATGTATGATAAAGACTGACCCATATAAGGGCAAAAAAATGAATTAGAGTGACTAATTTGAACCCGATTCCGTAGCTGCCATGCATTTATGGGACTCCCATTGATTTCAGTGGACATTCTGGAAGTTGGTTTCAGAGAGAGTTCAGAAGGATTGCCCTCTAAGTTTGGATAGCAAAAGGCCCACAGTTAGATGCACCAGCTAGGGAGTACAGGTGGTTCTGAAAGTCTTACATCAGCATCTTCGAAAGGTAGAATGTTCCCCATTTAAAAGAAGAATGTAATGTGTGTTAAAAATGAAAATAAAGCAAAAAAAGCGAAAATTGGAGCATTTTGGTTAGAATGAGGACAAAGTGGAATGAGAAAAATATTTATAGTTATTGTTACATGGTGTGAGCATGAATGGGAGAAGATTAAAAGCAAAGAAGAAAAGGCTTTGGTATTTGAAAAAATATCAGTACACCTGTTCTACCTATGTTAACTTTATATTTTTCTTGCGTGAGTGTAAACTAGAACCCCCATTTAAAATGTAAATTGTCATATTTTTGCCTTGTGTGTTCATGTGCAAATATTTTTTCATTTTGCACAGATACATATTTTCTTGTCTTAAGTGTAATGATAATGAGAAATGAGAAAACAGCTTCATAGGTGATAAAGGACATTAAAAATATCATGCTGTGAGTTAACTGTAAACTAAATTGTGTTCAAATAATCAGCCTTGGGGACTGTTCCCCTGCTGTGTTTTATCCTTACTTCTTCCTTTATCTGTTTTCTGATAGGCTTTACAGTCTAGTCCCTGCCAAGAAAACATACAGCATTGGAAGAAAAACAGGAGTTGATTTATTGTTTATTTAACAAGTGTTTTTTTTTTTAAAAGATGGTTTCAAAATGGATATCTGGTCTTCTTCTATATATTCTGACTTCTAAGCTCCTTTTTAAAATATTACAAACAAAACCCCTTCATAAATATTAGTATGCTTAGTAAAATACCATAAATTGGTATTGTTGAAATTAACTGATGTGATCTCCTGTATATAGCACGTTCTGTATAGAACTTCCCCCAAATAATTCCTGTTTGAGTTAAGGCATAGCTTTGAAAAATAAATTCGTTCTTGATTTAAAAATTGCCCATGATTAAGGCTACATTTTAGTCATGGGTATTTTTAGTAAATGTCATGGACAGTAAACAAAAATTCACAGCCCGTGACCTGTCCATGACTTGTACTATATACCCCTAACTAAAATTTGGGCCGGGGTACTCGGGGGGGTGGGGGGGCCAGGGGTGCTGTGGGTGCTGGGGATGGCCTGGGACCCCTGCTAGTGCTGGGGGGGGGGCGGAGAAGGAGGGGCACTTGGCCTGGACCTCCGCTGGTGCTGGAGGGGGCAGTGGCGGCGTGCGGCCTGAGACCCCTACTGGTGCTGGGGGTGGAGGGGGGGGCGGGGAAGGGTTGGCAGGCTCCCTACCCAGCTCCATGTGTCCCTGCAGCTCCTATGGGGAGGGAATGCAGTGGGGCTCCCCTCGCTGCCCCCGCCATGAGCTTTGGGTCTGCAGCTCTCATTGGCTGGGAACTGCAGCCAATGGGAGCGGCGGGGGCATAGGGTGACCAGACAGCAAGTGTGAAAAATCAGGACAGGGGGGTAATAGGAGCCTATATAAGAAAAAGACCCAAAAGTCGGGACATCTGGTCACCCTGGATGGGGGTGGGGTGGCACCTGCGAGCATGTGCAGTATGCAAAGACCCCTGGCCCCTAGGAGCTGCAGGGACATGCCGGCTGCTTCCGGGGAGTCCCCCGAGTTAAGCGCTGCCCTGCACCCCAACTCCTCGCCCACCTCTGAGCCCCCTCCAGCAGCCCCTGAATCAGCTGCACTGGCTGCTGCAGAAGTCATGGAGGTCATGGAAAGTCAGGGAATCTGTGACCTCTGTAACAGACACGCAGCCTTACCCATTATGGATTCTTGTCGATGGTCTCTGTCAAATTGGCTTCAGTGGAGATTTATAAGCAACAATGAATTTGGGCCAGTCTTCTCAATCAGACTGTGTCTTCTTAAGATGCAGCTATTTTAATTGTTCAAGATTTAGAATTTAGAAAATTTAGAATTTAGAAAAGAGGATATTTGAACACAGGCCAGAGTGAATAAGTTCAGTGTCCCCCCTTCTATATGGTTATGTTTAAATTGATCAATTATTTAGCCTAATTCTGAGTAGCTACTGCAAATGTTTTTTTTTTCTATTCAAGGCCATATCTAAAGCCAACAGTTTTGTAAAGAAATATTTTACATTTGAATGTTGGTACAAATGTGCCAAAGTTTAGACATGCTCCCTATCACCCCACCCCATGGGTAGTTTAAGCAAAAAAATGAACTTGGTGGAAGCTATTGCCATTTAGAAATGAGACAGTGTGAAGCCACTACTGGAGTGTGAAAAACTGGCACCATGGATTTGCCTCATTTTTAAAGTGGTTTCCTTTCTTGGTGCATGTGACTGATACTAATGTAACCTTACTTGAGGAGAAAAGATGCAGAAATATAAATAGAATGGGATTTGTCTTTTCAGAATTTATTTACTCTCCTTTGTGACATTTTGTAGTTAAAATGTATTTTAAAAAATAAACATGTAAATTAGAAACAAAGCTGCTCTTTGGCTAGCTTGAAGCAAAATTTTCTCCTACCTACCTTAACCACAGTGTCATAGTTTAACTACTACTGTGCTAGATATAGGCAAAGTCAAGGAAGTGGTAATCTTGAGGCAAGTTTTCTTGTTAAGTATGCAGTGGGGGATCTAAGAGTGCGGAGACACCCATGCTTGTTGTAATATTGAATTTCTCTTTGTTGATAGTGGTTCCTATATCATTTACTTTCTCCATGATAGCTGGACACTGAAAATATAAGATGTATCTCAACAGAGTTATGAAGGAAGACCTGCATAGTTATCATTCACTGGCAAACAGAGAGGGGGTTGTGTAAATAAAACTGGATGCAGCTTTTAATTTGGGAGGAATAAGATTTCAATTTCAATTCTAAGACCCCTATTTGAAATATTTTATGCCCTGCAACATATGAACTTTTACATAAAGAGGTACAAAAAAAGTTTGGTAATGCAAATCTGTTTGGTAAATTAAATGAAATATGTATTCCATGTAGATTGTTTTACAGTTAATTTTCTGAGAGTGGGGTGTGTTGAATTGTGGTAAAAGAAACTGAAAGAATTGGCATATATCAAAAAAAGGATGAAGAAAAAAGAAAATAGGTCACCTTTTTTCATTTTGAATTAATTCTACTGCAGAACTAATTAATGCAAAGTTTCTGTGTCTTAACAGGTCGGATGTGTAAATTAGGGCTCTAACCAGCAATTAAGTGGCAGATAACCCAAGATATGCATTGTGTGTATCAGCATAATAGGTCAATTTTAAAATAATGAACTCTTTTGGAATAATTTCTTCAACATATTGGGCACACCACAGAGATTGTTTTTAACATTAAACAAGACTGAAAATATCTCATGTGGCAGCCAAGGAAAAGCAAAAACTCAGTCTGGACAAATGGAATTTAATAAATTAGGCCCTCGAGCTAAGATGGGCACCATGCTTCTGCAGGGGTTCATCTACGTGGAGATGACTGTAGGACTGGAGCCTTATTCCTCACTTAACTAGTTGCTGAGCTGCACTTAAAAGCCTTGGATGGACTGACTAGCTAGTGTAAGCGAGGGAACTTTGTGGGGAACTTTCCTGGCTTCTGCACTACCCCGGTGAAGTGGGCTAGCAAAAGGATCTGAGTCCTCGCTCCCATTTCCTTTACCCAGTGGCCTCCCTGCCCTTGAGGACTCCCCTTCCACTCTCCTGTCTGGCAGAGTCCTCCTAATCCCAAAAGGCTGGGCCCAGGATTCCTGGGGGGCTCGACCCCCAACCCTGCTGTGGTCACCTAGGACAGGGGCTAGGGTGTCCCCACTCCGGGGTACTCTCTCTGCACTGGGCACTTCTCTGACCCACTGACCATTACATACAAGTTAAAGCAAATGCAAGTTACTTAATCAACAATTAATTTTAAAAAGAATAAGGAAAAATGGGAAAGGTTAAAGGAAACACATCAACCCACTCTGTGGCAGGGAGCATCACAAACAGTGTCTCTGGAACGTCAGGGCAGTTCACAGTCTGTTCCTTGTAAGTCCCAGGCCTTCTTCTCAGGCCCTGGCTTTGCTGCAGGGATGCTGTGGGTTAGACACTTGCTCCGGTGGTGGCCACACGCTTTCAGGCTCTAAGTGGTAGGACCCTTCTTCCCAGTATCGCCCCCGCCCTGTCGGGGTTACGATCCAAGCCTGGCCTGCAGAGCCTCTTGGCTGAGGCGTCTCCCTGTGCTGGGCCCGCTGCCCAGGGTCCCCCTCGCTCTCCCCAGCTGCTCGCACCCTGCTCCAGCCCCAGCTCCCCCACTCTGTCTCAGCACTGCTGCTGCTCTGCCTCCAGCTCCCTGGGCTGCTTTTTGGCCCCTCTGCCTCTGGTTGCTACAGCACTGCTCCCAGGACAGGTCTGCTCTGCAGGCTGCTTCTGTGACTCTGCTCCCAGCACTGACCTGCTTCCTGGGCTGCTTTTCTGGCCCCTCTGGCTCTGGTTGCTGCAGCTCTGCTCCCAGGGCAAGTCTGCTCTCTCTGGGCTGTGCCTCTGGCTTTGGGGCTGCAGCTCTGCTCCCAGGACAGGGTCTGCTCTCTCTGGGCCTGGCACAGCTCTGCTCCCCAGCTCAGCTTGTACCCCTGCTTTCTCCTTAGCTCGGCCCCACTCTGTCTGACCCAGGCAATTCCAGCTCACACGGAGGACGGGACTTCCCTGGCCTCCTGACTCTTCGATTAGCCTGCCCGCCCTGTCATTCAGGCTGACCTGAGAAAATTGGCCTTTCCCCATTGTTCCTGGGGTCTATCAGTCTCAGGGTCCTGGTTTCCCATAGACCCTTCCCCTTTTAGTACTGGGAGCTAGTCAACCAAAACACCCCCACTGAATGTTAGTAAGGGGGCAACAGTCCCCTTACACTAGCACATCTGGGACGCGTGCCTCTGTTTCCTAAATGCCTGTGATCCACAGAAGAAATGAATGACTTAATTTGTCCTCCGGGCCAGATTAGGGTATAGACCCTAGGCACTACTGGCCCACATTACAGCCCCGGCTTCTGGAATTACAGCTGATTATTCTTCTATTAAGACCCACCCAAAAACCCCAAGTATGTTTGTAGCTCTTACAGTTGAGAAGAAAATATTTAAAATGTGACCCAAGCTATGTGTAGCTGGCTCTATGACAGAATCATGGAAATGTAGGGTTGGAGGGGACCTCAAGAGGTCATCAAGTCCAGCCCCATGTGCTAAGGCAGGACCAAGTAAACCTAGACCATCCCTGGCAGGTGTTTATCCAACCTGATTTTTATCTCCTGGGGAAGTATATGCCAGAATGATCAGGAAAAGCTTTCTAACTATAAGGATAGTTATCTAACCTAAATCTCCCTTGCAGCAGGCAAGTAAGCCTTTTATTTCTTGTCCTATCTTCAGTGGACATGGAGAACAATTGATCACAGTCCTCTCTGTAGTAGCCCTTCACATATTGGAAGACTGTTATCAGGTACACTCTCAATCTACTTTTTTTCAAGACTATAAACAGGCTCTTTTTTTCTTTTTTAACCATTCCAAGTAGGTCAGATTTTTCTAAACCTTTTATCAATTTTGTTGCTCTCCTCTGGACTCTCTTCCATTTGTCCTCATATTTCTTAGTATGTGGACCCAGTACTCCAGCTGAGGCCTCACCATTGCTGAGTAGAGTGGAATAATTACCTCATATGTTTTAGATATGACACTTCTGTTAATACACAAGAAAACATCTGTTTTCTCAGTTGCCTCGCGTTGTTAACTCTAATTCAATTCGTGATCCTCTATAACACCCAGATCTTTTTCAGCAGTATTACTGCCTAGCCAATTATTCCCTGTTCTGTATTTGTGCGTTTGATATTTCCTTCCTAAGTGAAGTACTTTGCACTTATTTTTACTGAATATCATCTTTCTTACTTCAAAACGATCTTGGCAAATTGGAGAATTGTTCTGAATTCTAATCTTGTTCTCCAAAGTGCTTGCAACCCCTCCCAGCTTGGTGTCATCTGCAAATCTTATCAGCATACTCTCCTCTCTATTATCCAAGTCATTAATGAAAAATATTAAATAGCACCAGACCTAGGACAGACCCCTGCAGAACTCCATTTGATAACATCCTCCCAGTTTTGACAGCGAACCTTTGATAACTATTCTTTGCTTATGGTTTTTCAACAAGTTATGCACCCATTTTAGAGTAATTTCATCTAGACCACATTTCCCTAGTTTGTTTATGGGAGTGTCATATGTGACTGTGCGAAAAGCTTACTAAAATCAAGATAAATCACATCAACTGCCTCCCCTTATCCACTAGCCAGTAACTCTGTCAAAACAGGAAATTAGGTTGGTTTGGCATGATTTGTTTTTGACAAATACATGTTGGCTATTCTTTAAAACCCTATTATCCTCTAGATGCTTGCAAACCAATTATTTAATTATTTGTTCCAGTATCTTTCCTGGTTAGGTTGACTGGTCTATAATTTGCTGGATCCTCTTTGTTTCCTTTTTTTAAAAAGGTACTATGTTTGCCCTTATCAAGTCCTCTGGGACCTCATGCATCTTCCAAGTTCACAAAGATAATTGCAAATAATTCTGAGGTTGCTTCAATTAGTTCCTTATGTAAGGCAGGATGAATTTTTGCCAGGCCCTGCTAATTCGAATACATCTAACTTGTCTAAATATTTTTTAACCTGTTCTTTTCCTATTCTGAGTTATATTCCTTCTCCTTTGTTGTTAATATAAATTGTATTAAGCATCTGGTTACAATCAGTTCTGTGATGTCTACCTGAGTCTACAATCACCCTAAAACAATAGCTGTGTGAGGGTATGTCTACACTGCAATTAAAAACCTGTGGCTGTTCCATGCCAGCTGACTGGGGCTTGGGCTAAAGGGGTGTTTAATTGCGGTATAAACGTTTAGTCTCAGGCTTCAGCTTAAGCGTGAACGTCTACACTGTAATTAAACAGCCCCTTAGCCTGACCCCCGTGAGTCTGAGTCAGCTGGCACGGGCCATCTGTGGGTGTCCAATTGCAGTGCTGACATATCCTGAAGGGCATACTGCTCCATTCAGGTAGGGGGATACTAACTCAAAGACCCACATCTCTGGATGGACCCACCAACACAACCCTAGCAAAAGACTGTTTGTGGCAGGAGGAGAAGGGTTTAGCAGGCTCAGACCACCCACTTGAGCTTATAAGTACTGGAGGAACCCATTGCTGTCATCCTGGCTCTTGGGTTCGATGGAGGTAATTTCTGTACTGTCCCTGCTACTTCTCCTGGAAGGTAGAAGGGTGCTCATGCTGCTGCCCCTATTTCTCTGGGAAGGAAGAGGCTGCCCACTTTCCAGAGCTGCTCCAGGTGGTTTGGGGCCTTAGTATGGGAACAGGACTGTGAGACTGGGGCCACGTCAGGGTGTACCTAGGCCTTAGATTTGCCTTAAATCAGCCGTGAATGTTTTGCCTCCCACTTTGCTAAATTCCTCCTCTGAGGCCTGGTCTACACCATAGAGTTAGGTCGACATAAGGCAACTTACATTGACGTAACTATGTTAGTGTACACACTACAACCTTGTTCCCACCGATGTGTGTCCTGCTACAACAACATAATAACTCCACCTCTCTGAGAGGCACAAGGCTTATGCAGGTGTCGTTACGGTGACTCAGTGTCCGTGTAGACACTGCGGGTTACTTACATCGGCTGTTGGCTGTCATTCTTGTCAATTTCCAGGGTCAATGCTGGAGCTGTAAAATTGACAAAGTCACTCACAGCTCAGTCTTTCCCCACTGCCTGCTGGGAGCCTGTCTGCACCAAGGCTCCCTGCTAGGAACCCAGCTACACTGAGGGTCCCTGCTCTCCTCCGGGAGCCCATCAGTCACACAGGCTCTGGGAGTGAAGCTCTCCGCCAGCAGCATGGGGGGCAGCCATGCTCAGAGCAGGGAGCTGAGAGCCTGGGGAGCAGCCAGGCTCCTGGCGGGGAGCCGAGAACCCCTTTGGCTGGTGGTCTCCCAGTGGGGAGCCGAGAGCCTGGGTGACAGCTGGGCTCCTGGCGGGGAGCTGCATGCGGAGCTGTCAGCCCCCAACAGGCCCCTCTTAAGTCAGTGGAAGTGATTCTGGTGAGGACACGTGCCACTGGCAGAAGGAAGGTATTGTCGACATAAGCCACCTCAGTAGTAACTGCAGTGGCTGTAATTCAGCCTAACATAGGTCGAGTTAAGTTTGTAATGTAGACATGCCCTGAGTCGTCTCAATCAGTCCCTGTTCTAGCCACGTTTTAAGAAGAGTGCATGTGACTAACAATACAGTGGTCCTCTGTTATGTTCATGGCATACCAACAGAGAAATTAGATAAAAATGTAATATACTCTTTCTGGAAGGTTACAGTGTAACACTACTCTTTCTTAAAATCCAGAATCTTAATGTATGAGAACCGAAAAGAGAGAGTAGGATGCTTTGTAAGACAGAGAGGCACAACTCACCTCACCTTACTCTAAGCTGACTTTTTACAGACTCTCTGCTGCTAGACCAAGATTACATACTTCCCTAGAGAACCCCCTAGTCTTCAGGCAGGACCAGGGAAACTCCTGAAATTTAAAATGGAGGCTCACAATTTTAACACAGTTTTCAACACACCATATCCTTCAAAATTCATATCACACCAAAGGGTGCAACTGCTTTTTAATAGTGTTAAGCAGACGCAGAGGAAAGAGGTCATTTTTGTTTGAAGATTCTATTCTATTCTGGATCTTAAACTGCCCTTGTTACCATAATATCTGAGCACCTTTCAGAAGTGAATGAAGTGATGTGACTAGCATTTTTCAGATGTGGTTTGTTTGTTCTTTCTCCCTCTTCCTTGGGGAAATAGTGCCAGTAATGTGGCACATGGTTTCACATTTGTGTATGCCACCCGTCAGTCAGCGTAGCTCGGATTTTTAAGTGGAAGTTGGATCAGATAAGCAGCCTGTTCATGTCTTTTTTTCTTTTTTCTAATGCTACAAAAAATTGAGATCCATTTTTTTGTTTTTCTTTTTTTTTTCTTTTCTTAAAGAACCGTATTGGTAATCCGTGTTGTCCTTAGAAAAATGACCATAGTTTTTAAAATAAATAAATAAAAATAAATAATACTGTGGACTGCTCTCCTGCATGTAGTTCAAATATTTTAAAAAATATATCATTGTATTCAATTCTCTGAGACTCGCGATGTCTATTCCATGTTTGGCTTTCTTTGCCATTTTCCAGTATCCCATGGTGGTGTTAGCGGACCAGTTTCGCTCATGTCTTGTCGATTTTGTGGGGTTTCCCTTCAAGACTTCAGTGCTATAGAGCAACTGGCATTTAGTGACCTTCTGCATCAGTAGTTCCTTCTTCTGGGCATTAACATTGATTTTATGTGTCTTGGCATATGAAGATCTAGAGCATGCCCCGTGACCCACCACCAAAGAGCATGTATTGGCTCCAGCTGCCAAGGAGGCAGAGGCAGCATAATGTCAAGCATTAGAAAGTGGCAAGCCTGGGAGATTCTGTAGTGGCATTCTGGGTAAGGGTGTGAATGGGTCCTCAATGTGTTTTGGCGGGGGGTGGGGGGTGGGGAGGAAAGAAGGGGGAATTCCATCTGCTCGGTGTATGAAATCTGTGTCCAATTATGCAGCCAACCAAACTCAGCCCAGATGCTGGTGTGTACATGTTAGATGCAGTTTTCACTGAACATCTTTAAGCCAACTTACTTCTCTTACTGCAAAGGAGTGTGCATGTGCATGTGGAAAGAAAGAGATGTCCACATGCTAATTATTTGGGCATAAAGAGCAGTAAGATGAAAAGAGGCTTTGCCATAGGTTTGAATTGATGGGAATGGCTTTTTATGTGCAAATGAGAATGAAGTTATTTAAACTCTGTATCTTGTAATGATTAGGGAACAAGGTAGGTTTGACTTGCTCTAAAGAAATGCATTGCATGGTTTTATACAGGCTATCAGATTTGAAAGTTCAGCCCTGATTCTGAATAGCTCAAGTTTAAAATCCAGAAGAACATACTTGAGAAAATGAAAAGTAAATTATTTATAAGCGCTTTTAAGAAAAACAGTCTGTTTCCCCGAGCTGTTAATTTTCTGTTGGTGGATTGAACCATATCAGAAGTATATTCACCGACAAATAGTAAATCCAGACAAGTGGAGGGAAAAATGGAATTCAAATGATGGCAGTTCCACCTCTGGTGGGCAAAAGAGAAGCAATCTCTACCCTTATCTCTCCTGTCAAATAATAGTATTCGTCTACAAAATAACTTCTATTGCATGTTCTAGCTGAGGATTTCCAACTTCAAACTTATTAATTAATGAGTCTTTATACTCCTGTTGGGTAAATTTTTACACCCATCTTGTAGATGAGGAAACTAAAGGCCAGAAGAAAAGGAGTACTTGTGGCACCTTAGAGAGTAACCAATTTATTTGGGCGTAAGCTTTCGTGAGCTAGAGCTCACTTCATCGGATAGATGATCCAATGAAGTGAGCTGTAGCTCACGAAAGCTTACGCTCAAATAAATTGGTTAGTCTCTAAGGTGCCACAAGTACACCTTTTCTTTTTGCGAATACAGACTAACGCGGCTGCTACTCTGAAACCTGTCATTATAAAGGCCAGAGGGATTAATTTTCTGCCAGTCATAATGATAGTCTATTACAGTATTGGGAATAGATCCTTATTCTGGGGTTCCCTGACTTTTGTGACTTAATCCCAATATAATTTTTTTCTCCATCATTGTGTGTGTGTGTGTGTCTATCTATCTGTCTGTCTTTCATAAAGCAAGACTCACCCTTCTTTAGTTCAGTACCAAGGTTCTCTTTCACTACTTGACCTCATCAGATGCTAGCCTCTTTTCCAGGCCACTTTCCCTTCTCATATTGTCCCCCCTGGATATGTGCCCTTTGGTTCACCCCCAGGTCTCCCCATTATTTATATCTGTTATCTCCTCACCTTTCTCTCTCTCTTTGTCTTTCCTTTCCTATTTATTCCTCATTCCAGTTCCCCTCTTCCCATCTCTAGTCCTTTGTTGCCAACTTCTTAGTTCTGATTAATTGATCCTGTTGGTTGTTTCTCTGATTTCGCTCCCTGTTTTTGATACCCAGATTCCTAACCATTCCTTTCTATCATAGGGTATTTCTTCACTGGAGCTGGAGGTGTACTGTCCAGCTCAAGATCCACACTAGTTCTGATTGAGCTACTGTGCTAAAATAGCAGTGGAACCACAGTGGCATGAATGAGCCGCCTTGAGTTTATACCTCAGGTTTCAGATGGGATCATGCTTGGAGAGGCTAGCCTATCCCGCTGCTCTCACTGCTGTGGCTACATTTCTGTTTTTAGGGTACTAGCTCATTGAGAGCTAGCATGGATATGTCTACCCAAGCTGGGAATTAACCTCCATTTCCAGTGTAGACATACCCTGAGAATGAGACATGTGCCCGTCACGATGCCCATATGATGCTAAACCAGCAAGAGGGGTATGAACAGTACACCCATTGTGTCAGTATTTGAAGACTGGGCTAGGGGAAACTTGACTATTCATTTTTGTTTGTTTGTTTGTTTTTTAAATGATCCTAAGATCAACCAACCAAGCAAGCAGCTGATACTTCCTATATCTCCCTTTGGTACATACTGATAGTACATGTAATATAGGTGACTGTATCAAGCGTCTCAAAAGGAGGCTTGGGCTTGGCTGATTTGTTTTCTTGTGATTTTTTTTTCCTGTCTGCCTTGTTTTAAATAAAGTATTAAAGGCTGTTAAGTGGTTGTGGCCTACTAGATGGTAAAGCTTATGCGGTGAGAAGGAAATTCACCTTCCAACTCAAGAGTATACCTCGATTTTATTATTCTGTTAAACAGCTGCCACAAGAAACTTGGGCATGTTGGCTAGGTAAAAAGTGAAG
The DNA here is from genome assembly GCF_965140295.1 of Lepidochelys olivacea. NCBI lineage: Eukaryota > Metazoa > Chordata > Testudines > Cheloniidae > Lepidochelys > Lepidochelys olivacea. Next base: position 108,231,163 of record NC_140412.1, on the reverse strand, counting down.
TGAACAGAAGTTTACATCTCTCTCTCTCTCCTTTTTTACATTGTCACTGTCTTGGATCTTACATAAAGATGTCAACGCTTTGAATACGTTCAACTGAGACGTTATAAATAATGAAATGTACTTTTCTCTTTCTCAATGATGATCTTAAATCTTAATGCCAGCTAGTCTGCTTTGCCCAAAGGCTAGCATAAATTAGACCTTCCAAGACCAGGAAAACGTTCAGGGCCAAATTTTCAAATCGTGGCCTCTAATTATGCAATATATTTCACTTAAATGGTGGATTTTACCTGCATGAACCCTAAAATTTGAGCCCACAAATGAAAGCGTGTGTATACCTGTGTATACAAATTTTTTTTACATGTTCAGATTTTCATGCACACTAATGGAGGCCAGGAGAAGCCCTTTAGCAAACCTTGTTCTTAGAATTTTTATAGACGAATCCTAAGGTCTAAATTTCTCTTGATTTCGGTTGGAGCTGAGCATGCACAAGGACCTCAAGATTTGGCCCTTAGCCCAGTCACAACTCTCGCGCCCTTCTCGATTTTTAGTTTTAACTCTGCTCAGTATGGCAGATGAATATGTCCCAAGTGATTCTTCCCGCACCAACTGAGAGACTTCTGGCTTATTTTTGTTCACATCAGCCACTGACACATTTTAAGGTGTGCTTCTCTACATACAGTATTTGAAGAATCTATCTCAGATACAGGTGGCAGCTGGGCTTTGAAATTTTCTTGGCAGTCAGCTCAAAGTGTAAGGGGAGTGGGCCTTTATGATAATTTTCAGAGTGAACTCTCTTCAAGTGTTGAAATCTTCTAATAGGTGATCCCTTCCATCTGAGGCTTACAGAACTACAGAACCTGCCCTTGGTCCACAAGCAGAGCACCGATAATTAAATTCAAGGATCCAAGGAATACTTTTATGATTAATAAGATTAATGTTGATTGCTTCTACATACTAGCTAGCTGCAATCTTTGTTGTGACTGCCAAAGAAGTCCAATCCCTTATGACTCTTTCATAAACTTGTGTGTGTGGTTTTTTCTTCTTGAAGGTTTAGTTGTTACAAATAGAAATGTGTTGTTTTGCATTTGAAGACAGGGCATTCTGACTGGAACTTTAATGATCTTTTATTTATCCACTGCTGATTTAATGTGCAGTGCATTCCTTAGCAAGATCATTAAGCACAGCATTTTATGTTCAGTCACATAAAATCAGATAAGTTTATAGTAGGAGGAAATCTTTATCTGTTAAGTGCTCTAATTGCTTCAGGTGCAAACTGAACTAAAAGAAGTATGCAACGGCAAAGCATGCAGACTCCTACACAGTTATTATGACCATGATTTCAGTATATCAGGAGAATATTACACTGTATGCATCATTATATAAAAACTCATATCACGTTACCAAACCACTCCATTTACATAAACCTCAAGCTGCCAGACTGTCATGACAGTGACCTCACATGTAACCCTTACACCACTGTATCTGTGCAGGATGGGATCTTTCTCATAAACCACAGTGGTAAAAATGTTGTAGCTATACTTTTTGGTGGTGTTGCTTAGTTTGTGGAGTCAGATCCACTCTGTATAATTTGGCAACCTTCCCTGATAGCTTTAGTATCTAGATCAGAGATGGGGAAACTATGGCCTGCGGGACTGTTCTGCCTGGCCCCTGAGCTCCTGGCCAGGGAGGGTAGCCCCTGGCCCCTCTCCTGCTGTCCCCCCTCCCCCACAGCCTCAGCTCACAGTGCTGCCAGTGCTCTGGGTGCAGGGCTGCGAGCTCCTGCCGGGCAGCGCGGCTGCGAGAGCCGCTGGCCTGCCCCGGTGCTCTGGACTGCACAGCGGTGTGGCTGACTCCAGCCAGGCAGCGCAGCTGCCAGTCCTGGTGCACTGAGCGGCATGGTAAGGGGACGGGGAGAGGGGGGTTGGATAAGCGGCCGGGGGTCCCAGAGGCAGTCAAGAGACAGGGAGCATGGGGTGGTTGGGTAGGTGTGGAAATCCCAGGGGCCCTCTTATTTGCTAAGTTCATGGTTTTTGTTGTTTTGTTTTAATATGAAAGCTTGTAATTCACCAGTTTCTTTTAACTCCCAGCCTTTTAATTTTGGGCAGAGACCATGACAGTGCTATACAGGAGGCTAAATAGACCTCTTTGACTTTAACTAATTGTGACATTTTAATCATCATATATAAAAATGATATTTATGTTTCTTGTCCTTAGATAGAACTAATGAAAGATTTCTCACAGTAGAAAACATTTTTCCCCTGGCATTTTTGGCATCAGTGTTTTCAGCAAAAGTACCTTCTCTTTGACTTTACTATCATTAAGTGGGACTGGAATGTGATTCAAGGGTATGTTGCTGAGGTGTAATCTTTGGACACTTCATAGCTGACAGGCTTCAGCGTCTGCGGTTTAGACTGTATTGTTCAAAGAGCTAAAAGAAATGCGCTTAATGCTCTGGTGATCTCAGAGAAGAATGTTTACTTGAGTTTTTCTTCCAATTCTTACTGCATGTGTTCTTTCAGGTGAAATTGCGTGTGTGTGTGCGTGTGTAAAGAAAAATAACATCTGTCAATAGTATCTGTCACATCAGGTTTTGGTGTACCCTTCCTCCCCCCCAACTCTGCCTGTAACACACAATGATTTAGTCTCTTGGGGACAGGAGTACTTTAGTCTAATTTCAGTGATTGGGTTAGTGTGTGGGTAGCTGGATGGCGTTGCTGGCCTATGTATACAGGTCAGACTAAATAATCTGGTGGCCCCTTCTGGCCCTAAACTCTGATATTAATTTACTGATCTTACTTGTGCCATAGCTACATAAATGTTTATAAATGTACTATTTTATTTAAATAGTCTGGGCTAATTCTGTCCTCAGATATATACATTTTGCAATTCCCGCTGGCATCCATAAGAGTTCTGCGTGAGTGTGCATCTGCAAGCAGAATTTGACTTTAAATTAAGAATGAGAAACTTAATGTTTTAAAAAAAAATGTAAAAAGGAAACAGCCAGCACAGTTCAGGAAATATGGATACACATTAACACTTGTAAAAATTAATTCTGCTGGGGAAACATGGCATAGTTTTTGTTCTGTTGTTGATTATTGGCAGGCAGTTGAGATGGTAGTACTTGGTAATGGTGCAAATTTAACAACAATTACAAAAATGTTCAGGAAAGTGCCCTGTAAGTAAATAATGTTGGTTTTGCTATCGGTTTTCAAGATAACAGTCACTAAAATGTGGTTGGAATTGCAGGTAGGGGAAGCAAGATAGTATTCAGAATTATGTGATTTTTTTTTTTTTTCAGGTCTAATACTGCCTGAACTGGTCGGGCTGGAAAATATTGTTATACATCATTGGGAAGTTGGAGTTACTAGGTTTCCAACAATGTATATTTTAAAAAAAGCCAGAGAACTTAAAACAATCACAGATCTGGTCTCTCAGCTCAGGAAACTATTTGTACGCTACTTACCAGACAGGCCAGGATGCTTCGTGGGTCAGCTCTCTGTTGTGCTAGTGTGTTCTACATTTAATTTATTTTATTTTTATTAGTGTTTACTTAGGTATAAGTCTTGCTGAACACTCCAGACTCTGTTAATTCTGCTGTTGTTGACACAATGTGGCTTCTTTCAAAACCAGACTCCAACGAGAGACTGCTGAATTGGAATTAATTTGCAAACTGGATACAATTAATTTAGGCTTGAATAAAGACTGGGAGTGGATGTGTCATTACATAAAGTAAAACTATTTTCCCATGTTTATTCCTCCCCCACTCCCCCCCCCGCGTTCCTCACACGTTCTTGTCAATTGCTGGAAATGGCCCACTTTGATTATCACTACAAAAGGTCCGTCTCCGTCCCCCCCACCCCCCGCTCTCCTGCTGGTAATGGCTCACCTTACCTGATCACTCTTGTTACAGTCTGTATGGTAACACCCATTGTTTCATGTTCTCTGTGTATATAAAATCTCCCCACTGTAGTTTCTACTACATGCATCCAATGAAGTGAGCTGCAGCTCACGAAAGCTTATGCTCAAATAAATTTGTTAGTCTCTAAGGTGCCACAAGTCCTCCTTTACAATTTGGCTTGCAAATCTTTCTCCTCTTCACAAAGAGTAAAAATGTGCCTTCTCTTGTGGAAGAAATGCATGGAAACTGGCTAATGTTTTGAGACATGTTATTTTATCTGTCTTTTGGCATATCTAAAACCATTAAAGGATGGTCACTTCTGTTTGTCTATAGCACATTGGTCCTGTTTTTATGGAACTGATGCAGTAAAATAAATAAATACAATTAATTAAGAACAGACTACAAAAGGGTGCAGAAACCAAGAAAAACACCCGTTGTAAGGGTATATTTGTGTTGCATAGACATATTTTGGCTTCCTGCTGCAGTGTGGAAGTAGGACATGTATTTTATTTTTAAGGCCCTGTCTTAAGTGCACAGTCTTGGTTGTGTTTCTGCTCTTGAAAGTTTTTGTGAGAAAGGGATCCTAACAAAGACTTTGCATTAGTTCTGTTGAATTGAAGCAATGTCCGGACTGCAATATGTAACAGGACATTCTATTTTAGCTGAACTTAGCTTGAAACATGTAGTTTTTTTTCCCATAAATGTGTGTTTATCAAGGGCTGTTGAAACTTAATTACAGAAATGCATTTGACTTCCATATTTGTATTGAGAAAATACTGGGGACTTGGCTAATTAGTTTAAAATTTTTTTTTTTAACTTTTCCATTGACATAAGGTTACTGAGAGCTTGTGTCCTGTTCTCTCTTCATTTCAGGTATGAGTCATGTCAGTACAGTGAAAGAGGAGGATTTATGTTTCTGAAGTGGGATTGTATATGTGATCAAAGGATTTACATGCAGCACTCTGTGTTGTAGTTCCTTCCTGCTCCAGGAGGGACACCTGGGGTGAGTAATGGGATAATTTATAATTAACTCAGACCTTTCTTCGGGAGGCCTGTCGTCAAAACAGGAAGATATAACTCTCATGGTTTCAAATGGGAATAGAAGAAACTTCAGCTATTGCAGTCACACCCTTTAATTATAAGCACCAACCTTCAAAGTTTACTTTTCCTCTTTAGTAACAAGAGAGTTTCTATAAAGAGTGGCATGAGGTTTTGATAAATCCCATGCATTTCAGCTTTCCAACACCCTTCAGCGCAGCACTCTTTGTAATTTGGGTAGCTATTATTTGTTAAGAAATCAAAGAAGTTGAACTGACAATTTAAATTTTTCTTGAATCAGTCCTAAGAAAAAACTAATCACACTAGAGCTCAGGGTGGAGCCTAGGAGGTAGAGTTCAATCACACTTTTGCATATGCTTATGAGTAGATCAGAAAGGCTAGCACTGGTCAGGGATCTATCTGTCTTGCAGCTGGGCTACATGTGTGTGTTTTCAACTAGTTCCTGATGATGTTTCCAAAAATGATCTTAAGCTGTTCTGGTCTCTCTCCTCCCCTCCTTCTTCATATACAAGGTTGTGGGTAGTCTTCCAACAACCATATCAGCTGCACTGGTTTAAATTTAACACTGATTATTCTTACCTCAGGCATGCACCTTAGCTAAATGTCATTAAAAATTAAACCAGACTGCTCAAAGAGGAGTAGAGATGGGCTTGTACTCAAGTTTTGGACCCAAACTTCCCAAATTTAAATATGTTCAGTTTGGAGCATTTTCGTTTGGAGCTACGCTCTGAATACTGTGCGGTTATGATTGGTTAGGAAAGGATGGTGGGATGGTGGCAGGACAGCTGATAATTAGGGACTAGTAAAACCAAGGCCCAGCAACCCGCTGGCAGTATTGGTATATGAACTTAAACATTTTTAACGCTTATATTTATTTTGTCTTTCCTGGTTCCTCTGTAGTGCTGTTAACCATTCAGCACAGCTTTCATGTTTCTTTAGCAATTTGGATGAGTCTTTCCCATGCTCGCATTAGTACAGCCATCACTAGAACAGCTTAGGTTCGGAGAAGGCCTTTTCAACCATTGAGGGGTCAGTTTTCTTTCACACATAGGCAGAGTGAGATGCTGCTGCTTGTGTAGTATTGGCAGAAGGGAAATGATGCACCAAAAAGTATGTAAGAAAGTAAAAGAGGTGGCAGTGGTGGTATAGGTGGGGCAAGAGATGTTTGTGGAGTGGTGTTGTGGAGGAAGTCCATGAGGAGGTCTCTTGAACCAAGTGGGGGAAGGAAACTGAGTGAGGAAGCAGCTGATGGTGTGTTAGGGAAGACCAGTGGTGGCAGGGAAGCAAGTTCTGAGAAGGAGCAGGTTACAGGGGGGGAAAGGAGTAGCTTTGGAACTGGGTGAGGGGACAGGACAGGACGACAGAAGGAAATGGGTGGCAATGTTGTGTTTGTGCCTCTGGAGTTGGGTGGGTGCAGGAAAGAGGCAATGGGAGTGGGTGGCCACCATATGTAGGTTCTCTAGAAGCAGGTGAGAGATGGAAGGATGCAGTAGTAGAGAATGGAGCGGGTGGGGAAAATTTCTGTTGAACTATGTTTTGACGTTAAGTGACAACCATTTTTGTAAAATGTTTTCTGATGGGCTGTAATTGAAAGTAGGTTGCAATGAAGGTGCTTCTAGAGCTGCTGGTGGAGGGAATGTAGGAGAATAGGAGGTAGAGGAGAAGATCCAGAGATAAAGGTTTCTGCACAGGGAGGAGAGAACAGAAGGATAGACGTCCTTAGGGTGTAGTGGGAGAGCAGGTTTTGCACTAGGGAAGCATGTTAGCTAATGGGAAAGAAGGGATCTGTACCAAAGAAGGTGTGAAGAGATAGGATTCAGTGTGTCTGATTTCTGCCCACCACGATATAGTAAATGGCAGAAACTATTGGATGGTGGAGAATACAATTTGATTAATATAGTTTGTCACGTGTGCATTTTAATACCTTTCCCCAACTAGACAGTGAGAAAATCAAAATATTTTTCTATCGTACCCACATGTACACAATATATCTTAATTTAGGTATGGTTAAGGCAATGGGAACTATAGTATTTTCTATATTTTTGTGTACATTTTCAAGAGACACACCATATAATACCATCCAGGTAACCCATCACGACCTATGAAGCTACATACCCAAGCTTGAGTGATTTGAGAGATTATTTGAAAATCAAGATTTGTGTGGAGCCTTGTTTAATGTTTTGTACATTTGGTGACTTTCAAAAGACTTTACAAGAATACTTAAAAAAACAATGACTAACATACAGTAAATTCCTTTACTGTTCTGCTTGATCGTGGTTGGTTTGGTTGGGTTTGGTTGGGTTTGTTTTTTGAGGGGAGGGGATAAGACTTAGATTTAAATTTAGTTTTACAGGGTACATACTTCAGTCTAGTTTTTTTAAGTAAAGTGATTGTATTAGCTCTTTCTCCTGTTGTAGTCAATGGGGAAACTGCTATTGAATTAATGGGACCAAGACCCAGCCCATTGATTTATGAAAGGATTTTTCTTACATTATTTTAACAACTGGTTATTGAGTCCTGACTTGTGTAATTATATCAGATACGCTCATATTTGGAACTTTCTGGTCCACTGCTCATTTAACAATAACCACTTTGTGGGCATTCTGTATAGGCAGAATATCAATCGTGAGGTATGGTATTAAGGGTATCATCAGCATGAGATTGGGGTAGCCAGAGTGGGTCATTCATAATGAATGCCAGTAAACTCTTTACATTACACCACACCATCATGTGCCACATGTTTAATGGTTTTGGGAATGTTTTAGTGAGCGCTTGAAATTTTTCAGTGGAACTACTAGTAGTGTCCCTCCAGCTGCAAAGCCAGGTTCCTTAGGTGGTATGAATGCAACTATACAAGGCTTAGAGGAGAAAAAAAAACCCTGCTACTTTTTAAAAAACAATTACCTACATTTTTTCATCCACAAAAATGTCATTAAAGTCAATATTTCGGAGTTTTCTAGAGCTAGAAGCAAATATCCTTTTGGGAAGCTGGGAATCTCCCTTCTACTCTGGATGTTTCCATTTCTAGCCCTTCTACTCCATAAGGATTCAATGCCCTTGTTTTTGGGTTTTAATTGCTAACCCCATAGATTCAGCTTTTAAATTTCTGGGGTTTAATCTCTTCATAAAAAAGGTAGGTAGGTAATTCTATTAAATCTGTAAAGATGCTAACCTAGCATCAGATGGAAGAGTATGATGAGTGATAAATGTTTCAAGCCCCTGGCCTTTTATCTCTGGTCTTGTTTTGTTTTTTGTAATCCTTCTCAAACTAAAGTGATTGAAAAGCTTTCCAGATCTGATAATTGAAAAGATTTCAAGTGAAACTTTTGGCTCTTATAGCAGCATGAGATCATACAGTGTGGTATTAGCTGAATTGGTACCAGAGTTTGAAATGAAAATGAAAACATGTTAGTATTAGCCTCTCTCAGCTATTTTTCAGGACTGTGGGTAAAAAACTGGCTTGCTGGTCAACTGCTGTACATTATGACTCCATAATTTAAAAGCATAGATTTTCTTTAGTATGTGTGAAGTGTGTGTATTTCTGTTTGCAATTAGTATGTTTAATTTACATCTATTCTGGTGACAAGTGTTTTAGGTTTGGAAATTACTTTAAAACTTAGGGCAACTAAAGAAAGTCACCACAAGAGAGGTTTTATTGAAGCTGTGTGTATTCCTAGAGTTTCTTACAAATGCAAGAGCGCATTGGGGACACAATCTTTTCTTTAAACTTTTTATTAGTCTCAGGTCTTGCTCCTTGTTACTACTTTAATTAACATTTATGCACGTGCACGAGTGTACACACGGGTGCGTATAATATGTACTAATGTATTAATTATATACACATATACATGTCTAGGTTTTATCTTTCACATTAGAAATGTAAATTATATAATGCCTAAATTACAGTTAAGAAAATTACGTTAAAGGAACTTTAATGTTGCAAGGTCAAGCACTCAGAAGTGCCAGAACTGAAATTGCCTAAGCAAACTTAATTCAGCCCCTTGTGTGTATGCATTATGATAGTCTTTTAATCACATGATAACAAGCTCCTATTTCATTCAGTGCACAGAATGGATAGGGCTTATTGAATGGGTAGCTATTTGATATTTTGTTTTGTCATTCAGTGTGTGGCCCTATGCCTTATTTGCTGCACACTCTTCAAACCCTGCACTGAATGCAGAATTATTAATTTCCTCATGGAGTTTTCATGGTGCTGATCACTGTAGTATGTGAGTGCTTCACAGATAGGAATGAATTTATCTTTACAATCCCCGCCCTCCCCTTACCCCCATGAGTTAAGGTTGTTATTCCACTTTTACAGATGGGATCTGAGGCACAGCGAGAGTAATGTCAAAAGCATCTGCTGATCTTGGTGCCCAAAAAGATGCTTTGGGTCTGATTTTTTTTAAGAGTACTTTGTAAGGTATAGCACTTTATATATTCAGAGCAGACCTCCCATTAACTTCAATTGACCATGAAACCGCCCTTCCTCTTCCTGCAGTACCTTGCCTTATTCAGTACACACCTTCTGACTTTGCAGCAAATGAGATAGAGTTCCCACAGATAACTGCCTTATTCACTACACGTTTCTGATTTATTCTTTGGGCACTGTCCACCTGTGCAATGAATGAGGCGGGGGTCCTATGGGAAAATACTATGTTATGTTAAAAATTATATCATTATGCATATGTACAAGGGGCTGAATTAAGTTTGCATTGACAACCTAAATTCTGCCATTTCCTAAATTTTGAGATGATTTGCAACCTTAATGTTCTTTTTAATTTATTTTTTTGTATATAATTGTGAAGGTGCACCCCATAAGGCTTTATGGAAATATGCTTATGAATGTGTGTATATATATGACATAACTGGAATATGATTTATGCCACATATGCTATGTAACATATCTATGTAAAAGTTATGATCTACTGAATATATTCATCCTATTTGTATGCATGTGTCACTGTTGTATTTGAAGTTATGAATATTGGCTGTATACTTGTTTGATTTTAAATAGCCTTAGTAAGGGATTTGGTCAGCTTCTTTAGAAAGGAATTTGCCCAATCACTTAACGGACAGTGGATCTTGGAAGGCTCCAATTCACATAAGAAGTCTACATGGGGGATGTTCAAGGTAGCATGTGAACCATGGCTGCTGCCTGTAAGTTCTGAGTCATGCATGGACATGTGACTTGCCCATGTGACTCCAAAATTTCATCTTGTAGCTGGGGTTCTGGAACAAAGGACAGTAACTGCTGGGGGTGTGAGTGATTGCTGGACCCAGACTAGAAGGAGACTAGTCTGTAAAAGGAAGCTTACTGGAACACCTCTGAGGGTGAGGTTTTATCTGTATTCAGTTTTCTTACTGTATTAGACATAGACTTGCATGTTCTATTTTATTTTGCTTGGTAATTCACTTTGTTCTGTCTGTTACTACTTGGAACCACTTAAATCCTACTTTCTGTGTTTAATAAAATCACTTTTTACTTATTAATTAACCCAGAGTATGTATTAATATCTGGGCGGGGGGCAAGCAGTTGTGCATATCTCTCTATCAGTGTTATGGGGGGCGAACAATTTGAGTTTACCCTGTATAAGCTTTATACAGGGTAAAACAGATTTATTTGGGATTTGGACCCCATTGGGAGTTGGGCATCTGAGTGTTAAAGACAGGAACGCTTCTTAAGCTGCTTTCAGTTTAAGCCGATAGCTGTTAGGGGACTTGGTTCAGACTTGGGTCTGTGTTTGTAGCAGGCTAGCGGGTCTGGCTCAAACCAGGAAGGGCACTGAAGTCCCAAGCTGCCAGGGCAAGAAAGCAGGGGGAGAAGTAGTCTTGGCATATCAGTTGGCAGCCCCCAGCGGGTTTCTGTGATCCAACCAGTCACTGTAATTTCCTAGTTTTTTTTTAAAGTAGAATGAAAAAACAAATTCTCTCATATTGACCCCCAGATTGGGTCATCATCAGGATTTAGACCTCTGCCACTTGAGGTAAAAGGATAACTGGTAGCAATAGTCAATTGTTGTTACCTGAGTGGATGTGCCACTCAAATGGGATGAGACACACACTTTGCTAGCGCATGTCACAGATCTTTGCTGTTAGCAAAGGAATATTGAGACTCAGAATCCTAGATTCAGCTCCAAGTTCTAGAGGAGGGTGTGCTCTCCATTTGACCCTGTCCATCCCACAAGTCTGATCGCTTCTAACCTTATCTTCTCCAGCCTGTGCCTGTCTTAGCCTCCCCCTGCTTCTCACTGGCTCCTGGCTCCACATCACCACATGAACCACTTTGTACAAGGTATGGACAGATCTAATATATTGGCATGGCCATCCATTGCTAGGGAGAGACTGGTCATTTTCTGGGCTGTTCTCAGACTGACAAGAAACAAGGATAATTGAGGCATTTAAGGTGTCAGAGTAGCAGCCATGTTAGTCTGTATCTGCAAAAAGAAAAGGAGTACTTGTGGCACCTGAGAGGCTAACAAATTTATTTGAGCATAAGCTTTTGTGACTATGTAGCTCATGAAAGCTTATGCTCAAATAAATTTGTTAGCCTCTAAGGTGAAACAAGTACTCCTCTTCTTTTTGAGGCATTTAAGTGCTCTGAGAGTTGGCCACAAACTTGTCAATAATCAATCAGGAATGGAAGATTAGATCTTGGATGATATTTGGCCACATTGTTATCAATTGATGTTTTTTTCTGAGGAATGGGCCTGCCACAGTTTCCTTTATAGCAGCTGGGATATTGCCCTCCACAGGGGAGTCACTGACAGTTTCCACCAGCTGTGGACCCAGTTCTTCCCTGTTGGCTTTCAGAAGTAGGTAGTACAGTGGGTCGCACAGGTTGTGTCATGAAGTATCTCCAGAATCTCTAGAACTTTAGTGAGCAACACTGGCCTAAACACAACCAGGGAAGGCTTCCTATCTGTATCCTCCAGAAATTCTTATGCCACCATGGAAACATTCTGAAGTAATGGTTTAAATTTTATGAGCTAAGAACTTGAGGACACTACTTGAGGGGCATTGCTACAGTGGAAGGAGAAGGGGAACAGAATCTTGTATGTTGTAGCTCTTCTACCCCTTCCTCTGGTTTTTGTCTTACAGAATGTAAACTCTTCACTAGGACCATGCCTTCCCATATGTCTATGCAACATCTTAAGCACTACTTTAATATAAACAATAGTAGATGGCATAATATATCAAGCAATATAATTACATTAACTATCTGTGACCTCCCAGGTCACACTGTAGCATTAAAGACCTTGCAAGAACCAGCTCTCTTAAAAAACAACTGCTGAACAGTCAGTGCCATTCAGATAGAAATGAACCTTTTCAGAAAAATATACTTTTGTGAAGCTTTTCAATATGGTCCCATTTTGAAAACCCTTTAGCTTTGTGAATTGAAAGAATTAACTTGATTTTTTTGTTATGAATTGCTATAGATGGGTCACATCCTGCAATCCTTAATCACATGATTGCAGCTGGACGACTTGCGTGAGTAAGGATTACTTGTGTGAAGGAAGATTAAGGGACTGATTTCTGTTGTATCAAGCAACCCTTGTTTCTCCCTGAGTGGTACCAGCTTACCCTAGATTGCCTGCCAAGTGAACAGAGATTGGGGCAAAGCATGCATCTCAGTGGAAACTGTCACGCTTTTGTATAAATGCAGTGTAGTCTTTAAAAATCTACCTTGGAATTAATTCACTTACAAACAAAACAGGAAAAATATCAATTAAAGTTGTTTTTTCTTATTTGTGTTTCTGGTTTCCCTGCCATAAACTAAATTTCATTCTGTAAAATATCTACACAGTGTTTTCTTTTAGTAGAATCTTATATACATTTACAAAATAGACTGCCAGTTTTGTCTGAGCAATAAGGCACTCTGGAGTTTGAAGTCTTAACCAGAGGTATTCTGTGAGCATCATGCCTGACCAAGTACAGTACCTGAGGCATGTGTTACTGCTAACCTATGCCATAATTACTGTACGCATGTAGCTACAGGAATATGCACATATGGCTTTCCTATTGTCAGCGTTCAGATGATTTGCTAACGAAGGCCAATACTCACATCAGCCGTTGTCTCTTTAATCATAATAGATCACCACAAACCAGGTTATAAAACTGGCATGCAAAGTTCAGCAGTAGGGCTCTGTAAACACTTTGCCTAGAATCCAGCCCCCCCACCTTGAAATCAGAATGGATTCAGATCCTCTTTTATCAGTGAATATCAGCTCCACCATTTGCAAAGTTGTGATGGTGTTATGTTTAGCTGCAAAGTTGTGATGCCTGCTCCATGTCTGTCTTTGGGGACAGAGGTGCGTGTGGCCTATACTCTTCTCACTCAGTCCTAAAACCAGAAGCCTCCTGCTGTGGTCTTTTGTGGGACTCTGGGTTACTTACTACATCTTCACTCCCCAACCTGTTTGTTGTACATATCTAAGGATGGTGGTGAAGGAGACAGAGGACAACCTGCTATCAGTCACTACCTCCCTGAGTGTAAAAGTGGATAATCTTTCCTCATAAACAGGAAAACAAATGTGAAGAAAGAGCCAGAGTGGTGCTCTAGTGACCTCAGGGACAGATACCCATAATTCCTTGAAACTAGAATGTAAAGAAGAGAAGCCCTAGGACTCTTTGCCTTAATCATTCTGTAGCAGCCATGTTAAGGATTACAGGGTATCTGTGGTGCTGAGTCCAGTCTGGAAGGTGGCTGACAACTACTGTGCTTCCCTGCTATATAGTGGGAAGCGAGTGGGCAAGGTGTACTGACTCCAAAGACCCTGGAAAGGTTTGGGAGAGACAGCCTTCCATACCAGGCAACTCTCCTGCTGGGAATAGCAGCCATCTTGGTACTGTTTGAGGACCCAAGGTAGAGCAGGGAGGGCCATATGTCCCCAGGATGGAACAAGTGGTCAGGCTCCCCTCCCCAAGACACATACAAGACATCAAAAGTAAAGTCTGACATAGCCCATGTCTTCAGGGCTAGTAGGGGTGATGGGATGTGATTCTTGGCTATTACACTAGAAGTTTCCTTCCCATGGCAACTCCTGTATTGAGTTTGTGTGAACTGACCCCTGAATGCACATTTCTTACAGTCCTGTTCAATAATAGCATCTGACTGGTGGTGAAAAAGCCCACTGGCTGAAGATATGGGTGCATTAAAACACCCCAAAACTAAAATTTACTACTTAAAAAAAGCCTTTACATTAAATTGTCTGTAATTTTATTATACTGTGTTAGTGGCCCAATTGTGATCGGTTAGGCTCTTAATAAACCCCATGATAAAAAGAATAGAAACACTAGTCAGTTTGCACCCCTTTATATTGCTGTTCATGTTCCAATTATTTTGCTGTGATTATACTTTTTAAAGTAGCCAGAAAGAGTACAACAAAGTATGGTGAGCCCTAATTTAGAAGCAAGAGCCGGTTCACACTGATAAAAGGGTCAGCCAAGCTTCATTGGCTCTTTATTAGAATCCACTACCCACTGTGTTTTATCTTCTATGAATATTACTCTTATATTATGCTCACCATCATCTCTATGCAGATGATCGTTTAATACTTGCAAATGAGCAAAATATAATGAGCGGTGAGCTATAAAAACATTGAAAACTTATCCTTATGAGGAAACAAGGGCAGTGCCGGCAAAGTAATGTTAATTGTTTGTCTTAGAATAAGTGTGAATGTGTTGGATGTAAAAAGCATATTTTAGGATCTACTTTTCCATTGCTACATGAGTGCAACCCCTGTTCCCACTGGGACTCCGCTTTACATACTTCAGGTAGATCAGAGACACCCGTTCCTCCGCCCCCCCCCCCCCATTCTTGCCTATGGTGTAATCCAGTCACTTAAGGTTTGCAATTAGCATTGGCTCATTATTACTGCTGTAACTGCTGGGCATGTTAAAACTTCCCAGTGATGACGCAGGGGCAGGGAGTGCGGTAGAAGTCATAAGCAAGGCATGTGGCACGAGTCCCATGAAGTTTTGCTAAAGAAGCCCAAACCTGGTCTTTTTGTTATGAGGTTGACCCTTTACTTATGACACTTTTTATAGTAAAAATGACTTTTTCATTAAATTACATAAAAATATATGTAATACTATATACTCTATAGCAGAGTGACTAAAGCCTTTTCTGGAATAAGAGAGATCTGTCAGCTTCTGCTTTTTGCTACAGCTGCAGAATTTCTACTTAAGTGGAAAGAAAAAGAAAGAAAGACACACTTGGTAAGGGCCTAGATCAGCCGATAAAAGAAGCACCACCAGTAATTGAGGTCTGGCTTTCTTCCTTCTTGCTCCTTTCCCCCAAAATGATGATTTTGAACTGGTTGAGCTATTAGGGTGGAAAACCTCATAACAATTTTTTAAAAAAAAAACAAAAAACTCTTTTTCAGAAATAGAGAAATAGGAACTTGGAAAATGAACAGATTTCTGAATGGGTCACCATTTTTTCTCGGGAGTCATGATTCAGTTGTTTGGACGTCTTGATTGCTACTAAAAATGCTGCATCCGATGTAGCTCACAAAAGCTTATGCTCAAATAAATTTGTTAGTCTCTAAGGTGCCACAAGTCCTCCTGTTCTTTTTGCGGAAACAGACTAACACGGCTGCTACTCTGAAACCGGCCACGTTTCAGCGTTTCATGTTATGATATGCTACTATCTGTCTCTCTAAGCTGGGTGGCTGAAAACAACTGTCCATTTGATATCCTCCCCTATCCTGTTGATATGGCAATATAGAGACTGCAGGGGAATATTAATTTTAATATGATCTTTGGGATTGTCAGGACTTTATAATACAGGAGTAGTCATGAGAGCGCATTTTGTCATATCATTTTTTTTTTCATGTAATGGCATAATGTTTTTTGAAAAGACTGTGCTGCTAAAATGCATTACCAAATATGCTCTTTCCACTGGGTATCTCTCAGTACTCCACACTGGGAAAAAACGGCAGTAAGTTCATGGGGTCATGCTTGTATTGAGTCTCATGCTTCCTGTCACACTGTATTTGACCTGGAATGAGCAGCTGATATGACATCATTGTGGGTGTTGCCAGCACATTCTTCTTTTTATATTAAATCTGCAAAAATATTTTCTTTTTGGAGATCCCCTTCCAACCCTTCCCCCCCATCCCCACCCACCCACACAAAGGGATCTCGTCTGGCTTTGTATACCCCATAGATATGTCTGGTTGTTTTTGATGAGTGAGGTATTGTCCTACTGTTTACCTCTCTCAAAGGAAGTGTCTGTTGACATAGTCTGCATTTCAATCATCTTTATTATACAACACTCTGGGAAGCCTTCAGGGCAAGCCAAGTAGGCCCTAAAACACAGCTTCTTAGTCACAAAGGGAGACAGGGCTATCCAGACACCAGCCGTTCATAATTCTTTATTTATAGAGATCTGTGTAATGATAATGTCAGACCTCACAGAAGACTAAGGCTGCTTATTTAGAACTGTATGTGAGGTGAGGCAGGAAGGCCTCCCAGCTGCTGTTTTTACCTGCCACAGTAGGTTAGTGGCAATAGCCTTTTTAAGAGTGAGCAGTGGAGCAGAACAGCAGTGCTTTAATCCTTCAGGGACTGACTCTGCCACCCTTACTCATGCTGAGCAGTGCCTTACTCAACACAGCTACCTACAGAGTATCCATTGTGAGTAGGGTTGGCAGAACCAGACCCTCAGTATGTTGCTCTTCTCTCTTTTTCTGGCCTTGGCTATGCTACGGGTTTTCTGAATTGCTCTACCACCAGTGCCAGGAACAGTGGGCGCACTAGATTGATGGTAAGAGAATTAAAAATAACCCTTAGGGTAGACATAGTCTCCCTCTGTACCACCGCACTCTTAATTAAGGACTTCCATGGAGTGACCACTATTAATTTTCATCATAGCTTAATTTTTTATCTATGTATTTTTATTTAATTATATGAAAGTATGTGCAAAGAGAGCCATATGGCCAAAACGTATGTAAACTATGCTTCTATTTGGATAACTGGTCCCCATGGTACATTTGAGATCTGGTGGCACTACGGATCCGAAGTAGACCAGTCAGCCTAACTTCAATACCTGGAAAGATACTGGAGAAATTATTACACAATCAATTTGTAAGCACCTGGAGGATCATAGGATTATAGGGAATGGTCAGCATTGATTTGTAAAGAATAAATTATGCCAAACCAACTTAATTTCCTTCTTTGATAGGATTACTAACCTACTGGATGTGGGGAGGCAGTAGACAATGATATACCTTGATTTTTAGTAAGGCTTTTGACACAGTTCCATATTACATTCTCATAAGCAAACCAGGGAAATGTGGTCTAGATGAAATTATTCTTAAGGTGGGTACACAACTGGTTGAAACGTCATACTCAAAATGTAGTTATCAATGGTTTCCTATAAAATTGGGACGGTACATCGAGTGGGGTGGTGCAGGGATCGGTCCTGAGTCCAATACTACATAATATTTTCATTAATGACTTGGATAATGGAGTAGAGAGTGTGCATATAAAGTTTGCAGATAACATCAAGTTGAGAGGAGTTCCAGGCACTTTGGAGGGCAGGATTAGAATTCTTGATGAATTGGTCTGAAGTCAACAAGATGAAATTCAGTAAAGACAAGTGCAAAGTACTTCACTTAGGTAGGAAAAATTAAATGCACAACTACAAAATGGGGAATAACTGTCTTAGGTGGTAGTACTGCTGAAAAAGATCTGGGATTTATAGTGGACCACAAATGGAATATGAGTCATCAATGTGCTGAAGTTGTAAAAAAAGCTAATAAGATTCTGGGGTTTATTAATAGGGGTGTTGTATGTAAGACATGGGAAGTAATGGTCCTGCTCTGCTCAACACTGGTGAGGCCCCAGCTGGAGAACTGTGTCCAATTCTGGGCACCATAGTTTAGGAAAGATGTGGACAAATTGGAAAGAGTCCAGAGGAGAGCAACAAAAATGATAAAAGGTTTAGAAAACCTGACGTGTGCAGAAAGGTTTAAAAAAAAACAAGCATGTTTAGTCTTGAGAAAAAAAGACCTGGGGGGGGAGCGGGGGGCATGGATAGCCTTCCAATATATGAAGGGCTGTTCTAAAGATGGCGATGATCCAATATGTGAAGGGCTGAAGGCAGGACAAGAAGTAACGGGCTTAACATGATGCAAGGGAGATTTAAGTTAGATATTGGGGAAAAAAACATTCTAACTATAAGGATAGTTAAAGCTCTGGAATAAGTTTCCAAGGGAGATCATGGAGTTCCCATGATTGGAAGCTTTTAAACCCAAGTTGGACAAACACCTGTCAAGGATGGCATAGGTTTACTTGGTCCTGCTACAGTGCAAGGGGCTGGACTTGATGACCTCTCAAGGTCCCTTTCAGCCCTACATCTCTCTGATTCTGTATTACCAAGGCTGTCTATTAATATTTGCAAAAGGAGAGAGTTTTACTTCAGATTAAATTTGAGAGTCGACCAAACTTTGCCAGTAAGCAAACGGTGGAAGACATACATGACATTATGACAGTTTACTTTTTTTTTATGTACTGTTGCAAGTCTATGGACTATGCAGCCTTAGCTTTGATTTGCCCATGTACCATTTTTTTTTTTTTTTAGTGCTTAAAGATAAATCCTAAAATACCCCCTGGGCATATCACATGAGAGTTAATAGAAATCTTGCTGTTTGAAGAACATCCTAGTCTTTGGCTTATGTGACCCATTGATAGTACTACAAACCTGACCAGCAGTGTTATTAAACTAAGCCTTGTTTCTCCAGTTCAGTGTATCTGCCCGACAGCTCCAAATACATTAAGCTCACCCGTACTGACTGATCCTACAACCTTTCAGATCAAGAGTTGGTTTACATTGTGTTAATAGGAGGAGACAGAAAACCTGGCCCTGCCAAGATGCCTGCAGTCCCAGCACTGAGCTTTATGTTGGCTTCAGTAGTTGCTATCTGTTGGTTTTTAATGAAGAAAGCAATGAAAACTGCAGGTCATTAAGAAAAGGCTAGGATAAGAGTGAACCAATTCTCAAGTGTCTGTCATTCTCTGTGTTGCTTAGGCAGGTGCCTAATGGCTAATTATTAGATAACTGTTCAGAGTCATACATTAATAGTGGAAGCAGCCTATGCCTTGATAGTAGGCACAGACACCAAGCGCCAAATTCAGTGTAGGTGTAAATAGTTGTGCAAGTTAAATGTTGGAGCCCAGTTGTCTCCTGTAGGATATGAGTAACTCCCTTTTAAATTACTGGAAGTTATTTGTATCCTGTGGAGAAGAATTGAATCCCAGGTGTAGCTGACCAGAAAATGGTTGTAAATAGTAAAATAGTGTAATCTGCATTGATTTAGTATTTAGTATCTGTACAAATTAACAGCTGTAATTTACATAGAGAGGAGTGTTGACACCAGGCCACGTATGCCTTTCACTTACACCAATGTCCCCAACTGAGCTGCACCATTGTAACTTAGAGTTTAACACACCATTTGTAATTTATATTAGTGCTTGCACTACTACGGAGTTTGGCCCGGTGACTTCAATAAGAGTTGACACCAGGCTGAATTTGGCCCTATGTTTGTAGACAAAAACAAAGTGGTAAAAATAAGATGTAAATCCATAGAAGGTAGAAATTAAATCCCTTTGTTTTGCCCTGGTACCCTGCCTCTGAAAACATCTTTAAAATCTAGACATTTCTAGCACTCAGCACCTAAACATCTTTATTAGCTGATTACTTGTGAATTTGTACTCCTTCAGATTGTGTAACAAAACAAATAAGAAAATCAAATCCAAGTTTAAACAAACATTTATGTAAACATGAGGTTTTGATTTCAGTACTAGTTAGTGTTATGATTGGCAAAAGCATGTTTTTTCACAGAGCCTGTGCTGTGGCCAACTCTCATGAAATTTGGTCTTTCTCTTAAAGCTCCTGCTTCTGGAGGCAAGTGATTGCCTTCCAGCTTTCACTTAAGAAGTTTCTAGCCCTAGTGGTTGTGGAGAAAAGCATGAACCCAGTGCTAAGAAAGCAAATGAGATTTTCAAAACATTTTGTGGTTCTTCTTATTTTTAAGTCAATCTCATGTTTCTTAGGCCTGGTCTACACTACTACGAGAATAGCGTAGCTGAAGTCCAAGTATCTTAGGTCAACTTACCTTGCATCCTCATGGGGTTGACTGCTGCTGCTCCCCTATCGATTCCGCTTCCGCCTCTCATCATGGTGGAGTACAGGAGTTGACGGCAGAGCGATTGAGGATTGATTTATCGCGTCTACACTAGATGCGATAAATCGATCCCCGATAGATCGATCAATAGACGTACCCTCAGGGTCTGACTCATGGTTTTGAATGCTTGGGATTGGCAATACTGAGCCTGACTAGGCTACTGCTACTCAGGTTTAATAGTCCCTTACTCAATAAAGAGACTGACTGGTATAATGCAAAGTCACTGTAGAACTGATTTCAGTGGGACTATTCACAGAGTAAAGTACTGCTCATTGTAAGGATAGCAAAATTTGGCTATTTGGTAAAAGCACCCTGATTTGGCTAGACTGGGGAAACACTAAACCAAACTCCTCCTTTCACCACACTGATCACTCTTTAGATGGCTTCCCTCATCCCTTCCTCAGAGAAGAGTGGGGCTGGGTGGGGGAATAATAAAACAGCATTTTCTTGCCCTCTTGCTTGTGGCCAGTGGGGCTAAATAGGCCATTCTCTCCCTTCCCGGCACTGGCAACTGTCACCTTATTAGGTCTCTTTGCTCAGTTCCTGGTCCTCCTGATTCAGTGGGGAGCACTCCTGAGGAAGCGGATCGAGTGGAGCACATGTTGGTGTTCAGGCAGTGGCCTCATTTCACCTACTGGTGTGAGTGCTGTTCTGCAATGCTGTGGTGATCAGCTGTAAAGAACACAGTGATCCTACCAAAAACACTAGAGGAAATCCTTTGAAATATCTCTCTAATCAGATATTTTGATGATTCTTTTTGCTTTATATGCTGACTAATAATGTCCGTCTGCTTCAGTGCATCTCAGGCTATCTGTCCTTGTGTAAACATGTATGTTCCTTCACTGTCTGTCTCTGTCTATAGCCTAAGATGAACTTGTGTGAAAGAATCATGTAGCTATAAATTGTCCTTTATTGACTAATTTTATTTTGTTTTTCCTTTCGCAAAATTAAAAGGAACAAGATAAACGATACATGCATTACATCACAAAAAAGTGTACCTCATATCTATTTAACGGTGAACTAGTCCACCATGTGTTCCCTCACATTTTTGTTAAAGGTTAACAAAACTGTTTAGACAACTCTAATGGCCCTACATCAATCTGCTGTATCTAGCTGATTAATGTGACTGATTTCTGTAGTGAATTCCTTTAACCACTTCTTATTTACAGAGTGAGATGATCTTGTTTAAAGAAGCCACATGGAGTGTTCATCCATTTTGGAAGTGCATCTCTTGACTGAAATAAATTTAGGAAACATAGATCTAGTAAACTTCTGAAAAACAATATTCTGCCAAGGGTTCGTGTGCAATTGTAATTATGGATTTTGCTATAGTAGAGTTCACCTGTCCCTTCCCCTCCAAAACAAACCCAAATTAAAAAAAAAATCTTATTTCTGCTGAGAAGTTTGTTATAACCTCAGACAAAATGTGAGAGACCAAATGCCCTTTAGCCTAAGAGGAGGTGCATTGAGCTGGGAGCAAATTCTCTTCTCATCTCATCTCTATTACTTACTGATCAGTTTACATACAAATGTTATTACTTACCTACACCTCATAAGCCTACCCTAAGGGTAAATATAATTGACCCCCTTGTAGAAATAAAGTAAATGAAAAATTATACTAGGTCACTTCAGGCAGAGGTGGGTACAGAACCCTCTCCAGTTTATCAACAGCCTAAAAATTGTATTGTGGGCACCAGAACTGGACACAGTATTCCAGAAGCGGTTACACCTGTGCCAAATACAGAGCTAAAATGATAAATTATCACTTATGTCCTGAGACATCCAGCCCCCCAATACCTAACGACTACAAAGCCTTTCACCTCTATTTTAATCCAGCCAGTTCAGTGGGGACTGAAAGTTGTTCTCAATATAATGAATATTTGGTAGTCCCCTTAAGAAATGAGTTTGGTGCAAATTCTCAGTACAAATTCATTCCTGTGGTTTGCACTAATTGGCAGACTCAACGGAGAAGCCAAGAACTACCCATAGAAAGGGTGTAAAATGAGAAGAGCAGAGTGTCAAGGACAGACAGACAGGCTTTAAAAACTACTAAAATAAACTTGGGGCTGGTCTACACTAGAAAATTATATCGACCCAGCTACATTGCGCAGGCATATGAAAAATCCACACACCCCCAAGCGGTGTAGTTAAGCCGACTTAAGTCCCCATATGGACAGTGCTAAATTGATGGAAAAATTCTTCTGTTGACCTAGCTACTGCCCCTCAGGGAGGTGGATTTACTACAGTGATGGGAGAATCAGTCCCATTGCTATAGTGAGTGTCTGTACGGAAGTGATACAGTGGCATAGCTTTAAGCAGTAGACGGAGAGCACTCCACCAACAGAGATAATACAAGAATGAGCAGAGAGGTAGGAGGAGAACTAGCCATGTGTCTCGAAAGCCCAATGAGGATAAGGACGAGAGGATGATCAAGAGTATTAAAAGCAGCAGAGAGGCCAAGAATGTTGAAGATTGAGTAGAATGCCTGACACTTGGCCAGGAAGAGGTCATGAGAGACCCTAGTGAGAGTGGTTTCAGTAGAGCAGAAACAATGGAAGTCAGATTGGAAGGGATCCAAGACCATGTTTGTTGTAGGAGAGGAAGTGAATGCATGGGCTGTAGACTGCACATACAATTAGTTTACAGATTAAAGGGGGGAATGACTCTGAGATGGGCAATAGCTGGAGTAGCAGGTGGAGTTGAGGTTTTTGAGGATAGTGGACAGGGGAAGGAGCCAGAAGACAATGAGGGGTAGAGATTTGGGGAAATAGGGGCTGGTAAGTACATAGAAAGAGATGGGATCACTAGGGAAAGTAGAAGGGTTAGAGTTGGAAAGAAAGCAGGAGACACATCTCCTTCATATTTAATAGGTTACCACATAATAATGCTTTTGTCAGAGTACGTAGAAATAGCATGACAACATAAATTTTCTTTATGGAAAATATCGTATAGTAAGCAAAGAGAGACATTATTTACCTTAAAAAGCAAATGTTGCTTGTATTTTTTGTGATTTTGATGATGCAAAAAGAAATACATAAATCAGCCAAATCAGCCTGTTTCAATCATTTTTAAACTGAACTGGAGAAGCATCACATTGCTGTGGTCCCCCTCCACCTCCTTGGGGACATAAGCCCTCCCTTTGCTTTCCTCCGCCCACTCACACCACTGCTACCACAGCAGACAGCCGGGCAGCAGGCTGATCTGTGTTGGTTACTGTGGGCCCGGTGGAGTTCACTTAGCATTGGAAAGAGACTGACACATCCAGACTTCAGGAGCGGCACTACCTAATTGTCTGGCTCCAATCCAGCTGCAGATTGACCCAATAAACTCTAATGAATCTGGATTCCTGCAGTCTGATTTGCTTCCTCTTTCTGTTACGTGCTCCTTTCAGTCCACCACGAATTGAAACCTGAGTGCTGGTTTTGACAAAGGGGGGCGGGTAGGGAGAAAGGAGGGGAAGAAAGGGCAGATAACAGCCAAATGTAATCAGCATTTTATTACCATCCTTAGGAAGTGGGAATAGTTTAAAAAAAAAAGTAGGTTTGAGTTTGGAAAGTTAATTATGGTGAGGTTATTTGACAGGAAATTACAAAATACAAACAGACAGAAGAAACACGTTTTAAAACAGGGTAGGAAATCTCAAGTTACTTTACTGTGTATATTCAAAACCTCTAAAGCAAAGGCTGAAAATAGCAGTTTAAACAAAAGCTATCTTATCTGATAAAGGCATTTCAAGTACAAAGGGAAATTTATATATTGGATTGACAGTCTTGAAATAAACCGATTTCTTGATAACACTGTAGATTTAATTGTGGGAAAAAAATTGGGTTCATTTGAATGACCTACCGACACAGTAAGTTTCTATTTATAAATGGACTGCATTTTATCTGTCCTTTTACATTTCTAGTCTTCTAAACAGTGTTTATCAGTGTTTTCCAGAAATTGCAAAGGTAGATTTATGCATGTAGGACAAGACTGATAAATATGCGCATATATTGAAGGCGACTACGCAGCGCAGATCCAGTTCATTTCCCGTACAACTGTATGTAGACCAAGTAGTGTTACCCATATTGGGAAAGAAATGAACAGAAAATAAGTGCTTTGGGGCTTAATGTAGAATTTCTAGTACTAGTGGTGTTCTTCAGGTTTATTATTAAATTTCTTCCATTATTAGCTTGATTTTGTCCGCCTCTTGGATTTTTGGCATGTTTTGTTCACCTTCCTTTGGTTATCTTTCCTGAGACAGTAATGCAAGGACAGCAGAACTTGCTCCTTACTATTTTGTGGCTCTTTGTAGCCCTGCCATAGGTACCAAAGGTGCAGAGGACATCAACAAAGAACTTTTTTGGATACCTGGTCTCTCTTCTAGCTTTCCATCAAAGACAACCTTCTCCTCAAAGAAAGGTGCTGATTTTCTTTGAAAGGTTAAGATTGTTGACTTTGAAGGACCCTTCTTATTATACTTCCTTAAAGATTACTTGCTAGATACTGAATAAGCATTGAATTCCATGTAGTTGTGTCCACACAGTACTATATAAAGGTATATACAATAGCTATATTGTATTGGGCAGCGGGAGGGATCCCTGTATTGCACAAATGATGTCTTATCTTAGCTTCTGTTAAATCAGAATACATTTGATAATAGATTTTATAATACCACGTGGTGGAAAAAAATCTTGTTTGCTTTGACGAAACTGAAATAGTAGTAATGAAGTAGACGCATTAGGAGGTTTGTCGGTAGTAGTTATGTAACAGTTACTGGCACCGGCATTGTTTCATTGCCAAACTGTTTTTTCCCCCTCTCCAAAGGCTGTACATTTGTGTGTTGTTTATCATCCTCACTGACAACTGTTCAGCACATGCAGATCAGGGGAAATAATACCCAGGATAAAGGCTCGTGCAAAGAATCCTGCTCACACAGCAGAAGTGGTTCAGGTCATGTGACAAGTTGCTGGCTTTGAGACTGTGGGATTAAGGCACAGAGGATTACAGAGTGAGTGCTACTACGGTAACATTATAAATGCACCAGACATATCCGTGATTCAGCAGTGCAAGATCATGCTGCCATGGTCCCCTGAGAAATGTAAAATGATATTTTCTGATAAGTGGTCTGCTTTGCCTGTAATCTGCCGTCCTCCCCGTATTGTGGAGCTTTCATAATTAATAGATACAACAGAGACAGGAGATCTGTAAGGAAGTGTTGGATGCCCATTTATATTCTATAAAAAGTTAGTGATACAATGTGTTTTGTGTACTGGGCTGAGATGCAAGATATCAGCCATATGATTAACTTGGCAAAGTGGCTCTTTTCCCTTGTATAAATGGGTACGATGTAGAGTAAATGTTAGAAATCTTTTGCAGTGGGTGACATGAATGTATAATTCTCTGGGAATGTCTAAGTAAGTTGACAGGTTTCAGAGTAGCAGCCATGTTAGTCTGTATCCGCAAAAAGAAAAGGAGTACTTGTGGCACCTTAGAGACTAACAAATTTATTTGAGCATAAGCTTTCGTGAGCTACAGCTCACTTCATTGGATGCAGCCGATGAAGTGAGCTGTAGCTCACGAAAGTTTATGCTCAAATAAATTTGTTAGTCTCTAAGGTGCCACAAGTACTCCTTTTCTTTTTAACTAAGTTGAAGGGCTCTAGAAGTATTACTTAAATATGAGAACGATGAGTACACATCTGCTTGTATTCATAAACACAACACTAGGAGGCCCGGTTTTCAATTACCATCCTACTATTGCAAAACCTCCCTAGTAATCCTATAAAGCTGTCAGACACCGATGAGTCCATGAGGGTTATGGCAAAATTCAACACCCAAGTATCAAATGTCAAAAGACCATGAGGATTGGGTTACAACACAAATATTCTGAACTTGATTTTATTATTTTTTTCTCACCAGGGTGGGGGAGGGGGAAAGCAAATGGCACCTGCACAAGAAAGATCTTTAGCTGCCACACTTCCCATTTATGTGTTATTTAAATCTCCTTCTTGATTTTATTGGTTTTTTTCCTTGCTTTTTTTTTTAAGCAACTGGCACATTCATAAGACAGGACCTGGCCTGACACACTTTTTATTTATATCTCATTTAAATGTTTTACTATTTAAAAAGAGTTTTGTACTTTCCACCTGGGGGAAAAGGTTCATATAGTTGTAGGGAAAAATAACTTCCTCCTTGAAATAGTAGAGTATTGATGTCATGTGGATTGTTATTACCACTGTTTTGAAGAGCATCATTAATATTTATACAGTGTATAAATTTCAAATATCTTAACAGACACAAGCTAATAAATTAAACTTAACTGCAGCCCTGTCCTGTACAGTAGGTAAATATATCTCCACTTTACAGATAGGTAAAATGGGGCATAGCGTTTATTTGCCAGAGTTCACACAGTCAGTCAAATAGAATAGAATCAAGTCATCCTAACTCCCGGTTTCCTCCTCAAACCCTCTAAAATTCTTCCCTGCTGTATCTGTAAAAGAAAGTCCGGTGTTGGCATAGCAGAAGGAAAAAAGGCATTGACACAACTTGTGGTATGTAGTCAACACTCAGATTACCATGATAGCAATGGGGATTTTTTGCTTTTCCCTTCCTTTTGTCCCTTATAAGAACAGTCTGTCTATATGTTCTTCACAGTTATAACTGAGGTTTAGGAATTTCTTTCTCATGGGTTAGGGCCCGTTTCAAAATTCGTATCTTCCAGAGATTGCAGGAGTTTATTGGAAATTAGATAAATGTTATCCAATATCTCTTATGATCTGTTTTTTTTTCCCCAGGGAGAACCTAGTATGAATGGCATTTAGGCAGATGTTCTAACCTGGAGTCAAATAATATGGTTAATGATAGATTAAAATGCAATTAACTATTTTACTGCTACATTGTAGTTGAGATTTAAAGTACAGTTAAATCAGGAAATTCAGTTATGGTTCTTATTGGAACTGTTAACTCAGACCCCACTCCGTGGACATGTATTGCTTTGTGTTTACTCAATATCGATTAGGATAGCTTTAATTCCTTATCTGTAGTTGGGAGAAATATTAATCATGAAAGTGTTTTTTAGTGAAATTTGCCAGTTTTCAAGTTTACTGCAATTTGAATAATATTATGAAATGTTGACATTTTTTGAAGTGTCGTGAAATAACCTTTGTAAAAGTTAGAGAAAAAAACCATTTTTACTAGAAAATTTACACTTGTGAATTTTGAAGAGTCTGGAGTTTGAGGTGAAAATCCACATGACCTAGGGCAGGAGTGAGCAAACCTTTTGGCCCGAGGGCCACATAGGGGTTGCAAAACTATATGGAGGGCCAGGTAGGGAAGGCTGTGCCTCCCCAAACAGCCTGGCTCCTGCCCTCTATCTGCCCCCTCCCACTTCTCACCCCCTGACTACCCCCGTCAAAATTCCCAGTCCATCCAACCCCCCTGCTCCTTGTCCCCTGACCGCCCCCTCCTGGGACCCCCGCCCCAACTGCCCCCCTGGCACTCCACCCCCTATCCAACGCTCCCCCTGCTCTCTGTCCCGTGACTGCCCTGACCCCCATCCAAACCCTCGACCAACTGCCTGGGACTCCACATGCCTATCCAACCCTCCCGTTCCCCGTCCCCTGACTGCCCCCCCCAAAACCTCCACCCCATCCAATTGCTCCCTGTCCCCTGACTGCCCCCCTCAAAACCTCCGCCCCATCCAACTGCTCCCTGTCCCCTCACTGCCCCCCCCCAAAACCCCCACCCCCAGGGACAGGCCCCCAGGGACTCCCATGCCCTATCTAGCCCCCCACTTCCCTGTTCCCTGACCGCCCCCCCTCCCGAACCTCTGCCCCATCCAACAGCTCCCTGCTCCCTGTCTGCCCCCTGGAACCCCCCATTCCCAATCCCATTACCATGCTGGAGCCAGCTACGCCAACACAGTGGCTGGCAGGAGCAGCAGGCCAGAGCGCTGGCGGTGCAGTGAGCTGAGGCTGCAGGGGAGGGGGGATAACAGGGGAGGGGCTGGGGACTAGCCTCCCCAGCCAGGAGCTCAGAGGCCAGGCAAGACGGTCCCGTGGGCCAGATGTGACCCACAGGCCGTAGTATGCCCACCTCTGACCTAGGGGATTAGCTACAGTGCTAGATCCAGGAAGTCCTGAGTTACAATTCTGCCTCCTGATAATTACCAATCTCAGTAAAATTTTGCAGTTACATTGCACTTCACAAACACTGTTTAGTTAAATAAGTAAATACCATTATTTCTATTTTGCAGATGGAAAAACTGAGGCTTAGTGAGTGTAAGTGATGTAACTGAAGTAAATCTTGCTGAGAACCTGTATGAAATACAAAGTCTCTTGACTACTACGCCCAGGCCTAGTCCATTACACTGCAAAGGTGTTTCTTAATGGCAGCATTAGTAAAGTCAAAGAGAATCATCATTTTATGATTTTAGGTCCATTACTCCATTCAGCTTTTAAAAACATGGCTCATTTATTTAACTTTTATCTTTGCATCTTCAAAACTCCACTGTGGGTGAAGTTTGAACAAATTAACCATTAACAGATGTAAACCTCATTCATATCCAAACCATATGTTATCCTGGTAGTTTATCTGTTCTTGCTTCCTCTGAAATCAGCAGAGTCTCAGTGTATACTTTGTATGTATACATGGCATGAGTTTCGCAACATTTTTTTTATTATTCCCAAATACAGACAACAGTGCAGTTTGTTTCAAGGTGTTTTGAATAGAATCTTTGGTACACTTACAAAGTTTTTATCAGTCACTAGGTAACCCCCTGCTTCTCATGTTGTCATGTGAAATGATTATTTATTTGTGTTGCGGAAGCACCTAGTGAGCTTCCATTCTGGAATCAACGACTCCTCATGCTGGGTATTGTATCACTGTGTTGCCAAATCTTGTGATGTTTTGTTTTACTTAAAGATCCAGCTCCTGGAAAAAAAGTGATTTATGTGAGAATCTCAGCTGTCATTTGTCATTCTGAGATGTCTTTTTCCAACTTTTTGTTCCCTCCTCTTTTCCCTTTTGTTCCCGCTCCTCTGGTGGCCCTGCAGTTGTGACCTATTTCTCTCAAGGCAAAGAGTGTATCATCAGATTAGGTAGGTTCTTCTACAGGTCCTCTGTGCTGCTTCTGGAGCCAGCCTGAGGGAGTCATTAGAGAGATTAGACTTAAAGGGCTGCACCAGAGCAGCTGTGCTGCTGTATCACTTAAATGAAAATGCTCTAAGCCAATGGGCATAGTTAATCCACTAGCTATGTTGGCGGGAGATGTTCTCCCGCTGAGATAGCGCTGTCTATACGGGGTGGGGTGGCGTGTTGAAGTCAGTATAACTATGTTGCTCAGGGGTGTGGATTTTCCCACTCCTGAGCAATGTAGTTATAATCAGGTCCGTAGTGTAGACCAGACCTGGGCTGGAGAGGGAGAGTTAGGTTTCCTCAGTCTCTAAGCCCTGGTCCACAATACAAATTTATGTCAGTATAACTACACTCCGGGGCGTAGGTAATCCACCACTGCCTCTTGGGGAGGCAGAGTACCTACGCGGAGAGGTAGGATAAACACTCCTATCAGGACGAATGGACATTAAGTAGCTGATTTTCTAACCCTGAATACTAGTGCACAGTAGAACAACGAGCTATCTTCAATATTTACAGAGCAGTGAATTATCACAGCATACCTGATTTTTTAAAATTTCTTTTAAACTATCCCTCCTTTCATGCACAATTGTTCCAAGGTAGTAGGCATAAAATAACAGCAAAGACAGAATTTAGCATTAATATATACAGATCTTAAGTGACTGATAGCCGTTTAATGCTTGTGCTTCAAATTTTATGGATGAATATGCTAAAACAAAAATACTAAAAGCTTTAGTGTTCATACACAGCTACGGTGGTACTGGTATTTACTAACATTCTTTTTGTCCCTGCCATGATTTGTTCCAGTTAAAACTAGTTTTAGCAGCTCCTGTTTTATCAGCTGGCCTTCTCCATCAAGAGCTGCTTCACCTCTCCCCTCCTCTCCCAAACCCTGGCAGGGCCTCAACCTTCATGATTTTAATACTTTAGTTCAGACTTGCCATATCCCTTTCTCACTTTGCTACCTTAGTTACTACACTGCTCCTCCAGATGGTAAATCGTCAGATTTGGGTTTCTCCACTTGGATTGCTTGCAGATGCCAGTCTTGTCAGTTTCATTCTACTTGCCCTATTTCAGAATGAAAAGAACAAATAGCTTTGTAAGACCTCTCTGCAGTCTATTTTAAAAACTTTAGGGGTCAAATTTACAAAGTATGCTAAAATCGTAAAGCTGAATTTTGAGTTATATGAATTTCCCAGGATATATGCGTCTTTGACCATTGTGCTGGCAAAGCCAAAAATGTTAGCTTTCCCAGTGTCCTGTGTATGAGGAGAAACAAGGTAGGACAGTCTTGTAGAAGAGTAAATATGAGAGCAGAGCTACTTTGACCTGTGAGTGACTTAGGAGATATTAAAATTGATCTGAAGACATGAGAAGAAAGGAACATGCATGAGGTTCTTTGCCTCAGGAAAGCTATTCTTCAGTAATTTTATTTGAGTATTAATGTAACTGAATGGTGGCCTGCAAGAACAGATGAGGTCAGTTCTGTTATAGGGATATAGCCTCTTAGAGTGATCCGCCCAGCTTGGGTCAACAGATTAACACTTGGTCTTGAGATAACACGCTAAAAATAGTAGTGTGTACTTTGTGTCTTGGGCTCTCAAGATTAGGGGGTTGGGTGGTCCAGCCTGAGCCACAACACCCACACTGCTATTTTTAGCCCCACTAGCACAAGTCTGTAGTTCTGGGCTGGGAGGCTTGCTCCCAATTGCAGTGTAGACATACCCCTTGAGACCAGGGATTTTTGGCAGGAGTTGTCTTCAGATGGAACACATCTCCTCCCACAAAGGATAGCTCAGTGGTTTGAGCATTGGCCTGCTAAACCTAGGGTTGTGAGCTCAATCCCTGAGGGGGCCATTTAGGGATCTGGCCTAAAAATTGGTGATTGGTCCTGCTTTGAGCAGGGGGTTGGACTAGATGACCTCCTGAGGTCCCTTCTAAGCCTGATATTCTATGATTCTATGTGGAAGAGAAGTCAGATGACTGTCTCTTGTGATTGTCTTCTGGAGACTATGTAAAGAATGTTCTTGACACACTCTAGTGGAAGGATCAGGGCTGAGGCAGGACCATGGAAGCCAGGCAGAAGACCTGGGGAAACAATCTGTGAGGGTCAATTAGGAAGTAGCTGTGGGACTGGTGAACAGACTTGGAAGAAGTAGTAGTTGGTCGCTTCACTTACTAGGGTTTGGGATTCCAGGAAAAAGAGAGAGGGACCAAGCTCCCCAGTACCATTGCTGCAGAGGAATAACTGCAGTCTTTAGAAGAAGGCTGAAGAGAACCCTATGCCATGGCTGAATGAACAGCTTGACCTAGGGATAGGACCAATGCCCAGAGAGGTTTCTTCTGCCGCCCCTAGGAAGAGGACTGCGGAGACCCTTATTGCAGCGCTGTATGTGTAGACAAGCCCTGGGAGGGGCAAGGTGAAACGCTGTAGCCCAAGGTGGGCAGAGGAACTGCTGCTGGTTACATATTTTGCCTAAATTTTATGTCTGAAGAATAAAACTATGCCCAGAAAGAGACTTGGGAAGGTTGGGAGATCCATCTTGACTGAGGGGAAAATGAGGCAGTGGCTAGCCTGAAGACAGACCAGTAAGGCAGTGCCGCTGCACTGTATGGCTTTAGAATGACAGATGGTCTCTTGATATTAATTGGTCTAAATGGGAGCCAAAGGAAGTGGGAGATTAAACATCTTTCCTACTGCACCAGCTTTGAAGAAAGAAGTTTTTGGTAATCTCTGGGATTGAAGCAGCTTGTTCCTAAAGTCAATTTTGTGACTTTCTTTTAGATGATGGCTCTGAATGTTTAGATTTTGTGGATGAAAAAGAAACCATGGAAAGATATTTGAAACCACAATACACAAAAATGTGTCAATAATTCAGCCTGACTGATAACTCCACTTGTAACCAAAGTCACCAGCAATTTTTTATAGTCCTGTAGCATAAGCCATCCTGAACATATAATCAATTCCACTGCACAGATGGAGTTGCTGCTTTTCACCACACACTCTCCCTACCTCCTGGAGTAGAATCTTTAAAAATCAATTCAGTCAATCTAAAATACTGGAGACCATTATACCACAATTCTTGCATTTCAGTTCGCTGCTAGGAAAAAAGAGCTATTAACAGTGCTATATTAAAGGTCTGTGAGCATTTCCATTAAAGCATTTATTTTCTGAAGTTTATAATTGGGCTGTAAAAATGTTCTCCTGTCTGAGATTTTTTACCATTTTTATTTATTTTTGAAAGATATTTGGTTCGGTTATTTTCAAATTTACACTTTAACTGAAAACCAATATATATATTTTTCTAGGTTTTGGAGGCTTTTTGAGTTTCTGTGCTTTGTATTTTAAAATGTAGGGCTTGATTGAGGAACTTTTCTATTGGTTTCAACAAGAGTGGGCTTAGGGACTTTAGTTTGCATGTAATTCATCTGTAGTATGAAATAATGCATCCAAGGCATAAAACCACACAAGGTGCCAGGTGGTTTTATAATTTAGAGAAAGCGGCTATAGTGTATATCGGCTCTTGTCCCAGTAAAAATGTTGCTAAAGGTTTTGAATACACAGATTTAACAAGTACTGAATGCTCATTAGATACATTCACTCATTACAACTGTAACGGCTCCAAAACATGTGTGAATGGTCCTATTGTATGGTCCAAAGAGTGGAGAGCATAGATATACTTCCCAGCAGGAGATGATACTCCACCACAACTGTGAAAGAGTGATTAAGGTTTAGTTTTTCAGAAAAAAGAAATCTTTTTGCAGATACAGACTAACACGGCTGCTACTCTAAACCTAGCTTTTCAGAAATACTCAAGTACCTTAGTATGTAGCGATCATGCAATAACGATGTGGGTCACACAAATATCCTGATATAACAAGCCTCTTAAGTTCTCATTGTCAGGAGGTCTTTCACATGCTTATGTTGAGACAAGAAAATATGCCCTTTTCACATTTTCACTCAGATTTTTATTTATTTTGATTTGTGTGTTTTTAATCTGCTTTCTTATCATTGTTTGATAATTATAATCTAAACCAGGGTTTCTCACAACAGATTTTTTGGTGGCCTCAGAGTGCGGCCACCAACTCTTGCTCTGACAATTTTTCCTAAAATACTTAATTAATTTTAGGAAAAACACATAAATATGAACATATACATGTCCAAATCATTGTCATTTATTTATGTAGGTTTTTTTTGAAGACTCTGTAATAAAAGTAATGTACAGTTGTCTCTGTTCTTTACTGGACCTGAACAGAAACACAAATAAGGTGCTTTGCATGTTTTGCTTTTTTTTGTTTGATTTTGTTTTTTAGATCTGCTACTGTGAAAAGTGATATTTGTATATTTATTAAAATCACTTTTCACAGCAGACTTACTCAGCCCCAGCAAGCTCAGGGACAAATTAACCCCTAGGTGGGGAGGGAGGCTGGGAGGGCCAGCGGCCATGCAGGGGGTGAGCCCAGGGCTGGAGCCTGAAGCCCTGCAGCTGTGGGATGGAGTCCACCGCCAGCCACATGGCCAGAGCCTGCCACCCACCACCCCAGGGCCAAACCCCGATCCCCACCACTCCCAGGAAGGTGGGGAACTCACACTGGTCGCCTGCTCTATAGTGGTTGAGGTTCCAGAAAGGGGCAAGGACCAGCCCCTGCTGGTGGCCCTGGGGAGGGGTGGCTGCTTTGCTCCTCCCCCATCACCACCCAGGAGGCTGTGGCCATAAGAAAAGCCCCTGGTGGCCACATTTGAGAAACATTGATCTCAACTACGTGCACATTTAGGCATAAATAGGAATGGCACTGCACCAATCTGTATGTAAACATCATTTATTATTTAATATTTGTATTAGAGTACAATTTACTGGCCTCCCCATTGTGCTAACCATGTACAAACACACAAAAAGATATGGCCTTTGCCCTGAAGAACTTACAATCTAAGTGTGAGACAAGAGGCAACACTTACAATCTTAGTGTAAGTCAGAGCAAAAGGTATATGCAACAGATGGGCAGAGCACAAGATAACAATAGGACAATACTAGTCAGCATGATAAACAGCACACCAGTGCCCAAATCCAAAACAAATAATTTTTAAAATGCAGATGATTCTCATTGGCTCTCCTGGAAAAAAAAACAACACAAAATCTCCGTGCTTCCAAATTCTAGGACATGTTCAGGTGAGAAACCCTGCAGAACAACTGAATGATTGGACACAGACAAATCTTAATGCAATGGGATAGCAGGGGAATATAAACCTTGCATACAATAACAAGATGAGCATTTTAATGAAAGAAAATACTTTCTCCCAGATTGCACAGGTAAGGAAGAATAGCAAACATACGAATAAGGTTTTTGCATTCTACTTTATATCAAATATGGATCACTATTAATGTTTAGACTGAATTATAAGAATGGCTTACACCCTGTATCCTTGAAAAGGGACTGAGCTATTGTAGCATCAGGTTGACACTGCCTCACCATGACCTCAGTGCTCTTCCACAAAAATGGGAGATTGGATATGAGGTAATAGCTAGATTTTCAGAATCAAGAGATGGTGTCTTGAACACTGACCTCAAAATGGCAACTTTAAGAATTAGACATTTGGTCCCCTCTGAAACCTAGGGAAATGCTGACAATCTCAATCCATAATTCATAGATTCTAAGGCCAGAACGGACCAATTGATACAATGAACCCAGTACTTCATTAGACATGAAGCCAAGAGTCCAACTCTCAGGCTGGAGCATGAAGTTGTCCTAGCAGTAGCACCTCCATGGTCTCATTGTGGGCTGTCACCAAACAGAGGGTCTGATGCTTGTCACTTTGAGAACCTGTTGGTGTTTCCATACAGTAGATGACTCCTCCTGAATACAAACAATTTTGCCTGGCAGGAAAGGCGACTGAAACCTATTCTCTGCAGTCAAAGGGCACTGACTGATGATCCCTCTCCCATAGTTGATGTCATTTGCAGCCATATCAGGCTATAGTCAGTCTGATCAATGCCTTGGAAACACTTTACAACTATGGATGAGAACCAGGCTCAAGGGGTTTACGGTGAAAAGTGGCAGGTTCAAAAACACCAGACTGGTTGCAGGTACTCCTTTCCTTTGTGACATAAATCAGGGCCTAAGGTGGTGAAGAATAATATTATAGTGCTTTGCACTTTCATCCAAGAATAGCAAAGTGTGTTACAACCAATTCATTAATCATAACAACCCATGTGAGATACGTAAGTATTTATTGTCCCTCTTTTTATGTACAGGTAGATAGAAGCCCAGTGTGGGTTTGGCTGGCTGGTGCTCTTATGGTATGTTTATGGCAGAGTCAGGAATATGACTCAGAAATCTGGACTACCAGTCTTGCCCTGTGATTGCTAG
Organism: Lepidochelys olivacea; assembly: GCF_965140295.1. NCBI lineage: Eukaryota > Metazoa > Chordata > Testudines > Cheloniidae > Lepidochelys > Lepidochelys olivacea. The sequence continues at coordinate 108,195,530 of NC_140412.1, read as the reverse complement.
TCTCAGAGTTTGCTAGTTTACCAAGCCTGAGACTGGAGAGTGGGGAATGTTGTACCCATCACTAGACCTCTAAATGCCATAAAAAGCAGAAGCCAGAGCTGGCAATAGCAAAAACATTACTTCCAATACAAAGTCTGAATCTTTATATGGGAATGTTATCGTCAGTAAACAGGTAGCAGCCTCCCAAGAGGCTGCATTTCATATCTTACCATTAGGAAGCAGAAAGTCTTCCAACTAAGAGTCCTCTATGGTCATATCTTTCATCTCATGGAAACCACCTCCTTCTTGTTTTAATCCAAAAACCTAATCAGTCTGTGAGGGAAAGAGAAAAACATCCGTGTGACTTTCAAAGTAAAAGCTGTGTCTAGCAGGATAGAACAATGCAAAACTCCATTCCAGTCAATTTTATTCTTACTGTAAAAACAGGGTGGATATTTGGGGGAAAAGAATATTCTCAGTCCTAGAAATACTAAGTTGCCATCAAATTTAGACATTTTTCCCTCTAAGAGTTGTGCATTTCTTGCAGGAGTAGATAGGGTGCTCTTATTTGGCTCTGTCAGGGAATGCTACCTGTAGCCACTCGTTTTAAAGGAAAATTAGGATAGTTTATCAGAAACGTCTTCACAATCCATTGGAAAAGAAAAACCTAGACTGCCCTACTTCCATCCCCTCAGGAAACTCCATCAACCTGACATTCTTTCATCTGAGTTACTCTCAAGGTCATCAGTGTAATTTTTCAAACCTTGCAGCCCTTAGTATTCTCATAGATAATAGCATGAGGCCCATGAGTCATTCTCTCCAAGTCTTCAATTTTCTTTTTGGCTTCCTGCAATTGACATCCGATTGTCCACTAATATTTGTCACATTCTTTTACAATAAATTAAATAGCACTTCCTGTGCTGGCTCTGGTCTTAATAAAAACCAAATATGCAACATCAGGACTTCAAAATAACACATTTTAATACAAAGATGTGAGATGTCTTTTGAAATCTGTGCTGGATGTTTGTTTCCTGCTGGGCTTCATTTCAGAATGTGGTGCTAATATAAAACGAAGGGAAAAAATGTTTGCTCTTTCATCTGTGTGCTACATCTCACCAATTCCCGTCCAAAATCACAAACAGCTCCCTTTCTGTAAATGTACTGTATGAAAGCCTGTTGGATATATGAGCCATCCAAAGCCTTTTAAAAATTTTTTTCTAAGCCCCACTTTAGGGTCTGGTCTTCAGCTCATGATCAGCTATAGTTTGAGAGAGCAGTAAGTGTTTGTTGGATCTGGTTTCATTTGGTTTAATATTGGTGAAACTTCTCCTTTTTCCTTAATACATTTCTATCACGCTCAATCTGAAATTCAAGTTTTTAATCAATAAAATGAAACACAAGCAGAAACATAGCAGCTGGAATGAGTGGCCATCATTATGTGACTGGGTTCACTTCTAATTTGAATACCTAAAATAGAAATACTATCAAATGATTTGTGTGAAACCTGACACAAGTTTTATGTAAATCAACTCAGTTCAGTTTAGGGTGTATTTCAAAGAATTCTCTCTCTCATGCTCTCACTCCCCAAAATGATTACTATGTCTGGCTCTGCACATAGGTGTGTTATTGAAAGTTACATTTGGGGGAGCAGATGCAGAAAAAAGTTGTTTCTATGGGAGTGTTTTGATCAGTTACTGTACTAGAATCTAGTGGGGCAGGAAAAATTCTGTTAACAACAAATGAAGATGAGGGCTAAAAAAAAATACTAGATTACAGTGGTGCAGCATCTGCCAAACTTGCTTTATTGATATTCATATTGATCCATTATATTCACTGTTCATGTGCACATGTGATTTCTCATTATGACACTAAGTCTGCATGCAGGCAACATTCACTCATCCAACAAATGAGGTAGAAAGATAAACATTTTGAAGGCACAGCTTTCTGGAAAAGCAGCTATGCAAGAACCTATTCTCTCTCCCTCTCATCATAGCAGTAAATTGTAGCAGGTCTGACATATTATGTTGAGTTACCATTAGTCGGTTATCTCCTGTAGAAGAGCTTGTAGTTGATCAGCTTTACAATCACCAGTAGCATGAAGTCTGAGGAGGGTGTCAGGGAGAAACACAGGACAGCTTAAAACCACACAAGCAATATTTATTTAGAAGAAGAAAAAGTAAAAAAAACCACAACAACCTGTAGTTGTTACTGTGGTGAACTTGGTTTGTGTTAAAACCAGAATATTCTTTTCAGTTGTCTGCATAGGAGGATATGCTAGAAAGCAGATTTTAGAGTTAGGGCAAAATTTTCAAAAGTGCCAGTATAGGGAAAGCAAGAGGTTGCAATTAAATATATAAAATCAAAGAATATAAAAATCATAAAGTTAATCTTACTTGGATCCTAGCTTTTGTTCATAAGGATTTCCACAATATATAACCTATAACTACAGTTTCATAGATAATGATGGGGGAAAAAATTAAAATATCTGAAAATAATGTGAGAAGAATTTCAAGTAGTGATATGTAAACTGCATAAGATACCAAAGAACAACTGCTGCCAACTTCATTTTGGCCCTGTTTGATTCTATATCAAAGTCTTAAATGCATTTGTCCCACTCCTGACTTCGATAACAGCTGTAGAGGAAATGTGGAATAGGCTCTTAAAATAGAATAGAAATGCTGTGACAACAGATATAGACGGACAACAGTGATGTAAACATCTATTTTTTTTAAATTGTGCCTATTGCAGGGTAACTAAAATTACATGCTAATTGATTCACTTGTAACCTACGTTATAGCTGGTAAATAGGATCCAGGTAGAGTTGAAACCTGTAACACACATTGCATGAATGTTTCTGGATTAGGACTGTGCAAAGAAGCTTTTCAGCTTTTAGCCATGTACCCTCTTAGGCACGTGAGTGAAGCTCATGTTTTCTCAGTAATACAATATTTAGTTCATTCCACTGAATTTATATGAAATTGTTTTACAGTTCATGTCTGTAAATTGTCCCTGTAGCCTCATGATACTCCATGGTTGGTTAGATGTAGCTTTGTGTTGGATTGGTACCCAAATTGATAGAATTAAGCGAGGAAGTCTATAGCATGAGTGCTGACCCTCTTGCGTGCACGAGGGTAAAATGCATTGCAGAACACAGGTCTTCATAGACTTTCAAGGAAATCTCACAGCAAGCCCAAGCCCATGTGAAGAGTTTAATTTTCAGCACTGCTATTAAGGTCAGAGATCCTGTTACGATGAGCAAGGACTCAGCATGCCAGAAGACAGAGGTTGCTTTTGAGGGCTTTTGCTCTATGGGAGATGAGGAATCTAGAAGGAGGCTGTAGGGGCAACTTTACTCTGTGAGCTTAATCCATACTCTCAGAAGAGCTCTTCTGGGGAGCAGGGGTGTTCTGTGACATTTGTGGGTGTGTTGCCTGACCCCAACATTGTTCCTCCCTTCCCACAGCTTTTTGCTGGAGGCATTAGTGCAACAGAATCTGAACTTCAGTGCAGACAAATGGGACATTGAACATATTTTTCCTCGAAAGAAATCAATCTGTGAAAAGGGGCAACCATGGAGGTCAAAAACTGTATTGTACCCTGCTGCTGTTACTGACTAAGTAAGCCCTTTTGGTTATACGGGTATGAAATATACACGTTTTACCTGTGTGTGTCTGTAATTTACAGTTGCTTTTCATCAAGATGACGTTACAGACATTGAAATATGACACGTGGGCTAGGGGTGTGGGCTTGGGCCACCCCCCTGATTGACATAAGTTACACTGGCCGAAACACCGATGTGGGCAGCTTCTCCTGCAGACATAGCTACCGCTGCTCATTGGGGTGGGTTAATTAAGTTGATGGGAGAGCTCTCTTGTCAGCTTAGAGCAGTTACACTAGAGAGTGAACAGCAGCGCAGCTTCACTGATGCAGCTGCACCACTGTAAGCTCTCTAGTGTAGCCAGAGCTCTTGACTTTCCTGACGGCATGGCGTCTGATATCTGAAAGGGCGGTGCTCTCCGGGAAGTGAGCACTTTTTCTGTTGGCAAGATAATGAAGAATGTGTGACTCCTTTGCTGCCCTGCTTAGGACAAGCAGTACAAATCAGAAAAGTTTCTTTTTATCTATCACTATTGAGGCCAGTCTTCTTAACTACCCATTTATTTGACTGAGCTCCTCCTCCCCTTTCCTGGATTAATTTGACATTAATTTGCTCTGGAGGTTGGTCTTCCAGCATCAGGAAAACATGTGCAGCACTAGGTAAATAACTTAATGTTTTATTACCATCAGTTTGAATCTATAGCTTTCAGCAACCTTTGTCCATTTTTTTAAAAACCTGTGTTCCTGATTTTAATCTTTCTCTGTAAATATTTGAGGTGTGGTTTTAGGTTGAGGAACTGAGGAATTCAGATTCATGGCCAAATCTTTAAGAAAGAGCCATACAAATAATTCTAGAGAAATGATTTAATTATTAGACGGTATGCTAAAAAATAAAGTTTAGCCAGCTGTTTTGATATGTTTGATTTCTAGAGCTAAGTAGACATGAACACAGGGCACCACAGAGTTACTGTTGTTAACAATAAAAAGAAATGAAGTGCATTGATTTTGAGTCCCTTTTGGGCCTGTTTTTTACCAACCTGTCCTCTTTTTTTTTTTTTTTTTTTTTTAAGCTTTTGCTGAATCCTTTTAAAATAAAGAAATTTTTATGGATATTCTATTTTATTAAATTCTGCTTAAATTTAACTTTAAATATATTTGTTTTCATTGTAATACATTTACATTTCGTGGATGTCCAAAGCATGGCTTCATCCTTCCTATTTGGGCTTTTTCACAGCTAAAGAGAATGATTGTCTCAGAAAAGATGTAAAGAACCTATAAAACATGAACTAATTGTAGAAGAATCAGAACACTTGGCTACTGATCTATTTTTGAAATAGCAACATGCTAATAATAATAATAATAAAAAAAACATACCCACCAGCAGCACACTATTCAATTGGTATGAGTTAGATGAGTTAATATTTTGGTTCAGTGTCATTAAACATTTTCCTTAAATGGGGCTGTGGTTTGGAATGGCTGTTTATAAATATGCAGATGTACTTAATCCAAGTAACTGTCAAGCATTTGCATGTTAATGAACTGTTACTGTGCTACGCAGCAGATAGTGAGCAAATACTGCAGAGACCGGATTTATTCTGAGGATGCTGCTGTATAATCCAAATGGAAGATACAGCTGATATTGACTGGCATGGACCTTATTAATTATTGACACTTATTTTCTTCCATTCTACCACACTGACAGTAGAACTAAGTTTTTGCTGTCTCCAAACATTCTGGTTTTCTTTTTTTTTTTTCTTTCAAAATAAGTCTTATTTCCTTCCATTCTACAAGACGCACAGTAAAAATAAGTTTTTGCTGTCTCCCACCCCTCTGGCTTTTTTGCCAAAGTAAGTCAACCTAAGGACACAAATGAATACTCTTCTTTCTCAGATAGACAGCAAAACTCATAAGGGAATAATTACAAATCTAATTCAGCTCTTTTAATGATATCAGTGGAACAACTCTAATAGTCAAAACCTTGCATCATTTTATAGCCTTTTTTCTAAAAGTCTAAGCTTGTGGATCTAAAAAAGATGGGGTTTTTTTTGTTTAAAGTTCCTGGGGAATTATTGCAATATTATTTAACTGTATGTGATTTTATTTGTGTATTCTCCCAAGTGTACTTGATGTGTAGGTATGTGTGTGAGTATGCACATGTGCTGGATGAGATGAGGGTGAAAGTACTGGTATGTTTCTGTCTGTGTCGGAATTGTCTCTAAAGATGATGAAAACTTTCTGATATCCGTCACCACTTATACCTTGACCTGAAGATTCTGCAGTGGGGCTTTACCTGATGACTCTGATATTAACTAATTGGTTGGATTACGAAAGGGTTAGTTTGTATCAATGTACATTTTATCATGTTGAAAATGGATGGGCTTTGTGCATGGGAGAGTTACATAATCCTGGACGACTGGAAAAAGGCTAATGTAGTGCCCATCTTTAAAAAAGGGAAGGAGGAGGATCCTGGGAACTACAGGCCAGTCAGCCTCGCCTCAGTCCCTGGAAAAATCATGGAGCAGGTCCTCAAGGAATCAATTCTGAAGCACTTAGAGAAGAGAAAAGTGATCAGGAACAGTCAGCATGGATTCACCAACGGCAAGTCATGCCTGACTAATCTAATTGCCTTCTATGACGAGATAACTGGCTCTGTGGATGAGGGGAAAGCAGTGGACATGTTGTTCCTTGACTTTAGCAAAGCTTTTGACACTGTCTCCCACAGTATTCTTGCCAGCAAGTTAAAGAAGTATGGGCTGGATGAATGGACTATAAGGTGGATAGAGAATTGGCTAGATTGTCGGGCTCAACGGGTAGTGATCAATGGCTCCATGTCTAGTTGGCAGCCGGTATCAAGTGGAGTGCCTCAAGGGTCAGTCCCCGGGCCGGTTTTGTTCAATATCTTCATAAATGATCTGGAGGATGGTGTGGATTGCACCCTCAGCAAGTTTGCAGATGACACTAAACTGGGAGGAGTGGTAGATACGCTGGAGGGTAGGGATAGGATACAGAGGACCTAGACAAATTAGAGGATTGGGCCAAAAGAAATCTGATGAGGTTCAACAAGGACAAGTGCAGAGCCCTGCACTTAGGACGGAAGAATCCCATGCACCGCTACAGACTAGGGACCGAATGGGTAGGCAGCAGTTCTGCAGAAAAAGACCTAGAGGTTACAGTGGAGGAGAAGCTGGATATGAGTCAACAGTGTGCCCTTGTTGCCAAAAAGGCCAATGGCATTTTGGGATGTATAAGTAGGAGCATTGCCAGCAGATCGAGGGACGTGATCGTTCCCCTCTATTTGACATTGGTGAGGCCTCATCTGGAGTACTGTGTCCAGTTTTGGGCCCCACACTACAAGAAGGATGTGGAAAAATTGGAGAACGTCCAGCGGAGGGCAACAAAAATTATTAGGGGACTGGAACACATGACTTATGAGGAGAGGCTGAGGGAACTGGGATTGTTTATTCTGCGGAAGAGAAGAATGAGGGGGGATTTGATAGCTGCTTTCAAGTACCTGAAAGGGGGTTCTAAAGACGATGGATCTAGACTGTTCTCAGTGGTAGCAGATGACAGAACAAGGAGTAATGGTCTCAAGTTGAGGTGGGGGAGGTTTAGGTTGGATATTAGGAAAAACTTTTTCACTAGGAGGGTGGTGAAACACTGGAATGCGTTACCTAGGGAGGTGGTGGAATCTCCTTCCTTAGGAGTTTTTAAGGTCAGGCTTGACAAATCTCTGGCTGGGATGATTTAGTTGAGGATTGGCCCTGCTTTGAGCAGGGGGTTGGACTAGATGACCTCCTGAGGTCCCTTCCAACCCTGATATTCTATGATTCTAATTTAAATATTTTTTTATTTGCGGATGCTTTGTAACGTCACTTTTTGGAAAGGGAATGAGATGTATAACTCTACTTCATGTAATCAAACAATCGAGGTGCTAGCCTGAAGTAATGTTTGTAACGCTGAAGTTGCACAGAACACTCTGTCATCTTTTCCACCTTTCCTCCACCATGGAGTCAAAGATATTTAACAGCATGTGTTGGCTGCAGTTTTTAAAAATGGCAAAGAAAATAAAACAAAAGGGAAATATGATAAAAATCTAGGACAGGCTTCTGCATTTGTTGCTGTCCTCTTATTCAAGCTTTATATATATATTCTTTCAATTATTTGAATAAACTGAGGTGTTTCTACTGTACTTGAAAAATTAGAGTAACAGTGTTTAAGGCAAAGAATTTAAAAAAGTGTTTTGGAATTATGCACACATCAGGGGAAAAGTATAGTAAGTGACTCAAGGTTGGTGGATAAAGGTATCTGAACAGCCTCTTTCAGAATTTTTCTCATGATGAGCATCTTGGATTGTTAAACAAATATTAGATGGATGGTGATTTTTTTCCAGTTGGCACAAAATTTTAAATTAAATAACATCCTTGTTATTTGTCTGATCATTTAAACTCTATTCCTGATAGAAATGTGAATGTTAATGTGTAATAATACCCTGAGTTCATAAGACACTGTTTATAGATTATCACCCTTTCTCAAAAGAGACAACCATTTAACCACTGATCGTTCTCAATATGTGAATGTATATCCAGTGTAACTGCACAGTCATGGGCGCAGTAGCTAATTGCTGTCTTGGAAATCTATGGCAAAATCCTTGGCTATGGTTGACTTGCACACAGCATGAGGCTGTGTGGGAGAAGGCAAAGGGATGGTTGGTTCTATTGCACTGAGGTAGAACAGATGGAGGTCTAGTCTGGCTTATGCCATCTGTAAATGGTTACAGGGGGCTGAAAATGCAGCTGAGAATTGGCCCAGCTCAGGTGTGTCCTTAGTCCATTTTCCCTGCTGCACTGACAGCAAAGGGGGAGAATGGCATAAGAATGGCTCTTACCCTGGGATGATTTTTCCTGGGCTGGCTTAGCCCAGCTTTATGTCCAGGTCTGTCAGTAGTTGGGACAAAGTGGCTTCTCCACGCTGGGGATCTGGCTCTGATACTGCATATGAGGAAAGGAAAGAGGGCAACTATTAAGGACAATGTCTCAAAGAAATCTTCTTTATTATTTTTAGATTTAATTATATATTCTAAATTTAAATAATGTGCAGACCTCAGACTGCTTGTTCAAACTGTCATCTACATATCCTGGCTCATTGTCAATAGTGGAGTTCTGCAAGGAAGCAGGCTCCTGCTCAAGTGCTAGCTACCAACTGCCTTTCTGATCCAGTTTCTGTAGAAACAGGGCATTGGATCACTAAAAAGTAATGCATATGAGAGGGGTGGGGGAAAACACACACACAGTTATGCTACTTTGGCGATTGAAAGCAATCTGCCTTTAGCCTTATGCCATGTACTTCACCTAAGGCATGCATGTTTCCACTACACCTTGTTATTGCTCATTGCCTGCAAAGGGCTAAAGAGTGCCATTAAAATATAGACCATGGTAGGGGTGGCGCAAATGTTCACTACTACAGTGGGAGATGCTTTCTGCCCTTCCTGGGGAGGTTAGCCCCAATATAAGATATTAGTCTTATGTTGTTTCTGTGCTCCCTGAGTGCAAGGACAGCCATTGCATCTGGCATATACAGAGGATTGAGGAGGAGAGAGCAGGCACCATGCAAGACTGGGCCCAAGCCAGTGGGCTTGTCTATGTTCAAAAAATGACCTGCTAACAATAGGCAAAGGAACAACTGAGCTGGTATTGAATCCAGTTTAGCTTAGCGTAGGGAAAGAAAAAATATATTCAGCATACTTTCAGCCAGGCCTAAGTTTGGAGCTATGACATGTATTACTGCTTACTAAACCTTACTGTTAATGTTTCTATGCATGTTGTGTTTAACACACTGCCAGCTGGACTGTATCAGAACTGGTGGATTTCTTTGATCCTACTATATGGGGTGCTCAGCTAAACTGTCCTATTTATTTTTCATCAGAAAGCGTGCAAGTTTGGAAGATAGTTATAATAAGAAAACTCCATACCTAGCCAGCTTTTTGTTTTATATATCCCCAGATGCTATTGTGTGCTATAGTTTAATTAAACAATGACTAGAAAGGCATGTACACTTCCAGGTAGATGTGTGAAAACACATTTTACATTTGACAAAATGAACATAATGTTATGTCTATCAAATAGAAGCAAGAATAAAATACTGAAGTGCTAGACAGAGACATTCCTTTGCCCTCCCAGTCTTATTAGGATGTCCCTGCAGGGCTTAGTATCTGTTTCCTTCCATAAAACTCCCCTTTACTCTCTCCCAATCCTGAGGTCATGGTGTGCAGGGCTAGTCCTCCAACTTATATTAGAGCAGTCTTTGATTGTCTTTAATTTATGTTGGCTGCAAGTAAGCCCCAAGGGGCCAAAACTGCAGCCGGGTATTGGCATGACATGCAAGTACTTGGCCATGCCTCCTTTCCTTGTGGGTTAAACATAAGGGAAAGGGGAGTGTCAAAGAAGCCTCTGTGCTAATTCTACACCACCGCAGGATTTCCCCTTGCCATGGGAGATCTCTCCAGGGCCATATATCCAGGCTCTGTGGGCAGAATCTGCTAGCAATGTAGCACGCAAGGCTGCACTACACTGGAGGATCTGGTCTTTGATATTTGGAGAAGGTAGGATGAGGAGAGGATGGTAGTTGCAAATGAGGTAGGGATTATGTACTTTAGGGATTACAGATAGTGTGACAGAATGCACACAAATATGTAGACTATACTCAAAGGCCTGTGTAGCAACACTCTCTCTCTCTCTCTCTTTCTCTCTCTCTCTTAATTTCAGAATATTATTCCAATTCATTTTTCCGCCAGTAAATTTACTGCTAAAACCCCCAAAAAGTAGGTTTTTCATTGAGCTTCCTGGACAGTAAGAAAATAGGTACTTGTTACTGTGAAAGTTTCCTGAAAATATCAGTGTTTTGTCTTTTGGAGAATTTTTTAGCGAAAGAAAATGTGTGTGACATGTAGAATAACACTTTGTAGAAAATTAAACATCTGTACCTACTCCAATTCATCTCTGCACTTGCCACCTCCCCTACTCTAGCTCTGTTTAGAGTACTAGTAATGCCTTCAAAGTGTCCTCTGTAGCCAGAGCTCTTCTCCAGTGTAGCCAGAGAAGAATGCATTGATTTTAATTTGTGTAGTTTGGAAAAATCTTTTCTTGCCTGTTACTGCTGATTGTCCATTATAATCATGTCCCTTAACAATGTATCTGCAATTGTCTGCTGTACTTAAAAAACTGCCTTTATTTCAAAAGCTGGAGTAATCTTCCTCTCTCCCCTCTATTATGCTGATGCTTCTTGGCAATTCTGAACAGAATATGAAGTTAATGCAAGCCAAGAATTAGTTTTTAACTAATGTTTACACAATTTCATAATGTAAATCACACGTAAAGAGTGATTTTTTTTCCTCAGAGAACTAGTATATATAACACCCATACTTGCCCATTCGCTCTTCCACACACACTCAATAGCACTGAGGGAGATGATGCTTCTTGTTGCTGCTCTCGAATGGTTCAAACAACTGTCATAATGAATGAATCATTAAATAATAAATAACTGGCAGAGTTAGAAACATTTCAGTAGCATGCCAGAACCGTGATCTCCCCCTTGACCACCAGTTATTAAGGGAGTACAGCAGCCTTGAGGTCAGGCTAAAATTCCTTCACTGCTGCAGGGAATACAGATTTCAAGAAGTGGTGAGGAAAACTTTTTTCCCATTACAGCCTAGCCAGGAGACTGCTTCCTCCTCTTCTCTGACAAGCATCTTTCCACTGTGAGATGTCACTTCCAAGCTAGTAATCATTTCCGGGAGTTGTCACTTTCAAGCTAGTTCACTCGTATGTTGTGGAGAAGTAAACACCATGTGAAGCCACTACAGGTTGTCTGCTGAGCAGAATTGACTGACATGAACTCACCACATACGGGTGCTTTGCAAATTCAGAGTCAGTCCTAATTTACAAGACCCTTGATTAGGACTGGGCTATCTCAGAGACTGCCTATCCCTCCTTCACCTTCCAAGGCATCTAGTCTCTAGGTGTGCTGAAACTAGTCTAGGTCCTAGATCAGACTCATGAGCTAAAGTGGGCTGCCATTCTCAGTGGCAGGACTCCAGATATGGAACACTTAATAAGAGTAGAATAAATTGATTCAGAGTTTGCCTGTGTTCAGGTCTAAATACAAGACCTGTCGCAAAGGCCTGACAGCACCATCTCTCCCTCACCATAGTACCAATCCCTGGTGAGAAGATTTTGAGAGAAAGTGGAAGACTGGAATAACAGGCAACCCCAAGGAAGAGGAGGAAATAGAAATACAAATGGAAATGGGGAGGGTGGAGAGAAGAGATCTGCTTTTGGACATGCTCAATTTGCCATTAACAGTTATCCAACATTTATGTGTGATGGTGACAGGAGCCCTTGAAACACCTAACATAAATAATATTTGCATAAGGGTTGTTCTTTCATTCTTGCCTGGGAAGACTAACACAGGAGCACTCTGACTTCTGTTTTTTACAATGATATTTCTAAGGTCATAAGGCCCTAAATTCTCTTACTGCTTGTTGCTCACCTAGGCTCACATTCAGTTTCAAAAAAAAGAAAAAAAAAGGCAGAATGATGTGGGTGCATTGCAGGGCAGCTCAGATTGCTAAGCCTCCATATTTGGCTGACTACTTTGTGAGAAAATATTGAACACATGTTCTGGTGCTGTTTGAAGGCTCTGTGAGGCAGGAGTTAATTGAAAGCTCTCAGTTCTGCTGAAGTGGGTGGCCTAAATACTGGAATTGAACAGCTGCTATAAACCTGCTGAACTTTGTCATTTGTAAGTTATTTTGTATGCCATCTGGAACAAGACTGGTGCCACAATTAATGGAAGCTATTGCTGAGGCTCACATCCAGTGAGTACATTTAAAAAATAAAAATAAAATTATGCCCAACTTTTTTAAAAGGCTTCTTTGCCTCAGTGGCTTAAAGGCAGTTTTTAAGAATGTAGGGTTTTTTAATATTAAGTGAAATACTTTGCCTGCTTTTTCTTTGCTTGCAAATATTTTCTCTAATTTATTTCTGGGTCCATCCACCATCAAGTCCTTAAGAGCATCAATGAAGCTTCCACTTGATAACACTGGGAGAGAGGATTACTTTTGTGAGTGGATCTCCCCTTCGCCAAGGAGCAGGGGGATGCTGTTGCCTCATGGTATCATTTCCCTTGGAGAACCCTTTGTAGGAGGAGGAGCCAGAAGAGTGAGAGAGAGAGAGTAGACCACACACTGTGGTACTGTCCTTTGCTAACCCAATGGATATTTAAGTGGGAGTAATGTCAAACCTCCTTTCTGAATCTTCTCTGAAGCTACAGGGGCCCCAGCCAATGAAGCACATGAAGGGAGATCAGCAAAAGAGAGTTGAAGTGGAAGCCATTCATGGAGGCAGCATCAGCCTCTGCAGAGCTAGTGGTCTTGTCTCTTCGGATCCAGAGGGTTGTGAGGCTTTGCACCTTGAAAACTAGGAATCATTCCTGCCTCTCCCTTCAGTCTCACAGTTTTCTTGCTTCTGTTAGATCTCTATGAAAGGTTCCTCTATAAGTGGGCGTGATCCAGGTATCACTCTGGGTATCCTATCTTTTCCTTTGTAAACAATTGGGGACATAAACAAAATGGTCAAGCATTATTGCTATTCGACATATATTTGGTTGGGAAATAAGGACATCTCACTTAATTGTTTTCAGCGTGAAGACTTGAAGCAGTGTTTCTGGTCACGTAACGTGTGGGGGAGAATTGTCAAGAAACTTCCTGTGGGAGAGGCTATTAATGGCAACTTGTAGTAATTTTGGCACATTGGGGGAATGATCCATTAGTGTGCTGGCAGTGTTTAAGTTAAGTGCATTGCAGCAACACCAGTATTTCTTACAGAGAGACAGGTGGTGCAGGTAGGTGGAATTAATTGAATTATAGTTATTGATAGGGTAGTGCCAGTGATGGCTGGTGTTCATCATACCGAAGTGGTGTTTGTCATAATCCGTTGCTTAGCCCTTGTTAGGAGGGCACTTCTTTGCTGTCATTGTTGAAGTAGGTAGAGGACTGATCTGATTGTTAAACTGAAACCGTTGGCTATCTCTAGTAACCACTAATAAAGAGGGCTTTATGGTCAATTGTTTTGTAATGTTGAAGGGGCAGCTCTCAGATACCGCTCTGTACTTCTTTTGTTCAGCTCTATGTACAAAAATTAAATACAACCCTCCATACATTATCCTGGTTGTTTATAATGCCATCTCAGAATACCATAGTGGCTCTTTCAGAGATTAATGGCATTTGTTCTCTGAGTGCATAGTAACTGTAGTATGTTTCTGACTATTATAACTTCATAATATGGAAAATATAGTAAAAAGCCTATGAAATGGTTGCACATGCATTGTACTTGCTTTTCAAACTTTCATTTACATTTTTTTTTCTTCTTCCCCAAATGACTCTTCCCCATTTTTGGTGTGGATTTATAATCTGCACAGTATATAAAATAGAAACAGGTTATTTTAAAAGTTGAGTAAACAAACCGCAGGTAATGGGTGCATTCTCTTCTATTTTCTCTGGTAACTTTAAAATAACAAAGGTTTGAAAAATAAATCTGCTTTAAAAAGAAATATTTGCCTCTGGATTCTTCCAAGAGCAAATTTTTCTCACTGTAAATCCATCCTCCTGGGTGGTATAATAGAAATCCCTGACAGACCCTTAACTATGACAACACTAGCGGATGCCGCTCAGAAAAGAGTTTAATGAGTTCAGTGTCTTAGAGTTGGAAACTGAACATTCTAAAGCCGATTTAAAGGCATTCACCAGTGAAAAAGGATATGCGTTTATCGATAGCTACTCAGAACTGAAGACTTAGCTGTAATTATTTACAAATCAATTCCTGGACCTTTTCTGTAACACCCTATCAGTCAAAGACTGGCTAAGAGTAGAGCATCGATAAGAATACACTGTGAAACAAAATCAACTATCTTTTGTCATTCTGACAGAAAAAGCCATATATGTGGATTAACCCAGAATGCAATAGGAAAATGTCCACAGGCTGGAAGATAACCTAATTTTGTAAAATCAAAGTTGTCATAGGAATCTTCCATAATTGATGACAAGATTTCGAATTTATCTAGTGTCCCAGTGGTAAGAATCAAATCGGTCTCTGGTTAAGCATTATAACTATTTAAAATTTGATGAGATTCTGCAACTCAGAAATCTCCTCTGGTGTCAGTTAATATAGATGGTCACATGTGTCCTACATTTTTAAAGTTGCATGGAAATGAGCCACACGTTATTCACAGTGATTGTTGTGGGCAGCTATGTGGCTAACAAGTAATGCTTTGAAAATAGGGATATAAGTGTGTATATATGATGCTAGAGAAAGTGACATTTGCAGTGAGGAAGGAGAAAAAAAATTAAGAAGTTTTAAAATTTAAAATTAACAGTTGCAACAAGTTTTAGTTCTTTGCCTAGCTATATGACGTAAAATATTCAAGGAATTTTTAGTCTATCTAGTGTGTTTTCTCTCCACACTGAAATCAATTACAGCAGTTCTCTGACACCCTGCACCAAGCAGTGCAGTACATATTTTATAGCCTTATGATTAGCATAACTTCATTCCACTGAAATATTCCTCATCAGCATGTGACTGCTTCAGTTCCATGTCTAGAAGACTAACCTAAGATGTAGATTCCACAAGTTTCCATTTGATAGTAATTTTGGAAAATCCTAAAAAAAGATGACTGAAAAATGAAGTATGAGCTACAAAGTTTCCTGTGTTCACAGTAAACACTTTTTTCTTCATTTCTGTGCGTGGAATTACTGTATAAATAACACAGGAGGAACAGAAATTGCCCTGTTCTTTTGTTGTGCTTGTTTTTGAATCTGTGAAAGAAACCGTATTGGAAATTTGTATCTCCTTCTAAAAACAGGATCTTTTATCAAACAGTACTGCCGATAACATGAATACCTAGGAATACTTTCAAATGTAAGAGGCTAAACAACTCTCATTGAAATGAATATTGCCAATTGTTTTGTGTGGGAGAATAAGGGTCAGCATAATGACCTGTCAGTAATACTTGATGCAGTCATGCAGAAGCCCTGATTTTTGTTCCCAGGCTTGGCCTGGTATTTCCTGGGTGGTTTATTCAACCTCTGTATTAGGAAGGCTTTACACTGGGCCTGACACTGCTGAGTGATTTCAAGAATGACCTTACAGACTTCAAGTGAGTCCCACCCAGTCAGAAGTTTGGCTCCTGTGATGAGAATTTAAAGGGGAGCAAATTATTGCGGCTTTTCAAATGGCTGGAGCATTGACATGAATGAAAAAATAAAGATACAGTGTTAGCTTTGAAATGGCACTTTCATGAATCATAAGAGTAAAAATATGCATAGTAAGGGTGTGATGACTATTCTGTGCCTGTATTATAGTCCATAAACGATCTAAAGCACACCTGGGCATATTTACTGTGAGTTCTTAGGTGATTTGCTTGTAGTTTTAGAGATACTTAAGCTAATGAGCTTCTAAATCTAAAAGAATATTCTGGGCAAAAAAAAAATAGTTAAAATAACAGAAGTTGGGAAGGCTAGGATTTCCTCAGTGACAGTAACTAATGGATCAATGAAATCTGAGAGAGTTTGCCTGAGTAAGAAACTTGGGGTTTGCCTCGGTTTCCTAATTTCCCTTTGATTGTTCTCAGTATTAAGATTTTTTTATTTGTGTTCTTTGCATCTTTTCCACTCTTCTTCGTCCTGTCCATTTTAATTTTTTGACTTTCACACTCCCTTTTATTTTATTGTCTAGCTCTTTGAGTACAATCATTTTTGTCTGGTGAGGTAAAATGAAAGTGACAGATTGCAAGTCACAAAACTAAAGTCAATATTGAAGCAGGATCTTTATTGCAGTAAATGTTTTCTAGGAAAATACTGTCTCCCTTCTCTGCAAGAAGCAAAAGTCTTCATCTAAACTTAATGTAATTCTCATGTATTGAAATGACACAATGATGTGACAAGGATGTAGATAGGTAGTAACATGAGAGAACTAAAATAAGTGGTGTTTTCAGCCCATTTTGACATGAGCTAATTGTTTTATATCGGGAACTGCGTATTTGACTTTTGTATATGTTTTCTGAAATGTACCATAACCTTGGCATTAGTTCAGGAGCATGAACACGAGATGGGATTGAGATGCTTTTTTTGTTTTTGTTTTTGTTTGTTTTTCCTTTTCCGATTTCGCTTATGTTCATGGACTGATTTATCTTTTTTTGGTATAGGAATTGTATAGTATGTAGTTAAAAACGGACCAATCTGTTTGGGGGGAAAACTTGAGTTTATTTGAACACAACAGTGTTTGGATCCAAAAAGGTATGCTAAGTGTTCTGATTCCTCAATCTCTTTACGAATTTCTGTCTGCCACCTTCTTGAACTATGTCACCTTGTTATCTCTGAAGGAGGTGCTTCTGAAAGTGACATCACAGCAGTGGGCAAAAGTAATTATCTGGCACAGTTAAGTCCTCATCAGAGTCACTCCACTTTCAGATAAAAGAAAAGAAGTACTTGTGGCACCTTAGAGACTAACACATTTATATGAGCATAAGCTTTCGTAAGCTACAGCTCACTTCATTGGATGCATGCAGTGGAAAATACAGGGGGGAGATTTTATATACACAGAGAACATAAAACAATGGGTGTTACCATACACACTGTAATGAGAGTGATCAGGTAAGGTGAGCTATTTCCAGCAGGAGAGCGGTGCGGGGTGGGGGGTACCTTTTGTAGTGATAATCAAGGTGGGCCATTTCCAGCAGTTGACAAGAACGGGTGAGGAACGGAGGGGTGGGGGAGGAAGGAGGGGAGAATAAACATGGGGAAATAGTTTTACTTTGTGTAATGACCCATCCACTCCCAGTCTTTATTCAAGCCTAAGTTAATTGTATCCAGTTTGCAAATTAATTCCAATTCAGCAGTCTCTCGTTGGAGTCTGGTTTTGAAGTTTTTTTGTTGAAGAATTGCCACTTTTAGGTCTGTAATCAAGTGACCAAAGAGACTGAAGTGTTCTCCGACTGATTTTTGAATGTTATAGTTTTTGACGTCTGATTGGTGTCCATTTATTCCTTTACGTAGAGACTGTCCAGTTTGGCCAATGTACATGGCAGAGGGGCATTGCTGGCACATGATGGCATATATCACATTGGTAGATGTGCAGGTGAACGAGCCTCTGATAGTGTGGCTGATGTGATTAGGCCCTATGATGCTGTCCCCTGAATAGATATGTGGACACAGTTGGCAACGGGCTTTGTTACAAGGATAGGTTCCTGGGTTAGTGGTTTTGTTGCATGGTTGCTAGTAAGTATTTGCTTCAGGTTGGGGGGCTGTCTGTAAGCAAGGACTGTCCTGTCTCCCAAGATCTGTGAGAGTGATGGGTCGTCCTTCAGGATAGGTTGTAGATCCTTGATGATGCGTTGGAGAGGTTTTATTTGGGGGCTGAAGGTGATGGCTAGTGGCGTTCTGTTATTTTCTTGTTGGGCCTGTCCTGTAGTAGGTAACTTCTGGGTACTCTTCTGGCTCTGTCAATCTGTTTCTTCACTTCAGCAGGCAGGTATTGTAGTTGTAAGAACACTTAATAGAGATCTTGTAGGTGTTTGTCTCTGTCTGAGGGGTTGGAGCAAATGCAGTTGTATCGTAGAGCTTGGCTGTAGAGAATGGATCGTGTGGTGTGGTCTGGATGAAAGCTGGAGGCATGTTGGTAACACTGTCAGGATGTTGTTTTCTCTGTCAGTAGGAAAACATAGACATCCCTTGTCATTTGGTAAACCTTATTAATAGAGGGAGCATTGTCTTTTGCTTTTTACACAACAATAAACATTATGAAGAATCCAAATGGGCACAGTTGAGTCGTAGTTAACCGTATTTACTAAATCTGTAGAAACATGCAAGGCCTAGCTGCATACCTACAACTTCTCTGACTGGTTTACAAAACCTAAGACAGAGAGCATCACTAGAGTTGCTCACAAACTATTTAAGGAGATACTACCCTACACTACAGGGGTTGGAAAAGGGAGAGTGGTTTGGTTAGGTCCCACCTCTGGTCAAAGTCTCATAACACTGAGTTAGGGAGTCTCTGCTGATTTAGTTCATACAGCTAGTGTAGGTGCATGCTCTTTTCTAATTAAAATCCTTTAGTTACAAACAGCCTACTCTCCTCTTTCCTTTCACACTCATGTAAGAGTGATTTAATATCTATAGTGGTTAAGGTCGGGCTTTGGAATAGGTGTATGAAATTCTGTATGTTTCTTGGGGGGGGTTGTTTTTGTTTAAGGGAATTTTTATGGGTGGGTGAATGCAGTTGAGTAAACGTTGGTTGAGAGCACTGGGCACTGCAAAGTTAACTCTTGGTTGCACAAGAGGGTTAAAGCAGAAGCTCAGCTGCAATCCTGAGAAGACACAAAGGACCAGACCAATGGACTTTCAGTAAGAGTTTTCATTACTCAGGATTGCAGGTCTATTCTGTTGGGTGGCTTGAGGTGAGTTTTTTTTGTTTGTTTATTTTTTAATTTACAATTTTAAAAAACAAAATGTGAAGAGCAATTACAAAAGTAGTTTGGTTACTCCAAAACCCAGCCAGGATTTTTGATAATTTTGCTGTAGCTTCTCTATGACTGCAGAATTTACCCTTCTTCAGTCTTCCAGCCCAGAACATTGCACTGCTAACGAGAGACTGTAACTGTGCGTGTGTGTGCGTGGAGGGGTGCCCATCTCTTTCCAATGCATCTGACGGGGTAGAATAGCCAGCAATAGTTGGACAGAGTTGTTGTTCAAAACCATAATCATTGTGACCTAAAAATTACCATGGTAATATCAAAGCCCCAGTTACAACACTGAATTGTGCTTTGAACAATTGCCTGAAGTTAAGCACTTCATTCCATAGTTATGTGTCAAAATAAAAGTATATGGGTGCCTTGATATGGATTTAAGTGACTAAATTAGGGCAGAGAAATTTTAAAAATTCAGCTTCTCATGTATAAACTACTAGAAATCCAGAAATTATTATTCATCAGTATGATTTACTACTTATGCAACTGGTCACTCTTCTGTGATAAATATTTAGGTTTCAGGTTTGTTCTCACATCTGTGATTGCTTAATGCCAGTTATTTACTGAAAACATAAATGTAATATACATTACAGAACTCTTCATGGAAAACTACTTGAGATCCAGCATCTTGCTTTCAGGTCCCAGGGGTAATGTTGGCAGCAAACCAAAAAATAAAATATAAATTACATCTTAAATGAAATATAATTGCAAACAGTTTTAAAGCGATATAAGAGTTTTCCAGTAAAATAAGCCAGGGAGGAAAGATATTTAATATCTTATGATTAAACAAAATGACACACATGATCAAGAACAGCTAGTTTTCTATAAAGTGTCTTTAAAACTGTTGTGTAAATAACATCTTCGTAATTGCTTAAAAGCACAATCAGTTACAGGAAACAGGCTACCTTTTCTTACTGACAAGCCCTGCTAATTTCATGTGAACTCTAATTAGTGTTGCCACAAAGGATGTAAAAATTGTTTTGCCTAATTTCAATTCACTCATACAGTATCCATTCTAAATTTTGACTCCGACTTGAAGGTTTGTCAAACACAAATACAACTTATGAAACACAATGATATAAAAGGACCAAAGTAGTGGACGTGGTTTAAAAAACAATAACAACAACAAAAAGCATGAAAAATGGAGTAGAGAATGAGTAGGGTGAAAAAGAGAAGTAGGAAGGAGAAAAGGGAGAGACCAAATTCTAAATTAAAAATTGCAATTAAAAACAGATATGGTGCATATGGTCACATTCAAACCACTAGTGTCAGCTTGTCTTTTGGGAAGTAGAGGGTAGAAAGAGGAAGAATTCTGTGCTAAGAGGGAGTTAAGTCCTGTCTTTGTGTGCTCGTATTGTTACTTGCAGTGTTCCAATAAATCCTTTGGTTTCTATGAGTGAGTATTTTAGTACTCTTCCTCTACAAACACAGTTTTATAAAAAATGAATCCTATTAGGAAAGAAACAATGCTATACTCAAAATTAGTATTTGAGCTCAAATGTATTTAGCAAGTCTAAAACATAGCTTAGCATAGTCTAAAACTCCTTGAGGTTTGCCCATGTCTTGATGCCACCCATCACAAAATTTGTGGGACAACCCAACTTTCATTGGTTTGTCCTCATCTTGTATTTAGAGAGAGCTCCGGATTTTGTGTTGGGTGTTTGACTCAGGGTCACAAAGTTAGGATGGTATGTGTTCACGGTATGGTGTTGTCTCTATGTGATGATAATGGGCCCGCTCTTCAGATGTGCTGAGCACTGGCAGTTCTCAATGAAATCAAGTGTTATTTATTACGCAAAATCATTATGCATTTAAGCAATGATAAGCTACAAAGATACAAATATAGCAATCTTCTTTCATACAGTAGCAAAATGGTTTTGGACTTTAGGATAAATATTAACACATGGCAGTACACGAATGTTAAAATAAGGTAAAAGTAACTAGACATGGAGCAATACCAGCTACGGAATTTGAACATCCTTACCTTTACTGTTGCTGTTATACTAACATTTTATACTGTATATCGTTTAATGCATTCTGCATTTGATACACAATTTTGATTTAGAACTGTATTTCAGATCATTTTAATTTGATAAAGGCAGATTATTGTGTTGACTTTTAGCATGCTTGGGGCCAATTTTATCTTTTTTTAAAATGTGCAATTTACAGTAGGTTGTCTATACAAAATAAAAAATCACTTGTTTTATGCTTTGGGACTTTTCGGATCTGACTTTTTAAACTTGCCTGAACCTGGCTTCTCTTTTCATGCTCACAAATAACTGTGGGAACATTTATTTGTAGGCACAACATCTACCTACCTGATCTGAGACTACAGCAGGTAATTAGATGTCTACATGCTCTCATTTGCACTTGCAACATTGCTTCTGAGGTTATTTGTAGGAGCAAAATATAGATTAAAAGAAAGAAAACTGGGTTTTAAAGGCCACACCAGTAATGCTTTTCTTTATTCTCTACATTAGCACAACTGCAAAAGTCTAAGAATTAATCTCTGCATTAAAAAATTGATTGAGGTTTGGCAGGTCTGTCTTCAGATGGTCACATTTAAAAGATTGTCCAATTTTCCCTGGACAACTACACCTCAGTATTGGTGGTATTTTCTGTTCTTCCCTTTACTTAGCCTAAGGAATATTTAGGGAATAGTGCAAATGCCAAGATAAAGTAACCTAGTTGTCTGAAGCAACTGAGAAGGTTGAATCGCAACCGTTGTATATTTTTTGACAAATGTAATTATTTAGATTAAAAAACATGAAGGGGTGAATTTTCAAAGCACTGCCTGAGGGAATTAGGGTGTAAATCTCTTTCACAGTGATAGGAGTGATGTGTTTTTTACTCTGCCCTATGTTGAATATGCACACATGTATCAGATCTGAAGGCAAATGTTTTCGAAAACCGTCTTAGGGTGGCCAGCATGCACCTCAGGAGGCATGTGCAGTCCTCAACATATGGCCTATATTTACTCTCTGCCAGTAACTTCAGCATGAACTTCACCTGTTTGCCTACAGGTATTTATTGCTGGTGAACTGAGGTTACTAGAACTATCTGATATTATGACAGGTTTCAGAGTAGCAGCAGTGTTAGTCTGTATTCACAAAAAGAAAAGGAGGACTTGTGGCACCTTAGAGACTAACACATTTATTTGAGCATAAGCTTTCGTGAGTTACAGCTCACTTCATCGGATGCATTCAGTGGAAAATACAGTGGGGAGATTTATATACACAGAGAACATGAAACAGTGGGTGTTACCATACACACTGTAATGAGAGTGGTCAAGTAAGGTGAGCTATTACCAGCAGGAGAGCCGGGGGGCGTGGGGGTGGCAGGGGAGGGGATTATCACTGCAAAAAAGTCATCCCCCTCCTTCCCCCCGCTCTCCTGCTGGTAATAGCTCACCTTTTCTGATCACTCTGGTTACAGTGTGTATGGTAACACCCATTGTTTCATGTTCTCTGTGTATATAAATCTCCCCACTGTATTTTCCACTGCATGCATCCGATGAAGTGAGCTGTAGCTCACGAAAGCTCATGCTCCAATAAATTGGTTAGTCTCGAAGGTGCCACAAGCCCTCCTTTTCTTTTTTATCTGATATTATGGTGGTTTGAGTTTATTTTTTATTATAACAATTCATGTCAATGTATAGTCAAACTCGCTCTGGCTCTAGGGCTCTGTCGATATGCCAGTGCAGTCTACGGTGTGGAAAGGTTGGGCAGTTCTGGGTTACAAGCTGTGTCGTTAGGCTTGTGCAGAACGTTTAGACGATCCACTTACGCTATGTGGCAATAGGGCTAGGTGTTATCTGGACCCATTCATGTGGTTTGGTGGGGTTTTGGATGCTGTGAAAGCAATATAAAAATGAATCCTTCAGAGCCCTTATGAACTGTTTTTGCCACAGGATCACTCTTAAATTATCACACTGGGAGCCATATGTAATGTCTTTCAGCCAGCTGTATTAACTATTCCTTTTGATGTAGGAGTCCCGTGCAAGTCTGTCAGCACTTTCAGACATCAGTGAGCTCTCTTGGTATGTCTTCGACTTATTAAGAATGATGATTACTGCTGACTCTTTTCAGTCATTCTGTTTAAAACAGAGCGATTATAATGCAGGTGCTCTAGAGGATATCTGTTGCGATAGACAGACATGCAAGGTTAACAGCAGCCAAGGATCCTGACCCCATATTAACTGAAAATAGAACAATGATTATGAAAATTTAGGACAGAAAAAAAAAAAAGAGCAAAACTGGAACTACTTTCAGATTCCTAAAAACCTTATAAGTCAAAGTCTTCTGCTTAGGAAATCTCTCAATATAGTGAAGAACCCCTGGTGAGCAGTGGTGGCTGATGAGATAAAAATTTCAACTCTATTTGACTACTCTTTGCCTGTGATTGGATTGCCTCAAGCATCTCATGTAACACGCAGTTGCATGGCAATGTACCTAGCAGAGTTGGCCACACACCTACACTGCTTTCTAGTGTCTTATGCAATGGACTAATTTAACTTTAGAATATGTAGGGTATATGGCGATGTATGATGTGACAAGTTCAAATAGGCACACAATTTCTGACTGCAGGAATGCTTTGTTCTCTTCCTCATAGATAAAAACATTGCTTCCTCATAGATAAAAACAAGATTTCTTTTGAGCTCTAGGAACACACAGTGAAATCTGGGGAAATTCGGGCGATGTGGGGTGGTTGGGAGGAGGGGTGGTAGGTTTGCAAAGGTGGCTTTAAGTCCTCATTATGGAATGACTGTTGGCTGCGCTGATCAGTCTGCTCTAAATTACACTAGCTGCCCAGCTAGGGATTGCTGGGGTTCAGGGAAGCCCTGGCCATATGTCCTCTTCCCCGGCTGCCTCCTCATATTCCTTACACGGGATGCAGAGATGGGGAATGGCGCAGGAGGCAATACAGATCTGGCTGTACTGCAATGGAGGAGCCCCTACGCTGGGGTAATCCTTCTTGGGATGGCTGTGGCAGCTTTAGAAATGCATTGTGCTGGTGGCATAGTGCAAATCAGCTCTACCCCAGGTGAAAATGATCCACAACGTGATGAAATTGCTGTTAGAATTGAGCCTCCAACACACGCTAACAAAAAAGCCTTATTGCTTTAGTGAGATGTTATAATAAGGTCTTATCTAATCTATATTTTAAAATGCCAGTCATTATGGTATCTGTCTCTATCTTAAGTGGTAGTTTACATTGCATGCCATCTTAAGTGGAAGAAAGGAACACTGGATGCTCAGCTATATTCCCTCTCTCAACATGTAACAGGATCTAGACCGCATGGTAGCTTTTGCTGAGACCAGAATAGCACCTTTTGCCTATACCATAACTGTAATACCAAAATATTTAATTCATTACTCTGCAAAGGATTTAGGAAGATCTAGAAATATCCCACCTCTTCTGTTTCTAAAGAAGATGAATGGAACATTGCTATGTGATCATTTGATACTTTGGTATGGAAACCAAATAACATATATGTTGCAATGTATACTTCTATATGGGTACTGCGACAATAAAATAAAATGTGAATTTTTTTTAAAAAAAGCCTTAAACCCTGCATTCAGAAGCATACTTTTTTTGTACGTATCTGTTGAAATTAGTTTGCAGAGAATCAGAGTTTTAACAGGGATGTTGAAATGTTCTTGAATAGACAAATAAAAGGTTGTCCAGGTACCTGTATATAGATTCTTGTGTAAATCAGAGCTTGTTTTTGGAGATTGCATTCTTCAAAGCTGATGTTCACAATAGCTTGTCATTCCAGTTATACAAGATTTTTTGAAAGCAGGTCAAGATACCAAACTTTCTATTCGCTACAAAATATTCTTTTTCAGGTGGAAGTGTCACTTCTTTGCACCAACGCTCTTTGTTCTTGGAGAAAGAATCATTCTCTCTTTTTCCTCTAAAGAGTTAGGTATCAGTCTAGATGCTCTCCAAAATAAAGAAAATGAAGTTTTCTATACTGTGTTTGAATATCTGTTTTCTTTTTAAAACCTGGGGGTTGGGGGAGAAGAGATGGTGAAGTTGAGGGGGGAATTTTTTATATTATCTAGTGGGCTTTATTACATGTTTAGATAAAATCACTCTTACACACCTGTGCATCTCTCTCCTTTTATTACCAGCCCTCCACAAGATGTAGAGATTAGCACTAGTCATGCGGAAGTGTTTAAAAATTCAAGCAGTGACAATAGGAAGTGTCAGACAGTAATGGAATAAGTACTGCAAAATTACAAAGACAGCAGCTATTCATTAATAAATTAGAACCTAGTGGATTTCTTTTTAACTGAAGGGTTCTAACTTGCAAATGATATTGTTCTGGAAGTAACTTTTATAATTTACCTTTCACCCCCTTTTTTAAAAAAATCCCCTGTTAATCACAGACTGAGTCATGTACTTTTATATGCAGAAGTAAATTTTAATACATGGAATTAGAGGTGCACTAGCCTCCAAGTGACAGGTGAAATGCAAGGTGCAGCTATGGACATGGTGTTTAAAGATGGAGCCAGGAAGACAGATGAAATCCTTACTGCAGTAATGGCATTGTAAAGCTATGACATTTGTCGTTCATTTTGTACTGAATTTGATAACATATTTAATCAAGTAGCACTGATTACACTGTAAAAACAGTCCATGCAAAGGAGACTAAATAGTGGAGTAATTTTCATGCTGTTACAGGGACCTATAGGGCACAATTTCCTTTATTACTTTCATTGCTGATCATCATGAGTGTGCAGTGAAGTGGCATAAGGTACTACAATAAAATTAACTTGAGCTTTGCACAGGATTCCCTATCACCCGGTGGATGATTCAGAGAGGCTGGCAGGGAATTAACCCCCCGTTCCTTTTTAATCTTTCTGTTCCGTTCAGAGTACCACCCCAGATCTCTGCAATCATGTTTTCAATTTAAAACGGTTTAGAGCTGCTGAAATGAAGGGCCACCCAGTGCTTTGGATGTGCAGCTGCAGTAGTAGGCCTCTGATTGGTCAGAGCAGAGCATGTTCTTACTTATCTGCACTAAACATGGGTGGCCACAGATCCCTCAGCATAATGCAATCTCTCAATGTCTGGAGGTGGCAACTGTTGTCTCCCACTCCAGTGTCGCTTTTTGAAATAGTTTTGTTCTGCTTCCTGTTTCTGCTGAATCACACACATTTGGTTAGTGGTCTTGAAACAGCGCATGGGATAAGACCTTTAGAGTCTGCAGTTCTGGTACAGAGGGACCAGCTTAATGAGAAACACTCTTACAAAATCTCTGTCACTGTGCAGTCCCATACTCCTTCTCTCTATTTCCTCCCAACTGGGGAGTGCAGGTTACTTTTATTTGTAATATGTTTTTCTGATCTGCTGGCTGAAGGCTTCCGTCCTCTGCTTTTCAGTATAAAAATGCAATTTGCGATTAAATTTTTATGAACTGAGTTTGTTAACTTGTCTTTTTCATTTTGTGTAAATTATAATTAAAATGTATGAAGAACTCATAGCGTGTGCTTCTGGGCTTATTGTTGGGCGTCTGTTTTAGCCGTGTGCATTGAGAGCACAGTAGTGCTTGATGGATTTTAAAGGGAGAATCCAGCTCTTTCACAGGGGACAAATAGAGTTTTTGAATTGAGAACCTGGGAATGCCTTCTCCTTTCTGCAAGAGTGATGCAGCCAGTGAGAGTACCAGTATAGAACTCCAGGCTGGAAATGTGAAAAATGAGCATCGCTCCCAATCTCTCAACAATGTCCGCAAATTCCAAGTTTCAGAAGAACAGTTTTACTTCGTGATCTGGGTTTTCTTTTTCTCCTTTTCTTTTTTGCCTGGGGTGTAGGGAGAAGACTGTGAGGGGGGATGTTACTGGAAGCATTCGTAGACCAAATATTAAAAAAAAGTATTTTGTTATTGTTTAATAAAGACAAAAGTAATCTTGGTCACAGACATGACAAGCTGTAGTAGTTGCAGAGAACTGGGAAAATCTTGGAAGAGTCCAGGTTACTGGTAGCTTGTTACTCATAGCTTGTGTGCCAAAATTGTGCTCTTTAATTTTGAAATTTACCTCTATCTTTTGAACATTCCTTCCTGTGTATCTGAAGTCCATGTGGACATTGTAATGTGTATAGATGCTTTTAGACACATCTGTGCTAAAAGCCATATTCTGTTCTTGTGTGACTAGGTGACTCTAGCTGTCTCCAGTAGGAGCCCTGTGTATATGTGAGGGTAGCACTAAAAAGGTATCTCCCCATTGTGTAGCTCATGTGTCAGTATGTAACACACATTTCAGGAGATGCTGACTTCAGCCCCTCTTCCCAACCCTCCCTTTCTTTTTAATTTCTTTCATGCAGGAAAGGTATAGATAATCATGACTGAGTGGAACTGAAATATTTTGCAACGTGAATTGTCTTTTGGGGAAAATCTCCTCCTTTCTTTTTTAATGGCAGCAGGGGCAGTTTCCAAAATTGCAGTCGAATGGTTCTGTGAGTTTCTTTTGCCTACTGAACCAATTAACTCAAGTGCAGTCTTCACCCTCATTAATCTCTTGGAGTCTACTTTTCACAACCCAGGATGAGTAAGCATTTCTTAGACTGCCCATTTCCCCCCCTTTTCCTTTAAGTGTTAAAAACAGTGCTGTTTTGTTGTGTGCTTGTGAACTGGTTGAAAGTGATAACAGCCAGTAAAGCTTTATGTGCAAAGAGCATATTGAAATGTCATTTGGCAAAACATATGCTCAGTGGACTCAACCACAACCAGTCAATAATGGAACAGTGTTAACCTATTCACTTATTTTCTTCTCTTTCTATTTTTACTTGGGTTTCTATCCCCTGCTATTTTGGGGATGTTCTTTACTTTCCTATCTTTCCTACCTCCTGTTGCTGCTGCTGCAGTTTATGGCACTTCCCCATACAGAAGGCTGAAACTGACAACATTGCGAGGCAGAACTGTAACTAGGCATTTTAGCATCTGGACTGAACACGCATATTTGTGCCCCCTACCACTTTTCCCATAATTTTTCTGCTCCATTTTTCTCCCCCGCACACACACACTTTGTGTCATTCCCCTCACCCTGGTTACAGCCCGTTGTGAGAGGTGGAGCTGGAAAGAGAGGAGAGATCAATTGTTTGTCTCTTCCTTCCCATGTAGAATTCCTCAAGCCACAGCACTGTTATCCCTTTTGCACCTGCACATAACTCATCTCTAGCAGCAGCAAAAGTGTTTGATTATCTGTTTCACCCTTCTGATGATCAGGAAGTGCTGGGCACAGCAGCCATAGAGGCTCTGGCTCCCATCTCCCCCATGGTGTTATTTACTCAGAGTGGAATTTAAAAGTTGCAGAGAAGCTGAATAAGGTGGAGAGTGGAGACAGAAAATTATGGGAGCCATACAGAATGTAAACCTCTGGTATTACATTAATGGTCTTTCTGCTGACTGAATCTCTTGAGTAAAGAATTTTTGTGTCACATCATGTGGGACTAGAATATACCCTGTGCTGCATTGTACCATGAGGGACTGCAAATTTTTTTTAAAAAGCAATCACTTTTCCTGGGGCAGGTAAAATATTACCTTTTCTAAGATGCCAATTTTTCTGACACCACACAAAGTTTTGGTGTTAACTGTGGACTATCCAAACAGTTTAGTAACATTGTGTTTCCACAGTCACATTGCTTTTTGCACGTGCCCTATTTAATCAGTATAATTTATCCAAATAAATCCCTCCTCCCAGACAGTGGCTTGCTCAGATGATTTCTCATTTAAAAACACAGTAACATTATGTCTTCTGATGCTTTTATCCTTTCTTCCACAGCCCTGGAGTAAGCCAAGTTTAGTATAGCGGCTATGTGGCTTTCAATTTGTTAGCTGTGGACAAGTAGCATGATCTCTGAGCTGAGCCAATTCCCATAACATAGGATGAATTGGATTGGATTCCATAGTAACAGAATGCCCCTTTCTCTTACACATGAGAAGTCACTTTCTAAAGCCATGCATGCTTAACTTGGAGTGATTTTTTTTTTTTAATGCTGCTTTTGCTTTCCTGTGAATATTGTATAGGATTAGCAAAATATATGGAAAGTGTGTGTGGTTTATTCCCCCTCCCAGACCCCCACCCCCACCCCCAGTGGGAATGTTTATCAGGGGTTTTGGTGTGTTCTTTTATACATTATGTGGAAGGGTGAGAAAACGCTTTTGGGAAACTGCGCACACACCTTTTGAAAGTTGATACAGCATCAGATTTCATATTTTCTGTAGTTGCTAGGGTTTATATAGTATATTCAGACTTCTCTTTTCTTTCATTTATAATCAAGTCATGTCTTTTCTCTCTTTTCATTAGTGGTAGCTTGCCAAGCTGAATTAGTTGTAAATTATCAGCATGCATGGATTACTAGCGATAAGAAAACAGTCCATCACACATCTTTTATGATGAGCAGCAAATAATTTTTAGTCCTGATTTTTTTTCATCTTGATATTATGCATGCTGACTTGTAAAGGCATTTCCTGAATTGTTCACATTACATTTCATTTAAGGATATTTGTGAAGTTGGGAGAGAGCGCATCTTTCCACATTGCTAAAATAGATCATGTGGCGTCATTTGAGATACTTCGTTGCAATCATGTTAGTTATGGCTCATCAGATTATGTTACTATTTGATGCAAGAAGTTTACGGGGAGAAGATACTGCTTTCCTGAGCAGTTATACTCTGCTAAATGTTTTATTGGCTGCACAGTTGAGCAGGTTGCTCTGTTCAGGTACTTATCAGTAATACGTATTGTTATAGGCTCCTCTACACTTGTGAGTAGCTCAGGGCAAAGTTAGTCAGGTTTTTTCATGAGTTGTAAAAAATTTTCGCCAATTTATTTCACATGACTTTGCACAGCTTGAGATATCTATTTCAGGAAAAAATGTCGGAAAACTGGTAACTTTTTGTACTGAGGCACACACAAACTTGAAAAAACAAATTTTTTGCTCAAAAATGTGCATGGAAATCTCAAAAAGCTATACTTTCACCCACCTCCACAGCTTAGGAGAAATCATGCATCTCTTGCCTAGCAGCATTTACTCTTCTTCTTCTCATCAGCACTGCTCATGTCTACTAGAAATGTGCAGAGCAAGGAACAGAACTGTCCATCTGAGGCAGTGGATCATCATTGCTTCTGAATCATGGAGGTTGGTGACGAGATAAGAGGCTGAGGACAGGAAAATGATTGAACAGAAGGGTGTCCTGAAATTCTGTTTAAAAAGAATTTAGATGTGGGACAGTTCACACCTGGTGAAAGTTTTAATATCTAAGGATATTAAACTACCTGTTAAACAGTACATGGAATGAAAGAAAACCCTCTTCTCTGAAAAATGGGAAAAGACAAAAAATAAACACTAAATCAACTGACTTTTCAAAATTTAATTTTTATTTAATAGCCTTCAGGGTACCTAGTGCTTAGCTTTTAAAGTTTGGAATTTTTAAAAATTGGTCTATAAAAATATGCGGTGTTTCTGTAGTGTGCCTAGTTGAGTGCCTTTTTTTATTGGGCTTTAGAAACCGGTCAGGAATTACAGCTCACTGCTTTATAGTCCACAGTAAAACTCAAGAAATGCCCTCAACAGAAGAAGTTAAAGGGGTCATTAGGTGTACTGCTTGACTATATATAATGGATCACTTTCTCTCCCTCCTATATATAAGCATTCTTCTTGATAGCTATTTCCATCACAGACTCCCTTAGAAAAATGCCTTTCATTTATCAAAAAAAAGGACAGGTTATTTAGAAAAGAAAAGAAAAATAAGAAGGAGAATAATGTGGAAAAGAGCCCTTCAGTTATATCTGTAGAGATCTGTGGTGATAGGAACTATTTAGGTGTCGTCTTAAGCATAGCTCTGTTGTTTCTTGTAACACTGCTAAAAAACTATGTAACTCCTCTGCTTGCTGTGTAGTCACATTACCATGGAAACCTGCATGCAACAAACCTGATTCACATATCATGAGTGTCTAAGTACACACAGAGGTCACATGCTGGCATTTGCCCCATGTTCTCCTTTTGTATTTTGCAAGCATTCCCAAACTGGCGTTAGGGAGAAGTGGATGGTGGGTTAGAGGAGAGGGAAGAACTCAAAGAGGGGCACAAGATTTGCATGGCAGAGTTGTGGTGAATGGCCTGTAAGCTGTGAATGGAAAATGGTGTGGTTCAAACATTTCATCGAAGGAAATCTTGTTGCTGCTGTTCTGCAATGTCTATGAAAACCACTTGCTGGGTCCCAGAATGATAGAGGACATGAGTATAACAGGTACAGAAGATTGTAGGTCTTTGGCTGTTTTTTTATTTCTTTGCACCATATTTCAGTAAGCCCATTCAAAGGAATTTTGTGTGAACAAAGCCAGAACTAAGAGGGTGTTTTAAAAAAAACCCAAAAACAAAAACCTGTACACATTAGATGTACACAGAGTGGAGGTCTGTAATTCAGGAATAAACCTGTACGTTGCTTTCTTTCTCTATTTTAATCGGGGAATTTTTAAATTGACATTTACCTTTGCTCTGCTACTTTGTCCTATTCTTATTCTCCCCTTCTTCACCATCCTCTCTTCTAGCTGGAGTCCCTTTGGGTGTATGTTTATAGAGGAGAATAGGAGAGCAAAGGGAGACCAGGGTCAGAGAGAATTTTTTTTTTTTTCAAAACACACATTTTTCCTTCCTTTGGCAGAAGCAACTTCTTCCAGCTTGCGTCAAGTCCCTTATTTACTAGTTCTGCAGGTGGCTCTTAGGTGACTTCATAACACTGTGGCCTTTAGCCATCCTAAAACATTAATTTTCAGTCATGCTGTTTAGGCTGGACACCTTCATGGTGCGCACACAAGCCATTCATTCCTTGTGAACGGTTTACAGTGAGAGAACTCAACCTCTCCTCCAGTATGCACACCCATGCACACTAAAAAGGCATTCATTGCTTGGCATGCGCTGTGGACTGAGCACAGTGGGGAGTGCCATGCAGCCTTTGTGTACTGCCTTCCAAACACAGAAGAAAGAAATAACATTTAGAGCGTCTGTAAAGAAGTCTGGTTTCTTTGTTGTGAATGTTGCTAATTTTGTATTATTGGCTATGGTGTAAGGATGGCTGAAGGGCTCGTAATTGAAGTAAGAGAGAAAGCATGAGTAATATTTCAAATTCATGCATTTAAAAATATTTCTTCCTCCTCTTCTTGCTCTAACTGTCTATCTCCTTCAGATTGCTGAGTTTGGTTAATAAGGGGAAACAGTGTGTGTGGCCTGAAAACCAAAGCAGTTCGGCAATAGTATGCACATACTGGTAAATAGTTTGTCAGACGCCTGCCCCTCCTTTCTCCCTCCCTCCTTCCTTCCACCTATGGGGGCTGTGGGCAATGTGCCGTAATGTCAAATAGTTTTAAGTTTTGGGCAACTTTTTACTATGACTGCTCCTGAAGCCTGACAGTATTTATAAAATGCTCTATATGTGCTAGGTCTATAATCTCAGTGCAAAATACATTTAAGATTAATTTAGCTTTCTATAAATACTCTGAAATACTAGACCTTCATTTAGGAAACATGCAACAATCAAATTACACCCAGCCCCTGAGAGGTTATTTTAGCCAAACATTTGTTATTTTAAAATCTGCTGTGGGGGAATTTAATGTGCACGAAAGGTGCCAGAGACCGAAACTCTCAATTCACAGAAGAGCTGGACTGTTGTTGCCCCATGCTTTACTTTTCCTTACACCACCCACCTTGTGCCTTGTAGGGGCCACTTCACGGACAGATGCAGGCAGGATGTGGGAAAATTTATGCTTGTGGTGCTGCTGCTTGTCATATTATTTCTCTTCTGTGAAGCATGTTGGCAAATTTTAGCCTTCAGAAAATGGCCATTTTGAAGTAACTCTTAAGGCATTCATGGTTATACACAGAACCAGGAATCTATATGCATCTCAGTGACCCTCAGTGAGACTACTCACGTGAGAATGGTAAGGGTTTACAGGATGAGGCCCTAACATGCCTCAACCAATGCCATTTTTTATCCTGTTTTGTTCCTTGTATTTGCATTGCCTGCCCTCTTATGAGTTAGTAAATGCAACTAGCTCACATGAGTTGAGAGTTCTACAGGACCTTTTATTCATATACATGTGCCAGTGCTGACCACAATTACACTATAGCCGTGTGATCTCATTCAGCAGGGTGAGATCATTATCATGAAGTCACTGAGCTACACTTTCGTGTGGGCCCCACTACAGCATATTCAAAACATACGTACACTGATATAAGCCATTGCCACCTCCATGTGTAATTGTTGTGTCTTGATATGGTGACACATTAGAAATGAGTCTGTTGTTTTGTTTTTGATTATTCCCTCTTAAATTAATGGAAAAGATTTTCTGCACTGTCCCTTCAGGGGGAATGTCTTAATTTGTTTTGTTGCTGGATATTTTTCTTTCTGTGATATCAATTTACTTTGTGTACAGGTCCTGGAAAGAAGCCATAGGCTTATAAAGATTAAATAGTCACTATCTGGATGTTTTCAGCCCAACATTTTACTCTTTTTAATTCCATCTTTTAAAATAAAACCCCGTTTTATTTCCTAGTCTTTTGTTGTATCTTTAAAGTGTTACTGCCAAGAGAGCTGTCATAAGGGTCTGTACAGCCCTTGAAAATGTAAAGGAGAATCTCTGCTTTCATTTACAATAATAATAAAAAAAACTAGCCCTATTCCTCGGAAAGGCACAGTAGCTGTGAAAATGTCAACAAATAGAGACCCGCAGAAGTAGAAACAAGCAGCAGCGTTCTTCGGCAGTAGGAGACTAGGTACGCATAAAGAGATCTCCCCATACACATTATGTAAAATGAGTGGGTTAAATTTAGGGTGTATCTCAAACAATCTTCTCACTAGTCCTCCCCCAAATCCTTGGTCATCCCTCTGCATCAAAATGGTATGATCATGCTGGACAGGAATAAATTAGGACAATACAAATAATATTATGGTATTGCCAACCTCAAATGGTCAAACAATCACAAGACTGGCTTAAAAATCATGAAATTCTTACATAAGCATTTGTCTCCAGGAGCTGAGGCTTCAAGTTAATCAAAAATAATGAGATTTGCATTAAAATTTAGAGTTGTCAACACTATAATAAAAGAATGAGTGGGGGAGGAAGGAAAATTGTTTTGCAAGCCCATTCTAAAATGCTATGGCCAGTTCTGCTTTCTAGTATCATTAGAACCATATGTTTGTGACTTATGGGGACATATTCCCATGCACTTAGATGGACATGTGTTCAGAGTCAGAACTTAAGCCCCTGGATTCCTCATGAAAGAAACTAGTCTGTAAAAATGAATAAAGCAGACAGTGTCTGTGTGGCCAGTTCCTTGCAATCAAGGGAGAAAAAAGTCTTCCACTATTAACACACCTTTCTCATGATGGGAAGCGGGGGAAGGAAGAGACCCCTCTAAAAGGTGGAGAGGAAGAGAAGAGCCAGCCACTTCCAAATGTGGTAGAAAAATTGTGGTTGATGAGAATGAGATGTAGCATGCACAGTTTTTAGAAAGTTGCAGGGAGTGTTGAAAATTGTAATGTAGAGCTAGTTTCAACATAAACTCCGGAGCAACCAGTATCACTTCATAATGAACTACTTTCACATTGCCTGATCTGTTTTCACTTTTCCCAAGCCCTAAATATTTTGTACCTTTGCAATTCTTTTTTAAAAGCAATAATTTACTTAGTACTAGTTGAAAATGTGTGTGAAAACATAGACCTTCCCTCAGTAACTTTAAAAAAAAGGAAGAAGAAAAATCTTCTGTGGTTAAATAATTGCAGTCATTGTGTAGGAGTATTGTGAAGACTATATATTTTTTTTTTTTTGGTGGGAGGTGTAGGTTTAAAGGACAGAGGTTATGCTGATTAGCTATGCAGGATGCAGCTTTTTGCTTTGAAGCAACAATTTGTTCACAGAAACGCAAGTAAATGGGAAGGGAATAGCTGAGATTTATGGGAGAAGAGTCATTATTAATGTTCCAATTGGGATATTGGTTGTGGAGTGAGAAAACAACAAGCTTTCAGACTTGGTTTAAGGTCAGCCTCCCAAAATTCGTTTGACTCAGAAAGTAGAAATCTAAATGTTGTGGTAACAAAAATGCAGGACCTCTTTACATTCTTAAATATAATTTATGGGACAATGCACAATGGTCAAAGAATCCAGAAAGCCACATGATTTCTCTAAAACGTAATATGGTGCTAAACACAGTAGCAGAACAGGGAATGTGATTTAAAAATTGGACTAAAGTGATGCTAACAACGGGTTTCAGTCCCAAATTTTAGCTGCCTCCAAATAGTTATAATGTGATGATGAATGTCCCCAGGATGCTAAATGTCCACTACTTACTTAAAAACTAACCCTTTCTCCAAAAAGACAAAATACAAACTCTGTCATCTTAGTGTTTTGACATCTCATGTCAACTATGATTTCCTATATGTCATTGCTTTTCACTTTGTGGGTACTTTATTTTAAATTGGAGATTCTGTGAAATAACCCAAGAGAGTATATTCTTGCAGTATTTTCAACCTATATGCTACATTCCTTCATTTTATCTAAATGGCTATAATCCAGCATTGTATGACAAGAGAAGAATTTCACCCAATCACAGCCTAGAAGAATCTATCACTCTCTTCAGAAAGTGCACTGAAGTACTTATTGGACTTACCAGACCAATTTTTTTCCTCAGTAGGCATCTTATTGCCGACAGCGTTGCGTTTACATGCATGAAATTGGGTAATTGAATATTTACTACTAAGTTCATATCCAGTGTACATGGCTGCAACTTCTTTGAAGTAAGATGATTTGCACACGCTTGCATCATGTCTGAAACTGATCTGTTAACTTTTCAAAGGACATATGTTGCAGGAAATATTTAGGCTCCTATTTTGGGAAATTTAGTCTCCAATCACATCACAAGTTTTTCCACTCAGGACACTCTTTTGCTCAATTATTTACTCACTTGACATCAAACAAATCTGCACTTTTAAAACCTAGCCTTGCTCGGTTACTTACTTATCCAAGCCACAAATTGTCCATATCCGCATTAGCAGAAAGTCATAAGGAAATGATGGTTCCAAATGGAATCCATGCAACTCCAAAAGGTGAAACAACAAGAAGGAAACAATGAGGATGTCTATATTTTTCTAATCCTGTTGTGTTATGAGAATGTTAGAATAAAGAGGACGTTAGAATATCATCCCTGGAAACTGCTTTTACAATTATCAAAGGCCTCAGCTTTGCTTCCGTGTTTAACGAGCTGTAAGACATTTATTGCCTCATATATTCTTCCGCCATAAACCTTCTCTCTTAAGTAAATCATTTTAGTATAAGGTTATAGATGACTCTAAAATGAAGGTTTTTTAAAATTTGTTTTGCTTAATAGCCAGATATATAGAAACTAATACATTAAGGGAAGGCAGCAACCTGAATTGCAGGATTTGTTTTTTCCCAATGAATAAGAGAAGGGTACTGTGAATAGTACATTGTACTGTACCAAAAAAAGCAGCTGACTGCTGTACCTTATCAGAGCTGGTCACCAGCAGGCATGGCCTATTATGAACTCAGATTTTTGCAGTCAACAAACAATTTTGGCTGACTCCTAGATATTTGTTCTTTCAGAGGCCCCTTTACCTACCTCTTTAAAACTCTGATTCAGCAAAATAACTTAAGCATGTGTTTAAAGTTAAGCACTTGCTTAAATTCTTTGCACAGTAGAGAAGGGATTACTACTAGTGTGCTTGAAGGTAAGCATGAATGTAAGTGCTTTGCTGAATAAGGACATTGAAGTATTAAAGTTCTTTAGAAGCTTTCAGAGAAGTTGCTTTTCCTGAAATACAGACCCATGCCACTTTCCAAGCTGAGTGTAACCTGGAATTCCATTAAACTTGTAGAGTTTCCCAGGAGAAACAGGAACTTTTTGTGTTGACTATTTATTGTATGTTATCCTTTTTGCTTGAGTCTCAAATACAACTGCTGTTCAATCAATGCAGGAAGAGTTGAACCAATCCCTCTTGTGTAAAAACATAACTTACCAAACAAAGTAATGTCCCATATAATTGTGGGGCATTCTGTAAAGTCTTCTAAACTCAAGGTCTCAAGCATCATCAGCGCTGGGTTCCTCAAAGAAACCCTAGTGGCTTGTTCAGATTTGGGTTTGTATTGTTGACATCAGTGTATTTGAAATGAAATGAAATATTTGTTAATAAAGTAAAAAGAAAAGGAGTACTTGTGGCACCTTAGAGACTAACCAATTTATTTGAGCATAATAATACAGTATGCATCCGATGAAGTGAGCTGTAGCTTACGAAAGCTTATGCTCAAAGAAATTGGTTAGTCTCTAAGGTGCCACAAGTACTCCTTTTCTTTTTGCGAATACAGACTAACACGGCTGTTACTCTGAAACCTGTTAATAAAGTGTTCTTATAACAGTGTAACTTATTTGTGAGAAAGAGAACAGAAGAAAGAATAGTGACCACAAAAAAGATCTCTTGACTTTAAGGGTATGTCTACACTGCAGTTAGACCCTGCAGTTGGCCCATGCCAGCTGACCCAAGCTCAGGCTCAGGGGCTATTTAATTGCGGTGCAGAGGTTCTGGCTCGGGCTGCAGCCTGAACTGTGAGACCCTCCCACCCTGCAGGGTCCTATAGCCCAAGCTCCAGCCTGATCCTGAATGTCTACACTGCAGTTAAACAGCCCTGCCGCCCAAGCCCTGTGAGCCTGAGTCAGCTGGTGCAGGCCAGCCACAGGTTTTTAATTACAGTGTAGATATACCTTAATACAGTGGTTCTCAAAACCGGTCCGCTGCTTGTTCAGAGAAAGCCCCTGGAGGGCTGGACCTGTTTGTTTACCTGCCACGTTCGCAGGTTTGGCCAATTGCGGCTCCCAGTGGCCGCGGTTCGCCGCTCCAGGCCAACGGGGGCTGCGGGAAGCGGCACGGGCCAAGGGATGTGCTGGCCACGCTTCCCGCAGCCCCCATTGGCTTGGAGCGGCGAACCACGGCCAGTGGGAGCCACGATCGGCAAAACCTGTGGACACGGCAGGTAAACAAACCGGTCTGGCCCACCAGGGGCTTTCCTTGAACAAGCGGCGGACCAGCTTTGAGAGCCACTGCCTTAATAGACATAACTGTACAAGGCTGTGTTTTATTGATTGCTTTTTGTGACAATAT
The DNA here is from genome assembly GCF_965140295.1 of Lepidochelys olivacea. NCBI lineage: Eukaryota > Metazoa > Chordata > Testudines > Cheloniidae > Lepidochelys > Lepidochelys olivacea. The sequence goes on along the minus strand of NC_140412.1, from coordinate 108,157,202 downwards.
AAACAAAGAGTTGGTATTTTAAAGAATCAAAGACTGAATTTTAATTTTAACATTTTTATTCGAGAACATATGTAATTTCTGTGCCCTTATTTCCTAATGTATAATATCAATTAACACATACAAATGTCTCCATCTATTCTACCGATAAAACTCATGTGATTAACTCAAAAAAATGAATTGTGGTTAAAAAAGTTAATTGTGATTAATCAAAGTTTTAATCACACTGTTAAACAATAGAATGTCAATTGAAATTTATTGAATATTTTTGGATGTTTTCTACATTTTCAAATATATTGATTTCAATGACAACACAGAATACAAAGTGTACAAATATTTGCACTGCAAAAATGATAGACAAAAGAAATGGTATTTTTCAGTTCACCTCATACAAGTACTGTAGTGCAATCTCTTTATTGTGAAAGTGTAACTTACAAATGTAGATTTTTTTTGGTTACATAACTGCAATCAAAAACAAAACAATGTAAAACTTTAGCGCCTACAAGTCCACTCAATCCTACTTCTTGTTCAGCCAATCACTAAGATAAGCAAGTTTGTTTACATTCATAGGAGATATGCTGCCCGCTTCTTACTTACAATGTCACCTGAAAGTGAGAATAGGCATTCACATGGCACTTTCATAGCCAGCATTGCAAGGTATTTACGTGCCAGATATGCTAAACATTCATATGCCCCTTCATGATTTGGCCACCATTCCAGAGGACATGCTTCAATGCTGATGACACTCATTAAAAAAAATGTGTTAAATAATTTGTCACCGAACTTCTTGGGGGAGAATTGTATGTCTCCTTCTCTGTTTTACTCACATTCTGCCATATATTTCATGTTATAGCAGTCTCGGACGATGACTTATTCATTTTCAGAATACTCTCACTGCAGATTTGACAAAATGCAAAGAAGATACCAATGTGAGATTTCTAAAGATAGCTACAGCACTCCACCCAAGGTGTAAGAATCTGAAGTGCCTTCCAAAATCTGAGAGGGACGAGGTGGGAATTGCTTTCAGAAGTCTTAAAAGAGCAACACGCAGATGTGGAAACTACAGAACCCAAGCCACCAAAAAAGAAAATCATCCTTCTGTTGGTGGCATCTGACTCAGATTATGAAAATGAACATGCATTGGTCCATTCTGCTTTGGATCATTATCAAGCAGAACCCGTTATCAGCATGGACGCATGTCCTCTGGAATGGTGGTTGAAGCATGAAGGGACATATGAATCTTTAGCGCATCTGGCACACAAATACCTTGCAACGCTGGCTACAACAGTGCCATGTGAATGCCTCTTCTCACTTTCCGGTGACATTGTAAACAGGAAGTGGGCAGCATTATCTCCTGCAAATGTAAATAAACTTGTTTGTCTGAGCGACTGGCTGAACAAGAAGTAAGACTGAATGGACTTGTAGGCTCTAAAGTTTGATATTGTTTTGTTTTTGAATGCAGTTATTTTTTTTGTACATAATTCTATATTTGTAAGTTCAACTTTCATGATAAAGAGACTGCAATACAGTACTTGTATTAGGTGAATTGAAAAATACTATTTCTTTTGTTTTTTACAGTGTAAATGTTTGTAATAAAATAAAAATAAAGTGAGCACAGTACACTTTGTGTTCTGTGTTGTAATTGAAATCAATATATTTGAAAATGTAGAAAACATCCGCAAATATTTAAACAAATGGTATTTGATTATTTAATAGCATGATTAATCGTATGGTTAATCAGGATACATTTTTTAAATTGCGCGATTAATCACGACAATTTTTTTAATCGCACGAGAACCCGAATTAAAAGAAAAGCAACAAATATTTAAATATCTACTCGTTCAGTGATCCATATACACAGAACCACTATACAGCTTGCATGCTGGGGGCTAAGCACCTTGCCGTGAGTGCTGAACATGACATTTTCTGTAACAATGTATAAAATAATCATAGCTCATGCATCTTCTCTTCTATAATGATAGACTGTTGGTCTTCTCTTGCTCCCACTGAAGTCAGTGCAAAACTCCAGTTGACTACAATAAGTGCAGACTCAAGTCCTAAATAATTTAACATTATTTTCTATAAATGTTATTAATTAGTTAATGTTTGTAAAGAGCTGAGTAAGTACTGAGTGTTTTAGTCTCACTCTTATTTACTTATGTTAGAGATGAGAGTGAAACAAAAACACCTGAACTTTGCAGAAGTTCGGACCCAGATCTGAACTTGGCCACTAGCCAAAGTTTAATGATCCAGCTCAGACACCTATATCTGAACACATGCTGAGCTTTAAAGAAGATTGAATCTAGATCAAAACTTAGCAGCTATCTCTCCAAATATTTTGCTAGTGACATCAGAATGTGTGTGAGCTGCAAAAGCTTGCAGTGTGCAAGGTTATATTCCGTGCTCATGTATAGAATATAAATAGCTCCTGTTTTTATAAATTTAAAAAATGTCGCCTGAATGTTATCAAAGTGTGTGTGTTGGCAGTAGGGAATTAGGTTCTTTGATCTCATTTCTAAGTAGAGTATGCACAGTGATCTTTTGCCTGTTTTAATCCAGTCAATAGTGCAGAACTATTTTTGGACCCATGATATAGTTAGTTAAAGTTGTGTATGGGGGAGGGGGGAAATAAGCTATGCATAATACATAATGAAACTATTTAAATAATTACTTATGATAATTCCCATGTACAGCAGCAACAGATATAAGTCTTGATATGCTGTCACATCTATTTTCTGCTTTTGGCATATTATATAAATAGGTAAAAGCTAAAAATGAAAACATTTTAACCTGATATATAGATATATATTTTAAAACCGCTAACGTGGAACAGTGTCATCTAAGGAAAGGATTCAAGCTCCATTTTCACAGTTTGTCGCCAGGATCCCTTAGTGTTTTACACAGGCTTTCTTTTTTAAATCTTTTCTGCTTTGTATCCAGTAGTCCTTCAGTTTGCGCATAGAGATGACTCATCTTCACTGCCTTTTACTGTCTCATGCTGAGTGAACACGGGGCAGAAAAACTGCTTTTCCCCCATCCCCTGTAGTTAAAGTGCCTGTGGAAATAGACTCATTTTGATAAAGCAAGTTAGCCATTTTCTGTCTGCTTCCCTCCTTGAGTAAATGTCCTTCAAATGGCTGAGAAAAGTGCCACCTGATGCTGACTGGGATGAAACTGAAGTGTTTACTGCTCCAGCAGTCTGTTGTCTGAGACTTTGAGGGAGTGGGGTGGAGACAAACCACAGTACAGAAGAAAGCGGTGTGTCTAGGGGTGTTAAATAACCATTGCTTTTAATTTTTTTTATAGGTGATGTCTTCATTCTGCTATTGAACATGGTAAAGGGCCTCTATCCGCAAGCTGGCATTACGATACCATTATTGGTCTCTGAAGCAGCAGCATTAGTTACACTGTGATGGGCAACCTAGAAATACCAAGAGCAGCAAGCAGCATGCCACATCTTCATTTTTAGCTCTTTTCCATACTCTGCTCTGTAAGTACAGTATGCCAGTGTTGTGCCTGCCAGTTGGAGTTCTCAAATTGCTTAATTAGGTGTTATGTATTAGGGTAGTACAGTGTACATATTTAAATAGCTGGCTGCTTCAGGGAAGCATATTTGCCATTTGACATGACATCAAATAATTTTTTGCTGTATGAAACTTTGCGGATGGCTAAGGTAAGCAAGAAGGCTACTTTTATGTGTTTTGATTTACTAGTCCCCACAGTAATGTTATATGAAATTCAGCAGAATTTTGTATGATCATTAGGGAAATCAATATTTTTCCTACAGTAAATCACAGGTATGCGGTAAACAACATGAGGGCTATAATTGACAGGTAGCACCTGATAGATAGAATTCATTATCTTGCCAGTGTGGCTAACAAGAAAGTTAGCATATGCATTATTTACTTTCCAAATATATTCCTTAAAACCTGTAATAGGCTTAGAGGTGTCTCCAAATGTTAAAGCTAGAGGGGTGTGTCTAGTTTAAATGATTTTATATATGCAGGTGTAGTTTCCAGCTTTAAGAAAAAAATAACTGCGACCTAATTGCATTTACTTGTGCTGAATCAAACACTTCTTGGGACAGATTTAGCTGATCAACAATTTCTGGTCTGTTGAAGGGAAATGTGAGTGAGTGACTGTCATTACCTTGATGCTGATTACTGGAATTGACCAACTTAATAGCAATTTCCTAACCTTGTTTATAAAACTGACCTCCCGAACCTGACTCTGTGATTTAGAAGGGAAGAGAGCCAGGCCACTTAAAGTGTCAGTGCTGAAAACATTACATCATCTGCATGATGTTCTGATTCAGGGAAAGAAGATGATGACTCAGAGGTATCAATTCCATCTCTAGTCCAGAGAAATTTGCGTAAGGAGGGAAAATATCATTTTTGGCACTTAGTCAAGAAAAAAATGTTTTGGTTTTTTTTCTTTCTTAATTTGGGACTTAAGGAAACTGGGCTGTAGCCCAGTGCAACCTCAGGATAAGAAATATGCTATATTAGCTGGCATTTGCAACAGTTCTCCCTATGAATTCTTAAATGATGTGCTGCCAGATTTTCTCTCTTACTCGCACACACAACTAAGAAATGTGCTGTTGGCTAAAAGCACAAGGCTAAGGGTTTTGCAAGATCATTACTGGTTTGTTTGTTTTTATTTGTTATTAATGGAGAGACCAGAAATGTGAGAGTCCAATCATGTATATTAGTTTGCTTCCCAGTAAGAAAAAAACCTCTCTTAGACTTAGGGCTCTGGTTGAACTTTGACCCTGAGTCATTGGCTGTGTTCAGCTCACAGCACTGCTGCTTTCTAGGCCCACATTTGTTTTCCCATATGAAAAATATCACAGTGCCAGCTACCTCTATGTCCATAAAGTAAACTCAAAGTATTAAATATGAAAATGATCAAGATCTTCACAAGAGTCAAACTTTGTACTCCATTCACCTCCTCCACACACCCAAAAACCCCCCAATAAAAAATTAAAATAAAAGCAAAACACAGAAAACCATGTTTTCCGCCTAAACATAAAAATAAACAGTAAATAAAACAGGAGTTTGTGAGGGTCAATGACTCTCTACAAATTAGTTCAATTTAAATGGTCACTCTCCCTGTCTCTCAATTGGGTCAAAACCCCCTGTCAATATGCTTCCCTCCCTGCTTTGACTCAAATTCTTCTGACATTATCCTAAACCTCGCTTTAAATCTCTTGGGGCCACATCAGTTCGCTGTCTGCTCTCCACTAGGCTCCTCTAGATTTCCTGATTTTCCCTCACACTTTTATCTTTGCTGCTGCTCCAAGCTTGCTTCTTGCCTTGGAACACACTTTCAACCTGTGCTGCATTTTTAGTCACCAGTTGTGCTACTGTCTCAGGCCACTCCTTTTGGGCCCTTGTTTTAATTCTTTCTGGGCCTCAGTGCAACTGTCAAGATGCTCTCTGTGGTCTCTCCCACATCTTAACTCATCTGGCCCCTCTGGGCTTCTCTTAAAATGCATCTAATTTCACCTGATTAATTGTTTCAAGTTTCCTGCTGTTCTGATCCTATCTGACAGCTGCTTGGTGTCATCATGTCTTTATTCTTTACCACATCTTTAGCTGTTGGGTATTCATCAGTAATATTGCCTTCAAAATGCACTGAATTTGCTGGTACCTTGTTTACATTTTCTCCATGACCTGCGCAGTTCTAGACATTCACTTCTGGTGTTGCGTTCTTTGTAGTGTTGTAAAGGCAAACAAGTCTGATATTATAGCCAGACTGCCTGCCTGCCTGCCACCTGTGCTGCCTTTTTGCCTCTCTCCTTTTCCACTTTGACTAGCAGATGCTACCACAATCCCTGTCCTAGATTCCATTCTAATTTCATAGTCTTTTCATTCTCCCTGTCTCTCCTCCCCTCTCCCTGGTTGATGCTTCATCAGTGTTTGGGCTGCCAAAGCACTCTTTAAACCTGCATATAATTCTGTTTTGAGCTTGGAAACTCTGCTCAATGGTCCTTTCAGTTCTCCACCTTCCTTTTGTTTTTTGTCTTCAATGAATTGAAATAGACATGGAAGGGGAAGGGCTCGGTCTAGACTTACAAAGCAATTTCCCCTTCCCGAAAGGGCAGAGCACATTTCCTTCCAAAACAACCTGGCTAGGAAGTCACAAATTTCTTGTCAGTGCTGCTTTTTTTTCTCCCTAAAAGCTGTTGAGTCAAAACATGACTATCAAGGCTGACCCAAAGGGACATGAGTGAGGGTATGAGAGTGTTTCCCTTCATTCTTCCTTAAAACCAACAGAATGGGGAAAAGAGAGATCTGGGGGAGCATTCGTATTGTGAAGGTTAAAAGGTAATGGGAAAGCAAATAATCTTGGCACCCCTCTACAGAGAGTCTGGTTCATGGACTGATCTTGCACTCAAAATGCCATGCAGGGGTTTATTCTGACCAAATAGTATAAATATTACAATGACTGCAAGGAGGGGGAAAGCTGAACAAATAGGAGGCTAGTAAGCATGCAGGCAAGGCTGATGAGTTGCAAAGACTTTTCCTTAGCAGGAAAGTGTTAGTTTGTGGTTTTTACTTTAACCTCTCTGATGTTCCTCTCACTCAAGGATAAGATACGTTTTCTTATTGCTTCTCTAAATGCAGTTGTGTTTGTTAACTTACTTAATTGTAGTGTTGTGTCCTGTCAGGGATTTTAATTTCAAGGCACCCACTCTTACCTGGCTTCTCCCCTGCTCCGGGTATCACCTTTGTTAAAAAGAATCACATTGTACATGAAAAATAAAGAAAAAAATAACATGGAAGTTACCGAGTGTCTCCCCTCACATGTTTCAGAGATCCTCTCTGCTTTGATATTTCAAAGATATTAAAGTCAATCTGAGTGGAAGTGGGGAGAGGTTTTAAAAAGGAAAAAAAATTATGGTTGAGATCTAATATCTACTCAGATGCCCCTCTCCCCCTTCATTATTTAGGTTTGCTATTTCAGTGGTGAAATTTCTGGCTTGGTCAGAACCTTGCAAGACTGAGTGGGGAGGTGAACTGGAGTGTGGCTGGATGCTGGCTGACTATTACATTTTGAAATAACTGCTGATTCACAGATTCACATTTTGCATTCACTGGAAAAATGAGGGTGTCTGGATCTGTTGGTCTGAAACCGATCATTAGAGTGGAGTATCTGAATAGTTGGTTACCATATCCTAGTCTGAAGCAGCCTGTATCTGTGTGTGGTGCGTAATTGAAATATCACCACATCCTACAGCAATAGTTCATGACTACTATCGGTAGTCAATGTGCTTTACAAATATTAATTAAGCTCACAACCCCCCTGTGAGTTAGGTAAACATCATCCCCATTTAGTAGAAGAATAAACGGAGCGTCCTCCCTTTTGCTTTATTCCAGCAGTGACAGTTCATCAGTCACAAAGGCAATGGGGTCCAAGGGCTTGCCTGTTTTCCAAACCCTTTGATTAGAATTCCAAACTACAGACCTTTTTATTATGAGATTCTACACAGGCGTGCAATTTATAGCATTGTTTAGCATGCATTCCTTTTGAGCGCTTTCAGTTGCATCTTCTGCTGCTATTGCAGCATTTGGTTATTTCATATGGGACAAGTATCAAAGCCAAATGTTCTTATGTGTTTAGCAGACTAGGTGTTGGACTAGTAGTGAGTATGTTGTCTCTCTTGTTTCTTGTTTCCAAGAAGGCTAAGGTGCTCAGCAGATGGATCAAATTCTTGCAAGTGGGACTGATCCTAGTCCAGTTTCATGGTTGTTGAGGCTTTTGATGCACCAAATCAATATTTATGCACTTTGACAATAGCTAGTAACTGCCGCAGTGGGTTTCTATTAGTCACCTTTGCGGATACCAGCCCATGAAAAAAATAAGTCAGCATTTTAATTTTTCAAGTGGGTGAACATCATTCATTCCTATCTTGTCTGATGATACATTTACAGTGCCAGGTAAAAAAATATGATTTACCTGGCACAAATTTTAATTTGGGACTTTTTTGCACCCTGGGGTCTGATGTTGCAGGAAGCAGGACAAAGCCACAGAAAAGTACAAGTGTCCTTTCAAAGGCAAGATGAGAGGCAATGCAACATTGAATTTCTGTTGCTCAAATCTGTACATTGCTACTAGTAGTTATTGGATTAATCAGGAAGACCCAAATGGATGGAAATATAGGGGTGATTGTTTTTAACTAATATACTAATAAGCTATTTTTTTGCTCTCTGTGGTCTAGCAGCTAGGACAATGCAGTTACAGTTAAGAACCCTGGGTCATATTTACAGCTTTGCCAATAACCTGCTATATGACCTTTATCTCCCTTTTTCCCTTTATCTCACTATTTCTCAGTTTTCCCGTCTGTTAAATTGAGATGGTACTTAATCTCTGCTGTATAAAGCTGTTTGAGATCTACAGATGCAAAATGCTATGTTAGCTAAATATTATCATAGTTGTTAAACAGTTGTTACTATTATTATTATTTTCTCTAACATTGAACTTCACTTCCGTTTTCTCTTTCATCTATCTATTCATGGGCATTTCACACCAATGCTGATCATTATTCAACAGAGATGGATTCAAGATCATGGATAATATGAGGCATGGAAAGCCAATTATTTTTATTACTTCACCCAGGAAAGTTCAGTCCAGATTCAGCCTCTGGTTTGAAGTTTTAGAATCCTTGGCTTTGCTGCTGACATTTAAAATCATTGTTACCTTTCATATATCTTCTCCCAGATGTATGTAGCGTTCATATCGTGCTATGTTAATTCCTTTGTGGATAGATCATGGCACATAATGTTTTCGAGCAGTGGTCTTTTGAGGACAAGGTATTTCACCAGGAATTAAGTATAATGGTTTCCCACTAACAATCAACAAACAAAAGTTGAAGTTCTGTCATACTTTGCAAAACAAGACTTGTGGGTTTGGATGTAGTGTAACTTCCACATCTAAAGATCAGTATGTTTTATGCCTCACTGAAGTCAGCGTGAGGAAAAATAGATGGAAAGAGCTACATTTCTTAGCTTCAGAATTGCATCTACAATAACCTGCTTCATAACCCTTGCCAAATATTTACTGGCAGACTGCTGATGCAAGTGAAAGTTAAATAATTCTGTTTCTTCCAGGTGTATTAGTGTGGGTAAATGTGGTTCAGGATTTTAAGTCTCTACACAGCAAATACTTCATGTGGCAAAGATTAAAAAAACAAAACAAAAAAAAACAAAAAACCAAAGACTGTGAATGCCACACATTGTTGGGTGCCCAACTTGCTACACCAACTTGCATTTCAAAAATGCTGAGCAACTATCCTCTGATGATCAGGTCCCTTTGAACTGTCTCATGTGGGATAGCCAAAATTAACTGGTCACTTTATCAAACGTTGATCTATATCTCTAGCTGTAGTTCCAAGAAAATTCCCCAAATTAAGAAAAATTACAAAAATCTTATAATTCCATACACAAGGTTTCCATAGTGCTTTAATATACCTTGGAGAGTCTATTATACACACATTATTATTATTATTTATTATTATCATTATTTAGCACCGGATTGTATAGTTTGTACACAGAACTGTGCTGAAGATGTGGGGAGCTTGGGTAAAAATTGTTGCTCGCTCATTTCAGAGGTCCCCTTTTCTGGTGAGCTCTCTAACCAGATGTCCCTCTCCTTAGGAGATTCCTCCCTGTGTTCTGGGGCTTCCTCTCTGAGCCCTCATAACCCTTTATAAGGCCCAGGTGTTCCTTAACTAATTAACTCCCACCCGGCCACCTAGGTAATTAACTCTTCACAGTTGGCTCTGGGTTGTCTCGTTCTCCTTGGCGGAGCCAGTCACAGGTAGGCTAGTCCCTGACTTCCTTGAAAGGGCCTGCTCCCAGGATAAGGACATAGCACCTAGCACTCTTACTGCTGCCTCCCTTTCCCTTTGTGTGATTTGTAGCCCAGGGATGATGGAAAGTAGCAGTGCCTATGTACCTCTCTTGTATGTGGTTCTGGCACAGTGGGTGCAGTTGGAGTGCGATTGGATCTGGAGTGAGCGTTCAGATCTATCTCTGTTCTGCTCACATCTCTCTCTTTCAGGCTCTTTTTTCAAAATTACACGTGACCAAAGTTTCAGCACATTTCTGAGAGTGAATGCCAAAGTTTCTGGGAGACTTCTATCCACAGCCTTCTTTGAACAGCCTTTGTTCACACCTTTCACCTCAGCCACAAGCTGCTGTGTTGACTCAGTTCCTTCCAGTACTGTAACTTTATTAAAAGGAACCATACTCAATTGGGTAACTATGTAGCTATGTACAACATGGATAGAGTTGGGAGTTAGGTGACTTACTTACATATACATATTATTTTGGGGCAGCACAATCATTTTCTTTTAAACAAGTGTAGCGAATAATTTGCCCTCACAAAACTGGATTTGGAGCAGATGGAATCACACATGAGTTGCCAAGGACTGAAGGTGTTTCTGGAGGTGAAAGAAGGCTTATGCAGGAGGAATTCTTTCTTTCTGAAGTTCCAGGAGCTCACCTTTTTAAAATAATAAACAGAGTATTCCCATGGTATTTAAGAGTAATTTACTGGAAATGTTTCATGTGAGCATGGTGACATTCATTAGCCCTTGAACAGGAGACCATAAAGATGTTCCTGCCTTCTAAAAGAGAGGGGGTGTACGTATAATACTGGACTGTTGAGTGGTCTGCTGCCTTTTGGGATACGAGTGAACCAGTTTTTTTGTAAAATCATACTAGCTCAAGAGCTTCCTTTTGGATGTTTAGCCAAACAGACCATTGGAAACTTTAGAAGTTTGCTCATCTCTAGTTTCCAGATGCTCCCCCACTGCACCAGCCCAAACTTAAACACACATTTTGTTGTTGTTGTTCAGGATTGTTGTTCAGGTTTTCTGTGGTAGCATGGACTCAAATTAAATTGCTGGGTTAAATTAATAATATTTTGTGCAAAGCACTAGCTGTCGAGGGTGCTAACAAATCTTGTAAAGGTAACAGGCCAGCCTCATCCCTAATGTAAATCCATTTACATCAGTGATGTTCCATCAGGAATGGAGTTAGCTCTTCGTTGTTTTTATGCCCATGGTGTTTTCATCTATGATTTATTTGCTTCACTAGTTAGACAAAAGAAAAGGAGTACTTGTGGCACCTTAGAGACTAACCAATTTATTAGAGCATAAGCTTTCGTGAGCTACAGCTCACTTCATCAGATGCATATCGTGGAAACTGCAGCAGACTTTATATATACACAGAGAATATGAACCAATACCTCCTCCCACCCCACTGTCCTGCTGGTAATAGCATATCTAAAGTGATCATCAGGTGGGCCATTTCCAGCACAAATCCAGGTTTTCTCACCCTCCACCCCCCCACACAAATTTACTCTCCTGCTGGTGATAGCTGTAGCTCACGAAAGCTTATGCTCTAATAAATTGGTTAGTCTCTAAGGTGCCACAAGTACTCCTTTTCTTTTTGCGAATACAGACTAACACGGCTGTTACTCTGAAACTAGTTAGAAAGATGCTTCCTCCTTTTTGCTTGTTTCCTACTTTTAAGGTCATGTATTTTTATATCTGTCTGTTTGTCTGTGTGGGTGGGCATGTGAGAGTCTCCGTCTCTCTTCTCCTTATGTAATGTCAGATGGAAGTTTAGAACAGTACACTGCAGAAAGCCAACCCACATCCTTCACCCACACAGCCTGCAAAGCAGTTACACCGACATCAATCAGGGAAAACCCTCAGACTACATGCACCGTTGGAGCAGGTGCATGAGGGTTCATGGCTTCATCATGTGACTGTCAGACTGCAGTGTATCACCTACTGCTGTCTGTTACTTTATTTATATACCACAGGCCTATTTACCTACATAGCAAATGAAATACATGATATAAAACTTGCAGACACTCTTGAGTTCAAATTATACTATTCTTCTCTTCACATATGTGGAAGAATGTTCTTTCAGTGCATTGCTGTGGACGCATCAAGAAAAAAAGCTGCCTAGCACCATTGGCTTAAGAGCAAGTTTTGCGGAGGGGGAAAGCAAATCCTAAAATACATAAAGGGGGCAGAGGGCAAATGTCACAGACAGAGGAAAGCCATATGCAAACTAAGCCGAGAGTCTGAGAGATACAAAGAGCAGATATTATACTTGGGAGAAAAGATTGTGCAAATGATGTTATACCAATGACAGTAAAAAGTGAGTAATGCTTTCTGGAATCATCAAAGAGTTTCTGAATTTAATTCTTTGGGTACTAGAATTTCTGCCACAGAATGGATGTGAATGACTTTTTTAATTATTGTGAATAATATAGACTGACTACTGCTGCTGTGTTAGTTTACATTCAGCCTTTTCTATTTAAAGCTGATAATGCACTCTGTTCTTTCCTTTTAATGACCAAAGTAAATTACTGCCTGAGCTCTGGGTCTGATCAGCCAGTGTGAGAAAATATTTAGCAGACCAAGATTTCTAAAACGATGCTTGAATGAATGTGGAGCAGTGACATGCTCTCAGTGCTACGTCTGGAAACTTCTCTTTGTAAACTGGAATGAAGAGACCATGAATATTTCTAAGTCACAAAATAAGAAGAATCCAGAATGAACATATTTTTGTGATTTGGAATTTGTGACATATGAACACTAAGCTGTATAAAAATTAACTTAATGAAATAAATATAGATTCTCCCTCACAAAATGGAGCAACTGGCTTTTCCCAATTCTACCTGCTCTGGAATATGTTGTGCTGAAGACTGTGAGCCCAACTTTGTTCAGTTACACTGATGTAAATCTGGAGTAATTCCATTGACTTCATTTGGTTCCATGGAAGTCAGTGGAGTTCCTCTGTACTTACATGAGTATGTATGGGAGAAGAATTTGGCTCTGTATCTGTTGCTATCATTTTATATGGGATATTAATATATAATCATCTTCCCAAATATATATAAGGGGTAAACATGGGAACAAATTGTGCATGGCACATGTTCAGGTGTACAGTGAGGAGAAAAATCCAAGGAACCCTTAGGCACTGGATCCCTGGAGTGCAAGATGTGTTCCAGACTAGTGTTGCTAGTGATCCGAGGTAGATAGCTATCACAGTGTGGGGCCAGAGCCATGGCTTTGTCACCCTTCTCCATATTGACTGGGCTTGGAGGGGGGCATGTGCTGCACTCCCTGAAAGGGTGATGCAACAGCAGCCCTCCATAGGAGCTGTGGGAGGTATTGTGCCTGCCTGTAGCACGCTGCCTCCCAGTGCTCCTGGGACAGGATGCATCTGTCCCACCCTTCAAGGTGCAGTTGAGCCCTTTCCTTTTTCCTCTGTCCCTAGTTGCTGTGACTGGCTGCTATATCTGCTGCTGCTGTTGCTTTGCAAAACAGAGCTGAAGGAGTAAAGGGCGTGTGCTAAGCAAATAAGAGAAAACTTTCTTTTTTTAAAGAAGTACAATGCCCAGTGATTTTTCTTGCATTTAAACTGGAGGGTGCGAGTTGTAAAATAGTGGCCAGGTAGGGTACATCAGTAATCGCTGCATAAACTTTGACTAGAAGAAAGAAGACAAATCCCAATCCCTTAAAAATAAATAAATGTAAGATACCATTTAGTATCCTGAATTGGTATATAGATGGAGATGTAAAAAATGGACAGTGTACATTTTTAAACAAAATAGTTGAAAAACAGTTTGCCTTTTATTGATCTGCCAAGCCAAGGTATTCTTGGTTCTGTGTTTTGCTTGTTACAGGCGGTAAAGTAGCAAGAGCCTAGAGCAGAGTAAGAAAAGAAGCTTGTGCTCTACTTTGTGTTTCTTGTCATATGTTTTCAGCTGCAGAAGAGAAACTCAAGACCCTGAACTTTGAAAACCTTGAAATTAAAGTTTTTCATGTTTAGGGCCACAAATACAGGATATTCTGGTAATGATCACTTTTTCTGAAGTGTCTGGAACTGGCCACTCTTGAAGACAGAATGCCAAACTAGTTGAACCACTGGTCTGATTCAGTTTGGCAATTCCTATGTTTTTATGTTTTCGAGTAACTCGGTGTCTTCATTTTTCATACGCCAAAGCCACATTCACTGCAGTAACCATGTAGAAAGAGCAGAAGGTGCATTCCAAATGTTTATGATAACTTTCCACAAGTGCTGTTCTCTGGGCTCAAGCAGTTCTCAACATAGGAGAATAGCCATGTGGTGGTCACACAGGGTCACAGTGTGATTGGCTTTAACAGGTCTGTTTTGCTACTTTATCATACAATTTAGGTATGTCTCCTAATCAGGTTTTCCACACAATTAGGGTGGAACTGGCTGGTTCAGATGGCAGGAAGAGCTAAAAAATGAGAAGAAGAAGATTTGTTAGGGTTGATAGTGTTAATGAAAATATGAAAGGAAAGCCACATTTGGAGGGGAAAGTGTGACCTGACAAATATGACCCCCTGGAATTCCCCTAGATTTCTAATGTTGAAATCAAAGCTGGTTTTAATGTGCACCAGGTGTCATCAGGGTGTTTTGATTCCCTTCAAGCGAGGGAATGAGCCTTACAGTTTCAGCATCTGCACATCTGTGAATATCAGTGACAGGGTGTATTCTTGTTTAGATCATAACCCATGAGGTTCAAAGGGCATGAACAATTTAATAATTGATCCTGTTAGGTGCACTGGAGATTGGCAACCACAAAACTATGCTCTGCTTTGCACAGGCTGTGGTCTTTTCATTTTCTCTCTTCCTCCCCTTTCCAGTGCCCATCCCTTGCACTGACATGCTTAATCCCATTTTAACTGTCTCAGTAGCCAGACAGAACAATAAGAAAGCCAGGAAGATGGCAGCAAAGCCGGAATTTTAAAATTATATAGCAAAAAACCAAAAATGGATATTATCAAAAACATTCATTATTGATATTCAAACAGTATGTTTAAAATAGATGTGTTGTGATAAAACTAGGTATTTTGTAAATTTAGATTACAGTTAAATCCTGTGGAAGGACAGGATGCCATCATCAGATGAATGGTTCTTTGACGCCAGTCTTGCCATTTGTCTCTCTGTTTCTAATCTTTCTGCTGCAGGTTGGGAAGACTGTGGCAAGGTGGCTCTGATATCATCTCTAGAGACCTCCAGATTTCCTTGGTTTCTCTCACTCTTGCTTTCAGCCTGGGTCTTGCATGAGACTGCACTAGTTTTTTTGGTGGTTGAGCTCATCCTGTGAAAGAAAGATCAGGTGTGCTTGTACTTTTGGCTCTGCCAAAAGACTTAGTTGTTGTTGACCAGAAGGGTTTTGACCTGTTTGTGGACCTGTTGCCTTATTTTCTTTCTCTGAGAGAGCCCAGGATGTGAGAGGCTGCTCGTGGAAATAGTGTAATGAATTAGTGAGATCATTATGAAGAAAACATACATCTGTTTCTCTTTATTATATCAAATTCTGACAGATCTTTGCTTTCAAAGAACTTGGCCTAAATCGTAGATTAGATGAGACCAAGTTAGCTGGAGTCCTGCCTAGATAAGATATAAGTGATGCTTGTAAGTTGAAACTATGGCAGGGTGGCCCCCTGTAACCAGGCATTAGTCCTTTCGCGGGAGGGGGTGACATTTGCAGACCAGGATGTCTGTAATAGGGACACAGTCCCTTTAAGGTAGGAGGTTTTTTTAATTTTAGTCATCAGCTGGAGCATATGATTGATGGTTCAAGAGACTAGGAATATGACTCTCTGAGTGGACAATATAAGAAGTAGCTGGAGCTCAGCATGAAGGAAATTAGATTTGCAAAAACCTGGGCCAAGTTCTCCAGACAGGAAGCCTGGAGCATAGCCGAAAGAGGGCCTGGAGGAGTGGAGAAGTGTCCAGTCTGGGAAAGTCTGTAAAGAAGCCTCGAACTGAGCAGGCCATGAAGGAAGTGATGCAGAGAAAAAGTGATACAATCATGTCAAGTGAATTGGGCACTTACTGACTATATAGGGTTCCTGGACCAGAACCCAGAAGAGAAGGGGGCCTGAGTTCTTATATAGTGACATCTGGAAGTGGTGGACATAAACCCCTAAATTCAGGGGAAGAAAACTAATTGAGACCTAAAAGAGATACTACAGAGTTGGAGAGCCTAAAGAAGGCTGGGGAAGAACTTTCTAGAGCCCAGATTGGGGCCTAAAGACACTTTTAAGCCCATGGGAAGGTCTGTACAGAAAAAGTATGGGAGGAAGATTGTTTAGTTGTTTCTCTCACTGGAACTACAGCAGCCTATATAGTATAGATCCTAGGTCTCTGAAAGACGTCTTCTCTCTGTTCATCAGTGTGGAAATGCCAGCTTTTAGGTACTTGTGCTAACATTCAGTAATTTAA
Organism: Lepidochelys olivacea; assembly: GCF_965140295.1. Lineage (NCBI taxonomy): Eukaryota > Metazoa > Chordata > Testudines > Cheloniidae > Lepidochelys > Lepidochelys olivacea. The sequence continues at coordinate 108,140,913 of NC_140412.1, read as the reverse complement.
CTCTGTGGCCCAGTACAATTTCATGGAGAACTCTTGATACTGGATTTCAGCTCATCAGGGATCCAGCAGAGTCAGGGTTGTTTTGGTGGCCGTCGTCGTCTTCATCATCTTCATCATCAAAACTTCATGGCATGGTGTGAACCTAGCTAGCCTTTACCTGTGGATGTGGGTGTTTAGTTTATTTTGTAAGTGTTTCTTAATTAGATTGGACAGCATGATTTATGTAGTGTTTGGGAGGTGAGGTATTGTACTTGCACTCAGAGATCTTTGTACTGGGAGCATTTTATTGATTAACAAATAACAACACACTGAAGCATACTGCCGTATCTTAATGCCTAGGATTCCAAGACTGACATTAGAGAAATAAAGTGTGTGTGTGTGTGTGTGTGTGTTAATAATTATAATTATTATCAGTAATTGTTATGGCACGATTTATCCCAATGTCCCTTTGATCTTTCAAGCAGACACCTTGTTACTCTGTAATTCAGTTTCAGAGGCTGGTTGCCCACAGACAGCTGACAGGAGCCATCAGGCAAAGATCAGCAAAGAGCATAACACTAAAATTTATTTTTATCAGTTTAAATACAACATAACAATGTGTATGCTTTTGAGGCTTAATATACAACTGTAAAGTAGCTTTGAAAAATTGTCATGAAAACTTATCAACCTAGGTACAATGTCTATTCATCTGCACTTTTCTATAATGACAGTTGATCGTGGAAAAGAACTCGAGTGGTACTTTAACTGACCATCAAAATACGACTTGCTGAGGGTGAGGGGTGTGTGGGATTTGGCAAGGCTACAGGAAGGTATCCAATGACTATGGACTCTGTGGCTGATCATCCAGTCATTACTGATGTTGATCACGTGTTGATTGAAAAGTAGAATCTCAAACAGCCTTTCAAATCAGTTGTTAAAGCCAAAAAAAAAAAAAAAAAGAAGGATTGAGGGATTTGAATTCATTCAAGTTTTGCTAGTGGAGAAATTGGGTTCAGACTTGGATTGCTGGCATATGGTTACATTTCATGAAATACCATCATTAATTGCGGTTAAAGGGAGCCTTGAACTTGATGGTAAATCTCATGTTGCCAAGTTTGATAGCTTGCCTTTAGACTGAGTTTAGAGACCTTGTTAGAATAAACAGACTTCAATTTCTTGTAAAATGTAGATCTTGTTCATTGAACTGAATTATTTTAAAGATCCTACAATTGTTAGAGGTAGTTTAGTAGACTGGATAATAAAGCCTGAAGGAGTGTGTACTCAAGTTTGTTTGAATGGATGAGAACAACTGGTCCCTCCTGCAAATACTATTGGAATGATTTTTTTCATTTAAGTCACTTGTCATGCATTTGGAAAGCAGTAAGTAATATCCTAATAGTACTAAAAGCCTCCCCAAGCTGTCTTCAGCAGCAGTTTTTGAAAAGTTCATGGGCTGTTGCGGGATAATAGAAGAGAAGGAACTTTGGGTAAGGCTCTTTCAATATGCAAGGCTAAAAGGGCTTTCTGCTACATTGCCATTCCCTATTTTTAACCATCAGCTTCACTTCTCAAAAACATACAATTCTGAATGTTTCATTTAAAGAAAAATATTTCTGAGAGACATTTCAGGCAAAGGGAAATACCTTTTCCCTCTAGGGTGAAAACTAGAAGAAATAATTGTTGTTAAGTTTTTGCCCTAGTTTAGTATCTATTATCATTACCTGTGCTATTAAAAATAAACAAATATTTTGAAATCTTGCCCTCTGCCCACAGCTATCTTATGTACCAATCTGATTGATAAGTGAAATGAGTGAATCCTCTGTGTTTGAATGAATGAATGAATGAGTGAATATGGATGTGCTTACATTTACAAGTATCATAGTTGGCATTCTGTGCATATTTTGCTTTTGAGTCTTTGATTCTACTGTCCTTGCAAATCACTATACGGTTGCAAATTAACCCATAAGATGATAGACATTAATTTATGGCACTAAGTTCATGAATTAAAGTACTATGCCAGTAGATTTCCATATACATTTTCCTGGGTGGCAGAGTTAGTAAGAATACCACACGTGCTACAACAGGTTATATTTGCATAATCAATTATTTGCTGTACTACATTTAAAAATGTCTGTGATCATTTTCTGTTCACATTTCAAATAGCTGGTGTAAAAGCAAACACCACAATGCACAGCTATTTCTCCTGCTATCCCACTGTAGTGAGGTGGCATGGCCTCCCTCAGAGGTGGACGCGGAGGGAACGCTGCAAGTCGCCTGGTGGGTGGAACCAGGAGGGCCACGCTCTGCAGTGGCGGGACAGAGAGAGGAAGTATAAAAGGCTGGCCCAGCAGCTCTGTCAAAAGGGAGCTGCAGAAGGAGACAGACGCTTCTTCCCTGCTGCTGGAGTGGGATGCCAAGGAGAACTGCTGCTGCCTAGAAGACCAGCCTGAGCTTCCAGAGAGCCCTGCCACTCCCGACGCTGAGGAGCTGCTACCGCTACCCTTGGCAGAGTATCCCGGGGAGACTGAGGATGACCCCTGGATGCAGGTACACCCGAGGGGGAGAATAGGAAGCAGGAGTCAGGGAGTCAGACTACTGTCTGACTGTGGTGCCGCCGGAAACACGGTCAGCGTGTTGCGGGTGGAATCCCAGCTGACTCAGAGGCAGACCACTTTGCTAGTGTTTGGGGCCCTGGCCTGGGATATGGAGTTGGGCAGGCCTGCGTCCCCCCTGCCATCCCACCCCTGGGGTGGCAGTATTCCCCCTTCTTAGGCCAAAAGGCCTGCGCTTCTCGGGCATCCCTACTGGAGCCCCAGCAACAGTACTTGGCGCTCGCCCCCTGCTGGAGCCCCTAGACTGGGCGGATAAACTGCTACAGCTCTGCCTAACTGCAGGCCAGAGCCTTGACTGCTTTCTGCCCCGCCATGCTGGAAGGCCGGGGCCCATTGAGAACCGCAGATTCTCCCCTTGTTTTTTCTTCATTTGGGAGAATACTCTAGCAGACCAAACTGCGAGGAGGCGGATGCGGAGGGATGGTCACGCCAGCTTACACCCACCAATCAGGAATGAAATCTAAAATGCCTGAAAGTGTTAATTTATTTTGGTAAGTTTCAAACGTACTGTTAATAGGCTTTATCCCAGTGCTCATTTGGACACTTGTTCATGTCCCCACACACAAGTGCCAAGAATCTGTTTCATGAATGCTGATACCATTCACGCATGAACAAGAAAATGCTGGGCTAACCTGTCATTAAACTCTTAAAGCTGGAACATGTGTTTATTCTGGTATAGCTGCCTATGGCATGTAATATTAGGACATAATGTAATGGGGATGTGTCGGATGGGCTCATTCACAAGAAAGGCTAGTACAGCACTCGGTGCTGAATTGGTAAAGGCACAGATAACTGACACGTTAGACGAGAAAGTGCCAAAAGTGGTATCTGTGTCAGAGTTAGTATGTTTAATGTGTAGAACCATCTACAATGCTTACAACTACTTTTGACCACTCCAAAAAACCTAAAGGCTCATCCCAGAGTGAATTTTTATAACTAAGTTTTCGGTGTGTGAGTTCTTACAGGAAAGTAACAATCAGATACTGAAATGCTGGCATACCTTGGGCTATAGCAGCACAAGTGGATGCAGCTATAATAATGTTTTAATACACTGTATGAAAAAAAGGATGTAGAGTGGATGGGTACATCTGTTGACAATCTTTCTTTTTAATTTGAAGCCACCTGAAGGCTCTAACTAGCTGAATAATAACCCGATCCCCATATGGTTTCCGTTCTTTCAGAGTAATAGCATGCAGAAAAAGAGTCTACTTTTAGCTCTGACTTCTGTTTGCTTCTTTGTGAGTCTGAGAACGCTTCCTGTCTGCTTGGTGATAGGAAATGTAACCAAAACAGACTTAGATGAGTGACATTTCTCATGCCTGGCTTTCCACTTTGGTAACTTGTGTAAACTTGTGCAGAGAACCCATTTGTACAAGCTGCTGCATGCATGCAGATAGAGATGGTGTCTTCAGGATGATTTGCAGCTCATTTTTAATTATAATTTTTATCTTGTTAGTTCCTCAGTATTTATATAGTAGATATTATAAAGTATTTTTCCCATTTATATTTCCTCTTATACTCTAATCTCTCAACAATTTTGTACTGTCACTTTTCAATTGAATTTAGGTTTATGACTAAAGCAATTGAAAGGCACATTTTTTAATAAATGCAATTAAATTTTAAAGCCACTTTTGCTTTGGTTAGAAAACTACTCATGGAAAACAACTTTTCTCTTCTGCTTATATCTCTTAATTTTTCTTACATTCCCTTGCATGTGCCCTCAATTTCCTTCCTGCCCATATTTTCCTGTTCTCTCATGGTTTCCTGTCCATTTTCTACATTATGGGTACCAGTAAGTAATCATTTTCACTGAGGTCAGCCCTGTTTCATCCTAATTGGGGGGAAGAAGCGGGAATGGAGAAATGGTAGCCGTTTTGAGTAAGGTTGAAAGTTTATAGGGATGCTGACAAACATTAGGAGACCAGGGGAAGTGTGGTTTAAAAAAGTCCAAAACAACAGCAAACCGCCCCCAACATCCTATAATCATGAGATTCTGATAATTCTGTTGACTCTAGATTTTGTATAAGGGCCTTGCTCCACAATTTTAGCCCCCACCCTCACTTCCAGTCACATAGGATTTGAAATGTTAATTCTCACTTCTTTAGAAGTGTCTTGTATTGGACGTTAATACCACAGTAAAATAAGATGATTACATTAGAGGACGAGGAGAAATGAGATACATACCGAAGCCTGTGGGGCAGTTCGTTTGGTACTGATGCTGCTGAATCACTGTGCAAAATGAGTGGACTGGCAAGCTGATAGTCTGTATCATTACCAACCTGTGTAGCTGTATCAATCATTTTATTACATAAGTTACTGTATATAAAATAGCATCCCTTCATCTTCACCATTGTGGCACCCCAGACTTATATGGAGATGTGTGATTCTGTCGAAAGTTGTTTAGGAGTTGGACCATGGCCTACTTTGATGGAGCAACACAACTTATGCCATTTTTACTTATCCAAAGGCAAATTTCCACAACATGCCTATGCCAGGGAGTGTCAAGTTTAAGGATTCCAAGGCAGCATCATGGGCACTGAGTAATAGAGTTGACTTTTGGGTTGACATTTTATTAAACACTCCTGGTTTGGAAAAATTTCAAAAACCCTGCGATTAAGAGGACATGCTGCATTATGATAGCCTCACCAGCTGGGGCTGGATTGGAGCCAATCTCACAATGATGGGAGACACTACAGCCCTTTAATGAATTTGAGCCCTCTGCCTGCCTGCCTGTCCCCCACTTGCCTTCCTCCTGGGACAGAATAACCAATCAGAGCTGTCACAGATGGAACTGTCTCCGCCTTCTTTTCCCCACAGCAACCAGAAGTTATTCTCAATGGGAGGGAAAGGGGGAGCGGGAATAGGGAACTAAAAGGACCAGCAACTCAAAGCGGCTCAGCTCCCCACTCCCCTTCTGTGAGCAATGGGGCAGCTTATTCTTTAAGCACGGAAAATATACAAAACAAAACTTTCATTTTTAGGTTTCAGAATAACAGCCGTGTTAGTCTGTATTCGCAAAAAGAAAAGGAGTACTTGTGGCACCTTAGAGACTAACCAATTTATTTGAGCATAACCTACAGCTCACTTCATCGTATGCATACTGTGGAAACTGCAGAAGACATTATATACACAGAGACCATGAAACAATACCTCCTCCCACCCCACTCTCCTGCTGGTAATAGCTTATCTAAAGTGATCACTCTCCTTACAATGTGTATGATAATCAAGTTGGGCCATTTCCAGCACAAATCCAGTTTTTCTCACCCTCCGCCCCCCCCCCCCCCAACTCACTGTCCTGCTGGTAATAGCCCATCCAAAGTGACCACTCTCTTTACAATGTGTATGATAATCAAGATGGGCCATTTCCAGCACAAATCCAGGTTTTCTCACCCCCCTCCCTTTTTTTTTCCAAAAACCACACACACAAACTCACTCTCCTGCTGGTAATAGCTTATCCAAAGTGACCACTCTCCTTACAATGCGTATGAAAATCAAGGTGGGCCATTTCCAGCACAAATTTCCCCCAACCTGAAGCAAATACTCACCAACAATAACATACCACACAACAGAACCACTAACCCAGGAACCTATCCTTGCAACAAAGCCCGTTGCCAACTGTGCCCACATATCTATTCAGGGGACACCATCACAGGGCCTAATAATATCAGCCACACTATCAGAGGCTCGTTCACCTGCACATCCACCAATGTGATATATGCCATCATGTGCCAGCAATGCCTCTCTGCCATGTACATTGGTCAAACTGGACGGTCTCTATGTAAAAGAATAAATGGACACAAATCAGATGTCAAGAATTATAACATTCATAAACCAGTCGGAGAACACTTCAATCTCTCTGGTCACGCAATTACAGACATGAAGGTCGCTATCTTAAAACAAAAAAACTTCAAATCCAGACTCCAGCGAGAAACTGCTGAATTGGAATTAATTTGCAAATTGGATACTATTAATTTAGACTTAAATAGAGACTGGGAGTGGCTAAGTCATTATGCAAGGGAGCCTATTTCCCCTTGTTTCCCCCCCCCCCCCCCCCCAGACGTTCTGGTTAAACTTGGATTTATGCTGGAAATGGCCCACCTTGATTATCATACACATTGTAAGGAGAATGGTCAGTTTGGATGAGCTATTACCAGCAGGAGAGTGAGTCTGTTGGGGGGGGGGGTGAGAAAACCTGGATTTGTGCTGGAAATGGCCCACCTTGATTATCATGCACATTGTAGGGAGAGTGGTCAGTTTGGATGAGCTATTACCAGCAGGAGAGTGAGTCTGTTGGGGGGGGGGGGTGAGAAAACCTGGATTTGTGCTGGAAATGGCCCACCTTGATTATCATGCACATTGTAGGGAGAGTGGTCACTTTGGATAAGCTATTACCAGCAGGAGAGTGAGTTTGTGTGTGTGGTTTTTGGAAAATAGGGGGCGGGGGTGAGAAAACCTGGATTTGTGCTGGAAATGGCCCATCTTGATTATCGTACACATTGTAAAGAGAGTGGTCACTTTGGATGGGCTATTACCAGCAGGAGAGTGAGTTTGTGGGGAGGGGGCGGGCGGAGGGTGAGAAAACCTGGATTTGTGCTGGAAATGGCCCAACTGGATTATCATACACATTGTAAGGAGAAAAGGAGTACTTGTGGCACCTTAGAGACTAACCAATTTATTTGAGCATGAGCTTTCGTGAGCTACAGCTCACTTCATCAGATGCATGCCATGGAAACTGCAGCAGACTTTATATATACACAGAGAATATGAAAAAATACCTCCTCCCACCCCATTGTCCAGCTGGCTATTACTGGCAGGAGAGTGGGGTGGGAGGAGGTATTGTTTCATGGTCTCTGTGTATATAATGTCTTCTGCAGTTTCCACAGTATGCATACGATGAAGTGAGCTGTAGCTCACGAAAGCTTATGCTCAAATAAATTGGTTAGTCTCTAAGGTGCCCCAAGTACTCCTTTTCTTTTTTCATTTTTAGAGCACTCCTATGTCACATTTTGTGCTTTGGTTTGGAGCTCTGATTTGCTTTGCTGTCTTGCTCAGTAAAGGACGAAATATTGCTCATGAGAATTTCAGCTTCTCTGAGCTGGTATATCTTCAGTTTAAAAAAAAACCCCACACAATATGGAATGGATTCTAGAAATCTGAATCTATCCCACATGCAGTACAGAATCCAACCCTATGAACAGTGGTTTGGCCCCTTAAAAAAACGGGGGGGGGGGGGCAAAACAAAAGAAAAAATTGCTCTCAGTTTCATCAGAGGTTAATTATCTGTTTCTAGATGGGCTCAAGCAAGAGCTGTTCTACCTACACATTCTTGTTAGAAGCTCCTGTATTGCTGTATATGCTAAACTATTTATTTTGTGTGCATGGGCATGTATGTGTTTTTTCCCATAACCATTGTAATGTTTGTTAAGGTCTTTTATTGTGGAGGTATTTTATTGGTAATTCTTTGTGTTGCATTTTTCATACTCTTTACCTTCAGGGTGATTGTTGCTATCATGTTTCCCCTGGAGCTGGGAATGCTGCATAGGGGAATGCATTGGATTTAGTATTTTTGGTTCTCAATGCATTGTCCACCCAGGTGCACCTGGCAAGGCAATAAGATGCAGTTGAGTCATAGTTTAATTATTTTGCTTGATGTGGAAAGTGGCAAGGTGCTAGATAGTGATTTTGATATTATGGTGCAGCAGAAGCTGCACTGTACTTAAGGATGCATCAGAGAGTTTCATTCTAACAGTAGAAGGAATGGTGAATTTCTGATGTCAGTGAGTTTTAGTACAACAAAAAATTACATCATATGCTTTTTATATCAATTCTATCATCAGATCAATACATCAGATTGTCACACATTCCATGCATTTGGGAAGTTATTTTGCCTTAACACTGCTGAGGTCACTGTTAAGGTTTTGCATTAGAGTATGCATTTGATGAAGCTGGGATAGCTTCAGGACATCATGCCTTGAGCCAGTAGGCGATAGAGCTTTCGCTCCCTCCTGAAATTCATGTAATTTCATCTCTTCCCATTTAAAAAAAAACCCTTGAAGCTTATTTTTGGGGCATTCTTAAATTACTATCACTGATGTTGTTGTTTTATTGCCTTGTTTTGATTCTTTTTGTCTTTTATTCTTGTTGTCTGTAATATTGTGGAGGTTGGAGTGTTTTTGTTAATGAGGATTTTTTATTGTTCAGCACACAAGTCCTTATTTAGTGGCAGGGGTGCCGTATAAATAAAATTGTTGTTCTAGTGTTATTTCTGCTTTGGATTATCTGTTGGAGACGGAAGCAAAAGTCTTATGGGACATTGCAGTGTATTGCAGTTGTACTCAATATGAAGGTGAAAAAGAGTGTACATGTCTTTCCCTTTAACTTTTTATTTCCCTGTTTATAAGGTTTTGGGTGGGCACGGTATGCCCTGCTGCAAGCTTATCTGTCATTAAATGTAGTGTGTGTTGCTAATATATATAGTGTATTTCATGTGTGTGCACAATATAAATACATACATTTCCCATTTGTAGGAGAAGGTCTGTACTATCTGTATAATTAATGTTGCTTGGATGGTATTAAATGATAGTGACAGATCACGTGGGTGTTAAGGGTTTGACACAGTGGGAGGCGGCACATATGTATCTTCAGCATTAACGCGATGGACATCCATTCAGCAGAAGGGTGGCCAGGCCTTTCCCTAGGAAACATATGCCAAAACTATTATCAAAGACTACGTCATGGCCTGCAGCAAACTGGACAGGATGATAATGAGGAGGGAATTGCACAAAAAAAGACTGTGTGGGCATCCCATTTTATTACAACAGAATGCTAAATAAACAGATTATTTCTATGACTAGTAAAGTATTTGCTTGGTCAGCAACAATGGCATTTTGGTCTTTATCAAGTTTATACTACTGTTGTTTTACTTTTTGTTTACTTTGGCTGCTATTTTTTTAAATGAAAAAATAAACAAAGGGAAACATCTGAGATGCTGTAAAAAGCACCGTGGATCCAGAACAGCTCATTATTTCTCCTTGAGGGGGAAATCTGTGGTGCACTCTGTGATGTCTGACAATGTGTAATGAGGCACTCCACTATGTCAAACCCAGAGTCATAATTCTGTCTTATCTCGCTGTGATAATAAGACTTTTTGAACTACTGAACTCAACAGAAGTTATAGATGTAAAGGAAATGGCTTGTGTTTTGCCACCTATTTAAAGTAGTTAGAGTCAGAGATCAGGTAATTCAAATCAGTTAACCTTTAGCTCTAGGACTATATATCCCAAATCTAATTTGGAAATCACATTGCTTGAATGGTGCCAAAGTTGTCTAATACTCATTTTTCAGCAGTTATCTCCATAGTGTTTGTATTGGAGTGTCTCTCTCTCTTTTTTTGGCTGATCTTCTTATATGGTTTTTGTTTTCTAAAGGTTTCCCTGGATAGCAACGAGGCCCAGAAGTCAAGCCAGTCTTCCTAAGTGAGGGGGCCCGCTCAGAAACTGCTCACTGAGGGATAGTACGGCTTGCCTGTCACTCTTGCTGTTATGGCAGGAGGTACTGTAATGGTGACCAAGCAATGTCCAAGTTATGCCCTTCTCTGGATACTAAGGACTACAGGTGAGAACCAGTGCTCCCAAACTCATATCTAATTTTACTTGTTCCATATCTCATAAACAAGTTAGCAATGCCAGAAATAGCGTTTGCTTTAAATTTATTTACACTTATATTTTCCCCACTCATTTTATTCTGTCTTCGTTTTTCTTGATAACTGTCTATGAATGTGGATATCTGAATTGCAGCAAGAAATGATAGAAATTCCTTATGGGACTTATGATCTTCACTATTTTGTATCCTAGGAACTCATTTATCATTAAACTTGATATAGGCATTGGTCTGATATGCATCTTGGGTGATACTGCAATATACTCCTGGCATATTGGCAGGTCAGCTTTACATTATTATTTTTACATTTCAGCTGGGTCATGTCATTGCAAATAATGCAATTCTGCAGTTAAATATGAACATTTCAGAAGCTACACTATATGGGATTTTAAATGATGTAAATGGATTGCTGTTTAAGCATTGTCAGATGGGGAATTGAGCAGGAAAAGGAGGAAGAACACTTGTTGTATTTGAAAAAGCCCCTGAATTTTGAATAAATTTAGCTTTCACCCGTTAAAAATACCTAAGTGGATATCTTCAAAGGTGTCCATGTGAAAATGCTAATTGTTGCTATTCCACCTACAGCTGTGGAAAAACATTGCTATTCCCACAAATGTTTCAAATCAATTTACTCTTCTTTTATGTGGCTAGGACAACCACCTTTTTCTGGAAAAGATATTCTTATCTTTTGGAGGAAAAGAAACCTTTTTAAAAACAGACTTTTCTTCAGCTGTTAACTTCCAGTAGTTTTCTTTCACGTCTGGATTTTTTTTCTGAATAACAAGTAAAGATTGGTTAGGAACATCGTCAGTTTTTGCGGTTTTTCCTTTAATTCATTTTAGTGCTCATGAAAGTTGACAGTTCATGAATACGCTTTTAGAGGAGGTTAGAAATGCATCATCTAGTGTTAATTTGATGACACTGGAGACGTATGCCTTCTGTTTATGGACAGAATAGGTTGAACCAGTGTCAGGGCTGTTTTGACTTATACAGTCCCCTCAATCGTCTTGTCTTCACTAGGAAACAATGTGTGTTCTTACTACATGTCAGCTAATATGCAGTAACTACAATGAGGTAAACATCTAGTTGCATTTTTAACATGTTAGCAGTTTGATCTTCCCAGGATCTGCTAACGCATGTGAAAATTACAAACTGCCTTGTCGTCACTATCTTGCCATTTTTATATGCAGTGGTATTGTAGCTGGGTTGGTCCCAGGATATTAGAGAGACAAGGTGGGTGAGGTAATATCTTTTATTGGGCCAAATTCTGTTGGTGAGAGAGACAAGCTTTCGAGCTTATGCAGAAGTGTAAGCTTGAAAGCTCGTCTCTCTACCAACAGAAGTTGGCCCAATAAAAGATATTACCTCACCCACCTTAACTTCAGTAGGATTTTACCACGTTAGGTGTATTCCTACCATATGTTAACTTTTTGCCTAATATGGACACGTCCAAAATCTCTTCATCCTGACCTGAAGATGTATATCCTTTAGGGATGCAAAGATAGTGTAGTTCCCATGCTTGTTCTAACATTTGTCTGTCAGCCAAGGTGTCAGTCTGTGATGAGGACACCTGTCCACCATAAATGAAGCACAGCTCATTTTTCACAGTCCACCAAACTACTGTCTGGCTCTGACTTCATTCATCCTTCACTTGGGCTTGATCTGATTCTGTGACTGATAGGTGAAAGGTTTTATATTCAAATGCTTATTTCCTAAGCCATCCAGTTTTGTTTTGTTTTTTAATCTTTATCACAAGAAAAATTACTGTTGAGTACAGGGATTCAAGGGAGGGAAAAATCTGGTTGCAATTCATTTTGTCAAATTATAAAAAACGAGTGTCACTGGGCCCCATGCTTCTGTCAGAGATGGTGTACAGTGACAAGTACCACGCAGGTGTGTGGGATTTTTAAAAAGGTGTGAAAATTATTAAATAGGCTTGGCTCTCTTGGATGGAGCAATTTTCATCATGGGAACTTGACCCCTTGCTTCCAGCTCTCCCTGCACGACTTGTGTGTGCCCCACAACGCATTGTGAAAATTTACAAAAAGGGATTGTGTTGGAGGGTGGCACGTGACTCACTGGGATACCTGTCCATAGTGCACTGCACTTTGCGTTAACACAAGCACTCCTGCTGAGAATGTGCAGCACTAACGCAAGCAGTCAAGTATAAATGCACATGCACGATCGACTAACTGTTGCGGTCTTATGCTGATGTAATTGGCACAGACCAAAACTTGTAGTGTAGACATGGCCTAACTGTAGTGGATTCAAACTCTTTAGTGAGTATAACACAATAAGCCTCTTGGAGGAGGAATGCAGCTGCTGTATGAGGCTATAAGAAAATAAAGAAAATCTTAGAATTCTGCCTTTTTGATTAGAAGTCTATTCTCTGATGAGCATGATTTGCGTTCTTTGTGGTGCTAAGTGTCACAAAGGTAGAAACTAAGGAACAAAAGGGATAATTTAGTTGGTGTTGGTCCTGCTTTGAGCAGGGGATTGGACTAGATGACCTCCTGAGGTCTCTTCTAACCCTCATCTTCTATGATTCTATGAATTATGCTTCTGGAGAGAAGACCCTAGCTGAAATGTGAAATTATAAGAAATATCTTTGTATGTTGTGTTTTGAGTCTACTACTTTTTCAAGTATATTTCTGTATTGTAGGCATCAAGGGCCTGCACTAATATGCACTGAAATTAATGGGAGTCTTTTCATTGACTTTGATTGGGTCAGGTCCTAAGTAGAAGTAGTAGTTCATTCTGACTTGTAAGCCTGCAAGAAATAGCTATGCTAAATTTGGAAAGAAATATAGCAAAAGAGAGTCTCCATTACAGTAGAGCTGAATATACAGCATGCTTAACCCCTGTCATTATGTATGAAGCTGTCAAATGCTAACAATAATGCAACATTAAATAGAATGATTTTGCACTGCAGCGAACATGAGCAATTGTTTTTGTTTTCCTCAGTGTGTGTATATAGAGAGAGATATTTGAATTGTTGGTATATTATCAGAAACCAGGATTCAGAACTTGAAATAGTGCAAAAATAATACCAATTCTACAAGCTGAAAACCAAGGCCTGTCAGGTATTATCACATCCACTCCCGTTTTCCACTTCGTTAGACCCAGAAGGAAATTCTTTCAAATGTTTGCTAACCTTCACTGAACAAGAATAGCAACTTAATAAACATGAATTTTCCTTGGGGAATTCAACTGCATGGTGTTGGTTTCCCCCACAACATCTTGCCCACCTTGTTTTGAGTGTCTTTCAAGGAACAAAAGTGTAACACTGCTTCTTGATATTACAAAACTATCTCAAGGAGACAAGTTGCATTGTTATTTTCCCAGAAAAATCTTATATTTACTTAATGAAAAATTAGACTAAATGCTATTTTGTAAGCCCACAAGGAAAGTATATTTCTACTGTGAAGAATTCCCATTTGGTAATCTCAGACACTTTAAATACTGATACCATTTAACTATACAGGAAAAATGAAAAACTATGAACTACTGGATATCTGTCAAACTAGAAGTTTTTAATTTTTTTCCAGCACATCCTACTAGTAGACTTGCACTAACTGTAGCCCACATTTATAAAATAAATGAAAGGAGGAATGGATAAAGATTATTTACAGAAAGGAAGTCAACTTAGAACTCTTTTCTCATTTTAATTCCAGTGTGAAATGTATTCTAGGCAGTTGCTTAGCTTCAGTCAGTGAAACCCCTTAATAGTAAGAAAAGGAAATTGTTAATAATGTTTGGTTTCTTGTGAAATCCATGCTCCATCATAGACTGAATACATGACAGTTTTCACTGATTTTCCTCTCTTGGTATATGCCTATCTGTAAGTGTACATAAAACTTCGAAATAATACATATGACCCACCTCTTCTAGAATGCCATTTCATTTCTTTTCTCCTAACCTCTGAATGTGAAGGATTGGTTGTACTAGTTTGTTTACTGTGTCAGAGCTAAATAACATGTTAGTTTCCCTTTGCTAACTCTCATGCTGCAGAAAAATTCTCCTCTTTATAGATCTTTTCTGTTTCTTAATTGGTCCACCACTGCCTGAATCACTGTAAATAAACCTCTCACTACAAGTGTACATACTGGAAAACTATGATGGTAAAGAATGAGTGCAACTGATGACTTATTTAATAGATTTGTAGGCTCCATGTAAATAAACACAGCTGCATAAATTAAAATTGTGAAAATTCAGCTTTCTAAGGATGTATTGGACAGGGTGCCGATGGAAGATCTATTGTGTTTAAAGGCAGCATCATGGTATTTAAGTGTCTAAGTAACATAACAGATGTACTCCTCCTTCTGGCTGGTTGTTAGTTGTATGTTAATACTCTACAGAGAATAGCAGTAATGAACTCAAAGCTATTATTTGTCAAATCATTTTAGCATCAGCTTTCTATCATGCTCAGATTTAACCCTACTGTGCATTGTTGTAGTCATACCACAGCTTTGTGCTCGTTCCTGCTTAATTATCAAATAAGCAGCGCTCATTCTTGCATCCTTATTGATTAGGAAGTTTATAGAATGCAGGTCATTAATACACCAGTAAAATCATGGTAGTATTCTGATTGCCAAAAAGGAAATATTATAGGTATTAAAGTACAGCATTTTTCCCTGTCTCCTTGACTAATTCCATAACATCTTATAAGGAACTTATTTCATTCAACTTTAAAAATGGCCACCCTCACTGTATAGCAGAAATTAATAACTGAAATAAATGCAGTGAAAAAGTCAATGTTATGTAAGTAGGCTAGTTTCACAAGGAATATTAATTTTTAAATTATTACATAGCAAATTGATGAAGGAGAATATCCTTGATAATGAACACTTTTTCTTCACTTGTGTTAAAGTATACTATGAAAAGTGACTTAAATATGAGATTGTGGTATACTGCTTGTTTCTAGAAGTGACTGGACAAATGTTTGTAGCCATATTGTAACTCAAATTAACAAGCCCTGGGATTAACAACACACTTCTGTGCCCTGAAGCATCTAGGGGTATGTCTCCATTGCGTTTTAAAATCATGGCAGCAAGTCTCAGAGCCCAGGTCTACAGACTCTCACTATATTGCTAAAAACAGCAGTGTAAACATTGTGCCTTGGCCTGGAGCTTGGGCTCTGAAACCCAGTCCCTTCCGAGGCTTCAGAGCCTGAGCTCCAGCATCTACTCAGCTGTTTCTGGTGCTGTAGTGTTGGCTCCACGAGCTCGAGTCTGTAGACCCAGGTTCTGATACTCACTGCAGCAGGTTTTAAAACGTGGTTTAAACATACTGTACCTTTAATGGACAGTTGCAAAGGTGTTAGCTAACTCTAAGATAAATGGCAAAGAAGAATTACCTTGAGTTACAGTAGGGCCACAAACTCTAGCCTAAATGTATTTTCAGCAGCCCATTTTAGTCAGAGATTTAAAGGCATCATGTTGGAATATATTATGGTAGTTAACATTTTAAGACCATTGTACATAAGGCAGTGCATGTCTTAGCATGTGCTAAACTGGCTAAGTAAAAGCCTTGGTTCCCCTCAGGCTTTAATTGGATGAGTTTACTAGTTGTTAAAGTATACATTGCATTATCCACACTCAACTTTTAAAATGTGTTTTCGTGTGTGTTAGCTAACATGTTAACAACATGCTTTTAAATCTTAATCTACACAAAGACAATGACTCCATTGCACATTTGCTCAGTGTATAAGTAAAAGGATGGTTGTGTTTGTTTTTGTTTTGTTTTGTTTTTTTCAAAGCTATCAGTCCTGTACATTCTGCCTGATTTCTGAAAGTCAGGCTGTGATCTCTATGGTTAGGGCGACGAGATAGCAACTGTGAAAAAAGGAACCGAGGATGGAGGGTAATAGGCGTCTATATAAGAAAAAGTCCCCCAAAACAGGACTGTCCCTTTAGAAACGGGACAGATGGTCACCCTATTTATGGTTCATAATTTAAAGAACAATTCTGTTCAAGATGTGTAAAACAGAAGACTCAACTTCATTCTTTTGGAACTGTGTTGGCTCTGCAGGGCTAATAGATGTAAAGTAGTAAAACCGCTTTTACACTGGTAAAGTCAGCAGCTACAACTGACTATGCACATGAAGAAGTTCTGGTGAGCAAGAAGGTGGTATTTGGACATAGTCCTAGGGCAGTGGTTCTTGAACTGTACTGGTGACCCCTTTCACATCGCAAGCCTCTGAGTGCGACCCCCCATTATAAATTAAAAACACTTTTTTTAATACATTTAACACCATTATAAATGCTGGAGGCAAAGCCAGGTTTGGGGTGGAGGCTGACAGCTTGCAACCCCCCGCATTTAATAACCTTGCGACCTTCAGGGAGGTCCCAACCCTCAGTTTGAGAACCCCTGTCCTAGGGTCTTATTCTCCACTGCTTTGCCATTTATGTAATCATTTATTCCAGTGCAAAAAGCTTTAAAGTGGGACCTGTTCAGTAGTGTTTCACATCCACTTTGCACAGGTGTAAATGATTATACACGTTACAAGTCTGTGGAGAATCAGGCCTGTTGTTACTAAAACGAAACTTTAAGAGGAGAGTAAATACCGTTCTATGTATGTAAAATACATATTTCTTTTAGAAATGTAGATGTACTGAACAATATTTAAAGCAAAAATATTTTGCCTACTTGCGAAAGATACTATTGCAAAGTTTTCCCGGGACAAAGTTTTCCTGTTATAAAACTGTTCTGAGCTTATGGTACATTAATTACTGTATTATTCTTAGTACACACTGTATATTAATGCAATATACATTAACCATCTTATGAATTATACTTATTGTGCAATATCAAATTAAAATCTGTATTGTGTACAGTCTGTTTAGACTAACAAGACTGAAAGAAGAATGATACGTAGTAATATTGTCCAATTATTTGTCAATCTGTGCACATATTTTACACCTACTAACAGGTGCGAATTAAGGCACAGGTACTGATATTTGCACCTCCAATTCATTTTTTGAATGTGCAGTGTGTCCCCACAAATATTGAAAATGTAGTCCTCTACATTTATGGGAGGATTCAAACTATGTATGAAAAATAATCAAGCAGAAAAAGTCATTGGCTTACACCATGGCCCACCCATTTCAGAGCTGGATCTTGGCAGTAAAATATCTTAAACTTTGAGTGTTTTGTTGTTGCTGTTGCTGAATTATGTTTGTTATGTTTTCAGGCCAGCAAATTGTATGACTGGCTATAGGCCTATACTATCGAAATAGATCAGATGGTGGGATATTTAAAAGTGTGGTACGGAGGAAAAAGATTATTATTGCATGGCAGCAATTGACATAGTAAAAAATAAAAAATCACCTTCCCAAAAAACATGCATTAGTAATATAACTACTGCTCATCTTGCAGTATTTACATGACAGTTTTTTACTGTACTAACCACTCTTTTCTCTATTCTGGAGAAAGACATAGTTTTAATAACTAGATTCCGCAGAAGTTCCCAACCTGCAAGAAACCCTTAATATCTGTAAGTTTTGAGTTAGCCAACTTATGTTGTGGGGTTTTTTTTCTTGAAGAAGAGTTACTGTAGAAATAAATGAGTCATTGAAGCAGAGAGGAGAACATATGACCATTAAGGTATTTTAGTCTCTGAAGGTCAGTAATAATTGCTTCTTGCTCTTCCATCATGCTGATCACTTAGTATTGAGAGAATGGATAACCATTTCAGATATGAAGATAAAGTGCAGACTGAAAGAAGCATTTACAGTCATTTCTTGAAGTAGACTGGGACTGATGCAGAATATGTTTCTATTTTTGTCTGCAATGATTGGAGTATATTGCGGAAACAGTGAAGTGGGAGCAGCCTGAAATGTTCTAGAGAACAATACGCTTAAAATCCTATAGGAACAAAAAAAAAAGGCTATATGGGTCAGTGATAAAGCATATGGTTACCCATATGTTTGAGATACCCTCCTGACCCTGGGTAATATTCAGTAATTTGAGGAGAGTCCTGTTCAATAATAATACGTTTTAGAGTGTCTGGTTGCCGGTTTCAGAAAACTAACACATAAGGCGCGTGGGTGTGTAGATGTATGAATAAGAAAAGTAATGTAATAAAGTTGTTTGGACACTTATAAAACTGTTACCATTCAGATAAGCAATGCATCAAATTCTTGTAGCTAAATTTTGTTAGCTGTAACTAGGGCTGAACCATGATTGTTAAACTGCGAGGCAGAATTGAAGAATACATTTCTGTTTACTTACATAAATATGAATATGATAAAACTAACTAAAATATTATACAAAAAAATCTAGTTTGCACTTTAGGAATGCCAGAAAAAATAGCTTCCCCCCCCCCTTTTTTTTTTGGTTCATCAGTTTAAACATATCTTGTTACTCCTTTATTTTCCATCAGTGAGCCTGATTGAAAACTCTTTCGGCAGCGCAAACTGTAGAAGACTGCAGATGATGGGATTAAAGCAAGTCAACCTGTCTGACCCTAAAAGAAGCAAAATAAAATCAGCTGTTTGTTTAGAGGTGCTTTGAGAGTGACCTTGCCTCACTTTCCCCATATGTCTGTCCATTCAGTCCGGGGGTGGGGGGGTCACTCAGCTAATGAGAATCACTACAATTCTAAAGCTGGAGTGAAGGATCACTTCACTGCTGTTTGTGAGGAGAGGAATGACTCTGGGCCTGATCAAATGGCATAAATGTAGAAATACACAAATAACACCAAATTTACTTGTGGTTGGAGGAAGAGAAGAGATTCTGCTAATCCTCATTGCTGAAACCTGCTTTTTAGTAGGAGGGAGCATCCTTTTCTTGATAGGTCTTGTGCTCACCAGAACTCCAATTGCCATCAGCGCAGAATCATGAAAGGGACCTTCCATGCACACCCTCAATTCCACTTTGTGACTTGTTTTTGTAAAGGCAAGGTTTCATGACCCTTTGATTTGTCATCCTGACTCACCCTTCAAATGCAGTTATAAGTCATAGAGAGCCTGAAACCTTTGGGTCACAGATTATTTAAAATTGGCTTCTGAGAAAAAGTGGCCCCACTTCCCCTCATATTAGAGAATCCTGTGCTAAACTGAGCATCATCTCAATATTATCTCCCTAACTCCAATTCAGCAAAGTTAACGCATGCTTGTCTTCAGTGGTGTTTAAGCATGTGCTTACGTGCTTTGCTGAGTAGGATGAATTTAAGCACATGTTGAAGTATTTTTCCAAATTTCCCATAATTTGAAATATGCATGTGCCTAGTGAGTAAAATAAGCTTTTAACAGTTTGGGAAAAAACTACTTGTAAAACATGACATTTATGAACAAGTGCAGACGATAAAACAGTGTTAAATTTTAAGTAATCTTAAACGTGGATGTGGTGCCCATATGTGTGCAGCTGGAAAGTGAAGGACCTAATCAACTTATTTGATCTAACCTTACACTGACAATCAGAAGTACTCCCCTGTCCTTTTCACAGAGCCCATGTGGTCCTGAACAAAGTTTCTCAACTGGTGGCCCTTAACCTTCACGGGGGTCATGAGCTCCATTTAGATATAGGAAAACTGAAGTTCAGATCCACTGAGTGGTTTATCCAAGGTCATACAGCAAGATAGTGTGAGAGTCAGGGAACTGGATTCTAACGGCAGCTTGACAAGCACCTGTTCAGGACCATATTTGATTCCTTCAAGGGGGGAAAAAAACCCCAAACCTGGTCTACCATAAGGACCTTCCATCTCAAATAGTGACATTTGTAACTGTTTTTTTTTTTTTTGTGAAGAGTAAAACATAGAATTTGCAAAAGCTGCTGCTATCCTTCTCAGAGGCAGGAGCCTCTTATTCTTTTATTAACACCTTAATTGGCATCTCCAATTTCATTCTCTGAGGTTTCTTTTAGACTTCCTAAAACATTAATAGAAAGGACTCTGTAGCTCTGTTGGCACCCCTTACAGCCCGGATAATAACATATAACATGATACTTAGAAAATTCAGGGCACAGTGCACTTTGTTGCACAGCATTTACAATGGACTAGATTCTTTTGTACACCCTTCAAGTCAGTTAGGTCTTTTTTTGCATTTTGTAGCTACTCACAGTAATCAAATAAAGTGGATGAGAGACAGTGTTACAATATTGCTTTTCCTTATTGCATTTACTCCTAAATTTCAGCCACAGAGTTTTGCATTGACTTTGAAGGAGAGTTATAAAGGCTAAATGTAACATTATCTTAAGTGAGTAAATGACATAGCCTAGCGTCTCAGTGAAAGTTAGTGGGACTAAGTCAGTTTTGAAAATGAAACTTTAGGCTTGTAAGTCACTTGAAAAATTGTACCTTGAATTTCAGTGCAAGCATAAAAATCTTAAATCACTGGTGCACTATTCAGACTTGGTTTTATATGTACTTATTTAACTTAATCCAGCTACGTCGGAGAAGTCTATATCCTGGCTTTACCTGGGATGATGATCTGCACAGAAGTGATTACGTTTCAGCAGTGAACAGGCAGTATGGGATGTAGTTCTGTTTATATGTCCGCTGTCCCCTCTGTGCTCTCAATCCTGTGGGTAATGCATTAGCAGACTGATTCCAGTTTCCTGTTTATACAGGCTGTAGCTTTGATGCAAGTACAACAGGCTAACAAGCAGAAGCAGAGTTCCTGTTTTAGCAATTTCTCATGAAGATATTTAAAACTCCAATGGCCTGTGATGACAACAATTAAAAATATCAGGCTACTGAACAGATACTTTTCATAAATCTCAATGATTTAAAGACATACAAGCTGCTCAGTAGGCACTTCACTTCATCCAAGGTTGGGAACCAAATATTAGAATGAAATGCTTCTTTTTCCACAGCTAGCCTGATGGCTAAATTCATAGATGTTAAGAGCAGAAGGAACTATTATGATTTTCTAGTCTGTCTTCCTACACAGGACAGGCCAAAGAATAATTACTAAGTTAAACCCAATAACTTGTGTTTGATCTGGAGCAATTAAACCCAATAACTTGTGTTTGATCTGGAGCATATTGTTTGTGCACCCAATCGTGATTTAAAGATTTCAAGTGATGGAGAATCCACCATATCCCTTGATAAGGTATTCCAATGGTTAGTTACCTGTAATGTTAAATATTTGCATCTTATTTCAAGTTTCAGCTTATCTTCAGCTTCTGGGTATTGGTTCTTGTTATGCCTTTGGTCTGCTGGATTAAAAAGCCCTCTGCTCTCAGATATCTTCTTCCCATGTTGATAATTATAGACTGAGATCAAGTTAACTCTTAACCTTACTATTTCCATTGCGATTTTGCAACCCATATTTTTTGTTTCATTGGGAGTATCCGATCATTTAATGTAGAATGGCCATGTTCTTTCAACATGTCCTCTTACATACCTCTGCACCTCAACCACGATGGTTTCCACTTGAGGGCCCATTCTCTCCTGTATTTTGGTGCTATTTTGACAACTCATTGATAGA
Source organism: Lepidochelys olivacea (assembly GCF_965140295.1). Taxonomy (NCBI): domain Eukaryota; kingdom Metazoa; phylum Chordata; order Testudines; family Cheloniidae; genus Lepidochelys; species Lepidochelys olivacea. The sequence continues at coordinate 108,119,231 of NC_140412.1, read as the reverse complement.
TTGCTGCAACATGCATAGAGGAAATATCAATTCAACCCCCCCTACTTCATGTTAAAGTGTTTTTGTATTATCAACTACAAATAGCTGAACTGATATTCTAAACCATCCCATGATGTCCGTATTGTGACAGGACAAGTGAATTGATCCAGGGTGAACTTGTGATGATCTTTTACAAGAAGTTCCAACAACTTGGAGGTCAGGTTGATCAGTTTCTTCCTTTGCCTGATAGGGGTTTCTCTTGAAAAAGTTGAGATGGTGTATTTCACACACTTCTGCTGGGTTAACTCCTCAAGCTGACTAGCAGTACTGAAGTGTGTGTATGTATATACAGTGAGAAATTATCAGCAATAAACATCTGTCCAGGATAACCCTGCAACACTACCTCAATCCCTTTCCCCAGCAACTATCTCTGCACAAATCAGAGAACAATACAAGGTGCTTAGGATATTGTTTCCTTACTGTACTTGGAGCCAAATTAATGTGGTTCCCCACAGGTTTGGAAGTCTTTTGCTTTAATATACTGATATGCTAACATATTGCAGTTTTATATTTATGAATGGTCTGTAGATTATACCTCCTTATTTTTATTTTTGGTTTTATCTTCTTTGGGGTTTTGCAGGTGGTGGAGGAGAGGAATGTGTTTGTATGAATATAATACATATAATTCCAAAACTAGTACCAGGAACAAGGGTACCAGTAACAAGAGGTTAATGTCATAGATGCTCTGAATAGTCTCTTCCCCATTCCTATATATTTGAAATACGTAAAGGCAGTCAATTGACTTTCACTTACTTTGGTGATCTGTGCTCACCCAAACTCTGCCATTATTCCTTTCTACTACTTAATGTTTTGCAGGAAACTGTACATAGATATGCATTTGTGTATGTAGGTAATGATCCCAAACTTTTAGAAAATAGAAAAGGAATATTCTATTATCCAAAGTCTGATATCTACTAGAACATCATTAAAAAGCTAACCATTTTCCAACAGGGATCAAGCTAAATATGGTCCTTTGGGGCCTCATTTTCCTCATAAATATGCAGGGACATGTATCTGTTAAAGTTCATAAATATATACATGGGAGCTGTGAATTCAGGACTGGGACAAGTTAGTCTGAAGTTAGCTATGAAGTTATTTGCTCTTGAAAACCAGGACTCAGAATGAAAGTCAATTATCAAACACAACTGTCCTATCTTTATTACAGTGCCACAATATAATGTAAATTATATTGAGAAATTATGAATTATTTTTTATGAAAAAAAGTCATTTTTTTCCAAGGCAGATTGGATTTCTCTCTAACCTGAGTCTAAAGCATGGGAAGAAGTTGTCAGATTTATAGCCCACAGTGGAAGAACACACACATGACCTTACATTTTCATGGTGCCATTCTGAGTTATTGTTTTTGTATATGTAATTAGAGAACAGAGCTCACAATGAAGGATTAGTTTGAAGTGATTTGTCCATCAAAGTAAACTATGCTGCCAAGTTAATATGCATTATATTCAATGGAATCTTTGCCAGCATGTTAGATTGCTGTATGCCTGACATAGCATTCACTTACGAAAGTTGAGAAAAATATTAGCCAGCCAGACACCAGTTTATTCTTAAAAGTATGTTGGCCAGAATTGTCCTAGTTGGCTGGCCCCAAAAAGAGATGATATATATAGGGAATTTATGCAGTGCCTGTTCCAGGTGCAAGGTGTCTGTGTCCTTGGGGAGAAGTCACACATCTTCTGGGCATTGTGGAGATGTCCATTGGATGAGGCACCCTACAGGGATTTTTAAACTGTGCTAGGAACCATAATAGGGTTTAAATACTTTAAGAGTAGTTAGAATATTCCAGGGCTGACCTAGATGGATAGGTGCTGGACCATATCCCTCCTCGGGCCCAAGACAGTGCTACAAGAGAGACCTACAAAATATGCCCATTTAATGAAAAAAGAGAGCTAGTCTAAAGTCTCAGGCAAAGGTATATTATTACAAAGTGATTATCTTGTGAAAGCATAAGGATAGGAGAACAAAAAGTCATTCCAAGACCTGGTAAACTTTTACCAGAATTAGATTAAAGCATATTTTTTAGCTTGCCTTTCTGGTCACAGTAGTTTGCAAGAGTGGATTTTTTCCTAGCTGACAACCATAGCTGCGCATGAAAAGGAAGGCAATAGCTCTTCTGGATCATTTGAGTTAATAGTATCAACTCCTTGCATGTAAAATTTTCCTTTCTTTTCTGGAGTGATCTAACAAGCTATCTGCCTGGGAACCACTGCCTGAAGCAGGTGCCAATATCACGCTCACTGGATGCATAAGGTGCTCTCATCAACAGGCTGCCTTAAAAGTCATGGAAATGTCACTAAGGTATGCCAATAACTCATTATAATATGTAAATGACAAAATGTAAATGACACACTGAGTCAGAACCACATCTATGTCCTATGAGATTAGCAAAGTAGTTTCTTTACTTTTGAAAATCCCATTATTACCTGAGCATGAAAAATGCTTTGTGGCTTAATACACAATTCCTTCTATGCTCTTCATCACCCACTATCAGCCAGGTGTTTGCACTCTTCCCTTATGGACTATCCACAGCAGCCATTATGGGTGGGCATTGCCTGCACAATAGCAATATGTATTTGGATTATTACTTCAGTGAGTGCTTAAAAATTTACCAAAGCCTGTGATTAATTATCTTCATTTATCTCAATATGCATAATCAATGTATCCTCCACAGGTTCTCTATCCCATGTTGCGAAATATCCCTGATCCCTTTACCTGCATTCCTACTCTGTCTTTGGAGCATTAACTAATTCTAAAGCAAAAGTTGCTTTCAAAGACAACTGCTTTGCATCCTGTATCCTACAAGTATGTGTTGAATTCAAGTCATCCAAAAAATGTAAGCTTGCCAAACTGGGCCTGTGCCGGGAGTTCTTTGGCACAAATTCAGGATGAACTGTTAGAGGTGGCATCAACAGACAGAGCAGTTGAAATGGTAAATATCTATCCCATATTGTTTACCCCGTCAGTGTGTATAGAGAGTTAATACGTGAACCAGTTTGCTTCAGTACTCGACCCACCGTCGACAGGAATTTTCTTCAGCAGAACTTGGGGACCCTTGTCCCAGTCCTTCCCCTAGTCCTAAGCCCAACATGGCTCTGATCCAATATGTCCCTAAATCTAGGTGCACATACTTTGTCTCTTTAGACCATAATTGGTATATCATTATAATCACCACATGGATTGGGGGTTGGGAAACCCAGAGAAGTTCACGTTTGAGCTTGAATACAAACTACTCTGTTCAATGGGAAAAACTGTATTAATTCAGAGTTAACGTTGCTTGGTGGTATGTTGTTCCCTTGCAGAATGCTGAGTTAAGCAAACCTCAAACTTCTGGTAATAAAGAGTTAAACCCTCTTTCAGCAATACCCCAGTACATTCTATTAACACACATACCTTTACTGTGCCAACCGCACAGTTGCTGAAATGTACTAGCTCTTCATCTCCTTTTACAACCTATCCTTTCTCCCCCACAGGATTTCATCTGACACTATTAAAGGACAAAAAGTCATTAATCCAGTCATTAGTTACCTCTCAGTTTACCGGTACAAGGCAGCAGAGAGAAACCTTTTCTGTGGGGGAGGCTGTAACTCAGGAATCCATCAGTCAAATGACTCCTGGTCTGGATCACCAGTAGTACCCTGTGCTCCCATGAGGCACACCAAATTTCAAAGCAAGCCAAGTAACTGTTTTTGGATTTTCGAGCACGTACAAATGTCAGCTTTAAAGCACATATAATGGTGGGAATGGAAACACTCTAGCCATTTTTCTGCATTGGTGCATATGCACTGTAAAAATGTACATTTTCTTAAACACTGTTCTCAATTCAAGTCTCCTACAAATGTAGCGGGTGCCCTGCTCCACCTTGGATAAAACTGAACAGGTGGAGACCAAAAGAACCCCCACCTAGAAAGTTTTTGAAAAATTCCTATTTATTTCAGGGTTTATTTCTCCCGAATCTGTAGCTCAATAGAACCCAAAATTTGGGTCACAAACCCTACCCTCACCCACCTGAATTTCACACGAAATTTCATAGGAATCTGACTAACCATGTTGATTTTAGAGGACTTAGAAAGGTCAACCTTCACACAGAAGTCATGACACAACCTTAACTATAGTGGCATTAGACAATCTGTCCCAAAGAGCTCACAGTCTAAGTGAATGGATGGATGCTCAGGGTGTGCACTGGGGAGTTGGGACACATTACCAGCGCTGGTGGGTGCACCCACACTGTGAGAAATATATATATATATATATTTTTCTTAAATACTGTTCTCAGTTTGGGTCCGGCAGAGATACAGTGAATTCCATACACGACCTTGGGTAAAATTAGACAGAATTGAGACCATTTTAACTTGCATCACAGCAATTAATTTGATCTCTAAATTCTGCGCAATCTATCCCTCCCCCTGCCTAGAAACCTTTTGAAAAATGTCCATTTTTTCTCAGGGCTTATCTCTCCACAACCCTTAGCTCACGTGATTCCAACTTGGGGTCACTAACCCTACACTGTACCCTCCTGAGGTGAAGCATGTTGATTTTAGAGGACTTAGGTCAACCTTTAAGCAGAAGTTGTGATGGAACCTTACACCACCGATGGCTTTTGGAAATGCAGGATGTTCAGTTCAGTTGAATGTAGAAATAATGCTTTGCCTTCTCCTCTCATGGTGCTCTAAAGTTTAGGATCTCAAAGCAGGGCTTTTCTAGGTGGGTCTCATCAGAAACCAAGTGCCCACTCCTCCACAGTATGATGTGATGTTTATGTCACAATGCAGAACCTCCCTGTAGTAACACATATGTCTGCTGAACTGAAGTCACGATGTCCAGCTCTTGTTCTTTACTTTATCTTGTCAAGTAACACAAGACTCAACATTTGTTCCATTCCTCTGATGTCTTCATGTGGTTGCCCAGAGAGAACGTGAGATTCTCCAGACTGATCAACATCATGTGGATGATATTCAACTGTTTTCTTCCCCAGTGACTCAGCCTCTGCCATTGCCAAGATAGCCAACACCTAGAAGAATTCAACAGGTGGATAAAGAATTTGTTGGCTTGGGCTCAAGCCAGGAAAGACACACATGATGATGGTAGGAAATCTGAGAAACTTGCCAGTATGCTAACATCACCAGCAATCAAGGTCATCAGACTGTAGATCATCAGGGTGGTGACCTTGCTAGACACCTAACCACTCCTGGAACAGATTGCCACAATGGCAAGAAATCCCTCATTTCAAATGTGCTTCTTTAGGAACCTTTACCCACTCCTCTCAAATGAGCACTGAGCCATGGTGATCCACACTTTTACTGCTCTGGGATGGACTGTTGTGACTTGCTGTGCCTGGATGCAGCTAGGGCAAAAAACCCGAAGAGGGTAGAGCATGCAGAGGCACTCTTCAGTCACAACAAAGGTTGGTGAGGGCACATTATGTGTGTGCTTCACAAACTCTACTGGCTTCTCATTGGCTTCAGAGCCAAGTTTAAAGTCCTGGTCCTAATCTACAAGGCACTTAATGAACTTGGGGCCAGCTACCTCACAGACCACAATTCCCTAAGTTCAGCTGTGTATCCTAGAGATAGGCCCAGGTTCCAACTATCAGGTACTGTGAACAGAGTTTTGCCAGTGGCCCTGACTGTGGAGCTCCTTACTGAAAGAGACAAGGCTAAGCTTGAGCCTGATGGTGTCCTGGTCACATCTTTTCTATGAAGTCTTCCCAAGAATGAATGCTTATAAAATATAATACAATGAAAACAGAGAATGAATAAACACACAAAATCACCCTACTCTGACCCAGAGGAACCCTGAGAAAAACACAGTTCTTTGGGGGTATTTGTTTTCTCAAACATGCAGAGTTTAGGTATCATATTGATGTGCATTACATAATATCCAAAGATGGATACATAGAAGAATGTGCAAGTTCAAACAGGTTTGGCTTCCTATCAGAACTTTTTGTCCAGCCCTAAAATGGATGTACTTGACGTACTCTTTTATAACAGGGAAATCCAACTGAACTCTGTTGGTTGGAGTACGCAACTTCCATAGACTACAGGTTTAAGTAAATGTCATCTCTTTGTATTACAATTTCTCCTGTATTAGAAAAAAATCTAGTTAACAATGAAATTGCAATAATAAATAATGATGCCTGTTTCAGTTGCTCAGAATGGAGCTCTTCAATTGTAGTAATGAGCAGTTCTGATTCTATTGCATCAGGTAAAAATAATTAAGCCTACAAAAATAATTTTCTATGAGTTGGGGAAAGTAATTTAATACCCCCAAAAGTAACTTTAAAAGGTAAAAAAATCATAAAACTAGGAATTTTCTTTCTTAAATATCAGTGCTATTCCGTTAGGGTGAAATCCATCCCAGTATGGAGGACTAGTTCAGGCCTTTCTCTCTACTTCAGGCCATCTTCAGACATTAACTTAAGTGGCACGGAGGCCCTTGAAAGCAGCCTCTGCAGTAAATTTTATCCTGAGTTCTTTATACATCCAGAATAGTCTTAATGTTTAAATTATTTTTTACTATAGGGTATTTTATTTGCAATTGTTGATTTTATAAAAGTCCTTTGCTGTAAAATTGGTGTCTTATTGATGATATTGGAATACAAGTTATAACTGGATGAATTTGCAAGTCTAGTTTATAGGTTTACCTATACACATGATTAAGCTTGCAAAAAATAAACAGATTAAGGTTAGCAGTATAACAACAGTTTTGTTGACTTATAGGTCAAATGAAAGAACTTGGCTTTTTTGTTGACCATTCTCGGAATATGTCAAAACACCCTACTGCATGTGTCTACCAGATACTAAAACAAAAACACTTAGATGAAGATGAGTTTAAAAAAGAAAAGCTAAAAGGAAGGCCTTGGAACTAGTGGCATTCAGTCAATAAGATACATTTTCTTTCGTCAAGGTAATTATAACAAATCAGACTGCACAATAGAATATGTAGAGCGGAAGTGGTACTGTGGCTTGTATGTCACCAAGAGAATATGTTGACAGAACTCTCAATTTCAAGTAATTAGGGATGAGCACAGCTGAAGTGAATGAAATGGAAATTAAAAATACACTCTCTGCTTTTACAATTTGAAGCAAGTAACATTATGGGCACTTTGTTACAGGTCCCTGAAAAGTGCTAGTAAAGAAGTAACTGCATGGAAATCTACATGGAATAATAATACTTTGCAGTCTCTGAGGTGACTACGCACGTATCAGACAGGCATTTTACCCTACCTTAAAAGACACGTGACTTGCCTTCTACTATGTGAAATTCTGCTGCGTATTGCTTTGAATATTTGTTGAAAAAGTATCATTTAACCAATGTGAACCAAGGGTGAACGTCAAATGCACTAAGTGATTAAGTTTTGTTTTGTCATAGCAGCTAATGTATTCTTGAAAGTTTTAGACATTAATACATTGTAAATCTCTTAAATAACTCTTCAGAATCAGATTGCGGCTTCTCTCAAGTCAGACACATAAGGAGTGAGAGCCTTTTAACCTCTCTACATGGACCTGATCCTGCATCCATCAAGTAAACAGCAAAGCTCTCACATATACTCCAATGGTACAGGACTAGCCCCTTTAGGCCTCTGTGCAGTGGCCAGTTGAAATCAACTCTTGTACTTCCTGAGAGAAAGGATTGCTCAAAGCTAGCATAGCTTGTCTGCATAGTACCCCTGAAGGGAAAGGTGAGGACAGTCCCACCATAAACCAGCCAGCTGAGCTGAGTATTCTGAACTGTTTCAGGTAGGGTTGCCAATTTTGGTTGGATGTATTCCTGGAGGTTTCATCACATGACCTCTTTAGTTAAAGATTATTTTTTAATTCCTGGGCAATCCTGGAGGATTGGCAGCCCTAGTTTCAGGCCACTCCACTATATGTTCCCTAGAGGGAAAGGAAGAATCCTAGATGAGTCTTTCAAAGTTTTTCCAAGGGCCCTGGCTGTATTGCAGCTTATTTATTGCATATGAACTTCCTTGTAATGTCATTAAATTAGGATATCTCTGTTCATAAAATACCTTTCATGTTCATATGTTGCTAGTTATGGCCTACCTACATTTTCAAAGGCACATGAGCCTTATGTCCGCCCTTTGGAACGTGAAAGAACATGCACAGATGTTTGCACATACATCTCTGCCTGAGCAGGCATTCAGCATTTGCACTGGTCAAACCGTGTGTGTGTGTGTGTGTGTGCATAGGTGTGCAGGAGCTAGAATTTTACAGCTCCTACATGAGAGTTTGCATCTGCACAGTTACAGGTGCAAGTTTGCATACAGTTTTCCCTGTGTGTGCGGAGAGGCTGAGTAGAAGACCATATGAAAAGTTACCATCTCTTTCATTTCAAACTGAAATGTAAATTACACCTTTTTACTTTTTTTTGCACGTGATGAGAAATGGCACATGTATTTTCAGTTAATAAAATATCTCCAGCCCATATATTATTCAAAGAAAACTTATCTTATTCAGAGTCCAATTTGAATATTTTATTAAATGTGGATATAAGCTTTTAAATAACAATGACAGCTACTGTACTTGAGTATTGTCTATGTACATCTGAACATGGTAATAAAAGTGTGTGTGTATAATATCAGACTGTGCTAAACTCCGCCCTTTCACTAGTGATTCCATTGTAGCTGGGCACATTCTGTATATGCTATTCCCTTGACAATGCCATGCAGAAGTGCCTTGATTAATGTTATTATTCTAAGGTTATATAATTAAAAATATATTCCAGTGGAGCAAGAAAATTATTGTTGCAATAAAAAACATTGAAATGAACATGTTTTTTTAATATGCTTCCCTCATTGCACAGAGACTGGAAAGTAGAAAGGGGTGTTCTTTTTTCCAAGTTGCTCTGCACATTTTGTTATTATGATGCAGAGCTGTTTCGATTGCTGTCTCCTGGTTATGATTTTCAAATCTCAGCTGATGATTAATACCATTGGCTCAGACAATTGTAAAGGGCCTTTGCTCTAGCTGCATAAATTTTCATGCAGCATTAGTAGTAATGGCATGCATCACCATGTGGCATAAAGCTGGGAGTGGATTATGATGGAGAAAGGGGGAGAGAGAAATAATGTGTCGTTCAGGAGAAAAATCTTGCAAATATTTCTCATTCATTATGTCAGTGATTGGAAAGATTCAAATACAAAGCATGTTATCCTAATAATATCTTTCATCTAGAAGTATCCCAATGCACTTTGTTTTCAGACTAAGATATCCAAAATTTCTGACTAGTCATCTTGATAAAGGCTATGCCTGTGTCCCCAAGTAAGGAGAGAATGTGAACAAGATGCTCAGTTTCATCTGGCTTAATGTAGGGGTGTGAATGTGGAAGTGATGGCTGTATTATGACATCGAAAGGGTTACTCCTGCAAGGAAAGCAAGACAGTGGGTGATGTTCATTTTCATCATCTGAGTCAGATGCCACCAGCAGAAGGTTGATTTTCTTTTTTGGTGGTTTGGGTTCTGTAGTTTCCGCATTGGAGTGATGCTCTTTTAAGACTTCTGAAAGCCTGCTCCACACCTCATCTCTCTCAGATTTTGGAAGGCACTTCAGATTTTTAAATCTTGGGTCGAGTGCTGTAGCTATCTTTAGAAATCTCATATTGGTATGTTTCTTTGCATTTTGTCAAATTTGCAGTGACAGTGTTCTTAAAATGAACAGACGTGCTGGGTCATCATCCCAGACTACTAAATATGAAATATATGGCAGAATGCAGGTAAAACAGAGCAGGAGACATACAGTTCTCCCCCAAGGAGTTCAATCACAATTTTAAATAACGCATTATTTTTTTAACGAGCATCATCAGCATGGAATCATGTCCTCTGGAACAATGCCTGTAGCATGAAGAGCAATATGAATCTTCAGCGCATTTGGTACGTAAATATCTTGCGAGGCCAGCTATAACAGTGCCATGCGAACGCCTATTCTCACTTTCAGGTGACATTGTAATTAAGAATGGGCAGCATTATCTCCTGCAAATGTAAACAAACTTGTTTGTCTTAGTGATTAACTGAACAAGAAGTAGGACTGAGTGGACTTGTAGGCTCTAAAGTTTTACATTGTTTTGTTTTTGAGTGCAGTTATGTAACCAAAAAAACCCCTACATTTGTAAGTTGCACTTTCATGATAAAGAGATTGCACTACAGTACTTGTATGAGGTGAATTGAAAAATACTATTTCTTGTAATAAAAATAATATAAAGTGAGCACTATACACTTTGTATTCTGTGTTGTAATTGAAATCGGTGTATTTGAAAATGTAGAAAAACATCCAAAAATATTTAATAAATTTCAGTTGTTATTCTGTTATTTAACAGTGCCATGAATTTTTTTGAGTTAATCGCGTGAGTTAACTGTGATTAATCGACAGCCCTAATATTAACATATATTATGGGCCAGATTTTTAAAAGGTCATGCAAACTTTTGTACACACGTCAGCTCATACAAAAACTCATGCATTCTTTTAAAAACCAGGCTTCATATTTGTATGTATAGTACTGTACACATACATGATCCCAAGCTGTTTGTATTCTTTGTAATGTAAATTCCTCTACAAGGGGAAAATGCAGTGTCAGGCTTTTTGGATCTCAACATTGAGGGAGCTGGTATTTAACAATACCACTGTACCCTTGTCCTTTGTCACCGAGGATATATGCACAGATTTGAGTATTGTTTGATTTTTGTTTTGGCAAAAGCCGAATGCTTCGACCAGGAAGTGACTGTGCCCTGCTGTGTGTCATTTCCCATTCAGGCAACTCTTGTTTACTGCCAGCTGTTTTGTTAAAGACACATCGCTGTTTTTTATACGGCTGGCCCCATCCCTGACTCATAGCTAGTAAACTTTTTGTGGCTGTCTGTTTTTCACAAATGATAAGGTCAATTGCAAAAAGAATGTCATGGGATCTTTCACAATCTTCTCTACTCAGACTACTGTACAATGTGTTTGCACTGAGTCAATAAAAGGAAAAGAATTATGACGGAGGGGGAAACTTCAAGTCGACTGAAAGTAGCTAGTCAGTCCTGTGAGGCACAAGTGCTTTTTCAGCATGAGGCACAGAAGATCCTGTCAGAGGGTTGGACTTGTTTGCTGCCAGGTTGTGCGTGCGTTCTTTAGCTTGTCACTTTGCAATGTTTTCCTCTAAAAGCTTTCATTGTGTTTTGTCATTTGATACAAGAGATTGTGTTTTAATGCAGTGGAACCTCAAATATATTTAGTAACCTTTCTGTTCCTTTTAGAGGGCTCCACTGTATTTGAAAATGAATTCAAGTGTCTGAAAGGTTTGACAGTTTCATTAGCGAAGGATAGTCCAATCCAAATGACTGTAACTCACTTAAAATTGAAGATAAATGTTTTAAAGGGAGTGATCTGATAAATATTGGCTTAAACTAATTGGATTTTCAATAGACAAATTACTGCAGTTTTCTCATTACTTAGCCTTCTCTAAGGCTATCATGTTGTAATGGAGAGTATTCTTCCCTGTGACACAAAACTGAGAAGCCAGATTGAAGCTGTTCTCTATCTTTGAGCCCTATCCACCTTAAGTATTTGAGAGCCTTGGATGAAAGTTGCTATGTTGTTGCAAAGTGGTTATAATTTTTGTTGAAAGTATTCAGTGTATTTGCACAGGTCTCCTCTTCCTTTTCCTCATTGCATTGGTGAGGCAATTGGCATGCTGCCACTGACTCGTCTCTTCAGAGAAGCCCATCATCTAGATAAGCACAGGGAAAAACAAACCAAAAATCACCCCCCTGCACACACACACGCTGCCCAAGACCTCAGATTTTATACAGATGGCAGATTTTTTTAATGAAACTCTGTGTGATGCTTCTTTCCAAATGAGAGGGGGAAAATGCATGTTGTTTGAGTCAGTATGTATGTTAAGATCATCTGTTAATTGTATCTAAATGACCATAAGGGTTATTCCTTGTAAATAACAACAGCATTTTAAATAGCTTTATTGTGTATAATAAGAAGTAGCACTAATCCAGTCCTTTGTAAGATTCATTAGAAATCCTTCTCCTGTGGGCAGCAGTGCAGACACTATCATTTCAATTCATAAGAATTAGCACGTGTGTGTTTGGTTCCCCGCACTAGCTCAAGAAGCAACCATTCATGAATGTCAAGTTTGCAGGCACTGCTGAAAAGCAGCTCCTCCTCAATAACATATTCATTCAGGTACAATACCATATGGGCCTGAGGGGTGGCAAAGATGCTGAACAGGTTCTTGTTCATTAATACTGAAATATTTATGTGAGCAACAATAATACCAGCATCTGGGTGATATGAAATTGAATGTTGATGCAATTAGATAATATTGACAGTCACAATTGTAATTATGTAAACAACACCAAGATAGTCTTTTCTCTGACTTCAGACGTGTGGAGAAAGAGAGAGGGAATTGAATACTCTGGTGCAGAATTACTGAACTATTTATTTTTCTTACAAAATACCTTGAAGCAAAGATTACCTGTGGGTTATTTGTTGGTCCAATTTAGGAGAGTTCAGCAAGTTGTAGGAATGAGGTATGCAGGTGTGTATATTTCTGAGGGGAGACTGGATATGTATGCAAGTTTGTCCATCCCGAGTCTGGTACCCTAACTCAAAGCACTTTCAGTCAATGCTTTGCATTCCATTTAATTATGCTGCTGCTTTTTTGTTACCTTTTGAATAGATAATTTTAAATGGCTCTCTGTAGGGATGTTTTCTGTGTCTATCTGCCTATCAATCTTTCTATTTGAATGCAGAAGTATTTGATTAGTGTATTTAAAGTAATAAAGATGTCCACAGTAGTGTCACATTGATTGATTGTAATTATAAGTCTTTAATGGTTCCTCCAGTTTGGCCACTCTGCTTGCAGATTGTGATTTTATGGTTAAAATAATGCCTCGCTGTCCACAGACTCAGTCATAAATTTTGGTCTATCTTTCTTTAATGACTCTGCATGCAGTGGAGTAATCCCAATAACATACATTATCTTTGCTAAAGAAGGCAGTGGCTTTCATAGAGGTGATTAATGGATTTATAAGGGCTAGCTAAAAGACTGGCTGGAATCACACCAGAGGTTATCTTGGTTGTGCTTCTTGTGCATTACATTAAGCAGAAACATTAGGCAGGCAGTCTTAAATAACTGATGGTTTTCATTCAGTCCCTCTTTTGTATATCCATGTGGTAAATAAGAACTGATGAAAATTGTGAGAATCAGATTATTATGGCAAAAGGCTAAGGATTTGGCAAAATTCAAGAAATCCCTCAGAACCAAAACCAATTCAAATTCTATGAACATTTTCTTTTTAAAGAACAGACATAATATTGTTAAATGCATTTGGCATAACTGGTTTTAAAGTATGTCATTGGACATACATTCTCCACTGGGTTTTTAATGCCAGTTTGGCCTGATAATGATTGCTGCTGCTTATCTGAATTTACTTTTCTAATATATCTTGTTACAGAGGGAGCATTCACAGATGGGTCTTACTATTTCTGAAAAGTGTTTAATATTTTGCCAATGACCATAAATTAAATTTCAGAGGCAATAATGTAGGGACAGGGGACACACACGCACATAAGTCTTGAGCTCCATATACGTGTATATGCTTTTTATTAAAAAATCTGATGAAAATAATTACAAGGCAACACTGTATTATTATTATTATTTATTACTATTATTATTTTATTTTATTTGTTAATGAATTTGTAGGTAGCATCTAGAGGCTCTAGTCAAGGTTCAGGGTCCCATTGAACTAGGCACTGTACACACACATGATTTAAGGATGGTGTCTGCCCTATAAGTAGCAGAATTATTTTCAAAAGAGGAATTTCTATCTGAAATGAGCTCTTCACAGATGCCAGCTAAGAAATGAGAGTTATTTCTGAAAAGATGCAGGGATTGTGTTGGGAACGGGCACAGTAATACCCTGTAGCTTTACTTCACTCTTTTTGTACATGGAGAGTTTGATCCTGCAACAGTGAAGTCAAAGGAAATTATCCATTTACATGAGTGGGACCAGCTTAGGCCTTAGAGATTATTCTGAAATATAACCCAGACAATCGTAAAGGGTGTCTTAAATGTTAGAAGCATTTGCACCCCACTGCAAACTGCCAGTATCACATCCTGTTAGTAGGCATGAATCACTCCTGCAATCCCTGATCAGCCTGACTAATGTTTAATATTAAACAAGAAAGATTTACTAGCATTTCACAGGACAAACATATGCAATATACAAAAGTACCTTTATCTCTAATGCTTACTTTTAAAAAAAAAAAAAAAAAGCAAAACAGGGTTTATATAAAGAGCACCTGGACACTTGCTAACCAGATTGTACCACCATTCTTCTGCAAAACCACAGCATTTGTTTGCCCTGCTGGGAAGTATATGCTTCCAGAAGTAGCAACAGCACGGCAACTTTGGTTCCTTGACCAACTCACCTAAGTGCTAAAATGACCTCAAATTCTATCATCAGATCCTGTTGATTATGCTGTCTGGACTGCCTTGAATATTATTTTCTTTTGACTACCCTTTAATTCAGCCGAATTTGTTTTTCCATCCATTTATGCTTGGGTTCTGGAGTATATCCATCATGAGGCTTTTGTGCAGGCTTTTTATGGTACAAACATGTCTTCTGTTTCAGCCTACATGCGTGCTAATCCCACCCCATATCCCAGTGGATGGCTTATTTGCTTTACTGAGATTTCGTTGTGAATTAAGATTGAAATGCAGTATTGCTGACTACACATTTCCTGCATACATGTGGGCACATACTCCCACCTTCATGGGTGGAGAGCCCTCAGATTGTCTTGTTTGTGTGTGAATGTGCACATGTTTATTGAATCTAGATCTACCAACAGAAAGGCATACTGCATGACCAGAAAAGGTGACAGCAGTGTTATTTCTGCTGTCACAGTTTTATTGTTTTGCTTTGTTGTTTTTGATAAATTAACACACACTCGTGTTCTACATGATATTTTTTTAAAAAGCCCCAAGGCTCCTGTTTAAAAATGCAGGTTAATTCTCAGAGGCTTTCAAAAGCATTACCGTAGCATGCTACTTATTAAGATAAGGTTATCATTTTTAAGTTATACCAGGAATGCAATTAGAGCTTCTACTAAGAACTGGAGCAATCAATTTTATACAAATTATTCAGCTACAGTTAGGTAGAATGCAGTTTTAATAGGACAGGAGACCATACTGTGGTTTTATTAAATATAATGTAGCTTCAAATTATGACTGAACACAGAATCTACAACCTATCATGTACCAAGAGTCCATATTTAAAATATTTTCTTAGATTGGATTAATTCAGGCATCTTCCTTTTTTCCCTCTCCCTTATTCAATGACTAGTATAATTTTTTATCTTTAAAGGTGTATTTTTTTATTAGTGGCCAAAATGAATGTTTAAAACATAGAAAACAAATCTACAGAACAAACAGTGCAAAGTGTACAGATAAAGGTCAGATGTATATGTTTATATTTTCGGTAGCTACAGAAGACAGTAGATCAAATTCATCCCTTGTGTAAGCAGGCATAACTTACTTGAAACTAGTAGAGTTGCACCTGATTACATTAAGGCTTTATTTGGCCCAAAATGTACAGTAGTTTAGGCAATGTAATCACTTTTGTGATCCTGGCCAAACCTTATAAACTGGATTATGTGTTGGATAAAGAACTAATATTTTAGTTACTTACTAACTCTCATGTTTGTTTATTTATTCATTAAGAGATATCAATTTCCCAGGCATAGGGAGCAGTAGGAATACAAACTACAAGTATATGAAACTGTGGAGGAGTTTCACAGTCTTATTATACAGTGTTGTATTTCTTATCTCTACATTGTGCCCTTCTGGCTTTATCTTGCAAGCAGAGAATGTTTGCTCTTTTTTATTTTTCCAGAGCAGTCTGATTTTTTGTCACTTTTTGCTCAAGTGCTGGATACTCCTCTATTTTGTATCAATTAATGTTATTGATTATATTGTATTGGGATTTGAAATGATGGCCTCCTCTAATTCCCAAATAAAAACTATGGTAAACTGGGTAAAACCATTAAAACCAGTGTAATTATCCTTCATACAAACATTATGATCTCAGGAATTCAGAATTAGATTACATTTATAAGAAATCTAAACATGTTAAGGTCTGGAAATGCACAGTTATGGCACCCAAACAACCTTAACTCCTGCATGTAATGACTGCATGATTAGTGATTAATAGTATTTGTAATCCCAGGTTGAATGAAGCTGACTTGTAAAGACATTAGATACTTTTTCATTTTTTTCTCTCAGGGCAGAGTTAAGGTTATTTAGGTGCCTAACCCCATCTCCAATTCAACATAATTTTTATCTGACAGTGATTTTCAGTGGGACTGGTGCTCCTGAATCACTTAGGTTCTTTTGAAAATCCCACTTTGTGACTTGCTCAGGTCACACAGGAAGTCTTTGGCAGGGTCAGGAATTCAAGCCACATCTCCCAAGTCGTAGTCCAATATTTTACACAAGACTATCCTTCATCTCTATATAATAGTAAATAATGAATTCCTTTGGAATAATTTACAATGTCTAAGATAATTAGAAACACTAATTTTATTAGGACAGGATAATCCACACTGCACCTTCCCAAAACAATTTCTTTTAGAATGCATCTCTGATCTGGGGAAACATTTTTATTAATATTTAATCAGGAGCACAATTATTAAGCTTTTGGGGGTTGTACCACAGGATTTACTGATACAACTGTATAGCCATGTGTGAGTGCAGTTAATTTCATTTTTGGCATGTGATTTCAAGGTGGAAGCCACAAGCCATCATTTTCATCAGCAATAGAGGTTTGTGGCTGAGAATAGTTTTTGCAATATTCCCATTGATCTCATGATAAATAACCTTTGCCTTCAGTGTATAAGCACAAGGAGCTCAGAAGGGAAATAGAGATCTTTTGAACTGAAAGGTTCTCTCTACTTGGTAAATTTAGAAGCACCAAAGCAAGATATGTAGACATCCATACAATCTGAATATGAAGATATACGCACAATATGGCATTTAGTTTGTTGAAATTCACTTTAAGACTCTTAGTATTTGATGCACCCAATCTTTAATTTGTTATTCTAGCAAGGAATAGAATGTGTAGCCTTTAATTCAGTTTCACCTCCAGTGTCAAACTGGCACTTTCTGCAAGAATTCTGAAAAAAAATCTTTTTCCTTGAAATTAACACATGCTACTTTATTAGCCAAGAGCCACATTGATTTCTTTCTTCACTAGTTTTAACAATAATACGTTTGGGTGCAGTGCAACAATTGCTCCACTGTATAGAATCATTAGCAAGAATACAGCTGTACAGCACATGCTCAAAAGCTTTAGACACCAAAAGTGAAATCTTGGCCCACTGAAGTCAATGGGAATCCCAAGGCAGTGGGTGCCTTGCACATGCTCTGTTGAATAAAGAACCTGGCTGCCCTATTTTTAGATACTTTTTATGTAGCCTGATGTGAGGATCTGATGGAAAAAGGTTGTGTCAAGAACTCAGGGATCTACTTTTAGAAAACCTGGATCCAGGGCAGATTCACCCTCTGCACTATTGGTTCTATAGATATGTCGGGGGGATAGATAGCATAAAATATGAGTTTTAGCAATTAAATAATTATTGCTATCAATACTGTATAAACTTGTGTGTGTCTATGTATGTATCCAGTATGGGCCCATTTGAAGCACTGCATGTGTCCTCATTCTAAATTATGTGGTCATTATATAACTTTAATGTGGATTAAACAAAACAAAACAGCTGTAGTGAGGCAAAGAGTCCTGTGGCACCTTATAGACTAACAGACATATTGGAGCATAAGCTTTCGTGGGTGAATACCCACTTCGTCGGACGCATGTAGTGGAAATTTCCAGAGGCAGGTATAAATATGCAAGCAAGAATCAGGCTAGGGATAACGAGGTTAGTTCAATCAGGGAGGATGAGGCCCTCTTCTAGCAGTTGAGGTGTGAATACCAAAGGAGGAGAAACTGCTTTTGTAGTTGGCTAGCCATTCACAGTCTCTGTTTAATCCTGAGCTGATGGTCTCAAATTTGCAAATGAACTGAAGCTCAGCAGTTTCTCCTTGAAGTCTGGTCCTGAAGTTTTTTTGCGGCAGGATGGCTACCTTTCAATCTGCTATTGTGTGTCCAGGGAGGTTGAAGTGTTCTCCTACAGGTTTTTTTAGGGACTGTCCAGTTTGGCCAATGTACATAGCAGAGGGGCATTGCTGGCACATGATGGCGTATATTACATTGGTGGACATGCAGATGAATGAACCAGTGATGGTGTGGCTGATCTGGTTTGGTCCTGTGATGGTGTCGCTGGTGTAGATATGTGGGCAGAGTTGGCATCGAGGTTTGTTGCATGGATTGGTTCCTGAGTTAGAGTTACTCTGCTGCGGTGTGTGGTTGCTGGTGAGAATATGCTTCAGGTTGGCGGGTTGTCTGTGGGCGAGGACTGGCCTGCCTCCCAAGGCCTGTGAAAGTGAAGGATCATTGTCCAGGATGGGTTGTAGATCAGTGATGATGCGTTGGAGAGGTTTTAGCTGAGGACTGTATGTGATGGTCAGTGGAGTTCTGTTGGTTTCTTTCTTGGGCTTGTCTTGCAGCAGGAGGCTTCTGGGTACATGTCTGGCTCTGTTGATCTGTTTCCTTATTTCCTCGTGTGGGTATCTTAGTCTTGAGAATGCTTGGTGAAGATCTGGTAGGTGTTGGTCTGTGTCTGAGGGGTTGGAGCAAATGCGCTTGTACCTCAGCGCTTGGCTGTAGACAATGGATTGTGTGATGGGTCCGGGATGAAAGTTGGAGGCATGAAGGTAGGCATAGCGGTCGGTGGGTTTTCGGTATAGGGTGGTGGTAACGTGACCGTCACTTATTTGCACCAGGGTGTCTAGGAAGTGGACCTCCCATGTAGATTGGTCCAGGCTGAGGTGGGGTGGAAGCTATTGAAATCATTGTGGAATTCTTCCAGGGTTTCCTTCCCCTGGGTCCAGATGATGAAGATGTCATCAATGTAGCGTAGGTAGAGAAGGGGCGTGAGTGGACAAGAGCTGAGGAAGCGTTGTTCCAGGTCAGCGATAAAAATGATGGCATATTGTGGGGCCATGCGGGTGCCCATAGCAGTGCTACTGCTCTGGAGGTATATATTGTCACCAAATTTGAAATAATTGTGCGTGAGGATAAAGTCACAGAGCTTAGCAACCAGTTGTACTGTGGCATCATCAGGGATACTGTTCCTGACAGCTTGTATTCCATCTGTATGTGGGATGTTTGTGTAGAGAGCCTCTACATCCATTGTGGCTAGGATGGTGTTTTCTGGAAGATCACCAATGCATTGTAGTTTTCTCAGGAAATCAGTGGTGTCACGGAGATAGCTGGGAGTGCTGGTGGCGTAGGGTCTGAGTTAGAGAGTCCACATATCCGGACAGTCCCTTAGTGAGAGTGCCAATGCCCGAGATGATGGGGCGTCCAGGATTTCCAGGTTTGTTGATCTTGAGTAGTAGATAGAATAACCCCGGTTGGGGCTCTAAGGGTATGTTGATTTGTTCCTGTGTTAGTGTAGAGAGTGTCCTGAGTAGATGGTGCAGTTTCTTAATGTATTCCTCAGTGGGATCTGAGGAAAGTGGCCTGTAGAATTTGGTATTAGAGAGTTGTCTGGCAGCCTCCTTTTGGTAGTCAGACCTGTTCATGATGACAACAGCACCTCCTTTATCAGCCTCTTTGATGATAATGTCAGGGTTGTTTCTGAGGCTGTGGATGGCATTGAGTTCTGCACAACTTAGGTTATGAGGCAAGCAATGTTGTTTTTCCACAATTTCTGCCTGTGTATGTCCGTGGAAGCATCCTATGTATAGGTCCAGACTGTCAGGAGGAATCCATGTGGAGTTCTTCTTCTTGTGCTGTTGGTGGGAGGGTATCTGTGTATCAGTGTGCTGTTCAGTGTTATCTTGGAAAGTATTCTTTGAGTCGGAGACGGCGAAAGTAGGCTTCCAGATCACGCAGAACTGTATCATGTTTGTGGGGGTGGCGGGACAGAAAGAGAGTCCCCGAGATAGGACAGACTCTTCTGCCGGGCTGAATGTGTAGCTGGATAGATTGACGATATTGCTGGGTGAGTTAGGGGTACCACTGTTGTGGCCTCATGTGTCAGGTAGGATTTTAGACAGCTTACAGTCCTTTTTCCTTTTTAGAGAGGTGAAGTGTGTAATGTAGATCTCCTGTCTTATTTTAGTAAAGTCCATTTGTATGGAAGGTTGGTTATTTATGAGAGTCTCCAGGTTGGAGAGCTCTTTTTTGATGTTTTCCTGTTTGCTGTATAGGATGCTGATTAGGTGATTCCTCAGTTTCTTTGATAGTGTGTGGCATAATCTCTAACTGTGGCCTGTGCAGTATGTAGATTGTAATGGATTTTTCACCTTCAGTCCATTTGGTATGATGTCCATCTGTTTGCATTTGGAAAGGAAGATGATGTCTCTCTGTACTTGTGCAAGTTTCTTCATGAGGTTGATGGAGTGAGGAAAAGTCTGAAGAAAAACAGCTAGACATGATACTCATTTAGTTACAAATGACCAGGTCAGTCCAATATGGAGCAGCAGCTGTAATTAGATGAAGCCAGGCTGTCAGATGTAGTGTGTGAATGTTGAAAACTCTCCCCCTGCACAACTGTTCATGCAAGTATTCAGTCACATTCAGAACTCAACAAGGAAGATTTCTGAACTGAAGGTTGAAGACTTTCATTACCGCCACAGTATGTTTACAGAGGAAGGTTATTTTGTCAAATACATGACTGAAGAGAAATTGTTGTGTGGAAACTTAAACTTGAGGGGACTGATAAAAATGTGCACACAGTGCCAGCACCGGTGTCCGTTTCATTTAGTTCCATTTTGAACATGCAGTAAATATTTAACTCAGTTAAAATATTTCAATAGTTACTTGCGGATTAATAAATCTCAGTTGAAACAGACATTAAATATTTGGTGCAAGTATATAACTGCCTTATGTTCTTGGATTAAATCTCTCAATCTACTGCAGAAATGCTTGAAGTGAAGTCCTGGCCCTGCTGAAGTCAATGGGGTCAGGATTTCACCCTTGGAGTGTTTATGGAGTGTCAGAATTATTGCTGTATATGGTGAAACCAGCTCAACCCAATTGCTGAACCAGAGCATTTTATCTGGTTAAGATCTATATGAGCCAATGGAAACCACTGTTAGCTATCAGACTATTCCTAAAAGGGCTTTATCATGTCCTGGAGCTGTACCCTCAATATAATTGATGGAATGAGGCTGCCATACGAGTACTGAGATCTGTTCATTGTCTTGGAAATTAGATAAATAGCAACTCTTGTACTTTAGCTCATGAGATGGTGGACTACACTCCCACATCACACAATTCAGCATGAAAGCAAGTTTGAAGCTTTTGTTTTGCAATTTTAAAATATGTATAAAACATATTCATGAGTTAATTACAGTATAGTACAAACACTGGGAATCTACATCGTTATGAATTTCAGATTTGGAGGAATTGAATTTGCTTCTAAATGGCAATGAAAAGTAGAAAACATCTGCAAATGACTTCTTGCTGTAAGATGAGAGACCAGGAAACATTCATCTTGTTGTCAATAGTTAGTCTTAGAGCTCTTCAAAGTTTCTCGCGATTGCTTACAAGTAAACATATCTGTACTTCACAAGCTAACAACATGTGCCTCTTGCCTCCATACTCTCCTGCTAGTGCAACATCCATTTTCTGGCTGCTATGGCCCAGATTCAATAAATCACCCTTATTCATGAAGAGCACTTAAGTATATACTTAAGACCTGTTGAAGACAATGGGACTTAAGCACATGCTTCAAGTTAAGCAAGTGCTGAAGTGCTTTCCTCAGTCAGGACATATATTTAGTTTGGGGCTTTTAGATTAGTCTCTGAGTTGGTGCTTTTTCTTCGTCATTTTTGTATGAAGGTTACAAAGTTAAGCACATGAACATTAGGAGGTTTCAGAATTAAGTTTGCTTGTCCACTTCTGCATGTGCATTATGATTCAGTCTTTAATTATGTGATCACATGCTATTTTTTCCACAAGACACCTGCCTTGTAGTGCACAGGATGGATTGCTCTCACTTAGTGAGCAGCTATTTAATACTTTATTTTATTCTCCATTTTTCAGTGTGTGCTCCCTTGTCCTGTTTACTTCACACTATTCAAAACCTGATCTGAAGACAGCATTATTAATTTCCTCATCACCTTTTCTATGGTGCACAACATTAGACCCTTTTTTCCGGTTGCTCATAATTATGCCAAACAAACTGTTTTGGCTGAAACTTTCCAAAACATTTCAGTCTGATGCAGAAAACCAGCATGGAAAATTTCAACCTAAACAGTATGTTTGACAAAGTAATAACAACTGAACACAAAAGGGCCGATATAAACTTGTATGTATTATATAACGAATCCCATGTTTGTCATGTTGCCCAACTAACCAGAGTAGTGAGAAGAGCAAGCAAAGTTTGGTACTCTGGCGGTTCTCACTTCAATTTCTGGAGGCAGTCTTCGACTTTCTTGCAGTTTGGTCCCTGACCTTCTGTAACTCTTGGATGCTTGCCATGCAATCTTTGTTTACAGTAACAAGCATGGAAAAGTTACTTCTTGACAGTGCTGCTGAAGTCTAAGGTGAAAATATTCACAGGTGAAAAAACATAGATCTTCCACTTTGAACTTGGAATGTGTTCCATGTAAAAGACCAGTCGAAAACTGGGTAGTTAACAAAGGGAAAGCCCTCTCTTGCCCAAGACCAAATATTAATCACTTTGTCAGCAATTTCACTAGAACCTGGTCTTGGGGTATGTCTACACTACGAAATTATTCCGATTTCACAGTAGTTGATTTTTGGGAACAGATTGTATAAAATCGAGTACATGCGTCCACACTAAGTACATTAATTCGGCGGTGTGCATCCACAGTACTGTGGCAAACGTCGACATTCCGAGCAGTGCACTGTGGGTAGCTATCTCACAGTTCCCACAGTCTGTGCTGCCCATTGGAATTCTGGGCTGAGGTCCCAATGCCTGATGGGCAAAAACATTGTCGTGGGTGGTTATGGGTAAACGTCGTCAGTCAACCCTCTCTCCATGAAAGCAACGGCAGATAATCATTTCGTGCCCTTTTCCCTAGATTGCCCGAGCAGACGCCATAGCATGGCAAGCATGGAGCCCGTTCAGCTCACCACAGCAGTTATTACCATTGTAAACACCTTGTGCGTTATCGTGCAGTTTATGCAGAACCAGAACCTGAAAAATCAGGAGAGGAGGCAATGGCAGCGTGGTGATGAGAGTGATGAGAACATGGACACAGATTTCTCTAAAACCGCGGTCCCAGCAATTTGGAGATCATGGTGTTAATGCCGTGGAACACCGATTCTGGGCCCGGAAAACAAGCACAGATTGGTGGGACCGCATAGTGTTGCAGGTTTGGGATGATTCCCAGTGGCTCCAAAACTTTTGCATGCATAAGGGCACTTTCATGGAACATTGTGACTTGCTTTCCCCTGCCCTGAAGCGCAAGAATACCAAGATGAGAGCAGCCCTCAAAGTTGAGAAGCGAGTGGCAATAGCCCTGTGGAAGCTTGCAACGCCAGACAGCTACCAGTCAGTTGGTAATCAATTTGGAGTGGGCAAATCTACCGTGGGGGTTGCTGTAATGCAAGTAGCCAATGCAATCATTGATCTGCTGCTATCAAAGGTAGTGACTCTGGGAAATGTGTAGGTTATAGTAGATGGCTTTGCTGCAATGGGATTCCCTAACTGTGGTGGGGTGATAGACGGAACCCATATCCCTATCTTGGGACCAGACCACCAGGGCAGCCAGTACATAAACTGAAAGGGGTACTTTTCAATGGTGCTGCAAGCACTGGTGGATCACAAGGAATGTTTCACCAACATCAACGTGGGATGGCCGGGAAAGGTTCATGACGCTCGCATCTTCAGGAACTCTGGTGTGTTTAAACGGCTGCAGAAAGGGATTTACTTCCCAAACCAGAAAATTACTGTTGGGGATGTTGAAATGCCTATAGTTATCCTTGGGGAGATGGATCGCGGCTCCCGCTTCTTCTACGCCCTGGAGAAAAAGAGGGGGGCCAAGAAGCACGTCACCTGCCTCCTCACAGAGGACGGCACCCCCCTCACAGATCCAGCAGAGATGTGTAGGAGGGCCAGGGCCTTCTACGCAGGCCTTTTCTCCCCGGATCCGACTGATCCTAACGCTTGCAGAGTGCTCTGGGACGAACTCCCGATGGTCAGCGCGGGCGACCAAGAATGGCTAGAGCTGCCTCTCACTCTGGCCGAGTTCTCGGAACCCCTCCGCCGCATGCCCACCAATAAATCTCCGGGTATGGACGGGCTGACTGGGGAGTTCTACTGCGTGTTCTGGGACGTCCTCGGCCCAGACCTAGTCACTGTCTGGGCCGAGTCTTTGCAGAGCGGGGTCCTCCCTCTTTTGTGCAGGCGAGCCGTGCTCGCGTTATTGCCAAAGAAGGGGGACCTCTGCGATTTACGAAATTGGCGTCCCATCTCGCTCCTCAGCACGGACTACGAGGTCATAGCAAAAGCCATCTCGCTGCGGCTAGGGTCCGTGCTGGCCGACGTGATCCACCCAGACCAGATCTACAGCGTCCCAGGCCGCACCATCTTCGACAACCTGTATCTGGTCTGGGACCTCTTGGAACTCAGGTGTAGGGACGGTCTGTTGTTCGCCTTCCTGTCCCTGGATCAGGAGAAGGCGTTCGACAGGGTGGATCACGGGTATTTCCTGAGCACTCTGCGAGCGTTTGGCTTCGGACCCCAGTTTGTGGGTTTTCTCCAGGAGCTGTACACCTCCGCAGAGTGTCAGGTCAGGCTCAACTGGACCCTGACCGAACCGGTCAGCTTCAGGTGAGGAGTACAGCAGGGGTGCCCTCTCTCGGGCCAGCTGTACGCTCTAGCGATCGAGCCCTTCCTCTGTCTCCTCCGCAGGAGATTGACGGGGTTGGCGCTACGGGAGCCGGAGCTGGTCCTGTTGGCATATGCCAACGATGTGCTCCTCGTGGTCCAGGACCCGGGCGACTTGGCCCGGGTGGAGGCTTGCCAGGCCGTCTACTTGGCAGCCTCCTCTGCCCGGGTCAACTGGGTCAAGAGCTCTGGCTTGGTGGTAGGAGACTGGCGGCAGGCGAGCTCCCTCCCACCCGCGCTTCAGGCCATCCGGTGGAGCGCGGGTCTGCTGCTCTATCTGGGCGTTCACCTTTCTGCCACGCATCCGTCTCCACCGGAGAACTGGCACGGTTTAGAGGGCAGGGTGGTAGATCGGCTCCGGAGATGGACAGGACTGCTCCGGTGTCTGTCCCTTCGAGGGCGGGCACTGGTGCTCAATCAACTAGTCCTGTCCATGCTCTGGTACCGGCTCAACACCCTGGTTCCGGCCCTGGATTTCCTGGACAACCTCCAGAAGTTGATTCTGGAGTTCTTCTGGTCAGGACTGCACTGGGTCTCTGCGGGGGTTCTCCATCTACCCCTGGAGGAGGGAGGGCAGGGTCTGAAATGTCTCCACACTCAGGTCCATGTCTTCCGCCTCCAGGCCCTGCAGAGGCTCCTTTATGGTGCAGGTAGTCCGGCGTGGAGCGTACTGGCGCACGCCTTCCTGCGCCGCTTCCGAGGGCTCCAATATGACTGGTAGCTCCTTTATCTCCATCCGAGAGGTCTTCCGCGAGACCTCTCCGGGCTGCCGGTCTTCTACCAGGAACTTCTCTGGACCTGGAAACTGTTCACAGCGACCAGGTCCATGGCGGCCTCCATGGGGGAAGATCTCCTCGTGGAGCCCCTGCTACACAACCCCCAGCTCCGTGTGCAGGTGGCAGAGTCCCCCTCGGTGCGCCAGGGGTTGGTTCTGGCAGAAGTTACCAGAGTTGGAGACCTCCTGGACTATGACTGGGCAGACTGGCTGGATCCCCTGAAGCTCGCTCAGTGCATGGGGCTCTCCAGACCTCGTACTCCCCTGCGCGTACTCCAGGAGGTGAGGGCTGCTTTGCTGCCCGCTGCTCGGGTTTACCTTGAGCGGGTCCCGCGAGAGGGCGCGCCCCGCCCACCCTCCACCCCAGACCCTCCGGACCTTTTCATCGGGCCCCTGCCCCGTGGACCCAACCAACCCCCCCCCTTCACCATGAGCCAGCTACGTGAGCTGCCGCCGGTCTGGTTCCAGACCGCGTCAAAGAAACATCTCTACACTCTCGTGCTCCACACTCTTCATGTCCTCACCCTCATGTCCCGCCCTGACACAAAGTGGCGGGACCTCCTGCCACCTCTAGAGGGTGAGGAGCCCCAGTGGGTCAGCCTATATTCCACCTTAGTCCCGAGGCCCGCCGGAGATATCAGTTGGCAGCTCCTTCATGGGGCCCTGAGCACGGGCGTGTTCTTGGCGCGGTTCACCCCAATCCCGGACACCTGCCCCTTTTGCGGCGTGAGGGAAACCCTGGCGCACGTCTACCTGGAGTGCGCCAGCTGCAGCCCCTATTCTGGCTCCTCATGAATATTTTGTTAAGATTTTGGTTGCACTTCTCCCCTCACCTCCTTATCCATGCACTCCCTGTCCGTGGCCCCACTAAGTCGCTGGACCTCCTGGTCAACCTCCTCCTGGCCCTGGCTAAAGTGGCCATCTAGAAAACCAGGGTGAGGAGGTTGGCTGATGGAGTCTCCTGCGACTGTAGGGCCTATTTCCGACCCTCTGTCCGTTCACGCCTCTAGGCAGAGTTCCTCTGGGCGGCGTCCACTGAATCCTTTGACGCCTTCGAGGAGCAGTGGGCGCGGTCCGGGGTTCTCCGCTCGGTGTCCCCGTCCGGTTCCCTTCGTTTGACCCTTTGATCGCACTCCTGTCCCTGTTGTTCATTAGTTGTCCCCCGTAATTAATTGGTTTTCCAGGTCCTGTGGACCCCCCACTTAGGCTTCGCCCGCCCACTTCCTGGATCCCAATAAGGTTATCCCTTGGGAACCCAGCCTACCCCTGAATGCCCTGGCTCATGAAGCCATACACAGGTACCCTGGACAGTAGTCAGGAACTGTTCAACTGTAGGCTGAGCAAGTGCAGAATGGGGGTAGAGTGTGCATTTGGATGTTTAAAGGTTCGCTGGTTACTGACTCACTTAGACCTCAGCGAAACGAATATTCCCATTGTTATTGCTGCTTGCTGTGTGCTCCACAATCTCTGTGAGAGTAAGGGGGAGACTTTTGTGGTGGGGTGGGAGGTTGAGGCAAATCGCCTGGCCGCTGAATACACGCAGCCAGACACCAGGGTGATTAGAAGAGCACAGCAGGAAGCGCGGTGCATCAGAGAAGCTTTGAAAACCAGTTTCATGACTGGCCAGGGTACCGTGTGACACTTCTGTTTGTTTCTCCTTGATGAAAATCCGCCCCGTTGGTTGACTCTAATTCCCTGTAAGCCACCCGCCCTCCCGCCTTCGATCACAGCTTGCTTGCAAAGGAAATAAAGTCACTATCACTTAAAAACCATGTATTCTTTATTAATTGATTATAAAAATAGGGAGATAACTCACAAGGTAGCCCGGGTGGGGTGTGGGAGGAGGGTAGGAGGGAAGGAAAAGGCCACTTCAAAACTTGTTGAATGACAGCCTTCTGTTGCTTGGGCTGTCCACTGGGCTGGAGTGGTTGGGTGCCCAGAGCCTCTCCTCCCTCCCCTCTCCCCTCTGTTCTTGGGCGTCTGGGTGAGGAGGCTATGGAACTTGGGGAGGAGGGAGGGCAGTTAAACAGGGGCTGCAGCAGCAGTCTGCAATCCTGCTGCTGTTGCTGAACCTCCACCAGACGCCGGAGCATGACCATTTGATCCCACAGTAGTGCCAGCGTTGCATCCTGCCTCCTCTGAACTTCCTGCCGCCACCTCTCACCGTGATCGTCCCTCCTGTCCTCACGTTCATTGGCCGCTTTCCTCTCCTGTGCTATTGTGTCCCTCCACACATTCTGCTGAGCTCTGTCAGTGCTGGATGACTGCATGAGCTCAGAGAACATTTAATTGCACGTGCGTTTTTTTCGCCGCCTTATCTGAGATAGCCTTTGGGACGGAGGAGGGAGGCGTGAAACATTTGCAGCTGCGGGAGGAAAAAAAGGGAGTGAAGTATTTAAAAAGACACATTTTACAGAACAATGGCTATACTCTTTCATGGTGAACAACACTATTCACATTACGTAGCACATGATTTTGGTACAAGGTCGCATTTTGCTAGCCAAAAGCAAACAGCTCAGCGCCAATGGCCCTCCCTCCCTCCCCCACCACTTGGCTAGCTGTGGGGAGGATTTCTTTTCAGCCACAGGCAAACAGCCCACTAGGAACGGCCACCTCTGAATGTCCCCTTAATTAAATTCCTGTATTTCAACCAGGTTACCATGAACGATATCACACTCCTGAGGATAACACAGAGAGATAAAGGATGGATGTTGCTTGAATGCCAGCAAACACCGGGACCATCCGCTGCCAGGCTTTGTCATGCAATGATACCAGATTACTTGCTACTAGCATGACGTGGTAAAGTGTCCTACCATGGAGGACGAAATAAGGCTGCTCTCCCCAGAAACCTTCTGCAAAGGCTTTTAGAGTACCTCCAGGAGAGCTCCATGGAGATGTCCCTGGAGGATTTCCGCTCCAACCCCTGACACGTTAACAGACTTTTCCAGTAGCTGTACTGGCCACGAATGCATCCCAAGTCCTCAGGGCTACTTAATCATTAAAATACGCTTGCTTTTATAACATGTATTATATTTAAAAAGGTACACTCACCAGAGGTCCCTTTTCCAGCTTCGTTGGGTTGGGAGGGTATGTCAGTCAGGGTGATAAAAGATCCTGGCTGTCGGGGAGAATGGTGTGCTGTGTGCTCTCCTCAAGCTCGTCTCCTCCTCCTCATTTTCCCCATCCGCAGAATCCTCAGGCATGGTGAAGAGTACCCCATCATCCGAGTCCACAGACGGGATGGGGTACTGGTGATGTTCCCCCCTAGAATTGCATGCAGCTCAGCGTAGAAGCGGCATGTCTGGGGCTCTGTCCTGGAGTGTCCGTTTGATTCTTTGGTTTTCTGGTATGCTTGTCCAAGCTCCTTAAGTTTCACACGGCACTGTGTTACGTCCCTGCTGTAGCCTCTGTCCCTCATGGCCTCGGAGATTTTTTGAAATGTTTTGGCATTTTGTCTTTTGGAACGTAGTTCTGATAGCATGGATTCCTCTCCCCATACATCGATCAGATCCAGTACCTCCCGTTCGGTCCATGCTGGAGCTCTTTTTCGATTCTAGGGCTGCATGGTCATCTGTGCTGATGAGCTCTGCATGGTCACCTGTGCTGATGAGCTCGCCTGGCCAAACAGGAAATGAGATTCAAAAGTTCCCAGGGCTTTTCCTGTACATCTGGCCAGTGCATCTGAGTTCAGAGTGCTGTCTAGAGTGGTCACAATGGTGCACTGTGGGATAGCTCCCAGAGGCCAATACTGTCGAATTGTGTCCACACTAACCCTAATTCGAAATGGCGATGTCGATTTCAGAGGTAATCCCCTCGTCGGGGAGGAGTACAGAAATCAGTTTTAAGAGCCCTTTGTGTTGAAAAAAATGGCTTCATTGTATGGACAGGTGCAGAGTTATTTTGATTTAATGTTGCTAAATTCGACATAAACTCGTAGTGTAGACCAGCCTGTAGTGTGCTTCAGGGCATTTTTCACTTTGTAGAATACAATTTGTAATTCTAAAACAGATATCAATTGGATATTTAATTTGTAACCACATACAGTGTGAATTCACCAGGCAACTAAAGGCAGTTGTTCTCACCATGAACTCCTAATTATTGTACACACAGATCTTCAGTCTCCATGGGGCATCTCCTTCCCAATGATTTCTTCTGGTTTGTAAAATATGTACTGGAATCTGTAAACTTGTTTGGATAAGGAATTCATCGTTCACACTCTGATTTTTATGGCATCTCCATAACATCTAGAACATAGAAACATTTTGTGATACAGGTACTACAAGCAACAAGGCATCCAAGGAAGAACTGATATTTATAGCAGATCTTAAATCTGGTGCTTTTATACTAAATTTTTAAAGTGTGGGACCACCATGGAATGGCTGTACTGTAATTCAAGACTTAGGGCCCAATTCCGTCCAGTGGTTCAAGTCCCTTTGACTTCAGGCAGTCATGTCCATGCAACTGAAAGCAGAATCTTGGCCCTAGAGTCAAAATCAAAGCTGTATGTGAAGTAAGTGCAAATTCTGATGGACGTCAGATGTAGTGGTGATGTTACTGGTGGCATAAGTTTATATATTTGGATGTAGTTTGATCAAAAATGAGCACAGAGACTAAGTAGTATAACTAGCACCAATTTAATATTCAGCTTTTGTGCACAATAAATGAAATTTACACTGAGGAAATAAAAAGGGAAACATAGTAGTGTGAAAAATAAAGCAACGTTATCTTCTATCCTCATGTAAATTGCATTTCCAGACACATGCACACTCTCACTTTCCCAAGTCCTCTATTTATAAATTAAACTCATTTTGCACACCCACTGTATATCAAATTAGTGCCAGTCACAGTACTTCAACACCAGCTTACACCCAATATGTATCTTACACCAACATTTACGTTACTGCTGAATTTGTAACTCAGAGGAATTTGGCTCCGGCTCTTACATAGTGATTGGTTACAGAAAACAACTCTGAGTAAGTCTGAGTAATAATGGCAGTTTGAACTCTGAGAAGGTTTTATCAATGTGGAGTGATATTTTTCATCAAGGGTGGAAGCTGCTCTCTTGGCTACGTTACATCATTCGTGGTGCCGTATCCTTCCCCAGTGAAACTCTAAATCACTACTGTCCTCCAGCACCAAAAGTGAGGTCTCACTTCACACTCAGACCATTTTCTCATGCTTCAGTCCCACAGCACTTAAGAATCATAGACTCAGGTCTTTAAGGTGCTCAGATGCAGCAATAGAAACATTTTAATCTTTTCAGGTATGTGATTATTAGAGCTGAATAAATACTGAAGGAAAAAAGTAATAATCATTTGCGTTTTTAAACACATTTATTTTATCTTTGTCCCAGACCCCTTTTGTGTTTGCTGTCCACAAATGTTCTATGGATTGAGTTTACTGACGGGAAGGAAGTGTTTGTGGAACAGTATATTTTAAGGAAATACTGCAGAATATTCATGGTAGATGAATTTCAGTATCATAATAGCAAATATTCACGTTGGAAACCTAATTCTAAGTGTTACAATCAATCAATCAGGGAATAAAAATATCCCATGTGACCTATCCTTTCAGTCAAAACAGACCAGATTTTGAATAATTGCAACACACCATTCATAACTGAGCTGCAGACCAAGAATTATTGGGAAAATTATTTAGAAAGTACTTTTGAATAACATAAATTCAAGTAAATTGTGATCTGTTACTGGATAAATCTCAGAAAGAGAGAAGATTCACTGAATAGTAATTATGTATTATTTGCCTATCCCTATTGATAATCATCTCCCATTCTTTTCCCGTACTGAAAGTGTGGAACTTATATTGACCATAAATTATACATTATCAGTAACATATTCTAGAAAAATTCAAGGTTTTTGTGTATTCTGGCAGCACGGAGCTCAGGCACAGCTACTGAATCATTACAGATAGGAGGGCCCTGAGCTTTTCTCTGGAGAGATAGACAACCAAAGCGATATCTTCCAGATGAGACCCCGGTCACTAAACATCCCATGGCATTTTATGCAAAGGGTAGGTACCCTAATATTGTGGCCAACATCCTGCCTGACTCTCTACTAGAGCCTGTGTAGCACTGAGGTTTTGTTCACTTGTGGCTGAACAAGTATGTGGTTTGGTTTCAATCCACAGAGTTCACCCCCTTAGTTTCACTTTGAGGTTTCAGGTTCAGTGACAAACCCCAAGTTTTGCCTGGCTTTTGGGTTGAAACCTCAAGCATAACCATAAATCTCTCTCCAAAGCTTGTATGGAGGGAGACAGTTCATTGAAAACACCTTAGATTCACTAAAAAAGAAAAGGAGGACTTGTGGCACCTTAGAGACTGACAAATTTAAATTTGTTAGTCTCTAAGGTGCCACAAGTCCTCCTTTTCTTTTTGCGGATACCGACTAACACGGCTGCTACTCTGAAACCTTAGATTCACTGAGATTTGTGACCCATTGAAGGCAATCTGGGTTGAATTTTCAGTGACCCCTTCCTCATAGGCTCAAGGGGGGCTTTAGAAACCTTGGCCAAGTTTTGGATTTGTAGTAAAACTAGTAACCAGAAAGTTCATCTGATTTGCACATGTCCATTAGTGATATTCCAGTTCCTGGGGAATTTAGAATTTCTCTCTAGTTTCAGTAGGATGTTTATTCCTCACTTCCTGCCATAGATAGTGTTGCTGTGTGGTGTTAAATAGGAGTTACCTTCCACCCCAATGTAACAGCATTCCATTGGTGGATGAAATAATTCCTGTATTTACTGCATATACCACTTGTAGTTTCATAAAGAGTGTAAAACATTTCATGCCGAAACATGCTTTACAAATGTAAGCCATGTTCCCATAGTGAGATTTAAAAGAAATCAACATTTCAAAAATGTCCTACCTAGATTTTATATGGCATACTGCGCAGATGTTGACTTACATGAGCAGAATGGTGTACGTACAGTAGTGATGAAAAGACACAGAAAATCCAGTTCTTTTGTAGATGTTAATTTTAATACCTTTAACCCAAGTCAATATATGAAATCACATTTCATATGGTAGGTACCTAGTCAGATGTGATTGCTCAGACTTAAAGGGGGAAACCCACTTTAGTGCAAATAAGGCATCAGCATCTGGCTGTACCTTTGGGGTGACTTTCTGAAGCAGTCAGAAAGAGCAGAAATTCGCAGTGGTTAAGCAATAGGGTTGTCATGATCAAGGCTTAACAATAGTGGAAATAACAAAACAAAACAGAAAGAAGTAGGGTCAACAGCTCTGCACTAATTTAATGTTTTGTTTATTACATTGGCCTGCTTATAGAATAGCTTTCTGGGCTCAATTGCTTTTTCTGTCATAGGGACTGAAACAAAGGGGGTGGTCTTTCACACTTGATTTGTACAGGATTTGTAAATACTCAATGTGATATTGCAATTTCTTATTGCAGTACTTCCTTTGTGACTTACACAGAGATCACCATTATTGTTTTAGTACCGGTTCACTTAGGCATTCTATTTTTTTCTCTTTATTCATTAGGGAAGTATATCAGTGTCACAAAAGAATGAGTTTTTAAAACCCTCTGGTCTGTATTTTGCTTTTGCTTATACTATTATAAATAAAGAATAATTCCACTGAAGTCAAGGGAAGTTACAACTGTAAAATCATGGTGAGATGAGAATCAGATCTCCGATTATTAAAATCCTGCAGTTAGCCCACAGATCTAAAAGACGCACATTAGCACACTGGCTCAATAAACTGATCTATTTTGAACATGGTTGGCCATATAAAGGAGACCATCAAGACCCACATCCTGAGCCGCAGCTGAGGACTACTCAACACACCTCAGGGTACTGTGGGTTCTTTTCACTCTCTTTGCAAAGGTACTTTTCACTCTCTTGAACTTGGAGCCATCTAAATGTTGGTCCAGTCTTTGACACAAATTAAAGCAACCTGAAGGGGTCTGAATTGTCCCCCTCTTCAGAGACAATCCTCCTGTGGTCAGGTACACCAACTTTTCATTGCTAGAGTGGTGCAAAACTGCCCTAACACAGAGCAGGATCTGGGATCAAATATTTGGGGACAACTCGTCATATGTTGGCACCTTAAATTGCATCTGGAGATTATTATTATTTTATTTATTTATTTATTTACATTGTGGTAGCATCCAAAATGTGTTAAGTGCTTTCCAGGTATTGTACAATCTAAAAGTCTGCATTGGAGCACAAAAGCTAATGTGCCACCCAGAAGTGCCTATTTTCCCCTTAAATTACCTGTGTTGTGTGCATAGCTGCCTGTTTGATTGCTCAGGGCTTGGATGGACTAATGTTGCCGGGTGCAACTCAGGTGCTGGGCTTGAACAGAGAAATAGTGATTTTTCAGACAGATGGTTCCAGAACCTGAATCTGAGTTCAGGAGTTAACATATGATAGATAAAATCATAGTATCCAACAATAACGTGAGCCTGAAATATTGAAATCAAGGGTCTCTGTGGGGCTATGGTTGCTCCTGTTTCTCCATAGGAAGGTTTGGAAATGCAAATCACAGGACCTCCTGGCTGCATCTACAGATATTGCTGGGCACAATTTCTGAGGCCCATTTAAATGTATCCCCTGGTGTTCATGAAAGACATTTGTTAGCAGCCTAAAGAGACTGAAGTCCTCCAAACAGGTTCAGTCCAGGCAACAGTAGTGAAATCTTTCCCACGCTGTGCCCCATCAATGTGTCTCAATTCTGTCTTGCAGTGACTAGCTTTAGTGTGAGTGCATAATTCAGGTTTTGTGCTCATTCAGTCCTTGATGTTTCTACTGAGATGGCCACTTTTGGCCATTTTAGTGTTGTGGGCTAGGATCTAAAGTGAAAGCTCTGGACCATTTTACATAGCCATTGAGACAGCCATTAGATGGTGACAACTTTCAGACACTACTGACCTGAGTTGGATTCAGTTAGGTGACCAACAGGAGAAAAGTTCCACGTTCCATTACCAGTCGTTGAAGGATTCACCCCACCTCCTCAGTGATAACATGTGTGAGTGTGTAATATATAAAATATATATAAAATAACTGTAGTTATGCATGGCCAGAACAGAGAAATGATTGGAGAATTGCTAACATAGTTCCTATTTTTAAGAAAGGGAAAAAAAGTGATCCGGGTAACTATAGGCCTGTTAGTTTGACATCTGTAGTATGCAAGGTCTTGGAAAAGGAGAAGGTAGTTAAGGACATTGAAGTCAATGGTAAATGGGACAAAATACAACATGGTTTTACAAAAGGTAGATCGTGCCAAACCAACCTGATCTCCTTCTTTGAGAAAGTAACAGATTTTTTAGACAAAGGAAACGCAGTGGATCTAATTTACCTAGATTTCAGTAAGGCGTTTGATACCGTGCCACATGGGGAATTATTAGTTAAATTGGATAAGATGGTTATCAATAGGAAAATTGAAAGGTGGATAAGGAATTGGTTAAAGGGGAGACTACAACGGGTCCTTCTGAAAGGTGAACTGTCAGGCTGGAGGGAGTTTACCAGTGGAGTTCCTCAAGGATCGGTTTTGGGACCAATCTTATTTAATCTTTTTATTACTGACCTCGGCACAAAAAGTGGGAGTGTGCTAATAAAGTTTGCGGATGATACAAAGCTGGGAGTTGCCAATTTAGAGAAGGACAGGAATATCCTACAGGAGGATCTGGATGACCTTGTAAACTGGAGTAATAGTAATAGGATGAAATTTAATAGTTAGAAGTGTAAGGTCATGCATTTAGGGATTAATAACAAGAATTTTAGTTATAAGCTGGGGATGCATCAATTAGAAGTAACGGAGGAGGAGAAGGACCTTGGAGTATTGGTTGATCATAGGATGACTATGAGCCGCCAATGTGATATGGCCGTGAAAAAAGCTAATGCGGTCTTGGGATGCATCAGGCGAGGTATTTCCAGTAAAGATAAGGAGGTGTTAGTAGCGTTATACAAGGTACTGGTGAGACCTCATCTGGAATACTGTGTGCAGTTCTGGTCTCCCATGTTTAAGAAGGATGAATTCAAACCGGAACAGGTACATAAAAGGGCTATGAGGATGATCCGAGGAATGGAAAACTTGTCTTATGAAAGGAGACTCCAAGAGCTTGGCTTGTTTAGCCTAACTAAGAGAAGGTTGAGGGGAGGTATGATTGCTCTCTAGAAATATATCAGAGGGATAAATACCGGAGAGGGAGAGGAATTATTTAAGCACAGTACCAATGTGGACACAAGAACAAATGGATATAAACTGGCCACCAGGAAGTTTAGACTTGAAATTAGACGAAGGTTTCTAACCATCAGAGGCGTTAAGTTTTGGAATAACCTTTCAAGGAAAGCAGTGGGAGCAAAAGATCTATCTGGCTTTAAGATTAAACTCGATAAGTTTATGGAGGAGATGGTATGATGGGATAACATGGTTTTGGTAATTAAATATTCATGGCAAATAGGCCCAATGGCCTGTGATGGGATATTAGATGGGGTAGGATCTGAGTTACCCAGGAAAGAATTTTCTGTAGTATCTGGCTGGTGAATCTTGCCCATATGCTGAGGGTTTAGCTGATCGCCATATTTGGGGTCGGGAAGGAATTTTCCGCTAGGGCAGATTGGAAGAGGCCCTGGAGGTTTTTCGCCTTCCTCTGTAGCATGGGGCACGGGTCACTTGCTGGAGGATTCTCTGCTCCTTGAAGTCTTTAAACCATGATTTGAGGACTTCAATAGCTCAGACATAGGTGAAAGGTTTTTTGCAGGAGTGGTGGGTGAAATTCTGTGGCCTGCGTTGTGCAGGAGGTCAGACTAGATGATCATAATGGTCCCTTCTGACCTAAATATCTATGAATCTAGTGGATAAAACAGGAAAAGGTCATCAACTCACAGAGACAAGGATTATGTATTAGAAACGAATAATAAAGGAAGACGAGCTCAAAAGGAACTGCTAACCTTTCTGTCTGACTGTTAGATGAGTTCCAGGAGTACTTTTGCTGGCAAAATGAGATTGAGACTTCTGCTGTCCACCCAAGACAGCTACTTTAGTCTTGTTTGCCAAAATTTTGTAGGGACTTTGAATATATCTCTTCCTGGTGCACACACCATTCGCTGCCACTACCAGTCAATAATGCTTCACACTTATCTTGTGAAAAGCTTGTTTTGAAGTCTTCATCATCCAGATTAAGCCAACACTGCAACTGGAAAACAAGTGGCTAATTTTAAGTATGCACTGGCCACAGCCTGAATTTGTGTGCTGATATCCCTCTTCAACACAGTGATGAAAAAGTGTAACTGGTCATGTCATGTATAAAAATGCCTTTTGATAGTTATATAACGTTCCTATGATGTTTGTGTATAAAACTGTAGTCCCCAGAGTTCTCT
Organism: Lepidochelys olivacea; assembly: GCF_965140295.1. NCBI lineage: Eukaryota > Metazoa > Chordata > Testudines > Cheloniidae > Lepidochelys > Lepidochelys olivacea. Next base: position 108,082,069 of record NC_140412.1, on the reverse strand, counting down.
GCACAGACTTACTTGGCATTTTGGTAATGTTGTATGTGGATCTTGGCTTCTCATAGGTGCAGCCCTTTCAAAAAACCCTTTCTATTAGGAACCAATGAAAATGAATACTAACTGCTGTGTGCAAATTCTTGTAATCTGCCATTGCATGAGCTGTTAGGAAGGTTGAAAACAACACAAAAGAGCACTCTTTCGTGCTTTTACTCCCCCTTCCTGCCCAAATGCTATACATATATCTTTCTTTTGGGGAATTCTGTGCTTGAGTGCTGTGATATAAACTTCACAGCTTACAGTGAGATCTCATGGAAAACAGCTGTGTGTGTTCATGGCAGCTATCCTTTTACATTTTCCTGACATCGTTTACAGTTTCAGTATAAAGAGCCAGGGAGTATGGTGTTGCAAAGTGATGCCCTGCTTTTGCAAACAAAGGGGATGGGGGACTCTGTGCCTCCTGCTCTGTCATTTTCACAAACTATAGAGTAAAACAAGCTTCAAACTGCTAACTCTGTTTGTTGGATGATAACCTTATGCCAGCAGTGATTCCATCAATCATCCAGATCAGTTTCCCCCGCCCCCAGCTAACCACTCCCTCAGTACGATGGTCCTATAGGCACGATGGTAAAGCAAGGAAGGATGTTAACCTCTTGGAGACCTGACAGCAAACAGCATTGTGAGGTTCCAGGGCCTTAGCTGGACATTGCAAGGGTTGCTGACATGCTAGTAAGTTAAACACTGTGGCAGAGCACCTCTGCAGGAGCAAGCTATCTAGAGAGATTGCCTGTTTTCTCAATGCTGAGAAATCTAATCCTCCGCTTCGATCCAAAAGGGCTCATCACGGCAATATGAGAAAAAAATAATGCCACTGTTTATAAACATAATATGCCCCACTGCAAACAAAGAGCCCTGTCAGGTTCAATAAAGCAGGAGACACCTTTTGCTTGTTTTTCCTGACTATTTGTGGGACAGGTTGTTTAGTAAAATCACCGATTATGACAATGACGAATGCAGTCTATGTTTCCATGCTGCACTGGGACAGGCTTCCCCACCGTAGTAAATCTAGCCTGTGGTGCTAACTGGGGAAAGGAGCCGTCTTGGCAAACATCTTATTAGTCTAAAATAAATGATTCAGAATGCAGGTTCGGATACAGATTGCAGGGAGTATAATGGAATTGGTTTTCTGAGCCTGTTCAGGCTGTAAAGACATGGAGTATGCTTTTCAGGAATTCACTAAAGTGGAATCAGCTTTGTGCAATGCAGCCTAGAAGTAATATTGCTGCCATCCAGCTAGTGTCTGTGGAACAGCATCCTCTTAGCTCTTGAAGTATCAGGAGTTTATATAGCGAAAGATATTTAATTTTTTTGGTGATTATTAAACAAGGAAATTCTAGCTGCTAGAGAGGGGCATGCCTCGTTCCGCGTATTTTTGTTGTTGTTGTTCACTGAAATAGTTGACCACATCAGCATCCAATTCTGGTGTATCATGTGGTTTCTCATGTGATGCTGGACTCCCTGCGCTTTGGAGAGTGAGCCTTTGTGACTCGGCACTCCTGGACAGTAACATTCAGCAACACAAGAGACTTTGGGGGGGTGGAAAAGAGCCCCCGCAAAAGCCCAGAAATAAAGTTGAATCAATTTATTATTATATTTATAATTGTTTTATTAATTCTTAACTCTTTGGCTTTTATTTTTCATTTTGGGTCTTCCCGCTCCTCCGTTCCTGCAGGCTTCGAGCTGCGCTGTTTGGAAGAAGCAACGTCGTCTTCTCTCACAGCTACGACGCGGCACCGCTCTCAGCATATCCTGCTTTTTCCCCCCATTTACCTGGGCGGCTTCTGCTGTTTCTGTTGCTGCTGCCGGGGCTGCTGCGGTTTGGCTGCCTGTGCTTCACCCTGGCATGTCTGAGTCAGGAATCACTCATCTGCACACTGCTAAGGAAGAGCAGCGATGGAACGCTGGCCACATTTTTTTTCTGTTGGTGCTGGAAGAGAAGGGTTGTGATGTGGGATGGGGTGTTTTGGGGTTTTTTTTGGAAGGGTGGGGACGTTAATCCAAAGTGAGGTGGGAGAAAGTTTAAAGAAATATTACGCAAAATAATCCAGCACACGACAAGGGCATCAGCAGCACGAATCCAGCCTCTGCTGCTCGAAAGGATTAACATGGGAAAAGCCACAGTGATGCAGTAGTGTTTCACCTCAGCACTGTGCTGGAGATGGATGAATAAGGTATCTGATATGTCCGCCTGTAAAGGCAAAGCTGTGGGAGGAAGAGAGCGAGAGAGCAAATGAAAAGGAAGAAGAAACACTGTATTCTGTTTGTCTGATTCTGTGCATTCTTATTCTAGAGAGGGTTGCATAATTTACCAAACAATGTATGGACGGAGGGACTGTAAATTGTAGTCTGAACACTCCCGACGCTGTCAGGGAGGGAACTGATGGGCTAGGTGACTGTGCTGACATCCCCAGGGAAAATGGCCATCATGCAGTATATATTTATATATGTATGTGTATCTCTTGTGTGTCCATGTGTAGACATGAAAAAAGGCATTTCTGACCAATTTACACAGGAAGTTTGTGAGTTTGCTAGATCAGATTTGATTGCAGCTTATGTTTTCAGCTACAGCTCTACACCCATTTCCTGAATCAGAAGGTGCTTTGTGAAAACAGACGTATGCAGAATTCTTTTAAGAAATGTGAAAGCAGCTTCTTTTGATTTAACACCTTGAAGCACTGAATCTTCTGTACTGTGCTGAGAGGAACTGTGTGGGTTTTGTTTTCTTCATCTTAAAATCTTTATAAACACAGCTGTATTTAGTATGGTGAAAAATTCTATACTGTAAATAGAAATGTGATCAATCTAATCAAAATAAATTTATCCCAGATGACTGCTAGACCAGCTGGCTACCACAGTCTTCAGATGGCTAAATGCTCAACTGAGATGGATTCAGCATTATATTTACTACTTTTTTTAAATTTCAAAATCAGCCTATAATTAAAAAAAGATTCTTGGTCCGGTTAAAAGAGGCAATGCTCACAACTGGCAGTGCATCATTCTGAAATGGACACTGATACTTTTCATTTTTGGACATGCCTTTGGAAGACTGTGTTTTTAGAACAGATGGACTTATCATAATACAGACATAGTTAGTATGGTGAAAACTAGTAGACAGCTCAGGTTGGCCATATCCATGTAATGTGCAAAATGAAGTTAAGGGAAATAAATGCTGCACTCAACTAGTGGGGACTTGGTATGATTTTCAGCCACCACCTACTGTGAGAGTTTGGGGTTTTTTTAAACACAAATCCAAAACCCATAAAGTCATTTTAAAATTTGTATGAGGGAATTTCCCAATAGTCATGGTGAGCTATCCTGCAAGACGCCTGTCTGGGCCTTCCACTATTTGTTACCAGGTCTACAAAGGCAGCCCTGTGTGTTGGATTATATTTAGCCAGCTGTTGGATAACATTCCGGTGTTGTGGGTGGAGGAGTCTTATTACTTCCAAACTATAGTTATCTGTTTAAAGGAAAAATAGTTTTGGAAAATACATTGAGCTCAGCTAAGGAGTTGCACCTCTCATGTACCTTTCTCAAATGCTGTGTTTCCAACCCAGCCACTTTAAAACAAAACAGGGAGGAGGAAGAGAGACTTTAACTTATAGCTTCAAAGCTGCAGAGACAAGCAAAATGTCAGCAGCTTGTAATTAGCTGCTCAGGGTTACGTCAGTGACTGTATCTCTCCAAGAATAACTGTGATGTGTGCCACAAAGTAAGGAAGATAGTCATAACCTAGTTATCAAGCCTGGTTCAAACAAGAGCAAATGGATTAATGAATCTGCTGTGTTCATAAATCAAATATGGATGGATTACATATATAAGACTTACTGAATTCTGCATAATTGAAGGCTAAATTAGGAACTTGTCAGAGGGCATGTGTTCACTAAGTAAAAGCGTGAATCCTTTAAAAAATGCAGATGAACTATCCCTGAAAATATCTTTAAGGACTCCCATCTAGTACAAGCAGCTGTATGACACTGAAGCATGCTACAAAGGAAAAAACCAAGAGATGGACGGAGGTGCTTAAAAGAAAGGGAGTAAAAAAACATAAAAAAGGCATGCTGAAATTCTGTTTTGGCATTACATGTTTGATATTAAAATACCACCCCAGAGAAGACTTATTGTGGTCTGATGTGGTTTACATTGACTCCTCTGTTTAAGAGTGCAAAAAAAGAAAAAAGATTTTGTGAGGCTCAGTACATCATCTTGGAGCCAAGCAGAAAACCATCAATACTGCAGAGTACCAGGAATGCTTGTTTTTAAAGGGACAAGATCAAGCCATGCTAGGATCTTTCTGTACTCTGCAGTTATTTTAGGTCTATGCTGGCCATTCAGCAACATTTAAACAGTGAGATTGTGGGGGGTACTTAATCTGCTCTGATTGGCCTTTTTCCACATTGTTGCTGTAAAATGTTTACATGGCTTTTATCCATACACCTTACAACATTCAGTTTGCATTTCTGTTTGTGTTCATGCTGCACAATTGCTACAAGCCTGGTTTGTTTCCATATTCCCAGCTGAAGTCAGTTTCAGTTCAGCTATGTTTATTTAGCTCCTTAATACACCAAGATAGATAGTTTGTATTATGCAAACACAGATTTTTTTTTTTACTGTGAACACAAATTTGTAGGAGGAGATGACTGTATATTAAACCAATAGCTCTTTGAAATGCATGTAATATAATTTAAATATACTTAATTTAATTAATAGAAGGTTACAAAAGCTAGCATTGTCTGAGCCTGTTTAATTTACATCTTAGACTTAGTCAATGAGCATAACCTGCCTGATCAGAATAGTGTATTCTGTGCGCCCAACAGGGTGGAAGACATTATTTTGTTTGTGTTAGTTCAAACAGCTGGTCATTAATGCAGGACCCATCTCCAGAGTGAAGTGCTAGTGGACATGAATGGCTCCCTGATTAATGCTGCCCCTCGAAGGGTCCTTCATCCAGCAGCGATGCTTGCAGCAGAATAATGCAGCATGATTTGATTGCGCTCTAGCAGGGTAGTATGTCATTGTGTCACCAGGCAATTGAGGTTATTATGGAGCAGGGCAGACAGACGGGACAGTGGGGTTACTAGACCGTGGCATTTTTAGAAATACAGGCCTGACCTACTTAGAGTTATTCTTGCTGGCTGGCAGCTTCATGGTGCATGGAGTGTCCTGATAGGCCGAGGCTGTTGCTAGGGGGAATTAGCATGAATTTTTCCACATACAGACTCGGTGATTGAATGATAAAAGCTGACTGGAATTAAAGAGATTCGGTTCAGTATTATGCAGATTTATCTCTCTCATTTTTCTCTCTCAAATGCAGAAAAAGGAGCAAAGACAGTTTGTTGCCATTTATTCTTTGACCTATTTTTTGCAGAGGAAGGCAAAAGAGTTATGAAATGTTGATAATCATTTACTGTTTTAATCTTTAAAATGATGCTGCAAAGGGTAAGATATTTAAGTTCTTAGACTGCTTGGAACAGGTAACAGATTAGGGGTTATATTCTCTCTCTCCTGTGCACTGCACTGTTTTGAGGCATGCATCTTTCATGTACTGTATATTTGAACTCTGTCCCCTTTAGAAGAGAACAAAACACATATATAAATTTTGTTCTGTCCAAACAACTGGCTTGTTTAAAAGAAGCTATGTAGGATTCCCAGTTTGGAAAGGGAAATATATACCAGCTTTTATTGCATAACATTATTCTTGACTCTTTTTAGCTATCCTTGCTTCACAAAATTAATCTGTTTATGTTCCTGGGTGAAATTCTTCTCCCCAGTCTCTGTCTCCCATATGCACAGACAAACCCAAGATTTTCTACAGAGGACAGTGTTGTGTGTAGTGTTTATCTGGAAAACTATTTGCATACTGAAGACATATCTGTGCTGCATGTACAGTAGATAGTTATAGCTGGCCTGTGATCAGTTTGATAAGATAACCTCTTCTGGATTTCCAAATAGCTTTCTGTGTTCAGTTTGGAACTGGACTTCCTCAGTAGCTCTTTTTTTATACCCATCCCCTTAAATCAGTGCGGTTTTTATTGTTTTTTAACAGAATTCTAACCTCCCTTCAGGAGGCAAATAAAAACAGTCAATCAAGACTTCCTTGATGTAATTGTGAATATTTTCTTTGTTATCATTAAGTATAGAAGATCTGTGTTTATATCACAATTTTCCTCTGTTATCCTTCTCCATTCACAGAAGTTAAAATTTTGTGCTTGCAATTTTAAATTAATTTTCATGAACACACGTTATGATGTCACAAGCAAAGAATTATAACTTCTTGAAATAGAGGGAAGAGGTGGAATGTGGGAAAGAGACAAAAATATTGATTGGTAATATAAGAGTGTGACTGTATGATGAAAGGCAAGTTGATTTGTGTTTGAAACTTTTCATTTAAAATTTCTTTTAAATGCTTTTTCGAGTGATGTAAACCGTGTTCACAATTCTCCAGACACCCAGAATTCCCAGTGAATACAAAGTTTTCTGGCCCCTCTACCTCACCCCCCACAGATTCTTGGACAGGTATGAAGATGAAGCAATGGAAAACGGAGACTTATATTCTTATGTCTTAGTGACCCCCCACCCCTCCCAAAAAAGCCCTTAAGTCTTCTAATCACTACTCTCATACAGATTTAAATTTCTGCCATCTCTTCTCCACCTTTGACTCTCTCCTTAAACACAGACCACCTCCTTACCTCTTCCTCAGTCCAAGGCGTTGGCAGTGGTTTTTAAGGAAAACTGACACTATCTGATGCAACTGGCTGACTCCTCAAAGATAAACTCAGCATTGGATGCTTGAGGTATCCTTCCCACTCTCTGGCTCTCAACCTCATTCCTACTTTTCTTCTGATCTGGTGTCCTCTTAGCTCCGTCTTTGGCTGCCACTTCTTCTGCATGAAATCCCTCGGTGTTCTTAACTGATCTCATGGCTTCAACTACCCTCTCTATACTGACAACTCACAAAACTACCTCTACACTCTGATCTCTTCCTGGTTCAGACTTGCATCTGCAAATATCTCTCTAACGTCTCTAACTGTATCAGCTCAAATGACATGCCTCACAGAGCTCCCACATCTTCAGGGAGTATATGCCCGCTCCTATACCTTGTAAGGGGATATATTCTTGTAAGAGGGTGTATCTATTGCTACCTCTTTGGTTTACCTGCTCTGCTGATGATGCAGAAGAGTGTTGGGCCGAGGCCATGCTTGACCCCTTCCTGTCCCTTTGGGTATGCATTTGGGAGCCTTTCCAGCTCGGGTTCACAGAATTGTGCTCATGGGGTGCACGCTAGCATGCTAAAAATAGCTGTGTAGCTGTTGCTTTGACATTGTGACTTGGGCTGGAGCTCGGGCTCTCAGCCTTCCCCTCGGCTTGAGAGCTGCAATGTCTGTCCAGCTGTTTTAAGCCCCCTGGTCTGAGTTGTGGATCCAGGCTAGGAGGCTTGCTCTCCGATGCAGTGTAGACACACCCTTTTAGGGTGGCTTGTGCTCGAGGCTAGCAGGTGGGTAACCTCTGTGCTAGGGAAAGGAAGGAACTGGGATTGTGGCTAGCTTCTGGTGGAGGAGAAGCCTGGTTTTGCCCTCCTCACAGCGTGCCTCTTCATAAGCCAGCCACAACCTAGTCGTTAATTATGATTTGGAATCTCTTTCAAAGGGCTTTTAACAGCCCCTAGAAATAAGCTGTCTAGTCCACAGAAACATCAGCCAATAAAGATGAATGTGCAATAAGGTGTGTGTGTACAAGAGAGGGAAATATGACTTGCAACCTTTCTTCTAGGAAGAGTGAACTTTAGGTGTCCTGAAATTCTTGCACAGCACTGGATGCAAAAGATAGGAGGGAGGATTCTAAAGGAAAGGAATAAATAATATGGAAGCTTTCCCAATCAAGCATTGTACAAACAAGTCTACATATTCCTTGATGATTGGAATTTCAGTGCAGAACATGTCTCATCCCAAGAGAGAGAATGTTTTCTTATCACAAACTACAAAGTTAGTTGGTTTAATAAACCATTAAATGGCTTATTAGATGCACAGAAAAATGCAATGCCCCATAAATTATATTTGACAATAGGTTACTTTTCTAAAATTCTTTTTAAAGTGACTCCAAAAAAAAGAAATATCCAATCTGGTTTCCTTTGGTATACCTTAAGTTCAAAGGCATAATGAACTGACAACCTGTACTTGGTGGAAGAGGGACAAAGGAAGATTCATGTAATAAACCTGTTTACCCACATTCTTGTCTTGATGTTGGTGGAAACTATAAGTGGCAGAAACATAGGCTTAATTAACCCCAAAGAGCAAGAAAAATGCTTTTACTAAACCTCCCAAAAAAGCAACATATCCTGGAAGACTTTGAAAGAAACCTCTACATTAAAAATATTGTAAATTCTCTGCATTCCTTTAAAAACGTGTTTATGGCAATCTTTCCTGACTTCCTTCCAATGACCTCCTTTGAGACTCCTGTTGCTGCAGCAGCGTCTGCTTGTTAGTTAAATGTCGCTTGTCTGCAGTGACAATTCTAGTATACTGCCTGCTATCCTCAGATTTGCTGAAGAGTGTGCCCTAAACCTTAGCATTACTGCAACTAAAGATGATTCACCTTTAACAAAAGTGGCCTATGATTTTGGTCCTATCTTCACTTGAAACTGTGAAGTCCTAAAAGTGTCCATGTTGTTTGGTATACTGTTAATAGTGAAGTCTTGGGTGGCTATGGATTTGTCAGACATTTTGTACTGTAACCACACAACCTTCCAGTTTCCTGAAAATGGCCATATGATATAGCATAAAAATATGGCAATACCAGTCTGCACTTTCTTGCCATCAAGAGAATAGAGCTGTGAGGAGTGAACCACCCTCTTTAGCCTTCACCATCCTGCCAGGATACCAAGATCGACACTCCCTCTGCAGATGTATTTAGGTTCTGAGTTCAAACCAGAAGTGCAAGGAATTATATTATAATTCAAGAGTAGCAACTGGCATATTTCTTTTATTGCACTACAAGGTGTATTGAGTAGTTTACAAATTCAAAAATATGCCCTCTAGAAAAATTTGGATATAGGCAAAATTTCCCTTCTTACGGGAATACTGTAATACTCTAAAAATCTGCCAAACCAATGGGGCACGAAAATCTATTCCTGCTTCCACATTATTGATACATGCTTATATGTAGGTGTATGTATATATACATACAAAATAATACCACACATAGCATGCATGTGCAGTATGTGATGTATAATGACAATCTATGTCAGGAGAAGGTTGCAATTCATGGCTCCAGAAAATACTTTTATTTTAAATTAAAATATGTCTTCACATAAAACTTGAATAATTCTCATGAGTGGCAAAGTCACAACTGAAATCCTGTCACCTAGGTCTCATGACAATACAAATATACTAGTGTTTTACACTAGAGATAAAGAAGAGTGTGTGTAAAGACATAGGCAGATAGGCCTTCAAAGCAACTCACACGGTCACACATTCTGTTTTCAAGAATTAGAGGCATAATGTAGAGTATTAATACTACAGAATATGCTCTTTAAGTTAAAAAGACAGGTTTTAAATATTATTTTTCATGCCCCCTTCCATTAAGCCTCATCCATTCCAAAATGTATCTAGATGGGGTCCTTGGCAGAAATCCTAGCCGTATTGAAATCAATGGAAGTTTTGCCATGAATTTGAGTGGAGTCAGGATTTTCATCCCTTTTGTTTTCCTCTACCTTTGGATTCACCCTTTTCTGTATCCTCACTCCAATAATGTGTTGGCCCTACATAAGCCTCTGTGATGAGAGTCCTGCTCTTAGGACGGAAGAATCCCATGCACCGCTACAGGCTGGGGACCGACTGGCTAAGCAGCAGTTCTGCAGAAAAGGACCTGGGGATTACAGTGGATGAGACACTGGATATGAGTTAACAGTGTGCCCTTGTTGCCAAGAAGGCCAATGGCATATTGGGCTGTACTAGTAGGGGCATTGCCAGCAGATCGAGGGAAGTGAAACGCTATTTCACTAGGAGGGTGGTGAAGCACTGGAACGGGTTACCTAGGGAGGTGGTGGAATCTCCATCCTTAGAGCTTTTTAAGGCCTGGCTTGACAAAGCCTTGGCTGGGATGATTTAGTTGGTGTTGGTTCTACTTTGAGCAAGGGATTGGACTAGATGACCTCCTGAAGGGTCTCTCTTCCAACCCTAATCTTCTATGAACTGGGGGCTATATTAGTAAAAATTATGAATTCTGGTTGCTGTTGTGAAGTTGTATTATGAAATATTACTGTCTCATGAGTGCTTACATGTATGTGGATCAATCGCTGCTGACTGGTTCTGTAGCAGGTATCCACCAGACAGATGCAATGGGGGATTCAACGACACAATTCAGGTCCAAACACAAACACAAATTCAATGACAGAATTGAGATGCAAACAGTGGGTGAGCTGCATCCTTAGAAAACCAGTTTAGCTCTCTCCTCTGAAGAGAGGCAGAAAGAAGGAGCAGCGAGAAGTTACCCAAAAGAAAGAACACAGGAATAATTAGCAAGCCACACAGAAGCAAAGGGAGCCAGACAGGAAGAGAAAGCAATGAACAGGAAAGAGCAAGGTCACCAGGATGTAGCAGCCTCATGGAGTGGGGGCCCTGCCCACTTTCTTAAGCCCAGGTGATTCCCAAGGGATTCTGACCCCATCCAAGAATTCCCTGGAGTGGAGAGGAAATGGTGGAAGGGATATATGTGTAGTTTGTCTTGTATGATCTGTACTCTCCTGTGCTTTGCATGAGTAAGTATAAAAGAGCCTAAAGGTTAGACTAGGGGCGAAGTGTGTGACTGTGTGTTAACTGCTTCATAATTGCTGCATGCATCTGAGAGAGTTAAACTGTAACTAGAAGCATCACACCTTTTTGATGGAATTCTGGGGGAGAGGTGTGTTTAAGTGCAAGAGAGTTTGAGGGGTCACCGGTGTGCTCAGAAGGGCTATGCCGCTGGACAGTGGGTGCCATGAGAGTGTGCCTGGAGACCCCAGGATCCAGGCAGTGGCTGGGCTCTGTTTGGCTCCAGGGGCTAAAATATACCAGAGATCGAAAACATAGTGTCTTGGATTCCCCTCACAGTGGTCCTGGTGAGTGGCCAGGAGGGGGCATTTGCCAGGATCTGTGACAGCTTCCATCAGTATTGCTCTGAAAATTAGCTGGCAGCACTAAATTAATGAACTGTGTACCAGAGTGTGCTCATGACTGTAGGAAAGAATGGGGGGAAATTTTACCTCAGTACTGAATGCGTAAGGAATGTGATGATGCTCTCCACTTTGTTTTTCCATACCAAAGGGCAGCCATATACTTTCAACCTAAAATGTCTTTTATTTTAAATAAACTAAAACAGCAACAAGAAAGAACACAAGTAAAGTCTCCATGTAAGTACAATGTCTCCTCTGAAATAGACTGTAGAACTTTTGAGAATAAGATTGCTGCTGTCACACACAGCAGTGTTCTCCTAGGTATAAAGAAGCCATACACAATAAGAAAACGTTAGGCATTGTAGTGGGCTTCTATATTTCATCCCTGTTTTGGTATCTCTGACTGTCTACAACAAAGTTGTTCATGCAAGTTTTAAGTCATGGTGCAGTACAACTTTCTCTGTCGGTTTGCCACATATTTTTCTTTGTATTTTGACTCCTAGTGCTTGTTTTTCTCCAGAAATAATAATTACAGCCCATTCCAAGGTCATGGTGTTTCAAATACTTCAAAGTATAGGTATTTGAAATAACTGTGCTTTTTAGAGGAGGAGGGGGTGGTGGTATTTCATCAGGGCTCAGAGGCTCAGTCATGATGTGGGGGGAGGTGTGCGGGGCGCATTGTGATGGGAGCTTGTTTTCTGGGAAATTTTTTAAACAAATGTTTAGTGAATCTTAATCAGATTCTTTTATAATGCAGATGTTGTTTTTACCTTTTATAATGCAGATGTTGCTGTATCTCCGAGCTGTATTCATGTTTACATATGTAACACATACCCCTTTATTGCTCAATGGAATATGTTCAAAATAGCAACGATATATATACAATAATACTACAATTTCCATGTTATTCTTTTCATTCTCTTTTAAATCTCAAACATAGTTATTTACACATGGGGCCTCCACTTCTTTTATATGACTTGTTTACATATATAGATTAGCCATTGCACTAAGGACTGTTTCAATTTGTTTTAACATTTGACAAGATTATGTCTCCTTCCTTGTAGTGCTGTGTGATATCTGCTGCTGAATTCCATTAAGAGTTCTGTGGATCATTCCTCTCCTTAGAGAAGTAGAAACTGCATCATTATGCCTTCCACTTACTTTCACAGTCAGTTGGTATAATTTCCATCAAGCATTTTTATTAGTAAAACATGGAGTAACACACTTGTCTTTACAGATTTCGTAGCCTTTGCATTAGACTCTCTATTACCACTATGTTCAGTGGCATAATATATATATTTTAATATAGAATTCAGATAGTTTGATTCTTATCTTTGTAGTTGCAGTTCTCCATTGGATGACAGATTAGCCTAAAATGAAAAAGGAATTGAAGACATGTAAATTAAGCATTACCTTCCAAACTATTTTTCTTCTCTTGTTTTATGACAGAAATCTGATTTCCTGTAGGCCAGTTTATGGCAGACCAAGGAGACCAAGCAGCCAGATGACATGTGGTTTCATAGAACAGATATTCTTCCTGCAGTATAATAAGAAGTAGTGCAGGGAGGTAGTCAGATATGGAGCCAACTCACTGTTTGTATTTTCTTCATGAAAAGCTAAAATTAATAATTTGCAATTAACACTGCAGTAATAGTGCAGTGTTATATAGTGTAAGTTATATTTGTACTTACTGAACTGAGACTGCTGAATTGGAATTAATTTGCAAACTGGATACAATTAACTGAGGCTTGAATAGAGACTGGGAGTGGATGGGTCATTACACAAAGTAAAACTATTTCCCCATGTTTATTCCCCCTCTTCCCCCTCCCCGCCCCCCCGCTGTTCCTCAGACATTCTTGTCAACTTGCTGGAAATGGCCCACTTTGATTATCACTACAAAACTTCCTCCCCGCCCCCCCGCTCTCCTGCTGGTAATAGCTCATCTTAAGTGATCACTCTGGTTACAGTGTGTATGGTAACACCCATTGTTTCATGTTCTCTATGTATATATCTCCCCACTGTATTTTCCACTGAATGCATCCGATGAAGTGAGCTGTAGCTCACGAAAGCTTATGCTCAAATAAATTGGTTAGTCTCTAAGGTGCCACAAGTACTCCTTTTCTTTTTGCGGATACAGACTAACACGGCTGCTACTCTGAAACCTGAACTATTCTAATAATTTGTCTAGACTCCAGTTTTCACTACAGATTTAGAGAACTCTTAAAAAGAACTGTCCAAAATTACAAGTGCTGTCAATTCATAAGTCGTAACAATTGACAGGCTATCCAATCCTGCATTCTTTGCTCAACGAAACTCGCATTGACTTCAGTGGACATAGGTGCTGAAACTGCTGCACCCCTTGGCTTGAAGTGGTTTCCATTATATACAGGGTTTACAGTTTGGTTCAATGGCCGTCTCTCACCCCCACTACAAAATTGTTCCAGCACCTCTGCCTGGCGGGAGTTTTGGGTATGGAAGGAATCCAGAATCAGGCTCTGGGTTTGGAGCAACAGTGTCTGTTATCTCATATTTCTTGATGGTCTTTTATACCAGAGAGACACGAATTGTAAAACAGCCTGGAGAAATTGAAGGCAGGAAAGCTGCAATAAAATTTTCACCATACTCCAGTGCTACATAATGATAGAGACCAATAAACTTGGTTATACTGTAGCATTGAAACAGTAACTTGCTTGCAAGCCTGCAAATCACATTAGATAGAAGAAAAAAAATCAAGAACACCAGCCGTCTTTTTTAAGAAAAAGAAAAATCTCTCATAGTAACAGAGTTTTATGGATTTTATTTTGCCCTTGATGATTCAGCTGGAGCCCAAAACGCTCATGTATTTTTATGATGGATGCAATGAGAACTCAGTATGTATTTTTCTGTCTTTTATTTCAATGTTTTTAAATTGAGTACGTTTAGTGAAGACCCTGAATTTTACAATAGAACTGAAGTTACTCATCTTTGTAGGCTGGAAAGAGGAGATCAGAGTGCTGATCATATGGTATTTTCTTGAAAACATTTATGACATAATGCTGGCATATCTCCACACTGTTTTGTGTTTTCTTTAAAGATGCTGGCAAATCCCAGAAGCTTATGGGGAGAAGAAACATCTTTAGACACTTCTGCAAGGAGGACTGATTTATTGCTGAAAAAAGTCATTGCAGTCTATGACTGATGAATTTGTTTTGTTTTCAATGATTGTTTAGGGTAGATAAAAAAAAGATTGATCATGCTGCAAATGGAAGACTACTGAAATATTTATTACTGTAAAGAAGGGAAATATTTCTCTTAGCAAAATAACTTTTTCAAATTTTAATTCTGTTTTTGTTTGTAAGGGGATGTCCACAAGCTTAACTTACTTTATTGGACTGCATTATATTGTTGCCCCTTTGACCTGAGCAGTTGGCCAAAATTCAGGAACTTGTAAGGTTGTTTCCATTTGGATGAAAAGTTGGTGATACAAGTCCAGGTATATTTTTGCTGTGATTTTGTTTATTCAAAGTTCTGTTTCCCTGAACACAGTAGAAACATACAGCAGGCAGTTTCCTTATTTAGAAATCCCCAAGTCTGTCCCTTCAGTGAGCTCAGTGCCCAAGAAGCTCTCTCTGATTCTTTTCAGGGTCATGCTTACAACTTCCGCTGCTGCCTTTCTTCCTCCAGCATACCTACAGCCTGAAACTAATATCAGAGCCCTTGTGTTTGCAACCAGTAAACACCTATTAATCAGCCAGGCTTTAGCTGTGCCCTGGCCATGCGGTTTGGTCCTTGGGTGGTCATCCTTATTGTCTGCAAAAGTTTTTACTATATAAAAAGGGCTTGATTGCTCATTCTTTTGAACCTAAAATAGAGTAGTTGGCATACCCATTTGCTTTAATGAAGTCTCTGATTGCCTCTGGATCCAAGACTCATAGACTTTAAGGTGAGCAGGGGCCATCGTGATCATCTAGTCTGAGCTCCTGCACATGGCAGGCCACAGAACCTAACTACCCCACTCCTGTAATAGACCCCTAACCTCTGGCTGGCTGAGTTACTAAAATCCTCAAATCATGGTTTACAGACTTCTAGTTACAGAGAATTCACCATTTACACCAGTTTAAACCTGCAAGTGACCCAGGCCCCATGCTGCCGAGGAAGGCGAACCCCCACTTCCCCCTCCCCCGGGGTCTCTGCCAATCTGACCTAGGGGAAAAGTCCTTCCTGACCCCAAATATGGTGAACAGTTATACCCTGAGCATGTGGGCAAGACCCACCAGGCAGATACCTAGAAAAGAATTCTCAGTAGTAACTCAGAGCCTTCCCCATCTAGTGTCTCGTCCCCAGCCACTGGGGATATTTGATACCGGCAGTCACTGATGGGCCACATGCCATTGTAGACAGTCCCATCATACCATCCCCTCCATAAACTTACCAAGCTCAGTCTTGAAGCTAGTTAGGTTTTTTGCCCCCACTGCTCCCCTTGGAAGGCTGTTCCAGAAATCACTCCTCTGATGATTAGAAACCTTCACCTGATTTTGAGCCTTGTTGATGGCCAGTTTATATCCATTTGTTCTTGTGTCCTCATTGGCACTTAACTTAAATAATTCCTCTCCCTCCCTTGTATTTATCCCTCTGATATATTCATAGAGAGCAATCCTGTGTCCACTCAGCCTTCTTTTGGTTAGGCTAAACAAGCCAAGCTCTTTGAGTCTCCCTTCATAAGACAGGTTTTCCATTCCTCGGATCATCCTAGTAGCCCTTCTCTGTACCTGTTCCAGTTTGAATTCATCCTTCTTAAACATGGGAGACCAGAGCTGCACACAGTATTCCAGGTGAGGTCTCACCAGTGCCTTGTATAATGGTACTAACACTTCCCTGTCTCTACTGGAAAGACACCCCCATCCCTTCCATGGCAACCTTTAGCACTTTTCAGCATAACAATATATATACATTTTTTGAGCATTGAAATTCATAAGGATGAAAGGAACCACTCTTCATACCTTAATCCCCTGCCAATGGGTTGGAGCATGCAGCATTTTAATATGGACATCAGAGAGTTTTTTCTTCTTTCTCTGGTTCCCAGAACCTCTGCTTTGAAATAGTCTCTAAAGAGATGAAAAAGAGATAGCTGCAGCTTTAAAATCATGAATGTTACACTGATGTAAATGGTTCTTCTCTTTTTATTTCAAGAGCCCAGTTTGACATAGCACATGAAGGTGAAAAAAGTATGGACCTCTTCCATTTTAATTTTTTTCTGCCATTTTATTTTTTATGTTTCAGGGATTAAAATGGGAAGAAAAGCATGGGAAAACCCACACCAAAACAACCCAAAATGTACTGATGTGTGAAATTTCTCATTTTTGTGATCCAGAAACCCAGGCATTTGGGAGGGTTGATGTAAAAAAAAAAAAAAAAAAAAGCACACTAGAAAACACACAACTATAAAGGAAAAAGACCGCGAATCTAGAGTACATTCATACAAAGTGAAGAAGGCGACAACTTTGAAAGCATTAAACCTGATCCAGAAAAATGTGAAGTGCCCCAGCCACTTAGATGTGGAGCTCTTTAATCCACACAAGTATTAGAAAAATCCAAAATATGTGAAAGTTCAAAAGCTATAAAACCATGAAATGACTTCTCATCTTTTCTCAAACATTGGAACTTTTTCTAGTTCGCTGAATGTTTTTTTTCCCTTTCATACCGTAAACAGACTGAAGTCACTCAACAATATATCATTGAATATTACAAAGCTGAAAGTAATTTCCATCCAGTAAGATCTATTTGGCTGTCTGTGCTTGGCATACAGTAGGGTGCTTTACATGATGTTTAAATAGTGGGTGATGTGCACAATTTCAGGCATTGCTGTTAGGAAGAGGAAGGTGACAAGATTTTTTTTTTAAATTATGCTAATTAAATCACATTTTACAGTAGATTTAAGCCATTTTAATCACTATCTCTGTTTTTAGATGGTGCTTTATTCACAGATGCAGGTAAAAAAAACAACCAACCAACCAACAAACAAAAGCTACATTTTTGCAGTTTCCCTGCACAATTCTAGAACACTCAAAAGCCACCTGTAATTGAAAAAGGAAGTAATTGTAGAGTGATTGATAGGAGTGTATTTACAAATGTAGGTTTCAGAGTAACAGCCGTGTTAGTCTGTATTCGCAAAAAGAAAAGGAGTACTTGTGGCACCTTAGAGACTAACCAGTTTATTAGAGCGTAAGCTTTCGTGAGCTACAGCTCACTTCATCAGATGCATATCGTGGAAACTGCAGCAGACTTTATATATACACAGAGAATATGTGTATATGAACATATTCCTGCCACAAGTGCCACAAGTACTCCTTTTCTTTTTACAAATGTAGGAATCTGAGTAGTTACTAAAATTTCCAGCCCTAAGGGCTGCTCTAACTTATATCCATGTGTCAATGGCCCCTTTGAGGATTTGCAGCCGCACATAGCTCCCTCTACCCACTCTTGTCCTCAGATTTCCCCCTCCTTCCTATGTACTGCCCTGGAACACCACCAGCAGCTGAACTTTTCGTGGTGGGGCCCAGAGCTGGCCCTCCGGACCAAGAAATCTTACACCTTTCCTGCAGCCCCATTGTGCTGACATAGCGGGTGTAAAATGGCTACAGGGCAATGATGAATTGGTGTTTATATGTATGCAGGAACATGTTGACCTCTGTGGGCTGGCTGCAGTTAAGAGAGACTAGGTATGTTTTTCTGGTGCTGAAAGCCAACAGAGACCTTCTTCTAGCTCAAGTGCAAGAGGCCTGTGCTTTTAGGGCTGAAGGAGCAGATTTTCACTCTGAGTTCAGCAAGCATGCGCGATTTACTATAGGGAGGGGGTATCTAATTTTGTAACTACAGTTTCATTGTAATGCTAATTTTTATACCCTTGCCCCTAGGTAACTGAATGCATCCGATGAAGTGAGCTGTAGCTCACAAAAGCTTATGCTCAAATAAATTGGTTAGTCTCTCAGGTGC
Source organism: Lepidochelys olivacea (assembly GCF_965140295.1). Taxonomy (NCBI): domain Eukaryota; kingdom Metazoa; phylum Chordata; order Testudines; family Cheloniidae; genus Lepidochelys; species Lepidochelys olivacea. Next base: position 108,063,900 of record NC_140412.1, on the reverse strand, counting down.
CACAAGTACTCCTTTTGTTTCTGTGGATACAGACTAACACGGCTGCTACTCTGAAACCTGAAACAATATAATGATCCTCAGGCTTTCAAATGTTTAGGGTTAAGTTTCATTGGGAAAGGGATCATGCTTTTGACATTTTGATTACATTAAGTACTTTTAAAAATTAAAATACTTTTAGAATGGCTTTTTTGGAAGTTGTTGCAAAATGTCTTATGTTTTTGTTCTTTGATCTACTCAGTTAAATGACATTACATGACAACATTAGAACCAAAGGTAGATTTCAACATAGGCGTATGCAAGAGGCAGTTTAAGGGCAGGAATAGTAAAATGTTTAAGAAAAAGTGATTATTTTAAAAAAAGCCAGGATTTCTTGTCAATGAAGCTGATACAGGAGAGAAAAGAGGGTGACAAAAATATTTTCATTATTGATGTCCAAAAGAGTCAAAGCTGCTTTTCCAAAATGACAAGCAGTTGCAAGATGTGATAGAGGGCTTGTCAGTACACTTGCAATGTGAATTAAGTTACACTGAATTAAGGCCACTTTATTTCTGAATGAGTGTGTGAGGGGTTTAATGCAGTTTAACTGATCTACTTCTATTTCATACTTTTAGTTAACTTGTATTAGCTTTCCTGGCGGTCCCTATGTAGACAAGCCCAGAGACTTCTCCCCGGTTTCCCACCAAAATGCCTCCTTCACTTGTGGGAATGCACACAGGTCCATTTTCCAGAGGACCAGAGTTTAATTGACTTGCCAAAACTTAGGTAGGAAGTTTGTGGAAGAGCTGGGACAAAATCCTGATTTCTGAGGTGATAAAATAGGAAAAGAAAGTGAATTCTAGTGCTAGTTCTCTGAGCTGCATAACAGGTGAAATAGATATAAAACTGAGAAAAAGGAAAGTCATTTAAGAACTATTAAGATCTTTCTGAGGAAAACAGATCTTTAGGTAAAGTTGATGATGTAGCAGTAACGAAGAACTCTGCCAAGAAGCAAAGAGTCTGGAGTTTGGATTTGACCATTAGGGTAAGATTAGCTCTGGAAGGTTTGTTAAATATTATTATTATTTTGCCAAGGGAGAAATGGAACAACAAAGGGCAATTGATCCAAAAGGTCATTTAGAAGGGATGGTGTTTGAAAAGAATGGAATTACAAGGATGAGAAAAGTATAAAAATAGTAACCCAAATGTGAGTGGAGTTCTGGACATCAAGCACTCAAGATTCAAGGTCTTGTGTTTGTGTATACAGATACAGCACAAGTCTATAATTCCCTTGATGTATAGGATGAGATGGAAGCAATATACGCCATTCCTCCATGACCCTCAGAAGCTGAAATGATTGGTAATTCTATGTATTTCTCCAAGTAAAATCAGAAATGTAGTATCAAAAGGCACAGTATGGTATTTTATGCCATTTTTCTTCATGTATATTAGTGTTCACAGACACATGATGATGTTCAGTGGCCACTACTCAAATATTACTCTGGCAGACAAACCTTCACTGAGTAGCAGCAGCTGTTATGGAGATGATGCAAACACCTGCTATTATCATGATTATCTTGACGGAAAATATCTCTCTCTCTCCCTCTCTCAGATGGCCCGAAAAGCCTCTCAGTGCATTAATCTATCTGCTTTTTAGATGGCTGTATAAAGAGGGGATACTTAATTCATTCTACATGGGAACTTCAGATTATCAACCTTTTCTACCCTCAAAAGATAAATAAAGGACAATTGCACTCGGAAAACTGCTGTAAAAGGATTCTAAAATACAGTGGCTCCAGTGACATTCACAGATGACAATCTGGTATGTAGTTGTGGGGAAAGAGAACAAGTGTTGCCTGTGAATAACAAGTGACAATCTCGTAATGTCATATTACCATTATTTATGAATAAAGAAAAAAGCCCATTATGTGCTATTTAACTAGATGGAATTTTACAAAGAAATACACTGTGCTGATATGGAGAGGAAAGTACGGACCTGTGGTTAAAGCACTGGCCTAGAACTCAGGAGACGCGGATTCAATTTCTGGCTCTGCAAGAGATTTCCTTTGTGATCTTGGGCAAATCACTTACAGGCAAATGTTCAAAACACCAACAGTTGAGACCAAGTTCTCATTTAGACACCATTAAGGTCTCAATGGGAGCTGCAGGGCACTTTTTGAAAATCTGACCCCAATTGTTAAAGAAATGATTTGGTCATGGCGGTATGGATTCCGGGACTTTAACAGATCTTCACAACGACTTCAGCTTCAGCCCTGCTCAGGCTTCAGCTGTCAGTCCCACCAGAGGCAGAGCTCAGGCTTCCATGATTTATTGTTTATTGCCCATGTCCTGTCCCTGACTTTTAGTAAAAAATACCTGTGACAAAATCTTCACTTTACCAATTGTGAATGCTGAGCACTTGAGAATCTGACAGTTAATCTCTTTTCCTTGGTTCACCGTCTGAAAATGGCAATAATAATTCCTTTATCCCACGCCCTCTGCCTGTTTTGTCTAGTTAAATTGTAAGCTGTTTGGGGTAGGGACTGTGTGTGCGTACAGGGTCCTGATCTTGTTTGGTGGTGGTTGGTAAATGATAAATGGTATGGGGATTGATAATTGATACTGACATTGATATCTTTGAATTAGAGATGGGTTCAGGTCAGTTCAGGAATTTTGGATATGGGATCTTGATTCAGCTCATTATACAGGGAGAGGAAAATTTGTAAAGTTTGGGTCTGGATCAAAACTGCTCCGAGCTTTGGGGGTATTCAGATCCAAGATTTTGGTGTGTACTTATCTCCAGGTAGAGTGAAATCACAGTGTGTATTAAAGTATGTTTTCAATTATACACTTTAGAAAATGATGCTTAAATTTGTCTTGAGATGTCACATGGCTTCAAAGCAGGACCTCTCTCTCTCTCTCTCTCTCTTTCTCTAAGGCCTTGAATAAATGCAGGAAGTGTTGAGGCAAAACTGTTTCCAATTAGGCTGGTACATACTATACTTTAATATTGAAGGATTTCAAGGCTAATTCAAAGAAATGTCCTGTAGCCTGGTTTCAAAATGACAATGCATAGAAAGCTGCCTGGAAATCAGAATTGTTTGCTTGAATTACTGTCTCTGCACACTCTGGACCAGCTTCTCAGCTGATGCAAATTGACATAGCTCTATGATCTTCAGTGGTGCTTTGCTGATTTACACCAGTGGAGGGTACAGCCCTTAATTGTTGTCTTCTGTTTTTTATGGCAAGTGAAAATTCAATTAGTTTTTTTAAGCCTATGACATCAGTGTGATTCCTTTCCTCTCTGGATAGCTAATGGAGACTCTTAAAGCGTTTCTTGACTTGAAGAGAGAAAAGGCATTCCAACAGGTCTCTCCCTTGATTTTATGCAGTGTAAATCGTTACTGTAATTAATGTGCTGTATTCGCCATAAGAAGCAATTCTGTTTTCTTTCCTTTACTGAAGAATCATTGTCCATCACCAATATTTTTGTGTGTGGAGTGCTGGCCTGAAAGCCCTGTCATCCCAAAGAGTAAAAACGGATTACAGGTGAGTGATGGGTTCCTCTGGTAAATGTATGTAATGTACGCACACAGTGCATTAATTGTTAAGGTTCAGTTCGCTTGCTCAAGACAAATACCTGCACGGTTATGTTTGGTGCTTTTATTTGTCAAATCCTGAAACAACTGCTGCTGCTGTTGTGAACCCTGAGCAAATTGCCTTAGCTCTCTTCTGTACCTTCTCCCTCCTCCCATGCTTAGGCCAATATGCTTCCCTATTAAATTGCCTCTGAAGTCAGTGAAGTTAGACTGGCAAAGAGTCCTGTGGCACCTTATAGACTAACAGACGTTTTGGAGCTTAAGCTTTCGTGGGTGAATACCAAATGTATTACTTTGTTGCATCTGACGAAGTGGGTATTCACCCACGAAAGCTTATGCTCCAATACGTCTGTTAGTCTATAAGGTGCCACAGGACTCTTTGCTGCTTTTACAGATCCAGACTAACACGGCTACCCCTCTGATACTTGAAGTTAGACTATGGCTTAAATCTGACCCATTGCTAGCAGTGCCTGTTCAATTTTCATTTCCCCCAGGAGTGAAGCTAAGATTACTCACCACACATACTTTGAGTTGGTTTTGGCAAAAGTAAATTGTGTTTGGAAGTGAAAATAAAAATAAATCCCTGTTTGTTTGTTTTTCGTGATACCAAACTAGCCAAAAAAAAAAAAAGCAACCTGGAAATAAATGGCCAGTTTCTCTTTTAGGTCATGAGCTCTGTGCAGGTGGATCCCCACACTCACATGGGGCCCCCTTGACTTCAGTGGGGCTCCATGCAGAGCTCTTTCTGCAGGGGGATCATTGCCTACTGTTTTTTCCCCTTGTAATGGAGAAGAAAAGGGTAACTTTTCCCTTTAAAAATATCATTCATAGGCCAGGTCTACACTAGATTTGTAACTATGTCATTCAGCGGTTTGAAAAATCCACACCCCTGAGCGATGCAGTTACACTGACCTAACTCCTCTGGGGGAGGTGGATTAACTATGCCACCAGAAGAAACTCTCCCACTACATGCTGCAGTGGTGCTGCTGCACCCTTAGTTCTTTGGAAGAAGATGTGTGAGGGAAAGGAGCTGCTGGATTAATCTTCCTAGCATGGTCCCCCTAGTTTGAAGGCGTGAGTGTCCACTTAGTGCTGAGCTAACCATCCATAGGCAACCATCAGGAGAAACCTAGGTATCTTCATGAAATACCAAGCTACTCTGATGAAGATTACAGTGTTGCTATTAGCTCTGTCTACAGGGGATTCACTTTAAATGAATCCAATCCATGGGATCCTGAAGTCTTTTCACCATTAATCTTACCTGTTCAGCTATGCTGTAAGTATACTCTAGTCTGTGTGTGGGACTGAATGAAGACGCTGGCTGTGAGAAGAGAAAAGCTTGCATTTCAACCTGCCTCCGGGTCTTGGGCTATTAATTACTTTCACTTTCAATTTAGGTCATTTAGACAGTTAGGTACCTAAGTGTGCCTTTAACTTGGCCTAAACTGTGGGCACAATTATTTGAGCGGGCAGTTATTAGCCCTCAAAATTTTCAGCTGCAAAGTAACTTCAAAGCCTGGCCTCTAAGAGATGTGCAAAAACTGTTAAAAAGTATGCAATTAAAAAAAAATAAAGAAAAGCTAAGGACACTATCTTGAATTATAGTATGGTTTTATTTATGTTTTTATTGAAGATTCAGATCAGGTCCAGCTTTCAGCTAAACTGGTTTTCCCATCCTTGATCATAAACTGTTTTAAATAAACCTCTTGGACACAGAGGCTGTAGAAATTTTTAGTTATTTTGACATATGCACCACAGGATAATTGTTCCTCCACTTCAGCATGATATTTGGTTATATTATCCATGACAAGTGTGGTATTTCCTTTATCTGCGTTTTTTGATTTTATAATCTCAGAAGTCTGTTCTCTTTGTAGACATGTATGATTTCTCTTAATGTGTGTATCAGCAATTCAGGGATATCTGAACAGTAAATTGCCCCACTCAAGTTGGGCATCTTTTAATAAAAATTGGTAGGATGTTGATTTAGCTTTGGAAAAAGTGTGAATTTTAGTGGCGATTTAGATAAAATTCTGGAATGGTGGACTATAACTGGTTTCTTCATAACAGGTGCAAATTTTATATGCCCTGTAGAATTGCATCCTTGTCTCCACCTTTGAATTTATTATTGACTGACTGAGTGACTCTTGTCCACTTTGTGAGCCGTAGCAGAATAATATTTCACAGGGTTGTCGAGCTGTGACAATTTGAACGAGGGTTTTTTTTTTAAAAAAAGGGAATTTTTAAAATGTTTCATTGAAACACAGCAAAATTCTTTATCATACATGGGAAGATGCTTTTAAAAAAATCAGAATGAAGAAATATCCTTCCAAATGAGTGCATGTAGACAGCTCTTAGTGTCATCTATGTATGCAAGGGTTTAATACACACGCAAACACACACTGTCATGTACAGTGATACTGTATTCTGAAATGTTACTGAACAGTTTGCTTTTGTGAATGTTCTACTTGTTCCCACCTGACCTCGACAGCTACAACAAACCACCTATGTGTGGTGCTGCAGTTAAAAATCCATTTTCCTATCTTTGGAAAGACGCAAAGTACTTTAGATCATCTTGCTCTCCCCAAACCTCTGAGAATTCACCACAAGAAAAACCACAGTTGCTGATGATCAAAGAGCATTTGTGTCCATGTGACTTGTAATGTGACTTAGCCTTACATCAATGTCCTGTATCCTGTGAGTTATATCTGAGACAGTTACATGGCATATAAGTAAAAGTGTAGGTAACTCTTTTATACAGCAACAAAATGATTCCTAATAGTTGAAACTATTAAGCTGTATTGACACATAGTTTGAGAGAGACAGTTTAAATATTACAAATGGTTTTCAAGCTCTGAATAGGTAGTGCATATCAGTACAAGGTAAATATGACAGACGCAGATAATTTATGGATTGTGTCAACACTTAATTCTAAATGAGACTATTTTCCAGAGACAGTGATACAGAAACCAGTTAAAAAAAACCCCACGTTATTATAAAAAGTTAGAAGACATAGGGACACTGGATAGTTTAGGAGACTGGTAATGGATCAACTTTTACCTCTAGAATCTCATTTTGAATTCACCCCAAGTCAATGGGACCTAAAAGTTATTCCCCACCTAGTGATTGCAGTTAGGTGACATTAATTTGATCTCAGACCAATTTCTAGTGAAAAACTGTCCATGTTCAAAATCTCTACTGCAGTTATCATTAATTGGCAAGCTTGTTAGCTGTGTCAAAAGAGAGGCCAAGGCTGAAGAGTCACCATGGAGACTAAGGCCCTGATTCAGCACAGCACTTAAGCATGTGTGTGGCTTCAGTGGACTACTTAAGTTCTTAGTTATTCGTGTGCTTAAGTGCTTTGCTGGACCAGGGGCTAAATTACCCTCTTACCTCAAGAGGACTCCCATTGACTTCAGTGGGCATTGGATTAGGCCCTAAATCAGGACTCAGACATGATGGTAGGAATATGCTGGCATGGCACTGCCAATCCGTATTCTATAGCTATGTGTTAATGTTAGTACTTACTGAATATTTTTCATGTGACTTCAGTTGGAGGTGCACATGTGTCTCTCAGATCAGAATAGTGCATACTGTATGCAAACAGAGAGGAAATGTCCAAATTCATACCATTATGATTTTTTTATAGTATAAACTAAGTATTGTTTAGAAAGTTAGGCTTAAATGGCCCTGATCTTAGCATATTTTGACAAATTACTACTCTTAGAGTGAATCAGAATGTTCAATTTTTGGCTGACCTAGGACCTAATTCAAAGCCCATTGAAGTTAATGGAAAGGCACTCAGTGATGCCACTGGGCTTTTAATCAGGCTTTTAAGTGCTTTGGACAAGCTCATACTTGATTATGATTGGGTGGGCTTACTTGGTATTGGGAAAGAGAAGCCTTGACAGAATTAACAGCAAAATCCTCTGTGTGCTCTGGGGCAGATCTGTTGGCTCTGCCAGCTGCCCCAGATTACAGAGGGAAAGACAGCTCAGCTTAGCCTCAGTGGCAAAAAAAAACTGGGGGAAATTAGCCACTCTTCTAGGGATAATATATTTGCTCTAGGGGAATTTCAAACCTACTTATGAACCTTGTTGGATTTCACAGAAGGAAAGGTGTTTTTTGTCATCAAAATAATGTACTTGGGAGGCTTGAGAGGGTTTTAGCTATTTTAATGTTTACTTCTCCTTCATGGACATACACACATAAATACGTGTTTTTAAGGGACAAACTCTGTTGTCTTTAATCAGGCAAAACTCTCACTGAGTCAATAAGATTTCTCACATGCTCAGAGCTATGTACCTGGGTCAGGGCCTTAGCATCAATAGTACTTTCCTCCAAGGTATCCCACTGATGTGTTCCCCATGTCAACAACCTTCCTTTTACCATATATCAAACCACCTTCTCCTTTTCAGTTAGGGTTTGAAAGGCCCACAAGAATGATTTCATTGTAAAAAAAAAAAAAAAAAAAAAAACCCCAAAAATGGTTAAAAAACAATGAATCCAAAATGCTGCTACCTCCTTCTCAGTCCGTCCCATTTTCCGTGTGTTTAACTTTTAGATGGCAAGCCATTGGAGGGAGGGGCTGTCTTTATTTTTGTTTCTGGTACAGTGCAAAGTACACCTTTAGTGCCAAATAAAGGAGTCCTGTTACCCCTTTTATTCTTCCAGATCCAGTTAGAATGTGCCTCCTACTTTCTCTTAGCCTCCAACATCTGTATATAATAATTCATAACCTCTTTGATTGCTCCTTTCCAGTCCTCCATGCAGAATCATTAGGGATCCTTTATTTTTGAGCTCGGCCACTAACAATTCCCAATACACTTTTGGTTATAAGTCAGGGCATTTTAGGTAGGTAATGCTTTGCTCCAAAACTGCCAGTGTAAGATATTAATATGGGAATTACATTATGATTGAGAAGTTCTAAATCAGTTGTAGTTATTTGTTATAGTCACTAAAGGAAACATGATCCCAGGCACAGATGGCAGGTAGGCATCTAACTCCCATTGAAAATCTCCCTCTTACAATATCAGAACCTGGGGTAACTTACCGTAGTTCTAAAGTTTCCTTAAGTGTTTATGTACAAGTTTAGATCTGGATGTTGGAATAAGCTTTGTCTGGTCAGACTACTGCCATTATGTAGAGCCCCCTTTGACTTTAGTGGTGCTTTGCATTGGCCACCTGCACAGATCCTGTTACAGGATCAGACTTTTAATGCTTGTGAAAGGTGCAAGCCAATTTCAGTCCTGGGGTGGTGAGAGGAGCCCACCAAAGCAATGAAAAGACTGCCCCTCAGACAAGGAAGGGGCACAGAACTCCGTATTTACTGATTACAGGGGACAGAGAATGAAAAACAAAACAAACACAGGTTTAAAATGAGAGATCCAGAGGGGGACACTGAGCAGAGAGTCCTGCGCAATACACACTGCCCCAAGAAAGAGTCCTGATGACAGCCTCGGAGAATGAAATTTGAAAACCTGGGCACTCAATGTGGATAAACTGGACTAATTACTCACAGTTAATTTAATGTAATACAAGGCACATGACTAAAATGGCTTCCAGAGATAAGGTAGTTTGGCTGGCCACCTCAAACTGTCACAAAATAAACATAGACATCATAGAATCATAGAATATCAGGGTTGGAAGGGACCTCAGGAGGTCATCTAGTCCAACCCCCTGCTCAAAAGCAGGACCAATCCCCAATTAAATCATCCCAGCCAGGGCTTTGTCAAGCCTGACCTTAAAAACTTCTAAGGAAGGAGATTCCACCACCTCCCTAGGTAACTCATTCCAGTGTTTCACCACCCTCCTAGTGAAAGAGTTTTTCCTAATATCCAACCTAAACCTCCCCCACTGCAACTTGAGACCATTACTCCTTGTCCTGTCCTCTTCTACCACTGAGAATAGTCTAGAATCATCCTCTCTGGAACCACCTCTCAGGTAGTTGAAAGCAGCTATCAAATCCCCCCTCATTCTTCTCTTCTGCAGACTAAACAATCCCAGTTCCTTCAGCCTCTCCTCATAAGTCATGTGTTCCAGACCCCTAATCATTTTTGTTGCCCTTCGCTGGACTCTTTCCAATTTATCCACATCTTTCTTGTAGTATGGGGCCCAAAACTGGACAGAGTACTCCAAATGAGGCCTCACCAATGTCGAATAGAGGGGGACGATCACGTCCCTCGATCTGCTCGCTATGCCCCTACTTATACATCCCAAAATGCCATTGGCCTTCTTGGCAACAAGGGCACACTGCTGACTCATATCCAGCTTCTCGTCCACTGTCACCCCTAGGTCCTTTTCCGCAGAACTGCTGCCTAGCCATTCGGTCCCTAGTCTGTAGCTGTGCATTGGGTTCTTCCATCCTAAGTGCAGGACCCTGCACTTATCCTTATTGAACCTCATCAGATTTCTTTTGGCCCAATCCTCCAATTTGTCCAGGTCCCTCTGTATCCTATCCCTGCCCTCCAGCATATCTACCACTCCTCCCAGTTTAGTATCATCCGCAAATTTGCTGAGAGTGCAATCCACACCATCCTCCAGATCATTTATGAAGATATTGAACAAAACCGGCCCCAGGACCGACCCCTGGGGCACTCCACTTGACACCGGCTGCCAACTAGACATGGAGCCATTGATCACTACCCGTTGAGCCCGACAATCTAGCCAACTTTCTACCTACCTTATAGTGCATTCATCCAGCCTGTACTTCTTTAACTTGCTGACAAGAATACTGTGGGAGACAGTGTCAAAAGCTTTGCTAAAGTCAAGAAACAATACATCCACTGCTTTCCCTTCATCCACAGAACCAGTAATCTCATCATAGAAGGCGATTAGATTAGTCAGGCATGACCTTCCCTTGGTGAATCCATGCTGACTGTTCCTGATCACTTTCCTCTCATGTAAGTGCTTCAAGATTGATTCTTTGAGGACCTGCTCCATGATTTTTCCGGGGACTGAAGTGAGGCTGACTGGCCTGTAGTTCCCAGGATCCTCCTTCTTCCCTTTTTTAAAGATTGGCACTACATTAGCCTTTTTCCAGTCATCCGGGACTTCCCCCGTTCACCACGAGTTTTCAAAGATAATGGCCAATGGCTCTGCAATCACAGCCGCCAGTTCCTTTAGCACTCTCGGCTGCAACTCGTCCGGCCCCATGGACTTGTGCACGTCCAGCTTTTCTAAATAATCCCTAACCACCTCTTTCTCCACAGAGGGCTGGCCATCTATTCCCCATGTTGTGATGCCCAGCACAGCAGTCTGGGAGCTGACCTTGTTAGTGAAGACCGAGGCAAAAAAAGCATTGAGTACATTAGCTTTTTCCACATCCTCTGTCACTAGGTTGCCTCCCTCATTCATTAAGGGGTCCACACTTTCCTTGGCTTTCTTCTTGTTGCCAACATACCTGAAGAAACCTTTCTTGTTACTCTTAACATCTCTCACTAGCTGCAGCTGTATAGGTTTTCCAGTGGCTCAGGAGACACTTCTTGGATCATGTGCTCTCACTATGACTTCTCAGCTACACTCAACAGCTATTTCAAAGATGTCATTTCCCTGACACAGAGAGAAAATATTGAATTAAAAAAACTCACAAATAATTTGAATCCATTTAAAGAAAAATAAAAAAAATGCATCCCAAAACCAAACATCTACCAAAACCAACCAGCATTAAGGTTTTCAAAGGATTTAAATAATTTTGAGTCATTATTTTATATTAGGAATGAGTCTCATTCTTCCCAGCAAAGTTGATAGTCCACCTGCCTCTCTGATAGACAGCTGACTGAAGAGAGGGTGGGGGAAAAAGGGAACAAACTAACAAACCCATGCTAAAATGAAATATTTTTTCAGGAGAATCCTGAGCTTGTGTGGGTTTTTTTCTGGCTGCGATTGAGCTTAACATCATGTATTTTAATTATTTTATTTTCTTGATAATAGATATAAAAGCACCTACCCTGAACATATTCCTATGCGTACAGTATAAAAGCCTGTATTCTGTATTCTCTCCATGCACAGGTCAGGGATGTTTCATTTAATAAATTACAACTAGTTGCATTGATTAGACAGAAATAGCAACACAAGCACCCCCTCCCTCTATGCAGCAGTATATGCAATAACAACACAAACTCACCAAAGGTCCAGTTGTGCAAGAGTTTGTGTCCTTCGCTTTGTATCTCCTCAAGTCTGAGTTCTCCTTTCTCTTGCAGTGAGTAGCAGTACCACACACTAAAAGCAAATAGAAATCCCTAGAAAGTACTGCAGTTTTGCTGCAGTTAAATATTTTGACCCTTTCTATGAAATTAAAAGATGATTCTGGCCATCAAAAAGCTTCTTTACTTTGGGCGGGAAAAGTAAAAAGTTATGCTCAAACAAAGATATAATATGTGGCAAATTTGCTTTAGGGTGAAACTTTTATTCCACAAAAAATGTGTCTGCTGGCAAAAATTTGGCCTTGTCCATGTAAGTGAATTCTTTCAAAAGCCCACAGCTGTCTCAGCTTTTCTAAGTAAGGTTTTACATCTCTAATGTTACAGAATTTAAAACAGAAATGGGGAGAGGTGATGTTTGACATTTGGGATCAAATTTAGACCTGTGTAATGTCACTGAAGTCAGTGGAGTTACATTAGACATGAAATAATAGGGCTCTGGCTCTACTCAAGTTCACTAGTGTTCGCTATTGCCATGTTTCCCACATTTATACTATCTGCAGCATCTTGGTCCAGTGGTTAAGACACTAGGCTTGGTCTTGGGGAACCTGGGTTCAAGTCCCTGCTCTAACACAGACTTACTGTGTGACCTTGGGCAAGTTATTAAGCCTTTCCATGTCTCAGTTCCCCATCTGTAAAATGGGGTTAATAGCACTTACCTATCTCACAGGGGTGTATTGTGAGGATAAATATGTTCAAGAGGTACTCCTACTATGGCAATGGGTATAAGTACCTAATATAAATAGATTGGTTTCCACCTTCTTCTTCAGTGCCCTATGTCATTACCCTCTTAGGGTTTGTCTACACTGCAGCTGGGAGCATGCTTCCCAGAGTGCCTAGACAGATATGTGCTAATTCTGCTTGAGCTGGCATGCTAAAATTAGCAGTGTAGTTTGGGAGTAGCGTGCCCAGTAGCTTGCACTAGCTGCCTGAGTAAATACCCAGGGCCTCTGGGTGGATTTATAATCAGGCAGCTAGCGCAAGCTACCCCTGTGCTATCCCTGCATAAGCTAGTATTTTTAGTATGCTGGCTCAGGCAGAGTTAGTGCATGTCTCTCTACCCACACTCGGAAGCATGCTCCGAACTGCAATGTAAACATTCCCTTAGATTCTATGCGACAAGAGTCCCTCCTTCCCTTTTCAACTCTCACCAATTCAACTTACTAGCTTCCTCCCTTATCTAATGGCAGCACCAGCCTTTCACTTCTGTTTTCATTCGAACAAATTCCCTTCTCATTTCCACTTCTGCCTCTTGTTCTTCTGCAGAATCAGTCATCCTACGCATGCCATTTCCCTTATATCTGCTCTCTCCTTCCACCTGATGAGTTCAGTCCTATTATGCCTTCATCAGCTCCCTTGCTGACTTCCATTCCTTATTTCCTCAGAAACTCCTGCTCCATCTCTGAGAAATTTACCTTAGCCCATGATTGCTTAATCCACCATTCTATCCATGTCCCCTCCTCAGAGGAACCTGTCTCTCTCCATTTCATTTGATAGCATTTCCCTTTACCTTTACTGCAGTGGTGGTAGTACTGAGTTCTTGTTCTAACCTATCTGTTGCTTCCAGCTCCTCCTCCTCCTCTCATAGTCTATGGTTTATCTGCTGCAAGAACCTCCTTTTAAGAACATAAGAACGGCCATACTGGGACAGACCAAAGGTCCATCTAGCCCAGTATCCTGTATTCCGACAGTGGCCAATGCCAGGTGCTTCACAGGGAATGAACAGAACAGGTAATCCTATTTCATACTTGTTTCTTCCTGTTCCCTTCTTTTAATCCCCTATTTGGCAACTACAGCTTCCCCCTTCATGGCTGTCCAACCTTCCCCAAGCAGTCTTGCATCTGCTAATATTATCTCCTCTCCCAGTGCTCTGTCACTCTTCTTGAAAGGTAACCAGTGAAGGGATTCACCTTTTTGTCTTAAGGCCACTCATGACTGCCTCTTTCTCGATTTTTTTCTGCTCTGCCTTCCATTGCATATGTGTCTTCCAGCTAAAGTCCCTTTTTACACACTCCCCTGCCATGATTATGCTATTTTTAATGTACCCTTTATGCTTGGAACAATCTCCGTTTCTATATCAAGCAGACTCTCTCTTTTTATTCAAATCCCTCTTTAAGACACCTGTGGCAGGGTGGACTCGGTCTGGAGCCCTCGTGATCCTGCATTACCCTGCCCCAGAATAGAGCAGCCAGAAGTCCTCCAGGAAGCCTAAAGTGGCTGCAAAAGAGCAGCCAATCAGAGGGGCTGCCCGAGTGACCAATAAGTGGCCAGAAGGGCCAGATAAAAGGCAAGCAGCAGAGCAGAGCCTTCAGTTGCTGTGTGGAGCTTGATGAGGGAAGACTGGGTGCCTGGCTGGCTAGACAAGCAGTAGGCCATGGGCAGCTCACAGCAGAGAGCTCACCATGCAGAACTGAGCCTAGGGAAGGCTGCCAAAGACCAGGTGTCTGGCTGGCTGGATAGAGTAGCAGCAGGACCATGAAAAGGTCAGTGCGGGCAGGCTGAGCCCAGGGGTCTGAGCCCAGGACCTGGCCAGACCAGGTGAGGGTACTGAGATGGGCCCTGGCTGGGTGATTGAAGAAGGCAGCGCCTCAGGGAAGAAGCCTTAGAGCTACAGCCCCATACCAGGGCCAAGATAAGAACTTGGGACTGTATACCCCAGAAAGTGTGTGCAGCTTGGCCGGAGGCTGAACTGCTGAAGATCAGCTGAGAGAGGCAATGGCCGGAGGTGCTTGCGACAGGCAGGCGCCACCCTAATGTAAGACCCCCCAAAAAAGTAAGGTCATACCTAACTGAGAGAAAGGGGGCCATCCACGAGAGGTGAGTGCTCCTGTTCCCCCCCTGAGAAAGAACTGTGTTTTCAGGCACTATTGGCCAGAAAAAATGGGGCACACATCAGAGGTGGGTGCCGACCCCATTACAACACCCTTTTGTTTAGTCCAACAAGGACGTATTAAAAGAATTCTCTCCCTCAAGATTAATCCTTCATCTGGAGTATTGTATATCTGATCTGTATTGCCAGTATCTGATTCAGGGCAGTGGTAACGTTTACCTTTATGCAGAATGGAGGGCATAAATAATTATAACATTAAACACTGGGGAAAATTGGATTTTGGGACCGTTGCCTCAAGGTGAGAAGTAGGATGCATTCTCAGAGAGCTCCATCTTGATCAGCTAGGATTTGTTTCTAGTATAGGGCTTTTTGCCTGTCTGTGATCAGACTGAGATGAGAATTTGTTTTGCTGTATAGGCTGGAATTACTTTTCACCTTGTTGCTTTTTTCAAATTCTGTGCTTCATTCTTTGGTGTTGGAGTCATATCTGCAGTTTTGGTCAGAACTCATTTGGTTGGATGGAAGTTGAACCTCTCATCCTGAAAAATACTTTGAGCTTGCTGATGAAAGACTGCCCTACCCTTTCTACTCTTGAGACACTGTTCTCCAGCTACCCAACTAGGCAGGTATTAAAAGCTTGGGATTTGATCAAAGACCTGGGAGGTGGGAGTCTGCAGCCTAGAAAATGCTTTCTGTTTATCAGTTATAAAAGGCAATAGTGTGTTCCGCCAACCAGGGAGTAGATGATTGCTGGAGAGTGAAAGGAGAGTAGTGAGCCTTTAAGTGGGAATACTTTAAATAAATCTAGGGATCTTAATATTAACTAAACATTAATTAAGAAATGTTTGCGCAGTTCTTAAAACATGGAAAGCTCTATGTACGTGCAAAGTATTATTATTATTTTATTATTGTGAATAATCCTGAATGTTACTTTGCTTGATGGCTCGTGACATTGTTTAGAACCCTTCAGCTGGTAAAAACACTTCATCATCATCATCAAAAAATGTTTTGGTTGTCACTTCTGAGGCTTGGTATATAAGGCCATCCTTAGAGCTGCGTGGAAGACAGCACAAACTTGGTATCCCATCATTTGAACATTGGCAAGTTTCCTGACTAGACGAAGAGAAAACATTTTCAAAAACATTGCAGTGAAATCTGGTGTTGAAATTTGCCCTCATATACATACGTGGAATAATGTCAGGTGGAATTTGAGGGACAGGTGTTTCTGATGTTTGTTTATTTCACTTGGAGATATTGTATCTTTAACTCTCACTAGGCAAAATCCTGCCCATAACAATAAGAGTTGTGGAAAATGAGCCAGTCATGTATCTGCTCCAGCAGCCATTCTTCTAGCAGAGGGCAGCATGGCTCATGGAGTTGTGAGGAGGAGTCACAGATCGCTTATTGCTGCCACCACTCTAAAAAGAAGCAGCGTTCATCTATGGCTAGCAGATGTTGCACGTTGTAGGATGCACCCAAACTTGCGGGGAGATTGCCCTCTTGTTCCTGTGTAAAGCATCAGCAAAGCATGGTAGCCCTGCTTCCTTGAACACTAGGTAAGAATCCCCATGTTCTGTTGCCTGGGTGCATTGGAGAGAAAGAAGCTCATGGCCTTCTCTTGCCAAATGCACACACTCAACAGCACTCACCCAACACTATTCAGGCTTCGGGGTCCCTGTTCCTGACCTCTGATGCTCATTCTCAATTATGAGTCCTGGATTGCTGGAAGAGAGCAAAATGATCCCTAATATAACAGGTACTTTACAAGTAGTTTTAGATCAATAGATAATTTTCTAAGATTTTATTTGCTTTCATATTCTCGGCACAGTCTCCCATGCAGAGAGATTGGGAGGGTATAGATGCTAAAGACAACCAAATAGCAAGACAAATTATTCTCCAGCATGTCCACCATTTCTAACTCTAAGCTTGTTTTGCCTGACTTCGCACTCCTTCTTAATTCGCTGTTTCTCCAAATACCTTGGCATTCTATTTAAGGTGATACTGCTCCATTTTCAGCCATCTTAATTTATTAAGACTGACCCAGAAGCAGCCTTTGGGCTAAAAGTATAGTCCTAATAGGTTGTAGAGATGAAGATCAGATGTGAATGATGGTGCCTCATTCTGGAAAGCTTCTGTTGTATATAAGCCATGGCTCCTTAGTAAATGAAAGCCCACCCAAGATTTGGGAAATCTGATGTTACTGAAAAGCTACTATATAAATTGTTTGCTGTCACTAATAGCTACAAAGATTTGAGCCAGGCCTGAAACAACACCCTGGATCTGAACACCACTGTATTTTGCGGAGGAGAAATGTTCCAAAACCTATATTTGAATTTTGCTGTTCAGGTTAATCTCCAATAAGGATGCTATTAATAGTATCAGCTACACAAGTGTCTTGTAGCAACACAGTCTCACAGTGTTTGAAATCTTACTGAAAATCTGTTCTTTTGCCTCATCATTCCCTAAGTATCTGTGGCTTTCCTGCTAACTCCTATGCTTGGATTTTTAATCACCTCACAACATGCAGGGCTGGATGTAGGTAGGGGGTCTAGAAAATTCCCCTTCCCCCCAGGCATTTTTCACTGTGCAGCTGCTGATCATGTGAACATATTCATGTTTCCTTCACAGCTGACACCCTGCAAATGTCTAGAGTGATTGGAAATGGTAAATGCAGGGCTCAGAGGGAAATGGGCTTTCTGTGTATAGTGTCTGCATGTACATTTCCCCGAGGGGTTAGGGGATGGCAGGTAAGAAAAAAGGATTCTTTAGTGGCATTAAGACAAGCAGCATGTAAAATTCAGTGTCATCACCAAATAAAAAAAAAAGAGAAGAAAAAAACCAAATAAACTGCTGCATTGGAACCATGCATTAGATGAGCCATGGAATCCAGACATAGTAAAAATAAACACTTTTCTTTCTTTTTCCTTGAAAGGAAAATGTTGCATTGCAGAGAAATTGCAATTCTCATGTCTAAACTAATTTGGGAATTTATACCATAGTCACTTATTTTTTGTGATTTTTTTTTTTAAAGATCTCAATTTACATTTTTCTCTTCCCCATAACCCCACAATTCACAAACAGGGCTAAAACATAATGTTGCCCTTAAATTGTCATTTGCCACTCCCAGTGATGATTTGTAAGTCTCTGATCTGACCAAACGCATTCTCTAAGGCAGGATAGTTTTTTCCTTTATGCCTTATGGGTGTCTGAATTTTCCTTTTCCTATGATGCCAACAGCAGTGCTAGCCTTTTGTCAGGAGTAGAGTGTGCAGGCTGGTTGGGGACCAGAATTCTCTTCTGCCACTTCTAAAACTTTGATAGTGTAAATAACTAACACATTCTCTTTAATTTTATTTCTAGTGTTCTTTTTCTTGTTGGAAATGAAGTTGTTTTGTTTTTTACTTTTCCAGCAAAACTCTCATTGTATTTAATTCTATTCAGATTCATAGACCACCCCATCATCACGATTTCTCATAAACTTGCATCTGGTGAACAAAATCAAACCCACATTACAATAAATCCAGAAAATCTCAATATAAGTGCAATTATATTTTTGACAAGAGTCTAAAATGTTTAAAGAAGAATCTCTAAAGCGTGAACTTCTGTCAACACTTGTCTCTTCAGTAAAACATGGCTTGTGCTCCTATACCAGGATTGAATAATCAAGACACCTAATTAACTATACATGCTGTCATATTTTACAACCCTTTTATTTCGAAGTGCATGATGGTTTCCCTCTGTAACCTGGTGAACCTAATATAAGGCAGTGAATTGTTATTTGAGCTAATCTCACCTTATTCTTTTCTCTAGTAAGGAAATAATAAGGCTACAAAGACACGTTTATTGCATTTCAAATTATTCAGGTCTTTTGTACTCAGTGAAGCTCATTTAAACAAAATTCTGATATGCAACCATGGGGGTGTTTAAAAACAAATGGAGGTAGAGGAGAAGGGAGTTTATTGGGTGTAGATGACATATCTAATTCTAATATTAATGGACTTAGCACCAGTAGATAGGCATGTACACCTCTGTATTTTCTGTTGCATAAATCACCTGATTAAGTATTTTACTCTTGTATGTCAGCAAAGTGCACAAATGTGCTGTTAACCCTTCAACAACTTACAATAATTTCCTTCCATCAACATGCTCCCCACAACCAGAGCTTGTTGGGAATTTTTTAACTAAATGGTTTTCATGAGAAAATACCAATTCATTGAAACATGAAATTTTCATGAAATTTTTCAACTAAACTTTCTTGGTCCAGGATGGAATTTCATAGAAGGGGGAGTGGTAGAGAAAGGGAGACCCCACAATTGCCAATAGCCCTATGGATTAGGTTAGGGCACTCACTTGGGATGTGAGAGACCCACCCCAGGCAGACCTGAATCTGGGTTACCATATCCCATACCAGGTGGACTGCTCTCACCAGCAGGCAATTGGCTATTCTGGGGTCTCTTTCTTTCTATTCTTTTTTGCAAAACATATCTAAAGGTCTCATTTTTATTCCACTGCAGAACAAAAACAAATTTTGATACCTTTACATTTTTAGTGAACCAGAATTCTTGTTTTCTGGCCAGCCTTACCCATAACTGTCCCTGAGCCATTGATCCTTTCCTTTCCTCTACTCCTCAACAGCAAGTGATCCAGTCCCTACATGCCTTGCACCTGTCCATAATCTTGCTGAAACTCATTCCCCTGCTACCACAAATGTCAGTTCTCTCCAGCTGCTCCCCATCCAGCAATGGTGTCCCCCAGCACCCCTGTAATCACATGACCTACTTCCCTGACTACTGGAAATTTGACCAACCTCCCAGCTGCTGAATCCTGACCTTTTCTAAATGGGAAACAACAGCAATGAAGCAGACTCTCATATTTTATGGGATTTGGGGGGGGGGATTTTCTGAGGGACAGATAGGGATTAGATGATGTCTCTTTCCAGTTGAGTCCTATCCTTAGTACCAACTACCTGGGAAACTCTCCACAGTCTCTGGATTAGCTATCCCTTCTCCATCTTTTTCCCAAATCCTAGGTATATCCAGTTTCCAGATGTCAGCCAGCTGCAAATTGGTCAGTATTCGAAGGGTTAAACTCTGCTGTGGCCATTAAAAACGGTGTAAAAAATTCCCATTGCTAATGCAAGGTCACATTTTTATGAAGTACAAAACTCCAAACCAAACAACAAAAAACAAAACAAAAAAATTCTCCCCCAAACCTCCTGAAATATTTTCAATTCTTGAATTTTTTTGTGCTCTGTCTGAATAAAAAAAACTTTTCTCATTTTCCCATATGAAAGCTCTCAAAGAGGAAAAATGGTTTATTTTCATAGGCAAGGATGGAATTGCAAGGTCCATAATTACTTTCCATTAAGGAAAGTAAAATTTGGCAAAAGTAATGTGTTGGGTGCCTTTTAAATTGATTTTTATTGGGCTTTTTCAGTTCTCAATTTTTAAGAATGTACAGTTTGTTAGAAGAAAAAAATGCATTTATTAGTTTATGGTAATAAATGTTAATATTCTAAGGACTGATCCTGCAAAGACTTTCTGCTGGGTAAACTGTTAATGAACTACTCATTGTAGTAAGAACTATGCCCAATAGTAACTGTTTGCAGCGTTTTCCTTTTCATTTATGACACATTTACATACCTTCACAAACACATTTAAAAGCATAGGGTCTGCTCTTGTACATGCTTATGCTTGTGAATGGTCTCTATTTTTTTGAGTAATCTTATTAAATTAAGGGGATTACTCAGATTTATTAGCAAATAAACAATTTGGCCAAATGAATTCAAGGAGAAGGACAAAAACAAATACAATATAAATTAATCAACCCTCACCCACCCACCAGCACAATATACAATAATTATACAGCTGTGAGCCTGTTGACATACAGCAAGGTGTTAGTTTTGCCCTGAATTCTGTCTCTGAACATTCATTTGATAACATTACAATCAAAGAAAATAACAGTTCTTTCACTACATTGCCATGGCACAATCATCTAAGTTTTGTTTTTAATATTAAGAGTATTTTGCAATTATTTTCACTTCTCTACCTTGCATTATATTCTGTATTTGTAAGGAAAAAATCCTTTATGTAAAAGGTTACAGGATAATTAGGAAAAGGCCTTTTTTATATTTTTTGTTTTTTGCTTGGGACTTTTAATGCTCAGAGTAAAAGGACCTCCAGGCATGTGTTACTGTGAGATAAAACACATTTTGCATCATTGTTTTCACCTTTGCATCATGGGTTGCTGTCTTCACCTCCTCGCTGTAACTGGCCCTGAGGCATGCATTATCTTGTATTAACATGCATTCTGACATGTCTTGTCCCCTGAATGAATAAAAACCTTGTTTAGCAAATAGGGAAATATTGGGACAGATTGAACGCTGTAGATCCACCTGGAGGAGGCCTGCTGCATGTAGATCTACCCCTTCCCACATGCTGGAGATAGTAGGGAACACCAGCCTGATGGCTCCATCTTCCCATCCTTGGAACTATAAAGGATTTGGTGCAAGTCTGTGGATCTACATCTTGTTGCGTCCTGATCCACATACTTAAGCACATGCTTAGCTTTAAGCACATGAGTAGTTCTATTGGACAACTTATGCTTGAAGCTTAAAGCACATATTTAAGTGCTTTTCTGTACTGACGCCCCAAGAAAGGTTACAGTGGGGGGTGCTGCCTGGGATGCAGTGAGAGGATACACTGTCTCTGCCATCACCTGTGTGGCATCCACTTGGATTAATACAACATGAAGCTGTAGTAGTGGAGAATTAGAGTGCAGCTGAACTTTCCTTCTAGGGGAAAGGAAGGAAGGTTCTGTCTGTAGTTCTTGGCACAGGAAGCCCTGTGAGCATGGCTTTACCAGAGAAGAGCTGAAGGATGCCTTGAGGCAGTGTGGACAGCCATTTGCTTCCAGCAAGATACAACTCTAAGTTGATATGTGGGGCTTGGGTTCTTTAACTCCAGCTGGAGGTGGTGACAAGACACTCTCCTGCTCTTTGGAAGAAACTCAGTGAGGAGGAACCTCACAGTGCTTTCCTCCCACCTATCCCTTGCCCAGAAGAGTACATGATCCAGGCCTTAATGATTCTCACCTACTAAAATGATCATATTAATAGCTGTTTATCTTTGATGTCACCACAAAGAGATTCCTTTAACAGATGTTATTGCTATATGAGTTATTGAACAGGAATTTCCTTAAATATCAAAAAGAAAAGGAGTACTTGTGGCCCCTTACAGACTAACCAATTTATAGTCTCTAAGGTGCCACAAGTACTCCTTTTCTTTTTGCGAATACAGACGAACACGGCCTTAAATAACCTTAAATATCAAGTGGCAATCGTATGGTAAGATTAGGACCAGGAGACCCATTCTCTTGTTTTGAACTCTGAACATATTGAACTCTGAACATTATAGAGGGTCTGTGCAAGGACCTACACATTACTTACACCCAATTTAAAATGGTAGAACCTGATCACACAAACCATTTTCCCCTTCTTTAATTCCAATGGACATCTTTGTACTACTCTCTACTACCAGTGTTCATCTTTATGCCCTAAAAATACTGTTCCATAGTAAGCTACTGGGATTGCATAGTAACCAGAAGATGTCATATAAGAAGGATGGGGATGATCACGTTATTATTTATTTGGCGATTAGCATTGAGCCTAACCCTGACATGGACCCTGATATTGACAAGTTTGTCCAACCTCTGGTGCAAAATACACACACAGGGCTCAGTTATGGTTTTGCCATGGGCCCTGAGCAAGGGGGACAATTTATTGTTGCCTCACCCTGGAGTAGACTGGAAGGCAGATTGTAACTCTGGGTTACACGCTGTCTCTCCATTTACCACTGCTGTGCAGAGGAAGTATACTACACCAGCATAATTCCTGTGATACATCAGAGTAGCTACTCTAGACATAGCTCCACCCACAAACCAAATCACCACCTCCTAACTGGTGTGGAGAGGGTGTAGCAGCCTTTTAAGTACAATCCAGATACTTGGTGCAAGGCAATAAGGGGGCATTTTATACCCACATACTTATTTGTGCTGACATGCAAACTGGGCCAAGATCTGGCTCATAGTATTATATCTACATTCTTTATTACACTTTGTTACAATCTATGTTGACACTCCTTGGGGATTAAAAATCTAAATCAACAAAACTGATCATTCACTCCTTAGTCATCTGAGTAGTCCCATTAAAGTCAATGTGAATATTCACATGAATAAGGGATGCAGGGTAAGGCTTTTACTTCCAATAACATTCTTCTTTAACTGAATTAAAATATTACTCTGTTTGGATTAGGTTCAGTTGCAGATGAGAGACTGTTGTTTGGCTTTTGGGCTCCATTCACATGACTCCACTCATAACCCATATATGATAATTTATATGACATGCTCTCAAGAATACATCATGGGAAAAATAATATTTAAATAGCCGGATATCTGATGCAAAATGTATATGGTTAACCATATAAAGTCACATTTCTAACATAGCCAAATCTAACCAAATCTTCCAATTTCAGTATCTTCTACATTCCGTATACTCATTCGAGCTAGCCGGACATGCATTTGCGTGTGCAGCTGGTTAGTTGTGCATGCAAGAACCCAACTTTGTGTTTGTGGAAAAGTCATGTTTTGAACATGTCTCATGGGCACATTCCTGTTTTGCAGGAGTAACTTAGGCAGCAAGTTGTGAAAATCTGGCCTAATGAGCCAAAAATATTAAACTGAGATTGATTGTCTAATGCAACCAATAAAAACAAAGAAATATAAAACTTAGGCTGTCATCTTATTCTTTCTTCTCCCTTTTATGCCTAATTATTACAGAGTTTTAAGTGCAGTTAATGAACCTACTCTGTGTGCTGAATTTCCTAGCCCATCTAGGAATACAAAAACCCATTTTTTTTACTTTTCCATTGAAGCCTGCAGTCACTGGGGAAATGGCATGTAGCTAAGTTTGTGGGTAAGTGATTTGGAATAGTTAGATACTTCTTAATATTGCAGCTCTGTACTGCTTAAAAATATTTGACTATTGCACTTCCATCTGAGTGAATTTTATGGCACCATTTTTAATACTATCACAGGAAATACTTGTTGCTTCAAGGAAATACCTCTGGGAATGCACTGCACTATGCTAATTGTCCTATGCAGTAATATCACTCTTGGAAGGAATGATACTTCCTGATTAGTAGTAATTGAGAGGATTGTTCTGAATCTTTAATGTGCTAATTATTGCTGGCTGTCAGATATTTACAGTGGTCTCAATTCTGTCCTTGGATGCATGTGAATGTATATCTCTTATTGAAGTGAAGGGGAGCCCCACGCATATTTGTATACTAGGGTAGAGTTTTGTCCCCCAAAATGCTTCAGAGGGATAACTGGAAAGAGATTGATTCACTTGATGTAAATGTCAGAGAGATAAATTGTCAACCATGCAGTCCAGGAAATAAGGAATCTAGAATTTCTGAATTTTTTTCACTATGGAATTATGGATGCAGTCTGCATCTTGACCTCTTTGTGTATATCTGACACTGACAGTTCTGGAACAGCTTCCAAGGGGAGTAGTGGGGACAAAATACCTAACTTGTTTCAAGACTGAGCTTGATATGTTTATAGAGGGGACTGTATGATGAGATAGTCCAATCTCCAACTGCTGGAGATGGGACACTAGATGTGGAGGGCTCTGATTTATTACAGAGAATTCTTTCCCAGGTGTCTGGCTGGTGGGTCTCGTCCAAAAGTTCAGGGTTTAACTGATCACCATATTTGGGGTCAGGAAGGAATTCCTCCCCCGGTCAGACTGGCGGAGGCCCTGTTTTTTTTTTTTTGTTTGTTTTCCCCTTTTTCTGCAGGATGAGGCATGGGTCACTGGCTGGTTTGAACTAGAGTAAATGGTGGAGTCTTTGTAACCTGAAGTCTTTACCTCAACACTTGAGGACTTCAGTAACTCAGCCAGAGGTTGAGTCTGTTACAGGAATGGGTGGGTGAGGTTCTGTAGCTGTGATGTGCAGATCAAACTAGATGATCATAATGGTCTCTTCTTGCCTTAAAGGGTATGACTACAACTGCAATTAAAAACCATCAGCTGGTCAGTGTCAGCTGATTTGAGCTCACAAGACTGTTTAATTGGGGGTTTAGACATTCGAGCTTGGGCTGCAGCCCAGGCTCTAGGAGGTTGCAAGGTGGGAGGGTCCCAGAGCTTGGGCCGAACCCCAAGCCTGAATGTCCACATTGCAGTTAAACAGCCCCTTAGCCCAAGACCTGCCAGCCTGCGTCAGCTGGCACAGACCAGTTGCGGGTTTTTAATTGCAGTGTAAACATATCAAAAGTCTATGAGGCTCAACAGGCTGATCCTTCCCAGAGCAAGGAGAGGAATGTGGTTCAGAATAATATCCTGGCTGGGGAAAGACAGGGTAGATTTTTTTTTAGAAGGAGGCTTCTTGTACAAGAAGGCTCCCATAGGGAAGAAAAGATGCCCTGGTGAGGTTTGCAAGCAGGTGCTCGTACCTGATAAATATGGGACAGAGTTGCTGTAGGTAGTTCATGATTGTCCCTTTGCACAACATTTAGGAGTGGAGAGAACCTTTGATAGGCTCAAACAGAATTTTTATCGGCCTCATGTGTTTTAAACAGTAAAAAATTACTGTAAGAGTTGTGTTTTATGTCAAAAGCATAAGAGGTTAAAGGGACTCTGCAAGGCACCTTTGCAGTCATTGCCCATCATTAAGGAAGTGTTTGCCGGAGTGTCTGTAGATGTTGTGGGATCCCTACCCAGACCTTCCAGAAATGGAAATAAATAAATACTGGTTGTAGATTCTGCCACCAGGTACCCTGAAGCCACAGCTCTGTCTAATATAGAAACTGAAACCATGGCTACTGCCCTATTTACCATTTTTAGCAGAGTTACTTTCCCCAGGGAAATCATGTCAGACCATGGTGAAAATTTAATGTCTGTAGTTCAATTTTTAAAAGTTATGGGAGTTGTTTGGAGTACGCATATAAAGGCTGCCCCCTATCATCCAGAAACTAATGATCAGGTAAAAAGATTCAATGGGATATTGAAGTCTACGCTGATGATGTATGTTACCTGGTGAGAGAGTGATAGGGATGTGTTGCTTATTTGTTACTCACATACAGTAGTGAACACCAAGAGTCTATGGGTTTGCCCCCTTTGCTCTCCTTTACAGGAGAAAGGTGAGGAGACCCCCTAGATTTAATTTGAGGCTCTTGGGAGGGTAGAACAGGAGAGTCAGGACAGCCTGTAGGGGAGTATGTTATTCATTTTAAAGACCATGACGGGCTTTGTGCATCAGGACCTTGAAATGAGTCAGGTATCTCAGAAAACATGCTATAACAGGCATGCTGGAGAAAGATATTTTAATATAGGTGACTTGGTGCCAGAGTTGATTCCAGAAGAACAAAAAGATGCAAGATTGTTGGGACGGGGGGACCTTTCAAGGTGATAGAGTGAATGAGGTCACTTATATAATGAAACCCCGTGGCAGGGAAGCTGTGCAAACAGTACATGTCCATAGATTGAAAGCTTACTACGGAAGAGAGATGTTGGTGAATGATCTGTGGTGCTGATGAGTTAACATTTACTGCCCCTTTAATTGATGTGATCAGGGAGAGTAAGGAACAGACTTCTCAGGAGAGAATTGAGATTTGGGAGGATTTGGACCCAACCCAAAAGCTGGAGATGTTGGCCCTTTTGGAATGCCACAGGCAGGTATTTTCCAACCTGCCAGGTTTAACTAACAAAATAGTGCATTCCATTGAAACTACAGGGCCACACCTGCCCCTAGCAGAGCATACTGTGCTGAAGGAGAAATGCAAAGACAAATTCAAGAGGTGGAGAGCATGCTAGCCATGGGAGTGATTACTAAATCAAAAAGCCTCTGGGTGTTTGCTATTATAATAGTACCTAAAAATGATAAATCCATGAACTTTTGTCTAGGTTTAGAAGGGTATATGCCATCACTGAGCCTAATCCTTACCCCACTCCTTGGATAGAGGACTATTGGATCTATTGGGGGGGCTGCAAAATTCATAAATTCTCTAGATTTAACTCAAGGGAAAAGTTTGTTTACATTGACCGTCTGCAGGCACGGCCGTCCCCAGCTCCCTGTGGCTGCGGTTTGCCATTCCCGGCCAATGGGAGCTGCGGGAAGTGGTG
Source organism: Lepidochelys olivacea (assembly GCF_965140295.1). Lineage (NCBI taxonomy): Eukaryota > Metazoa > Chordata > Testudines > Cheloniidae > Lepidochelys > Lepidochelys olivacea. Next base: position 108,037,113 of record NC_140412.1, on the reverse strand, counting down.
GCTAGCACATCCCTGCGGTCCATTGCTGCTTCCTGCAGCTCCCATTGACTGGGAACAGTAAATAGCTCTCATTTCCTTTTCCTATTTAATAAATTTTCATACAGCTTACTATAGGATTGGCTACAAGCATAGTCTTTGGTTGAGATCTAATGTATGATTGACCTTGGGTAAGTGACTGGTCCTTTGGGACTGAGAATGACTTGAATATTGGTTGATTCTTGGTGTAAGGGACCTTCTATTACAAAGGTTTGCTCACCTGAATGGCAAGACAGATTGGAGTAGCCAAGGGAACTGTCTGACTCCATGTTAAGGATGTTATAGTGTCTGAAGAGTTTACACGTGATAACTGGTTGGTGACATCAAAGTATAAAACTCTCAGCCAATTTGGGGTTTTTGCCCTGGTTCCTAACAGTCTGCTTCAAGGTTGAGATTCAGGCTCTTGAGTCACTGCTGGCAGTGTTACAGTATCTTTGAATAAAATAAAATAAAGCTTAGAATGATTTGTCCTAGTAAGAGCCTTATTTATATTGTTACAGTCACCTCAGGAAATATTTTGAATATTGAAAGAAAATAAATGTAAAAGTCAAATATGTAGTAATTTGTCTTTATTATTCAGAAATTATTATTTCCTATAATCTCTGGCAAATTTTAGAAAGATCAAAGCTCCTAGAAGACAAGAACAAGGACCTCAGAGCCAAAACTCCAGGAATCTTATTTGCAAATACAGCTGTGAATGTTAGAGTGCAGGGATATTTTTTCCTCTTCATGGCTACACATACAGTATAAGCGACAACAGAGCTGCCCCAAGTCTCTGCTGAAATTCACTATCACCCATAGGAGTCTGATTGAATTTGGCAGGTGTCTGACTTTATCAGCTAGCATGTAATATCACATACTCACTGGAAGTTGTGGACTTGAGAAACCTGGAAGTAATTTGAGTTTTGTCTGCTATTTTCAGGTCTGTGAGGCAGTATAAAAATACTGTCTCTTCCTATCTAGGATTCTAAATGTGTCCTATGGTAAGGTGGTTCCCCTCCAGTGGCTCAGTATACACACCAGCCTGGTTTGAGTTTAAAAAAGCTTAGCCATGCCGTTTGGTTTTCTTTCCTCTTTTATATACCTTAAGAGGCTAACCACATCCTTAAGGAAAAATCCTATCTTTGCATCTACATGGAGCAATGTGTTGGGATAATTATAGCATCAGATCTTACTAATTCTCTTTCTGTACTGCTATCAGATAACCTGCACCCCAGAATCAAGGCCAGCTCCACGATTAAGACAATTTGGATACAAAAATTAAAGATATAATACAAGATGATAGGCTGGCCTCCTTTGATTACATGTGTAACAAATATTAACCTCAGGGCTGTCACACAGGTCCTTCTTTTAGGGGCTATGCTCAAGGATTCATGCAAGGATAGGGGACAATTAGTCCATTTCAACTCCCTCACCTCTAGAAGAACATGTTAAATATGGAAACAAAACTCATTTTGTAGGAATTAACTATAGGTGGCTTAATACTTTGCATTACCCACTCGGGCTCAAAGAAAAATGGGAAAAAGAACTTAGCCTTACTATCTCAACGGAAACCTAGGAGGATATATGGCTTAACGTGAAAGATATTTCAAGTTTTTTATCCTTGTGATTCTTCCAGAACACAACATTAAACAGGTACAACTGTTTAGTAACAGAATGTTTAAGGCTAGATTGACACCACACAGCGAATGTTGGAGATACAAACAACCACATGCCAACCTTTCACACATCCTCTATACCTGTCCAAAATGCATGTATTCTGGAACACCATATTCAGCACTCACTCAAAAAATGTAAGTGTCACTATCTTTCCTTCTCAAATACTGTGTATTTTAGTGGTGCTGGATGAGCTGGCATCACCAATTAACATTAAAAAATGGATTGCAGTAACTTTTAGTGGCCAAGACAGTTATTTTGAGAAAATGGAAATCTGCAATTCCTCCCTCAGACACAGACTGGTTTAGTGAGTTCTCTACTACTGCATTAATAGAAAAAATGACTCAGTCTAATAGAAACACTTGAAAAAAATACAAGGATGTCTGGTCATGCATTAAGCTATTGCATATTTTTGAAGTTTAATATTTATTAGTTCCTGATACTCACAGGTTATATTCTCACTTATATATTTATTTAATCACTTTAATTGATGCACTGACCTCTATGGGTTCAGGGTTTTTGTTTCTTTTTGTGTTTTTTCCAGGTTTTGCAAATAATTAATTTATTTATATACTATTTCAGTCTTGTGTGTGTATTTACATACATTTTGGTTGGTTACGTGTTTATTTTTATTGTTTTAATATAAAATACAAAGTTTAAAAAAATACTATGTTGGATCCCCCAATAATGGCAAGACTAAGGAAAGGGGAGGGATTCTTTGGATATGAAACATGCAAACTAGGAGAAGTTGAATGATGATGACCCTCAACAAAATTGACCCAACTGGACAAGACACTTCAAAATGACTTCACAGAGGTTCCAAAATGGCTCCAAGTTATTCCTTGATTCCAGGTGGTTGTAATGCTACCGAAAAGGCTGAATATTAATTTTTAGGAAGACTTACTACCATATATCATTCAAAGTAAGGAGCACATGTGTTTCTCTACTCATGTCGCAACTTCTAGTTCTTATCCTCTGAATACTACTCTCTCACACATCTGAATCTCTAGCATTTCCATGTTTGTTGACAGTGCACATGATTAAAATGTTTTTTTTTCATATTTCAGTGCAATTGAGGCCCCTTAAAGCAGAGGGCTGCAAGTGCAAAAAAGAGATATGTTGTTCCCTAATGGCTTATTACCATTACATTTGCAATTCAGATCAGTTCTAAATTGACTGAATTTTTTAAACACATAGCAGGCAGTTTAAACTAATGATTGTCTGGAGGTTCACATCTGACATGAACTAAGCTTCTGTTCAAAACAAATTGCAAATAATTCCTCCCTTAGAGTCAAAATGTCACTTTTTAAACTGTGCATTGTTGCCAGATTTTGTCAGTTACATTTTTTTTTAAAAAAAAATCTCTCCATACAGTGAATGCTCTGCAGTTGAAAGTACTGACTGACACAGGGGCTTTTTTTTTTTTTTTTTTTTTTGCTTTATTTGAAAGAATATATATTCACATCTCAATAGTCTGACTAAAAATCCTTTTCCCGCCCCCCCTCAAAAATCCTAATGGTAAAGTAAAAGGCCCTTGGGGCAGTCGTAGGCCTGAGTTGCTTAGCAACCCTCAGCAGGTAGTAGAGATTCAGCTGCAGCTGTCCTGATTCTTTCCTAAGAATCTCCTTATTACTGTTTGTGTTAATCTTTAACCAGGCTTTTAAGCCATGGTCTTTCTCTTTGGTCCCTTGGTGTTAGATTGCAGAGGCCTACTCAAATGTTGTCCCAAAGGTAATGTATTAAGGATGACTATTGAATGTTTGAAGAATGATAAGCTCTGAAAGGCTTAGAATTGCATGTTCTAACTAACCTTATTTTACATGCCATGCTAAATATCATGAAAATTGTACCCTAATAGGAACAATGGTCAGTGTTGACACATAGCTTTAAACCTGCTTTTTCTTCCAGCCATAAGGCTGCCTCTACATAATTGCTTCTTTTAGCAGTCTCCTGCAATGATCACTCAAGGAAGTAATTCAGAATTCAGATTCAGCATCAGAAGGATTTCAGAGTCCTTCAAAGTAGAGGCAAAAAACTAACCCTCCCCTCCCACACACCTTTAAAAAAATCGAGAGGGGTTTGTGAGGATATGTGATTGAGAATTGAGGCAGGATTTCCCTTGAGAGAAATACTCCTGCTGGTACTCATTGGAGAATCTTGATAATCCCACTGCTTGGTAGTTGTGGATGGGAAGGTGGTTGCTAATTTCTAAAGGAAATAAATTTAATGTAGAGGAAAAAATCAGGCCAGTTACCTCTGATATCACCCCGTTTTGCTCCTTTTAAGCGCTATAGCTTGGTACTAGGGGCCTGATTTTGAGCAGACCATCAGCTCAGCCGCACTTTTTTCCACTCTCGCTGATACGGGAGCAAATAAATGCAAGCACAATTAATGTTACTCACATATCTGTGTTACTTGATTTGTTCTCACAGTCATTTGTGTGCACGCAAAAAAGGCCTATAATGTACTTCTCTTCTGAAAGAGTTTTTTACTTTCAGCTACCTTAGTTACATTTTTTTCTTGATTTTTGTATATTGATAGGATGTGATAAACATCACATTACATGTTTCAGAGTAACAGCCATGTTAGTCTGTATTTGCAAAAAGAAAAGGAGTACTTGTGGCACCTTAGAGACTAACCAATTTATTTGAGCATAAGCTTTTGTGAGCTACAGCTCACTTTACATGTTTCCAAACCCTATGTATGATGCATCATGATATCATTAGGGTTACCTCTATGGGTAACCACTATGGGGAAGTGGTAACACAGAAGAAAGTGGAAATTGGTAATCTATGGAGTGAAGACCAGGAGTATTCTCCACCCTCTAATTCTGGTATCTTGTGCGGCCATTTAAATCTGGTTACTTTGTCCCCCTTCCTCATCCTTCCCCTTTGCCAGATGTTTCTAAAACTCTCCTCCAAATCATAGAGCTGGCTGGAATTTTGCATGAGGAAAATTTTCCCACCAAAAATAGGATTTTGTCAAAACTTTGTGTGTGTGTGAAAATGTCTTTTCCAATGAAAAAAAGTCAGTTTTTCCTACAGGACATTTTGAAACAATTTTCATTTTGTATTAACATTTTTAACCAGAACAAAAATTTAACATTTTGACTTAAAATGTGGCTTGGTTTGGTTCTTTGAAAAATGTTAATTCAAAATTAACAGTGACCTTTTCTTCAAAATGAAAACGTTTCTGGCATATTTCACATTTCTGTGAACCTTTTTGAAAAACTTCATTTATTTAGGAAATTTTTGATGAAAATAGTTACCTTTGTAGAGTCAGGTCTAGTTAAGACAGGTATCAGCTATGTTTTCCTGATGCTTTGAACGCAGATAAGTGAGAATGGGATACTTTCCCCTTACTAGAGAAAAATCCTCATTTCCCAGTTGTTTTTTAATAGAAATTAATTCTGAAAATATTTCATTGCATGGGTGAAGCAAACAAAATAATTTGTAAGGCCTCAGCTACATTATGTAAATCTAGCATTTTGCAGGACAGTTTCAACACTGTAAGACCCTGACATAGTTAAAAGTTGTGTGCTCTTGTAGCTTACGCAGCAGTGAACCTCGTTTTAACTTTGGTTCCATATAGTGCTGTACTGTTCGCAGTGGTGGAAATAGAAATCATTTCTTGCTGGTACGCTGCACACATGGGAGGGACACAAAGCGGGGGCACGTGACCTCCCCATGTGACCCTCCGCACATGATTCCTCCCTACCTCCAACCCGGGGCCCCCGTGCTCTCCCCATGAGCCACATCCATCCCACGTTACCTTGGGGCGGGGTTGGGGGGGAGCTCTGTTGTCCTCCCATTGCGCCAGAGACTTCTGCTGTACAGACCCCAGGCAGGAGGACTCAGGAGACAGCTGTATGGATGGGCTGGGGGCAGGCTCCTCCTGTGTCTTTCCAGTATGCCGTACAAGCTATAAATATCTTACTGGTACAGCGTACTGGACCATACCACCATACTTGCACCACTGACCGTTGGGCTTTGCAGGGCTGTGGAACAATTTAGGAACACAATTCTATCTTACCTATGCTGCAAGCATGAATTGTGTTTTAAATGTCTGGCACTTCTAAGTTGAACTAGGTGTAGTAGTAATTACCGTTTTAAATGAGGATGCAAAAACAATTGCATTAGTGCTGCAAATAAAATCAAACGGGTAACCTCCTCCCTTAATTTTTAACTAATAGACAAGAAAAATATGGCAGATGGATGCTTTTCTGAAAAAGAACATGCACATGCATTGAAAATCTCTTACATCTTACTGTACCATGCAACTGTGAGTTATGGGGGAGGGGTTGCATTAGTAATTAGTGGGTAGAGCAGATGGCGTAAGCTTGGTTTATAGTGATGTGTCCATGGAAATAATCTGCCAAGTGAATGTTCACTGTAATAGAGTTTTTCTTTATTTAAATGCATTTGAACCAAATACTCACCTTCTCAGAGGACTTCCTATGAGAAAAAGCCATGGCAGCATTAAAACAGCTAGAGGAAATGCACTGCTTTCATCTAGGTGCTGAAAAACTCTTCTCAGTATTTGTTTAGTGGATACAAAATATAGATTTAATACTCTGATCAGTGACAGAGCCTGAGAGAGAGCCTAAGAATCCAATCCCTCAGATTTTGGGTCACTTTAATTAATCTCTGTGGACTATGCTCAACTCAGGAGATAGTGCATGGTATGAATAAATTCTTTATTTTAAGTAGATTCAAAAGAGCAAGTGGCTGCTTATTTGTAAGATTATTCCTATCATCAAAAACATCCTGTATCAACATGATTGCAGGGAAGTGTGTATGTGTTGTTTACGGACTCACTCCCTGATAAGTATGGTGTATATTCGAGAGACTCAGGCAGGGGTCCTAAACTTCCTAATATAACTCCACCTTGCTCCCCTTGGCCCTGAGCAGACATATGTCATAGTCATAGGTGTCTCTCATGCACTAACATGTGCCAAGCCAATATCCACAATCACAACCCTTTCTTCCAAGGGGCCGTGTGGTACGAGATGTATAGTGCTAAAATACCAAGGTGATGAGCATTGTATAAATACCTAGACAGAGATTAAGTAGAGGTAGTAGGATTTTCACTGTACCCTTCACTTTTCACTGGCTATTTTGGCACTACTTTATTCTCCCATGGAACAGTAGTGACCCTTTTCTGAGGATGGTATGCTGACACAAACTAGAATCATTGTCCCAGAGACAGAAAGCATGACCTCCAGGAAAATGCAGTTATCTACCATCTTAAAAAGTCCTTTAGATTTTTTTCATCCGGTTCTTTTCATATTGTTTGTTCACCTAGATTGATTTGCTAGTGAAAATAAAAAGAAATAGATCCCCCTAAAACATCTTGCGAATACTTATTTAGGCTTTTGCTGTACATTTGTTATTGTACCATTGATCAAAAGCGAATCTCTCCATAAACTCAGACTGCATGCTGCACTTTCTTCATTCATATGACCCTTGAGAGAGAGGAGAGAGAGCTTTCTAATAGCGATAAAAATATTGTCTAGTTCCAGATCTCAAAAAACAGGATCTTACTGTTTTTATTTTGTCACTTTGGTGCAAAAGGGACACACAAGGAATGGATTCACCTCAAATAGCCCTAGAGCTGCTTAAAAGACTTGCCCTGTTGCTTTATTGCAATAGCTTTAACGCAGGGGACCACAGAGAATGCACTGATTCTCCCACAGGTATTATGTCAAGGCACATTAATTTAAGCAGCTTTTGTCATATAAGGTCACAGTACAGGCTCTGTAGGTTCAGAATGATTGATGTGCCTCAAAAAAGTTCAGAGGTTTGTTTTGGGTTGGATAAGCACTTAGCTCAGATAAGTTTCTAAACTTTTATCTGAACCTTTCTTTGTCAGCAAAATTGGGCTGGAAACCTCATGAAAAATGGGTCCCGGGGAAGCGTATCAGTGCTACTTCCTTCTGGAAATAAGGCATACATTTTGAATGGTGAGAGTAATTAACGATTGGAACAATTTACTATAATGAATGATTCTTCATCACTGACAATTTTTAAATCAAGATTGGCAGTTTTTCTAACAGGAAAAACTCTGCTCTAGGAATTAGTTTGGGAAAGTTCTATGGCCTGTGATATACAGGTATCAGACTAGATGATCACAATGGTTTCTTCTGGCCTTGGAATCTATGAATCTATGAAAAAAGAAAGAACCCATCATCATGCCTGCTTATAGGCTTGACCGTGCAAATGGTGCATGATGCTTATCAGGAGCACAATAATAGTATGTTAATGTTGCAGGATGTATTCCTATGTTAGCAATAATAAGAAATAAGTTATAAAGAGATAGACTATGATAAAGACTAGGTTTTGTAAACTGTTTCATCTCACATAGATTGTAAGCTCTTTAGGGCAAAGGCCTTTTTTTAGTTCTGAGTTTGTACAGTATCTATAGTGGAGTACTGGGCCATGACTGGGGCTTCCAAGCACTACGGTAACACAAATAATAAATGTTCAGCAATAACTTTCTTACAATAACGATAAACTTGTAAATGAAGTTACTAGGTCAGGTAGGGAGAGGTTGATACTGAAATATATTGGTAACTAGGAAATTTTCTGGATATGTGGGTCATTTAGCACCCAACACAATCCACAGGATATAAATGCACATTCAATATTTCATATTCTACATTCTCCCTTCTGCAACATGCAATGTATGGAATATTAAAATGAGTTTTAAAGCTGCTTTGATGTACCAGCTTGAGTGATCTTAGCATTTTTGATGACTCACACTGTCATTCATTTACTGGTGTGATTTCATAAATGATCTGAACTCTTCAGTGTAAACCAACCCTATCATTTATTAAAAGAAGAAAAGTGCTTACATAATAAGTGTTGTGTTGTTTGACAGTAAAAGAGAATTTTTGTGGAACTATTGCTATTAAATAGTGGCAGTAAATACCTTTCATTTTTATGCTTGGTAAAGTATTTCCTGATGGCAGATTGGATAAAAATGCACAGAAATGTCTGCTGTATTGTTTTTCTTAAACATTATGGTACTTTGACTAGTATCTATATCATAATTTTCCAAGTTGGCATGAATGTAGCAATTTCCAGGAAAAGGCTCTGCCTAAAATTTTGATCTCCAGTAATTGTTTTTGTTTTTTAAATGAAAACAATGTCAATAAAAACCCCAAGACATTATGGCTTCTCTACAGGTCACTGACTTTTGTGCATGTGAACAAGTATTTCAGTGACCCCAAAAGTGCTAGTCTTTCTGTATACTCCTGCTCACTTACGTAAGCACCAACATCTAATAGCGCTGGTGGGTCTTCGACTCCCCTCTGCCCCTAGCCCCGCCCTGACTCCACCCTTCCCCAAAGTCTCCGCCCCCTCCCTGTCCCTATTCGACTCCTTCCCCACTGCCTCCCCTGAGCGCGCCACATTCCCGCTCTTCCCCCCTCCCGCCAGGAGCTTGCTACAGCTGTTTGGCAGCGGTAAGCACTGGGAGGTAGGCAAGGAGCTGGGACATGGCACGCTCGTGGAGGAGGCGGAGGAGGAGGTGAGCGGGGTCGGTGCAGGGAGCTTGGCTGCTGGTGGGCGCTCTGCACCAATTTTTCCTAAATTTTCCACTAATTTTTCCCCGTGGGTGCTCCAGCCCCAGAGCACCCACAGAGTCAGTGCCTATGCTCACTTACTCTGTTTCCACTAATAAGATTACAGTGTGCCAATGAAGTGAATGGGGAAGATGGTGATGGTTTGAGTTACTTCTGATGACAAAATTCAACCATTCAGCAAATTACATGAACGCTGCTCAAAGGGTGGGGGGTGGGGGTGGGAGGCAAAAAAGCAAGCTGCAATTTTTCCTCAGCAGGCAAACGCGAGAAGTTGGGATGTGGCATAACAACCTATTCTGTGCTCTCCCTCACCCTGCCCCAAACACACACACAGTCTGAGCAAGGGAACTGAAGTGTTCCTAGGTGAGTAGTAGAAGATGAACAGAGGTACAAAGGAGAGAGTAGGTAGCATAGCAAAAGGCAACAGTTTTCTCTGAAGTAGATCATATCCTAGGAGACAGAGAAATGCATGGTAAAATTAATTTACCAATTGGTAGCCAGCCTATAGCTCGGGCTAAAATGCTTTTATATTTCTTTTGCACTTCATAGAATTAGCCTTTGGGTATTTGAATAAATCGGAACAAAGAAAATGGGAGCAGGAAATATGTCCCCTTTACCTAACGTAAGGACAGTTCATGTTGCTAGCCCCTGCCAGAAATAGATGTAGTTTACAGTACATCAGACACCATTGCTCATATTTTTTCATTTCCTCTTCCCAGCTGAATAAATGAAAGGAAATGAAAAAATCACTACCATAAAAATGTACATTTTTCTATATGTTCAATTATGGAGGGATGTCTCTAAACACAGACACAAAGCTCCGAGGAAGGTAGATATTGCTGAAATGTTGTCTGATAGTCATTTTAACTTCAAGATAAGAATTGCTTAAAAACAATGAGATATGAGTGAGTCTTTTGAGATCTTCAATGTTTTGTTTTTACTTGTGACTACGTTAAGCCAGTTTCTTTACATTTATTTAAATAAATAAATTGATGGGGGTGTGATCTCTGGATACAATTCCCACTGGTTTCAAGTTTTGATGTTCATTTGAACACGAATATATGCCTGAATGTGGATTTTCCAAATACCAGATGGTGGCAGTTAAGAAATTCTGAATACGCTAACATTTTTTTAATATTAACAACATTTTGTGGATATTCAGTCTTGGTCTTGGGTTTAATTGAACACTGAGAGAAAACTTCAGTCATCTAAGCTGTGCCTACAAAATTTGAAAGCACAAATTAAGGCTCTGATCTTGCGTGAGAGTAACTTTACAGACATGAGTAGTCCGAATTAGTTCAGTGGGAGTAAGTATGTCTGTAAAGTTATTTACATGCCTATGTGTTTGTAATATTGGGGTCTAAATGTATGCAAATATATAGATAAGCATGAAATTACCCGGTTTGTATTTGGACATTACACCTGCTATTTGTGTCTATGCCCGTTTTTCATTCATTAATGTAGGTACTTATCTTTGGCAATATGCCCTAAATGATTGGGGAATTCCTTAACTTTCTGAAATTGAATGTAAATCTTCAAAAAGGTGTGTCCTGTTTCCAGACCACAACCCTTGTTAGTAAAATTGAGTCCCATTTGGAACTATTTTTGTGAAAGTAATCTTTACTGGAGAATTACCAAGTGCTGGAATGCAGCCAGTTAAACCTAGAGAAAGAGAGTGTGTCTAATAGAGAAAGATTAGTACTTGCTGGCAGCTTACTGTAGGAAAAGAGAAAAAAGAAACTGGAGGTTGCCACAGAAGTTACCGCATCAGTATTTAGTACTTGATTATACATGGCATTCACTGTGTATAACAGCTTCCCCTTTCTATTGTTATTAAAGCTGGACAAGATGTGTAAAGCTGTACCAAATGCAAGTCACAAGAAGGTGGGTTAGATTTTTGCCCTGCCTACACATTCCACTTTGTTGTGATTGATGATTAATTGAACCATGATGAATCAGTTTTAACTTCTGCATCATTTATATTTGGTGTAATAGGGCCTGATCCTAAGTCCAATGAAATCTGTAGGAGCTTTGTCATTCATTGACTTTCATGGAAACAGGATTGGGCCTAGGGTGACCAGATAGCAACTGTGAAAAAAATGGGACGGGGTGGCGAGTAATAGGGGCCTAAATAACAAACAGTCCCAAAACCTGGGACTGTCCCGATAAAAACAGGACATCTGGTTACCCTAATTGGGCCCATACTGCTGGAAACATGGGTCCCAGTACTACTGTTACTGGATTGCAAATGTGTTGTATCTAGAAGGTGAGACTTGTAACCGAAAACTCTTATTAATTGATTTTGTATTCTAAAAAATATGGTCTGCCTCAATAGCACAAATCAGTGCTATGTAATCTCTAATGTCTACATAGAAAAACTATACTTTGTGCTTGTATACTGATATCTAGCCTAAAGATCTCAGAGCACTTTAGGAAAGTGGGTAAGTATCATTAACTTAGTTTTATAGTTTGGGAAACAGAAGCATGGAGCACGTAAGTAATCTCCCTATAGTTACACAATGAGTTAGTAGAAGAGATGGGAACAGAATCCAGAAGTTCTGAGTTCCATTCCAGTACTCAGTTAACAGATGTACTGGTTCCCATTTGAAGATAAATACAACCAATAATAACCATATGTCTGTTTATAAGTTTTAAACACCCAAGTAGCTGAATGTTTCATAAATATTAGTGAATTAACAACATCCCCGACAGCTAGTAAAGTATTATCCTCATTTTATAGATAGGAAAATGAGGCACAGAGTAGTTAAGGGACTCAATCTTGTAAAGTCCAGAGTATTTCTGGCATGCAGCACCCTCAACTTTCACTACTGGCGCAAAACTAGGCACCAGACAAAGTCCCTTCGGTATCTACATTTCAGACATTAGGCATGTGCACAGCTGCCTAGGCCGTGAAGCCACCAGGCTGCTCTGGCGAAACTGTATGGAGGGCCGGGTCAGGAAGGCTGCGCCTCCCCAAACAGCCTGGCCCCCGCCCCCTATCCGCCCACTTCCCACCCCCTGACTGCCCCCCTAAGAACCCTTAACCCATCCAACCCCACCTGCTCCTTGTCCCTGACCACCCCCTCTTGGGATCCCCCACCCCTAACCGCCCCCTTGGAACCTTACCCCCTATCCAGCCCCCCTGCTCCCTGTCCCCGACCCCTATCCACACCTCCACCCCCTGACAGGCCCCCCGGGACTCCCACACCTATGCAAACCCCCCCCCCGCGACCTACTGCCCCTTATCCGACCCCCCACCCCCTTACCATGCCACTCAGAGCACCAGGACTGGCAGCTGCGCTACCCGGCCGGAGCCAGCCACACTGCCTGCACGGTGGTGTGGCTCCGGGGGAGGGAGGACAGTGGGGGAGGGGCTGGGGACTAGCCTCCCCGGCCTGGAGCTCAAGGGCCAGGCAGGATGGTCCCGAGGGCCGTATGTGGTGTGCAGGCCGTAGTTTGCCCACCTCTGATTTAAGTAGTCCATACAACAGCGTCCCCAAACTTTTGAGGGTTGTGCCCCCCCTTATCCCTGTCCATACCCCCCACTCTTCTGGAACTGGGCTGGGAGTGGGGCCGTGGCTCTGGGAGGCAGAGAGGGGAGACGTGGACAGGGGTAAGGAGGCTGAGCCCGGAGCTGCAGCTGGGGGTGGATCTGGGGTCAGGAGCAGGGCCGCAGCTAGGGGCAGAGGGTGTGAGCAGAGCCACAGCTGGGGTGCGGTGGGGGCTGGTAGCTGGGCCCATGGCCAGGTGCTGCTCCACTCCTGGCCGTGCCCCAGGCTGGGAACAGAGCTGTTGCTAGCAGCCAAGTTTGGGGGCTGGCACAGGGTCGGGCACAGAGCCTCACTGACGCTGGGGATGTGGCTGAGAGCAGAACTGGAGGCAGGGAAGGGCTGGGTAGCACTCCTTCCCAACACCCATGGGGGCTGGCCCAGGTCCCGCCGTGACCTCCTGAATGTTCCTCCGTGCCCCTATAGGGAGCATGCCCCACACTTTGGGGACCTCCGCCATACAAAATAGAACAGCTTCCTCCCATCAAATTCCATTTTCTTCCATGAAATGTTCAGGTTTAGTTATTAGGAATACTTTTAAAGTTGTAAGAATTTTGAATTTTCACCTATATCATTTAATATAACCTTCGAACAAAAGCTCTTAAAAACTAAAAATGACCTTTCCCTGAGCATCTGATTTTTGCTTCTAATATCAGGAGTGAAATCCGGACTCCACTGAATTCAGTGGGAGCTTTGTTATTGACTCACCTCACATGTTTGCAGCCAGTGACTTCCTCATTTTTACTTTCTCCCTTAACTTTAGGTAGCCATGTTGTGGAGATGCCTGAAGACCTGGAGAGTAGAAACTGCATCCTGCAGGTACTGTCTCTGCCAGGACATGGGAAGGACAGGTCTAATTTTGACTATGGTTATGGGATTCTGTGTCTCTCTCTCTCTCTCTCTGTGACAGCTGCGATGACTCAGTAAGTTAACCAGATCTGTTTCAAATGTCCCTTTAGCTAAACAGCTGCAATCCCAGTCTACTTTTCAGTTGTTAAAATTCATTTTTGCTCATCTTTCCTCTGCTTCTCCACCAAATAAAAAAACTCCCCAAATCATACTAAAACAAGCTACAAGAAACCAGATGTTTATGCTTTTTAAAAAAATGAGTTATCCATTACAACAATTGTTTGAGGGAAGTTGAGAAGCTGCACTTTTGAAGCTGCTAACTTCTCCTTTTGGATGGCTACATCAAATCTCACTAGTTTTTTGTAGAGTGAAGAAAGTTATTTTAGCTCTGGAATTAGAAATGTCTACTGTTTTTAGGCTAATTTCACCTGAATTCAAAGTGTGTGTGTCAGTAGCCACGCTACTTTGGACTTTGATCTCAAGAGAAATTAAAAGTTAATTATCATGGGGACATCTCAACACATAGATAGGAGCTCTTGAGTTGATTGTGATTCAATAGGTCATGCTCTTCCTCCTGAGTACTAGAGAGATGTGCTGCCTTTTTTTTTTAAAATGAGATCTCAAACTGAAGTTCTAAGCATTTGCGATCAATAAAGAACTTGTGGCATTGTTTTTACAACAAAAGGCATGTTACTTCCATTATCCAGATGAAACTCCACTTTGAGCAACTACATTCGGCCTACCCAGTTTTACCCATTTGCTCCCTGTCCTTAACTGTTGTGTTGTACACCTGTAGACTATTAAACAGCTGCTGCGCCCAGCCATTGTTTGCTGTATTTCAGTGGTGGCTAAAGTGATGCTGCTTATAGCAGTTGTCAGTAGTGACTGACTAGGAAGAAGTTTGTTTTGTTCTGCCTCTCATTAAATAGCTGTAAAATGGGAATAACAATATAGTATAAAAATGAAATATGAAGTTATAAAGGATTTAAAATATCCAGATATGTACGCAGCACATGCAGTTTAGGTAAGCAACTATCATTATACCCACTGGAGAGATGGTTAAAATGAGACATGGAGAAATTAAGTGACTTGTCTGACAAGGCATTGTAGTCTAATCAAATAAGTATGTGCCTAGTAACTATGAGCCCATGTTCCAATCTTGGTTCTCAAGTTGATTTGCTGGGAGACCTTAGGCCCAAATTTTCCAAAATGCCTAATAATTTTAGGTGACTTCGTTTTTGGGTGCTCAACCTCAGTGTGCCAAGTTGGGTGCCCAAAAACTGAAGCACCCAAATTTAGTGGAAACAATTTGTCTGTTAACTTCTCTTAGCTTCTGCTTCCCTACTTGTACAATGCAGGTAATACTAAATGCGTACTTCTTAGCGATGTTGTGAGGACTTAGTAAGTAATGTTTGGAAAGTGGGAGAATTAGGATTGGAATGGAGGACCACCTTGCTTTCCAGTGCTGAGGTTAATCCTCTAGATTATGTCCCTTTAATTTTAGGGGTGGGTAGGGAGGAGGGAATTAGGACAGCCCATGTTGTGCATCAATAACTGGAGATGGAGACCCAAAAGAAGAAGCTTGTGTTGCTAAAGATTTAAGGCATAGCAACCATTTTTCCTGCACTGATTCAACTCACATATTTATGCATTTTGGTTTTAGTAATATTTGTATTTGTATTTGCATGATTTGGTTATCACTGAGATGCCAGTAGCTGAGTTAAGTAAACAGTACAGTGTATTACTACAGTACAAGGGATTTATGATAAAAGTTTTTAAACATTGAGATAAACAACATTATTGACTGCAGCCAGAAACCATGTAAACATGCATAAACGTTATTGGTGGTCTTTATACAGCACAATGTAATTTCTCAGAAAGTTTGCAACAAAAAATGACAAAGCAACAAGAAGGCCCCCTTGAACGATTTAGTGATATCATTTCAGTGAGGGATGGGCCTAGTGAATACTTAACAGTTGCTATCATGGATAAGGCGACATTTTAACAGCTTCAGGTAGTTGTCAATTTTGTGGGAATCCCTACGCAGGCAGTGTAGCAGACTGTAAAAGGCAAAGAGACGGGAGTCCTCATCTGACATTTGCAGGGATGGGAGACCTGACCACCTGGAGTAGACTTCATTTTCTATTTCACCAGGATGAACCTAATCAAAAGGAAACAAAGTGATAGTATTTCATTGACAGTACTACTAGGCTAAGCAATAGAAGCTAGGGAATCAGACAAGAGAGTTCTAGGTAAAGCACCAAAGAGCCAAGTAATGCTTGCCTTGGGTATGCTGTCTAATTGATTGAAGCTTGTAAAAAAACATCTGGTTTACATTATGGTTCCAAAGATCTTCGAGGCATGATACACCCTAATGTATGGAACATTAAATCTGTACCTCAAAATAATGCCACATTATATTTCTATGTGTATCTATATGATTTTGCTATCAGTCTTTCACTAAAAGTTTGCTCTTCTACAGTATATAGAGTGCTTACCTGCTCTAATGCCTGATGGAATCTGATTTCATGACAAAGCCAGTCCTTCCATCATGTGCAGACCTGCCAATGGCATTGCCTCTTGGTTCAATCTGCCTTTAAGTTTTCCTGGGCAGGTGGATGGATCTGCTCTTTGGATTTCTTTACATGTGCCCCCCTCCCAGCTTTGTCTCAGGCCTTCTCTGAGACAATGACTCTGGTATGGACAGCCTCAGGAGTATGTTAAAGGCAGAGACAGACATCAAGAGTGCTTCTTCATATAAACATCCACTTCTACAAAGCAAATACTGGGGTCCAGTAGAACATGAGGGGAAATCATAAGTGATTCAGTGAAATCTGATAGATGAGTATGAGTAAAAACTCATGTAGTCAGTGAGCGTCTAAAATAAAGATTGGTTAAACTCCCCTCATTTGAAGAAGTTTTCATCCATTTTCTCTTGTCAAGGACAACTATACTTAATAGCAGGAGGATCATCTCTTCCTATCACCACTTGCAAAGCTGATTCATCCCTCCTGTGAAAACCAGTGGGGAACAACTACAAACCAAGACTGCCTATGGCTGTCTCTGTCTGGGCAAGCTATTGGCCACACTGCAATAGTCTTGCCAGTGGATAAGAAACCATGACTTGACACTACTGATCTTGCCAACCTGATCTCTAAATCTGTTTCTAGAATGAGAACAATGTAAGAAGATAATTCTAGCAGCACTTAATTTCCACTGTTTTCTTGGACCCCTTCCTGCAGGTTTTACAGATGGATATAGATGGAGATGTCTCAGCTTTAATTGATAGATGCATTTGTGGTCATGAACAAAGTCAGGTTGCTGTCTAAACAGACTCCAAACTGAGAGAATAAGACCATGTTTTATTTATGCTCTAATAGAAGTTAGTGAATACTGTGAGCACTTCTTAAGGATGTTCAGCTGTTTAGAACTTGACCAAAGCCAGTGAAGTCTGAAACTTTGTAAAGCCCAGTTCAGCTACTGATTGATTTATGGGATCTGTCAGAGGTCCCATTAAACATAAACAAACTTGAGCTGCTTTTAGACAGGAAAGCTTTCAATCAGTTACTCATAACTCATGTACGGGTACTGTGAGACAACTATGTTGTCTAGGCTTACCAAACTAGGGGGTGGGGGGACCATGTGTCACAGACTTTCTCATAATGCTCGGGAACCAGATCCAAGACAGAGAGGAGGACACCTCTGCAAGGAAAGATTCCATGTTTATTGTCAGGGAATCCTTGCAAAATGCAAGACTTCAAGAACAGACTCTTAAACACCTCTTTTCCAGTTTGGAGAGCTGTAAGCAATACTATATATATTACTTACTATATATATAGATATATATGTTAAAAATAGTATTAAGGTTGCAAAGTCAAGCACCCAAAGGTAAGGAAATGCCAGAATTAAGGTTGCCTCCATGTGTGTGTAGATTATGATACAGTCTTTAATTACATGATCACAAATTACTTTTTCCATGAAGTACCTGTGTCATTCAGTGCACAGGGTGCAGAGCACTCAGTGAACCACTATTCAATATTTTTTTTTCCTCATTGCTCAGTGTGTGACCTAGGCCTTATTTACTGCATGCTATTCAAACCCTGCTCTGAAGAATGAATTATTATTTCCTCATGGTATCTGAGTGTTTCACAAACATTAATGACAGGTTTCAGAGTAACAGCCGTGTTAGTCTGTATTCGCAAAAAGAAAAGGAATACTTGTGGCACCTTAGAGACTAACCAATTTATTTGAGCATGAGCTTTCGTGAGCTACAGCATCCGATGAAGTGAGCTGTAGCTCACGAAAGCTCATGCTCAAATAAATTGGTTAGTCTCTAAGGTGCCACAAGTACTCCTTTTCTTTTTACAAACATTAATGAATTTGTTTAATATTTATTTTGTTAATATCCCACTTTATGGATGGGGAACTGAGGAACAGAGAGATTAAAGTAAAAAGTATCCACTAAATTTGGGTGAATACTTTTTGAGATAATGCTCTAGTTCAAAAAGAAATATATTCTTTAACTGTGTTTTACAAGAGGTCAGACTGGATGATCACAATGGTCCTTTCTGGCCTTGGAATTTGTGAATCTGTGAGATGTCTAGGACCTGATTTCTCAGAGTAAATAAGGCAGGGACCCCTTCAGACAACAGCCTCTTTCTTTATCCAACCCTGATTCATCCCAAGAGCAGGTTGAATGTGTGCACAGAATGAGGCAGGGGTCCCGTGGAAAAAATAGTTTGTGATCATGTAAGTAAAGACTGTATAATAATGCATAGGCTGAGTGGGGCTGAATTAAGGCTACCTTCATCTGTCATTTCCTAACTTTTGAGAACTTGACTTTGTAACTTTAACAATGTCCTTTTAATGCAGTTTTTGTGGGTGTAATTTCCTAGGTTTTTAAAAAATAAACTGAAAAAACAGAAATTCCCTCATGGGACATCATATTGTCACCCACATGGGACATTTGCAGAATTGGAATCTTTAGATTCTCTACAGAGACCCCTGCCACTTGAGCCAATGGAGTAAATGATGGCAGTAGTAGGTTGTCGTCCTCTATGTGAATCAGTACTATAAGGGGATGAAACAGATATTTGCTCTCAGGAGAGGAATGGTTAAATTCAGGGATCTTGAATTCCTTTCCAGGCTTTGGAGCAATGTGTTCTCTAGTGGCCACAAAGTCTTCTGCCTGTTTTCCCCAAGCTTGACTCCTTCTGCTCCTTCCTCTCCAGCCTGTCCGAGTCTCATTTCTCCTCCTGTAGCCAGTCCCAGTCTCAATTACTCAGGCTTCTCATTCCAGTCCCAGTTCCCCACTTTTGGCTCCTCATCCAATTTCTCTCTCTTCCTCCAAGGCTTCCAGTCAGCCCCACACATCCTGTCCACTCTGGCTCTCGGTCAGTATCCTCTGGCTCTTCATCCAATTTCAGCATCAACCCACTCAGTTCCCAGTGCTAGTCTCCCTGCCCAGCCAATTCCAGTCTCTTCCCAAAACTCCCAGTCCCAGTTCTCTCCCTCATGCCAACTCTCCCAGTCTTTACTCCCCAGGCTCCTTGTCCCAGTCTACTCCCCCTGGATCCAGGCTCATCACAGCCTGTAGCAGCCAGGAACATCAATTATAGGGAAAGTCCTTCTCAGACCCCTGAAGCCCCAGGGTGGAACACATTCAATTCAGATGGAATGTTTGGGGAATTAAGCTGTAACAAGTCTCTATTGAGCATGTGTGAATTGCAAATTTTCAAAGGCTTATCTCTTGGATAAATTTGGTTGGCTCTTCAGATGGAGGCAAAGCCCACCCACCTGCCAAATTTCAAGTTGCTACTTGAAGTATGAGGCCACTAAAGGTTTTCAAAGAAAAGGTCACCTAGAATATTTTTCCCTAGCTTTGTTCTTGGAAACGACTCAGCCATTTTGTCTGAAATTTTCCAAAAAATCCAGCCTGAGGCAGACACCCAGCATAGGAAATTTCAGCCCAAATAGTTAGTTTGGCAAAGTTATAAGCAACTGGAAACAGGGTCTTATAAGGGGAAATGTTGGGAACCTTAATGATAGTCAGTGCTATCATCTCTTGTACATATATGGTCTTTTCACTTCTGCATCACAATCATTCCATTACTAGACTAAAGACTCTTGCATAGTGGAAGCTTTTCCAGGAGGCATCATTAGGCCTGGCATAATCTTAAAGATACAAATGAATACCCATCTGTGCAGGAAAAAAGTTCTCCTTCCCCTCTAATCGACAGAATTACTTGTTCTTAAAATTAAAAATAATCTGACTTTCTAGCCTCTTTAGAGAAATAAAAAGATGCTTAAAAATTAGGCAAAGGATATTAACACAGTATCCACAAACCACCTCACAAGGTTAAGATGACACACATTTCAAATATTAATCGTTGAGTATGAAAGGAAGCATGTTAGCGTCTAGTTATATAGTTCTGCTTGTCAGTGTTGTAGCATATGTTGGACTTTAGGATGTTTTTGTGTCAACTGTTTATAAAAGGTGATCCCTTCCTTCTGTCTACACATAGACACCAAAACTGTAGTGCAATAACAGCATATAGTTTCTTAGTGGCCAAAAAGGGAAGGAATTAAGGCATTGCTTCTTCAATGGGCAACATTGTGGGCCAGATTCTCAATTATAATTCAGCCTGGTGCCAGGGGGCCTCTTTTGTGATGGAACGCCAGCAGACCTAGGTCCTGCTCCAACTGCACCCTCCCCTGGTGTAGGGATGTGTTCAGGAAGGATGGAAGCTAAGCTATTCCATGCCAATCATCAGGTGTCCCTTTAGGGACAGTACATGGTTGGAATCAGTTAGAGCAGATGAGTGCTGAGAATCCCTCCCCCTCCCCCTCCCCCTCCATCACTCTCCTGCTCTGAACAGAATGAGCCTACTCCCGTATGTGGCTTCCTGGGAGCTTTGAACTAGGACATTGGGGCCCTAATGCTCACCTACCTGTCCAACTATTTTCTCCATTCCTTCTAGAAGACGCTTGTTCTGTTCCTCAATCTCCACAGCCTTCCAGAGAATGGTATCTGGAGCTTCTTTGATACTTTGCACTTCAGAGACCAGGTGGAGCAGGGGATCATTCCAGGAGCGCAGTACTCCCAGCACTAAATTCAGTAGGTCTTCATGCTGTTCATCAACATTAAGAAGATGCAGTTAAAGCAAGAAGACTATATGAAGGCAGCACGAGGAGGCAGTGTTGCACTCAGGTTGGAGCAGTGGTCTAAGACTGAGGGAACCTCGATTTTATTTCTAGCTCTGTCACCGATTTGCAGTGTGCCCTTTGGCACATCACTTGTCTTCTCCATATATTTCAGTTCACCCCTCTGCAAATGGTGTATTCATGTACATACAATCAGTTATTATTAAAAATGTGTTAAAAGAGAATTGGATGAATGGTGATAGAATACTGCAAATACAAAATATCACCAAAATTGTCTCCACAGTATATTGTATAGTGAGAGTGACTAGGATTAGCCTCTCTGAATGGAGTTGCATTTAACTTGATAATTAGCCAGTTTTTAATGAGACAGATTTAGAAGTCTGGTGGGATCTGAAGAAAAATCTCAGCACGGAATGGAAGATGCACTCTGGGGTAGGCCACTTAATGCCTTTTATAAAGGACTTCTACTGTCTATAGAACATAGTAAACATGCCCTGTCATCCTCCTCATCCCCTTTGAAAAGTTTGCTTCCAAGGAAAGTTCTTCTCTTTAGAAGCTTTCATTGCTTGGGGTTAGGTGGAAGCTCAAAAAGCTTTTGCTCTTTTGGGGGTGCTGCTAACCATTCTGCTGCACTAGAAACCTTTTAAAGTTGACACATGGGACTTATATTCTGCATTTGCTCCTGTGCTAAAAGAAAGAGAATTTGTAACCCTATTGTAATATTCTAAAAGGAGGATCTTGGGATTGCAAAACTGGGACTAGGGTGCAACTGGTAAAACATCAAACTCTGGCATAACTCTTTGGTGACTAAGCTTGCACACTGTCCTCTCCAAAGCATTTTCAAGGGCTAAAAGAAGGTGGACATACACATCTCTGATTATGGCTGCCATTGTTAAATGGAGAATTCAGAATTTAATGTGGCAATATCCAACATGACTCTCTTTACAAGTTGTTTGATTGTTGCAATTACCTTGTGTTGTTAAAGTCTCTATCTGAGTGATGATGTGGCCACTTCTTATCTGGTGGCTATTGCATGGTTATCTATTTAGAGTCTGTCAACTGCTACAGTAACTATAGAGCCAATAGAATAGTACCTACTGTATTTATGTGTCTCTTTGACTACTGAGGCCCTCTTTGGTCCTTCCTGTACCTTTTATTATCATGCTTAATTATTATCTATTTGTATTAAAGTAATGCCCAAAGGCTCCAATGAGAGTGCTATACAGATATAAAGAAAGACTTGGCCTCTGCTCTAGAGAGTAATTTGAAATAATATGCAGTAACTGAATGTAACATATGAAGAGAGGGAGACTGAGAGCAACAGGAGTAAGATTTTTTCTTTTATAGTACATATATTGAAACTGAATATCTGTAAGAATTTTCATCAGTATTTGACATTTTCTACTTTTCTTTTCCTTGCATTTGATTTTTAATTACCATACATACTCGTTCATAAGCCGAATTTTTTAGTAAAAAAGGGAAGCATCAGAGAAGGGGGTCGGCTTATGAATGGGTACAGAGAGAGAGCCCCTCCCCCCAACAGAGGGAGCAGGGAGAGGCAGCACAGCCAGCAGAGCCAGAAGAGAAGAGGTGGAGCCAGAGTCTCTCCACTTCTGGCCATGCTGCTCTCCCCCCCAGCCTCTGAAACAGCTGCAGCTCCAGGGCTGGCAGGCTGTGGCCGCGCCACTCGGCCCCGCCCACTGGAACATGCTGCGGCCACACCACCCAGCCTGCTGGAGCAGCTCCGGCCAGGCCAGAGACATCCTCCCCTGGCCCTCCCCAGATAAGGTGGGAAGGGAAGGGATGGGATGGGGATCGTGTGGGGTTCCCGGGCTAGGGGTGGGGTCATGTGGGGGGTGGTCACAGGGATTACTCCCCTGACCCACAGCTTCTCCCTTGCAAAAAATTTCCCCACCAGTTGCTGTCCCGGCCCGTCAGGGTAAGCAGCTGGCGTACCGGGACACTTTGTTTACTTAGGTTTACCTCTGTGCCTGTGGACGCGGCCCACCAGCGGCTTATCCTGATGGCCCAGGAGCCAAAGTTTGCTGACCCCTGAATTATAGGGTCAGCTTATGAATGGGTCATAAAAATTTTCCATTTTTACTTATCCATCTTGGGGGGGAGGGGTTGGCTTATAAACGAACCAGCTTATGATCGAGTATATACGGTAACTGTTTTATCTCTTTCAACTAATTGTGGCCTAGCCAGCTCTAATTTCACTATTGCCTCTTTCTCCTCCTTTCATTCTGAAATAGGTTAAAAATGAGACTCACGTGAATCTGCTGAGCTTGTTCTTTGTCTTCAGGAGTGGTTAGGGAGGAAGTGTGGCAGCCATTAATGGCCTTTGTAATAAACCCACGGCCTTGAGCATAGCGCTCATCCTGTGGATCAACAACAACGTGCATTTATGAAATAAATAAATAAATAGATGAGTCATGGCACAGATATTCTAAAGGAAATTAAGTAGGTATTGTTCCTTTGGTTTCATCTCTGCATGTGCTGTGTTTTGTCCAGTCACTATACAGAGAAGTAGTTTGGGATCAGATTCTTTTATTTGAGTTGATATGACCTAAAACTGTGGAAGGAAAATACTTTCTGGGATTAGACTCCTGCACAGAATCTGTTTAGAAGGGATAGTTCCTATATTTTAGTATAGTGGTTCTTACAACCCTTTCTGGTGGTCTGATAAACTAAATCATTTTGAGAATCAACTAATAGGGGATTTGGAGATCTGGGGGGTAAGATATGTGAGAGGAGAATCTTTCTTATAAAGTGGTCCACAGAATGAACTATGTGGATATCTTTATTTCTAAGTTACAATTTTGAAGTTATTTAAATATATTGTGATAGGAATGGCAGAGTTTCCTCAAATATTCTAGGTATAACTGGCCTATGGCTTGCTTGTGGCGCTTTATAACTGTACAGCTATGTCCTCCCAAAAGAATAATCTTGTTCGGTATATTTCACTGGAGATACTTTTTCTACTTCCTCCTCTCCCTCCCAAACTGCCTTATTAATAATTTTCAAATATTGGCACCTATACTTTTGCCATCAAATTTTATATCAAGCATGTATAAGCTCAGCAGTCAGTGACTGAAAGCCTGCAATGTAAGGGAGGTAAAGGAGTTGACCTTCAATTTTAAAGAAGTGAATATAAAAATTAAGAACCAGCTCTTCAGTTAGTATAAACTGGCATAGTTCCATTGAAGTCAAAGAAGCTATGTCAATTTATACCACCTAAGGATCCATCATTGAGTCTAGAAGGAATGTCCATCAAGGAGTCTAGAAGGACACTTGATGTCTTTGATATCTGAGTTTGTATTGAGTCAGTCCAGATCCAACCTTTCTGAACAAAGGGTCAGTTTAATGAGACCTGGTACAGTTTGCTTATGCCCTAGAAAATGTTTTAATGTTCTTTGTAGAAAACTAAAGGTCCAGTCCTATGGGGAAAAAGTATGTGATCATGTAAAATTAAAGACTGCATCATAATAAGGCTTGGCAGAATTTGATTTTTCAATGGATAATATCTATGGCTATTTTGAATAATTTTATTAGCTATTTAATAATTGTGGGAAATAAGTAGGTCAGATGATGAGGGGGGTCAGACAATAATTGTTTAATGACCGCAAATGCTGAGATTCAAAAGGTTAAAGCTTTATAACTGTTAAAACACAAACTGTCAGCACCACATGTCAAATAATCAAAGTAAATATCCTTAAATCAAACTCTAATAAGTTCTCAAGCAGCGTTTTTCTTACTTTGCCTATCTGTACATTTTGATTATTATCAATGGAAATATTTGTTAGTTTATGTATACGGTGAAATCCACAATGTACTGACATTTACCAGTCCTTCCAAGCCTAATCATAATGTGTATGACAAAGGGGATGAATTAAGGTTGACCAGGCAACCTTCATTTTGGTATTTCCTAACTTTTGAGTGCTCGAGTTTTCAACCTTAATATTCCTTTCATTTAGTTTATTGTGCAATTTTGTAGGTCTTTCTGAAAAGCAAACTGAAAGAACAGAAATTCCTCCATGTGGCACCTTATTGACACCCACTTGATTCATCAGCAGGGTCAGAACCTTTAGCTCCACCACACAGACCTCTGCCACTGGACCTAGTGGAGTAACTCATTGCAGTCGTAGGTTGTTACTTCTGTGTGGGCCAGTGCTGGAGGGGGATGACAGACTTTGCCAGTGGGTTTCACAGATATTTGCTGACCACAGAGGTGTGATCAGACTCAGGAATCTTGAGCTCCATTCCAGACTCTGGAGGGGAGTGTGCTGTAGTGGACACAGATACTACTAACCCTGTTTCCCCAAGCCTGAACCATTTTGTATTCCTAAGCTCCGCTTGTGTTTTTTTTTAAAGTATTGTACTGCAGTTTCTGTCAAGTCTCACTCATAAAATGCTGAGTACTTACAAATTCGTTGAACATTTCTGAGGAGAGGGAGTGGATATAGTGTGAGAGTTTAACTGCACGGTCAAAAAGATTCCCAAGGGAGACCTGACAACCAACAGACCCACTGGGACAGATTGGCAATGAGGTCACACCTTTCTTTGGCAGGAACATGTTTGATACCAGCAGAACCACCAGCAGCACACCTATTCAGGTTTAAAACAAAAAACAAAACACACAGATATATGGATTTAGAAGGCGTCGTATAGCAGAAACTATCACAATTTTTCAGGAAACAGGGTTCCCTGTATCACAATATACTGCGCTCTCTACTGTCTCTTACCACTGTACCTGCCTTCATTATATAGCAATAAGTGGAAAAAAATCAGCCTTCCTCACTTTGTAAATATAAATACATAATTATATTTTCATAGATACATAGTTGGAAAAGTAGGTTACTCCCTTTTATTTTTCTCCTGGCCTTCCACAAATGTGCTTTTCTTCTTTGCAAATGTTTGCAGTTTTTAAATTAATTTTGAGGGAGGGTGGTTAGGTCACTCTCTAAAGATTTTGATTGTCCTGGGAATTCCCTCAAAAGATTTCCAGCAGCTGTGCTGTTTAGCAGTTTGAGTTTAACCCTAAAGTGCCTACTGCTAACAAAATCCATAGTGTACTTCAGCCCCTTTCTGATCTTTTGAAGCTTTTACAAAGGACTTCTGAATGTCTTATAGACAAAACAGATCTGATAAAACTTTAACATTAACTTGACAGAATCAGTTTTCTACCCAGTGAAGTAAAATATGCACAGAAGTACAGTGAAATCTTTAAAAAATAATACCTGATAAATTAATACATTGGTTCAAATATTAGGATCCCATACAGCTAGAGGTAAAATGCACCAGAAAAATGACTTTATAAATGTACTGATTTATCAAATGTATTCATTTTATGTGTGCCAAACTAAAATATACCTAATAAAACAGAAGAACCACCTTTATATCATCTATTAAAGTAATAGCATGTAGTTCAGCAGGTTTCTCTCTGGCTTTGAACTCAGGAAAATTCCTTTTATCTACACAAGCATTATAATGCAAACCCGATAAACAGTGTATACTCAAAATGCTGCAGATAGAGGAGTGTGCTGAGAAAGACTCAGATGGTAAAGGAACATTGAGACTAGATGGCTCAAGAGATTGGGATTAGGTTACAGAGCCATGCACTTTTAAATCCCTAGTTTGATTCTGGACAATGTTGGTAATGACTGAAAGTCATTGCTTTCTGACAGCTATTCAGTGGTTTTTGTGAAATAAATAGGCAATCTGGGTGGTGTCGATGTTACATCCTTAAACCAATTATAATTTACATTAATCAGTACTCCTGTTAGTGTGAGGCCAGTACGGTCCTCTATTGGTATAATTGTGAAAAATCCAACTCTCAAGGAGGTGGATTAACTATGCCGATGGGAGAAGCTCTCCTGTCAATATAGTAGCATCTTCACAAAGGCCGTGTCTACACTGCCACTTGCAGCGCTAAAACTTTTGTCGTTCAGGGGTGTGAAAACACACCCCCCGAGCGACAAAAGTTTTAGCGCTGAAAATCACCAGTATGGACGGTGCTTTGTTGTCAGGAGCTGATAAAGCTACCATCGCTCGTTCGGGGTGGTTTTTTTAATTGCCGGGAGAGCGGCCGCACTGTAACGTGGGTAATGTAGACAGACCCTTTAAAGCACTACAGCAACGCAGCTGCACTGTACATGAAGACAAGCCTGCAGAGAGGCCAACAGATATAGGACTGAGTAGATATAGGCACCAAACTACCTTCTCACTCTAGGAATAGACTTTCCATGTAGAGATGGAGAAAGCTTGCACTGATGCTGCCTGTACTGTATGTGTTGTATGGCTAAAGAGAGGACTTCAGTCTACAGACCTGTCACTCCAACACCTTTCTTCATTCTGTACCAAATTCACTCTAACTTAAAAGAAGCACACACACACACAAATATCAAAAAGCTAATGGCAAGAGACTTACCTTTCAACGAAGTCCCCTTGCTCATGGTAGTGAGCATGTGTGGTAACTTTCCTCACCAGAAAGAAGCCTGAAGTTCTTATTCTCATCTTCTGCGGGTGCCAGATTTATATACCCTCCAGGGGCCATGCTGCATCTATTCAGCAGGTTGTTTCCTATGCTTCCTCGTCATTGAGTTTACATTCTTAATTACAAACATCAAAATGCTCCTCTCTTTCATATTCATATTCAGCATGACTTTGTGGCTTGGGGGAGGGAATTTGATAAATTTGGCTGTGAGATCTTAGAGTGGACTGGAGTAGTACAATGATGGTCAGAATGAAAGAGTAGACATATTCTGCTCTTAGGTGCAAATCCCACTGATCTCTGTGGGAGTCTAGTTTAGGCCGGAGTGTTCTAGTTAGCAAGCTGGGAAAGATATCCCCAACTTTTACTGTCTTATTGCTAGTTCCCTCTCCACATGAGAAGGACACATGCATTTTCATTATTGATAGTTATGGGTAACTGTGTAAGGGAAACAGTATCTTGCAAAATCAACATTACAGACCTTGAGAGAGAAGTGAACAAATTGCACTGAAATCTGCCAAGAGAGGAAATGGAGGCTCCTCCAAATAAAATGCATCTATAAAACTAGTTTGTTGAAACCTCAGCATGATAGGAACACAGCTCAATTCAGGAAAGAGAAAGAACAGGGAGCCTAAATTTGAATCCAAAGTATTAGATCTTTAAATAGTAACCAAGAAGTATTGTTTTGTCCTGAATCTGAAAGGTGCTAAGGGAAGAGTGCAATTCTTATAATTAAACACACTTAAATTAAAAAAAAAATCAGGGAAGTTGTCGTGTTTGCTGCTTACTGAAGTATTATCTATTAATGGAAACCTAATAAAAGATGAGATTTTTATTGCAGATGAGAGCTACTTATTTAAAAAAATCTACATATCTACTGTATGGAAAGTAGTGGTTGTTCTAATCAATGGGATGTATAATTTGTTTCCAGATCTGACATCTCTGTGATAATCTACAAGCTACTCAGCAGGTCAGCTCTAGTAGCCCCATGTTATTATGTGAGGCCCATCTGTATGAATGTATTAGCGAGTGCTTAATCTCTCATCTGTTCCTCAGATCCATTTACCTATGAAAAAACTTTCCAAATTAAATGATTATAATGAATAAGGAATTAATTTTTAATGAATATCTTACCTTCAGATAACCCATTCCATACCCATGTAATGGGCACATATGGAACTCTGAATTCTTCATTGTTTTGTAACTGTGGATGTAAAGGGTGAAAATTAAAAACACAGGAGAGGAGAGTTCTAGAGGGTAAACTGTGGGATTCAGTGGTTGAAAAACAGTATTCAATTAGAAATGCGTCAGCAACAGGTTGTAATTACCAACAGGATGTTGCTCAGGACTGGGTCAATTATTAGTATAGTAGCTGCTTAAACTCATACGGGAATCAAACCAAGACGAGGCTTGGTTTGAGATCTGAGGCACAGGAAAGCAAGTCAGAAGAACTGGCCTCTGCACTCAGCCCTTTGTTCCACATACTTTTGGGCAAGTCATGTATTAACCTCCGTGTGTCAGTCTGATATACTTACCTACCTAACAGGTATTTTTTAGTTCTAGTTCATAATATTTGAAATCCTCAGACGCAAACCACCAAAGAAGCAAAAATAGTCTTCAGATTTTGTTGACATCTGCATTAGGAATTACTGAGGGCTTGTCTTCACTACTGGGGAGATAGACACTGCTGCAATCGATGCAGCGGGCATTGATTTAGCGGGTACAGTGAAGACACATTAAATCGACAGCAGTGCACTCTCTGGTCGACTCCGGTACTCCACCAGAATGAGAAGAGTAAGTAAGTAAACGGGAGAGCGTCTCCGTCAATGCAGCGCAGTGAAGACACCACGGTAAGTCAACGTAAGCAATGTCGACTCCAGTTACGTTATTCACGTAGCTGGAGTAGTGTAACTTAGGTCGACTTAGCCCCATAGTGTAGACAAGGCCTTAGAAACAGGACTGAAGATACTGTGCTTTTCTATTGTTCCTTCCTCCCAAGATCTCCAAGTGTGTTACAAACACAAATGGATTAAACTTCAAAACAATCTGAATAGGCAAAGGAATAGAAGAAACACACCTATGAGAGAGGGAAATGTAAAGGTGAAATCCCATTAACAGATGTGACTGCTGATAGAGAGAGAGGTTAAGTGGCTTGTCCTAGGTCTCACAGGAAGTCTGTATCACAGATGAGAGAGAACCAAGACCTCTTGATTCCCAGACCTGTGCCTTAAGTAAAGACTTCCTCACTGCAGTCATAAAGCCAAAAGAAGAGGGAGATATAATAATGAGGTATAGACAAAGAAAGAAAAGAAATAAGTCAAAGGAGTAATATTCTTTAAAACGATAACAATTTGTATTAAAAACAGTGAGACTCAATTATTATCTATAGCTGAATATTATGTTTGTTAGTAGAAAAAAAAGCAATAACAGGCAAGCAGGCCATAGAATACAATGCTATATTCATAGTACTGTGTCAGTTTTTTACTTAAGATAAATATCTTAGACTGTATCATGTTTAACTTTCGATTAAAAATTATTTGTCAGTGCTAAAAAGTAGAGTTTTTCTCAGAGATAATGATCCTACCTCTACAAGTTCATACCATTCTATACCTTTCTTAGGCTCTCTGAAATATGAATAGTATGTTGCATAGTTGATATGCACCTGAAATAGGGCTTTTCATAGGAAAGAAAATGGGTTATTACCCTGTTAGTTAAGTGTGTATCCAACAGGGATAGCTAACTGAAATGAAGACTGGATAATGTATCTTGATTTTGCCATACAGTGAGCTGGAAGTGCATTTATCTGGTAGAAAAGAACACAACTGGTACAGAAGTTTGAAAAAGACAGTTTGGGTCACATTTTAAAAAGATGGGCCCTAAACTGTACATGCAAATCTCACATTTGAGTGTGCGAATAAAGTACGCATGACATAATCATTTGTATACTTGGCTACATGTACAGTAATGTTTTTCAGGTATAATTTAGGTACAGAATATTAAAAATATAACTGTTTGTGTCTTTGGTTTATATATAGTTTACACACTTCTCCAATTAGCTGGATTTATCAGTTAGCTTTGGAAATATACAAAACAATTTGGTTTGGAGAAAGAACAGGAGCTTGCACCAAAAGAACTTCCATGTGATCAATAAACCCCTCCCCCCAAAAAAAAGTTATAGACTGTTTCTTTATCTAAAATGATTCTTGACTTTTTTTTCTATTCTGATTACACCCTACAATCTCTAAGATCTGGGACTTTCATGCAAAAATAAAAGGGAGAGTCTGATATTCTGGGATTCTGTAAATCAAGTGGCTTTTATCCCCTCATAAAGAATCTTGACATTTAAAAAATATGCTTTCAAAATGTTTGTCACAGAAGGAACAGAAAAATGGAGAATAAATATTTCCTTAGTGAGATCTCTATATGCAGGCGTGTGAAAAACACATAAGAACATAAGGGACAATGATTTCATATGGGGGAAAAATAAAAAACAAATGGAAATCTTTGGGAAATTTTCTGTTCACTTTTAATGTAAATTTAAATACTTATGTTGTTTCATACCCTCTATTAGAAGCAAACATTGCAGAACATGTTTGAAAACTAGTTTTATTATCATTTGCACTGTGATGACATAGTCAAATTACACCATAAAAAATTAAGTGCGAATCCCAAGTAGCGTTCCAGTTGATGATGCAAGCCAAACAGATGAACTCACAAAGAGTGAAACAAAGGCTAGACAATACATACTGATACTGTGATATTTCAGGTTGCTCTGAAAGTAAAAATGAATAAGTGCCTATTTTAAGTCTGAATGTCTGAGTGGATTCCTCTGAGCATATCTGAGTAGCCGAGAAATTCAACAGTTGTGTGTAACTACTTGCATCTAAAGGCCCAGTGCTGTAAAGACTTTCCACCGGGCATAGTGCTTGCCATAGGCTAGTACTCTCATTGATGTTAATGAGCTGAATTGTGAGCCTGACTGCACACCGGCTGATGCACGCCCACTGCCAGTCTTTGTGTTGTGAAGGGTGTAGCTGCCAGCCGGCCCACAATTCTACTCAGGTGGGTAGGGAGTGGGCAGAGCCTACTCTTTGCCTTCCTCAGTGTGCTGGCCAGCAAAGGTGAGCTGATGCAACAGGGGAAGCAGGGATCAAACTGTGACTCTGCGTCACTGTTTGGTCCCTGCCCTGGTCCTGTTGCAGCAGAATTATGCATTGCCTCTTACTTGGGTGGATCAGAAGGTGCAATCCAGTCCAAAGGGAGTTTTTGCAATAGTAAGTATGACACACAATAGTAAGTTTTTGCAGAGAGAGTCCCTAAATGAAAATAAATTTGTTATTCAAACACTATTGAATGCTGTCTGTCATCTCTCATATCTACAGGAAGAAGTGCACTTGATTCTGAAACATGATGAATGTAACAGCTGTAGAAGTAGAAAGATTAATGATTTAAACAGTCTATATAATTTGCTTCTATTTTCTTATGTTTGCTTTAATCTCTTAACTCATTTTCCATGGCCAGTTTCTGCTACAATCAGTAAGTTATTCCCCATAAATCCTCATTTTACTACATTGCTTTTCATTATATCTCTAAGTGGAATGAGCCTCCAAGAATTTACCTATGCATAGCAAAACAGAAATGACCAATTGGCAAGTGAAGGTAAAACCATATATTTATTCAGTGACATGTCAACTGAGTATCTTATGAAAGCGCTGTCTTCTATACATTATACAAGTTGATCAGTATTGTTAAGAGGGTTTGTTTTGAGCGGGAACCACTCGCTGCACAAAAAACATTTCAATTGTTATAATTGTCAAAATATAATGGGAATTGTTTAAAAAAAAGTAAAATTTGCTTCTTATTGGAAGATGCAATTTTCCTGAAATTAATCAGATTACAACCCAAGTCAGTAAAGCACTTAAGTATGTGATTAACTTTAAACATATGCATATGTCCATTGCTAAATAGAGATGAGCTTACCCATGTGCTTGGAATTAAGCATTTACTTAAGTGCTTTGTAGAATTGGGGCCTACAAAAACAAGAGGCTGATTTAACATTGAAATCCTGTGGAAAAAGCACTGAACTCTGGATAAACATTTTTGAAAAGTTTCAATAAAGACACATTTTTTTCATATATTTGCGATAAATATAGTTTTGTTTTAGCCTGCCTACTTTATTTTACTAACTGATGGTGTTCAGGGATGTCAGACGAAGAATGAATCCTGTGCCCCTTATGTCAGAGAGAGTGCATCCCTGAACTGCTTCCCCAGCTCAGTACTTTCCAATTAGACTGTTCCTTTTGAGTGTAGATAAGGACCTGATGCAGAGAACAGGGCGCGTGGAAAGATGACCTTGGGGAAGTGGTATAGGTTGAAAGTAGCGGGCTGGTGAAGCAGCAAAGGTTGGCAGAGGTCAGGGGTGAGAATCTGTGCTACGCCTCCGAGGGTCTGTCTACACGGCAGCGGTGTGACTGCAACACGTACCGGACCTAGCTTTGATCTAGCTAGCTCGAATAACAATAGCTGTGAAGCTAGGGCAGCACAGGCAGCAGTTTGGGTGGTACAAACCCAGATGGGACCCTGGGTATATACTCAAACTAGCCAGGGCTGCTCCCTATACTACCGGTCGAGCAGTTGTTGGGGTCTTAAGCTCTGTTCCTTCACTTAAACTATGGTTGATTTCAATGGGAATACTCAAGTGAGTAAAATTATGCACATGCTGAAGTGCCTGCAGATTCAGGGCTTAAGTACATCGTGGCTTGTGTTTTCCTTCCTCTGTGGAGGTTCAGAAGTTGGATAAACTAGGTGGTTGCTCTATACATCTCCTTCATACCAATTCATCCAGTGCAAATAGAAACTGTCGGCTCAACACCTGACTCAAAGGACTAGCACTTAACCAGGTAACTTGTGAAGGCCATTCAGAGGGATTATAGTGCAGGGTAAGCATCTATATTCCAAAACTTGTATTTTACATTTTTAAAAAAACCCTCAGAATACACACAAATAATAATGGATGATCAATCATTAAAACCGAAGGGAAATAATTATTAATACAATTAAACTTCAAAACTTGAAGTAAACATTTCTAAAACGAGAGAGAGGAGAAATAATACAAAAGAAAATTTCTTGATAGTAAGGGCATTACCCCATTGCTGATCACTGTTTAAAAGGTCAATTACATTAGAATAGCACACCTGCTGCTCATTTGTGTCTTTAAAAATTCATTAAAAATGGAAGATGTCTTCCTGTTTAGCATCTGCTCTAATAAATGTATTTGCATCTAATTGGAGCAACTCACCTTTAGAGCTTCTTTACTCATTTCCTATGGTCTCAGCCTGAACCTTGAACATCTAGTGGTTTGCAAAGTGAAGGCTGAAGTATCATATAAATTGAATGGCTTTGCCATTGTCAAAAATACTATCATAAGTCTTCTATGTTGTATACTTTTTTCTTTCATACACAAGAAGTGTCACAAATCTCATTATGTGACTTAAATTATGAAAATCTTTATGTTCATGCTCTTTTTAGAAGATACTTTTTAATTTTCGTTCCTTAAAGTGCAATTATAAAATTACAGTTTGGTTTGCTTTAAATGGAGATCATCCCAAGGGTTGAGGGCTCCTCACAACAAACCAAATCTGAAGTGCCTATCACTCTCCCTTACTGGTTTTCCCAGGGAAGTAAGTGGAAGACAATCTTCACAACTATTTCCTTTCACAAGGTTTCCTCCTGAAATCTTATATTAGGGTTTGGCATTTGCCTTCTTTGTGGAACAGACATTGAGAAATATTTGAGCCACCATCTTTGGCAGAGATCCATGTTCATCCCAGCTAGTGGAAGCCAGCCAGGGTTACCTGTGCCCACTGTGAATGGAAATAATCGGTGTGTTCTGCAGAGGAGGGAACTGCCAACTGGAAAAGACTGAAACTAGAAATTTCAAAATTCATCAAAATTTCTTTCAAACATTTTTTTCAAAAAATTTCCATGAAAAAAAAATTTGTTCTTTTTCAACCTGCTTTTGAAAGGGCCAATATTTTTCAAAATTTCAACAAAGTTTTCAGAAAAAGTTTAAACAAGTTTTACGAAAAGTATTCTGCAGTTTTTGACCAGGTGTCCTGCCAACTTCTCTGAAAATGCAAATGTCACATATATTGGTCCAATATATGAATCAGAAGCTGAATCTTCAAAAAGCCAGGAGTCAGTGCAGATGACCTCTTTAACTATCACCTCATCTACAACTCATAAGTCTTCGAGCAATGGTCTCTATATGTATTCCAAATGTGAGTGCGCAAACACACTATGCGTCTGAGCGGGAAGATTTTTGTACCAGTGTTCGTTGGCCCACACATGCACCATATGTAGCATCATGGTGCAGGCGAGGTTATATGAGGCTGTGCGGGATGACAACTCCTCAGTTCCCTCTTACCACTGTATGGTCAGAGTCAGAATCCTAGTTCCTCCCTACATTAGGTTGCCTGCGAGAATGATTTGTCTGTTGTAATTAGTGTTTCTCTTTTCTTATATAGTGTCGTTAGTCTCACCCTCACCTTGTTTGGGGCTGGGCTCCCCCGCCCCCCTTCTCTGGGGGACTATGCCCCATATTCCAGGGTTCAAGAACTGTGAGTCATGTCCTCACTCATTCTCGACAAGCACCACTTGCCTCAGGGAAGCCCATCCAGCTGCTCACTTCCTATTCATAGGCAAAATGAGAGAGTTGACAACTAATTTCAAACAATATGACATCTGTCAACATTCTGGCTGCATCTAATTGGCCTGTAGACCAGGGGTTCTCAAACTGGAGGTCAGAACCCCTCGGGGGGGTCATGAGGTTATTACATGGAGGGTGGCGAGCTATCAGTCTCCACCCCAAACCCTGCTTTGCCTCCAGCATTTATAATGGTGTTAAATATATAAAAAAGTGTTTTTAATGTATAAGGGGGGGTCGCACTGAGAGGCTTGCGGTGTGAATGCGGTCACCGGTACAAAACTTTGAGAACCACTGCTGTAGACTATGGTGTAGCATGGAGGCAGCCCTGATAGCACACAATATATCTATAGATCCAAGAAACACCTTCTACTTATCACACATCAGCCACAGACCATCTTTCTGTTCAGTGTGAAACCCACTAACATCTCCTGTTACCCATACATGCTACTCTGAAACAAAGCCCCCTCTTTTTAGTAGTCCACTACAAGCTTGAGAAGCTGAATAGCTCTTGAACCAATAGTGATTTGGGCCCTGATCCTGCAATTGGTTCCATGTAGGTGCTTTTAGTATCAGTGCTTTAAATGGTCAAAGAAAGATACGCAACAAATAATTTCCTTCTGTTTTCACAGCATTTTGTTTTTTAAAAATAACTCTGTTAATCTAGCCTCCAAGGTCCTTTTCACCTATAATCAGCAAATTATTCTCTTTAGCATCTCCATTTTACTCACTTGGCTAGATGGTTGCCAGGGAGTCATGTCAACTCTCTGTGTCATTTAAGCAGCCTAAGTGGAAAGAAACTCATTCTTTGTTGGAGATACAGAAGATCACAGAAAGAATGGAAAGATACAGTAGGTGGTGGTTCATTTATGCCAGGCACTGAGCCTCCTCGTCCCATGTGTAGACAAGTGTAGAGGTTCCATAGCTACGTGAGCAATAATGGAAACTGCAGATATTTCGTTTAATAAAGACTTCATTATTCTCATAAAACCTCAGTGTGACGCAATGCTGCTATAACCATTCTCATTAAGCTGAATGTGAAGATCCTTGAAAGCTTGTAAACTTGCCAGTAGCAATCAGCGATTCTTTTACATTCCCTCCAGCCACTTTTCACTGCACAAATGTTTTTTAATTTAGGCTTTTCACTTCAGTGAAGGGTTTTTCTTTCTTTTTTTTCTTTCTATTTTTTTAGGGGTGGTGGTGTCTCTATTCCCTTCTTCTCAGAGCATAGATCTTGGGAGTTGGGGGAGGGGAGGATTGGGGAGAGAACCCTTGACATCTGGAGAGAATTTCAAGTTGCCCTTCACTCTATGAAATGAAATCTGCAAGTTTTTTAAAAGAAGAGTAGAGGGATCAATCAGCAAGAGACACAATTAACTTTTATCTGACAGGCTCATGACAGTGTTCAGGACTCTTCACTGAAGACTTTGTGGAGACCTTGATTTGTTTGAAAGGTTCGTCCTCAGAACTTCAGGTCAGAGAGGCCTTGTTGGCCTATGAATAAAAGCAGATACAATTACTCTCATGTTGCCTGGTGCCACATTTGACACACACATACATTAAAATGTGTAATGGAAAAAAATGTCCATAGTTGTTAGGAATCCTGTCTGGAGGTTCTGCTGCTGCTGTTTCTATTCATTTTGTTTGTGTTGGGAGAGAGGCTTTGCTCACAGTGTGTATGTTTTGTGATAGATCTAAATGCTTATTGAACTGGATTTTAGAGGGGTTTGATAAAATCAAGAGTGCATATGTTGCTGTTTCCCTAAGAACAGTTTAAATGCAGTTTTTAATTTTGTATCCATGTGTACCTTCTGAAAATTGGAATATTTGAATATTCTGAACAGTATATTAATTTTTCTTTATGCAAAAGCATACATATCACTTACATGTATCACATGTGCATAAATTTTACATACAGAGCATTTGCATTCTGCACACACATCCCTTATAAATCCTACAAAAACACACACAAATCATACATAACTTAGAACTACAGCGTCTACTTCACTTGTACCTTCTTCCTTCTTTTGTTTCTCACATATCCATATGCATTTATTCATGCTGAACCCTTATGGAGGCACCCCATGTACATGTAGCCTTTTCATGCATGGTACAAATCCATTAGACTAGACTGTGACTGCTTCATGCAAACAGAACACTTACATATAGTACCACACACTTCTGCACACAACCCAGGTACGTCCCTTACACATACACATATTGCATAGATATGCTACACACACATACCGCACATATACAGAGCACACAGTCTTAGTATACCAACACAAACATACAGGCACGTAAGCATGGATCAGAGCTTCACTCCACGTGGCTACTGTCAGTTTCAATTATAGGTGCAGTACTGATGAGAAGCAATGTTGATGTATAGTGTTTTTGACAGGATAAGGGTCTATTCACACAAAAATAATTATATAACCCCCCCCCCTCACTCCCTGTGCCTGTACTATATTCTCTGTTTCTTGTTTCTATTATACTAGATTCTGTGCCATTAGCCAATAGAAAGACAGAAAATCTTACAGCTTCATGGACATATCACCAAAGTAAATTGAAATCACTTTTCCATTAAGCAACAAGATAATATGATTAGAAAGGAGATCATAAAAGTAGTTCCAGAATAATGAAATAATGCCATGGTATGGCTCGAATCTAGAAAGGATACTACATTAGCCTACTCTGTGGGATGTCATTTAGTATTTTAAGATACATCCCTCTAGGCATTGAAATAGAAACAACTTTCAGACCCTTTCTTTGACATGGAAATAAAATTGACCGTTTCAAACAATACTGACATGGTTTGGCAAAGAAACGATGAAGGGAATTATTAGGAGATAAGTATTTTGCTGACTGCCAGGTTTGTAGTCTCACTGATGTGCCAAGAAGAATAACCTGTATGAATATTGCAGGATTAGACTGGAAAATTCGTTTCCTGATGCTTTAATCCATTATTATGGGACCTGAAACAAATATATATTTGTTTCCTTGGCAAAGGCTTCTGAATTCATCTGCTATTAATATTTTAATGTACTGTTTGAGGTATTACAGTGCCTTATTCTCAAGTTAAACTCTGACAAAGTCAATGCAGGAAACAACCAAAACTGAGAGAGCCTGACCTATTCAAATACTAATCACCCTGAAAGGTCCTGCCAATCAAACCTACTGCATAGGAGTATTGTGATGATAAACTATTAAATGTTTGAAAGGTACTATATAGTTGCTGTACTAAAAGTGACCAGAGCATACTACAAACCCATCCAGCTGGGGCTGGTGACTTAACCTCCAGACCCATGGTATATTTAAACACTTGTCCCTTACAAAACTTACTGTATAGTTGCTAGAGACCCATGCACATTACTCCTGGGGGAATTCTGTGCCACTGCAAATGTGCAGAATTTATGTCCCCTGCAGATTTCTTTGCTTCCCTGCAGAAAAATGACTGTCTGATGGGGAAGCAAAGGGAAGCCACAAGAGCGGTCATGCGACCCTCCCCAGCAGTATGTTTTGGGTGCCCAAGGCAGCTGGCAGAGAAGTAAATGATTGTGGGGCAGGGGTCGGGACTTTGGAAGGCCTGGCTGGTGGCTCCTACCCTGTACTGGGCTCAGCTAGTCCCAGCTGGTCTGGGGAGGATGGGACTTCCTCTTCCACTGCACAGCATCCAGGCCTGGGTCAGACCCACCCCCAGATTTCTCCCCTGGCTTCAGGAAGCTCTGCAAAATCCCCCCCCCCCCGCTTCCTGCACCCATCACCCCGTCACTCCTCGGCTGCATGGGAAGGGACCCCTGCACAGGGAGTTGCTTCCCCATCTGCCCAACCCCCGTACATCCCGACCCCCTCATACCCAGACCCTCCCACCGACCCCAACTCCCCCACACTCAGAATCCCCCCGATGAGCCCCACTCCCCCGTACCTGGACCACCCCAATGAGCCACCCGCACCTGGATCCCCATCCCACCCGAGCCCCAACCAGCTGCACCTGGATCCCCACCCCACTGAACCCACTCCCCCAGCATCTGGACTCCTCACTGAGCCCCCCACACCCAGACCCCCCTGCTGATTTCTATCCCCCCACACCCAGACCCTGCCCACTGCTGAGTGCCAACCACCTTCATCTGGACCCCCGCCCCCAACAAGCACCTGTGCATCCAAATCTTCCCTGCACCCAGATCCCCCACTGAGCTGCCCGCACTCAGATTGCCCCATACAGAACCCTCTCAACCCACACCTGGATCCCCCCACATTAAGCCCCTCCACACTTGGATCCTGCCTTGCTGAGCATGCCTACCCACACAGCAGGACTGGGCCCTGGAGTGTTTTGGGGCAGGCTGTATCCTTGCACTGTGTCAGAGTTGGGTGCAGCCTCACCACTGAGTCCATGTCTGGGGCAGGGAGCAGCAAAGTGATCTCCCACCTCTGTGCAGCCAGTGGACTGTGCTCCCCAATGCCATGCTGGAGGCTTCACATTCATTTGACAAATAAAATTTGAAGAATTTTGCAGAATTTTAAAATATTGTGTGCAGAATTTTAAAATTTTTGGTGCAGAATGCCCTTAGGAGTAGCACATATTTCAGAACCAGCTGCTCGGTTCCACTTCTCCTGCACTATAAGGCTGGTGATGAAGCTGATGATTCCCAGCTTACTACTTACATCAAATATGTCAGTCAATTTGGAGCGTGCTCCAACTCACTATCTTGGTAATCTTTTCCCTCATAGCCTTAGGCTGGCCTCACCTTTAGTGGAGTGATCACAGCTGGAGCAGAATACGAGGTAGTGGTGGTGGAGTGAGACATGAAAAATAGTTTTCACAGGTCCTACCGGAATGTTAAATCTGGCTTTAGAAGGGAAAAACAACGTCAACAACACTAGCAGTAGGAGTGAAACAGATTCTGGTTCTGGACACCCCAAACTTTGAGGCTCTCAACTGGCAATGATTTCTGCAATGTGGGAACTCAAATGTTCCTGTATGCAGGGAAAGTTTAGATCTGTGTCCAAAATTTGTGGTCTTTGCTCATCTGAGGTGATGTCACAGTCTTATATGATAGCTGGTCAGATAAATTCCTTCAAAATGAAATTTGAGGAAAAGCTGAAGAACAGAAAAATCCATGATCTCCCTTTTTTCTGAACAGCTGTGTTCATCTAGTCAATTTCAGAAGATGAGATTTGTATGTGTGTATTCACTGCAGAGTATGGTCTAAAAATTAGGTTATTCTTTTTTTTTAATAATAGAGGAATCATCTTTCTGAGGCCCAGCCAGAAGGGAGAATGGATACACCGAGGCCCTGAATGTTTGAACTCTTACCACTGTTTTGAGCTATGACTGAGACAGGCAGTGTTTAAAAATAGAAACTACAGTTCTTCTGTCTGTGCAGCATCTTCCCCAGTGATTCGTTCTGAAGAATGAAGTCATGCTCGGAGCCTGCTGTTGACTGGGCAGGCTGTTTCCAACAGAGTGAGCAGAAGCTCGTACTGCAAGCTTAAAAGGCTGTTAGAGATTTGCAGACCATACATCCAAAGGCAAAAACAAAGCCAAAAAACAACAACAATAATATACACCCACACACAAAGATACAATTTTTGAAATTAGAAACATTAAAGGAAGATTTATGAGCCTCTGGTTTTAAGAAACCATTTGGTACTTTGGAGTTTGCAAGCAGTTTACTTTGAGATTGAGTTTGGTGATTTTTTTTTCTTTTTTTAATGTTTTAAATAGTTTAATTCAGCATGTGCACTGATCTTTTTATACTGAAGTTCTCTTAACTTGCTGTGCTACTTGTAAAAATCAGAAAGATTTAGGGGAAAATACCTGTTATTTTTTAACAGCAGCATTACTGTTTGTTACATGCATTAAGGAGTCCTGCTTGTGAACTCTGACTTTACTGTCTGCTCAGTTTCCTCACAGGAGCACTGTGTAATTTTGTTGTGTTTTGACAGTTGGTGACCCATGACCCTCATTCCATAAAATGTTTAGGCTGAGGAAGGCTGAAAAGAGCTTTCAGACGTGATGGTTCAGGGTTCTTTTGAGACAGGCCAATCATCTTTTCCACCAGCCAAGTCCATATATAGTGCTTACTTTTAGTTTATACAATGCTCTTGTGGAACAAATCAGATCAAAGGATTTATTAACATGTTTGAAAAATGCACATCCGCATTGTGGAGAAGCACGTTATGGAAATCCATAATATCACATTCAGGCAGCCTCCACAACTTTTACTTCAAAGTGACTCCATGTTCTCAATTTCAAAAGAAAAGAGGGGAAAATGAGAACAGGGTGCACAAGTCCTCACTGCTTAATTCTATTTGTAAGCCAGCTAAGTTCTAGAATGTTTCTTTACTGCTTTTTAGAGGGTCCCCACTGAGCCCCCTCTCAGGGTGCGCTGCTTATTAATTGCTTGTACCTGTAATTATCTCTCACATTTGAGGCTGTATAAGTTGCAGACTGCTTGCCTTCCTGCTTTTGGAATGCAAATGATTCTCACTTTTATGGGAGTGGAGGGAGCAGGGAATAAATGCATAAAGAGCAGTCTTCAGAAAATAACGTCACTGTTTGGGTTCTGCTCACAATACGATGTGCCGGCAAAATCCATGTTTAAACGTAGTTCTTGCTTGTGTGGGCCTAATATATATTGGTTTCTTGACCAATACTGACACAATTCTTTTTTTTTTCTTTCTGAGAACTGTGTCTGTTATTCTGCACTATAGACTACAATAATAATAACAATACTTTGCACTTCTGTAGCACCTTCCATCTGAGCCTCCCAGTGTTTTACATACATTAATTAAGCCTTCTAAAGCATCTATATAGAAGAATTATTATTAGAGCTGGATGAATAATTCACAATGAACATTTCATTCAGTAAATTTTGCTGTTTTGTCTTCTGAAATTGTCCATTAAAATTGTAATATTCTTACATTTATTAATTCAAAATTATCTGTCATTTTCTTCAGAGAATAATTCTTGGTCTGTAGATCATTAGAAAACAGCTCATTTGAGAATATTCACAATTTTCTCTGTGCTGGTTAGTTACAAAATCACCTGGTCTAATTTCTGTTCCCTGATTGGGTAACATATATCTAAGCAACAATAATGCAAATTTGGAATTGCATGTTTGAGTGCAAAAATCACAAGCTGGAATTCACATGGCTCAGGATTAATTATATATTTTAAAATTTGCTTTTGACAAATATTCAATCGTTTGAGTTTACAATGTCCTCCTTCTGAGTTTTTACAATAGGAAAGCTTACTTGCTGCGATATTCAGGAAGAGTGAAGAAAATGGGCCTGTGAATAGAGGTGGAGTAAATTCATTTACAAATTCAAATGAATATTTCCAGATATTTTTGGAATTCATGTTTTAACTATCTCCATTTTACAGATGGGAAAATATAGTGTGAAGCAGTTACCCTCTATCAAACAGGCCTTGTATGAACGTTCTCTCTCTCTTCTGACTCCAGGGCCTGACTTTTAACCCTTAGTAGACTTTCTTTCAATGCAGTCAATAGCATAGTTTGGCCAGCACAATTCTTAGAAAACTGAGCAGGGATGGAGATGACCTTGACAGAGTCAATAAATCTCTCTGTACTTCCAATTCCCCCTCTGCAAAAATGGGTAAAGTAATATCTAATTTGTCACTTGTCCAAATAATAAATCCTATCCTATTATGAGAGGCAGCAAGGCTTGGCAAACATGGCACTGGTCTGGGACTCAGGAGAATTGCTGGGCAAAATGTTTCAGCTGAAATTTTTTTTCCAGTGGTCAGTGCAGATTTGTCAACATTGAAATATTACATAAATGTATCCATTTCAATGAATTGTTCATGTTGAAAACACAACGAAACATTGTGAGAATGTCACAAGATTATGTTTTGGCATTTCTGAAATGACATTATGATTTTTCTATGTGAAATGACTTTGTTTTGAAATTTCCTTCCATTTTATTTTTTTAAAAAAACGTTAAATGCTTGAAATCTAAACAAAATATCTTGTCTGATCCAAAAAAAATTTTTTTTTTTGTTTCTCTGAAAATTTTGAAAAATTTTGTATTTTGGGTAAACCTGAAATGATTTTTCAGAATTGCCAGTGAATTGAAAAATCGGTTATTTGTACAGCTCTGTGCAGGAGACTTGGATGCTAGTCTCAGCTCTGCCAATGGGCACATCACTTCACCCTTCCCTACCTTTTTAAAGTATAAGCTCTTCAAGGCAGGGGCCATCTCTTAGGCCTGGTCTACATTGTGTGTGTGTGTGTGGTGGGGGGGAATCAATCTAAGTTACACAACATCAGCTACGTGAATAACGTAGCTGAAATCGACGTACTTAGATCTACTCACCGCAGTGTCTTCACTGCGGTAGGTCGACTGCTGATGCTCCCCTGTCAACTCCGCCTACGCTTCTCACTCCGGTGGAGTACCAGAGTCAACGGGAGAGTGCTCGGTGGTTGATTTATCGCATCTTCACTAGATACGCTAAATCGAACCTGCTGGATCAATTGCTCCGGAGGTGAGTGTAGACGTGCCCTTACTGTGTTTGAACAGTGCTTAGCAGAATGTGGCCCTGACCTTGGTTGAAGCCTGTAGGTGCTACTGTATTACTTATAATAAATGATAATATCTGACACTACCTGGGGTGAATCTACACTAGGAAGTTATGCTAAATATTTATCAGCATTGCTAGCTCTGGTGCAGTTCCACCAGTGACAGTGACAGCAAAAGCCCCAATGCAGGGCAGGGATCTAGGTGGCCACTGGCATATAAGCACGACGTCCTCTGGACCTGTTCAGGTCTTCATGACACATTGCTTAAAATATTGGTGGCTGCTGATGCTCCCACCGCCTAATGCTGGTGAAGCTGAGCTGTGTTAAAACTCAGAGGAAATTTTAAGAGAACAGTTTACGGTAGACATGGCCTTAGCTCCTATGTCCATTGTGTCTGAGAGTTTAGAACAATTGAGGGACACAGCTAAATCATGATTAGGTCCCACTATGCTACAAGACACTACTATGTTTCAGTAAACTGGAGTGTTAACTGTCCTTGAACATGGTTAGATTTTGTAATGTAGACTAGACCTTATCTGGATGAGTGTTTTAAGGGCTAGCACCTTTTGTGTGACTGAAGGGGCTGAACTAATCATCTATTCTCCAGCAAAATCTGAAACTTTCCTGTCCTTGGGCTTCATTCTTGACGCGGTGGCTGAGAGGTTTAAAAACGGACGTACTGATGTGTAGCCCCGTGGCTCAGGCTGCACAGAGAAGGCAGTAGTGAGGGATTAGAGTCAGAGCACCAATCTGTTTCCAGGCTTTGCCTCACCACTTCTGACATTCTGCCAAAGGTCAGACATGAACCTTACCTATTATCCCATTTCTCTGCTTAGTTTGAATTTGACTGATTTGGAATCTTTTCTTACCCTAGCCTCAACCTACCAAGTCCCATATGTGGGGAGAAAAGAAAATACCTAGTGCAAGAAGCTTTAAGCCACATGGACTTAATTGAGTTAGTATAAGTGATAACATTGACTGCTAGCATACTCATTCTGCATTTCTGACCTACAGGCTGCAGTTTACAGCTCTAAAAGTGACAGAGTGCAATGAGCCTCATCCTGATCCTGTTGGCGTATATGGGAGTTTTGCTGTTAGAGGCAGCTTCAAGTCTAGTGTATGAGAGAGAGCGAGAGCTGCTTCCTGATAACAAGGTCTGTGGTTCAGGCACTGGCCTGGCATTCGGGCTTAATTCTCATCTCTACCACAGACTTCCTGTGTGTCCTTGGGCAAGTCACTTAATATATCTGTACTGCAGTTCCCCATCTGTAAAAAATGGGGATAATACTCCTTTCTCCCAGCCTTTGTCTTGT
Organism: Lepidochelys olivacea; assembly: GCF_965140295.1. Classification (NCBI taxonomy): domain Eukaryota; kingdom Metazoa; phylum Chordata; order Testudines; family Cheloniidae; genus Lepidochelys; species Lepidochelys olivacea. The sequence continues at coordinate 107,992,221 of NC_140412.1, read as the reverse complement.
CTGTTTAGAAAGTAATGGCTTCAACTCATGGATTATCTTTTACTGCGTGTTTATATAGTGCCTTGCACAATGATCTTGTTTGGGGCCTCTGAAGCTTTCTGTGATAATGACAAATAGTAAGAAAATGATGCAGAGGTTTTATTCCCTTACTGATCTGAAAACTTCAGTAATAATAGTAAGCACTTATAAACTGCCTTTCATCTGAAGCTTTCACAGTACTCTCCATGCACTAATTTGTCTTCTCAATAACCCTGTGAGGTAGGTACTCTTATTCCCATTTGTCTGATGGGGAAACTGAGGAGAAGAGAGGACAAGCAGTTTGCTAACAGTCACGCTGCAAGATGCTGGTGAAGGTAGGAAGAGAACCCAAGATTTACTCACTCCCAGTCCCCTGATTTGACCTGCCTAACCAGGATTACTTCTTAATAATGGCATCCTTGTCAGAAGGTTACAGTGGTGAATATTTCCTTTGGCACGTGAGCAAATGACTATCCCTTTTCAGGTGCTATTCCAAAGTGGGATTGGGTATTCCACTGATTTAACATGACGCAAGCAAAATGTTAATCCATATGCTATAAAAAATTGTTTGATTTTTTTTTTGAAGCCAGGTGCTGTAGGAAGAAAACACTTTGACTATCTCCAATGCAAAGTTCCTAGAGAACCTAACAGAACAATACACTGAAAGTGATTGAAAATAAAAAATGAATTAACAAGCTTTGGTGGAAATGCGCTCCCTCTATCAGTCTAAAGTGAAATGTCTGGGTGAAATCCTGGATCCACTGACGTTAATGAGAGGTTAGTGATGGACTTTAATGTGTCCAGGATTTCACCCCCTGTTTGTTCAGTCTTTCCCAGCTCAGCCTTCTCCTTGTGGCAAGACTAACAGGAGCCAACCTCTGAAACAAATCTCGCAGCTGCTGGGGCTATCAAGTGATCAAGACTTTAATCAACAGGCTGAGGCCTCTTTGACTTTCAAGCTGAGGTTTGCATGATTGGTGCAAAGGATACTTGCCCCTTGTGGGTAATTTAAAAAACCAAAGTGAAACAGAATCCCAAGGCAAATTGTGATTTATTTCTTTTGTTAAATGGCAGGTCACAAAAGCATAAGGATACGCACAAGGCAGCAGCCTGGTTATGGAACATACTGTAGTTACATTCTCATCTATGCTACAGATTGCAACCATGTTGCAACAGGGTCAGGTCACTGCAGTGTAACCACACATGAAAAGTTGTGGGAGGGGAGGACTGGAGTGAAAAATGTGTCTGTTCTGCAGTGGGGACATGTTTCCATTTTCTCGCCTCCTCGTCTGCCCCTCCTCCCAGCTGTTCCTATATGTCAAGAGACAACCATGTAAAAAAAGGCCCCCTGACATGATTGTATTTGAGGTGTAGACGGTTATAATAGGGTTTCAGATCTGCCCCATTGGCAGTAAAGGATGTACCATATTGCTCTAATACCGTGGTTCTCAACCAGGGGTATGTGTACCCCTGGGGGTATGCAGAGGTCTTCCAGGGGGTACATCAATTCATCTAGATATTTACCTAGTTTTACAACAGGCTACATAAAAAGCACTAGTGAAGTCAGTACAAACTGAAATTTGATATAGACAATGACTTGTTTATACTGGTCCATATACTATACACCGAATTGTAAGTACAATATTTATATTCCAATTGATTTATTATTGTAAAAATGAGAAAGTAAGGTATTGTCCCATAATAGTGTGTGGTGACACTTTTGTATTTTTATGTCTGATTTTGTTACCAAGTAGTTTTTAAGTGAGGTGAAACTTGGGGGTACACAAGACAAATCAGACCCCTGAAAGGGGTACAGTCTCTGGAAAGGTTGAGAGCCACTGCTCTAATACATTAAAGGACAAAGGCAGCAAGGAAACAAATGAAAAAAACAATGGGTTTTTCTATTATTTTCTTAATTTCTATATTCTTCTATTAACTTCTCCACTTTGCTTGTAAAAGCAAATGGATGTTGGAAAAGAGTTGACAGTGCACTTCAGGCTTATAAGTAGTGTTCTAAGTAATGTTATGTAGCAATTTGGGTTTATAAAACCAGGATGCTATAATATGGACATGGGTTCATATGTCAAAGAGGTTTGGACATTTCACCATAAAGTTGTATAATAAAATTCTGGCCTTTGAAGTAAGAAAAATAAAATGACCCACAATATTATAAGTAATATGTTTTGGGAGACAACTAACCCAGATTTCATTGTCTCTGGGTATAAAACAAAGGGGGGAGAATGACGTCCCAAGAACACCGAACCATGGACTAGACAAATTATGATGGATATCTTGCAGAATTTCCCTAGTGTTTTTTATCATTTTCACACAGCTATGCTGATTGCCATCTGTTTGTCAGAATTATATGTTTTATTTGCCTTTTTAAATGATTCTCATTGTGGCTCAGATATTCCCCCCCCTTCCCCCGCCGGTATGTGACACTGCAAGAGCCATTTAGTAGGCTCTCTCAATCCAACAAACACATTGGATGTGACCTTGAGAAATACTAACTTTCTCTTCTATCCCCAACACTGAAATCTTCCAGAATGCCTGGCTTTCAGTTTCAGTGATTTGCATGAATCATGGTGTCTGTGTTTCTGTGGATGAGGCAGTTTTACACATATGTGTACAAGTAAGTGTGTGTGTATTTATGCATAGCTTCCCAGAGAGGAGGATGGATTTGGATGCAATGGTGGGTGCAACAGATTGTAATTTAAAAAAATCATTTCTTTTTCTCTTTTGGGGATTAATGTCACTATAGTTAAGAGATGGTCCATTTTGTTAATGTCTCAACTCATAATTTTATTGAGGTCCATTGGAGCATCCAATTTGGCTCAACATCATGATAGAAGGATAATAAACTCCGGGCCAGGTTCTTCTCTGAGATAAGCAAATGCAACTCCTGTTCAAGTCAACTGAGTTTTGTGCCCCTTGGGCAAAATTTGACCCTTTGATCTGGAAAAGAATAGAAAGACTTTGTATTCTGATTCTCCAAATTAGCAAAAAAACTTTTTCTATAATGGGTTTGTCTGGCATGCCATTGGAAGACTTTACAAAGAATAACTGTATCTATGAACAGACGATATATGCCTTAATATTACTGAGTCCCTCATTAGAGTGTCCACGTAACATGTATAGATTATTCTCCCTTTAGTTTGTGCATGTAACATTATTATTGGGAACTACAATTAGGTATCAGTGGAGAATATGGTCTTCTGTGATGGCTTCTCCTTTTGGTCATATCAAAAAGCTTTTACTTAGTACAGGTTTCTGACATGATTTTTCCATAAGTATATAACAAAATATGAAATAAAAGTCTAACAGAGACTGGCAGACGTAAAGGAGTTATATTATATCCAATAAACTTGACAGAAGTCACGTTAAGTACGTGCTTTAACCTGTGTTCTTGTTTAATCCAGTAAGTAGAACAGAGGTTCTCAAACTATGGTTCGTGGCCTATTTGGCCACATCATGCTGAGTCCTGTTTTGTTTTCCACCGACAGAATCAGAAACTATGGGAGAGGGAGATGAAGGGAAGGATAAAAGTAGGCAGCATGTTTTACTCCTTTCAAAAAGGACAAAAAACTTGCTACAATAAAGATTGCAAAAAACGCACAAATGCTTTCCCATGATCACTTTTCCATGTAACTGCAGTAATTTGACAAAGGGATGCAATATGATTATAAATGAGAGGGAGATAGTCCTTGAGATTGTGAATGTAACAAGGAGAGATGGACAATGTGATTTGAGAATGGTATTGAGGTGTCCACAAAGCATTCTCTCTAGAAGGATGTGGTCCACCCCATGAACAACTTTGAACCCTCCTAAATGAGTGGATTAACAATTTCACAATGTATATTCTTAACTAAAATGGCTAAATTCTAGTTATTTCTCTTCAAATGTCTTTTGAGTAAATGGTGCTGGGAACATCCCAAAGATGGCACGTTGTTACAATTAATGGTCTGGCTTTCACTCAGTCCTAGTTAAGTTTGCATGTACAGAACCCCCCCCTCACAGCTGAGATATATGCTGGCTCCTGCTAAATTGGCAGGCCAAAGCCTGAAGTTGTGGTTGTAGGACAACCAGGGAGCTAACCTTCCTATTGTTCAGGACAAGGAATTTTTCTCATCGTCAGGATAGCAATCAGGTTTTCCTTATGTCACAATAGTAGAAAGTACATCACATCATGTAATGATGCACGTCTTCTATAATCACTAGTGAAATGGGGAAGATCTCGTTTACTCTCTGTGTGTGCACGCCTTACCTCCCTTGTAACCTTTGTTGGTAGTCCATCCCTCACGACGATGATCATATGTCGCAATTCTCATTTCTGGCCATGCGTACGACTCTGCAATCCGAACCCTGATGCACAGAGTTGGCCACACTCAGGGCCGTCCTTACCCATACACAAAGCATGCAGCTGCCTAGGCAGGGCACCAGGAAGCACCAAATTTCCTGGTGCCTCCTGGTGCCCTGCGCAGCTGCGTGCTGCTCCAGCCCCTGCTCCGGCTCTTCCCCAGGCCTCTGCCCCTGTTTTGCCCCAGCCCCCCTGAAGATTGTGGCCAAGCCCAACCCTGCACTCACTGGTAAATGGAGCGACCCAGCCCTAGCCTGCTCCACTCCCCTGGCTCCCAGCCGCACTGCCAGCGAGTGCTGGGGGGCGTTTCCCCCTCCCCCCAAGCCCGGGAGCCAGGAGAGCAGAGCAGCCTGGGGCCCCAGGCCTCTGCGGGTGGGAGCAGGGGAGCTGGCCCCAGGCCTCCGTGGGGGACGGGGGCTGGCCGCTTCCTGCAGGAAGTGGAGTGACCCGGCCCCAGCCTGCTTCGCTCCCCTGGCTCCCAGCCGCGCCGCATCCCAGCCTGCTCCGCTCGCCTGGCTCCCAGGCTTGCGGGGGAGAGGGAACCGCGGGAGCGGAGCAGGCTGGGGCCGAGTCATTCCATCATTCCACTTCCCGCAGGAAGTAGCCAGCCCCCGTCTCCCACGGAGGCCTGGGGCGGGGCCCACACAGCCCCCCTGCGGAGGCCTGGGGCCTCACACAGCCCCCCCCCCCCGCAGCGGGCTCACAGATCCCCCCCCCGCAGCGGGCACCAAAATAGCTAGGGACAGCCCTGGCCACACTGAGGGCAGGGGAAGTCTGTATCTATGATATTTGATGATGCAGCTCTGTGGCACCTTTCACATGCAGCCTGGAGATGATTTCGTCGGTCCTGCTCAAACCCGTTACATATTGATCTTGTCAGAGACCGCCAGTGAGTCCTGTTCTGAGCCATTTGCTCAAGTTCTTTGGAATTGATGCCAGCCCACTGGAGACTGCTCTTCAGGTTGTCTTTGAAGCACTTAGACCGACGACGCTTCTTTCTTTTGCCCTGACTCATCTCCCCATATGAGATCTGTTTTGGGAGACGGTGCTCTTCCATTCTGATTACATGTCTGGTCCACCTAAGCTGTGCTCTCTCAATATCATTTCCTCAGTGCTGGTTGTGTTTGCTCTTTCAGGGACCTTAATATATTGGTCAGTTTATCCTGCCAGTGAATCCTCATTATTGAGTGGAAGTAGCACATGTAAAATTGTTCAAGCTGTTTCATGTGCTGACTATAGATGGGGTGTATGGGGGTATTAGGGAGAGGTAGTACCTCTGTCGCAGGAATATGTCATGCTCCTTAGGGAGTAGTTCATCTGCTTTGGTCCCCACCTATACCCAGCTCTCACCAGTGGCTCCAAGTTGCTGTTTGCAAGCGACAGCGGCCACACTCTGGTAAAATAACAGAACGCCACTAGCCGTCACCTTCAGCCCCCATGGCCCAACTTTATTATCATGCACATTGTGTAAAGAGTTGTCACTTTGGATGGGCTATCACCAGCAGGAGAGTGAATTTGTGTGGGGGGGTGGAGGGTGAGAAAACCTGGATTTGTGCTGGAAATGGCCCACCTGATGATTACTTTAGATAAGCTATTACCAGCAGGACAGTGGGGTGGGAGGAGGTATTTTTTCATATTCTCTGTGTATAAATAAAGTCTGCTGCAGTTTCCACGGCATGCATCCGATGAAGTGAGCTGTAGCTCACGAAAGCTCATGCTCAAATAAATTGGTTAGTCTCTAAGGTGCCACAAGTACTCCTTTTCTTTTTGCGAATACAGACTAACACGGCTGTTACTCTGAAACACATGCATTCAGTGAGCTGTAGCTCACAAAAGCTTATGCTCAGATAAATTGGTTAGTCTCTAAGGTGCCACAAGTACTCCTTTTCTTTTTACTCCGGTAAACCTCTTTGATGAGTGGGATAAAGCAGGTGAGGGTAGCCGATGAGTCCTATACCCTCAGCAAGATGGGGAAATTGCCTTTCTCTAGTATGCAAAGACTGTTCTGGTGGACTGGGTGGAGGAAATCAATTTGTGATTTAAGGGCCATGAAGGTGGTTCAGTATCGTGCTGTGGGGGATGGAGAGCGTGACAAGGCACTTAAGATGTCTTGGTCACCCACTGCAGCTAAGGAAGTCCCATGCCGTAATGATCCTGCATGCCACCGGAATCAGGCTTCTGCAGATGAGGGAGTTGTAACCATTACCTATGCAAATTCAGCTATGTCAATGCAGTTCTATTGTATTTGAACAGATTGTGCTCTCAATTTCAGTGGCATACATCAGGACTACACTAACTTGAGACCAGAATAACTCCAACTAACTTCCTCAGTTACTCCTGATTTACACCATTCTAACTGAGAGTGTAATTTGGATCTGTGGTCTGAGCAGTGGTCTGTTTTTAAATATATCTCATTTACTATCATTTAAAAATTCAGAATAGCAAGGATTAATCTGAGAGACCCTACCATACCTATATGTAGGAATATAGCTAATCATCTGATGAACATATGGCTTTGTTCTCCATACTCTTTCTTCTCCAATATTCTCCCAATTACCACCTCCTTTGGGGAACTATTGTAGTTAGCTGCACTGTTTTTTAATTATTGTAGGCAAAGCTTAAAGAATTCCTACTTTCCATTTAAAAGAAAAGGAGTACTTGTGGCACTTTAGAGACTAACAAATTTATTTGAGCATAAGCTTTCATGAGCTACAGCTCACTGAATGCATCTGATGAAGTGAGCTGTAGCTCACGAAAGCTTATGCTCAAATAAATCTGTTAGTCGCTAAGGTGCCACAAGTACTCCTTTTCTTTTTGCAAATACAGACTAACACGGCTGCTACTCTGATACTTTCCATTTAACATGCACTGCCTCTGAAGCCTGTTTGCAAACATGCTCATCTGAAACTCACTTTATCATAGTGTTGCCTCCATTTATTTTCAAACTGATTACAAATTCTTGACTAAAAACTGCTTCTGTGGTTTAAAAGCAACAAAATCCATCTAATCTATCACATAATTCCTTTTTTTCTAATTTCATAAAGGCTGCTTTGAAAGTTAGACTTTAAATTGGAGGATTAACTGGAAAATATTTACTTATACATATGTAACAGGCAAGAGAAAAGGGCAGCCTGAGTCATGTAACAGGCCTTGTTTATCTCAGTAAAAGAAAGAGAGAGAAAAATAATTTAGTGTATGCAATTTAGCATGCAAAAGGTCAAACAGTTGCATGCCTGGAGGGAGTTAATCTGAAGAATGCTATAATTCCCATCCCAAACAGTGATAAGCAATAGAAATGTAAATGCTAGCCCTTGCTCTGCAAGGCTGATATCTGCTGATATTCATAAACACCTTTTGCTTTTGTCATGAGTAATTTACATGACACAAATAGTTTTAATTAAAGAAGTGGGTTCCCCCCCTTTATCCCTTTCCCTTTATTGGGGCTGGAGAGGTGTGTGCATTAGAGGAAAATTGCAGCTGGGGCCGGGGGTGGAGGGGGAGGCAAGGTGCTGCTCATGGATTTAAGTTTGTTTTAACTGGTTCTTACAAAAGAGATTGACACATGGCATGTTCTATTTGGCAATCAGCAAAATGCCTCTGATCAATGGCAGTTAAGCTTGGATCAGCTGAAAACAGCTTTCTCAGTTATTGTGAAGGCATGAAATGCGGTAGCTGCTGGGCAGTCTTTTGCTACATACAGTACTGAAATCCTGGTGGAGCTGATTCTCCCCTTCTTTTTCTCTCCCATCCCCCACTTTATTTTATATCTGCTATCACTTTAAAGTTACACTCAATACGTCCAACCCTGCACTGACACTAGCAAAGTAATATAGGATCTGAATTCATTATTGTGACTGGCTTCTGTTTTCTAGACTAGTAACCAGGGGAACATATTGCTTTGTTTTCTTTACATAGTGAACATCTTTTACTGCTTTTCAGTTTCCCAGGTGTAAGGTGCAATTAGCCAAAAGATACCATTCATTTCTCCACATTTTTTTTTCTTTCGTGGACATACACTGGATAGCTTTTATGCAGAAGATCTCATCGGAAAACTACTTTTTTTCCAACTCTGATATCTATCTGTATTAGTCTGTCTGTCTCTCTCTCTGATACTCCTTTTTACCCTATTTAAAATAATAAACCCTAATCCTAAAAGAAGGTAGACTCAAATCAAATATTGCTCTGGTAAATCTTAAATCTGATTGGGACACTACATATGGCTAGTTTGGAAATAATATTTTCCCCCAGATGTCAGGTGGCGTTGTCTGCTTGCAAAGAAACTGAAAATCTTAGACCTTGTACAAATGCAGCTGCTCACTTATTTACTGGAGCTAGCCAAGGAAGCATATTACTTACTCCTGTTTTCCAAAGTCTACAATGGCTTCCAATTTGCTTCAGGGGTCAAGGTGTTGATTTTGATCTATAAAGCCATATGCTCCTGCCTGACTACTGGCCTGATTCTGTCAAATGCTGAGAGCCACTTGTGAGGTGCAGAGCACCTTCAACTCCCAGGGAAGTCAATGCAAGGGGTGCTCTGCAGTGATCCAGGGAGAGCCAATTGTGGGATGGAATTTTCTACCTTTTGCTAGCTGGTGTAGAGAGTGGGTAGAGCCCCAGCCTTTCCTACCCTTTTGGGACATATTCCTCCATAGGGAATAATACACAGTCAATTTCCAATAAAGAAGAGCAAGAAAGAAACAGATGGAGCGTCAAATCTTGCTTTCCTTCAACCCGGAACAAAGTTACAGTGACCCCACTTAATGTGAGCCAGACAGTCTAACTGACAACTGACCATATTGGGATTTTTTTTGCACACTGCTTAGTTAGGTTTACTTGCTTAATTTAAAGTAAAGTCATAACTTGTACTGTTGATGGCATAATCATTATTTGAGTGCCTAGAACCTCATAAGCAAGTAAAGACACTTCCCCTGAATCCAATCCAAATTTAACATAACCCCACAATTGAGAGTCCTAAACAGAGGAAAGGAGAGAAAAGAAAGAAGAAAACAAGGCAACAATAATGAGTTCATGCAGTTACTGTATAAGGTCCTGGCCCAGCAAAGTGTTATTTATGCATTCAGATTAACCACATGAGTAGCTCCATTCACTTAAATTAACAGCAGTCCCTCTAAGGCAACGGTCCTCAAACTTTTTTGTCCATGCCCCCCACTCCACTCTTACCTGGTCCGCACCCCTCCCCCCTAGGAGCCACAGTTGGGAGCGGGCCGCAGTCAGGGCTGGAGCTGCAGCCAGGGCCTTAGCCAGGAACGGGCCCTCAGCTGGGAATGGAGTTGGGAGTCAGTAGCTGGGGTCGGACCTGTGGCTGGGGGTGGCACCAGAGTGGAGCTGGGGGCAGAGTGGGGCTGGGTGTCTCTCCCTCCCCCGGGGCACGCCCCACAGTTTGGGGACCACGGCTCTAAGGGTATGTCTACGCTTCAATCAGGAGATGTGAGTTCAGCACAAGTAAACATACCTTAGATAGCTTTGATTGAGCTAATTTGCTAAAAATAGCAGTGAAGTCACTGCAGTGCAGGTGGCAGCGTGGGCTAGCTACCTGAATTCAAGCACACCCAGGATCCTGGGTTGGTGCTGTAGCTGCTAGCCTATGCTGCCACGGCTACTTTGCTTTTATTGTTCAAGCTAGCTCGATCAAAGTTAGCTCAGATATATCTTCACAAGCTGCACTCACACAACTGATTGCAGTGAAGATATACCTTAGTGGTGGGACTTCAGTGAGAATACTCATGTCTGTAAAATTATGCACTTGTGTAATTCTTTGCAGAATCAAGGCCTTAGTCAGTTATTATTTATCCTCCCCATCACTTGTAGGCTTTGAGGCAGAAGTACTATGAACAACAGAAGAAAAAGAAAACTTTATGCAATGTTTTTCCTTCGCCCCTCCCCCCTTTTATACTGCAAATGTTGCAAAGAAGGAGGGTTGAGTGTGAAAGGTCATGTCAGTGAAAGAAGATTTTAGAGCCAGATCTTCCCAGAAAGGTCCTGTTGTATCCCTGTGGTCATGGCACTCATAATGAGTTGTCATCACTCTGACTAAAAAAGAAACAATAATTATGCCTCAGTTTGATGCAGGTTATGAACACAGGTCCTGATGCTGTGCTCAATGCCTCCAGTAAACCACTCAACACTCTCAGCTCCCATAGCTGACAATGGGAATTGAGGCATTCTGCACCTTCCAGGATCTATCCCCTAAAAAAGAAAAACCGAGGAATGAGAGAACCCATCAATGGGTCAAAAAGATTCATTTATTTTTTTAAAAAAATTATCTTTTCAACAAGCATTTTTCTTGTAGTATTTCCTGTCTTCACAGTACTGCTCAGCTGCAATGTGACTAGCCTGAGATAGTAAGTTGTGATTTTCATACAAAGCAAGAAGAGCCTCTTTTTTTTCCTTTCAGATATTTTTCAACATTTTTCACTACCTGACAATGCTAAAAGGCAAAGACAAAACAAAAAACAAGCCAACAAAATCCCAAGGATGTAATCTTCCTTCAGCTAAGGCCTGATAAATTTTATACAAGAAACTGTGCAGTTTGCTCTTAAATTGGTCTCCAGTTGAGATTTTCATGGCTGACTCACAGGGTGAGGCTGTTCTTTTTCAGACTAAATTTGTAGGCAATACAGGCTAAGAAGCCAGGCTGAGCACTGAGTAGATATGTCATGGGACATTCCCCTCCAGCTGCTCCATGGAGGCTGCTTTAGACCAGGGGCTGATGTAGCATACACCTAATTCAAGTCCTTTCAAGGATTTCTTTTTTGGGTGGAGGGGATGGAAAGTCCCATGCAGCTGTGGATCCTTTAGCCTCACACTTTTCTGGTCAACCAATGTCCTGCCTCCTCTGATACAGCCTCAGATTTAGGTCCCTCAGTTGTGTTGCCTAAGGAATTTCCACAGCCTGGGGAGGGGTAAGAGAGGTGCAACTGGACTTGCCCCTGAGGGCAAATTCTCTTCTAAGATCTGTTCTCCTTCTGTATGTGTGTAGGCCCCAGTGATGTCAGTGGAAGTGATGCATATGTAGGCAGAACAGAAGGCCACAGTTGAGTGTTACTGTTTAGATCTACCAAAAAGAATTTTGCCAGTCACAAAGTCTATGGGCAGGCCCAAGGAGAATGCTTCCCTAATTGTTACTCAAACCTGGCTAACAGGAATAGTAAATACCATAAACATTTTATCTTAATTTTGTGAAACATAACGCATTACTCCATAGTTTACTGATTGCTTGGAGAACTGTTTATAAAATAGGCAGCCTGCTTACTATCATCATGATTATATTGTCAGGATTTGACCAAATGCCTGGAAGCTTTAGTCATTTGGAAAATGCCATGTGAAATGGTGATTTAATCGTATTATTATTATGTTATTATTTAGTATTTTGTTTAATGCCATATGTGTGAATGGTTCTTTACAACTTCCATGTCTCCGAAAGTTAATGATTTGAATTACCGTAGACTGATGAAATATATAAGTTTTAGTCATTTGACATTAGGGCTAGTTTGACTTCACTATGCCATATGAACTCTGATATAAAATTGCTGAGCAGAAGGGCAGAGTATTTTTGCTGTTCTTGGGTTAGTTTTTGGTTGGAAAATACTTTGTTAGTAGCAATAATAGAGCACTGTAATAAAATTGGGGTAGACGGATAAATTAGGATATGTCAGATACATAAACCAGTTGGCTAAAGGGGTTTCAGGAAAGGAGCAGATGCCTAAAGTTCCATAAAGCAACACACTGTGGAACAAACAGGATGCTTTCACAACTGCTTGATGTAATCAGGACAAACTGTTGACACTGAGGGAGTCGGGCCCCAGGTGCTGCCTGAGTGGTGTATCCTGCTTCTTTTGAAGATTCCCCTGCTCACCCTGCCTATATACAGAAAAATTCATCAGCCCTCTGTTAATACAACACTAAGGTCAGGATTTTAGTCACATTAAGGGCAGAGAATTCAGAAAAAAGAAAACGAGTACTTGTGGCACCTTAGAGACTAACAAATTTATTTGATCGTAAGCTTTCGTGAGCTACTGCTCACTTCATCGGAAGCTCACGAAAGCTTATGCTAAGGTGCCACAAGTACTCCTTTTCTTTTTGCGGATACAGACTAACACGGCTGCTACTCTGAAACCAGAGAATACAGAGTTACCATTCCCACAACAGCCTTAACGCTAGCATTTGGTGTAGGTATTATACCTTAACAGATAACACATATTGATTAATACTGGATAATGGGAGCTGGGCCAAAAGTGGAAACTTGGACAGTCAGGTTGTAACTCCATATGTAAACCCATGTATAAGTCTGGGTCATATTTGGAACTTGAAGGGGCCTATTTACTGGATCCCCTTTGGATGTCATCCAGGAAGGTAGAAATCAACATTGCTGATCTTTCACGACTTGCATTGTTTTGAACAATCTCATGAGACTGGCTCCTACAATATTGGCCAACAAGCCCAAACTCAAAACTTAGTCCCGGTTGAGCCTTGAACCTAAATCTTAGCCTAAACCTTAGCCAGCAATAGATCCACTTGTATTTTTCCATATACGCAAAACCCTTCTATACCTCAGGCTAAACTACTTATTTCATACCAGTCAAAGAACAAAGAGGAAAGCACAAAAGGAAAGTCTCCATGAAAGAGAGATAGCGTGAGAAAACACACTATGTGCCAATAGTCACACTGGCATAAAGTTGGTGTAACACAGTGGAGGATTAGTCCCAAGATATTCTAATTATTTGTTGTTTAAAAACTCAAGCTGAAGCCAATGGGTGCTTACCATTCTTTGTGTAAGGACTTGAAGGATCTGGCCTGTAAACATAAACAGTGTGTGAATTAGGAGAAGAGTACAGCCCTACACACAGTAGGTGCAACATTTCTCAAGAGCCTAAAGCACTGATGTGAGCACAAGAATAAAGAAGTGATTTTGCTGAACTGAGGTAGAAGTAAGCTGCTCCTAACTAAAAAATAACACTAATAATCCCACAGCAGAATAAACATTTGAATAAAAACCCAGACATCAATTGGATTTTATCCAGTATTAAATGGAAACACATGCTTTATCCTAGGAATTAAGGGGGCAGGGCAGGGGAAAAACCCTAAACTCCTTTTCACTTCAAGTTTATTCAATCATTGCCATTGCCAAAATATTCCATGGAAAACTGAGCCAATTCAAAGCCATTCAGTTCAAGGCTGCAAGTTTCTACCCTCCTCCCCATTTTGCCCATCAACATGCTTGAGTCAGGTGTTAATTACAAGCACCAATAAAGCCACAAAGCTGCTCAGATTCCCCTAGAGGAAATGGCTGGATTCAGCACTTTGCTGTTCTGTTTATTTTACTACTTTACTGCACTTAAGTTACCCCAGCTGGTTTTCTGTGCTCTGAGAGGGGGAAAGTCCATTCTATAGAAGCATCCAGGGAGGTGAAAGGGACTCTCTCCTCCAAACTGAATAGCTTACATGAGAGCTGCATGCATGTAGTGTGAGGATAGGGTGTTGAAGTGTCCTCTCTGCTGGGACCTGACCTTTCAACTTCTGAGGTGTCTGCTTCTTGCCAGGCCATTCTGAGTCATATTGTCTTCTGGTGTGCTGTGCTTTGCCACATAATATTTATTATTGTTAATATTAAGAAGTACTTGCTAATCTCTGATGTGATCAGCACTGAACAAGACATAAATAAACACAGTTCTTGCCTGAGGAGTTTACAAATTAGAAGACAAATATAGATGAGACAAGATGCTTTTGGAAAACCCTGGAGTGGGTGTTGACTTACTATAAACTGAGAGTGAATTAAATGGGAATGGGATATGCTTTCTCATTGATTCACATTTTATTTTGAAGAATAGATGTTGTTTGTTGGGCTCTGACAGGGTAATTCTGTCAGAAAACCCCGCAGTTGCTTATTACGTATAGAACGTAACTCATACTGTATAATATGTACCCCCTCTTGAAAATCCAGGGGGCCACATTCTCAGCTGGTCTACATTTCCATAGCTCCATAAAAGTCAATGCAGCTATGCTGATTTACACCAGTTGAGTATCTCACCCCTTGAGAACAGAGATGCATGAAAATTAGAAAAATAAAAAGAAGCAAAGCAAACCAAACTGCCTGAGATCACAAAGGGCTGTGTTTGAGTTTGGGGTGGAGGTTTTGGTTAGCTTCTACATTATCTAGGTTTGTTTTACCATTCTTTGGAATTATTGACTGGAAATCCTGACTTTAGACAGAAAAACACAGCTCTGAGCGTAAGCAGAAATACTTGAGATTAAAAAAAAACGTAGGCAAGTCTAACAGATTGTACTTAAAGATAATGGACTTTTCTCCACTCTCTTGTTTATATTACGAATTTGCCCCAATTCCAGCAGTTGGTGGCCATGTACAGACGTAACTGCACCAGTATAAACCTCACCTGTAAACAAGGAAAGCTGTGGTAGCACTTGCTCTTGTTTGGAACCCACCTAGGATTTGCGCGCTCACAGCTATATCGGTTGTTGGCCATTAATTTCTGGATTCCCAGTGTAGTTAAGGCTTTGCATTCATCCCTTTAGGCAAAAGCCTACTCTGAAGGTTAACTAATTCAGGCTTTCTTGGGGCCTAATAGAGGGAGTGATCTGAGAATCAAATACCTACCCGAACCTTACAGACATTTCAGTGTAGGGACTAATAGCAAGAGTACTTCAGCAGGTGTCAGTTGCCATAGTGTCACTTATGTAAGTGGGGGAATAGTCCCACTATTGTGGGGAACTTTCCTGGATTCTGCACTACCCCAGTGAAGTGGGCCAGCGAAAGGATCTGAGTCCTTGCTCCCACTTCCTTTACCCAGTGGCCTCCCTGCCCTTGAGGACTCCTCTTCCACTCTCCTGTCTGGCAGAGTCCTCCAAACCCCAAAAGGCTGGGCCCAGGATTCCTGGGGGGCTTGACCCCCAACCCTGCTGTGGTCACCTAGGACAGGGGCTAGAGTGTCCCTACTCCAGGGTACTCTCTCTTCACTGGGCACTTCTCTGACCCACTGACCATTACATACAAGTTAAAGCAAATGCAAGTTATTTAATCAACAATTAATTTTAAAAAGAATAAGGAAAAATGGGAAAGGTTAAGGGAAACACATCAACCTGCTCTGTGGCAGGGAACATCACAAACAGTGTCTCTGGAATGTCAGGGCAGTTCACAGTCTGTTCCTTGTAAGTCCCAGGCCTTCTTCTCAGGCCCTGGTTTTGCTGCAGGGATGCTGTGGGTTGGACACTTGCTCTGGTGGTGGCCACACGCTCTCAGGCTCTAAGTGGTAGGACCCTTCTTCCCAGTATCGCCCCCGCCCTGTCGGGGTTATGATCCAAGCCTGGCCTGCAGAGCCTCTTGGCTGAGGCGTCTCCGTGTGCTGGGCCCGCTGCCCAGGGTCCCCCTCGCTCTCCCCAGCTGCTCACCGCACCCAGCTCCGGACTGCTCCAGCCCCGGCTGCTGGGCCTCAGCACTGCTGCTGCTCTGCCTCCAGCTCCCTGGGCTGCTTCTTTGGCCCCTGTGGCTCTGGTTGCTGCAGCTCTGCTCCCAGGACAGGTCTGCTCTGCAGGCTGCTTCTGTGACTCTGCTCCCAGCACTGACCTGCTTCCTGGGCTGCTTTTCTGGCCCCTCTGGCTCTGGTTGCTACAGCTCTGCTCCCAGGGCAAGTCTGCTCTCTCTGGGCTGTGCCTCTGGCTTTGGGGCTGCAGCTCTGCTCCCAGGACAGGGTCTGCTCTCTTTGGATCTGGCACAGCTCTGCTCTCCAGCTCAGCTTGGGCCCCTGCTTTCTCCTTAGCTCGGCCCCACTCTGTCTGACCCAGGCAATTCCAGCTCACAGGGAGGACGGAACTTCCCTGGCCTCCTGACTCTCTGATTAGCCTGCCCGCCCTGTCATTCAGGCTGACCTGAGAAAATTGGCCTTTCCCCATTGTTCCTGGGGTCTATCAGTCTTAGGGTCCTGGTTTCCCATAGACCCTTCCCCTTTTAGTACTGGGAGCTAGCCAACCAAAACACCCCCACTGAATGTTAGTAAGGGGGCAACAGTCCCCTTACACTTAGAGAGAAGGTCTCTCAGCCACTCTGAAATATGAATATTACTTGACATATTGACACAACCCACAACCCCACTTCTTCTTTCACCGTTTTTGAAGGGAATCTCATTGTTTTACTGGAGATTTCATTACCAGCCTCGGTAGAACTAGCAATGATTTGTTTATTATCCTTGGCAGTGGAAGATACGGAAATGAGGCTAAGCTCAGACCTGCCAAATCTCACTCAGTTGGAAGGAGATGTTCTCATTGTGGAATAATATTTAGGTATTTTAAAAGTATCCCTGTCTTATGGTGAAGGATTTCTCAGTGTGTTTTGAGGAGACGTTTAAAATCTCTTTTTGAGTATTTTGAATGCTCCCTCGCACAAACTGCCACTGCTTGACAGTCCTGTAAGCAGCATTTGCCCAGAGCTGGGTTGATTTCTTTCTGGAGTGGGAGCAGAAACAGAGATCTAATCCACTCAGGTTTCACTTAAGGTCAAAAGCAGCTTAAAGATCCTGGGGGCCCTCCACAGTGCTTCCTCTTCCTCCGGCCACTGTTACTTTTGCAGCAATATACACAGAACAGCCTTTCAAATTTTATCAAAGTCATGTGTCAAAAGGGTGTCATTATCTAAATGTGCATGATCTATAAGGCAGTTTTTCAACCTTTGGATTTTGATGGCCTTAGGAACCCATATTCAGAAAGTAAGCTTGCCCATAGGTGCATGTTTCCTGCAAATTGTATAGCTTCATATACAGTTATATGTCTAACCATGTGTGTTTGAAAAGCCACTCTGCCTTAACTTCCTAAACAATTGTGAATTTGTCAAGTTTGTTACAAAAACAAAACAAAAAACCCCAAACCCACCAAACAAAAGAAATCCCATAGGAAATGTTTTTTGTAATGTTTGCTTGTCTACAGAGCATGGGCCCATGTTGGATGAGGTACAGAGCCACACAACCTCAGGGAGAGCTAGAGAAGGCAGTTTGCATGTGGAGGGATTTCCAAAATTGAAACATAGCCAGGACACTTTGGTTAGCTCCTTTACACATGAGACAACGTGCAATGCAATCTTTAAGACATGTGATCAAAACATTGGTTTTATGTCTTATGCAAGACACAGCACCACCACCGCTGCCAGCGTCCCCTGATACCATGCCGTGGCACTGACTCAACAGAGAGCACTTCTGTTCCAGGATAATTTCTTCCATCCAAGATGTTGGATGTCTCCCATCCAAATACTGACCCAGCATAGTTTGTGAGGTCTGATGGGCTCATGGCAGGCACATAGGGGTGGGTATGACTGGTATTGCACATGCAGAAACCTCATCTAAATGAAATTCTGCAAAAAAAGCTGGGTGACATTTGAAGGGAGTGACTTGGTAGGGCCTTTGGCCTTTCTGTGGAGTGCAAGGCTGTGGTAATTTCTGGTTTGAGGATCGCTCACCACCGCACCACAACAAAGATCATGACCATGCCCTGAAAAAAATAAGGAAGTTCAAAGTCCATCTTTCAAGGATCTTGTTGTGCCTTGCTATGGAGATATCTCAGCACAAGTTAAGGGCAAAACTCTGTTATCCAATCTTCATGGTAGATGTCTTATCCAGTGCAGGTCTCAATTGCTCATACTCTGGCCACAAATCTATTACACAACAAACTGCCACTCAGTCCGCTTTATATAATGTCTATTAGTTATCTGGAAGTTCTTTACAATAACAAATTAAATATTGTTTGTGCTCTCAGTGATTGATGGAGCAATCACTGCAACTGTTAGGCACTTGGCTGAAGCTTTTGCATAGCCTTGGACATTAGAACCTGTCACAGTGAGAGGGGGATCATTGGCCAAAGTATCAATCTTATCCCCCTACTCTTTCTAAAAGATGCCACAGGCTCTTGAACTTCCACCTGGTTGGCTTTAAGTGACAGCAACAAGGGACCTCAGTTTAAAGTTTCAGGTGTTAATGTCACAAAAATATTGTATCACACAAACTCTGTTAGCACAGCAGCAATATGGAAGCATATTGAACTCATTAGTTACATGCAAATAGTCTGAACACAAAATGGCCCACATTAGTATTTTTTAAAAAAGATGAAGTAATTTAATGCAATTATATGAACCTGAAAATATGGCAAATTTATTGGGAGATGCTATTTTTTGATCTCAGTGGTCACAGCTGTGCGAACCTTGGAAATAAGAAACACAACAGAGACACTTTTGGTTAAAAATACTTAATGTGAAAGGCATGTTTTGGAAACACTGAACAAATTCTGTTCTCATTTACAAAACGCAACTCTGTTAACTTTCTATTGGCAGACTCTGTCCACTCATTCATTTCCCTCTCTTTTTCAAACTAGGACCCACTTTTTTTCTCCTTTATATCACTGGAAATCTCCAGACCAAAGAGGCTTAGACAAGCTTTTTGGAGTGCTCATTTGAACCAAACCCAATTCTGAATCTTTTGCAGGTTGCCAGTTCATAGATTTGAGAGCCAGACGGGACATTACGGTGATGCAGTCTGACCTCCACAGAACACAGAATTTTACCCAGTAATTCCTGCAGCAGGCCCATAACTTGTGGTTAAATTAGAACATACCTTTTAGAACTACGTACTACTAAAAAAATCAGATTGTCTATTTTGTGTGAGAGATGCAACTCCATCCCTAGCCAAAGAGAGAGACTCACTTTCACTTATACATATAAGGTGGGTCCCAGGAGAAATCAGAGTATGTTCCCTCGGACAAAACTAGTGCCTCTCGTGATCCCATCTTGTCTTCGAGTCGCATATCAGTCTGTAAGTATAGGTGGAGAAGTGCAGCGCCTGTTTAAAAAATACATCACACCTTTTGTTTTGTGCTTAAAAACAATAGGGATCTTACAGCTGTGCAGTAGCCGTCTTTGTTTTACAGCCTTCCCTTTGGAAAGTGGGGTTCAGGACAGGGTAGTTGTTAAAGGGAAGCCGTTGTGGAACAGTCCTTGCACAGGTCCTGTGGACTTCTTTTGCAGTCTGGGGTAAGGGAGCATTCCTGAGGGCCATGAAGTTTTAATGGGAGGAAAGGAACAGGTTGATCACAATCTAATGCTGGGCTTTTCTTTGTGCTTGGTTTTTCCAACCCATTGTATTCATTTTCCTTCTTAGTTAAGTCTTGTGTTTACTAGCTACACCCAGAAGGCTCCCTTTGGCCTGATGCTCTCTCCTTATGCTGCTGTTACTAACATGGCAACAGTACAGACTCTCAGGAAAGTGCTCCTCACTCAAACATACCCAGTCAAAATGCAAAGAACCGTCTTCTAAATTTGCCAACAGAAAATGTAAAAACAGAACCAGTCCTATTACTATAAAACTCTACACCTATGACTGGGAGTTACCTGCCCCCTTTTCCTACAGTATCTCCTTCTGCATTTATTACCACTCCCTTTTTCACCCTCTCTTCCACTTGTTTTGGAAAATTCTAATCCGTAATAAAGTAAAACTCGTTTCCAAATCACAAGGTTTGTAAGCAGGCAGACAAACCTGCTCCCCCGCCCCAAAAAATAATAATATGAAATTATTATATGTGGTAAAGGTAAAGGAAGGAAAAAGAAAAGAGAAAAAAGAAAGGGTGTGTGTGTATGTAGGGTAAGACCCAAAAATCAAGGAAATCAGAACCGTGCCATGTAAAATTGTTACAGCTGTTACTGTTTTTATTGGCTGTTTCTTTTGGATTCATTTCTCCAGCAACTGCCATTCATGTGAGCAGGAAGGCATGCAGCATGACATTGCTTTGACTTGAGAGATCCAGGGGCCAGGGGTGGAGAGTGTGGGGAAAAGGACAGGGTGTTGTGATGAGGAGGTTTGTGGGGGACACATCAAAGTACATCTTTGTAATGTGTTACAGTAACCCAGGAAATTGAATTCAGATGCATTTAATAAAAACCTAATAGGAATTTGGGATTTGTCATACTGGATCAGACTATGGGTCCACGTAGTCCAGTGGCAGCTGATATGGTACTTGATGCCTCAGAGGAAAGCGAGTCCCTTCTTCATCCTCTACCACAAATCTAATCTCTTTGATTTAGCTTTCCCTCTGTAAATTCTTCACAGAAACCTAGACACCCAACATCCCCAAACATAGAAACAAAAACAAATGAGCACATGTCTCCTATAGCCTGAGAAGGAGAGATTGCTGTGATCTGTTTTTGAATAATTCTAAGGTGATTAGATACTGAAGTAACGGCATCCATATAAATATGTAAATAGAGTGCACCTAACTGTTTGAGCAATTCTGTACATGGGGAAAAAAGGGGTAGAGGAGGAGAGATTTTTTTCCCCTGTGGGGAAATATATTTACAGATAAAATGAAGTGGCTACATCTGCAGACTGCAATCTTGGGTGGTGGCTGAGAGCTGGGAAATGGAATCTTGGATCTTTGGTCACTCTGACTAATGAGAGAAGAGTCTGTACAGAAATATGAATTTGCCTTTTCTGCTCTCTCTTGGTCTCTTAATAGTTGCTTCATTTTAATGGGTCTGATTAAATAATTATCTAATATGAATTGGACAGACCTTGAGATTTGTGTCTCTTCTTGTAAGCTTCTCAAACAAAATACAAGGCACAGAACCAATTATATGAAAATTCATTCTGCACCTGGCACTCACATATTATTAGGATGAGCACCTTAGAAATGCATATTAATTAAACATGTCCAATGTATTTTTTTAATAATTATTTTTTGTATTTTGCAGACCCATCAAAAGAAAATAAACTATAAAGAAACAAACTAAATTCACAAGTACATCTGGTGATGCAATATTTTTGGTGTATTTTCATTTGAAATGAAAACAGGGATCCTTTAAACAAAAATAAATTCAGTAGACCCTAGGCAAAGGAATTATACATTATTAAATGTTATTTCTTGCTCAGCAAATTGTAACCAGGACCGAGCTCCCATCTGTGCCTGGTTTTTCGCTGTGTTTGGGGCCAAACTGTATCCCTGATGTTGGTCAGTATTCTGGCTCAAAGGACAAAACTGGCTTAGAACTAGAATCTTCATTCAGAACTCATTCAAAATCATGTGATATTTGGATTTGAATCCCTGACCTAGTCAAACCACTCTCTACAGCTTTAGCTTCAGGTCAGATTCAAAACTGGAGGAGACCGACTAATTAACAGTTCTATTCCAGATTTGATTGAAATCAAGAAACTTAACCAGAACCCTAGTCCTGATCTGGCAAAAACCTGTATCTGAAACTAGATTCAGATGTAAAAAGTGCTCCTTAAGCAAGCTCACCTCTAAAAAAAGCTGCACTTGAGCATCCATATCAGGTAACTGCGCACACTATTAGTTGCTAGGGCCCTGATGCAGCATGCTTTTGACATGTGAATAGTTCCATTGTTCAAACCCAAGTTTTCTTAAAGTAGACATACTGTTAAGAATCTTGCTGATCTGGGGCGTACATGAAGAACTACATTTTAATGTATATGGCCTGTTTGCATGTGCAAATCAGGTAATTGCACACCAAACTACACATCTCTACATGCAATTACCTAGTTTACCTGTTTATAGGGATGGGCTTACAAGTAATGAGCCCCTTTGGAAATGTGGTGCTTTGTGTGTAGCAGAGGTGCAGGTGAGACCTCTTGCAGCCTTTCTATTCCATCAGAGTGGCCAGAGCAAACTATGTAAACATCCATGAAACACGGGTGCTTTTTAAAAGTTGAGAACAGAACCTTAGTACAGCCATGAAAAAACCCACGATACTTAGCACTTTTCAATTGTATGAAAGAATTGCTGGCCCTATTTTTAAACATGGGAAAACTTAGGTATAATGAGGGGGACGTCCTATGTGCAATGTACTGAGCACTGTGTTGGAAATGCAAGCTATACTTTTAAGAATGTGTAGGGGTATAATGGAGGGGGTGTTCCTGGTCCTACTTGCAGGCTCAGAGGCTCTGTAGGGAAGCCTGCAATCAGAGTCAGTCTGGAAGAAGACAGCTTAGAACAAGGTTATGCCTCTCTGCTTTAGGGAGCAGCCTGCTTTGCTTCTCTCTGGTTTTGGTTACTGTTATCATTATGGATATTATGAATAAAAGTAGTATTATGTTACAGACTTTCAGCAAGAGTATTTGATGTTTTTATCTAACTTCTCTGTTTGTCTGCTGTAAACATAACACCATGTTACAGAGAAAATTAGTGGCAGAGTGAGGAACAGAAAATAAGTCTCCTCACTTCTACTCTAGCACTGCTTCTAGTCTAGCACTCCTCTGCTTCCAGTTGAGGGAGAAATTGGGTTGGAAATACTGGAAGAAGAAAAAGGGTTTCTTGTGAGATTTCTGCTCTTTCTTAACTATGGATAGATCAGAGATACAAGAAGAATAGACTTTCTTGTAGTATTTCCACTTCGGGTCTTAACAAAATATGCACAAGTGCTCATGAAAATAGGAATAGCCAAACAAACAAAAAATTCCCAACAGATAAAAATGAACCATATTTCTTATGAACTTCAAAAAGGATCATTTTGATTTTGGATAATGTTTTGAGTCAGCTTTAGGTTAACTGCAACTCCATTTTTAGCAACTACTGACTGCAGGTTCTGGAAATCCCCACATTAATTAGACAGAGAGAAATCCTAGAATTGTGAGGATGTGCTATATAATTATGTGAGAGAGCCCCCCCCCCCCTTTTTTTAAGTTTTCAAAGTTCACAAGTTTAGCAGGACAGGTTTAAATAAAGTGCATGATTCCAACTCTCTGCAGATCAAACAATTTAAACCGGCCCCAACACCCAACCACTCACAATCAAACATGATGTTTTATATGGGTCAACAAAAGTCTTTCTCTGATTCCTCTCCTTGCTCAGTCTTTGAATAGATAAATGTCCAAAAGAGATACAACACTTAAAAGATCTGGTTTTGTTCCTGTGTTTTGAAACATCTTCAAAGGACCAAAACACTTGGTCACTAAGTGATACTGAGTTGGTTTGTTTGTTTCTTTCCTACAGAGCTACATTATGCACTGCATCTTCTCCAGTAACTCTCTGATGCTTTCACTTTTTTCTTCCAAGCTACACCAAGAAAGTCATCTCTGTCATTTTTATAGTTCCTGGAATTTTAAGCACACTGACAAAGGTTGTTTTTTGTTTGCCTTTTTTGTCACCACTACCCCAGAGCTGTTTCACATAGCCTGTAGCATGGAAGATCATTTTATTCCCTTGCCTTCTATTTTATATCTTGGCTCTTTGCTTTTATTTTAACTTGCAATTCATTGCACATGTTCTCTGACCCCATTGTGGCTAAATCATTCTGAATTTTATTGCCATGCTTTTCAGCACTGACTCTTCCTGGTCATTTCATTTCATGAATAAATCATCCCATCAATTTACCATATATTCCCAACTCATGTAGGGTCTAGTTCAACCATTCTTACTCACGGTGAGTAGGAGCTTAGTTCCTGATCCTATAAACTGCTCCCTGTGCCTGTGCGGAGTGTTATTGACTTCAGTAGGGCTTCATGCAAGAGTCTTCAAGGGCCAGATTTTAAAACATATTTTAAGGTGTAAAGATGCTTGAATGGGAGTTAGGCATCTAGGCACCTTTGAAAATCTCACTAGGCGCCTATTTGCATATTTAGGTGCCTAAATACTTCTAAAAATCTGCTCCTAGTACAGAGCAGGTTGCTTGATTAAGGCTTTACTCTCTAAATAATCCCAGTGAAACAAGTGAGACTACTCATAGAGATGGTATTACTTAAAATGGCTCACAAAGCTGACTGAACCTGACCCTTGGTTAGTGAACTAGGATCAAATCTTGAAGGGTTTTTTTTGCAAGGTTGAAGGCTGAGCTGGGCCTTTAAGAGGAACTCAGATCCCAGCTCCTATCTGTGCCTGGTTTACTTCTCGGATCATGTGATTGCAAGATACAGAAAGGCCTGCTGGGGAAGGGGACAGGACCATATAAGGGTCCTTTCTGTTCAGGTAGAAAGCTAAGGAAAATTAATAGCTTGCTGGGGAGAAGGTATGTGACACCAGGGGTAGTAATTCCTTGTGGAGACGGAGGTAAGGCAGGAAACTAGGAGGACAGTACTAAAGAAACAGGAGTGAGCTTGGAAAGACTGTACTAAACAAACTCTGAGAAGGGTCAGGGAGTAGGCCTGAACAAGGCAGGTGATATAGGAATTGACCCTGAAAAAGTGAAGTCAGCAGTTGGGCTGGGAGCAGACAGCTCCCCCTACACTGTTTAGAGCTCTCTAGGGAGGTGGTGAGAAGACCCTTTAGCAGTCCAAGCCATTTTGGGGGAAAGGGGCTGTAGAGCTATTGCACTGAGTAGAAAATAGACTGTAGAAAGCCCTACAAGGACCGGGATGATTTAAGGAACTGGAGAGACGGCCTACTGAGGGTAAAGCAATGTGTCTTGTTGTTTAAGACTCTCTCCTTTTGCCTACAGGGCTGAATCATCCAAGAAGCTAGAGAAAGAGGCGCTCCATGCACTTCATCATGAGTTGGGTAAGTCAACCCCCATATAGGGAATTTTGCTTCTGTAGAACTCTAGGATCAGGCTGCTGATTCTCTAACAATTGGTTCGCCTCTAATTACCTGGCTCTGTTCCAAACTGCGTCCATTCTCTGGCATAGCTTTTCTGTCATTTTTTTTTTCTTCATTAGTTGCTTTTCTACATTGCATGTGAGGATGAAATGTTACTTAATGCTAAATGTATGAATGTTCCTGAATTTGCTCTCATGTATACATGTCTACGGGGGGGGGGGGGAGTTGCTATTTTTGCAAGAAGACAAAAGTCCCAACTGAGGACCCTGCTTTCTGTTTTCAAAAGAACAGGGTAAACACTGGAGACCAACCACACATTGTCTGACATTTACATAAACACATGAAGCTGCCACTTTTTTGCTGTTTTTACTGGTGGTTATTATTTTGCACAGTCCTACTTCTAAGTGTCTGCTGCCTTTGATATAAAAGCATGGATGTCCAGATTTGGGGCTTCATTCCCTTGACCACTCCGGCTGCTTTGTGTCACTCTAGAAATGCAAAGCAGCTGCAAATCTGGCTTAAGTGGCAGAGCGTAATGGTTGGGCTGGTCCTTTGTAGGTTATTCTTCTGTATGGTACTTCGTTTTCCTGGCCATTAGGTTCTGATTGAGTACCATCAACTCTTTGGTGAGCAGTTCAACAATTGTATAGGATTTGTTACAAGTAGTCACCTTTCTGGTGGGCTCTATTGCAGAGCCTTAATTTAATTGTAAATGTTTTATATGTTTTAAAAAAAATAGTTGATACAATCGTAGGTGGGGTTGATGAAGGAGAACATCCAAAACCATAGAAAAATGGATTTTTGAATAACTGGCATAAAGGCATGTATTTGTGGGGAAACAGCATTTTGATGAAACTGGAGGATCAGTGTATAATGTGTATTAACTGCAAGGGGACATGGCTAAGGCTGTGACCACCCAGTGGTTAATCAATAAGGCAGTTGGTGGGGGTGGCTAAATTAGCTGGAGTTGGGAATAATAGGGTTTCAATGTAATTAAATTAGTACAGCATATAATATTCTGAAATAGGAGGTGGTCAAGGTCCTTCTGCCTCTCTAAGATGTGTTTCTACCCTGCAGTGATTTTTTTATCACCTTTTAAGTACTGGTCTCCTTTTGAATGTATTCAGTTGCAGCTTCTATGCTGCCTTTGATAACTGGTTCCACATATTAACACTTTGTATCATTTCTCTAAAACTCCTTTTGAAAGCAGATTTCTTTTCCCAGCTAATCTAAGAAATAACATAAAGACTCAAAGCCTCAATGAGATGCTTCTGGGCTACAAACGGTGCAAAACTTCTCTCGCAAGCCAGGAACGAAAGGTATGTGACACCTAATTTAATGAAGTACATACGAGAGATCATGATTTATGTCCCAGTGCTTTTTAAACTGCCATCTCCCAAGTAGTTCTAGAATGCAATTGATTTCTTGCACTATCCAGGCTCGTGTACTTGATGATATCACAGCCATTCAGTGATGCAAGGATGAGCTCATTCACAGCCATTCAGTGATGCAAGGATGAGCGCATTCAGACTTCTTCAGTCCATGCAGAAAAAATAATGAACATTCCCCTGTGCATGTGTTGCTAACTGCATAAAAAGTCCATTTGCTCTGAAAAGGCCAGCTACAGGGTGTGTGTGGTGTGTTGTGTTGTGTGTGTGTTTTTTTTGTTAAGCTGGGCTTTTGATTTGGAGAAGATGAGAGGAACCACAAAGATGCCTGTGAACACGCCAGTAACCAGCTAGTGTAGTAATGAGTGTTCTCTCAATAGAACTTCTCCTCTTCAGGTATTGCGAATCTTGAAAGAAACTTGTATTTGCATGAGCGCTAAAGACCAGAGCTCTTTCCTGTCCCTCTCTCATTCCCCACACATCATTTCCCGAAATGCCTGGCTAACAAAATGAGGTCTGCTTTAAAGGAATAGTCTTGGCCATTAATTGAGACACAAAGTGTGGTGTGTTCACTGGTTATTGGGGCTAATTAGCCTAATTCTTTCCCTCTAATTTCTTCATAAACACAAATGCCTAGGAAGACAAAGCTGAGCTAACAATTTAGTCCAGGACTCTGTTCATGTTCTCAGGTTTCGTTGCATTTTGCACAGTTTTGTTGTATCAACCAGGCAAGGTACTAACAAGCATCAACAGGACTTTATTTTCAAAGTGGAAACCTCTTTACCAAGCTGCTGCTGCACCTTCTGTAGCTCTCTCCCAGCCTCTCAACTCCTCCCCCCTCCTTCCTGTTTCCTGTCCTTTCAGACTCCGAACAGCCAGTGCTCCCAATTCTAACAATTACAAGCAACATCTAAACACACATTCTCTCCTCTCTTAAGAAACTCTCCCAATTAAAATAAACATTATTGTTTTAACCACAGAAACAAATACGAAACAAGACACTATACTGTTGGCAGAAATATTACACTGAAAACACTGTAGATACTACATAACATAGTCTCTTGTCCAGACAGGTGGTCATCTGGGTCTGACAGGCCGTTTCTCAAGCCCCGGTTTCAGTGCAATGTCTTGTTGTGTTGGTGAAGTCATCCAATGCAAACTGGGTGTTGGCAAAATCTCCTCTTGGTGAATACGCAGGTGCAAGATAAGAAGCATTCCATACCTGCGCATCAGAAAGTAGATAGGTATAAGGTCCCTTCTTCACTATGATTTTTAGGGAGCTGTGAATTTATGGTCCCCTTTGCGTAAAATTCCAGGTTTTCATATTCTAACGAAGGAACCACACTTAAACTTTCATTCCTTAGCACGCCGCTTTTCTGTGAAAGCCTTAGACTTTGCTTGGTTCTGTTCAACTGTTTTTCTCACATCATCCTCATTTGGGGTATCAGGTCGTGCCTTTAACAATCCAGCAATGTTCAGTTTAGTATTCATCTGTTTCCCATGCAGTAACTCTGCGGGTGATCTTTGCATTGTGGCATGTCGTGTAGCCTGGTATGCTTGCAAGAAATCAGTAGTGAAGGGTATCCATAATCTCCCTTCCAGTTTAGCCATTTGCAAACTCTTTCAAACTTCTGTTAAACTGTTCGATTTCCCCATTGGCTTGAGGGTAATATAGGGATGACCTTCTGTGTAAAATGTTTCCTGGAGTTTGAAACTTTTCTGGCACAGAGGAAGTAAATTGACTACCATTATTTGAAACCAGTTCTTTGGGGTTACCTTCCCTCCTAAAAACTGAAGAGAGGAACTTAATTACTGTAGCAGAAGAGATTTGCGATCTAAACGCTACCTCAGGCCATTTACTGAAACAGTCTATTAAAGTGATGGCATAATGGCAGTCAGTTGGAGCAGTATCAAAGGGTCCTACAATATCAATCACCACTTTTTCCCATGCAGATTCAGGAAGAGGAACAGGCTGTAATGGAGGGGTATATGTCACTGCTGTCTTATCATGCATTTGGCAAGTGACCCAGTATTTTATGAGTGCTTCAGATTGAGAGTCCATCCCTGGCCACCAATACAGATCCCGTAGTCGTTGTTTGGTTCGGACAATTCCTTGATGAGTGTCATGTGCCAGGTGTGTGTTTTGACTGTAATTCCTCTGGAACAAGGAGCTGGTGTGTACCTCGTAGCACGCAGCCATCAAAGAAAGAAAGTTCATCCCGAACTCAAAACTGGGTCATGGTTTTTAGGGTGACTGGGCCATCTCTTTTTCAGAAATTCCCATAGTTTTTGTTGAATTGGACACGCTGAACAAGCAGCTTGAAATTATTCTCTTGTAATTGCAGTGAGAGTGCTTGTAATAAGTGCAACCACTACATCCTTATCCTCCGGTGGACCATCTGGTGAAGGCAAAGGCAGTCGAAAAAGGCAATCAGTGACCACATTTTGGTGGTTTTTCATTAGTTTTCCTCTTGCAATTGTGTGTCTGCAGTGGTAGTGAACTTTTCTGCAAAGGAGTCACAGCCTGGACTGTGCCTCCTGTATCCATGCTCATTATTTTGGCTTCAGCTGTAGCTGACTCAATTTGAGTAGCAATGGTTATTGCTTTTTCTAGTGCAAGTTGTGGTTCTAGAGTAAGCGTTCTCTTACATGAAGCATGGTTGTTTTCTCAATGAGCTGGTCTCTAATCATCTCATCTGCCATATTCCCAAACTCCCAAATTACAATCAAACTCCTCAGGGAAGCAATATACTGCAGTATAGTTTCCCCTGGTTTCTGCTCACGCTGGTGAAATCTGTAATGATTAGCTACTACATTCACTTTTGGCACAAAAAAATTCTTTAATGCAGTGAGTGCAGTCTCATATTTATCATCTGCAAGGGGAAAAGTGTAAAATATACTCTGCCCTTCTGCTCCAAGGCAGTGGATTAGCAGAGAATGCTTTCTTACTTCAGAAATCTCTGTAGCACTGATTGCAAGCAAATAAGTCTCAAACATATGGATCCAGGTAGTAAAAGCAATTGGAGGCTCACCCTGGGCTTTGCAGAAAGGGTGCAGGTGGGTTCAGAGGCAGAAGATCCATCCTCATCGCCAAAAGGTTGTATCAACAAGGCAAGTACTAACAAGCTTCAACAGGACTCTATTGGGTTGTGAATTCAATCCTTGAGGGGGCCATTTGGGATCTGGGGCAAAAATTGGGGATTGGTCCTGCTTTGAGCAGGGGGTTGGACTAGATGACCTCCTGAGGTCCCTTCCAACCCTGTATTCTATGGTTCTATTTTCAAAGTGGAAACCTCTTTAGCAGGCTGCTGCTGCACCCTCTGTAGCTTTCTCCCAGCCTCTCAACTCCTCCCCCCCCGCTTCCTGTTTCCTGTCCTTTCAGACTCCCAACAGCCAGTGCTCCCAATTCTAATAATTACAAGCAACATCTAAACACCACAAGTTTGGAGGGCTGAGAACCAATATTTTGTCCACTGTTGTGTCTCTGTGGGAGGAAAGAGAGCCAAGAAGCCCTCTTTCCCCTCCCCATGTGCTTCTGTTCAGAGAGCAACCAAAAGGTTGGTGCTTGTGCTCCCTGGGCATGGTGGTGGCACAAGCACCTTTATTAGCACTGGAGTTTTCAAAAGAGGGCAAGGCCGCTGCTTGCACAGGCTGAATCTGGGATTGGAAGGACACACGCTGTGTACAGAATGTAGCAGACGCTATCCCCGTGTACCTTCCCCTACCAGCCCCAGAGGCGTTCTGCTTGCAGGGAAAATAGTCTCCTCCAGCTGCTATTGCTGCTGCTGGTGTGGCTCAACTCTCCACTCCCTCAGCACTGCAGCAGTGGCTACTCCCGCCGTAATCTGGCCCCCATTTTGCTGAGGACCAAATGCAATACTAGGAATCTGCCGTATCTGAAAAGAACAGGGTTTGAGTAGTGGATATTTTTGACATGTGATACAATATGCAAATGTACAAACATGCTCTTGTTGTTCTGTCTGGTGTATGGAACACTCTTTACATGAGATTCCTGGATCAGCCAGGCCATAACAATCTGTATGGTGTTTTATGGACTAGTGTGACTTTTGTGGGTTATTATTTCTGGCTTAAGCAGCTCACAAGCAATCTCCCCAGTAAGAGAGAGGGGCAGCCTTAGTCTCCTATTGTCCATTTTCAAAAGAGCTAGATTTTTTTGGTCTGAAAATGCCAGCTGCCACCTGCTTTAGGTTTAACTTTCTGCTTGAGTGATAATATATTATTTGACATATCTTCTGCATTTTAATTGGGGCTGCAGTCAGGGTTAAAAATCATTTTGGAAACATTTTAAGATAAAGGTCTTTTGTTGTAAAGACTCAAACAGTGAAGACGTAAGCAATCTTACTACAGGGATGGTCTCATTAAAGAGTTCTTTCATGGCATTACACTTATTGAACCTTAGCATATAGCTTACAGTACACCTGGGTGATTATTTTGTAGGGACAAAACTCTTTTGTTACTAATTTCCTCATCTCATATAGACAGGTGTTAGCTTTGCCCTCCCCATGTGTGGTCAGTAGGATCACATCCAGGTTTGCTATTGAAAAATGATTCCATTGATTTGGGAAACCTCTGCTCTTGTCTATTGTAACTGAGTTTCTGTAGCAAATTATAATCCT
Organism: Lepidochelys olivacea; assembly: GCF_965140295.1. Lineage (NCBI taxonomy): Eukaryota > Metazoa > Chordata > Testudines > Cheloniidae > Lepidochelys > Lepidochelys olivacea. The sequence continues at coordinate 107,961,274 of NC_140412.1, read as the reverse complement.
GTGGAGTTGCAAATGGAGAACGCAGCAGCTGTTTGATAGCAATAGGCCCTTTAGTTATCAAAATGCTATCACATTACTTAATCCACTGACACTGTTTCTTTATTTACAATGCTGAAACTGTCATTTTTTTCCAAAGGAAAAGTGGACTGAGGTGAACAGTGATGCTTTGTTGCTGAGGATAAGGACAGAAGGATAGGCGTTTATCAGAGGAGAAAGAGCCACATTTGTTAACATCATGCTTCACTGTCCCAGGGATCTAGCTCATGCAGAATATGAACAATGGGGCTAAATACAATGCTTAAACATGCATATTAAACCCCTGTCAGCAGCTACAATTATTAAATAACACCAGGATCTCCCCTAATCTTCCTCTGAAACAGTTTGAATTGGGTGCCAGCCTAATGTCTGTGGGAAGATTATTTCAATCCCTTGGGAAAAGGAGATCCTCCATAAGAAGTTAATACCCTTGGGACAGTACATTGGAAAGCTGCATTTGATCTCCCCTGACAAATATGACAGCATATTATGTCTGAGAAGGTCCCATCAGTAAACGGTAGGTTATGCCACCCACAGCATGAAAGACTAAGACTCCCCAACTCCAACTAACTCAAAAGCTGATAGTATTAGCCTGTTGGCATCAGTGTCACTATCTTGTATTCACTGAATATAGCATTTCCATAAACTATATACCTAATTAAAACACAAGTGGCATAATGTCACTACCATGACATTATGCCACTTCTGGAGATTACAGGGAGAAGGGGAATCCTGTCCAAAGATACTGTGTTCCTCAGCCCCTACTGCAATGAATAGAGCCACGGAATTGCACAGAATAGATTTTCTTGGCTTGTTAAAGGTCTCCCTAAACAAAACAAAACAAAAATAAATCTCCTCTACATACTAAGCTGCATGGTATAGGGTTTATACACAGTGCCTCAAATAGATGGGTACATAAGCTGAGTTTGGAATTTGGGATTGTATGAAGTCTATGGGCCTGATTCTTCTCCACAGTTTTACATTGGTTCAACTCTGGTTTCAATGTAGTTGCTCCGCTTTATATCTGGGTAAATGACAGTAGAACTCTATCCATTATGTGCTTATTTGACTGACGAAACAAGTATTTCAGATTACTCTTTGCACTATAGAAGCAATAACAGTCTGTTGTGGAGATGTAAGGACCATGGCTGCAGCATAATCTCCTACACTGACTATAACTTGGCTTAGACCCATCAACATAGACAGCACCAGTTGCATTATAAGACCTTTTAACATGATCTCCAACAAGGTAAACTTCACCTTTTTAGTGAAGTTGTTCCCTAAACCTGACCAGCTTAGTGATAGAGTGGACAGAGCTTAGTGACTGACTGTTTTCAGTGGCACTGGTTCAGTGTGATTGGGAAGGGGATAGAGAAGGGTTATTGGCAAGGGGAAGGCTCAATCAGGGCAGAAAAAATGTGGGTCAGAAAAAGGTGCTCCTTCAGAGATCCTGCTGAATTCTGAAGGGAGGTCGTGTCATTTTTATACAACATCTCCTCTGATCAGTAGACCTGTGCTGAGAAGCTGGTATTCTACAGTAGCTTGAGGCAAACTGAGATGCGGAGGCAGATGGGGGGGCCAGTGTCTTGCAAATCCCTGACTACCTTGGACATCTGGTCCTCCTACAGAGGGATATTTCAACAGCTCGTTTTTTGTTAGTGAGATTGGATTGTGTACCCAAGTCAAAGATCTTATCACAAACCCATATTGGTGGTGGTTCCAATTACAATGATGAATCTGAAAAAGCCTTCAATAGAACACTAAAGGTGTTAGCTAGCACTGAATGGCCACCTCCTGTTTCTATATACAACACTGTCTAAATCTGTCATGATGTTATAGGCTTTAAACCAGAAATAACAGTATTTCAAAATCTCTCACTGTGCAAGTTTTTCTGCATTTGTTCCTGATGTGTACTGTAAATAAGATACCTGATTCTCCGCTCCTACCATTATTATACCAGTGGAACTTCATGGACTTCTGTTTTAAACTGGTATAAGAGAGTCAGGGCTACCGGACTAGTCCCCAGAAATCTGTGCCAGCAATAACCAGCATGGAACCTGGTGCAGAGCTCTTGCCAGCAGAAGGTGGGAGCAACACAAGGTATCCACAGCATCCCCTCTGCTTGGGGAAGTGAAGCTAATGTAGCTCAAAAAGTGGGCATTGCTGGTGGTGGATAGTGTAATTTGGGCAGCTGGTGACTGCTGATTCTTTCATGAGCCTCTGCTAGTGGGAGTTCCTAGGAAGTCCTCAACCAACAGAATTTCTCAGCATAGCTTCTTGCCCTTCCTTAGGTCAAACTCCTCAGCGTGCAGCAGGCCAGGCTTTGCACATCTCTATTTTGACATGACCTGGGGTGTGACAGCACTTCCTGACTGGAGCAAGCCTAGGTTTGCTCTCTTTCAGGATGATTTCTTCAGTCACTGGCTGCCACACAAAAGATGCAAGATATAGAAGTAGGTACGAGAGGCTGAATTCCACTTGCATTTACACCTGTACATTTTCCACTAAATTAGTGGAGTTATTCCAGACATACACCAGTGTAATTTAGCACTATATCTGACTCAGGAGCTTCAGCAAAAAAATCTGTGGGGCTAGCTCATTCAGTTATCTCCTTGTGTGAGAAGTACCAATACCCTCACCATGTAATCACTTGAGGTCTGTCAATTGAAAAACAACCCCTTACACAAAAACAACTGTACCTTAGGGTTTGGGGGTCTGTCAAGCCCACTGTGATTCTGTGTGGGTAGGTCAAGCTCAATGATTTTCTGTCCTTTTGTTCTTCAACATACAAATAAGTTCTGCTGCAGATATTGTTGATATGGCTGCAAGTGGAAGCGGTATAGCTGGTGTTTGTCACAGAACTGTGCATTGGTAAAGCAAGTCCAGTACTTCCTTGAGTTCTGTGCAGTTCCTTGGTGTGAACCTTTCTTTTCTCTTGCATCAAATATAAGCCTGCTAGCTTTGAATTCTGTTGCAGACCTGTCTTCTATGCGTTGAGTGATAAATAAGGGAATGCATTCCCTCTTCAGAAGTCTGTATGCTAGGTCATAATGTGTCCACTGATCTTATCTCCTTATCACTTTATTTGAATGGTGCAGTATCTAGTGCAGAGGTGGGCAAACTTTTTCGCCCGAGGGCCACATCGGGGTTGCAAAACTGTATGGAGGGCTGGGTAGGGAAGGCTGTGCCTCCCTAAACAGCCTGGCTTCCGCCCCCTGACTGCCCCCCTCAGACCTCCCGACCCATCCAATCCCGCCCTGCTCCTTGTCCCCTGATCGCCCCCTCCCAGGACCCCCTACCCCTCCCCTATCCACACCCTCATCCCCCGGGATTCCCACGCCTATTCAACTGCCCTGTTCCCCTGACCGCCCCTGCCCCCTTACCATGCCGCTCAGAGCGGCAGGAGCTCGCAGCCCCGACGCCCAGCCTGAGCCTGCTGCACTGCCCGGCCAGAGCGGTGGGCCAGAGCGCTGGCGGCGAGGTGAGCTGCGGGGGAGGAGGGACAGCAGGGGAGGGGCCGGGGTCTAGCTGCCCTGGCCGGGAGCTCATGGGCCGGGCAGGATGGTCCCGCAGGCCATAGTTTGCCCACCTCTGATCTAGTGGAAACAAATAAACATCACCCAAGAATATTGTACTGGAGACTTCCTGATTGCAGTTCCCTTCAGATCTTGTATTTTACGGATATGTCCAGGCCTCAGACTTGTAGTGTAATGCCAGTATAAAATGTAGAGAAGAGGAAACACAGGTTAAGTGGTGGCGTGTCCCACTGTTCACCCTTGCCATTGGGTCCAACAGTTTCACATCTAGTGAATTCATTGGTAGAGCTGGCTGGAGGCTGACAATTCCATTTCATGATACCTTATGAAGCTTCATTCATGAATGTAATGGGCCTGTAGATACTCAGCTAGAAGACAGTTTAGAATCGCAAAGTATTTGTATGATAGAAACTTCTAGTATTTGTAGAACCTTCAACCTCTTCCAAAGTGAAAGGTGAATTATCTGCCTATATAACAAAGATCTTCTTTGATCAATAAACTGACTGTACCATATGGCAGACTGTACTGATGTGCTTTCATTTTAGAGACTACAGTCTACTGCTGTCCATGATGAAGTTGAAATTATCTAATTTATTTCTCTCCATTAAAACAGTTTTTAAAAGCACTAAGCTTAACTAGCTTCCCGTTTAACTCTAGGGACTGAGGAGGGGAGGGGCCAAATTATCTACTGACATAAACTGGTGGCAGAACTTCACTGAAGCCAGTGGAGCTGAGCCAAAATCCGGTGTAATTTGGTCCAATGTGTTCCAGGCTTGTGGGCCAGCCATTTACAGTCAATGAGAGAACAAGCTGATCCTTCAAACAAACCAACCCCAGCAATTGTCTGTTTTTAGGAGTTGGATAATATTTGATGTCAACATTTCCAACAGTTAATAATAAATCAATAAAGTGAACATAAAATATTGAAAAGAGTGAATAATTTATTAATCCAGCATGCAGCTGCTAAAGCTAGGGATAGGTTATTGACCTGGATGCATGGGGTCTAAGCGATAATTTCCTGGCACTGCAGCGAAACCGTTGCTTGACTCCAGAATGAGAATAATTTGGTGACTGAGGGGAATTGTAGATGAGCTCACCCTCACTTAATCGGCAAAGGAAAGATCAATATGCAGGACATACTATCTTTCTTGTTGTTGACTAACATAGATTTGTATGATACACTCCTACAGGCAGCTTGTAACGAATAAACTTTCTTGCAGACGTATGTATTGGGTATCTTTTCCCTTTTTTACTAGTGATAATATAAGGTTAATAAAGTTGAAAGGCCATTAAATCTTTCATTTCTGTTTGGCAACTGCATGAGATGGGTCAAACATTCAGATGCATAACATAAAATACAAGCTTTATATAAGCGATTGGGAGTCCATAAAAATTTAAATCCTTTTAGTCAGCTATGATTCTGATTACTCTTTATTTCTCCTAGGCAGGAATAGCTTTTAGATTCTTGTATATAAAGAACATGTGGTTCTTTAATTCAAATTAATGTTTTCAATAAAATAAAGGGATACAATTACTTTAGTTTATGGTCTGTATTACTCATGTAATATAAATAAACATTGATTATGTCTTAGAGTCACGGAACTTCTTTGGCTTGGTCTACAACTGCATTTCAATTACTTTGAAATAAACCACCCTTTTTGGTTGCCCTTCTGGATTGGCAGTAGTGCTGCTTCTTCTGGTGTAGGAGATGTTGACTGACAAACGGCTTATCCTGGCTTGCTCCCTTTTAGGCCAGTGAGGTGATGGCCTGAAAGCCATGAAGATTGCTGACATCTGTCTTTGCCATATTGTTCATTAAAGGCCTGATCCAAAGCCTTCTGAAGTCAAGAGTTTTTCCATTGACTGCAATTAGCTTTGGATCAGGCCCAAAGTTTGAACTGACATTTGGTCACTTGTCCGTTCTCATAGACTAGAGATGTACACACTCTTCACATCCATATATTAAAAATTGGTGTTCCCCAAAATGAAACCAAACCAAATCTGGACTGGTCTTTGATTGAGGCCAGTAGTGAACATGGAAAACATACATTGAGCTGCCATGTATTTCTGAAGTCATATGCAAGTGTAAATACAATCAAAGGAATAAGATTTAATGGTGCTGGGATTTCACCCTTGATTGTTTACCAATGTAGTCTATCCCATACTTAATTTGGTACTTAGGGCAAGAATCCTCAAAGATGTATACATCTGGTGCATTGGCTTTATTTAACCTACATGAAGGGCACTGCAATCCTATATAATCCTGGGCCAGGACATTTGGATCTAGATCTGAATTTTTAATCCCCACTTTGGGCATATCCAGATCTGGGGTATTGGTTTGGCGTATTGGAGCCATAAAAGTCAATTATGGAGTCAAATTACAGACGCAGGTCTGTAGTCAGTGTATATAATGTCACTGTCTGCTAAGCAGTGGTCCTCAAACTTCTAGTTAAAAAGGTTTCCTTTCTGCAGTTTGCTGCACACAGGTATACAGCATGATAGCCAAGAGTCCAGCCAGTACCCTTATCATCCGCAGGCAGCTGTTCTGCCAGGGTGAGCTATTGTAAAAGGAAATCTCACAGGTACTAGGGTAAGCTTTTCTCAGCTGGAAGCTGATCCAGCTTTCTGTTGCCAAATGCTGTGTCAGCCAATTCACTTAGACTTATCCAATTACACACAAGTTGTTTATACATACAGCATTCAACACTTTCAGTAAGTTTTTCTGTGATTGTGATGCATTTAATGCTTAGTGATACAGTGAGACTAATAGGACAAAGAGGCTCACACAGAAATCTGAGTGGTGCAGGCAGCACTAAGTTACAGGCATCATCGTTTTTAGAAGACTTTGAAGAGGGAAAACAAGCGTTTTCGGATTTGTTTCCCCCTATACACCTATCTAACACTTACTAGTTTTAATGACAGGTTTCAGAGTAACAGCCGTGTTAGTCTGTATTCGCAAAAAGAAAAGGAGTACTTGTGGCACCTTAGAGACTAACCAATTTATTTGAGCATGAGCTTTCGTGAGCTTTTTCTCTGTGTGTATATAAAGTCTGCTGCAGTTTCCACGGTATGCATCCGATGAAGTGAGCTGTAGCTCATGAAAGCTTATGCTCAAATAAATTGGTTAGTCTCTAAGGTGCCACAAGTACTCCTTTAGTTTTAATGAGTAGCCCAAATCAATGCTCCTTTTGTGGGGGGCTTCCGAAAATTTGCAGATGGCCTTCTAGCTCAGGGGAAAAGAGCTGAACAATGCATGGGTAGTTTGAAATTCAGATTTGAATCTGAATTTCTTGTGTCAGGTCTGTCTCTAATTATTTCTGGTGGAAGTTTATATTTATGTATTCGAGGGAGGGAGGGAAATCCTCCTTGCCAACCGTGGCAATGATTTTAGGCCCTTTTTTGGTGTTTTTTTTGGTTTGGTTCAAGCATGCGTGTGTATACAAACTCTAGGTAATTTTATTGAGATTGCATTCTGTGTGTACCTCATTTAAACTGCATGAAATGCCAACACTCTCAGAGTATAAGTAACAAGGGGAAATAGAATCTCTTATATTGCTTTCTGAGAACATAAATTGCCCCAAAATTTAGTTTTATATTTTAAGCACACTCAGATGGAATAGTAACTTGGATTACAGAGATATACTTAACCTTACAGGCTGGAGGAGTATCTTAAAAAAAATTGTTAAGACGTATATCAAGTAGAGGATGATTATAGGAAGAAGGGATCTGGGCTGAGCAAATGTAAACTTGCACAAACCTGTCAGAAATCTGTTTTATTGTCTGATGTATTATACTACTGTGATTAATGTGAAATGGAACTACATTATTGTGTGTGATATGTATGCAAGTTGCAGATCCGTTAAGAATAGTCCTTATGTGATTTATTTGTATTAATGTAATATAAAATGCTAAAAATAGATGTAATGTTAAAACTGAGGTGCATTCCAATAAAAACAAGGAAATTATGAGTTTAACTCATTCTCAAATGACTGAGGTATTGCAGCACCTACACTGAATGATCTTATGTACAGTAGGCTATATTTTCAAAAGTGCACAGCTGTGGGTGCAGTTTTCCATATGAAAATGTTGTAATATCCAGCTTTCTGCAGCAACACATTTGGGAATGTATACGCGCACACATTTGTATCCAATCCACATATTTGCACAGCTTAAAATTTAGATGTGGAAGACTGCTCTAAGGATTTTAAAGGCTGGGTTGAGGCCCCTTTTAAAATTTGTTCTAATGGGTATTCAAGTAAAATCATTTGGTGTGCAAAAAGTACTCTATTTCTCCACACCTAAAAGAACAAACCACTTATTTCATGCAGAAAACCGCCTTTTGAGGTAATCCGTAAAACAGAGCAAAAGTTAGATGCTGTTTGTGAGTACCTGACAAACACCAATGAACATATTCTTACACCCTTTTGAGAGGTAGAGAAGTGTTATCATTCTCATTTTATATATTATCACAATACATTCACAAATGGCCCATGCTCATTATTTTAGGGCGCTTTTTTTTTTTTAAGAGCTCTGTTTGGATGGCATCTGGCCACATTTGTGCCGTGAACTGCTTTTGTATAACGGTCTTGGGTTCTCTTATTAATGTTCTCCTTGCAGCAGAAAACCAGAACTCTCCAATATTGAATTATATACGCAGAATCCATTGTAGTACACAGCTGCTACAAGAATAGCCACAACAGAGGAAAGCAGGCTGTTCAGCTGCCTCATGCAGTGCAGACTTCAATACAGTACATGGAAAAGGTCTGTGCTTGAGCCAAGGTGTAAAATCATTACAAAGCACTTTTGCTAAGTGTTTTAATGTATGGGGGAGCTATACTGTCCAAAGCCTTTCCTCTAGAAGACTTAAAATGTGACAGCAGTTTAACGAGAAACTAAACCAGTAAATCCTCACCCCGTAATATTCTGAATCTCACATTGCCATCACTAGAGCATGGCCCCTCTGACCATTGCTGGGTAGGATCATAATCCATTGGAATAAATAGATACAGACAACTGCAACATCTGCAGGGGGGAGGGATAGCTCAGTGGTTTGAGCATTGGCCTGCTAAACCCAGGGTTGTGACTTCAATCCTTGAGGGGGCCATTTAGGGATCTGGGGCAAAAACTGGGAATTGGTCCTGCTTTGAGCAGGGGGTTGGACTAGATCTCCTGAGGTCCCTTCCAACCCTGATATTCTATGATTCTTAAACAAAGCTATTGATGAAGGTCGTACAAGTTGGCAGACTAACTTCTACCAAGCATCCAAAACTTTACTAAATACATGTTTAACGTAGTCCATTATCAGAAAGTTAGCGAGTTAGTTTTACCTCACTAAAGTGATAGTTAGTAAAATGGTAGACTTGAAGTCTGAATAATTCAAATAAGTAGTGTATAACAAACGTGACTATTGCTAAAATATGTATCTTAAAGAACTGGAAGTCAATCCAAGAATAAACTAAACATTGCTGGGTGGTTTTATGAGATTGAACCATCTAATTGATCTGAGAAAGATCCTGTTTTGGGCAAGAGGAAAATGCTAATACTTGATTTGTTTCTTAATTTTGGGTAATTAACTACTGGAACAATTTATCTAGGGATGTGGTGGATTCTCAATCACTTTACCTTTAAATCAGGATTGGCTGACTTTCTAAAACAGATACTACAGCTCAAACAAAAGGTGAGGGTTTATTGCAGGAATTGCTAGGTGAGGTTCTCTGGCCTCTGTTATGCAGGAGGTCAGACTAGGTTATTGCAGTGGTCCCTTCTGGCTTTTAAATCTATGAATGTCTGGGTAAATAGATTCCCAGGGAGACCTAACAGACTACATAGTCAATAGGTGGAGGCCGAGGTCAGTGTGCAAAACATGCAACCTTTCCCCTGAATGCTGATTGTGTGCCCAGTGCAACATCACTGAGACCAATGGAATTGCCAGGGTGTTCACTGGAGTAGAACATGACCCTTTGAGTGCATGTGCACTTGGCAAGTACTGCTGGATACTGGATAACTCTGTATGCTAGTAGGTACTTAGACATTCAGGTGCATTTTGTTGTACAGTTTACTTGTGCCACTGTGATAGTAGCATGTGTAAATGCAGATAAATTATGCATGTATACTGCAGCATGCAATTGTTAACCTCCACCTGCTGAAAGCTTGCCCTAGTATACATTTCTGGCAGGTCTTATATAACTTTTTTCAGGGCTTGCAATAAAAAATGCTTGACATCTATGCAGTGGAGCATGAAATGGTATGGTAAAAATTCCATGACTTTTCAAAAGCATGGATTGCACCATTTTTTCCCCTCACTTGTTTGAGAGGTAAAGATTTTCATGCATTTCTAGAATCAAATTTCAGATTAAAAGGACATGCTACAAAGGCAAACAAAATAAATTTCAGAATTTATTTGTCTTCTATTTCTTCCTGTTCCTTTGTCTGTTGCATCAAATTAAGGTGCAGTGCTGAAACCCTTCCTAAGTATTTCTATACCCAAGCATTCAAAAACCATGAGATTTTTAAGAAATACATGTTATGTTCTTCCTTTTTTGTGTTGGAGCCTTTAGGGTTCATATTTTTCAAGTGATTCTTTGCATTCATATGGACTAGAATTTTTTTTTAAATTAAATGAGATTTATATGAATCCAGGAGCAGGGCCTTCAAGAAAAAAACAAATGCCACAAGAATGACTGTTTCCAATGCTTTTATTCATGCAACTATTCTTGCCAATGTCCCCAGGGGGTTGCATGATTCAGAGTTGTAGGGGTCTCGTCATAAAACTTATGATCAAGATTTTCAAAATCGTTAACACAGCAATAGCTGTAGGCTTATATCTCCAGTTCAGTAATGGCTCATATGAATGTGGTTAGTGAAAGCTATTATGAGTTTGGCAGTCTTTGAAATCAGATCACTTATTTGGGTTCCCTTCAGGATCCTAAATCATGGCCTATATCTGGAAAGTGCCATGCACACACATGATGATGGAGAAAATATCAACAAATCCTACTTGTTTCATTTTGATCAGTTTCATAACTTATAGGATATTTCAAATTAAGTCTAAACTGCTTCTTCTGTGTGTTATATTTTTTTAAAAAAAATCTGAGCCAGATTCTCCATTGCACTTCAGAGCTACTGGTCTGATTACAGAGAGGACTAATGATGGACGTAATTGCCTAGCAGAGAATTCTTCTGGCATAAATCCCGCAAAAGGAGCTCCTATGCCAGCTGTCCCAACCCCCAGTCTGGCATAGGGAATGTGCAAAGAAGAGCTCTGCTCTTCCAAACCTCCTCTAGCATAAAGTCCCTTAAAGATTTAGAGCCAGTGGCATAAATTAGAGTAGTTCCTAGGCTGCTCCAGCTGACACTGGACTAGGCTGGTACAGAGTCAGGGAGCCACAGCCTGCTCCCTGACTAGGATCCCACTCAAACCCCTCAGTGAGTAGAGCTGTACCACAGGGGAGAGCTGAACTTCTTGGTGTGCCTGTTTGGACCCTTAAGCCGTTAAAATGAATGTTTGTTTGGCTTACACTGTCGGTTCTTAACTTGCACATACTGCCTAGAAACACAGAAAACTTACTGTTTGCAGCAAGGCCACTGGGGAGCTGAGCTAGCCTTCCATCTGGACTGAAACAAGTGAGCTGCTCTGCCCAGATCATATTCTTAAACCAGGAAGCAGGACTGTTTGCTTTTTGAGCTGATCCTTGAGCCTTCTTTACTGGCTCCCTCCCTCATTCTCGCAAAGTGCAGCAAGGTGTTAACTGATCTCGTTCCCCCTGACTGCTGGACCCAGGTGACCTGCTTCAGGTCACATGTGGGACACAGAGCTTTGGGCACACTTTTAATTCAGCTGGGGGAGTTCCAAAACCATTCTGTGCCAAATGGAAAATGAAGCTGATGTCGGTCCAGGGGCAGCACAGCGTAAGGATAACTGAGCTCCTTCCTACTGCTTCATTCACTTTTAATCTGTAGTCCGTTTATGTTCTTTATTACTGTTGAATGTTTCCAAAAGTTGTGAAAACCCTTGTGCAGTGCCTCTTGGCTTTGGAGCCTGCATCTAGAAAGGAAACTTTATATTTTTGTCTGCTTGGCTTGGATTTATTCCTCAGAGGGAGAAGCCAGTAATTACTTACTTGGTGGTGATTTCACCTCCTATTATTTATTTATTTTATTTATTTATCTAATTTATTTATTTTTCGCATTCATAGAGCAGCTCTTGCAGAACTCAGTGACACAAGCCTTCAGGTAATGCACTGCTAAACTTGGAAGAGCCAGACTTTAACTGAAAGGACTTGTTCAAAGCTGCCTTGGTCTGTCTTACTTCTACTTTTTCTCCAGGCCATAGTGAAATATGCGGTCGTGAACACGAGTCGGACATCCGTTGTATTGCACTTTTTAGTCACTAGATAAAATAATGATCCCGTAGGAATTCACAACAAATCTAGATCTATAAGAGAAATTATGTTTAAAATCTTTCTTTTTCTTATTTGAATATACATTATTACCATTTTTCAGGTTGGCAACTAAGCTGAAACAGTTGGATGAATATACTCTGCATGTTTTCCTGTTTAGCACTGATCTCTGTTCCACAAGACAGGATGGGCAGCCAGTCACTGAAAACCCACAGCCACTGAGATTCATCTTTCGTTTTTTTTTTATTTCCTCTGCTGCATTTACTTCTAGAGGCTTGGGCTAGTGATGGGAAGGCTGATGGGTCAGTCTATTGTGTTGCCTGTGGATCCTGTATATTTTCCCTTCAAGAGGCTGTTTACATTCTGAATCACTTGATGTGCTGTGCATTCTCTTTAAAACTTCAGTCCTCAGTCACTAGGATCAAATACACAGAGGCCGCAACTGGAGTTCAACTGTGAGGTGGAAGGGGAGTTCTAGTGTGTCTTCTATGAACTTGGCCTCCTTAGTTAAAGTAAATAATGTGGCGATGGTGTTCTTTAAGTTGGAAGACTGGCAGTTTCATAAATCTATGAAAATTCTATGGAGAATCATAGGCCATTCTAGAGGTACTTATGGAGGGGGTTTGAAAGTCAAAGGTGGCTTCAGGCTACCGTTATGCACCCCGAGTCATGGCCTGTCCCAGCAGTATGCCAAGTCAGTCCTATGTTGCAAGATATGGACAGTATATGGCTGCCCTAAATTTCACCTTGCTACCCATAGCACCAAGGGATTGTTCCTGCAATTGTGGGATCATGCACTGAGGACTGCTACGGCAGCTGAATGCCACCCAGGGAAAACTGAGGGAGCCTGATTAATCCAGATTTTCAGCTGTTTTTGGAGCACAGTGGTGAATGAGGGCCATTGTTACTCATTCTTTACTAAAATACACCTTGTGTAGTCCTTGCTACCTGTGCTAAGTGGGTGTAGAATGCAACAAACCTTTACAGCCAATTTGTATTACTGTTGCCTAGGATGTAACTGACTCTCCAAAGCCCATTTATAAACCAGTCTGACCGGTAAAAGCATCAATTTGCAGACTGGGATCAATAATGCATGAATAACTGATTTGTTTGCATATCGTTTGGCTTTGTTTCACTGTTGGATGTTCAAGTTAATAAACATGTTTTCATGCAGGGAAAAAAAAATTGGAGTAGGATGCAGAGCAGTGCTTCTCACCAGATTCTTCTAAATTTCTGTGTAAGGCACCTCCCATCATGAGTTTTCTATTGTATTTCCCTTTCCCGATCTTGTCACTAGTGGAGATATTTTTAATACATATTTTAAAAATTAATTTTGGGTGCACAGAACAAATACACTGGGGCAGGCAGAAAGCCTGGCCTGGTGGACTGAAATCCCGGAGAGGGGACTTGGAACCTCCAAAGACACCAATCTCTGAAGAACACTCCAGCGTGGTGAGGCAAATGAGACAGGGAATGGCATATATGCATGTTTGGATCTGTACACTGTGCTAGCTAAAATAAACAGTGACTGGTTTTGGAACCCTTTGCCAAGCTTGTGTCTATTTGCTTCCACTATCATGGGCCCCTGAAGAGATGAACTGTAAGCCGAAGTGCCCACAAGGTAGAGCTCTGGGAAGGGGTATGCTAGGGCAGCTAGCACTAGTTACAGGGACTAGGAAGTTGGATTGTTGGCTCTCAGTTCTGAGAGGGGTGTGCAAGAAAAAAGTTCTGCATCTCAAAAGTGTGCCATGTGATCCAGAGGAAATGCCTGGACTATGCTTAGTCTCAGGAAGTTTAAAAGCACATGAGTCCAGCATGTGGGACCCAGACACTGCAGCTTGTCTTTACCAGGGTTCTCTAGTTTTTCATTCCCCCTATGACATTACGCAGGGTACAGTCTGGACTGTTGGACAGCTGTGCCCCCTCAATTCTCCAGTCTAGTTACCTTTTACACAGCTTTGCTGTGAGAAGTACCACTCCTGGCCTGCTCACACACAGCCTGCAGCATGTAAATTGCTCCCAGCTATATAGTACTAAAGCCAGCCACTCTTCAATTACATTGCAGAGTAACACCAGCAAATTCCCATTCCCAGACTTCCCCCAGAAATGTACACATTGTACTGCCCAGCCCTCTCCTCTCTCAAGCTCATGTAAAGTCGGTCCTTTTATGAATAGAAAATCATATGCACAAATCCAGTTATCCCAAATGGAGTTTCCCAAACATTTCAATCCAAACACACTGGTTAGATAAAACAAGTTTAAGTACAGAAAGATACATTTTATTTCTTTGTACTCAATTCTGACTGTTATGCTTCATTACTTGTAATCATTTACCGAAAAAAAATTAAAAAAAATAAAATCTAACATGCAACTAATACCTAACTTAACAAGCCAAAGTAAATTCAAGCAAAAGGTGTCTCTCTCGTGACATGCTTCTTACTGGTTGAATTCCATTCATACAGGATCCTTCCCTCAGTCCAAAGCTGTTACTTCATTCCTGAGGTGTTGTGGCTGCTGTGGATGGAGACAAAGGGAGGAATATTTTGGCGAGTCCTCCATTCTTGTACCCTTTCCTCTTTGAGAATCATCTCGAGCTGGGATTCAGGGGAGAGAGTCTGTGGGGATAGGAGCCTCCAGCTGTTTCTTTGCCAAATTGTAAATTTCTCACTCACACCCTTTTTTCCTGCCAGAGAATGGGCACTTAACCAGATGGTGGTCCATTTGATTTCATCGACACCTGGCTGCAGTGTCAGTCAGCCTTATGTCTCTGAGGAACTGGTTTGTGGCTTCTTCCCCAGATTTAGAATATATCTTTCTAACATCATATAGTAGAATCTCATAACTTCACATGCAATGTTGCCACACATATGTTACCAGGACAGTCATGATCAGCAAATCATGTTTTCGGATTATATCTTACAAGGCAAAGTTTGTACAGAATTTATCATAGCCTTGAAAAGGGGATGGACCTAGGGATTCTCTCCCCCTCTGTTACCGAAAGGGGGGAAATAAAGAGAGTGAGAACACTTAGACATCAATCATTCTATTGTCTTCAGCAGCAAAAAGAGTGTGGGGGTGGAGGGACAAAAATCAGAAATCTTTATTTTCAAAAACTGAACTGAAATTTCCTGTCAAAATTTTGTCAAATAGCATTTTCCTTTAAAAGAAACAAAACAAATTTCATAGTTGACAACTCATTTTTAAGCACGAAGAATTTTGACCAGCTTTAAAAGTGACAAGTCAAACAGTGAATGCTGATTTAGCAAATAATAGAAATAAACAATTTGTAGATACTAACCTATAGGTTGAAGTTTGTTCATGGAAGGCCTAATCCAGCTCCAATTGAAGTCCATGATCTCCTTGAAGTCCAAACTCCCATGGACTTCAGTGTTGCAAGACTGAACCCATAAACGAATATTTGCAGAACATGCCCCTGAAAATTATTAGAAATTAGAGTGGGTTAGTGAATGATTTACAAACAAGGAAAAGGGGCTAAATTCACAACAAATATCACTTACAACAAATATGTCCACAAGCTCTAATCGTTGGTGATAGGAAGCATTCTGGAGACTCAATTACAACATTTTTAGTATAAAAACAGTTGAAAACCATCTTTCTCTTGGTCTTGAATGCAGGATGTGAATGCTACTAATTTGAAATTGTGACTCAAGTTCTTACCTGGCAATAAGCCAATTAACTTTTAAACAGATATGTAAATCTTAAAAAAACTTTCTGAGACCTCTACTTCCATTTTTATTATTTGTTATATTTATTTCCTTTCTATGTATAATGTCCTAAAGCGTAACTCATGAAGGAAATTCTCTGAATGAATTCATATTCATTTCTGGCTTGTGGAAGCTGAGCGTTATATTCATGCTTATTTGCATTCACATAGTCCTTTGAGGGTATTTTTGTCTCTTTCAGAAGTTACATTAGATGGCAGATCTGGAGTAGTGATCTGGAACCGCCTGCAGATCTTGTTTCTATTAAACAAGAGGCTTGGTGCTTGTCTGGTGCCATCATGTTCCACTGCCATGCAAGAGACAGGGAAAAGCACCAGAGGTATGGACCATGCTTGATCATTGTGCTGGTCCTTTGCAGTGGGTGAATTTCACCTTGCTATGCCTTCCCCACAGGTGGTATCAATATCCTGTCAGCATATAGCAGGGGAACCAGGGCCTGCAGTTGTCTCTTTCCCTTGCATGATGGAGGGGGTGACTCAGGGAGTGGGGGCCAAGGTCCTCTCGCACAAGCACCAGATACAATCTGGTTCCATATTTTAAAAAATGTTGTACAGTTGCCTGGCATTAAATCCTCTCAATGCAGCCGAGCTGACAGACTTGCATATGTGCTGTTGAAAGGGCTTCACTGAAATAGAGGGTAGGGGCTGTGTGCACAGGGGGGAGAGAGGGGATGTTAGTTCTGGAGGTGATCTTAGGCAGCCACCACAGGAAACAGCTCCACAGAAACTCCCCCTTTGGCTTCTGACAGCCCTGAAAAATAGCCAGGTTTGAACATATAGCTCTGGGCACGTTTTTCTATTATCATGCTTACTGGCTTAGTTTTTAGTGAGCTATGCACTGCCCTGCCATGATATAACACAGGCTAAACAAACATATTTGAGGGGAAAAGAGGTGTGAGCTGCCAAAACCAGAGTTATTTGCAAATAGGCAAATACATTACCTCACAAATCTCCCTCCATTCTGTAGTGTCTGAGCTGTTTTTCAGCTGGTACAGCCTATATGATAAATGTAAGTGTAGTGTAAATACCATTATAATCTGGAATGTGGGAACCAAGCGGTGTCTTATTTGCTTTCCAAATCTGGTTTTAATTCGTGTGAGAGAGATGTTCAGCTGTATCTTTATTTATTTTTTACATTGCTACTCAAAGTGACAGTAAGAGTGCAGTAATGTACAGGCTGTCTGGCTTGTTACAGGGTCTGTCTTTCTCGCTCTGTTGTCAGAACAAGATCATCCTTAGTCATACATCGTCGGATGATCCTGTGGCACGTCTGCATTCTGGGAAGAGGAGGGTTAATGCAGTGAGGGAGCCAACTGAAGTCATGCCATTTTTATGATGAGGTAGGGAAAGTTGCTTCTTGGGCAGCTGGCAGGAGAGTGAGGGAGTGCCAGCTGGTTTAGTGCTTGCTGCTAGAACTTAAGCCTCCCCTGACACTCTATTGCCCCCTGCTCGAGATGTGGAAACAGTTAGTATTATAGGGGCTGTCATGAAAAACAGTCTGTTCAGGCTGAGGATGTCAGAAACTGTAGCAATGCCCATTTCTCAGCTGCTAGCCCTGTTAATGCTTCCCCCACCCCACACCTCCTTTGAAAGAGGCTTTGATGTCTTCCTGATCTATGAACCACTGTATGTAGTCTCAGATCCATATGTCTGGATAAATTGTTGCGTGACACTTGGATGGACCCTGGAAGTATAAGATAATCCCTTTTAATTTTTTAAGCTCTATAGTAGCTTCATGAGGTATATGCAGGAACTGATTAACTCATGCACTAGTAAAGCAAATGTGGACCCTCTATAAATTTCTATTTAACTGTAGACAAGTACTTATTTCTCTGTGGGCTGCATGGCCCAAACTCCGTGGCTACATCCAGAATAAAGAGGTAATGCAGGGATACAGAACATTTTTCTATTTAAAGACAACAGCTTGTTTCACTGTAGCCCGCTGGGTGATTCTTTGCTCGCTTGGACCCCAGATCTAGTGCATTCTTTCCTATAATTGAAGTATGGCAGCTGCACTTGGGTGTATTGGGATACTCATGCAGGATGAGTTCATTGTGTTAACTTCCTTAGTGGGTATAGTCTGTTAGTGTATGTTTGACAACTACTTTGTTGATCTTTCACGAAAGAGGAGTTGCTCATAGAATAATTGAAAACCTTCACAAGTTGATTTGGAGGAGTAGTCAGTAAAAAGCTCCTCGTTTAGGATCATACAGGGGCATGTTTAAGCAGGGAGGTTCCTTGCACTGGCAAAAGGCAGATGGACTAAATGGCCATAATAGGTCTTTTCTGTCTCTGATTTATGAGTTTGTAATTCAAGAGCTGCTTAGGTTGATACATTTTGTGTTTGCCCTCCTCTCTCTGAAATTCAGCTGAAGCTAAATGCAATCCAGAACGGAGCTTGGAGTGCTTTTCTCCCAATATTTATTTGCAGCTACAGCTACCTCAGTTTTAAGACCTTTAACAACACCAACTCAATGTCATAAATATTATACCAGCAACTTCTCTATAGGGAGCCGATGGGCTATACAGTTAATGAAAATTCCTAAAGCAGTGATATGGTGAGATTCCTAAAATGAAATTCAGAAACTGCCACGAGTTCAAGACAAGTTCAGTTTGCAAAGTTTGCCTCTGAGTTTCTCCTCCTGCACTCTTACCTCCCTCCCCTCACCCCCCAGTCCTGAGCTATCTGATTACAGAAATCCACTGCAGCATGCATATGTCTTAAGATCTAAAGGCCTGGGTAACACTCTCTAAGTTTTACGTTATAACTCTTTCAGTTAGGGTATGATTTTTAGTTCACTGAAGTAGTTATTGCAGTGAATACCCCAGTGTGGGTGCAGTTAACTAATACAAAGATGACTTATCCTGGTATAGCTGTTCCCATCTGGAAAGCGGAACTGTTATGTCAGTATAAAGCAGCTGCATCCCCGCTTAGGGGAACATTTTACTGTATGGTATAATTAAAATTGTAGAACTTCCTAATGTAGAAAAGACCAAAGATAGGCCATGGCCACAACATTAGATTGAAATCCCGATTTCACCTCTTGAAATTCACAGTGCTCTGTGTAGGGTTTTGCCTTGACACAGAGAAAGACACTCATGAAATTTGGAGCCACAGAGGGGTTTGGATTCTGAACCCTTTCAAATTCCAGAGGTGTTTATAGCTAGCGTTTTGGGTCAGGCCCATCTGTCTATGTGCAAGCGTTTTGTACCAGCCTATAGCTGAAGGATGGAGTATCTGCCATTTCTGTGTAAGGTGGACTGGAAAATAGAGAGCTGTGCACTAAATCTGTTTTAGAAATGAGATTCTAAGTGGCCTCCAGGTCATGCCCTTGAGATCCATGTGTTGAGGGAACCTTCTATATGGGGGTCTCTCTCCTGCAAATTTTGGGATTCACTGGTTTCTCTGGGTAGAACTACAACTCATTCTGGAGGGGCAGAGCGGACCCCAGCTCCTGTGCAATGATTGGGTGCAGAGAGCCTGACTGAATTTTCCTCTTGGCAGGCTAGCTCCCATCGGTATTTCTGGCAGAAGGGGCTCTCTGGGCCTCTGTGACTAGAGGGATGCTAACTGCATGGCCAGATTCAAATATGAGAAGTGACTGAACAGCTTGGTAACCCCACCTAAAAGCAACTGTCCTTTCAGTACATGTCACCGACGCTCTTCAGATAAACAGAGATAAAATCATAAGAGTGGGGACAATCATGCATGTCTCTACTGGGCCATAAAACTCAGCAATGACTCTATTAAGTTATGGGGAGGACTCAGCCTGAAGAAATGTTCATTAGACAGTAACCTGGTTTAGAAACTTCTCAGGCACGAGGTCGGAGACATCTCTAGCAGGTGAAATGGATCTGCTATCTGCAAGTTGTTAACGAATCCTTCTCTGCAATGATGTCTTGGGACCTGTTGAAACTAAACTAATAATAATCTTTTTTCTATATTGCTTTTCATCCCAGATTTCAAAGCACTCTACAAATATTATGGACCAAATTATGCCCTCGGATGTGTTGCACATGGCTTCCACTGTCTTCAGTGGCAGCCTGATTCAGGCATCTAACAGAAGAATTGAGACTTATTTAATTGAACCTCAGAACATCTTGGTAAGGGATCACTTCATTCATTTCTGGGGCAGAGCAGAGAAGCTGTTTAACAATAATAATACCTAACAGTTTTGTGTCAGGAACAGAATAATACCATTTAATTCCTACTACAAAGGCAGGCAGAATTTAATCCCCGTGATTGGAGTGTGTCCAAGTTTCAGCCCTCACTCTTTTTATATATCTTTAAAAAGGCCTGGGTTCTTTCATCTGCGACAGAAAAACAAGGTGCACACCCGTCATAGCTATTAAAGACACCACTACCGAGGAATGTGTCCCCTCTTTGAGTAATTACCTGTCTTGACTTTGCTTAGCTTGTAAGATCTTCTGGAATAGCAGCCCCTGTGTTTTGTATAATACTCCTCTTCTAGCAGTTTAGGGCAGAGGGTGAAGAACGCCATTCTACTTACAGGTGAAACTGCTGGTGGAATTTAGGCAGGCACAATGCCCTATGTATTGCAAATGGAATTCGGCCAGGGAACATATCTATTTCTACAAAAAGTGACTGAGAATTTTAACAATACATAATCAGGAGCTCAGTTTGACAACCTTTCCCCCAGGACGGTACTCCTAATGCTATGTTGGGGTTTGAGGAAGGGTGTCACATACCACATCAGCAACAGCACTTTTTGAATCCTCCCACCTCCCTGGCTTGACCCTACTTAGTCTATGAAATCGGATGATAAGTTGGAACAGCTCTTATTTGTTGGGTGGGAAGCAATATCTAATAATTCTTAATTCATTTGATAATTTCCCTCAAAATGTTAAAACATTACCTTAATGTCAAATAGCTTATGCTGGAATAAAATACTATCTTCTTATAAGTGAGTAGTGTAGAATAGCCCAGGCTTCTGCCTCATAATCACTCGCTTGATAAAGGTGCTTACAAACAGGTTCATTTTCCCTTCTGAGGATTAAAATAAGATGCCACTCATTTCAGTTCCAGTACTAATGTTTAAAACTTGTGCAGCTGCTTCATAATAACACGTTTAATTTTGAGCAAGGCACTACACAGTCCGTGACCCAGGGTAAGTCTTCACTGCAGACTTAACTCGAGAGTTTTTCGTCTCGAGTTAGCCTCGCTCAACTGAGAACAGCCATGCTGTGAAAAAAACACTTGAGTTGCTGTGTCCTCACTGGTGCTGCACTCATTCATGTGTGATACTAAAACTTCCAGGAGCGTATCCCACAGTTCTTTGTGCTGCAGTCAATTGAGCCCCTCTATGAATTCTTTCCTAGTGAATGGTAGGAGAATTTGTCTGTTCTTTCAGGGCATACAGAGGAAGGAGGGTTGGAAGGACTAGAGGCATTTGATCAGAGTTGGCTTGCGTCATGTTAGCAGCTGGTGGGTTGTGCTCATGCAGGTTTTAGCTTATACTTCCAACGGGCCAGAGTTAAAAGCAGCACCACACTCAAGGATTTTTTGTGTGTGGACAGGGCTTGAGTTAGGGGCAGCCCTTGAGTTAATCCAGCTGTGAAGTCAAGCCCTCTGTGGTGGTGGACTCCCTTGGTCCAGAATATAGCTTTCATGTCCAGACAAAAAGGGAGTGGTCAAAATGTGAACCAAGCAAAAACAGGTGCAGTGTCTTCAGAATGAGAGATACCTGAAACAGTAACCGAGAGGTGGGAACTGTTCCATTCATCTGAGTCAAGTTTCTGCAACTCCATGCCTGCAGAATTTGGTATTTTGTCAAGATGCTGTGGAATTCAATATTTCTGACATAGAATTTGTCATTTTGTTGCATCCAAGTCCGATTTATTTATTTGTCTCCCTGACACGCTGGGACTTGCATGCAGCTGTCTGATTCTTCAACTTTCCCCGCTTCCTAGATGGTTCTAGGCAGCTGGAACTTGCAAACAGATTGCTGGTGGGGAGTGGAGGACCCAGAAACAGCCAAGACCCAGAGAGCCAGATAGTTCAGTTTTTTAAGGCCAGCTGCAAGCTTTCCATTCCCCATCCCATGTAAGGGGAAAGAGTTTCTTAGTGGGATCACCTGGGCAACGTTATGGTATTGACAACTACGGAGTGAAGCTGGGCTATCTGGGGGAGAGGGACCGCTTGAAAATAATTATCTAGAGTTGGCAACAATGAGCCATGGATTGTTGGTGTGAGGGGTGGATGGGAAGGGAATGAAGGGCATTTTAGGGCAATAGAATACATAAATGTTGCTGCAGAATTTAGTGGTTACTGTTGCACACTTTAGAAATTGCTGCTGCAGAATTTCGGAGGTGTTGCTATGAAATTTGGTCTGTTGGTGCCATCAAATGCATGGGGCTCTAACTATAAAACCCATCAAATCCATTTGTCTGATCTAATCTTATATACTGAACACAGCCTTTCAGAGAATAGGGTTTTGTGATTGTGTGAGTGTTCTCTTTTTTTACTAATACTGACTCTTGTTGTTTTTAAGCTACTGTAGCAAATGGTTTAAGTTCGGTTCGAGGCCTTTTGCATGTGACACACTACTAAATTCCCAGCGTTAAAAGCCTTCTAACATCATTTAGAGGCCAGAATTTAACTACAATGTGTTGTTAGTTACTCTTCCAATAAAGTAAAATGCACATAATCTAGACAGACGTGGTTACAAGCAGCGTTTACTGAAGAACATAAATATCAGCAAATCTAAGTTCTCTCATGTACCCCTCCCTAGCAGAATAACAGAATAATATACTATATAGCAGTAATTTTGTTTGGACAAGTTGTATTTTTTTCCTTCGTGCTTATGTGTCAAAAATCTGGTAAATGAAATGATACTTCTGTATTGCATCTGCTTGTTTGATGGACAGCTGACAACTTGCATAAACAGTCTAATCCATATGCACTGTTGTGCAATTGCAGCATACGACAGTTTCCATTTATATAACATCTACAGGACTCTTCTTTTAATCTCATTTTATGTAATAGATGAAGAATAAAATTCCTTGCTTCCGTTTCACAAGTAGTAAACTTGTATCTTTCATTCTGAATTGGTTTTAGAGCCAAAGATTACAAATGGCCTGTTTAAGATTTTAATCAGCATTATCTGGCAGCAAACTGTAAAGGTTCTGGGAGTTTATCAGATGCATGTGCATGCTAAAAAGTGACTTTTGGACTCAGGCAAGTAAGTAATGAGGGTTAGAATTTAAAAGAAGCCTAAGGGATTTAGATGTCCAACTGTGTTGAAATCAGTGGGATTTTGGAACTTTACAGTGTGAGAGTAATATTATCGCCATTATACTGAAGTGAAAACTGAGACACACAGAAGTTAACTGGCTTCCCCAATGCAATACAGTTAGTCAGTGGCAGAGCTGGGATTGAAATCACGAACCACTGGATGTGATGATCCATGTAGTAGATGAGTTGATACAATGGACCAAATTAATTGTATTGAAATATAAATGCTGAAATACTGTATTGTAGTGCAGATTGACTGCTCTTTACAGCTACCTTTCTTCATTGGACTAAATGTCTGGTTCAAATTAGAAAATCCCATGAGAAGTCAATGTCTCAGATTGTTTCACTGGATTGAAAAATCTCCTGAGGAGAGGGGCTTTTCCTTTGAGTGTCTGGACAGGCAGAATGGGCCACCTGAGGTATCAGCCTCTGAGGAGACTGACAGACACAAGGAGGAGGGAGAAAATCAGCAGAATGGCTGAAGTACCCTCATAAGCTGTTTTTGCTCTCAATGTTCTATTGTGTTTTCTGTGAATACCACTCTGAAGGGGTCAGTGGCAGGGGAGGTGCTTGTACTTAAGCCTTAACAGTGGCTGGGCATGTCAGTGCAAGAATAGGACGCTGGTTCTTTTGGAAGCCAAAGACCTGTCTCTGAAATATCCTCCTTCTAAATGCAAAGCTTTCATTGCAACAAATCCCACCAGCTGACACTGTGTCTGCATCTCCGAAAAATGTACGGTCCTGGCCTCAGATTTCAAATGCAAACGCTTTTGTTTGGACTGTATTTCACAACAGGGATCCAACTCTGTGTGTGTGTCTGTGTGTACATAGGGGATAGAGATTTGAATATCTGTATGTGATTTTGGCTAGGATCAAGGCTGCCTTTTCAAAGTACTAATGTGAAATCTCCAAACTAGTTGGGTGTAACGTGCCGATAATGTTAAACAGCCATAGTTAAATCAAAGAGTGTAAAAGCCTCAACTTATAGAAGGAAAAGAAAACCTGAGCTTATTATGTGTGATTACATCTGCTCATAATTAAAAGGAGACACACAGGTCTTTAGATATTAATGTTTAATCGGATATCTAAACCTATTGATATTAATTAAATGCTTACTTAGGGTCACTGTTTAAAACATGCCCTACTTTGCTTGTTTAGTGTGTGGCTTTTAATTCCCTTCTGCCAAATTCAGAACATAGTTCAGTAAAAGTATATTCTTACTCTTATTCCATACACAAGGTTAATATGAGTATTTTTTTTAAAAAAAGTCAAAGTAGAAATTAGAGACTCAAATTAGCATTTCATTGGTTTTACTCAATATTTGTCTTTCTATTTTTCCTTGGAAAACTCCCTGGGAAAATTCTATAATCAACCCTTTGCCATTTCAAATTAAATTTTCTGCCAAAAACATAGTATTAAATTAGAGCAATTAGAAAGTTAGGGGCCAAGGGTTAATCTTCACATTTCCTAATAATTAGACTGTTAAAAATATAACAATTTATTGCTTAATTTCACCATGCATATGCGTTGGAAGTACACAAATGTGATATCTGATGGCACATCTAGATAAGCATTTGAAATGAGCACCATCAGGTTATAAACATTAGTGTGAAAAGTGTTTTTATACAATAGAATCCATTTCATTTTGCAACTCCTAATCCTCCAGTATGAAACCTCAGACCACAAACAGTGCTTACTGTGATGGTCAAATTGAGTCCTCTCCTGGCATAATTTTTCAATTAGAGATGGACTGTAATTGGAGATTTGAATCGGATACAGATTTTGAATTGGAGATTTCAGTTTAGAGATTGGAGCGCTCTCTCTAATGGGCCTTAATCCTGCCACTGAATCAGCTAACCTGACCTTTGGGAAATTTTTATCCACAGCTTGAATTCCAATTCCTAAGGTTAGGAGTGGTTGGATCTAGGGTTTTGTGCTCAGTGTTCAGGGAGAGGCATGTTTAACAACCAGTGACTATCAAACCATTGACTTTATGGCTGACCATCTGTGTTAACAGTATGGGTAAAATTTCAAAAGTGACTTCAGCGCCCAGGAGCCTAAGGCCTGGTCTACACTACCGCTTAAGTCAATACAACTTACATCACTCAGTGGTGTGAAAAAGACAACCCTCTTCTCCCCCCCCCCCCCGAGTGATGCAAGTCACAGTGACCTAAGCGCTGTCCCACAGGTGCAATCTTGGTAGGTTCCACCTCTAGCAGAGGTGGAGTATTTATGTTGATGGGAGAGCTCTCTCCTGTCTGCATAGCGCGCTTCACCAGATGTGTTACAGCGGCACAGCTGCGTCAGTGTAGTGTAGAATTGCCCCAAGTCTTATTGAAGGTCAATGGAACTTAGGCCCCTCAGTGCTGTAGCCACTTTTGACTTAGACTTCTAAGTCTGTTAGGTGCTTTTGAAAATTTACCTTTACAGTTCTTTTAATAGTTCAGGATACAATTATGGAAATCAGGAATCTTCTGCATGATACTGAGCGTGCTCAGGGAATGCTATCATACTGCATGATTGGTCCCTATAGGCTTCTTTCCTAGAATATTTCATTTACTCACATGAATTGTCTTTTATGATTTGATGATTGTCACCATTTAAATGCTAATGTTACTGGGTGTTTTCATCTCACAAATGAACATATATATTTATGTAATTTTTTATTAATGTCTTGCTGCATGTGAATCCTACACCAAATTGCTCCTGTGTGCTCAGATGGTGAAACTTTCCTTTGCAGAAGGATACCAGCCTTTTTGGTGTTGAAATCTACATGAAGAATAACATGGTGCTGTGAAACTGTGTTCTGTAGAAAATGTGATGACTTGTGGATTAATAGCATAACATATACCTTGTTTAGGAGCACAGCACTGATATGTTCGTGAAGTATTTCATTGCCACATGGGGCACCTCTGCATTATATTCAGCTGCTCCCCAATTCTGCCTGTTATGTGGATCACAAATTTAGAGGGGGAGAAGCTACCCCACCACGTGGATTATGGACATCATAAGGGTCAAGAGCCCTCTTCCTGGATCTATAAAGGCAGGAGTTATCCACTTGGACAACCCCCCACCTACATACTGCTCCACTCACCCCCTCCTTTCTGGTAGTTTGGCTCCTGCACAAGCTGTTCTGCCATTGGCTGGATCCCCCTTCAGCTGCTTGGCAGCCATCACAAGGGTGAAGCATGGGAGGGTAATGCTGTTTGGAGCAGCAATAGCTCCTATTAGAGTCCCTTCTGGAATTCCCCTAGGGCTGACGGGCAATGGTGGCTTGGGGAATGGATTGTCTAATGTTATTCCCTTCTTCAGCCCTATGCTGAAGTTGCATGGAACCTCTTCCATGTGTGGCCCCAGGCGAGGAGCATCCACAGGATTCCAGGGAGAAAGGACATTGCTATGAAGTTAGCATTCCTCTTCTTTGGCATATCCAGGTGGGAGCACTAACCCCCTCTCCTCTGCAGAGGGGATGCTCCAGCCCATTAACATCAGGCCAATGGAGGGCAGTGATAAAACTCCCACTGACTTAAATAGAAACAGGATTGTGTCTATAAAATCAGTCACAGTGCACTGTTACGAAAAACTTAGGGAAGCTGCTCTTTTGAACCATGAAAATCTTTCCAATTAATGTCTTCACGGAGTTTGCTAAAAGTCCTCAACACCAGAAGAGACAGAAATCACCATCGGGCATTATTTAGCATGCTGCATGCAAAACACAAGCAGGTACTCATACAAGGACATCTCACTTTCAAATCCTGGTACTCCAGAATGAAAAAGAGGTTAAGCTCTCACCTCCTGTGTTTGGTGGTTCTGTGTGGTATGTTTTTTACATTGTACGCTAATATTTTTGGCCAACTCATGGTTCAGTTCTTTCAATTCTTTCTTCTTTACCATCTCCCAGGGTGTTTCTCCTCACAGTAATTACATTCCTTACTTTTACCACTTCAAATCCTACATCAATTTCACTAGACTGAGACTTCCTGCAGACTTTAATAATACTGGGAGGTTCGTGACTAGGTATGTATTTGTGGTGATTTTTGTTAATATTAGTGTAATAGGTGGTGCTGAAACATTGATCTTTAGGATACCATTATCCCAAAGGCCAGAATTATAGTAGGTATAAATATATACTGTAGTAGGAACAAGCTTTCCAGTGTTGTTAAAACAATTAGATTAATATAGAACAACTGTAACCTTGATGTGCTGAATGGCATTGATTCAAAAATGCTGTGGCAGACCTTTGAAGGTTATAAATAATATTCCCTCAATACACACACACACACAAAGGAAAAAGAAATAGGAACAATTCCAGCCTTTGGAAGATGTGGAGATTTGGTAAAGCAGCACAAACATATGCTACTCTAGTTAGAGTGCTCAAAGGACACATAAAACATTTTGCAGTCTTGGGAACATTTTTAGAAAAAAAAATCAGTATTTCAGAGTGAAAGCATATTTAATATTTTCCTTTTAATATCAAGAAATTACTTTTATAAGTCCTTTCCTCCTCCCCTTCCTAAAGTACTCATGCAAGTGCTGGAAGTCTTGGAAACAGAAATTCTTTATGTAACCACAGAACAGGTTCATCAGAAACTTCTGTGCCATGTATTACAAGGGATATAAACCCTTGTGCTCCAGGGTATAGACTCTAACTGATGAATGCTGGGAACAAACAACTTTCCTTATGGATGTAGTTGCCTAAAGATAAGAAACATTCAATGGTCATAATGAAACACACCACCAAGAAAAAATTGAAAGAAAAATGGGGAAACTTACTAAAATTCACTTTTGTGCTTTTTTTAAAATCCTTTTTCTTTAACAATTTCCTAAACATAAAGAGAGCACTGGGTGGTTCATGTAAGGGGCCAAGTTATTCATACCACCACACCCTGTCTTCCATTTGTGATTTGTTTAGTTGGGAGAATAAGTTGGGTTAGAAAACGTGTTACGTAGCAAGTTTTAGCTGACCGATTTAAATGAGTCATTGCATCTCATTTAAATGAGATAGGGCTAGTCATGTTTAAAAATGTGGTGGTTGTGGTCAACACTAGGGGATATTGACTTCAGTGAGATTACACACATACTTAAGTTAAGCATGTGTTTAAGTTCTACTGTGGAGAAAAAATCTTATTCAAGCACGATGGAAACCTTAAGTGGTTTCAAAACAGTATAAACATAAGCTTTGAATACAGAAGTGTCTTCTGTAACTTGGAGTCTGTTTCTGTAGCACTGAGATCAATGGGAGCTTTGATATTTGCATGAGCAGGAACAGGATTAAGCTGTTGATGGAGTAGGAGGTATAGTATAGGAGAACAAGTACTGCAAAAACAAACAAACAAAAACTTATGTGAATATTCTAGTCTTTTAAAATTATATTTATAATTTTGATATTTTTAGAAAAGACAGACATTCCATGAAATGTCATAACAATAATGTGCAATAAAAGTTTTCACCAAGTTCTCAAGCCACATTGAGTGATAAGAGAGGCTAGTAATACAGCCTCTTCTGTTAGAGAGGCTAGTAATACAGAAGAACTCCATTTTGCCATGCAAGAGTATAACGGTGAATAAAGAACTATGCCCAGACTGCATTTTTATCAGTCAAATACCAGTGAAATTAAATCTGGCTGGTTGTTCTGTATGAAAGAGCTTCAGAATTAAACAAACGTTCAATAACATGTTAAGCAGAAACTACACTGGATGAAAATGTTAATAAAATCAATAAGGAACCAAATCAACACTCCTTTTTTATATTAGTCAAATCATTCAATAGAACCCCCCCCCAAAAAAATTATTGATATTGATATTCTTACAAGTAAATAAATAAAAAGACAAATAGAAAAATGAAGTGAGTGCTTGGGCACTGAGGAAAAGAAAGAATGTTGATTGGCTGTTGCAAGGGGGCTGCTTTGACAGGGCATTGAGAACTAAAATTTCTTAGGCCTTAGGGTGACTATACGTCATGTTATGACCAGGACGCCAGCTCTGCGTGGGGAGGGGGACTCTGACAAGTAGCTCGGGCCAGCCCCATGCGGTGGGGGGAGCACTCAGGCTAGCCCCAACGTGGTGTCCCATTTTCTCTTTGGGAAATATGGTTACCCTATTAGGCCTTGATCTTGCAACCATCTCCATGTGCGCAGATACCTCCATCTGCACAGAGCCCCATTGGAAGCAATGGGTTTTTGCATGAATGCAGGAGTCTGTTTGCACAGAATAATCTGCAGGACGGGGGGCCTTAGCTTTTAAATCAGTAAGCAAAGCCTGCTCACAGTTGGTTCAACCTGTGGAGGTGAGGGTTATCTTGCTGTTAGGTGCTGCAGGTGAATCCTCTAGATCTCTTTCCTGCTTAGTCTTAGAGTGACCATCCTACCCATAGATTTAGAAATGCACCTATCGTCTTTGCCTTATAAATATAATTGATTGTGCCCAAGGAGGTCTGATTTGGTCATTGGGGAATGCCAGCAATATTGATTGCACTTCAACCTCTGCATGATTTAGTCAGAACCTGTTAGACCAACAATGGGGCTGGCCTGCTACAAAGACTCATGGCTTGGTACATTTTGAAATGGAAGGAAGTCTACTCTTTTGCTGGATTTCAAAGGAAAAGCCCCATTACCCGATATTCTGCTCAAGAACTCATCTATCTAGTTTATATAAGAGAAGGTTAAGAGTTGACTTGATCACATAAATATCTACATTAGCATCTGTGTAGATATCTTTTCCCTGTTTGATGATAGAGGGCTCTTTAATCTAGCAAACAAAGTCATAAGATCCAGAGGCTGGAAGCTGAAGTCAGAAAAAAATGTCAAAACAAGATACAAATCAGTAAGGGTAATGTGCCATTTGAACAAATTACCAAAGGATGCGGTAGCGTTGCCATCACTTGAAGTCTTGTATATCTTTCAAAAAGATCGAAAGTAAAATCTATGAATATGGTCTAGTTCAAGGTCAGACCAACTTGATCATAATGGTCACCTGAGGGCTTACAATCTGATTATATAAAATCAAAATACTCTGATGTTCACAGCACAGCATCACCACAGTACAGTAATCATAACCTACCACTGTACCCTATGCAACATGCAGTTCTGTTCCCTTATCTCTGAGCCTGTTGCTCAGAGATGACCATATATAGCACCTTTATCTCATTTTACAGCATTATAGTGCTCAACCAGAGCAGAGGTAGAAAGTGAAGAAAACTTCAGCTAGAATGCACTATTATGAAATGTAGTAATAGGATGAGACACTAAGCGTTCTTTAATACCTGCATTATGCAGTTTTATTACAGAATATAGGTCTATGGATTATATTTAACTCAGTGTTTTAAAGAGATTATTTCTCCTGACATGGTGCCCAAAAAGTAATTTCTCAGGCTGGTTTTAACAATAGGTATAAATAGTAATCTAATTATATTTGGGAGAGATTTATAACTCTAATTACTACTGCTTTAAAATTTCAAAGGGACTGACATGAGCAATCAACACATCCCACACTGTGAATCCATCTTGCTATTGTAAAAACTACCTGCCAATTGCTTGTCAGCAGAATGACATGACATGCTGCACACTATTTGAAGAATTAGCAATACAACAGATTTAGGTACATAATGTATGTGTTCAGTTCAATGCTGAGGCATCGAACCTAGAAATTATTAAATACGAGAGTGCAGTCTTACAATGCTGTAGCTTTTTTGTTTAATCAAATATTTTATTTTCTCTCTCTCTTGATATAGTGTCAACCAATTTGTTATGAAGCCCTTAGAGGTCCTATATATTCAATATTAAAAAAAACTACATTAAAAGAACACAAAGGTTACAAAGTCAAGCACTCAAAAGTAGAAAATGCCAGAATTAAGGTTGCACACAGGTTTAATGGAGCACGCTCAGTCCAGCCAGCACTGGGAGGCAAGGCGCTCAAGCAAGCTCAGTGACGATGTCATCTTCAGAAGTTTTAGCTGTTAAACCAGAGGTCCCCAAACTGTGGTTGCGCCACCCTAGGGGGATGTGGAGGAAAATCCACAGGGTGGGGGGCACAGTGGGGCCCAGCCAGCCCCCACAGGGGAGCGGGGAGGGAGTGCCATGTAGTCCCTGCCCACCTCCAACTCTGCTCCAGTCCTGCCCCCAGTTGTGTCTCCGGCTCCCATGCCTGGCCCCATTCAGCCTTGGCACAGTTTTGCTCCTGGCCCTGCACCAGCCCCCAGCCTCAGCCTGCTGGCCATAGCTCCATTCCCCGCTTGCGGCTGAGGCTGGGGGTGAGGCCGGGAATGGAGCTGCACCTGGCTGCTGGCCCTCACCACAGCCTGGCTGCACCCCTGCCCCCATCCTTTCCCCCGGCTGTGGCCCCATACCCATCCCAAGACCCACTTCCAGCTGTGGCCCCAGCTTTGGTCCCCTTACCCCTGTCTGCATCATTCCCCCCCCAACTCCCGGTCCTGGCTCCAGGGGGGCAGGCATGAGCATGCATGAATTGTCATTTTTCAAAGTCTGATCGCTTGGCCAAATTTGGGAAAATTTTCACTAGAATGGCAAAAGGCTCATTCCTGACACAAAGGTCACCCTCTGTCAAATGTCAATACCCCGCTCCAAAGCATGTGGTTGCTAGAGTTGTACAAAGTAAAGGTCACCCAATATTTTTTTTTAAAACATTGTAATACAACATGTTTTCCCCTAGTTTCAGTCTTGCAAACTGGTGAACTGTTTTGGCAAAATTTTCAAGAAAAATTCAGCCCAAGGTAGAAGCCTGACTTGTAAAATTTCAGCTCTAACAGTTAACATTTCACAAAGTTATAACCAGAAAACAAGGTTTTACTGGGAAGTGTTGGGCCGCTTTAAATTATAGATGGTGCTATTGTCAAAATGGTGCAAACCCTTCTAGTTCAGTTTGAGTAGTTTATTGCACAATAACTTAATTAGGAACAGGTGTTCGGCTAAACCAAAATAAATCATTCTGAAACTGGAATAGGAGTGTACCCATACGGGTTTGAACTGATTTCATGAAACCACTATGTAGACAAAGCCATAGAAACACATGAATAGTCATATCAGATCAGACTACTGCTGACTATAACTTGGTATTCTGTCTCTGACAGTAGCCCGTACTTCAGAGAAAATTAATTCCCAAGCAGTAATGCAGCTGGCCAATTGTGCAGTGCTTTAATTGGGGAAAATTTTCTTTCCTGAACTCTCTTCAAATACTCACTTATTCCATAAACCTTTAAGGATA
This sequence comes from Lepidochelys olivacea, assembly GCF_965140295.1. Lineage (NCBI taxonomy): Eukaryota > Metazoa > Chordata > Testudines > Cheloniidae > Lepidochelys > Lepidochelys olivacea. Next base: position 107,929,088 of record NC_140412.1, on the reverse strand, counting down.
TGTCTACTCTGCAGCTGGGAATGTGCCTCCCAGCCTGGGCAGACAGTCTTGTGAGCATGCTAGAAATAGCAGACTGGATGTGGTGGCCCTGGCGAAGGCTCAGGCTAGCCACCCCCGCTTGGTCCCAGGATTTTGGGTGGGCTTGAGAGCCTGAGCTGCTGCTCAAGCTGCTTCGTGTTTTTAGTTAGCATGAATGTGTCTACCTGGGATGAAAAGCACCACAGATGCCGGCTTCTAATTTTCCCTGGGGTGCTCAACCCCAGCTCAGCCCCAAATCCCACCCCAACTCCATCCCTTCTCCCAAACCCCCACCCCGCCCCACCTCTTCCCATTCCCACTCCATGCCTGGCCCTGCCCTTTCTCTTCCCATCCCGCCTCTTTCCCACCCCATTATGTCCCTTCCCCCTCCCACCCAGCGCCTCCTGCACACCGCAGAACAGCTGTTCCATGGCGTGCAAGGAGCGCCTGGAGGGAGGGGGGCTAAGCACCTGCTAATTTTTTTCTGTGCATGTTCCAGCCCTGGAGCACCCACAGAATCAGCACCTATGAGAAGCACGCTCCCAACTGCAGTGTAGATGTACCCTTAGCATTTGACTAAATTCGTTCTGATCATAAAATTACCCAGCTCTTCCTTCATGTCCTCCAGATTAATTTTCATAAGCTTTCACATTTCTCACATGCTGTGATAGCTTGGACTATCTGGTCATGAGTACAGGTTATGTGTTGCTATGACTAAGTGAATCACATATAATTTGCCATCTTCGCATCACACAGCCATCCAGTGCACTGAAATTATAGAAAGAGAACATAATATCAAGGAATGCTCAGGGTGAAGATTCCAAATGGAGAAAAGAAGCCAGCACGTGTAAATGGAAACCATTTGGTCTGCATGCTAGCGATAGTTAACTCTCTTTCATTCAGCAGTTTCTGATGTTGACTGCATTGCTGGGATGTTTATTTTAGATCACATTTTGGTTCCATTGTTAGCTCTCCATCTGTAAGTTTCAACAGGCGGTGTTTGCTGAATCATCTTGTATATCAACATCATAAAGTGTAATGTATTCTTGGGCTGATTTGGTTCCCCTGATCTGAAAATCTGTTGGATTGGTCATTAATTCACCACCGTAAGCCCCAAAAGTGGCCGATTCTCTTCACAAACTGGTTTTACACCAATGTAACTCCACTGACCTCAGTGACTGATTTACCAAGGTGTAAAAGAGATGGAAAACCCCTTCCTTTCTGTTCGTCAAATTGGGGCCAAAGAGTGCATTTCAAATGCAACAAGGCAATATATTTGTTGATATACCTTGAGGATCTTACAAAGGAATCCCGGAAAAAGAATTAAGGGCCTGAGGAAGTGAGGAACTCCCACTGACTTCAACGAAAGTCCTGTATGCAGACAATGTGCAATATGGGGCCCTTTACCTGATAAATAAGATATAGATTTTCATTAGAACATGCTACAAATAATCAAAACTTCAAATCATTATAGCTGAACAAAGGAGTTTCCCACATGTGTTTAATATCCCCCTTTTTTCTCTTTGGAAAAAAAAATCCCTAACTCTTGGTACACAAAAAGGTAAGAAACAGCATAAAGTCAACCCATTAAAGCAATAAAATACTCGCTCTTTATGAGACAAGGTTTTGGGTTTAACACCTTGTCACTGTTGTATATCAAAGTTCACTGCCAAATTGTCATCTTGTGATAATGGTTCTTCTGTATAGGTGTTACAGATTACAGATAGCAGATGTTAATGCATTGGGCCTATGAAACACAGACCTACTGTATTTAAAAGATAAAAGCAACACATGAAATTTCATGTTCTAGATAAAATTGTATTCTGGGCTCATTTATTACCAATTGAGAAGGCTGATTCTGCAAGCTTAGGCCTTGATTCAGCAAAACTCTTACATGCTTAATTTAGACACATGTATAACATCAACTTTAAGCATCTGAATACTCCCACTGAAGAGAATGGGACTAGTTACCTGCCTTTAAGTACTTTGCTGAATTGGGGCATTGTTGTTATTCCCAAATGAGGAATGGGGCTAATGTGGTGTTAAAAATTTTTCATTCTCTTTACAAAAGAGAAAATATCTGATTAAAAAAAATATTACTCATGTCATTTGTCAGTCTGTAGTTATTTTAATCTTTACCAGCAAGAGGTGGCAAATAACTGTAACCTCTATCTTTAGTTCCTCTTGATACGATGTGCTCCGAGTGCTGACCACATTGTATTTGCAAAAAGAAAAGGAGTACTTGTGGCACCTTAGAGACTAACCAATTTATTTGAGCATGAGCTTTCGTGAGCTACAGCTTCACTTCATGAAGTGAGCTGTAGCTCACGAAAGCTCATGCTCAAATAAATTGGTTAGTCTCTAAGGTGCCACAAGTACTCCTTTTCGTCTTGAAACCAGTGCATTATTACATTGTTGTCTCATAAAGAGAAGTGGTTTGTGGGGAAGAAGCCATTTTCCTACAATAAGAGAAGCATCGCTGTTGGTTTCTTATTGGCAGCTGTGGTCTTGAAGACTTTCCATCTTACTATAGCTATTATGGCTGTGTAACAGCTGAAATCTCTTCTAGCAATTTGATTCAAACCTTGATCCCAAGTTTTTTTGGGGTTTCAAATTAAATCAGTTGTAAAAGGCGCTTGTTTTGGCAACTCCCATGAATCAAAGTTCAGCAGGGAAAATTATGTCCCAAAGAATGCATTTTCCAAATAATATTGGGCTCTTATACAGCTTTTATTTATCCTTAAGTTTCAAAGTAGTTTACAAAGGAAGGAGTAATTATTCCTATTTTTGGGGTAAGTGAGGCATACAAAGGTGAAGTGATTTGCCCAAGGTCATGTAGCAGGTCAGTGGCGCAGCCAGGAACAGAACCCACTTTAATATGTTGAATAATATTGGAGACACTTGTACCATCTGGCTGCTTTCCCTGGAATGGACAGACTTCTGCAGAACTGTCTGCTTTATAGTTTTATGCCACTGACTCCCTCTATGTTCTTGTGCAAGTCATTTAGAACCCAAGCCAGGTTCTATTGAAGATCAATGACAAAACTTCCACAGATTTCACAGGAAGCAGGATTCCATTGTCTGTTTAAAAAAAAGGGGGGGTGGGGTATAATATCTTCTTCAGAGGTCAGTTGTGGAATTTAATTAATGTTTTATATACCTTCTTTAGACCTTCCAGCTTTGTTGATCAGGAGACTGTTTACTTTAGAAATGCCACTGCTAGAGTTTTAATGGGCATCATGTTATCCTGGTCTAAAATACACTTCAAAGGTAGTCAAAGAAATATAAAGTTATTTAGAAAGTAGAGATTACCTGTGAAATTTGGTTCCTAATCTGGATCCAAAATGTTTCTTCAAATGCGGGGCAGAGGTTTGCAACATGATCGAGGTTGGTCCAAGCCATAAAGTTTGTTTCTAGCTTGTGCTAATATCATTTAAAATCTTTATAACTATCAAAAGCTCAAGTGGACTTTGTCATGAATATGTCAGAGAGCCTTCTGGAGTCCTGCCTGTCTTGTCATCATTTTTGGTCTCAGTTGGTTGGACTTCTTGAGGTTAGTTCCTTTTTGTTCATATGGATGTCAGGCAGGTTTCTCTATCTTGAATCGAGAGATGCCTTTTCAGAACATACTACGTGTCAGGGTGTTTATAAGTGGCCTACTATCTTCTTTGCATTTGCTGCAGATGTATTTTAGTTTAAACATAATTTTATAAGATAGTTAAAATTGCTTTGATTTTTGTTTGCCTTGCAAGACAGCGATGAGATGTTTTATACATTGGAGTGGATGATGATTATTACATGGCTGATTTAGGTAGTGAGAAGATTGCAGGACAGAACTGGAGCTTAGACATTTGTGAGAGGAGAAACACTGTGCTGAGGCTTAGGCAGGAGGATGTGTATCTAAAGGAGAACAGACATACAGCTTTCAAAGAAGAGGGAACTGGCTGCCCTGCTCATGACCCTTCCCTTTTGGCTGGCCGAGAAGTAAAAGTAGCTTATATAGCCTACCTTCCTAGTTCAAAGGGAATTGGGTGGCAACCAGTAACGGAACAGAAGGAGAAGGGGAGGGAAAACCAGGAGTTAAAAAATGCACCCAAATATGCATAGTGTTCTGGTCCTTGCTTTTGGGAACTGGTTTTACTGCATTGGTTAGGTGAATCATGAAGTTATCTTTATATATTCCCCCCGAGGCATTCAGACTCTTAAAAATTCTTGGCAGAATTCCAGTTTTTCTACAGAAATCTGTTCCACTCAGCCTCTAGGATTTCAGCATGGGATTTGTTGTCAGATTTTTAGGGCCTGATTCATAGCAAATTTTCACATCATTTTTATTGGACTTTTTAAGAATTTACCCAGTGAGAGCCTGTATACATGCTAGGTGGAGGTAGAGACATAGAAGTTTGCCAGCTTTATTTAGGAAGGAGAGAGAAAAGGATACCTTCATAAATTCTTTAATGATTTCATGCATGCATTTCTGCTTAAATAGTATTCAGTACCTGCACAAGTCTTCAGTTTTTTCTATTTGCAATGGTCATGCAGTGCTTTAATTGGCTTGTTAAAGGGAGGAGGGGAAGAAATCCCTGTACAGCTTAAATGAATAAAAGCTTACAGGCATTTTATGTTGTTTTAAAGGAATTGGGCCCCTTAGTGCTATAATTATTTGCTTCTCTTCGTTCACAAAGAGCTTTTTCTTAGATAACCCAGCCCTTCATTTCTTTAAACCTCATGTCAAGTTCTGACATGGATGGCATGAACTTGCAGTCAAACATCTGCCAGTCTTGGTCTCAAATATCACAGCTGTATGTTCATCCATCTTGTCAGAGTTTGAAAGAGAATCACTTCTCTCTCTCTCTCTCTCCCCGTTTTCCCCCCTCACTTTAAAACCCCATTTCTTGTAATTCTACTTGAATTCTTGCCTCCCTGACACGGTGCCTCAAGACACAGGCAGTACAGTATCTCTCTCTGCTCTGTTTCCCAGAGTAGTCGGGAAAAGAAGAAACCTGAAGGTATCAATTTTTTTAAATCCCAAACCAGCTACTGTACCTGTCACTTCAGGCATCTGAATGTCATGAGTGCTGACAGATGTATGACAAGTCCTAATTGAGGACTTGCACCCGCAGTACTACAGCAACTGCTTCTTTTTGGATTGGGGGTGAGGCCCCTTTCTCAGCCTCTGCTGTTTAGAGGAGCCATTTTCTATTGGAAGCACACAGTGAATTGGGATTTTTAGGAACTTTAAGGGGATGCGAAATTTATGATGTGAAAATGTCTCCCAGCGTGTAAACCTCATGCAAGACTGACTGAAGTAGAGAGGTACCTTGGGACTTCTTAGTAGAGTATAAAATCATTCACCTATCCTCTTAGAATATGTTCACTCTGTGTAAAACACACTTATGGCCTCCTGCATTCTTCACATTTTAATCTTTTGTAGATACCTGCTTAAATATACCTACAATTACTATTAGCCCCAAATACACATAACACTGTAACTTGGGATAAATTCTATGGTAGAGATAGGTAAAGTGTTATCACACTTTCGATACTCCTACTTGCACTTATTTGCAGTGTGCAGAGTAGTATATATGGTCCAGTGGTGTCACATTGAATTAGCTCACAAGCTGCTCTGGAGATAACACCCTACAGAAATATAATATCTTATTTTGACTGGAAAATGTAAATGGGTCAGGTGGTTTGTGGGTGGCAATTAATTTGGTTGCGTGGGCAGTGTAAACCCAGAACATTTTAAGCCTTCCAGTATGTTACAGACCACCAGTGTGCTACTGACAGTTGTTCACCACATTGCTTCTCACCCTCACCACACCACAGACCACACATCCTATCATGCTTCACGGGCAGAAATGAGAGCATGAGGGTCACTGAAAACTGTTACAGTTTCCATGTACGGTAGTTGCAGAAGCCACACCCATGATATACCAATATGTTCCCAACTTCTACTGTAAAACTTCAATGTTCAAAGATCCATTACAATGTAATACCTTAACATTTAAGAAAAAATCTAAATTAAAATATATTAGAAGTCAAATACTATATATTAGTATACTATGCCTTTCACCCTATAGGTAGTCGTGTTTCATAGGGTCAGATTGTATCTAGCCCTTGTGCAGGTGCACAGGACAGGAAAGTGCAAGGTGCCTTCTTCCCTATCCCCTCCTGCAGAAAGGGCTGATATAACTGCAGTGCACTGCATTCTGGGAAGGGATGACTCCTTCATAGCACCCCTTATGGGCTCAAATCACTCACATGGGGAGGGGTGGAGGTGGGGATGTGATCTTCCTCTCACAGCAGCTTGCAGAGGTGGCCGGGTGCATTAGGGAAACAGGCTGCATAATCTAAAGGGGATACTTGGTGTGAGCATTGCCTCTTTATGCTCCTGGGGTCCCCTGCACCCTTCATGCCCTTGCCAATAATCTGTGCCCTCTACAAGCCCCCTTTTTATTACCTTTCTCAGAGACCCCCTGGATTCTAACCCAAGGAAGCACCCCTCATATCCCACCCCTGCACCTCATTCATCGATGTCCCACTTTTCAGGTCCCTACTCCATACAGTTTCCTGGAGTTCTGCACCACCACATTTCCCCTGGATTTCCACAGTTCCCATTCCTCTGTAGTGGTTGAAGTCAGAAGAAAGTAAGTTATAAGCTGACAGTATAAAAAATGTACACTATAAACTTTGCTCTGTCTGCATTTAAAGCCAACTCTTTATATGGTTTTAACCCTCCCCAAAATACTAAAGCAAGGCCTAAAAAATAAACAAAGATGGAGTTTTTGATTGGGCTTTATAGAGGTACTGTGAGCAGAGACAAGGAGCTGCTGCAAAGACTTGAGACATTGTTGTCATCATCAGTGTTTGACCACTTTCCACTGCTGCGCTGATGGCACATCTCATGATTTTGTCATGTTTCTCTTAAAACCCTTGCCCCTGGAGTATATGAGAATCTCATTTTCTTTTAAACATGTGGTTGAAGAGAAAAGATGGAAAACAGAAACTCAGAAGGAAAATAAAAAGAACCCACTATATATTATATTTAAGTCAAACTCATGATTTTTTAGGAGGGAGCGGTGAGGCCTGACTCACGAGTTTTGAATGTTTGGGATTGGCTTTAACTCTGCTGCTTAGCTGTTTGCTCTAGCTTCCTCCCTTACAGTTTCTTTGCTTCAGTCTCATTCCACCTGCCTTCCATGCTTCCCTTTTTTGTCTCTCTTCCCTGTTCTCTTTAATTTCCTTCCTTTCAGGATCCTGTCTCCCTCCCTTTGTCCTTCTGTTTCGCTAACTCCATCCCAACAAAACCCTACCCAAAACATTTTTTTAAAAAAATCAATCAACTGTGGCACTAACATGTCACTTGGAGACTATCACTTTGTTCTCTCCACTGCTGTGTTCTATCCTTTCCTTCCAACACAGTCTGTATGTCTATTTAGATTGTAAGCTCTTAGTGGCTGACACTCTCTTGGTATGTATTTGTATATTAGAAACACTGGGCTCTCCCATCTCAGTTGGATATAAGGTTAAGGTGCTGCTGTAATACAAATAATAAATGACAACAATAAAAGTCTTAGAAAAAAGAGTTTAAAAGTAAACTACAGACAAATTTTAAGAATATAGCAACTTTAAAACCCTTTGTTGGATTTTTACCAAACGTTGGAGGAAAAGTGTGCCCTAGGGTGAGATGCAGCATGCAAAACATAAGGAAAACTGGTCCCTCTTTGGAAATGGGTTGGAAAATTAGGCTGATAATAGAGTTATATAATTTCAACCTTAGCTAGAGAATTATTACTGCCATGCCATAATATTTATTCATGTTATTTAATGTAAAAACATAGCTGAAACCCACAAGTCATGTGAGGGGTAAAAAACGTGAGACTAGGGGAAAAAACCAGATGAATATGTGGTTGTGGAGACAAAATATATCCACCACAAAGTTCACTTGTGCAACAAATCATTAGACATTGACAGATCTTCGTTACTAGCTGCCTTCGAGGTGTTTAAGCAGGTGGGAGCAAGGAAGGATTGAACTGGTACTAAGCCCTTCTGAACTTTTACCAAAATATTGATCCAAAACTTTTTTTGAGTCTCAGTAGGGTTTGGTTTCCTTTCCACCTCTGCCATGTTCTTTCACTTTTGTGTGAGTCTGTATTTTCATTCTGTCTTGGATCAGAAGTGTTGAAATACCTTATGAAAAGCTGCTGTTTGTCTGTCTTTCTACCTCTCTGGGGTACAAAGTCTCACTAGAAAGGCTTTTCTCTGTCCAAATGATGGGCCAAATATACTGCTGCTTGCTACTCCCCTGAAGTCAATAGCTCCAGTGGATTTGGCTCATTTTACAGGCCATGCTGTTGGGATATTTCTGTGAAGAATTAGATAAGTGTCTCAATGTACACTGAATAGGAGCTTTTTGAGATTCTGCATTGCCTGTGAAAAACCACACATGTAAAAGGGACATGACAACAAAAGTGCTAGTACCCAAAGAGACTAGAGAAGATGGATCTGATCAACAAGAGAAAATTGAGAAGTCTCTCTCTCTCTCCCCCTCTCTCTTTCTCTTTTTTTTTCTTGTTCCCACTCCCTCCTTCCCATGTGATAGTCAAATATGGTCACGCAAGGCTAAGTAGAACTAAAGAAGCCTCTGTCGATCTGTTTGGAAAGCCAGTTGTAATTGGCATGTGAGCTTTCCCCTCCACCTCATCTCTATTCCCTTCTTCAGCAACCTTGTTGATATTTAAGGGTTCCTTCTCTAGGGCTTAGAGGTTTTCACAGCAACTTCAGGTTTTCACAGCAACTCAGATTGTGACATCAATGGACCAGAGACTAGCTGTAAACATATTCAGTGTTTCCAAATTAGATCTGATAGTTTTAAAAAATGACTTCATCTATCTCAGACATAACTGAGGAGGGACAATGCCAGAATCATGTCATTTAAGGTGTCAGGGCACTTGAACCAGGATGAAAGTGAAAAACTCATTATTTTTCACTGTAAAATTGCCAGACAGTTAAGTACACCTTAATTCAAAGTGACTAATTTTGGAAGATATATAACACAGCCCACCTAGTGGACACCTGAAATAATAATCATAATAAATAATTAATAATAAATCGCCATTCATTTTGGTGTAATAGAGGTAGTGGACTTCAGTAAGTTTGTCTTCTCAAGCTCTGTGTTAGAGGTACCCAAACAACACAGGCGGTTCTTTTTTAAGGTGGAGTTAAGGTTAGAGTACATATCAGTTTTGCTAACTCTCATGATTTCATTGTGAGTCATGTGATATTTTTGTCTTTCGTAAAGCCCCAGTTTATGAGTCCATGACAATCTCAGCTTTCATTTTAAAAAAAGTAAGTTTATAGCCCTTATGGTTGCAAAGAAAAGCTTGAAAATGTGTCCCAAGTGTACTCTCAGGGCTCAGAAGCCAAAAGGCAAATTCCCCCCCTGCCCCCAAATTATTAGTTTTTAAAAAGGCATCTGACTTTTAAGTCAATCTCATTATATTTTTGGGGCCTGATTCATGGTTTTTGAATGTGTAGGGTTGGCAATGCTCCATCAGGATTACACCCTCCCCCCCCCTCCCCAATTGTTGAAGTTATCCAAACCCAAGCATTACTAACCCAGGGAATTCAGTTTAATTTAAAAGAAATCCACTGACTTCAGTGGAACTTCCAGCATATAATATCAAGCCCTAAAAGGGCAGCCTTTATATAAATGGTGAAACTGCTGATGTGTCCCCCCTGTTTCTAGACAAGGAGCTGGCAAATAGTCAGCGATAGCCTCAGGAAACTGGATGTGAATAGACTATTTCATAAAACATATTGCTTTCTCTTTTGTGCAGTCTGAATAATCTCCTAAAAATAGTGTATAAAGGTGAATGAACACTCCATAAATGTTTTCAAGGCTTTCAGCTTTAAAACATAAAGCGGTTGATAACTGAGTGTTGGGCAGTTTATCCGTTTTCCCCTAAAAAGTGGTTTCTGTTTGTCTCTAGTCTCCTCTTTAATGTGATCAGACAAGAGTTGATAGGATCGATGATGTAAGGGACGCATAGGATGAACTGGAGCCTTCCATGATATTTCATTATTATTATTATTTATTTGCTTATTTTATTATTATTTGTGTTACTGTAGCTCCTAGGAGCCCTTGTCATGTCCATTGTGCCATGGACAAACGTAGACCAAAAAAGACTGTTCCTGTCCCCAAAAGAATTTGCAATCTAAGTAAAAGACAAGAGACAGTGGATGGCTACAGACAGATGGGGGAGGGCAAGGAAACAAAGTGACAACATTTGTCAGCATGCTAGGTTGTGATACAGCCTAACCATTGTCAATTTTTTTGTCTGCATCATGACAAAAGAGTTTTAAGGAGAGATTTGAAAGTGGATAATGAAGTAGTTGTGTGGATGTTTACTAGGTATTCCTTTCAAGCATGAGTGGCAGCATGGAGGAGCCCCAAGGTGCTTGTTTGGAAATTTAACAAGTGGGTGAAGGAAGCTGAGATCATGGGCTGATCAGAGGTGGGAGCTGACACTTCAGTACTGAATGATAGGATGAGGATAGGGTGTGAAGGGACTTGAAAGTGAGTACAAGCAGTTTACGTTTGATGTGATAGAAAAGGGGGAGCTAGTGGAATGGTGCAAAGAGAGGGGAGACATGGTCAAAATGACCAGATAGGAAAATGATTTTTGCAGCAGTAGCTTGCATGGATACCAGCAGGGCAAGATTGTTTGTCAAGATCAGAGAAAAAGATGTTGCAGGAATTGAGATGTGAGATTATGAGATCCCAGGCAAGTTTTATGGGCAGGAAAGGCTGTATCTTGAGATGTTATGCAGAAGGAATCTCCAAGATTTAAATATAGCTTGCATGTGAGGCTATAGAGCAGGGGTGGGCAAACTTTTTGGCCTGGGGGCCACATCTGGGTATGGAAATTATATAGCAGGCCATGAATGCTCACAAAATTGGGGGTTGGGGTGCAGGTGAGGGCTCCTGCAGCGGGTGAGGGCTCTGGGGTGGGGATACAGGAGGGTGCTCCGGGCTAGGACGAAGAGGTTCGGAGGGAGGGAGGGGGATCATGGCTGGGTCAGGGGGTTTGGATGCAGGAGGGGGTCAGGGGTGCAGGCTCTGGGCGGCGCTTACCTCAAGCAGCTCCAAGAAGCAATGGCATGTCCCCACTCCGACTTCTATGTGTAGGCGCGGCCAGGTGGCTCTGCGCGTTGCCCTGCCCACAGGCGCCACCCCGCAGCTCCCATTGGCTCCGGTTCCCGGCCAATGGGAGTTGAAGGGGCAGTGTGCGGAGCCCCTTGGCTGCCCCTATGCGTAGGAGCCAGAGGGGGAACATGCCACTGCTTCTAGGAGCCATGCGGCGCGGGGCAAGCCCCCGAGACTACTCCCCTGGCTGGAGCGCCACAGCAGCACAAGCCCTGGATCCCACTCCCCCGCGGGAGCTCGAGGGCTGGATTAAAATGTCTGGTGGTCCGGATGTGACCCCCGGCCGTAGTTTGCCCACCCCACTATAGAGAGCGGTCTGAGTTAAGGTTGATGTCCAGGTTATGGGCCTGAGTGACAGGCAGGATGGTGGTGGTAGCGGCCACAGTGACTGAGAAAAGTGGGGGAGCGTTGGGGGGATAGAGAGATTAGGAGCTCTGTTTTAGCCATGTTGAGCTTGAACTGATGGCTAGACATCCATGAGGAGTTGTTAGAGCGACACGATTAAATTTGAGTTTGGACTGAAGTTAACAGCTCTAAAGTAACGAGATGAATCTGTGACTTGTCAGCATAGAGATGGTTGTTGAATTTGTGTTTGAGGATGAGATTACCCAGCGATAAGGTCAGAGCGAGAAGAGGACCAAGGACAGAACCCTGGGAACTCCCACAGAAAGTTGCAGGGCAGCATAAGAAGGTCGTCCAAACAACACGCTGAAGGAGTGATTCGAGAGATAGGAGGAGAATCAAGAAAGTAGTCATGGACAAGAAAGAGAGCATGGTCAGCTGTGTCAAAGACAGCTGACAGCTCAAGGAAGATGAGGATAGTGTATTTGTTCTGAGCTTTGACTAGGAAAAGTTCATTGGCGACTTTGACAAGAATAAAGAAAAGGAGTACTTGTGGCACCTTAGAGACTAACCAATTTATTTGAGCATGAGCTTTTGTGAGCTACAGCTCATTTCATCGGATGCATCCGAAAGCTCATGCTCAAATAAATTGGTTAGTCTCTAAGGTGCCACAAGTACTCCTTTTCTTTTTGCGAATACAGACTAACACGGCTGTTACTCTGAAATTTGACAATAGTTTCAGTGGAATGCAAGGGGGTGGAAGCTGGATTAGAGAGGGTCTAATATGTAACTGGAGGAAAGGAACTGCAGACAGCAAATGTAAACTTTGCATTCAATGGACTTTGAGATGAAAGGGAGATGGAAGTTGGAAAGTAGTAGTTGGAAAGGTAAGTGGGGTAAAGAATGGGTTTTTTTAGAATGAAGAAACTACAGCATGCTTGCATTGTGAGAGAGAAGAATAGGGTAGGGATATAAGTCTCCCAATGAATTCTGATCTAACTCAGGAGTGATTGAAAGTTATTAGCATCTGATAGCTATCTGGATTAAATAAAATGAGTTGCTGGTCTCAGTTCATGTTCTTTGGTCCAGATGTCAACTCACAAATGAACACCCTTACAACTTATGCTAACTGACACACTTGTTGGAGGGTTCGGTGGAGGCCAAGGACTGAATGGGAATGGACCATAAACTCTCTCTTTGCCTACAGAGTTAATTCCTCCAGAATAAAGAGCAGGGATATTAACAAAGTGCTATCCAGAAGCTTGCAGTGCCTCTGCACATGCCATACCTGTTCTGTAGATGAATCAAGAATTTGAGCCTCCAGGTCTGTCACCTTTCAGGAACACTAATTTCGCTCAGAAACAAACATGAAAAAGGAAGGCATCGCTTCCAGAGAAGCACATGTGGTTTTGTGTATATTGCTCATGGGTAAAACTATTCTGGGTTAGTTGTTTTTCATGGTTAAGCAGGATATGAAAGTGTGTGTTTGCTGTGATTTATATTGGGACTTTTTTTATATAAAAAAAGACATGCTATTTCTGTAAAACTTGATACATTTCCTCTGGGGGGAAGGTTAAATAAGCCCTATTAATTCAGCTAAATTGGGACTTTAATGATAAATGAGTGAACAGATTTGTGCATTCACAGGAAATCTGTCGAGCAAGGGAATGGAATGGGAAACATTGGTTCACCTGACATGAGGAAAAGTTAATGAAACTGAATTGTTTGTGAGTCCTTCACAATAATATATTATTAATCTTTAGTACAGGCAAGTAAGTGAAACAAACAGGAGTGTTTTTGGAATGCAGCGTAAGTGTCTAGCAAACATACAAAGAGTTTGTGTGACAATGACCTAGAGCCGTACAAAGTTATAGAAGGACATCTGCACAACAGTTTGAAGCAAATCAAAGCTAAGATTAGAGTTAAAGCCAAAGAAAGGAGCTGTAGAAAAGCCCCAGAGAATTGCTCTTTACTTTTATAGTTTTGGTGGTTTCATAGACCATCTGATTTTACATTAAGACATACCTTCAAGATGTGATAATGCAGAACCGGGAAGAAAATTTGAACTTCATTAAGTGCTTCTGAACACATGGCAGCTCAACCTCAGGAATTTCAAAGCTCTGACCAATAAGACCAGGGTAAAACTACTGTAATAAACTGCGTGTTAGCTGCTGACATAAAATGCTTTTTTTTATTATCGAATATCATTTTATGTTTCATTTCATGTAAAAACGTGTGCAATCATCAGGATGTTGCTGCAGAAAAGCAGCACTGACATGTTCCTCAAGGTAACATGAGTATGCATCCAATTCTTTCCTCCTTGCCCCGCCCCCGGGCTATGCAGCTTACTAGAATTCATCTCAAACTCAGGCTTGTTAAGCAAATTTTTTTTGGTAGTGACCTTCAAAAATATTCTTTCATAAGATGTATTTTTCATTATTATTTCTGTTGAAACTACAGTTAACAATGAAGTATTCCTGCTACAAATTTACAGTGGTTTGTCATTTCTGCAGCAGAAACTGGTGAAATCTATTTGCGGTGTCTAAAAAAGAATTATAACACAGGGGATTTGGTCATACAAACCAGGGGCAGATAGAATTACTCAGAACAGCTGGAATTTAATTTCAAGAAATGAACAAAAAACAGTCAGTGCTTTTAGTGGGTTGAATTTAGCAGCATGTGTTTTGAAGAAACTTGCATCAGCTTAAAGGAATGATCTCTGCAATTTCTTAATACTGTAGCATCCTGGTGTATTTCATGTGATGCTGTGCAACAGAGCTGCGGACTAACCATGGAGCTGGACCGTTCAGAACAATGATACCAAAATGCAAGAGCTTCTCAATATTGGAAGTGTAACTAAGTTACTGGAAGTATTAAGGATCACTGTGTGAGCTCTATAAGGTTGAGTCTAATAGGAACTTCTCAATATCATTAGATCACACTGCAAATAGTTTTGGTTGGATTATTGAAAATGTAATCATTCATGGCACTTCATTACAGTCTTATGTGCTTATGGTAACTTAAAATAGTTTTGTTATAGTTCTCTCCTGTTTTTGTAACGTAAGTAAACGTGAACTCGACAACATTTGCTGAATGTTGCACTGCTAATCAGAAACGCAAGCTGAGCATCTTTTCATTTGCACAGAGAGAGTGGGGTTTTTTCAAAGCACTCAGCTGAAGGTCGAGGTCAGGCCAATTCTGAATTTGTTTTTTTTTTTAAATCTCACCCAGAGAGTATAGAGCATCCAATGTGTGGAACTGCAGGATTCAGGAATTGGAGAATTCTAGATAGAGACTGAAAACTAAAGTAATTAAGGAATTTGGAAGCTAGAATAACATGAGATGTGGTGTTGTGTGTTCTGATGTGTTTTATGGAAATTAAGAGTTTATCAAGTACTGAGACAGAGATTGGAACTACTGGGGTGCTGCATTTGTGTCAAGCAAGGGAAAGTATACTGTCTTCGCAAGACCAGGTATATTATAAAATATGTTGATCTGGTAATCTGTAAATTAACTGATTTATTTTTCTTTTAACCACCCAATGAGGAATACAGGAGAAATGGCATATTGACTAGCTGCATGCAGCCTAAATCAATTAATTAGAAATTGCCTCGAGCTGTAAAGTTAGGATCTGGATTTAGATTTTCCCAGAGTTTGGAGGCTTGGCTCAGACTCATTTTTAAAGCAAACCAGGTTTGAACTCCATATAAATTAAACAGCAGCCTGATGGAGCAGAAAGCAAGTGGGTGTGAAGAAAATTTGAGCAAACCTCTGCTGGTTCAAAGACAAAATTTGAATTTGTGACAAGTTGCTGATTTCAGATACTTCTTAGTTCTAGAGGAAGAGTTTACACAGCCAGGGCCGGCTCTAGACCAAATGATGCCCCAGGCGAGGAGCGTCTTCGGTGCCCTCCCTCTCCATTTGTTAAACTTTTCAATACCTTATTTTTATTGCATTTGTAGCCCATTTCACAACTTTGGTGCTCGATTTGCCTGCATGATTTATCCCTGTCATACAAGATGATAAATTTGTATGCTAGGATCTGTAAATCTGTATTTATTCAGGCCATATATACGCAAATAAAAAAAATTGTTTTCTCTAAGCTTGTATAAACTTTTAAATTTTAAGAATAACTGAAATGTACTAACATCGTGAAATTGAACTGTGCACCAACATTGGGTGGACCACTATTAAATACTGTTACAGTAGGTGACAGCTGTAGAATGTTAACCCTAGTCCTTTAATTCAAAAGGTTGCTTTTTTCACCTTTGCCCTCATGAACTGAAGCACAGCATCAGAGAGATCCAGAGACTGGCCAATGGCATTTCCAAGCAATAAAATAGCAAGCGATGTCAGTCTCTGGTTGACCGTTGTTGATCAAAGATATGTTTTAATGAGCCTGAGCTTTGAAAAGCTGTGCTCACCACTCGCTACTGTGACTGGCAGTGTGAGCAGAATCCCCAAAGCTATCACACATTAGGAAACATGTCCTTCAACTCTGCATCACGAATGAATTGGAGAACTTGGAGTGGAGAGTGCTTCCTGTGTTGCAAAATGTAACGGATGTTGTCTAATTTGACATTGAGGTCTTTATCGTTGACATCCGAACAGTCCCCACGTGTCAGCATCTGTTGATGGTCCATATAATTGTTTGACTGTTTTCCTGTCTGCCCACAACTTATTAAAGTCATACAAAAAACCCAGGTGTTTTTGTGGTGTTTCATTTGTCCAGACCTTTTTCTTCGATAGACTCTTGAGTGAGACTCTTGTCAATGGGTGAGCAAAAATACTCCCTCTTGAATTTTTCTTCCGAGCTTCCCATCATCTCATTTTTGTCCTTGTAACCAAACTCTCTCTTCTTCTGATGAATATGAGATTCCCTGAAGACAGGATCAACTCCTAAGTTCTCTGCCATTTCCTTGGCAGCAGTGATGGCATCTTCAAATCTGTTGTCTCTGTAGAACACAACAAAATCAAGACAGCTTCTCATCAAAGAAGTAGCGGTTGTGATAGCCATTGACTGAGTTTGTAATGCCTTGCTACAATGTTTACTTGGAATAGGATATCATGCCAAACCACAACTGAGACCAGAAATTTGACATCAGTGATCTGGTTTGTCAGGCTTTGTGCCTCGCGTCTGATTCCGCCTTAGGCTTTACTTGACTGCACCAGTTCCACTGGGGCATCGTAAACCTCACTCACTGGCTTACACTGTCAATGCAGCTCTCCCAGTGAGTGTCACTTAGTGGCTTCACGGCCAGATTTGTAACATTGTCCATGAGGATCTTCAACCTGATATTTGATGCTGAAAACAGGACGTATATCCTTTGCAGTACTCTGTCGAGAGATACTGACTCTAAAGAAGATGATGCTGCATCTGACACAACCAGGCTGAGGGAATGGCAGCCACAAGGTATGAAGAAAGCTCTTGGAATCAGCACAAGGATCCTTGCCTGGATGCCACTGTTTCTTCCCTTCATGATCGCGCTGTTGTAGCCTTGACCGCAGCAGTCCTGAAGCTTTATTTCATTCTCATTCAAAATGTTCATAAACAGTTCTGTTAGGCCTTTTCCAGTAGAGTTGTCCACAGACCAGAAACAGATGAAGTGTTCCTTTACTTGGGTACAGCCATCCTTGGCAAGAAATCTTACTGTAAATGACATGTTTTCACTGCGACTAATGTTGGGAGTGCAGTCCATTATTACAGCATAGTACATCGCTTTGCTGAGCCGCATCAATATATTATCAAGCATCTTCCTTGCCATAAGGTCAATCAATGCATTTTGAATAGTTTTTCTGTAGTAATGGTCCATAGCTTCTTTACAAACTACTCAACATAATTGCTCACACGCAACATCATTGTATTTCCCAAGGAGCTCTACCAAACCGAGGAAATTACCGTTATGTTTAATGAACAACTTATCTGATGAGCCCCAGAAAGCCAAATTATTTTTTGCAAGGAAGAGGGTAATTGAGATCAGACACTCAAGCATGCTTATCCAGTGCTGGGTTTCTACATTAATAATGCGCTGGTTTTCTGCATCTATCCATTTATTCAGCTCGAGCTTGGACTTGACCTCCATCCATTTGGAGTAGGCCATAAAGTGGTTGGGTGACTTTTCATGTTGCTTCAGAGCATTAGTTAAGTTATGCCAGTAATTGTACCCAGAAAACGCGAGCAACAATTTGACATTCTTGTCAAATATTTTGCAACAAAAACAGGACACTTTGTCAGTTGATTTCGAGTAAACTAGCCAACTCCAATTCAGTTTCTCACCATTCTCAAGCACTCTTTCACAGTGTGACTTTGAGAAGTGTCACATCTGCTCATTTACTGGAAACATCATATCCTTGATTTTGCCTGGCTGGTTGAAAATTGTATGCTCAATATCGGCAGAGTTGAAACGTTTCGGCCAGCCATAAAGCAGCATGAAACGTTCTTCAGCTGACTGTATTGCACAATCTAGCACCTGGTTAAAGAATTCAACTTTGAATTGTTGTTTGGGGTCTCTTATGAGATTATACTGTGCCTCGTAATCAAAATGTCATCTTCTTTGGTGACTCTTGTATTCTTGAAAGGGTGGGAAAATAGCTTCAGTGTGACGTTTCTCTGTCAACTTCTGTGCACTCTCCAGAATGTTTTGAAATCCCTCATCTGACCGGTAAGACTATAGGTATGACTTTGCTTTGTCCAGTTGTTTCATTGCTCCAGATATATCAAGGTCAACACCTTGGAGTCTCTTGCTTACAACATTTATTTCAAACAGTATGTCATGCTACAACACTAAGCCACACAGAAATTTGAAGTTATGTATGTTTCTGGTGATTCCATTTCCCTCTGCCACTGTTCTCCCACGAACAGTTCCTGGCATAACATTTTCCTCCATAATGGCAACTATGGCATCATCTATCTTCCCAATTTGGTGTTTAATAGGCTTTATCACCTCCACTCGACTTTCCCATCGTGTGGCACTCAGTGGTTTCAGTGTCAGAGAGGATCTTCCCAGATGTTGCTTCAAAATTTGCCATCGATGAGTTGTTGCAGAGAAAAATACATAGATGCTTTGAATTACATTAAAAAATCCAGCAGCCTAACTAGAAGCTGATGCTGCATCACTGACCACCAAGTTCAATGAATGAGAACTGTATGGGAAAAAAAGCTCGAGGGTTTAACTCTCAAATCCATTTCTGCACTCCTCTGTTCTTTCCTCTCATGTTGGCATCATTATTGTAGCCCTGACCTCTCATGTCTGCTATCGCAATTCCCGTATGTTCCAGCTTTTTAAGAAGCACATTTGTCATACAAGCTCCTGTAGTATCATCAATGTCAATAAATTCTAGAAAATGCTCTCTGACAGTCACCATTGCAGGGACCTTTTTACTAGGTTCTGGTGTTGTTACAAAACGCACCAGTAAAGTCATTTGTTCCGTATGGCTGATGTCAGGTGTGCAGTCCAGAATAACAGAGTAATATCTTGCTGACTTCAGATCTGCCACAATCTTCTGTTTGACTTTTGTTGCCAGTAACTGTATGATCTTATTTTGAATTGTTTTTCCAAGGTAGTGGTGTGTGTACATTTCTTGGGTGGTGACTTTTCTTAGATGCTCCTGGAGTACAGCATCAAACTCAGCCATCAGCTCCACAATTTTAAGGAAGTTTCCACTGTTCGGCACATACAGCTGATCTGAAGTGTCACACTGTGCTAGGTTTTGGGTAGCAAGCATTCTCACAATGGCAACGGACCTTTTCAGAACATTTTGCCAGTAAAGAGACTCTGATGCAATCTTCTCTTGATGCTGATCGTCTATGGTGGCCTTTAACCTTAGTCTCATCTCAAGCTCTTTCCACCTATGGAATGCTCTCTGGTGATTTGCTGCCTCTCATAGCATGGCAGATTTCTAGCCAGATTTTTCCAGTCCTGTGTTCCGGTAGAACCCAATGTGGCTGGAACATTAGACTGGAAGAGTTTGCAACAAAAGCAGTATGCAGCATTCTGGGTTTTGAGTACATAAACCATGGCCTCTCCACTTTGTCACCATTGGGGATTTCAAGCCAGTAATGTGTTGGATGGAAACTTCTATTTTTATTGTCTTTGGGGAACATGAAGTTTTTCACTTGCTGTGGCCCATGCAGTAAAAGGAAGTCCCTCAGGCTAGTGCTCAAGTGGGTCCACAGTCCTGGATCATCAAGATTTAAGGAACTAAACTCAGCAGCAGCTGTTTCTTGTGCCTCCACCATACTCGTCTCTGATCTACGCTTTTCTTCAGGAATGTGCATGGTTATATCCATTTGAGATGGAGATATGGATGCTGCAGTAGCTGCCAGGTCATGTGCACTCTGACTAACTGGAAGATCAGGCATCTCCTCACCACTGACGTCCTCACTGGGGCCGGAAGGCTCACCGTGAACATTTGTGTCTATGCATCTCAGGAGAGCTCCTTCCTGCTTAGATAGAAAAGCTTCCTTTGCTTGCTTTCTTTTTCTGAATGCTGCCCCAGAGGGGCGTTTTCTTCTTTTACTCATGACTGCTGTTCTGTGCCAGCTATAGTGGCTCTCAACACTCAGTTGAAGGGGAAAAATAAGCAGGCTGGTAGCAGGACCTGAGTGAGGGAAGATATCAGCATCTTAAGGGCCTAACTGGCTCCTACTAGTTCAGTTGACTGCCTGTTCTCAAGTGGGTTCGGGGAAGCAACAGGAAACAGGAAGCTCCCTGAGAAGCTGGTGTTAATCAGTCCAGGCTCCTGGGGGTGCTAGAGAGGTACATAAGAGGCTCCTCCTCCTCTCTCTTCCTGCAGCTCCTGCTGCTTTCTGTTATTCCCTCTCACCTTTTCTCCTATCTATTATGTCTCTTGTGCCCTCCTTCCTCCAACACAGCACTCCACCATCTCTGTGCATCTAGAGCAGAGAGAATACATATGCCCAAGCAGCAGGCACAATTTTTTACACTCTGGGTCCTAGTGGTGCCCTCCCCACAGTCTGACACCTGAGGCAGCCGCCTCATTTCGCCTCATGGTAAGGTCAGCCCTGATGGCAAGTCTTACCGTATTTGATATTTTTCTTAACCTCCATCTTTTGGAGTTGTGTGATTACATGAAAATTTAAATACTTATATAATTTTAAAAAGTGAGCTTCCAGCCCTTATGTTTGTGGAGGAAAGCTTGAAAACGTGACTTGAGTGCACCCGAATCTAAAAACAACTCCCGAAATGTATTATTATTTTAAAATCTCAGGCCCCCTGTAAAGAGGTTAGCCGGGGCTCGTCCCTCTCTGGGGCAGCGGGCAGCCACACAGCCTCACTACATGCCATTGATGTCTTGGGGGAATTAGTCCGGCCCCTGGAATCTGCCTTGGCGGCCCTTGCGGCAACTGCAATAAGCAGAGTAAGCAGAGTAAGCCCAGGCCCTGGGTCAGGGCAGGGCAACGGTGAGTCAGGCATGCAGGCCCTCAGGCAGGGCTGAGCGGTAACAGTGCAAGCGTATCAATAAGCCCTTGGTCTGGGCGGGGCAACAAGGAGTCAGGCGCTCAGGCCTTCAGGCGGGGGCTGAGCAGGAGCAGTACCAATAGTAGGCCCAAGCCTCCAAAGGGCCTGGGAGAGGGGGAGACTACCACCTGTGGGTTGGGTGGCAGGGGGACGCAGGCCCTCCCACTCTACTGCCTCCCAGCCCGGGGCCCTAGCAGAGGCAGAAGACCCGCTGCTGAGTCAGTGGGGATCCTGGCCGCAACACGCTGACATGGGCTCAGGCAGTGCTACAGTCAGACTTAGGTCGGCTGCCCCTGGGCTACTTCCACACTCCCCCTCTTGAGGTACCTGGGTCTCAGTGGTGTCCTCTGGGGGGTCCAGCACTATGGGTTCCTCAGGGTAGTTGGCGAGAGGCAGGCCCAGCAACTCCTCTGGGTAGCGGGCATGGGGAGGTCGGAGGCGGCTGTCTTCCCAGTGAGTTCTGAGGTCGAGCCTTTATACTTCCGGGGCGCCGCCTGACCCTCTGAGGGGTGGGCTCAGAGCTCCCTAGCTCCACCCGCTCTGGTGCCCGGAAGGGCTCGTCCCTCTCTGGGATGGCGGGGAGCCACACCGCCTCACTACACCCCCATATAACAATAGCCACTACTCCACAAACTGTATTTGAAGATCTCCTTGAGGAAAGTAAGTGAGGACAGAAACTCAAAGTCCATTTATTCTCAGGCAATTTCATGACATGTATATTTTGTAGCTCATGGTTTTTTTTCCTCTGAATACTTGCTACTTTTCATAAGGACTTACTGCAGGATGGGTGGAGAAGGATGTTCTAAAAGAAAATTTAAAATGCTTTAGAATTACTCTTTTGATGAATTTCTTAGAACTCACTTGGATCTTCTTAACATGGTTACTCTTTTATTATATAAAGAAAGAATTGCAAGGAACAATAGTGATCAAACAGCAAATAAATCATCATAAAAGCCACCTTACCTTTTTGCAGAAAATCAGTTGGAGGGCTGCTGTTTTAATTCTAAATAGTTATTATTCATTATTAGTCTGCATGTATAAGACACCCGCTCTGGGTTCACTGCAGTCTAGAATGTTAGTAGCAACAATATATTGCTATTTATAGGCAGCTCATGTGGGAATGCAGTAGCTCATGTGGATTACATCTTGTAGTAATCCAATAGGTAAAGAGTTAATTGTTACATATTTATGCCCATGGCCTCAAAGTATCTGCACAACGTATATGGGTTCCAGGTTAGTCCATATCCAGACATGGTGCAATCATTATTAGATGTGTGCTTTGCATAGTATGGTGAAAAATGAAAGGGTTGATTATCTCCATGTTTTCTGCTTTTCTGGTCATCACATATTAGAGTTTTCAGATAACTAGTGACTTCCCAGACCGACTAGGAGTATGGACTAAGAATATTGAAATGTTTCCTATCAGTACTACTGGTGCTAAAAGTACCTTGTATTTAGCTTTCATAGTATAGTAGTCATAGAACATTAAGTTAATGAAAAAAGACTTAGTTTAATAAGCTGTACAAGCCTCTTTAGAACATTCATTATGCAAACATCTTTCTTTAAATTTACCAAAATGTGTAGATTAGTATAAAAATGTTGAGGTCTCTTCCTAAACCAAAATATGATATTAAGAGAAATATCTTTTTACATCCTGTTGTTAAATATTGAGAAGCGTTCCAATATTTTTTCAAGTAAGTATAAAACCCAATGAATTTTTAATTAAAAAAACCCCAACTAAGCTCTGCCGCTCATTAACATTAAAAAAAGACATAGCCGGATTATTCTGCCACCGTTTTATCTCTGCATGATGAGTAGCTTCAGATATCCTCCCTTCTCCCATTAACAGTTGGATGTCATTTGAAAACTGAGTAATAGCAGTAACTATTCTCAGGAGAAGTGTTGCAGCCCTCCCTCTGGAGTTCGCTGTAAAATAAAATATACCCTCTGCATTTCGGCCATAGACTTACACAATGGATAGATTCTCCCCCCCCACTCCGTCCCCCCACATTAATTGAAAGGCTGCAGATTAGCAGAGAAAGCAGCCTCCAGGATGTGCTCTCGGTTTGGGGGATGGGCCAAAGGTCAGGACCTTCTAAATCTTCCCAACCTTGTTTCTTTCGGTATCACTATTTTCAGCCAATTTATTTTTTGACTGTAATTCCTTGCACACCTAGTTTCTTATTTCAGAACCAAACAGCTATCACCACTACTCACCCCCACCCCACTCTCTTTCTGATAATCAGCTAGCACTGACAGGTTTAATTTTGCAGTGTAATTGTAAGGCCAGAGATTCACAGATACTTGCAGGAGGCTGTATCAGCACCATGGTATTAGTTGTTGAGTTTGTCATGTATTTATGTAATTATGGGAGCTGGAGTGGTAGAGAACCTGGTTGCTCTGGCTCCCCACCTCCCACTCTGCCTCTCTATCTCTCTGAGCTGGCAGGAAAGCTGAGTGCCCTGGTTCTCTGTCTCTAGAACAAGGTAGGGAAACAGAATCAGGGCACTTAGCCTGGGCAGCACATCACAAAAGCTCTTGTCAGTTTCACTGTCAAGAAGTGATATTGATGAATCTTCCAAGCAGGCAGCTTGGCAGCTGTCATGTTGATTTTCTTGATGGAAAATAGAAATTTTTCAGCCAAACAGAAATTTTCTCCTGAGTAATTTTAGTTTTGCAAGAAGGGCATTTTTTGTCAGAAAATCATTCTAGGGAAAAAAAATTTGACCAACTCTAATACGCATGTGGCGAGACTGTTTCATTCCAGTGCCTTAACCACAAGACCATGATCTTTTTTAAGGGGGGGAGGAGGTACGTGAGGAGGGAGTTGATCCCAAGTTTGTCTCATGGTTCCATTCTTTTTCAGTGTTATTTTAATGGAAATGTTGTTGCTGCCTATATGAATTATGGCTTTTTTAAACTAGTATTTAGGAACAAAAGTACAGTAAATATTGTTTGTGCGATAGTAGTTCTTGCATTGCATTTCTTCCTTCTTTTTAGACAAAACAAAAATTATTACAAATGAGTGATTGTGGGAACAATTTCAAAATGACACCCAAGCAAACCTTTGTTGTGATGGAAAATTACATAGAATTATCACAGATCCCTCACATTCAGACTTGTAAAAAGCTTTATCTGTCTGTTGATGACCAGTACAATTTGACACCATTTTCTGGAATTTTATTTGGTAAATGTGGCTTCTGTTGTGAATTGAAAGATGGAAGATATGTCTCATTTTATGGCCTGCTTCTTCTACCATGGAATTCAATGTCATCTCTCCCTGACTTTAATGGGAGCAATACTGAACCCCCCTTTTTTAACAGCTGTAAGGGAATTTTTAACAATAGAGCTTGAAAATAATCTTACCCTGTGTGTTTTTAAATAAATCATTAGTAGGAAAGCATTTTCAAGCAGTCATTTTCCCTGTTGTCTGCTTTGTGCCTAGGATGTTTGTTATTGCTGAGAGCAGTGCCATTGTACTTGTTAGATAATTTACAGTAAACACACGTCCTCTTAATTACATCATAGAAACTTAAACAGATTTGTAAAGCCATTAAAAAATCAATACTTAGCTTTTAGGTGATGAATTAATTAATGGAGTGTGAATGCTGAAAGTCTGCTTTATCTGGCATGCACTATGATTTTTCATAGCATCATTGTCAGTGGGGACAGCGTGCAAAGTATCATGATGTTAGTAGGTGAGAAAGTGCTTATGAAAATGTATCAATGTCTGCTTGGCATAGAGAATATTACTGTAAAATTTACTGTTAATCCAGGAAATGAATGGGAATGGCTATATAATTTTTTTTCTAAGGAATGTATCTTGCAGTTATTACTCAGGTAAAACTTGTTTTGAGATCAGTAGGGTTTTTGCGTGACTAAGGATTTCTTAGTTTGAAAAGATAACCTGATTGGTGTAATGATCTTTGTAGCATGATAATGCTCATGCCAAGTTCAAGGGCTGGCAGAGATAAGAAACATAAGAAATACATATCTGAAAAAAGGAATGCACCAATTGGTTCTGAAAATTGCAGTGAACAGAGACAGAACTAGAAAAAGTAAAATTTCATTCTTTTTCCTCCAACGCTTCATGAATTGCAACCAGAATTGGAAGCAAAAGAGCCAAAATACTGGGGAGAAAGGCTATTCTCATGTTATTTCTGGAATGACTATGACTTTATGGCAGATAGTTTACGGCAAGTATTTATAAGATTTTTGATATTTGAAATTTCAGTTGTGCTGGTTAGTTGTGATTGGTTACATGGTATTATTTTTGATTCTGGACTGGATGAGGACCTTAGGAACCAAAAAGCATTTTAGAAAAATTAAAACTAGGATTTAGAATTTCCATTACTTATCTCTAAAAACACTGAGATTGGAAGAAAATTAAAGAATTAAAAGGACGCATTACAGAAAAATACTAATGGCATTGCATATACTAGTCTAACCAATTTATTTGAGCATAAACTTTCGTGAGCTACAGCACACTTCATCGGATGCATACTGTGGAAAATACAGAAGATGTTTTTATACACAAAAACCGTGAAAAAATGTGTATTTATCACTACAAAAGGTTTTCTCTCCCCCCACCCTGCTCTCCTGCTGGTAATAGCTTATCTAAAGTGATCACTCTCCTTACAATGTAACAGCCATGTTAGTCTGTATTCGCAAAAAGAAAAGGAGTACTTGTGGCACCTTAGAGACTAACCAATTTATTTGAGCATGAGCTCATGAAAGTTTATGCTCAAATAAATTGGTTAGTCTCTAAGGTGCCACAAGTACTCCTTTTCTTTCTCCTTACAATGTGTATGATAATCAAGGTGGGCCATTTCCAGCACAAATCCAGGGTTTAACAAGAACGTCTGAGGAACAGTGGGGGGGAGGGGGGAGGAATAAACAAGGGGAAATAGGTTACTTTTTATAATAACTCAACCATTCCCAGTCTCTATTCAAGCCTAAGTTAATTGTATCCAATTTGCAAATTAATTCCAATTCAGCAGTCTCTCACTGGAGTCTGTTTTCGAAGTTTTTTTGTTGAAGGATAGTCACTTTGAGATCAGAAATCGAGTGACCAGAGAGATTGAAGTGTTCTCCGACTGGTTTTTGAATGTTATAATTCTTGACATCTGATTTGTGTCCATTTATTCTTTTACGTAGAGTAAAAGAGTTTCTCTACGTAAAAGAATAAATGGACACAAATCAGATGTCAAGAATTATAACATTCAAAAACCTGGATTTGTGCTAATTAATAATTAATAATTGGGATGGGGGGGAGAAAATCAAGGTGGGCCATTTTCAGCACAAATCCAGGTTTTCTTCCCTCCCCCCAAAAACAAACCCACTCTCCTGTTGGTAATAGCTTATCTAAAGTGATCACTCTCCTTACAATGTGTATGATAACCTGGATTTGTGCTGGAAATGGCCCACCTTGATTATCATCACTCTCCTTACAATGTGTATGATAATCAAGGTGGGCCATTTCCAGCACAAATCCAGGTTATCATACACATTGTAAGGAGAGTGATCACTTTAGATAAGCTATTACCAACAGGAGAGTGGGTTTGTTTTTGGGGGGAGGGAAGAAAACCTGGATTTGTGCTGGAAATGGCCCAACTTGATTATCATACACATTGTAAGGAGAGTGATCACTTTAGATAAGCTATTACCAGCAGGAGAGTAGGGTGGGGGGAGAGAAAACCTTTTGTAGTGATAAACACCCATTTTTTCATGGTCTGTGTGCATAAAACACCCTCACTGTATTTTCCACTTTATGCATCCGATGAAGTGAGTTGTAGCTCACGAAAGCTTATGCTCAAATAAATTGGTTAGTCTCTAAGGTGCCACAAGTACTCCTTTTCTTTTTGCGAATACAGACTAACACGGCTGTTACTCTGAAACATATACTAGTCTGTAATTCTCTATGTTCAGTAACTATCTATGTGTACATGGTCCTAGCTGCAAAGTGTACCATCAGATCCTCGTCTAGCTTAATTATCTCTGTGCCTGAGTTCTAGCAGAGTTCAGAAAATTGGGTCCCTCTGCTGTGGCAAGTCATGTCCCATCCCATTAAAAAATATAGTACCACTTCTTCTGGTGTGAATATGACTTGAGGTTTATAGTTCAGAGTGTTTAGTTTGTCTGACAATGCCAAAGCGATGCATATGTAGCTGCATAATGTAAGTAAGACAGTTCAGAAGTGATATTTAGTACTGCAAATGATTTTATTGGAAGCAGAGAATTACTAAGTAGAACAAATTAAAGAGTTTTGAATATTGGCATTGAATTGGTCCAAAATTTAGTCTTTAATATATAGTGTGTGTGTATGTACATAGAGTATATATGAAAATACTTCACTTTCAACGAGTAGAAGGAGAAGGTTGCTGAGAAGGGTACAGCAGTTGACAATGTCACCTACTTTAACCTGGCTGCTAAATGGGGATTATGTAATATAGTTCATTAGATGTCTTTGATGTTTATCATCTGGGATTTATATGCTACCTGGTTCTGTAAATGCATGGCCTTAATGTACAGTACATCTACTTCTTAAAACAGCTTTATTGTTTAACTGGTAATTTAAGAAGGCTTCACTCTGTACGTGTGGTATTAATAGAAATGGTGCAGTCAGTTAAAAGAGCTATAAAAAGTATCATATTTTACCACTTGGTTATATTTTGATAATGTATTTAACATGCTTATTCCAGTATCAGAATTTCAGTAAGGAGACTCAAAAAGATGCACAGCAGATGTGTCCTTTTTGCTGGGCTTCTTATCACCTACAGTCCTCTGACCTGAAGTAGGTCACCTGTGTGGATTAAGGTGACCTCTCCATTCAATCATTTTTTATGTACCACAAGAAACAGAGCAAAAGAACATTCCAGCTATGAAATGTTGGGGTTTTATTTGTCTTTTAGGAGGCAAACCATGCTTTTCTCCTTTGTCTGGAATTCTTTCAGAATATGACTGGCCAGACAGTAAATAAAACTAAAGTGCTAAATATTTGAGCCACTTATTTTAAATGTGGTAATGGTAAGGTTGGGATGTAGTTGGGATGGCAACATTATTTGATTCAAAGTGATGCTGATGCTTGGAAAATTATAAGTCTTGTTTTGAATCTTTCCTCCTCTGCACTCAGTACAGTTATATCAGCAACTGGAGAGCCTTTATCATGAAGGGAAGGAAAAGGAGATGTGTTAAAGACTGATATAAGATATAATTTTTAGGAAAAATAAAACTGCGGTTTGTAATGAAGCTCATAGAATTGTAGGCCCCCCTCGACATGCTATAAAAACTCCAGGGCCCAGTGGAGGCAGGTGGGTGCCTCGGGGCAGGGGCTGTGGGCATAGGCATAGTTTGACTTCTATTTTGAGGGGGCAGGGGCCAGCAGGGCTTGAGCCACCTCCATGTGGCGGGGTTGAGGGAGCGCCACCTCTACCGCCTGACTCACCTCTGCAGGCCACCTAGCCTGGGGGGGGAGGCAACCAAAAATGATAACTCAGAGATGGGGGGCTTAGCTCAAAAAGTTTGAAAACAGCTCAGAGTGCAGGGAGGGTGTGGCTAGGGGCTGTGTGCAGGCATGGGGGTAGCTCAGGGTGCAGGGAGGGGAGTAGCTGGGGGTGTATAAAGGTGTGGGGGAGCTCAGGATGCAAGGAGGGAGGTAGCTGGGGCTGTGTACAGGCAGGGGGTAGCTCAGGGTGCAGGGAGGGTGTAGCTCAGGATGTAGGGAGAGGGGTACTAGGGACTGAGTGGTGGGAGGGCTCCCCTGCAGTCCCTATTCCTGGATGGGTCTGCCAGCCACAGAGCTGGGTCTCCCCACATGGGCGGCTCTTACCGGCTGCCTCTGTGGGAGCAAAGGAGGCTGGGAGTTGAGGAGCAGCTTCAAACTGGGGCACCAGCAGGAGAGGAGGGAACGCGGCAGCTGCCTGCCCCAGGGCACCAGCCAGAGCAGCAGCTGCCCCACACTGCCTGGTGTAACGGCAAAAACAGCAGCCAGCACATTTCCCAGCCCACCAATAGCAGTTACCTACTGAGCCTGTTCAGTTTGGGTGAGCATGATCAGTACAACCTAGATAGGAAATTCTTCCAGGGAGCTGTTTGTTCCACTACATGGGCTCTGGCTTCCTGCCTCCAACCTGGCCTGGTTGGGGAAAGGAAATTGGGGGGGGGCAAGGTGTGGAGCTGCCCCTCCTCCCCCTGAACTGCCGTGCTGTTGCGCTGCAGTTTTGGGGGGGAGCAGGGCGGGCGGCGGGAATGCCCTCTAAGTCCCCAACTCTGCCCATGGGCTCAGTGCTTCTGCCCCACAGGGAGCACCAGGGCTCGGGGATTCAACCCTGCACCTCCCAACTTCAGCCCTGTGAGGGGCGCCAGTAGGGATTGTGGCTTCAGCCCTGCGCCTCCTGGCTTCAGCCCCGCAGGGGGCGCTGGGGATTGGGGTTTCAGCTGCAGGGCCCCACGGACCCCTTGAAAGGGCTCGCAGACCCCCAGGTGGCCGTGGACCCCTGGTTGAGAACTACTGATCTAGACCATCCCTGACAGGTGTTTGTCCAACCTGCCCTTAATCTCCAACGATGGAGATTCCACAGCCTCCCTAGGCAATTTATTCCAGTGCTTAACCACCCTGACAGTTAGGAAGTTTTTCCTAATGTCCAACCTTAAACCTCCCTTGCTGCAGTTTAAGCTCATTGCTTCTTGTCCAATCCTCAAAGGTTAAGGAGAACAATTTTTCTCCCTCCTCCTTGTAACAACCTTTTATGTACTTGAAAACTGTTATCATGTCCCCTCTCAGTCTTCTCTTCTCCAGACTAAACAAACCCAATTTTTTCAATCTTCCCTCATAGGTCATGTTTTCTAGACCTTTAATCATTTTTTGTTGCTCTTCTCTGGACTTTCTCCAATTTGTCCACATCTTTCCTGAAATGTGGCTCCCAGAACTAGACACAATACTCCAGGTGAGGCCTAATCCGCATGAAGTAGAGCGGAAGAATTACTTCTCATGTCTTGCTTAAAACATTCTTGCTAATACATCCCAAAATGACATTTTCTTTTTTTTTGTAACAGTGTTACACTGTTGACTCATATTTAGCTTATGATCCCCTATGACCCAGATCCCTTTTTGCAGTACTCCTTCCGAGGCAGTCATTTCCCCTTCTGTATGTGTGCATCTGATTGTTCCTTCCTAAGTGGAGTACTTTCCATTTGTCCTTATTGAATTTCATCCTATTTACTTCAGACTATTTCTCCAGTTTGTCCAGATCATTTTGAATTTTAATTCTATCCTCCAAAGCACTTGCAACCCCTCCTAGCTTGGTATTGTCCACAAACTTTATATGTATACTCTCTAAGCAATTGTCTAAATCGTTGATGAAGATAGTGAACAGAACCAGACCCAGAACTTATCCCTGCGGGATCCCACTCAATATGCCCTTCCAATTTGACTGTGAACCACTGATAACTACTCTCTGAGAACAGTTTTCCAGCCAGCTATGCACCTACCTTATAGTTATAGCTCCATCTAGGTTATATTTCTCTAATTTGTTTAGGAGATGGTCATGCATGACAGTATCAAAAGCCTTAACTGTTAGAACATATTTTTTTCTTGGTGTTGGAAGTATGAATGCCAAATACATTGAGAAAACATTCATGCAGTATTTTTAGCTCCGTCTGCAAGCTGGCGGTACCAACAGTCTTTGGAGAGAGCCTTGTCTCATGGGATTTTCAATCCATTTTTCCATACTCAGGAGATTCAGATAAGATTAGGTTAAGCATCTACGTTTTTGGGTGCTTCTCTGCACTGAGCAAAGTCTCCGACTCTCAGACTGTTTGAAAGTTTATGTCTCTGTTTCATATTCCAGTCAATTTGGCCCTGGTCTGTGCCTCCATCCTTATGTTTATATGTGACGGTTCTCTGGATACCCAGGACTGTGCATCACCTTGTTACCCCCGCTGCTTCCAGTGAGAAGGGGACCTGTTTGTGTTTAGTTGGATCATGGATGTCAGCTTCCTGATACCACCAGCTTATCTGCTACCCAAGCACACTCCTCTGGGCTATGCCAGCCCTTACTTTGCCTTGTAGGTTAACAGTAGGTGCACCTCAGGCCTCAAGCCCCCCTTCAAATAATTCCTCTGTAGTGTCCTACCACCATCCACTGAACACTCTCAGAAATACCAGATCTGCTGTCCCCTGGGGAACAGAGCACACACTAGCCTGTGAGATTCAACTCGGGATCAGCACCTTGTATAACACCACAGCACTGAGATAGGCTTATGGTGAGAACAACAATAAGTTTATTTTAAAAGATTCAAGAGATAGCGAGTAAGGATAATGGAAACAAAAGGGATATATATATATATATATATATATATATATATATATATATATATATATATATATATATATATATATAAACAAAATCATAATACGCTTTCTATATATAGAGACTTATCTTACCAGGCTTATCTTAACTTTCTGCCTATAGAAGTTTCTCATCCCAGATGTTCTTTACAGCATTTCAACCAAGGCTGGTTGTGACCCCATTTTCATGAATGTAACTGCATTACCTGATTACTGCCTAGATGCAGAATAAAGGGGCATCTTTCTTGCCTTCTCTTTATATTCCCCAGAATTTATTGTCTGTATTCAGTCAGAATAAATCCCTGTGGCTTTCCTCTGGTGTTTTGCCTTCCTGTTGACTTCACATCCCCCTGTAGACTTTGTATGTAAATAGGATTGTGTTGGCTTACAATGCTTAATATACATGCTGACAGGCAGACAGAAAACCTGTTTGTCAACTCTGCCTTGAAACAGAATTTAAGGATGTACTTTTACTATAAATACATAACTTCTTACATAGTAGTTGTACATGTGTTTCACAATGATACTAGGTTTCAGAGTAGCAGCCGTGTTAGTCTGTATTTGCAAAAAGAAAAGGAGTACTAGAGGCACCTTAGAGACTAACCAATTTATTTGAGCATAAGCTTTCGTGAGCTACAGCTCACTTCTACACTTTCCACAGTATGCATCCGATGAAGTGAGCTGTAGCTCACGAAAACTTATGCTCAAATAAATTGGTTAGTCTCTAAGGTGCCACTAGTACTCCTTTTCTTTTTACAATGATATTAATAACCAGTGTGACCCTGGCTTTCATTTAAGACCTCACATGATATTCTTTGGTGAATCAGAATTTACATACCAGAATTAGGATATTCTTTGCCAGCTGGCATTCATGGGACACACTTTGGTGGGTCTGTTGTATGCAGGCAGACCAAGAAGGACACACAAGTACATGTGATTACAACAAGAAATATTGTTTTATTAATAATCTGGAAGTGACACAGTACAGTCACACTACCTCTATATATAGTGAGTCCTTCAATGTAACTCTTTCAGTGCCTACCAGCATATGGGTCTCCAGCCTTTCTCCTTTTGTTCCACCAACGATGTGAGCTACTCTGTCCCATTTCTTTTCGTCTACACCTTCCATTTTCATGACGACTTTCAGGCAGCCCACTGGGACTGAAATGACAATCCCAGCGCAGCAGACCAATACCCTCTCCTCATTCAAATCCCACGTAAGACTCATGTCTTTCACAAGGACCACATCAGTCAGTCTGTATCTCCACTCTAACATTTTATGTAAGGAGAACAAAAGAAGACAGATAAACTAAAAAGATTCCCAGGTAACACCTTCTTCTGGGTCTTCCAGGGTAGTTCTAGAGAATGTATGATCTTTGTGTCTTGCACATCGTAAGTAGCAAGCAATTATTAATAAAGTAATGCTCTTGCCAAATGCATTAACATTTGTGATCTGCTGAAGCAGTGTTTTGTGGCTGGATGTCCTTCCACCATCTATGTAAAAAGTTCATTTGATAATGTGTAATGAAATTCCTAACACTATTCAAGTGAGTGATCATTCATGGCTTAAACAGAATAAAATACAAAAGTCTTCCAATTAATCACATTTTATTTCTTTCGTTTACTCCAACTTGATTCAGAATGGGAGAACCACGAACAGCCATCTCTTTATTAACTCCTTCTGGTTTCTTTGTTTTTTTCTAGGGGTTTGAAGGAATATTGGAAGGAAAATAGGCTGTGATGGGCTATTCCTTTCCAAGCTTGCCAAAGCCACAAAGACTACAGCATATCACCTCATTAGTGGTGCATTCATCTGCTCTGTAGATGGATTCTATTAGCTGACAGACATAAATGGTTCACTTTATATCTTTCTAACTAGCTTGAAATGAACTCTAGAAGAAATTTGCCTTTAGTGCATCCTACAGGTGTCTGGTTCATTCTTTTCTCACAGGAAACTTTACAGCAAATTACAGCATGATGTTGTTTTTAAGTACCAACAAAACTGTTTGTAATAATTAAAAACCCAGTATTTTTTGAAATAATTATTTACATTTTGTCAATTGAATTTAAAACTAATTAAACAAGAAAACATCAATTAAATGTCAATTCCTCCCTGTGTTGCTGTTGTTGTTTTATTGCTGGAGTTTTGTAATTGTTGCCAAGGCACATCCACTTTCCTAGGAGTGATACTGAGAGGTTTTTTGACCCAGAAGTGATGTTTTGATATATTACTAATGGAACAATTATAAAAACTCTCTAAACACAAAGCTGTTCACTTGCTGGCTAATATGCCATCAGTTTATAAATGGAGGGGACAAGGACTTCAGAAATTCTTACAAATTCTTTCAACATGCATGAACCATTCCATTCTGAAGACATGACATTAGATGACAGCAATGTATATTGCATGTTTCATGTTCACACATACACAGGAGGGGCAACTTCAATGTTTCATCTTTCTGTTGTACACACTTTCTGGTGAAGATGGAGGTCTTTAACATAAATCTGCTAAAAATGAAATGAAAAGGTTTTTAAAAGTCTCTTTTCTCTGTCAACACAGGGCTTTTTACTTCAGCTACTAGTATCAAATTCTGACTCAGAGTCCCATCAAAGCTGGAGGCTTAATAGAGTTGAGGAGGCTAAGATCCATGCCCATGAAATACAGTGAAGCCAACATAAACAAATGCCAGGTTCTCAGTAGATCCGGTATGTGCTGCAAAGGAAGCTCTTTCCTTCTGAACACCTGGAAAAATAATACATTTGTTCGAGAGAGACAAAACTCACGTATGAAACTGGAATCTTACAATATAGTGAGCAGGCCTATAGAATGAACAAAGCTGATGAACACACATTTATTTTTATGCTCTGGGTGATTAAATTGCTCCTAAATAAAATGCAGGTAATTAACCTGCCAACAAAGAATCAATTTACCGTACCTGTTTCTAATGGCTACACATGTACCCAGCCACCCATTACAGATCATCATGCTGGAAAGAGCAGGTCACTAGGAAAGAGCAGAACTTTGACATTGACATTCTCAACTTGAACTTTTTTTCTACCATCAGGCTGCAAACTCTTCATTTTTGAACCATTTTCCATCCATCTTTATTTATAAGCTACCATCTAAATTCTGGTTTCAGAGTAGCAGCCATGTTAGTCTGTATCCGCAAAAAGAAAAGGAGTACTTGTGGCACCTTAGAGACTATTCATTTGCATAGAATTTGCAGCCAGTTCCAGTTCTACCATACAGTGAAGACAGGCAGGTCACACTGGAAATGTCTCTTATACTGGTGAAGATAGCATGCTGCTGCTTTAAATCTGTTTAAATCTGCAGGAAGCCAGGCAGGCATGGGCTGGGGAAGTGCTAGGCTGAAGCTCTACCATGAAGCAGAAAAAGAGACAGAGTAGCTATAGGAACAATCATTTTTTCCTTGTTCTAATAAAACTCTGGGTCAGTGTCAGAAGAAAGTGATGACTTCTTTGATTCTTTACCATTGTCACGTGATCATACACATTATCTTATCTAATAAATGTGGCTGAACAAGTTTGTTTTGAATAAGAATCTCCTTAGCCAAAATCATCATTCTATCTCTCACTGAAATTTAACCAAACCTAGTCTAAACCCTTCCCACTACCTCCGCTTTTCTCACTTCCTACCTGTGACTTCAGATCACGGGGGAAGAGTGACCCTGTTGAAGAGATGACTCGCCCATGGGAGGAGGAAGGTGTCTGTGAGAGATCTGGGGCTGCTA
This sequence comes from Lepidochelys olivacea, assembly GCF_965140295.1. Classification (NCBI taxonomy): domain Eukaryota; kingdom Metazoa; phylum Chordata; order Testudines; family Cheloniidae; genus Lepidochelys; species Lepidochelys olivacea. The sequence goes on along the minus strand of NC_140412.1, from coordinate 107,893,937 downwards.
TCCTACCTCCAACTCAAGCATCATGCTCTTATCTTCAGGGGCAACTGGTATCCTTCTCCCCTAACTAGCAAACAATGTGTCTACACAGTTCCAATTCCCTCCTAAATCCATTTGGGAATCCATATCATCCACTCTCCATCTTGGAGGAGATTCCCTGAGCCTTGGTCTTAGTTTTCTTTTCTGAAGAGTCTCATTCACAACAGGAGCCTTGGAAGCCTTAGTAGTGACAGTCCCTTGGAGACACATTGCCAAAGAGAGTTTGGGGGACGTAGAGGGGCTCTAGCAACCACAGTGGAAACATGGGGGCCTCCACATAAATCCTTGGGAATCCACAGGGTGTGGAGGAGAACTTTTCAGCAACTCCCATCCCTCTAATCAAACAACATGGGGGAATCTCCAGGAGAAGACTCTTATAGTTTTTCTCCTTCTCAGCCAGCTGCCGTGGGTTTGTCTACAGGAGGGTGTGATCTGGCTGATAATTATAATTAACATAGGCGTGTGCAGCACATTTCATTAGGGTGTGCACCCAGGGAATTTTATTTATTTATTTATTTTTTAAAAGTGAACATTTATTGAATACTCAATCATAAAGGACATTATTTTTATTCATCAAACAAACTAAAGAAACTAAAACTTAACTAAACTTAATTTTTTTTAAAATTAACAACTAAACTTTACTTAAAAAATACAAACTTAAAAAATGAGACACAAAATACCAAATTTTTGCAGTAGTGATAACCAGGCGTATACAAAGATACAGTCAATTTTCATGATCTTCATCTTTAACCAGATAATGAGCTAACCCAAATTGACCAAAACAGATTAAGGTTTCTTCATCTTCCTGTCCTAGAGAATGAGATGTCACTCACCAGGTGTTATGGACTTAAATTCCTCAATCACATCATTGTAATTAACTGATGAAGCCAATTCTTGTTCAATTAACAAAATCATGAGTGAGTCGAGGTGCTGTTGGGACATTGTACTACTTAGTTTGTTTTTTACATGTGCTCTTTCACATGAACAGCCTGTAACAGGTAAGTCTGCAAAGCATTGAATACATTTGTAAAAGGCCTGGAACATGGAAGACCAATCCAATTCCTTTAGCCAATCGAGCCACTCTCTGGCGGTGTTCGTAGTGCTACCTTTAGGAACAGATCCATCATAACCCTGAAGCAATCCGACTTCAGCTTCCAACTCATCCAAGGACACTTTAAATTTGTTAACAATGATTCTCATATCGTCCCTGCGAAGTCTAAGCTCAGCAGTTTTCCCACTGCAGTCACAATTTTACAAGTCTCCTGTTCAGATCGCTGGTCAATGCCGGTAATCATTGAGTCTAGGAGTGGGTAAAGTGAAGTTATTCTCTCCTGCTCCTCTTTTGTATCAAAGTGATGCTGGGACTCAAACGTGTCATCAATATGAGTGGACGTTTTTCTCTTCTTAACTGGGGGAATCGATATATCATTCTCTACACACATTTTCACACTGTCATTGAAAATATTCTGGGCCACTTCTCATTGCAGCCAAAGAATTATGCAAATTTTTCACCCCTGTCATTGCAGTAAGTAAGTTGAGATCTGGAGCTTGAAGAGCCTTACTCACTTTTACCGCCATCTGGAGAATAGCATGCATCATATGAAGGGCAAAGATGAACTTGAATGAATTTAGTTCATGGATAAGACCCCTGGCTTTTATTTTAGCATCAGCAAGGCAAGTGGTTTCGATAATCTCTTGTAAAGCTTGTAAAATAATGGAGTAGTTTTGTTTTACAGCAGCCACTGCTTCTGCTCTGCATGCCCATCTTGTGTTTGATAGTGACTTCAAAGTCTTCAACTGGGATCCTACTTCTTGTGAAATCTTCTCCATTACCACATGTCGCACATGACTCCCCTCCATGAAGGCATAAAGAGTCTGAATAACACCAAAAAAATAGACAGTTCTGTTTTGTTTACTTGAAGTGCATACATCTACAAGGACGAGGTTCAAACGATGTGCATAGCAGTGTACATAGAGTATTTCACTGTTTCTTTCTTTACATTTCATTTGAACTCCCGCAGTACATCCAGACATAGTAGATGCGCCATCAAACCAGAGAGATGACCAGTCAATTTTAAGAATGTCAAGGACATCATTTAACTGGTCAAAAATAGACTGAGCATCAACTGATAATAGTCTCTGAACAGACACAAAATGTCCAACTGGACTATGTTTTTCATTGTCAAAATACCGCACCACAATGGACATCTGTTCATGGTGTCCACAGTCAGTAGTGTCGTCGGCAATTATTGAGACCATTTTTCCATTTAGTGCAGACACAATCTTTTGTTGCACAATGTTGTGCAAGGCCACAATTAAATCATTTTGGATGCGATTACTCAGGTAGCATTTTGAGGAGATTGTTGCACATGCTTTGCCATTACGGGATCATATTTTTGGAGCATATTGACAAGATTTAGAAATAAACCTTTCTCAAAACTGTCAGCTTTTTCATTGTGACCCCTGAATGGTCTCCCATCTTTCGCCAAAGACAGAACAATGTCGATCAGTCAATACTTCATTAAAACTTGACCATGAAGAACAGCTCAACACATGAGATTTTGACGGTTGGTGGTTTATAAAACATTTGTTAGCCCTATGCCAGTTTCTGAGTCTCTTATTAATAAATGCTGGATCAGTATGACCTTTGTTTGCTGCATCATTAGAGGAGAAGAAAAGCAAAATGCTGCGTCCTTTGATGGGCTATATTCTAACCACCTATACTTTTCATACCAATCGGACTGAAAACTTCTTTGTTTATTCCCTATTTTACTTCTAGGAAACATGCTCAATCTAGGCTGATAAGGACCTCTAGATAATCGAGACCGGTGTTCTAATCTATTTTTTGGAATATCACAGACATCAGATGGAATGTCTGATGGCTTTGAATAGGAACTACACTGACCTGAACTAAGAGACAAAGTCTGTTTCTGTTGGTCATTGCTCCGTTTATTGCACGCACTGGAACTGGTGGCGGCATTATCTTCATGTAAGTTCTTAAGTGAGGAGTCCGAGGTATTTGCACTACTATCAGCACATTTATTATAATTCAGTTTGCCTGCTCCTTTTCTTGTCTTAACAACGAACCAATCCATATTTTAAAATTAAAAGGGGGTATCGTCCGATTGAATCAAAACGTAAAGCCACGGGCTTGTTATTGCTATTTCAGCTGAGTACATGCAACAAAGATTACAAACACTGTAAACACTGCGCTGGGCACGCCTGATGTGGCCGCTTATATAGGTCAAAGAATTTCCTAGAATAGTAGTCGGAGGGGAAGGGGAGGACCAATGGTAATGTGGCGCCGCAGTAGTGGAGACGCATGCTGCGAGCAAACGCGTGCTTTCTATACATTTCTGCAACTCCTATATTACGCAATTCGGCACTTATTGCATAATACAACAATCCATACTTTAAAACTAAAAGAGCATATCATGCGATTAAATTAAAAGGCAAAGCCACTTTTTTTTTGAGACATTAGGGCAGGGGTCTCAAACTCAAATGACCATGAGGGCCACATGAGGATGAGTGCATTGGCCCGAGGGCTGCATCACTGACACCCCACCCTCGCTGCCTCTGGCCCTGCCCCCCCTCCACCCCTTCTATGAGGCCCCGCCCCAGCCCCACCTCTTCCCACCCCTTCCCTGCCCCCCATTCCAACCCCTTCCCTGAAGTCCCCTGGCCTGGAGGTAGGTGGGGGAGGTGAGCCTCCCTGCCTAGTGGCTGCAGTCTGTGGTGGCAGCCCCACCTAGTGATTATGGGGTAGGGGAACCCAAGTCCTCCCACTCCACTGCGTTCCAACCCAGGGGACCTCTTGAGCACTGTAACGCAGGAGTCCAACTAATGCTCTCCCCGAGCCTCTTCCTGCTGCTCTACCACTCCCCTTGGGGTGCATCACGGCTGGCGGTTGTCCCTGGTGACCTGGACCATGGGTTTTAGCAAGTTAGGGAATCTTGGCTCTGTGCAGCTGAGGAGCACCTTCCTGGCATAGCCCCTCTGCAGCAGCGAGTGCAGGTCTGTCTCTCTCTGTCCACCACCCTGCTATACTGAAAAGACTCCTTTTGAGGTCCCTCCTGTAGCTGGAGCATGCTCAGAAGGCCTGTTGGGGTGGTGCCTCCCAGGCCCAGAGTTGTTCCTGCACTCTAAACTTTCTTGAGTGTGGGTTTTATCCACCCCCTCACAAACACATACCTCAGTGGTACAATCCAAACAGCTAGGGTTGCTTTGCATCATTGAGATTTGTGGGGCATGAGTGGGGAATATAAAACAGGTTATAGGGAACCTATACTGATGTTTCTTCACCTCTGCAGTTTAGTGCTATATTTTTGGGCTAGCACCATTCTCAAAATGTTTTTCCAGTTCTGGAAGTGTTCCGAATACCACAGCCTCAGTGTAACTCTTGTGGTGCTGGTTCTCATTTATTTTTTGCTAGGAAATTTTATGCAGCTTTTTTTCATAAAATGAAAATGTTTCACCCCCCTGTTTGCAACCCTAAACTTTAATTGTGCCAAGAAGTATATCTTTTTTCTTTATCATAGAAGCTTCATTCTTGTGACACCTTGCTGTGTCTGTCCTGTGGTTTCAGGAAAAAACCCAAAATCTTTTACACTGCTGTGTGTCATCGTTTCTCAGCTACAGTCAATACCAATTTTCTGTCCCTGTTGTTTGTTATCATTTTGGCTCTTTTCAGATCTCCTTCCATATTTCAGTCATTACTGCCCTCTGATTCTATATGCAACTCCTCTTTGATCTGTGTTAGTTACTGATAAATATGTGCACAACTGTTTTAAGAGTCTATGGTTCTGGCAAACAACTTTTCCACTTGTCTGTAAGCGCAGCTGGTCTTATGCTGGTCTGTCTTTCTGATGTAAGATTGAGAAAAATTATCTAAAACTTTTAAACACTAGAAAACTAGTGTGTAGCTTATTACCTCATCATGAAACCATTTCTGACTCTTTCAACCTCTTTATAATTGCAGAGCCTAATAACCTAGTGAAAAATATCTGTTTTCCAGAAGGCTAGTAATGACATGTTTCTTAGGATAGAATATGCCAAAATAACCAACATCTTTACTTTTGAAAACACATTAATTGCTGTCTCCCCAGCATTGCTTTTTTTATTTTCAAGTGGAGTCTCCATTTTTGTTCTTTTACTCATCATCTTAGCCAGAGTGGACAAAATAACCAGCCCAGATAGCTAGCTGGTGTAAATCAGAAGAGCCGCATTGACTGCAATAGGGCGATGCCAACTTATACTAGGTGAAAATCTTTTTTGTACTCGGTGAGGATCATTTATAGCGGCAAAATCAAGACTAGAAGAAATAACAATCTAACATCAGTAGGTTCATCCTGCGATTTCATAAGCTTACTGTGGAGGTAGCTCTTTTCCATATGGGGCAGCTGTAAAATCAAATCTGACTAGTGTCCACTTTCTCCCTGATGCATACAGAAGTTCTACTTCTCACACCCATCTTGCCTTCCCCAAGACTCTATAGGCACGCATTTGTAATCAGTGTCAATTGATTCCAGATTAAAAATGGCTGGGATGCACTAGATAAACAAATGATTAAGGATGGAGTCCCTGTATTTGAGCTTCAGGCATGGAGTTCATTGTCACTGTCACTTGAAATGTGGAATAAGGGTTTCTCATCTGAAAAATAAGACTGAGGTAACAAAATATGGACGGGCAGAAATGTGGTCAAGAACGTGTTGCTTAGTGAATTTCATATCCAGTAGCATCAGGTTCATGAAAGAAAATATCTATGTCAAGAGGTTTATATACCAGTGTGTGAAATGTTTTGATGATGATTTTGGTGGTTTTCTTCACAGTGGAGAAGTGGATGGATGAACAGCTGATACATACAATCAACTGGTGACTAGTGAGCATAGTTTTACATTATTTTATGAATTTCCACTTCTAGCCCTCTTGTTTACCAATCTACATCTTAAATCTTTTTATTAGTGGCAGACCCACATGTTTCTAATTATTGCATAGCAAAATGTACCCTGCAAAAACTGATTTTTTTTTTTGAAAACTTGTGAAATTTTATCCAGAGCAAAACATCATATTAAACCCCGGGTCTGACATGACACTTGTGAGAATACTGGAAATTACTACAAAGAGAGGTTGGAGGGTTGTTTGAAGGCCAGAAGAGGGGGTCCAGGAAAGATTTCTTTCAGGATGGGATCGCCATCGAGTATGGGTTGTAGTTGTTTGAACCCCATATGGGTTCCAGTGTGGAGTGGTAGATAATAATTAGGTATCTGCAGTTAGAGGGGGTTTTATTTTTGCATTGAAGCAGTTGTCTTAGGGTATCTGGATGGCCCATTCCATTATGGGATCTACTCCTATGGTGGATTGTCCTTGTTTGGTGAAGGCAGTTTTGAATGTGTTAAGGGGTATAGCCTTCAGCCTTATGGGGACCATACATCCCATTTTGGTCAAGACAGTCCTCTTTTTTGGGGAAAACTAGGCATTCGTCCCATTTTTCTCTTGCTATCTCATCATTAGTTGGCAAGAGGAAATGGGACAAATGCCCAGCTTTGACAAAAAGGTGGGGCATGAGGAACATTTGGGGGGAGGAGTTGCAACACCAGCCCTGTGTGGCAGGGCTTGGGTAGCAGAGATGCCAGGCGGCTTGGGCCAGCTCCATGCACGGGAAGGAGCTCAGGCAAGCGGCTCAGGCAAACTCCGTGCAAGGGTAGGGGGCTCCGGCAGGTCCTGTGCAGTGTCCCATTTTCCCTCTGGGGAAATATGGTCACCCTATTCAGCATGAGTAAGGCTATCACAATCTGGCCCTATTCTTTGGCCTATAATGTTCACAGTTCCCTTCATATATAGTATTAAATCAATGGACCCAGCAAAATGCTTTGCCGAGATGGGATAGAATTGCCTCCTCTGCATAGTTACTATGTGAACAGTGGTGGTGGTGCTTCCCCTAGTTCATGCTATATTCCTGACTTCCTATAGATACTGTTGATGAACTGTGTCTCATTGCTGTGCATTGGAGTTCTATATTTAGAATCTCAACACATAAGCATATCCTCTTCCTTGCCATCCTTGAACATCCACAACAAACATCCTCTGAGTTTGTCACTGTCAAGTTCCTTCAAACAGATGTAAGCTATTTTAGACACTTCAGACATTTTATTTTTGAACTTGACAATACTTCTGCTTGCTTTATTTCCCATTAAAATGTTCCCACAGTTTTTTCCTCTTTATTTTTGAGGCAAATCCTGACACCCCCCCTCCAAATCCAGCCCTCCCCCTTTGGATATGGATAGATAGTATGGTCCCACCTCAAAGAGAGTAGGATATCTAGAACCTAGGGTATCTAGAACCCCTTGTTCACCATAAAGGATAAGTCCATGGGAGCTCACTTCACTCCAGTTCTTCTGTGAGGCCAGGTGTTAGGGCAGGGGCACAGATAGTAGATTGAATGTGTTCGTAGATCCACCAGCCATTCCTCCACCCACATACATCCCTCCTGTCCAATTCACGGAGAACCCCTGTGCTACACCTATGTACTCCTGTGTTGGTGGCAGGATGCAGCCATCATTTTGGGCCTAACAGAACTCTGTCCCCCTGCTTCCATTTCTAGTGGGGATTTTTTTTGGAAGGGTATAAGGAATGCAACAAATTAATCTTTTACTGCATATTTATTGCTATTTCCTTATTTATTTTATTATTTAATCTGTTATATGTAGGACCTTAAGTATACATGAAAGTACAATATGAGAACTTTGTCAAATGAATAAGAGTTTCCCTGCAAAAGACTAACCTGCTAAAGGCACAAGTCAATGTAGAACACAACATAGACAGAAAGATAGCAGAATGATGGGTGGTTATTATGTCCCCAGTTCACCAGACCACTCAATACTTAAGTATTGACTTCAGTGGGACTTATGTATGAACTTAACTTAAGCAAGTGCTTAACTTTGTTTGCTGGATAAGGGCCTATAACTAGAAGGTGTCAGAATATTTGGGTTTTGATAAGCTTTGAGAAAGAGGGAAAGATTTGATATTTTAAATACTAGGCTATTTCTTGGACATGTAAAAAAAATACATGCCTTTTTTTTTTACAAGCTGTTACTTTAATGAGATGGCCACCACTTTTCCTGTGAACATCGCTAAAGGTCATTTGAGTAGAATGAGTAGTTAGGTTCTGGATAAAATGACAATCTCATGTTTCAGTGTTCTCCTGAGTTTGCCAAGTGTCATATTATTTAGCTATTTTCACACGCTGGCCAACTCATCATCACAATCATTATCCCAACCTCTCGAGGTGATCTACTTAACACCTCATTAAAAAAAATATGTTCAGCTCCTCTCTTCTCTCACAGCTCTTCACTTGTCAACAAGTCCTGTTTTTTCCCCTTTCACATGTGGTCCTTCTGGTACTCAATATTTGTCAATCATTAGCTTTACCCTCTGGTGTGATTTTTTTCACACTTCTTTTTTATACATCTCATCCATACTGTGTCTCATTGCAGTTTCAGCCTACTTCTCCTTACTGTTGAATTTTTTGTTCTTGTTTATACTTACTCTTTTTTTGCTAATGCAAAAATATAATATTATAGATAATACCATTATATCTTATGTCATCTTTTATTAAATATATTTTATTTGCTTTGTCTCAGTTATCAGAAACATGTTGGCAGAACTTCTGTAGAATTTCTTTGTTGCTTTGCTAGAAAATTCAAGCTTGTAACTCCTCACCCCCCCCCCAAAAGTTCATAATTGTTTCTGGAGGAACCTTATTGGAAATAATTTCACAAAGAGAGATGATAGTGCTCATTTTATATAGAAGAAAAACTTAGAATGAAAATTACCAGGTTAACAGGCAAGTCTCCCATTTTACTCCAACACTAGAGAGAAAAATATGATTACATGATATCAGAAAAGTAATACTTTGAACATATTTTAATCCGGCTTTAAGATTAAACTTGATAAGTTTATGGAGGAGATGGTATGATGGGATAACATGGTTTTGGTAATTAAATATTCATGGTAAATAGGCCCAATGGCCTGTGATGGGATATTAGATGGGGTGGGATCTGAGTTACCCAGGAAAGAATTTTCTGTAATATCTGGCTGATAAATCTTGCCCATATGCTCAGGGTTTAGCTGATCACCATATTTGGGGTCGGGAAGGAATTTTCCTCCAGGGCAGATTGGAAGAGGCCCTGGAGGTTTTTCGCCTTCCTCTGTAGCATGGGGCACGGGTCACTTGCTGGAGGATTCTCTGCTCTTTGAAGTCTTTAAACTACAATTTGAGGACTTCAATAGCACAGATATAGGTGTGAGGTTTTTTGCAGGAGTGGTGGGTGAATTTCTGTGGCCTGCGTTGCGCAGGAGGTCAGACTAGATGATCATAATGGTCCCTTCTGACCTAAATATCTATGAATAATATGGTACTTTTGACTATATTGCTGTCCTTTGGCTGCATCTTATGGTAACATTGCAATATGCTGCAGAGAGAGAAGTGTTTAGGAACAACTTGAGGACTTCTCAAGATGGGTGAAAAGTGAAGTATTTAGCTAATGTACTCGCAGCTAGTTGGGGAATAAAATGTGTCATGCAGGCAACCAAATGAGTACACAGTGGTCACCATTTTTTAAAGAAAGTTGAGCATTTGCCTGCAGTGGTTTCTCAGGTATCACAGTTTCTTCTCAACTTAGAATAGGAACTAACTGTGGTATGTGAGATAGCACTATGCAGTCAATTGTGGGTAAATGCTTATTTTGTAATGGTAACCACTGTGTGTCTGAAGGGCTGCGAAAAGTAGGAATAAAACTTGTGGAAACAAATGATCAGTGAGGTCTCTAAGAACCTAGTTTCAAATATCTGCAACTGCCTGTCACCAGACCAGGTTTCATAAGTACTGCCAACATTTTAGCCAGCCACTAATAGTCAGAATCTGAAACCTCTTATTCAGGGAAAATGTGTCATTCCCCCTGCCCCTGCAGTCAAAGTTTTCCTCTCTTTCCTAGGTAAATCATTAGCTCCATTTAGCTCCATTGACTTAAACCGTTTAGGGGCTGGTTTAAGTCAAGCTGGCATCTTCAGCCACATCTCCACATGGGGGACACTGCTGGTCCTTTTGCTGTGGTTTCATGTCTGTGTCATGGTCCTGCCTTTTCTTAGGGTGATAGTGGCAAGAGCCACTCAAAATAGAGCCATCTGCTAGATCGGTGTGTGTCCCACCATCTAGCCTCTTTGGGCAGGTGGGGTCCTCCCTTTTAGAATCATCCCTCTGTGACTCCAGGCAGACTGGAGTATGTCCCACAGGGTGAATGAACAAGCTCACTGGAGCACGAGTCTCTGGGGGGAGCATGGGACGTCATCACCTCAGCAAAGTCATTGATACTCCCTCAACTAGGTGCTGTTGAGGGTCAGGGAGAGCCCTCAACAGTAGTGGGTTTACAACCCAGTAAAAGGAATGCGGCAGCTGCATTTCACACCTCTCTGAGATATTATTTCAGGCTGGCATCTCGGCATTGGTTACATTTGGATTACATTTTAAGGTTTCCTTCACATCCATGAAGGTAACAAATCTGGCATAATTTCAAAACACTTCTGGGAAGGGGGCAAGTTGCTTATAGAAACAGCTTAACCATTTGAGCAGATTCACTCTTCCTGCTTTCTGCACTGGAAAAAGTCTAACCAGAGCAAAGATGGCCAGGATGTTCCTATGTCCCCAGTTGCAATTTCAGCCCTATGGTAGCATTGGCAGCCAAGGAAAGCTAGAGCAACCCTCAGGTTGCTGTGATATCTATATCTATGATCCTTGTACCCAGAAACATCATGTTCTAGGAGGGCAAAATTAAGATTTATGGTGGCCTTTGTCTGCATTTTGGCCAGATCTGGCCCTTTATCACCATTTGAGCTGGAGCTGAACCTGAAAATGCAGCACAAAAAAGAAAAACGCCCCCCATCCCAAATCTCCATTAACATTTTTCAGTCTTTTTTGTTTTCTCAGAAAACTGTTACTTGTGTGAGCCCCGAAACAGGAAATATCTAGAATAGGAGGAAGAATAAAAGCAGAGAGTATTTTGTCACATCCTTTACGTCACCACAATGAAAAGCATTTTTGGAACTCACCAAGAAGTCTCCAAAGTGCCTGGGAGCTGAGGATGATAATCTGATTATAACGTGCATGTGCTTTTAAATAGATCCCTGTCACAGTTAAAAAGGTGAATACTGATGGAAAGGGTGCATGGTAATGATGGACACTATTCTGACTGCACCCATCACCCCTTGAGCTGTACCTGTCTGTTTATTCATGTCGTCGATGTCATAACAACAATTGTCTTCAGAGAAGCTGAGCATAATGAGTCCTTTACTATGATGATCTGGTGAAATGGATTATTGTTTGTCAGCTTTTTAAAATGAAGTGCATTTAAAATGGCTGATGACTAAAATGCTACACTTTGGGGGCTGATAGCCATGCCAGAATAAATATCTCATTGCTATAACTGCTATAACGACAAAAGAAAAGGAAAAATATTGGCATAGTAAATACATATCTGCAGGACTGAACTGTCTTCTTGCTTTCCCCCTACTTGCTCAGAAGTGGGAGCTACAAAGTACTATATTGTTGCTACTGCCATCACCTCAGTCTAATAGCTCCCATTATTCATAGGAGGGCAGCTGAGGTCACTTCCATGTGCTTTGTGCAAAGAACCCTACTATTCATCCTTTATAGTCCTCTAGATTGTAAACTGCCAAATGGATTAAGGAAGCAGTGAGATGAGATATAGATTTGACCTTGAATTGTCCTTGTGTTTTCTGGTGTGATCTTACATACTCTATGAACAAGACTTTTCAGCAGCCTTAAAAAAGAAAATAGCACTTTTTGTCTTCAGATTAAAAAATAAAAGCATGTTTAAACATCTGGGTGATTGTAGGAAGCTTCTAACATTCTCGTAGATGCTTGGGGCCTTGAGCTCTTACTGGAAGTGTGATCTAGTTTTTCCTAGTAATTAGAAAGAACCCGGCCATAGTTCAAACCTAGCTAGCTGACATAGAAATGAAAGGTCCTTCTCAGCAAACTGACATTACAGTTTGGAAATAGCTTGCTTATGGCAGCTGAGTGCTGTGTTGTTTTTCTTGTCACTGTCTTTTCAACCTTGATACTCTGATCAATAACTGCACATATTTTGGCAGCCATGGTAACAAAAGACAGTCACTTCCCCTCAAGTTCCTGATACTTAATAGAGTGTATCAAACATTAGCTGAAATCTGCAGTCTCTTCCACTCAGTTGGAGACCATCTTGAGCTTTGAGTTCCCTTGCTGCAATTTAGTGAGGGATTTGTTCCTCTCCCTATATGGGGGTGGGGTGGGATGGGCAAACTACACACACTAAAGGAAATATACTAGGACTCTCTTGAATATCAGTGTCAAGTTGGGGAAGCTCTTTGGCTGCTTGAAAAGATTTAATAATCTGGTTTTAAATATCATTGGATTGAGAACTTTCTGGCTTCTTTTTTTCTTTCAGGGTTATTCTGAATAATTTACAAATGACATGAAAATGTAATCAACAAATATTTGTATTCAGGGATGAAAGGCATCTGGATTTCAACCTACAAAATGGAATTAATGATAAAGGACATGCAAGTAAGTTTGAAAAACAATCACTAAAAAGGAGCCCAGAGGAATTCTGTGGCATTCATTGAAGCTGTCTGACTCTTTGATTTTCCTGGAACTGTTCAGATACCAGGATAGGGTTTGTTGTTTTCTGGCCATTCTTTGTCAGCTCTTCAGCAGCAATGCATTATTCTGTATCCATGACACTCAATCTTTGCAAAATGTACTAAATTAAAACCCATGTGAAATATTCATTGGAGGAGTGTGGAAATCAGCCACAGAGGCATTTTTTAAGATCAGAATGAAACCTTGTTACCACAAGAGAAAAGCTCAGCAATTGAATAAATAATAATATTGGTCCTTTAGACCTAAGAGTAAGTTTCTACATTTCATTGAATATATGTGTAGATTTCCACATCCTTCCCTTAAAAAAAAATTAAGTAGCATTCCTTTTAAGGAACTAGTAATGAAGATTATTCTTAAAGGACAATTTGTATGGAAAGAAGAAGCAAAGGTTTCAGACTGGATTCTCTATAGGCCAGCAAGGGAGCAAATGAAAGGAGAGTCAGACAATATGGAGGTATAGCAGAGGGAACAGTCAATATGCCAGTTCAGGTTGTTTCTGTATACGTCCATTTATGGAAAAAAGTGAGAGGTATTAACTATAAAAAATAAAGGAGTGATTCTCATTCTCTACTCTGTGGTGCAAAGGCGCCTTAAAGTGAGCGCAAATATAATCCTGATTTATGGCTCCTTTTTTCATTGACGAGTCAGATTGATTCTTTGGCCTGAGTTCTCATTTACACTAGGGAACACTGAAATCCCTTTCCACAAATGAGAATTCAGGCCAAATAATCTATCTGACTAGTTGTTCAATGCTGAAATGTAATGGACATGGAAATAGGAGATTCTTTCCTGTCCTGTGTGTTTATACCCTGAAATTTCAGTTTATACCCTCAGTTTATACCCTGAAATTTGAAGATCTCATAATTTAGTGATAAGATACTGTTGTGCTGGTTGCATTATAAATACCGTAGAACAGTGTTTCCCAAACTTGGGACGCCGCTTGTTCAGGGAAAGCCCCTGGCGGGCTGGGCCGGTTTGTTTAGCTGCCACATCCGCAGGTTCGGCCGATCGCGGCTCCCACTAGCTGTGGTTCGCCGCTCCAGGCCAATGGGGTCTATGGGAAGGGCGGCCAGCATGGCCCGCGCCACGTCCCGCAGCCCCCATTGGCCTGGAGCAGCGAACCATGGCCAGTGGGAGCCGCGATCAGCCGAACCTGCAGACGCGGCAGGTAAACAAACTGGTCTGGCCCACCTGGGGCTTTCTCTGCACAAGCGGCGGAACAAGTTTGGGAAACACTACCCTAGAAAGACAGATGAACAGGTAGCTAATCTGACACGAATAGTGCAATAGTAAGATGTATATTTTGTTGTGCTTCTATTAAGTCCCATAGAGAGATGTCATTGTTATGTGTTCCTTCTTGGTCAGTTTTTTTACAGTGTATAAGTTAAAAGATGTTAATTTTCTTTCACAAATCTAACTCACAAATCCTGTAGTTGCGATTTATTATAATACTTAAAAGAAGGCTAACACGGAGCTTTGTTTTGGGGGAGTATCATATAACAAAGATATTTTTGATCCTCCTTAGTTTTTGCCATTATCCAACATTTTAGATAACAAAACTGATGGCACTTGACAGTCGGCATTCTGTTAGACTGGTATAGAACTTATGCTTATAGCCTGCAGCATTTATACATTATAGTGTAATCAGATTAACCTGTTACCCGTGAAGTAAGGGGTTGTCTACACTTGGAAATGTACTATATGTGGCAAATTGCCGGTACAATTATGATGGGTCCCACACTTCCTCTTCTTGGGGGGGATTCGGGGCACAGTTTCCTGCCCCTGAACTAGCGTATCCACTGTCCCACTAGTAACCCAGAGAAGGGTAGTGGAGAGGGAGGAACCCGGGTCTGCCCTCTACTCTGGGTCCCAGCCCAGGGGCCCTAGGGATAGTGGTAAACCACTTGAACTAGTGCTTCTTTCCCCTGGGCTACTTCCCTCTCCTGCTCTTCAGCTTTTGGGCTTCCTGCCCTCTCTCTCTGCACAGGCCGAGTGTCTCTTTACCTAGGGTCTTGGTCTTCTAGCCAGCCACGGCACTTCTCCAAACTCTCCTCTACTTCAACTCCAACTCCTTCAGACTGCACTCTGCTCCAACTCCTTCAAACTGCTCTCTGCTCCAACTCCAAACCACTCTGCTGCAACTTCTTTCCCTGGCTGATTGAAGCAGGGGTTTTTTATCAGGTGACTGGCTTCAGGAGCTCTAATTGGCTTCAGGTACTTTTAATTAATCTATAGAAACCTTTCTTCCCTCTACAGGGAATAAGGCTTCTCCTCATTGTGGGACTTACATATCTCTCCTAGATCACTCTCCTGCTGCCTTCTGGCCATGCTGTATCACATATAATATTTCGGTACAAGCCAGTGTGTGGATGATCTTTCTAGAATAAGAGTGTCCAGGAGGGGAGTTATTTCAGAATAGCTATTTTGGTAAACTTCCAAGTGTAGACAAGCCCTAGCATGTCCAAATGCTATGGTGTTTTTTATGAAAATCAGGACTTTCTGGTTACTGAAGGCCACTACAAGACACACTATCTTAGTGTCTTTGGAGAGAAAATGACTTGCTGTTGCTCTCTATCTTTACTTGTGTCAGGAGGTAACGTGAGTCATTGGGATTACTGCCTCCTCCTACTGGCTGGAAAAGGGATTCATATATATTTTAAAAATGCTCTTTACCATATGTGGCCACATATCAGCTAGCTGCTTTGTTATTGAGCCTAGGAATTCATACCATTTACAAATACAGACCTCAATTCAGAAAACAGGAAATGTGAGAGTACTGAAAATGCATTTGTCTGGCAACTCCAGACGACTGTGTCATACATAGTCAATTTAACAAACAGCCCTTGTACCATGGGAAAATTAAGGCACAATCAAAACTTTATAGTAATCATCTGCCCTCAGAATGAATTATAGACAGCCTAGTCCCAACAGTGGCATTAAGGCTGTTTTAGGATGTTAAAATAAAAGAAGGCTCTGTGATTTTCTATTGTCATATGTGGATAATGTCATAATGCACACCTTATTCTAGCTGCACAAGTGACCTGACCCTTAATACAAATCTGAAAGTTAAATAAATGTATTGTAAGATTACTTTCTTGGATCATGCAAATAAACAGCTTGTGAGTCAGTCCGCAGAATGGGCTTTGGGCTTTAACAGCACAAATTGTCCTGGATTCCTGGGATTCTACTGTTAATAGAAATAACAAATTGATGCAAAATAGTTAGCAAAATAAACTGTGCAGCATCAATGGACTAGCTGCATTCTGTCCCATTTGGAACTCTCTCTGTGGGCTATGACCAAAGTCCTCACTTTTTTTCTCAACATCTATTCAGGCAAAATGTCTACTCACTCAGCAGATTCCTTAGCAGACGTGAGTCAACCAACCTGGTGCAAATTCCCATTGACTCTGGGAGTTTTGGCTGAGTAAAAGGTGAAGCAGGACATCTGAAAGTGACTCTAAGAGTGAGTGCTACTTTACAAGCAAATCATCTGCCAACAAAATCACAGAATAAGACTAGACTTCAAGGGAATTAACATATTGGTGACCACTGAGAGGAAAAAACTCTCTAAATCTTTAACCATGCTAATGTGTGAGAAAGGTAACTGAAATATGGAACAACTGTGTTTTTGTTACACATGCCATGATAAATGACAGATTATCATGTTGCTTTAACCATCAGACTTGTTTTTAAGGATATCTTCTCACTCTATGAATTCAATAAACCAGTTTAAAAAGAAAACTGGAAAAACAAATTCCCTCGTGTGTAAACCTATGGATCCCCACCACACTAGTCAGCAGCAGACTCCTAGAAATGGCTTGTACCACCTCTCAGTTAATGTCTTTGTAAAATGGGGAGACCAATAATTGCTTTTCTCTGGGATATGAGACCATATTTAATAGTAGTGGTTATAAAACAGAAATATAATCAGCTGTTAGTGAAGATGAGCTTAGAACCCATGGCTTCCCTGTCCCAGTACTACTCCGGGGGGAGAGGTGCACACTCTCTCCCTCTCCCCCCCCCCAATTTTATATCCCTGGATATTGCTTGGCTAGGCACTGCAATGGAACAGGAACGGTGATTTACCCAAAATACAGATACCCAAAATACAGCAAATCCAGTACACTTCACAAGTTTTGGAGGGAGGGGAAATGGAAAAGCCAGCTGATACGAGCTAAAAAAAGAGGAGATAGCTGAATGAAATAACCATGGTATGAAATTCTGACACATGGCAATATTACTGCATGAAACTACCCATTGCTTCGGTCCTGATCCTGGGAAATGCAGGGTGCCATTAACACCACTTAAAAATCAACTTCCCCACTGAGGTTGGGAACACTCAGGACCTCCCAGGAGGGGCTAAACTTTACAATATTGAGCCCTTGTTTTTTCATTTTACTACTGGTTGCAAAATAGTAGGCAAAGTTGTAAACAATGGACGCAGTTGTCAGATTAGAGTATTTTACTGTAGTTCAAGAAATGCACCTAGAATACTTTCAAATGAACTCTTTCTTCATTTCTTTTGACTTTTGGTGTCAGAATAATTTTTTTCCCCATAAAGGGGCTTCACTGTCTCATAGATTTTGCTAACAGCATGAAATTACTGTCTTATTGGCACACTTAAAGATGTATGAGTTGTTACTTGGGGCTTTTGGTATAAATATGATTTTGCCTGGGCTTGTATTTTTACAGTAATTTATAGTATTCCTTGTTGTATTACTTTTAACTGTTGATTGATGGAAAAAAATATGAATAATAATAAAACAAATAGTTCTAGCTGATTATATTGTCACTCCATAGAAAGCTGCTATTCCATCCTGGAGATGAATCGGCACCAATGGTGCAATCAAAGCACAAATTCCATTTTGATAGTGGAGCCAGAGCTGAATGTCACCTATCTCTCACACAAGCTGTCTTTGCTAATGTAACTTTCAAAAACGAACAAGTTTAATTGCTCCTACAAAAATGTGAGTACTTACAGCCATTTGATGACAGTCTATGTTTGGAGCTAGCTAGTCTTTTACTTGCAGTGTGAATAAGTTCAAAGAACAGTCTGTGGCTGACCCTTTAAGACTTGAATTCTAGTCTCCTTGAGTTTGTTCAGGTGGTATATAAATATCACCAGAGCTGTACTGAGCTCCAATCAAATGCAGATTCAAACCATGATGAAAAGCCTCTGGAAGCTGACTTGGGGAATAAAGGTGGCTTTGTTTTTCATTCCACCTTGCTCTTTGGAGCTGAGTTTACTTGATTACTTCATTTAGATGACAAAGAAGGGCCAGTATTGTGAGGTATGGCTGAGTGCCCCCTCTGTGGTGGCATTCCCATCTGTGCAGAGGGCCAGCACAGGGCCCATACACCACTTAAATTCAAATTAACCATTATTTTTAGGACTTAAGTGGTGCACAGGCCTCAGCACAGGAGGGAATTTCACCCTGATGAGTCCTAGGGAAACTGATACCATCCCTGCGTGCCTGGTCTAATTTCATTATGAAGAACATAGCTGAAATTGGCACTAAAGCCTGGTTGTTAGTTTAAGAGCAAAGAGCCCAGGAAGAGGATGGAATTTTTCAGTACAATTTTTCAGTTAGCTAGCATTAAAATAGGAATTGGGGATGGAAATCCACAGTTGGAATAGGGGAGGGAAGGGATACAGAGACTTAAAATAGAATCCTTTTTATATCTCCTATGATGTATGGCTTGCATCTATCATAATGTAATCTGAATGGCCAATAAACATGCACAATATATGATACGAATGCAAGATGTGCCTCATCAGACTAATGGTCCTTAATGTTTAATATCTGCCTCTGAGTGTGGTCGATGCCTGTTGTTTCAGAGGAAAGTCTTAAAAGGAAGATTATCTTTCAGATTCCATATCCACGATCCATCAATAAAGCAATGCTCACTGGGGTTTTTGTAGCTATGACTCATGGTGAAGCTGTCAAGATCAGGAGGCAGGATACTTTAGGTGGATGGCCTTAGATTATGAAACACCCTACTAGAAGCAATAAAACTAAGCACAAGCTTGTTCGGGGCAGAATGTAAGATGCCTCTTTTAAATTTATCCTCCCCTCAACGTTCAGATAATTTCAAGGAAATTTTTTTGCACACACAAAGTCCACGTCCTCTGAGTAGTAGCAATCAGTTGTGAGGATGTGCTTTATGATAAATAAAAGGGGGAGTGAAAGAATTATCTCTCTTTAGAGGTTCAAAATCTAAATTCCAGATGCAGACCTGAATGTTGCAAACAATCCCTAGCTTTATAGGTACCATGAAATTTTAGGGAGCTCATAATCTGGATCCCAATAACAATAACGCAGCTTGAGCCCTTCTCTAAAACACACTGCTCACATTGATGCTCAAAACAGGGATAGGTAAAACTTTACAGTTTAGAGAAGGGAAAAGGGACAATATCTTTTTCAGATGCCTCTACTTGTGCCTTGACACAATGGGAACCTCCTGTCTGAGAGATGAAGCAACAACAACAAAATGGGGGGTGGCATCTACAGTAACACAACTGCAAGAGATTTTAATTAAGGCTTTCCTCAGGCTTGCAAGATAAGAGACCTTTAATTTTTTTGTCTTCATTTTTAGACAGCTCATTTACTTGGTCAGAATAATAAACCCAGCCCTAGTGTTTCTTTATTTATCCTGGAGTTTCTAAAGTTTATTCCAACTCTTTGCTTGGAAGGCATGGCTAGGATAAACTTGGAATGCTTTTATATTTGAAATCAGTATTGCTTCTGTAGAGGAACACATTCTAATCTACACATTGACTGTTAAGGGATATGAAATTATTCAGCAGGCTCTAGATATCCTTAGAAATTGAATTCTATAGTGTAAAAACCTTTCTCCCCCCCCCCAAACCCAAAACAACACTTACAAATATCTTTAAGGATTTGGCTATATTTCTCCAGATTTCCATTGGTTCTAAGACTAGTGAAAGTATAAGTGAACAAGTTTGTGAAATACAAGCAATCCAGATATAGGGATCGATCCTCATCTGCACTAAGGCCCACATCCATAAAAATACTTAGGCACCTAAATCCAAGTTTTGGCTCCACTGAGATCCATAAAACTCCTTCCAAACCTGGTATGTAGCTAAACTCACTTGGTGCCTAAGTTTTCAGAATAAAAGTTTCCTATGTGCCTAAGTTTCTGCCTATAAGCACACACACTGCTGCCTCCGTCTAGGTGTCCAAATGTCTATCTCTCGCTTAAGTCCTAGAGCAATTCACAAACCAGGGAAGATAGGCATTCGGCAGCCTAAATTGCATGTGGGGCCCAAGCTGGTAGGTGGTATCTGAGCATACCTACAAGATCAGGTCCATTCAAACTCTAAGGGAAAGTGGTGGTGCTCACCAGTGCTTAACACTCTCACCTAGGATGTGGGAGACCTAGGTTCAAACCTGCCACCTCTCTGCTAGATGGGGAGAAAGGATGTGAAAGCTCTAACCACTGAGCTATGGGTAGGCTTGGAAGGATTAGCATTTTGCAAGTAAATGTCAATTTCACCGTCCACACGCAAACCAACAATAATAACTGAAATTGGCAAAATCAGAAAAATGCTACTTGAGAACTTATTAGCATTTGATGTAGGGATATTTCCTTTGTTTATATTGATGTGACATTGACAATTTGTGATTTAATGGTTATAAAACTTTAGCATTTTGAATTGCAATATCAGCGGTCACTAATTATTATCTGACCCCCCCAATAAATTCCTGCAACTGTGAAAAGTTAAATTGATTAAAAAAACGTAAACATTAATATATTCCATCAAAATTATAAACAATAAAATAAATGTTGGCAAGCCGAACTATGGGATATTTTGATATGGGGCTCCCTTAACTATCTTGTTGAAACTGTTCCACTGTGAATAACTAGTAAAAAAGTGATTGGAGCAAGGGGATGGGAGCGAGAGAGAGAGAAGTACTCTCACTGAATTACTTTTTAAGTATTTATCCACAGTGGAACAGCTTCAACAGGAGAGACTGAGGGAACCCCGCATCAGACTATCCCATAGCTTAGTGGTTGGAGCCCCCTCTTCAGAAGTATGAAATCCCTTCTCACCCTCAGAGTGCTCTAACCACTGGGCTAAATGTTATAAGGTTGGCAATGCCTTAAGCATCTAAGTCAGCTGACTCCTGGCAGCTGATTCCCATTTGTGGATTTTTAGCAGAGAGAGGTGCCTCCCTGCAGCCCAAACTTAGGTGCCTGTCTCAGAGAGAGGGACAGGGCTTAGCACATGCTCTTGTTAGCTAGCTTAGGTGGCTCTGTGCCTAGCATGCTGGGTTTGTGGATCCTATTTCTAGGTGCCTATTTATCCTCATCCATTGTATAGAGAGTTTATCTGCCTAACTAGTTTTTGTGGATTGCAGTGTTGTTGTCTGATTTTTCTAGGCCGTGAAACTCAGCATTCCAATGCCAAAGTCCCTTTGTGTATCCCACCCTGAACCCTGAATGACAACCACCTCCCCATATCATGTGACTGGTCAGGGGCTGCACTGGACCCCATATGGGTTAGAGCAGACACAGCTGTGTTCTAACTTACACCTGCTGGAATGGTGTTTTCCAGCCCCTGCCACCACTCCTCCTTGCCCCCAATCTACCATGACATATTCCGTAAGGGAGAAACACCGAGGAGTCCTTGTGGGACCTTAGAGACTAACAAATTTATTTGGGCATAAGCTTTCATGGGCTAGAATCCACTTCATCAGATGCATGGAGTGGAAAATACAGGAACAGGTATAAATACATGAAAAGATGTGAGTTGCCTTACCAAGTGTGAGGTCAGTCTAATGAGACAATTCAATTGACAGCAGGATACCAAGGGAGGAAAAATAACTTTTGAAGTGGTAATGAGAGTGGCCCATTTCAGACAGTTGACAAGAAGGTGTGAGTAACAGTAGGGGGAAATTAGTATTGGGGAAATTAGGTTTAGGTTTGTAATGACCCAACCATTCCCAATCTTTATTCAGGCCTAATCTGATGGTGTCCAGTTTGCAAATTAATTCCAGTTCTGCAGTTTCACGTTGGAGTCTGTTTTTGAAGTTTTTTTGGTGAAGCATGGCAGTTCAGTCCCCGCTGTGTAGTAATAATAAAGATACCTTGGGCCTGGTGTAGTTATTAATGAGTAAAAAGTGGCTGTAAAATGTCAGAAGTGAAATGCGATTAGCCAAGTTGAAATTTGACCAGACACAGGGCTAACACCCCTAATTTGAGGGGATAAGTATGATGGAATCATTAATGTTGACAAGGGGCAATGAGGAGCTCTCATGCAAAAGATAGCACTTCTAGGAGCATGGTGCTCCCTAATATGATAGAGGGGCACTGGTTTTATATACAGTCATCAGAGGGAAGGTTACCACCCTGGGTGTGCCCAACACTTCGTCCAGCAACAAATGGTATTCCTTCGGAGGCCTGTCCAAGTCCTCATCTGCTGACTTTGAGGCATGATGAGAGTACATTCCTGGCACCTTAAAATTCCACTTTCCTTACAGAAAGGGAGTCTTTTTGTATTCTCACAGGACAGAATGTTCTTCAGTGCAAATACCCTTCAGGATAGGTGGAACTTTAAAGCCCAATCCTGTGTAGTCTAAGATGGTAAATTGATCGCAGCAAATGCATGTTTCCTGTGTGCCACCATAATTCCAAATCTCCATGGATGCAATTTAAGATGTAGTAAGCTAAGGCTCAAGGACAGCAAATAATTTGTTAGCCAATATACACTGATTGTGTTACTCACTGTGATGCCTGAATGTATTAAATATGTATTACCCTTTAACAAGGAGCTACAGCAGTAAGTGCATTAAGCTCCAATAGCAGCAAGGAATAATTTACAGGTTAGCACGCTGAAATATTTATTTTGTCTGATTTAAATGTTTAGTCTGGAACATTTTAAATGATACTTCCCCAGTGTAGATACTTGTCCAAAGTTACAGCAGCAGACTTCACAGGCCAACAACAGACTACACGTTCATACGGAGCTTATTTATTGTTTAGAAAATCAGTGCTGTTGAAGGATGTGCAAAAAAGCCAAGAGTCCTTTTGAGAACAAGGGTGAAAGGACCAAAAAAAAAAAAAAAGGGGGGGGGGGAGGAAGGGGAAGAGGGAGAAATGAGAACCGAAACCCTATAAGCTATCCCTGATGGGGGTTAGGTTCCTTTACAATCCAGCCATAGTGGAGATAAAAAAACATGCCAAAGATGTGCACCAGCTGATGACAAAGGAAAGTCTTCTACTGACTATCCCAGTCCAGCTTTAAAGTAAGGTATCTCATTTGTAATTCAACCATTCCCTGCCCTGAGATTTCCCCATCATTTATGATGTATATCCCCTAATAATAACAGAGCTATTAACTCATAATTACTTAACAACCTTGCCCTTTGCAAACAGTGGGCATTTAAAAATCAATCTCTGAAAAGATTAGTGGGGGATTTACTGTCTCCAAGAAAAAATAAACCACAGTAAAAGTATAATAAATAATTATAGTTTAATTACGATGGTAGATTGCCAGAATATGTTAGCAGGTCCTGTAGAGTCAACACATATTACACTAGCATCTCTCATGAAAATATAGTGCAGTCATTTTTGCCTTTTTCAGATGTGATGGATCTTGATGTGCTTCAAGCCTCACAATTTCACAGGTGCAATAACTGAGGCAAGGAGAAAGTGTAAGTGACTGTCTCAAGGTCACAAAAAGAGTCCATTGCAGGCCTAGGAAGACAGGCCTGATTTCCAGTTGTCCACAAAATCTATAGGGAAAGGAGACTGCTTCCTGGGCTACCATCCGTTGGAGCAGTATAGACAAACAACTAGCTCGTGCTAGTCCCCCACTCTTCCTCTTGTAGGTTCCCCAGCTTCTTACTCTTCTCAGGATCCTTTGGCTTGCCACTCCTCCCTCTCTAATGGTCATCAAAGTTTTGATCTTTAGTTCCATTTAAGCTTCTGCTACTGGCTTCCTCCTGGAGATGCTGCAGCAGGGACTCTAATAACACACAATAAAATCTACAGCTATGGCAAAACCATTTCCGACCACAACCAGTGCTTTTCTATATTTCCTATGCAGAGATGATATGACTTTCACCGATGTTTGTTTCTGTTACCACTGCTGAGTCAAGATGGCAAGTAATCATGAGAAAGGCTCCAAGTGCAGCATGGGAAAGTGATTTCTCTCACCATTTCCCTTAACTTTTAGTATAAGTGAAACAGGATAGGATGAGAAACAAAATCCAGCACCTGAAAATGTTCCAGTCCTTCCCATATGCATGTCCTTCTGTGAACAATGCTCACAAGTTATTGCTCCTCCTGGCAGAAGTCACTTTCTCTCAGTGCTTTATGACTTTTACATGAGCTCGACGGCTAATCACACCACTGAGGCTTTGCCTTTATTTCTTCTATTGTTGATAGTTACTGACGTAATAATGTTTTTAAAATAAATTATTGTAATATAGATAGATAGATTAAAACAATTGTTCTGGGATGTTAATATTACTTAGGAAAAGGGGACTGAGGGGATTATCTACTGTAATTGGCAAATAGCCTCGTGTGACAGAGGCATAGCCAGGCAGGTCTATTACTCCTGCATCCGACCATCTTCTCTATATTTTACCAAAGGTGGGTTTGTGTGTAGTTTCTGTGGAAAGCTAAGAACTTGCTGATTGTCATGGTTATTGCAAGATGTTTGTGCAGGAAACAATTTAAGAGATATGTAAAATGTGGGATATTAGTTTATGAAACTGCTGAAGTAAGACTTGTCACCTGCAGTGAGGTGGGGTCTCTGGGCTAACTCAATCAGTGTTGAGCACAGTGGGCATGTCTGGAGATAGCACTTTGTTCACTGTCTGGATCTGGTGGAGACTTGAGTATGTACAAAGATAAATGAAGCCCAGGAGAGCTCACTGAAGAGGGGGCCTCTTGGATTAAGAGACAATAACTTGTAACCACAGGTGCTGATTTCAGCTTTCCCTGGGGGTGCTCCATCCCCGCTCCACCCCAAGGCCCCTCCCCGACTTTTCCCCTTCCCCCAAGGCCCTGCCCTTGCCCCCGAGGCTCCGCCCTGCCTCTTCCTGTCCCCACTCCTCCCCTCCCCCCTGAGCGTGCCCCACCCTTGCTCTACCTTTTCACGCCCCTGCTCCTTCCGCTCCCCTCCCTGGTGTCTCCCACCCACCGCTGAATAGTTGATCGGCAGTGGGTACCAGGTGCTGGTGGGGAGGGGGAGCAGCTGATTGGTGGAGCTGATGACAGCTGATCAGCGGGTGGCTGGTGCGTGCTGAGCACCCACTTTTTTTCTGTGGGTGCTCCAACATTGGAGGTAAAACCAGTGAACTGGGGTGCACTGCTTTCATGGAGGCAGCGAATTGTTGTACAGTGTGCGTATCCAGAAGAACAGGGACTGGGTACCTGAGTGTAACAAAATGAGGCATGTAAACTGCTAGCCTGAAGGAGGGAATAGCAGAGATCACAGATGCCGGCTGGGGAGTGTTTCCTCTAGTGGGCACAGACAGGGCTCCTTCCCACTGTGAGCAAGTGGTAGTGATTCACTTTGGACACCTCACCTGAAAAGTGTCACACCTTGCCATGCTACAAGTTCTATCAAGGTTTTGTAACTAGTCTGTGATATTCTCATTTGACCCAGAACCACCAAGACTGATTGGGTTGTGGCCATGCAGTAGCTTTTTCTTTTTGCAACACAACCATGTGTCAAGTGAGTGTGTGCATCCATCCCTACCACACTGCCTAAGTCTGCATTTCAGGCTAATCTGAACATTTATTCATACTGCTTCAGCAGGACATGGAGGGCCCAGAAGACCTGGTCATGAAGCAACATCCGCAGAACATGAGGCAGAGTACTGGGATGTCCTATTGCACTGACAGCCAAGAGGGAGGGAAAACAGCCATACTGACATAGAACATAGAAACAATTGCAAGTCCCTGTCCATACAGCTAAGTAAGGCCCTGGTTCAGGAAACACTTAAGCAGGTGCTTCTGTCCATTCCTATTTAGAAAAGCATTTAAGTCAGTGGTTCTCAACCAATTTACCTTTGTGGGCTGCATATGTGTTATGTTTTATGTGGGCTGTACAATAGATATATATTATCTGTATGGCCCTAAGGATGTCACATGGGCCGTAGCTATGTGCTGATTGGGCTACAAGTGGTTGAGGGTGAGAACCAGTGATTTAAGCACATGCTTAAATGGGACTGTGACGGGGTGCACCAAGCCTGCACTGGGTTGATGAGGGGCTGCAATCGTGGGCCCAGGTGGTCACGCCCCCTTTTCCCTGCTGTGCATGCTCCAGTTGGAGAGGCCAGATAAAAGAAGGCATTACAGCTCAGTCAGGGTTGGTGACAGAGAAGGAAGGACATACCCTGCCGGTTCCTGCGATGCTCCCAGCGATAGAGCCTGAAGACCCGGACTACGCTCCAGGCAAGTCGCTGACTGCAGAGACTGCTGGGGAAGCCAAGCCGCTGCCCGCTGAGGAGGCTGCTGCCTGTTTTACATCCCAGCCCAGAGGGAAGTAAGGCCCCTACCTGGTTTGTTTGTTTTGCCCCACCCTGGGGCCATAGACAGATTCATATTTTGCCCTGCGAGGGCTAATCCCCCCACTGCAACTGCCTGCCCTTGCTGGAGGCTGCAGGGCCATATACTGTTTGTCTGCTTTGCCCCGCCCAGAGGCTGCAGTTTGCTTGCTGCTTTGCCCTGCCCAGAGAACTAATTTCCCAATGCAACTGCCTGCCCCAGCCCAGAGGCTGTCAGGCCATAGATTGTTTGTTTGTCTTGCCCCAGCCTGGAGGCTACAGGGCCATAGACCATTTGGTTGCTTTGCGCGGCCCAGAGACTCTAGTGCTCCAGACTGTTTGCTTGTTTTGCCCGCCCGGATTCCGGATTATGGACTATTTGTCTAAGTAACCCCGTCAGGGGGTCAGGACCCACTTGGCTGAAATCCCCCGCATAACAGGGGGATCCCGACAACAGGGTGACGGGGTGCACCGATGGAGGCACCTTAGCTTGACACAGGGCCCCCGTCACAGGGACATCAGTAAGTGTTTAAAGCTAAGCACTTACTTAAGCACCATTTCTGAATAGAGAAGCTTTACTGAATCAAGATTTAAGGGTTAGCAATGGCCATAGAAATACAACTATGTACCTGGGGTAAGAGCAAAACTGGTTATCTGCCTCCTGTTACTAATCAACTATGTTGGGTGTGGGTGTCATGTTTAGAATGATGCATTTTAAGAAGCCATTACAAACTTGGCTAAAAGCTGCACTGTGGAAAGAGACTACGTCTTCCGACCCGTGGGTTATACTCTCCTATCCATCCATTTGAAAGAAGAACTCCTTACTGAATTCAGTGCGGGAATTCTGGCTTAAAATGGATGGGGCAAGATTTTATGGAATCACATTTTATGGAATAACAATCATATAGATCAAAGTTACTGTTTTTTGTTTTTACTCAGAAATGTCAGTGACAAATGTTAATAGTAAAATAACATGTGATGACAAGGTATGTACTTGTAGTGAGAAGAGTGAGCTCTGGTGCCAGAGATATTTTGGCCTCTGTGGTGAAATCCTATGCAGTGTACTTGAGATGTTTTGTGTTTTTCTGAGAGTTCTAAGCTCTGCTGTGTATTCTTCCATGCTTGTTGTAAACTTTTCATCTTTCTCCTCTTCTTTTATCTGTCTGCTGCCTTTTTTTTTTTCTTTTTGGTAGAAAATAGTTTTAGTTAAATAAGGCCAGAAATGGGAGAAAGCTGTGATGGGGCCACAATTCATAACAGTCAAGATTGGGGGTCTGAGGGAAGTTTGCCCAATTCTGCTGCAACTGGAGCCTTCATGAGCACAAAAGAGGGACCAAGGTTTGACCCTAAAATAGGCCAGTAATATATGAAGCCTGTTAAAGGTGGGTTTAAGGCACAGAGGGCTTCAGAACCATAAGTAGAACAGGGCAAATGGCATGATGGGATTAAAAACCTTCCTGTTCCTACTTGATGTTCTGGAAATTAATTGATCAGTAGACCCAAAAGTGATGGGAATACATGCAATATATTTTCAATATGTGAAGTGCTCAAAAAGCAAAACTGAAGAGTCATTGGAAAAAGAGAACGGAGATTAGAGATTGTTTCAGAACTAGCATCATCAGTTAACAATTGGATGTCAGTATTTTGGCCAATGGGACTTGGGGGAGAAATAACTGCAGGTAAACTGATCTTTAGTTACATAAATGCCACCTGGAATGTACACTCCACTTACAATGACAGCATATGGCTTAAGTGGGATGAACAGTTTAGAAGAAGGATAGCTGGGGACCCAGCCAAACAGTAGATATCCATTTATAGTTAGAAATGATCGGCCAAATTCAGCTGATACATCATGGATGAGTTTGGCCCAGGAAGCTAATAGATTGTAAGCCTGGGCCACTGGAGTACAAAGTAGCTAGGCAACATGTTCCCAGCAATGGAACAGGTTTCCAAAAAAAAAATAAAAAAAAAAAAATTGGCAGTTTAACAAGGGTCAGCATTAGCATGAACAGCAAGTGAGTTGTGTATTTGAACATAGCAGTTGCTCTGAAAGCAACGGGTTAGACCAACAAGGAAGGCTGTCGGGCAGTTTGAAATATGGGGGGCAGGCAAAGGACGACTTATTAGAATTTTGAAGTGCCACGTTGTAAGAGAGAACCAGGCATGATACTTGTTTGTTCAAGCTGAACAGAGGAGGAGGCACATGTTGGGAGTGGGCATGTTGGACGCTCCAAAATTCCACCCTGGGCCTCTCTCTCTATATATATATCCAGTTAATAGACAACAAAATCTTTGTTACCTTTAAGTTCTGGTTGCTAGTTAACATGAAAGGTGAAATAGGTGTGTACCAAGGAAAGTTAGAGTTTACAGACACTTAAACTTTTTCAAGTATGGGAATAAGCATTTATTGGAAAAGAAATATTTAAGTAGCCTCCCAAATCATACAATGTCTTTTTTTTTTTACTTGTTGGCATTTACTTATCACATTATACATTCCAAAACCAGCCTTAAGTCTGCCCTCTGATAACTGTCCAGTATTAATCTAAAGGCAAATGAAGGTATCAAAACAATGACAATGTAAGATTCTTTTATTAGCGAGACAAGGTGGGTGAGATAATATCTTTTATTGGACCAACTTCTGTTGATGAGAGAGACAAGCTTTTGAGCTTACACAGAGCTCTTCTTCAGGTCTGGGAAATGTACTCAGAGCTTCACTGCTAAATATAAGGTGGAAAGGATTGTTTAGCATAAGTAATTAACACACATTTCAAGAGAATGATCAAGGTGAAGTGAAGTGGCCTGTTAACACCCATCCAGTCAGAGTGGGGAAAGACAAAAAATGGGGGATGTGTGTTAAGTGGGTTATATATTGTATATATTATATTGGGTCTCTGTTCATTCCATGATTTATATCCTATAGTGCAAATGGAAACAAAATATACTGTGGCTATGTTCATCTCTATGGCAAGTAAGTAATTAGTCATGTTTAATGAATGGGGTACTCTGAGGCCTCTGGCCCAAAGTGTGCACTGGGTAACGTTCCAGATGTGGTCTGGAGTTGGAAGGTGGAATCTCTGACTCTCTCTGGGAAGGTGCATGGGACAGGTATAATGGATTTCTAGTATGTGCAGGCACGCTGGAAGGAGTATATTGGTAGTAGTAGTCAAGGCCATTGCGCAGAAGGCCAGTGAATTCTTTGCATCGATCTTCAATGCAGAGGATGTGAGGGAGATTCCCACACCTGAGGTGGCAAATCTGAGGAACTGTCCAGATTGAGGTGTCAGTAGAGGAGGTTTTCGAACAAACAGATAAATTAAATAGTAATAAGTCAACAGACTAGATGGTATTCAAGGAAGGAACTCAGATGTGAAATGGCAGAACTGCTAACTGTGGTATGTAACCTATCACTTAAATCAGCCTCTGTATCACGTGACTGGAGGGTAGTTAATGCAACTCATTTTTAAAAAAATTTCTCCAGAGGTGATCCTGGCAATTACAGGCCAATAAGTCTAACTTCAGTACCAGGCAAATTGATTGAAACTATAGTAAAGAACAGAATTATCAGACACTTATATGAACATGATATGTTGGGGAAGAGTCAACATGGCTTTTGTAAAGGTAAGTCATGCCTCACCTAATCTAGTATAATCTACTAGAATTCTTTTGAGGTTGTCGACAAATATGTGGACAAGAGTGATCCAGTGCATATAGTATACCTGGACTTTCAGAAAGCCTTTGACATGGACCCTCACCAAATGCTCTTAAGCAAAGTAGGCAGATATTGGATAAGACAGGAAGTCTACTCATGGATCAGTAAATGATTAAAAGATAGGATCAAAGGGTAGGAATACATGGTCGGTGTTCACAGTGGATAGCGGTAAATAGTGCTCCAAGGATCTGTACTGGGACAAGTGCTGTTCAACATATTCATAAATGATCTGGAAAAAGGTTTAAACAATGAGGTGGCAAAGTTTGCTGACAATAAAATATTACTCAAGGCAGTTAAGTCCAAAGCTGACTGCAAAGAGTTACAAAGGGATTTCACAAAACTGGGTGACTGGCCAACACAATGCCGGATGAAATTCAGTGTCGATAAATGCAAAATAATGCATATTGGAAAACATAATCTCAACTATACATACACAATGATGGGGTTTACATTAGTTATTTATTACTCAAGAAAGCGTTTTTGTCTTTTAAAAATATATTGGATGGATTGTTCAGAGAAATAAAACAAATGATTTTTCTTCCCTCTACATTACTAAAATGCTAATATTCCAAACAAGCCACAATATAATTGGTGTAATTTTAGTTTTATTATGTACATTTAATATTTATATAGCCAGATTTACTCCACTTTGTTAAACTCTTGCTCTGGAGGCACAAAGAAGACAGGAACTGGACAGATCTCATCTATTGAGGTTGGGAGGGTCCTCAGCTAGCACAGAGGCAACATAGCTGGCTCTTATACTATAACCCTTCCAATTCCAGTGTTATTGCACACTGTGCTCTATCCCTAGCTGGAGGCCAGTCTCTGAGGGACCATTGCCATTTAGTATAGATTAGAGCAGTCCCCAGTCTGCTCTAAACTCTGCCGGGGTTGGTGCAGCATAGAACCACCCAGAGAATCGGGGAATGTAACTGAGGTTACCTCCACCTGTGCCCTTCTCCCAGGAGTGCAAGTAGGGCGGTACCGGCAAGATATTTTTAGCAGGTATGGGGTACCGGAAAGACTTGGGGTTAGTCTCCCCCCCCCACCTCTGGAGCGGGGTATGGGGCTGTGCTCTGCTCCTTAAAAGAGCAGAACACGGCTAGGGAGGGCATTCATTCTTTAAATGGCTTGAAGAGCACAATACATATACTAACGAACTTAAACAAAGTCTTTGTTTAAGTTCATTAGCATATGTATTGTGCTGTTACATTGGTCAGGAGTCCTCAAGAGGGGGAGGGATGGGGGGGACGGAAGGTGTTTAAACACTGTTTTTGATTCTTTTTCTCCCCATTGGTCTGAATTATCCATGACATCCATACTACATCACATCAAGTCCAAATCATTAGAGGAATGCCTCTGCTTGCACTGACCAGAGGATATTTGGATTCTGATGTCAGCACAGTTCTGCAGCCTGACAGGAATCAGGTGTTGTCCCCAGTGTACAAAGAATTCTTCTTTGAAGCCAAACTAGTCTAACATGCATTTTGTTAACTGGAACTGGAGCAGCAAAACAAAGAAAGCAAATGCCTCATTTTCCAGCTTGTGGGTGAGAGAACTATAAGTGAATATTATTATACTGATGGCCTTAAACCAGCTCCCTCAGGAATCTGCCAAGACGTTTGCTGAAAATATGTTCCTCATCTTAGCAACAGAGCTAAGACTTATCACACATCTGCCCACCTTTGTTCAAATGAAACTCCTTCTGATCTGACAGCTCAGGCATTGTCAATTTCATCCAAAACAATTTACAAACTCGGAACCGAATCCTGTAAACCCTTAATCATTTCATAAGTCCCACTGAATACAATGGGACTATTTGCATGACTGTGGACCACTTTTATGGACTGGTAAGAGTTTCAGGAGTCTGTTCCTATAAAGGAAATTGAATCTCCCATTGAAATGCAAAGTTTGGTTACAATACCATAAAGCAGTTTAGGATACAGTTCTACTTAAAATTTGTCTTTTAATAAGTCATACCTATGCTGAAATGGCTCCTCACCCAACTCCCATATTCCATATAAACAGACTGAATACTATATATGTGGGGGGAAAGTGAGTAGTTAAGGATGTTGATGTTTGTATACACAAAGGGGAGTGTCGGAGGGGACGGGGAGAGTGTGGGGACCCTGGGCTGGGGGCGGGTTGGGGAGGAGTCACATGGAGGGTCACATGGGGAGGTCACGTGCCCCCCCCTTGTGTCCTTCCCATGAGTGCAGTACCAGCAAGATATGATTTGTGCTTGCACCGCTGCCTTCTCCTGTGCCAAGCAGAGCTCTGATCCAGCAAAGACTCTTTGCCCTAGAAGATTGAAGGTGGGATGTTGAATTTATTGTAAATTTAAAGATAAGACTACCTGGATATTTTTGAAACATATTAATTTAAAGCTATGGTTCCTGCTTTTTAATGTCATGATGGTTCTATTAGTGGAAAGACATTTGATCCAAGTAGAAAAAGTTCTGGATTACAGTCCTTTCAAAGGAGCTTCAGAGATCTTTGTTGTGTATCAGGGCAGAGAAATTGTTTCCTTGGCATCAGATACGCCAGTTAGGGAAAAAAAAGCAATTTCATATAGTACGGAAATACTTTATCAAAGGCTTATCCATTATTTACCCTTGACTGACGTTGGAAGTTGAAGCTTGAAACTTGAGGTCAACAGTTATGTAGCTCAGATGGTTAATAAAAGAATTATCTAAAGAGTTGGAACTGGGAGGTCAGGGACTCCATTTGATCAGTCACCAGTTGATCATGAGGAGACCGCCCCCTTTGGGAGTGGTTGTGTGACAGCAGTTTCATCTGTCATCTGTCCTGCACAGATGGTGAGTCAGTGAATGCTTTGCTGTTGTGTTCAGCTTTATTTGATTAACCAGTTGGGACTGTTAGGTCATGTGGAAGGAGCAGACATTGGTGTTAATATTTGAAATGATGCATGGGAGTTATTGGGAGTTGTGCAGCTAGCTATCCCACAGCAGCCTGAATATTTACCTCTAAATCTTATTATATAGGTTTTAATGCAGTGCAGAAAAATGTGGAATCTCATAAAGGGAAGGTGTGTCTGTGGGCATGGCGGTGGATGTGAGAGATGACTAGCTGGCATTTGAAGGAGATGCAGTCCTGTGCACTGGGAATGCTGCATTCTGTAAGCTTATTGGCCTATGTTCTATCATAAATCTACTCTGACTTGCTGATGTAACTCCTTTGAATTCAGTGCTGTTACACCTGTACAAGTAAGAGGAGAATTGGACCTAAAATATTTAGTGCTGTGAATAAAACTGCTTTCTTCCATAGATACTGCATGTTTGGGATGTGAGTAGTGGACAGATGGAACACGTTTTTGAATTGTACACCCAGGTTCACAGTCTGTGCTAGACCACAAAAGACACATAGGCAATTAGACCTGCGCTACAGTGTGGTGATTTTGGAGATGCTTTTTTGCAGAGGCATCCAGACACGTGGGTGGCAATGGAGCAGCAGTCATCAGGGAAGTTGGGCAGGCAGCGGGATCCTGAAAACTGGCTGGCGTGTGTTTTAAAGCTGTGGTGGCCAGCACTGGGGAGAAGGTGCAGCAGCACACGCACTGGGCACAGCAGCGAACGGGTGTGTCGGCAGTTAGGGGATAGTGATAAACAGACAGCCCTGAAGGGGAAGCCTAGAAGAGGACTGTCTGCTCTGTGAAAAGAAATGGTTTCAGCATCACGGGAGCATTACAGGTTTTTGATCTCTGAGATCCTCTATGATGCCGCAGAACTACAGGGTTAAATAAAGTGTTGTGAGAAGTTCTAGGAACAGTTTTGTGTGGAATTTTCTACAATTATATTTTGCCCCATTTTTGCATATTTGAAATTGTTCATTTTTGGGAGTCTTTGTCTCATAAACATAAGAAACTGCTTCAATAAAAACAATTTCATCTGAAAATAGGGATGTAAATATATGTAAATGCTAAAATTTTAAGCAAATTTGCGTTTCATTACAAATATACCTCCCATTTCAGTAGGAATATGAGGATAGCACTGTATGAAACTATAGGTACTCATTGGATTGATGGAGTCCTGCTCATAAAATCATACACAGAAACAACATTGTTAGTATAATAATTTGTTGTACTTCTGTGGTTTTTATCCTTTGCAAATTATACCTCTGAGAGAGAGTGGAGTTAATCATCTTTGGTTTAAAGGGACAACAGAACTCATGACTGATATTCCAGTTATTAATGATGCCAAATTAAGACAGGCTTTAAAAGTTTATAATATTAACCTAACAAGGAAATTGTAACAGTTTAATTGATTTTTTCTCTACAATTAGTTCTCCAGACTTTTATCAAACATTCTAACTAGAAATGCTGTAGTTAATAATGGGAATCCCAGCCAATATTGTTTTGTAGGAAGTAGATAGCTTAGGGACTGGTAATGGGATACAAGGCCTTCACCTTTAGTTCATTAATGTGAATGTAACCATTGTTGGTGTTCATGAAAAGCTGTTACCATCTGTTGGGTGTTAGGTAACCTACATAAAATGAGTTGGTCTCAGGTTGATTTCAATGGGCAGCTGTCCACATCACAGAAACCAAAAAATGAGGGGTTAGTTCTTAATGTTTGTAAAGTAGTTAATGATATTTAGTATCGAAGTGCAAAGTATTTTATTGTGCCAAATTTTGTAGTTATTACCTGAGACTTACTCAGCCAAAATCCTCTGACTTCAATAGGACTATGTTTTGAATAAGGTTTGGAGTATCTTGGTCCACAGTTGTTACCACCCTCACACCCACAGGGTGGTCCACTCAAATTGGACTTGAGGTGCATTGGCAGGGCAGGATGCTCATTGTGTTGTTACTGCCTATATCCTGTGGATAAATGTGAGAATTTATCTTAATTTTAGTTATTGTGTTTCCCTCTCAGAAGCTAAGAGGATATAGGCAGGCACCCTTGAAGTGTGAAAGACCAACCTTCAGGCATCTTTAATAATGGCAAATTCACTGGCAAATTACAGTTCTTAAAGATACAGTATGATCTAGATCTAGAATCCCACTCAGTGCAGATGCAGAACTCTCAGGTTCTCACTCTCTGTTCACCTCATCTTTATTTATGTGGTTGAGCCTCTGGGTCTAACAAGTGCTTCTTTCAGAAAAACTGGCTTCTTGCCCTCCCAAAGGACATCAATGATAAGAATAGCCATAGCATCTCGGCACTTTCCCTCACTAGCAATGAGAGGAATGGATCCCACTTGTGCCTCAGCCTGTCTAGTCAGTGAGCAACACAAACAGGGAAGTGTCTGTGATTGTGCCTACCACACAATGAGACAGACAGTGCTTTCCTGACACCACAAAATAACCTGAAAATTCCTTGACGCGCAACTCCTGAAAGGAAAGGTGCAAACTGGATTAATCAGATTGTTCATTACTTGGAATTGTTCTCTGATTGTGGTAGGTCAATTGGCTCTTGAGACCCTGATGGTCTCTCCAGCTTGAGTACTTATATGGCACCCATTAACATAGCATGTGAGTACCTCTCAATCTTTGATGTTTATTATCACAAACCCCCTGTGAGGTAGGGAAGTGCTACTATCCTCTTTGTACCTATGGAAACAGAGGCACAAAGCAGCTAAGTGACTTGCCTAAGGTTGTACAGGAAGTCTGTAGCAAAGGTCTCCTGAGCCCCAGCTCACTGGATTGTCCTTCTTTGGTGTATTCCTTGTTCATCCAAGAATCCCACTGAAATTGAACAAAGTTAGCTTCTGCTAAAGTATGGAAAAATTCAAAATTTGCAACGTTGTCCTATAAAAAATGACAATTTTGCAATATTTTACAAAACTACACCATTGGGGGATATATAAACAGTGAAATAAAATTGCAGAAAATTCTGTGTGGGAAATGTCCTTTTTCTTGCATAGTTCTATTCTATCAACTTCAGTGAGGTTGACTGGGTGTAATTGAGGCTAGAGCTGGGCCCTACAGTAAATGCAGAATGCCCCATATGTTTAGGGCAGTTTAACACGATTTCTAATACTTATCCCTCCTAATTCAGGCCTCCACAAAAACATGGCTTCTAAGTAATGCCTCAGTTTGCCCTATGTTGTTAAAATTGAGTTAGCCATGTAAAATTGCACCTATGAAATCCCAGATATCTTGTTGCACTGTAACAATATGTTTTCTGACCAGAAAATGATACATGACTATGTAAAATGTGTGATTTTGGAATGTCTCCCCAAATGGCCCTTGAAAAAAACTTGGAAAGAATGTGACCTGACTATGTAGACCTCCTTCAGTACGCTGGCTTCGCAAACTTCTGAGTATCATGAAATATCTTTCATCCTAGCATTGTCAGTGATGAGACTAGGAAAAGATACCTTAAAAAGAGAGCAAAACAACAACAAAAGGAAGCAGAAAGCAGTTGGGGGCTGGGGGAGAAATGCCCAGCCTAGAGTGAGAACCTCTGTGCTATAATATTTATTCCTTAAATGAACTGAGCAAATTCTGTTGTACAACTGGAGTAACTACATTAACTTCAAAATAATTACTCTGTAAAGGCCCAGTCTAATGCCCATTAAAGTCAACAGGAAAACTCCAATTTACTTCAGTATGCAATGCATCAAGCTTTATGTGAGAGCAGGACTTGAGTCACTAAGCTTGACTTTCCTCTCCATTACACTCATGTAAGTCTATTGGCTGTAACGTGGGTTACAATGGAGTACATTGGTGTAATTGGGTAGAGAATCAGGACTGTTGACTCCTAGGAGGTGTCATTGGATTTCCTAACAATGGCTGCTGTAAAGAATATAAAATATACCAAGATGTACTTTATGTGCATCTATTTGTACATAAATGTATTGGTTGCAACATGTCAGATTCTGTTTATATTGTCATGGGCTATAGCAGAAGTAACTCAGTTTTTCTTGTAAACCTGAACCAAACACTTCCTTGTAATTACAATGCATACTCCACTGGTCTAAGTGGAAGGATAACAATTTCCATATTTTAATCTGGAGGTTTGGGACCTCTGTCAGATTAACAGCCTGGTCCAGGTCAGCAAGGGGAAATGGAAAGGAGTAAAGTAATTGAAAAGACAGTTCACAACAAAATGAAATTTGTCTCATTGTCACTTGAAGTTGTCTTCATGTCTGTCTGTAGGAGAGAGGTCTGCCTAAGAACAAAGGTGGGAAAGAATATAGTAGATCACTAGCACCAAAGGATAATTTTCTTTTTCTTAATAACCGTTGCAATTATAATATATCTTTATGAAGAAGACTCGGAAAAGGAGCCCAGGTGGTATGTCAACTTTAGAAAACAGCAGGTGTCTTTTGAGTAGAAATATTATCAACATTCACAAGGTAGATCTAAAGTTTGTCCTCGAAGATGAGTAGGGTACAGAGGACAAGAATTACTTAATGAAATAATTTACTATAACATATTGATAGTGAAAACTAGCAGGCAGGAAAGAATTTTCAGCAAAATTAAGGTTTCTCGTTTGCAACAGCTGCAGCAGCCCTTTTCCTGGGGCTCACATAAGCTCTTTGTCAGAAGCAACACAGAACTGAAAACTTTTTTTTCTTCTCTGAACTTACTGATATGGCAAAACTTAAATGTCAGTGCTAACTTTTATATATGAGACCAGACACAATTTTTTCTGTCTTGAAATACAGGCCAGGAGAAAGTAGCCTTGTGAAAAATCTCCTTTGGCTGTGTTTGCTGTGTGTGCTTGTGTGTGTTCAAATTCTTCTAAATATGTGTTTTTCAATTGGACTTTGCATTAGAAAAACCATGGCAACTGCTGCAAGGAGGGAGTGAGATGCTGGTTTCAACTGGAATGGGTTTTAGGGAAAGCTATTATCTGGGCATAGAATCTCTCACAGAAAACAGTAGAATTTCAGATCTTTGCATAGATGGGCTGAGAAAGCCATTTCTGAATGTTGCAGACTGCTAACCCTGGAAAAAAGAGTGATGTGCCTTTATTTAAAAAGGGCTTGTTTCCCACTGGTGAGAAGCCTTTGCTAGTCAGTGTGTTTGCTTTTACAGTACATCTTTGTGGAAGCTATGGCAAATCCTGCTAGAGTCAAGCTGTTGAGATTTCCCCCCTTTCTATTAAAGGGAAGTTTTTTAGTCTTGTTCATTAGCAATGAGGTGGAGCAAAGTTAGCAATAGCATCAGTGTATGTGGTCTCTGTTAACTACGGAAAGCGCTAGAGTTATCTTAAAATGTGCTATGTTTTTAGTCATTAGATCTTCTTTCATATTGTCTCTATTCTTGCATTCAGGGAACAAAGATTTGTTTTCCTCGAATGCATTCTTTTAGCAGCATGGTGTGCAAAGATGGAGTGGACACTCAGAGGTAGGCGCTTAAACTTTCTAGCAATAGTGCAGATAATTCTCACCCTCCCCAAGTTAACTGACAAAATCATTTTACATCAACATTGAAGATGTGAATAATAATGTACCAAACAACCTAAACCAGGAGAATCTTCTAAAAGAGTAGTGATACGTTACACTCGGGAGTGGATCACCATAGAATTGGAATGTGTGGATGCCACTGTTGTGAAAAATACTCCTTTGGTCAAATGTAATTGAACAAAAATTTCCTACTGCATTATTGTGATGATGAAATGGGAAAAATCTAGACAAGTTTCAAACTCTCCTTAGACTTTTTTTTTTTTTTTTGAGAGAACGGGATGCTTGTGTGGAAGTGTGTGTTAGAAACAAAATCATTAAGAGAATGCTAAAGCTTATGTTGTTATTATTGTTGTTATTATTATTATTTTATTTATTATTAATTTGTATCATGGTAGCACTTAATGACCAACCAAGACCAGGGACCATTATGAAAGGCACTGGATAAACACCTAGTATTAGTCTCTTCCCCAAAGAGTTCACAATCTAACTATTATTAAGTATTCAGAAGTCATGAAATGTGAAATTTACATTCAATATAAGAAATTTATGTGTCCTATTACTATGGTAGCGTGAAGTATCTGAGTAAAGAATCTGAGCACCACAGTGTTTGGTGTATTTATCTTTATAACACCCCTTTGAGGTATGGAAGTACTATTATCCTCACTCTTTTTAACAGGTGGGGAATTGATGCATAGAGAGACAAGTGACTTCCCAAGATCAAACAGGAAGTCTATGATGGAACAGGGACTTGATCCCTAGTCTCCAAGTCCTAGGCAGTCACTGGACCATCCTGCCTCTCTCTATGTTTGCATGTGTAACTGTCCACAGTCTTAGACTGAAGCAAAACCAGCAAGATTTATACATACCTAATCATCCAATTTTATTAGTCATTCACTTTGCACAGAACAACATAAACTAAAGAGTAAGGTGCCAGTCAGCTGAAACATCAGGTGAGATTAGTAAGAAGTGAGCAGTTTGCATTCCAATCTGCTATAATGTTAATAGATTCTTAGATCCAAGGCCAGAAGGAGTCTCTGTGATCCTCTGATCTCCTGTATAACACAGGCCATAGAACTTCCCCAATATAATTCCTAGAGCAAATCTTTTAGAAAAACATCCAGTTTTGATTTAAAAATTGTCAGTAATTGAGAATCCACTACAACCCTCGGTATTCCAATGGTTAATTACCCTCATTGTCAAAAATTTATGTCTCATTTCTAATCTGAATTTTGTCTAGCATTAACTTTCAGCCATTGCATTGTTATACCTTTCTCTGCTAGATTGAGGAGCCCATTATTAAATATTTATTCCCCATGTACATACTTACAGACAATAATAAAGTCACCCCTTAACCTCCACTTTGTTAAGCTAAATAGATTAAGCTCAGTCTAAGGCATGTTTTCTAATCCTTTAATCATTCTGGTGGCTCTTCTCTGAACCCTCTCCTATTTATCAACTTCCTTCTTGAGCTGTGAGTACCAGAACCAGACACAGTAGTCCAGCCGTGGTCACACCAGTGCCAAATACAGAGGTAAAATACTCCTAGTTGAGATTGCCCAATTTATGCATCCTAGGGTCACATTAGCTCTTTTGGCCACAGCATCACATTGAGCTCTCATGTTCAGTTGATTATCCACCACAACCCCCAATCTTTTTCAGAGTCACTGGTTCCCAGGATAGAGTCCCCCATCCTGTAAGTATGGCCTATGTTCTTTGTTCCTAGATGTGTATATTTACCTTTATTCATACCAAAACACACATTGTTTGCTTGTGCCCTATTTGCCAAGCAATCTAGATTGTGCTGAATCTGTGACCTGTCCTCTTCATTATTTATCATTCCCCCAATTTTTGTTTCACCTGCAAACTTTATCAGTGATGATTTTATATTTTCTTCCAGGTCATTGATAAAGGTGTTAAATAGTGTAGGGCAAAGAATAGATCCCTGTGGGACCTCATTGGAAACACCCCACTTGATGAAAATTCCCTGTTTACAATTATACTTGGAGAACTATCAGTTAGCCAGTTTTTAATCCACTTAATGTGTGCCATGTTAATTGTATATTGTTCTTGTTTTTAATCAAAATGTCATGCAATACTAACTCAAATGCCTTACAGAAGTTTAAGTATATTATATCAACACTATCACTGTTATCAACCAAACTTGTAATCACATTTAGAAAAAAAGATATCAATTAAGTTTGATAGGATGTATTTTTCATAAACTCATGTTGATTTGCACTAATTATATTACCCTCCTTTAGCTCGTTTTTAATCAAGTCCCATATCAACTGTCCATATCTTGCCTGGGATTGATGTCAGATTGACAGACCTACAATTACTCAGGCCATCCTGTTTATCCTTTTTTCAAATTGATACATTCTTCCAGCCTTTCTGGAACTTCCTCAGTGCTCCGAGACTTATTGAACATCAACATTAACAGTCCAGCAAGCTTCTCAGCCAGCTCTCTTAAAACTCTTAAATGCAAGTTATCAAGACCTGAAACTCTCTAACTTTAGTAATCTCTGTTTAACATCCTCCTCCAGGAATGGAAAGACTATTAGCATCACAGTATGATGAGACTATATCATCTGTTTTCCCCCCTAACTGCAGAACAGAAATATTTAATGAACATTTCTGCCTTTTCTGCATTATTATGGATAATTCTGCCACTTCCATTTACATTTTTCATTCTTCACATTTTGTTCCTTTTGTTCTTTTTGTGTACCTGTTCCGTTAATAATAAAGAAAACATTTCTGATCAAGTTATTTTTCCCCTTAGAAAACTTTGTTTCATTTTAATGCAAAAATGTGTAGTGAATTGGCTCACAGGATTAGTGATGGGGTACACAGCTTTTCACACCAAGACTGCCAGTTCAAAATCAGCCCTAAATGGTAGAGATGGGCAGATATTCGCATCAAAGAAATTGCCACATTAAGGCATTTGTTGGCAGTTTCAACAGGGAGTTTAAGGAATGAACAGATATACTGAACATTGGATTTGTTTCATTACTATATCACTGCACAAGTTAAATTGATAAAATCACATTTCATTAAATGAACAAATACAAACAAAGCTCTATATTTTAGGGAGCAAAGCTAATCTTTAGGATTTTGATAGTATTCAGTTCAGGTCTCTCTGTGGCTTGATGCCAACCTTCACTATAACTGGGCGTGGCAGAATTTGATATTTTAAAAAATAATATTAATGGATACTGATGTTTAAGCATTTTTTATTTTTATCAATTTTTAATTTTCACAGTTGTGGGGAATTATGAAAGGGTGTGTGTGTCAGACAATGGGGAGCCGACAATAAATATTTAATGATAGTAGATGTTGAGACAAAGAAGTTAAAAGCTTTATAACTGTTAAAACACAAATTGTCAACATTGCATGTCAAAATATATAAAGTAAATATCTTTAAATAAAACTATAATAAGTTGTCAAGCAGCATTTTTCTTACTTTGTCTATCTGCAAATGGTTATTACTATCAGTGAGACTATTTTTTGCAGGTTTGTGTATGGTGAAATTGACATTTGCCGACATTTCCCGATAAAAATCTAATCCTTCCATGCCTAAATATAGCATATAGACTGAAGCATACTAGTGTGGATTCTAGTTCTAACCACTTGACCATAAACTCATGGAAAACTTGGAGCCATGATTAGGCATAATTAGTTTCTATTTAACATAAATTATTGCAGGCAGATGACAGTATTTTAAGACATTTATAGTGTGAACCAAATGTTTACATTACACAACTTCCTTCCACTAAAAAATGTGGTTTGTGAAGTTCAGTTCTCGAATATTTATGTTTAATGAATGATATTGTGGCAACGACATATTCCCAAAGCATTCTGTCACTTTAAATGTGTTATAAATGTGGGTGATATGGCTCAGCAGGAGGATGTTAAAATGATTTAAGATCTAGCATGCGTTTTAAGATATTCTTAAAAGCATTGATGTATGTGAGAAACTGCAAAAAAAGATGTATTCATTTGTTAATAATAGAACATTACAGTTAAAAAGTTCTCATTAGATGCTGTCTTGTTTGCTGTATGAAGATCCCCCTACTCCATGTATCAATAGTAGTGCTGTGAGGGCCAGCCCTATGATTGGTTAGGGGATGGGCCATACTTCCTGCTTGGAGCATTCCAGGACAAGGATGCCGCTCTAGAAGGGACTGCGCAGCAGGGCTGCAGCAAGCTCAGAGCCTGAGCCCTTAGGGTGGAGACAGACCCAAGGAGCAGCCTGGGTATGTGGCCACTAGGAGCTTGTGTAACCCACAGATGTGCATTGATACAGCCATGGCTCTTTAGCACAAGTGTAGAAGTTTATGCTTTTAGCTCTGGAGGTCCCTGCTTCAATCCCTAGTAAGTCTGCCAAGAGGGCAGCTGTCACACTTGAGCTACACTGAACACTATAATTGTCCTCTGGGTAAAGGGAAGGAAGTGCCCTAACCTGGGGTTATTGGATAAAGGCCAGAGAGAGTGTTTGGATGGCTTGTTATGGATGGAGTTAAAGTCCCTTTATGATGTATTTAGATTTTATTTATTGTGTTATGCTCTTGTTTAGTGGTGCTGTGGGTCTTCTGATAAAGATCTTGGAACAGATATGTGTATTGGAGTTATTCCTCGCTCCCCAAAATTTGGAGGAGGGATGGGAGTTTGGAACAACTTATCTTTGACTGGAGAGCCCCCACCATAGTAGTCTCCAGAGACCCCAACTAGGACTGGAACCTCTTTGTGTTAGGTGCTGTACAGACCCATAGGAAGATACAGGCTCTGTTCCAAAGAGCTTAAAATCTAAGGCTCCGAATTGGAAATAACCTCTACACAGGCTGTTCTCAATGGGGATATGTGCAGGCGCACAGGTATGCTTTTGCTGAGCATACTGCAGGATTGAGGTCTAAGAAGATGACAGGCAAATGGTGTGTGTGGCAGAGGGATCAAATATTTTCAATTTGTGTCTACGTATATTTCCTTTTGCAGTTTTTCTTCTGTTACTTATATGTAAAATGCCAACTGTCTCCTTCCATACCCCCCAAACCATTATTAAATGGCTGATTTCTCATAGTCTTGTGGCA
This sequence comes from Lepidochelys olivacea, assembly GCF_965140295.1. Classification (NCBI taxonomy): domain Eukaryota; kingdom Metazoa; phylum Chordata; order Testudines; family Cheloniidae; genus Lepidochelys; species Lepidochelys olivacea. The sequence goes on along the minus strand of NC_140412.1, from coordinate 107,850,488 downwards.
GAGGTGGTTTTAAGAAAGGCGCTGAATGAGAAAGTGTTGGATGCAGAGAATGCTTTGAACAGTAACAGCTCTGCAGTGCTATTAGCTATCCTCTCTTTCTCCCCCCCCCCAATATGTGTGCAGAGTGTGCGTACGTGTGGTGGGTGTTCAATTTATTCTATATGTACATTCAGGCCATTTTTTCCTCCACTGTAGGTAAAATAAAACACTGAAAACCAGGAGGGTTTTCTGTCCTTTATCTCTAACTCAGTTCAGTTTAATCTGACAATGGAACAGACAATGGATTTAAAAAGAAGTTGAATTACATTTTGCTCCCCTTTGGTTTAGGCAAATTTTCAAAATTAGGTGTTGAAATGCAGACATTGTGAGACTAAATTAAAATGCAGAAATTACCACTCACAGAAAGTCTGCACAATTCTAATTCTAAACATTATTTAAAAGAAATAACATTCTGTGCCTAAAGAGCTTTTCTTGAGAAAGGGAGGTGGAATGGTTAATTTGAATTACAAAAAAGCCTTGATAACCCCCCACACATCAATTTACCTGCGAACAAAAAGATTCACACAGAGAAAATGGGACTTGGGACTATTTGATAAATTACTGCAGACTACTTGAATATTCCATTAGCAAAATAATAGCTCATTATGGAATCCAGAAGAATGTAGTGTAATTATGATAGCACCATCTTCCTCCCCCTCTCCCCACTACAGGGTAAGAGGAATGCAAATGTTAGAAATGATAGCTATTTAACCAGAGCTTGGAGATAGGCCTGAAAACAAATGGAGGGGTTCTATGATCTCAGGCATTCACAAGGATTTATCCAATGACAATGCCTAAAATGGCTGAATATGTTCCAGTTAGCTGAAGGTCAGACACGGAGAGACTTTCTCCTCCCCCCGCCCTTATATATATATACACACACACACACTTTCTCCTCCCCCACTTTTACTTACACATGCCAGCCAGCTATTGTTTACTGTGGAAAATATTGGACCTGTAGCTCACCACCCAAGCAGATCCATTCACTGAGCAGAGTTAGAGTATACAATAGTAAAAGTGCTTAAGTGCTACCTACATCATAGCTCCCAACCCTGCTGCAACTGATGGAGCTGCACTTCGCATTATTGTTGGTAAATGACAGGTTCCATTTTGCCCGTGGGGATGCAGCCATTTGAGCCAGGCAAGGATTCATAGAGTCATAAATTCCAGGGTTAGAAAGGATCATTATGATCACCAATCTGACCTCTTATGTAACATATGGCATAGAATACAAGGAGAAAGACTCAGCCCCATTTAGAATAAGTGAATTTGGTATAGCACATCATCCTCACCTTTGAAGAATATACCTACATACTTTCAAGAAGGTGGATCTGCTAGAAAAGACAGATGAGGACATTTGTGGAGCACTCTTTTAGGTAACAGTGCAGGTACTGTTCCTAGGAAACTTCTTCCAAAGATACTTAAAAAAAATCCATGTCAACATTTATAAATAATGTACATTTTAGCTGAGTGTGTGTGTGTGTTGGAGTGTAAATAAAAATGTCCAATTTATAACAATTGCCCTTCTCCTGTTCCCTGGAAAAAATAGTTCTATTCCTTCAAGGCTTCTATTCCTCCTTTAGCTTCATCTCTGAGGTGCCAGAATGTTAAATGTGACATTCAATAAACCACCTAGGAAATGCTAAACAGGGCTAATCAAGCCATTTAATCTTTTAAAGTTAAGAGCTGCTAAAGGAGAATAAAAGGTATAATTAATAACTCCAGCTGGGAGAGTGAGGCAGAGTAAAAACAGGCAAACATCTGGTCTTTGCTTCATGCAATGTTTACCGTGAAATAAAAACTTTTTTCCACTCTTGTGAAATGTGCAAAATTTCCTGGGTTGTGAGCCTCTCAATTAAAATAGCTTTGCACCTGCAAATAAAACAGGCCACTCACATGTACCTGAATTTGCCCATGCAAATCAAGAGTTTGTATATGCAAATATGTGCCTCTTTTTGTGTGGGTTTACCTGAGTTGTGAACCCTAATATAGTGCCAAGTTATGAAAATGTGGTCTTCAGCAATCTCTTGGTTTTGCTTACCGTCCTGTCATAGGATATCAGGGTTGGAAGGGACCTCAGGAGGTCGTCTAGTTCAACCGCCTGCTCAAAGCAGGACCAGTCCCCAATTTTTGGCCCAGATCCCTAAATGGCCCCCTCAAGGATTGAGCTCACAACCCTGGGTTTAGCAGGCCAATGCTCAAACCACTGAGCTATCCCCATGAACAGGTGATAGGCAGCTCCCTTCTGTCTACACTCTGGTCTCAACTTTTTTTGCCTCTGTTTTCACTAACAAGGTCAGCTCCCAGACTGCTGCGCTGGGCATCACAAAATGCGGAAGAGATGGCCAGCCCTCTGTGGAGATAGAGGCGGTTAGGGACTATTTAGAAAAGCTGGACGTGCACAAGTCCATGGGGCCGGATGAGTTGCATCCGAGAGTGCTGAAGGAATTGGCGGCTGTGATTGCAGAGCCACTGGCCATTATCTTTGAAAACTCGTGGCGAACCGGGGAAGTCCCGGATGACTGGAAAAAGGCTAATGTAGTGCCAATCTTTAAAAAAGGGAAGAAGGAAGATCCTGGGAACTACAGGCCAGTCAGCCTCACCTCAGTCCCTGGAAAAATCATGGAGCAGGTCCTCAAAGAATCAATCCTGAAGCACTTGCATGAGAGGAAAGTGATCAGGAACAGCCAGCATGGATTCACCAAGGGAAGGTCATGCCTGACTAATCTAATCTCCTTCTATGATGAGATTACTGGTTCTGTGGATGAAGGGAAAGCAGTGGATGTATTGTTTCTTGACTTTAGCAAAGCTTTTGACACGGTCTCCCATAGTATTCTTGTCAGCAAGTTAAGGAAGTATGGGCTGGATGAATGCACTATAAGGTGGGTAGAAAGCTGGCTAAATTGTCGGGCTCAACGGGTAGTGATCAATGGCTCCATGTCTAGTTGGCAGCCGGTATCAAGTGGAGTGCCCCAAGGGTCGGTCCTGGGGCCGGTTTTATTCAATATCTTCATAAATGATCTGGAGGATGGTGTGGATTGCACTCTCAGCAAATTTGCGGATGATACTAAACTGGGAGGAGTGGTAGATACGCTGGAGGGGAGGGATACGATACAGAAGGACCTAGACCAATTGGAAGATTGGGCCAAAAGGAATCTGATGAGGTTCAATAAGGATAAGTGCAGGGTCCTGCACTTAGGACGGAAGAACCCAATGCACAGCTACAGACTAGGGACCGAATGGCTAGGCAGCAGTTCTGCGGAAAAGGACCTAGGGGTGACAGTGGACGAGAAGCTGGATATGAGTCAGCAGTGTGCCCTTGTTGCCAAGAAGGCCAATGGCATTTTGGGATGTATAAGTAGGGGCATAGCGAGCAGATCGAGGGACGTGATCGTTCCCCTCTATTCGACATTGGTGAGGCCTCATCTGGAGTACTGTGTCCAGTTTTGGGCCCCACACTTCAAGAAGGATGTGGATAAATTGGAGAGAGTCCAGCGAAGGGCAACAAAAATGATTAGGGGACTGGAACACATGAGTTATGAGGAGAGGCTGAGGGAGCTGGGATTGTTTAGCCTGCAGAAGAGAAGAATGAGGGGGGATTTGATAGCTGCTTTCAACTACCTGAAAGGGGGTTCCAAAGAGGATGGTTCTAGACTGTTCTCAATGGTAGCAGATGACAGAACGAGGAGTAATGGTCTCAAGTTGCAGTGGGGGAGGTTTAGATTGGATATTAGGAAAAACTTTTTCACTAAGAGGGTGGTGAAACACTGGAATGTGTTACCTAGGGAGGTGGTAGAATCTCCTTCCTTAGAGGTTTTTAAGGTCAGGCTTGACAAAGCCCTGGCTGGGATGATTTAACTGGGAATTGGTCCTGCTTTGAGCAGGGGGTTGGACTAGATGACCTTCTGGGGTCCCTTCCAACCCTGATATTCTATGATTCTATGATTCAACATGAACAGTTTTCTGTACTGTGCCCTACCTGAGGGATTAGCTGGCTATCCAGGGCAACTGAGGCTCCACGGTGTTGCCATATTGTTATGTTTAGGGGGGATACTGATTTAGAGGAATTCAGTCATAATCCTACAGATGGTAGCTTCACCACATTGGCTCTTCAGCCAAACACATACACCAAATGTCTGAACCTGTGGTTCCTCTCATACTGAGCAGGATTACAATTGCAACACATTTTCAATCGCATAAAACTAACCTGTCTCACGATGGTCTATCCCCAGCTCACATTCCCTATTAGTGGGTGAACAACCACTGATTGGTGAATTCTGCTTCACAATGATAGAAAGAGCTGACTCTGAAGGATCAAAAAGCTACTGCTATGAACGCTTGGCTGCCAAAAGCCAGTTATCCCTGTGGTAACATTTCTGACCCCTCCTGCTTAAAGAGATGTTTTTCTTCAGGAAAGGAGATAGAGGCTCTGGATGAAGAGACATTTGGACTTCTCAGGATTGAGAAGCATTGTGAGGCCCCACTTTCCTGGTCTGTATTCATACTGAAAATCAAGATTAAATGAGCTTTTGCCCTTCTGCGCCATGGGAGATTTCTGTCCTCCCTATACTCACTTTAGTACACCTTTGTTACTGGTGTACTGCTTTAGTCAAACACCCAACATGACACCTCTCCCACAGCAGGTCATGCCCAGCATGCACCAGGTACCTGGAGCCAGAAGTGAGAGCCCCTCAGGGTTTGCCTCTCCTCCCTCCACCTCACTGGTAAACTGGCAAGTGAAAAAACAATATGAGTAGTGATATTTCTCTGGCAGCCTGGAGGCCTCTAACTTATTCTGCACCTCTCATGTCTCTTCACAGTACCAGACTAGTCATGCTCAACAGGGTCTTGTTTCACTGCTTAGTATGCCAAGCCCATTTTGTTGGCTGTGGTTTCACTAGATAGTAAATAGGGACAGTGAGACTCTCATTCAGCCATTCATGCACATCACTAATTAGATGAGGTATTTGGCTATGTGAAAACCCCTGTGGGTTTCTTTTCTGTGTTAGTCAGGATACTGACCACCTCAAGTGGCCTACCATGTTCCATCCATCTATAGGAAGCTAGAATTGTTTTAATCATCATGAGATTCCCAGAAAAAGGGTTTGGTAGATAGATAGAAGAAGAGAAATTAGGAAAAAAGGACATCAAATGAGGGAAAGGATCCCGTGGAACAGGTATCATCAGAACCTTCTAAAGCCAGCAGTAGAAGGCATTCAGTAACCTGTTTCAAGGGCTGGTGACTCCCAGCCCTGTCCTCTAATCCAGATTCAACTATCCATGGCCATACTGGACTGAATGCACTGAAACTCATATGAGCTCAGAAGATAAACTGTCCTGGGCCTGGTTAGTACTTGGATGCAAGACCACCTGGGAATCTCAAGTGCTGTATGCATCCTTTCTTTATAATTTTTCTCCTTGTTGTAATGGTTTTTTGGTTTTTTTTTTGTTCTTTTAATAACATAAGAACAGCCATAAAGGATGAGACTGATGGTACATCTATCCCAGTATCCTGTCTTCTGACGGTGGCCAGGGCCAGATGCTTCAGAAGGAATAGACAGAACAGAGCAATTATTGAATGATCCATTCTCTGTAGCCAGTCCCAGCTTCTGGCAGTCAGAGGCTTAGGGACACCCGGATCATATAGGGCTGCATCCCTGACCATTTTGGCTAATTGCCATTGATGGACCTATTATCCATGTAATTCTTTTTTGAACCCATGCTTTTGGCCTTCACAGCATCCTCAGACAACCAGTTCCATAGGTTGACTGTGTGGTGTGTGCAGACCCCATCCTCCCTGCTACAGGCACAGGGAACCACCTCAAAACTGCCAGGAGTCACCTATTCCTATGCCTAGCCAGGCCTGACTGACAGCCACAGTACAGGAACATGTGTTAAGCCAGCTCCTATTTCCTCCATGGGAGACACCTCCCCCACCACAACTGCTTGGGTATCCCTGGCACTGGGGGAACATATCTGTGTAGCCTGGGGACCAATCCTCCTCACCACCCATGCAGGGCAGCTCTCTAAGCTAAGCGGGATGCACCCAGGTCAGCCAGAGAGAAGGAGTGGCTAGTGGTTGGATTCTGCAGATGCAGTTCTGTCCTTGTAAGGAGTCTGAGCCTGTATGTGAGACAGTAGAAGGAATTATTTATGAGGAGTATTCAACAGAAGTATGGAAACTTTCAAAGCAAGCACCCAGGCAAAGCCCTGGCTTTCTTGGACATTTTGGGCCGTGGAACTGTGGGAAAAAAAATTGTATTTTTTCTATTTTTCTCTCTCAACGAATTTTCAACAAAGTTGACACACTTCTGCAAAATATTTCACCTTCCACATATTGGCATTTTCCAAAAACTTTCCTTTGGAAAATTTTTGACCAGGTCTACTTTTGTGTTTCAAAGCAAGAAGCTTATAGCAAGAAACGCATCCAATGATGTATATATGGGTTGTAAAAGTGATATCACCAACAAAATTCTTAGCAGGGCTAAGAGCAGCAGAAGCATTTCCCCTGTTGTTACAATGATGATAATATTATCTTGGTATGTTTATATATCATTATGATATAGTTCTTAAAAACTGTCCCAGGGCTATGTTGGGACTGTGATATGTGTGATTTCTGTGGACCCTTGTGGTCTAAAATGTCCCTCAACCTCCTTTCACTTATCAAACTACAAGCTGTCAGAGGCAAACTTGCAGCAAAAGAACAGTGTAATATAGCAGTGTTGGTAATGTATAGCGTTATTCATGTATTTATATTTTAATATGCATGCTCTGATTTATGTCTATGTTTTATCTTGTTTTATTTACCTGGGAAATGATAATGTCAAAAAATTTGTTAAAATCGCCATCTTGAATGGTGTCTAGTAGTTGTTTGGCAGCCATGTTGGCTATACTTCTCTTTGGAACTTTGGTGCCCTTTTGTTTGCGTTTGGCACTCTTTTGTGGAAAGGTGGGAAAAGGACTGGTCAGGTGGTCACTAATCTGCTTAGAGACTAGGGGATTTTAAAGCCCCCTCCTCCCCCCTCTGTCCTACCTAGCAGCAGTCTGCGTTAGTGTTGTTGGATCAAGAACCGCCGGAAGATCTCTGAGAGGTACCACCACAGCTACTTACCTGAGAACTGATCCTGATCCTAATCCTGGTCCAGCAGTCCTCAAACGTCCGAGTCTCTCCTGCACCACGTGTCATTCCCAAATGCAGTGGTAGGTCCGGATCCAACATCTCGACGCTGAGGCAGACGATCAGACGAACTTTGATCTGTAAAGTATAAATATATTTGTCTGTCATTTGTAGAGGGAGAGGTTTCTGGGCTTCATGCCCATGCAAGCCACTGAGATATTTTGTCCATATACTTACCTTATGTTAAATAAAGAACCTTTTTAGTTTACCTTTTCTTGCTCCTTATCCTTATTTGCACTGAGATCAATTAGGTTATAGATCCTAATTCAGGGACAGCCGTACCTGTGACTTCTTAGCAGGGGTCCATAACATCCTTAATTTCTCCCCCAACATTGATTCATTGTAACAGTAATGACTAGTCATGAATGACAGTGATTTGCAAAGAGTTTAGTTTACAGTAAAAATGACTCAGGAGAGCAGGCCAGACAGAAGCTAATTCATAACTAAGCCATAATTCAGCCCTCAATTATAAACTCCGTTGCTCAACCTTTGGCAGTGCTGGAGGGGAGAGTGTAATGTGCCTGATCCAAAAGAAAGACTCTTATTGATTCCAATGGGCTTTTGTTAATATGCCTATGTGACAATTTGGGAATCCGGCTATCCTAATTTATGAATTCTAGCTGAGATTACGAAGTGTTACTATGAAAACTGCTAAGTCGTGAATGCCTCCTTCTATGTGTCTTTACCCAGCAGCAAACTTCATTTTGAATGTGCAGCCTTTTGCCTTCTCTGTTGCTGGTTCGCCTCCATGCTGGACTGAAATTCCAAAGGCTGGTGGCAAAAGAAAAAAAACAAGCGGGCTGTTGTTGTTAAGTGCTCTCTCACAGAAATGGAATCGCTCTAAACAATAGACTGGCTCTCAACCAGGAGAACTGGTTTAGCAGGGGAGAGGTTGCCTTGGTAATGAAGTCACTTGGCAGGACTCTGGTCACCTGTTGACCTGATAAAGGGGGCTACAAGTTATAGAAAGGGAGGAGGTGAGCTGCCTGGGGTCATAGGCCAGTTTGTCTCCAGCTCAAGAAGAGAGAGAAGCATTCCAGCCTGCAGGGGCCTGCAGAGGCAGGGAACTCTGCCTGCTTTTCTGAACCTAGATGATCTCTTAAGGGAAGGGTAAGCTGATGAGGGGCATTGTGGTTGCCGTGTTTATTGTTTTCTAAATGATCTGTACTCTCTTGTGGTTCATATGATTAAGTAAAAAGAGCAAATGTGTTAGACTTCTGTGTAAAGTGTGTGAGTGTGTTATTTGCTTCAAAATTACATGTGCCTCCTGAGAGAGTTATAGTGTAACCCACAAGACTCACATCTGTCAGTGAGATTCTGGGACAGGGTGTGTTTAAGAAACTGAGGTATCTTCAGTGCTGGTCCTGGGGACACAAGACTGGTGGGCTGAGGAGCACCATTTCCATAAAGGAGTAACTAATTGAGTCTGTGCCCAGGAAATGTGCCAGACGCACCAAGGGAAGAAATGATACTGCAACCGGCTGAGACCCGGGGCTGCAGAGACCTAAGCCGCATAGGGCTCCAGGATTCCAGGGTTTTGGATTACCTGCACAGCAGTCTGGTGGGTGCCCAGCAGGGGGCACCTGACTGGATCTCTTACAGTTTACTTTATAATGTTTCATTGGTAATTTCAGCTACCCTAAGCTTACTAATGATAACTGAAATTTAAAAAAAAATTTTTTTTACGGACCCTTAGCTAACACCTGAAAAACACAGCTAAAAGTGGTTGGGAATTTTCCATTGAATCTCTTTTCCATTAGAAAATGTTGATTCGTTGAAACCGAAACTTTTAGCAAAAACATATCCCTCTTATCTCTCTAGACATGGTATAGATGAGAGGGAGACCAACCGACCTAGCCAGCCAACCACCAGTCCACCCCAGACTAGTCCTGTGGTTAAGGAATTCACTTGATATGTGGGAGACAGAGGCTCAAGTCCCTGCTCTGCTTGCTTGAAGTCAGGACTGGAACCTGCATCTCCCAAATCCCCAGTAAATGTTCTTCTAATACAGAACAAGAACTACAAAATATAATTCCTGTTTGCTAGCCTGCCCTACTGACAGCTTCAGTTGCCAGATATGCAGTTTGTCCCTTTATAGTCATCAGATACATTGGTGGGTAGGAAAACAAATGCCTGTTCATTTAATCGATTAAACTTTTTTAGCCTTACAAACTGTTGGCAACTTGGAGCACTGCCTTAGACAGCTGTTTTCATTCTTTACAAGGGATGTTCAGACTAGTTTGGGTAAAACAGGGACCCCTGCCCTTTCCCTGAACCTTCACCCAGAACTTGAACCCAATGTTAAAAAAAGTTTGGTTAACTTCCCTTTCCCATTCATTACTGCATGCCTACGTACTTGTGAGATCCGCTTGGACCAGATGTGGAAATACTGCAAGAAAGGATATTTCCTCACTCGTATTGTAACGATTCTTTTTATAAACGGACGGGTTGATAGCATGTGCTGCATGCACAGAGGTTTGTGTGCGTGTTTGGAATCTTCTCAGAAAGGGTCAGATGAGATTTTCTACTCCAGTCAAGAGTCCACCCCCCCCCCCCGTCACTTGGGCCTCCTGATAATCCTTATGGAGACCAGCAGTCCTGCATTCTGGTTCAGAGAAAAGTATTTGCTATCCATCAGAGGATAATCACAGGGCTAAGTTACACTGCTTTACTTTCTCAGTTTCGGTAAAGCCATTTCCGCTTTCTAATGGAGTTAAGAGCCTAAAAAAACCCCAAACCCAGTTTTGTGCTCTGCTGCAACACTTTTATATTCATCACCAAGGAATACTCCCAGCACAGAGGCAATGTGGAGTTGGCAAAGACAGACCTAGGCTATCCCTTGACTTCCCCCACCTCAGCAACTAGTGTAGGGGTATGATGGGGAGATGGGGATGAATAGGGGTGGGAGGGGTGTGTCAGGGGCAGGAAGGGGAGTAGCTGGAGAGCTATGAACTTGAGATATTCTAGCCTAAAGAGCAGCCCACTTGTGACTGTGGATGGCTGCTTTAAGTTAGAACAGACCCTAGTGGCAGCGGTGGCACGGCTGAACCATGCTGTGTGCGTACCCACCTATTTCAGGTTGGGTCACACTAGTCACGGCTCAGCCATGCCTCCACTGCTTCTACCAGTGCTACCTCAGCTACCCAGCTATTTATAAACGTGCTAGCTTGACACGGAGAGCCAGCACACGTGTGTGTGTGTACAAGCAGAGGAATCACAACTCGAGCCCATAGTTTAGACGTAGCCTGGCGTCTCAGTTGACATGATTACTTGGTTCATTTGAGCACTTGTTCAGTGCAAACAGATTAGGCCCAAATCATCTCAGTGGTGTAAGCTCATGGAAGTCAATGACGTTACAGCAGGAATCAATTTGTCCCATCCTGGTTTTGTCAGGCGCAAAGTATGTGCTTTCTTTTCTAGACCTGGCTAATGGCCATCAGGGTCCATGTCAGAATGTTTTCAGTGGAAGAGCATCCCACCAGTACCAAAAATAGAGGCCAAAGATTTAGAAGTAAAGGTTGTGAGTCCAAGTTTTAATATATGACAAATGCCTCAGCCCTTACCCCTCACAACTGGTCCTTCCCACTGCCTGCATTGGTTTTCCTGGCTTATTGTCTTAGGAAGCATGGGATCTCTATTGTGGGATAAATGTTCTTTGTTTTTCTTTTCTTTATATCAATTGCTCCTGTATTGTCTTCACTCTGTTTTTGCATTGTCTTCTGTTGTACAATCTCTGCTCGCCCCATTTTTGCTCCCTTTTCACCCATTTTCTTTGCCATTCTCCTCCTCACCCACTCCCCTTGCCACTTCCCCCCTAGCATTAGATTTTAGAAGCAGGTCTATTGCTATAATGTTGTAGGTGCCAGCTGCTATAGATGTCTTCTCACATCTAATAATTTTAGATGCTGAATGAGCTACTAGCCTCAGATTTGCTGGTAATACTTAATAATGCTTCTCACATCTAATGAGAGTAGTGCTGTGTTAGTGGAGCCCAGTGGGGCAGTGCCCCAGACCGTCTCAAGGGAATAATAATGCATGATGTCTGATTGGGACTGTGTGCTAGGTTGTAGGACCAAAGCCCGCATATCTGCTTTAATACTAGCTCTTTAATCTCATGCTCACTATTCACTTTTCTCCAGAGCCTACACAAGCAATCCTACATCAAAACAGACTCTAATCATCAGTGACCTGGTTCTTTCACTCTTCGGCACAGCTCTCAGAGCTACAGCGGACAAAATCAAAGCGGAGGGGAGCATTGTTGGGTTGTTTTGTTTTTTGTTTTAAATGCTTCGATCCTGCCAGATCTTTGCAAGAAACATCAGAATGGACTGAAGTACTGCCAGCCTGAAATAGATCTCTCAAGAGCTGCCTCACTTCTCATCTATCATGGAGTCCTGATGAGTGAAGTGAGCCACCTGCTCCCGGGCCACAGTCTCTCATTGCTGTGCAACAGCGAAATACACGCTGGGATGTTGCACTCTGGTATTGCTGTGAGGGCTGGAAAAACACAGCGGCTCACCAACCAAAGGAATTCTGGTGTGACAACAGGAAGATAGGAATTGTCGTACTGCATCAGGACCATCTAGTCCAATATCCTGGCTCTGACAGTGGGGAGCACCAGATGATTCAGAAGAAGGTGCAAGAAACCAGTGAATGGTTACAGAATAATCTGCCCGTACGGGAAGTTTCTTCCTAGTCTCACTTGGGTCTTAGTTTATACCCTAAAGCATGAGCTTGTATATTCCTAACCTTATTTAATCATTTCCAAGTAATGATGGATGTTCTTATTATACATACAAACATCTAAGCCATTTTTGAAGCCTACTAAGCTCTTGGCCTCAATGGCATCTGCGGCAGTGAGTTTCACAGATTGATTATGTTTTCTATTTAAAAAAAATCCTTTTATCCATTTTAATGCTATTGCCTTTCAGTTTCATTGAACGGTCCCTTATTCTTGTGTTATGACAGGGTAAACAGTAGCACTTCATTTATTTCTTTTATGCAATTCATTATTTTGTGTTTTACTACCTTTTCTCCTCTCTCAACTACAGAAAACCGATCCTTTCAATTTTCTCAGCTCGTACTAAGGTTCATTTAAACAGGACAGAGTGCTGCTTTTGATGACTGGTGAAACCCCACCCCAGCATCTTGGAATCATATCAAAACTTAGAAACAATCTACTTAGATTAAAAGCTCTTTGGGGCATGGATTGCTTCTTTCATAATACATATGGGCACAATGCCAAGCACAATGCGGTCCTGATGCTACCACAACATGAATAATAAATCTTCTGAAGTTTCTTCCATTTCACTGTCCCACTCTCCAAAACTACCATTCAGATTTCCCTTCCCTGTGAAACCCATTTACCTCTAATTACCTGTGGCTCTTGACTTCTTCTCCAAAGGTCTACTAGTCTCTCTCTATAGCCTACAATATGGTTTTCAGGATTTTGAAGCAGTCTTTCTTTGACATCTTCCTGCACCCCACCATCAGGAAGCTTTCCTTGTTAGGATCCCTTCTGTCATGGTTTCTAGCCAACCTGGTTCATTCACTCAAATGGGTTCTCTCTGGTAATGCTGCTAAATTAGGGTTGAAGCAGTGATTTTGGGGAAACAAACGTTACTGCCAATTCATGCACAACCCATTATATCTTCACTCTGAGCCTGTGATGAAAAAAATAAAGAACAGTACTCCCTGAGGAAAAATTCACTGTGTGTATGTGGTGCATGTCATACTATGAACAATTTTGAAGTATATTTTATAGAGGTAGATCTATTATGACATGAGAGAAGAGAAGGGAAAAACTCACAACAGTAATCTGCGAAAGTGAAAGTAAATACCATAGCAATAGAGACCTGCCCTGTATTGTTTGTTTTTACACACAAAGTACAAATTACCTTTCTCCCACAGTTCTTCAGAATTGACATAGTTTGGGGTGATAGAAATAAGATATTAGAAGCATTTGCATTGTGAGAATTGAAAGGTCTCAGTACTGATTGAACCACCAAGGGGCTTTTATGTTATCAACAAAATAAGGCAGGTTTGTATTAAACTGGAAAAAAAGAGAAATGGGACAGCGAAAATGGTCTTGTTCCATTCACTACCCAAGATATAATCTCTTTCCAATAGTTTTCCACAGATGTCAATGCCCCTTGCAACTAGAGAAGGTAAGAAGGAGTTCAAGGGGCAACTTGAGAGGGTGATCCAAAGCTAAGGCAAAGGAAAGCCTCCCTTTGACTTCAGTGGGCTTTTGACCAGCCCCTTAGCAAACTTCTACTTACAGTGAAACAACAGTGCACTTCCCTGTTAATGGCTCCCACTGTATGTAGAGTAATTATAAATAGATAAAGAAGAGTCAGCTCATAGATGATACAATTTTGAATGCTGGTAATTAACTGTAATGAGTTTTTTCCCTTAGGCTTTTAATTGACAGCTGGTCAAGAGTGGGTGGTAACTGACTGGGGCTATTTTATTATTATTTTGGGATATGACCTAGGCTGTTATATTCTGATTGGACAGTTCACCTCTGTTAAGTGGCTTGTATTTTTTGGACAGTTGTCAGTTTTGATTAATGTAGTATCTAGAGCAATGGGGAGGCGTTATATACACTGGAAGAAGTGCATAAATATGTCCATTCCTATAATGCAGTTCTTCTTTCTCTTGCTATATATTTGTGCAACAGTCTTAACTCATTCAGTAAGACAGAGCAAAGCTGAGCGTCCGCTTAGGAGTTGTTTTATTGCTGTTAAGAAATGCCTTCACATATTAATGAGTGTGTAACATTTGTGCGGCAGGAAAGTGAGACTTTCAGGTCAGATTATCTGTTGCCAGATTCATCCTGTCCTTTGATGTATACATATGAAGGAGGGAATATATGCCACTAAACTAATAGATTAGGTCTGTTTGTTAGCGTAAGGTATCTGGTAAAATTAATTCTAAGTATTTCTATCACAGCTATATTAGATAAGTATTCTATATAAGGTCTTACTTATATTGTGCTCTTCTCTGTAGTATCTGAGCTCTGTCCAGTAGTGCATTAAGCAACCTGATTACACATCTGTCACATGTTTGTTCTCTCATCCTCTCCTCAGGAGGAGAATAACATACACTGGATTGTCTTGTTTGGTAGGGTTTTAGGTTTTTTGTTTGTTTTAAAATATACACATTGCAATGTATTTGTTAAAGAAGGCAAGGTCACAGAAATGTGTTTTGCTCTAGGAGTGCAGAATGATGAGATGTGTGATAACCCTTAGTTGCTGGAGAAGTTCATTCTACAGTCTTGAACTTGCATGCAACAAAATTCTGTCTTCCATACAGATGAGCTTTACTTTTATTGCTGAGAGTTCCATTGTGCTTGAGGACCATGGTCTTTGTCCTACAAATTTAGACAATATTTTAGATATCCTAGGCCATGGATCGACTTAAAGATAAGGAACAGAGTCTTGAACTTGATTCAGCATTCTATGGGAAACCAGTGAGAGAACACAAGACAGGTTTCATGTGCTTGTGGTAACCAGTGTTGCTGAGGAGAAATGTTGCAGTGTTCTGTACTAGTAGGAATTTCCTAAGTGCTGAAGACTTCATGCGGAGTGAAGTTCTGGAACAGCCTTCCAAGGGAAGCAGTGGCGGCAAAAGACCTATCTGGCTTCAAGATTAAACTCGATAAGTTTATGGAGGAGATGGTATGATGGGATAACATGATTTTGGCAATTAACTGTTGTTTAAATATTCATGGTAAATAGGCCCAATGGCCTGTGATGGGATATGGGATGGGATGGGATCTGAGTTACACAGAGAATTCTTTCCTCGGTATCTGGCTGGTGAATCTTGCCCACGTGCTCAGGATTCAGCTGATCGCCATATTTGGGGTCAGGAAGGAATATTCCTCCAGGGCAGATTGGAAGGAGGCCCTGGTGGTTTTCGCCTTCCTCTGCAGCATGGGGCACGGGTCACTTGCTGGAGGATTCTCTGCACCTTGAAGTCTTTAAACCATGATTTGAGGATTCAATAGCTCAGACACAGGAGTGGGTGGGTGAGATTCTCTGGCCTGCATTGTGCAGGAGGTCAGACTAGATGATCATAATGGTCCCTTCTGACCTTAATATCTATGAATCTATGCCAGGTATATCAGATTGCTGTAGTCCTTCTGAGAAAGGCGTGAATGACTGAGGCCAGGTCATTGTCTGCCAGGATGGGAAGGAGCTAACTGAAGATGATAGAAAGTATTATTCATGGACGCTACTTTGTGAGAGCCTATGTCAATGAGGAATCCAAGAGCAATGCTAAACTATGGACTGACCTGACAAACTGAGGTGTGTACATTCAACCACAGGAGATTGTACTGTGGCTGTAGACCTTTCAGAATGCTTTCCTTTGCTCACCAGTGTCACCTTTGTCTTGCTTGGGTTCAGCTTCAGCCAGCTGTTCTTCATATATGAGCTAATCTTCTTGAAGCCCTGGGCCATCTTGATGGCAGTGATGAGGTCATATGTGGTGACGGATAGATAGAGTTGTGTGTCATCTGCATATTACTGACATTTGAGTCCATTTTATCTGACCAGTTCATTTAGTAGCTATATGTAGATGTTGAAAACAACCAGAGAGAGAATTGATCCTTGCGGAACTCCACAAGTGAGAGGTGTAGTGGTAGAGGTGCAGTTTCCCATCTACTCGTTGGGTGCTACAGGAAGGACTCAGACCATTTTAGTGCATTAGCCAGGACCTTTGCCCCTTCTCTTATGTGAGACAGCAGTATCTCATGGTCAACAATGTTGAATGCTGCCGAGAGGTCCAGGAGTCTGAGAATGGTTGTTTGCACTGATTGTTTGCCATCGACAGGAAGAGATTGTCCATCAGTGCCAATAAGGCAGTTTCAGTTCCATGTCCTGGCCTGAATCCAGATTGTGCCAGGTCTAGAATGTTAGCCTCAGTTAGACGAGCTTTGGCTAGCTTTTCCATGAGCTTACTCAGGAATGGTAGGTTTGGCATTGGAGGTAGTTGGTTAAAACCAGTGTATACTTGTTCTTGTGTTTGTTAGACTATTGCATGTTTGAAGGAGGAAGGGAAGATTCCTTCTCTGAAAGATGCATTGGTTATTTTGGTCACAATTGGCACCAGTTTTTTATGACTCTCTTTTAAAAGCCAGGAAAGGCCTGGGTCAGATTCATAAGTCTTGGGTTGATATTCCTTTAGGGTGTCCAGAACTTATTGATGAGGGAATGTAGTGAACTCTGGGAATGCATGTGGTTTTATGGTTGGTGGGTATAGGTGGAGCAAATCCATGCTGTTTGAGAAGGTTTCTGGAATGTGCATGATCTTTTTAGTGAAGTAGGTGTGACCAAAAGCACCCCTGTACTCACATCCTCCACACTATTGTAATAATCTTTGTACAAAATATGGTTTGTGAGATATCATTTGAAAACTAATTAACTTGCTTGTGAAATGTATGTAGCAACATTATATGTAAAGTTATGCATTCCCCTTGTATGATGATGTTAGCACATGTTCAGACCCACACAGCTCTGACTAGGCAAAAGTAGTTGAATAGGTTTATCCTAAACAGAGGAATGTGTGTTTACCTCAATTTACATATAAGTAGCAAACAGGGTCCCTGAGACAGCAAGAGGGGAAAATGGCCAGAGACAAGGCAAATCTGCATTTCAGCAGACACAGGAGAGAAGAAAGAGCATGGGGCTACCTTTACCACCAGACTCCATGTTGACTTCTTTACTGTTTGAATAAAGTTTGCTTTGAGTGGTAACCCTCAGAAGAATCCACTTCAAAGGGTGATTGGGACTATAAAAGTGAGGGGCAAAACCACCCCAAGTGATCTATCCTTATCTCTCTCTCTTTCACTTAAAAAGACAAAGGAACCAGCCCTTTGACCTTTGGAGGGATATCTTGACCTGGGAATTTGGTCAGTGTTGTTGCTGGGAACTTGTGGTAAGGACGTTACCTTGAACCAAGTCTAGCTTGTTAAGTTTTAGCTACTAGGAAATGCTTTATCTTTATTTCTCTTGTAACCATTTCTGACTTTAATGCCTTATTCTTGTACTCACTTAAAACGTCTCTCTTTGTTTTATTTTAAATCTAAACCAATCCAGTGCTGTGTTTAAAATGAACTAGCAAACAGGTGAATATTGACCCTTAACGGGGCAATGGACCTTTGATATCTCAACTGCTCAGGAGAGGGCTGGACAGTGCAGTACAGATGTTTTTAGGAAAATTCAGGACTGGGAGTGTGTTGGGGTCAGCCTGCAAGTAGTAACCAAGGCTGGTGGAAACCAGACTGTGACTGGAGTGATACTGACAGGCTGCTGGGGTCAGAGCTGCTGGACCAGGGCTGTAGCTATACACAGACCCTCAGGGTGTGACCTGCAAGCTCTTGGGCTGTTTGTGAGCAGCCCAGGTTGGGAGCTACCACAGCAAAGCACGGTGAGGCACCCAAGGTTGCAGGGCAGGTGGTGAGACAACCCCACACTGGCCTGGACTGCACCTGGAATGTGGCAGTGGGATGACAGTTTTTCACAGCAGTTGGTGCTCAGTTGGTGCTGCAGGTTTTTGCTGCATGGAAATACATTAGGCATGTGTTTTTTAGGGGTGTGTGTTTTTTGTTAAGTTTTAACTGATGAAGAATACTGAGCAGCAAGTGGTTTAGTATACAGCTTAATGGCTTCTCATGTACACCAGGTCTGAAGAATCTAATCTTTCCCATTAAAAAGATACCAGTAGTCCTTCAGTCCAAATTTTCAGTGTCTCTTTAACTACTTATAGTTAATTTAGTATTGGTTAACAGTTTATTAAGGAATGGGAAGAAAGCTGTGATTTATTATTGAGATTCCACATAATCAGATTTCCACATTTCTAGTGGACTCTCATCAGTGTTACAATTAAGTTCAATACTGAACACCTTAATGCTATTAGGATATTAATAACTATTAGATGCTAGCTAGCACAATCTACTCTTAAATTAAGAAGTAAGACATGAGTAAGAGTATATTGTTATAGATATTGCCATGACTTGGGTATGCATTGAGGCACAAGGCCTGGAGGTGCCTTTGACAGATGGAAATGAAAGCAGTTGGAGGGTCCAGTTCTGATTCCGCTTTACACCAGTGCGAGACCCATGACTTGAGTGGAATTACTCCTGCTTTTGATTGGTGTAAGAATCAGAATGGATGTTTGCATCAGAATTTCCCCACACAGATAACTTTTTTACAGCATCCCCTCTTAGTGACCCTGCTCCAGAAACGGAAGCTGTGACATTTGGTGACTTTCTGTAGCAATCTTTCTATTTCCTAGAGAATTATGTTTTCTCTTGGCTTCTGAGGGACCTATCTTTGCGTGTGCCTGGATTTAAATCAGATTATGCACATGGTCCAGTAGCATAGGATACAGAGTGCCAGCAAGTGCACCCGTAGCAGACAGAATGAAACCTGCAGCCAGATTTTCAGCAACAATGTGAATAGCATCCTGAGTCTTTATGCTCAGGAAAAGTTTTTTGGTTCAGTGTAATCACTGAGTTGAAATTATAGTGATGGGAATCTATTCATACCACATCGCAAATTGTTATGCCTTTAGCTAATAAGTACAAATAGGGCTAAACCAAAACACTGGATCTCTGTAATAGGCTGTCTCCAAAACAAAGATTTCAATGCTCCCAAACTTGTCATGATTTGAAATTCAATCTTAACCCAGATGGTACCAAATTTTACTGTATAAAGATGAGGAGTCTTTTAGGATTGTATTGCTGCACCAATTTACACTAACTGAGGATCTGGCCCTAGTTGTTCAGATATGCCCCATAACAGAGACAGGTGTGAGGGATATTGGGCTAAGCCATTTCTACTAAGATGAAAAGCAGGACTTAGACCATGCTTATATTTTGTAAACTCTGGTAAAACAAATAAGCAAATCCCAAGGAAACAAACCTATAGGCTAGAGAGTGGCAGCAGTCTCCAAAGGATGACAGTCATATTTGTGTTTCATGAACAGAGGATCAATATCAAAGCTTTGAGATATGAGTGTCTCATGAGATGAGGTCTCTTAAAGGAACTTTTGATCAGTACTAGAACTGGTTTGGAAATTTTTAAACATTTAAAAATTAGGAGGAAAATAAAAACGAACAAAAATATAATTTGGTTATTGTCTTGGTATCTCCACTGTTGAATGAGAACTTCTATTTACATTATGTACCTAACTCTTTTGATGATACTTCTGGAAAAAAACATGGATAAGTGGTGTGAAACCAAATTTTTGTTTGTTTGTTTGATTTTCATCACTCATCCTACAACTGACTTTCTAGTAACTTGTTGTGGAGAGTAATATAAAGTAATTTGATATATTTCTGGTGCTCTGTGCCTGCCTAGGTATTTCTAAAGCTTCCATCACTGCGGATCCAGACTACCACGTGATATTATAGATCAGATGTGAGCAAACGTTTTGCCTGAGGGCCACATCAGGGTTGTGAAACTGTATGGATGGCCGGGTAGGGAAGGCTGTGCCTCCCCAAATAGCCTGGCCTCTGCCCCCTATCTGCCCCCTCCCACTTCCTGCCCCCCTCAGAATCCCTGACCCATCCAACCCCTCCTGCTCCTTGTCCCCTGACCGCCCTCTCCCAGGCCCCCGCTCCTAACCGTGCCCCGGGACCTCACCCCCTATCCAACCCACCCTGCTCCCTGTCCCCTGACTGCCCCAACCCCTATCCACAGCCCCCCCAGGACTCCCATGCCTATCCAACTGGCCTCTGCTCCCTGTTCCCTGACTGCCCCCAAGAACCCCTGCCCCTTATCCAACCCCCCCGCTCCCCGTCCCCTTACCATGCTGCTCAGAGCAGCAGGAGCTCGCAGCCCCGCCACCCAGCCGGAGCCAGCTACGCGACCCATGCTGCCTGACAGGAGCGGTGGGCCAGAGTGCTGGTGGTGCGGTGAGCTGAGGCTGCTGGGGGGGGACAGCAGGGAAGAGGACGGGGGCTAGCCTCCCCAGCTGGGAGCTCAGGGGCCAGGCAGGACAGTCCTGTGGACCGGATGTGGCCCGCGGGCCGTAGTTTGCCCACCTCTGTTATAGATGAACACAAAAAATAAAAACTTACCACCAACAAATCAAACTCAAATTTACCCAACCTACAACATCAAAAACAACAATACTGACTGCTGTTTACATTACATACTGACAAGTGTAGTCTTGGCTGCCTCCAAATCTGTTAGAGGAGCATGTACAGAGATGCGGATAACAGCTGGGCCTAAACCAAATCCCAAATCTGAATGCCCTGAAATTTAATAAAGTTCAGATCTAAACCTCCAAGCTGGGCCCTTTCTCCATAATGAATTAACTCCAGATCCAAACATCCTTGAACTTTGGAGGCAGATCCAAACTTTCCCAGACTTTACATCTTGGGCCCAAATATCTGTAGAAGGATATAGTTGTAAAACATAAAAAAAAAGCTCACAACCAGCTTGAGAAGCTTCCAGTATGCAGAATTAAAGCAAGAGCATTGAGAGTTTACAAATACATGATATTCTTTGGGGACGAGGGGTGACCAGGAAGCAAATGCTGTACCTAGTGGCTATTTTCTGATTCAGAGGTTAAATCCTGGCCCTATCAAAATCATTAGCAGAGCTCCGATTGAATTCACCACGGCCAGGATTTCAGCCCAGATTTTTAGTGCTGTGTAATGGGACTGACCTATTTGGTAGGACAGAAGAGCTGGAAAAACTTGCATACCTCGGAATTAGATTTGTTTCTAGCAAGATTAAAACCTGCCCCTGCCCCCCTCCCTCAGAAGAATAAGATGATTTTATGTATCTGTCAGAGTTGAAAGCTGTGTGGTACATTATGTATTCATTGAAAACTGAGAGGGCAAGTTAGCACCTCAAAGGACTGTGCTCTTTACTAGAAGAAATGTGCTGCTAATTTGAGTTTCAGACAGTTTATAAAATGGTCAAAGAACAAATTAACCAGTATTAGCAGTCTAAGCCATTGAATCTGTATTTCACCTGTTTATTTTAATGGTTTAGTACCAACTATTTACACATCTAAATGCAATTCCTTCACTGTCTTGGCAATGGCCCTTCATCTGTCGTCATTTAATTTATCTATTGAGGGCACGGATAGATACTGCCATACTTGAGCAACAAAGGATGCCCTATCAGACTGCTCTGAACTTGAGTTGTTTCAACAGATGCAGTTTTATGTTGTGCCTAAGAATACTCCTTTTTATTTTAACTCTGAATACTTTACTTCTTTCTCTCTTGTAAATATTTTCTAGTATTGAACCAATCCTCTATCTGGCCTCCTTTCTTCATAAAAAACGATAACTTCTCCTTCTGAGCCATTATAGTCTAACATGTTAACACGTAGTTAAATTGCAAACTTCATATTATTTGCCTTTATAGATTTTTTTTGGTCTTTAGGCCCAGCTACATACAATCCACAGTGTCTGGACCAAAACATTTTGCATATTAAAAACCATACATTTAAAAAATGAGTTGTCAAAAAGTTAAATAACTGTAATGGACACTTTGTACAATGGTAGCACCCATTGACCTAGACTCCATAAACGAAAAACAGTCTCTGGCCCAAAAACCTTAAAATCTGAATAGACACAACAGAAAGGCACAGAGATGTGAAAGTGACTTGCCTAAGATCACCCAGCAGGCCAGGGACAGTGCCACAAGTAGAACCCAGATCTCTTGAGTCCCTATCCAGTGCCCTATCTACTGACCCACACTGCCTCTCAGATTTGGTTAGGATTAAAATATCCTGCCAATCCTATATAAAGTATGCTGTTATTATTATTAATGTATTGATTTATTATCCATTTTATTGATGAGGAATCAGAGTTACAGAGAGATGAAGGGACTTGACCAAGGTCAGAATTAAGAAGGGAATTAAAAAAAATAACATTAAGGGTTACTTGTATTCTGAATTCTAATTGGTTACTTCCTTCTCTATTATACGACAGAAACTAACATAGTTGTGAATCATGAAGCCGCATGCATCTTCTGCATTTTTGGGATCACAGTGAATGTCATGGAAGAAGTTTAAAGTAGTTTCTGGTAGGCTCCTTTCAGAGAACAAAGAAAAGTGTGTGTGTGGGGGGACCCTAACTTGGCAGTCTAACTTTTACATTAACATGTAATATTGGGTATATCCACAGGCAGCTGCCTGAATACTATTTAAGTTGGGTGCTGAACGAGGCGCAGACATTGACAGGCAGTAGTTAAGCTGCTCTTATCTTTTTTTCCCCATGTCACTGATAATGATACTGTAATTCTCTGCAAACTGTGGTCCTTTGGCTATATTTTGACAGCATGGTTGTTATTCCAGTGGTCTGTGTTATTCTCTGACTGTGTCATTTCTGCTGGAGACATTTTTCTCCTTAAATTTCTATTTGAGCTCCTTAAAAGTAATCTTGTTTTTCCTTATATCTTCTAACAGTTTTGTATTACCAATATATATTTTGTTCAGATTAAATGCAAGGCCTCATATCCTCAGCTGGTGTAAATCGATGTAGTTCTGTTGAAGTCAATGGAGCTATGCTTACTTATTCCAGCTGAAGCTCTGCACCACATTCTCTATATAATGGAAACAGCTGAAAAATATGATTTTTTCCCCTGCAAGGTATTACAGTAAGAGATTTGCAAAATCTTGCAGAGACCAAAAGAAATCTACATGACTAGATATTGCACTCAAAATACATTCCACAAACTAATACCTTATTTGAGTATAAATGGCTGCAGATTTCTTGATCTACAATCATATGGACCAAATCCTGAAGTACTGATGCAAATTTAATTCAGTCATTAGCAAATCCCTATTGAAGTCAAACTTACTTCTGTGGCATTTACATGACAAGCTCCCTAAAAATACTTTCTGCAGCTTTAAAAACCTCAGGAATGGTCCATAGTAATTAAGGGTCAGATTTTAATATCCTTTCTTTCGATGAGTAGTATATTACCCCCCAAGTTTCAGTGGGACTACTCTTCAAACAAAATATTACTCCATGTTAGTGTAGATATGAAAATGTGATCTTAAAACAGTAGCAGTATTATAATAAACAGTGTCAGCAAAATGGGGCTTTGAACGTTACTCTTTACAAGGGCAAATAAAATTGTTAAAATCCTCTAACTGGAAACCCACCCTGGAGATAACTGTCCTTCCGGCCTGTTTCCTTCATGTAAATGGAACTGCCACACTATTTCATACTGGCAGTGATGGTCTCAAGCATTGGTTCTTGAAATCATGATCAGGGAATCATATTTGTTCCATGACAGGGTAACCTTCTTTAATTTACCAGATGTTAATTGCCTAAGACCAGCTAATGCTGTGACCATCCATAGGACTGTGGAAACACACAACTGATCAACACTGAAAATGCCTTGCTCAAAAACAGGGTGACTAAATGTAATGGAAAGAAGGCAGCTTGCCAGCCAGTGAAAGAAACCTCCAATAATACATGAATACCGTTATTTTTTGGACTTTGTGCTTTGGAGGTTAGGATTATAATTCAAAAAGATCTGCACAAACTGGAGAAATGGTCTGAAGTAAAGAGGATGACATTCAATAAGGACAAATGCAAAGTGCTCCACTTAGGAAGGAACAGTCAGTTGCACACATACAAAATGGGAAATGACTGCCTAGGAAGGAGTACTGGGGAAAGGGATCTGGGGGTCATAGTGGACCACAAGCTCAATATGAGTCAACAATGTAACACTGTTGCAAAAGAAAAGCTAACATCATTGTGGGATGTATTAGTAGAAGTATTGTAAACAAGACGCGAGATGTAATTCTTCCGCTCTACTCTGCACTGATGTACCTCTACTCCGCACCTCAACTGGAGTATTGTGTCCAGTTCTGGGAGCCACATTTCAGGAAGGATGTGAACAAATTGGAGAAAGTCCAGAGAAGAGCAGCAAAAACGATTAAAGGTCTAGAAAACATGCCCATGAAGAAAGATTGAAAAAATTGGGTTTGTTTAGTCTGGAAAGAGAAGACTGAGACGAGATATAAGTTTTCAAGTACATAAAAGGTTGTTATAAGGAGGAGCGAGAAAAATTGTTCTTCTTAACCTCTGAGGACAGGACAAGAAGCAATGGGCTTAAACTGCAGCAAGGGAGGTTTAGGTTGGACATTAGGAAAAACTTCCTAACTGTCAGGGTGGTTAAGCACTGGAATAAATTGCCCAGGGAGGTTGTGAAATCTCATTCATTGGAGATTTTTAAGAGCAGGTTAGATAAACCTGTCAGGGATGGTCTAGTTAATACTTAGTCCTGCCATGAGTGCAGGGGATTGGACCTCTTGAGGTCCCTTCCAGTCCTATGATTCTGTGACTTAAAATATGTTAGTTCTGCCATGAGTGCAGGGGATTGGACCTCTTGAGGTCCCTTCCAGTCCTATGATTCTGTGACTTAAAATATGTAGTTGAAGTCATTTATAGAGGGTACATAAGCCTTAGTAACATGAACATTCAGCAAACTTCCCTACAGTAAGTTAAGAACGTTTAAAGGAAATAAGAAATACTCACAGTACCAAAGTCACTCAACAACGTGAAAATTAGGTCATGTATACACTCACAGGCTTACAGCAGCACAGCTGTACTGATACTGCTATGCCATTGTAAGAGCACTCCTGTAGCCGTGTTATGCTGATGGGAGAGAGCTCTCCTGTCAACATAATAAAACCAGCTCAATGAGCGGCGGTAGCAATGTCGGCAGGAGAGCATTTCCCTCCAACATAGCACTGTGCACACAAGCGCTTATGCTGGCAAAACTTATTTCACTCAGCGGTGTGTTTTATCACACCCCTGAGAGAGAAAAGCTTTGCTGACATAAGTGCTAGTGTAGACATGGCCTTAGTCAGTGCACAAAGAAACTCCCCTTCAACATAGTGGGCTTGAGTCCCTTCTCACTTACATTAGTGCTAACTTGTGAATGGAGTTACACTGATGTAAAATGAGTATGAGAGGAGGATTGGGCCCACTGTATACATGTACAGTGTGTATGAGTGATGTAAGTTTTGACATGTTTTTAACTTTTTTCATTTCTGAAAACGAGAGATGAGCTAAATCCAGCCCAGAACCCTTATGGATTCTGGAAAGGGGTGTGTTTCAGACTTTGAGGTGTAAATCTGAATTGCTCCTAGGTGATTGTTGCTCACACGGACATAAGGGCACAAAGGACCATGCAAATTCTTTGCTCCCAGGAAGATCAAGAAAGTGAGCCATTGCTGGGAGGAGGAAGGAAAAGAAGAGAGCTGCAGAGGGAGGGAGGGAAGAAGGAGGGAGTGGTCATGTGGGAGTCAAGAACTCAGGATATGAGGGAAACTGGCCTCAGGAGAGAGTTGAAGGAGAACAGAAAGAAAAGTGAGATTTATCTAAAGATTCTAGAAATGAAGATTCTGCTCCTGAGTCTGCTGGCGGGGGAGCTGGCCTACTGTCTTCCTCTGAAGACATTAGATAGGAAAGAGCAAGCCAACTTAATAAAGGAAAATAAAGGAGGGATTATCAGGCTATGTAGCCTTCCCCAAAATCACAACACTCGAAAGGGATGGTTTCAAGATTGGTGCGTAGGTGGCAGTTGTGGAGGTGTGTGGGAACTGAGGGTGTAGGGCCTAGTGGGAGATTTCACAGGGCTTTGTGTGTGTGTTGAGAATAGGAGCAGGATGGGATGAGGCCTGAAGTCAGGTCTATCAGGATGGGTAGGAGCTGGAAGGGATAGCAGCAGATGATAGGGGGTATGGAGTGTTGATAACAGGGAGAATAGCTAGGGAAGAGAGGATAGGTTCAGAAGGAGACATGGAGAGGCTGGGGGTAGAGGAGTGGAAGACTCTCTAAGCACTAGAGCACATGCCTCCTCAGAATCTGGAATAGAACCCAGGATTCCTGAGTCTCAGCATTCCTTTGATGTCCCGCAAATATCTGGGATCCTTGCTTCATTCGTCACAGAAGTTGGAGCATCTATACTGAGTGAGCCGGGGTTGCAGGAAAAGAAAGGATGGTCTCCTGGTTAATGTGCCTGGAGGAACTGGATTCTATCTCTGTCTCTCCCACGAATTCTTGTGTGATGCTGGACAAGTTATATAAATCAAAATGTTGTACAGGTGGCCAGTGTCTGTGCTTTGCTTTCTGGGTACCCTGCTTGACACTTGGGTTCTAATTTGCAGATGTTCTGAGCATTTATACCTGCAACTGAGGTCAATTGGAGTGGTGCTCTGATCATATAAAGTACTATGAAATGCTAAGTACTCTGACAAATCAGATCCTGAGCATCTCAAATTGGGCACCAAAAGTAGTAGATACTTTTGATCATAATCTTTGTGCCTCAATTTTCCATCTGTAAAATGGGGATAAATGTCACCCTTCCTTTGCCAGGAGTGTGGTGAACATAAATTCATTAATGTTTGTAACACGCTAACATATTACAATAAAAATACCATGGAAAAGCACCATGAGGAAATTAATAATTCTGCAGTCAAGTGGGCCATTTGGATGGTGTGCAGTAAATAATGCATAGGGCCACACCCTGAATCCTGAGATTTAAAAAGAATGTCAAATGACTACCCATTCAGTAAGTACCATCCATCCTGTGCTCAGAGTGAGGCGGAGTCCCATGAATAAAACATTATGTGATCATATAATTAGACTTACGATAATGGATAAACACAAAGTGGCTGAATTAAGGTTGCATGGGCAACTTTAATTCTGGCTTTTAATAATTTTTGAATGCTTGGCTTTGTAACCTTAAGATTCTATCAGCATAGTTCTTTTGGATGTAATAACCACCCATAACACCTTCTACTGATGTATTTATAACCATCTATAACTCATGTTAATCATGCCTATGACATCTACCCATCATTTATTAATCTTTTCCAAACCATTTGTAAATAGAAGCTTAAGATAAAGTGCCACCTGAAAATTTTTCCATGAGTTTCTTCAAGAAAACATCACAGTCTTTGTAATTTTTCAATCTCAAGTACAATATTTAACAGCTCCTACATTCAAAAGCCAGGCACAGCTAAATACAGCATATAAATTGTAAAGGCAGTTTTGGCATCATTTGTCTCAAGTGGTCAGAAGTCACTTCCAAGTCTCTTCTCTCATTTCCAGGTTCAGAAAAGTTCAGCCCATGGGAATGAATGTCCTGACCTCTTTTGCCTCTAATAGGTAGCACACCCACTCCAGCCAATCAATAATTATACAGAACCCTTGCTGAAATTAGCCGAGAGCCCTTAAAATAGTTTCTTATTACACAGAAAATAGAACTGACGTGGTGTTTTTCCTTTCCTATCTCAAGATAAACTGAATGTCTTCTCTGAGTCCAGCTAGTTTTGTAATCGCAGCCAGGGCAAAGTGACCTGTAGTATTTTGTAGTATTTTGTAAACCTCGTCTAGATAGGCTTTCCAAGATGACACTTCATTAATTATAATTTTGGAGAAATTGGGTTGTTGGGATTGCAAGAAACTGGAACATCCCAGTAAAAACAGCAGTCAAATCCAGTGCTAGGAGTTTATTTTTCAATATAAAATGCTTGCTACTACCACTGTTCGCTGTCTGACTACAACCTTCCTTCAAGTCTGTGCTCTGTAATTTATGTCTTAGCCTCTGTAATGTAAGCAAGGTATTAATATATGCATGAAGAGCAGCAGTCAATGTAATTACAGTAGCAAAAAGTTAAACGCATAGCCATTTTGCCTGATAATATTGTGTATTTAACAGGTTTATTTGTTCAACAGTTCTGGCTTTAATTATAGTTTGCCATTTGGGATTTTTAGACATATAACAATCATAGCTCTGCCATCAATATTTTAAGAAAAGAGCATGCATTATTAAATATTTATTTATTTATACAAAACCTATTTTTCAAACAGCACGAAGTGTCTAATATCCAGAATTTCTCTTTTTCTAATGGTACTGGAGTGAGTCATGGAGTGTCTGAGATGTGATGTTGCTTCCCTATACACCAACATCCCTAACAATGACAGCATAGCTGCCTTCCTCAAATATTTACAAGACAATGGACAGCCATCAGATATCGACCCCAAACACATTGCCAGACTCATGCATTTCATCCTCACACATTACAATTTTACTTTCAACAACAATCACTTTGTCCAAACGATGGGAACAGCCCTGGGTACTAGGATGGCTTCCTGATATGCCCGTCTCTTCATGGGCCAACTTGTAGAACAATTTTTGGACAAATGCACCACAAAGCCAATGATATACCAGAGATACATCAATGTTGTTTTTCATCCTCTGGACAGATGGCTTAAACTCCCTCACAAATTTCCACCACAAATTCAACAATTGCCACCTGTGCCATTAAATCCTCTCTGGAACACGCCCACACTAGCATCAACTTCCTGGACACCATCACCAATTTCAGCAATGGAACCCTACAAACATCTATAGGCAAGAAACCCATGGATCACACATCTACCTTATAGATCCAGTCTTCTTCTTTTGTATTGCTTGGGTAGGTAGCAATGATTACAAATGTATATCTAGATTTGAAAGCCAGCCCATTGCCACAGCAGTGAGCTAGTGAATGTCCTTCAGGCCCCTGGCGAAAGAACAAAGGGGACACTCAGATATGATGTGCTCCATCATTTGTGCCTGGAGACCACAGTCGCATATAGGTGTTTGCCTCATTTTCAATTTAAAGAGGATTTGTCCACATCTCCCATGAGATATCCTGACGCGATTCAATCTTCATGAGTCTCTCTGACATAAATCAAAATCCAGTGGTTCCTCAGCTGGGTCAACAACAGCTGTTTATTTTGCACTGTTGAAATGCTCCATGTGGCTCTCCATGGAGCTCCAGTTTCAAAGTTGAATGTAAGGGTCTTAATGTGGTTCCATAGAGGGATGCAGGATTTTAATCTTGTCTTTGGTGGGTTCTGCAGCTCATCGTGCAACAGAATTCTCATGTTTGCAATGACATGGTTGAGAAAGCGAGATGTCTGGTGTGACACTCTGTATCTTGGCGGAGCACCCTGTAACCCCCATATTCCTCATCTATATATAATTGTGATATTGCATATAAAGCATGCCATGTGAGGTATCAGGGGAAAGGTTATGATCTTCTGAAACACATTGTTCCATCCAAGTATGTATATCATTAATGAATATAAAATTATAAGAATTCTGCTGTATGGTTTTCACTAAAATATGCTGTGGGTTTGGGAAGCGCCCAGATACTAGCTCTCCAGAGACAACAATAAGGGAGGTAACCAACACCCAGGTGGGTGCTGAGCAGACATCACCAGCCATTGTCCAGTTTAGGATTTACAATTCATTGACTCACTCACAGGAGACACAGCGGGGGTATTGCTTCACCTGGTGACTCACCAATGCCCACCAGACATGCCTGGACTTGTGTTCTCAAATGGGCTAAGGATATAAAACAGAACACAGTGGCCCCAGGCTTCGCCTTTTTTCTTCCCCCACACCTATGCTGCAAGCAACGAGGACACTCAGAAGACTGAAGACTCCAACAGAGGAGACTGGCCCAGGTTTTAAGGGTGAAACCTGTATACTATGAACTGCAATATCTAGTGGGGTGAGAAAAACTGCTTAAGCTAGACGTTGCCCAGTCTAATAGGGTTGAGAGTTTAGACTGCATGCTTATATTTTATTTTATTTTGATAACCACTCTGACTTTTTTACTATCACTTATAATCACTTAAAATCTGTCTTTTGTAATCAATAAACTTGTTTTACTGTTTATTATTTTACTGTTTACCTGAAGTGCTTTGTAAATCTGCTCAAGTTTACAAAGGCTGGTGTATATCCACTTTCCACTGATGAAGTGGTGAACCAATTAATAAACTTGCATTGCTCAAGAAAGGGTCTTGAGCAGTGCAAAATGTTATATTCCTGAGGTAGAAGTCTGGGAGCTGGGGGGGATTTGGCTGGTGCCTTACTCTGTGTGATTCATGAGTAGCTCTGGAAGCATTCATGCAATCTAGCTGGCTGTGGGGCTCCACATACGGTTGTGCTGAGTGATAACAGGACCTTGATGGGTTCGCTTCTTGTCACTAGCAAAGCATTGTGAGAGACAACCCAGAATAGTGAGTTAAGGGGGCACATCTGTTCCACAGTCCCAGGCTGCACCCGGGGGATCCTGTCACACTGGGCAGGTCTTCTAATCTGTGGAGGCTGGATATGCAATAGGACCAGAAGCCAGTTGACTGAAGTTGATTTGAGCATCCTTGACATTATGCGCATGGCGTTATTGAGTTGAGTATCAAGGAATTTAGTGTGACTGCTGTTAGAACACACTGGTGCACAGTATTCAGCCACAGAATATATCAAGGCAATTGTTGCAGTTTGTAAGGTCCGTGGACTGGGGCCCCATGATGTTCCAGCCAAGTTCCTGATAAGCACGACACAAGACCTGACCATGCTGTGGGCGCTCTCAAGGTGTTGTCGAAAGGTCAAATTCTGGTCCAGTGTAACGCTGAGGTACTTTGGGCTAGCCTCATGGCTGACGCTCGCATCACAGAACTGCACATCGTGTTTGGTATTAGCCATTTTATTGTTCAGATGGAAAGTGGCCACCATGGTTTTTTGGGGTTAGGCCTAAGTTTCCAGAGTTGGAAATAATCAGCCATTGTGCTAAGAACTTGGGTTAGGATGCAGCTGATGGTATGGAGACTTGTGTGCTGAACAGCTGGGGCAATGTCATCCACATACTGTAACCACCCCAAACACACCAGGAAATTTGTTATCTATAGTCAAGCACTCAAGATACTACAGAATATGCTCTGAGGATAAAGTCTGGGATATACACCTTAATACACTCAAAACCACCTTCATCAAACAGGGACAATGCACCAGAGAAGTAGATTGCATCATGGAGTAGGCCACCTGAATACCCCAAGAGAACCTGCTTCAATACAGAAATAAAATTCCCTCCAACTGCACACCCCGAGTGGTCATCTGCCACCCCCCACTAAAACCCACATAAGGTATCAACAATCAGCTACAACCCATACTTGAGGGGGACCCCATCCTGAAAGAAATCATTCCTGAACCCCCTCTTCTGGCCTTCAAATAAGCTCTCAACCACTCCAAGCTCATCATTAGAAGCAAGCTCTCCACAGACCAGGACACACCAACTCAAAGTGGCACCAGACCCTGCCAGAACAATAGATGCAAAACTGGCAGACATATCTCCACTGCTACAGTGACCAACCCCCCACACATACAGCATACCTTTTTAGATCCCTGGATCTTACACATGCGTATCACAACATGTGGTGTACTTCATCCAGTGCACTAAATTCCCCAATAACAGCTATGTGGGTGAAACCAGACAATCACTACACTCTCAAATGAATTCACGCAGGAAAATGATAAAAAAGCAAAAACACCCTATCACCCGTGGGTGAACACTGTTCACAAAGCCATCACTCTATATCTGACCTATTGGTCCTCATCATCAAGGGAAACCTCCACAACACTTTGAAAAGATGAGCCTGGGAGATTAAATTCATAACTTTGCTAGATACTAAATATAATGGTCTTAATAAAGACATTGGATTTATGGCTTATTGTAACAATCTGTATCCCATTAACCCCCATTTTTGTCCTATGACTACAGGAGAAATAATGGGCCACTTCACCTTGAATGATCCCTCAGATGCTAACTACTAATGCTAAACAGTTTGACCTTGTGTTTAACTGTGACACTCTGAGTACTGTTCCCAGTCCTGAGGAAGAATTCTGTGTACCTTGAAAGCTTGTAAAAAGAAAAGGAGTACTTGTGGCACCTTAGAGACTAACAAATTTATTTGAGCATAAGCTTTCGTGAGCTACAGCTCACTTCATCTGATGCATTCAGTGGAAAATAAAGTGGGGAGATTTATATACACAAAGAACATGAAACAATGGATGTTACCATACACACTGTAACAAGAGTGATCAGGTATTGTCCACTGAATGCATCCAATGAAGTGAGCTGTAGCTCACGAAAGCTTATGCTCAAATAAATTTGTTAGTCTCTAAGGTGCCACAAGTACTCCTGTTCTTTTTGCGGATACGGACTAACACGGCTGTTACTCTGAAATCTGTCATTATGCAAGGTACTGAATTTAGCCGTATGGAGTGGAAATCTATCAACTTCATGAAAAAGCTCGTACAGATACAGACAGACATCATCTTCCTTTCCAAATGCAAACAGATGGACATCATACCAAAAGGACTAAAGGTAAAAAATCCATTCCAATCTACATACCACACAGACTATGCTGACAGCTTGTGGCACACACTTTCAACATCTTCTTGTGCTTGTGCCACCTGATCAACATCTTCTACAGTAAACAGGGAAAGATTAAGAATGAGCTCTCAAAACTGGATAAGCTCATAAAAAACCAAGCTTCCACACATACTTCCTTGTGACTGGACTTTACAAAAACTAGGCAAGCCATTTACAACACACACTTTGCTTCTCTACAAAAGAAAAAGGACACTAAACTATCTAAACTACTAAATGCCACAAGGGGCCAAAACAGTGGTTCCCTTAACCCACCCAAAAACATTGTTAATCTATCCAACTATATTCTTAGCCCAGCAGAAGAATCTGTCCTATCTCATGGCCTCTCCTTCTGCCCCTCCACGCCCATGAACATGATACAGTTCTGTGGTGACCTAGAATCCTATTTTTTACGTCTCTGACTCAAGGAATATTTCCAACACACCTCTGAACAAAATACTAACCCACAGAGACCTTCCTACCAAGACTATAAAAGAAGGACCTCCTGAAGGTCGAAACAACAGACTGGACTTCTACATAGAGTGCTTCTGCCAATGTGCATGGGCTGAAATTGTGGAAAAGCAGCATCACTTGCCCCATAACCTCAGCTGTGCAGAACACAATGCCATCCACAGCCTCAGAAACAACTCTGACATCATAATCAAAAAGGCTGTCAAAGGAGATGCTGTCATCATCATGAATAGGTCAGAATATGAACAAGAGGCTGCTAGGCAGCTCTCCAACACCACTTTCTACAAGCCATTACCCTCTGATCCCACTGGGGGTTACCAAAAGAAACTACATCATCTGCTCAAGAAACTCCCTGAAAAAGCACAAGAACAAACCCCTAGAACTCCGACCAGGGGTATTCTATCTGCTACCCAAGATCCATAAACCTGGAAATCCTGGACGCCCCATCATCTCAGGAATTGGCACCCTGACAGCAGGACTGTATGGCTATGTAGACTCCCTCCTCAGGCCCTACTCTACCAGCACTCCCTGCTGTCTTTGAGACACCACTGACTTCCTGAGGAAACTACAATCCATTGGTGATCTTCCTGAAAACACCATCCTAGCCACTATGGATGTAGAAGCCCTCTATATCAACATTCCACATGAAGATGGACTACAAGCCATCAGAAACAGTATCCCCGATAATGTCACGGCAAACCTGATGGCTGAACCAGTCCACACAAGAGATCCACTTCCTGGACACTACGGTGCTAATAAGTGATGGTCACATAAACACCACCCTATACCGGAAACTTACTGATCGCTATGCCTACCTACATGCTTCCAGCTTTTATCCAGACCACACCACACGATCCATTGTCTACAGCCAAGCTCTACGTTACAACCACATTTGCTCCAACCCCTCAGACAGAGCAAACACCTACAAGATCTCTATCAAGCGTTCTTACAACTACAGTACCCACCTACTGAAGTGAAGAAACAGATTGACAGAGCCAGAAGAGTACCCAGAAGTTACCTACTACAAAGAAAGGCCCAACAAAGAAAATAACAGAACGCCACTAGCCATTACCTTCAGCCCCCAACTAAAACCTCTCTAACGCATCATGAAGGATCTACAACCTATCCTGAAGGACGACCCATCACTCTCACAGATCTTGGGAGACAGGACAGTCCTTGCTTACAGACAGCCCCCCAACCTGAAGCAAATACTCACCAGCAACCACACAACAAAACCACTAACTCAGGAACCTATCCTTGCAACAAAGCCCATTGCCAACTGTGTCCACATATCTATTCAGGGGATACCATCATAGGGCCTAATCACATCAGCCACACTATCAGAGGCTCGTTCACCTGCATATCTACCAATGTGATATATGCCATCATGTGCCAGCAATGCCCCTCTGCCATGTACATTGGCCAAACTGGACAGTCTCTACGTAAAAGAATAAATGGACACAAATCAGACATCAAGAATTATAACATTCAAAAACCAGTCGGAGAACACTTCAGTCTCTTTGGTCACTCGATTACAGACCTAAAAGTGGCAATTCTTCAACAAAAAAACTTCAAAACCAGACTCCAACAAGAGACTGCTGAATTTGAATTAATTTGCAAACTGGATACAATTAACTTAGGCTTGAATAAAGACTGGGAGTGGATGTGTCACTACACAAAGTAAAACTATTTCCCCATGCTTATTCCCTCTCCCCCACCACACACACACTGTTCCTCACATGTTCTTGTCAACTGCTGGAAATGGCCCACCTTGATTATTACTACAAAAGGTTTTTCCCACCCCCCCGCTCTCCTGCTGGTAATAGCTCACCTTACCTGATCACTCTTGTTACAGTGTGTATGGTAACACCCATTGTTTCATGTTCTCTGTGTATATAAATCTCCCCACTGTATTTTCCACTGCATGCATCCGATGAAGTGAGCTGTAGCTCATGAACGCTTATGCTCAAATAGATTTGTTAGTCTCTAAGGTGCCAGAAGTACTCCTTTTCTTTTTATGGATGCAGACTAACACGGCTGCTACTCTGAAACTTGAAAGCTTGTCGCTCTCACCAACAGAAGTTGGTCCAATAAAAGATATTACCTCACCCACCTCATCTCATTGAGACTTGCTCTGTTAAGCCCATGTGCTGTGTTCGGTTGTACAGAACTTGGAAGTAAGTGCCACTTCTCAAGGTCATGGTACCAGAGCATTTTGTTGGTCTCGTGAGCGTATAACAATAAATTGAAATAAAATAAAGAAGCAATTTGTGTTGCAACTGATAGCTAATGACAAAGGGTCAGCATTAATAGCAAATGAGCTTTTTCCTTTCTTTGAAATGCAAGCACTTTCTCACAATTAAAGTTTGGGTTAACCAGTCTATAATGTAAGCTGCATATTCTATGCAAATTCAGTGCAAACTTTAACAAACCTTTTTTTCCTGCAGTTTTGGAACACAGGTCACTGTCCTCAGTTAAGTCTTGGCATAGGTACACATGCGCATGCACACATGCATGCAAATATACAACATGCAGAATACGCACTCCCAGAAAACAGATATAGGTCCAGATTCTTAGCTGATCTAAACTGACAGATGTAGGGAGCCAATTCTGAATGTAACCTCAGGGTTTCCAGCACTCAGGATTTTATTTCCTGTTTTTTCTTAAATCCTCAGCTCCAGGAGTCATGTGATTACATGACCATCTCTGCTTTCATTAAAAATAAAGTAAGCTTCTAGCCCTCATGGGTAAAGAGAAAAACTTGAAAACATGAACGTTAACAACTAACCCAACATTTATTATTATAATTATTTGTTATTTATTATTTAAATCTCACTGTTTGTTGGGACTTGACTCATTATTTTTGATCACTGAGAGTTGGCAATACAGTGATTTTTCACCTTTCAGCAGCTCTGTTGGTTCCTCTGCTTGGATCTTTTTGAAATTTTCTCAAAGCTCAGTGGAATGGTTTTCAGAATACTGCCCTTTGTGAACACTGATGGATGAGCAGGCAGTGAGCTCCAGAACAGGGGAGTCTTGTTTGCTAGATCTCAAATCCTTGGTGAACAATCCACTCGAGCTCCAATTATAAAAACATTACAGTTCTAACAGTTGCCTGACCATGAATTATTCTGACAATGTTTAACCTGAAGATAAGAAACCACTATCAACCTGTCACATTTTCCCCACTAACGAGTTCAGCATCAGTTTAAAAGGAAGTGCAACTCATGAAGCAATGGCTCCGCGTCATAAATTATAGGTATCCGGCATGCATTACAAGGATAGGAACAGTAAAATAGCAAGGGACTCTTTATTATACATTCTGACAGTGTCAGAAAAACACCACTCTGCAGAGTTTAATCTACCATAGCTTGTTTATTCCTTTCACATCCATGCCCGTTTTGAAACGTTTGGTGCTGCATTTTGCTGCTATCTGCAATTAGCACAAGTATTTATTTAAAGCCTGGAGAGCAGGAAAGAGGTTGTGTTTGATAGCCTCTCTAATCACCCAGCCAGTGGAAAGTGGTGCTATCAGGGAAGGCCTGGGCCTATTTATTCTGATAAAACTGTTACTTTGGGTGAATTTCTTGTTTTGTCTGTAATGATGTACACAGTCACTTCTCGAAGCAAAACCTTGTAACTAGATCTGTCGTGCTGAATCTCGATAGTATGTGGCCCCAAAAAACAAGCTGTGCCTGTATCTTCCTCTGATGATCAAATGAAAGAAAAGCATGATATGCTAAAAGGTGGGCTAATCTCCTAGATAGCTGATGCTTCAAAATGTGATATGAACGAAGCCTGGTTACTATCATGAAGCAATGTGGCTAAATGGATAGAGCAGGCGATGGACAGAGGATTCCTACATTCTATTCCCAGGTTTGTATTTGGCTTGGGTAAGTTATTTTTGCCTCAGTTTCCTCATTTGTAAATTGGGTAGGCAAACATTGCTTTACAGGGGTTTTGTGAGGCTTATTTATATAGTCAGATTTTGGCTTTCCTCTTGCATGAGTGCGCAAAGAGATGGGGGAAGAGGACGCAGGGAGTTCCTCCTTTCCTTGCAGAATCCTATTCTCTCAAGGTTAGAGTGCTGACAATATTTGTTTACTGTCTTTTAGTATATCATAGGAAAGCCATGTGATTGATAATGCATTACGTGAGCTGGAAAGCATAGGGAGAGGGCAGGAGGCAGCAGCCACTCAAAGCCTACATAGGAAATCATTGTTACCAACACAGACCAGTTAAACATTTATTTTCAAATTATTTTTTTTCAAATCTGAAACTCTAATCTGTCACTCTGCTTTAGAGAGCAATGAAGAGGAAGAGACAGATAGATACTGGATACATTTTTCATTAGCACCTACGTTCCACTGAAAGTCAACAGCTCTCTATGGAAGAGCTGGAGAGCAATTTCCCCCTTCATGCCCCTACAGTGAAGACAGCAGCAAGAGGGGTACAGACAGTGCTTAATTTGTGCCAGAGCTTGCTGGGGCTGAGCCCCGGCATCTCTAGGCTTGGCAGTTCATAGCCCCGGCATCTCTGGGCTTGCCACGGCCATTATGAAAGTACAAAAGTTGCTTGAGCCCTGGCACCTCTTTCATTACAAATTAAGCACTGGGTAAAGAGTAGAGCCATGCTGCCAAGGAATCACTCTTACACTGTGGGTATTCCCAGTGGAAGATCAGCATTGTGGGTCTTATACACCAGTGGAGTAAGGCTGTAAATCAGCCTTTCAGACCTTTGATGTGGTGAAAGGCATAGGCGGTGAGTTATATGGGCCCGTGGTGCCTGGGCACCAGCAATATTGCTGGCCTGGGGCCTGGCTCCAGCACTGTTTGAGGCCTGGTTTCTCCCTCAGCCCTGCCTTCTGCCCCTGGGCGCTCCCCCCCCCGGGCAATTTAAAACGGCCCCGGGGCCCCCACCCACCACTGGCAGCACAGCGGAGCTGAGGGGCTTCTGCCTGCTCACTCCACATGGCTGCTGGCCCCTCCCTGTGGCCCCTGGGCAGGGTGGGTCTGTGTCTACGCGCACTGCTCCTGCCCCAAGCACCCCTGCAGCCAATAGGAAGCTGCGAGGTTAGTTCCTGGGGGTAGCAGCGCGTGGTGGCCCCCTGACCCGCCCTGCCTAGGAGCCCCAGGTAAGGGTCGAACCCCCCACCCCCTCCCAGAGCCTGCACCCCAACCCCTTTCCCACACATCTCCTCCCGCCCCAACTCCCTCCCAGAGCCTGCACCCCTCAACCCCTCCTCCTGCACCCCAAACCCCTGTCCCAGACCGGAGCCTTCACCCAGCACCCAAACTCCATCCTAGAGCCCAGATCCCCTCCCCAACCCAAACTGCCTCCCAGAGCCCAGCCTCTCATCCCTTCTGCACCCAAACTCCCACCCAGAGCCTGCACCCCAATCTCCTGCCCCAGCCCAGGGCCTTCCACCCCCCCGCCAGATCTCCTACCCCCACCCAAACTCCCTCCCAGAGCTTTAGGCAGGTGGGGGTGGAGTTTGGGGGCGGGGGCGGGTTCTGGGCACTACCAAAATTTCTACAAACCTGCCACCCCTGGTGAAAGGGAAAGAGTTTCAGACATTTTAGGGACCTCCGGTATTTGTGTTATTGCTGAAAGTTTTTCAGAGCAGCCTGTAACTTCAAGAAAAGAATGTGCAAGAGTGAAGGATAAAGTTAAAGCTTTGGAAGGGGGAGAGAAGATGTTTGGGGAAGCAGGACAGACACTCTGAATAACTTGATGGTAGTTCTATTTCTGACGTGCCTGTACTTTTTGGTGCAACCAGCTATCAACTATGGGATGACGTACAGCTGGAATACTAGAACAGCTGTTATTATTTTTGCACACAGAGGAATAATAAGGTGAATATTTTGAGCCCTTCAATTCCGTAATACGTGACCTACAGCTAAATTGACTCATGAACTATGAAACATTTTAATTTGTCTTGCTATAATTGGTCTTAACTGTTTCCACTTTTAGCCTGATTGCTTGGTTCCCCTCTGATCTTTCACTGGTAAAGGCTGTTAAGAGACAGTCCTGACTTTAAGTTTGTTATCTTTTGAATTAATTCAGAAAAGGGACAAGGAAAGAGCCCACTCACAAAGGGAAAAAAGAAAAATGTTTTTCTTGGTCAGTCTGCAGAATATGTGTTGAAAGTGGAGGTAAGCTGCCAAGAAGTGAATGTGTTAGAGGGTCAGCTCTTGAAAATCTGGGTTCGGATCTGTGAGCCTAGCAGTTTCAATACAAACTAGATAGTGGAAATGAATCTACATCTCAAAATCAACATGGAGGCTTAGCATAAAAATATCAGACTGCTGTGTCTGTAGGATTCTGTATAACAACTGTCAACACAGGACCAACTTCTGCTCTTCATTAAACCTAGGAAACCCATTAGGTTCCCTGCAAATGAGAGCAGAATTTAGCCCACTATAACTCTTACTGGCATTATCAGTCATAGTCATGAGGACTAAAGCTCATCTGTGGGAATATATAAACAATTACATTGGATTCAGCTCTATGTTCATAGTTCTTTTTTAATCTCAGTGATTAGTTTATTCCCGGAATTGGGAAATTAGCAAACCCATCCCAATTCCAGAATCCTATTTTTTCCAAGGAACCATGTTTCTTTCCTGCCACTAGTTTGATTTATTTGTGACTAGTAGCACAGCAGAACTATGTTACTAGTCACAAATAAATATTAAGACAAAATAGGATGCTTCTAGCCTAAGAGTCATAATTCACTCCCTAGTTCCCGTCTTGCTCCATTGGGGAAGTAATCTACTACCAGTGCAAACCAGCAGCAGATTACTTCCCCCTTTGCACAGCTGTATTAGCCAGGGCATTGGAGGGGGACAAAGACAAAGTTCCTCTCATTCCTTGCTTCTCTGTCTTCTCTGACCCCATTTCTGTGGGAGGGGGATAGCAGCCCCATGGAATGTGAAATCTTTGTTATGATATTTAAGTAGTAGATGTAAATAGTTATTAGATACAGTGCTAGTTAGAGTTGGTCAGAAAATGTTTTTATCTGCTGAAAAATTCAATTTTTCAACAAAAATTATGAAAACTGATTTTTTTTTTTAGGCAAAACCAAAATATTTTGATTTGGCAGTGTCTCATGGGAATTGTAGATTTGGCAACTCATGCTCCCATTCTCCTTTATAGACTGGGCTCCATCATTAGGCTACATCTCCCATAATGCATCATGGTCTCTCCTCTTGGAAATGGGAAGCTTTGAAGCATGGGAGATGTAGTCTGGCTGGGGAGCCCGGTCCATAGAGGAAAGTGAGGACATGAAGCCACCAAACTACAACTCCCATGAGACACTGTGCATGTCCAAATCAAAATATTTTGGTCTTTGGCCCAAATATTTCAGTTTTCAAATGTTTGTTTTTTGATGAAAAATTAAACTTTTCCAGAGAAAAGCAGGCCCATTTCATGAAAAATTGTGTTTTGTCAAAAAAAAGACAATTTTCTGTCAAAAAGCAGTTTTGACAGAAAATTTTTGACCAGCTCCAGTACCAGTAATATGGTGCTCAAGAATATATAGCATGGTTCCTGGGTCTTTTGTGACAAATAAAACTTCTTGTTTTTGTGGTGCACTGCAAATAGTTTAATTTGGGCAGCTCTTTACAGCCTCTCTTAGCAATAGTCCCATGCACAGATCTGCGGTATGTTTTTCTCATTCAAGGGAATAATTTTGCTGCAGGTGTATATAAAACAATTAACCATCTGAACCTAAGTAATTGAGTCAAAACATGCCATTAAATATGTAAGTATACTATCCCCATTTTACAGATGGGTCAACTAATACAGTTCATTGGAAAATGGAATTTCCATCCAGCAGAAAATTCCAACACTTCAATATTTGTTTTCATTCAATACTAGATTGAAAAGTTGAAATTTCAAAAAAAATTTGTGGAATTAAAATTCCAAAAACTTCAAAAAATTTGAAACATTGGTACTTTAAAAAGTCAAAATGACATGATATAGTTGTAATTTTTGTAGTAATTGTAGTTGTAATATTTTTACCTATGGTAATCAAAAAGAAACATTTCAGCATTATCAGAATGAAATAAGGAATTTTAAATTATTCATTTTGACACTTTCCCATTGAAAATTTGTCAAAACTGACACAAATGGAAATGCATTTTCCAACAGAAAACTTACACCAATGTTTTTTGACTACCTCTGTTAATTAAGGCATAGAAAGGCTAAATGACTTGACAAGTTTACACAGAAAATTTGTTACAGAGCCAGGAATGAAAACCAGGCCTTTTGAATCCCATTTCCTTGTCCTAGTTACTTTACCACATGGGTATTTATATAAATCTATTACCCATGTAAATCTTTGTGAATTACATACCATACAGTTATACAGGCATGAAACTAATTACAGTTAAAATAGATTTTTAAAAATCACAATGTGTTTCTCTTTTTTTATTCTGATATTTCTTTTAAAAATTTGGAATCAGGCCAGTATCCAGGCATACTAAACGTATTGCTATGTTCAGCATTCCTGATTAAGGGTTACTTTTTCAAATGCCTAGCCCCATTTTTGTGAGTAGAATATTGAAACTTGATTTAAGATACAAATCTAAATACATTCCCCTTAGATGCACTATATTGTATTTTTATGTGACAGTCTTGGAGGAAAAATTAAAATAATTATAGAAGACTTATTATTTTGAAATAATGAAAGAAAGATTTTTCCTTTTTATGTTGAAGCTATATTTAGATGTGTCTGAGGATTGGTGTGTGTGTTAAAACTGAGAGTGAGCCAGGTACAATACTCAAGAATCTGAAGAACTGTACCAAAAATGTATAGTACTGCTGTAAAATGTCTAAGCAAAATCTAGTGAATCGAGGGAGGTATTTTTTCTTTCTTCTGTTCTGTCTGCTATTGACTTTCTCCCCATCATGTCTGCATTTGATAGTCTTTGGGGGAAAAAATCCTGCAATTTCAGTAGTGAATTTTATGCAGATTCAGTATTTATGGTGGCAACGCTTGAGAGTCTATGATTAATGATCACACACAACACCACTCTATGAAAAGAACAGACTTTTTAGTGGCAGAAATGTGCCCGTAGGCAGTGATGCAAATTTCAGGTGTCTCGAAACATGAAGGCCCAGCCTGACATACTGTTTGGGTTTTGTTTATATCCTATTACAACACCCATAATTATCAAGAAAATTAATTCTGTATACTGGGTAGATACAAATTTAGTTTCCCACGAGGGTTCTTTTAAAAATATATTTTTCAAAATATACCATCTGTTTTCTGAAAACCTGGTTTTCCTGAGTTGGATTTTGGTGGAAAATTTTATTCCCATCTACAACCACTTTCTCTTAAGACTGCTAAAAGTCAAACCAGGTTGCATTATGTTGTTTTTTTTCATAAGGGGTGTATGCAACTCAAACAGTCCAAAGGGGAAATTTCAGAATACTGAACCTGAAAGTAATAAAAATATTCTGGGCATGGTTTTGAGTATCAGAATTTTACTTATTTTTACTGTACTTTATGGAGAGGCAGTAGTCAAATTTTACCAAAAATATTTTTGCTGGAAGTTTTCAGTTTTCCAACTTGGCCTAATTATACTCCAGCTAATTGAATGTGGATTCAAATGGAGTCCTATCTGTCTCTTGTCTGAGTGTATCTATCTACTGTATCACCAAGGATATTTTGTGATACTCGTCATCTTAAATCTAGGCACCTTCCAAGTAATTAAAAATAAAAATGTTAATAGTCTCTTTTTCTTCCTTCCCTTCCTGCAGACTTTGATTCGTTTTGTGTGTGGAAAGCCAAGTGTAAAAAATGCACGTGAGCTCCAAAATCTAGGTCCAGGTCCAGTTCCTGTAAGTGTTTTGCCTTGCTCTCAAGCCTACTCCTACTGATCAACAGTTTCCACTGTTAAGGAAGACCATAGTTGCAGTGGGAAAGGTGATCTCTCTACCAGTTAGTTCCAAGCTCATGGGGATCTTTGGTATCAGGGCAGAGATCTAGGGCTTGATTCCCTTCTACCTTGGACAGTGAATTACACTTGGAAAGGGAGCATAACACACTACCAGGTCAGAGCCGTGGTAGCATTTTATACTCACATTGGTCTCGCCTAACACAAGTATGAATGATTGCAAGGCAGTGGAGCCTGGGTCCTCTAATCTAATCTAGGCATAGAGTTCCTCATCTCTCTCTGGCACCTGGGCGTGTGTCCTGCACACTACTGCATTTGAGGTGCTTGAGGCAGCAGCTTGACCATGTGCACCAAAATGAAAAAACGGCTCCCTCTGGCAAACCCATTAAAAGTTGTGCCAATCTTGTCTCAGCTGGAAGTGGCTCTTTCCATATCTTACAGTTTCATATCAATTGTTTTCTCTTCCAAGGGCTGTAAAATATCTGGGTCAGCAGGTATAATAGAAAATCAAATGAGAATGTC
The DNA here is from genome assembly GCF_965140295.1 of Lepidochelys olivacea. NCBI lineage: Eukaryota > Metazoa > Chordata > Testudines > Cheloniidae > Lepidochelys > Lepidochelys olivacea. The sequence goes on along the minus strand of NC_140412.1, from coordinate 107,807,117 downwards.
TGTCCTTTGTTAAAATGAGCTCTGCACCCAATACCTTATTGAAATCAGATGCCATGCATTCACATCTATTGTTCATCTCAGGTACTGGTTCAAGTTGCCAAAGATTTACTCCGCGGAAATTACTGTTGGAAAAAAATAAAATCAAACTATAACTCAAAACAAGCATCCAGGACACACTGAAATGTCTTTAAACTGCTGGGCACTCAGCTGGTGCTACACAGGTCTCTTAACTGTTAAAGGATAGAAGATTTAATGCGGTCATCTTGTCTGCCTTGAGTTTGACTAGGTCACTTTAAACATCAGTTTTTATCATTCTGATTCCTCTTGTGGTCATTATTTCAGCCCTCTGTTTCCCATCTGATATTGAACTCTAGTGATACGGGTGCAGAAGCAGCAAACAACATACTGGAGTGTGAGAAAAGGCTGTTTTTACTGCTTTTAGCAATGTGACCTTAGGTATTGATTTATAGCCTGCTGCAGTGCTCCAGTGCAAAAGGTAATTAAGTTAGTATCTGCACTTTCTAAAATAGTGCTGAGTTGCAACAAAGAGAGACCCTTTATTTTTCCTCCCTGTTTCTCAGTGAATGCAGATGCAGGCACTAACCTCTGACCCTTTTCAGCTCTCCCCAGCTGCAGCTGTTATTTTTCTCTCTCTGTGCCTTTAGGTGCTGATAGACTGAGTAAGATTCATTAATTTTTTGTGCTTGACTTTCTTTTTAAGCTAAAACTTGAGCAAATTTCTACTCAGTACCTGACTTTTTTTAAAAAAAAAATCCGAGAATTTATTTGGGTAGATTGAAGAGCAGGCAAGAAAATATAAACTGGACAGAAAATTCAGCAGGGTGGGTGGTTGTGAAATGGCTCAGATTTTAAAACAAAAGCTTCTGCATAAAGATTCTCACATCTCAGCAAGATGCATTATTCCAAAATACATATAAAGATAATAGAACAAACACAATGGGGAATCTTTTATATTCCAATACAGTCATTAGAGAAATAGGGCCACGGAAGGTAATAAAATTGAGTACCTTTAGGTAAGCATGCAAATGACATGCTAATATATGCAAATTAACATACTATGTTCAGTGTCCATAAAAACTACTAAATACAGCTAATTAAGGATAGGTAAGTTGCTGCATTTTATACTTCACAGAGTTATGAGGGATGTAGTATACTATCATGATTACACAATATTTGCCTTGGGGAATGCATCAAATGTTCTATTTTTTTTCCCTAGCAGTTTTGTCTGTTTCCGTGGAAGTAGTTACCTTTTCACTTCCTCACTAAAGGTCTGAATCTGAGTGAGGGTTATGACATCATAAACAAAACAAAATTACAGCCAATACTGTAATTCTGCAAATACTTAGTACTGAACTTAGTTCTTACTACTGTGACTATGCTCCTCAGCAAAAAACTTAAATAAATCCTTGACTTCAGTGGGACTTATGTATGCGCTTAAAATTAAGCACGTGCTTGAGTGTTTTGCTGAATCAGCACATATATCCAGTATTACCAGTTTGCAGAATTGTGTCCTTATTGATAAGGAGTCAAATCCAGCTTGCCTTGTGCATGACGGCTATTTAACCATTTTTGTGAGTTAAGCAAATGGGTTTTGGCCCTATACACTACTTGAACATGATCAGATCAACTGCCTTAAGAAATGGGCATCAAGTCTGATGAATGTACACCCTTAAACTTCTTGTTGCAGTCACAAATAGCTCTATTAACTCGTTTTCAATGCACTAATGGGCTTTTGGGGGTGAGGAGTTTATTTTAGAAAAAGATGGGCCCCAGTTTTTAAATGGCCAAGCTCTGCATGGTGCAGGACCTTAGGAGGGACAAAAAGACTTTATATCTGTCTGACCCTGGTGGCAGCTACAGGATGATTCAACCTCTGATACAAATTAGAGCAGCCCCAAAGCTGCTTTAATTTGCTCCCAGCTACCCACACCTTCAAGGGGCTGTTCTAGTGGCTCGGGATTACCCGAGTGCAATGGTGTTCTGAACGTGCTCCTGTTACCCAGTCAGATCCGTGATGTAACTCGGTCCCTCAAGTCTGTGAGGCAGGGTGATGGAAAACCAGCCAATCCAGCATTACAGCACCTGAGGATTCTCCCATGTTGAGGGCTTTGTAGCCCTTTGAGGCCATAAACAGGGGGCCTGGTTCATGAGTTTTAATATTTTAATGCTAGATACTTTGTTATGTATTAGTGTTATGAATTGTAATATATGTTTGTGTGGTACATTTGGAGTCTGCCACACCAGAATTTCTAGCCTGTTCTCCAGTTTTGAGTACTTGAAAGTCTGATCAAGTCAGAACCTCTGAGATAATGTGAAAACTCCACCTCCCCTTGCTGTCATTTGCACTGATGGGTTCTCCTTCAAATTCCTTCAGGCTGAAGTAATTTTTTAAACTATGTGCTACTCTCCCAAGATAGTTTGAGCACCTGGCTGTCCTGCTACTGCTGTTTTGTCTTCAAGGAATGGTTCTACTTTGTTTTATGCAGGATTTGGGAGCCTTTGAAACAGTTATGTTATAGCTGCAGAGTAACCCACATTTTAAAAAGAAGCCTCTCTCATTCCTGCTAGAGAGTGTGGTTTATGCAGGCCATTATTTACTCTTATAAGCACTGAAGCACCCCAGTGATGGATTGGTGTACAGATGTGGTGAGCAGAAAGGGGCTCATTACAGTTTGCCTGATGCTTTGCTTTGCTGTCGATGATGGTTTATAGCTCCAATTCAGCAAAACATCTGAACGCGTGCCTAATCTGCCCCTGTCCAGTAAAGCCATTCAGCATGTGCTTGAGGCCCATTGAAATAAAAATTAAGCCCAATAATTAAGCACATGCTTAAATGATTTGCTAAACAGGAATGGACTGCTGAAGCAGGGCCATTGGCGGGAAAGAAAGACAGTGGTGTTCTTGTGGCAGAAGAGACAGGTTGACAGGAAAGAGAGATTGTGAACAGCAAAGAACCTGGGGGGGGGGAGCAATAAGGAAAATGGGGGTGCAGAGGTGACAAAGGTATCTCAACGGATAAGGGCTCATAGGGGGGTAAGCAACATACTATAAAAGAGTGAGAATAATGGAGAGAGAGAAAATATGGAGAAATGGACAAACCATTTTAATTAGCTCAGAAAAAATATTGAAAGAAAGAAAAGTGACCTGTTGAAAAATGAATAGAATGACAAAAAAGGTGTGTGTGTGTGTGTGAGGGGGAGGAGGATTAGGGAGGAAAAGATAATAAAAATAGGGGTTATAGAAATGTTAATTGTATTTTGTTTAAAGTTCTCTCTTACTTTTATATGTGCTATGTCCCACCTACCAAAAAAATCACTTGCAAATCCAGATGCTGCCCCAAGTTGCACCCATGCATTACCACATTTCAGCACTTTCCCTGATTAGGAAGTTTCTGAGACGTGTTCAGAAGCATCATATTATGTACGTTAATCATTGGCAGGGGTGCAAATGATCTTCAGATTCTAAATGCAGAGCCATGTTTTCAATTGCTGTGATCTCGTATCAGTGTAAACCCACACACAGTATCTTGCAGGCTAGCAAGTGTTATGCAGGAACTCCAAAATTACCCTGCTGCCACTTGGCCGCTTGCCCTTCACAGTGCTTAACTGACATATCCAGAATCAGTGCCTGTCAGAGACGGCACTGTTTTCAGAACTGCTGATTCAGCATGTGATCGGAGTGGAGGGGAGCTGATGTAACTTAGTTGCAGCAATAAGAGGCCTTTAACAACATACGTACTGTATTTTGATAAGAAAGGGAAGATTAGGAGACAGGAGTAGAAGGGGTTTACTGTAACCCCTTTTGATAAAATATTGCAGCACGTGTTATCCCCTGAAAGATTCATTCTTACCAGACCTCCACAGAGCTGTCTTTATCACAGGTAATCTTGAACAAGAACACTCTCCCTCCCACCCCCTCATGTTGAACTGATACCTTGAGACACTCCAGAAGTCCCTAGCAAGGTTGTGACCGTTGGTATGGGGCCCCTTGCATACAGCTGATAGCTTGGATTGACCACTGCAGCTCTAGAACTGACAGGCTTTATTTGTCTTCTGACCTTTGGTGCAGTGCAAGGAAGGAGGTGGGTTGATTGGGCAAAAGAAAACTAAAAAGTCCTCTTGCAAAATAGAGATTTCTGCAAATGTAAAAAGTACCTAAAGGGTGTGGTGCAACTTCCTTGATCTAGATCTTATTCATTTCAAGGGAGGAGAGGAGAGAGAGAGAGAGAGAGAGAGAATGCTGCTTTTGGCAGAGGGCAACTGGCTGCTTTATGGCTTTGCCTTGATGTATGTTTAAAAAACATCCTAGAGTCTGGCACAAGGAGGATTTTTCCCACTTGTGTTACTTCTAAACATTCTTCAAAAGCTTCAGTAGAATATAGAGTATTTATTTGATCACGCAAACATATTCAGTACTGAAGCTCATGGGTAATACCCACCTCTGACCATAATCAGCCATTTTTTTAACTTCTAATTTAAATTCAAATTTGCTGTAATCTGTGTAGAATAGAGAGAGATGTCTCAAGCATAATTGCTTCTCTTGAATCAACTTGACTCCATCCAGGCAGCTGCAGAGGCAGGGGGCAATGTTATCAAACTGGATTCCTCAACTAAATATAAATATGGTCAAAAGAATGAATATATTTACTATGTACACACTAGTCTCAAGTAATTTGCAAAAGAGTCAGTGCTTGAGTTTATTTCAGATAAACATTCAAAAGTTTGCATGCTTATCTCAACCTTGTCTGGACTATCCAAACTTCCTGAGGCAACATTTTGCTAGAGATTTCACAAGTATGGGCTTTCTTGTGAGATTCCTGTTTTCAAATATCATCAGAACAGCCCTTTTCACAGTATTTAGGCATTGATGATCCCAGTTGTACCCCAGAAGTGCAGACACATGGATTTATTCTACATTAGTTTTTTTGAATAAGGGCCTAAAAGTATTTAAACAAACTTTGATTTAGACCCAGAAAGCTTGAATCCAGAGCTGATGTTCAAAGTTCAGGTGTTTGGGTCCAGGATTTTCACTTGGGCCAATATTTAATTCACATCTTTTGATTTAGTAATTCTGTAGTACTTCTAAATGAGGCTACTCTTCAAGACCACATAGAAAGTTTAGCTACTGCACCCATTTATTTTGCAGTTTCAGTCCTGTGGCTCATATGTCAACTGTTTTGTGCAGACTTCACTAGTTTCCATCTGTCAAGATACAATCTTAGGTTTGAATCTATTGGTTTTTAAATCCTGAATATTTGAGACACTACTTCTTTCCGTGTGCACCTTCCCAGCAATTGAGATCAACTAGAATGCTGCTGTTAAAAATCCTGGATATGACTGTAAGTGGACTAAAGTTAGGGCATTCTCAGTGGAGGATCCTTGATTATGGAACTCACTTTCCCTGTTAGTGTGACAGAGGCCAAAATTGTTGAGATTTAGGAAATGATATAAGGTTCATCTTTTTACTTTTTTTGTGTTATGGCTGAGTAAGTTTTACTTTATTGGGGACAGTTTATTTAATTGTGACAGTCAGTTGTTGTGACAGACAGTTGTAATTATTGTGACTCAAAGATCTCCTGATGCCAGCTGGCAGAAGGCATAAGGGGTACTTAGCATTTTACAAAGATCCCTGGGGTCAGGTATCTACTTAATAGTGTGCCAAAGGCAGGTGAGCTCTCTATTGAAAGCCAGTAGCTTACTGGTCATCATAGTCATAGTGAAAGGTATGTATGGATGATATTTAAGGAGTTATATATCTATACTGAAAACTATGTGTTTAAGGTGTATAAGTTTAGACAGCTCACCAGAAGGTGCTAAACAGCTTCTTTTTAGGTAGAGGGTAGTAAAAGTTTCTCTCTCTGGGTGGTCATTGGGTATTTTGTGTCTAACACTGTAAAACCTAGTCTACACTAGAAAATTAGGTCAGTTTAATTACGTCAGTTGGGGGGTGAGTAGCATTGTTAAACTGACCTAAGTCCTTGTGCAGAAAGCACTAGGTTGATGGAAGAATTCTTCTATTGACCTAGGTACCGCTTCGTAGGGAGGTGGATTAACTACACCTACCTAGTACTGTCTACACCATCGGCATAGGTAGTGTCTACACGAAAGCAGCTCACCTATGCTGCTGTAGCCTTTTAAATATAGACATACCCTCAGTATATGTGCATTACTGAGCCTAATGCAAATGAAGAAGCTGTGAATTGACATAAGAGAAGCAGGAAATAACAAAAATAGTGAGGGGGTGTCCTGTTTACGAATAAAGACAATGGATTTGGGGGGCATAACTGGAGGTACTGAGATGAACCTGGGATCTTTCACTGAGGAGACAAGCTGAGAGCATGCTTGGTTTCCTGGAAAAGGGATCACAGCCTACCTGGCTGAAAAACACGTCAGCACTACCAGAAAACATGATAGTAACTAGTTAAGTAAGTCTAGGTTCTAAAATGCGTGTTATGATTTTATTTTACACGTAACCATTTGTTTCCAGTGTTTCTATTTACTATTATTTAAATCTCTCCTCTTTGTTAAATAGCCTTTTACTTGTTTTCATTATAAACATATCTAAATGCTAAATGGAATGGTGATCTTGAGCTGAAACTGGTATGCTTGTGAGTACTATTTATTTGGAAGCAGCTACCTTGTGAATTCTGTTTCTAGTGGATCTGGGGTTGGTCACTCCAGGGGGATGCTTGGAAGGCTGGGGGGTTGGAGTGTGCCAATCACTAACATCGAGAGAGAGAGAGAGCGGGGCCTGTATAAGCCTTGAGGGGAATGGTTGTGTTGCCTGTGGCTAGTGGAATTGGGGAGGCTTACAAGGAAGGCTTCCTTATGCTAAGGGCAGGATGCTAAAGAGGTACCTCACAACCCTGGCAACTGCCAGAAAGTGTCACAATGATCTTTTCCTTTAAGACCACTCTATTGGTATAACATGAGAACTCCAGCTAAGAACATAAGAACAGCCACACTAGGTCAGACCAAATGTCCATCTAGCCCAGTATTCTGTCTTCTGACCGTGACCAATGCCTGACTGGAAACTCCTGGAGTGGACTGTGGAAGGAGAATACAGGTGTAGTTACCTAGCAGCTGTGAAAATATCTAGTCCCACAAATAGGATAATTATAATAAAACTCAGGCAACATGTACTTTGTTGAGCTTCAGGGAAAAATAAACTACTGTACTCCCCTTTTAATAGAAAGGGGGTGATGTATTTAGTTCCAAATTCTGTCCCTCTACAGCTCCAAGGAAGCTCCACATACAAGGAAGCATAGTTCAGTGGATAGGGTATTGGCCTGGGACTCAGAAGAGCTGGATTCTATTCCTGGCTCTGCCACTGGCATGTTGTCTGATCTTGGTCAATTCAGTTCACCTCTCTATTTCTTCTGTCAGTTCAGATTAAGAACATAAGAAAGGCCATACTGGATCAGACCAAAGGTCCATCTAGCCAAGTATCCTGTCTTCCTACCGTGGCCAATGCCAGGTGCCCCGGAGAGAATGAACAGAACAGGTAATCATCGAGTGATCCATTCCCTGTTGCTCATGCCCAGCTTCTGGCAAACAGAGGGTAGGGACACCATCCCTACCCATCCTTGTTAATAGCCATTGATGGACGTATTGTCCATGAATTTATCTAGTTCTTTTTTGAACCCTGTTATAGTCTTGGCCTTCACAACATCCTCTGGCAAAGAGTTCCACAGGTTGACAGTGCGTTATGTGAAGAAATACTTCTTCATGTTCGTTTTAAACCTGCTGCTTATTAATTTCATTGGGTGACCCCTACTTCTTGTATTATGTACTTCCTTATTTACTTTCTCCACACCAGTCATGATTTTATAGACCTCTATCATATCCCTCCTTAGTCGTCTCTTTTCCAAGCTGAAAAGCCAATGGCATTTTGGGATGTATAAGTAGGGGCATAGCGAGCAGATCGAGCGACGTGATCGTTCCCCTCTATTCGACATTGGTGAGGCCTCATCTGGAGTACTGTGTCCAGTTTTGGGCCCCACACTACAAGAAGGATGTGGATAAATTGGAAAGAGTCCAGCGAAGGGCAACAAAAATGATTAGGGGTCTGGAACACATGACTTATGAGGAGAGGCTGAGGGAACTGGGATTGTTTAGTCTGCAGAAGAGAAGAATGAGGGGGGATTTGATAGCTGCTTTCAACTACCTGAGAGGTGGTTCCAGAGAGGATGGTTCTAGACTATTCTCAGTGGTAGAAGAGGACAGGACAAGGAGTAATGGTCTCAAGTTGCAGTGGGGGAGGTTTAGATTGGATATTAGGAAAAACTTTTTCACTAGGAGGGTGGTGAAACACTGGAATGCGTTACCTAGGGAGGTGGTAGAATCTCCTTCCTTAGAAGTTTTTAAGGTCAGGCTGGGATGATTTAATTGGGGATTGGTCCTGCTTTGAGCAGGAGGTTGGACTAGATGACCTCCTGAGGTCCCTTCCAACCCTGATATTCTATGATTCTATGAAGTCTAACTCTTATTAATCTATCCTTATATGGAATCTGTTCCATTTTCCCTAATCATTTTTGTTGCCCTTTTCTAAACCGTTTCCAATTCTAATATCTTTTTTGAAATGGGGCTACCACATCTGCACGCAGTATTCAAGATATGGGTGTACCATGGATTTATATAGAGGCAATATGATATTTTCTGTCTTATTATCTATCCCTTTCCTAATGATCCCTAACATTCTGTTAGCTTTTTTTGACTGCTGTTGCACATTGAGTGGATGTTTTCAGAGAACTATCCACAACTATCCAAGATCTCTTTCTTGAGTGGTAACAGCTAATTTAGATCTCATCATCCTCTGCAGGAAGTTAGTCCCAGAGTATAGAACAGTCTGGTGGAGTTCTGATAATAAAAGTGCATTCATTGCATGATCTAAAGCCCAATGAAGTCAACAAAAAGACTCCCATTGACTTCTTAGGGAGCAAGATCAGAACTTAAAAGTCTGATCCTGCACCATTAAAGTGAATGGGAGATTTGCGGTTGACTTCAACCAAAGCAGGATCAGGACCCTGGTTGATCTCTCTGTGTCTAGATTTACTCCCACATGCTACTGTGGTGTTGGGTAATGTTTTTTACTCTACATGCACTCAGAGGCTCTGCAATGGGAGCATTATATACATTTCAAAGCGGAAAAAAAATCACAGAAGTGCCCTAGTTCTGCACCCTTCTAGCTTTAAGCTGTAGTGACCTCACTGAGCACAAGACTGTTTTTTTTTCTGATCTTTCTGAAAGGAGTCTTGTTTGCTTGCTGGCCCTTACACACCAAGGCACTGTTGTGTTACTTAAAATTGTAAATTATGTCTGTTTAAGAAAATGTCAGTGTTTTTTAAAACAGAATAACAGAACTGGAAAAGTCTTGGCTGTGCCGTTTGTTACCAAAGTTGCATGCAAGCAGAATGATGCATTCATCATTATGAGCAGATTCAAGGAGACTAATGACTGGTACACAATACAGCTTTAGTTCTTTCAAGTAACATGATAGCTGTTTCTATTCTCGCCAGCAAGATTATCTGAGCAATGTTAATGCTCATAAACTAGCCTATAGAGGTACTATGACTACAAGACTGTACTTACAAACAACGAAAACTTAAAGAAAATAATCCCTATTAATTAAATTGATCTTTCTGTCAGAAACAGGGCTGCAAGGTAACTATTGCCTTGGTTGGGTGATGTAATTTCTTTAGCATCTGTACTTGTGCTCTGATTATATTGTTTATTCCCTAACAGCTCTGTGGAATGGTTCTTCAGCATTAGTATGGGGAAAGTTGCTATCGGTATTGCTTATCAGCTACCTGGTGAAAAGCTGATCTTCGATCACATTACATTAGCCTCTTTTATATTAGACAATACTTGGATCCTGGTAAAAGACATTACCAATGTGAGAATGACACTCATGACTTTGAAATACCCCAATCAAAGCAAAACCAACCAACTAACTAACTAAATAAATACATCACAAAAACAGAAATTAATAAAATCTAATCCCACCTCAAAACCCCCAGTCCACTAGGACTTTGGTATTGCCATTGATTTTATGTGGAAGGCACTCAGATACTACAGTGATGGGAAATGGTATAAAACCCTAAAATAGCTAGCTAGATCCTGTATATGGAGAAATGCTGCAATTTGCAGTTTTATGTTATGAAATACCATAGGAAAATAGCCCAGGGCTCTGACCTGTTGGCCTGGAGTTGGATATTTACTTAAAAATCCTTTTGCATGGCTTTGTTTGATTCACCTTAAATAGCCACCAAAAGAGAGGCACTAACTTTCTAGTCGCTGCTTTGGTGGTGTGTGGTGGCTTTTTGTGTTTGAAATACTGCTTGTGCTTTTGCTCTTTTCCTCTTCCACAAGGGAGGTGCTGCTTTTCCTGTATTTTTTCACTAAACACTGAGGTTACGCTATGCTCTTAAGTGTCGTCATTTTGGAAGCCCATAAGTGAGACTTTAGCCGTCTTTGTGTGGGTGGAATGTGTTCACTGTGAAACATGAAGAGATGTTTACCAAAACTTTTTCCCATGAGAATCAGAATTTTTCCTCTCTGAGATCCAGGTTTCGCCTTAGTGGAACTTTACAAATATGTTATTTCAGTGACCATTTTGTTGACTCAAGGTTCTGACCCTAGAAGGTGATGGCTCTGAACTGTGACTGCCCTTTTGCCTGCCAGACTTAGTCACAGATAATTGCCTGGAGCATTTGCAGTTAAGTTGCTGCCCAAAACATATACGTATATGGTCATGGTTTTCAAAAGTGGCTAGTGATTTTCGGTGCCCAACATGAGACACTTTAAATGATTTTAAGGGGTGGATGATCATATTTTTAGAAAATCAGGCCCCTTTTAAGGAATCTCAGGCTGGTTCCCCAAATCCTTTCTAAAAATCTTGGCCCATATATTTTATTTGGTTTTAAGCTGACATTAACATGGACAAATGAAAAATATCATACACAATTACTTCCTAAATATTCTTTCAAGTGAGAACATCTCCATGTCTGTGCCCAAGTTGTCACCTTTTGGTTCATTGGGGTATGGCAAGATGGATGCCTTCTTGGGAGTCTGACAAATGGGAAAGACCAATCTGTCTACCACATTTTTCTGAAAACATGGCTCTTAGGCTCTAATAAAGAAGTTGAAAACATGTTCTTATTTGTCAGGGAAGTAAATGTCCCACAATCTTAATTACAGTCTCCAGAAGCAAAGAAAGCCCCCTCAACACACCGCTTTCCACTTGGGATGAACCAAGTTACTTCTAACTGCTAAGTGTGATTGTGTTCAGTTAAGGCCAGTTAAGCTCTTTTACTTTCTCATAAAATGTATGATCTCATTAGACCTCACAAGTTAAGCGGGATCAGGCTGGGTCAGTACTTGAATGGAAAATGTCTAGGAAAAACTCAGGTATCAAAGGAAGTGGTGTTTTGGTAGGAGGCACTGTCCCCTTGGACTCAGTACTGACCCAATGGATTTAGTGGAGGTTGTGCCCCTGAAGGCGCTACCTGACATACAAGGTGAAACACACGAAATTCTGACTATTTTCATTCATCAAAATTCCATGGCACTTTCTACAGTATTAGGGGTATGTTAACACTAATGTCGTGGCCAAATTCCAAGGTAATTACATTCTGTCTCTGTACATTTTCTTTATTGCTTCCTTTGACTGTAGTATTCTCCTTCACAGTCTGTCCTGAATGCTTGTGAATTTCCAAGGTGTGCCTATCTGTGCTAGTACCTGAGCACTGTTAAACAGATGCTGTGTTCCATCCCCAATGGTGACTGCATAATGTTGGATGAATAGGAATACATATAATACACATGTGATGTTTTGAGCAGACAATAATTTGACTTTAATAGGCCTCCATGCAAGTAAAAGGGTCTGTCCATGTTGAGTCATTTGTGAGGTTCAAGTCTCATTTTTCAAGGTGTCTTGCAATTCTTTAAATAAAACATGAGAACATATTTGATTCCCCAGTTTGCTACAGTTAGGCCTATCCTTAGATACTTATGCACTTTTACCAACATATTTGCTTTTCCAGAATCAAGCTCTCCTATATGACCAAACCAATCCAAAGGTACTAGAAATACTCTTTATTAAGATTGAGTTCGTTGGACAGAAGTGCAGGTCTTTTAAAAAATTGACAAAATTTCACATTCTATCATCTTTCCTTCCTGTCTTACTTCTACATTTTCCCACCAATGATTTGTGCCACTACTTCCATAGCAAACCTAGATCAGGGTAGAAATCTGGATTTTTTTTTTAACCCGAGAAGGAAAGGATTATGTTCCACAAGCCACATATCGGCCTCTGCTTCCTATTTTGACCTTGATCTATTACCTTTGTATTTGGGATCAGCCATGTTGGCTAAGTATGAAGTTCCATAACTTAATCATGTTATAATTTATCCTTGTGTGATCCTAATTTGTTTGTTTTTTTGTTAAAGGGACACAAATGCCTGCATGAATACTGACTTAATTCCTTAAATACAATATTGTGTGTCATCTGACTAAGGTTGAGATTTTCAAGGAAGCATAAGGTTACTGATTCCCATTGAGTTTCATTGTGAGTTGGGCACCCAAACCCCATAGGTTCCTTTAAAAATCCCAGCCTAAATTGCTAAACAAAGCAATGACTAGACGTGATTTTAATAGAATGATTTAATCAGTTTTATAATTTTTTTTTAAAATTTAAGGTTCTTTTCTTTCACACTATTTGGGGCTGATTTGTTATTCATTGTGAGGTTAAAGGAGAAGGGGCTGTTAAGAATAGAGTTGTTTGGAAAGTTTATAACAAGCCATTTTTTTTCTTTAAATTTAAACTGTTTGTGAAACGGGATCATTTCTGATTAATCTCTCAATTCAGGGTTTTTTTTGCAAAAATAAAAAGTTTCAAAATCATTGAAACAGAATATTTTGATATTTTTGAACCAGAAAGTTTTGGGTTTTTGAGTCAAAATACCTTTTTAAATTTTTTTAAATAAATTTAGACTAAAACTATTTAAGAAAAAAGTTAAATATGGAAGGTTTCAAAATTATCCAAACTAAACTTTTCAATTGACCCAAACTGATTTTTTTTTTTTTAGTTTGTCATTTTGTGAACACTTTTGAGACTTCAACTTTTCATCCTGATGTGGGGTTCGGAAAGAAATTAGAACTCTCTGAAAGTCTCACAGGATGGAAAACCAGGTTTCTGCCCAGCTCTATCTGTGAACCTATGTCAAGTTCAGGTTCTTGGCTAAAAACATGAACCAGAGTGGGTCCCATCCAATGTAGACAGCTCCAAAATGTAAAGACAGTAGACAGAGACAAATCTGGGGGTAAAGGTGACAGGAGTTCATAATTCTGATTGTCTGGTCGTTACATGAAAAGCAATTAAGGTTTCCCTGCCCCCCCAAAAAGATGGCTGAGAAGATGAATTTAGGCCATTAGGAGTTGCTCTGAAAATAGGATCTGAGTGGCAATGGCTGGAATGGTATCAGCCTTCCTCTTTTCTGTGCCCAACTGGTGGGAATCCTAGTGAAGAGATCCTATGTGATATGACTGAGAACACTTATGAAAAAAGGGACTGAGAGATAAATAAATGTTCATTTATTAAAAACAGGTTGTCAGATATTCTCTGTGCACACATGGTTGTGGTTTTCTTTTCTTTTTTAAGAATCATTGGCTTTAGCTTGAAGGGTGGAAAGTAGCTTTACATAAGGAATTTTAATTGCACTCCTTTTAAAAATCCTGTGCTTCAAAAAACCTGGTCTTACTGGAAAGATTTATTTAATGTATAGACATAAAAACAAAACATTGTTTCAAAAGTTCCTCTTCTGAATCTTGGCAACTGTATTCTACCATTTTCATTCTTTTGAGGTCAGCCTCCCACTGCTATCCCAGTAATCTTAGCACCACAGCTGAATGAAACTGGAGCCTAGAAAACAGACTTGGGACCAACCAGTGCAGGAAGCAATGCAGAATTACCCTGCTCAGTGGGAATCTCTGAGAGGAGCTGTGCCCTGCCTTAGGCACAGTCAATCCCTCTTCCACCAGTGCCTTAGCATGCAGTGGGACTGTGCTGGATTTGCCATTCATCAGGATGGTTGTCCTGTCTGTGGGCTGCTGCAGATGGGGGATGGGGCCATGCCTCCTCCCCCACCCATTTTGACTATAATTATAATGGTCCTTCCACTAATGGAAACACAGGGACAGAAATTGAGAAAAGCTCTTGAGTGGGCAGTGCTGGTAAGGGGGAGGCTCTTTGTGTGCTGCTTTGCTTGTGCACTTTTGCTAAGGGTCTGTCACACCGTGGCATTTGGGAAGGTGCCAGTTGTATATGCGCCAGTTCACTTGACCACGTTGGACGTAAAACAGATTATTTTTTCTGCTGTGTATTCTGCTTGCCACAGTTAAGTGTACTAGTGCTTCCATGGCCCTATGGTATCTGATACATGTGCTACTTCGGGGCATGACTATTCCACTGATAGAAGTTTTGTACCATGATCCTGCCTGGTGGGTAATGAACTGGTTCAGAAATTAACAACGGGAACCCAGAGTTATTAGCATAATATTCTGAGCATTATTTAATTATTTATTTAGGCCAACAGCGCTCTGGGCACTTTACAGATAGTATGACGACAACGTCCTGCCCCAGAAAGGGTGAAAAGAGGGAACAGCCATGCCTGGGAGACAGATGCAACTATAGAGGGGTAGGATACTGACACAGAAGCAAGTGTGGTGGAGAGGGTGTAAAAAAGGGGCACAAGCAGCCATGATGTGAGAAGGTTTCCACCCTTTCTGTCCCATAAGGACTGACCTGTGTGTTTCATAAAGATTCTTCTCCGGGCTGCAACTCAATTGTTTGTTTCCTGCTGGCTGTTTCTCCTTTTCAGCTGCAGCAAGCTCTGGCTTTACCCCCCATCTGTGAACAGCTGAAAGATAGCTGTAGAGGTGGCAAACTGACACTAAACTGGGAGGAGCGGTAGATACGCTGGAGGGTAAGGATAGGATACAGAGGGACCTAGACAAATTAGAGGATTGGGCCAAAAGAAATCTGATGAGGTTCAACAAGGACAAGTGCAGAGTCCTGCACTTAGGACAGAAGAATCCCATGCACCGCTACACACTAGGGACCGAGTGGCGAGGCAGCAGTTCTGCAGAAAAGGACCTAGGGGTTACAGTGGATGAAGAAGCTGGATATGAGTCAGCAGTGTGCCCTTGTTGCCAAGAAGGCCAATGGCATTTTGGGATGTATAAGTAGGGGCATAGCGAGCAGATCGAGGGACGTGATCGTCCCCCTCTATTCGACATTGGTAAGGCCTCATCTGGAGTACTGTGTCCAGTTTTGGGCCCCACACTACAAGAAGAATGTGAAAAAATTGGAAAGCATCCAGCGGAGGGCAAGAAAAATCATTAGGGGATTGGAACACATGACTTACGAGGAGAGGCTGAGGGAACTGGGATTGTTTAGTCTGCGGAAAAGAAGAATGAGGGGGGATTCGATAGCTGCTTTCAACTACCTGAAAGGGGGTTCCAAAGAGGATGGATCTAGAATGTTCTCAGTGATGACAGAACAAGGAGTAATGGTCTCAAGTTGCAGTGGGGGAGGTTTCAGTTGGATGATAGGAAAAACTTTTTCACTAGGAGGGTGGTGAATCAGTGGAATGGGTTACCTAGGGAGGTGGTGGAATCTCCTTCCTTAGAAGTTTTTAAGGTCAGGCTTGACAAAGCCCTGGCTGGGATGATTTAATTGGGGATTGGTCCTGCTTTGAGCAGGAGGTTGGACTAGATGACCTCCTGAGGTCCCTTCCAACCCTGATATTCTATGATTCTAAAAGCTGGAGCCATCTGCTGCTGAGAGAGGAGAAGCAACTGTGGGTTGGAAAGGAAGGGGAGTGCTGAGCTGTGGTTGTACAGTTATCCCACCTAGTTGCATCAATGCCCATTTGTCCATGCAAATGTGGGTTTTATACCTGCACAAATGTTTTGCAAAGAGAGACAATATGGGCCCATATAAGTCTAAGTTTACCTTATTAGGAAATCTGTAATATATAGGCTATATTGCATGCCTGAGGGGTATAGCCATTTGTTACTGTTGCTGCTAGTCTTGAATTAAGACAGACTGTTTGTTTGTGATCCAGATGTGGTAGAGAGTCAGCTATGGGCAGAGGGCTGGGAATCAGCAAACCTGGGTTCTGTTCAAGGCTCTGCCACTGACTTGGTGAGTAACTTTGGGCAAATCACTTGGCCTATTTTCCCATCCTTTTGTCTCTTATTTAAATTGTAATCTTGCCAGGCAAGCACTGACCTATGTGTCCATGGTCTATGCTATGGGTGCTACAGCGGCATAGCCTGATGGTGGTGCAACTATGCCACTGTAGTGTAGATATTTCCTACAGCGACGGAAAGGGTTTTTCTACTGCTTTTCTACTGTAGGTAATCCACCCCTCTGAGGGTTTATAGCTAGGTAAACTGAAGAATTCTTCTGCATACCTAGCGGCATCTACATTGGGAGTTAGGTGGGCATACGATGCTTAATTTGTATTGAAAGAGGCACTGGGGCTTAAGAAATTAGATGCTGGGGCTCAAGCAATATTTTTGCTTTCATAACTGATGCAGCAAGTCCAGCCCTGGCACAAATTAAGCACTGACAGCATAGCTACAGTGCTCAGGGGTGTGAGTTGTGCACACCCCTCAGCACCATAGCCATGGCAATCTAACTTTTAAGTATAGGCCAGGCCTGTCTCTTATACAGTGACCAGCATGGCGGTGATGAGATCTCACTTGGGGCTCTCTAGACCTTACTGCAGTATAAATAATAAAGAAAGGTGGTGCAATACATAGCTGATTGCTTCTGGCCAAATGCCCAAGCACAAAGGGCTGCATCATTTAAAAGATAAAAGAGTCAGAAGAAAGAAAAGAAGAGCTGAGCCGGGCTGCGGTGGGCGGGGAGGGGAGGCATCCATTTGCGGGACAGGAGACAGGTGGAGTCAGGAATGAGAAGAAGAGAGGGGCTGGGAGCCCTGAAAATTTTGTGGTATCTCAAGATATTTGCTGGATTGGGAGAATTAAGACTAAATAGGGGACTTAATTCATCCCTTGTTGCTGTAATTTCTGTGTCTTAGTCTCTTTTATATGCTGAGTTATCCCAGAGGCTCAAGGAGAGTCAGTGTCAAGCTGTATCTGCAGCAAAGTCACATGCTGATGAGTAATTCGGAAAAAATACAAAAGATCCTTTTTCTCTTTTTCAGATTTGCTTAGCTCATGCTCATGAGCTGGAGAATAGGAAGACAGGCAGGAAGATGATGCATGATCTGGACTCAACACTGTTTATGGGACCTTCCTCCTTCCAGTGAACAGGTAAAATTATGATTTGAATCCTGCCTTGGCAATATGGATCACAAAAATGTTTCCATAAGGTGCTTGTTTTGGAGTTCAACAGGGCAGAGTAGGCAGCGATTGCCTAATGTGCTCCAACGTTCTTGCAGGCTGGTGGAAGTCAGGCCACATATCTGTGGTGATGTGAATGTGATATCTCTAGTAGGAGAAAAGATTTGTTCCTTTCCATCAGACTTCATAAGAGTCAGTGTACAGGCTCAGTCCTTGAGTCCACACATTCTCACTCCCTGCTCCATCTCCCTATTCCTGATTCTGTAACATAGTCTAGTCCTTGTTTTTTTTTCTCTGCATGAGCTTTCTTATAAAAAGAACATAAACAAACAAATGACATCTTGCAGCTTAACATAGAACTTCCCTATACTTACTCTCCTGCTAAATCCAACTTGAAACTTCCACTTGATTAAGAAATATAACCAATGCCCCCCTCCCCAAAATAAAGTAACTTAGAAGAGGAAGAAAAATGGGTGTTAAATGCAATTAGATGGGAGTCATAACTATTATTATGGAAGCTCAGGTCATGTATATGCTCAAAGAGTGACTGAGGAGGAGATTGTCAAAGGTGGAAATGGTAATTAGGCACCCGACTATCATTGATTTTCAGTGGGAGTTAGGCGTCTACTTGCCATTTATACTTTTGCAGCTCTCCTGAAACAGAAATTCTTATCTGAAAGATAGTCTCTGTTTTGTAAATGTAGCAACCAGAAAGTTTCCAGTATCCTAAAGATGCCCTTATAGTTCCTCAGTTTGAATGCCATCTACTCACAGGAAGCAATGAGAAATGGGGATGATCTCTTGTCTTTCACCCTATTGGATTTCCAGTTTCTCAGCATGACTGTGTTGCTGGCAATTCAGTGATTAACCAAGCCTTTTTATTCTGCAGTCAAATCTCCATTAAAAAAAATATTTAAAATCATATAGGCCATAATGACTGAAACGCTGTATTTGCGAATAACAGCTTTGCTCTTTCCATTATTTGTGTGGCACTTCAGCAGATGGTTTTGTGTTAGATTTAGACAGTGACAGGTACTGTAATCTCTAAGACAAAAGCATGTGACTGAGCTTTATTCCAATCTGGTAAACTCATGATAGCGGCTTTGGAAGAGCACCGAGATAAAGCAAAGTAAAATATGTGTGAACAATCAGAATGACACGGTTGGGTTGCTCTTTGTTGCTGTTGGAACAGCTTGCTGGTCAGATAGCTTTCTGGATACTGTGGAGAAATTAAATCTACATCCTAAATCCTAGCGAGTATGGATCAAATTCAGCACTAGGAGAGGTTGGCACAGCTCCTATTAAAGTCAAGAGGGCCTGTACCATGGTTAACTTATTTACCTAAGGTACTTCTGTTGCTCCCAACACCATAGTGTCCGAACACCTTATAATCTTTAATGTATTTATCCTCACAACACCGGTGTGAGGCAGGGAAGTGCTATCACCCCCCATTTTACAGATGGGGAACCAAGGCACAGAGAGGCTGAGTGATTTGCCCAGGATCATGCGGGAAGTTTGTGGCAAAGCAGTGACTTGAACCCCAGGTCTCTCAAGTCTAATACCGTAACCTCTGGACCAGCCTTCCTCTCTGTTTTATCCTCTCCATGTGTAACTATGGTATATAATCTTTTAAAATCCATAGAGACAAAAAGGCCTATAACATACATCCCCTTTGTGTGGTTTGACACCCAATCAATAGTTTTTCAAAAACAAAGTTAAAACACGTACTGTATTATGATTTGGGGTTAAATCCCTGTGCAGTGCATGGGGATTTATTATTATTTTTGTTATTTGTATTGTGGTAGTGCCTTGGGGCCCTACTCCTGGGTCAAGGCAATGTTGTCCTAGGCAATGAACAGACCCATAACAGGCAGTCCCTGCTCCAAAGAGCTTGAGACATTGGAATGATACTGAGTCAGTCAGAAAACTTCTTCCATACAGCAGTGGGATTTTCCTCTTCTTGCAGAGAAAGTTTGGTGCTGTTGTTGGGTTAATTTTACAGTACAATACAATTCATGCTGAATGTGCAAGGCAGAACTTTCCAAACCCAGAAAACAATACATTTCTTTCTGGCTTTCCAGACCCCTGCCACATCTTATATCTTTCCTATGTGCTTTCAGTATTGCTGCTGATGTTCTAGTGTATTGAAACCAATATTGAAATTCCCCATCACTGTCCAAGGGCAACAAAACACAAAATATTTCCCTTTCTTATTTGCATCAAGTTGAGGGAGGATGCAGATGTGACAGGAGCAAGATGAGAATGTTTGAAACATATATGCTATCTGCAGAGAGCACTGAAGGCCAAATCTGTCCTATCTGAGAAAGCATAGAGTCAGCTGGAGCTCCACAGCTGCAATGGTGGATGCTTCCCTGATGACCAAACGGTTGAATCCATGACATTCCAAGTCTTTGGGGGTGACTTTCGAAAGGCATTGCACTTGTGTAGAGCCTCCTTAAATCAGCAGAGGTAGGGCTGGGTTCTAGGTAGCTGACTGATAGCTGCGGGGAATCTTAAATTCACAGCAGAGCCCAAACAAGTGTCAGCGAGGTGATCTCACTTCTCATCAGGGAGTTGGACAAAGTACATGGCCCAGACTAGTCCAGCCCTGGAAGAACTTTGTTTTCTTATTTGTGGTTTCCCACTGCTGCATACTTGTAGTTACTGCAGCTGTACTGTTGGTTGTGCGGAGCAGAAGTACGTGGAAACTTAGCTGGAATTGTGGGGTCTCATTTGTATGATCTCCCCAGTTCCCTTCAATAGCTCCTCAGCCTTTTCCAGGCAAGCCTCTGCACTGGTCAGGAGTGCCTGGATGTAGGAATAAGGGGGATGTGCATGCCTTACTATCTAAACCCAGGTTCAAGATTTGGCCTTCAGAAAATCATCTGTGTAATGTTATGTGTATTCAGTTCCCATGGAGCAAGAAAGGAATACCAAACTCTGAAAGCTCAGGCCAGGACAAACTTAATAAATAACCTCACATAGAAGAAATTATACTTGACAGTGTTTTATATACACATTCCCTGTGTCCTTAAAGAAGGCAACATCCCTCAAAGAAGTTACAGTTAACTAGTCTTTCTGGGAGAGAAACCTTCCCCACATGCAACTCACCTCTGACCCATCTCATCTCAAAAAAGCCAATAGTGGTAATAACCTGAGAAAACCACACTTTGTAGATGTGTCTGAATTTGTACTTTATGTGATTCTGTTCAGTGTCAATGATGCTACATTACATAATCATAATAAATTAAGTTTCCTTGGAACCCATGACCAAAGGCCTCTGGATGACTTAGCAAATGCAGTTAACAAATGTACAAAGACACATGGTGTCAGCTTTTGTCTATGTCCAGAAGAGAATGGAAACATAAATGAAGAGCAACCTTTGCACAAAAGCAAATGAAACCCAAAATGACAAAAAATAGAATAAATTCCATCTTGAAGGAAATCAGGGACCTAAAAGAGCAGATATCCAGAGGGACAGAATTCCTGTAGCGCAGGCCTTCAACAGAAAAAAATCCTCGTTCCCATTCTCTCTGCATTACATCTTGGGATGGTCAACACATTCAGTTCAGTCAGTCTCACTGCTGGCCCATAAGGCAGAATGCTTCACTGAAGGTAGATGAATCCTATATTATTCAGGGCTTTATGCGCTAATGATATATCATGAGGTACATCCATTAATTTGTAGGTAGCCAAAGCTTTTTGGAACTTAAATATTCTTAAATCTAATAGATGAAGTCGTCTGAGAAGTCAAACTGCCATGTTCTTGTTATGTAGCAGCTGTAGTCTATAAGTGGTTTTCAAGAGTAAATTTGCATGTATTCTAGCCTAGAGGTCACTGTTAAAATTGAATTAGACTGATTGTTGGAAATCGCTGATAAATTTTAAAATAGGGAGTGGCTTCAAGGAGAGAGGGGAGCCTTAAGAATGGAGAATTTTCAAATCCAGGTGTCTAAAGTCATAGTTAATGGCCTTCAGAGGTACAATCAACTGCAGGTCTTATAGAGTCCCTTCTTTTCTTCCCATAGCTCCTTTTTCCTCAGCTCCCCTTTTGATTTTCAGAGCGTAAAGAGTAATAAATATCTACAGCTAATCTATCCACCTAGTGTTAGTACCATTAAAAAAGTCCACAATTACTGACATTTACCACTCCACTGGATCTGCTATCCTGCAGTTCTTTCTTCCTTGTAAGTGTGGGAAGACACTACGATAGGGAAATGGTTGTAAACGCTGACTTTGTAGTAAGAATTACCATACGCACACATACAAGTATAGCTGAACTACTCTGTGGGAATATCCATCAAGATAGACCAGACCCATGCAAATAATACATATATCACAGAAAAGTTCAACATAAAAATCATTCACTAAGATAAAGAAGTACCCTCAAATCATTCTAAAACCATTCCAAGTAAACATGTTCTCATTTACAAATTAGTGGTAATGATTCTCTTAGATTTGCTTTGAAACCACTGTGAATCTATCACCATAAAAAAATAAAACAACCAACAGTTACAGAAGCAGACAGAGAATAGCTCTATAGTTACAAAAATGATGCCAGGTGATTCCACCTAGCAAATAAAATTCTATTAAAATACTTAAAAATAACTGCACTCAAGTGCTCAGGAAGCTTTTGAATAATTACTGCTTTTGGGAGAGAGAACCTCTGGTGATTTCTGACCCCTAGTGCTTTGTCTTTTCATTTAAGGGGACCTAGTGTAGTACCACTGAGTTACACATTGCTTTTAGCTGCACCAGCAGAGAACTGTAATACTAGAACACATATTCCAGGGCTTTAAATACCTGGAAGCTCTGAAATGTATTCAACCCACACTTTTCAGATTCCTGAAGCGAGTAAGACCTTTGTGCTTTTTTCATTTCTAAGTATCTGGATTTTCATAAGTAGAATTATACTTAAATACCAACTTACTTATCTTTGCAAGCTTCATTAGCATCCATCTACACCTTTCTTTCTGCACAGTATTTTATAAGCACAGTGTACAGCTTTTTAATGCAGTTCTGCAGCAAGGCATGAGATTAAATATTCAAATAGCAACCAATGCAGTGTATGTGCTTTTTACCCCAGAAGAATCTCTTCAAGAAAAAGCAGTGGCAAACTCTGAATTAGTAGCTGCACAATCCACAGTTGCAAATTGATCGTAATCTTTGGGTCTCAACAATGCAGTCTCAAAACTCTGCTCTGTATCTGCATTGGGGACAATGAAAGAGAAGGAGAGAGAGAAGAAGAAGAAGAAGAAGAAGAAGAAGAAGAAGAAGAAGAAGAAGAAGAAGAAGAAGAAGAAGAAGAAGAAGAAGAAGAAGAAGAAAAAAAAACACGAAAATGAGATTTAAAAAGAAGTTGTCTGGCCCACAGTGATGAGATTAGATTCAAGAGACCATTGCCATGGTTTTATACTAACTGAAAAAACATTTGTTGTCCTACCACAAATGAGGATGTATTGGTATGTCAGAAGCTTTTAGCAAACAACTGGTTTATTTTTGAATGTGGGGATTTTAAATGTCACAGGACTACGTTTTTGGATTTGTAGTCATGGCTATCCAGCAATACTGCAGCACATATACATGACTAAACCGGTCTCTTCTAACTTGATATTTTCTGGCTATGAGGAGATCTCATTTCAAGTCACAATGCTGTAAGATAAACCCTGCTTCATCCTCCTTCTAATTCTTACCACCAACTTTTTCTTTCTTCACCCTGAATCAAAAGTCCTATTCAGCTTGTTGCCAGATGTGAGCAATCACAGCTTGACATAGGGTACAAATAACACCTACTCCAGCCATCTACTTTTAAATTGGAACGGGGCTCTTGATGTGTGCTAGAGATTGCTCTGGTTTATGTAACTTGCACATGAACAGTAGTAGGCATCAAGTGAGAATTACATGAGAGAACTTGGGGACTGCAAGCCCAGCGGCAGCTTTGGAAATGAAGCTAGCCATTTTAAAATGGAGGTAGGTCAGAAGTCACAGTTCAGACTGATTTTTGTAAGTGGCCTAATGTTCTCCATAAGTATATATAAAGCAGAAAGGGTCTGATTTGAAACCCAGCTTAACATTTGTTTTCATTTTTTAGGAACTTCAGAACACACAGGGGTCATTGAACTGTTCGTGCTAGTGCTATTTAGCATTCATGGTCTGGAGGAAAATAAAGTCCTCACCTCTGACCTTTCATTAGAATGTAGCACACAAAAGGTTGGGGGTGAGGGGAAGAGAAATAGGGAGGAAAAGTGTTCTTTCTTTCTCAGAAAACTGAGGTGATTTTGTTAGTAATCACAGGTTTACCTATAGCATAAGATTGTGCTTTCAAATTGTAAATTAGAATGCTCTCTATTACAGGGAAAGCATTTTTGTTTTTGCAAATGGAGTAATTTTCCTTCAGTACAGCAGTTGTAACCCCTTTCCTCTGTATATTTAATGCTTGTTGTGAAGAATAACAGCATGTCCTGTCAGCAGTGAGAGCCCATGCTGAGGTAGTGTTCAAGTCCAAGACATTTATGTTAGAGTCATCAGCAAAGCCTATGCCTTCCTCCATGCTTCATTCTTAAATTATTTCTGTAGGTTTTTTTTTACTTTGACCCCTTTTTTTAAAAAAAGTTTTGTTTTCCAAGAATAATAGCTTGTCCCTTTTTTAAATTATTTGTTTTTATTTTTCACTCAAAATGCATTACATTGAGTCCCTTTGAGAAAACATCAAGTGGTGTCACCTAACAGCATTAAAATAAATACCATCCATAAATCTTGGTCAATGTTATGTGAAGTTCACTACTGAACATTGGGGAAAGGGATAGCATGGGTATGTATTTTCTTCTCCAAGCTAACAGTCCTAAGCAGCATTGAAACACTTTGCATATTACTCGCACCATCTAACAAGTTCAGTTAAGGGCCTGATTTTCACAGCTTTGCCTAGGCTAGTAATTTACACCAGTGTAAATAAGGGTAAAAACTCAACCAATCTGAAAATATAGCATTTTATACCCATCTTAAAGATGTGTAAATGGCTACCCAAAGTGCTAGGTAGTGGAAAATCAGGCCCAAAGTCTAAAGACCACTATCAATTAAAAAGGACACAAAGAAAATACCATTTGGAATAAAATTTTCAAAAGTGCCTCAGGCTCAGAGCCTCAAAAACATTTAGGTTTCACTTTAGCTTTCAATATGACTTAGGCTCCTAAGGGCTAGATTCACAAAAGGCCTCAGGCACCCAGGAGTGCTGGAACAATTTGTATGGTGGGGGTGCTGAGAGCCATTGAACCAACCTGTAAACCCTGGATATGATGGAAACCACTTCAGGCCAGTGGGTGCAGCAGCACCCCCAGCACCTCTAGTTCCAGCACCTATGCAGGCACCTAACTGCAACTTTAGGTACCTAAAATCCTAGAATCAGGCCGTCCGCCCTGGAATTCAAACCCTCTCAGCTGCCTCCGAACCCTGTAGATGCCTAAATTTGCTCAGTGCCTAAATTTATGCAGTAAAGTTCCCTGGGTGCCTATGTTTCTGCCTCTGAGCATGCACAGTACAACACCACCAGCAATGCACAAACTGAGGGAAGATAGAAAAGGAGTACCTGTGGCACCTTAGAGACTAACCAATTTATTTGAGCATGAGCTTTCGTGAGCTACAGCTCACTTCATCAGATGCATGGGGGAAGATAGGCATTCCTCTGCTTAATTTGCCTGTAGCGCCCAATCCGGTAAGGGTGCTTATACCTCGCCTACTAGATCAGACCCCTAGAGGTGAGCTTACACAAAATGGAGGTGGAGAAGGAGGTGGCGGTGCTGCTGCTTTCTACGTTTTATCCCCGTGGTTAGAGGTCTCACATGGGAGGTGGGGGAACCCCCAGTTCAAGTCCCCCTTCAGGTGGATGGGGAAGGGATTTGATTAAGAGTCTGCCACCTCTCTCTCCTGTTGATGCTGTTCCACTGTGGCTGTGGGGAAAAAAGTCACTGCAGTGGCGGGGACTGGATCCTGGGTCTCCCACCTCCTAAATGCTAACAACCAGGATACAAAATCATTCTTATGCTTGATCTCTGTGTCTGGCCCAATGATTCTTTTATTATTTATCCACAGTGGAACAGCCTCAACAGGAGAGTCTGAGGGAGCCCCACATGCGAAAATCCCATAGCCCAGAGTTTTCAGCTCTCACCTAAGAGGTGGCAGATCCCAATTCAGATCTCCCCCTCCTCCTCTCCTTTTTGCTAAAGTAGTGCAGGTGCCTAATACCACTAGAGGGCTTTCAGCTGAGAATCCCAAACAAGGGGATTTAGGTGCTTATCTTTGAGAGGGGATGGGGCTTAGCACACACCCCTTGGCTTGGCATCTCTCGTTAGGTATTTTAGGTGAGGAGATGGCTATTATGCTGGCCTTTGTGAATCCCATTCTGGGGTGCCTGACTTTCCCCATTCATTGCATAGGGAGCCTAGGCGCTGAACTCAGGCTTTGTGAAACCCCAGTGATTGTCTAGGCACCTAAGTTTCTTTGTGAACTAGCCCCAAAGTGCTTAAGTCACTTCTGAAACTAGAACTTAGGAGTCTATGTTATGTAAGTACTTTTGAAAGTTTTACCCATTGTTGTTTTTCAGATGAATCCTTAAATTCCAGTTTAACTCGAGACTTATATCTAGGGGTCAAATGAATGTCTTAGGAGACAGGTATTTGGCACTGGAATATGTAGCTTTTTACCTCTAAGTTATCTGGCATATGTTCCAGAGCTCCTCAGGTACGGAGTCACTGAAAATGGTTAACATCTATTAGTTGTTTAATAGACAAAAGAAGCTTGTGGTGCGCTTCAGTTCTTAGTGGACAAGTGTTTACAACAAAAAAGCCACCATGGCTGTTGGTTGCAACTGTCATCCTTGTTAACAGCTTCACATAGAGGCCAACAACCGAAGGGGCATCCATTTATCTATCTTAGATACTGTGGTGATAGGTGCTTTAGAAACCTTTGAGGAATGGAGATTGAACAAACTACTTATTCTTAATGAAAGTCAGTGGAGTACATTGGGCTGATGTGGAAAAACTTATAATGCAACTGCCCATCCTATATCTGCTCCGTGGATAAATACAGGAGCCTCAAATCCTTTCTGGATGGGCTTTAGTCTCCAGTGTAGTCAGTTTAGAATCTTCTATGAGTGCTACAATTCAGTTTTAAAGACAAATGAAAGCTAATACTAATTTGGTATTGATGCTTCGTGTAAAGGTGTAACCAGTTAATTCTACAAATAATAATTTAAAAAAATCCTAATGGTTGTGTAAGCAGTGTCAGGATGAGCTCCACCCTGACATCTGGTGGTGAGGTGTGGCAAGTTGTGGAAAAGAACTTCAGGGGCCGATCTCATTTGCATAGGCACACCCACCACGCCTAGAATGAGACCATAGCTGCCCAAATGGTCACTTTGGCTGCTGTGGGATCCCCAGTGTCTCTGTTATTGGGGCAGGAAGAATAAATTGTTATTACCCTGATTATGGGAACTGTGCTTGGAACTGTACGTGGCCTTTTGTTATGATGGAGGGATTCACCATCAACTAAGTAGCACTCGCTAGGCAAGGGTCATGGGTTCCAAAACTGTGTGAATGGAGAGAGGCTGGGGACAAGTATTAATACTTGGTGGCATGGGCCCCTTGGTGAGGGCCTTACATGCTGATTGCACTTCCTCCTCTCTCCACTGTGGAATATCAGAGCTAATTTTGATTTCATTAGAAGTCTAGTTATAGGCTGCTGAGCTCACTTTGGGCTGACAGTGCACCAGCACTGGGGCTCCCCTACTATAAGCTGAATTCACCTAAGAGCTGAAATCACTGAGTGTTGTGTTAAGTAGTGGGGGAGCCTGAAGATATATTGTGGAGCAGTTTGCGGGACGGCTGGTGAAGCAGTTCGACGCGGAGCAGTGTGTGGATGGCAGGAGCTGCTTGTGGGCCGTGGAGCTGAGTGAAGGAGTTTGTGGGGCGGCTGGCGGAGCGGAGCGCAGCTGAGCGAAGGAGTTCGTGGGGCGGCTGGTGGAGCGGAGCGCAGCTGAGCGAAGGAGTTCGTGGGGCGGCTGGCGGAGCGGAGCGCCGCTATGGAGCTATGGGGCTGTCAGCTTCAGATCACATAAGGTGCCTCTTACCCCCGTCCCATTTCCACCCAGGTTGGGAGGTAAAGCTCCGCCGATAAACTTTCGAACTCTGGGGCTGCCCTGACCAGGGACAGAGACTTTTGGGGCATTGGACTTTTGGGACTTTGGGTGATTTGGGGTTGCTGGACTCAAGAACCAAAGGGAAAAGGGCATGCCCCAATTTGCCTGGGGTGGGGTTGTTTTTGCTCATGGGTTGTGTTATGAATCCTGTTGGTGGTGTTTCCCCAACATAATGCCACATTGTTTCTCTCTGTTATTAAAAGACTTTTGCTACACTCAGACTATGTGCTTGCGAGAGGGGAAGTATTGCCTCTTGGAGGCGCCCAGCGGGGGTGGTATATATTTGTCCCAGGTCACTGGGTGGGGGCTCGAGCCGGTTTGCATTGTGTTATTGGAATGGAACCCCTAGATATTGAACCCGGCCCTTGTTGCTGCCAACTCTGACGGGCAGAAGGGTTACAGTTGTTATAGCATACAGAATTTTTCTAGATAAATACATCAGAACATTGAATGTACCATGATAAAACACAGTTAGATTTTTGACCAGCCCCTGCACCCCTTATTTAGAAAAAGGAACGCACTTTACTTACCCTATCTTCGCTGGAGCCCTGAGAAGAGGAGTGCCTCTTGGAAATTCCCTGGGGTAAAAGGGATCCATACTGTTTACCACCTCCCAGACAGAGCCTGACCCTTAGCAAATTATCTCTTCTTCGTACATGGATAATACTTTTGGATAAAGTCAGATCTTTAAGCGCAATTCCTAGAGGACCAGAGCAGATAGCCAATGGAATTTAAATCTGCCACCTGCTGTTAAAAAAACTACTGCTAAAATGATCCTAATAGTAGACCAAGCAAAGCATCATACTTGTTGGATCATAGAATATCTCAGAACCATTTCATCTAGAGTAGAAATGTGCTTAAAGGTTGATTTACTTCAGTGGGAGCTAACAAAGCCTATGGATTAGATAGAAATGTACCATCTGTATCTGCCAAAAGAATATTTGGTCATAGCTAGAGTTAGGGCTTGCTGCCAGGCCCTTTGGAGATATAGGATCCTTATGCGTTTCCCTGGCCCCATTCATATGTCCCTGTTCATCTTGGCAAAGTTATGCTAAGTAATCAATAAGTCCTGGCTACAATATGTGTTTAGAAACATTCCAGCTACTATAGCTTAAAGAAACAAACAACAGCTGAACTGTGTACATTGTTTAATATTGCAATGCAGATGTAACAATATTTTCATTTTAAAGGCAAAATATAAGAAAAACCTGAGACTGCAGAATGGTGAAAAAGTTATTCCATTAATTTTTCTTTTGTGTCTAAGAACAGATCATGAAAATCAGCTAGTTTTATTTGTTGTTCAAAATTTTGCTTTTTGTCAGCAAATAATGCTTTGTGAGATCATCATTCAAATTTCAACTTGTTAATTTTACAATTGCCTATAGACATTTCTCAATGCATGTTGTTTTGGTTAGTGACATATGTCACAAAGTATTCCCTCTGCTCCCTTATACGATGTCCAATATAACTAGCCAATAAGGAGTAAATTTTGATTTATGTTGTAAATTGTAAAATTTGCAATTTACATTATTTTGGTTGGTTATAATGCAATCAGGGAACAGAAACAATCCCATGTGATTTGTGTGTCTGACATTCCTCCCGATCTGTGAATTATACATTTAGTAAATATCACAGAAGTAAATATCACAGTTTATGTTGTGTTGGTTAATGTGTAATATTGATTTTACAATTGAATAGACAACAGAAATTCCTGAAGGGTGAATGAGGTAGAAAAATGTCTGCCATGCAAATATTCATGCTACTGCAGCTTGAATTCTCAAAGGTTCACCTGAGGTTGAATTCTCAAAGGTTCACATAAGGCAGTGGTTCCCAAACTTGTTCCGCCGCTTGTGCAGGGAAAGCCCCTGGTGGGCCGGGCCAGTTTGTTTACCTCCCAGTGGCTGCAGTTCGCTGCTCCAGGCCAATGGGAGCAGCTGGAAGTGGCACAGGCTGAGGGACATACTGGCTGTCGCTTCCAGCAGCTCCCATTGGCCTGGAGCAGTGAAGCGCGGCCAGTGGGAGCCGCGATCGACCGAACCTGTGGACGCGGCTGATAAACAAACCGGCCCGGCCCACCAGGTGGCAGAACAAGTTTGGGAACCACTGACATAAGGTGATCACAAAAGGTTTGCAAGGATGTTCAAATTGAAATGAACTTTGAATTAGAACAAATATTTGCAATTCCCCCTCCCCCACTATTTTCTCATCTCTAGTAGAAATGAGAGAGGGATGGGATCTGAGAAAACTGAGACAGAGAGGCCAATAGGAGAGAATGTCTGTGTGGGTGTCCTGTGAGTGCATAGCCCAGAGTGTGATTGAGGCGGTTGCAAAAGCTGTGGTCCAATTTGTTAGCATTAAGCATTGGTCTGGGTGTGGCTGAGAAGCTATTCTGGGATTTATGGAGGTGTTGCCCCAGATCTGTTTTAGGTAATGAGACGTCTGAGATATTGCTCAGGGTCTATTTAAAGGTGTGGCTTTCCAGAATAAATTTTTAAACATGGCTGTGTTTTGACAAATCCAATTTATTGTAGGTAGTTTGTTCCCAGATGATTTGGGGCCAGTCGTCTTGCATGTATGAGAAGGCCCTAGAAGCAGCTATTTTTGAACAATGCATGGCTGCATAGGGGAAGGACAGTTATACAGCACTGGAAGAATGGATACTGTATTCTTGCCTATAGAGGCTGAAAAGGTTGTAACTGCCTCTTCACGAAGCTGTCAAGCTCTAATGATTAAATCCCACAGTATACATGTTCTGTGCAGTGGTTTTTTGTGCCTATTTTCCTTCATGCCTTTAATCTCTCAGCAGGTTGGAGAAGGGTCCTGTTATGTGCTTGGTTCTGACCTACAGCACCACTGTGCATATTAGGTAAATAATTTAGAAAGAGTGTAAAAAGGAATTACTTTAGACATAGGCGCCAGCTTCCTCTTTGTCCCGGGGGTGCTCAACCCCTGCTTCACCCTAGGCCCCACCCCCACTCCACCTCTTCCCCCACACCCCCACCTCGCCCCGACTCTTCCTGCCCCCCTCTGCCATTCTTCTCTTTCCACCCAGTTCCATCCCCACCCTGAGCGCACCCCATCCCCGCTCCTCCCCTCCCCAGTGCCTCCTGCATTCAGCGGAACAGCTGATTTCAGCAGGCGGGAGGCCCTGGGAGGAAGTGGAAGGAGTTGAGCAGTGGGGCCGCCGGCAGCAGGAAGCACTGTGGGGGATGGGTGGAGCTGGCTGTTGGTGGATTCTAAGCACTCATAAATTTTTTTCCGTGGGTGCTCCAGCGCCTATGAATTGAGATACCAATTTTCCTTGATCTCACCTCTGATATCTAGATCATTAGAAAAGGTGATACATTGGTGGGTTGAGGGCCCAATTCAACTTTTCTTGAACTCAATGGGGCACTTGCATTGATTTCAGTGGGAGATGGATTGGGCCTCTACAGAGATCAATGTTTGAGAATGCTTTCTAAAATCATAACTGGATGCAAGGTAGAGCCATAATGAACCTTCTCAGTTTTTACGTAGGAGACCAGCATTGTATCCAACAAATTTGATGCCACAAACAAAAGAAACTGGATGGAGATGTGGGGTCTTAATGGAGACTGAGCTTGGGTTGGTTATGGGGGGGCATTCTGACCTCCAGGGTGACAGCGCTGCTCAGGTTTGGCTCCATCTCCCTGACAGGTGGCCAACTGGGCCAAAACTGTGAGCATGGCCTTGTGGCCTGGTGCATGGCTTCAGAGTGCCACACTTTGAAATTTGGTGTGGCCGCCCACTGCCATCATGACAAAGGGGCACCCGTGCCAAACCTGAGTGGTGCTGCAACCTGAGAGGTTGTAATGCCTGAAGCAGGGAGCCGGGCCCAGTCAGCTCTGTGGGACCATAGCCACAAGAGCTGCCATGTGACCCACTGAAACCTTGTGGCAACCTAAGTTTGGGTTACGACCCCCAGACTGAGAAACCCTGGCCTACAAGATGTGTGAAAAGCAGGTAAGCAAGCACACAAGACAGATTCTTGCTTCCAGTGCTACCTTCAGTCAGATGTCCCAGAAGGTATGTAGTTAGGGTTCCCTGGAAAAGGTGATGAAGACTTACTTTGTCAAAATTGTTTGCGCTATAGGCTTCTCACACAATGGGCCATTGCATTCCACCAGGGTCAGATCTCACTGTTTATTCTGTTGTTCATTTTCATTTTCCATAGAGGAGAGCAGATAAAGGGGCAGGACAAGGATGAACTGAAACGATTAGGCTTCACTGTTCACATATCCAGAATGAATAACTGACTTCCTTCTGCCTCTTGCATGAAGTTTATATGAAAAACAACAGTAGATATTTGGTAAGACCAGCAGTAATTTAGTGGTTTTAGATATTTTATAGCAAAGCCCTTGAAGTAGAGTAAAACTAACAGCATGTTATATTTTGTATGAGAGCTTGTTTATGCTTTTTTTTTTCACCTTCCACCATCCAGTTGAATATTTTTCTCCCTGTCTATAGAAGTTGCCAGTATAATCTTTTACTGATATGCCTGATCCAGTTAACTGAGATGTGGACTCATGCAGCTCCTCCTGCTGTCTGAATGTTTAGTTGTGCTGTCATGAGTTCACAATAACAAAGAGATATAGAACAGGAAAATATCAGCCTCCAGGCATGAAACTGTGCTACAAATGATAATAGGTACAGCAAGCTGGAAACCTTTAATCAGGTGAGATGAATATTATTCACACATACACATGTGTGCTATAGATAGATAGATATATACACGCACACCACAGTATAGCTTGAACCACTGTAGATATGAAGTTTTCAGGCTAATTGTAACATGATTTTAAGTATTATCCTGCACTTATCCTAAGTCAGCATTTTTCCTCTTTACAAAGGACAACTGATTTATTGAAACACGTTTTCAAAAGCTAAATACTTCACCAGCTGCATTGGGGGCTGGACTAAAACATTATATGCTAGTTTGAATGATTACAAATCTAACTTTCCCGCATTCCTTTTTTCTAAAAGGTTAGTATGTTTCCTTGAGAGACACATGACCAATAAGTCAGAACAATCAACTCTTTGATGTGAGGACTGGCTAGCCAGCCCATCAGGCCTGTGAAATATACCAGCAGCAAAGCAGTAATGTGCATTTAGAGAAGTGATCAGTCTGCCTGGAGTAGCTAACATGATTCAGGTTGGTTGTCAAGGGCTCACAAAGGTCTGATAGCAAGAGAATGCTATAATTGGTTACAGTTTTTCATTAGGGTGCAAATCAAATGATACAACCAACACCAAAGCTCTTTGTTGCCCTCTGCAGGGACAGAAATCAGGAACCTTATTCAGCAGATACTGAAAAGGGGAAGAGGGGACAAAAAAGGAGAGGGGAAAAGGTGATTAAAGGAGTCTTGAAAGAATATACATTCAGAAAGCAGTAAATCTTGCTGCATTTCTGGCTTATCTGTAGTTTAGTGATTTAAACGGTAGGCAATATTTTAAAGAACTGATGTCTTTAATGCTTTAGAAAAGTAGGAGATTGCTGTCCATGGAAAATGGAGGTTTTTTTCATGAGCCAATGCAATATGGAAGAGGTAGTATATGTTTTGCTTGAAAGATACTGTTACTGTTATGTGCAATGTATAAATAAATAATTGTTTCAGCTTTTCAACTTAACAGGTGAGCGTAGGGTTAAAGAAGAAATAATATTTTTGCTCATTTAGTAGAACAAAGGTTCGGTGTGCCAAAAATATAAGAAATGTATTCTAAAGGCATGGGTATAGGAGAGAGATGTTCTAATCCAGCTTTCTCAGATAGTCTTCAGAAGCATAAATCTCATTCCAAATTAAAAAATTACAAAGTAGCTAAAAAAAATGAAGGGCAGAAGGAAAATTATTTGGTAGGGAGAGAAAATAGAAACATAGCTCCATTAGCAAAATCTCTCTCTCTGCTGCCTCTGCTTTTCAAGGCTGATGGGAGGGCAGCTGCTTGTTTAAGTTTCTGTAGATTTCTTTACAAGAGCATAGCCCATCAGCTGATGGCTGAGATATATGCATAATACATGCATTCATAAATGAACATTGATCATCCTTGGAATATTAGATTACTTTGTGATGAACTCATACTTCTTAGGTTCCTTAGGTATTAACACCACAGGGACACCTTGTAAAACTGCATCTGCTCAGATATACCTTATGTTTTATAGGTTATTTTTTGTCTTCTATAATCCAAAGAATACAAAATCATTTTCCGAATAAGATCTGCATGGAATTGTCTTAAGGAAATCAGGCTTTAGGGGTTGGAGAAGACATTGCTTCTATGTACATGAATCTTTACATAGCTGCTGTGCTATTTTACCCTGGAAAGTATTATTTGTAGTAAGAAGAGAAAAATGGTGTATTGCCAGAATCCCAACAGGAAGCTTAAAATTATCTCGTCTATGTGCGCACATGAATGCATGTAGAGGCTGATCCTGCACCATAGGAGTCAATGACAAAACTCCTATTAACTTCAGCAGGTGCAAGATCAAGACTATATATAAATATAGAGTGTGAGCACGTATAACTGTATCAGAGAGAATGGCTGAAGATTTAGGACTATATTTTGGCTTTTAATCTGTATCTCAATTTGGAGTGTGAAAAGGCTTTACAACAACAGGAGTGCCCAAGGGCATTATGGCGGAGTCCAGAGGACATGTGGGAACATATGCCCAAGTGGGATCTGCATCACCCCTTAAAACCATGCAATGTATATTACCCTTTCTGTCTTCCAAATGAGAGGAAATCCATTAGTAGCTTCAATGGAAGCAGAGAAGCGGAGAGGGACCTTATTTGCGATCAGTTATCTATCTTCATCCACCTAACCCAGGCAGGAAAAAAAAGGATGTTCCAAGTACAGTATATGTTTAACAAACATTGTCTTCCCTATGTCTATCTTTGAGATTGTGAGGTCGTCAGGACCCGGACAGGCTTTAAATTTGTGTCCTGTTCTGCTCTGAGCTCATTGCTGGCATATAAACAAATAGATAAATAGTACGATGTATTTCATATATTTCAATGTAAAATACTACATTTACCTAAAATATTCTAAACTTAGCCAATGTTGGTCATATTTTAAAATGTGCACACTGACCCAATTTTTAGTTACTATGAAAATGGGTTGATTTTTATTTGTTCAGTGAAAATATATGTGAAATACAGGTAGTGATGCTTCTGAAGAATGCAATAATTACATGGACCATGCAGTATTTGCTGTGAGGGAAAGCACTGAATATTCAGTTTAACAGCTCTTCTATATGTTGGTGTGATTCAACTTCCAACATGGCTACAAAGGTTTAACTGGGAACATCATAAATTAGCAGTAGCACGAAGTGACCACATAAATATCCGATCCCACAAAACTACAGCAGTGAACTTGTTAGAATAGGGAAAGGAGGAAGGAGGCTGAATAATTGGCCAGGTCCTTCTTTTTTTCCTGAAACTGCTGCTTAGTCCTAAAGTTGCCAACTTGTCTGTTTGATGGCTTGGCAAGGCTCTGTCAGGAAATGTACAAACTGCAGCTTGTGGAAACAGAAAAATATAGAAATTTGACTAATATGGAAGAAGAGTATATAGCCTTATAAAATCAGTTTTTAACCTGGAACTGCCAGACCTGGTTAAGGAGAAGGATTGGTTTCTTGTAACCTTAATCACATTTGAAGTAGTTAGCCTATTAAGCCTAGTTTAGTCCATGATTCTATTAACAGCTTTGATCTGCATCCACAGCACTTCCCTACATTAGAGAACACATACTGTACATAGCTGTATGGAAAGAAGAGGAAAACAGCAGTGCTGGAATAAAGTATATGGCTTTTACACCTGTTGGGAATCTTTATGAAGTTTCTATTCTCAGCATTCGATACAAGCATAGAAATGACAAATCTAGATGGAGGAAGATGGGAAGAGGAAATAAACATTTCTTAGGTGGTTTTAACTAGCACTTCTCTTAAATGATGGTCCTGAAAGAATGAATTTCAGTCAGTCAGTGGTCAGGGAAGGAGGAATGTCTTGGTTTTGGTTGGGCCAGAAATACTGTGAGAACAGTCTTGTTTGTGTATTTTGATATTTCTGTTGTCATTTGCAGGCAAAGACTGGAAGTGCAGAGGTGCAGTGAAAAATTAGGAAACAGAAATGAATCAAACTTTCTCGGACTTCAGAGAAAGTTCATGTCATTTTATCCAAACCCACAGGCCCATGCTTGCTAAGGACATCCATATTTTCTTTTCTTCCCCTCCCCCATGAAACTGCCCTACTAAAATTAAAGGGTTCTGTCAAACCATACATGCCCCAACTTTAAACTAATTAAATATATTGTAATAGGTTGAAAAAGTCCTTGGGATTCTAACTGTCTAATTTCATTGTGAATTTTTTTTTTCTAATTCATCATTCAAAATACTGAACTTTTTAAAAAGTGTATTTTGTAGCAACCAGAAAACATTCTTTTGTACTCTCCCTACAGGTTTTGCAGAAGGAAATGAACTAACTTAAGACCAGAGCCTGCCAACCCTTACTTGTGTGAGTAAAAGGAGTAAGAAACAGTGATTACAAAGCTGTAACTATAGCTAGCAAAACCTGTCCCAGATTCTGTTCCGATTTATATCCTGTGCAAATCTCAGTCTCGCCAATCTCAAAAGTTCAAAAATCATGATTCAGAGCCACAAAAAGCATGAGCTTGACCTCCAAACCCTGATCTTTTTATATATGGTTTTTGGTCTGTCTTCTGTCCTTTGTGCTGTGTGTTTGTCTAAAAGAGAGACAGAGAGAGTGCTGCCAACTCTTGCAAATTTTGAGTAAATTAATTTGGCCCTTATTTCAAGAGCTCTTGAAAGAGGACCCAAACAAGATAAGGGCCCCTGTATGCTAGAACTGTACAAACACATGGTAAAATAGAGTCCCTAATATGCGGGGTCAGTTTGTGACATGGTAGCTGGAACTGACCAATTTCATCTTGGAGAGGGGCTCCCAAATATCCCATAGCTAAGCTGCACAGGACTCAGACTGGTGACCTATAGGTGAAAGATTCTATAGATCATTAGCAATGCTCTGAGGCATCCAGTCCCCCATACATGCTAATATTCCCCGTTTGAGCATAAGACTTGCATTGTGGAAATGTACATTTATTAAATCAAACTCTGACCTTTTTGGCCCTGACACCAACAGGATCTTTCACTGTCTAGGCACATGGATGAAATCTCCCACCTATTGTGGTCAGTCTCAGATCAACACTGTTCATAAAGGGACAGCCCCATTTATCAAAAGCAAATAATAAAAATGCAACAGTAAAAGAAATACTACACAACATCCAGCTCATCCAAATTCACTTCCTAATACACCACTTTGCAGTATAAAACCATTCTAACAATTACTCCAGGATACTTATACTAACTTTTAATACTTATATTTAACACTATATATTCTTACATGGGTCATCAGCAGTGATGGAACCTGCAGTCTTCTGATTTATTGCATAGACCTCTTCCACCCACTCCAGCTATAGCAGTAAATGACAGTATGTAAGGGAATGCAGTGCAGCCTATAGATGGGGACACAACACAGACGCTGCCAGGATGTTACATAAGTGTGTGTGAAACAGCGGTGGAACACTGGGCACCAGGATTCTTATTGTTGTTTCTGGCTCTGGCAGTAGATTGTGGTTACAGTCAAAACAACCAAATGTAACAGTGGCCATATCATCAGGTAATCTCGGGGGAGGGAAATGAACCTGGACTCGCCGATGTAAAAGCATAATTCTCTAAATTACTTGACTTCTTGGTGTAAAAGTGGTAGCAGAATCATCAACCTGTACATGTGGTCTTCCTGCTAAAAGGTGACACACGGTTTGTATGGGTTACAGAAGCCCCTAATTTGACATGTTGTTTTGAAAGTGTGTGTGGCAAAGTGGATGAGCATTGGTTCTGCTGTAAAGAACCATGGATTCTACTTGCAGCTTCTCCTGAAGAGGCTTTCTCCAAGCTTTCAGTTAACTTAGCTGTAAATGGGTATTCTGTTTCTGTAATATGGGGGAAAGTTAGTTACCTCTCCAAGGTAAAAAACTTGGCTAATGCTAAGGGTTTTTCAGAACAGCAAGATTAGTCTCTCTCTTGGGTTATGCTTCCCCAAAAGTGTGTGAAGGCTTCAGATCTTTGCATTTTGTGAGACTGCCTTGCCTTTCACAAATGTATCACGAGTCCCAGTACCTGGAAGTATTGGAAATATCATGGGAGAACCTAATCTTACAAAATCACCGACCGCAAACCCAGATGTTCCAATAAGCTTACACATTATTGATCAGGATGTAATGACTTTTCAAGGTATCCTGATGACAAATCTTTCCCTCATTCTATTTAACGATGCTATTTTCCCATTAATTTCACTGTGGGTGGTTGGGGTATAAGGTTTGGTAAACTTGCTCCTATTTCTAGAGCTAATACCCTGGATGAAGCTGGAACACTTCATGTAGATGTTTTGGGTGAGATAATGAAATTTGCTGATGATACAAAGATGGGAGGCACTATCAATACAGAGGAGGATTGGAATGTTATACAGGAAGATCTGGATGAACTCAAAGACTAGAGTGACAGAAATAGGATAAAATTCAGTAGTACAAAGTGCCAGGTCATTTGCTTAGAGTCTAATAATAAGTGTTTCTGCTATAATCTGGGGGTTTATCAGTTGGAAGCCACGGAGGAGGAGAAAGACCTGAGTGTCTGGGTTGATCACAGGATGACCATGAGCCACCAGTGTGGTGCAACTGTGAAAAGGCAAATGTGATCCCAGGGTGCATCAGGCAACGACTTTCCAGTAGAGATAGAGAAGTATTAATACCAGCGTACAAGGCACTGGTACAATCTCATTTGGAATACTGTGTACAATTCTGGTCACTCATGTTCAAGAAAGATGAAGTCAAACAGGAAAAGATGCAGGGAAAAGCTATTAGGATGAGTAGGGAAAGTGAAGGGCCTATTTTATGGTGAGGAGACTGGAAGAGCTTGGTTTGTTTAGTCTATCAAAAAGAAGGCTGAGAGGGGCTTGCTCTAAATAAATACATCAGGGATGGTGAAGAGCCAGGATCCGATCTGGATATGGATAGAGACCTCTTTAATGTTTTTAATGAAGTAAATACTAATGGGAATTGTGTGATCATGGGAGACTTTAACTTCCCAGATATAGACTGGAGGACAAGTGCTAGTAATAATAATAGAGATCAGATTTTCCTGGATGCAATAGCTGATGGATTCCTTCACCAAGTAGTTGCTGAACCAAGAGGGGATGCCATTTTAGATTTGGTTTTGGTGAGCAGTGAGGACCTCAAAGAAGAAATGGTTATAGGGGACAACCTTGGTTCGAGCGATCATGAGCTAATTCAGTTCAAACTAAATGGAAGGATAAACAAAAATAGATCTGTGACTAGGG
This sequence comes from Lepidochelys olivacea, assembly GCF_965140295.1. Classification (NCBI taxonomy): domain Eukaryota; kingdom Metazoa; phylum Chordata; order Testudines; family Cheloniidae; genus Lepidochelys; species Lepidochelys olivacea. The sequence continues at coordinate 107,768,112 of NC_140412.1, read as the reverse complement.
TTTTTCATTTTAAAAAGACTAACTTGAAAAAATGAAGGAAATTAGTTAGGGAAGTGGATTGGACTGAAAAACGTGTGGATCTAAAGGCGGAGGAGGCTTCGAATTACTTCAAGTCAAAGTTGCAGAAACTATCAGAAGCCTGCATCCCAAGAAAGGGGAAAAAATTCATAGGCAGGAGTTGTAGACCAAGCTGGATGAGCAAGCATCTCAGAGAGGTGATTAAGAAAAAGCAGAAAGCCTACAAGGAGTGGAAGATGGGAGGGATTAGCAAGGAAAGCTACCTTACTGAGGTCAGAACATGTAGGGATAAAGTGAGAAAGACCAAAAGCCATGTAGAGTTGGACCTTGCAAAGGGAATTAAAACCAATAGTAAAAGGTTCTAAAGCCATATAAATAAGAAGAAAACAAAGAAAGAAGAAGTGGGACCGCTAAACACTGAGGATGGAGTGGATGTTAAGGATAATCTAGGCATGGCCCAATATCTAAACAAATACTTTGCATCAGTCTTTAAAGAGGCTAATGAGGAGCTTAGGGATAATGGTAGGATGTCAAATGGGAATGAGGATATGGAGGTAGATATTACCACATCCGAGGTAGAAGCCAAACTCAAACAGCTTAATGGGACTAAATCGGGGGCCCGGATAATCTTCATCCAAGAATATTAAAGGAACTGGCACATGAAATTGCAAGCCCATTAGCAAGAATTTTTAATCAATCTGTAAACTCAGGGGTCTTACCGTATGACTGGAAAATTGCTAACATAGTTCCTATTTTTAAGAAAGTTAAAAAAAGCAATCCGGGTAACTACAGGCCTGTTAGTTTGACATCTGTAGTATGCAAGGTCTTGGAAAAAATTTTGAAGGAGAAAGTAGATAAGGACATTGAGGTCAATGGTAATTGGGACAAAATACAACATGGCTTTACAAAAGGTAGATCGTGTCAAACCAACCTGATCTCCTTCTTTGAGAAGGTAACAGATTTTTTAGACAAAGGGAACGCATTGGATCTAATTTACCTCAATTTCAGTAAGCATTTGATACGGTTCCATATGGGGAATTATTAGCTAAATTAGAAAAGATGAGGATCAATATGAAAATTGAAAGGTGGATAAGGAACTGGTTACAGGGGAGACTACAGTGGGTCACACTGAAAGGTGAACTGTCAGGCTGGAAGGAGGTTATTTGTGGAGTTCCTCAGGGATCAGTTTTGGGACTAATCTAATTTAATCTTTTTATTAGTGATGTTGGCACAAAAAGCAGGAAGGTGTTAATAAAGTTTGTGGATGACACAAGGCTGGGAGGTATTGCCAATACAGAGAAGGACTGGGATATCGTACAGGAAGATCTGGATGACCTTGTAAACTGGAGTAATAGTAATAGGATGAAATTTAATAGTGAAAAGTGCAAGGTCATGCATTTAGAGATTAATAACAAGAATTTCTGTTATAAATTGGGAATGCATCACTTGGAAGTAACAGAGGAGAAGGACCTTGGAGTATTGGTTGATCACAGGATGACTATGAGCTGCCAATGTGATATGGCTGTGAAAAAAGCTAATGGGGTCTTGGGATGCATCAGGCGAGGTGTTTTCAGTAGAGATAAGGAGGTGTTAGTACCATTATACAAGGCACTGGTGAGACCTCACCTGGAATACTGTGTGCAGTTCTGGTCTCCCATGTTTAAGAAGGATGAATTCAAACTGGAACAGGTACAGAGAAGAGCTACTAGGACAATCCGAGGGATGGAAAACCTGTCTTATGAAAGGAGACTCAAGGAGCTTGGCTTGTTTAGCCTAACCAAAAGAAGGCTGAGAGGAGATAAGATTGCTATCTATAAATATATCAGAGGGATAAATACCACAGATGGAGAAGAATTATTTAAGCTCAGTACCAATGTGGACACAAGAACAAATGGATATAAACTGGCCATCAGGAAGTTTAGACTTGAAATTAGAAGAAGGTTGTAACCATCAGAGGAGTGAAGTTTTGGAACAGCCTTCCAAGGGAAGCAGTGGGGGCAAAAGACATATCTGGCTTCAAGACTAAGCTTGATAAGTTTATGGAGGAGATGATATGATGGGATAGCCTAATTTTGGCAATTAATTGATCTTCGACTATTAGCGGTAGATATGCCCAATGGCCTGTGATGGGATGTTAGATGGGGTGGGATCTGAGTTACTACAGAGAATTCTTTCCTGGGTATCTGGCTGGTGAGTCTTGCCCACATGCTCAGGGTTTAGCTGATTGCCATATTTGGGGTTGGGAAGGAATTTTCCTCCAGGGCAGATTGGCAGAGGCCTTGGGGGTTTTTCGCCTTCCTCTGCAGCGGGGGCACGGGTCACTTGCTGGAGGATTCTCTGCACCTTGAAGTCTTTAAACCATGATTTGAGGACTTCAGTAGCTCAGACATAAGTTAGGGGTTTGTTATAGGAATTGGTGTGTGAGATTCCGTGGCCTGCGTTGTGCAGGAGGTCAGACTAGACAATCATAATGGTCCCTTCTGACCTTAAAGTCTATGATTCTATGATTCTTTTATTTAACTTGGGACATTTTCTAATCAAATCTGGGTCGAAGAATGATGTTGTACTGAAAACAGGAGGATTTTCAGATATTTCAGTTTCCATATGACAGCTGGTCTCATCTGAGCTTTGTCTGAGATTCTGAGTTTGTCTAAACCCAAACACCCATGTTCACATGGACTGAAACCGAGGCAAATCAAGAACCACTAAGTAAAACTCTCAAGTTTCACACTGCTCTAAAAAGGGCTAAAAATGTATAATTAATTAGCCAAATCTTAAGAGACACTGAGCACCTGCGATGCTGCTGAAATCAGCTTGTGATGTAGGTGCTCAGCAACTCTGGAGAATAACAAACAGGAAAATTCAACCTTACTCCCACTGAAATATCCACCTTGGGTCCTCCATCACTTATGCAGGCAAGGCTCTGGCATTCACATATCTTCTGATGAGAGCTGCAAGGGTTTATCCTTGCAACCTATAATGCTATCACACATAGCAAGGTTTAGTTTTATCCCTGAGACGTTTCTGTTATCCCAAATGCTCACATTTCCAAAACCTCTACCATGTAGCACAAAGGTGAAATATAACTGTAACCATTGATGGAGGTGTAGGGTTCACCAATCATTCAGGAGGACATCCTTATCGTTTCCCCATCAGAGACCTCCATCAGGGTCTCTGTAGCACTTCTGGGAAGCGAGACACTCAAAAAATCCAGTGGTCACTATGAGACTTGAACTGCAGGTGCAGATGTTTTTTTCAGAGCTGGCACAAAGTGTTACTAAGCAATGAAGATCTAATCCTCCCATTGACTTCAATGGTAAAATTCCCGTAGACTTCAATGGCAGTAGGATTAGGCCACAAATAGAGGTTTCTTTCGCAGGAGTGGTATAAGGTATTGAATTATTTCATTTTATCACTACTGACCCTGCCTGCCTCCCTTGGATAAGAATCTTCATTCATGATGGTAGACTTAATTTATCACACTCCTCTTTCTTCCCTTGCCACCTCTCCCCTATTTCCTGCTGAAGGGCACTGTCATGCAACTTTCTGGTGTGTGTGTGTGTGTGTGTGTGTAGATTAAAGGTTTAATGAAGATGTATGCTTTACTCACTTTTCCCTCTTTATTTCCTACTCTGAAGATGCGTTTCTTGATGACATATTTCTGAAAGGAAGTGAATAGAGATTTTTTTTCTTAGGGTATACAGATTGTGACATTCACCAGGTGTACCCAGGGTTATGAGGCACCTCATCTCATCATGAGGAAGTCTTGGCTATGCCTGCTCTGTCAGCACTCTGAAACCACCAACCTCTGGTAACATAAGCTTCCAGGCCTCCAACTATCTTCCAGGCCTCTGCAGGTCTCTCTCCAGGTTAGTGTGAACCACACACCAACCCCCAAGTGCTAACACTCCCAGAATTACCAGTCCTGCTGTTCCCAAAGGAACATTACATACCAGCTTGTAAGATTCAGCTCAGGATCACCACTTTGCTTAAGTGATAGTGAGTAAGAATATTGGAAACAAAGGGATACATATAAAATCATAACATGCTGTCTAGAGACTAAATCAAACTAACAGGTTAACCTCCTGTCTAAAGAAGCTTATCTCACCAGCATTTTCAACCAAGCCTGGTTGAGACCCATCTTTCATGAACAAACTCATACTGTGTTTACTTCCTAGGTGGAGGCTGCCATTGCCCAGGTGTCATCTTTGTCCCTGAAATATACTAGAGCAAACCTTTGATGTGCACTTTAAGATAGGGTTCCTTCCCCCCTCCCACTGCTTACTTTTCTCCTTTGAAGTTTTCATAATCCTTCAGACAGGTTCAGACTAGTGAGAGGAGGCCCATTGTGAACCATACAATACTTAATTTACATGTAAACAGGGAGATAGATAAACATTTCTTGTCAGACAAAAAACCTGTTTTTCACCTTTGCCGGTGATCAGTCCCGAGACACAGTCTTTAAGAACATAATTTTTAGTGTACATACATACCTCTTTACACAACACCCATACATACATTTTGTGATGAAACTGATGACCAATGTAACACACTGGCTTTTATTTGAGACCTCACATGACACTCTTCAGTGAACTAGAATGTAATACCAGACACAGAGGTGAAAGTGGGCCGGTATGGGCCAGTACGGTATACGGTATGGGCCAGTATGGTATGGGCCGCCGGTACTGGACCATACTGTACCTTTAGCGCTTTAAAGTTGCTGCCCCTTTTGCCCCAGCCCCAGGGCTGCTGATGTGGGGGGGCAGCTGCCCCAGGGGCCAGCGATTTTAAAGGGGCTGGGGCTACCGGCTGCCACTACTGCAGCAGCGGCTGGAGCCCCGGGCCCTTTAAATTGCTGCCGGAGCCCTGGGCGGTGCAGGCCAGGCAGCGTGGAAGGGCTGGCTGGGGGAGGCTGACCTCCCAGCCCCACCTCTTCCGTCCGAGGCCCCGCCCCTTCCGGGGGCCCAGAGCTGGGCCCCCGTACCAGTAAGTCTTTTATGATACCTTCACCCCTGACCAGACATGAGATTCCTGTAGCCCTCATGCACCCCCTCTGTGCTCCTTGCCTGTTGACACTAAGAGGTTTCTGGGTCACACAGATATATTTTTCAATTGCCTCTCAAATATACGCAGAGTTTGTTTTGGGGGCGGTAGGGGTAGGGGAAAGGAGGGCCTGAGACTGAAGAGCTCCTATTACCAAATTGTTTAGGTAAGAATCAGGATTCAAGTGTCAGATCCATATGGGAAGTGTAAACTAATCTATTAGTTCCCTGCTTTGTCTCATAAATGTTTTAATGCTCACAAAAAGAGCCAGATTAACAGCGTTGGAGAGTGAAGCTTTTTATATACCAGCAGAACAGGTACTGGGTGGGCAGCAGTACCTTCCTTAGGGTATGTCTACACTACGAAATTAGGTCGAATTTATAGAAGTCGTTTTTTTAGAAATCGGTTTTATATATTCAAGTGTGTGTGTCCCCACAGAAAATGCTCTAAGTGCATTAAGTGAATTAACTCAGCGGAGCGCTTCCACAGTACCCAGGCTAGAGTCGACTTCCGGAGTGTTGCACTGTGGGTAGCTATCCCACAGTTCCCGCAGTCTCCGCTGCCCATTGGAATTCTGGGTTGAGATCCCAATGCCTGATGGGGCTAAAACATTGTCGCGGGTGGTTCTGGGTACATATCGTCAGGCCCCCGGTCCCTCCCTCCCTCCGTGAAAGCAAGGGCAGACAATCGTTTCACACCTTTTTTCCTGAGTTACCTGTGCAGACGCCATACCACGGCAAGCATGGAGCCTGCTCAGGTAACCGTCACCGTATGTCTCCTGGGTGTTGGCAGACTTGGTACTGCATTGCTGCACAGCAGCATCAACCCATTGCCTTGTGGCAGCAGACGGTACAGTACGACTGGTAGCCGTCATCGTCATGTCTGAGGTGCTCCTGGCCAGATGTGGGCGCAGGGACTAAATTTGGAGTGACTTGACCAGGTCATTCTCTTTAGTCCTGCAGTCAGTCCTATTGAACCATCTTATGGTGAACAGGCAGGCGATATGGATTGCTAGCAGTCCTACTGTACCATCTTCTGCCAGGCAGGCAAGAGATGAGGATTGCTAGCAGTCCTACTGCACTGTCTGCTGCCGAGCAGCCATGAGATGTGGATAGATGGAGTGGATCAAAACAAGAAATAGACCAGATTTGTTTTGTACTCATTTGCTTCCTCCCCTCCCCCATCTAGGGGACTCATTCCTCTAGGTCACACTGCAGTCACTCACAGAGAAGGTGCAGCGAGGTAAATCTAGCCATGTATCAATCAGAGACCAGACCAACCTGCTTGTTCCAATAAGAACAATTACTTAGGTGCACCATTTCTTATTGGAACCCTCCGTGAAGTCCTGCCTGAAATACTCATTGATGTAAAGCTACCCCCTTTGTTGATTTTAATTCCCTGTAAGCCAACCCTGTAAGCCATGTCGTCAGTCGCCCCTCCCTCCGTCAGAGCAACGGCAGACAATCGTTCCGCGCCTTTTTTTCTGTGTGGACGCCATACCAAGGCAAGCATGGACGCCGCTCCGCTCACTTTGGCAATTAGGAGCACATTAAACACCACACGCATTATCCAGCAGGATATGCAGCACCAGAACCTGGCAGAGCGATACCGGGCGAGGAGGCAACGTCAGCGCAGTCACGTGAGTGATCAGGACATGGACACAGATTTCTCTGAAAGCATGGGCCCTGCCAATGCATGCATCATGGTGCTAATGGGGCAGGTTCATGCTGTGGATCGACGATTCTGGGCTTGGGAAAGCACAGACTGGTGGGACCGCATAGTGTTGTAGGTGTGGGACGATTCCCAGTGGCTGCGAAACTTTCGCATGCGTAAGGGCACTTTCATGGAACTTTGTGACTTGCTTTCCCCTGCCCTGAAGCGCATGAATACCAAGATGAGAGCAGCCCTCACAGTTGAGAAGCGAGTGGCGATAGCCCTGTGGAAGCTTGCAACGCCAGACAGCTACCGGTCAGTTGGGAATCAATTTGGAGTGGGCAAATCTACTGTGAGGGCTGCTGTGATGCAAGTAGCCCACGCAATCAAAGATCTGCTGATATCAAGAGTAGTGACCCTGGGAAATGTGCAGGTCATAGTGGATGGCTTTGCTGCAATGGGATTCCCTAACTGTGGTGGGGCTATAGACGGAACCCATATCCCTATCTTGGCACCGGAGCACCAAGCCGGCGAGTACATAAACCGGAAGGAGTACTTTTCAATAGTGCTGCAAGCTCTGGTGGATCGCAAGGGACGTTTCACCAACATCAACGTGGGATGGCCGGGAAAGGTACATGACGCTCGCATCTTCAGGAACTCTGGTCTGTTTCAAAAGCTGCAGGAAGGGACTTTATTCCCAGACCAGAAAATAACTGTTGGGGATGTTGAAATGCCTATATGTATCCTTGGGGACCCAGCCTACCCCTTAATGCCATGGCTCATGAAGCCGTACACAGGCAGCCTGGACAGTAGTCAGGAGCTGTTCAACTACAGGCTGAGCAAGTGCAGAATGGTGGTAGAATGTGCATTTGGACGTTTAAAGGTGCGCTGGCGCAGTTTACTGACTCGCTTAGACCTCAGCGAAACCAATATTCCCATTGTTATTACTGCTGGCTGTGTGCTCCACAATATCTGTGAGAGTAAGGGGGAGACGTTTATGGCGGGGTGGGAGGTTGAGGCAAATCGCCTGGCTGCTGGTTACGCGCAGCCAGACACCAGGGCGGTTAGAAGAGCACAGGAGGGCGCGGTACGCATCAGAGAAGCTTTGAAAACCATTTTCATGACTGGCCAGGCTACGGTGTGAAAGTTCTGTTTGTTTCTCCTTGATGAAACCCCCCGCCCCTTGGTTCACTCTACTTCCTTGTACGCTAACCACCCTCCCCTCCTCCCTTCGATCATCGCTTGCAGAGGCAATAAAGTCATTGTTGCTTCACATTCATGCATTCTTTATTCATTCAGCACACAAATAGGGGGATGACTACCAAGGTAGCCCAGGAGGGGTGGTGGAGGAGGGAAGGAAAATGCCACACAGCACTTTAAAAGTTTACAACTTTAAAATTTATTGAATGCCAGCCTTCTGTTTTTTGGGCAATCCTCTGTGGTGGAGTGGCTGGTTGGCTGGAGGCCCCCCCACCACGTTCTTGGGCGTCTGGGTGTGGAGGCTATGGAACTTGTGGAGGAGGGTGGTTGGTTACACAGGGGCTGTAGTGGCAGTCTGTGCTCCAGCTGCCTTTGCTGCAGCTCAACCATACACTGGAGCATACTGGTTTGATCCTCCAGCAGCCTCAGCATTGAATCCTGTCTCCTCTCATCACGCTGCTGCCACATTTGAGCTTCAGCCCTGTCTTCAGCCCACCACTTACTCTCTTCAGCCCGCCACTTACTCTCTTCAGCCCGCCACCTCTCCTCCCGGTCATTTTGTGCTTTCCTGCACTCTGACATTATTTGCCTCCACGCACTCGTCTGTGCTCTGTCAGTGTGGAAGGACAGCATGAGCTCAGAGAACATTTCATCACGAGTGCGGTTTTTTTTCTTTCTAATCTTCACTAGCCTCTGGGAAGGAGAAGATCCTGTGATCATTGAAACACATGCAGCTGGTGGAGAAAAAAAAAGGGACAGCGGTCTTTAAAAAGACACATTTTATAAAACAGGGGCTACACTCTTTCAGGGTAAACCTTGCTGTTAACATTACATATATAGCACATGTGCTTTCGTTCCAAGGTCGCATTTTGCCTCCCCCCACCGCGTGGCTACCCCTTCAACCCTCCCCCCTCACCATGGCTAACAGCGGGGAACATTTCTGTTCAGCCACAGGCAAACAGCCCAGCAGGAACGGGCACCTCTGAGTGTCCCCTGAAGAAAAGCACCCTATTTCAACCAGGTGTCCATGAATGATATCTCACTCTCCTGAGGATAACACAGAGAGATAAAGAACGGATGTTGTTTGAACGCCAGCAAACATACACTGCAATGCTTTGTTGTACATTGATTCCCTAGTATGTGTTACTGGCCTGGAGTGGTAAAGTGTCCTACCATGGAGGACGCAATAAGGCTGCCCTCCCCAGAAACCTTTTGCAAAGGCTTTGGGAGTACATCCAGGAGAGCCGCGAATGCCAGGGCAAATGAATCCTTTCACATGCTTGCTTTTAAACCATGTATGATATTTTAAAAGGTACACTCACCGGAGGTCCCTTCTCCGCCTGCCGGGTCCAGGAGGCAGCCTTGGGTGGGTTCGGGGGGTACTGGCTCCAGGTCCAGGGTGAGAAACAGTTCCTGGCTGTCGGGAAAACCGGTTTCTCTGCTTGCTTGCTGTGAGCTATCTACAACCTCATCATCATCATCATCATCTTCTTTGTCCCCAAAACCTGCTTCCATGTTGCCTCTATCTCCATTGAAGGAGTCAAACAACACGGCTGGGGTAGTGGTGGCTGAACCCCCTAAAATGGCATGCAGTGCATCATAGAAGCGGCATGTTTGGGGCTCTGACCCGGAGTGGCTGTTCGCCTCTCTGGTTTTCTGGTAGGCTTGCCTCAGCTCCTTAAGTTTCACGCGGCACTGCTTTGGGTCCCTGTTATGGCCTCTGTCCTTCATGCCCTGGGAGATTTTGACAAAGGTTTTGGCATTTCGAAAACTGGAACAGAGTTCTGATAGCACGGATTCCTCTCCCCAAACAGCGATCAGATCCCGTACCTCCCGTTCAGTCCATGCTGGAGCTCTTTTGCGATTCTGGGACTCCATCATGGTCACCTCTGCTGATGAGCTCTGCATGGTCACCTCTGCTGATGAGCTCTGCATGGTCACCTGCAGCTTGCCACGCTGGCCAAACAAGAAATGAGATTCAAAAGTTCGCGGTTCTTTTCCTGTCTACCTGGCCAGTGCATCTGAGTTGAGAGTGCTGTCCAGAGCGGTCACAATGGAGCACTCTGGGATAGCTCCCGGAGGCCAATGCCATCGAATTGTGTCCACAGTATCCCAAATTCGACCCAGCAAGGCCGATTTAAGCACTAATCCACTTGTCAAGGGTGGAGTAAGGAAATCGATTTTAAGAGCCCTTTAAGTGGAAATAAAGGGCTTCATCGTGTGGACGGGTGCAGGTTTACATCGATTTAACGCTGCCAAATTCGACCTAAAGTCCTAGTGTAGACCAGGGCTTAGTGTCTCAGACCTGACTGTATGAGTGAATAGCTCAGTCTCCTTGGGCCATTAATTCTTCAGTGATTCCTCCTGTGACTAGCGCAACCCACATAGGCACTGGAACTATGGGTGCTGGGGTGCTGCCGCACCCCTTGGCTTGAAGTGGTTTTATTCAGGGTTTACAGTTTGACTAAATGGCTCTCAGCACCCCCATTATACAAATTGTTCCAGCACCTCTGCTCCCATAGCTTCTTTGCTTCCAGCCAGGCTGCCAGTTGTGGTAGTAGTTACTGTGATGTGGCCATCTAATCGCTGGTGATAAGACTGAGACCAAGAAACCCGTGTAGGCCATAGAATGGCTATCAGAGAGTAATAGCTTTTGGCCACCACTGACCTGGCTTAGAGTGAACCTAGTGACCTAGAAGTAAAAGGTTGTGGCTCTCATTAAAAATCCCCTAAGCTACGCTGACCTCTTTACTGTTCTGGAAAAACTGTGTTTAATCAGATTAGCTGAATTAGAAACTACATGATCTCAACAGTTAAAAACAATGGCATAGAAACCTTGTTTTCAATTCAGAATGCCCAGACATTAGACAGATGGGGTCTGCTTGATATGAGATATACAAATAGCAACTTCCACATGAGACAAATGTAGCACTGCTCCTACTACTTTGACTGCAGAGAGGCTTCCATCTCTTGGTACAGTTGCTGCCCAAGAATCATGCAGGTCCTTTTTTAGGTTTATCTGGTGAATCCAGCCAGTGAGTTGGCGAAAGGGTTAAAAATTTGTTATTGCTCTAATATGTGGCCACAAGTTGGTAGAAACACAACACTTGTTCATGCATGTATCTAAGGTAGGGCCCACCTCAGGGTCAGTCTTCATGGGAAAAGATAGAGCATCACAGTTTTACACAAACTGTCTGGTATAACAATGAAAACTAGAGATATGCTGCATCTGCCTTATAAGCACTGTGCAGCTACACTGCAACTTCAATCAAAATGTAAGTCTGCCTGTGATGATTATCTGTAAAAGAACAAAGTGGCAAACATCTGATATTTGTGCCAAGTAACAAATTTTCCTTGTTTTTCTTGTACGGCAAGTTTTTAGCACCATTTTTACAAAGACCATGTCTACTCAGAATTCCCAGACTATGAGTCAGCCACATTCTGTTATGAACCTGTAAGGTCACATGATGTGGTGTGATGAAACGTTACCTTATGAAGGGGTCAGAGGAGTATTTCAAAGGATCACTTTCAGATTTAAAAATATAAAGCTGTTTCCTAACGCTTCATTTTATTCTTTTGGGACCTTGCCAGACAGTTAGCCAACAGTTCATGATACCTAGTATTCTGATTTATAGAAGCTTCTGCTGTTTTCTAGACAGTTTATGAACCTCAGCACCACAGGGTCTCGCAAACATTACATACTTTATTCTCACAACAACCCTGTGTGAGAGGGAAGTATAATTATCATCATTTTTACAGATGTCGAGGAATGCCCAGGTGTTAATTTACATGTAAACAGTCAGATAGAGAAACACATCATGACTTACATAGTGACTTCTACACCATCTCACCTCCTGGAGTAAGGGGCATGGCTGGCTAGTCTCCAGCAATGCTTAGTGACCAGAATAGCTCTTTGGGGCCATGAGCTGCCAGGCAAAAGTTAGAGCAGCCCTGAGGCTAAGACACTTGGGAGACAGTAATTGACTTAATCTGAGCTAGCAATTACTGAGTAAGACAGAAAGTTTCCCATTCTATAGCCCTCCAAACCATCACTATAAAGCACTCAAGTGACATAAGCAGGTCTCATATCGCAACAGGTTGTGCTGCCTTGAGGAACAGCTTGCCACTGATTCTGTAAGGTGAAAGCCATTAAAATGAAGCTATTCGTCTAATTTGCAACATGCAAGCCACAATTACACAAGCAAGTCATTCTTGTCAGGCCATTATGGATGACATTTTGCAAAGACAATACAGTATTATGAAATTAATAGGATCATACCAAAAATAGGGTAATTTAAATGCAATACCACCATTACAGATACCTAAGATCAGGTTAGAGCAAAAGAGTGGATAATAAATATGATCTTTTGTGGCCTGCCTATTATCTGCATATTCTTATTCCTCCGATTACATTTTACACTATTTTTACTTTGGTGAGTAAGGGCTGAAGCATTGGACCCTTGTGATAGGTTGCTACTAAGCGCCAATTCAGGAAAGCATCCTGACTCAGAAAGAGCAGGTAAATGTATACTTCGTGCTTTCCTGATTAGGGATGGATTTATGCATGTGCTTAAGAAAAGTGCTGTTCGGAATTGGAATCTAAGATTCTGAGTCGAACCCACTGAAGTCAGTGAATTTAGTGGACTTTGCATCAGGTCCTAAAATGGTATTAAAAAAGTCCCTGATAACTAGGATGATGTATGATTTAATAGTGAGTTGTGATAAATAAACTAATGTACAGCCTATATTTGTATTGATTTATTTAACCCTCTTGTCACCCCTTATGGGTTTTAAAATTTTTTTTATTCTTTGTTTAAAAAAAAGAAAATATTATGAAATTTTTGTCTGTGAACTGGGTGAAAGGTTGATCAATTCCATTACTTTGAAATCCTAACAGCACCACACATTCCCACCACCATTGCAGCCTTTTTCAGTCTGGGTCTTGGGAAAAGGTGAGAGCTGCAGGCTGGGAGCTCAAACAATTTCCACACAATACACACAAAGTTCCTTTGCCTGATTATGTTGTAGCTCATTTTTAACAAATGTCAAAATGGAAAATCAAGTTGTCATTCCACATACTGAGCCCTTTTTTGCAAAACAGAGGGCCTTTATGAGGAAGCAACAATTTATGGTACAGTATCATAGGTGTCCAGTGAGTTGCATGATGGGTGTATGGAGTAACCTGGGGGGTTCCTCAAAAGAAACACAAGTTGGAAATCATGATTTACATCTATGAGTCTCATTTATCCCAAAAGTTTCTTATTTTATAAATGAACATATGTGTAATTTGAAGTCATGGTATGGAGTCTGGCTTGTGAATGCTTTCTTTATAAAAACATTCATAGCATACGTGGGATAGTAGTTTTTTATTCTAATTATTTAATAAATAAAACAACACACGTTGTATTGATTAGAGTATTTCAGTCATCATTTATACTGTCATGGACTGTCACACTGATCTGTATTCAAAGAAGATACTATAGAATGTTTAAAAATAATTATATAATAGAAGCACCTCCCTTACATATATATATCATACAGATTTGGTATCTTAGTATTCATAGTTTTCATTTTTTATTTCAGACTTTGTGGCGGGGTGGGGGCATTAAATGTTTATCTTTTACAGTAGACCTACTCTTGTTCTTATTAAACCCCTAGATGTTTTGCCATTTATTTCAGTGTGAACAGGATTGGGTCAAATATGTATATCTATGTGATAACATAGACCCCAAACCTACAACGAGCTCTGAGCAGGAGGAACCCCATATCCACATATGAGCTTTCAGAATTAAGTCTTTAGTTATCTTCAAAACTGTCAGCATTAGGCCAGACTCTATGCAAACAATCTAAATAGGAACAAAGCTTCTTTAATATTGAGGAGCTGTTAAATATTATAATAAGAGCTTATCTTACTTTTCAGACCTTGGAAACCATATCTGGATTTTTGGTGCAGTTTGTCTTGCTAAGCAGTGCTAGCAATATGTATCTACAACTAGGTTATTGTACTTCTTTTTCAACCCCCTGTGGGCATAGGGTCAGCTGGTCACTTTACCTCTACTAAACTTGAAGATAATGCTAACCGGGCATATCCTAATTTGTAATAAAAATACCAATATGGATTATTCCTTATCTGTTTGCTAGTATGTTCCGTACTGCTCCATGCTAGAAAAGGCACTTCTAAAGAATAGGACAAGATAAAAATGAAAAATGTCAGTCCCTGTTTTTCTTTCTGGATGCAATTCATCCTGTGAAGAGACCTCAAGCGCAGTCTTCATCACCATTTAAGACCCTAGTCTCAAATCCAATGCCCCACAAACAGTGCAAGTAGTTTGTTCATAGCCCAGCCCCTATCTTGCCCTGCAAGTCACTTCCTCTCTGACCCCATTCATGTGGGTGTAATTCACTGGTCCGAGTATGTTACTTCTCTTTCTCTGTCTGTGGCCAGTCCCCAGAGGACGTGAGCCTGTTACAGCTCTCAGCTGGACAGCATCATTCTTTAGCTCAAGTTGTAGAGACTTATGTTCTTAATTCTAGAGTTCTGGGGTTCAGCCATCATCTCGGTGGAAATGGTGGCCATCAAATTGGCACAGAGGAGCTACTGCAGAGCTGGGCCCTCTGTCACCCCCATCACCATACGTACCCAAAAATCTTATTTCCTCTTCCAAAGGAGAACCACATTTGTTCCACTTCTAGGAGAGCTTTCTATGCTGGTGGAGTGGAGGGTTGAAGTTGCCCCTTAACCCAAGCTTTAAGTGTGGCTTAAGAGTTGCTGAGGGCCTTTCCTGGGGGAATTCCACCATGGAAATAGCCTTGTTGTATAACTCATGTGAAGTTCTACGTTTGGTAGCATACAACGTGTATTGTGCTGGCCTCCCCTTTACCCCAGTTCTTTGCTTCCATTAAGGAGAATGCGTGAGTGCGGGTATATGCATCTGTCAGTTTATCTCTGAGAAAGCAAAAAGGAGATTTGAATCAATGTGGTGCTTAGTTCAGGAGCACTGTGCACAGAGGCTTAATGTTCAGCATTACTGAGGACATTCTCAGACATAATGACTTAGTTTACTTGGCAAAGCCCAGTCTGAAAAGGGGAGATGCCTACAAATGAAGCCTCATAAAAGGATATAATTAAACACTGATGCTCCTCAGAATGAAAGAGCTTTGAGATAATGACTACAATGATACACTATACCAATGGAAACAAGATATACCACAATTATATATTTGCAGGTTGATTTAATCTGACAGGATTCTTAGCAATAGTGGGTTTGGCCTTGCTGGGCAAAAACAGCACAGTCCTGTGTGCCCTGTAAATGAGGCATTTATTTATCTTTTATAAATTTATATGTATCAATTAGCAGACTTCCTAATCCAGCTGGAAGTTAACGTCTGTTGAAAATATATCGCTTTATTTGCCATTTTGGCATAGAGTAATTCTTTATGCTCAGACTAGGAGGTTTCTACAGTTCCCTCCCCCTGCCCCATTCCCTGGTTCCCTCCTGGGGAATTATTTTTAATTTTCAACATATGATTTTATGTATATATATCATAGCAGCACCTCCCTCTACTGTAAAACACTTTTAATAGTCATGAGGCAGTGCTGTAATGTACACAGCTATTGTAAATCTAGAGTGTGCCCAAATCCTGGTTCTGTAGAAAAATCTCTGTCGGGATCTTGGAATAGTGCCACGGAGGCAGCTAATCCCCCTCTCTTCCCTCTTCCCCCCCCTTCTATTCACAAGTGGTAAAATCTGCACACAGAGGATTCCTCACACATGTGAATCTTGGGTCATAGTCTGGCTCAAATTGTCTTGCACCTTTCAGACATACAAGTAGATAAGCTTACCTCAGAATTTGCAATGTGGCATTATACCACTATTGCTGAGGTAAATTTCTCTATTTGTGGTTCTAAGGCATTATCTGTTGTGACTGAAATGTTTTAAGGGCCCTCCTGTATTTTATTATCAAACTACAGTACTGGAACATGGTTATTAAAAGTGTAAGATAGGAAAAGGAGTATACCGATGTTATGATACAAAATAAAAAAGATGCTGACAAGAAAGAAACTCTGACTCCTACAGATACAAACGACTAGCAGAGTTAGCAGGACAAATGGCACCAAAAATCCAGATGTGGAGGAGATATCCAAAGGGCATTACAGGGTAAACACACCTTATAATATACTGGAAAAAATTGCTTTCCAGTAGTCATGGCGGATCTTAGCTGTGATGTTCTTCTCACTTTGCATGTGCCAAATTCCCACTGGGGTTCCTAGCAGTCTGGGACCTGTAGGGGCATCAACATATCAGAGCTGAAAGCAGTGTTCTCTCCTTGATCTTTTAAAATCAAAATGTTACAGATTCATTTCAGGTCTTGTCACACCTCCATACTTGATGTCCTTAGTATTTGCCAATGTTCTGTAGTTTGGAGTGGTAATCTGGCAGCATTTTACAAGGAACAATTTTGGGAACTACCTTTACAAAAAACAACCAAACTTCCAGGTTTTGTTTTCAGTGTTCACCCTCAGGTAGCAAAGGCCTTTTATAGTTACCCAAGGCAAAGGCAAATAACAGGCATTTGGATTCTTTCTCAGATAACAATATTAGGATGGGGAGGAAGGTGTGGCACATTGTGTAGTCGTGCATATTTACTAGATATTGGTGAACAGAGTGAAGACTGCGGTAACTTTCCATAGACATGGGTAGCATTTAAATCAAGTCAGCATTGACTTCTTGATCCTAGCTTTGGAAAATATTTATAGTTTTCTTTTTCTTTTAAATTATATGTGCGCTGTGTCAGGTTTGGACAGGGTAGGGATAGCAAGTCATTTTGGGAATCAGTTGCACAGCTTTCACGTGCACAAGGGGGGGAGGGATTGAGTTACCGTGGGGCATAGAGGTTCAATTGACTGCAGACAGCACACTGTGCTTGGCATCTTTCAAAGGAAGATGGAGGAATTCATTTGGAAATGATCCACTGATTTTTTAAAACAAAACAGACTCCAAGGGACAGGAGCTGAAATTCCACCTCCTTCGTAGCAACACCCAAGTCTGCATATTATGTTACAGATCTCGCTCACATTTATGATTCAATTTAGGAGATAATGTCAATGAAATTGAACATTGTGACTGGATAATAGTCACCTGCTGAAAGATAAATGCGGAGGCTAAGACATTTATTTTCAAAGCAGGAGACTATTTTTGAGTCATAAAAGTTCAATTCCATTGATATTATTATGATTATATCAAATGATTTGTAAAATAAAATAAATGAGGTCTACTCTCCCTGGCAAGCCAAAAGAAGACCCATGTATTATATTCCATTGTGCTTTGTTGAAAAGCCGCATTATGACTGGCTCAGAAAGAGGGAGTAAGTCAGAGAGAGGATTTGTTCTGTGCTTCAGCAAACCAGAAAACTTATTTTCTTTCTCTATAATCTGTCATCTCTGTCTCTCTTGTTTATCTATCTAGGCACCAATCTTCATAGTACCTAAGAATCCTAGACTAGTGTCTACATTTACTGAAACATTGAATTTTGACTTTTGAATTGAGTTCTGTGGGTGCATTTTTTCCCCTATAGTTGAAAGCTAGACCTGACATTACTGGCTAACACTGATTTCATACAGTATATTTCATACAATAACTATGTTAAAAGAGGCATAGGGTTGCAACGTCAAACACTAGACAGTTAGGAAATGTCAGAATCAAGGCTGTCTGTGCAGCCTTAATTCAGCCCCCTTATACATATGAATGATGACACGTGTTTTTAATTACATGGTCTCCTGACTGCTCTGCTCCTATCCCCCTTTCCCAACGCTTCTTCTAGTTCCCCCTCCTCCTCACTCCTGCCCCTATCCTCTCCCTCTGCTCCTATTCACCTCTGACCTTTCCTTGTTTCTATTCCACTCCCATCTAGGCCCTTCCCCCTCTCCTCTCCTATCCATTCCAGTCAAGCAATTTCCTCCTCCTTCCGCTTGCTTTCTGGGCACCATCAGGGGGACCACTGAGACACGAGGAGAGACAGTCTCCCTGCTCTCAGTTCCCATGTCCAATATCACAGCAGGCAGAAAGAGAAATTGCAAGGAAAGCCAGCTCAGCCCCTGCAGCCCTGGGCTAGAGCACGCTCAGTCCCTCTGTGGTGATGGCATATGTACAGTCCGGACAGTATGCGGAAGAAGTGAGGGGCTGGAGCATGCTCAATACAGATGGCATCTTCATAGAATCTAATAGCCAATCTCTAACAAGTCTTTACTGAGCATGTGCAGATTGAGATTTTTCAGAGGCTCATAAATTGGCCAAATTTGGGCAATTTTTCACAGGGATGGCAAAAGGCATATCCCTGATACCAGGGTGTCCCTCTTGCCAAATTTCAAATTCCTGTTCTGAAGCCTGGTAGTGCAAGAACCTCTCAGTGAAATGATTGTAAGATTTTTTTAACATAGGCAGAACAACATATTCTCTTCTGCTCAGAAATACCTGGACCATTTTAGCTGAAACTTTCAAACATAATAAGCATAATTAATAATAATGCACACTGAGGCAGACATCTGGCATGGAAAAGTTCATCCCGAAATTACAGTTTGGCATAGTTATAAGCAAATTAAAACAGGGTCTTAAAATGGAAAGTGTTAGTGCTACCTATATTTAAGTTTACCTACCAGCCCTCCCTATAATAATAAATGCTTGTCTGACTGGGCTAGGTTCACCAAAGGAGGCATTCACTAAAAAAAGGTCCACTGGTGGCACTGATAAGTGTGGGCAGATTGAAAATTTGACTAAGCCTCCACAAAAGTCTAGCTTGTGGAGGCTGCAACAGGGCAGGATCAGCACATGTCCTGGCCCGATCCTCCACACATGTACACTGCTAACTATTAGCACTCATATTTTGCATTGTGATGCTCCGGAAGGGATATGAGGTTACAACAGCTTTCCTCTGCCATATGTCCAGTCCTTCCATCAGGCCACCTTTCCACTTTGGCCCCCTTCATCTGCATTACAATCTTTAAAATGTTGCCATTTTCTTAATTAATTTTACTGTGGTATTTATGGCAGTCTTTATAGGTAGTACAGGAAATCCTGCAATAACATCTGTGACTTTCAAACACCCCATGCTATGGGAGATTTTATGTATTTTAATTTATATATAGTATAAAGAAAAATATAAAAGACTAAGATATTTGGGGCTAGGATTGCCTTTGTTTTTATGATATGTATGTACAGCACCTAGCACCTGAAGTCTTGATTAGAGTCTCTATGCACCACTATACTACAAATAACAAATAATAGCAAAGATATTTAGTCACACTTCTCAGACAACTAGGGAAAATAAGAGTATGCTAGTAACAGTCTCACTGAGAGGCAAAAAGAAAGACTGCAGCTGTTCATCTTCTTTTATTTGTTTAGGTGAATACACTGCAATATGCATACTTAGTTGGCTTCTTTGGGAAGAGCATTATCGATTTTCTGTGTCTATTTTAATTAAAAAACAAATTGTTGCAAATCAAATAGGTTACTACCAAAAGACAAAGTAGGATTACGTCAAAATAATAAAAATCTATCAATACTATGAAGGGTCTGCCTATTCTTGAAACATTACACCTGGGTGTTGTTCAGAACCCTACAGTGCTCATGGACAGTCCAATTTGCTTTCTGTGCAAAAGCTTTAAAAAGCATAAAGTGGAGTATATTGCTTGATGTTTTCATTACTTTTTCATAAGAAGTCAGCTATAACACAAGTATTTCATTTCACACTGTACGCAGGAGGTCTTGCATGCTGGGCACAAAACACAAAAGACAAACTCAGATTCAAAAATCCCCAGATTTTATTCTATACTTAGGGACTACATGGGATTGATTTACAGAATGTGTTTACATTTTTGACCATCTATATTGGTCATATATCTTCATATGAATATGAGCTGCCTCAAACATCAGTGAAATATTCTAAGTATGCTGGAAAGAAAAGTAATGCATAATTTAATAAGGAATACCAAAGGAAATGTGCAATCCTTGACAAAGTTTGGAAATTGTTAATCAAAAAATGTGACCCTGGAGACAGCAAGCACCGTTAATAGTAAAGGTGTTCGATGCATTTGTTATTTCTATGGTGCAACGAAGGAAAATGATTTCTATGGGGAATAGTCTCAAATTCAGTATTGCAGATACAGTTATCTCCACCAATAGTTTTATAAATGCAATATAGTTAAGATATTCATAGGAATTATTAATAGAAATCTGAGTTTTTCCACAATGGGAAGTGCATAACTCTCATAGTTCTCATAGGGAAAAGAAAACAATTTATCTACTTTTGAAATTAAACAATACACATACTGTAAGGCATGCTGTGTAATACCGGCATTGTATCAAATTCAAATTTCAAACTTGTATCAAATTGTATCAAATTTGTATCAAATTGTATCAAATTTTATCATCAAAGGTGATGATAAAATTGCATTAATTAAATATCCTTTCATTTACTAAGAAGACCTTATGCTCAGACACCCTTAGACTTACGAACACTGACTCACTAATGTAAGAGCTTAAAGGAATATAAGTTACACACCAATGAGGTCGACAAAGTTGTAAGTTAACATAGACTCAGATTCAGTGGACCAAGTTCAGAAGTATATTTGAAAGAGCTTCATAGTAGTAAGCAGGTGTGAATCTAAGCAAATCTAAGTTAATTTAAGTCTAAGGAATTGGTGAAATGTATACACTGAGGGAGGCCAGACAACGGTATAGTACACCAACTTAAAAACTCCCTCTAGACTTACTTAGACTCACCCCTAACAACAGCCCCCCTCCTTCCCTGCTCTTTCCAGCAAACCAAGGCCTTGTTCTTTCTAAGAAGGACTAGAAGTAACACTGAAAATACCAAGTAGGAAGAAGTCTAGGAGCTTGCTTTTACTATCTACTCTTCAGCATAACTAAGTTCAGTCAGCGGTACAAAAAAACAACTGGGACTCACACACAATGTATAAATACACAATGTATAAATTTGAGAGCTGTCTCCTACAGTGGTAGGCTCAGATTATGCCACTCGCCACTAAAGAATTTCAACTTGTTGGGGTTTTTTAATCCCAAAGTAGCCATGGGATAACCATGCTATTATGAAACCCTAATTGTTTTCCTATCATTTGGATAGGAGGCATATATGATGTTATCCATTGTGACAATGTTATTAATTCACTGCGACAATAAACCATGGCTATCTGTAATGTGCACACTGCACACTGAAATTCATATGCTATATTAGCTAATAACGTGGGATTTTATCTGTCCCTTTTCATTTGTTTTGCAGACAGCTCTTCATGCAAATTTCAGATGTCTCCCTCTCGGTGGCAACTCATTGTATCTCTTTGTATGATGCCAGGACCTTCACATCATATACAGGGTAAGAAACACTGGACCTTATTTTTCCTACTTCCAATATCATTCATTTTTGTAAAATTTCTGTAATTATCAGCTGAAACTTCTTTTCATATGTGTAAAATCATAACCATTACAAAATGGAGCACTTTTCTATACCATAGTAGTGGAACAGATTAGAATGGAGTTTGTGTTGTCATATACATGCACGTGTTTAGAAAAATGCTGGCCTAACCACAAGCCTTCATTGTCTTGAGAAACAGCCACGTCTCATTCTCCTTCAGTGGGCATGGAAAGCATTCAGGATTGAGGCACCTGATCTATGGATAATCAGAGAAGTTTACTTTCTAGTGTGAGCAATCTGCTACTTTCCATGGATGCTAAAAAGACTGTACTTAAAAGAATCAAGACCCCACTTACATGTGTTCCTAATTTGTGAGTTGTCCCATTCACTTCAGCAGGACAACTCCTTTGTAAAATCAAGCATTCAAGGAAGCATTTGTAGGATTGAGGATTTAGTTTAGCAATCTGAGGCCTCACTGTAGGCAAAGCTGGCAATGCTCCCTTTAGTTTAGGCTGCCTAACAGTTTCCTTTATAAGATCCTGTTTCCATTACTTATAACGTTAACCATTTGGGGTGAAATTTTCCAGAACGGGTGCCTGCTTCAGGCTGAAGTTATTTCTGAAGTTTCAGCAAAAACAGTTGAGCCATTTCTGAGAATGAGATCATGTTGTTTTGCTAATGTTAGAAAATTCTTACAGCCATTTAACTGAGAACCTCCCGTGCTTCCATGCTTTGGAGCAGTGATTTGAAATGTTGCAGGAGAGTCTCCCTAGGGTGAGAGATGTGTCTTTTGCTGCTCCTGTGAAATCAACAAGTTATAAGCCTCGGAAAATCACCATTTGCCCATGCTTAGGAGACTTGTCAGAGTTTGGCAGCAAAATTCTCTAAAGATTCTATCCACACTGAGTACACGCCTCCATCCCCACAGAGTTCCATGCCCACCCCAGTGAGTGTGTTTTAGGGATCAGAGGCTCAGCAGGATTGTTCTGCTCTTCATGCAAATTTCAGATGTCTCCCTCTCAGTGGCAACTCATTGTATCTCTTTATATGATGCCAGGGCCTTCACATCATATACAGGGTAAGAAACACTGGACCTTATTTTTCCTACTTCCAATATCATTCATTTTTGTAATGAAAATGTTGCCAGGGGCTGCTGTGGACCAATATTGGAACTGAGAGCAGGGAAGCTGTCTCTCCTGTGCTTTCTGTCATCCCCTGCTTGTATCCAGGCAGTGAGAAGGAGGAGGAAGGAAGTATCCAGACTTGAATGCAGAGGGGTAAGAAGTAGGCAAGCAAGAGCAAAGAGAAGATCATAGAATCATAGAAGATCAGGGGTTGTAAGAGACCTCAGGAAATCATCTAGTCCAATCCCCTGCTCAAGTCAGGAGCAACCCCAACTAAATCATTCCAGCTAGGGCTTTGTCAAGCCGGGCCTTAAAAACCTCTAAGGATGGAGATTCCACCACCTCCCTAGGTAACACATTCCAGTGCCTCACCACCCTCCAAGTGAAATAGTTTTTCCTAATATCCAACCTAAACCTCCCCCACTGCAACTTGAGACCATTGCTCCTTGTTCTGTCATCTGCTACCACTGAGAACAGCCGAACTCCATCCTCTTTGGAATTCCCCTTCAGGTAGTTGAAGTTGGAGAGTAGAACAGGTTAAGAAGAGGGAAAAGGAGCAGAGGACAGGAGCAGACAGGGACAGAACTCCTGCAATCAAAATAGTATGTAATTAGTATGCACAAGAGGCCAAATTGAGGTTGCACAGGCAACCTTAACTGTCAGTCCTTAACTGTCAAGTGTTTGACTTCGCAAGCTTAATATTCTTTTAAAGTAGTTAGGTTTGTCTTTTGTTTTGTTTTGCTTTGCTGTATATAATGTGTATAGACATCAACTCCAGGTGTTTAAATGCTGTTTCTGAAGGAGATTTCCCAACTCTCAGCTCCAACAACACAGTGAGATGTACAAGCAGCCACACCTGTAAAGAACTTACAGGGCCTGCAAAATACATTCATGTTCCACCCAATAAAGGGCAATGGCGTGTATATACAAGCCATTCTTCATATACTCCAACTATGGAGATACACATTGTCCTTTAACACTTTGGTACTTGGATGCCAAATAAATAGAATTTCAGACACAGAATCTTCGTTCATAAATTAGCATCAATTTACTGTAGAAGAGTCAAACAGAATTAAAGAGGGACAGGCAAGGATTAGCAACTCTGCACATTGTTACTGATACTGATAGCCTCCTCTTCTCATGAGTGAGATATAACCTTTTACCTGTGAGCCTGAGCTCTCACCTGGCACTCATTGAGATCTCTGCTCTCCTTACTAGATACTCAAATGAAGTATGATTAGGCAAGATGGGCTTTGATGTTTTTGAGATGAACTCCACAAAATGTAACTTTAGTGGGACATGGCAAAGAGAGACCCCGTACTGTGCCTGACAAACGAGGAGTTATTAACAATTCAGGCTAACACATCTGCTCCGGGGTGAAGGCAGCTAGTAGGAGAAAGTGGTTCTTGAGCTCAGGGCTGTGGGTAAGAAGCTCCCAAACTGGGGGGTTTTGTTTTATATTTTGTTGTTTTTCTGTGACTAAGAGAGAGGCTTTTCCCCTGGAATAGGAGAGCTGGCTAGACGGCTGCTCCCGTGTTTTTAGTATTGAATTCCTTCCCCAGTGTGATCCACTTTTCTTAACCCTCTGATCAGGCTCATAAAGGAAGCAAATGAATAAAATATCCAGAAGCCTGAAAACTACCTTTTCCAAATGGTGTAAAATCCCACCATTCATAGCTGGCTGGTGTGTATAAAGCAGAGCAACACGTAGTGTATCTGCAGGAGGCAAAGACTGACATCCTAATAGACCAATATGCTCACTGATCGTGGGTGCCACATCTGAAACAGATTTATGTGTCTTGAGCTGGACACACAAAATTAGTGCCCACTTCTGAATTGACTAAGTGTATCTTGCTGTTAGAACAATTCTTTTCTCTTTGAAGTCACTCCAAAGCATGTAAGGGATTATGGGAATGAACATATACAGGATGCTGTAATAATGTGTGGCTGTTATCTAACTGCATACAGCCAACTGATATGGAATAAAACCTAGAATTTTTCATTTCCAAGCCTGAGAACTTTTGCGCATGCATAATTCCCTGAGTGTCAGCGGGAACTGGATGGTGCTTTGTGCAGCAGCTCTCAAGAGACTCATCCACCGTCCAGTGAAGTCAATGAAAAAAATACCATTGAGTTCAATGAGAGTTGACTAGGACCTCAAGCCTTTTGACTCTATAAACATAGATTTCTATAAATTGATCAGAAGAAACACTTCAGCCAGCTTAGGCAGTAGTGAGAATGGTTAAACACTAAAGCAGACAATATATGTAGTCTTTCCAACAGCCATGTACGTACAAGTTAATACATCTGTGTGTACCAGCCATTCTTATTAGCAGGATCTCTATTAACTCTTCAAATTTTCTGATAAAATATGGAAAGTCCCAGCAAAGAGCAAATGTATGTGGCTACATTATTATAAACCTCCAAAAGCAGGTATTTACAAGGGAATTACTGACACAACCTCTGCTATCAGGGTACATATCTCCACCTGCAAATGGTAAATGCCACTGTGCACTCCAGAACTAAGGTAAAGAATATTAATAGTTTTACTCCTGCACTATCACGAAAAAAACTGTATGTTGAGCTATATTCTACAGCATAAACTCCAGTAAGATTTATTTTGCCCTTTCTGTATAGCTTATGCAAAAGAGCTCATTTTAACTGTACAATGACAAAAGTCTAGAAGTGGAAGTATTTTAATTCCAGTTTATGCTCCTATTTATCATTACAATGGTATCTGCTACAGTTACCATTCACTAATTGTGCCACAATTTCTATTGAAAGGGTTTCAATTCTCTTTTCCCGGGATAGTACTCAAGTTATCAGAGAGCTAAAACATGGCACACATGACAATCCATTTGGCTATGTTTTAATTTGAAGGAGTGCATTGTAAAACATACTTTCCCTGGTTTCAGAGAGATTTTTACATTCCCATAAGTGATTTTGTTCTTTTTAATGAAGTCACTATTGGACCACTGTTATAGGAAATGAGATGCCTCTTCAACACAGGGCTACTGTTGCTAGGGTCCAGCCCTTCCCCCCACCTCCACCCCTACCCCCTCACTAGAGTATTCTGTGTGATATGATCAGTGGTCAGTGATTTGTTTAGGAAACTGGGTGAAGTGGCGAGGAAGCCAAAAAGGTCTAGAATATGACATAAATAAGTATCACAATACTTTGGATAAATTTATACTGTGACCCAACTTAAAAATAACTACATGGAAGGAAAAACACATGCATTCTCTTTCTGTATCCCCTTGGACCACTGGAAACTGTTCCATTCACTCCTTAGCATTTACTACAGCCGAGCAAATAATTCTTAGCAGATAGTTTCCTCTATCTGTTTTAAACTGCTTTCAGAATGTTCATGAGTAGATCCGCATGTTCTTGATTTTTGTAGTTCAAGTACACTGGACAATTTTATTATTGTTTGTTTAGATTTTTTACTTCTGGCCCCTGACCCCCTAGTTCCCAGTATGAAGAAGAATGAAGCTCAAAATGTTGAAATGTGATGGGGTGGGGGTGGGAGATGGGAGTGGGGACTGTTAATTATTAAAACGTGTTCTTGCTAAGCAATCTGAAGTCCCCAAACTTTACATATGTATAAACCCATAATAAATATGTACCCCCAAAAGAGAGAATGAAAAAGCTTTCCAAAAATAACCACTCAGCGCTCCTGGAGTGTCAAACATCTGATCAGTTTTAACCTAGAATATCCCCTGCACCAAGGTTTTGTGATAGGGTGAAATTCACCCCTGTGTACAGGGCCTGCGGAAGGGCTATTCTTAAAGGAGTTCATGGTGTATACTGTACCTAGCACTTACACAGGGATAAAGGTAGGGGGAAGTATCTGGGCTCTCTTTTTCCCTCTTGTGCAGCCACACAGGAGCCATGTTAGTTTATATATATATATATATATATATATATATATATATAATGTGTGTGTGTGTGTGTAGTTTTTTTCAGTTGAAATAAGGAAACAAACAAAGATGCATGACTGCAGATGTAAAGAAGCAGCATGGTTGCAAAACCAAGGCACAGCCGTTACTTCAGTGTAGTGATTTTTAGTGTGTCTACGTATTAATGGGTACCAGGATCCTGAACAGCAGCAGCAGCAGCTATAGAGCTTGTGTTCCCATGGCTATTGGTTAATTGTTTAC
Organism: Lepidochelys olivacea; assembly: GCF_965140295.1. Taxonomy (NCBI): domain Eukaryota; kingdom Metazoa; phylum Chordata; order Testudines; family Cheloniidae; genus Lepidochelys; species Lepidochelys olivacea. The sequence goes on along the minus strand of NC_140412.1, from coordinate 107,741,486 downwards.
TATAAATCAACTTCAGCTTATTTAGTCTTTGCTTGCGTGTGTGTGTGTGTGTGTGTGTGTGTGTGTGTTTGGGTAAATCAAAATGATGTTTAACTGTGTGTGCTGGAATAGTCTGTGTTCACAAAGTTCCAAACCAGATTGCAAGTTATCCATGTGCTGTGCCTTTTCTTAAACCAGATTTACTGCCAAAATATGAGCAGCATGTGACAATGATATTTAGTTTGTTTATTTATTTTTCATAGAGCTTGGGTTATTGCTTGCTTCTATTTGGTTGTGGGCCTCCTGCTAAAAGATTGATTAGAATTTACTGAGTTGGTCAACACTTCCCACCCATTTGCCCCCTCCTCATTTTGTACTATGGATTTTTTTTGCTTTATTATTTTTGTCCATTGATAGCTAATTCCTCTAATAAATAATACTGAATAACCAGAATATTAGAATTATAAGTATATTTTAAAAAATCTAACAAGGAATCACTGTACATATCTATCATTTGCTGTCTTTTAGGTTCCCCAAGCAAACATTGGAGATAGCTAGATATTTCATTTCTGCTCATCCTAATATATGAATACAGATGCATCTGTCTGTGTCTTTGATTTTTGAGGTGGTCATTGTCGATGGTTTATTTTCTCAGCAATAATTAGCAATAACGGAAATATTCTGATAAAAAAGACGGGAATAAATTATCTACAACTGCATTCACATGAAAGAGCACATTTTTTTGTTTTTGTTTTATTTAAATGCTCATATCCTTGGCACTTTACATTATCTGCAAAAACCAAAAAAAAACGAGTGAATGAAAAATGAGCAAGTCATGGATTTTCAGTGCTCTAATGACTTATACTAATGTATTCCTTCATCTAAATACAGATTTCTATTTAAAATTCAGCATGCAGGAGTATTATGAATTCCAGTTTAAGAGATTCCAAATAATTGCCCTTTAGAAATGATGAATAGCTGTTTAAAGCCACTGATAAGAATATACTATTCCTCTCCTAACAATGGGCCTTCTACATGAACTGTGTCAGATATGCCTGAAATTAGTTTATTATTTTTTTTATTGGTATGCAAAACACAGGCTGATGGCAGATTCCAAATAACCCCTCACTACGAACCCCACAATTCCAAAAAAACTGTTACAAAAAACAAAAGGGAGAAGAAGATAGCTGTTTTTATATAGAAGCCAGGCCACTGAAATGCAGATGATGCCACTGTCTCTTGTGCTTTGGTTTTCTTAGATTTTCGCTCTTAAAAAGAGGAGGGTCTAAGGTTGAATTGGATTTTGCAAAATTCCACATTCAAGGAGCTTTCTGAAGGCTGTTTGTGCTGTCTACAAATGCCTTTTAAAAGAACCATTCCAGATATGTTCTTTCATTTAAAAGATGAGCATCCAGAACTACTGAAATTAAAAATACATTATTCATTTACTCAATGTGGCAACATTTTCACTTAACAGAATAGATGTCCTCTTTATAACGTAAGAAAGTCTTTGAAAGCACAAAACAAAATAGATTCAATGCAGCTATACATGGAATATGCAGTTATGTGTGCAATTTGATAATGTACGTTTCAGAATTTGTATGTGTGCTAGACACACATACAATGATATATGCACTTTTGAGGAAAACGTATACACTGACATGCATCTTTTATGAAAATACACATACTAATGTTTATATATTAGGAAAATAATTCCAATCATATTTTTAAAGAGACTTGGTTTTTAAGTGAACTATAACACAAAATAATTTGTCTCATGGCATCAGGCATTTGATAATGCAGAAATAATAACAGGATGCTATAGAATTGATTACTCATCAGCAAATGGCTGGATGCTTCAAAGTTCTTAGAATTTCCCTAGAAATATACTACTTTCTGTGTGAAAAATAAACATGTTCAGAATTTTCAAAATTATGTGTTGTTTGCTATGTGCTTTGTAATATCATTATGCTTAATATAATATTTCTGCTTACTTCACATTACCTGTTTATATATGTGGTATAGGGCATGCATACAGACATATCTGCCTATATATAGATCTAGTGTGTGCATATGTCTATAGAGTCTATAGAGCTAACTAGCTATGCTATATGTGTAGTACAAAGAAAAATAGATTTCCAGAATCTATTGCAGTGCATGCCACCAAACTAAATGCCTGTTACCTAAGGAAATATCTCTCATTTATTTGTTTATTTCAGCAAACAGTATAAATACAATTCTTCCCATTTAGTTGTAGAAGTCAGAATGTAGAAATGGAATGCTAGTGGAAGGCAGCAGTGACTCTTTTCCCTTCTTCCATCTCCTCTTTCCTACCTCAGAACAAATGGTGGGAGAAGTAGATTTACTCTTATTTTCTAGCTGCCTTTTCATTTTACCCTCCCAAACTTAGCCACCTCTAAAGATGTCTTAAAAATAGGTTAAAGCAGTTAGCTTTAGCATACTTGTGTCTATAATCCTTGGCTCTCGTCTCTTTAGCCTTTTCTTTTCTCTATAGAAGCAGGGCAGTTATCCCCTATTCAGGGTCATTTTTTCTGCCTCCAGGGTAGGCTGCCTTCTCCACACACCACTGGTACCCAGAGAAGAATGGCTCTTCTGTTTGTCCAACTGCCTGCATATTGCATCCATTGCTCCATTCAGCCTGCCTTTTCAGGTCTTCTAGCTGCTGTACAACTTAGCTTTTGTGCTCTACTGCCAGGGGTTTTCTGAAGCCAGACGCTTTTTGAAAAGAGGGGATATTTGCATAAACAATGCCATGTGAGGAGATCTGCTGGAAACAAAATCAAAATTCAGTCAAGCAAATCTTCCTGATCAACTCATTTCTTACAGCCGACACCTCCTATCGTTACCATCTGTATACTAAATTATGGCTGAAAATTTGTGCAACTCTTCCTTTTTACTTGCTCTGTGTCCAGCTTTATCAAATAAGCCAATGTATATTTTGTTTTACAATTTAGTCTGAACAGAACCCATAAACAGAATTTGGTATGTGGAATGAGGAAAATATGGTGAGTTAAATAAAGCAGGAGGCCAGCCATGCATCAGCTAGCCTGCAACTCAGATTGGATTTGTACTGGGGGCTCATCAAAATGCACATCGGAAACAAGATCTGCCCATCAGTTTGCTGAGATTGCAGGTCAGTGATGGCTGGGCAGTTTTATCAGGGCAGACCAGGGAGGGGAGGCATATTTACCAGTGTGGGTGGTAATCGAAAAGAAGCTTGCTGAAAACATGTGTGTTTAAAATAAATGGCTGCTAGCTTCAAATATTTTGTCCTTGTATACATGTGTGTCTAGGTGTGTGTAAGCACACACACTATACATATAAAAAGGCATACACACTTATGTGTGGGTATACATATATGTACGTATGCAAACATATATGTCATGCTGTATGGCCTCTGTGTATTTGTTTATACATACACACACTCACATACACAGAGGATATAGCTTCTCCATGTGATAAAAGGAAACAAGATTAATTTTGTTTAAAAAAAAAAAAAAAAGCAAAGCTCACAGAACAAGAGTAGCCCAGAGGTGAAAAGGGATATAATTTCCTAAAGCACTGGTAAAAAAATGTGTGTTGTTTGAAATATTTTAACCCATATATGAAACTAGATAATAGATATGTAATTATTCCATTAAAATATGCTAAGAGAATGTTAAGGTTGCACAGCTAAGCACTCAATAATTAGGAAACGACAACATTAAGGTTACATGCACAATTCTAATTTTACACTCTTATGCATACACAATACAATTAAATAATATAACATAGATTTTTATCACATTAGGTACACATGTGTAGCCTCTTCCACACTGCACTACCTACTAAGTTTGCATATGCCAGACAGTTTATGAAAGCCATTATTGTACAAGATGCACAGTGAGGTCTTCTCCTTTGGATCAGTTGCCTCAGTCACTGCCCACTTTGCAAGCTACACAAGAAAATACATTGTCTGACGTAATATTTTTTGTTTCAGAAATTAATGTGGTCATATCACTAAAGCCGGTTATGCATATGCACAAGGGGGCAGACTTAATACTGCACAGGCAGCCTTAACTCTGCCATGTCCTTACTTTTGAGTGTTTGACCACTGAGCCTTGAAGTTATCCTAACAGATTTTTGCTGATAAATTTTTTTAAACAAAAAGCTCTACAATCAAGCACTGTATGGTGAGACACCAGTGGAACATGCTGCCCCTCAGAAGGAGCCACTGAGCTCACTTTTCAGTTGCACAATCCGACATGCACGCAGTGGGGCATATATAAATGAGTCCCTGAGTATTAAGGACTGTTTATTCCAATAGGTTATTAACATTCTCTTTGAGTGCTATTAATATCTGGAATAAGGTTAATAAGGCACTATGTACCAGAAAAGAGGTAATTATATATTGGAAAGTGGATCCTGGAAAGTACTAAGTGGCTACTTCTGGGTGCTGAGGGCCCTCAACTTCCATTTATTTTAAAAGATGACAGTGCTGAGCACCTAACATGTTGCTAAGCAAATTGCAGAACCAGGTCCTAATGATCAAGTAGCATTCATTGTGCATACAGTAACTTTCTTATTACATTCGACTGAGATTTAATAAGATAGAGTATGATGACTAAGGTTCCGCTCACCTCTTCCTATGACCACACAGTGAACCAGCCCAGAGGAGAACTCTATCAGGTTCCCTTTGTGGAGGGTCCTCTAAATTGAAGAATTCAAAGGTTTGTCCACATGTGGGAGAAGTTGGGATCTGGTGCCCAAATTCTCAGCTCACCTGAGATCGGGCAGATATACAGGCCCCTATGCCACTGCCCTGACCCCACCAATCCTGCCCTTCATTTTGGCTCCACAGCAGCACACTTTTCATGTCACTAGGGACTCCACTGAGAACTCAGCCCTGGAACCCTTCCTGCCAGGGGCGTGTGCAGGAATTTAAATTAGACCACTTTTGGAATGGCATGTTCCGTGCTCCCACTGCCACGGCCCTGTGGTCAGAGGAGCTCTGTGTCCCTGCTGATGATTGTGGCGGGGGGAATGCCCCTGCTGGCCCCCTCTTGGGCACGCTCCTGCTTCCTGAAGAGCCATGCCTGACAATAGGGCCAAACCTGCAGGGTGTCCCCCAAGTCACGATGGCCCTATCCATATCCTATTTAGTGTGGGGTACAAGTTGCTGCAGTGATAACTAAGGCTTCATGGGTGAAAATACATGCACCACTGTTCCCTATTGGGTCACACCCTATGGATCTAAAGTCCTCCCCTCTATACACACATACACTCAGGATGGTAGAGCAGAAGAATATAGGTTCTTGGAGAGAAGGTCACATATTGAATCTTGCCACTTGCAGACAGGAATGGCTTTGCAAGCATCCCAGGGTTCTTTGAACTAGCCCTGGCCCCATTAATCACGTGCAAAAGGACTGTATTTCACAGTACTTCAGTTTGGGAAAGCACTGTAAGGCTAGGTTAGCCCAATGATGAGCCGCCAGAAGCTGAAGAACCGGTTCCTTCAGTCGCTCCGGGTCTTCGGCGGCACTGAAAGATCCACCGCCGAAGTGCCGCTGAAGGCCCGGAGCGAGTGAAGGGCCCGCCGCTGAAGTGCTGCCAAAGGCTTGGAGTGCCGCCGGGTGAGTAAAAATTCACAGGGGAGTCTCCCCAGCCGAGAGCTCAGGCGGGACAGATAGGACGGTCCCGTGGGCCGGATGTGGCCCGCGAGCCGGAGTTTGCCCATCCCTTTAACAACCGGTTCTAAACCGGCTTCAAAATTTAACAACCGGTTCACGCGAACCGGCTCCAGTTCACCACTGGCATAGCTCCTGATCACATGGATTGGGAATGGAGTGAATGATGCACATCCTCATCTGATGGGTGGGTTGCTGGACCTGTATAACTCCCTCCCTGGAGTTCATCAGGGAGGAGAGTGGTGCAGGATTGGCTGTCCCCCACCCCACAACTTTGACCTGATATATTGGGGGCATGATCTTGCACAAGTTTAAATACGAAGTATAACAGAATTTGGTGTGTCCTTTTTGAATTTCTCCATGAGTAATACACGCTAATTCTATTCTCCTTCTCATAGAAACATGCCAGATGACATGCCACTAGATTTATGCAAGGGGAAATGGGGAATAATAATGTATGAACTCTTGGGTTCCCTTTTATTCATTTTCTGTAATCTTTAAGTCCTTCTAAACCACCTAGAGCTCTATCATTCTTACCTTCCTAGGATGTAAATTGCCTTAATCCTACATAGTCAATGGACATGGGTGGGTCCAAGCATGTTGGAAAGCTAGGTATTTCTTTTCACAGTACTTCAGTTTGGGAAAGCATACTACATAAATAATGTACCTGAAAACATATTTATTGAGGTTTAACATCTGTGTTAGAGATGTATCTATTACATAGCTTCAGTAAATGTGTTTTTAATGTTCTACTTCATTGCATATAATACCTCTCTTATTAAACTGAAATTAAAAGCATGTTCAGTACCTCATAGTCAAAGCAGCACTGGTGTAGGTTTATAATGCAAGCAAATGCATCGAGAAAGAGAATAATACGTATAACAGAATGCATTGCTTGGCCAATAAAAGACACAAATTGTTCCTGGAAGATAATATAGTGAGTTCTGTATCCTAAGATCTGCAGGATCTTAGGGCCTGATGCAAAAGTACTGTTTTTAGTTACATCGGAATGTGGGAGATTATTTCTTCAGCAGTTATGTTCTACTTAATTAATGTTGGATTCAAAGATTGTGTGTAAAAGAAGTTTTTTACAGCATATTGCTAGAGCTACCTGTTTGTAATGCATCAGCCAGTCTAACGGGAAGGAGGATGGACCTGGGATTTAATGCAAAACCCTGACAATTGGAGACTACCTCAACATACTCATCAAGCAAAGGTGTCTGGAGGTCTACTAGTTACTAGTAGGTCAGAATTTTGATTAAAAAATCATAACCTTGAATTCCTTTTTAAAAATTTTCTTTTTAACAAGAATAATACAGAAAAGAAATCTGACCAATTAGTAAGGAAGGAAAAAGTCTGTATAAATACTGTACTACAAATAAAACATAGGTCCTGGAATACTTGGAAAATTTGAACAGGACAGAAGCAGCCCCTGATAACTTTTATGTCTAAGGGATCCTTGATAGCCTAAATGAAATAAGCTGGTAACTTCTGTCTATTTCCTAGTGAGCAGATGTCTGCATAACAAACATCGCCATCGAAGTGCCTGGTTCCGCAATGAACACCACACAGAAGGATCTCTACGCCTGCAAAGAGCCCCATTGATGTAATTGATTTCAGTGGGGCTCTGCACAGCCACAAGGATCCAGTGCTCATAGAAGAATCAGGGCCATAATTGGTATATATTGGCCGTATCAGCAGAGGTCAAAGACTAGAAGCCTGATCTCTCACTCATTGAAACCAATAGAAAAGCTCCCATTGATTTCAGTGAAGCAGGATCAAGTAATAAAATGGTTGTGGAGAGTAAATTACACTCTCCCCACTAGAGGCAGTCCCATTAATCAGTGCTGAGATATTTGAATGGGGCAACATGGGGGAAACTTGCACTTCTGCTTCCAATTCTGTCCCTGTTCTTGGATAAAAGGGTAATGTACCTTTGGCTTCTTTCAAGAGCACTAACATTCACTGGGGTTTTTTTTTTTTAAGTGTAAATTACTTTATATCCAGCACACCAAAAGGGAGGCAAACTTCTAAAACAACGTCCAGAAATACGAGGCTCTGGTGGCAGAATTTGCCCTTCAGTGATTAGCAATTATGTATCCAGTTGTGAATAGGCTCCAGAAATGTTAGCATATACATTAATCTGTATGTGAAGCTCTGCTTTACTGTGGATTTTCTCTACAATATTTTTTCCATAAAAGAAATTCATAGAAGAAATGATAACATTGATGTAAGAGAGAGGCAGCTTGATTAGCATTGGCTGTGTGCTCATTATAGTGCAACCAAAATGGGGAGAAGATAGGGAAAGCTCCATATTGTCAGCAGATTGTGTATTTAACAGAGTCTACAGGAGGCGGTCTGCATGACTAGATTGCTCTAATCCTTATAACTTGGAAATCAATAAGATAAATGAAGGAGAACTGAACAGCTAGTAGGCTCGGCCCTGATGGTTCCAGGATAAATCCCTTTTAATAAACATGAAACTGCAGCAGACCAGAAATTCTGAGCTCCGGTTCTGAGTTGAAACTCTTTACCTCTCTATCTGCCACATTTATCAGTTTTTGTTTTTACTCCTTCACTCTTTTTTTAATTTGTAAGTCTGTGTCCATCCATTTAACTGAATGTTTATTTCCTTCCTTCTGCAAGATGAAGTATAGATATAATGCTGCTTTGTAATGGCTCTCAAGAAGGATTAAGGAAAAAAAATCTGTCATCCTATAATCATCTTATTCTTGCTTAATACATACTATTGTCTTTTGGGGAAATTCAAATTTGTGAAACATGCAAGGGGGAAAAGGAAGGAAATGTCATTTACAAAAAGCTGCTACTCAGATTTGTTTTATTATAGCATTTATGGTAATGGTAGTGACAAAGGAATTTTTTTTAATGAAGCAAACAGTATATTTTCCACAGCATTAACACTCCCTGGCTAGTTGCTCCATCAGAACTGGGATTTGACAAGGCTTAGTTTCTATAATAGATGTTTGGTTAATTTATTTGTTTCTAAATTATAACAAGAGTTTGGAAGTTCCAGATTTAATACTGAGGCTTCCCTTGATATACACAGGGAAAAAAATAAATTTAGATCTCTTTATTTTCCAATTAAACATTCTTTATCCCTGCGTTAATATTACAGACGTCTCAGGAATAATTAAAACAGATAAGCAATTTATAAAATCTTCACATTTCATGCTAATTATCATAATGTAATGTTACATTTCTATTAGCAGCTTTTGTTTCCTCCTCCTCCATCCTTTGCTTTTCTGAACCCGTGGGCCTTAACCAGTCAGTATGTTATAAATCTTAGTTAAAACACACTAAGAATCTTGCAACCAAGCAAACTGGACAGTGATGGAGCTTTTCTCTGTTTACGTCCCTTCCTGACAGCCAGGCTGTCATTGAATTTGAAAATTATGATGGTTTTTATAGCTTTTTACTGTGAAGGCTAAAGGATTTTCAGCATGCAGAGGAGCAAGTGAGGGTTGTAAGGGAAAAGAACAGTGCCATTGGTAAGGCTGGTGAACCCTGTGCTTTGTTACTCCTGATCCAATAGTTTGAAGAGAAAGCACAAGTAATGTATAAAGGTTAGGTCACCCAGTCAAGGAATAGAAGCAATGCTGTATGATGTAGATGGGCCGTCACACCTCCAACAGCAAATGCCAGTTATCTAAGCAGTCTAATGAGTATTCACTGTGAATGGTTCCTGAGCACAAATATTGTTAGCTATTTGTGGTGAGAGTGTGAAAAGCGGGAGGGGGTAGGAAGAGCTAAGGCCCTGAACTTGCAAACGCTTAACTTCACTGTGGTGAGCCCCATTGAAATCAATGGGAATCTTCATGAATAAAGCTGTGCACGTGAGGAAGCATTTTCAGGTTTGAGGCCTGAATTTGTCCAATAAACTGTTCAGAATGAAACATCTGACTGGAACAACGGTAATAACAAAAATTACCAGTGCCTGTGCACAAACACACACGTGCATGACTCTGCGCTGACGAGGTGCAGAAAAGCAGAGTGCTCAGCTCTAGAAGTTTGCTTCCCCAGCCCTCTTTCAGCAGCCTCTAGGAGTGAGCCTTTAAGAAGTAACTGATATCATAATACAGATAATGGACTTTGGTATGTTTTAAAAATATAATCATCTAAGCTTTCACATATAACAGTGTAGCTTAGGCTTCATTTTGTTTTTATTCTGCACTAGACTTTGATATAAGCCAATGGAAATGAGGTATAAATAAAAGACTCACTCTAAAGCCAAGTTCTGAAACCTTTCTTTAGATAGAACCGTACTTATGTGAACAGATCCACATACTACCCAGTCTATTGATTCAAAGCTATAACACTTTTGTCCTATATTACTTAATTTATCTTTATTTATTGCAACGTTGATAGCATTCAAATTGCATTAGATAATGTACTGGATAAGATACCTTTTTAAAACCTCTTACTGAGATCCTATTGGGACTGGTATGTAATTGAAAACACTTAATGGAATATTTCAGGGAATATTGCCAGGGAATGAACAAGAGAATCACATTTCATTTTAAAATGCCAGACAAAAATCACTTAAAATGATCATAGCTGTGATTTGGAAGGGTGGGATGGGTGTTATAATTTACATAGACTTTATTTCTCACCTAAAATTATTTTCTTTCTTTGTTGCATTTGACAACTTACTAGTGTCTTTTCAGAAATGTCTGACATTCCTTTTAATTAAGTAGTTAGACACGACAGGCAATAATACATTTCTGGAGGATCACTGCAGAGCATGTGCCAATGTGTATTTTATTTCAGGATTGGAGACTAAGTTTGTAAAGTGCCAAGTAAATGTGTGCTTCTTAATACATGTGTATGAATAATAAAATATATCAGATATTCTGAGAACTGGTTGTATCTTGCTTTTGACCTAGAAGCAAAGTTGAGACTTTTCAGATTGCATCAGTTAACACTACTCCTGCATGTAGGTCTTCACCACTGGAAGTGCATAGATGGTTGGGTCCATCTCTTTTTCCATGTTCATCCAACTAAATTGGAATGATGCCCATAAATCTGGGATCTGAAGTTGCAGAAAGACAGTTACAACTGCCAGAATTGTTCTTGGTATTGAGCTGTTTTATCAACTTGGGTTCCATAATCCAAAGGTCAGCTCCAATTGCTGCAGAGAGCTCTCATCGTAGTGCTCAGAAATAAAAAGCTGAATATGGATGAGCTCACTGGGACAGAGTTCCTCAAAAGAGGATGGAGAACCATAACCATCTAACCACCCCAACCAAATTCATCCCTCTCACCTACGTATAGACGCTGGTAGCAATGGGGGGCATCCAGGCTAGTATTTGAAAAACAGATCCTTGCCCCTCTTGGCTAGTAGAAACCAGGAAACACCAATTGCTCCACTAAATAATGGAAATGCTCAGTACCTCTTTTGGAAACTGTCTGAACCTCCCTAAAGAACATGATAGTCTGTTTGGTCCTCAAGAAACCAAGATTTGATGCAGACAGTCTCATCAACTGTCATTAACTTCACCATCCTAGGCAAAATGATCAAAAATCTAACAATATGTGGCATCTGCTCACATCTTGGACCTCTCATAATCAGGCTTTAGACCACAACATGGTATAGAGGTGGCTCTAGTAATAATGATAAATGTCCTCCTTACGACTCTGGATCAAAGCCAGATCTCAGTGTTCAGTCTATTCAGCCACTCATTAACAGATTCGGTCACAAGATACTGATGACCCACTTCTGTTTGCAACGTATACCTAGAGAAGATGTTGCCTTAAAGGACACGCTTTATATTTATCCCATTATCTGACATGATAAACATAGGCAGGAGAGAGAAACAGGTAATCAGTTTGATGATTTTGCCATGCAATTTCACATGCCCGTTCTGGTGAAGGAGTTGTCAAAGCTAAACTTGCAGTGTTGCTTGCCAATAGACACAGATTGCTTAACAGTCACCTCCAGGTGGTAAAACTGGTTGCCAGTTCAAGTGCCAGGTAATTTTTATAGGATAATTATTACCCTTACCAAAGTTATTAGAGACTAGCTACTGGGAGATTTGTGAAGTATGAATTATCACTATCTGTCTGAGCAGCAAGGATAACTAATCCACACAGATGTTTTTGCTGAGCTGCAGACTATTCCCTTTGTTTAGATATTAGAAATAATTCTTCAGAAAGGATCAAATCACATAATTTTAACAGTTATGAGAGTATTTACAAGGTACTTATTTTTCTGTTATTGCAACAGTATGTCAGGAAAATATACTGCTGTTCGAGTCTTCTCTGGCACTTGCTCGTGCTTGGTTCAGTGAGCACTGAGGGTGCAGTGTGATTCTGTGAAGGATATGCCATGCAATGTGTTCTATGCCAATGTCTCTAGGGATGACAGTAGAATCTACTGCATCCTTCTTAGATCAGGTACTGCTAAGGCAACCACTGCAACTATGCCATCCCTCATCATTTCCTTCCCATGCACGGCTAACTTCATAAGAATGTGGATGCTGGTAAACCTCAGTTCTTCCTGTTCTCGCCCTGTGACAGTGACACACAATAGTTTAGTCTCCTGAGGCTTGTGTTCTGTTTTGGTACCGGTTGTTGAGCTTGGTGTGGAAGTGGCTGGGAGGTATTTAGTGGCCTGTGACATACAGGAGGTCAGATTAGATTATCTAGTGTTCCCTTCTGGCCTTAAACTTTATGATTCTATTCCTTTCTCTCTCTCCAGCTCCTACTCTACCACCTCCACCAAAGTATGTGGTCAAATCCCAGACTGAACCCTTACTTTCTGCACCGCCTTCAGAAGGGGCAGGGAATATCCATAACAGCCTGCAGGATCTCTCCAAAACCTAATGTTCTCATACCTCCACTCACCATCACAAAACATCATGGTTCCCCATCGTCTGTAGGAAAGGGTGAGCAAATTAGCAGGTCTGCATCTGCCAAAGCCAAATTGCCTTGAGGTATACAGAGCCTTCAAAGGGGCAAAAAAGCCTCCCAGAGAAACTACTGGCCCTACCCTAGATAATTTCTTCTATTTTATAAGGGAATGAGGGGAACTATGACCCCTTCCCATCCTGTATTCTGCAACCCTCCTGCTACTCCCTCAGCCCTGCCCTGTCCCTCAATCCCCCTAGTTGCTGCTTGCACATGTTCTCTCTTGCTCATGCTCGCATGCTCTTCTCTGTCTCCCATATTCATACTGTCTTGTGTTTAATCTGGAGTGGGGATCCCAGGTGAGTTGTATGCAGAACAACCAGAGTGTGGCAAAGTGGCTTACCCTAGGAGTTATGTCCACACTAGAGGTGCAATTACAGCATGTCTAGTCATGCTAGCTGCTCTGACTGAGCCAGCTAGAAAAAAACATCAGTGTAACCACAATGGCACAGGGCTAGCTACCTAAGTACATACCCAGGATCTCAGGCAGGCTTGTACTCAGGTGGCTAGCCCTTGCCGCCATTGCTAGCTTTAACAAACTACATCAGTCAAAGCTAGCTTGTATATGCCTACACATGCTGCAATCACACTTCCCAATTGCAGTTTAGTCATACCCTGAGTCATGGTCTTGTGGACATGTGAGGGCCTCTGAGGACCCTGGAAAATGCTAACCAAGTGCCCAGTCCTTTAGCTGTGCTCCAGAACAATTTTCTTTGGGCAACCTGGGAACCCACAGGACTTGACCACAACTGTAATTCATTCTGAAAATCCACCGGGCACCCAAATTAGCTCTGAGATCTAGCGGGCGCTCCAACAGGCCATTGGCACTCATGCAATGGTTGGAAAATTCTGGCCTTGATGTGCAGTCTGTAAAATGGTTTTCATTTAGTGCAATTTCTAATCCATAGCTGGCTATACCATCTGGTGGAAAAAATTGTCTATCGGGTTCTGCTTCTCCTGACACTAGTGGTGGCAGTAACATTTTAGAGAGACCCATCCTTTGCTACCAGTCTCACTGCTGCTGCTTCCCCCTCCTTCCGCTTGTGCCCTATTGAAATACCAGAAGTCTATTTACATGCTGTGGTGAGCAGACATTCCTGTGTATGTATCTGCCTTTCCTCTACTGTCCCTCTGCCTATAGAAATATCAGATTGCTATTTTACTGTCCTTTTCTCTAGAGAGAAAAATATAACGCACCAATGATTTTCTTTGTAGGGCACTGGTGCATATGTGCACGAACCAGTCTCCTCTCACCATTAGCACTGTTTGTTACAGGTGTTTTCTTTTCATCTTTTCTATTTCTTAGGGACAAATCCTAAAGTGCCTTGCGCAAGGCCCTAAAATGCCAAAGATCATCTATTTTTGCTGAACTGTGTGTGTGGGGGTGGAGGTAAGGGAGGGGGGATCTGCATGAGAGTCATGCTGCAGAAATAACTTCCATGTGCATATCCACAAGGATGTTACTCCAGATTTACACTGGTGTGACCAAGAACAGTGTAATTAATAGTATTGCTAAGAATACTAATAAATGGAACACAGTACCTGTGACTACTATTTGTAATTCTCATGCATTGCAACAGCAGGAGCTGGTTTGGCTCTTTTTTGAGTACAGCACTAGATTAAACTTATTCAAGTTTAATTCTTAGTACTGCTGGCCTTTTATTCTTAGTACTGCTGGCCTGTCTCTCTGTACCTTTCACCTCTTCTTGCATGCTTCTTTGTTGTTGTCAATACAGCAGTTATTCTCTCAAAAAAATTAAGAGGCAGAGATGCTCCCACCAAAGAACTTAGATTGACATATTGTATTACAGAAGATGGCAATTCCATATTATCTGTTCCTTTTACAGAGGAAATGTGTGGGGTCATATTTGTTTCTTATTTTTCCTTCATCCCCTTTTTTTATGCTGCTCTGTCTTTCTTGGGCCTTGTCTACATCTGAAACTTAGGTTGACCTAACTACATCACTCGGGGCTGTGAAAAATGTCACACCCTGAGCACTGTATTTAGGTTGACATAACACCCTGTGTAGACACAGCTAGGTCAACAGCAGGATTCTTCCATCTACATAGTTACCACCTCTCAGAAAGGTGGAATACCTATATCGACCAAAAGAACCCTTCCTTTGATATAGGAAGCATCGACACTACAGCGTGACTATGGCACAGCTGCAGCGCTGTTGCTCTGCCACTGTACCAGTTGTAGTGTAGACGTATCCTCAGTGTACGGGATTTATCAGTAACTGTTGGAGCTGAAATGTGTTAGTTAACTAAGCGTACACTGTGCAACGGGTGGATGAGCCAACTCCAGCAGGTAATTCCCTATGGAATAATTCATTGGCCAAATACTTACACCAGGGGTCTCAAAGTCCTGGCCTGCAGGCCATCAGCAGCCCGAGAACCTCCCCACTGCGGCCCGCGGAGGAGAGACCCATGCAGCCACACTGACAGCAATGTCTGCTGCAAGCGCTGCCCCCACAGCTCCCATTGGCTGGGGAAGAGGGACAGAGATACCATCACTAGTCGCTGGGCAGAGTCAGCCGTGGTTGCTGGGCAGAGTCACTGAGTTGCACGGAAACAGAGTCACTTTTTTTCACAATGAATATAAACAAGTCAAAATACCGAACGCAACTATCTGATGCACACCTTGCTGCAATCTTGAAGGTTTCAACTGCTTGGTCACTGAGGCCAAACATCAACAAACTGACAGGACTGAAGCATGGCCAGGTGTCTGGCAAACACTGAAAACTCTCTGGCAGGTGAAGAATTGTATAAAGTTGTATGACAGTTTTATTATTTCTAAGAAATTCGAAATAAAAAATACAATATAAACGTTTTCTTTTCTGAACGCCATCTTCAGTGACATTGTTGGCCCACTGGAAGGATTTGAGGACTGGCACTGGCCCTAAGGTAAATTTAGTTTGAGACCCCCCCCCCCGACTTACACTTTTCCCTTTGACAGTCAAAGATAAATCCCACACTGGAATTTCCTGCTTATAGTACCTTAACTATCACCCTAATTACATGCATAATGACGATAAATAAGACACTACACTAACAAGATTAAAATATTCTTACTATATGTTTCAGTTTAATGTAATCTGTCCATAATGGAGCAACTGGGAAGCTTCATTTTATTTATCAGGTATACATTTAACATTTTTCTCAACAAACTTCTGTAAATATGAACTTTGTTCTTCCTTTTTTTATATATATTGCAGAAAGAATAAGACAATGGGACCCTTTTATCCCTTTTCTATTTACCCTCTGTATAGAATCAGTCGTGATATAGCTTGGGAATTTGGAGAATTCTGGGTAGGATTGTTCACAGGAAAGGTCTTAAACAACTCTCTGTTTAGATGAGATTATTTAATTCATTTCAAATGTTGAGATTACTGCGACAGATATTGCAATCCCGTGTAGTGTCTTTGAGAGATCATAGTTCATTAAGTTTGTGTATCACTGTGAGTCAAGGAATGTATGCAGGTTCAGTGGGGAGAATTACCCCAACTCCTCCAGGAGACAAAAATAGTGATGGGTAATTAAGGTAAATCACTTAGATTGGAAACACCTCCAGAGAGGTGCCACCCCTGGGGAGGCTCGCAGATACTGGTTCAAACTTGGTTTTCCATAGGCCAAAAGACAAAGCAAGGGCTTTTGGCTTTAAAAGCTGTGTTTTAACTGACTCAGGGCCTTCTTTGTGATCCAGTCAATGGACAGGACCTTCTACCCAAGGGGAAGCCCCAGCCCGTGCAGAAGGGTCAGAAAGACTTTGGCCTACTAAACCCCATAAGACTGAGTGGTTCTTGGTATGTTTAGTGTGTGTTTTAATCTGGTTAGTTTTGTAATTGTTTTGTGTGTAATGCTTTTACCTTAAGAATAAGGTACTTGCTTAGGAAGAGCTGTGTGGTAACTTGTAATTGCTGGCAATACACTGTTCATAGCCCTGGGAGAGAAAGCAAAGCACAGGCACCAGCCTTTAGACAGGCTGTCATGTTGGGGATATTGCAGTGTAAGCTGGAGCTGTGCAGCCTTAAAACTCCCCAGTCAGACAGACGTGGGATAAGGGTCCCTGCCCGGAGACAGGTGGTAGCAGGAGACCTGACTGGAAACTCCTGGAGTGGATTGTGGAAGGAGAATACAGGTGTAGTTACCCAGAGGTTGTGAAAAATTCTACTCCCACAAATAGGATAATTATAATAAAACTCAGGCAACATATACTTTGTTGAGCTTCAGGGAAAAATAAACTACTGTACCCTCTTTTTAATAGAAAGGGGGCGATGTATTTAGTTCAAAATTCTGTCTCTCTACAGCTCCAAGGAATCTCTACATACAAGGCAGCATACTTCAGTGGATAGGGTATCGGGCTGGGACTCAGAAGAGCTGGATTCTGTTCCTGGCTTTGCCAGTGACATGTTGTCTGACCTTGGGCAAGTCAGCTCACCTCTCTATTTCTTCTGTCAATTCAGATTAAGAACATAAGAACAGCCACACTGGGTCAGACGAAATGTCCGTCTAGCCCAGTACCCTGTCTTCTGACAGTGGCCAGTGCCTGGTGCCCCAGAGGGAATGAACAGAACAGGTAATCATCAGGTGATCCATCCACTGTCACTCATTCCCAGCTTCTGGCAAACAGACATTAGGACATCATCCCTGGCTAATAGCAACTGATGGATCCATGAATTTGTCTAGTTCTTTTTTGAACCCTGTTACAGTCTTGGCCTTCACAACAGCCTCTGGCAAAGAGTTCCACAGGAAGTTGCAGTTCAGCAGGGGACAGGGCCTGCCCTGGGGTGCACAGAGACATGTATCCCGAAGGTGGAAGTTGGGGTCCTGGTGACTGCTGCGGTGGGAACAGACACCAAGGACTCTGTAACTGAAAACAAGCCCAACCTGAGGGCAAGAGGATGGGGGGGAGGCGGGGGTGTGTGTGGAATTTTGCTGGCCAGTGAAGGGTCTGTCATAGCTGGTAGCTGTGAGCCCACAGCTGGACCAGGGTCACCTTCCCTTTTGGGGGACACAGGAATGTCTGACCCTTGTCAGTGGTGAGCCCAGAGAGGGAAGTCTTACCGATCCAAAGCACTCCATTAAAGAATGTTATTCCTGCTACCCTTGTGAAAAATAGCACTGTCTCTTCAAGGCTGGGGGAGAAAAATTCTGCACTTGGAAAGCTTCACAAGGAGGTGGGGTCCAACCCAAAGAAATTCCAGAGGGAGGGGCTGAGGGCAGGCATGATTGCAGTGCACCCCTTTCTTGCCAAAGCCTCAAACGCATGCCTGAAATAAAAGCCTTCTCCAAAGAGGCAGAAGAATCTGCATCAGAGCACCTACCAGGGTACACAAAGGAATTGGGAAATGCAATAGACACTGAACAAGCTAAATTGTGTGAACAAAGCCTATCCGCCGTAGATTTGCTGTTAATCTTGTGTCTTTTGCTACTTCATCTATCGGTCAAGACAAAGGAGTTAATACTAGCAGTAAACGCTTGAAAGATGTGGGACATTTGTACATGCTAGGGATGGTGACAAGACAGTCCTACGAGCATGTTGCTCTTCAGCTTATACTTGTAAACAGTCTGGAAGCTTGGCACAGCAGCAAAAGCATAACCGGCCTATGCTGCTCTGTCAAAGGGGAAACTGAGGCACACCGCCTTATGGCATTGGTGGCTAAATGCCAAGAAACCCACATTTTAAGAGATATTGCTGTCTGCATTCTGTTAGCAATACTACACCCCAACCTGTTTTCAGGCACCTGGGGACCAGGAACCCCGAACCTTGCTAGAACACTTATGAATGGCATCATATTGTTTAAAGGTACTGACAGGGAGTGTGACCAGGGACAAACAGGGATTTTACAGGTACTGCCTCCGCCATGGACAGTGTCTAAGTCTCTGGCAGTAAGTTCAGGAGGAGCGTCTGACATTGCACCCCGTAACGCTTTATAAAAATATGCTTATGAATATAAATATGACATAACTGGAATATGTTTTATGCTAGATATGCCATGTAACATATCTCTGCAAAGGTTATGACCTACTGGATATATTCATCCTCTTTACATGCATGTATCATTTTTGTATTTGAAATTATGAATATTGGCTATGTACTTGTTTGATTTTAAGTAGCCTCAGTGAAGCATTTGGTCAGTTTCTTGAGAAAAGACTATTCTCAGTAAGTGCCCAATCAAGAAACACTTAAGCTGACAGTGGACTTTGAGAGACGCCAGTCCACGTCTGAGCTTTTCTGGGAACGTTCAAACTAACATGTAAGCAATGGCGTCGGCCTGTAAAGAATTGAGTCATGCATGGACATGTGACTTGCCCATGTGACTCCAAAACTCCATCTTGTAGCTGTGATTCTGCATAGGAAAACACACAAGAGAGACTATATAAGGCCCTAGGAAACCCCTCCATTTTGTCTTCAGCTGGCTCAAGAGATAGCCTCTCCACCCCAAAGAGATACCTGAAAGAAACTGGAACAAAGGACAGTAACTACAGGGGTGTGAGTGATTGCTGGACCCAGACTAGGAGGAAATCTAGTCTGTAAAAGAAAGTTTATTGGAAAACTCTGAGGATGAGATTTACCTGCATTTAGTGTCTTGCTGTATTAGGCTTAGATTTGCGTATTTTTGTTTTATTTTGCTTGGTAATTTATTTTGTTCGGTCTGTTATTGCTTGGAACCACTTAAATCCTACTTTTTATATTTAATAAAATCACTTTTTACTTATTAATTAACCCAGAGCCAGTATTAATACCTGGGGGAGCAAACAGCTGTGCATATCTCTCTATCAGTGTTATAGAGGGCGAACAATTTATGAGTTTACCTTGTATAAGCTTTTTACAGAATAAAATTGATTTATTTGTGGTTTGGATCCCATTGGGAACTGGGTATCTGGGTATTGGAGACTGGAGCACTTCTAAATCTGTTTTCAGTTAAGCCTGCAGCTTCTGGGGGACATGGTTCAGACCTGGATCTGTGTTTGTAGCAGGCTAGCATGTCTGGCACAACCAGGCAAGGTACTGAAGTCCCAAGTTGCCAAGGAAAATGGGCTCAGAGGTACTCCCAGCACATCAGGTGGCAGTCCCAAGGGGGTTTCTGTGACCCAACCCGTCACAGGGGTAAACACATCTGCATGCGGTATTCAAGATGTGGAAGTACCATGGATTTATATACAGGCAATATGATATTTTCTGTCTTATTTTCTCTTTCTTAATGATTCCTAACATTCTGTTAGCTTTTTTGACTGCCGCTGAACTTTGAGTGGATGTTTTTAGAGAACTATTCACAATGACTCCAAGATCTCTTTCTTGAGTGGTAACAGCTAATTTAGACCCCATCATTTTATATGTATAGTTGGGATTATGTTTTCCAACATACATTACTTTGCACTGATCAACATTGAATTTTATCTGCCATTTTGTTGCCCAGTCACCCAGTTTTGTGAGATCCCTCTGTACCTCTTCGCAGTCTGCTTTGGACCTAACTATCTTGAGTAGTTTAGTATCATCAGCAAATTTTGCCACCTCGCTGTTTACCCCTTTTTCCAGAACATTTATGAATATGTTGAACTGTACTGGGATTCCAGTACAGTTCCCCGGGAACACCACAATTTACCTCTCTCCATTCTGAAAATTGACCATTTTTTCCTACCTTTTAACCAGTTACCGATCCATGAGAGAACCATCCCTCTTATCCCATGGAAGCTTACTTTGCTTAAGAGAATTTGGTGTGGGACATTGTCAAAGGCTTTCTGAAAATCTAAGTACACTATATCCACTGGATCCTCCTTGTCCACATGCTTTTTGACACCCTCAAAGAATTCTAAGAGATTGGTGAGGCATGATAACCCTTTACAAAAGCAATGTTGACTCTTCCCAACATATTGTGTTCATCTGTGTGTCTGATAATTCTGTTCTTTATTATAGTTTCAACCAATTTGTCTTCTACTGAAGTTAGGCTTACTGGCCTGAAATTGCCAGGATCACCTCTGAAGCCTTTAAAAAAAAATTCGTTTTACAATAGCTATCCTCCAGTCATTTGGTACAGAAGCTGATTTAAATGATAGGTTACAAACCACAGTTGTAGTTCTTCAGTTTCACATTTGAGTTCCTTCAGAACTCTTGAGTGAATACTATCTGGTCCTGGTGACTTATTACAGTTTAATTTATTAATTTGTTCCAAAACCTCCTCAAATGACATCTCAGTCTGCGACAGTTCCTCAGATTTCTCACCTAAAAAAATGGATCAGGTTTGGGAATCTCCCTCACATCCTCAGCCGTGAAGACAGCTGCAAAGAATTCATTTAGTTTCTCCACAATGGCCTTATTGCCCTTGAGTGCTCCTTTAGCATCTCGATCATTCTCACTAGGAATTAACTTCCACTTTTTAAAGGGTGCCTTTTTGCCTCTCACTGCTTCATTTACTTTGTTATTTAGTCACGATGACACTTTTTGGTTGTCTTGCTATGGTTTTTAATTTGGGGTATACATTTAAGTTGAGCCTCTGTTATGGTGTCTTTAAAAAGTTTCCAGGCAGGATGCAGGGATTTCACTTTTGGCACTGTACCTTTTAATTTCTGTTTAACTAACTTCCTCATTTTTGTGTAGTTCCCCTTTCTGAAATTAAATGCTACCATGTTGGGCTGCTGTGGTGTTTTCCCCACCACAAGGATGTTAAATTTAATTATATTATGGTCACTATTACCAAGCGGTCCAGCTATATTCATCTCTTAGACCAGATCATGTGCTCCACTTAGGACTAAATCAAGAATTGCCTCTCCCTTTGTGGGTTCCGGGACTAGCTACTCCAAGAAGCAGTCATTTAAGGTGTCAAGAAACTGCTTCCCTGCATCCTGTCCTAAGGTGGGGATAGTTGAAATCTCCCATTATTATTGAATTTTTTATTTTTATAGCCTCTCTAATCATTCTGAGCATTTCACAGTCACTATCACCATCCTGGACGGGTGGTCGTTAGTATATCCCTACTGTTATATTCTTATTATTCAAGCATTGAATTACAATCAATAGAGATTCTGTGGTACAGTTTGGTTCATGTAACACTTTTACTTCATTTGATTCTATGCTTTCTTTCACATATAGTGCCACACCCCCACCAGCACAACCTGTTCTGTCCTTCTGATATATTTTGTACCCTGGTATTACTGTGTCCCATTGATTATCCTCATTCCACCAAGCTTCTGTGATGCCTATTATGTCAATATCCTCATTTAATATGAGATACTGTAGTTCACTCATCTTATTATTTAGACTTCTAGCATTTGTATATAAGCACTTTAAAAAATTGTCACTTTTTAGCTGTCTGCTATTACATGGTATAATTGAATGGGTCTCTTTTTCATTTGACTGTTTCTCATCAGCTCCTACCCGCATTTGATCATCTTCCATCCTCTCCTCCTTAATAGAACATAGAGAATCTCCATTAATAGATCCTCTCCTAAGGGATGTCTCCAGCCAAACCACATGCTCCTCGCACCTGTTGGCTTTCCCACAGCCCTTAGTTTAAAAGCTGTTCTATGGCCTTTTTAATTTTAATACAACCTCTTTAATTTTGTTAGTTCTTTGGTGCAAGGACTGTCTCTTACTCTGGGTTTGTTCAGGGCCTAGTACAATGGGGAACCCATCATAGATGGCCCTTTTAAGTAATGCAAAAAAAAAAAAAAACGGGGGTAGAATTTGACTCTTAAGGCATTAGGTTTTATCCCACAGAGGCTTTACAGTTTGTATGTGAGAAACAAGTCTACTCTTTGGTTTAAATATGGCAGATGAAATTCAACACTGATAAGTGCAAAGTAATGCACATTGGAAAAAATAATTCCAACTACACACGTACAGTGTTGGGTTCTAAATTACACCCAAGAAAGAGACTTTGGAATCACTGTGGACAGTTCTCTGAAAACTTCCACTCAATAAGCAGCAGCAGCTAACAGTATGTTACTACTAGGAGCTACTAGGAGCTACTAGGAAAGAGACAGAAAATATCATAATACCACGAAATAAATTCATCGTATGCCCACATCTTGAATACTGCATGCAGATCTGGTCACCGCACTTCAGAAAAGATATATTGGAATTGGAAAACGTAGAGCGAAAGGCAATAAAAATTATTGTGCCTATAGAACGTCTTCCATATGCGGAGAGACTAAAACTCCTCTAAAATTACTCTAAATTAGAGTTCTTCAGGTAAGAAGAGAGACAACTAAAGGGGGGGGGGGGGCGGAATATAATAGAGGGCTATACAATCATGACTGGTGTGGAAAACATAAATAGAGAAGTGTTATTTACCCTTTTATGTAATACAAAACCAGAAGTCAGCCTACGAAATTAATAGGCAGCAGGTTTAATACAAAGAAGAGGAAGTACTTTTTCACACAGTGCAGAATTAAACTGTGGAACTCATTCCCATGTAATGTTGTGATTGCCAAAACTATAACTGGGTTCAAAAAAAGAACTGGATAAGTTCATGGGGGATAGGTCAATCAATGGCTATTAGCCAAGATGGTCAGGAGGCAACATATGCTCAGGGCAACCCTAATCTTCTGACTATTAGAAGCAAAGATTGGAAAAAAAGGAGTGGATCACTCCACAATTGCCCTGTTCTGTATTCTCCACCAGAAACTCTGGTATGGCAGAATGTTAGGAACCATTAAGAAAGGGATAGATTGCCTGTATAAAATCCATGTATGCCCACATCTTGAATACTGCATGCAGATCTGGTCGCTCCATCTCAAAAAAGATACACTGGAATTGGAAAAGGTATAGAAAAGGGCAACAAAAATGATAAGTGGTATGGAACAGCTTCCATATGAGGAGAGATTACAAAGACTGGGACTTTTTCAGCTTGGAAAAGACACGACTAAGGGAGGATATGATAGAGGTCTATAAAATCATGACTGGTGTGAAGAAAGTAAATAAAGAAGTGTTATTTACTCCATATTACAAAAGAACTAGGGGTCACCAAGTGAAATTAATAGGCAGCAGGTTTAAAACAAACGAAAGGAAGTACTTCTTTACACAGCACAGAGTCAATCTGTGCAACTCTTTGCCAGGGGATGTTGTGAAGGCCCAAACTATAACAAGATTAGAAAAAGAACTAGATAAATTCCTGGAGGATAGGTCCATCAATAGCTATTTGCCAGGATGGGCAGGGATGTAACACCATGTTCTGAGTATCCCTAGCCTGTTTTCCAGAAGCTGGGAGTGGACAACAGGGGATGGATCACTTGCTGATTGACTGTTCTGTTCATTCCCTCTGAAGCACCTGGCATTGGTAACAGTTGGAAGACAGGATACGGGGCTAGATGGACCATTGGTCTAACCCAGTATGTTGTTCTTATGGCGAGGCCAATGGTGGAGACAGGTTACTGGAATAGATGGGCCATTAGTTTGAAGTAAAAATATAACTTGCCCTTTCTTTTAATTTTGGAGGATTCAACCATGTGAAATCCATGTGAAAAAGACAAAATAGGTGGATGTGGTTGGAGGGAAGTAGTCTAGACAAGACAAACAGAGCTACAACACTAACTCTGTAACGTTTTCCATTTGAACTGAAATGCAAACTGGCAGATGGCCTCTGCTTCAAGCAGTGAGACTCTTCAATGCTTACAGGTGCCGTGTGCAGCAAACACAATGATGACATCTCCTTTCAATTACATGGCTGCATGCACCACACATTTATTAAATTAAATGTAAATGTGCCTGTTGCTCATCTTCTATATACCTTGCAAATCTTGTCTGAGACCCTTTGATTGATATTTTATTTCTTTTATATAATGTATCCCTTGAGCAACCTCTGGATGCATTTACAATAACTTGCAATAAAAATGTCAACACTACACAACAGCTCCTCATCTGTTGACACCAATGAAATAACTCCCACATCAAACAGATAAACCTAACCTCCAGGCCACCCCATCCAGCCTCCTCAGAAAAAAATCTGGGTAATCAGAAGAGCCTTGCAGGATGCATCAGTAGATTAGGATTTATTTGGTCCAAGGTTGCAATGACTTGCAGAGTCGAGGACCCTTCCCTCTAAGGCATCAATGTGGCCCTTATTGCCAAAGTAAATGAGTGCTTCACCATCTTTATCCTGTGAGGTAGGGAAGCACTATTATCCCCACTTTACGGATGGGGAACTGACACACAGAGAGGCTAAGTGACTTGCCTAAGATCACAAAAGATGTCTGTGCTGGAGCAGGGAATCGAACTTGGACCAGGCTAGTGATTTAACCACATAAGGACATCTAGCCGAACACCCAGCCCACAGTCTTTTGAAACAAAAACTTGAAAATTGACACCATGAAGATCTCATAGATTCCAAGGCTAGATGGGACCACGATAGTGATCTAGTCTGACCTCCTGTGTAACACAAGCCATAGAAATGTCCCTGGAGTAATTCCTGTTTGAACTAGAGTATATCTTTTAGCAGAACCCCCAGTCTTGATTTGTGGATCTCAGCTGTAGAATTTAACTACAAAGAGGATGACTTAGATCAGGAGTGGGCAAACTTTTTGGCCTGAGGGCCACATCGGGATTCCCAAACTGTATGGAGGGCTGGGTAGGGAAGGCTGTGCCTCCCCAAACAGCTTGGCCCCTCCCCCATCTGCCCCCTCCCACTTCCCGCCCTCTGACCCCTCAGAAACCCTGACCCATCCAACTCCCCATGCTCCTTGTCCCCTGACCCCTGTCCACACCCCCATCCCCTGACCGGCCCCCCGGAACTCCCACGCCTATCCAACCCCCTCCGCCGCATCCAACTGCTCCCTGTCCCCTGACTGCCCCCCCAGGACCCCCTGCCCCTTATCCGACCCCCCTGCTCTGTGTCCCCTTACCATGCCGCTCAGAGCAGCAGGACTGGCAGCCGTGCTGCCTGGCAGGAGCTCATAGCCCCATCGCCCAGAGTGCTGAGGCTGCGGGGGATGGGAGACAGTGGGGGGTCGGGGGCTAGCCTCCCCGGCCAGGAGCTCAAGGGCAGCCCAGGACGGTCCTGTAGGCTGTATTTTGCCCACCTCTGACTTAGATACACAGACTCCAATAAAAACCAACACTCTGAATTGCAAGAAGCTGGTACAATCACTACTTGGAATACTATCCAAGCACTTCCCAGACAAATCAGACTCTGTTCATATGCGACCTGTATGAATATCTTTAAAGGAAGTTGTTTTTAGTGGTGTTTTGATTGTATACTGTGCCTCCATGCTAGAAGCAATACAAAATAACCAATCTGCCGCCTTACACTCTATACTGGCTGAAATTTCTATTTGGACTTCAAGGTTTGTACAAAGTAGAACATGTTGCAGAAATTTAACTTTTAAAAGTTATACAGGCATGAATGACAACTAAGGTCTTCCCCTTGACAAGCACACACAAAAACCCACCCACTCCATTCCCCAGGACTCTTAGCCAATGCTGCTGTCTACTAGAGCAGATTGGAAAATTTCCAGTGACCCCCCCCCCACCCCTTTTTTGGTGGGAAAATGCTGGTTCATCAAAATCAACATGTTCTGCAGGAATGTGTTGATTTTGACAAAACTTTCACTGGAACCCAGGCAGCAGGTTTCCTGCCAGCTCAGCTGCCTGCCTGCATGTGTCCCTGTCCACCTTGGCCCCTCAGTAGCCCAGGGCTTCCTGAGATCCCAGGCTCTGCAGCAGCCTACAGAATGGGAACTTGCAAACAAGGGATCCCAGGCTTCCCACTGGGTGGGGAGCTGGACTGTCAAGCTGCCTAACTCCTGGGATTTGGGCAGCCCAGAAAGCCTCCTGCCCAGACGTTAGGCAGCCCAGATAGCTTGCTTCCCAACTCCCTAGGCTGCCAGATCCCAGACACCCTGGTCATCTGGCTTCCTGATCTGCCCAAATCACTCAGCAACCAGTTCCCAGAGCTGTCTGATTCCCCATGTTGCTATCTGCCCGGAATCCAGCTGTCTGGGGAGTAGGGCAGCCCGAGGAGTAAGCCCCAAAACCCTGTTTCATTTCTCCTGAAATGTTTTTCCCCCGCTCCTGAATATTTTTCAATTTTTAACTTTTTGTTCCAATTCAGGATGTCCCGCTACCCCCCCAAAATTCCCAGCTCTACTGTCTAACTCCTCACAAACAGCCAAAGAGCTGGCAAGATTATCCGAGATTCGCTTTAGTTCCAGCGCATTCCTGTGCTGCTCGAATGAGTTAGTAAAATATGAGTGATTCCCAGAAATCTTTTTTCTTTCCAAATAAGCAAATAGCTCAAGTTCGCTCCAGAAGATGGCACAGCAACATCCACTTGAGTGGCGTTGTTGCCACAGGTGCCAGTTGTGAATTTGGTTCATTATGCAGCATCATGAGATGATTAAGGGGTTGGGACAGAAAAGAAGGGGCATAAGTGTATTTTTGCATGTGCTTTTTACTTTGTAAGTAGGCAATTCTGGTCTGGGTATTGCTTTTATTTCAAGAGTCAATAGGCAAAGCCTAAGCACTTCACTCAAATGGCATTAATGTCAGTGGGACTTTACCCAAATAAAAACTGTGTTAGGGTGTTTCAGATCTGTACCGCTAAATCATTCTGCTCTGTTCACATCCTGGCTCACGAGGGTGTTAAATTTTAGTGAAAAGCCATCTGACTGTTATTGAATCCACTATTTGGGAAGAACTATTTTATTAGAACAAAAACATTTGTATATGTGCTGATTTCAAGGGAATGTACCATTTTCAGTTCTTTGGTTTCCTTTGTCTCTGTTCTTGAGATCTAAATCTACTAGGAATCATCAGCATGTTTTTTTCTTTATTCGCCATTTATTGCTAGCTTCTGGGCTCGGGACCATCAGTTGTTAATCTAGATGAATGGTGTAAAAATCGACATCTCTCCTGTTGTATGTAGATGTGTAAAACAATATTCTACAATATGGAAAGCTTTGCAAACAGACTGTTGATTTAATCTGGGTGTTATAATTTGCTTCTCATAAATCTATTCAGTTGAGGTAAATAGATAGCCCTTACTGATGCAGGCAGATAGGTCTGCTATCTCAATGTCCAGGCACTGCGGTGATAGGCACTTTAGAGATGCTGCTACATGGTTGGGACTTGTTTTAATCCTCTTCAGATGTGGATGGATGTGATGACATGCAGGATTGCATTTCAAAAAAATCGGTCCTGGTGCATAAACAATTTTGGATCATGCTAAACTCTAATAGGGATTGAGGGATTACTTGTGGGATTAAATAATACTAGAATCAGAATATTGCATTTTACTATATAGTATGTTTTATCTTCTTTTATTTAACATGAATTAAAGTTCTTCAAGCAAAATCAATGATTAAATCCTAGTACAGTTTTAATGAAACAATCATATACAAGAAAACGTTCTTTGTGTCTATTATTTATAACTGTTTGAATTATTAAAAATATTTTTAAAATCGAATTTCATTTTTATTTGGTTTGTTCATTTGGGCATGTATCTCATCTTGGAAAATGAGAATAGGCCAAACAAGCTTCATTTCCACTTGTCACATTCAGGTTCTCATATATTAGCACAATGGAGCAATGTTTGGGTCCCAAATATCACAGGATAATATCCATTTGTTTTTAAAAAATAGATTCCACTGGAAGGTTTAAAATCTGAGAAACCTTCTTATCGGTCTTTGGATTTGTATAAAGTACATTTTGGGCCATATGTCACCAGGCAGTGTTCCTGTAGTGTCCAGTTCCGTGAGTACAGTTCCATTCTTGTGCGGTGCTGAATGCCTGCATTGTCTATTGTTTTCAGAGGTGCTCGAGGGTGCTCACAACCTCACAGGAAGTGCTCAGTGTCATAGTTACAGCACTAGCTGCCCCTCTGACCCCTTCTCTGATTTCTCTGAATGCACCTCTTCCTTCCCCAGTTGTCATGCCTTTGGCCTTTATCTCCATGGGGTAGAATCACATGATTCTCGCTCTCTTAGACTAGGTCCCAGGCTACAGCACTCTATCATCTGTGCTTATACCACGGATCTGACTATGGTCAAGTACCTGTGGTTCTGCTCTTTGGAGCTTGTGACTAATGGTGAATACAGTGACTGAAAAGAACCTTCTTAAAACAAAGTATTGTTTAATCTGAACAGCAGGAACAAAACACATATAAGAGAAAAGGCTTGTAAGCCACAAAAGGCCTACGCACAAGTCTGTCTTACCTAGAGTCCATCCATCCTCTGGTGACCCCCATTATGTCTGAAGTCCCTAACACCCCAGCCTCTAAAGTCTGGGTTTACCTTTGCCCCTAGTGACTCACTTTATCCACACCCAAGATCTCTTATTTTCCTGTGTTTTCTGAGCCTGGTTAAACTGGTTAGGGAAGCCCAGCATACCAGATGTGGAATTTCAAAGCATTGTATTTTAAATGTTTGCAAGGAAGGGTATATCAGGCTCTACCCCTCCCTCTTGGGTGCATTCCCCAGCAACCTGGCTATTGAATTAACTCTGTATATACATGCAGTAAATGGACAAACAGAACATCTAATATTAATAAATTATGACAGGCAGCTCCAAATCATCCCTCTTGGCACCTTGCAGGATGAGATCACTAATAGCTAATTGTTCTGATTTTGTGCATTGTAGGCTCACCTGTTTGTCTGTTGTTCCATCTGTGATGTTAAGACTTAGTTAAAGCAGAGTATAAGGGAGAGGGGAACAAATCGGAGCCTCAGTGAGCCAGTGATTTAGGTACTTCTCACCTGTTCTGTATTACTGGTATATGCCCTGCCAAGACAGCTTCTTTCAGAACTAATAGTGGCTTTTCCAATGGAAAAGAGTTTTGTCACACAAAATAATGATGCACTGTGACAAAAGGACAGGCCAGTTTCCCACAGAAAAATTGATGGGCAAAATGCTATCTGCTAATTTTCCATCAGGAAAGCTTTGGTGTATTTTCTACATATTTGACATTTTCCCTTGAAATAATTCAGAGTAAGACCTATAGCAAGGGGTAAATGTCTTCCAGCTCTGTGCAAACAGCACATGCCAAGGAGAGCTGAAGGAAGCTTGGGGTCCTCTACAACACACTCATTTGGTGCTTGTGGGAAATGTCACTTTGACAACCATGGAGACTGAAAGTCTCTATCCAAGGAACAGGTGCAGTGAGAGTTCAAGTTTCTGCCAGTATGTCTTTCTCTAACCCGACAGGAAGGGGAACCTCAAGGGTGCCTATGCAGTCCATAACCTGTCTGTTGTGAAAGCCAATTGGAATGGCAGGACTTGTGATGAAGCAATTGACAACGCTGAACAGGTTTACCAGTTCACTTGGTGAAAATTACTTACCAGCTCTCAGATTTTATCAGATTGCTAGTCACTGCCAGCGTAGTCTTCATTTACTTTGGTGAACTAGCGGTACAAGACTTTGTATTCAATTACCAGTCCTGTGCACAATTCGATCCTTTTGTAATACACAAATATATTTGTAGTGGTACTGTCTATGATTCACTGAAGGCAAAACAATGTATCATCGCTCATCGAGATACAGGCTCAGATCTTCAGTTGTGGCCAAGAAACAGAGCACAACTCCGCTGTGGGTTGCAAAAGTGCTTTTAAGTTACCTTCGCACTCCCCCAAGCCTGTGATGGTGGTGTGTTGGGCTGGTTCCCCTTGGAGTAAGTTAGAGTAGCCTGAATGCTGCTCAGACTTGTGGGGCTGCCAATGGGCTAATACGGCAGCAGGGCTGAAGGAAGCTCTGGACATGCTCCCTTAATCCCTGCAATCCACCCACAGGGAGGAGGAATGACAGAGAAGCCACTGCTGCCTGTGTGCCTCCAGATGTTCCTGCTAGACTGGGTTTATCCTCCCAGAGCCAATTTGCATGGGTGGTGAGGTGTAAAACTGCTGTATTTTTACCCAAGATGTAGAAATCAGACTAGAATGACTGGAGGGAAAGGACACTTCATTGCAATAAATATATTTATAGTGGTTTATTGGCCAGCTAAAAGTATGAGTGTTTTGTGGTCTAAAACTTAAAAATATTACATTGTGACTAGTGATTATTGGTGCCTGGTATTTGTAGTGTTTTTCCTGTGATTGTTGCCTCATAGGCAAATTGCATATTCTCTGCAGACCGCACCAATGAAAGCAAAGGGTAAACTCATGGAGTGATTCAATCTATTGGCTGATCTCATCTCAATTACATTTATTTCAAAAATGTTCTTCTTTGACGAGTGAAACATTGAAAAAGAAATACGAGACCAATCGATTGCGTAACATAGGCCTTTACTTTCAACTCCGGACAACAATTAACTATCCAGAAATGAATGTAAATACAACGTAACATATTTACATATGATGTAAATACAAATATCTACCTTAACTGAGCTGTGAAAGCAAATCTGGTGCTCCTGGTATGGAGCAGGTTACAGTTCAGCTCTCTGAGCTCTGATTGCGAAAGGTTTAAGGGTCTATTCATATGTAACTGCTCTTAATAGGCAGCCATACTGTAATCTTGGGGGTTGTAATTTATCCAGTTGCTTAAATAGAAAGGGATTCATGCTGAGAGACCTCGTAGATCCTATCATGTTGTCATTATTATAACAGTGTTTTAATGTACTAAGGAGTTTGTGTGTTCAAAATGCTGTGTGGAGTGATTTAGCTGCTAGGATTGATTATGTTTTTCATAGCCCAGATGGCTCGAGTTTTGGAGTGGGGAATTTCTTGTCACTGAGCATGATGGAATAAACGCTTAGCTGCCAAGCAGGGGATATGGGGCCTTCATGCTCTGAAGAACTCATTACCTACCATGTGTGGATGTGCAAGTTACACACCGTCTTGCTCCCTTTTCCTCCTTTCCCTCACTGGGGCTTGGGGGTGGGGCAGGGTCTTTCCCTAGATTTCAAACTATTTGTTTTTTTTAAAGAAAACTCGCAGTAATCTATCAGCACATTCCTCCAGGGAGAATTAGCCACTGTTTTTAGAGCCCCCACTGAATTCTTGTGCATAATGTCAGAAAAGTGGCTGTCAAATTGACAGGTGAATAGCATGGTGGAATCCAAAGGCCCTCAGATCACACAAAGGATTAAATTCTAGGTAGCTCAGCATGGATGCATTAGGATAAGGGAAGAGAACACATAGACCTGCTTCTGTTCCTTTTAAGACCTGTGTAGGACTCAGCCATAATGTGGCCACTCATACTCCTGAATACAGGATGGGAAGAAAACAGGTAAGTGGAGCGAGTAATCTAGTGCAGAGATAGGTCAGCTGTGCTGTGGTCAGGCTCAGGCCATCCTCTGCCTTCAGGCATTCAGCAGCAAGTGTGTGCATGCGGGTCATTTCTGCAGTTGAATGTGCTCCTCTAGTTTGCCCTGAGCCACTCTGTTTCCATCTGACCTGAGCAGGCAGGGGCTTTTATTTGGCTCAGTTTGGGGTGGACCCAGCAAGGGTCTCACAGAGAAGCTAGTGGACATGATCACACAGAGCTGGATGCACTGTGGATTCCTGGGAAAGTCTTTCCAGACCTTCTATGGGCCACAGCACCCATTATAGCCTCAGCAATTCACGTTCTTGGGTCAGTTGCTGATAGCTTTATTCTTACAGTGAAATGTAGCTGTCGTTGCAGGTCATGATCCTGCCATGACCTGCTGGATAACTTGGGCTATGTTTCCCTGA
Organism: Lepidochelys olivacea; assembly: GCF_965140295.1. Lineage (NCBI taxonomy): Eukaryota > Metazoa > Chordata > Testudines > Cheloniidae > Lepidochelys > Lepidochelys olivacea. The sequence goes on along the minus strand of NC_140412.1, from coordinate 107,709,291 downwards.
TGCAGACCAAGTCAGGCTATTTTGATGGAGATACTATAGAGGATAATGACTTCTTGGCCACTGATTTTGCATTGATCAGCAGGAGCATAAGGACCTCATATTTGCCTTCTACTGTATGCTTGTACGAAGAGAATCGTGCATCGTTACATTTGATTGGCTGCATATGCCCAAAGATCTGCTTTCTGCGTGCTGGTTTGCAGATCCAGTGGGTGTTTGTTCCAGATAAGACTTGAACTGTGTAGGAGAAATGTCCTGTGTTAGTTGTGGTTATTGGTGAAGATCTAAGGGGTGGTTGACAGCCCTTGGCACTGTGGAAGGGGCAAATATCCACTGCAGGGCAATGAAAAATAAGGTTGCAAGATGGAGTCATTTTAAATATCCTTTTATGATAGGTATTAAGCTGCATGGACCTTACGTACCAAGGGGCAACGAAGAAAAGTTTTTGGTTGGGAGTGAGCAGGGGAAGACAGTCAGGAGCTGCTTTCAGGGTTACAGTTTCAAAGCAGCAGAGGAAGGGCCCTGTTCTGTTTCCTGCTGGGAGGAGGGTGGTCAGTGTTTCCTTACATGAGTACGTCTCATTGGTGGTGAAGAGTGAAGTCCACTCTGCTAAAGAGCCACCTCTGCAGATGATATGCAGGACTCATGAAAGCAAGGGACAAACTCTTTGAATCACTCCATCTATTCTCCCATCTCAGCTCTGTGAAAGAGCTTCAGTACTTTACAGCTCCATGAGGATGTTGTCCTACTAATATACCTCTTATGTTATTATACAGCAGGACAATAGGATTTCTTGCCACTGCTCCTTGTGGACAAGCTCCTGTTGGCATGGAATAGAGCCCCTTTCTGAAGTTTTGTTTTTTCATTGCTGTCCACTGGCCTTGATTAACTAACATAAGGTGAGTAGCCTTATGAACTAAGAACCTCCCTTCACCTCTTCTCATGAGAAAAGGGCTCTCATTAAATGGCAGTGTAAATGAGAGGGAATGGCTTATAGACTCACACAGCAAAATCTTTCATCACAAGAGTGAGATAGGGTATCTTTAAAAAGCTGCCTTTAAAATGAGCGAGCCTTACTCAAGGTAGGTGAGAGTTGTCAGGTTTGGTCCTGGACCTGTGCTATATGGGTTTTTTTCTTTGCAGGGATATTCTTTCTGTGCAGATTTTCCATGCTCCAGTTAAAAGCCTTTTTTTCTTCTTGCACATACTGTAAATAGACACATTTTCTTTTACGTGTCAGGGTGAATCGCAGTTGCAAGGAAAATTCTGCTTTACATGCACAATAGGAGAAATTGGCTTAAACACCATATTTTTCAGGAATGTGTTTCAGGGAGTGAACATGTAGGAATGATGACCTTTCCCCCATGTAGCTTTATCAATATTATCAGCAACAAATATTATCAACAAAAAGTTGCCATGGTGGAGAAGGAAGGAGATCGGAATCTCTAAGGTATCATCAGCATCACAGCACATCCCAAATGCAGTCTCTTTGCAGATCAAACGCCACCTGGATCAATCTCTAATCAAATGGAGGGTATGAATGAAAAGTTTACTAGCTGTGAGAATGAGCCACAAAGTTTGGTTTAGCCTATTGTAGAGGCCTGCCATGAAGTGCAAACCAGGACCTGAACTGCCTCAATGTTTGGGAGTATTTACGTCTCGTTTCTTGGTTCAGTCCTGTCAGTAATTTAGCATTATCGGCATTACTCTGCAGCCCATGACTTGCACATTAGAGAGGCACAGCTGAAGAGAAGGGAGAAAGGAAGGAAGTCTCTTCTACTGATCTTGGTGGCCTCTGGAAGCCAAAATGGTCCCAAATATCCCTTGGAGTAGGCTGCTCTAAGTTGCACCAGTTGGAGCAGTCCTGATCTGGCAGTTGTTGCCCCTGACTTGGCCCCGACATGGAATTGGGAAGCTGGTGACATAGTATGGGTTATAGTGGGTTTACACCATTCAAAGATTCTTCCAAGTCACCCGTCCCTTTAGGGAAATTTTCTATCTCCTTGGGATTTATTAATATCAATTTAGTACTTGCCTTGTGGTAGTGCCTTTGTATTGGGTAGAGGTCCAAATCAGGATCCAGACCCATTGTGCTAGGTACTATACAGACATATAAAAAAAAAGATGGGTGTTACTAAAAAAGAGCTGAGAAAGCAGTTGGCACTGGGGCCAAATATCTGGCCCTAGACCTTAGGTTTTGTATTACAAAAGTTGGTTTTCTATGAAAACTACAATGAAATCAATGTTTCCATTATCAGTTCCTTTAAAAGGTTTATATATGTCAGACAAAATTTCTCTAGGTGAACTATAGAAATAAATTTGATTTATTTGACTATTATTGAGGAAGAAACAGAACTGTTTGCTTTTCTCCTATTTATTTTTTAAATAGTTTTGTTATTGCTAACTGAGAGCCAGATTCTGGTGCCATTACTTGCCTCATTCTTTGAGCAGCCCCATTATTGATTTCAATGGGGTTGCAAGAAGAGTAAAGTACTACCCCGAGTTTAGAAAGTGAGCAGTTCATTGGCATTATCTTAGTATTGTGAAATAAATGTAAAATTGCTATGATATAAAGTGGCTTCATGCAAAAAAATAAAAATAAACAAACACCAAAACCTGCACAGGATGGAAAACTCACATGTTGTCTCTTCTAATAGTTTAAGTAACATATACTCAAAAATTTCTCTTTTAAGGAGATCACAGTTCACTAGGTTCACAAATATTCTGGAGGCATGTACTTGTGCAACCCAAAAAAGGTCGGTGTTACTCCTTTAAGGATTTTTTAGTGTTTTGTTCCTTTAAGAAATGTAACCTTACTAACTGGAAGAATTTTAACAAGATTGACTCTAGTGAGAGGTAAAAGTGTTCAATACCTCCTGTGAGTGAGCCCTCTGTGAGGAAGTGGCCAACCGGTGTGAAAGATGTCTTACAGTTTCTGGCCATTAGAGAAATTACTAGTTAGTGCCGAATGTGATCCTAAACCTGCTGTGAGTAAAAGCATTTCCTTGTTAACCATCCAGTTGTATTTACCATGTGCATGCACACATGCACACTTCAGGTTCACTTTGGATTTGATGATGTCCCTACTGAAGTCAATGGCAAAATTCCCATTGAGTTTGATGGAAGCAGGATCGGGTGTTTATTCAACATTCAAAACTGATGCCACACCTCACTTCAGCACATGTCTAATCATACTGACAGGAAACAAGAAACCGCACGAGGCCTCCTCCTAAGGTCCTGACCCAAAGTATCAATGTGTGCACTGTCATTAACTAGTTAGGGAACATCTAACAATTATACTCTATAACTCAGTCTGTCTTAGAATATGTTTTTACTCACATACCAGGAAGGAATTAAAGTGCTGAAGGTACTGGGAATTCACGCAGGAAGGCAAGTGATCAACTCTGTGTCTGAGGTAGCACAAGGACCACCGGAGCCTGTAAGAACACCCAAGTAGAGACATAGGACCATATACTCGGGATCAGAGCCAAATCAAATGTTTCTTTTCCAGAATATCATGAATATCCATAATATTTGTGTTCAGGAAAAAGAATTGGAATGGATTCTGTTTCTCGCTGATTCACTGGGAGAGACTTTGGGCTGAGTATGCTGATTCATGCTTATCCACTAGAGCTGTGCCTGATTTTACACTGATTAAGCAGCACGAAGATGTACTAATCAGTGCATTTCACACTCTCTACCCAAAGGTGTTTCAGTCACTGTTGAGCACGTTTTCCTCCTGAACACACAGGAGGAGAGAGAAGAATCCCCCAAACTCATTCTACTGGGAGGAGAAAGAAGCAAATGCTTCTGTAATGTTTTGTGTCATTGTTAAACATGTGACAAGGACACACTTCTCTGATAAAACGGCTTTTCTAGCCAGTTGTTCATTCTGTTACATCTCCCGTCACAAAACAAGTGCATAGTTGTTACACAATTCACAGTGACAGAATTACAAAACAGTTACAAATCAGTAATAAAAATGATTGCAACCACATTCTCATCTAGCCATTCGATATGATATGGTCACTTGGTATTTAACAAAAGGCTTCAACAACTATCATCCTGTTTGGCATGTTCAGGAGGATAGTACACAATATTAAAAACTCTGCCTTCTCCATTTCAGGTGAAGTAACTGTTGTGATAGTTGTATCTTCTGATGTATACTAAAGGGGATACTGCAGTATCTCAGTAACTGCTGAAAGTCATAATTTGAATTTTTAGTACCACCCACTGTGTTAGCATTCAGCAATAAAAATGGCTTTTGAGACTTGTTACAGTAATGCATTTCTTTGCCTTGCAACCTAACTTGCCATGAATCCAACCCATGTACTTCGGGTACTGTTGAGGAAAGCAGTGAGCAGAGATGTCATTAGGTATAGTCCAGTACTCCAGTAAGCTAATGATAGTAAAAATCTCCATCAGATATCGATTAGTGCAGTATGTGTTTCATGGCTTGGACTGCTTTTTCCTTTGTGGATATAGAGCCAGGCATTTAAAACAACATGACTGTGGCAAAACTGACGATTTACTTTGCATATGATCAGCTCATCTAACGTAGAGGCAAAGCTGTAGGGGTAAGTATAGATCCAAGAATTCCAATCTGAACTTATTTCCCCATAAAATTCAAAGAGGTCTGGAATTGAGGTTTCAGTTTTGGGGCTCATTTCTCATTAAAAGTAGATAACTAAAGACTAGGAGCGGAGTGCTGTGTCCTGTACTGGTACATGTTATAGACTGAAAGAAGAAAAAAATCTGTTATCTTTTGATGTATCTATCACTTCATATTGTATCACTGTGGTACTCTTAATAGCGGTAATAAGACTGAAAATAAGGAATCACTTCTGTAACAATAAAACAAATGGTACTAAGCAACAGACAGAGGGAAGGATGACATTTTAAGCCAACACTGTGCCATGAGTAGAAATACTGTGCACCATGAGAAAACTGCATACAAAGCTGTATCATTCAGAAGAGGAATAAACACAGTAATGACAAGAAGGGCCAAGGCCCACCAGCTCCTTCACTACCTGAAATCACAGGAGATGCATTGTGTGATCCCAAGGGACTATCCGTGTTCAGTTCTCCAGAGAAAGGCAACACCCTACATCACAAAGTCTCTCTCAGTTTGCTGTGGGAGAAAATTCCTTTCTGACTCTAACTGTGGCAGTTAATTTAACCTTGTGCACTCTTGAGCAAGAATTAGTTAAAGCATTTCATCTTACATCAGGCCCATAGGCCCATCTAATCCCACATCTGGCCTCCTGGTCCTGATATTCAAAATGTACAAATTGTGGACTTTAATAAAGTCCACAAAGTCAACTCTCCTCTAACTTGACTCTCGTAAAGCTAATTTCCTTCATAAAAGGATATTAGCCCATTGCAGCTTTCTAAATGAATGTATATTAAATACAGTTGCTATAATGGCTTTTTAATGTTCTACACTTTGCATAGTTTTGTTGCTGTTCATGTTGCATCATTACAAACACTGGTATCATTTTGCAGATAGCTTTAGCTGCTGTAATAATGCTATTACCTTATTAGTGGGTTGTTTGTATTTTTCTTTTATAGCACATTGTTTCTGGTGACTCTTCAGCCACTGCTAGCATCATTTCACTGCAGCCGCCAGTCTTGTAATACAAAGGGTTGACAATGCCAAAAAAAAAAAAAAAGCTATATCTTCACATGCTGACAAACCATCTACAGAATCATTTATAAACTTCTGTAGGGAATAAAGATTCACAAGCTCAAAACCGAATGCTGAGTCAAAGACAGGATGTAAATTCCTTCTAGGTATTTGTTTCTGATGAGACTAAAATCAGATTACTGCTAATGGAATTTCCTTCAGAAAAGATATGTACTTTCACGCGTCCTTCCTTTAGCAATTCAAATTATTTGAACTGGATTAGTTCCAGGTAATTCACCTGACATACTGTCTGAACTCTAGAATAACTTTCCAACAAAAGAGAAAGGATACGTGCTTCAAAATCTGCCTGTCAATTCATTTAGGCTGGCAAAACCTAAACAAGAATAACTTGCACTTCCCTACCTTTTTATTCTTTTCTGACTACGTATCTTCTGTTTCAGTTACTTGTCTTTTCTTTCTGTTTTCCAAAGTCTCCTTTTCCCATACTCACCATTCTTCTTTGAGTACTGCCCCTATGGTGCATCTTTGAATGGAGATTTTCAGTAGAAGGGTCTGTTTGGCCTGTGCATGCGCTCCGGGCATCCACCTGCCCAGTTCCAAAGAGATATAGGGCTGGATGGTTGAATTGCCCTCAGTTCCTTCTCAACCACCCTACTGGCAGAGACAGAGCATCTAGCGTGTCTGCAATAACATATCCTTACAGTTCTTAGTTTAGAATAGTTTTGTTTAGTTCAAGTTTACTTAGCTTTATAGCTTTTTTAGTGTTTTGAGGTGGGGTTCCATTTAATACCCTTCCTCCCCTCCCCCTCCCCCACCCCTCCCCGCCCGCCCGCCCAAGGAGCTCTTCTTGGGGATTGTCATTGCCAGGATTCAAGCGCTGCCTCTTCTAGTGACAGGCACTTTTGGGGCCTTTGCTGTTTGGGAGACACCCACATACCTTTGAAGTGGAAGATCTGCATCTCTTTTAAAAGCAGTACACTCATACATTGGGGTCCGTACACTTAGTGACTCACACAATTCCATATTCTGGTCACTGAGATCCTCATGGAAGAAGAGCATGGAAGGTACCCAACAGGACTCTGAAAAGGAGGAGTTCTAGTTCTAACAGACAGCTTCCTTTGAAGAGAAACCAGTCACCTCAGAGACTGATTGCTTTGGAGACTTCACATCCCATTAGGCATACTGCTGAGGCTCTCGTACCAGGAGTTCTTTGAAGACTTCTAGTTCTTCAAAAAGTCATGGTGCCAGACATACTTTGGGAACTAAATTGACTCAGGTACTGCCTAAATAGTACCATCACTCAGAGACCTCAAACGAGGAGGTCAGTGCTGCCTGCTGACTCTTTGGTGAAGGTACCAAACTCATATCCCAGAAGTCATCAACGTCCTCAGTACTAGCATCATCCAAGAGACATGTACCACTTCAGCACTCCCAGTATTGATGCCATCTTCTAAAATGGAACCACCACCAAAGTCAGGTCTCTTGGTCCTCATCATACTCATGTATATCTGATACCACAGGAATTTAGATACTCCAGAGACTTGTCTATTTCAGATGAGCTGGAGTCTATTGTTAATAGGTACTGAACAATTATCTGTACCAAGAACTACTGGGTCACTGAGGCCTTTTCTTTCTCCAATACCTCCTAACTCTCCTGTACAAACTGCACCAGGCAGACAGAAGTATTTCCACTGCCTGTCCCTGGCTACGTTGAGCGTCATTTTAGTACTATCTTATCTTGATTATATTGAGATCTTAGTACAGGGATCTCCTGTCTACCATCAAAGAGACATCTCCCTGACCACCATCCCTGAGAGGGAAGTTCCAAAGGAAACACAATTTTGTGCCTTTTCTTACTGGGTGACTGTAGAGGGGTGGTCGTCCGCTCTGGCCTTGAAGGGCTTAAAAAAGCCCAGGAGAGGGCTGTGGCTGGGAGCAAGCAGTTCCCAGGTTGATTGGGGGAAGCAGGCTCAGCTGAGGCCATGCCCCAATCAGGGCTCAGCTGGCCCTTATAAGAGGGCAGTGGGCCAGGAGCAGACAGAGTCTCCTCTAGCTGTTGAGAGAGACGAGCTTGGCTGCTGGGGAGCATACCAGAGTACCTGAGGTGAAGCAGAGCTGGGGAAGGCCAGAGGAGCTGGGAGGCTCTGGACTGGAAAAGCCCCGGGCTGCAGGCCTGGCAGATGGCCTAAGACAGGGTAATGGGGTTGCAACAGGGGAGCCCAAGGGTAGGCGGAGGCAGCAGGTCCAAACCCCCTTTGCCTATGATGATTGGCTTATACACACTGCAGTCGGCCCCAGTGAAAGGGGACTAGATGGTGACTGACAGTAGCCCAGAGGCTGAGGCAAGGTGAGGATAGAGAGTGGGGAGGGGAGATCCAGATCTGTAGGGTATTGCCTGGAGGGGCAGCACCCCAGGTAAAAGGGCACCGGGGTCCGGGAGGGACATGGGGGCCAGCGACAGCGAGACACTAGCAGAGGGTGCTCTGGAGCTGGTAAAAAGAGCTAATTCCTGGACGACCAGCAGGAGGCACCGCTGGGTGAGTCTGCGCCCCGTTACAGTAACCAATACTGGATGACCCCTCCTCTCCTTTATGGTCCACCTTAGTGGCCATCCTGGGACCAGTAAGTTGCCCATCGCCGGCAGTCCTCAAGACCTCTTAGCTTCTGTCAAGGAGATCACCGGCAGAGGCACTCTCCTGCTCCATCACTGCCTCCGCAACATCTCCGCTGAAGGGGAGGCTTCTGAGGGGCAACAGACTAGAGCTGACAAGGAGGTGACACTGCAAATTAATATTTCATCATCGTCACCAGAGAAGGCTGTAATGTCTCCCCTACCTTCTCTTTCTGACAATTTCAAGCAACTTCAGGAATTGATTGAATGTATTGCTGACTCATTACAGATTCCGTTAGAGGAGGTCCAGGAATCACAACATAAGCCTTTGGACATTTTACATACTACAGTCTCTGCTCAAGTAGCTCTGTCAGTGAATGGAGCCTTACTGGATCCTGCAAAGACCATTTGGCAAACTCCTGTCCACACACTGCCTACTTGCAAATGGGCTGATAAGAAATACTGTGTTCCAGCAGAAAATCTGGAATTTTTGTTCTTCTACCCTCCACCAAATTCTTTAGTTGTGGAAGCTGTCAACGCACATGGAAGACAATATCATATGTAGTCTACATTGTATGATAAAGACAAAAAGCAACTCAACCTATTTGGATATAAGAACTACCCTTTAGTGACCCTGCAATTTCAGACAGCAAATTCCCAAGTCCTAGTGGCAAAGTACAACATCAATTATGACAAATTCAACAATTTTATCAAACAACTTCCTGTGTAACATTGTTAGCTGTCATAGCCAACAATCAGCTCCTTGCAAGAATTTCTCTGCAAGCCTCCCTAGATGCGGCCGACACTGCAGTCTGCTCCGTCTCTACCATTGTAGTCATCCGTAGAACGTCTTGTCTACAGCTGTCTGGTTTTCCTAAGGAGGTCCAAAATATCATTGAAGACCTCCCTTTTGATTAACTTACTTTATTCTCTGAGTCCACAGATGAAAGACACAAGACACAAGAACAAATGGATATAAACTGGCCATCAGGAAGCCTTCCCAGGGAAGCAGTGGGAGCAAAAGACCTATCTGGCTTCAAGATTAAACTCGATAAGTTTATGGAGGAGATGGTATGATGGGATAACATGATTTTGGCAATTAATTGATCTTTAACTATTCATGATAAATAGGCCCAATGACCTGTTATGGGATGTTAGATGGGGTGGGATATGAGTTACTACAGAGAATTCTTTCCTGGGTATCTGGCTGGTGAATCTTGCTCACATGCTCAGGGTTCAGCTGATCGCCATATTTGGAGTCAGGAAGGAATTTTCCTCCAGGGCAGATTGGAAGAGGCCCTGGGTTTTCGCCTTCCTCTGTAGCATGCGGCACGGGTCACTTGCTGGAGGATTCTCTGTACCTTGATGTCTTTAAACCATGATTTGAGGACTTCAATAGCTCAGACATAGGTGAGAGGTTTATTGCAGGAGTGGATGGGTGAAATTCTGTGGCCTGAATTTTGCAGGCGGTCAGACTAGATCATAATGGTCCCTTCTGACCTTAATATCTATGAATCTTTGAAACATTCCAGGGCCACACTCAGGTCCTTCAGCACACACCCACATCTGAAAACAAAAGAAAATTTAGCAAGTCACAAGTGACACAGAGGTCTCACCCAGTTTAGTTCTCCAGTTACCATAGGCCTCCTGAACCATCTTCAAGAGGAAGAAATTTCACCCTTAGTGTCTCCAGTGACAGTTTTCACCTTTTTACTCTTCCCCATCCTCTGTTCTTCATTATCTGTTGGAATTTTAAAAAATCAGGTCTTACCATGGAGTCTGTCAAGGTTCACTTGGTGACTATCACAGCCTTTCATTCATCCATAAAAGGATTCTCAGTGTTTGCCTGCCCCATGATTCATCAAAAGGTTGATTTTTTTTTCTCATAGATTAGTCAACCCTCCCCTGGTTGGGATTTAAACCCGGTCCTTAATTATCTTATGAAGCTTCCCTCTGAATGACTGATTACCTGTTCTCTACTTCACCTGTCTATGAAGACAGCTTTCTTGGTGACCATCAGCTCTGCCCGAAGAGTCAGAGAAATGAGTGCTTTAATGGCAGAGCCTCCCTTTACACTGCTTTTCACAGAAAAAGATTCTGTAAAACCGCACCATAAGTTTCTAATTGAAGTATCTTCTGAATTCCATAATAACCAGGTTATTTATCTTCTGGATTTTTTCCTGAAGCAAACTAGGACAGTGAGAAAGCTGCCCTCCCAATCTTTGATGTCAAAAGAGCATTAGTCTTCTACTGGGACAGAACCAAACCATGTAGAAAGTCTCCCAGGCTGTTTGTTACATTTGCAGACAGATCCAAAGGACACTACTCCATGAAGAAGGAGGGGTTACTCACCTTGTGCAGGAACTGGAGTTTTTTGAGATGTGTGTCCTATGGATGCTTCACTACCCACCCTTCTTTCCCTCTGCTTTGGAGTCTCACGGGATTTTGTGGTGAAGAAGGAACTGAGAGTGGTTCCCCCTCACAGCTCTATATATTCTCAGTACAGTTCACGAGGATATCTGCTCATAGGTACATGGGGTGCACTCCTTATTGGCCCCATGAGTACATTTTTTGAAACAAATCAAAACTGGCACAATTTGGCTTTTTTGTGCCAAGTTGTGGCTTTAAAAAGTTTGTTTTTTGCCTATTGCAAATGTTTAACCCCAACTCCCCCCAAAAACAAACAAAACCCTGCTCTTTTGCTTAATGAAATCAAAAGTAAATCTTAAAGAAAATTGCATCCTAGTGGAAAGAGGGGGACAACTGAGACTCAGTGCACTAGTTCTGCACTCACATATTATTGTGTGGATGTTTATGAAAGAGAAATATCTTAAAAAAAAAGATGGGAGTGGGGATCACACAAAAGGAATAGGAAAAAATAGTAATTAAACAAAAGTATTATAGTTTGGGGGGAGGGGGGGGGATAGTGGTGATCACTGAGGTCTAAGGAGACCAAAAAAAAAAAAAAATCCAAGAAAACATGTCATTGGTTAGGTCTGTGGAAAATGAATCACCAATGCAGTGTTAGCAGTGCAGCCCATGGCATCTCACCATCTCTCCAAGTGGCCTCATGTAGATGTTGAAGAGGGCTTTTGCGGAAAATAACAGTTCCAGCTCATCACCATTCTGTGTCCTCTTGAGAATGAGTGACTGGACTTGGAGCTACTGTAACTCTGAGTCATTTACTCCAGCCATGCCCTGTAAGTAGGTCACCAGCACGTCTTGGTAACCTGTGTTGAAAGAGAGTGGAGAGAGTTGAGTGGCATGAGCATTGGATATGGTCTCTATCCATTGCCATGTGGTGATCATTGTTTAGTGCTAACAGAACTATAGCTGTACTGTTCATGCATCTGAAGCCAGGATATTGGCAGATGTCACATGTTGCTCTACCTGAGATGGTGAGGTGGTTAATGTGATCTAGCATAGCGATTTCCTCCTCAGCAAGTTCTGCTTGTATTGGGCTTCTGTCTTTTGTGAAGTAGGAAGAGATCTCTTTTCAGCTGTTTCTAGTTGGGTGTAGTGTTTGGATTATACAGCTGGGGTTGTTTAGCTGGTTTGCCATGCACAATAGCTCTCTCTGTTGTGATTTATGAGCTGTGATGGTGGAGGATGAAAAGTGTCTCTTTTTGTTTCTTTTATTGCAGTGGCATATTCCTCTAGGAGATCTTTGCAGTGCTGGTGGATGGTTTCAGAGTTGGTTTCTGCCACCAATGTTCTAACATTCTGCCTGTGTACTTCATCACTGAGCCTGGGTGATTTTTATTGTCATTGCAGTGAAAGGCATTGATGGTAGTGGTCATCAAGCGATTATTCTGTTCTCTCAGTTCATTTGCATCCCATGCTTGTAACTGCATATTTTGCTTTTCTAGAGCATGCTGGAGACTTAAAGCATTAAATAGTTTCAAAATGTGGATTGTCTTTGTAAATTTTCCTGGTGGAATGGAAGGAAGGCTGAGGTCTTCACTTGAATGGGGCAGTGGATGGACCAGTACAGTGGTATGTTGATTATGTCCTTTATTGTCCAATCCTTTGCTGAAGATCAGGAACAGTGGCAATGTTCCCCCTAATTTTTTCCATCCATGTGCGGAATAAATTTTGTTATGTGCACCGAGGTATGTGCAGATGTGCGCCACCAGTAGAACCAAAAACCGTAGATATTATATATTTAAAAAGTTACCATAGGGACAATTACTCCAGCTAGGACAGGTTTGGAATTTTAGAACTCACTACTCAAAGAATTAAATTTAAGTGTAAGAGAAATAAAAATTATGAAATGCATAGACCAGTCAAAACACTAAAATAACACACTTTGAAAGAAAATGAAAGAATATATGTGCATTGCAGGAAGTACCAAGAAGTAACAACAACAGTAATACAAGTATGTGTTGGGAGGTGATTGTGACAGAGTGTGTGTGTGTGAGACACACACAAACACCGTGTGAGCTGGCTGCTGGGGAAGTCTCAAACCGTGTGGGATGTCTTTAAGAAAGGCACTCACTCACCATTCAGGCCACAGCAGCTCTGAGTCTTCCTGTGCCAGGCTGTCCCCTCTCCCCTGCTCTGTGGAGATGGGTGGAGGGAGGGGATACCCTGACATCAGCTCCCCCAGCCCCTCACTCTGTGCAGCTAGCAGGAGGATCCCAGGAACAGCTTCAAGACAGAGCAACATAGCTGCAAAGCTGTGGGGGGAGGGGCACCGGAACGTACACTGCTGGATGTGCGCACTCTGCTAATCAACTGGGTGGCACTCGAATCTCTCCTGGACGGCCGCCCAACCATGCAGCTTATAGGGAACACAGGATAGTGGGCACGTGGATGAGTGTGGGAGTCTAGAGATGACCCATGATGGTGCTGGTCTTAGTAAAGCAGCTGTCTGCATCACATGCATGCACACTGTAAATAGCACCTTTTTGATTGAATCTGTAGAGTGGATCCTCTCACCTCTGTGAGGATAAGACACAGTAGTAGAGTAAAAAGAAAAGGAGTACTTGTGGCACCTTAGAGACTAACCAATTTATTTGAGCATAAGCTTTCGATGAAGTGAGCTGTAGCTCACGAAAGCTCATGCTCAAATAAATTGGTTAGTCTCTAAGGTGCCACAAGTATTCCTTTTCTTTTTGCGAATACAGACTAACACGGCTGTTACTCTGAAACCTGTCAGTAGTAGAGTACTGTAGTGTAGCTTGCACTGCTACTGCTGCTGTTTGGTGAACCTTTCCTTTTGCTAAACAGGAACCATGCCTGTTGCTAGACATGGACCACTCCGTTCACTTTTAAAAAACATAATACAACTGCAACTTTATAGAGGAAAAAGTACAGAATACTTAAATGTAAATTAAATGTTAATCAGAAAAAATAATTTAATTTTAATAATGTACAAAATGAATCCAGGTCCTTTTAAGTTCGATTTAGGTTTTAGATTTTAAGTTAGAATTATTTAAATTCTCAATATGTAGCCAAAATCAAAACCATATTATAAAATATTTTAATTTAACTCCTTAAAAGGAATGCTTTGGTGTACTCAACTGGCAGATAGATACAGTATCAGTACCTATATAACATGTCACTCTAATTGGATAGAAATTAACTTTTTAAAATCAATTAGAATGATAAATTGTTGATTTCCTTCTAAGAGAGGAGTGGGAAGGTGAACGCTTTTTGGTCAGGTACAATAGGAATATATTCGTTTTCAGTATAACTGAAAAAAATCAGTAAAAGCCTTAGGGTTTGTCTATATGGTGCATTAGTCCACACCGGGGTGTGTGTGTAAAGTCCAGTCTGCACCAGCATGTCACACACTAACTGGCCCTAAAAGCTCCCTAGTGCATGTGGTACTGTTTGAAATGAGACTGTTAATGAATACTAGGGAACTTTTAGTGAGTGCCCACAGGGTCCACCTGGGCCAGTTAGTGCACCAGATGCTGATGTGGACTAGTATTTACACCCCACTGGTGTGCACTAATGCACCGTGTAGACAAGCCCTTTATTCAAACTAAATATCAAAGATAGTTAGTCATTAGAGATGAACTAAGGAGGTGGTATTTGGATCTGGAGGATGTTTAGATTAGGGTTCAGGTTCTGGACTGAATCATGGCTAAAGTTTGGATATAGATTAGGGGGCACCATATTCTTGCAAGGTGTTCTCATCAGACTTGGCTTCATGCAAACTGTTAAGTAGACAATAAGACCCATAGATTCATCAATTCCAAGGAGAGAAGAGACCATTGTGATCATCTAGTCTGACCTCTTGTACAACACAGGCTATAGACCTTCCCCAAAATAATTCCTAGAGCAGATCTTTTAGAAAAAACATCCAAAGTCTTTTTTTTTAAATTGTGAAACAAGGCTGTTTATCAGTTTATCCCAGTCCCAAAAGGAATGCCAATAATGTGAAGTAGAATGTCAGGCATTTTGCTCCACTCTTTCTTTATAGATCTTGAATATTTATGTAAACCACTGAATAGAATGCAAACAAAAGGGTGGATGGTTAGCATATTTTTGGAGCTACCATTTCCTTCTGAAGCATAGACCAAAGGTCAAAGCTGCCAATAGAAATCAGAAAACTGATGGGAAAATGGTTTTCTTTTTTGTATAGTTAACTTCATATAACACACTGCAAATGACGGGTAACTAGCCCAATTAAAACATGCTAAAATAAAAAGCCTGCTTATTTTTGTTTTTACCGAAAGTGAGTGTACAGTAGGACAGTGGAGAAGTGAGTAGAAAATGAGCAAAAAGAATAATTATTTTTCTTTTAGTTAGTTTTCCCATGGAAAATTATTTGCTTTCTTATTCATCGGGGAGACAATTGGATGGCTTGTCTTATGAAAACATAATTTTCATATTTTTGAGATTGAAGGATATGTGTGTGCCAAGAGGCTGAAAAATGGGTTTATTGTCTAGTGTAAATAACTTTCCAAAACTTTTGGGAGCATAGTATCCTTTGGGAATTGAAAAGACAGTCATTCCTGATTTTCATACTATTTCAAATCAATACATTCACAAACAAGTGTAAAATGAAATCAAGATGCACGTAAGCCCTGATCCTATGGATTGATACACTTGCTTAACCTTACAGTGTGACCTAGTGGATAGAGCATTGGACGGGGACTCAGGAGTCCTGAGTTTTATTCTTGGCTTTGGCTCCAGCCTGCCGGGTGACCTTGGCCAAGTTACTTCACCTCTCTGTGCCTCAGTTTATCCTCATTTTACAAATGGGGAATGATACTGACCTTCTTTGCAAAGCACTTTGAGATCTACTGATGAAAAGTGCTATATAATATGTATTATTATGTGCATACTCCAATTGAAGTCAATGGGACTACTCACACTGGGTACGTCTACATGGCTGCTGGGAGACATGCTAGCTCTGCTTGAGCTAGTGTGCTAAATATAGCTGTCTGAAAACAAAAATACCCAGACTCCCTGTGTTCTAACCTCAGCGACCTGTTAGTGCGTGGCTCTCTACCCAAGCTGGGAAGCACATTCCCAGCTACAGTGTAAACAGACCCATTGTGTAATTTGGCCGAGACGGGGGCAACATCACTTCACTGTGGTCCCGCGCCCACAATGCCACGCGCCGCCTGGGGAAGCGCATCGGCTACCGCTGGGAGTGGTGCGAGGAGCGCCAGGAGCTGGGAGTCCTGGTGCCGCAGATCAGGTCTGAGGACAACACCATCATCACCCCGAGCGCCAGGGGCCTGCTGGAGAGGACCCTGAAGGCAGCCATCCACTCGCTGTACATAGAAGCCCTGAAGCGTACCAGGATCAGGGAAAAGCCTTCGAACTGACCAGCGAGTGGGACGCCTGCAACCACTTCCTCGGCGGGGGCAGCTTCACCCGCTTCGCCGACTGGCGGTTCATCCACTGCGTCCCGCTCAACGGAGCCGTCCGCCATGGGAACCGAGACGAGCATTGCAGGAAGTGCGGCTACTCCAACGAGACCCTGCCCCACGTCCTGTGCAGCTGCAAGCCCCACTCCAGAGCCTGGCAGCTGCGCCACAAGGCCATCCAGAACCGCCTGGTGAAAGCCATCGCACCGCGCCTGCGGGAGGTCGCCGTGAACTGCACCATCCCCGGTACCGACAGCCTGCTGCGACCCGACGTGGTTGTCTCCGACGAGGCCCAGAAAAAGATCATCCTCGTCAACATCACGGTCCCCGTCGAGAACAGGACCCTGGCCTTCCGAGAAGCCCGAGCTCGGAAACTGGAAAAATACACCCTTCTGGCCGACACCCTGAGAGCGAAGGGCTACGAGGTGCAGCTGGACGCTCTGATCGTCAGAACCCTGGGCGCTTGGGACCCCTGCAACGAGCCTGTGCTGCGGACCTGCGGGATCGGTAGACGCTACACACGGCTCATGCGGCGCCTCATGGTCTCGGACACCATCCGATGGTCCAGGGACATCTACATCGAGCACATCACCGGCCACCGACAGTACCAGGAGGAGTGAGCCGCTATGACATTGTGCACCCACTGTGGGAAAGAGACTGAGAGGCTTTCCCCATTGGACCGTATGAACTGGAACCATAAACCCACTGAACTTTAAATCCCAGCAAATGAGGGTAGACCCATCCCCACCATCGTATCCACTCACTATACTCCGCACCTGAACATAGTCGTTATGTGGATAACTTACCCCCATATCTCAATGTCTGTACTCTGACCGGTTAAACTTTTACCCCCAGTCGGGGAGATTGCAGCTTATTATGTAATCCTTACTCCACCAGCTCCTAAATTGAATTTCGTACCCCTTGATAATCTGTACCTTATCCACTGACAACCAGAAACTTCTATACTTGAACTCTGTATCGTTTCTTATTTCAACATTATCTTAATAAAATTATTAAGCCTGTGCTTAAATCTTTGCACAATAGGGTCACAGCAATTTAACTCGGCCCTTTCTGTTTTTCATAATAATATACATTAAAAGTATGGTTAAGAAGCTCCTAGTCAGATGTCTTAGGAAATTATCCTAATATTCCAGTGGGAGAGAGCTCTCCCGTCAGCATAATAAAACCACCTCCACAAGTGGCAGAAGCTAAGTTGGCAGGAGAAGCTCTCCCGTCAACATAGCCCTGTGAACACAAGCGCTGACATCGGTGTCACTTATGTCGCTCAGGGGGATGTTTGTTTTCAACCCCCCCCCCCCACCGAATGACATAAGTGATGCCAACATAAGCTGTAGTGTAGACATAGCCTGAAATAAAATGGGTCAGAGTCGCCAAACGCTTGTACTTTGCATGTCTTAATGTAGCGTAAATGAGTGAAATGTAGGTGATAAACCCTACCAATTCTTCACTTCCTTACACCAGTGATAGCATTTCAGGCCTATTTAATACAAGTGCAAATGGCTATATAAAGGTGTAAGGAGAATCAGGCCCAGGCTCTAAAAAATATGTACATACCGTATGCATTTATGAACACCTAAAAAGCACATATACATCATATGAAAATGTTTGGTCATATAGCTTTTACTTTGGTGAAGTTCTGTTTTGTGTAATATATGTAGTAGATATGCAAATATGAGAGATACTGTAAGAATATAGACCCTGGTCCTGCAAAGCCTTATTCATATGCTTAGTTTTACACAGTGTGTATAGTGGGACTACTCACAGAACGTAAAATTAAGCATGTAAGAATATTTCTCCACTGCAAGGAAAACCCCACGGCACTGAGTCTGAGGCCAGGTCAATTGACTTGGGGCTGCAGGGCTAAAAATGCAGTGTAGACATTCCCACTCAGGCTGGAGCCCAGGTTCTGAAACCTGGTGAGGGGGGTGGCTCTTGGATTCTGCGTTTCAGCCCAAGTGGGAATGGCTATGCTGCATTTTTAGCCCTGCCTCTAACCTCTGCAATCCCGAGTCAATTGACCTGGGCTCTGACACTCGGCACCGCTGGTTTTTCTTTGCAGTGTAGACATACCCTAAGTAAGCAAGCACGGCTTTACATGACTAAGGGTATAGTTAAGAATGTAGGATTCTTCAGAAATGGCCTAAATCATTTATAAGCATATACATATTTTATTTTTTAAGTTGACTTAATATTTGCTCTGGTTCAAGTTAAAGTTGCCATGTACATTTTTATTTCATATTTTAATTGACATTTATATTGCATAGCATCTTGAGCTCTCAGCCAGGATTAATCATCAAATATTAAGTACAAAGAAGTGTTCCGTTTTTTAAAAAGACTCTCAGCTCAGGATCTCCTGTGTTTTTAGTATATGCACTAAATGGGTCCCAGCTATCTTTACACACAGGTAGCAGATTTTTGTATTGGAATATCTGTTTTAGGCCCAATCTTTAGGTCTAACTGAGCTGTACTTAGTTGCAGGATGCAGAGGCAAAGATGATTGTACATCACCAGCGTTGTACATCTTTGATCACAAGATGTCTTGGGAGCTGATTTATCCCCTGGTGCCATTTAGAGCAGCTTTAGGGTTGTTCAGAGTTACCCCAGCTGGGGATTAGCCAAAACACAGTGGCTCTCTACCATGCCCTCTTCTCCCATGGCCATATTTGCACTTCATGCTCTCAGGCAGTGAGAGGTTGTGGAGTAGAGCCAACTGTGCTAGACCTCTGTGTATACCACCCAGAGATTTTCCCAAGCTAGGGGAATTCTCAACTGCCCAGTTAAGGCAGCTTTACAGCCATTTAGCAGCGCTGGAGCAGCACAAAGAGCTATAACAGAGACCCTGTTTTAGGGGACCCAAAGAAAATATGTTCCTAAGGGAAGTATGCTATTTTCAGTGTATCATGGTATTGAGTGGGGAAGGCCTAAATTTGCAGAGCTTTGAGAAATCAGTACTGCATTTCCTATCAAGAGATGGGTTTTTCATTAAGTAGTCACATGATGAGATGGTCACATGATCCTCAACCGCAATATGGGTACCTCCAAAATACCTATGTTCTCGATGTCACATTGAAGAGCTACAAAGTAACGTAATTCTCACTGAATACCAGTCCTAGAGGTAACACTTTCAGGAATGACAGTGGATATGTGGTTACATACCTACAAAGCACAAATGCTTTGGTGGCCAATATTTATAGAAAGGGTTTGGCAGGTACCCTCAATGTTTCGAGTACTTGTATCCACCCGATAGGGATACCTGAAAAGAATTTTCAACATCCTTAACTTCTGTGAGTATTAGAGAGGCACAAGATAGAGAGTGAATAATTTTATTTTCAGGATGACTTTGATTTTGCACTTGTTTAACAATTCATCTGGTTTACAATTCATACTAGCTCCTTTTGTTAGCTGGCAGGAAACATTTTCTTATGAAAATCAAATGAGGTGTTCAGGCAAGACAGCCTTCATTCGGTAGCCAATTCTGTAATACTTGTCAAAGAAACTGCTTCATTTTCCA
The DNA here is from genome assembly GCF_965140295.1 of Lepidochelys olivacea. Classification (NCBI taxonomy): domain Eukaryota; kingdom Metazoa; phylum Chordata; order Testudines; family Cheloniidae; genus Lepidochelys; species Lepidochelys olivacea. The sequence continues at coordinate 107,689,672 of NC_140412.1, read as the reverse complement.
CAACACCTCAACCAACTTACTTACAGAAGGGCATTCTTCACCAAAGATACTAGGGGCGAGGGACGGAAATCCCCACCTTAGTTTGATGTTCTGGGGATAATTATCTACTTTGCAAAATCCAAAGCTACATGCATATTTTTATACCAGAGGGTTGGAGCAATACAAAACCTTTCAAAAGTTCCCTTCTGAAATATTGTACTACTGTGCCTTGTTTTCATGGAAGGACATTGGAAACACAATATAGTATTGAGCTAATTTATTCTTCGTTTTGCCTGGTGATCACTACCCTTTCCCAACCTTATCCTGACTTCCCCAAGATCTGGCAATGGGAATGCTGCAGTTGTAGCTGATGCATTAAAGCCACTGAGGTCATTTTATAAACAATCTGTGTAAACAAACGGCGATGAGAGGGTAGGAAATGCAGTCTCACCAAGGTTTTGCCTAGTTGAAGAAAGCACTCTCTCATCGTATTCGGAGATTCAATCAGACAGGCTGTTGAGTTGAAGGTCAAAATAGAATTCATTTCTCACCCTTTTTTAGTTTTCCAAGCCAAACATTTTATTGGCTTTCTTACAAAAAATAATTTTAAAAAAACCCTGTCTGGCCCAGTGCTAACTGTTATTTTTCTTTTATATAAAACAAAACACCTTCTCTATCATGTTTAGCTTTTTTATTAAAGAAAAAAATCCCACTGCCAGTCTAATTCACATAATTTAATTGTCCCTGAATTTATACCACTTGTGTTGCAGAGGTTTGTGGGACTGGCTGATCCTTTGAGAAGAGCAAGACAAATCCTTCACTGACTTTCCCCACCCTGCAATGCCATTGAAGCCAATGCACATGTGCATGTGCGTACAAAGAATGCGATTCAATGAAGCATAGTCCCTGTGTCCTCCAAACACATGCACTTACATATGTGCACATACTATTTTCCCTTCTTCCAAGCTTTCAAAAATTCACAGGTACTGAGCGCTCATCCTATTCCAGTGCATTTACCACCATCACACTCAACCGAAAAATTGCCGGAGTCAATGGCAGAGGCTGATTGAGGATGCATAGGTGTCGGATATGAAAGGTCAGAATTCATGAACAGAATGTTGTTACTGATAAATGAAATCTGCTGCTGCCTCCATTTCTCTGTGGAAGGCTGCATGTCTTCCTGGACTGTGCATGCAGCCTGGCAGAGAGTGACAGGACACCTGCTCTCTGAATGATAAGGAGAAATGAATGAATTTCACAGTGACAGCTCGTTAATCCATTACCTGGCAGTCACTGCACTGAAACCCAATCACATTTTACAAAAACTCACATATAGCCACCTGAAGTCTTATTTAGTAATAGCTGTGCAATCTGTGAATGAATCTGACCCAGAGTCATATATAATAATCATAATAGGATTCACTGACCGATATTAGCTTTCTCCCTGCTAACCCAAGGAAAAGATTTCTCATTTTTTCCTTCCAGCACTCTGACTATTAGTGAATTTAACATGTGGCAGAAAAGTAAATACTTTTTCTTGTTTCTACCAATTGAAACATATTGCAGATGAAACACGTGATCCCTTGGTATTTATGCATTACACTGAATTGCACATGGCTATTGACACTCTAAAACTGAAATGTGTATTGTGGGTTAAGTAACATTGTTAGACTTTTTTTTTAATATTGTTAAATATAGAATAGTCTTCTTATTAAAATACCCATGGCCATTCTTTATACATTTCTCATCAAAACATATATGGTCAAATCCTAGTCCTTATTTAGGGCCTGAATATTACTCCTATGAGTAAATACTCATAGGATGACTCAATGTGAGTAAGGGTGACACTGTAAGGTCCTTATTTTTTATTTAGTCCTTATTCAGGCTAAACTCTCCTTGATTGCAGTGGGTACCTGGCTGAATAAGGATGAATAAAAACCAATTGTGGGATACTTTTTGGTAGACTCCCAGAGCACAAGTCCAGTAGGCTTTATCTACAATACAAAGCAAAAGGGCTTCAACCCTGGGTACTGGCTTGATTAAGGCTCAGAACGTCCAGCCCCGGAGGAGTCCTTGGTCCCTGGGTTCAAGCCCTGAGTTAACACAATTTGTGTGTAGATGAAAGGGGGATTAGGTTTGACCCTGAGTTTGAACCTGGTTTTATACTGCAATGTAGACATGCCCACTCAGGTCTGATTGCCTTGCACCTGGTATAATTGTTCACACCAGTGCACAGTGGGTATAAATGCTGCCTTTCCAACTTAGAGAATGAGACCCTGGGGATTCAACTGAGCAGTACTCACAAGAGCACCATGAGGTATATTTACCTCAAGCTCTCAGGCAGCCTGCTAGACCCCTTTTATTGGTTGCAGCTTACACCCTCATAGCTAGCCAGCTTTAGGACTGGCTTCTGTCTTCTTTGGGGTATGGTGTGCATCCAGGGAAGTAGAGATGAAGCAGTGTCTGTACTCTCCAAGCACAAGAACAGGAGGGAGGGGCCTTCTTCTTGTGCCCTTCCCTCACCGCAACTGAAAGGACCAGGCAGAATCTGATGTGTATCTGTATAATGGACTCAGGGTTTGGCCTGTTAACAACACTAAAAAGTTACGTTGATGTAAGTCCACTTGCACTGACAGAGTTATGAATGTGACTACATTAACATTTGTTTCCCGCAGACGTAAGCAGCCCTTTCAGACAGGCAGTAAAACCACCTCTCCACCATGCAGAGCCACAGTCAACCTACTTGGGTCGATGCAGTGCAAATGTAGACAGCTGATGTTCTACAACATCCGTGTCCCCATGACAGTGACTGCTCTGTTTACAATTTTGAATTCTATGGCCCAGGGTCACAGAGATCGGAAGACTCCCCTACCTTTAAAACTGCTGCGTGTTTTTGAAATGCCTTTTCCTGATTACCCACCTTGGTGAGCACACTTACCCACTTGCCCACGAAAGCCAGTGACTGCTCAACAAACCAGGCTGATTCCACGTACACAGAGAGCTACCAGACACACTCCTGCCTAGAGCAGGCAGGAAGTACTGGATGTCTTGGGGCTGTGGGGAAAAGAGGCTGTTCAAGCCCAGCCACAGACCAGCCACAGAAACAGTGACATGTACAAGCAGATTGCATGGGGGATGCTGGCAAAGGAGCATGGTGGGGATCAGCAGCCATGCCGTCTGCAAGTGAAAGAACTATGCCAAGCATACCGCAAAGCAAGGGGAGGTCAACAAGAACTCTGGTGCTGTCCTGCAGACCTGCTGCTTTTACAATGAACTGCATGCTTTACCTGGCAATGATCTAACCAGGATACCACTGGCCACTGCAGATACCTTGGAGGAGACTGAGACCCCTGCCATGAATGGTGAGGAGGGTGAGGGAGATGTGGCAGGGAACTCAAACTATGACATTTGTCAGTAACTGAGTCTCCACTGGTGTCTAGCCAGCACCACCAGCTGAGCACAGATGAGCCTGTTAATGAAGGGGAAGGGAGATGGGTAAGTGTGTACATGCATGACACGTTGCAAATTTTTAAAAACTTTTTTTAAGTTTCCCTCAAACTTCATCTCTGGCCATCACTAATCACCTGCACCTTGGTTCAACCATGTAAAAATGGCTCCCAGCCTCTCCATAAGTTAAGACAGCAGTGTTTTCATCGCTTTACTGGTATAATGTTGGATAGGGAATAAATTCCAAAAAGGGTTTGTAGGGGAGTGGCCACTTACTGAGTGCCCCCTTGCCTTTACAGGCACCCCATCTCTTTTAGGGCCCCCCCCACCCATGTAGGTCTCTTAAGAACTGCATACAGGCTTTCAGGTGGATAAGACTACCTCCTTGCCTGGGGCTGGTTTAATAACAAAAAGTTCTTAATCCTCAGGGTCCTAAAATAAAGTCCATTATCCCACAAGAATCCCTACTTAGCTCTGGTGTCTTCTTTTTCAACCAGAGCTCTTCTTCTGCTCCCAGTCTGTTCTCACAGCCTGCCTACCAGCTCTTCCTCGTACCCCATGCATTATAGAATTCATAGCAGCAGACAAAAACGCAGCCAATATACAAACTAGAGTACACAAGACCAGCACTATTTCATGAAAGCAACAGATAACTCTACTGTGGCTAACTTATGAAATACTCATTTAAAGCCGTCCTCAGCCTCATAACTCCACACTTGGCTCTTCTAATAGCCCTTGTGTCTGGGTGTTCAAATTTAGCAGACAGCTGGTCCACCTCTCCCCTCCACCCTGGTGCCAGCTTTTCCCCTTTTGCCTCACAGCTACGCAGTACACAGCATGGCTAGCAGCACTGGAATGTTTTTCTTGCTGAGATTTAATTTGATGAGTAAACAACACCAGCAGCCCTTCAGGTACCAAAAGCACATTCAGCTGTCATTCTGCACCTGCTGAGCTAAGAGTGGAATCTTTCCTTGGTGCTGTCAAGGTGACCAGTGTATGGCTTCATGAGCCGGGGTAGGTTCCTTCCCCACTCTGAACTCTAGGTTACAGATGTGGGGACCTGCATGAAAGACACCCTAAACTTATTTTTACCAGCTTAGGTTAAAACTTCCCAAGGTACAAACTTTGCCTTGTCCTTGAACCGTATGCTGCCACCACCAAACATGTTAAACAAAGAACAGGGAAGGAGCCCACTTGGAGATGTCTTCCCCCAAAATATCCCCCCAAGCCCTACACCCCCTTTCCTGGGGAGGGCTTGATAACAATCCGCACCAATTTGTACAGGTGAATACAGACCCAAACCCTTGGATCTTAAGAACAATGAAAAATCAATCAGGTTCTTAAAAGAAGAATTTTAGTTAAAGAAAAGGTAAAAGAATCACCTCTGTAAAATCAGGATGGTAAATACCTTACAGGGTAATCAGATTCAAAACATAGAGAATCCCTCTAGGCAAAACCTTAAGTTACAAAAAGACACAAAAACAGGAATATGCATTCCATCCAGCACAGCTTATTTTACCAGCCATTAAACAAAAGGAAATCTAATGCATTTCTAGCTAGATTACTTACTAACTAACAGGAGTTGTAAGGCTGCATTCCTGAGTTGTTCCCAGCAAAAGCATCACACAGACAGACAGACAGACCCTTTGTTCCCCGCCCTCCCGATTTGAAAGTAACTTGTCTCCTCATTGGTCATTTTGGGTCAGGTGCCAACTAGGTTACCTTAGCTTCTTAACTCTTTACAGGTGAAAGGGTTTTACATCGCAGTGGTAATCTGCCAATTTGGAAAGAATGTCCCTGCTTACAGCTTTTTGAAAAGGCCTGTGGTCTTAAAGATGTGAGCCTCATGCACCTTCCCTGCCCAGCCCACAATGATAAGCACCCCCTGTGATCCATTAGGCCCTAGTATAACCATAGAAATGTGGCCCTTTCTGTTGATGAACTCTGTGGCTAAGTGAGCTAGTGCGAAAATAGAGGTGTGTGCTGTCTATTGTCCTACCACAGTTTGCAAATCCATTTGCTGCTAATCCATCCACTGTTTCCTATTTGCTGCTAAGAATAACAGGTCTGTGTAGCAGGAAATGTTTAATGGCCTTACACTCTTGGAGCAAAACAGCCCTTACTGTGGATATTCGAATTCCAAAATGATTGACCAGTAGCAATCAGGTATTGCAAGTTTCCAGAGCATGATTTCCACTCATTTCTCCACTGTCAATGCAGATCTTGTTTTGGTGTATTTATGCTGGAGGACTGAGGCAAACTCAGCACACAGATCCAGGAATGTGGCCTTTTGCAGCCAATAATTCTGCAACCATTGCTCATCATCCTAAACCTACATTACGATACGATCCCACCAAACATTGCTCGTTTCTTGGGCCCAGAAACGGTGCTCTACCATGTGGAGCTGATCCTCCAATGCCAGCAGCAAACTGAGACTTCCTCACCACAGTTATGTTTGTATTCCCTCAGGCTCTAATACTGGAAAACTGTGGGGGCCTGTACCAGCAATGCACATGAGAATTGTGCTAAGCTCTGCTGGGTCCATATTTCTGCCAGAGAGATGGCATAGATGGAAAAAGCGTGTGCAGGATTGCTGGCATTTTTTTTTTAATCCTAAAAAATTACGGGAAGTGGAAAGTATCATGGGATGGAGAAAGTGGCATGGTGGGAGCGTGAACCTTAGCTCCCAGAAATCCCTGGGTGAATCTCTGACAACCCACAAAGTACTGCAAAAATGTCCCAAAAGGCATTTGTCTTAACTTACAGAGGGCTGGGAGCCATTTTTACATGTTTGAACCGAGGTGGTTAGTGATGGCCAGAGATGAAGTTTGAGGGAAAGTTTTTTAAAAATTTGTAAAGTGTCATTGTGGTGCACTGGGATACCTACCCATGATGCACTGCACTTTGTATTGCTGCAAGCACCAAAGGCGAGTATGTGCAGTGCCAATGCAAGTAGCCAAGCGTGCATGCACCCAAGCGATATACAGATCTGTACACTGACATAACTTGCATCAATTGAACTTTGTAGAGTAGCCATGGCCTTACTTCCTTATGTGGTCTGAGATGGTAATTCCTTATGTGGGGGGTCCAATGCCTTACACAGCCCTGACCAGCATTAGGTGTAGGCCACCCAAGGCACAGATTGTTTTGGGATAACTCTGGCCCAGCCTCCTCTCTGACCCCTTCATGCTCCCCTCATGCCTCCTCACCTGGGAGCCTCATTATCACTGCTCTGTGATGGCTGCCCTTCCAGCCCAGGTTAATGGTTTGATTTCCTTCTTTAAGGGCATCCAGCCATACCAGCCAGGAAGTGTCACACTAGTGCAGCTTTGGCTGCCTGCTCATCTCTCCTATCCTCAAATATTTTCCAAGGGGAAGGAATTGTCTAGCATGGCAAAATGCCTCATGCTGGTCTTTAGCCTAGGAAAACTCCAACTGAAGCCATGAAAAAAAATGGAGGAACACAAGAGAATGACCTTGACACACTTTTGATATGGTTTTGAGCCACTAGGGAGGGCTGAAATGCACCCACAGTTATTGGCACCTGCCAAAGTTGGGTGAAAATTTGGTGGCTGCTTCTGAAAGTCAGGTAAAGGTTGTTTTGTGTGTGTCTTAAAAATAAGAGACCCTTGTAAGAAAAGCTGTGTATGTGTAATCCACTGATCAGTGTCTATTTTGTGTCCTCCTCTACGTGATCCTCATAGAATGAGTCCATTGCAGCTCATAGTTTGAGAGCCTGGATCTTTAGCTCAATCTGTAGAGACTCATGCTTTGGAAGTCCCCAGTTCAATAATTATCATGAACGGTGTGAAGAAAGTGACTAAGGGAGTGTTATTTACTCCTTCACCTAACACAAGAACCAGGTCCCCATGAAATTAATAGGCAGCAGGTTTACAATAAACATAAGGAAGTACTTCTTCAAACAATGCACAGGCAACCCGTGGAACTCATTGTCAGGGGATGTGAAGGCCAAAGCTGTAACGGGGGTTCAAAAAAATAAAAAGATAAGTTCATGGAGGACAGATCCATCAATAGCTATTAGCCAAGATGATTAGGGATGCAACCGCATGCTCTAGGTGTCCCTAGTCTCTGATTGTCAGAAGCTAGGAGTGGACAACAGGGGATGGATCACTCACTGACTGACTGACTGTTCTCTTCATTCCCTCTGAAACTCTGGTACAGGTTACTGTCAGAAGTCAGCATAGTGGGCTAGATGGACCAGTGGTCTGACTTAGTATGGCTGTTCTTAGGTTCTTAATTCTCAGTGTCAGCCAAGATGGCAGTCAATGCACATGGACTGGACCTGAATATTTATCTGCTTTATAAATTAGATCAGAGCATTAACTTAGCACACTCCTATCAAAAGGGTGCATTACCCACTGTACCACAGAATTATAGATTTGACATACATGGTGCACAAAAGCCATAGAAAAGCTGAAATTTCTGTCCTCTACCCCCAGCATGCTAGGTAACACATTATAGTTAATAGCAATAGGTCATGTTGTTCCTTCTCTTAAGTTTAAAAAAAAAAAGCCCTCTGCTGGCATGTACCTTCTCAATGAGCTCTGGGTTCCCCCTCAGCTTAGAGTGAAACCTCTTTCTTCAGAGCTCGCCAGCACTTTGCTTTCACTACCCTGAAGCATTCTCTCTCTGCCAAACTAGTTGGTCTTTGGCAGGCAAGCCATCCAGCATTCCCTCTTTGTTGCATTCCAGGTCTGGGGGAACCCACAATGCAGACTTTTGTAGAGCCATTTGACCTTTGGCAAATAGGCCAGTCTCCTCCAGACTCGAGGAAGCCAGCCAAGAGATTGTAGTGTCTATACACTCCAATGAGGGGGGGAGACTCTGAGCACACAATTCAGCACCTTGCTTCTCCTAGTTTTCAAAACTATTATTTTCTGAAGCATTTGAGTGTCTCTCCTCCCCAAGACCTTCAGAAACTCAGTTATACTGTGTAATTTTAAAATGTAAATGTCTTAGCAGTATGCTGTATTAGGTAGTAAGGCCTTCTATCTTTATGCATTTCTGTTTTTAACCACGGATATATTCAAAAGGAAAATTGGAAAGGAAGCTGATGAGAACTAATGTGACAAAATTCTTTGGCTGGTTGCCAACGCCCAGTAAGTACCAGTATGCTAATGAAATGGACACTTAGCCAGCTACTTCACCTTGATCCACTGGTTTCATTTCAGAGTGGGCCTTTGTCATTGAAATGATAACAGATATTGGCCCTGAAGAACTGTACCTGAGCGCTTTACAGTCTAATCGCTATATCACATTCTGTTGCTTCTAAAATCACATACTATGGCAGACCGATGGGGATCATAATTTGATGTAACATTTAAGGGAAGGCAGCATGATAGGCTGCAAATACTTGGACCAAAAGGATAAATCAATACCTTTGTTTCTGAGCCCTTATCATGACTATCCCTTTGATGTCGAAAACACTTTTTTAAACACAATTCAGGAGACAAAAACACTGTTACTTTTCTTATAGTTGCAGTATATATTCACTTAAGAAGGGATTTTTTCCCCCACACCTGAACAATCTTACACCGTTCATGCACTTTCCTGGTGGAAACTGAGCATACGAGTCATTCAAGTTTCCTACAGTTGCAAGAAAGAAAAGGTCGGCCTGACCCAGTAGAATCCACAGTTGCAAAGAGATGTGAAAAGGAGAATGTAGAATTCAGGTGTGTGGAGCCAACTTTGTAGAGTTGCCTCAGTACTAAGTGTTTGTTGCTTTTTCTGGTTTATTGAGTGTTGTGTGAAAATGTCAAGTGTTTCATGAGTATTGTGATGGGGTGCACACATACCCCACCCTGGTTAAGAAGGGGTTAAGGAAAGCCTGTGGCCTCTCTCAGCCCTTCCCAGCTACACCTGCAGTAGGTGTCAAGCCTAAAGGGAGAAGCTAAAAGGGAAGAGCCCAGCTCAGTTGCTGTCTGGCTGGGAGGGAGAGCAACCTTGAGCTACTGGAGTGGGAGTCAAGACTGGCTGGGGCTAGGAACTGAGGAAAGACTGCCACCTATCAGGGCCTCCTGAAGGCAGAGAGAAGAAGAGTGTATTTGTTTGTGTTTATTTTGGACTCTGCATACCCTGAAGGGGTAGAACTTTTATATGATGTTCCTGGAGGGCCAAGTCACCTCAAGCCAGAAGGTGTTGGAGTCTGAGTGGATCAGCTGCAGGCCTGGCGGGAAACTGAAGCACAGCCTCTGCAGCAGTGATCCCTGCTCTAAGGAGGTGTGCAGGGGAGGCAGGCGCTCACAATATTGACATGTAAAATACTTTTTAAAAAAACCTGCTTTTTATCTCTGGAAAATATTAAAAACCATCTAGCTTTTCCACAAATGATGGAAATATGGGCTCAACTCATCCCTGGGTGCAGGGCCAGCCTTACCACTGGGTGACATGGGCGACCGTCCAGGGTGCTGTTGTCAGGGGGGTGTCATGACTAAGAGGCAAGGAGTGGGGCGGGGCCTGGGATGCGAGGCCGCAGAAGGGAACTTGGGACAATGTGTGGGGGAGACAGCAAGGCCCAAGGGAAATGCGGGACTGGGGAGCCTGTGGGGCCAGGGGAATGGGTGGAGAGCTGGGGCATGTGGAAGCAGTGAGGCCCAGGGGTGATGGCGGTGGTGGGGTACCTGAGGAGGCAGTGGGGGTCAGGGGTAATGGATGGGGAGGCAGCAGGGGCGAGAGACACCAAAATACAAGTTCGCCCAGAGTGCCATTTTCCCTAAGGCTGGCCCTGCCTGGGTGGCACTGAATGCAAAAGGGCTACTTGTGGTTGACAGTTGCTAGGAGGGGGAGTAGAGGTGCATAAGCAGCTGCAGCTCCCCTTTGCCTGGGGGCCATCAGATAGTTAGCACCACCCCAAATGTGTATTGTGCTGGCTGTTGAGAGGATATGGCCGGGAAAGTAGAGACTTTGCATGGCTGCGTCCAATGAGTGCTGATAGTACCACACTATTACAAATAAAAAAACTCTCCAGCAAATCAGTTCTATCTATGACAGCTTTTCCCAATTGCCATCTCTTTCACCCTTAGCCTATGAACTGAGAATAGCACATACCTCTACTTGGAGGAGTCTGGACCATACACTGATTTGCAAAAACCATACAGAAAATGGGAACAGAGGCAGACAGACAGAGAGCTGGGATCCCTGACAGAAATCACTCCCACCTTGTTGTAACCTCTCAGAGCAGTATATGTTCACTGACTCTTCTCAGGCTCGGTCACCTTCGGCACCCCTTCATTCCCCTTAAGTGTTCTAAGCTCCCCTACTGCCTACGGGGAGAGGAACATGACATTTGTAATGAGGATTATTAATAGCAAACTGCAGTCAGCCACAGTGCACCTTAGAATAATGGCAATGGGTAGTAGAAAAGGAAAGTACACACATGTTGTAACTCTGTGGCCATAGTTCTAATGCAGTCTTGTATTTGTAGGACTGCTAAGCCCCATCCCTTTGGATAGAATTCAGGGAAATAATCTAATCCCTGTAGTATAAGGAAAGAGGAGAAAGCATAAAATAAAATAGTCTGTTAGATTACTATGTTCAAATATCGCCAATTAATTGGTAAACTAATGCATGAAAATAATTCATTGCCAATAGTATTTTTGCATTTTTCCCTTCAAATAATTTTTCTCAAATAGATTTTTCTCATGTGTTCAGCTCTACTTATATATTATCTCTGATTTGCATGCATGTTGATCAATCTACTTGGGCAGACAAGTGAAATAAATTCTCCACCTCTGGCAGGATTTCAGATGAGCCCGAACATCAGATTGCCCTTTACTGATTGGAGGGTGATTGTCCCTTTTCCCTGGCCTTCAATTTCGCTGTACAAATAGAAAATACCCTTCCCTTTCCGTTTCATAATTGCAGTAAATTATAACAGCAACTGATAGCTAACATTAGTTAATATGCAGTGGATGTTTCACCCTTCTCCTCACCTTCTTCTGGTGCGATAGTAAGGTACTGCAGGAGGTAGTTATTAAATAACTGAAACGCAGCCAGCAGTGCTAGAAGGCATGGACATATCGTTCATTTTAAAATATTGCCTAAGACAAAAAAATACTGAAGAGTTACAATGGAAGACTGATTGACATATTTTTAATTTTATTCCTATCATAATTAGTTTTTAGTGGATTTTTTGTTTGTTTCATTTCCAGTTCCACATATTCTGATTTTGCAATTATTTTTTTAAACCAAAAAAACTCAGTTCAGAACCAAGAACTTTCCACTAATTATCCAAACCATATTAATAATACCCAAAGAATTGGTTCACCAGTGTCTTTTATACATTGTTGCTATCTATATATTTCAAACCCACCAATCTATATTAGCTCTTGTATTACTCTTGGGACAGCTGGGTGCACTAGGAAATGCTGTTTAATTGGTTTACATTCCTCTGCTGTCTATCTGTCTAAAATATCTGTCTAGCTAACTTGACCATGCTGGGTTGAATAGCTCAGTGTTAACAGAATTTTCTCCTAATATTATTCAGCTGATGGAGCCCAAAGCCATGTGACTCAAGACTTCCATGCAGCTGGAATGGAGTTATAACAATGCAACCCACTGGAACAGTTATAGCTTATAAAAATAATATTAGCATAAATAGCACCACTTATCGTTGATTCCACTGACATTATTTCAACTAATAAAACAGAGCTCAACAATGCCAAAGGCATCATTTTTGCTGATGTATGTTCTTTCCAGTTCTGCACCACATTTCTCCCCCCAACTCTTCTCATTCCTGTCCTTTATACCTGCTTTCCTGTTGAAGCTCTAACACTTTGAGGCATACCTCAGAGGACTGAAACAACTGCTTGTTAATTACTTCTGATGTTTTGGCCTTTTGTTTCTTTCATCATTTGCAGAAAGAATGATGGTAGCAGGGCAAAGGCCAAGAAAAGAAAGGACTGCCTGGAAGGAAGATATTACAATGGCCTATATGTATTTAAGAAAAGGAGGAAAGCAGCTATAACAGAGTCTGTCTGTGGGTTAAGCCTACAGAGCTGTTCTTGCAACTCCATGCTACCATATGCACCTGGAATCTGACAATGTATACAGTATATATATTTTCTAACCTCATTTACATTCTGTAGTTGGCACAATCTGGTAGCAAATCATGTGATAATGCCCCATGGAATAGTGCTGTAGAAGTTACACTGGTACCCAGTTTATGGTCTTGATTCACGGCTGTCCTTGTGGTAACTCTATGGAAACAACAGAAAGAATTGTGGATGAGGTAGAAAAGCTAATGCTAGCATGGTCTCCTGCAGCTCGTCGTGTATGTGCCAGAGAAGCTGCGAGCACTGACGTTTTAATCCCAAATAGTTCTCCTTCTGGCTGTCTACATGATGTATATTCTCTCTATATTGTATATACACTCACAAAAACATCTCCTATATACATATACACACACACTTAAATCAAAAACTCAAAGGCACTACAAAATCAGCATTGCATATTTGAGATGGATGGTAGTACAGCCATTGGGGCAGAGGACTGGGAGCGTGGACTCTAATTTTATTGCTGACTCTGACACCAACTCAGTTGATGATCATGACTTGGCTAAGAAGGATTAGTGTTTTATTGGTAAGTGTTGGCATGCTGATTTCACCGAACACACACAGACCGACTAAAAAATATTTCCATTGATAACAACTGACATTTCTACAGATAGGCACAGTGAGAAAGAGGCCGCTTGAGAACATATGAGAGTTTAAGTTAAGGATGATTAGTTTGTACATTCTGACATGTGATATTGATCATTTGTGATATTGTGATTTTGTGATATTGATCATTTGTACATTGTGACATGTGATATTGATCATTTAACAGTTATAAAGCTTTAACTTTTTATATCTCAATGTCTACTGCCATTATGTAATTCTTGTCTGATCTCCCTATTGTCTGACCACCCCCCATAATTTCCCAAATGTAGCAGGAGTGGCTGCCACCCAAGTGCCTCCTTGTCAGCAGGAGCAGCCTCCTTGTTAATAGTTAGGCAAGTTAATAGTTAGGCAAGTTATCTAGGGCTAGATTTTTAGAACTGTGCACACAAAATCAGATGTGCAAAAATACATTCAATAGTGTTAATACACACATCATCATCATAACTATGTGCAAATAATGTGCTGGATGCATAAATGGCCATCTATGCATGAAATTATATACACAATCATGGAAGATGCATTTGTAAATTAGGCTTAAAAATGCTTGTGTGCGTTTCTAAAAACCTGGGGTAAAATCTTGGCCCCACTGAAGTCAATGACAAAAGACAGAGAGGCCAACCCAAGGAGAAGTGGTGGGATGTCATAAAGAAAGACATACTAGCGTATGCTGTGATACAGGATATGGCACTGAACATAGCTCCTTGGAGGGAGACTGCTCATAGACTGGACCCCATCTGAAGGGATTAATGCAAGGAGGAAGAAGACTGAAGTCAGTGACAAAACTGCCACTGACTTCAGTGGAGGTAGGAGTTCACTCATGACCTTCAACCGTCACTGCCTCAGGTAGTAAAGGACTTTGAGATATTATGAGTGTGTGACCCCTTGAGGTTTAGCGAGCATGGGCCCTTTAAATCTTTTTCCTAAGGGGGAGGGCGAGAATGAGAAAAAGGACGGAAACTCAGGGTAGAGCAATGGAGCTGGAGAGAGAGAGAGAAGGGCTGCAGCAAGCAGGCCCTCCCAAAGTGAAGCAGCAGAGAACCTGCTTGAAGTCTGGGAAGGACAGGGCAGCCGATTGGGGACCTGCCAGGACAGGAGCCAGGAGGAGCACTGTGCCAGGGGGGAATTGCCCGAGAAGGACAGGCCAGAGCTGGACCAGTAGTTTTTCCGCTGCGGCGCCCGAGTTCCCAGCAAGTTCAGTAGTGTGTGGTTGAATCGTTCTGGCAGTGAATCCCCTGGTGGATGATAAGGGGTGGTGAGTGATTTCTTGATCCCCATGATCTTACAAAGTTCTTTTATTAACCGACTTTCAAAATCCCGTCCCTGATCTGAGTGCAGGCTGGCGGGCAACCCAGAGTGAATGAAGAACTTTCCCACAGGATTTTGACAACCGTGGAAGCTTTTTTATCTTTGGTGGGGTAAGCCTGGGCATAATGGGTAAAATGGTCAGTGACCACCAAGATATTTTGAGTACCCCGGCCGGCAGGCTCTAATGATAGAAAGTCCATAACGACAAGCTCCATGGGTGCAGAACTTGTGATGCTGACAAGAGGAGCTACCTGCTTAGGAAGAGTCTTTTGTTGGATACATCTGGTGCAGGTGCGAATATGGTGGGCGATGTTATGCCCCATCCGGGGCCAATAGAATCTTGCCTTAACTAGGGCCTCCAATTGCTCGACTCCCAAATTCCCCATTCGATCATGGAAGGCCTCACTGGTACTTCTGCGGTAGCATCAATTGCTTTGGGTGAGGCCTCTGGGGATGCTTCTGTCCTTGATAAATTCATCCGTCCCAAACCAATAGGCAGTCCCATTCTTTCAGCAAAAGGGTCTCCTCTGTGTGACTCAGTCGAATAGCCTTGGGATCCTTTCCCCTTTGTATAAAATATGTTCTTTATCCGTGGATCAGCTCGCTGGGCATGTTCCACCTCTTGATCCTTTAGTCTGGGCAGCTGAGGGTCCTGTACTCTAGTAAAACTTGAGTAGACTATGGGTATGGCTCACCGGGACAGTCAGTTGCTCGTTCTTCATTGGCTGTGGACTTTTCCTCCACAATGGATACTCGTTGGCATAAAGGTCTCAATTCAGGGGTCCTCACATTCATCTGATCATTGGGTGATAAATCCTTAGAGTGAGGCCGCCAAGACAAGGCATCTGCATCCATGTTTGTTCGACCGGGTCAATACTGCAGAGTGAAATCATAGGTAGAGAGTGCCGCTAACCACCAGTGCCCTGCTATGGATAATTTAGCTGTTGTTTTGATGTATGTCAAAGGGTTATTATCGGTTTCTACAGTGAACTTGGCCCCATAGAGGTAGTCATGGAACCTCTCTATGATGGCCCATTTCAATGCCAGGAACTCCACTTGATGAGCAGGGTAGTTTCTCTCAGGCGGTGTGAGACCTCGACTTGCAAACTCTACCAATCGGAGTTTGCCCTCACGCTCTTGATAAAGGACAGTGCCTAAACTGGTGTAGCTTGCATCGACATGAAGTTCATATGGCTGAGTGGGATTAGCATACACCAAAACAGGTGCTTGAGTGAGCTGTTGAATGATTTTATGGAAAGCTTCTTCACACTTATCAGTCCACCGCTTTCCAAAAGGTGCACCCACATTAAAATATTGATGCTGAGGTGAGTTTCCCTTCTTCTTATTTGTGTGGGGAGGTATCCCTTGGTGAGCTCTGTGAGAGCATGTACGATATGCGAAAAATTCTTGATGAACCTGTGGTAATAGCAACAGAATCCCAGACTCTACAGTAATTCCTGGAGAGTCGTGGGCCTCGGCCAGGTGGTTACTGCCTTCACCTTCTCTGGGTCTGTGGCTATACCATCTGCAGACACTATGTGTCCCACATACCGCACAGATGATGCACTTATCTAAGGATAACTTGAGGCCAACGTTCCAAACGATTTAGAACTTTACACAGCTGAGTCTCGTGTTCTTCTAAAGTGTGCCCGAACACTACAATGTCATCCAAGTACACTAGACACTCCAACAGGTGCATGTCCCCTACCACCCACTCCATGAGTCACTGAAACATGGCTGGAGCTCCAGATACTCCCTGTGGCATGCGATTAAATTGGTAAAACCCTAAGGGGAAGATGAATGCTGTCTTCTCACGGTCCTCTGGTGCCATGGGCACTTGATAGTATCCGCCGTGGAGGTCAAGGACCGAGAACCAGCAGCTACCATTCAGGCTATCCAAGGCATTGTCAACCCGGGGCATTGTGTATTAGTCAGGGATCATCTGCCAGTTCAGAGTGTGATTGTGCTACCACTGGGCCTGTGTGGCCTTGGTTTGGATGCAACCCTGTTCTACTGCTTCCCCTACATTTCCCCGTGTTGTTTTTCTCCTCTCATCCCTCTGTAAATAAATATTTCCCTTTCTGATATCCACTGTAGTTTTCTGGTGTGCGTGTGTTCACTCTGGGGGTTTGGAACAGGTGCCCTTGGGGTGGAAGGGATTTTTCCTGCTGCATTCTTGTGCATGCCTTCTCTTGGCCAGAACGACCTTCAGGCGCAGACTCCATCTTGGCCACGAGGGCACTAAAGTTACAAGTGCAAAGGGCTTCCTTTAGCAGTTAGTACATTTTCAACCATAATATTAATAGGCTGGTACACCTGAACTGCAGTTCTGGTGTAAAAAGGACATTTCTGTTAAATATAAAACAAATAGCTAAAGCCTCTGAAAGTCACTGAATGTCGCTAGAAAATGTCCTGTGATGACACAGTAATGCTTTTCATTGCTGGGATGATAACTGCAGATGGCCAAAGTTACTCCATAACAATTAACAAGACTGAACAGACAGCATCATTTACACCAGTGGTTCTCAAAGCTGGTCCACTGCTTGTTCAGGGAAAGCCCCTGGCGGGCTGGACTGGTTTGTTTACCTGCTGCATCCACAGGTTCGGTTTGCCACCCCAGGCCAATGGGGGCTGCGGGAAGGGCAGCCAGCATGTCCCTTGGCCCGCGCCGCTTCCCACAGCCCCCATTGGCCTGGAGCGGCGAACCGCGGCCAGTGGGAGCCGCGATCGGCCGAACCTGCGGACGCAGCAGGTAAACAAACCAGTCTGGCCCACCAGAGGCTTTCCCTTAACAAGCGACAGACTGGCTTTGAGAACCATTGCTTTACACAACCCTTTAAAGATTTAAAAAGTTCATTGGGACTCACAGTTCATGCTGTTTCTTCCAACCATTATCCCGGATTTCTTTCTCCATAAACATTGCCCTTGCACTTCTATTTTAATCTAGTTGGTGGAGGCCTTTTATTTCTCAAGTCCTCTAATGAAAAAGAAAGTTCCAAGGAGCTAACAATGTCAGAAGTACTTAGTGCACAACAGTGCTGTATTAAATTTACCTAGCAGAGCCCATTAAAATTGTAAACAATTGACTGAATATGCTATCTATCTTTGAAACAAGCTTATTTCTGTTCAGAATATCTATACTGCATGCCAGTTTTGAGGCATTTGCAGCCTCAAAAATTCCGTGCCAAACCAGGAAATCAGCTAGTTCAGATTTGGGTCTTGTGATATTTCCAAGGGACATGTGAGGCATGTGTATGACATCATGTTGTACCTGATATTAGTGTTAAGACTAATACTTCAAAGTGAAAGCTCTGTTAGAATACTGATAAATCATGTCAGTTTGCTAAAGATCAGAATATACAACTGATTTTGAGGGTACATGCTCACTGGGGACAATGTTATAATATGTTGTTAAATTTAAACAGGATTCAACGTAATGTATTTTTCATATATTTTCTTGCCATTCCAGCTCATAATCAGTGTAAAGCTAAACCTCAAAACCCCAAATAATTCTGCATGCCTCATTTTATAAAAACAATGAGGAGTCCGGTGGCACTTTAAAGACTAACAGATTTATCTGAGCATAAGCTTTCATGGGTTAAAAAACCCACTTCTTCAGATGCATGGAGTGAAAATTACAGCTGCAGGCACAAATATACTGACACATGAAGAGAAGGGAGTTACCTTACAAGTGGAGAACCGGTGCTGACAGGGCCAATTCAATCAGGGTGGATGTGGTCCACTCCCAATAATTGATGAGGAGGTGTCAATACCAAGAGAGGGAAAATTGCATTTGTAGTGAGCCAGCCACTCCCAGTCCCTTTTCAAGCCATTTTATAAGGCCTTCTCTCTTTCTCTTTCTTCTTCCCTACATCCCAACATTCTCTCTTCATTCTCTGTATCTAACTAGATTCTTCTCCCTTCCTTGAAACTTGATCTCTGACCAAGTTTCTCTCATTCATGCAGGCTGGTTCCCTGGGATGATTCTGGCTTACATTTTCCTTTGCTTCTCTTTTCTATCCCTCCTTCAGGGTCAGGCCTCAGCACGCCTGCACACATGCATTCACTTTTCATATCACCATATTAAATTCATCAGTTGAGCTGGCAGCTTTGGTGAAATTGTACATTACCAGTTTTCCCTGAGGTCCAACGCCTTGCAGAATGCATTGCACATCTCTGAGCCTTAGAGCCCAAGCCTTCCGAGACTCTCTCCATATGAAGATCTGCAATTAATTTGATGGCCTTTAGAAGCAACACAGACTTGGGATCAGGTACACATGCGAAAAAGTAATTACCCAAAAAAGATCTGAACCTTCTGATAAATTCAGCTTGATGCTAAGGCTGGTTCTCATATTTCCCAAAGTGCATGCCAAATTACTGACTAATTATTAAACACAGTCACATGTAAAAAAGGTCCCTTTCTTTCATTAGAGTGCCCCTGTATATCTCTTCCTCCAGCTTGCTCAAATGCTATGGTGATGTATACCACAGAAATGCTGATAAATATAAACAAACAAATCCTTCAGTGAAGTCATAAGGTAGCTATTATGTGCTATGGCTATTTCTAAAGCAAAAAGATTTGATGGAAAGAAAGAATTATAACTTTGCTGCAGAATTCCATAGATCTAGATTTGTGAGGCAGGAAGATCTTATTTAAAATGAAATCTCTTCAGTTAATATCAAAGGGGTATAAATAATAGTGAGGTACAGAAAAAGTACATTTTCACTTCACACCTATATATTTCCTTTCTACAGCTATGTCCTTGTAGAAATCCCCTCCTCTGAGTTTACTGTCTCAAGTATGGGTTTCATTTAAAATGAAACCAGAAATGAGAGGATCCTTTTTTGTCAATCTGCAGATGAACAGTAGTTTACCCTGAAAAGAAAGCATTTCCCTTAGCACCTGAATATCCTTAGGACAATATAGTTGTGGTATTTTCATATTCTGAGACTGCGTGACCCTGCGTGGTGCAGGTCTGGGTGTTATGTACATTAGTGCAAGGTAGAAAGTGGGGAGTGGGACAAGGAGGCAAGTGAACCTGCATTAGTGAGAGTATTGCTACCTAGTTCCTAAGTTACTTCTGCTTGGTAGTAGGGGTGAGGCCTAAGAATAGAGCACACAGCTAAACCCTTCATTTGCACCAGGAGGATGTTTAAGACTATGGGCCAAATTTTTTAAAGGTATTTGGGTGCCAAAAGCCCTCTCATTTCAATGGAAGCTAGGCACCTCAATATCTTTAAAAATCTGGCCTCAGGTCTCTTAACATACCCATTCTTGGCTTGCCTCAATCCACTCCCCACTTCTAACCAATTTACTCTTGAGAGTAAAGAAGGCGGTATTTGCTCAACATTTACTTCTGTTCAGTGTGGTGGACTATACATATTGCTTAACCTTACTTGAGCTCATTGATAGCTCATCACCATCCCAAAATAGGGCCAGTGGCCTAAAGGTGACATCTATTTATTAGTTTATTACAAGGATGCAGTGCACGAGCAAAAAGGAACTGGAAGCCAATGCTTTAGCTACTTCCTTACTGTCCTCTGGTACCAAACATTTTTCTAAAACATTCCCTCTTCAGTTCCTTTTAAGAACCATCTGGAAAAATGCCCCAATATGCATTACATATCTGCTTCACTGAACCGCAATATAATCCTCCTTCATAAAACAAACACAACATAAAGCAGAATGAAGCTGCCTTTAGAAAAACCATCTTGAACTTCCGATGGAATGGAGGATGGATAAAGGCCACAGCAGGTATTATAATCATCTACATAAATTAGGCAATGTGATAAATAACTTGTGTGCGATGGAGCAATAAGTAAAATTATTCAGTGCTTACCTAGCATGTGTAAGTAAAAATATTATTCCTGTTTTCATATGTTATTTGTTTTGCTCGTTCCCCTTCTTTCTTCCCCTACAGTATATTTCATGGGAGACAGTGTTTACAAATTAAAATATATTTGAAAAGTGAATTGAAATATATTTTTAATACCCAAGATGTGAATTCAGGAATCTGTGTTTTTTCTGCAACAGCTGATGACATGGTTAAACCCTGGGATAGAGACAAGGAGTGTTATATTAATTTAGATGGGCCCAAAGTGTCAAAGGTGTCAACATGACTCTGAAACTGCTCAACATTAAACAGTTTTAAACAAAGTGCAGGGAGGTATACAGAGATCTCAGCCTGCTTAGTGCCATGACAAATACACAATTAAAAATGTTTTTAACTTTTTATTAAATATACAGAAAAACAGTTATAGCCTTTTGAAATATAAAGCTTTAAGTAAGGCTATCATTTTAATAACATTTCTTGTTCCCTTTCCTTTTAGCTGAAGAGAGTTTTTAGAAGGAAAAGCCCCTTTGTTTAAATCTTTTAGATGGTATCAAAGATGAAAAAAACTGACCTTTTAGGAGAAGAGAGACGTTTGTTGATATGGGCTGGAGATGTTGCTGCTGCTGTTGTTACTAAAGTCCATTTCTATTTCTTAAAATACTAAACAAGACAAACACACACAAAAGGGGAGAGAAATGAACGGCAAAGATAGAAAATGCAGTTTCTATCTCTGGTATTGACTTTCACTTGCAAACTCACTGCAGTAAAACAAAGGCCCAACACATAGTCTCATCAGCCACTCCAAGATCTAGAAAATTTGTACCAACATTGGGCTGTTTTGGGGACTACTTTTAGCTGCCTCTTTCCGGTCACAGGCTTACAGCAATGTTGCAGAATATATAGTCTTGGCCATCTATGCCAGATTCTTATTTGACAGAAAGCAAAAGGAGAAAGACAGAAAAAATAAATAAGGTGAGGAACGGAAAGGACACAGTGGAGGGAGTGGGGAGCATGTGACAAAGTCTCATATCCCAGGTGGTTTTAGCCAGATCTCGTGGAGGTGTAATGTCATCTAAATCCCTCTCTCTGGCCTAGTCTTTTCAGGACATCTTTCAGGATTAGGCTGAAGAAGATCTGGGGTCCCAGGAGACAGTGGTGGTAGCAACTATGCTGGTGAAGCTGGTCCAGTAGCCAATTTTTCTCCTAAAGTCTTTTGTTAAGGTCCCCAAAAGGAAGTGATGGTTGGAATAGCTCATCTCTTTATTATTTTGTCCACCAACAAGCCTAATTTCTAACACACCAGTGTTGGTTCATTGATTTCTATTTCTCTACTCCTCTTGTCTGCCAGTTATAATCTTAAGTCTCAATGCATAGATGAGATGATGGCATTTGGAAGAGGAATTTATATTTATTAGGAACAGGGGAATCTTTTGGGAGAGGAGGAGCCTATACAGGAAGGATAGGCTCCACCTAAACCAAAACAGAAGCAAATTGCTGGCATGTAAAATTAGAAAGGTTGTAGAGGAGTTTTTAAACCAAGGGCTGGGGAAAATCTGACAGGCATGGAGGAGCACTTGATTTGGACAGAGTCCTCCCTCGGGGAGGCTTTATTGAAAGAGATTGTCGATACATCCTACTAAAGAGGAGAGGATAGACATTGATAAAGTACAGGTAGGAACTGAAGAGGAACAGTCAAATGAAAAAAAGAGTCCCATTCAATTACACCATGTGAAGGCAGACAACTAAATATTGACAAATTTTATAAGTGCTTGTATATAAATGCTAGGAGTCTAACTACTAAGATGGGTGATCTTGAGTGTCTGGTATTAAATGAGGATAAAATAGGCATCACAGAAACTTGGTGGAACATTGATAATCAATGGGATGCAATACTATCAGGGTACAAAATATATAGGAATGATAGAGCCAGTGTGCTGGTGGGGGAGTGGCATTATATGTGAAAGAAAGCATAGAGTCAAACATAGTAAAAATCTTAAAATTAATCAAACTGTTTCACCGAATCTCTTTGGATAGAGATTCCATGCTTGAATATTAAGAGTACAGCAGTAGGAATTCGCTACTGATCACCTAATCAGGATGACGTTGTTGATTGTGACATGCTGAGGGAGATTAGAGAGGCTACAAAAACAGAAAACCCAATAATAATAATGGGGGTTTTCAGCTATCCTCATATTGATTGGGTACATCTCCTTCAGAGGGCATGCAGAAATAAAACTTCTAGACACTGTTAATGACTGCTCCTTGGTGCAGCTAGTCCTGGAATCCACAAGGGAAGAGGCAATTCTTGATTCAGTCCTAAATGGAGCACAGGATCTGGTTCAACTTAACAGCTTGGTAATAGTGACCATAATGTTATTAAATTTAATATCCTTCTCTGGGGGAAAATACCAAAGAAGCCCACCACAGTAGCTTCAAAAAGGGGAACTGCACAAAAATGAGGAAGCTAGTTACATGGAAATTAATTAATGGTGGAGGGTGAGAAAACCTGGATTTGTGCTGGAAATGGCCCACCTGATGATCACTTTAGATAAGCTATTACCAGCGGGACAGTGGGGTGGGAGGAGGTATTGTTTCATATTCTCTGTGTATATATAAAGCCTGCTGCAGTTTCCACGATATGCATCTGAGGAAGTGAGCTGTAGCTCACGAAAGCTTATGCTCTAATAAATTGGTTAGTCTCTAAGGTGCCACAAGTCCTCCTTTTCTTTTTGCGAATACAGACTAACACGGCTGTTACTCTGAAACATGGAAATTAAAAGGACAATCACAAGAGTGAAATACCTGCAAGCTGCATGGAAACTTCCTGAAAACCAACATATTGGAGGCTGAAACTAAATGTATACCCAAATTTAAAAAAAACAGTAAGAGGACCAAAAAATGCCACTATGGCTAAACAACAGAGTAAAAGAGGCAGTCAGAGAAAAAATTATATCCTTTAAAAATTGGAAGTCAAATCCTACTGAGGAAAATAGAAAGGAGCATAAACTCTGGCAAGGCAAGTGTTAAAGTATAATTAGGCAGGCCTATAAGAATTTTAAAAATAACTAGAAAAACACACAAAAACTAACAACAACAAAAAAGTTTAAGTAAATCAGAAGCAGGAAGCCTGCCAACAATCAATGGAGCCATTGGATGATCAAGGTGCTAAAGAAGCACTCAAGGAAGGCAAGGCCATTGAGGAGAAGTTAAATGAATTAATTGCATGGGAGAGTCATTCTTTTTAGATGACAAATCTGAGGAACTGTCCCAGACTGAGGTATCAACAGAGGAGGTTTGGGAACAAATAGATAAAGAGTAATAAGGCACCAGGATCAGATAGCATTCACTCAAGAGTTCTGAAGGAACTCAAATATGAAATTGCAGAATTACTAACTCTGGTATGTAACCCATCACTTAAAGATGTACCAGATGACTGGAGGATAGCTATTGTAAAACTGATTTCTAAAAAAGCCTTCAGAGGTGATCCTGGCAATTTCAAGCGAGTAAGACTAACTTCAGTACAAGGCAAACTGGTTGAAACTATAGTAAAGAACAGAATGATCAGATACACAGATGAACACAATATGTTGGGGAAGACTCAACATGGCTTTTGTAAAGGAAAATCATGCCTCACCAATCTATTAGAATTCTTTGAGGATGTCAAAAAGTATGTGGACAAGAGTGTTATAATGGGTAGAGTGTTTTTGGACTTTCAAAAAGCCTTTGACAAGGTCCCTCACCAAAGGCCCTTAAGGAAAGTAAGGTGTCATGGGATAAGAGGGAGTGTCCTCTCATGAATGAGTAACTAGTTAAAAGATAGGAAAGAAAGGGTAGGAATAAATGGTCAGTTTTCACAGTGGAGAGAGGTAAACAGTAAGGTGGCAAAATTTGCAGATGATACAAAACTACTTATGTAGTTAAGTCCACGGCTGACTGTGAAGAGTTACAAACTGGGTGACTGGGTAACAAAATGGCCAATTAATTCAATGTTGATAAATGCAAAGTAATGCACATTGGAAAACATCATCCTAACTGTATATACAAAATGATTGGGTCTAAAATAGCTGTTGCCACTCAAGAAAGATCTTGGAGTCATTGTGGATAGTTCTGTGAAAACATCCACTCAATGTACAGCAGCAGTCAGAAAAGCGAACAGAATATGAGGAACCATTATAAATGGATAGATAATAAGACAGAGGTATAAGGAGAGATTAAAAAGACTGGTACTATTCATTTTAGAAAAGAAATGACCAAGGGAGATATGATAGAGCAGCAGTTCTCAACCAGGAGTATGCATACCCCTGGGGTACGCAGAGATCTTCCAGAGGGTACTCAACTCATCTAGATCAGTGTTTCTCAACTTGGGGGTTGCATCCCCCTGACTGCTCATGGGACAGGATTAGGAAGCTCGCAAGTGCAAGGCCAGCAATAAGGGGTGGCAAACAGGGCAATGCCTGGGGCCCCACACCAGAAGGGGCCTCACAAAGCTAAGTTATATGCTTCAACCCCACCTCCTGGGGCTCAGGCTTCAGACAAGGCTCACAAGTGAAAAACAGGTTCAGGTATCACACTGAAATGTAAGTACAATATTTATATTCCAGTCAATTTATTTTATAATTATATGGTCCGAATGAGAAAGTCAGCAATTTTTCAGTAACAATGTGCTGTCACACTTTTGTATCTTTATGTCTGATTTTGTAAGCAAGTAGTTTTTAAGTGAAGTGAAACTTGGGGTACGCAAGACAAATCAGACTCTTGAAAGGGGTACAGTAGCCTGAAAATGTTGAGAACCACTGTGATTTATAAACCATAAATGGCTGTGGAGAAAGTAAATAAGGAAGTGTTATTTATCCCTTCACCTAACATAAGAACCAGGGGTCACCCAATGAAATTAATAGGCAGCAGGTTTAAAACAAATACATGGAAATACTTCTTCATACAACACACAATCTACCTGTGGAACTCATTGCCAGAGGATGATGTGAAGGCCAAAAGTATAACTGGGTTCAAAAAAGAATTTAGGTAAGTGCATGGAGGATATGTCCATCAATGGCTATTAGCCAAGATAGTCAGAGATGCAACCCCATGCTCTGCATGTCCCTAGGTCTCTGCCAGAAGCCAAGACTGGCAGATGATGGATCACTTGATAAATGCCTGTTCTGTTAATTCCCTCTGAAGAATCTGGGTTCAGCCTCTGTCGGCAGACAGGATACTTGGCTAGATAGACCATTGATCTGACCCAGTATGGCCATTCTTATGTTCTTATGTTGAGTGATATTAGTAAAATACTTTCTGTTTCAATTAATGTAGTCTGTCTTTTTCTTACATTTCTTACATTCTTACTTTTTAACACAGTTTTATAGAACTGGTCATTGTAACAATTTATGAACTTTCACTCACTTCTTACAATTAAGCTTGCACTTAGGCCCCATTATTACAGCAGGATTCAGCTCTTAATAGGGCAGTAAAGGAGGAAATGGTTTTCTTTTTTTTTAAGATGTATTTAATTGTAACATTAACAGGATATGAAGTAGATTCATTTTGACAGAGAACTGGCTAATTCTTTGAGCTTGAACAGTGCGGCTTGGTATAAGAATATTCTGAAAAGTCAAAAGTCATGTTGCAACATAATCTGTTTCCTGATAAGAATAAAGGTCAACATTGGGTTCTTCCTGTTTCTCTTGATGTCATAACTATTCTAAGTGATGGTTATCATTTTTAGAGAAGCCGACATCTTTTGTTTTCTAAATCAGATCACAGATCATTAGCCACTCCTCTGTATGAAACAAAGGTTGATTACAGTAGCCCACATCCTAAAGTCCATATATGCTTAAGGAAAACATGACTTAAAAATCACATATGTAAAATGATAGAAGTTTATTTTATTACAACATTTGTTTTTGGTTTGATTTTCCCATTATTTCTTTTACAGAGTGAAGATATTACTCTGTTCTCTTTAAAAAGTCTTCTGTGAGGAATAAACTTAATTCAGATTTATCTGAATTACCCAAAGAAAATGTTCATTGAAAAAAAAATAAAATGGCATCTCCTGTTGATCACAGAAAAGCCTGTTTTTATACAGTTTCCATCTGTGTGATTCCATTGTAAATGAATGTAATTATCTGAAGGAAAGAATAGGTATCTTAGAGTTGGACATCAAGAAAAAGAGCTTGTCAAATAAGTTTTTGAAAATTTTAGTCTATGCTTTGCATTCACTGATGGCAGGTAGCAAAAAGTGTCCATTAGGGACAGAACTGTGTGAATAAGTCATAACTGATATGTTACTCAAGAAATTTTGTAAAATGTTTGAAAGGTGATTGCAATTTCATCAAATTGGTTCATTATTCAGAATTATTCTCTGAGTACTCAGTAATTATTCTTAGTTTGTAGATTTTGAGTGATTCATTTCAAGTCTCTGACATTTGAAATTCAAGTGCTGTTGGTTAGTTTGGACTGGACACATAAATCACATGGTGTGTCTCTGTTCCCTGGTTGGACGAATGTAACTGTCAGGATCTGGTTTCCAGTGCAAATAGTCTTTTTATTCAGTCAGAATCAACTGGTTTTGGTATTACATCAAAATCACTGGAAAATGTGCATTGTGACTTGTATGTATGAAATTTTAACAAAAGAAAAAGAAGAAATATCTTCCATTTAGCTTTGCGTACCACCCATGCATCCAGGGTGAATAGAAGATATATGACGAGAGAGGATAGGTTGGAAAATGGACTTAATTTAAAATAATTAGTGTGTTTAATTTCTCATTCTTCCTATGCCTACACCTTAGAACAATGGTACCAAAAGACCATACTGCCTTTTCATGACACGTGTGAACCTTATTAGCAGCATGATACAGTGAAAGAATCCATTTCAGGACACTTTTGCCAGTGTAAACAGAGGATCCATTTTCCTTAGCGGTCAGGCTGCATGCAACTCTATGACAAATTGAACTGTCACTTAACCATACTTAAAAGTTTCTGTATTCCATGATCCAGTGTTTCACTTTTTCATAAATATCTTAATGGAAATGTACGTAGTGGTTGATTTTTAGTGTCCTGCATTCTGCAAGGAAGTCATTTTACTTGGTAGGGGAGAAAAAAGATCAGTAACTTAAATCATAATTTCTGCAATGGAAATGTGATCCCTTCAAACCAGGCTCCCTATTATTTCATTGAGAATATCTATAATGTTCACAAAAGATTTTTAACTGTGTCTCAGCTCATTAATTTTGCAAAGAGAAAAACGAGAGAGCACTATTAATCCATTCTTTCCCTTTGTACCTACCCTTTTAACACCCCTAATAATAAGGAATATAGGTAATATGGTATGATTCATAGATATGTCTCTGAACTGAGAGAACAGGGAGCATTTGTGAGGTAAATGCTAATGATGTCCTCTATTTTCTCTTTTCCAAAGTAAATTCCCAACTGGAATTGGTCCAAAGCAACAGAGCAAATTAAATACAGAGAGAAAGAGAGTGCTGAATTATTACACACACAGGCACGTATGTACACACCCACAGGGCTCTAATTGCCCTTTTCTTCCATTCCTCTGTCAGCATAGTACAAATGTGGTTGTGCACATTACAGTCCCCATTTTACAAATGGGGAAAGTGAACTGCAGCCAGGCTTAATGACTTGCTTATGGTCATCCAGCAAGTCAATGCTGGAACCAGCAATCGAACCCAGGTCTGACTTGCAGTCAGGTCCCCTGATTCACAATGCTTCCCTTTGTGCCACTTCCTGTTTTGAAAGACGATATCAAACTTGGACAACTTTTCACGTTAAAAACTTGACTAGCCAACGCTCCCCTCCCCCCCATTTAAGGCACTTCTCCATTTTTGGGAACTTTTGTGACTTTATTGTGCTTTTCTGACATGACAAATACGTTACTTTGAGCGCCCATTATAAAAAATGATGGGTCTGCTCTGGTTATGCCACAAGGAGGGACAGAACGTAATTTGTTTCAGATTGTAGAGCATACAGGGCCTTCTCCAGCCAAGTCCCAGACATATTTCAGCAGTGTGAATTATCAAGATTTAGAAGAGTCGATGTAGAACATGGCACTAACACAACATTGACAGATATCGACTGCTATTTTATTTTCGGAACGCAGCCTACAGCTATTATGACTGGCTTTCTGACAGACATCATGTATTGCTATTTCAATAGACAATGTTAACTATAAAAATCAAGTCGCCTGAGGGTTTGGAATCAGGCTTAAATTTTTAATAAGTTGTCAAAAGAACACTTTACAGTATTCATTTAAAACTGGACTGAACAGGCTTACTGTCACTTAATATGCACTTGCCCACTGCCAGACCAAGAAGGTGTTTTAATGCCGACATCATCTGTGAAAAGAAAGATTTATACTTTCTGTTTCCTTATTTCCCATGCTGATTGGATAGGAATTTCTACATGGTCAGTTCTGACTCTCATATGGACCTGGTGCATTCATTCAAAGCGCACTGCTGCATTCAGTTTATTCACAGCATTCTAGCATTGCCAGGCAAAATAGTACGTCAGATATGTACAGTCCAAAGTTTTTTCCCTCCCACCTCTCTTCTTCATGTATACTCCTGCCTCCCAAATGGCATTTTTTAAAATAATGCAGCAAAAACTTATAGCTCTTTCTTTGTGCTATGGATCCAATTAGAGCATCTCTTTGGAAAGGGTAGCCTATGTGCCAAACAGGACCAAGGCTTTCTATGATGCAGTCTCGTCCCCCAAACAAGTTCCAATACAAAGCTGAGCCTGATGGAGCTTACAGGCTCTCTATGCAATGTTCCATTTTGTTCTGCTCATCCAGTCACTGGATTTTAGGAATTGCAGCATGTGCGGCCTACACCCCTGTATTAAAAGGGAAAGTGACTGCAACCTGTTTTGTTCGAAGATTGCTCTATATTTGTATATAGGCATCTCATTAGCTAGCAGATATTGTTCCAGTAGGCAGGACGCAAGAATATATAGGCATTACTGATGTGTTCTGTAGGACTAATAAAGTTCATTGTTGTTGGGCACTGCAAATTGCTTCCTTTGTACAGCTCTTTACATCAGCTCTTAAAACAGTCTATTTTTTATTCAAATTAGGTGTGATCCTTAAACTCTTTGGAAGCTACCAATGCAGGTCTCTGTTGAGCAAAGTTTTGGCTCCCTTGGGATAGATTAATCTTACTCTCACACCCCCTGTGCTCCAGTGCAGTCTAGGTCCCTGTGAATTTTTATGAAGATAACACGCTATTCAGTTGTCTATTTACAGAGTGCAGATGAGAGGGGGAAAGAACCATCACCAGCTGAAGAAATAAAAGAGGGTACAATGATGTGCTACATTTCCACAAAAATGTTTATGGGAGCTGAGCCATTTTCCAAACCATACAAAAGTGTGCCTTGTAAAACAGAGGGGGAAGTGGGGTGAAAGGAAGATGAGCCAGG
The DNA here is from genome assembly GCF_965140295.1 of Lepidochelys olivacea. Classification (NCBI taxonomy): domain Eukaryota; kingdom Metazoa; phylum Chordata; order Testudines; family Cheloniidae; genus Lepidochelys; species Lepidochelys olivacea. The sequence continues at coordinate 107,659,996 of NC_140412.1, read as the reverse complement.
TAGCCAATTGCTATAGCAGTAGTATTGAATCCTTGGTGAGAAGAGTAAAGATTATGGATTTCCAGTGATTTATGGACACAGCCACTTCACCTTGGGAAATACCACAGCCGCAGGTATCCATCTTTCCTGCCTCACTGTTTTCTGCACATGATGCAAATCCAGAGGAGCTGTTTTGATTGTAATGACATCTTGTTAAGTCTCTACACTAGTGGTTCCTAAACTTGTTCCATCGCTTGTGCAGGGAAAGCCCCTGGTGGGCCGGGCCAGTTTGTTTACCTGCCATATCCACAGGTTTGGTCAATCGCGCTCCCAGTGGCTGCGGTTCACTGCTCCAGGCCAATGGGAGCTGCTGGAAGTGGCGCGTGCTGAGGGATGTACTGGCTGCCGCTTCCAGCAGTTCCCATTCGCCTGGAGCAGCGAACCGCGGCCAGTGGGAGCTGTGATTGGCCGAACCTGCGGACGCGGCAGGTAAACAAACTGGCCCGGCCCTCCAGGGGATTCCCTGCACAAGCGGCGGAACAAGTTAGGGAACCACCGCTCTACACAAACAGTGAAAAATCTCCTTAAGGAATAATAGGCCCTTTAGATGAAGGCACTGAAAACTACACACAGGTACCAATGCCTCTGTCTCCTGTGCAAATACATCTGAAATACACACATCTCACCAGCATGACATACCAGCCAGAATTTGATGTTTTCCAAAGAAATAGGCTACTTTCAGAAATGAGTTCTCAGCACCAGCCAATCATAGTTTCTAATTCTGCATGCTCAACTCAGGAATTACCACTTTCAAAATTAGCACTCAAATGACACCAAAACGTCACAATGCTTCTGACCTCCCTCAGAAGTGGAGTGGGAAGCAAAAGACTATCCGCTGCCTACACTCCTCCTGTTATGAAAGACATTCCAGTACCTTAAAAAACTTTAATCTCACCTCTAGTCTGTTCACTTGAGTAGTGGATTATTACATGCTTTCTGAAAATTCCCAGTCTCCAGGATACTATAGTACACCAAAAGTTACAATAAAGTATTACAGTGAAATAATAAAGTCGTGCACTCTGTCTGAGACAATAGGCTATCAGTATAATTGTGGATACAAATGGCAACATTCCAAGAAGAAACATTCCAAGCTATTATTATTAATCCCTCTCCTCCGTATAGGATAGCATCATGTGATATTTTTTCCTTCCACCCTCTAAGGTGTCCACAAGAAGGACCCCATCTCCTGCAACTGTTGGGATCTGTGCATATTTTACTATACAAATTGCACAAAGGGTCAGGATCCCCTGCAGAGCTCATGCCTTGTTTGTTGTACATGAACTTTCTCCTTGCACAAGTACATTAGCTATGTGTGCACAGTGGCATTCCATCATTGTTCACATTTCAAGGTTAGTGATGTCATTACTAAACCATTACTGTGCAGAGAGAGTGCAATTTTCAAAACACTCTCCACACATTATAAGCAAACCCAAATTTCCAACACGCAAAGGCACTTGTCTGCCATATGGATTATTTCCATGGCAAATTTCTAATTTCTTCGACACTTGGCACTAGAGTGTTTAAAATTAAAGCTGAATTATTTTAATGATATTCAAAGTGTATTTTTTCACACATACTAAAAAATGGATGAACATTTTTTGCTCCAACTTAAAAAAAAAAGTCTCCTGCAGGCAGAAGCCAAGACTGGAAAACTTCATTCTAAAAAAGGTAAAAGACTTTCAGAAAATTAAGAGCTAGTGAAGGAAGAGGTTAGAATAGGAACAGCTTTCAGAGGCATAGCTCTGTTAGTCTGTATCAATAAAAGCAACAAGGAGTCCTTGTGGCACCTTAGAGACTAACACATTTATTTGGGCATAAGCTTTCATGGGATATAACCCACTTCATCAGATGCATGGAGCGGAAAATACAGTAAACAGGTATAAATATACAGCACATGAAAAGATGGGAGTTGCCTTACCAAGTGGGGGGTCAGTGCTAATGAGGCCAATTCAATTCAGCGTACCATTAAGGGGTCACTGTAGCTTCCACTGGAACGAGGAAGGAAATTTTGTTTGCAAGATGCTAACTTCAGAGCTCACAGGATATTTTGTCACTAGATTTCCTGGACAGAATAACATGATAGTTTTTGTTACTTCTTTAACACACTCACTTTTCTTTTTATATTTTGGCACAGTATGCTGTTAAAAATCAAGAAACATAGTGGCACAAGCCTAAGGAGGTTCAAAAAGTGTTGGAGCGTTTGCTAACATGCAAGATAGTTGGCTTATGACTCCTAAAAGTTCTTTGAAGCACTGATCTATCTTGAACAGTTTGAGGTCATCTCTACAGCCCCAGACAAAAGTAGGGGAGAGAAAGAGGAAAAGGAAAAGGTGGGATGGAGACTGTTATCCCAATGCACTAATTGCAGATAGTTCAACATCCTGTTTTTATCATGTGGGTGTGAAGCAGTGAGAACAAAGCCACTGCAGCGAATTGGCACCCATTCTTTTCAAATTTCACATGAAGTATTGAAATTCTCCAGACAAATAATCAGACTGGAATTACCACTTGATAGCTGTAAACCCAGTGATATGCTAAAAGGGACTTCTACAGGCCTCTTAGTAATATTCTTCTACCAAACTGAAGTGCAGGTTTGGAGTTAATTCCCTGCCTCTGATGTACATCCTCTTCCTCCCTGAATAAAGTAAAATCTTCCCTACCAGAGATGATTTATCTCTGGAGCTCATAAAAACACTTTTGAAGAACATGTATTTATTTATTGCTTTTTGACTGTACCAGCTTTCAACAAATGCCAGAAAATCGCCAAGGCATCCTCCCCTGCAGGGGCTTCTTTTTCCTTACCATACCCTCCCACACCCACTCTCCCACCACAGATGTTGAATAGTGCATTATGTTATCAATAGATTCACTTTTAAAAGCCAAATTAGCATTATGAGTGCAAAGAATATGCAGTCCAAATTAAGTGTACTGGCTGCATGACATTCACCCTCTGCAGAATGCAAGGGAAAACCAGTGTGTACCGGGGAGGAACTGGAGCAACCAGGTACAATTTCCAATATAAGGGGGAGAGGTCTTGTACTGAAAAAAGGAAGAGATTATCTGTCCACACATGATAATGGACAGACCATGGTTACATTTGAGAGGCAAGAGCAGGTCATCCCATACTGGTCAAAGGAATCAGAGTCTACAGAGAAGTGGAAAAAGAAGAGGAAGTAAAGAACAGTGAGATGGGCTCTCTGACTCTGCTGAGGCTAATGTATCCTTTGGTGATTGATACAGAGGAACTGCTGGACTCCCTTGCTTGTTGTTTCAACCAGATCAAATTGATAGCATTGCCTTTATACCACACTCCCTTTTGATTTATTTTCCATCACAAGTCATGCCAGCACAGCTTTACGACTATACTAGTGAAAGGCCTCCCCATATCAACACAGAACACAAGCTAGAGGGCCATGATTATATCTTTCATCTAGAGCAGTGTAACTTGCATCTAGTGCTGTGGCCACGGGGCTGAGCTATGCTATACCCACTGGCCCAGATTCCCAGCCAGTGTAAATCAAGTGAGGTTTTGGCCCACTTTAAATGCAGATATTGGATAGGGGAACATAAGGGGCACTTCTAAGTGCTAGGTCAGTGCCTCCATTTACAGAATCCCTACCCTTTTTCAGAGATTCCCGCAGGATATGCAGCCTTTTATCAGAACATGTGGTGTATGCAGGGGAGTTCTGGTAAGTTACTTGCATTAGCTCCATCAAGGTCATGATGGTGAAGAACCTCCTGCCTTCCCTAAGGGAAAAATAAATCAACCCTCCAATTGATCCCTTCCACCTCACCAAATGGATTGGCTTATTGATTGGAAAATAACTTTTTTTTGGAGTCACTGCATTGTGTTACATCCGTTTTGCTGTTTCCCATTGTTTTTCACTGCATGACATCATGACCCAATGTGATACAATATGCACTTGACCCAAATATTAATCAATGGGACAATGTCAGACATGTAAGGAGTCATTGATCATGCCCAACAAAGTGTTTGCATTTTAGAGCAAAGTGAGTGCTTTGAATTACTCATGGTCTACACCAAGGAATCAGTCAATATCTGCAACCTTAATTAGGAGTAATGCCTTCAAAGCAAAGTCAGGAATATGACTGCAATTTCCCCTGTAAGTGGCCTGGACCTAACACACACTACAGCAGGATTCAGCTCTTAACAGGGCAGTAAAGGAGGAAATGGTTTTTTTTTTTTAAAGATGTATTTAATTGTAACATTAACAGGCTATGAAGCAGATTCATTTTGACAGAGAACTGGCTAATTCTTTGAGCTTGAACAGTGCGGCTTGGGCCTAACACACACTATAAGGACAACACTATTGAGCCAGAGTGCCTATTGTTAAACATTGTGTGGTCCTTCTTACCAAATACATAGACTCCTGTTCTATACCATATTCATTCCAGATAATCATGGATAAAAGAAAAATGCAGCAAACACCTCCTGCTAGATATATAATCTTCTTGCACAGATGGATGCTTTTTTTTTTTTAAATGTATTTTATTCCTGAACATTTTTTTAAAATCTATCTGTGAACTCAAGTGATCATGAAAGTGAAGGCCTAACAAAAACACTATCCTGTGAACCAGGCGTAATGCAGGCAAGTATCGTGAAAGCTATCCGCAGGCACAACAGCTTTACCTAAGCATTTCAGTCCTGACTTGTGACGCCCACCTTCCCTTCCAGCACTAGAATTTGCTTGAGCAGAGAATGAGTTGTGTCAAATTTTGTGAGTATATATACCCACTAACAGGGACTTTTAATTATGCACTATTTATCTGGAAGAGCATCTAAGGGTCTTAGTGATTGTCACCCAGTTATGCTAGGCACTGTACAAAATGATGTAAGACGGTCTCTGAAGCAAATAGCTTATGGTCTAGATTACATAGAAGATAAGAACCATACAAAACAAATGCGTGAGGGGTGGGGGTAGTGGGCTGGGTGAAGACATTTCCCAAATGCTGATGGAAAACTTGTCTGAACTTTTTGCTTTCGCCCTTCTCTTGGGTCATCCGCTTCTGCCATCCTTCAATTTTCCATCTCCTTATCACTGCCTGCCACTCCCTCCCTTTCTCCAAGCCATGGCTCAAAGTCAGAATAAAAGGACTTCAGCACAAGAGCAGAGCACAGTGTAGGAGTGAGTCTGTCAGAAATCTGAATGAGCTGTTCTCTGAAGCTTTTATTCCCCTTTAAACTTTCATTTCATTATGCAATCTTAGAATCACAGTTCCTTAAGCAGAAGCAACAGCAAGATCAAATATAGATTTACTTCAAGGACAAGGTTGCTGGGGAAAAGGTTCAAGAACTCAGTTTCTCTATACTCTTGCTCCCCGTGTGCTCTCCTTACCACTCAGCAGCACTTCCTGTTCCAACCCCAACACGTGACTTGACTACCCTTGTGCTTAACTCCTTCTCTTTCACACCTCCTCCGCCAAAGACCTTTTGTGATATCACAACAGAGCGCTCCATCTCATTTCCAGAACTCTACAGTCATGCTTTGGTCAGCTATTCAATATAAACCTTGCAGACTCCAGGGCTTTCCTAAATCATAGGTACCCCTGTAAGCATGGGCCCCTTTCTCTCACATGGAGCCTCAGATCTTGTGAGACTGCTAAAGACACTGGTCCAGTAGCACTGAAAACTACCTGATTTTCAAAGATGCTGAGAGGGATTTCAGCAAAGAGATCTCCTGGGGATTAGTGAGAGACAGGCCTGGGTAGTGCTTACGTTTGTGTTTTGTAGAGAACTGAGATCTGATGGCTGTCAGGACAGTAAGCTGCTGTTTAATTTCATTTTTTGTTCTTGTAATTCATGTTAGGAGTACCTGGAGCCTCGAATTCCTCCCCCCCCACACACACACTTTATTCTTCCATGCATCCAAAGAAATAAAATTAAAACGTCTCCAAATTGTTTCTAACTCAAATCATGATGTAGATTTGACTGGGATCATGACTTGGGCTGCTCTGATATTTAACATCTGGTTTATTTAACAAATGAATAAAGCTTACCCTCCTTCCCCAAATCTCTTCAGTCCTCTTCTTTTGCTCATTCTCCTTAATGGAATTGTTTTCTAAGTAGATTTGATAGGTTGCCAATATCCTGAGATTTTCTTGTTTCCCATTTTCACTATTGGGGAAGAATTCTTGTAATGAACTGGCCTGAGGCATTTCCCATCATTTGGAACCCAGTCATCTCCTCTATTTCTCAATAAACCAAATCTCTCTTCTCAGCCCCCTGCCACATCTAAATTAAGGGACTCTAAATACATGTGATTAGGTCTCTAAAGAAAAAAAAAAGAATGTCACCAACGGTGAGGGCCCAAATTAGGGTTCCCGTTCTAACATTGTTAAATGTCCATGTGAGAGGCAGGGTTGTTACCACTTGCATCATTAATTTAAGCCTCCATGTAAGGTCTCCATATCTAAAAGTTGTGCTTCCCATCTTCCAGACTTACCTTTTTATATTAAGTCAATAAACCAGAAGAGGAGCACCCACCTAAGCGCGGTTGCTCAAATGCTTATGGCTCAAATAGACTGATACTTGGAGTCATGCATTAAAAGTGGCAGCAAGGTTTTTCTTTTGTTAGGTATTAGAGAGACAGATACACAGATGTGAGACTACACAGGAGCAGTGTCAAGAAAACCATTTTACCCAGGGGATCTGGCAGCTGAACACACCAAAAGCATTTTTTAAAACAATTGAAAGCCAATTTTAAACAAGCCTGTGGATCATTGGTTCAACACACAATGCAGGTGTAGACCTGAACATTCTCCAGACAAGCTAATTGATTAAGAAAAGTCATTGCTTAAATCCCCGGAGTTTACTAGCTGGAGACCTGAGGAGTTTAAAAGCATATCAGGTTTCTAAGAGATTGACTCTGGCCTGCATTTCAAAGTACATCAAATGCTGCTGTACCTAGACTGGATATGTGATACATACAGCCCACAGGCAGGTCTGGATTAAGGCAATCAGGGGCTGCATGCACATCCCCTCACAGGGGGTCCCTCTTAGCCCTTTCCCACCTTGGGATGGTAGTGGGTGTGGCACCCAATACAGGAATTATCTCTGCTGGTGAGGTGGGGGCATCATTGCTCCTCTTTGGTTAAATTAGGGTCTCCCCACTCCACCCCAGCGGAAGGAAGGCCCAGCCCCCACCTACCTGAATAGAGATGTGGGTACCCTGCCAAAACCACCCTAGCAGAACCATGAAAGGGTGGTCTTCCCACAACAGAGCTCTCAGCTAGGGTGGTGTTGATAGGGAAGCTGCAGAGCAGTGGGGTTCAGTGTTAAAAGTGGACTGGACAAAATAGTAGAGGAATGTACTGTAGGATACAATCCTGCACTAGCCACATGGGAAATGGATTCAATGACCTAACAGGTATTTTCCATTTCTAATCTTTATTACACCCAGCAACACTGGATAAGGATAAAGCTGGATGTTTCTGCTGAAATGATCAACCACCATCTGGTTAATAATGTTGATATTTAAATTACCATCATTAGAATTCAGAGTCAGTGCTCCTCTGAGTCAAATGAAGTTGTTCTCTCTTCCCCAGAAATTATTGTTTCTGGCTGCAGATTTTATAACAAAACACACCTCAATTCTGATTCAAAGGTTCTCTTTGCAGTCAGAGCATCTAAAAACTCAACTTCTGAAAAATGAAAGCTTAAATTTTACAGGAACTAATGAAAATATGAAAGATGCTGAACTGTTGTTTGGACTGATAGTATCCTGGCTTACTTCAAATCCTGATCAGACAGGCTTTTGGCTGATGTTGAGGTGAAGTTTAAATGTCTGTTTGGCAAATCTGAGTGTATGCACTGTAGAGATTTTATAGAGGTACTGTACTTTCAAATACTCTGTAACAAGTACAGTATACTTCTACAGACAGTACACTTCTACAGTCTGACACAATAACTTTGCTATCCATAAGCTTTTTCCTTAAAAATATTGGTGCCATCCATCTTCCAATTTCAAGACAACATGACAACCCATGCTATAGCTTTCAGAAATGAAGGACTGTGTTTTCACCTCAATACATTAATCCTAAAGCAGCAAGGTGAGATTATATCCCTTACTTTGTCCAGTGCTGAACAAAGGATCAGAAGATGGTATTATATACCAAAAAATAACATTTGTGTTTACTGGTTTTTAAGTGCCAGTTTTCAGCAAGAGTCTGTGCCTTTTCCATAGTAATTAAGAGAAGTTAAGATCAAGAAAAGTAATGCTCAGATATCAAAAGATTTGGTTCCATGTTGCTTCCTTCTCAACATTCTACTGGGGTGAGTGAAAAACGTGACTTACCACTTGAGGTGGCATCGTGCATGGAAAGAAAGCGGCATAACAGGACACATATAGCGTTACTAAGGATGTCAGTATTCCATGTGAGAACATAGGAATTGCAATAGTGAATCAGACTTGTGGTCTAAATCAGTGGTTCTCAACCTTTATTTGGCTCAGGACCCATTTGTAAACCTTGATGGACTGTCACAACCCAGAGATGTGCCCAGATCCTGTGTCCCTCCTATGCCGGGCATGGGCGGGGCGGTGGGGGTGGGAATCCTCAGAGATAAGATTCCAGATACTCTGGCCAGATTTGAGCAACTTAGGAACCCCCTTCCACTGGCTCTTTGGGCAGGGACAGTGAGCTGAAATCCCGTCAACAAACAAACAGCTCCCCATAGGGGACAGAGGGTAGGGGGTGAGGCGATCTGGGGGCCTGGAGGTGAAGTGGTGAAATGGGAGTGTAGTTAGGAAGGAACTGGTGGTTCTGGAAGGACTGGGGGAAGGAATTGGGACCAGAGGTGTGTAGGGGATGGATGGCATGATGATAGCTCTCCCAGAAACACACAGCCCCCCCCTTGGCCCATGGGGACAGAGGATGAAGGGGGTCAGGGAATTTGGGGTCCCAGAGATAAAGTTGGAGGCCTAGGGGAAGGAATTAGGGGGCAGTAGGGGCTGGAGGTGCAATGGGAGAAGACCTGGAGGGCTGAGGGCCAGGATGGCTGGTACGACGGAGGGGGAATCTCCTGGCTGAGGGGGGCCCATTCTAGGGGGGCATGGGGTAGGACAGGGAGTATGGAAGTTGGGGTGTTGCCCAGCTGCAGGGTGCGGTGTATATTGGGAAGCTGGTACTTATTGAAGAATGTGACACCAACTGTCCTCTCTTGGCTCCTGCCCCCTGGGGCTGGCTGAGCTTGGCTCCTGGGAGGGGCTTTCTGGGCCAAATCAGTGGTATTGTGACCTGTTGCATGGGGTCACAGTGCCATTCACTCAGATTTGGCACAGCTGGCCCCACCATCATCATGATGGAAGGGCAGCTGGGCCAAACCTGAGCAGTGCTGCAACCCCATGCACCAGGTCACAGCCAGCCCTCTGACCCTTTCACACATTCTGGAGACCCAGTGTCAGGTCACAACTGACAGGTTGAAAAGCCTTGGTCTAATAGTTCAGTAGCTTGTCTCCAAAAATGGCCAGCACCATGTGCTTCAGAGGAAGGTGCAGAAAACCCCACAGTAGACAAATGTGAGATACTCTGACTCTCATGAAGGTCTCATTTTAATCCCTTCTAGTAAGAGATTGATTTACAACCTGAAGCTTGAGGTTGTATATCCCTTTCAATACTCTATTTTTAGCATTAGCCATTGTAACTCAGGGTATTTTTGTTATCCATATAAATGTTCAATCTCTCTTTGACTCCTGCAAAGTTACTGGCTACAGTCATATCTTGTGGCAACGAGTTCTATGGTCTAATTATGTGTTGTGTGGAAAGAGTATATAATTTTATCAATTTTCAGTTTGCCAACTTTCAAATTCATTGAATGGTTCCTTCTTCTTGTGAAACACAGGGCACAAAAGCTCATGATTTACCTACATCATTCATTATTTTATATACTTATTTGTCTCCTTTCTAAGGTAAGCCTTGAAACCCAGTCCTTTCAATGTCTCTTCATATGAGATTTTTTCCCATGCCCCTAACAATTGTGGTCACCGTTTCTTAACCCCTTTTAATTCTGCAATGTATTTTTTAAGATGGGGTTACCTAGAATACCTATTGATTCAATATAATGGCTTTATATTTTTTCTGTATTATTGCCCGTCGCATTCCTTGTGAATCCTAACACCTTCTTGAGAAAACAATCTTGGAATGTTACAACAGTGTTATCCACTGTTATGGGAGGGCTCCATAAAGGAGAGATGTCTGTATATTTAAATAGTGAACAGAGTGCCAGGACATTTTGCTTGAGAATATGCAGCATTGTTCTTAGGATTTGTATAAGACCAATAAAGCTTGCTATTGTTAAGCACTGCGAATGGCTTTTTGTAGGTAGCTCCTTAAATGGAGATTTTAACACTCTTCCATTACTACCACACCTGCATGCACACACATTTGATCAGTATCTTGAGTTAGATTCAGAACATTTCCTTAAACTTTAGAAGAAAAGAGTAAATTAACTTAATACATTCAAATTATATTAAAGTTAAAGGAAAAAATCAATTTTTATAACTGAGGAAATATGAAGTTATATAGAAGGGTTGGATTTTTTTTAAATGTCATTCAGCTTAGTGTGAATGTAGCAAGCCAATTAGATAACATTACATTTCAAGCCTGATTGATTTTTTAAATATTCAGTATAAGCGCTGCATTTGGTGTTTATTGCACCACACAAGAAATATCTTGGAATGGCTGTTGAATCAAGGAATTAAATGAAACCTACCCTGTCAATAATCTAGCAGGGCTTTTGATAGAGTATTAGAGCATTTTTATATTATGCAACACATAAAATGCTAAACATACACAGAACACAGGACTATAAGTTTAAAAAAAGCACACACAGGCTGCTGGAGTGTTTTGGCATTTATAGCCAGATAGCCCTGGAAGATAATGAGTAGTTTGATACTCTGGAAATCATAACTATGAAATATATAACAATAGTACCCCATCAAGATGGAATATATATCATGAGATATTGGAGGATAATTCAAGTCTGAAATACGATCTGCTTTTCATTTCAGGTGTCGAGCCTATGTAAGCTATAACTTATATAGATATTACTCACGTGGGAAATAATGACAAATTTAGAACAACCATGGGAAAAAAATTCTACACAGGAAGAACATGAAAGATGTTATGTCCTTTTCCTCCTTACCCCCACTGTCTGTAAGATGGGAAACTACTTCTTTTAGTAAAATATGTTCACAGCATATAGGAGAAAGCATATTGCAGTTGTTAAGGGCAATGTCTGCTAGAGAAACTAACAATGATAGGAGGAAAGAAAGCCATCTTTTTTCACTAGCACAAACAAAAATGTTTAGTCCATGATTACTTGGAAAAAGCTACCAGCCCTAGTCATTGAACACTAGTCTGAATAGAGGCAGAAAATGATGTTACACAAAGTGCTTCATTGTGGTCCACGTCAACCTTGACTTCTTTCCTCGGGGGTAAAGGTGTCATTACTTCCTTTTATGTAGTATTTGAGGCTGTGGGAAATGGGTTTCAGAACACAGGGAGCTGGGAGGAAAGACAAACTGTCTCTGGACTGAAAAGTTGAAACCACATGTCATATGAATATTGTTTTTCATGCTCTTTATGACAATCCTACTCTGGGTCAAAGGTCAGAGTTTCCCATCATCCTGTCTCACCGTTATCATAACTGTGGTAAGAAAATATCTGAATGAAAAGCTACCAGTATGTTTTTTCCTACTGATAAAACACAACAGCCCCAGGGAAAAAAAGAAAGAAAGCAATTTTCTCCATTCTTTCATTTTCCTGCTACAGCAAACTTCATACTCACTTCCTTCCTCATCTCCTGAGGCAATCTATTTCCTAGTGAAATGTACCAGGATAGAAATGTTAAAACTAGAATGGCCAGAGCAATTGGAGCTCTGGATGTTCAGCACCTCCAAAGACTAAGCTCTGAGTGCTTCAGATTGGGCACCCAAAAATGGAGGCATCAAAACGTAGAGAACACTTTTAAAAGGTAGGCGGTGCGTGTTCACGTGCCAGCTCACAGAGGGGCAAGAAGCATTGCTCTCAGTTACACAGGTGCAGCTCCCATCACCATCATGGGGTTCTATACATATAAGTGAGAGCGGACGATGGGCCAGGATTTTTTAAGCTATGTTGAAAATGGCTTTTTTATTTCTTCCTTCCACTGTAAACAACATCACAGACTTTCCACTAGGCTGTTTCTTTTTGGCAGTATCTAAAGATTTTTTTTTCCTTTCATCCCATTGGTAAAATATACACAGTCCTGATAATGGATCCAAAAACAAATGAAGAGCACTAACTTTCAAAATAGTTTTATAGAAAATCAATTCTTTCGTTCAAGGTAGTGACTGCTAGAGCACGGATGAAAGAGTCCACTCTACACACAGGCCGAACCCCCACAGCCGAGCTCACTCTACACACAGGCCGAATCCCCGCAGCCGAGCCCACTCTACACACAGGCCGAACCCCCGCAGCCGAGCCCACTCTACACACAGGCTGAACCACCGCAGCCAAGTGTTCTTTTTTTCCCCAGATCTCAGACCCAAATAACCCAAAGAGCATTCTGGATAATGGCACACAAATGAGCATATCAAGTAGCCAACTTTGCTCTGGCAAGTATCTTATTAAATTGGACCATGATTTACTCAGGCTTGGTTCCAACTTCTACTGAAAACACATGTGCAACTCGTATATGTACAAAAAGTACTAACGTACTCGCAAAAAGTACGAACGTTCACCTGTATATGGGCCAGCAGTAAATCCATGTACATGCCGCTCCACTCACATTATTTCTTCTAGAAGCACCTATAATCTGTATGGAGAGAGAGAGAGTGGGTGTGTGCGTTGCTGGGGCAAGGGACATTTTTGTAAAATAACACTGACTGTGCCCCCCAGTATCTAGGCCTGGTCTAAAAAGATGCTTCCATAACTGCTTTCACAGAAGGCCAGCAGAGTGACCTCTCCATGGTATCTGAAGAACACAGCCCTGGAGCAGAGAACATCTGTCCTGTGAAACCCCAGAGGAGCACAGATTTTCTCTGTTTGGCAATTCTGCAGCATCTTCTGCCTAGCTTATGTATTTATAAGGCAGCTACCGAATTGCATTTAAATGGCAGGGTTCTCTATTCAAGGTTATCAAAGCACTTTACAAACTTTAGGTAAGCCTCACAATCTTCTAGCATATGCACAACGTGCCTAAGGTGGCATGTGACCAGGATTCATCACCAAATTTGTTCCACTGGTTGGATCACTGGCTTCCCCGGCTCGAGCCAGGTACTGATGGGGAGTGCAACATGAATGCTGATCCATGTCCCCAGAGCCTCATCATACCCTGTAATATCATTCCCATTCTATGGCTGGGGAAACTAAAGCACCCAGATGCTTTCTACATGCTGATTCTGATGAAAACCCGTTCAGCTCCATTACTGGCAGCCATGGCGGGGCATTAGTATAGACAGGAAACTGTTGACCATTGGCTGGTATTTTTACCACCTTGTCTTCCAGGTCTTCTCTGAGCTAGGTTAGGTTACACAGCAGATCAAGTGCCATTGGCCAGACTACACTAGTAGTCCCACATTGCTCTCTCCAGTGGAGCTGCAATAATGCTAGATCAATGGTTCTCAATGCTAGAAGGCTTCCCTGCCCTGAACACATATTTATTACAGAAGGAAGTGCTAGAGGAAAGAGCCACATTTTGAAATAGAAATGATTTTTATTCACTATCTCCACTTCCAGGTACACACTCCCGTTTCCATCCACCACCCTTTGGCATGGCATGTCCTCATAGGGTTGGAAAGTTTAAACAAAAATTACTTTGGTCTGCAGAATTAGCCCATGTCTCAGACTCACTTATAATTGAGCACAGATGTAGCATAAGCCAAGACAAGCCTCAGACCTGTGTGAATAATTTTTGCTCAGCATCAGCAAGGGGCAGTGAGTCCAAAATTAGCAATTTTCCTTTTCGGCCTAAACTGGCACTTTGCCACTGAGACATTCTTTTTGCCTTTGTTCCCCCCCACCCCCATCCCCACCCCCACCCCCACCCCGAACGCTCAGCCACAACGATTGCAGGGATTTTGTTCTTTTCAAAGTTCCACTGGATTCTTCAGTACCTGCGGTATTTTTTTTTTAATTTAATTTTATTTACTTAGAAGCTTTTAAAGGCTGGTATCCACTCTCAGTGAACAGAAAGATTCTCTTTTAGAGCTGAGCTGGGTACACTGTGGCAGCAAACTTTGAATGCAAACACAAGATCTGTCTGCTGTTGTGTCCGCCGTGTGGCTAAGATGGTGACATGAGCAAACTTTTGAGTGCTGGTTGGAGGAAAGCAAGAGTGTGTGATCCATTCCTTGCAGAAACCCTCCTGTTCTGAAGCTCTAATATCCTCACCAGATTTTAAGTGTACAATGGGAGGTCAGGACCAGGAGCCTTCTTTGAGCAATAGATCTGCTTTGCTTTTTCTCAAGTTACTCGGGTTGCTCAGAAGAGTGAAGGCATGCAGGCTCTGTCAAACATTTACCCTGCCTCAAAGTATCTGAACTCAAGGCTTTGCCTGGGAACGGATAACAGAGAGAAGGCCACAGGAGTCGACTTTTAGAAGAAATTTGCATTTCCCTTTTCTTTGCTACTTGGGGACGGAACCTTGGTTGTGTCACAGACAATGGAGCATCTATTTTGTAATTGAATATGTACGCTGTGGATTGCATCCAAATGGGAAAAGAAACACAGCTCATAGAAACCAATTGTAAGCTCTTCAGAACAGGGACGGTCTCTAAATAGGTCTATGTACTATGTTCAGAAAAATGGGGGTCTGATATTGGTTGGGACCATTAAGCGTCACTGCACTATTACTAATAAATAATCACATTCTGTGTATTACAGGGATTTGTTTGGACAACTCCCATTTTAATCATTATACCTGAATCATCTGTACATCCAGATCCATAAAAATGACGAAATGCACAAATCAGAATTTCCACATGCCCAGGGGGAAGAGCTCCATCTTGCAAGAAAAGCATGAGTTTTACTAGCTATTTTAATGTTAAGGCAGCTCAGTCAGGCCGTAACTGGCTCAAGCTGGCCCTCCCAGAAGCTGTAACATTCCTTGCTCGTTTATAAGCAACAGTAAGTATAGGGGAGTTGCATACAGACTCAGTTTTGTTTTACTGGCTTTCAGTAAAAGTGGGGAAACTGCAACAAAAAGCATATTAGAGAAAACCCCAAACTTCGTATTTGCATAAGGGTAACTAAACATGCACTGCAAGACTTATGGACTCATAGACTTTAAGGCCAGAAGGGACCATCCTGATCAACTACTCTGACCTCCTGCACATCACAGACCACAAAATCTCACTCACCCACTCACTCCAGTAATAGGCCCACAACCTCTGGCTGAACTACTGAAGGCCTCAAAATTGGATTTAAAGACTTCAAGTTACAGAGAATCCACCATTTACACTAGTTCAAACCCGCAAGTGACCTGTGCCCCATGCTGCAGAGGAAGGTGAAAAAATTTCAGGGTCTCTGCCAATCTGACCTGAGGGAAAATCCTTCCAACCCCAACTATGGCAATCAGTTAGACTCTCAGCACATGGGCAAGGCCCACCAGCCAGACGCCTGGGAAAGAATTAGCCCACCCCATCTAATGTCCTGTCCCTGGCCATTGGAGATATTTGCTAATAGCAGTCATGGATTGGCCATATGCCATTCTGGGTAATTTCATCATACCATCCACTCCATAAAGTTATCAAGCTCAGTCTTGAAACAAAATAGGTTTTTTTCCCAACTACTCCCCTTCAAAGGCTGTTCCATAACTTCACTCTTCTGATTATTAGAAACTTTAATTTAATTTCAAGCCTAAACTTATTGATGATTGGTTCATATCCATTTATTCTTGTGCCAACTTTGGTCCTTAATTTAAATAACTCCTTTCCCTCCCTGATGTTTATCCCTCTTACGTATTCATAGAGAGCAATCATATATCCCCTCGTCGTTCATTTGTTTAGACTAAAGAAGCCAAAGTTTATCAAGTCTTTTCTTGAAAGGTAGGTTCTGCATTCCTCTGATCCTGGTAGCCCTTCTCTGCACCTGTTCCAATTTGAATTAATCTTTCGTAAACACAGGAGACCAGAATTGCACACAGTATTCCAGATGAGGTCTCATCAATGCCTTGTATAATGCTAGGGATAACACTTCCCTATCTCTACTGGAAATACCTTGCCTGATTCATCCTAGGATTGCAGTAGCCTCTTTCATTGCTGATTCACACTACCAACTCATAGTCATCCTCTGATCGACCTGTACACCCAGGTCTTTCTCCTCCTCTGTTGCTCCAATCTGATAAATCCCCAGTTTATAGCAAAAATACTTGTTGTTAGTCCCTAAGAACATGACCTTGCACTTTGCACTATTAAATTTCATCCCATTTCTATTATTTCAGTTTCAAGGTTGTCCAGATCTTCTTGTATGATATTCCGGTCCTCCTCTGTATTGGCAATACCTCCCAACTTTGTGTCATCCGCACATTTTATTAGCACTCTCCCACTTTTTGTGCAAAGGCCATTAAGGAAAATGTTAGATAAGATTGGTCCCAAGACCAGTCTCTGAGGAACTCCACTAGTAATCTCCCTTCAGCCTGACAGTCTACCCATTTAACCAGTTCCTTACCCACCCTTCAATTCTCATTTTAATCCCCATCTTCTCCAATTTAACTAATTATTTCCCATGTGGAACTGTATCAAATGCCTTACTGAAATCCAGGTAATCAGACATGATGCATTTCCTTTGCCTAGAAAAACAGTTATTTTCTCAAAGAATGAGATCAGGTTGGTCTGGCACGATCTCACTTTTGAAAAACCATGTTGTATTTTATCCCAATTACCGTTCACCTCTATGCCCTTAACTACTTTCACTTTCAAAATTTGTTCCAAGACCTTGCCTACAACTGAAGTCAAATTAACTGGCCTGTAGTTTCCTGGGTCACTTTCCCCCCATTTCTTAAAGGTACTATATTAGCAATTCTCCAGTCATAGGGTATGGCCCTCAAGTTTACAGATTCTTTAAAAATCCTTGCTATTAGTCTTGCAATTTCATGTGCCAGTTCCTTTAATATTCTCAGATGGAGATTGTCCAGGCTCCCAAATTTGGTCTCATTAAGCTATTTGAGTTTGGCTTCCACCTCAGATGTGATAATTTCTATTTCCATATCCTCATTTCCATTAGCCACCCTGCCACTGCCCCCAAGCTCCTCATTACCCTTATTAAGAACTGATGCAAAATATTTGTTTAGGTGTTGGACCATACCTAATCTTCACCCCGGACTCAGTTCTTAGCAGTCTCACTTCTTTCCTTGTTTTCTTTTTATTTATATGGGTAAAGAACCTTTTACTGTTGTTTTTAATTCCCTTTGCAAGGTCCAATGCCGCTTGGCTTTTGGCAGTTCTCACTTTTTCCCTGCACTTTCTGACCCCCAAGAGGACACTTTTCTTGCTGATCCCTTCCATCTTCCATTCCTTGTTGGTTTTCTGCTTTCTCTTAATCACCTGTCTGAGATGCTTGTTCATCCAGCTTGGTCTGTAACCCTTCCCCTTGAATTTTTCCCCTTGCTTGGGATGCAAGCTTTAGATAGTTCCTGCAACTTTAACTTAAAGTAATTCCAAGTCACCGCCACATTCTGATCTTGGAGTTCTTTAGTCCAATCAACTTCACGCACTAATTCTCTTATTTTTTTTAAAGATAGCTCCTTTTGAAATCAAGGACCATAGCTGCAGACCTATTTTTATTTATCCTTTCATTTAGTTTAAGCTGAATTAACTCATGGTCACTCAAACCGAGCTTGTCCCCTATAACCAGTTCTTCTATGAGATCCTCGCTGCTCACCAATACTAAATCTAAAATGTCATCACTTGTTGTTTGTTCAGAGACTCTTTGGTGAAGAAATCTGCCAATCAGCCATCACATCCAGCAATATCTGGGCCCTACCATTATTAGTAGCACTTGTCCTCCAATCTATACCTGGGAAATTAATACCTCATAATCACTCCAAGCAGAGCAATAAGCAGCTCTTATATGGTATTGCAGAATGACTTGAGAACCAGGTCACAGAGTGCCTCTGTCACTACCCAGGGTACTGCCCTGCCTGGCCAGTTCATGTGGCCTCTCAGTCACAAACACATACCAGGTTGTTACCCTTTCACCACATGTGTATTTATTTTTTCCTTACACAGTATAACAGTGTACTTCAGGCTTACAGCAAAAGGAGGCTTCTGCACAGCCTTCACTCCTCAGCCCAGGCTTACCCTCTGAGCTCTCTGTGATGCTGGCAGACCAGATGCCAGCTTATGCCAAGGGCCTCTCTGAGCACTGACAAATGCATAGCTGGAGACCAGGCTGGCTCGCTTGTGGATTAGTATAATTAAAATAGATATATTATAAGAATGCTTTTACTGTTTAGACTTTATGAAATGCTTGTAGGATGCTGCATGTAGTAATCCTACTTATAATATCTGCACTCCATGTTAAAAGGCAATACTTAAGTGTTTGCTCTAGAACTGTGAAAGGTTTGTTCTGAAACGCTGTATCTCACCAACAGGAAAAAATCTTCACTCATGCAAAAATTCTGGATTCCTATGGAAGTTATCTCCTGCCCATCAGGAAGGGCTACTGAATCCAAATGGACCATTGTGGAACAAAGACTTTGTCAATTGCTCCCCCACCCACCCACAAAGAGGTTATGTGCAGAAGCATTTGTCCTATCATCTTAGACTATGCGGGGTGGGGGGGTTGGATAAAAATCCCTGACCAGAAGGTATTGGGGTTTTTTTTGTGCTGTTCGGACTCTAAGCAGCAAAGATTCCTAAGGATAAGCAAGAGGTCACCAGGACTAACCTGGGGTAGCCCCAATGGACATATACAGCGGTCATATTTCAGCAGCTCTATCACCATCTGAAACCTAAAACTGCAACTCATTTGTGTGTGTATGTTTATCTGCTTTAACCTTGTAAATAACTCTTATTTCTCTCCTAGTTAATAAACCTTAGTTGGTTTGATACAGGATTGACTACAAACGTTGTCTTTGGTGTGAGATTTAAGGTCCAACTTGACCTGGGGTAAGTGACTGGCCCTCTGGGACTGGAGTAACCTGAATATTTTGTGATCTTTGGTGTTAAATGATTATGTATTAGAGAGGCAAGCTTGTTTAGGTAGCAAGATAGATCAGAATGCCCAGGAGGACTGTCTGACTCCATCTTATGGCGATATAGTGCCTGAGGAATTTAGACGTATTACTTGGCTGGTGAAATCTAAGTATAGAACTCACAATCATTTTGGGGTTTGTGCCAACAGTCTGCCCTGAGGTTGGTATTCTTGCTTGTGAGCCATTCTAGACAGCATGACTCTTTCCTCTGAGCTTTCCCCTGCTTCCTCTTCCTTCCACTTATAGCCTCCCAATTATTGAGCCAATTGCCCCATTAGCCCAGCAATCATCACCCAAGTGTCACTAATCCCCAAAAGCAATTGATGAATTGGCTTCAATTAAGCCTGCACTCTTCCCAGTGCTGCAGCAACCTCAGTGACCAGGGTGCTACTAATGTCACAAACCATTAATACACTTTGCACTAATGCAAAATTTGGAACTAATTTCCCCAATGGGACATGCTGATGGCAGAGTTACACAGCAGAAATAATGAGTTAGCATCATCCAGAAGACCCAGACAAACTATCACATACCTATGGAATTTATGAACTAGTTTTCTTTCTCTCTGACATAACAATCGTAATGCTACTAAGTAGGGGTCCAATTAAGTCAGAGATGAATTCCTTGGCAACAAGACTGGTTCTAATAAGCAATGCAAAACTGCAATGCAAAAACCTGACATCAGTGTTATGTTGGTAGAATGAACAAAGCAGACCGGTTTGAATACAATGATGGAATGTGCAGTGGTGTTTTCTGCTTTTTTTAATGTACTTATCTTCCCTCTTCTCCTGAATTCAAGTCCATGCTGTAAATTCGAATGTCTGATCTTCAGTTTCCAAGTGTTGAAGCTTTTTCTCTATAATGACGTAGTGGCTAATTGCTCTTAGGGAGAATGCAGCCTGAGAAAACTTTCCTTGTTTACCCATGAATATATAGTGCTGACTCAAAAATATAAGCAATGTAATGACTCCAAAATGATATCATAGCACATATGATCAGTCACAACAGATCATGCCATGAGAAAGCACTGGGAGGTAAAATACAAAGAAAAAAAAACCTTAGCATGCCAATGTCACTTTGCACCTCTCATTCTCAACAGCTACTGTGGCGACCATAAGTCTATTGCATCAAATTCAGTCTTGTGTAATGCCATTGGCTTCAGTGAAGAAGAGATTATTTTTTTCCACTTGCTATTATTTATTTTAGAACAGTTTTCCTGATTGAATTCTGGTGTTATTATTTAACTTGGGCTGTACAGTGCCCTAAATGGATGCTGCCAAGTCATATTTGGCCCATAAATCAGATTTTGTAAAAATAATCTTCTACTGAACCTAAGAACCATTTAAGTGTTTCCATGCATCTTTTTATTCTAACAGAAACATGTGTTTTTAAACATCCCCTGCAGCATTTGGATCCCAAGTTGTGGCAGAATTAGAAGGTCAACAAGCACTATATACATTGGAAAATAAATTAGTCTTAATTTGGGGTTTTTTTCAGTTTGAATAGCCTAAGTCTAATTAGCAAATATAGGTACAATTCCATTTCAGAGCTATTACTGGACTGAGAACCATGATCTTGAGAAGCAGCATAATTTAGTGGATAGGTCACCGACCTGGGAATCAGGAGACACAGAGTGAAATTCTTGTTCTACTGAAGACAATGGCAAAACTACCATTGAGATCAGTGGAGCCAAAATGTCACTCCTGGAGTCTAGTGTAATCCCAGCTCTGACACTGACCTGACATGTGACCTTGGGCAAGTCATTCTACCCCTCTATGCCTCTGTTTACCTTCTTCTATCCATCATCTATCTTGTCTATTCGAATGTAATCTGTTTGGGGCAGGAACTGTCTCTTAGTATAGTTCAATCAAGGCCCATTGTTTTCAGTTTTTGTGTCGTTCAAAATTTTGTGGGAATTTCTCTGCATTTATTATAAAAATTAAAAAATGGGTGAAAAGTAGGATAATATTGGTTCAATGCTGGGGGGATGGGAGGACAGAAAAAAAGCCACAAATAAAGAAAATAAGAGTACCGAAAGTAAAAGCAGTTTAATATAGTGGTTCATTTCAGGAACCGTACATTAACAGTATACACACATATGCAAGTGCATGCATGTATTCGCTACAGTCTTCAACAGTCTTGCATTTACACTGAGACTAATTTAGTACTAACATAAACACCTCTACTTCAATGTAATATATTGGATTTTCTTAACATAATGAATATTTTCATGGACTTGAATGATCCAACATTTGGGCATAAATCGGTAAATACCAAATAATAGCTTTTGTAAAACTCAGGAAAATGTCAGTAAAAACTGAAAATGAAAGACCTTAAGTACAATGAAATTAAGACTGGAGCTGCCATAACATCAGGGCTCTCTAGATATTACTGTAATAAAATAAAATAATCATTGTAATTAATAAATGTCAGTGGCAATCTCTCTCAAGCCAGTAAATCTTTCTAAGTGGAAGACACTTTTAAAATGGGAAGATTGTAAGGAAATTTGATTTTTAAAAATATGTATTTTAAACAGACTGTGCCCTTTTAAACTCTGTAATCCATGTACTATCATAAAAATAATAGATGAGCAATCATTTAATAAAGGCTATAACTCCATCAAAGGGTTTTGTTGGAACCATAACCCACGAAAGCAGCACGAGAACAGAATTTGCATAGTTTGTGTCCAGAAACCCAATACGGAATATCCTCATTTGGAAATTTTTATTATAGGGGGATACATATTGTCTGTTGCTGTATGGGAATTTTCAGAAAATGTGTCTAAAACCTCAGGAAATATGCCCTTAAAATCAACGGCTCCTCATTAACAACACACAGTAAGAGTCCTGTTACGTCTGTCAAATACATATTTGGAAACAACTGACAGAGTAAACCTTTTCACCCTGATTGTGGAATGGATGGAAAACCTCAACTGTTAAAAATATTTTCACTAGGTTTAAGTCTCCATAAAACTTTCAATATACAATAACTTTCATCAGACCTGGAGTGATTTAAACACCAAAAGTTTAAAAATACACGTTGAGGAGCAGCCTGATTTTGAGAACTATACAAAGCTTTGCTCTGTTTAAACATGACAAAGCAGATGTTTGTTTGTGAGCTTTATTTGGTGTTGCTTCTAGGACTGGCTCCCTTCCTGCTTGTTTTACCCTGTCCTCCCCTGCTGGGTTGTTGAGAGGCAGTGAGCAGTGAAAATAGGTCCACGGCTCATTTCCACGCAGATTTTATTCCGTCTCTCCCTCTCTCTAGATTTTGCTACTATTGGTGGTATTTACTTTGCTGGCAATTTAAGAATCTGCAGAAAGCTCGGGGAAAGAGACAGTGAAAAGAAATCTGGCTCACGGGGAAATATATAGGGTTACACAGCTGACAGGAGAATTAAAATTGCTTTGGGTAGCAGCCAGTGACACACAGAAAAAAAATGCAAGCTTCTCTAGCTTGAAACCCACCCTAGAGAGAAGTGGGCAGCAGGAGCCAGGCCTGCATTCTTGCTCTGAAAGTCAGTTAAGGATTTGATTGTTACTATTACCTACACAACTAGAAAGCTACCTGTGTTATGTATCACAAGGAATCAAGTCCTCCCGATGCAGCATCTTCTGTCAGTTTGCGGGGGGAAACCTTGC
Source organism: Lepidochelys olivacea (assembly GCF_965140295.1). Classification (NCBI taxonomy): domain Eukaryota; kingdom Metazoa; phylum Chordata; order Testudines; family Cheloniidae; genus Lepidochelys; species Lepidochelys olivacea. The sequence goes on along the minus strand of NC_140412.1, from coordinate 107,637,121 downwards.
TTCTGGAACAGCAGACTCAGTGAGATATGATGGCTGGACATGAGGACCAGCTGTGGAGGAAGACTAAGTCTGGAAAATATTTTGTTATTAAAGGTTGGGAGAGGCCAAAGAGGGGAGAATGAGATAGCGAAGTGGAAAAGGACAAAGATGATTGGTAGGTACTCATTGCATACAGAAACTCTCAGTAGAGCATTGTCCTTGGTCAGAGATCACAATGGCCACTCAGCGAAGAAGTTGGCTCAGTCCAAGGTAGCCGGCTGGTAGGTAGCTCACAGTGGCCTTAGCTGTAATGTGGGTAGCGAGGGTGGCAGCACCCCCTACAGCTGTGAAATGATGTAGTGTTTTCCCACAAATCAAGGGAGCTACAGATCTGTTTATTTAGAACCCAAAGGCCAGCCGTCAAGAGACTGTGAATAACTTGGATTTTTAATGATGAGATTTCCATCCTAATGACCAGTGAGGATTAGTTTCCATTTTCAAAGCTATATTTTCAAGGAAAAGGGCTATAACTGTCCTTTTTTAAAATATGAAAGCTGAGATTGTCCTTTACGTTTCTACATCCCCGCAAAAGGGAGAGGCTCATTGTCATGAGCTCTGCAAACCCACAAAGACTGGCTCTTCTAATACTCTGCAGCACCCTTCACTTGCCCATGGTTTTTGAATTGAATTTTAGCAAGCATGCAAATGGCAGCTGGCAATGAAAAGAAAGGGAGATCTGGGTCCAGATTTAACAGAGCATTTAAGCTTTTGCTTCACATAAGCACATGGAGATGGGCTCAGGAGACCTGGGTTCTATTCCCAGTTTTGCTTGGGCAAATCACATCACTCTCTGTGCCTGTCTCCCCATCTGTCAAATGGGAACAATGATACTTACCTCCTTGGTAAAGTCCTTTGAGATTTCTGGATGAAAAGTGCTATATAAGAATCAGGCATTATTAGTCATGTGCCTAAAGTTCATTCTGGTTTTGCAAACAGGGCATTTTTTGGTCAGATAATCTTTCTGGCTAACAAATCTCATCTGCCTCCAATAAAGAGTCTCTACCATAATGGGGACTTAAGGCCACTGTTAATTCAAGCTGGTTTCTTACTGCATAGAGATTTTTACAGTTACAAGTTTATTTGGCTGGGTGACAGGTTTGCATTTTTTTCTTTTTCTTTTCCTTTTTTTTTCTTTTTTGTTGTTGCTGAGGAAATAGAGTGCAAGAATTTGAAATGCTAGCAGGATCTTTTTCTGGATGATGAAACAGTGCAAAGACAATGACTCTATGATCTTAGAGAGAAAGAACTTCTGATCACTTAGATTGAGAGACAGACAACCTGCCATTCATGGTCACTTTAATGTGCTGCTGCCCAATCAAGTGTATATACACACACATACTCTTGAGCTTTGCAGGCCACAAATGCAAGAGCTCAGGGTAATCCTTCCCTTCACCTCCCCACCCACAGGGCAGTAACCTGTTCAGGTGACCGTGACAGCAGATAGACCAGCTTGGTCAAATTGAGATGGGGGTGGAATGGAGAATGTGTAACTTGATATAGTTGTTTTGGAAGTAACCAAATGAAGAAGTGCTATAAGCTAGGTTATCTGCAGAGTAATGGAATGATTTGTCTTGTTAAAATCTGAGTTTTCTGGCAACTGGCTCTGATAATCTCTGGCTACATGATGTCACCGCACAGATTCTCCAAGAATTCAGGGGTGAAATCGGAGAAATAAGAATAGATGATTATGTACTTACCAGATGCTATTGCTCAGCAGGCAGTTGCAAACCTTAAAAGCCATTTTTTCTGATCAACCAAACTCATTTCTGATCGGTGGCCATTAGGATTTTCCCATGTTTCTGCCTAATGGCAGCCAGAGAGATAACAATATTTTATGGGTCTGTGATATTTGACCAAAAAACCAAGTTGGACTTAGGCCCAGATCCTCTCCTTCCTCAGCTTCGCCTCAGAGTCTGAAACAGCATTTCTGTCATCTTTAGATGGCTCTCAACACTCAGGCCAATGCACTCAATAACTCTGCTCTAACTTGCATTAAGCCAAGCTTATTCAGAGCAATAAAACAGAGACTCAGTGAAAATAAAAGTACATTGCAAAGCTTCATAACCACAAGCTAAGGTTACCTCCAACCTCACTGGTGAAAGAAAAGACGACTTGTATGAGCTATGGGCAAAATGTAAGAAGAAGAGTGTACGTGCTAGATTCAGCCATCTCCTTGATTGTCCTCCTGGCTATCCCGCCTTTTTTGTTGTTGTTCATCTTGCTCCAGGCTCACAAGCCTCCTCTTCTCTTTGTCATTAATTGTCTTCATTGCATGATCTTTCTTGCTTATTAGCTTTCTTTAAAAAAATCCAGTTTCAAACAAACATTTGGGTAGGGTAGCACCTTCCCTCCAAACCTACAGGGTAGATGACTAATATTTTTCTCCTAAAGCTTTCATACATTTGAACCATGTTATCTCCCCTTGTGTATCCATTCCCTCCTGAGCCATTATCTTAATGATTGGGTATTAGGCCCATTAGGCTAGTCTTTTGTTCCCTCAAGTTACCTTAGTACAATGCTATTGACTCTTTATCTGGGCACATTATCTTTCTCCCCAGACTTTCCCCTAGTACACATTAGTTATGTAAGCAGAGTCAGGATGGGCTCCACCCTGACATCTGGTGGTGAGGTGTGGCAAGTTGTGGAAAAGAACTTCAGGGGCTGATCTCATTTGCATAGGCACACCCACCCTGCCTAGAATGAGGCCATAACTGCCCAAATGGTCACTTTGGCTGTTGTGGGATCCCCAGTGTCTCTGTTATTGCGGCAGGAAGAATAAATTGTTATTACCCTGATTATGGGAACTCTGCTTGAAACTGTACTTGGCCTTTTGTTATGATGGAGGGACTCACCATCAACTGAGTAGCACTCGCTAGGCAAGGTACATGGGTTCCAAAACTCTGTGAATTGAGAGAGACGGGTATTAGTACCTGGTGGTATGGGGCCCTTTGTGAGGGCCTGAAGCACCAATTGCACCTCTGTCTCTCTCCACTGTGGAATGTCAGAGCTAATTTTGGGTCTATTAAGAGTCTTGCTACAGGTACTGTGCTGCATTCACTTTGGCCTTATGATGCACCAGCACTAAGGCTCCCACTACTATGAGCTGAAATCACTGAGCACTGTGTCAAGTAGTGGGGAGCCGGAAGATCTAGAGTGCAGCGGTGCTGTTCGTGGGTAGGCTGGTGGAGTGTTCGTGAGATGGCGAGGTGAGCAGAGCGGAGCCGGTCATGGTGGAGCGGAGCTGTTCGTGAGACAGCGGTGTGTTCGTGAGATGGCAAGCTGAGCAGAGCTGTTAGTGAGATGGCGAGCTGAGCGGAGCCGGTCGTGGTAGAGCGGAGCCATTCGTGAGACAGCGGTGTGTTCGAGAGACGGCGAGCTGAGCAGAGCTGTTCGTGAGACGGCGAGCTGTGCAGAGCGGAGCCGGTCGTGGTGGAGCAGAGCCGTTCGTGAGACAGCGTAGCAGAGCAGAGCCCTGTGGGGCAGTCAGCTTCAGGACACGTAAGGTGCCCCTTACCTCTTTCCCCCACACACAGGCACATTTTAGCCAGACTGGGGAGTAACACTCTGCAGATGAACTTTTGAACTCTGGGGCTGGACTTTTTTGGACTTTGGGTGATTTGTGGTTTGCTGGACTCAAGAGACGTTTGGGTTCTGGGACTCAAGAACCCGAGGGAAAGGATGTGGCCCTATTTTCTGGGGTGGGTCTTTGCTCCTGGTTTGGTTAATGAACACTAGTTGTGGTGTTTCCCCAATTTAATGCTGATGTTGTTTACCTCATGTTATTAAAGATTCTCTACTACACCGAGACTCTGTGCTTGCGAGAGGGGAAGTATTGCCTCTTTGAGGTGCCCAGGGGGTGTGTAAGATTTTCCCAGGTCACTGGGTGGGGGCTCGAGCCAGTTTTGCATTTGCTTTGATGAGAGGGAGCCCCTGTGTACTGAACCCGGCCCTTGCTGCTATCAACTTGGCCTGGCAGAAGGGTTACAGTTATATAGGCCACATCTGCACTACAAAATTAAGTCTACCTAACTTACATCGGGATACAGCCACTGCAGTAATTACATTGCTTGTGAGTGTCTACACTTTGCTCCTTGTGGCAGTGGTGTGCATCCTCACCAGAAGCGCTTGTATCCATTGTACTGTCAATGTGGGGCATTGTGGGACAGGTCCTGAAAGCCAGTAACAGTCAACAGATGCAACACAGTATCTACACTGACATCAACTGCATCAACCTAATGACATCGACCTTGACTCTACACTGCTCGTGGAGGTGGAGTTGTTAAGTCGGAGTAGCAGGGTAGTTATGTCGGCAGGAGCAAAATGTAAGTGTAGACATTTCCGTAGGTAGGTTGATGTAAGCTGCCTTGCATCAACCTAACTCTGTAGTGTAGAGCAGACCGAAGTGTTATATCAAAATACAGAAGTATCACAGCCCAAAACATTGCTTGTTTCTTTGCTATTAAATAGGATTCTTTCTGGAGACTAGCTCAGACCATCACAGAGCCATTTTTTCATTAGCAGCGGTGTAAGGCAATCATTATGTTACGTCAGTAAACAAACTCTGAACAACTGAGAAAGGAAAACAATGAAAACACTTCAATTTTAGGGCCAAATTTTCAAGTCATCTTCTAAAATGGTGGGTGCCACTTTTTATAGCTTCACTTATGTACATGCAATTTTCTCCATCTCAGCTTTCACACATGTAAAATTCTGAGTAGTGATTGGAAGCGGCATTTCATAGAATCAAAGAGACAGATCCAGTTCTGTAGGTAAAGGGGAAGAAAACTTGGTAGAGCCAGGATGGGGCAAGAAAGCGGGGAGTGCTGCCTTCAAGTCATCATGCCTCCTTCCCTGGCACTTTTAAGCTTCTCTGCTGCAGCTGGACAGGCAGGTTTTCAGGACCGGGCTCCCCAGAGTGGGTCAGGCAGAATGATGCTTACATCAGCATTTTTGCTACCACCAATCCTACAGGATATCCACTGTCAGCATTTACTTCTTGGTAGGGTGACCCTATGTCCCATTTTGCCTGGGACAGTCCCCTTTTTAAGCCCTGTCCTGGACGTCCCAACTTTTTTGGCAGAACTGGGCATTTGTCCCATTTGCTCTTGCCAGATGATGATTGGCTGGCAAAACCAGACAGGACAAATGCCCAGTTTTGCCAAAAAAGAGGGGAGCCCCTCCCCCCCAACAGGCTGTGGAGAAAGGTTCAGGGGGGTGAGCGGTGATGCCAGCCCTGCACGGTGAGGCTCAGGCAAGCAGCAATACCAAACAGCTCAGGCCAGACCCACGTGGGAGGTCGAAGGAGTGAGCTCAGTGACACCAGCCCTGTGCAGGGGCGGGGACCTTGGTGAGACCCATGAAGGGGAGGGGCTCAGGCTAGCCCTCCACAGTGTTCCGTTCTGAGAAATATGGTCACCCTACTTCTTGGCCCTCTCTTTTCAGTGCTCCAAAAAGGGTGGGATGGGGCAGTGAGAGGGGAACCCATGAGAGCTCCCTTACTGCAGCCATCTGGTCATCAGGATCACGGGAGAGGTATGCAGAAGGGCCAGATGGCTTTGTGGAGATACAAAGCAGCCTGACTACTCATCCTGTGGCCAGAACCTTACAATTTCTGCAAGGCAGGAAAAGCCAAACCCCATCCCACCCAGGCACAGAAAACATTAAATAAAAAATGCAGCGTGGAAACGGTCTGAGTTTCCTCTTCCCCTATGTGGAAAAACTCTGCATTGGGAATGATCTGGCCCATAGAAATTAGAGACTGAGAAGAATGATTAAGTCATTCAGTCCATATCCCTGGGGCCAATTTAAGATTGTTCCCTCCACTACATTCTCTATTGTTTTTTTCCAGTGTAATTTCAAAAGTCCCAAGCGATGGTGCTTTCATTATTTCCCCAGAGAGACTATTCCACAATCTAATACATTTCACTGTCAAGAAGTTTTTCTTCAGATTCATCTTAAATTTCCCTCTTAATTTCATTCCATTTACTCATAGTTATATCCATTATGCTATACTGAATTAGAGTTATTAGTTATACTATATTAAAAAGAATCTTCTCTGTCCTTCAAATTTTTGTGGGTTTTCATCCTGTTCTCCCTTTGCTTAGCCAAGCTAAACATTTTTATTGTAGCTTGTTTTCAGTTCTGCCTCCTGAAGATTTTTGTCGATTTTCTCTGACCTCCCCTTTGATAACGTATCTGCTGTAGTGGTGTCCGCAAACGGATGCAATATTCCAGGGGAGATCAAACTATGGCTCTTAGACAGGTATTATTGCTCCCTGCTATATGAAATAATGCCTCTACCTATGCAGACCAAAATTGCGCTGGCATTTTCTTTGCTTGTTGCCATATCATACTCAAATCTCATGCCCAATTTGCTACCTGCTCTCAGCTGTAAGTCTCATTATAATGGATTCCCTGTTTCTTCCTTTCACTGAGTGATTGTGTTTGGGATTAATTTTCCCTGGATGTGCTCAGCATGTGTTTTGCAAAATTCAAGTCTAGTTCTGTTACATACTGCCCAAGTTTCCAAAATCTCTAGGTCTAATGCTACATACTGCCCAAGTTTCCAAAATCTCTAGGTCCACTATTTCTCTGCACTGGCCGGTGTTAATAGCGCATCCTTATTTAGGATCATCTGCAAATTTCATTAACACACTGCCTAATCTTCCTGATCATAAAACAGGATGTAACACTGTTTCCTGTCGACTTTTTCTTTCTCCTAACAATGCAGTACCTTGCCATTCATCATTATCCTCTGTTTAGTCTTTTAGACAATTTCCCATCAACATTACACTGTTTCTATCCAAAACCATATGACTTATATTTTCAAAAAAGATGTCATGAAACACAAGATAAAACGCATTACTAACATCCGACAAACTGTGTGTTATCCACCGCATTCTATCGAAATAAAGCAACTGTGCAATTGCCTGGCATAACTTATTCTTTATACACTCATGCTGTTTATAGTTACAGGTCTATATTCTAGATATTTAGCTTTTTTTCTGTAAATATTTTTACATAATCTTGCCTCATTTATTTGGTGCAGAATGTATGCAACACTAATGGTCAGGATCTCTCTTCTTTTCATTTTGGAAAAATCAGTGTTGCATTTGCTTATTTCCCCCCTGAAGACTTTAGGTACCTCCTGTGGTTGCTGATGACTTTTTAGTTATACAGTGACATCATTAGCTAATTCTCTTAAAATCCTAAGACACCTTGTTTTCTGGACTGAGTTCTGTACAAAAAAATCCTAGATTTTCCTTAGATTCTGTTTCCCTTTTTTGACCTGAACATCTAGTTAAAGTTTGGGGAGCTAGGATGTTCCAGTGGGAAGTAGAAACTGAGGGAGTCTGGTATTAACTTTGATGCCATCTTGTTTATTATAAGGAATATACGAAGTCCTGCTTCTCTGAAAATAGGAGGAACCAAGAACAAAAGGAGCAGTTTCTTAGCTGACAGTCCCAAACCTCTTTTGTCAACACACCCAAAAGCTCTCACTTTTTTCCAGTCATACACTGTGTTCACAAGCTACTGCTTGCCTTTCTTGTTTTTTGCATCTGCTTTCTCTCCATGTTCTGCCTTCCCACACCTCCAACCGCAAAACACAAATAATACCCAGCAAAACCATCCATCCATTCAGTCCAAACTCTTGGGTGGATTCACAACCCCCTTTTACCTTGGGTGATGGGGTGGGGAGGGCTTCTAACTAACTCATCCTGACAGTTATGTTAATTGAAGGGTGCATTCACAATTCACATCCAATCAGAGAGGTTTGTGATTCATGCAGTCACCAGCATCTCACAGCATTACAATACTCCATATCCAAATTAATTTCAAAACACTTTTCTGGCTTTGTTAGTTGTACAAAATTCTTTTCTGTATTTGCCCATACTTTGGCCACCCAAGGCCCTAATCCTGCAAACACTTTAACATTAATCATCTGGGTAATGCTAATGGATGTTGGCACATCTATAGAATCAGGACTTAAGATTATGCACACAAAATAAGGAGTCTGTATGTTGCAGACTTCGTTACAGTACAGGCAGTCCCTAAATGAAATACTTTTGTAAAAGAATCACTCAGATTTGTCAACCTGTCCTATTTTAATGAAATTCTTCTATGGCAAAACCTCTGTCTGGCTAGTGAATTCATAGACCCTGCTGGCAGTCACTAGGGACAGATTGGGTGAATGTGAGTTTCTTTACCTTTTGTAAATGACACCTCTGTTATCAACATTGATTTGAAGGTGATGTAGTTTCTGTGTAAAATCTATTAGTTTTGTACATTCTTGGCAAGCAACTCTGCTTTGTTGATTAGATACAGTAACTGTGTCTATTTAAACAGGAGGCTTAAAATGCTTGGTTCTCTGTGGGTCTGTCTATGCTGCAATGTAAGTCTGGGCTCAGACTCAGGCTTGATCCCAACTCCCCCTTTCAGCCTACACACAATTCTGTCTGACTTGGGTCAGCAAGTCCTTTGGGCCAGAACTCTGGGATTTGGAGGGATGGAGTAAGGGGTTTGAGTCCTGCATGGATTCGGGTACAAACTCCATTGTTCTTCAGTGTGGATGCAGCTCAGCCCTGTGGTCCCCAGACTCAATTCCTGAGAGTCTGCCAACACTATCTTACAATCCCATGCTTTGTCCTTTCAGTCCGAAGACTGGCCAATCTCCCAGGAACTGAAAGCAATCTCCCTGTTTCAAGTAGAGCCGCTTGGCGTTTAACCCTCCATTTTAGTCTGACTGGTGAGCTGCAAGCAGAGTGAACCTTCTCCTGCATTTCCAAGGGCCACTGACAAGAAGTCGTCCTTTGCCAAGTGCACTGCTACCTGGTCATGGGAGTGCAGCCAGATCCTGGTTAATCTCTGGTGCGAAATGAGCAAACAGTTCGACTTCAGCAAGAGTTCCGGGAATGACCGTGCCTACCAGGAAATAGCACAGAAACCGGCAGCACTGGAGACTCACCTGACTGGTGACCAGTGCAGGGAATGGATGAAGTGGCTCGAGAATGACTCCTGGAAAGCCGAGGATGAGAACCACACTTCTGGGAACTTGCTGTCATCCTGTCATTTTACAAGGAGTTTGACTGGGTGCTGGGTACATCACCAAGCAATGAGCCTGGTCAGCCAGAATTGATGAGCCCAGAATCCAGTCTAGGGCTGGTGGGGAGCCAGCAAGCACTGGGCCAGGCTGCCAAAGTGACTCTTGTGCTCGCAGGGGTCTCTGAGGAGGCTTTGCCGCTGGAGCAGCTGCACCACATCCTGGGTCCCTACATGGAGGAGCCTTTTGCTGAAGAGCAGCCTACACAGAACTGACAGCAGAAACAGAAGAGGCAGAAGTTGCCTTTTAGCCTGGTAAGTTTCTGGCCCTGTGTTTGCTGTTATTAATATAAGGATAGGAGGGATCTCCAGCTAATAACCCAGTGAAAACTGTATTAAGAGCCACAGGCAGCAGCGTGTATCCACTAATGGCAGATTGCATGCCAGCATCTTGGTATCGCTTGAGTCCCACTAACCCTGGGCTCACAATCCAGCATAGACATACCTATATTGGCTGGATAACAAAATATGCAGTGGGTGCTAAGTAGCGATTTAATACTTCTCTCTTTTTAGCCATTTATAATCATCAGCACTTTAATTATGGATAGTTAACCACCAATATCTACAAAAGACATGTTGTAGGTGATGCTGTCAAATAGAATATACATGCTCCACCCTCTGTAGAAGGCTTTTAGCATAGCATGCTCCCTTTGATAGAAGGCTACTGGCTCTGGGTTCTGAACTATGTTAAACACCATTATTTGTGTTACCAACATCCCTTATTAAAACACCATCTCCATGGCATTCAGAATATTTGGCTCTCAAAGAAGTTTGCAGGTCACCTGTACATTTTCTGGACATCAGATATTTCTGTCAAGTTCTATATTATTTGTTCTAGAGTAGCATCTTCAAGACCCATCCAAGAAAAGGGCTCCATTACCCCAAACAGCTTACAGAGTAAATAGACAAGACAGAGGAAGGAAGTATCGTTTTCCCTTTCTTGATGAGAAAATTAGGTACATAGAAATTAAATGAGTTGCTCAAGGTAACACAAGTAATTTACTGCAGTCAGGATTGTCCCGTTTGGTTATGTTTCAGTTCCAAAATCTCCTGTCTCTAGTGCCTTAATCACAAGACCATTCTTCCCCACTTCTAACAAGCATGACAAATCATTAACACAGCTAGACCAGACATTGTGAGACAATCATTTGGATAATTTCCCATCCTCTTTATTCATTTTCAAACAAAATTATTAGCTCATACTCTAATCACCCTTACCTTACCCCGTCCCAGAGCCTTTTGTCTAAATGCCTCTTTGTTGATCTAAGTGTTTAAAATGGTCATAATGCTGAGCCACTGATAGAGTTGACCCCAAGCATTTCTTACCTTTTTTCTTTTAAAGAGGAACCAACATTTGCAAATACTTGCAAATAAGTTGGAAAAGCTAATTAACCCAGGCCTAACTGGCTTCCTAACTCAAATAATATTCCTGCTCAGTTACTCTCATACTAGGGCTTTTTTCTTTCTTTTTCCTGTAATGAATGGGAAATCTATCGAAGTACCATTTTTCTCCTTGCTTGTTAAGGAAACGCTATACAAACATTTTTACCAGAGACAAATCTGAGCAGGGTTTCTTTATGTTTAAAACACAAATTCTATTGCAGTCTTATGCAGTAATTATGCTATCGCTATGACATGATTTCACAGAGAAGTACGATAAAGCGCATGCTTTTTAATTAAAAAAACAAACAAACAAACCCAACCCCACTACATTTTCTGCTGTTTCTCCTCCAGTTGGGCTTACAGGCTGACACTTGCTTATGAGATATAACAGGTGATGATGGGCCTGATCCTGGTAGTTTTGCCATTGACTTGTCCAGGAACAGATTGGGTCCTATGCTGGAAGTATGAAACAGCACATATGGATTCTATGGTGATGGGCACATTAGAAATGCATGACTTAAGAGACACTTTGGGAAGTTGAACCTTCCAGCAAAATATTCCTTTAGCAAGATAAAACGGAGACACTGTCTTTTTCATGTACCTCCCTTTACAATCACAATTTTTAAAAACTAAAGTCTAACCAGAAGTGTCCTGAAAGATCCTATTTAACTGGAAATTGGCAACCCTGGAAACATGGCTCCAATCCTCATTACTGCTTTCACCTCATCCACTGGAATCAGAAACTTTTCAAACTGAAAGCAAATATCTGATCCAGAAGAGTGAATTTGCCATTAAATGCCATGAAGCCTGATGCAACTGCATTGGGTACAATTGGGCAGCAGAAATGAAAAGGAAAAGGCCAATCTTCAGATCAGGTGCTACCTATTAGGTATGGATAGTTCAAGGTCTGGGTTGTTGGGGGGAAAAAAGGCAATCAATTGCTAACACTGCAAACACTTGACAAACCTAAATACTTTCCAGCCTTTTCATCATCATGTATTAAAGATCAGAACAGAATCAGGTCTCTACTAGAATTGTTATTTTAATATTAATAGATACCTGTTTGGGCAGGAATCTGTTTTCGCTTTTATTTGTCAGCACCAGGATACCCTGTACTATGGGCCGGACACTGATTTCACTTGCATTGGTGTAAGTCAGGAGTAACTCTGCTGAAGTCAGAGTTATGCCTGTGTAAAACAGGTGTAAACCAGAGCTGAATCAGACCCTGTGTGTGCAATATAGGCCACCACAAATTCTGCTGCTCCACGTGCAAACTACACAATTGACATGGTCTAATTTGCTTATGGTAAAAACACCCTCATTTATGATGAAAACCTTGATTACTTTAAGCATTCAGTACCAATTGTTTTTAAAAAGCCTCATATTCTTTTATTGAATGCTAATTAAAACAGCAGCAACCCTCACCCTTTCTAGGAATAAAATCAGCTGTTTCAAAAATTGATTACTGTATGAAGTAATGCCTCAGCAAACTTCTTTATTTATTGATAAGTCTGCGTTCTATATTGAGCTGCAGTTTGATAGCCAAGACTATTGTGCTGCGTGCCCTTTTTTAACTGCTTGGAATACCCCATCTCCCCCATTAAATATCCCCTTGCCCTTTGTTAAGTTTGTTGCCTATTAAATTCCATGTCTAGCTTTGGAGCTTATGTTGCCGCCCCCCTGCTGCTTTAGCTCCTTATCTCCATAGGATTTACTGTAGCACACAGAGAGCCAGTGGATGAATTTGCACATATTTGCAATGTGGAACCTTGACTTTTACTGCTTCTATGTAAATGGAAAGAAAAAAAAAAAGTAATTCCCTTTTCATGATCGGCAATTCATCATCGCTAAAGCACTGGGGGGAAAATAGTTATCAAGTTTCCATGTTACGTTATAACTTCAAAGGAAATCTTTGATTTGAATGCAAAGTCTGAGGGCTGGGAGCAGATGACTCACCTCATGGTGGTGGCAACCACCGTCTCTCATGGAGAAAAACAGCTCATTAAAATACTATAACAGCAGCTGGTATCCCACTAGCCTTGTTTATGCTCTTTCAGGGACTCAGGGAGACAGTATATGAGCCTGTCCCCAAAGCTAACCCTAACCTCAAAACTACTCTGGCTCTTGTTGAAATGGTTTGCCTTTGGGGTAACTCTTTCCTAATAAGCAGATTTAAAAAAAAAAAATCTATGGTAGCCTAGATTTTTAGAAATCACATTGAGTTTTGCCTTGTTTTATGCCCTTTATAGAGGAAGCACTAAAGTTACAGCATCAATCAAGCCACTTATGTCTGAATTAAACTATAGTCCATCAGAGCCATAAACAGCCCATTTTATTGCTACATGTTATTACAGAAGGCTACATGTTATTACAAAACTTCCTTCTCTTATTTAAAAGTCTCCAAGGGCCTACATCAGCTCACATCTCTCTTTTAGGAATCTATTTTTCTGCTTGTAGTAGAACAGCCCCACTTGATCTCTTTTTATACCATTATTCCTGCTCTGCTGCTAGGATATTTATGTCTGTTTATAAAACTGATACCACCCCACAATGTTGCAATATTGCAATCCTGATATAGTTAGAAATAATCACAGGAAGTAACTCACCCTCCACCCCCTCGTCCTTTATGCAGCATAAGCAAATTCTATGAGGCTGAAGGAAAAGCGGATGTACTGTATACAAGTTATTTCCAGGCCTTGTAAATGTTCTATAAAGGTGCCTTTGAGGACATTACAGCTTTTAGACTAATAAAACTATCATATCAAAAACTATGTTATTCCTTCACTTCAGACAGGACACAACAGGAAAAGTTGCTTAATCCATTTAGTCTCACAAGGGGCTTGACTTTCACTTGTATAAATTATTCCTGTTTATCATACTTTTGAATAAAAATACCTATTCATATACATGAATTTGAAACATCAGCAGAACTGTGCAAGGTTATCCTCATGGAAAGCCTGATCCTGACCTACTGAATTCAATGATTATTTTGCCATTGACCATAGTGGGAGTGCAACTGGACCCTAAATTACTGCTACATACACATTTATGTATGCTGCAAGTAAACATTATTTAGGGGAATATTGCATGGCTTACACTTTAAAATGCAGGCGGTCTAAATCCTTAAAAATCCCATTTAGATCCCCTAAAGAGTTTTCATATGATGCTATGATTAATTTAACAAAAACTAATTCCTTCCCTTGTCAGCACAATATTATCTCCGGCCCTAAATGCTGAGGGATAATTAAAGGAGTCTGGCCCAGATTCTGTCACCCTTTTCAGGCTGAGCAGTTTCTTAATCTGTGACTGCTCCCAATGAAATCAGCGTAAGTAAGGCTGGCTCTGTATGTCTTTCGAAGAAGATGAATGGGTTCTAGGACAACATTCACCTGCCTTTCTGGTGCTGATCTAACACACTGGCTTCCACTATCATACAGAACAAGATAAGAGCTCCCCCTATGTTTAAAAGTGTAGATTTTCCCCAGAGGTGAAAGGAAGCCGATACGCCCCGGTACGGCATACCATTAAGAGCCGGTGCACCGTACTGGGATTTAAAGGGCCCCGGAGCTCCAGCGCGGGGATTTAAAGCTGCTACCCCCCACCCCCAGGGCCCTTTAAATCCCCACCTAAGCCCTGCTGCCTGAGCCCTGGGGTAGGGCTCTGGCGGGGATTTAAAGGGCCCTGGAGCTCCAGCCGCTGCTACCGCCCCGGCCCTTTAAATACTCGCCAGAGCCCTGCTGCCGAAGACCTGGGGTAGCGGCAGTGGGGCTCCAGAGTGGATTTAAAGGGCCGGGGCAGTAGTGGCAGCTGGAGTCCCAGGGTCCTTTAAATCTCTGATGGAGCCTGGCTGCCGCTACCCCAGGGCCTCAACAGCAGGGCTCAGGCAGGGATTTAAAGGGCTTGGGGCTCCGGCAGTCGCTACCACAGGGGAGCCCCAGGCCCTTTAAAGCTCTGCCAGAGCCCAGAGCCCCGGGGTAGCGGTGGCAGCCGGGAGGCCCCAGGGCTCCTCAGTGATTTAAAGGGCCCGGGGCTCCGCTGCGGTAGTGGCAGCTGGAGCCCTGGGCCCTTTAAATTGCCCCCGAGCCCCGGGGTTCCCAGCCGCCTCTGCAGCTGGTAGCTTGGGGGTGATTTAAAGGGCCCCGGGCTCCCAGCCACCACTACCACAGCTGGAGCCCTGGCCCTTTAAATCAAGGTTTAAAGGGCCTGGGGATTTAAGGCCCTGCCTCTTCCGGTTAAGGCCACGCCTCTATTGGTTGAGGCCACACCCCCTGCTCAGGACTCCGGCGTACCGGTAAGTCCTCTAACTTACTTTCACCCCTGACTTTCCCCCTGGAGAGTGCCTCTGGGATGCACCTCTCCCATTGTTCCTGAAATCCGTTTTTAATTTTCAATTGATAACTATAAACCTTTAAGGGTGATGACAGGACATAATTGGTTTAAATAGGGCCCATAAGCATCAGCTGTCCATATACAAAAAGTTACTGTTTTTTCAAAGCCATTTAAAAATTAGTGAGGTCATCCAAAGCTTTTATTCAAATAAATCAATTCAGAACATTCAATAGTGCAGGGTGCCTAATCAATAGTAATCCATTTTCAGAATTGTCATCTATTATACAAGCTATGAATGGCAATAGGTAAATCATGGCAAGCCCTCCACACACAGACAGAGCCATTATATCACAACAGGGGTCATGTTGGAATCACTTCATCTGTTTCAAAGGTTTGAAAGCTCAGGATGCCCCGGATTTTCAAGCAAGCCCATCTGTGAGATATTTCTGGCCACAGCTCTCTGGTTTCCCCACCAACAGTGGTAACTAAACCTCTGTGATGTGCTCTGTGCCCTGGGATGGATTATTTGCATTAGACATAATCTTCTGGTGGCTCTGCAGGTGGCTCTAGTGCAGAGAAAGAACTATGAGGTGATGCTCATGCAAGTTTGCTTGAAACACGATTTAAACATAAAAATAATACAGAAAGGTAGGTGAATGTTTGGAGCTGTAATCCTTTCCCTGGGGCACATTCACGGGTTGACTTTTTGCTCAGCAACATGCGCAAAGGTGGCATAGACCACTGATTCTTCAGTTTGTCACTAAGCCTTTTGACTAATAATAAAACAGATAATAATAAACAAAGAGCCCACCTCGTTTCTGCTTTGCCTTCCCTAGTAGTCACCTGAACGGAATTTTCGAACAATACATTTCAACTCATTTAAAAGTTCTGTTTTTAATTCTATTCATAGATGATTGTGAGAAATTCACTTGTATGGGTTGGAGATGTTCCACCTGGAAAAAATTAATACTGGAAAATGGTATTCCCATCTGTACAAAAAAAAGGGGGAGAGGGGAGAGAAAAAACAGGGAATAGATGTTGGTCTGTGTGGATTAAGGAAGTGCAAAGCACTAAGGACATTTTCAAAACCAGGCGCCTAACGTTAGCCTCATGGGTCCATATTTAGACACCTAAACAGCTGGATTTTCAGAAGTCCTCAGCTCTCGGTATCTCCCAGTTTTCTTTAGTCTGCCCTCAAGGTGAATGCTCATCACTTTTGGAAATCAGGGTATGTCCCACTGCAGTCCAAGCTGTGATTGCAAAAGGCATAGGCATACCCACTGTAGCTTTAACTTCACTAGCATGGATAAAAATAGCAGTGTAGATGCAGTGGTGCAGGTTACAATGTTGGCCGTACAAACCTGCCATGGACCCTGGATATGTATTCGTAGTGCTGAAGCCTGTGCTGCCATGTTTATGCTGCTATTTTTAAGCCACACAAGAGTGGGTAAAGCTAGCATGTGTCTACCTGAGCTGCAATCACACCGCTGATTACAGTGTAGACGTACCCTCAAGATACATAATGAGGGTATAGTCAGGCCAGGGTCCATGTGTCTCTGTTTGTGCATCGCTGAGCACAATGGTAGGGTTTTACTAGAAAAATTAAATAATAATATGCCAGCACATAGAGATGTTTAGTTCGTTTGTGGGCAGATTTCTTAAAGTTTTTCAGCAGCAAAGTTACATACCCAGAAAAGAAATTTCTGCTTAAGATTTTAATTGTGTAAATGGGAACGTACAGCATGTAGATGGAGCAGGGTTTGCTGTCAGGATACATAATAGATAATGAAACAACTAAAGTAGCAGCAGGCATAACTAATGCAGGGACACTTAACAACAGGAAGAGTGTTCTGCTGATATTAAGTGATCAGCTTCACAGTTTTCAAGGGACACAGCCATACTTTAAATCCCCTTTTTACACAAGGAGATTTAATTTAAAGCGTTATTTGACTGCAGCTTTTCTTCGAGCCCCGCTCCTTTTTCTTAAAGCTCACAGCACAATTGCTGCCTTAGTTTTCACTACTTCTGCTTTTCCTCTTCTGAACAAATGCACTAATTATGTGCTATACAATTTCTTTCCACTATTGTTTTCCATCTATTATAACATACTCTATCCACCTCTCAGATTTTTCAACTCTAAAGTATTGTGGGATACGGCTGTAATTAAAGGAGCTATACAAAATTACACCTTGATCCCTCTAGCATTGAAGCCCATGTCTAACTTTACTCACATGAATAGCCCTTACTGTTCAATGATGCTACTCACGTGAGTAAAGTTACACACATGCTTAAGTGTTTAGAGACTCAGGGCATACAGCTGTATGGTAAATTTTAAATGGATAGATTCTTATCCTGGACTTTTTATTCAGGCAAAATTCCTTTTAAAGGCAATAGGAGATTTGCGTGAGAAAGCATCAGACTTTAAGGAGTATAAAAATTTATGTTAATCAGACTACACTGATACAGTGACATCCTCTGTGGATTGAAATGCATGCTGTAAACATTAACCAGATCAACCTAATAATACCCATGTATACAGGTTAAATAGTATCCCTATGTAATTCCTGCTTCATAGTTTCCAGAAGGGACCATTGTGATCATCTAGTCTGACCTCCTGTATAACACAAGCCATAGACTCCCCCCACAAAAAGATTCCTAGAGCAGATCTTTTAAAAGAACATCCAATCCAAAAAGCATCCCTATAGAGGAAGGTCACTTAAATGCATCCTTAAAGATAAGCATGGGATTAAAAACTTTCCTGAATCAGGGCCATATAGATGAGAAAAACAGTATTATAGCGCAAATCTTGCCCCATCATCCACAGAGGGTCCTGCCTGCAAGGCCATTACTACCGTTCAGCCTGTGAGTGTTAGAGCCCTTGCAGCAGGCTCATGTTCCTTCTGGGCTCCTTCTGCACTAGCATGCAGGGAAGTTTTGGGAGCAGATTGCCTCGTGGTGAAGTTCCCCACGCTTGTTTGCTCTCAGCTGTGCCTCACTGCCCTGATCTCATCCTTTATCACCAATATACTTCCACTCCACATTGGTTTCCCAAACATTTTCCAAGGAGAACCCACAAGGGCACTCCTTACCCAACCTGGCACTGAGACTTAATTTTCAGCCATTTCAGCTCTTTGTTCTCAATTTTCCAATTCCTTTCAGCCATTTGTGATCTTTCACTGCAATTCAAATTAAAATACTAGCATCAATCTCCAGCTTCTTCCCAGGGCTTTGACACGCATTCCCATAGCAATTCTCCAACTCCTGTACTCCTGAGCATCTATGTCAAATGGACGCCTGTGTCTTTAGAATGACCCAGTGTGCCACTACTCTTACAGTAGAACACAGATCCAGTACACTTTCCTGTGAAAAAGGGAGAGGAATTGTCACCCAACACAGTCCTCCTCCAACTCAGCTGCCTCAGCTTTCCCTGGATTCGCCCAACCCTACCTTAGCTTAAAAATAACCTCCAGCAGCATGTCTCCTTCTGCCACGGGGAGCACTCCCAACTGAGCCTAAATTTAAAGTCCAGTGTATAGTTGTTACCAGAGACTTCCAGACCAATATGGAACTTTCCATTGGTTTAGGCCCTGATTCAGTCATGTATTACGCATGTGCCTAACTAAGCACATTTAACCCAAGAGGATCGCTCAATTAAAATTAGGCATTTGCTCAACTAGTTTGTTAAATCAGAGCCCTAGGACTGCATCTTACAGAAATAGTGACCATAGAAACAGCTAAATATGAGAAGAAGTAATTTGAACAAATGGGTAGTAAAGGAGTGGGAGAAGGAAAGGGAGGACAGAGAGAACTAGAGAGAGAGACAAAGAGGTCTGGAACTGGAAGACATATGTAGAAACAATTGGGTTGTGAGGTAGGACTTAAGGTTGTAGGAATAGCATAACAGGTACGGTAGCCGCTCCATTGAAGAGCACCAAAAAGTTGCTTTTTTTGGTTAGCTCAACCTTAATATTTCATGCTCTGGCGAAGAACCAGCACCAGGTAAGTTTTTTTTAAACCATATTTTTAGTATTTAATTCCTTTCTATTTTAATGCTACTGTAAATTTATGTTGTTCTATTTGTCCCTTGCAAAGTGATCTCCACAGGAGTGTCACAAAGTGATTCTAGAATTAATTTTTCACATCATAAGAGCATTAGTAGCAGATATCCATAGTCTTAGATAGAAATTTTTTTTTTTGCCCCACATGGTACTTTGCTTCAGCCTGTTGTAGAAGCCTATTTGACTTTCCACATACTAAATGTGTAAAATAGTTTTACCACCAAAACTTCACATTGCAATTGAAGTATAAGGGGAATGGGTTCAAATAATACTATTCTGATGAGCCTGGTGTCAAAAATTAGACACAGTAGACAGGTCAGATAAATAGAATGAACCAGTTCTGATAGTTGCTTTTATTTCCATAATGGCAGTGCTAAGGATCCGGACATTAACATTCACACAACTTTTAGGAAAGTTTGGATTGCAATGCAAACTTTGTAGCTCAAACCCATCTCTAATTATAAAGACTGCAATTGCTATGAGACCGTCATGATGCGTAAATATATGACCAGGCCTGCTATGTGAGACTTCTAAAGCAGCATATCAGGGGCACTGATATATTTAGTGACTGTTTTGTTATGCGACTCGTTACAAAGCTTTGAGTGGGAGAGCATTTTCCAGTTGAAAAGAGGGAATGAATTCAGCCTAGAGCTGATATTTGGTACTGACTACATTAACCAATTCAAATAATTTCAAAATAGACTGTCGATGCCCTAACCAAGCTTTAGCTTGAAAGGCTTTAAGAAAATTGTAATGCTGTGTGTCATGGAACCACAGGATTTGGTCTGTGCCCCAGCCTGCAACCAGTCCTGTGGGAGGTTTCAGAGTAACAGCCATGTTAGTCCGTATTCGCAAAAAGAAAAGGAGTACTCGTGGCACCTTAGAGACTAACCAATTTATTTGAGCATAAGCTTTCGTGAGCTACAGCTCACTTCATCGGATGCATCCCAGTCCTGTGGGAGTGACCCTTTAATGTGCCAGACCCCAAGGATCCACACAGTTCCACAGTAACAAGCCCCTGGCCTTCAAGACTCTAGAACTGGGCCTTCAGCACTAGTGATCCCTATCTCCCTCCATGGGTCCCAGCAGCAAGTTCAGAAGAACCAAACAGAGAGGCTTGTACTTTACTCCTTCAGGGCTCAATGCCCCCAGTAAGTACGTGCAGTCACACAAGGCAGCCTTTTCAGAACAGCCATGCAAAGCACAAAAGGAAATTGAGGCACACACAGGCATCATAAAAATATTACCAAAATTCCCACCTTCATCACATCATGTTGGAAATGGGAGGACATTTTAATGAAAATAATGGCAGAATAGCAAGTGAAGTGGAGCAGTCAGCACATTGCTATAACACACTGCACCATGTGGCTCACTGGTTCCTGAAATTATTGCTGAGTATTTCAGTGCACTTGTAATTGGGTCAAGATCATGAAAACCCTTCTTCATGTGAGGGGTCATTATGACTGGCATACAATCAAATATTTAGTTACCTGTCTTCCTTATTATACTGAAACATACGATATTTATGACATAATGAAATATTCAAACTGAATACGGAGACACTTATATCGCAGCCTCAGAATTCAGAGATCTCCTAAAATGTACTTTACATGCAGAAAATGTATATTTCATTAAAAAGAAGATAGCCTCTGAAATATTCATACAATCTTACTGAACTCTCTACATTGTCTTCTGCAGGATGTGACATGCAAAACAGTACTTGTTACATAGTGAGTTTGTAAATCCCTCTGATGTGCCCTGTATCGCTCAGTGATCTGACTCATCCCACCCTGTGTGTCTCATTTAGGGTTGCCAGGTGCCTGGTTTTCGACCAGAAAGTCCAGTCAAAAAGAGGACCTGGTAATGTCCAGTCAGATATACTGACTGGATACCAAAAGTTCAGTTATTGTGGGTGGGGGGAGGGCACCGGGTCATCAACCCATGCCAGCCCCTGCTCAGCCAGGGCCGCCTCCTACCTGCATCTCATGGGCAGGCAGGCAGCAGGCTCGTGTCAGACTGCAGCTCCTGTCCCAGCCCCTGGAGCAGAGGGACCCCAGCTTTGGGGGAAGGGAAGTGGAGAGGATCGAGCAACAAGGAGGGCAAGGGGGGAGAGCAGCGAATGATGGGGGGAAGGGGGAAGAGGAGTGAGTGGGGGAGTGGTCCCAGGGGAAAAGGTGGAGCAGGGAACAGGGCATGGGGGAGGAAGAGGTGGGTCAGGGGAGTCCAGTTTTCAGCAATTAGGAAGTTGGAAACCCTAGTCTTATTCTAACTTCATCCCACAATGTACTCTGGGACTCCCAGGTTATTCAAGAATGGCAGTGGTAGAGATCTGACCAATTGTTGAGTTATTGGCACTTCTGTCATCACCAGATTGGATATTAGAGAGACAAGAAGGCTAAGATAATGCCTTTCATTGGACCTACTTCAGTTGGTGACAAAGACAAGCTTTCAAGTTTTCACAGCTCTTCTTCAGAAAGATATAATCCTTCTGCCAGGTGGAATCAGCAGCAGTAAGGGTCGGGTTCAGTAAGGTTCCTCTTAATCCAAAAGAGAAGTGGCTTGAACACGCACCCAGTAATCTGGGAAAACTAAACACCATTCCTGGACACCTCTAGGAGGCAATACTTTCCCACTCACAAGCACTGAGTCTATGTATAACAAAAGAAAACTTTCACTGAAAGGGAACCCAGCATTAATAGATTTTCTTCTGAAGACCTCTGTGTAAACTCAAAAGCTTACCTTTCTCACCCACAGAAGGTGGTCCAATGCGAGATATTACCTCATCCACCTTGTCTCTCTAACTGTTGAGTTAGCAGATAGTACTTGGTTGAGTTTTATCAGATAAAGGGCCAGATTCTGGCAGGCTCTGTATACATGCACAAGGGGAGAGAGGGAGCAAGGAGCTTTCCAGACCTTCCCACTCCTCCCTTTTGCATCTCTGAGCATGAACTGGACAGATCCCTCTGGCTAGAGAAGGCTTTTCTCACTCTTAAGCCATGATGGGCACTAGAGGTATGTCTACACGGGAATAAATAAACCAGCAGCTGGCCTGGGTCAGTTGACTCAGGCTTGTGTGGCTCAGGCTCTGGGTCTGAAAAATTGTGGTGTACACATTTGGGCTCGGGCTGGAGGCCAAGTTCTGGGAACCTACAAGTCTGGAGGTGGCATGGGGCTTTTATCCCCATGTAGATGTACCCTGGGAGTGAAATCCTGGGCCCACTGAAGTCTGTGGGAGTTTTGCTGTGGAGTTGGGATACATCTCCACTGCAATAAAAAACCCATGGCACAGAGTCTCAGAGGCCTGGTCAAATGTCATGGGCTCACAGGGGCCAAATATAGCTGTGTAGACAGCAGCAGCAGGCATTGGGTTCATTATCTAGAGCTTGGGCTGGAGTCTGAGACCCACCTGCTGCTAGTGGGGTTCCGAGTCTGAGTATCTGCACAGCAATGTTTAGCCCCGTGGCATGAGCTGCAGGAGCCCCAGTCATCTGACCAGTGCCAGCTGCATCCCCCCATCGGACTTTTACTGCAGTTTAGACATACCCTTGGAGCCAAGATTTCACTCTCCATGTCTGAAAGGGTAATATGAGAGTCAGGTCATGCTGAACTCTTACCCCATCTCTGCATAAAGTGTCTGACCACAATCCAGGAGGCACAATTCACCTCTAACTTGTCCACCTTTTGATTCTCCAAGTGGAGTTCTAACTGACTCAGAAGTCCCAGGGACTCTGGGAGACCCCTTCCCCAGTCTGCAGGGTTAAATCCCGAGTGTTGAGCACCCACCCTCTCAACATTAGGTGTCTCAGGTTGGGCACCCAAAAATTTAGATGTCCCAAATTGCTAGTCATTTTTCAGACCCTTGGCCTTTCTTACTTGGCCAACAATAACAGTCTGCTTGGTTCTCTAGATAATACAAGTTAAAAGCACCATCTCTGCCCTGAGTGCCTTATAATCCAATGAGTTTTTTAGACATAAAGGAAGTTTTGCAGTACCAAGTCTGAGCAGCTTTACCTCTAATTTGTTTTAATTTACTGTAGTTTTGTATTATCATATGGTCTGAGATGAAAACCAACTTTATTCTGAAAAACTCTGCCAAATAATCTGCAGCATTGCTCATCTGTACAGCTGAGTAACCTAGAAGAAGCAAAGTATGAAGACAGGGTTAGAACGACAATTGACCAGTTAAGAATCCCACTTCATCATATCTGAGTTTCCTTACACACTAGAGGAGACTGGCTATGTTATACCTGTATTTGTCTCCATATTACATGCATATTAAGCTATTTGACAAGGGACATTTCATATTTGAATACACAGTAAATTGCAGAATACAAAACACCAATGCGTGGAGGAAGTATAAGTATTCCAGTATGTTCTGCAGCGTTTTATGTGAAGTATAAATTTTCATTATGTCAGGTACATTTTTTTCCTGTGTACAGCATATCAAAGTTCTACCTTATGATTGTCTATGCAGTTTCCAGGTTTTATTATCTCATACATATGTTTCAGTACATAATGGAAGAGCTTACTAAGCATTCATATTTGTATGGAAACCAGATGTATTTCTTGATGGCCTTGTGTAGCTATGTATAGAATCATGGATTTATATGAGAGTTGTTAAGACAAAGCATCACAGTCACACATGATACTAGTTATATGCCCAGGAGGTATGCCGTACTAAATGGGATGAACTAAATGCCCTTTACTCATTCCGCAAGACTTCTAACATGCTTGTGCATCTAACTTTTTCAAGAGATCAAGTGCACTGATGACATCCACCAAAACACCCAGATTTACTTGGTCATCTTGTGAAGAAATTCCACTCAGATGTATACCAGTCAATGCTGTAAAAACAAAGATATCCTAACTTCTGCAGTATTTTTTTAATCAGCTAATGTTCAGTGACTGACTTCTATCCTTCAGGCATTTTCAGACTTACTGTATTTTCTGTAGTCTTAAAGCATATGCTCTTGAAACAAAAATTACTTCTGTATCTGCATTCAAGAAAAAATATTACATCTCCAGATTTCCTACGAGGAAGATTGTTTTCCATTTTCCCCTTCACCAATGAGCAGCTACCACTGATCACATGTAAAAACTCAGATTAGTTAACTATGGTAAGTAATGTCTGCAGTGTTGTTGTAGCCCTGTTGGTCTTAGGTTTTGAGAGACAAGGTGGGTGAGGTAATATTTTTTATTAGACCATCGTCTGTTGGTGGAAGAGACAAGCCTTTTGAGCTACACAAAGCTCCTCTTCAGATCTGGAAAAAGTACTCAGAGTGTCACAGCTAAATACAAACTGGGACCGATTATTAAGGGATTAATACATATTGCAGGAGACCAGTTAAAATAAAGTGGGAAATTAGCACCCCTGCAGTCATAGAACAAAGGAGGGGAGTAGGTTACAAATGGTTGTGATAAGCCATAAAGCCAGTGTTTTTGTTGAGCCCGTGGTTTGGTGTCTAGCAGAGTTAAGTATTTAAGTTCCCAGGCTTGTCTTTTGAAAGTGGTGTGCGGGTTTCCTTTCAGGACAAGGATTAAGCGATCCAGCAAGTAGTGACTGCTTTGTGTAAAGTGTTCACCCAGAGGTGATGGGGTGTTTTTGTCTTTTATCATTTTCTGTGAGTGCATCTGAGAGTGTCTGGTTTCACCCACATAGGCTATGGCTACATTGGCACTTTACAGCACTGCAGCTTTCCCAGAAAATCCCGCCCCCCTGAGCACGGCAAGGGACAGCGCTGTAAGGGGCCAGCGTAAGCAGTAATCCCCTCCTGGAGGCGGAGTACCAGGAGCTCTCCCAGCGCCGGCGTGTGACCACGCTCGCACTTCACAGTGTTGCTGCGGGAACGCTCCCGCAGCAGCGTTTTGAGGTTTCGAGTGCAGCCATGCCCTGAGTTGTTGTTGAGGCATTTAGTGCACTGGATGAGGCACATCTCATATTGTGATAGACATGTGTAGGAGCCATGGATCGTGGGCGGCGAGTGACTTGACCACTGGAGGAACCCCTGGCCCCGCCCCCTCCCTCTTCTGCTGTCTCCCCGCCCCCCTGCAGAAGCCCAGCACGCACACGCACCCGCAGCCCCCGACCCCAGCCCAGCACTGGGCAGCGTGGCCACAGCTCCCACAGCCCTGGTGCACCAGGCAGCTGGGCAATGCAGTCCAAGTGCCAACTGCCCTGAGTCCCTGCGAGAGGCAGGCTGGCCAGCCCCAGCCCCAGCCAGCCTGGGCCAGAACAGAGCACCAGGAACTGCAGGAGGGGGTCTGGGAGCGGAGCACGGGCAGGGCCACACCAGGCTGTTTGGGCAGGCACGGCCTCTCCCAAGACTATGATACCCGCTACCCATGCCATGGATCTTGAAAGGTGTGTTGTGTTGGGGGTATTGATCATCACAGCAGAGGTGACACTTCTGCAGGTTTTGCATCTGTAGTTACGGCAGGGTCTGGTGCCACTTTGAACTGGTGTGTCCTGGTCTGTGGGGACCTTGCTTCTGATGATGAGCTTGCCAAAGTTGTTGGAAGGCCAGAAGAGGGGGTTCAGGAAAGATTTATTTCAGGGTGTGGTCCCTTTCGAGTCGGAGTTGTAATTGTTTGATGATACCCAGTATGGGTTCCAGCATGGGATGGTAAGTAATGTTATCTCAAGATTTTAGGTATCCCCATTAGTAACAACACAACAGGGAGAGTTAGGTAATGCTGTAAGTCCTGAATTAGCATCTATTTAAGTAAGGCAAAATGAGCATGTTTATGAGGCTGAATACTGTTGATTTTTATTCAATTTGAGCGCCACATGTGAATTACTATTATAAAAGCTAGTTTGGTATACATTAAACAAGTCACCCTTCACTATTTACTTCCTTGATCACTTCATTAAAAATGCACTGCAGCTTGACCGAAGGTAGGCCTATTTCAAAAAGACTGGCCTTTTAATAGGAACTTAAAATGTCACATCTGAACCCTCAGATTGGCATATGGGAACATTCATTGCCATTTTATGGAGCTACATGCCAGTTTGTCCATCCAAAAAAGACTTGCACATTCACTTACAACCTTCCCTTGGAAATTGTACCAAGAAGGTAAGAAACAAGTTGTGCGGCACTCGTGGAACGGAGGAAGAACGGTGCCTATAAATCAGATTTTCATTCCCCTGATCCTGGGCTGAAGTTGGAGCAGCTTCAGAGTGGCCAACTTACACAGGTTAGAGTAGTTCTGAGGGGACTGCTTCATCAGCCAGCAATCTGCTCTCTCACATTCCTGGCCTGCACAGGAATACCCCTACAGCTATGTCGGCTTTACATCACCTGGCCATTCCTCCTGTGTTAGAAGAATCCCCAGCTGCCATGTTAGGACACGTATCTCCATTCCCTTGGTGTGATCAGATCATCAAAAAACCGACAGCGCTGGGGTCGCAATTAGGCCCACAATCTTTATTCCTCTCTTCCTGAAGAAACCAGTTATGATTTAGAGAAGGGCAAAGCCACAAAGTTCAAATCCAGATTTGAATTTTCCCCAAGTCTGGGCGTTGGGAATGGGATTGTAGGTTTGGTTTGCATCTCACTACAGTCTGTGGTGGTGATGGGTTCAGAGGTGAGGTTTCGGTTCAGGCCCTCCCTAAATGCATAGTCCAGAGTTCACAGTGTCTACAAAACAGGGCCATTATCTATTGGTGATACATGGTACTGTATGCTGCATATTGTGCTGTATAACTCTCAATCTCAACTGGCCTAAATCATCAAAGAGCACTTAAGTTTTAAAATGAATTACATTAAAAAAAAAAAAAGGATTTCTGAGTAACATTATGCCAATGTAAACAACTGAATACCGAGATGTAGAGCAAAGTCACTCCTCTGAGGATTCAACTCCTTGCCTGTTTTACTTTGGTGAAAATCTGTGCACTTGTATGAACTTTTCCAACTGAAGGTTACATTAACATTACACAGAGAGAGTAAATTAATTTAGCAAATTATCAATTTGTGGAGTTTCTCGAAAATGCAGTAACATGCACACAAAGCAGCTCTTTGTGAGCCAGCAGCTGTCCCATTCTCAGTTCACAGCTTCATTAATCATGGGCTCTGCATGTTATTGTCTAAATTGCAGTGCCATTTGAGAAAGGGAAAACATTGGGAAAGAAATGTTGCTTATTCCGTGCAAACTGGTACAGATTACAGTTGACAGTAGAGCTAGAAATAGTTTATTGAATCAGTACAGCTAAGGTTTTATTGTATTTTTTAATGGCTTTATAATTCCCCAATTGAAAAATCTTTTTGGGGGTTGCTTTACAGATTTCAGTACCAGATGAGTTATAGGTAAATACAAGTGTACACAATATTGTGAGACCAGTTCACCAAAGGAAAACTGAGATTTGACATAGTCACATTCTGAAGTAGCTTGTATGACCAAGGTCTGGAAAGGAGAATGTCTGACCTGTGTCAGTGGAAACACACACATCCACACACACTTCAAAAATATGCATTAAAATGCAAATGACAATAAAAGTGCTACTGCATTACTAGGATTACATTCAGGTTGTTATGACATAGCACACACTATTGCACTAAACCTAAACCCGTGCTGTATGGGACTCTACTGCAGACTCCATGTGATGTTTGGGGTGTGTGTGTTGCCTTCCTGCTCCTGTTCCTGTTTTGTTTCTGGGTCCTGCTCCCTAACCTCAGTGTTCTGTTCCTGATAAAGGCTGTGTCTGTGTGTGGATAGCGTGGGTGTGTACAGCTACTCAGGGACGGCTGCTATATGGCTGCTGTTCAGACTGTTATGTTTTGTTCAAACTATTGCTGACCTAACCAGTTTGTGATTCTTGTGTTTTCATGGACAGCCTACCTGCTGTTTTGCTGTGAGTATGTGCGTGGGTGCATATTGCTATTCTTGGGGGCATCAGAGCATAACACTCCACTACCAGTACAATGCAATGTGGGAGGGGCATGACAGGTATTGTTCTTGAGCTCTAACATTCTACCTCTCCAAATTAAGTCAACATTAATACACACATAAAAACAAATACAACCAAATAGGCATGTATGCTTAACTTGGCCCCAGACCCATTGTGGTTGGCTCAGTACAAACATCTTGCAAGTAAATGGTCCCTGTCCCAAAGAGCTTACAATCAAAGTATAAACCAAGACACAATAGGTAGATATAGAGAGACAGGGGAGAACAAGATAACAATGAGACAATGCTGATCAGCATGTCATAGCTCACCAGCCTAACCATTGCTGAGTATTTTGTAAGCATCACTTCAGAGGAGAGTTTTAAGTCAGGAAGGGTTTGGAGGAGGACAATGTGGATATCCACAATCATCAGCATTTAAACCAGTCTGCCTCGGAGTAAGGGTTTGTCTACTTGGAAACTTAATGCATGGCAAGCTAGCATGTAAATCTATAATGCAGTAGCCTGCTACACACTAAATCTCTATGTGGACCACAATAAAAGTTCAATAAGCAGTATGTCAAAGAGCTCTACAGAACTTTTAATGTGCGGTAGCAGGGTCCTCATGGCGATTGAGCTACGAGCTATTGAGCGACAGGCTAGCGTGCTGTAGATTTACACCTTGGCCTGCCGGGCACGAAATCTCCATGTAAAAATGCCCTAGGAGTATGGGCCTGATCCTACTTCCAATGAAGTGGGCTTTGGTGGCCATCTTTGCATCAAGGACTCCTGGACAAAGTGAAGCTCAGCTAGGCAAAAGCATTAGTTCATGCTGACTTTCACCATAGCTGTGTATCAATGATTGTTGGCACCAGCTTTGTTCTCCATTTCCATACACTGGATACATTGGAAAACATAATCCCAATTATACATACAAAATGATGGGATCTAAATTAGCTGTTACCACTCAAGAAAAACATTGTGGATAGGTCCCTGAAAACATCTCCTTCATGTGCTGCAGCAGTGAAAAAAGCTAATTGAATGTTAGGAACCATTAGGAAAGGGATAGCTAATAAGACAGAAAAGATCATAATGCCACTATATAAATCCATGGTATGCCCACACCCTGAATACTGTGTGCAGGTCAGGTTGCCTCATCTCAAAAACGATATATTGGAATTGGAAAAGGTACAGAGAAGGGCAATTCGGGGTACGGAACAGCTTCCATATGAGGAGAGATTAAAAAGACTGGGACTTTTCTGCTGGGAAAATAAATGACTAAGGGAGGGGAGATACGATAGAGGTCTATAAAATCATGACTGGTGTAGAGAAAGTGAATGGGGAAGTGTTATTTACCCCTTCACTAGCACAAGAACCAGGGGTCACCCAAAGAAAATAATAAGCAACAGGTTAAAAAACAAATATGAGGAAGTATTTCTTCACACAACGCACAGTCAACCTCTGGAATTTGTTGCCAGGGGATGTTGTGAAGGCCAAAAGTATAACTGGGTTCAAAAAAGAACTGGATAAGTTCATGGAGGATAAGTCCATCATGGCTATTAGCCAAGATGGTCGGGGCGCAACGCCAGGCTCTGAGTGTCCCTAGAAGCTGAGACGGGATGACAGGGGATAGATCACTTGATAATTGACCTGTTCTGTTCAATCTCTCTGAAGCACCTGGCATTGGCCACTGTTAGCCAATTGGCCACCTGGAAGACAGGATACTGGGCTGGATGAACCATTGGTCTGATCCAGTATAGCCATTTTTACTTTCTTATGTTATATTCACAAATAAATCAAAACATGACAGCCAGGTATAAAATGTGATATTACATACATGCATATGTGCGTTTGTTTGTAAACAAACAAACAGTGACATCCAGGGATACTTTCCCTTTATTTATGCAACTAGGTGATAAAACTGAGCTTATTCTGCATCTTTGTCTCACCTGCCCATATCAGGAATACATCTAACATTGTAAACCTCTGCGGTTTTCATTACAGCTTCCATTTTGTAATGAGGAGCTCATAGAAAATTGTCCTCTTGCACCATAACATGGCCTAAGGTAAAAAGCAAGGATTTAAAATTATATTTACTATATGTGGCCATTGTCAACTGAGGATGTTAAGGTCCAGTACTATCTAAATTGCCAATGTTAGAAATATCGGATATCTTCTTGGACAACTGTCATTCCAAGCTTTTTGCTCATATGAAGCATCTGAAGCCAGCCTTGGCAGTTTGCAAGATGATAGGTTTTCAGTGTGAGATATCCTGATTAATAAATATTGGAGATAACTCAGATAGGGTTGCCGATGAAGTCTATATATATATATCGATCTAGCTCTTTAGATTTTTTCCCTATGATGTTGCTTTATCGTTACATGTTACAGTATCACAGACATTGCAATACGCTTTTAAATAAACAAAATGTTCTCTTGAACTTGATAGACTCATAACCTTAGGACAACTAAAGCTAGTGGACAAAAGTAAGCACTTAGTCCTTCATTTGGGTCCCCATCCTTTTTTCTTCTCTCCATAGATCGACACTGATTAAAAAAAAAAAAAGAAATGAAATGAAATAAAAACACTCATTGGAACTAAAACCAGGGCTGTGCAAAGAATTCCAGACAGAACGTGAAACCAGTGAAATGCATCTCAATGAGTACTCAATCAGAAAAAATAGTCCCAGAGGGTATATGAAGGCACTTTTAAAGTGAAAGTTGACTGCAACAAATCTAACATTGTCCATGTACAACAATAGTCCAGCTAGTTTTCTCCTGACTGATCATTATCAAACTATCACTGACTGAATCAAGCTGATTGAAATAATTATGCTCCACCACACTCCGCATTTTGCACAGAGTGGAAAGAGAGAATTGCAGCTATTGAGGAAGACTGGAATGAAATCAAGATGCCAGCCTGCATTTTGACTCCTGAGGAAGCCTGATGTATTTTGTGGGTGTCTCAATCTGATTATTTCACTCTGAGATGGAGGAAAAACTTAACATGGGTTGCAGTCACACTGGTACTTAGACTGGATGGGTATTTTTGCTGTGAAAATGCTGCTATCATGTATTAGTACTGCAGAAACACTGTTATTAGTTATTACAAAGAAACAGCCCTTAGTGCAACATTATTAGATTTCCATCCATTTTTTGTTTCTTTTGCTGTCAGTCAACCAAGATTGTTTCGCTTGCTGCATTCAGAGCCAGTGAAATATACAGAAAAGTGGCCACACATTTTCTTTTTTAAGTGCTGTGTATTCTGTACAGTGATTTACAGATAAATCCAGTACACAGTATGGGCCAGATTTCTTTTAAAATGGCAATTAGTTTTGCAGTAACCCTTTTACAACCTCAAACAGTTGAAGGGGCACAAAAATGAAGAATGATGGCCCCAATCCTAAACTGGGACTTATGGTGGTGTATCCCTTTGACAGCACAGAGTTTCACTGAAGTCAATATGGACGCCCACCTGTGAGCAACATATTGGCTAAAGACTAGCATTCCCCAGACTGGCATTACAACTCAGATTACATAGTATTAATCTAATCCATATTCCTACTTTCTCATATTTTATATAATCTCATTATAACTATAAGAGAGGGAGGTTGGAGGTGATGAAAGATAGAAGGTGTTAAATGTTGCTATACTCTGTTGAGAGCTGCACCTCAATCCCTGGGGTGGGTAGGATAGATGCAAATTATTGCATCTCTGTGACCACAGTGTTCTGTAACAGCCACCAAGGCACTTTATACAAACCAAATATCTCCTGAGTGCCTTAAATTCCTTCTCCCCGCATGCCACTGGCAGAAGCCAAGGATTATGGAGCGGGGATGGGGTGTACCTCATGTTGAGGAAATCTCCATCTTATTGTTAGGATAGCTTTGTCATAAACCAAGATCTAGCTCAAGATGTTCTGATGGATAAGGAGAACCTTAGAAATATGTGGATACTTACTTCAATGAGAGTAAATGTTTTGAAGTTTAAGCAGGTCTATGTCCAAATTGCTGGTTGACCCACTCCTTGCAGTCATTAGGTCTCTCTTTCTCTTCCATGGCAACAGATCAGATAATGAAAAAAATAAAGACTGAAAATTTGATTTGATGGTAATGGGTGTTACTCATAGCCTGCACTGGGATAAGAGGGCCCCAGAACATTGAATGTTATTTTATAAGTGGCAATTCCACACATTCTCTTCAGGTCCATGGATTTAGTTGCAGCTGTATCCGATTCTGAAACTGTGTTATGAGATACAGTATGTACAGTAAAATAGAACTCTCTACAGAGCAGGTTTCTATTATGGGATTAAACAAATTGTGCCTACACTGTAAAAAATTGCCAACAACAAAGAAAGGCAAATCTCCACAAAGCAGTATGGTAATTAAACTAAATCACAGACAAACAAAAATGACCTAAAATCAGCAAAAATATGTATATAAATGAAAAAAATATTGCACAGAAATGTATCTGCACCAAAATGTGTAAATTATTAAAATAAGAAATAACAAAACAAAAATTCAACGACTTGTTCCCATATGCACTATGTTTCTGCAACTGTTAATGGCTGTTGGATTGTAAAACTGCATGTAATGTGTGTATATTCATGAATTGCATATTAAAAAAAAATCTTCAGCTAAACCAGAAGAGGCATTGATGATTACTGACTGAAGTTGAAGGGTTATTTTAATATTAATGCTAACCTGCGTAGTCTAATGTGGTCTCTTCGGTTACTACAATATTACTCAGCCCATTTAAAGAACACAAACCTGAAAAAAAATTAAGTTCATTCACTTCCAAACCCATGCCAGGCCATTAATTTAATTAATCGTCAACAGGTGTGGAAAGACTAATCCCATTTAAAAAGAAGACAATTGTCATAGTACGGCCTACTCTTTGTTAACGGTATCAACCAGATATCAAGCTTTGCAGGAGAGGATAAATTCAACAACATACTGCAATAAAAAGTGCTCTACTGGTTATCCGCTCAAAAATTATTTTCACTTAAAGTATTCTCCCTTGCCCTCTCTTATTTCTAGGATCTTGACATACAGTCATCAGCATTCACACTGTAAGATTAGGTTTAACATGTTTCTAAAGACTCCCATTAACCTTTCAGAAAGTCTGACATTTCCTGATTCACCAGACAACTAAGTCTTTTTCTATCAGGGTAGACAGTCTCTTCTTAAATCACTTACATGTGTCAATAATGACTCCTTTCTTCACTGGAGAGCTAAATGAGACCTGGGCCCCTGCTTGCTATACTAAAGGGGTTTGTTTTCTGAACTGCTTATGTACAAGTGGAATTTAGAGGAGAAAGAGATGATGTTAGACACTCAAAGTTAATCCCCTGAATCTAAAGCTCATGCAGCTAATATCAAATAAAGAGAGAGATGAATTCAATATTGAAAAACATTTTAAAAGAGACCCAGAGAGATCTAGAGCTTCAAGATATATATGACTGTTACAAAGACGACTCTCATTTTTGTGCTTCTACTCTGGCTGAGCCAGCATCTGTTTGTATTTTTTCTTTTTAAGACAAGCAGACCTTCTCACTTTGCATGTGATATTTCATCTGTTCTCCATATAGGTCAAATGAATTGACATTACTGGGAATTTGCTTGGCTTCAGGCCTCAGGATTTGGCTTTGTATACCCATACAATTAACTGGATCCCTTTTTGCAGACTCAGGCCAAAGTGTTCAAACCTCAGTCCCTAAGGTTAGGGTTTTTTAATTCATATATCGGCATCTAAATAATAGCTAAATTTTCAAGGATGCTGAGTACATACAGATCCCTTTGACTTAAGTGGGTACATGGTACTTGTGAAAATCAGGTCACTCCCTTTTATTTAGATGCCTAAATGTTGATTCAAGAGCCTAACTTTAGGCACCCAGGTTGGAAAATGCTGGCCAACATATTTTCTGTGTCATTCAGCAGCAGAGGTTAAATTAAAAACCGAAATGTCAGGCAAGTCTTTAAAATTGGCAACAGTACAAGGTTATCTTTGGAACAGATTAAGGAAATAGTTCCTGTGTTGTCATATATTATGAGGCTGTGGTGGAAGTGACACCCAAGCCTCCTCCATATTAGACTTGAGGGGAATGGAAGAAGAACTCGGATCTTTTAAGCTCCATTTTTTCCTTTCCCAAGCCCAAGACAATTCTCAGGCAAATAAACGTTTAAGCTTTTTCTCTGTCATAGGATCAGCTACGGTAGCATATAAACTATATGAAGCACAAAATATGCTATCATGAATGCAAAGATCTCATAGGCAGACAAAAGCTGGCACTTTTGTATTTGTACGGGAGGTTACCCACAGGTTTTTGATAGGAAGACAATCGCACCTTGACCATGGCAAACAAATGTAGCCACCTCTCCTTACATCATTCCCAATGTCTGGCCTAAGTTTATGCCTGCCCAACAGATGTGATACTGACATTGCTCTGCTGGCATAACTCCACGGGAGAGATGCAGCCTACACCAATGGAAGGGATTTTCCTGTCAGTTTGGGAATACCACCTCCCCAAATGTGGATAGACAGCAGCATTCATCCATTGACATAGCTGCACCCACACCTTTTCTTAGCATATGCACAATGTGCCTCAGGTGGCATGTGACCAGGATTCATCACCACATTTGTGCTGCTCTTTGGGTCATTACCTTCCCTGAGCTGGGCACTGACGGGGAGTGTGACATGAATGCTGATCCATGCCCCTCTTTATCCACACAGGGGGTTAGGTCAACAAAGCTATGATGCTCAGGCGTGTATATTTTTCACACCCCTGACTGATATAGCTATGTCAACTTCACTTTAGACTGGGCCTTAGTAACAAGAGAAACTGAAGCATGAATCTGACATGTTGCAGCTTCATCTTTTCTTTTCTTTTCTTTTCTTTTCTTTTCTTTTCTTTTCTTTTCTTTTCTTTTTTCAAGTGAGATGTGGAACATTAGATATACTACACAAAGTCCTCTCTCCAGAACAATGTCACTGGCACTGATAACACACTCTGAATGCACTGAAGATCATCGGTGGCTGTCGAAAACAACATCCAAAACATCTTTAACTAATTCTTTTCAAGCAAACATTTTTTCCAGACTTCAGACCTTGTAAAATATCAGATTTCAGCCCAAATGCCATTGTTCTGGCTGAAAAATAACTCCCCCAAAAGAAGGGTTAAAATGATAAAGCAAAATGCTCACAGACTTTTATTAGTTGTCCAATACCCAGCAATGTTAAATCTTTTTTTTTCATAGATTATATTTTGCCCCATTACTTCTCAGAATGTTCCTAAATATAGTTATACAATATAACCAAGAGAGTAATGCTAAAGCCATCAACTAAAGTAAAATGGGTAGCCATGAGATGAATCATCTACAAATCAATGCAATACTGTTTTCCCCCCTTGGTTTACTAATAAATCATGTCCAAGGCAGGCATGATGGCTTTTCTGATCTCTCAGTGCTACAAATTCTATTTGACGTTTTAGAGCAGATTGCATGGAATGGATATGGAGTCAAATTCTGATCTCAGTTACGCTGGTGTAAATCCACAATAAATCCACTGACAGCAGTGGAGTTTTCTACATGTGCATCAGTGTAATTTAGGCACAGGACACGACCCTAAGATAATCACAGACTACATATGCAAAATACAGTTATGCCTACTCAAAGGGCAAACACAAACTTCTATTGCTGAAAAGAAAACCACCAGACTGATTTGGGGATTTCCATTTAGGAACCATAAATGTGAATGAAAAATTGACAGTAGAAAATTTCTGAAATGTAGCTGCAAAATGTAGGAAGTACCACATCCCAGACGGGATGATATAGGAAGGAAGCATGCCATCTCCTGGAAATATACTAATAGCTTTGTGGGAATTCTGGGGACGACTCCTGTCAAGGTTCCTCCCCCACTCTGAACTCTAGGGTACAGATGTGGGGACCTGCATGAAAAACCTCCTAAGCTTATCTTTACCAGCTTAGGTCAAAACTTCCCCAAGGTACAAAATATTCCACCCGTTGTCCTTGGACTGGCCGCTACCACCACCAAACTAACACTGGTTACTGGGGAAGAGCTGTTTGGACGCGTCCTTCCCCCCAAAATACTTCCCAAAACCTTGCACCCCACTTCCTGGACAAGGTTTGGTAAAAAGCCTCACCAATTTGCCTAGGTGACTACAGACCCAGACCCTTGGATCTTAAGAACAATGAACAATCCTCCCAACACTTGCACCCCCCCTTTCCTGGGAAATGTTGGATAAAAAGCCTCACCAATTTGCATAGGTGACCACAAACCCAAACCCTTGGATCTGAGAACAATGAAAAAGCATTCAGTTTCTTACAAGAAGACTTTTAATAAAAATAGAAGTAAATAGAAATGAAGAAATCCCCCCTGTAAAATCAGGATGGTAGATATCTTACAGGGTAATTAGATTCAAAAACATAGAGAACCCCTCTAGGCAAAACCTTAAGTTACAAAAAAGATACACAGACAGAAATAGTTATTCTATTCAGCACAATTCTTTTCTCAGCCATTTAAAGAAATCATAATCTAACACATACCTAGCTAGATTACTTACTAAAAGTTCTAAGACTCCATTCCTGGTCTATCCCCAACAAAGAAGACTACAGACAAACAGCCGTGTTAGTCTGTATTCGCAAAAAGAAAAGGAGTACTTGTGGCACCTTAGAGACTAACCAATTTATTTGAGCATGAGCTTTCATGAGCTACAGCTCACTTCATCGGATGCATCGGTTGCATCCGATGAAGTGAGCTGTAGCTCACGAAAGCTCATGCTCAAATAAATTGGTTAGTCTCTAAGGTGCCACAAGTACTCCTTTTCTTTTTACAGACAAACACAGACCCTTTGTTTCTCTCCCTCCTCCCAGCTTTTGAAAGTATCTTGTCTGCTCATTGGTCATTTTGGTCAGGTGCCAGCGAGGTTACCTTTAGCTTCTTAACCCTTTACAGGTGAGAGGAGCTTTCCCCTGGCCAGGAGGGGTTTCAAAGGGGTTTACCCTTCCCTTTATATTTATGACAACTCCCCTCCATTGTTGTATAATGCTCGGTTGGACCACTGTAAAAACTTCGCACAACAAAACTATATACAGCTTATATTATGCTGTATATCCTCCTCCCTGACCTTTCTTTAAACATTTTAGATAAAATAACACAATGTGACAAACTATTTGGTAAAAGTCAGAATTAACAATGACCACATAATTAGATGTTATCCAACTCCCATTTAAATAGGACAAGAAGAAGTGTTGAAAGAAAATATACTACCGGTCATTGAATATAAACAGAAAAAAAACCCAGTAAATTGGAATAAACTCCCAATCTCTCAGACAGGAAAAGTGGGAATAATCAAGAAAGTGATTCTGTTTTAACTGATATAAATTAAATGTGCCCTTATGACTCCCAAATACCTTCAAAAATTAATCTGAAGTGGTGAAATATCACACATTAAACATTCAACTTTAGTACCTCTGTACCAAATAGGGGCCTGGTTTCCTCCTAATATAAACAATCATATATTACAATACGGTGTGGATCCCACAGAGGGTCCCAACATGTAAAACAAGATTAAGTGCATGGTCATAATGAAATAGTTTGTTGGAATAAAATGGGTTGATGGGCTGGCTCACACAGTGAGGAATAAATTATTGATATGGCATTTTGGTGTAAAGCCTAACATGGGAAATGCCTCTATGAGATAATTTATGCATGAGTAGCACATACTTTCATTATTGATTAGCTAAAGGGATAACATTGCTACTACAAATGCATGAAAACTATCTTACTGGGCCAAATTCCATTTTAGTTTAATTTTGATAAAGTCATTTGGGTTAGACCAGGAATTTATTTGGCACATCAATCCATTTTATCGTTTGTACCTGGATGAATCAGGTCCAAATCAAGATGGTGACCAATTTACAAATACCTTCAGATTAAAATTGTTCTGAGCCAGGCTAAGTATCCTCAAGAAAAGAATGATAGAGTTAATGAACAAAAACAGAGTACCCACAACAAGACGACTTAACAAGTCTATAAATCATTAACGAAACTTAAACTGGATTGTGGTTCAGGGAACATTCTGATAAAAAAAACCTGATGATGAAGACATTGGAAGCCAAATGCAAGAGAAAGGATAGCACACAGATTGTGTGCAAACATATCATTCTAAATGTCAAGTGTAGCTTGATATACTATAAAAGCTTACACCAAGATGACATGACTCCATGCAAACATCACCGACTTGAGGCAAACAGTTTGCCAGATGCCTCTAGATGTTGGCTGGTGCTTAATTGTATCAATACATCCGCTGTGAGCATGTCCCCATTTTAAAAAAATACTGGCCCATGATTATTAGTCCAACTGTTTAAGAAGCTCTAGTGAGAATCACCTCAAAATGACTATGCACAAACACTACGGAAGTTGGTCAAAACTCATGAAATATTTGGAGGAAGAAAGGTTGTGTAGGCCAACAATGAGTGCTTTCGTTTTCTTGTAAATTAGGGGTTGGGTTTTCAAATGTACTCAGCAAAATCTTCAGTGGGATTAGAGTCCGGCCAGTGCAAAGCACTTTTGAAAAGTCCATGCTAGAGATATAAACATCATAGTCAGAGGTGCCCATGAGGTGCGTATTTCAGTTCCAGATCAGGATCGGAACTTTCCCAAATTTTGAGACTGTTGCAGTCTGGGAATTTGATTTTGGCCCATCTCTTATTACAGTGGAATAATCTAGGCCCTTTGGTTTTGGTTTTTACTTTGTTTTAAATTCCCAGGAATTTATCAGTGTTTCTTACAATTTTTTTTTTAAACAGGTAAAATAAGTCCAAAAAATTAACTTCATATTTTTCTGGGTAAATATTGGGGTTAATATTGGCAGACAGGAAGAGAGAAACAAAAGCCTCAAATAGAGAAAAGTCTGAGTATTGAAAGTAAAAACAGTTTTGTACATTTACAGTATGGACATGTATGCAAATGAATGAGTGCAGGCTTGCGTATCTCCCACTACATTATCTTACTTTAACAGACAGCTTCACATTTGCACTTAGACTAATTTATTATTAACACAAATACATCTATCTAATCTAATGTATTGGATTTTCTTAACATAATCAGTATTTTCATGTACTTGGGTGATCCAATATTTGGGTGAAAAATCAGTAAAAAAACAAATTACTTCTGTAAAACCTGGGGATTTTCAGTAGAAAACAGTAAGTGAAAACGAAGGCCTTAATTGTAACAGCCTGTAAAATATATACACAGTGGATATAATTTTCAAAAGCATCTTAGTGATTTAGCAGAGCCTAAATTCCACAGATTTTATTGGCTCCTAAATGCCTAAATCACTTTTGAAAATGGGACTTAGGTGCACAAGTCATTCAGATGCCATCGAAAATTTTACTTATGCTATGTAATGCTGAAATTATTGTTGACAGCTCATACCCAAACAAATCAAACCATTATTTTTAGCAAAAATGAAACACATATCCATCGAATCTATTTATTTTAGTTTCTATACCATGCCTCCCATCATATCTAAGCACCTTACAGAACGTAAGTAAGCTTTGTGAGGGGTTTTGTCCATCAGCCTACCTAAGTAATTACACAACCCTCATCTTCATAGTATATGGGTGCCTACTAGGAATTTAAAAACACAAACAACAACCTCTCTTTCGTCCTTCCAGCAAGAAAAATAGGTTGGTTAGTTTATCAGAATTTTTTCATTGGCATAAGTGCGTGTCATGGATATGCTGTGTATGTGCAATAATGACATAATTTTTCACTTCTCTCTTTCTGTTCAGAGGCAAGGGTGAGTGGAATTTCATTTCTCTCATATTTTCATGTCCTGCCAATGCACCCTCTCTTGGACAATATGCTACTGGGAAAGAGGGGAAAGTGATACATATGGAAATGGAGTGTCTCAGAAACAAAAAGATGGCACCATCCCGTGAACTTTCATTTCAATGCAGAGCAGAAAGATAGAGGGAGAGATTTCATATAAATGTTTCATATAAACATTTTATATAAATGTTTATTGGTTACAAGTAGATCTTTCTAGGTAATTTCTCTACCTGGAAATTACATGGAGGGTAGAATAGATATTTGTTGAAGATATGGTATTATTGTTAATAATACTTATTGGAAAGAAGACAATACTGACTAAAGGATGTTCACCAGGGTTTTTACAGGGATTTTCTTTCTTTCTTTCTTTCTTTCTTTCTTTCTTTCTTTCTTTCTTTCTTTCTTTCTTTCTTTCTTTCTTTCTTTCTTTTTGGCACTACAGAGATGAAACAAAAATAGGAACAAATGGTTGTTATTAGTTTGGATAGCTGCCAAGTCTCCATCTTTTGCACAGAGAAACCAGATGACTGAAAATAAGAAGTGGAGAAAAAGAGAGTCTACAATTAAAGAGTGGGAAAAGGAGATTGGGGATGAAGGCATCTGTTGCCACCACAAAATATGTGGCAGTTTTTCTCTTCACATAAGATTTCATTATTCAAGTCCCTAATGTGACCTACCTTTAAAAATTCTATTTCAGGTTGTGAAGCCTGTGAAATTATATTTCTTATATTCCAATTTTGTTTTCTAAAAAAGGAAAACAAATCATTGCAAGTAACCAGCACTCAGGAACAACCCTACAACAACAAACAAAAGCAATAAACTCAATCTAACTCAAACTGGGTTGGACCCTGCGTGCACAAGGTGAAAGAAAATAAAACATTAAAGACACTGATTTCAGTTTCAAGATTCTACGGTTCCGTTAAAAGCAATAGAGCAAATTTTAAAATAAAGGAAAATACATTGATAGTATTCATTTCAGATAAAACATTTAAAAGAAGGGGGTATGAGAATTCTAATTCCTGTCTCCTTAGCTGTCTCTGTCTGAAATCCCTCACAGGACACCTCGCTGCGCAGAAATAATATTAGACATTGTCTAGCTGGTTAAATTAGCTACTACTAGTATCGGGATTTCTCTCTTTAAAAAACCACTAAATGTTTGTATTTTGTAAGATGTTCTTTGATGATATTGAAAGCTTGCTAAAAGTGGTAACAATTACTCAATCCAAGCCTTGATATTATGCATTACTTTTCTGTGGTTTTTTATTTAATTATCCCCTTTGTAAGCTCCATTATTAAAGAAAATAAGTACTATCCTTCAAACAGAGCTAGGATGGCAGCAAGGGATGGGGGATCTCTTTAGCATTCATTTTAATAAGCCTTTCACTCTTAAGCCTTGACCTTCATTTATAAGATAAAAATATGTTTGAAGCTGGGGGTCTCCCTGAGTTACTAGTAGCCAACTTATTCTTCCTCCCTCAGTCCTAATATTTTAAGATACATTCAGATGAGTTATATGACCATTCTGTGCAGTTCTTGGAGCATTGCATGTAATTTACTGTTGTATTCTAAATGCAATTTTTAAAATGCTATATCATTTATTTTCTGCTATAGAGAGGTAAAGATTCTACATTATCCTCTAAGGCCAACCAGAATAGATATTATTCAGGTTCATATTCACAGAACAAAGACGA
Source organism: Lepidochelys olivacea (assembly GCF_965140295.1). Lineage (NCBI taxonomy): Eukaryota > Metazoa > Chordata > Testudines > Cheloniidae > Lepidochelys > Lepidochelys olivacea. The sequence goes on along the minus strand of NC_140412.1, from coordinate 107,595,786 downwards.
AAACTAGTGGACACCATTTCTCTCTTGATCTGCTTTGGGCTCCCAATGCCATTCTGTTTGTACCATTCCTTTGGCCAGGCATCCACCACCCACACTGACAGTTATACACAACCATAGCACTTTTGTTTCTGGCCTAGTTAGTACTGTCATCTGATACAAAGCCAAGAGCATGATGAGCCTATTGTCTTGCTATCAACAGTTGTTTCTTCATAATTTATTCAGCTTTCTGCAGAGAAAGTGAAGGTCAAAAAAACAGAACGAGCAGCCAAGATGGCACTTGGATTTGGGACCCTGAAACAAAACCTGAGAACTGTCCTAATCCTGTTCCTGTACACTTTGAGGTGTACGGCAATTGCACCGCCTATAAGGATAAATAAACAGAGAAAGGAAGGCCCAGCAGTTACAATGCTAGCCTGGATCTCGGGAGACCCTGATTCAATTACCTGCTCTGACACACCGTGGGCAAGTCACTCTCACTCTCTGTACCTCAGCTCACCATCCGTAAAGTAAGGAACATAGTACTTCCCTGTTTCAAAATGGTGTTATAAGGTGCTTAGATACTCCAGTAATGGATGGCATATAAGTACCTTAGATAGATAACTGAGAGGTCCTGGATAAATAAAGAGGGGTTTAGATTGCTGTAGGAGCAGTTCAGTCGATTTGCTCTACAATATTTCCATTCATTGTGAGAAACTGAAAAGGGAAGAGAGAAAAACAAAACACACAGATTTTGAATATTAGGTCTTTGTAAAGACACTTGCGTGAAAGTCACTTGGAATTCTGCCTGGAATAATAACTCTATCTATAAAGGATCCCCTACTATTTGCTCCAGTACACACACACTATTTTCCTATTAAAACTCTTCAGCTATAGCCCAATACAGGGCTGCTACACTCTGCCCCCTAAATCCACTTAAGAGATTCACAATGACTTGTAGCTGAAGCTGCAACATATACCCGCGATAAGGCTCTGAAGACAAGTGACTAAAACACTGAAATCTGTTACAAACAAGCTACACAAACATTTTTCTTGTAATCAGTTAGACAGATCTGTTGCAGTTCCTGAAGGTGACCTCTGGAGCAGAAAATAGGTTTCATTGCAATAAACCTGTACATAGCAACATGGTACCGTAGATAGAGAAAAATATGGACCAACATTAACTAATTAAATTCACCAGAAACAGTAATTAAATCACTTCAGATTAAATTTGATCTGCATATTCTAGTTTTCATGTAAACCTCAGACTATTCTCACTACTGATCAGGAGAGATATCACACTGAGGTACCTCATGAAACTAAAAGACATCCCTTTGAAAGATCATACAAGCATTGCTTGAGGGCTAGCGCTTTAGTTTCATTCAGTCTTTACTAAAGAGTTATTTATATATCAGTCTTTTCCATTAAGCTATTTGCAGCCACTAAACATCCCTGGACACATTTGTAAGATTATTATTGTTGTTGTTTGTATTATAGTAGAGTTCAGAGGCCCAAATGGAGACCGGGGTCCCATTTTGCTAGGTTTGTGCATCTAGTTAGGGACAGTCCTTGGCCTAGAGAGTACAGACAACACAGACTAAGGGAGGGAGAGAGACAGGAATTTTTATTTTCATTTTACAGATCAGAAGCACCAAGAGATTAAGGGACTTGACTGAGGTAGAAATGGAGAGTCTGTGATGGTGCTGGGAAATGAATCCAAAGTCCCTGAGTTGCCTGAACCACAGGAACACCTTTCCACTCTGAGAAAGGGTGTTGTTAACCCATGCTTTGGCTAAACTGCATGGGTGTATCATACCACTGATATCTGGACAGAGCTCTTCCATTAAAATCACTTGTCAATAAGACCCCCATTTTGGGTGATTACCTTCTGCCTTCCTGCAAATAGCTGCAAATACTAAAAAAGATTCTCTTTTTGTGCTGCAGTCTTGGTAGTGATGCTGTTAAACCGCTGCCCCGTTTCACTTCTAGTAATTTGATATTATTTAAAATTTTCAAAGGCCCATATAAAGATGTTGGATGGCAATGCTTGTTTTCTTATCCAAGTTAAACTGCTGACCTAGCAATGGTAGCAGGAGACATTAAAGCCGTTGCTGAAGTATGTCATCCATGAGGGGCTGTGCTGTTGCTGATCACCTGCTCCCTGATTCGCATACAATATAAAGTGTCACCATAAACGATGGCAGCCCCCCCCCCGCCCTGATGCAGTAGTAACTAACTATTCATTGCCCAGTGTGGCTCAGAGTCACTTCATCACTCCTTCCCACTACACCTGCCTGACCAGTACAAAGAGGGAATTCAATCATTTTGACTTGGCTTGCTTACCACTATATCTCCCAGTAAAGATATGTGTATCAGCGATAACACTTGTAATTTCTCTAGTATAATGTCTTTGTCTTTAATTCTATTTTCTAACCCACAGACCCACCCACCAGACTAATACAGAGAGACTACGTTTTGTAGGGGACAATAATTCAGTCTCTGTTTCAGTTAGCTCCAAGCTCTTATGTTTTTTTAAGGTGATTATAATCTATTAGGGACAGAAATGAAACTAACAAGTATATTTCACTTTGGACCTCAGGCTGAACTTGAATCATGGTCCTGGGTGAAAAAGAATAGCAGGATGCATTGCAGTAGTAGAACTCACACTTCCCCTTTGAGTAAGAATGCTTTGCCTGGACTCAGCAACATCCTAGCGAACGCAGTGCAAACATCTGGCATTTACCAATTTTATATGATAAAATATCACCTGCAAAAATCTTTTCTGGGGAAGAGAATTTTCCCAAAAGTTAGGATTTGCAAGTTTTATACAGGGAGTTATCTTAAATGTTCCTTCACTTTTATTAACATTTACATTCCCATGGAAACAGTACATCCTCTGAATATTCTCCAGTGTCATTTGTCTTTCATCCCATTCCCTTCTTAATAGAGATAGCAATTTCAGCTTTGTTTGTACCAGTCCTTTGTACTGTCTTGGCTTCTATGATTTGGGGATATTACCTTTCAATCGCCACGCTGCTTGGTTGGTATTTGAAATGATACATTTAACATTTACACTGGAGCAGTTGTCTAGAGGTCTCACTGAGGTCAGGGGCCCCTTGCGCTAGGCACTGTACAAACACAGTGAATGACAGTCTCTGACCCAAGGAAAATATATGGTTTGCTGTTGCAAGATGCTGAATGTCCTTAGTTCCCAGTGAGTGGAAGGTGCTCAGCAGGAGTTGCTGCTTAGCACCTTGCAGGATCAAACTCTTATAGTATAACTTCTCTCTCAGTGGCACAGGACCTGATCATACACTGCCTTGCACATTATATATTTGTTTAAACCAGTGAAAAAAGATGGCAAGGTGGGTATAAAGTGCTACCACTACAGAGAGAGCTGCTTTGCATTCACGGTACACAGGGTTAAATAAGCACATAATACACAAGGCACTGGAGAATCAGGCCAATAGTGGTCATGGGTTTGGGTTTTTTTTTACTTGAAAGTGAAATCAGAAGACAAGTATTTATTTGTCTATGGTGAATTTAAGAGTCCAACATATAGTATAATGTGTGTGGGTGAAATACTAAGGACCTTACACAAACCAACTACATGTACTCAGGCACTGATGAAAATGGGATTTGCTAGAGTTAAAATGGCATAAGGACTTCAGGATCTGGCCCTGTGTGTGCAGTGCTTAGGGGAGACTGCTTGTCAGCATTTGGGCCAAGCCAACAAATTCTGTCTGCTTAAAATAAAGTCATTATTCTGAAACCCACAGCAGTGCCTGCTTCTGATGCAGTCTTTGATTGAAACCAGAATTAGGATAAGCTATTCTTGGTTCTTGCTTCTCATTTAGCTTCCCAGCCTTGTTATTTCTGACTGTTAACATTTTACTTTTCTGCATTGAGAGACAGTTCAAAGTTTTCAGCTGATTGGACCCAAATAAGTTTTTGGCAAAGAGCCTGCTCTACCTCATGATCTTGCAGATAATTGGGCCTGCCCTGTATTCTTTTCATTATTGAAGAGCACCAGAGAAAATGCTCTAGACGCATTTTTAGGGGTAATCACGGGGCAACCTGTCTCAGGATACTTTATCTGTTATATTTTACTTAATATTTACATTAGGATAATATCCAGAGGCCCCAGCAAAAATCAGAACTGTCACTGTACTAGGCATTGTGCAAACACAGAGGTTTACATGTTCCTTTCCCCAAAGAGCTAGCAATCTAAGAAGAGCTTATACAAGTGAGAATAATAAACCTGGATAGTGGTAAAGTCATGACTGCAGTGGGTAATCTTATTTGCTTGCATTTAACTTACTTTATTAATATCTCTAACCAGGAATATCTAGGTATATATCTACTAAGCTAGCATAGAAATGGATATTTTCTGTGCAAAACTCACAGGGGAGCCCTAACAAGATCACTTTTTGCAATGATTTTGGAAAGCCTGCTAAAATGATTAGTGCTTTAAATAAATGAGATCACCTACTGAATAAAAACACAACCAAACTACACTCTCATAACATGATCTCATATGGGCTTAGCTTCATGAAAGTCCCTCCGGGGAGTTCTATAAAATTGTTCATCCAATTGTTGCATGCAACCTCTGTTCAGAAAGGAAGTGTGGCTGACACAATCAACCTAAAAGGTCCCACAGATGCCAAAAATAATACACACACACACATACATATATATTAAAAAAGTGTTTGTACCTGGGTACCTTAAAATATACTGTTGTGACACAGAGTCCCCTTGGCAAAGGTTCCCTCATTTTTTGCCAACAATTCTAGTCTCAGACCTGACAAACTCACTCCACCAAAACCCATGTTTTAGGGTATTTATGTATAAAAGATAGCACATAAGGTATTTACAGAAAACTCATAACTTATCAAGGCTTATAATCATTGTGAGATGTGTGTATGGGCAATATTTAAGTATGCTTTATGGTCTTGGAGTAAAAGTTAGTCACCAGGGGATAATATGCCTGGGTGATGGCCCATTCAAGCAGCAAGGAGTTGCCACCCCTTCCTGGTTAAATGGTGATGTCATGTAAGGCTCAGTTGTCTGGAGGCACTAAAGGAGACAGAAAGTTACACAGACATGACTTTCTGGGACACAGCAGAGCAGTCCTACTCCCAGTCTGACAGCCTCTGTGCTGTTGAGGAGGATGAAACTTTTGGGGAAGGAGAACATCAAACTGGAGCAGACAGAAACAATCCCATAGTCCAGACTCTCCTTCCAGATGATGTTATGGTCTCCTCTCCCATGGAGGATACCCCTTCAGGGGAGGGAACTCCAATTATTAGGAAGAGACTGGTAATAGTAATGGAGGATTAGATCATTAGAAATATAGATAGATGGCTTTGTGATGACTGGAGAACTGCATGGTGAATTGCCTGCTGGGTGTGAAGCTTGTAAATCTCTCAAGGGATCTAGACAGACTTATGTGCAGTGCTGAGGAGGAGCCAGTGGTTGTGATACGTGTAGGTACCAATGACACAGGGAAAGGTAGGAGAGAGGTCCTGAAGGCCAAATTTAGGCTGTTAGGTAAGAGACTAAAGTCTAGGACCTCCATGGTGGCATTCTTTGAAATGCTTCCAGTTCCACGTGCAGGGCCAGTTAGACAGGCAGAACTGAAGGGTCTCAATGCATGGATGAGACGATGGTGTAGGAAGGTGGATTTTAGATTTATTAGGAACTGGGGAACCTTTTGGGAAAGGAGGACCCTATATAGGAAGGATGGGCTCCACCTAAACCAAAACAGAAGCAGATTGCTGGCATGTAAAATTAAAAAGTTTTTAGAGGAGTTTTCAAACTAAGGTCTGGGAGAAAGCAGAGGAGTATACAGTATACAGGGATATCCCTTTGGGGAGGATCTCTTAACAGAAATACTCTATATCCTAGTAAAGAGAAGAGGATAGAAGTTGATTAAATACAAGTAGTAACTGAAGATATACAGTCATATGAAAAAGTGTCTGATTTAATTACATCACATGAAGGCAGACAACTAAATATTGACAAATTTTATAAGTGCTTGTATACAAATGCTAGGAGTCTAAATAATAAGATGGGTGAACTAGTAGCAAGTGCTGCTATTCAATGAGGATATTGATATAACAGGCAACAGAGAAACTTGGTGGAATGCTAATAATGAAGGGGACGTGATAATACCAGGATACAAAATATACAGTAATGACAGAACAGGTTGTGCTGGTGGGGGAGTGTCACTATATGTGAAAGACAGCAGAGAGTCAAAGATAGTAAAAATCTTAAATTAAGCAAACTGTATCATAGAATCTCTATGGATTGAAATTCCATGCTTGAGTATTAAGAGTATAACAGTAGGAATATACTACCTGACCAGGATGGTGATGGTGATTGTGAAATGCTCAAGGAGATTAGAGAGGCTATACAAAGAGAAAACTCAGTAGTAAAGGGGGATTTCAACCATCCGCATATTGACTGGGCACACGTCACCTCAGGATGGAGTGCAGCGGTACATGTCTTAAGCCCTAACCCCAAAGATAGAACATTCTATCTATGCTATGTGTATGACCCCTGTTACTGTAGTATCTGAGCTCCTCACAACCTAATCAATTTACCCTCACCACATCCCTGTGAGATAGGGAAGTGCTATTATTCCCTTTTTACAAATGGGGAATTTAGGCACATAAATACCAAGGGCCAGAGATGTAAAGTATTAAGGTTCCAAAAGATGCAGATAGGCTCCTAAAGGCATTTTCAAAAGTGCCTGTCTGCATTTGTAGGTGACTAAAAACCTTTAAAAATTTAGGCCTGCGTGACTTGCTCAAGGTATCCCAGGAAGTCTGTGGCAGATAAAGAATTTGAACTGGATTTTCAGTATCCCAGGCTAGTGCCTTAACCACTGGACCATCCTTCCTCTCATTTTTTACAGCTGAACCCAGGTACCACACAGCATTGACCTTCTGTCTATTTTGAGGAAAACTTTAATTCCTGTAACTGGCCATTTTCACCTGGGCAGTTCATTGCACCATGTTGTCACATTGCCAAAACCTTTCCGAAGTTAAAGACAAAACTCATCTGCTCAAGACAAAGTGAAGCAGTAAAGATATTGTTGCGTCTGGGAACAACAACAAGCAAGAATAAGAAGAAAAAAAAGCATGCCTGTGTATTGGGGTAGAGGGAATGGGGGCACTAGCTTTGTACCCTGAGTTTTGAAAGCCTTTCAGCAGTTTGTCTCCAGAAGTGACATTTCAATAGGTAAGGAAAGAGTCGGCCAAGATGCTGCTGTAATATGCAACATATTTCATTCTGTAATGGATTTTTAGCAAGCCCATTGGAAGCTCTCTTACTGTTTCAGCAGTAGATCAGCTCTATAAACTGTTTACTACCAGCCTAGTGGAGTTGTGAGCTACTGGCTTGTTTGCACAAAATACAATCAGATGACACTGTCTATCTAAAGTAAACAAATGAGTTTTTATTCTGCTCAATATTCTCCTAAACAAAATTAATCTAACCCACATTCCCTGCTGCAAATCCTCAGTGAATTACGTTGTCTCCCAATCTGCCTTTATGCTTGCTGACAGCATCACTGGCTTTTTAAAGGTCTCTTTTGTATTTCTGCTCCGTAGATTACATATTGCAGTAGCAATGCCAACCAGGAGCTCTCACACATTTCATATGCACCTATCATATGGGAGGCATAGCACCTGAAAATGCATGTACCTGAAAATGACAAAATGACATCTCTCACTCCAGTACTCATAACTAACAGCAAACGCATCAGGATCTTGTTGATTTCCCCAATATGCTGCAACCTGCCACAGCGGTATGCATTTGCTATGCACAATCACAGAACAGGTGGCAGAAGAGTGAACCTGCATGTTCTGCGTACTAATCCATGGAGGGATTTCTGCTAACAAAAGCACTGAACTGGGTTTGGATGATTTTCATTCTGTACCAGATGGTATGAAAATAAATGTTGGTTGTATGTGGTTTCAGCAGATATCTGTGTGTGTGTGTGTGAGAGAGAGAGAGAGAGAGAGAGAGAGAAAGTTGGTTTATATTTGACTTGACTGGAACAGAATCACCATTTTCTGTTCTATTCCACTCATTTAGACACTCACTACATTCAGCTCATACACCAGATCCTCAGGTGTAAACAGACGTCATTCCATGGAAGTAAGTGAAGTAAATTGGCATCAGGGAGAAAAGAAAATTTGGCCAAGGGCACTTGTGAAACCTCTACTTTTTAAAACTGTTCTGGAGTCTAACATCCATGCAGAGCAAACAGGAGGTCCCATTTTTTATCATTAATGCATTTTACCCAGCTGACCCAATAGAAAAAACAAACAAACATGGTAAGACAGATATTCAGCCTGACTAAGTCCATTTGACTTAATATCACAGCTGAGAATCTTTCCTGATAGCCATCCTACGCTAGCTCTATGCCACCTGCTCCTGCTTCATGGAGGGGACATACTGGAGGGAGGGAAGAGAAAAGAGAGGATGTGGCAAAGCAGAAGGACCATTGTAGCCAGTGTAGTTTAGAGCAGCCCTTAGGTGCCTTTAAGTTAAGCTAGAAGAAGTTTCAGCTCCTGGTTAGCCCTGGCAAGGAGAGCAGAAAAGTGGCTTCAAGCCAACTCTTTCTCTAACCCCTGTTTTCCTCAGCTGCCTTGAATCCAAACATGGCACAGCTGAGAATCTGACCCCATTTTATTAATTTAGTCAAGTAAAGCTATAATTTAGTTATGAGCAGATTCAAAAATATATGAATGCCTGCAAACCTGAGAGTTGTTCAAACACATGCCGTGAGTGTCGTTATTTTACTACTTGTACATCCCTGGTCCACTGACACCTATTTGCTGTCACATGGTTTCAAATACAGAAGGTGGATATGAAAGTTAAAACCCACCTAAGCTGGTGTGGGATAGACCTGGGTAAACAGTGCAAAACATATTTGGGAACTTTTATTGTATTAAAACCTGAAAATTTGCTTTGATGGTAGCAGTGACACCCATTTTATTTATGAGTTAGTTTTTGCTCACAAGAATGTTTGCAGAAAGAGAGTGAAAACTTCCCATAAAGGTATTCAGAAGTGTTCAGACTGGATTTGTTTAGCTATATATAATTTGATGTATGTGTTGTTAGTCAATACATATATATTAGGTGTAGTGCATACTACATGGGGGCAGTTATGTTAATATAATTTGGTTATGTCTTTCCCACAAAGCTGTTTACTTTTGTTCATTCATGTTCACCCACAATACCCTGCAAAGCTGAAGTCAGCTTTGACACAAGTGAATACAAAACCTTGTCAAAGACAAGATACATGAATGTTCTGCCCTGGTACAAGCTAGGAAGTACCTTCACAGGCAATTGGTTTGGACTCTAGTGTCCAAAACAGATAAGAAAAGGTACAGCATGGCATCACAAAAACAAGTGAAAAACCTGATTGGTAAATGTTGGTCTTGGGTGACATACAGAGTGCTTTTAGCTTGTAAACAGCTATGATAGAAATATAGGTAATTTTGGAGGCCTGCTTCAGAGCACTCCTTCTCCGTAAGGTGTATTGTGCGCTGAGAGAAACAGCTTTCTGGAGGGAGTGGTATGTATAACTACTGTTCATATTTTATTTCTTTGTCTTTAGACAATAAATTGACTAAGTTTGGTTATTTAGTCTTTTGAACGTTTTTAATATTGAACCGCAAATGTAGTCCAAATAAGTTGGCTATACTTCAACATTATTGTGTATAAATGTGCACACACACACAAGGGCAGGGTGGACTGAAATGATCTGGCAAGATTCCAAACCTGGCTGAAAGCAACTGTTTTTCTAGCTGCCAGCCAAAGCTGAACTTAGGATGCGTCTTCACTACAGAAAGAGCATGGGCTCAGCTAACTTGGGCTTGCCTAGGCCCAGGTGGACCATCCCCATTGCAAAGTCACACCTGTGACAAACTCACGTAGCTGCCTGCACACTAGTGCTGCGTGTTGGGCTGGACTTTTGGCAGGATATCCTAAGACTCTTGGCTCCTGCACTAAGCTGGGCCACTCTATGAATTCACTTATAGTGTATTGTGGGAGAATTTGTCTGTCGTCCCTGAGCCCGTGTGCAAGTGCTCTCCGCCTGCCAACTCAATAAAATTAAGTCCTGGTGACAGGGCATGAATCTTATTTTGGCTGATTAACTGTTCCAGATGTTGTAAATGCAAGTCACATTTTGGAAAAAAGAGGCAGACACCGGGTATGAGACACTGTGGAAAGCATTTTGGCAGCGGCTCATCACCCTGAGAAAGTGGCATAGTTCCTTGCTAAGTACATACAGGCTGTATGCAGACATGGAGCAGCGAAGACAGCTGATGCAAATTTGGGGTTGGCAGACAACAGCATCACAATGCAAACGCTGACTAGATCATTCCCTCACAAAGGAAAACCGATCAGGGCCAGCTCTGGTGAAGGAAGTTTCTGGGAGTCTTCCTCTTTGCTTTTTCCAGTGTATTAGATACATGCTCAGAGATTAGACCTCCTGCTTTCTCTCATGCCTGTGGAAGAGGCCACAGGGCCTGCCCACAAGTATAAAAAATTCCAGAGAAGCCTCAATAAGTGAAGGGTCATTTCACGGGGAACCTGTGTTTCCACAGCTGCTCTGGCACTTAACAAGCCCCCACTTTCCTTCCTGTGAGTTTTGCCTAGTATCTGCTGTTCCTGCAAACATTTCTCCCTGTAAACTTGTTTAGTGGAGAATTCCAAGAGTGAATACAAAAGGGTCACAACCATAGCCAAAACAAACTCATTTATTCACGTAAGCCAATATTTGCAGACTATTTTTTAAATGGGATTTGCAAAACTCCAATTTTATTTCTGTACCCGGTGCAAAAGTAACTATGGAGTCAGTGCCTTGTTGACACCCGGTAACATAACAGGATGTGCTGCATCAACAAATTAATGCTGGAGAAAAAACTACCTAGGCCTAATCCTTCAAGATTCTGTGTACCTCCTGCATGGCTCAACTCGTCAATGGGGGTTAAAGGCACTTTGCAGGAGGCACTCAGCACCTCGCTGAGATAGTCCCTGAGCACTTGGTTTAGTAAATTCCACATGGCATGCCTGTGAGCTTTGGAATGCAATTCCCTCTCTTTAAAAAACAAACAAACAAAATTACCAAAATCATCCTGAAAAGAGTTCTTCAGCAATGCTAAAGCAGTTTAGATATGCCCTGCCCAAGAGGATCAGGTTTTAGGTTAAATATCTGCTGCATAGATTCCTGGTTGAAGTCTGAGTTCCATTCTCTAGGTTAGCAGTTGGGCATGCAGGGCAGGCTGGCACAGAGGAGAGAACAGGTTGGTTTTCACTCTTGACCCTGTATCTAGAGGTTGGTGTACCAAGCTTGACCACTGCTTTGCAGTATCACTCAACAAAAAATTCATCCCCCACAATGATGATTTCTACCTGCCAACGTTAAGCAGCTTGTGGAGTCCTTAGTGTGTATTAAAGGTACAATTTCAGAACAACGGTGTGAGTGTCCAAGACTGAGTCAGTCTGAAAAATAATTTCCTTCTTATGTAAAGCAGGATTTTTCCTTTACTTATCCCTCCTGCAAATATCATTGCTTTTCTTATCCAGGACATGGTTCCAAAAAATAAGCCTGCTAAACCAGTGTCTAATGAGTCCCAAGGTAAGAATCAACTTCTACTTGTTATGGAAAGCTTTACGCAAGTCTGTGTAAAGTAAATGGCTCCTTAAGTATGAGCATTTTAGTAGAAACAAAGGAAATGCTCTCTCTCAGAAATGCCCCCAACGATTTCTTTTGAGAAAATAAACACAGAAAACATTCCATGCCTGTAATGTCTCAGCTAAAATCCTGTACGAAGCTCTGCTGTGGCAAAAGTTTATCATTCTTCCCACCACTCCCTCCTCCCGTTTTGGTCTGAGGTTTAAATAGATGCCTCAGAGAATATTGCAGGTTGTTTAGTGCATACGATTGCTGCCAAATGCTCTTCATGACTTGGCAAGCAGACGTGGGGTGAGGAAGGGAAAGATGCTCTTTCAGTGACATGCCTCTTCCTCCAAAAATTCAATAGTAGGTGGCCTCAATTGTGCCAAGATAATTTACATCAAAAGCCCATCAGCTGTGTGGACTAATAGCACGTATGCACACCTAATCGACAATTGTATGGCTACCCATTGCACATATTTAGTAACTAGTTACAAATTGACACAAATGTGAGTGTTAGCATGCAAAAAGTTCACATGTTCATGGGTATATTCTAGACACCCTTTTCTGAACAATCTGGTCTTTAAGGAACCAGATCTGCTTTAAAAAAAATTATTATTGTTATTTAACTCCTTCATTTAATGATCATTTTCAGGTATTGTAAGGCGTCATAGTGAACCTCAAAAGATCATGAACTTTAGTTTGAATAACCACCCAAAAGTCACAAGGTCCAAGGGTTGTTGCGAAGCTTATCCAAACCATTTGTGATATTCTTGGGGCTGCAAAACAGAGTTAAGAAGTTTTCTGCACAAAAAGGTATTTTCAAGAAATTCCCTACTTAGTCCAGTCCCAGACACAACCTGGAAGTGCAGAAGATGATGTTGAAGAATAATTCTTAGAAAGTTAAATGAACTTTTCAAACCTCAAAAATGTTCACTTTAGGTAAAGTTAAACTTTTAGGTGAAAATTCAGGCGGTTGGTTATTTATTTATTTACTTTATTGGGTTTGGGGCAGGGTGGCAGTCAATATTTTGTTACCGTCTTACTCCAGGAGTGGTCCTATTAACTTTGAGTAACATATCAAAAATTTGGCCCTTTTAATTCCTCCCGCCCCAAATTAGCCCATCCATCAATAATCACACGCAGATGGTCTAACTAATGGCTACCCACTTTTCCTCAGTTAAGAGTTCCCTCATTGTTTCAGTAGCTTGATTTGTTCAAGGGCACCTGGTCGTGTGGCTTTTTAAGAATGGAAGGAAAGTACTCCCACAATATAAAAGTTGAATAAAATTTGTAAAAGTGGAAACACAAAACCTTTGGTAGGACTCCAGCCTTCTTTAATAATCGCTGGTTTCAGAGTAACAGCCGTGTTAGTCTGTATTCGCAAAAAGAAAAGGAGTACTTGTGGCACCTTAGAGACTAACCAATTTATTTGAGCATAAGCTTTCGTGAGCTACAGCTCACTTCATCGGATGCATACTGTGGAAAATACAGAAGATGTTTTTATACACACAAACCATGAAAAAATGGGTCTTTATCACTACAAAAGGTTTTCTCTCCCCCCACCCTACTCTCCTGCTGGTAATAGCTTATCTAAAGTGATCACTCTCCTTACAATGTGTATGATAATCAAGGTGGGCCATTTCCAGCACAAATCCAGGTTTTCTTCCCCCCCTTTCCCCCCCCCAACAAACCCACTCTCCTGTTGGTAATAGCTTATCTAAAGTGATCACTCTTCCTACAATGTGCATGATAATCAAGGTGGGCCATTTCCAGCACAAATCCAGGGTCTAACAAGAACATCCGAGGAACAGTGTGTGTGTGTGTGTGTGTGTGTGGAATAAACAAGGGGAAATAGGTTACTTTTTATAATGACTCAACCATTCCCAGTCTCTATTCAAGCCTAAGTTAATTGTATCCAATTGCAAATTAATTCCAATTCAGCAGTCTCTCATTGGAGTCTTTTTTCGAAGTTTTTTTGTTGAAGGATAGTCACTTTGAGATCAGAAATCGAGCGACCAGAGAGATTGAAGTGTTCTCTGACTGGTTTTTGAATGTTATAATTCTTGACATCTGATTTGTGTCCATTTATTCTTTTACGTAGAGACTGTCCAGTTTGACCAATGTACATGGCAGAGGGGCATTGCTGGCACATGATGGCATATATCACATTGGTGGATGTGCAGGTGAACGAGCCTTTGATAGTGTGGCTGATGTTATTAGGCCCTGTGATGGTGTCCCCTGAATAGATATGTGGGCACAGTTGGCAACGGGCTTTGTTGCAAGGATAGGTTCCTGGGTTAGTGGTTCTGTTGTGTGGTATGTGGTTGCTGGTGAGTATTCGCTTCAGGTTGGGAGGCTGTCTGTAGGCAAGGACTGGCCTGTCTCCCAAGATTTGTGAGAGTGTTGGGTCATCCTTCAGGATAGGTTGTAGATTCTTGATAATGTGTTGTGTCTGAGCTTCTCTTTGTGCAGATAGCAATAATGGAAGCTGCATATGCGAATGAAGATGCCTTTTTGTGACAGAGAGACTAATGGCATCAAATTCATGACTTTTACAAGTGATTAATATCCTTTGCATACTTTCAACAACAGAGGGATTGATAGTCACACAATATTAATTATAATAATAATAATAGAATAATAATTTACAAACCTTATTTCTAACAAATTATGGAATATAGGATATAGGAAAGTATTATATAAGATATAGGGAAAATATTGCAAGATAACAGAGGCAGATGAGTATTTCTCATATAGGAATATACAACACTAACAACCACAATGAGTTCAAAAAGCCCCAGGTCGTGAACAAAACAATAAAATGCTCTGAAAGTAATAAATCCACAAGGTTATTAGTACAAGAACAATGATATAAATGGTTTCAAGTCCCAGTTGGCCTGGAGCATTTCCCAGTAGGTCACTGGTTCAAATAAGAGCTGGACAAACACTGCAGACAATCTTCTGCAAATATTGGTTTAAAATTTTTAATGGATTCTCTTTGGTTATGTTTGTTTCTCCATCAATATTCTAGCACAGTGGTTCTCAACCTTTTCCGTACTGCAACCCTATCTTTCAAGGGAAAACATCTAGCTAAAAAGAAAGGGAGGGTGGACTTGACCCCGAGGCTGAAAACTCATGCTGTAACAAACGAGATTTGTGGCAGAAACCTTCATAGAAATAATTCATCTTAAATTAATCTTGGCAAATAGTCAACAAAATCCAAATTGGATTTCTTTAACAGGGGTAATTGCAGCACAACATTTCAAGCTAAGAATAATGCGCATCCAAGCACGAAACATACCATGTGACCAGTGTGTCCCATCAAAACTAAACCACAGGACTTGAATTTCAAATATGAAATAAATAAAAATATAAAAAAAGTTTGTAAACAATGTCTAGACCAAAAATAATTCACAGATTTGGTGGTGGTGGTGGTGGTGGGGAATTGGATGTAATATTAAATAAGTGAGGTAACTGTAATGTACTCTCAAATGATTTATGATAAGAAAGGGATGTTAATTTCTAACATCAGGAAATATATTTATTTGCCTAGTTTTGGTTCAAAGATAGCCCAAGTCTGCAGAACCTGGTGATCTGATGGCTATTGGCTAACGTGAAATTAAGTGGTGATTTCAGCTCAGCCTCTACTGGACAGTATCTGTCTCACAAAAATCAGCAATACAATCCACACTTACTGGCAAGCTAGCAGAGAAGCCAAGGAGAAAAGCTGAAGCCTATTTAAATATTTACGCCCTCTTCCACATGGCTACTAAATAATATACTGTTAAAATAGTCATTTTTAAATATGAGTTGAGAAGCCAGGAAATGTAGGTAGGAGTAATCTTGTGGCACTGTTATAGACTACATTTAAATACGGATGCAGTCCATAAAGGGTACTGCCAGATTGTGATGTAATACATTCTTTACTTTTCTTGAGCAGGGGAGTTCCAATCCAGTTTCAAGTTTAAATAGATCCAAAATTACCACCAGGCTTTGTTCCACCACCTGAATCATGGATTCTCACCCAACCAATTTCCCTTTGGAATATCAGCTTTTACTGCCTGTCCTTCTCAGCATGGTTAAGTTGTCATTGCAAGTGGGATCTTTCCATGGCTGGAAAAAAAATGGTCTTAAAGCTGCTGTTAAAATAAATCTGGCTGTAGGCTATGAGTGCTGGAGGACGGACAGACTAATATCTAATTGTGGCCAAGATCCTGGGGGCACATAGCGGCAATACAACTGCAAGGAATATCCGGATAGCTATAACTTATATGATAAAATTTTAGTCAGGCCTTGGAAGCCGAAACAGCAATGGAACCAACCTTTTCGTAATTGTGAGTGGCCTGGTCATCATACTGGCTAAGGCAGGACTTTCATTACTGTTCTGAGAGCTAGTTGCGGTACAAACATTTCTTTTAAAGGTCATTTCCTATTGCCAAAAGATTGATTTTACCAACATGGAAATCTATGTCCCAGCCTGTACAATAGTGGCTGTGTGGACTTGCCAGTATTGAAAGAATAATTTTTCAGAATAATGAGAGATTTCACGATTGCCATATCATCTGCTCAGTCTACTTGGAGATTGTATTGTTATTAATCACCAGGCAGCTATGTTCAGTATTTGCAGTGTAACTAACACGCTTACCCTTCCTTGTAAAATAATGCTGTATCCTGAAATCATAAAAAAAAATCCTTCAAATCTTAGGCGATGTCTACACCACAGAGTTAAGTTGACTTAAGTCGACAATCATAAATTACTGTGATTACAAAAAACACTTAAAAACACAATTTGGGGATTTTATTACTGTTAATTTTAGAGGAATGGAATTAAATGCTCTATTTACCATTTAAAAATATAATCATCTTCTTGAAGTGGCCTCTCTGCCACTTGACTATAGTGCAGCTTTGACTATAGACAAAACTCTAACTTGGATCCTTTATCTGGAAGATGGAAATGTTGAGTGAGCTGTTAATTTAATAGCTCTGAGTGTTGCATAGAATTGAGATTAAGCTAATTTTATTGTACTTCCCATTTCTCATTGTGGGACAATGGCCCAGCACCAAAGCTTCCCCTAATAATAAGACACAGGGGACCTGTAGACCTGAGCGGCATTTTCATCGTTCCTTTCACAACCCCTCCCCTATGCTCCTGTGCCATGTTAACTTGGATCCAGCAGACCTTGAGACTCCTGTTGTCAGTAGCTACTATTTCATGTATTTTAGGTGTGGACACCTGTTTAAATCTCTCTAGAGCTATTGCTATAAAAATACCTGCATGTATAACAGATGGGCAGGTGCCCTTCAGGGTGAATGGGCTGTGGACATAGTGCTGTCATCACCTCTCTCATAACAGGAATTCTACATGCTCAAGTGGTGTAATACTGTGGCGGCTTGCCAGTTTTTGGCCAGAGGTATGAAGCTCGTATTGCTCCCTTTCTTTATAGAGTTTAAATCTCTCTCCTGTCACCATTGCCCTCTTTTTTCTTTTTTCCAGGACTATCAAATACTATGGGACAGATTCTCTGCTGCATTGAGATACACTCAGCACAGGTTCTCAAGCAGTTCCCTGATTCTCAGTGGCAGCTGCTTTGGCCCCAACATAAAAGTGAGCAGCTGAGCCTCTGTCCTCCAACCATCACTCCCCCTTTTTCGAGTTGGGTGGGGTGGTTGGTGTAGAAGCTGGCTTCACTGGCTTTCCACCAGGAATTCTCGGCGAGGCAGCTGCAGTCGGATTCTGGGCCCTTTGCTTCCCCACAATGATCCTTGTTAATGTGCTATGACTAGAGCTGAAGTCCTTAATAACTAATAAGTAAAGCTGGACAGAAAATGGTTCCCCCTCCCACCCCAAATGGAAAATTGCAACAATGACAACAAAACATTTTGTATTTATCTAAGTTTTCCACAGAAAAATCAATTTTTTCTTCAGAAAACTAAAGTCTAAAATCCACAAATTTTCAGTTGAAAACTGAAATTCATTTCACAGTTTAAAGACAATTTTCAGGATTTCTGTTTTCAATTTAAAAACCAGAAATTTTTTGAGGAAAGCAGACACTTTTCATGGAAATTTTTGGGTTTTTTTGAAAAACCAGTTTTCTACTGAAGAAGACTTTAAACAGAAAATTATTATTTAGCATTTATGGTATTTTTTATTTGGTGCACTTGGCTCTTCTATGTACCTTAAGTAACCCAAACCTGCTTTATTACCCAGGCCTTGGAATCTCTTGAAAAGAAATGCCAAATGCATAGCTTAAAGCTTCATAAGAAGTTTTCTGCCAAAAATTTGTTGATGAAAAGTTGTTTTCAACTAAGTTAATATTTTAATGAAAAGCATTTGCTTTCCATGGAAAATGTTAACTTTTGAGCAAAAAAACCCAAACACCCAGAAAACTAAAAGTTTTGGTTTCTGGCAGAAAAACTCCCAAACATCCCCAGAAATCTTTTACTGAAAACTGAAAGTTCTGAATTGGAACTGCCATGGCAGTGCCTCATAGGAGTTGTTGTTCAGGTGCCTCAAACCCCCAGTCTCTTCTGTGGGTTAGGCTCTCTAACCAGACTACATTTCCCATGATGCACTGTGGGAACTCAGAAGGCATGGGACTGTATTGTATCCTGTGTAATGTAATGATGCCATGGAGCCTCCCCCACAGAGGAGACTAGAGGGAGGAGGCACCCAAAACTATACCTCCCATGAGACAATGTAGTAGTTTCCTAAACTGAAAATTTTAGGTTTGGATTGTCTGCCAAAAAATCAAATTTGCCTGTGAAAGATGTTTCTTAAAATAAATTTCTCATTTTTGCAAATTTTCCTGTAGAAAAATATCCAATTTTTACAAACAGCAAGGTTTTTGCACCAAAACTGATTTATTGGTATGAATGTAAAAGAGTAACTCCTGGAGTATGAGTGACATGTCTATCAATGTGTTATGGAGGGGAAAATCTTGTCTTCTCTGATTTGAGTCTGAATTTCTATAAATAAATAGCTGAGTTGGTGCAGAGCAGAATATGTTTAGATTGACATTAATGGAATTAATCAACTATGAATTATTTAAAATCTGTTTATGAGCACTTCAAGAACATCAACATGTCATTGCTGTACCGCACACGAGAAGACTTCAGAAAGGTTTTTTTTATAGCTAGTCAAAAAAATGACACATTTTCATAGAAAAATTGATTATATACATTCAGTAACTCCTCAAAATAGCTTAACAACCAAGTTTTCGTAACTGGGAGCTATAAGAATCTTGTGTTAAAGAAAATAATTTTTAAGAGTCTGATATTCTTTGCTGGAAATATTTTTGTAACTTCCACTGATCCTAATAGATGGGTATCTACGGAAAAGACTCAAGGAGTGAGATAGCTTTAAAAAAATCAAAGGTTTTGACAAAGCAGTCAGAAAAAAACAGATTTGTATTGGTGAAATTTACAAAAATGGGAAAAACAACAGAAGGAAATGGAGAAAAGTATTCACAAACTGAAGAACAGATCCCCAAAAGAGAAAATAGTTATAGAACAAGGTTATGTGTTCATCTGTTCATCATTCCTCCAAAACTAGTCCTCAAAATACCTTCAGTGGACCACAGACCTTGAGGTGATCTTTGTACAAAGGTGAGATTCAACACCAGTGTGTAGCATAGAGCACAATTCTGTCAAGTCTCCATATGCCACAAGTGCCTAAGCCGGAGAGGGCTGGAGAATCCATCACTACAAATGTCCTCTGTTTCTCCCCTGGGGCAGAGGTACACTGCTACCACTAGGGATGGGTCACTATGAATATCTCCTATGAACATGAAGAATCAAAATATAGGGCCAGATCCTCAATTTGTATAAATTAGCTTAATTCCTTTGATGTCAAAGGAAAGCTCTACCAATTTACTGAGTATATAGTGGGTAGGTCTTACCAATCCCTGTGCAAGCACCTCAGAAACACAGCTAACTTTCTGAAATATTACCCCATCCTTGTCGTACAAAATCTACCCACTTCACTCCAATAATTCCATTGATTCACTTAGTTTCTGTCCTTGCCTTTTTCTTCCCTACTCCCCAAGTTACCTGACTTGTGTTAAATCTTGTTAATTCCCTTTTCTCTTTGTTATGCCTAATTATATAGTTGTCAATCTGAAAACACACAAAAGAGGGAAATTTGAAAACATTCTTGGATTTGTATTATACTACTGAATGAACTGTTGTTTTTCCTACTGCAGGAAAGAGACCGCTTTAAATGAACTTTTCACAGACAAAAAATGGATGAGTCTTTAATAGGAAAGAGAAGAATTGACAGGTGTATAATTATTGTAGTGCTTCTACCTTTGTTACTTTCCTTCCCTACTGTCAGCCTTCAGCCACTCCCCAACCTGGTTAAAATATTTTTTTAGTTAAGGACCCTTTTATCATGACAGCCGACTGCATGGGAAAAATAAATCATATTGGCTTTCTTTGCAACCAACCGCAAGTTAGCTCAGGACTGAATCCTGCACTGAGCACAAGTGAATGAACACTGCTGCGTGATGTTCTTCAAAATCTCAGAGGCCTTTCATCAGAAGTGTCACCAATTAATACAGGGGAATCACCAAAGGCATGTGTAGGGAGCTCCCTCTGACCAAGATTACTAGCCAATAACTATGAATTAATGGGCAATACAGCAGAAGCTAGTTTGAAAAAAAAATAAAGAAGCAAGTATGAAACAATCAAACAACAGATAAAAACCTTCCAGCATTGCTGGAGGAGGCAATTGAAGAAGAGAACTTGTATTTACCTGTTCTCTTCTACTACTGTCATATCTGAGTAACTTCTAAGGTCCTCAGATGCCACTACAATGAATACAGTATAATAGAAAGTGAATATGAATGTATATAATGGCGTCAAAAACTGTAAACTGCACCGATCTGCCCTTCAAATCTACGTGAACCTGCAATGTGTGTAGCAATTAGTAGGTGTGGTTTTAATAAGGGTGGACAATCCATTTAAAGAGGTAATGTTCACTCTAATGCTGCGAAAGCATCATCTTTACAAGTCCAGGAGCCCCAAAAATACAACAGACTTCCTGTAACTACAGCAAATAGCTCGGATGCAAGAGATCTTGATTATACATAGCACAGATACACAGGCAGCTGATTGGATCGTCTGAAGCCGAGAGACAGACAGTACAAGTGTGGGATATTGAGAATGCAGCCTTGAATCCTAGGAGCAACAAGTTATAACAAATGAAACAAATCAAAGATGTATGGGAAAGAGAAGCTCAGCTGACTCAAAGGTAAGCATGTACACTAAAATATATACACATCATATCCAAAAGTGCTTCACGTTAGTTTAGACAATAGTACAGTATTATTTCTGCTGAGCTAATGCATTACTGTCTGCTCTGATACGTATGTTTTAAAAATGCAATGGATAATTATATTAATCAAATCATTTCAGCAGCACAATTAAATGAGCAGTAATCCTATCTCAAATAGAGATCTGCCCCCATTCGCTTGGAAAAACCTGAACACCGCACATGGCTTTCATCCCAATGGGTACAAGATACCACTATTGAATAAAGCCACTATGACAAATTCATCTTAAAACTGGTTGCTGGTATATGACAGGAGTGCCAAGAGCTCTCCATGGATCCCACACTTGCTTTGAAAACATTTCTGATGGATGGGACAGGGAGTGAGGAGTTGAGTTCATGCATGCTATTTTTTAATTTATTTATTTATTTGCTATCAGAAGAAATACAAGACAAGATTTATCTATATACATGTACACAGTACAGAGTACACAAATCCTAATGTGTAAAATCAATCTATAACTAACACACTTTATAATATAGACTAGCAATTGATTCCTTACAACTTGTATATACAGTGGTGTTTATAAACATCCTCTAGTCTCACAGAAACAGAAAGAGAAAAAAGGAAAGGGAAGTTTGTAGAAGCATTATGGTACTATATTTAAAGAATGCTTACCTAGCATTATCTAACGTTCCATATTTATCCTGAGTATGTATCTATGTAAGCCAAACAGAGTACTTTTGTGGAATTCACTCTTTTGGACTGCAAAGAAAGATTTGGCAAAAGGCAGCCATATCTGATGGCATGCTGCTCATGTGTATGGCAACTGGGGATGGGCAAACTGGTCACTATGGCCCACTGAAATCAACGGATCTCAAGCACATGCTTAAGTGCTTTGCTGAATCAGGGAGTACAAGAGCTATCTCCAATCCTACACTTTTCTCAGAGGCAAAAAGGAAGACAAACTTCTATCATGGATTCTCCCTGTGCTTAACACTGGGTCAGTAAGTAGTTAGATATGGGTTAGTGATTGGAGCAGCAGACAAGTGTCAAGATGAATGTTTTCTATTCCTACCTCTTCCAGTAATTTGGTGGGCATGATTAAATTTCTTAAATTTTCCAATGGCCCAAGATGAAGGAAATCTATGAAAAGCCAGCTCATCTCTAAAATTTTCAGACTTAAGGGATCCAGCCTTTCTGGAGTATTTCAGTGAGATTTCCAGCCTACCTGGGCAAGTAAAGTTCCGTTCAAGTCAGAAAAAGGATAAGGTATCAAGAGGGGGGCAGAGAGAGGATATCTGAGGGGGATAGTGATGGCATTGCACCTCTGGTGCCACACTAATTTGTCTGATAGTAAAGCCCTTCCGAGAATTGTTAACACTACAGACCAGATTCTCATTTATACAAAGTCTCTTTACACCGCCAGAATAGTATGAAAGGGGCCTTAAAATAGGCATAAGTTATATTTGCACCACTTTGAGGGACTTTTACACTGCCAGAAGGTCAAAGAAAATCAGGCCCCATGTCACCAAACTACTCCAATAGTTATTTGGGGGTTCCCACCTTTGCTCCTCTCTTTGCCTGGTAAGGATAACCAAGATACAGAATGGAAGCTGTCTCACCTTTTAAAAGGAGCGATTTTTGGTTTATAGCTGCTCATTTCTTCCCAAAGTATTTATTTGTTTAAAAAAATCTTTGATTTGATACTATTTAAAAACACCAGGCTTGTGTTTGCTGCGGGATTTGTGGTTTTTAGGGATGGGGAGAGAGTAGTTTAAGTTGATTAAATCCCATGTTCACTCCTCAGATTTGAAACTGTTAAAACCAGTTTTAAATAAAGAATAATTATTGGAAAAGAAACGATATCTACAAGTCCTGCACTGAGTTTTTCCAGCACACAAAAAGGGAGGTAAATTCTAAGAAATACATGACTCAGAGAAATCAATCTCTTCTGTTTGGATCAGTTGTACTGAGTTTACAATACAGTGAAGTGAATTGTGTGCAGCACTCCAGCTTTGTGCAGATGTCTACACTACAAAATTAGGTCAAATTTATAGAAGTCGGTTTTGTAGAAAGCGGTTTTATACAGTCGATTGTGTGTGGCCCCACACAAGTGCTCTAAGTGCATGTAGTCGGCGGAGTGTGTCCTCAGCACCGAGGCAACCGTCGACTTCCGGAGCGTTGCACTGTGGGTAGCTATCCTGCAGTCTCCACCGCCCGTTTGAATTCTGGGTAGAAATCCCAGTTCCTGATGGGGCTAAAACATTGTCGCAGGTGGTTCTGGGTACATATCGTCAGGCCCCCCTTCCCTCCCTCCTTCTGTGAAAGCAAGGGCAGACAATCGTTTTGCGCCTTTTTCCTTGAGTTACCTGTGCGGACGCCATACCACGGCAAGCATGGCGCCCGCTCAGCTCACTGTCACCGTATGTCTCCTGGGTGCTGGCAGATGCGGGACTGCATTGCTACACAGCAGCAGTTTATTGCCTTTTGGCAGCAGACAGTGCAGTACGACTGGTAGCCGTCATCGACGTAGTCCTGGGTGCTCTTTTAACCGACCTTGATGAGGGAAGGGGTGCCTGGGCAAACATGGGAGTGCCTCAGTCAGGTCATTTCCCTTTTAAGTTTCGTCTCATGGCGATTGAGTCCTACTGGCAGTGAACTGTCTTTTAATCAGCAGCCAGCAGAAGATGATGGCCAGCAGTCATACTGCACCGTCTTCTGCTGAGCACCCAGGAGATGACGATGGCTAGCGGTCATACTGCACAGGCTGTTGCCAGCAAGATGTATAAAGATAGATGAAGTGGCTCAAAACAAGAAATAGACCAGATTTGTTTTGTATTCATTTTCTCCTCCCTCCCCCTGTGAAATCAACAGCCTGCTAAACCCAGTTGTGAGTTCTATCCTTGAGGTTTTGAGTTCTATCCTTGAGGGGGCCATTCCGTTTCTCACAAAGCCACCCCCTGTGTTGATTTTAATTCCCTGAAAGCCAACCCTGTAAGCCATGTCATCAGTCGCCCCTCCCTCCGTCAGGGCAATGGCAGACAATCGTTCCGCACCTTTTTTCTGTGCAGACGCCATACCAGGGCAAGCATGGAGCCCGCTCAGATCACTTTGGCAATTAGGAGCACATTAAACACCACACACATTATCCAGAAGTATATGCAGCACCAGAACCTGGCAAAGCGAAACTGGGCGAGTAGGTGACATCAGCACGGTGATG
Organism: Lepidochelys olivacea; assembly: GCF_965140295.1. Lineage (NCBI taxonomy): Eukaryota > Metazoa > Chordata > Testudines > Cheloniidae > Lepidochelys > Lepidochelys olivacea. The sequence goes on along the minus strand of NC_140412.1, from coordinate 107,571,614 downwards.
GGAGTGATGAAGACATAGGCACAGACTTCTCTCAAAGCTCTGGCCCTGGCAATGTGGGCATCATGGTGCTAATGGGGCAGGTTCATGCAGTGGAACGCCAATTCTGGGCTCAGGAAACAAGCACAGACTGGTGGGACCGCATAGTGTTGCGGGTCTGGGATGATTCCCAGTGGCTGTGAAACTTTTGCATGCATAAGGGCACTTTCATGGAACTTTGTGACTTGCTTTCCCCTGCCCTGAAGTGCAAGAATACCCAAGATGAGAGCAGCCCTCACAGTTGAGAAGCGAGTGGCAATAGCCCTGTGGAAGCTTGCAATGCTAGACAGCTACCTGTCAGTCAGGAATCAATTTGGAGTGGGCAAATCTACTGTGAGGGCTGCTGTGATTCAAGTAGCCAATGCAATCAAAGATCTGCTGATATCAAGGGTAGTGATCCTGGGAAATATGCAGGTCATAGTGGATGACTTTGCTGCAACGGGATTCCCTAACTGTGGTGGGGCCATAGACGGAACCCATATCCCTATCTTGGCACCGGAGCACCAAGCCGGCGAGTACACAAACCGCAAGGGGTACTTTTCAATAGTGCTGCAAGCACTGGTGGATCACAAGGGATGTTTCACCAACATCAACGTGGGATGGCCGGGAAAGGTACATGATGCTCGCATCTTCAGGAACTCTGGTCTGTTTCAAAAGCTGCAGCAAGGGACTTTATTCCCAGACCAGAAAATAACTGTTGGGGATGTTGAAGTGCCTATAGTTATCCTTGGGGACCCAACCTACCCCTTAATGCCATGGCTCATGAAGCCATACACAGGCAGCCTGGACAGTAGTCAGTAGCTGTTCAACTACAGGCTGAGCAAGTGCAGAATGGTGGTAGAATGTGCATTTGGACGTTTAAAAGCGTGCTGGCGCAGTTTACTGACTCGGTTAGACCTCAGCGAAACCAATATTCCCACTGTTATTACTGCTTGCTGTGCGCTCCACAATATATGCGAGAGTAAGAGGGAGACATTTATGGCTTGGTGGGAGGTTGAGGCAAATTGCCTGGCCAGTGGTTACGCACAGCCAGACCCCAGGGTGGTTAGAAGAGTACAGGAGGGTGCGGTGCGCATCAGAGAAGCTTTGAAAACCAGTTTCATGACTGGCCAGGCTACGGTGTGAAAGTTCTGTTTGTTTCTCCTTGATGAAACCCCCCGCCCCTCGGTTCACTCTACTTCCCTGTAAGCTAACCACTCTCCCCTCCCCCCTTCAATCACTGCTTGCAGAGACAATAAAGTCATTGTTGCTTCACATTCATGCATTCTTTATTAATTCATCACACAAATAGGGGGATAACTACCAAGGTAGCCCAGGAGGGGTGGTGGAGGAGAGAAGCACTAGGAGGGGTGGTGGAGGAGGGAAGGACAAGGTCACACAGCACTTTAAAAGTTTAAAACTTATTGAATGCCAGCCTTCTGTTGCTTGGGGAATCCTCTGGGGTGGAGGGGCTGGGTGGCCAGAGGCCCCCCACCACTGCATTCTTGGGCGCCTGGGTGAGGAGGCTATGGAACTTGGGGAGGAGGGATGTTGGTTACACAGGGGCAGTAGCGGCAGTCTGTGGCCCTGCTGCCTTTCCTGCAGCTCAACCATACACTGGAGCATATGAGTTTGATCCTCCAGCAGCCTCAGCATTGAGTCCTGCCTCCTCTCATCACACTGCCACCACCTTTTAGCCTCAGCCCTCTCTTCAGCCCGCCACCTCTCCTCCCAGGCATTTTGTGCTTTCCTGCACTGACATTGTTTGCCTCCACGCATTCGTCTGTGCTCTGTCAATGTGGGAGGACAGCATGAGCTCAGAGAACATTTAATCACAAGTGTGTTTTTTTCGCCTTCTGATCTTCGCTAGCCTCTGGGAAGGAGAAGATCCTGTGATCCTTGAAACACATGCAGCTGGTGGAAAAAAAAAAGGGACAGTGGTATTTAAAAAGACACATTTTATAGAACACTGGGTACACTCTTTCACGGTAAACCTTGCTGTTAACATTACATACATAGCACATGTGCTTTCGTTCCAAGGTCGCATTTTGTCTCCCCTCAGCGCGTGGCTAGCATCTCCCTCCTCCCCCCTCCCTGTGGCTAACAGCAGGGAACATTTCTCTTCAGCTACAGGCAAACAGCCCACCAGGAATGGGCACCTCTGAATGTCCCCTTAAGAAAAGCACCCTATTTCAACCAGGTGACCATGAATGATATCACTCTCCTGAGGATAACACAAAGAGATAAAGAACGGATGTTGTTTGAACGCCAGCAAACATACACTGCAATGCTTTGTTCTACAATGATTCCCGAGTACGTGCTACTAGCCTGGAGTGGTAAAGTGTCCTACCATGGTGGATGGAATAAGCCTGCCGTCCCCAGAAACCTTTTGCAAAGGCTTTGGGAGTACATCCAGGAGAGCCGCGAATGCCAGGGCAAATTAATCATTAAACATGCTTGCTTTTAAACCATGTATACTATTTTAAAAAGGTACACTCACCAGAGGTCCCTTCTCCGCCTGGCGGGTCTGGGAGGCAGCCTTGGGTGGGTTCGGGGGGTACTGGCTCCAGGTCCAGGGTGAGAAACAGTTCCCGGTTGTCGGGAAAACTGGTTTCTCTGTTTGCTTGCTGTGAGCTATCTTCCTCATCCCCAAAACCTGATTCTGTGTTGCCTCCATCTCCATTGAAGGAGTCAAACAACACGGCTGAAGTAGTGGTGGCTGACCCCCCTAAAATGGCATGCAGCTCATCATAGAAGTGGCATGTTTGGGGCTCTGACCCGGAGCGGCCATTTGCCTCTCTGGTTTTCTGGTAGGCTTGCCTCAGCTCCTTAAGTTTCATGTGGCACTGCTTCGGGTCCCTGTTATGGCCTCTGTCCTTCATGCCCTGGGAGATTTTGACAAATGTTTTGGCATTTCAAAAACTGGAACGTAGTTCTGATCGCATGGACTCCTCTCCCCATACAGCGATCAGATCCCATACCTCCCAGTCGGTCCATGCTGGAGCTCTTTTGCGATTCTGGGACTCCATCATGGTCATCTCTGCTGATGAGCTCTGCATGGTCACCTGCAGCTTGCCACGCTGGCCAAACAGGAAATTGAAATTCAAAAGTTTGCGGGCCTTTTCCTGTCTACCTGGCCAATGCATCTGAGTTGAGAGTGCTGTCCAGAGCAGTCACAATGGAGCACTCTGGGATAGGTCACGGAGGCCAATATTGTCTAACTGTACCCCAAATTCGACCCAACAAGGCCGATTTCAGCGTAATCCCCTTGTCCGGGATGGAGTAAAGAAATCGATGTTAAGAGCCCTTTAATTTGAAAAAAGGGCTTCGTCGTGTGGACGGGTGCAGGGTTAAATCGATTTAACGCTGCTAAATTCGACCTCAACTCCTAGTGTAGACCAGGGCTTAGATTCAGGCTAACTTGAAGGTAGGTTCTATCGGCTAGAAGGCACCAAACCAGCTTGAACACTGACCTCAGGACTCCTGCTCCACACTCAAACCCCTGCTAAGCAAGTGAGAACAGCTACATTTGTACTGCAGCAGTGACATGACAGGCATTGCAATATATTCAGCAGTCCATTCCAGGACTGGCTGGCCCAGAACAGGACTTAAAGATCCTTGGTATCTGTGTGGTGAATTTAGGCAGCATAGACAGTGTTTAAATGTGGAACTATTGAGCTAGAAAGCACAACAGGGTCATGGCTGTGTCCAATTGCGGCAATAAAGAATCTCCTTACTACTCAATGCAACTGAGTCCTGTCTCTTCTCTACCCCAAGGGAAAATTCAGACATTTTCACAGCGAGAGGGTAAGGCCTGTACATCCTCCCCATGCTTCTGCTGCCCATTTCACCAAATGGCATTTCTGATGGCCTTTCAGGGGCAACTTATTATTGCCTGAAAGGGATGTGCCACAATGGTTACTTCAGAGGCAAAGGGATAAGACAGGAAGGGGTGAGCAGCTCATTCAGAACCATTGGGAGTAACAGACCCATCTACAAAATGCTCCTTTTCATAACAAATGTACAATTCAATGTCAGAAGAAGGGTAGCTCAGGGTTTGTCTCCTTGTGTGTTCTCAGGGTAGAAATACTGAGCTTTTCCAGATTTAGATTCCTGAAAATAAAAACAACTTCATTGTATACCTTGGACTCTATTGGTTTATTTTGTTATCTGGCTTTGTGCCCCCCCAACTCTTACAGTTTCTTTCCTGATGGGTCAGATATCTGGGGCCTACAGGGAAGCCCATTGCTCTTGTACTAAAGCAAAACTGCCAGCTGACTGAATGCATGCACTGAGGCTTATGCAGCTCTTTACCCTGGGCTGCTGTTTGGTTGAGAATGGTCGGATTCCTTGATTTCCATGGACACAGTGGGCAGAGGGCCTTGTGGATTCTCCAGTAGCCATGTCCAGTAGTTTCCACTTAGAGTCCCTGAAATTAGTGAAACCTGACTGATTCCTGAAACATGCCTGAAATCCTGCTTTATCTTTGAAATGCAGACATTATTGCTCTCCAGACAATGCACCTTATGTAAGATAATAACCAATAAAGTCCCTTTCCACCAGTAGATCTCAAAGCCCTTTACAAAGCAGGCAATCATTAGCCCCATTTTACAGATGGGAAACTGAGGCACAGAGGTCAAGTGCCTAAGGTCACACATAGCAGGCCAATAATTGAACCCAGATCTCAAGTCCCAGTCCAGTGCTCTATCAACTAAGCCACACTGCCTAAGCAGATCATGGCTACTGCTCAATAACCAATCTCATTTCCCACTGCTTATCAATCCTGTATGAGGCTGAGGAATTCAATACTGGGAGATATTCATTGTATTTTATTGGTGCTCATTAATTACTGGCTGGTCAAAGCTCCACCAAAGTAGTTTGCCTCGGGTAAAAACCAGACACAGCAGTAGTAAGAAGCAATGAAAATTTTAAGAGACACTAGATTTATAAACTGTGTCCACTTTAAACTGTCCATATCCCACAATCTGTTTTCTGCAGTTTTACAGCTCTTACCACTCAAGTCTGTTTAAAAAAAAAAAAGAAGAAAAAAAAAAGCAGTTTTTAGAGAAAACAAAAAAGACTAAAGACATTTATTGGCCTATGAGGTTACGCTCACAGGAAACATTTTAATGGATCAGATTTGTCAATAAATACTTGCAGAACAAGAATGAGGTTTTGTTGATAAATTGTCTGAGTCCATGTCAGATGTATTTATATCAATGGATGCAGAATAATGAAAGTATACTTTGACCAAAAACCAAAGGCATTGTCAAAATTACAGAACATAAAGATGAATTCAGTATTATTAAAAAATTGTCCTGATGGTCTGGTAACTGTGACAACAGGATACCTGCTCTTTGACCCCCTTTTGTCCTTCTTGAGTGCAGCCCTCAGTTGACAGAACCTGCGTCCTTTACTTCTCTCTGGGTGGAACCCTGGAGACCAATCGCTCTGAGACTGGATCTTCGGGCTATAGTCTCTCCCCCATTTCCTAACCCAACAATCTCAGCTAAGTTTGGCACCTGTAAGCCCTTTACTTCTGGGGACCTGTGACAACAGTGAAGTAGAGTCACTAAAAAACCCAGCTTCCTCAATACACAGCATTATTTATTCTTTCACCCAAAGGTGGGCAGAGCAAAGGGGTACACATTAAAGCTCTAGACACAATTTTTTTCCTTGCAAGCATTTGTAAGTTCCCTCAGCCCATATAAACCCCATCTCTGGCTGAGAAAATTGACTGTCCCCTGCTCTGTCTCTCATCTTGCCAGCCTGGCATCTCTCACTGACTCTCCCTTTGCTCACTCAAACCCCCTTTTTGAAGCCCAGGGTCCTGTAATGGTTTAGTATTCCCTTTGATCTGTGTGTTCTCAGCCTTGGGAAAACAGTTATGTCACCAGGGTTGGGAAACAGGAGTCACCTCTTCACAGCTATAAACCTGGCTATTGCATCTGAGTGTTTGTTGGGATGTTCCTTATCTAGGCCTGACTGAGTTGCCTTTCCTGTTTGGTTCCGCTAGTAATCTCTTTTGATCTAACTCCACAGCAAGTAACCCTATCATAACCAAACACACAGAAGCATAAACAATATTCATAAAAAATAATTCAGATATTTCCCAGTTTGTCACCCCTGTGTAAGGCTCTTTAATTGGTATTTTGTCTTCTGTACCCTTTGCATGCAGCTAAATTGTGTCCAGTGTCTAACTCTTGATTCTTAGTTACCACACACACATACAGTGTGAAATTTCTATAAGTAGACCGTCAAATTCTCCACAAAATTTGCATGGACTCTTGCTGTGTCAGCAAACCCTACATTTGCTCATGCTACATAAGTAATTGGATGTGTGCACACAATTTTATTCACAGTTACCTGTTTGCACATGCATTTCCCTGTTTGAGCTCACAGATGTAGGATTTGCATATACCAGTTTTCTGGGTGCCACTTAGGTGGCCCAGCTTTGAAAAAAAATGGCCCCTAATTTTAAGTACTTATTATTGAGCTAAAGCCAGGAACACCTTCAGGAAATCAAAATACAACACCCAAACCAAACTTAAGATTTATCAGAGCTGTGTACTTTCAACACTACTTTATAGTGCAGAATGCTGGGGAATGAGAAAGTATGACATGTCCAAACTGTCTTCATTCCATACAACCTGCCTCAGAAAAATCCTCCGAATCTTTTGGCCTAGAACAATCTCAAACCAAGATCTATCGACACAGTGCAGCAAAGAGGATCTGAACACCATCATTGTCAGGAGGCGTTAGAGATGGATCGGTCATGTGCTTTGGATGGAAACTGATTCCATCACCAGAGTAGCAATAAGATGGACACCTGAAGGCAAGCGAAAATGAGGCCGCCCGAAAACAACATGGCAAAGAGATGTGGAAGCCAACCTGAAAAACCTGGGGCACAGCTGGGAAACCACTGAAACACTTGCCAGAAACAGTCAGGAGTGGAGGAGCTTTGTCACTGCCCTAAACGCCAGAGGTGTAATAGGAACATGATGATGATGATGATGATGATATTGAACTGCAAATAAATGTAGGCTGTAGAAGTAAAATGCAGCAATTTGCTGGTCTCTTGCTATCTTGGTCAGCAGAGTGTGTGGGGAGCTATGAGGAGGGGTATATCAGCCCCTGAAACAGAGGGAATTTCTAATGCTGCTCAGTCACTGATTATGAAGGGGCATGATGGGTTCTGTTAGGATGTCCCATCCATCTTCGTCCTCATCGAGAAAGATTTGAGCCATAAATTGTGCGGTTTGCTGAAGGTGGGAAATGGGTGAGGGTGAGTCCTTAGAGCCCTGCAGGGATGCAGAGGAGATGAAAGCTTCAGGGGGAAAACATGCACTTTTGTTACTGAATGAAAAAGGCCCGATGAAGACTTAAGAAAAGTGATTATTTCTGAGGAAGGCCACGTCCACATACAGCCCTGGTCTACACTATGAACTTGTGTTGCTATAACTATGTCCAAACTTCCAGTGTAGAGCTTCTCCCATCAACATAGCTCCTGCCTGTCGAGAAGGTGGAGTAGCTACGCCGACGGGAGTTCTCCCACTGGTGAAGGTAGTGTCTTCACTAAGCACTACAGCTGCCACTGCAGTGTTGTAAGTGTAGACAAACCCTGAGAATTAGCCCCGATTCCAGCCATCGGTGACCACCATCAGTGTAGCTGAACAGTGCAGATCCCTAAATGAAGGCAAAGAATGCAGTAATTTTCACAGATTGAGCCTTAGCCTGGCTTGAAATTGGAGTTAGCTCAAATCAGTGCAAATTATAAACTTTTCTTGCCTACACTAGGAATTTGCTCTGATGCAGCTAGACCAATTGCTGGCCTCTTGAGCTTTCAACTGGGGTTAATGCCCCGAGTAGGCAAGGCCTGAGTTACCCAACAGTGTTTTAGTGATGTGAGAATAATATTGTATAATGCACTGTGATTATTACTAATTCTTTTGAGCCAAATCTTGAAGTCCCCACCTCATTCCTTCCACAGGCAAATCTTCTATTGGCTTCCACACTGAGTTTTGCCTAGTCTCACTACACATATAGGTGGCATGAAATCCCATCATCTTTTTGGAGTCCAGTGAAATTTACTACGGTAGCACCAAGATCAGCACTTTTGTCCACCAAGATCCATTTTCACTACCTTTACATTTGCACATTTTAAACATGACAAACTTGCTTTTTGTATGTTACTTAGAGGACTGACAGATCTTGCCATTAGTAACCAAAGATTTAATTTAAAGCAATATAAACGGTGCTGTAGAGTTGAGCTTGAAGAAGTGGCAATTAAAATGCATCTGCTATGATGGAATTAACTTTAACAAAGATCTTAATGATGATATTAGAAGTCATGCGTGAAGTTTTATTCCCTATGTGTGGAGTAACAGTAAAAATGATTAAAAAAAGTCACAAAAACCTTGACATAATATTAAACATGACATTTGGGAGCCTGATAGAATCACCTCTCAGACATTTTACCATAATGACAAAGAGAGATATCCTCCTCGTCTGCCTATGTGTCATTTGAATCAATTTAGCCTAAATTTGCTTTTTCTTCTATTAAAGGTCATTCTTTTGTAAAGTGATTGTTATAATTGTTGTCATTCTAGATCATTTATGTCAAATTTAGACTCGATTAATTTTGAGAGAATCACTCTAATAGATGATTAGCTAATAGATTTGTGCTACAGTTCAGGCAAAATATGTAGTCAGAGGACTGTCATCTGAAGAACATATGAATTAAGCAGAAGTTTGTCTTGCACATCTCTATATTGGTTTTTTGTTCAAGGGTTGGGATTGGAACGATTGCTATCCCCCTGCCCAGTCTCTCTCTTCACCAGTTATTCACCACTGATTTTTGCTTTTAACCTGTGTACCAGAGGCAAGACAGTCTCTGAATTGTTCTAGGAACAAACAGAAGGGCAAATGTTTCACAAGGTTGAAAGGTTCAACCAGTCCTCTGAGCCGATTTCCAGTTTTAAGTATTTATCAGTACATCATAATACATCAAATAGGAACTCCAGGAAGAGCTGAAAAGCCGAACAAAACTGAATTGACATCCTCTGCCTGCCAACTTGATTCCTGACTACTGGTTACTTGGCAGAGTCTATTACTTACAATATCTGAGTATTTCGGTACAGAGAACAAAAAGGAATGGAGTGTAGCAAAATCGTTAGAGCACTGGCCAGAGAGCGAAGGTACCACAGTATTAATACCAAATCTGCCAGTGATTCTTTCCTATGGCCCCGAGAGAGGAATTTAATTTCATGCCTCACTTTACCTATCTGTAGTATTAACACAGTTAAGCCTGTATGGCTGCCTGCTAGCCACAGTAATCTGTTTTAAATCTGCAAAATCACAGTTCCTGCGAGATTTCATATCCCCTCTAGATTAACTTGTCTCATGCTTGGATGCCATTTGGTGACCCATCCAGTGGTTTAATTGCATTGCAGTCAACTTGCTGAGGTAGCAGCAATGGGAAGCCACTTCAAGATTAAGGTTTCTCTTCTTCTACTCCATATATGAAAATTGCAATTTTAAAATGAAGGCAATTTAATTTCCAAGTAGAGATCTGCCTATTTTTATTTGTGTTTTAAACACACAGGATGCTTTGGAAGTGCGTAAAAGGAAATCACCTTAAGAGAGTATAATAACCAGCTGCAAAATATGGTATCCCGCTGGTTACCATTATTAAGCAGATTCCATCATGTTAGCAGTACCTGCCTCAGAGGACTATGGCAAGGCTTAAACAAGTAACATTTTAAAGCAGTCTGAGGGCTTTAGATGAAAAGTGCTGTATAAGAAGTCTGGGGGCCTGACTCTGATCTCAATTAGGTTCTGGTCCAATCAGTGTCTTCCTGTTGACTTTAGTGTAAAGGCCTGATCCAATGACCACTGAAGTAAGGGCCCCTATCCAGCAAAGTACTTAAGCATGTGCTTAACTGTCAGTAGGGTGACCAGACAGCAAGTGTGAAAAATCCGGACAGGGTGGGGTGTAATAGGAGTCTATATAAGAAAAAGACTCAAAAATCAGGACATCTGGTCTCCCTAACTGTAAGCAAGTGAGTAGTTTCATTGAAGTAAATGACGCTGATTACATGCTTAAAGTTAAATACTAACTATGTGCTTTAAGTCCATCTCTATTGAGCGAAGCACACAGCAATGTGCTTAAGTGCCTTGCTGAATCAAAATCTTAAACTGAGAATACAGTATTGCCAACCTAAAGCATTCAAAAATCATAGTCAGGTCCCCCTAAAAATCTTTTCCTTTGCCTTCTGGTTTTTGAGTCTTTAAGGTGCACTCAGGTCATGTTTTCCAGCTTCTCTTTGCAAACACACAGATCAGAAACTGACAATACTGCTAGTGATTCTCCTAAAAAACAATGGAGTTATGACTATACAAAACTGTTACGAGAACATGTGGGCTGTTTCTTTTCTACCCCTATTTTTGATGAAGCTACCATATATATGCCATCAGTTTTGTTTTGTTAGGGTTTGAAATCTGTTTGGCACGTCAGCTTTTACCAGTAGTGAAACAGTCCTCCCTCAATCATCAACTTTGCCTCACCCCCTCCCTTTTCCTCTGTTTGAAGAGGTCTCACAGCTTCCCATCCCTGTACTGCTATCCCTCTACACCTTCTCCAAAACAATGAATGTGAGGCCACAATCTGTAAATCCAGCTTGAATTGGAAAGAGAAGCCTCCTGGCCATGCAGATTGCATTGGTTTTGTCTGTCTTCATTTATTTTTTACTGGAGTGGACAATGTTGAAATGCTGCCACCTTCTGTTAGACTCTTGTGCAGCTAATAGGCTGCAGCAGCATGCTTCCCCCAGCTTCCCTGAGACTGGTAAGCTGATTTATCCTGATCCTGAATTGCACTACTGCCATATAAAACATGACAAGTTAAACGCAAAGCCTGCCAAAAAATCTCGATAGGCTCAGCTTTTGTGAAGCAGCACTTGAAAAGACCATTACTACCACCATCCAACTAAAGCATGCTCGATATTTTTGACAGTGAATTATCTGAACAGCAGTTTATCTCAGTGTTCACTGGGTGTTATAACAATTTAAGGATTCAACAAATGGAAGATAAAAAAAAGGTGCCATTGTTCTAACTACAGGTAGTTAGTGCGAGGTTTCTCTTTGAATTTTGAGATGATTCGGATTTACTCCCAGCTACATTTCATACGGGACCCATGAGCAATTAGTTACTATAGGTTTTGGATGTGCTTAGTTTTTGTCATAAGGCCCCAGGAATACAAATACAGGCTCACACTGGTTCCTAGGCTGGTGTGAATTGTCACTGCTCCCAGGACAGGGACTGCAAGATCATGTCGGAAAGAACAGGCACTGTAAAACTTCCCCCTTGTCCTCCATTCTGGACCAGCATTTCTCACACTGATACCCCTTACAAGACACAGAAGCAAATGCATAATGGCACCCATCCCTGCACAGGAGCAAAGGTTTAAAATCCCGCTGAAACCAACATTGTTCTAGTCTAAGCCATCTCTTAAAAGCAAGATGCTCAGCAATGTAGCATCCATTTTCTCCAACTCCCTCTCTCCCCTCCATGACCCTCCCTCTCTAGAGGGCATCACCTACATCCTTAATTTGCAAGCTCCTCGTGAAGTCATCCTCAAATCTAGATCTGGACAACACAAAAGACTTTCTGAAGAGTTATGTGATCCTGTAATAATCAAACTGTTTGCTTTTTGCGATGTGAGGTTTGGCTTCTTTTTAAGACCAACCATTCCACAGAGAATATCTCATTCATTTCAGAGCTTTGAAAACTATCTAAACTGTCCATTATGTTTATAAAGGCACCTGTTACCTCAGTGTCTAATCTGAGACTAGTCTCATAACAGGATTGAAAAGCATTAATATGAAAAAAGTATGATGCGAGAGTCATTTCCAACAAAACCCATTCCCTTCCACCCTACCAGAGCGCTGACTACACATTCATATGCACACAGTAGTAATTTCTCCAGTGCACTGAACATATTCTTGCCTTCACCATAAGCATCACTCACTGGAGATATAACGTAAATTACTGTTGCAATAGATGGGAATACAACGTTCCTCTGAGGTTACCTTGCTTTTATTTTCCCTATTATAGTATGCTACGGACATCAAAACTGAAACATAGTAAGGCTTGACACATCCGTGTTACCCCAGCAAGTGATTAAAGTACCTCTGCTCTGCTTTTTTACTTAGCTGTGGAGACACTGTAATTTCCCTCGACCAGAGGTGTCCCAAAATACATTGCATATTCTGAAATGGAGGAACACACATAATTTGATTAAAATACAAGACCTGAAGGGCCTTCTTTAGGGAATTCCAGAGCAACTGAGATACTTTGATGGACCTTGTGGGACATCATATCACCAAAGGCAAAGGGGCCTGTTTGAGTTCAGAGAAAAAGAGGAAGGCAGCACTTATCTAAACCAAGAAGTTTGGGGCTCATTTTAGCCTGGGCACTAAGGATTCCCAAGGGGATTCTTTTATTCTGACTCAGCTCACTGGATGTTTGCTGTATTTATATTTTAAATAAACAGCAAGTGATCATTATCATTAACACTGCAGTATTTTGATAAGGACCACTCTATCCTCACTGGTGAGGATGGTGATGACTGGCTAGGATATACCATGTCAGACTCTCTTCTGTTGGTGTAATCGGCATCCCTGCAGTGTAGTCAGTGGAGCTATGCTGATTGACAGCAGCTGAGGATCTGGTCCAGTCATTTTAAAGTGTACTTTTAATTACTGGTGTTATAGATGTGAGAGGAAGTAGTGGGCCCTCCCCCCACCAACCTGGCAGGATAATCAATGGTATTGCTGCTTGAAAAGTGCAAACGTTTCTGTCCAACATTTTCAAGAAAAATTGGCCCGTGTTTCACTGAAAAATTTCAGAATGTGGGGGATTTTTAAAAGCCATTGCTAGCGAGTAGGTGAAAGGCGCCTGGTGTTTCCCATTCCCTCCAAATTTAACCTCTGTATAAGTTACTCCTTCATATCAGTGCTCAGTCGAAGAGAGTTTAAACAGAAAAGGCTGTATTGGGGCTTTCTTTTCAGCTACTGTCCATGGTGGGCAGTGATGAGGAGATGCACTGTCCCCTGGGGAGCTCCTGAAGGCATTATCCCTGACTCACTGGCAGTGGTGGTCCTTGCTCCAGCCTTTGAAAAGGTGCACCGTGCACTGCCTCTGAACAACCCAGCTCTTCTGGTGAGTGCAGAGGGGGATGTGCCCATGATCACACTCTCCCTTTATTCCTGTCTTTTGGGAAACATCTTGCCACTGCTCCAAGCTAGTGTTGACAATATTGTTAGCTAGAGATAGGTCTAGGGACAGTGGACATCTTCTTCCGTTCTCTGCCTAATGTGTTTATAGGCTGTTCATTGCTGACTACTGTTTTCTCTGCATTACCAAACATTATAGGTTTCCATTTTGTAATTCCAACTTTTCCCCCTCATGCGCTATCCTGAAGTGCTCAGTTGAATCAACACTTCCCCAGTTATTTGGTGTGTTCTTTTTTTGAGTAGGATTTGTGGTTCTTTGACCTTTTTTACCCCAGGCTTTTCCTTGCTGACCCAGCTTCACTGCAAGAAGCTTCTTAGAAACTGAACTCAGTGCCCTGAATACAATTATAAGCTGGCCTTTCATTTCTGAAAGATGTTGGGCTATGGTATGTCAGCAGTGAACTGCTGCATGATCTACACTTGGCCTTTGTTGGCTGCCCTGAGCAATATTAGCACTGCTTGCAGATTTCCTACTTGGGCCCATTTTTAATTTTGCAATTCATGAATGCTGGAATACATTGCTAGAGTATAAAATCTGTTATCAAAATCAACTGCTATTCCATTCCCTTTGTAACTCACACACTTGTTTTCTTTACATAGACTCTCAGCAATTGTAGGTTTGATGGCATCATTAATAAAGCATTGTTAATAATAATACTACTTTATACTTTTCGTCTAAAGAGCTCCAATTACTTTTTAAATGAAGTCACAATCCTACAGTGAGTCAGGGGCCACCTGCATGCATCTCATTTCAGGGGTGGGTCCTAACTAATTAAGCCTCACCACTATAAAGCAGATTGGTATGATACCAAATTTACACACAAGGAAACTGAAGAACACAGATGTTAAGTGATTTGTCCAAGGCTAAAGTTAATCAGTGGTTGACCCAGGAATATAATTCAGTAGTCACAACTGCTCTGCAATCACTTATATCCTTCCCAAACTCAACATTATGTTTGACATTTGCTGTTCAGTTGGAGAGGAAGGATGATTTAGTGTATAGGGCATGAGACTGGGACTCAGGAAACCTAGGTTCAGTTCCTGTCTCTGTCATAGAATTCCTATGTGACCTTGGGATAGTCATCTAATCGCTTTGTATATCAGCTCCTTACCTGTGAAATTTTTGTCCTACTTCCGAATGAGGTGGTGTGAGGCTAGGATTTATTAATGATTGCGAGGGCTCTGAGTTACTACAGATAATTCTTTGTCAAGAGTCTGGCTGGTGGGTTTCACCGCATGCTCAGGGTCTAACTGATTGCCATATTTGGGGTTGAGAAGGAATTTTCCTTTGGGTCAGATTGGCAGAGACTCTTGGGGAATTATGCCTTCCTCTGCAGCGTGGGGCATGGGTCACTTGCTGGTTTGAACTAAAGAAAATGGTGGTTTCTCAGTAACTTGAAGTCTTTAAATCAAGATATGAGAATTTCATTAGCTCAACCAGAAGTTATGGGCCTGTTACGGGAGTGGTTGGATGAGGTTCTGAGGTCTGCGATGTGCAACAGCTCAGTTGATCATGATGGCCCCTTCTGGCTTAAAGTTTATGAAGTGCTCAGGCTTAATGTAATGAAGGGCATTAAAAGTTGATAGCTAGAGCTGGTTGAAAAATCTGGTGGATTGGTTTCCCTCCCCCCTCAGAAAACTTTGTTTAATCTCTAAATCATAACTTTGCCTAGGAATGTGGCCATTTCAACAAAATCTGACAGACTTTTTTTAAACAATATGGAGTATTTCATTTAGACTTGGTTTCATCTCTACTTTTACTTAAGATTTATATTATGTTTCAATCTTATTAAAATGAACAAACATTGAAACATTTCATTAAGGCCTTTTCAATATTTCTAAAATTGAATATTTCCAAATTTCCATTCCAAAGTACATTTCAAAATGTTGAGTTTTTGTCCCGGTTCAGGAATAAGAGAAATTTTGAAATATTAGGGATTGAAGCTCTGTTTTCCAACCAGCTCTATTAATAACTTTTATATCTATATTTTAGAATAGAAGAATGAATTTAATAAAAACTAAGAAAGAGCTTTAGCCCCAAATTGAAAATGGACCAGACAGAATTTCTGGTTGAAAATTTGTTTTTTTAAAATTAGAACATGTCTCTGCAACCCTGCATTGCATTCAGGATGAGAAGCACTGGACTGAAGTACTCAGAGAAATGAGTGCATTTGGCTCTAAACTGGCTAGAACCAGGAAGTGGAGGTGATCTGTGAGAAAGCCTGATCTCATGAGATTTCCACAATAGAGAGATTTGAATACAGTTGAATGAGCAGCAAAATTTTAAGGTAGAATACATCAGTAGGGTAAATCTGAACAGAATAAACTACAAGACAGAAAGTTTGCTACCCCTGTTTGTCTTAGTTGAACTGTGCTTTTAATTTTCGGTCAAGTCACCAGAGTAGGCTTTTAAAAGTCCCTCTAGGTTGTAATGTAACTAAAAGAAGAAGAAGAAGAAGATGATGCAAACAAAGAATGGTCTCCTAATGAGTGTGATGTTCTGTACACACTGTAGCACTGACAGGGTTAATAGATACGAAGAGCTAAATACAAGGTGATTTGCACAGCTCCAAAAATACCAGCTAAGGATCTGGCCCTACACATTTAGTGCAGCGAGAAAGCAGAGCTCGCTGGATATCTAGCATCTGATTCCCAGCAACTCTTCCACATTCTTTTCCTTTCGTCTTTCACAAATGCAGAAAGTAACACCTTTTCCATAGAGATGGCTCAAACTTCATGCTATGTATTCATTCTTCCCTTCCCCTGTGACACACTCCTCCCAAAGAGTCAGGCAGAAATGATTAGCATAGCTTCCCCATCCCCCAACATACAGCAAGGGGGAAAGAGGGACATTAAAATTGATGCATTTCTTTCTCCCAGCAGCTGACAGAGAGCTGCAGCCAGCCTCCCATTAGAAGTTGGAGAAAAGGTGAGCTCATCTTATTTGATTAGGACTGTCACCATCAGACAGTGTTTGCAATTAGTCCACGCCAGCCTTATTCAGGCTTTGGATTCCTTTCAGCAGTGAAAAAGGGAACACTTGAGCACCATTGAATTGGAGCGTGGCATCTGCTGCACACTGAGGGGAGAGGTTGGGGGTCAGCGCTTGATTTTGATAAAGCGTGCCAGATTAATTGTCTTCGGTAATCCTGTTTGTCATGGTAGATGTGCAGAGAAGTCTTTGTGGCACAGCCTGACATATGGGCTGGCCTGCTGCTTGCCTATTCAGTCACTCACAGCACATGCTCTTCACAGTTGGCCTAGTTCCCAGAGCCTTGTTTTCCAGGGGAGTGGGCCTCCTGCTCCTATTCAGCTGGCCCCCATCTCTACAAACCGGCTCCCTAATCTTCAAGCCTGTCTGGACTATTCAAAGCAATTGCATTATTCAGAGAGATCGGGGGTGGGGGTGGGGGGGTAGGGAGACAGAGAGAGAAAAGGAGAGAGAGAAAGAAAGAGCAACGTAATTAAAAAAAAAGAAAAGCATCCAAGGACTTCAGGCAGAGCACTTCAGGAGGCTGATTATAGTGCTTCTCCAAATCTGAATCAATCACTAAATTATACCCTACCTTTTCTGTAAAATAAATGCTAATAAGAGGTAACTTGGACCCTGCTGATTATTAACGGCAATGGAGAGACTTTGTATGTGTGTTTTTATTATAAAATCTTGGATTCCCCCCCTCAGTACAATTTACACTCAATGGCAGAACATGAAACAAAATGCTACGAGGCCTCACTTACGTGCCTCAGAAGTAGGGCAATTCAGCGTTACAGTCACAGTGAAAAATGTAGGCCGACAATCTGGCCTGGAGTCCACTGAGGGGACAAGAATGGCTTTAATGGCCTGAGATCAGGCAGAAGCATCACCCAGGAGATTTAGCTTTCGCTCTGTATCACTGTGATCTCATTGGTTGAAATGCAGGCCACTTCATGTACCTACAAAGTCATTTTATGTAAGTGAATTTCCTTCAGGAGCTGGGAGTCTATATATTATATGGGCGAAGGGGGAAGAGAAAGAAGGGCATTGAGATGTGTCTGAGCCAGGCCTTTTAAAAGCCATTTGATAATATACTTAGCTATGAGTCCATGAACATTAAAAGGTATTATACTCTCCAGATTAGGCTGAGAGAGCATTTAGAATATGTATCTTTCACACCAAAAGTAGTCTTGACAGTTTAGCATATAAAGCAAAGCCTACTTAGAGATTTCTAATGGCTTTACCCTGAACTCCCTCAAAATTCCTACTGAAGTCAATGGGGCCAGGATTGATTTCACCCCCAGGGATTTCAGTAAGTAGGTGTGCATCCACTGGAGCAAATGGGAGTCTTTCTATTGACTTTAATAGTTGCTGGATCGGTGCCCCAATGACCAGATCACTACCCAATGACCAGATCCCCCATTCATTGTGAAACAAAATTATGCCAATTCTTAATTTTGTAATTTGCACCTATATAACACGGTGATGGCTTATGGAGAGAGAAAGATGTAGAAACAGTCAAATGGATTTAGTTTAAAGTGTGAACTGCAAAAATCAGGTGAGAACATATGAACTGGACCAAAAATAAACACTTGAGAAGCAGAATATGCACATGCTGGCTGACCTCTTTTGCAAGAGTGTAGCTGCATGGAGCCTGGTTTCATGTGTGTATTATTGCCGCTTGAAACCAAGTTATGTGTAACATTTCACAGGACTATTTAAAGTCAATTCTACTGGAGGAAACAGCATATGCGGAATTGCTAGTTTTGCTTGTAAGACTCTGTGTGTGTAACACATGACTCTTGCCTGTAAAGCTGTGTAGAACAACCCTGAAGTTTCACTTCATGGTTATATTGTGTGAACTTTTTCAGTTCTGATCCATGTGAACTCATATCCCCTGAGCTTTGATTTCAAGTTTGGCATCTTAAAAGTAAGTCCAATTTATTCCAAACCATCTAGTTCCTCACAATTTTGACCCTAAACCATGACTTGGGACATCCTATCTTCCTTGTATACTCTCTCTTCAATATGTCCCAGGATCATTCTCCTCATTTACTTTTAGCTGACTTCTGGTGAGGGCAGAGGTGACCTGACAATCCATCTCCAAGGACCACCACCTCCTCCCAATGTCTTCAGGAACATACAGCTGTCTGAGGCTCTCTGAAGTCTTGGAATAGAGGTCAGCATGGTCAGGTTGACCACAATCCACAGAAATTATCTCTAAGGGAGCTATAAGAAAACTGACTGCCACCAGATGGAAAGATTTAGCCTGCTTCTCCTAGATAGAAATATTTTATAGCTACTTCTCCTCTGTCTATAGTATTTCCTCATTCTCCTTTGGCTTGAACTTGAGAGGGTCAACACCTCCACCTCATACCAAAGTCATTGGTAGTTAAGGACAATTGGCACCTCCCAGAACTGGGACCCTATTATCTTGCTCAGTTACACTTACCAGGTGAAGTCCTGGCCCTATTGAAGTCATTGGAGTTTTCCATTAACATAAATGGGGCCAGGATTTCACCCTCAATATCTTGCTCCTCATCACCATTAGTATCATTATACTCCTAATGCAACAATCATCAGTAGAGCTGTCCACAGGATGACAATTCTGTTTCATGGTAACTTTTTAAGATTATTTGCATTCCACATTAGAATGAAAAGAAAACCTTCTGAATGTATTCGGGAAAAACCCCTAAAAACCAAACAGGGTGCTCTGGTCTGAGAGACTCTCTCTGACATTCGATTGCCTGGTGGTTGCGCCATTGGTCTAAGATGTGGGAGATCTATGTTCCAGTCCCTGATATTTCCCTGAAAGTGTTCTGACCATCTCTAGTCATCAGTACGTACGGCAGCTGTCTTGGAAGTGTCTGCTTCATGGCTGTTCTGGTACCTGTAGGGAGTTAAAATACAAATTCCCATTTTAAATAAAACAGCTGTTTGTCTTATGGAGTAAAAGTGACTGGCTGATAAGTTAACAAGGATGAAGACTGCTCCCACATCAGGCCAGAGCACCCTGGTTATACAACATCTCTGACAAATATATTGTGTATTTTTGAATGAGGGGCAGCTCTGCTATTTCTGCTGATGATGCTTCTACTGATCGTCCTCTTTTTGGGGGTGGGGGCAAGTGTTATGAAATAGATACTGCAATATAAATAGTACCAATCCTAGCCATACGGGGAAAAGGAAAAATTCTTAGGTTTCTTCTTCTGTGTTGCTAGGTGGCCCAATAATGAAAAAACCTTGGCCTGTAAAACAGCATTCAAATTTAATACTTTCTACTCAGATGAATTTTCCTACTGATTCCAGTAGGCAATTTTGGCATCAAGTCTTTTCCTGAGGCTGCTGGTCCTTCAATAGAAACAAACAGGGTATTTGAATGATTCTAATGCAGTTCTAGAATTTCCACTAGGATGGCTAGCCAAACACAATACAATTTTCTAGTGAAAGCGTCTGAGACCTCTTCACTGAGTTTGTGTATGGCCTAATAGAGAACTATGGCCTGCACAGTAAAATAGTGTATCCACGGGATGATAGAAGGCCACCAGTAGCTTTTTTCCCCCCCTTACTCTTTCCCTATAATACTATGCTGCTGTTGGCCTCCCTCCATGTTCTCTGGAAGTGGAGAAGGATCAGGCCACTAAATGGTTCTCTCAGTAAGAGAGAAGTTATTACTTCTGCAGGCAATAAGCTAGACTTTATTAGCTTCCCCCATGTTGTTGCTGAGCCTGCAGTGTAAGATCAAAAGCTTCTCAAACACCCGACTCAGCCGAGCCTGGTGGCACTTGAACATATGTATCTTGTATGATCTTTCCAGACTGATGAATTTAAGGCTGTGATAGACTGGCAGAAATAGAAATTCTACCTTTTTATGGCACAGGCAACCGACAGAACCTGAGAGGGCAATGTTACTGAGGAGATATGTTGGGTGATTTGGAAAACCCATTCTATGCTTACAGTCCTGTGCCTCCAGGTCTTTTTGATAAAATGTTTTGATAAAATGATTAGGGGACTGGAACACATGAGTTATGAGGAGAGGCTGAGGGAGCTGGGATTGTTTAGCCTGCAGAAGAGAAGAATGAGGGGGGATTTGATAGCTGCTTTCAACTACCTGAAAGGGGGTTCCAAAGAGGATGGCTCTAGACTGTTCTCAATGGTAGCAGATGACAGAACGAGGAGTAATGGTCTCAAGTTGCAGTGGGGGAGGTTTAGATTGGATATTAGGAAAAACTTTTTCACTAAGAGGGTGGTGAAACACTGGAATGCGTTACCTAGGGAGGTGGTAGAATCTCCTTCCTTAGAGGTTTTTAAGGTCAGGCTTGACAAAGCCCTGGCTGGGATGATTTAACTGGGAATTGGTCCTGCTTTGAGCAGGGGGTTGGACTAGATGACCTTCTGGGGTCCCTTCCAACTCTGATATTCTATGATTCTATGATAACCCTGTAATTAAAATCAGTATTTAGAATGAAGCAATAAGCTAAGGTATTATCACACTTTTTAGCATAATACTCAAGAATGGCACTCAAAAAGAACCAAACTAATAATCCAAACCCCTTGATAACCACAGTTATCACTTTTCAAGAGATGGTAGTGGCTGGTCATTTCAATTTTAAAATTGCCAAAGAACTATGTAACATCCTCCATTAAAAATGCATTGCCTCTTTTATATCTTCATAAAAGAATAATGATATTTTAATTATATATGCTATCCGTATTTACACAAGGAGGAACAAACATGAACTGGCCTTATTCCCTCTCTCTTCTTCCATTAGCATGAATCTGTTTCCTCATGAGTAGCCAGGAGATATGTGCTGCTGACTGAATTTTGGTCAGCCCACAGATCACATGGTGTTGAAAAGCCACTCATATACCCATTCTCACTTGTCAGTTCTTGAGGCAGTCAGAGGACTTATGGAAGGGTGAAGAGGAAAAGCATAAAGCTAAAGGGAGAATAAGCAGAAAAGAGAGGTAGGTACAACACAGAAACTCCTTTTACTGGTGCCACTTCCTGTTCTAGCCAGCTGGAGATCTTGACATGAAAGTACCATCATGCCATTTCCTTCTCTTGTTATTGTCTATGTGAGAGGGCTGGTGTATTAGGGTTTAGGATTGCGCCCTGAACTGTAAGGACTCATATGTTCAATGAACAGTAGTGTAGAGCCAGCTTAATTTATTATCTATTTTAACTGGCTAGTTTTCTTATTCCCGTTGCTCTGCTCCTTTATGATCCACAGCAACCTTGGAAAAACCTAATTGTTACAGTACATAAGCAAAAATACATTAGAGAACAATGTACACAACAGGTTAACTTCACCCAGGGTGAAAATTAAATACAAAAATAAAATGGAGGGTGACACACTGTAAACCCATAGACCATTATGGTCTGTCTGGCATGTCTTTCTCTTGTTAGTACGAGGACAACTCCTGAGGTCTTTCGGACATCAATGGGACCATCCCTCATTCCCAGTTAAGACATTCAGTATTTGGGCCAACCATTATTGTTAATCATTTCAGTAATGCCATAAGGGTACAAGGAACTTTAGAAAATATAGCGTAATACATAGTCCCTCTGCTAAAGAGTTCCTCTGCTAAAGAGTTGACAATTTGACAGGTTGTACCTTGCTGTGGTCATGGATACCTCTTTACTCTTCCCTTCTTTGCGCGGTATAATAGGATATGAAGTTTACTATATCAGAAGACACAGCACCCTGTTTATTACCAAATGATGCTAATATAAGAAGTATGTGGAATGTGTGTAGCCTCCCTTCAAGTTCAAGGGGATCATGTGTATAATAAATCCTACCAGTTGCAAAGGCATTTAAAAGGAAGAGTAATCAGCTGTCTCTGGGAAAAGTGGTCCCTTTGGGGCTCTAATCCTTTGCCCCTCTGCCTCAGCATCCATTGCACCATCACTATTTCCCATGTTGGCAATCGGATAAGCAAACTGTCCCATTTCTCAGAAATCTCCCTGCAAGCAATTGGCTCCCTCCTTCCCTGCCCACACATACAATGTGCTGGTGACAGGTGGTTGCTGGTTTCTGTAATTCTGGTTACAGCCCAAGTCAGGCCCAGTGGCCTGTAAAGAGAGCTAGACTTTCTGAAAAGAGAAAGCTCTGGCGCTGAAAGTGCTGAGACAGACTGGTACGGGGAGTCAGGACAAAAAGCATTCAGTGCTAAAAGCCAAACCCAAACTAAAAGAGCGGCTGCCAGGATCATCACGAGGACCTCTGCTGCGCAGATGTCTACTGAACTAAGCTGAAACTGATAAAGACCCCCCTTTTCAGACAACCCTAGCAAGACTCAGGTGTCTTGCTTGATTAATATTAGTCCAAGGGTCACAGATACGTGATAGACATCGGACACTCAGAGCACACAGCCTAGCTGGGAATGGCTGGCAAAAAGTGTTTAAGCTCAGTCTTAGCAAACAAACGGAGCACCAGATTTGCAGGAATGAAAGGGGTTAGTGCTTTTTTTGATAGTAGAAAACTCTGCAGAAGTGACATTTGTTTTAAGTGTCATTCGACCAGGATTGAGCTAAATGAAAAATAATAATAATAAATAATAATAAAAAAGAGATAGCCCAATATTTTAGTACTTGCAGTAGGTATCCATGGACTATAACATTTATATTTTACTGATCACCTCAGTCTACTTTCACATGCTTCAGGAAGCTAGAAATTGGACTTTGTTAACAGTGTGTTAATAGGCACAGTCTGTGACTTCACAAGGCATTTTATCCACTTACCCCACCGTGCGTTTATGTAAGCTTTCCCCACAACATGCTGACTCTCAGGTTGTGTTCAACACCTCACAAGGCTCTGATTCAGCAAAACACTTAAGCCTATCCTGAAGACTCATTGGGTAAAGTCAGTGAGACTTAAAGCACACACTTTATTTCAATAGCCTTAAGAATATGCTTTAAAGGTAAATGCCTTGCTGAATCATGGCTTATGTTCTGAGAGGTCAGTGCACCTGCCAAGCACCTGTTAATCCCACTGAAGTCAATGAACACAGAAGCCCATAGAGCACTGGGAATTGTGGGTGCTCAGCACCTTTTTGAAGGCCTGGCCATACAGACACTCTTGGAACATGGAAAGTAAATGAAAGGAGAGATGCTGCTGGTGGTGGTTGGGGATTTCTTGTGAAGAACATTCAAAATACATTGAAAAGGCAAAAGGTAATGATTTGGTTTGTTTACATTACAATGGAGGGCATGGCTGGCTTTTCATTTTAACCCTCTGTCTTCTGGAGGGTAACACACCGCCATAAAATCCCACTCCCTAATATCTGTTTAGATCACTAGGACACACACCTCTTTTGGAAGCCAAACAAAACACACACCCTAGGATAACATAACCTACTGAGCAAAAGACATGCATTTCAAAAAATGTGTACATGATGACTGACTGCAACTTATTTTAGAATCTTTTGCATTAGGATTTGTAAGGGATGAATTTCAGAGTAGCAGCCGTGTTAGTCTGTATCCATAAAAAGAAAAGGAGTACTTGTGGCACCTTAGAGACTAACAAATTTATTAGAGCATAAGCTTTCGTGAGCTACAGCTCACTTCACTGGATGCATACAGTGGAGAATATAGTGGGGAGATTTTATATACACAGAGAACATGAAACAATGGGTGTTACCATACAGACTGTAACAAGAGTGTTCATGAAGTTGATAGATTTCCACTCCAAATGGCTAAATTCAGTGCCTTGCATAATGACAGTGAAGAAACAGATTGACAAAGCCAGAAGAGTACCCAGAAGTCACCTACTACAGGACAGGCCCAACAAAGAAAATAACAGAACACCACTAGCCATCACCTTCAGCCCCCAACTAAAACCTCTCCAACGCATCATCAAGGATCTACAACCTATCCTGAAGGACAACAGATCTTGGGAGACAGGCCAGTCCTTGCTTACAGACAGCCCCACAACCTGAAGCAAATACTCACCAGCAACCACACACCAGAACCACTAACCCAGGAACCTATCCTTGTTTATTTCCTCCCCCCAGCTGTTCCTCAGACATTCTTGTCAACTGCTGGAAATGGCCCATCTTGATTATCACTTCAAAAGGTCCACCCCCCCACCCCAGCTCTCCTGCTGGTAATAGCTCACCTTAAATGATCACTCTCCTAACAGTGTGTATGGTAACACCCATTGTTTCATGTTCTCTATGTATATAAATCTTCCCACTGTATTTTCCACTGAATGCATCCGATGAAGTGAGCTGTAGCTCACAAAAGCTTATGCTCAGATAAATTTGTTACTCTCTAAGGTGCCACAAGTACTCCTTTTCTTTTTTCAGGAAAGGTGAGCTATTACCAGCAGGAGAGCTGGGGTGGACCTTTTGTAGTTATAATCAAGGTGGGCCATTTCCAGCACTTTACAAGAACAGTAGGAGGGGAAATAAACATGGGGAAATAGTTTTACTTGGTGTAATGACCCATCCACTCCCAGTCTTTATTCAAGCCTAAGTTAATTGTATCCAGTTTGCAAATTAATTCCAATTCAGCAGTCTCTCATTGGAGTCTGGTTTTGAAGTTTTTTTGTTGAAGAATTGCCACTTTTAGGTCTGTAATCGGGTGACCAAAGAGATTGAAGTGTTCTCCAACTGGTTTTTGAATGTTATAATTCTTGATGTCTAATTTGTGTCCATTTATTCTTTTACGTAGAGACTGTCCAGTTTGGCCAATGTACATGGCAGAGGGGCATTGCTGGCACATGATGGCAGTGTCATTGTCTGGTCAGTAATCTACTGACTCCAGCACGCAAGGATGAATTTAATTTAAAAGGGAACTGCAAGCTCCATCGTGTTCAGTTATGTTAACTTTAAGAAGCATCCATGACAATTATCTAAGCCTTTTCTTTTTTTGAGCCAAACATTAAAAACCAAACAAAAAGCTAGCTTAACCGAGTATTGGGTTAATTTGAGTTAATTTGGGTTAACTATCCCTTTGCCTTGGAAAACCTAGTTTCACATTTTGCTCGGCTCATAAATGAAAGTGAGTTACTTGCTCTGTTCTCCCCAGTGGATGGTTGAGCACCTAATTCATTTCTGCAGGTGCACTCTTTTCAGGGCAGAACTGGATTTGAAACGATATTATGGTAAGAATGGCAACGAACTCTATTTCTACAACTATCCCACTTGTTTTAGTCAAGAAAGTAGAGCTTCAAAAATGGGACTAAGAATTAAACAGAAATCATTGCATCTCAGATCACCCACTCTTTGGTGACTCCCTGGGACGTCTACTTAGACTGTACACTCGTTGAAGTTGGAAGATACTGCCGTCTATAATACAACTTGCACCCTGGGGGTGCGTAAAAACAAATAAATAATAATTCCTAGGCTCTAGAACATTAGATATGGACACATTTTCAGTCTCAGTTCTGGAGTTGGGGGGGAGGGAAGAGAGTTTGTTAGCTGAATAGTAGTAATACTCTGCAATTTC
This sequence comes from Lepidochelys olivacea, assembly GCF_965140295.1. NCBI lineage: Eukaryota > Metazoa > Chordata > Testudines > Cheloniidae > Lepidochelys > Lepidochelys olivacea. Next base: position 107,545,875 of record NC_140412.1, on the reverse strand, counting down.
ATAACATGTTTCATTGGAGAATCTCAAACCACTTTGCAAACCTCATAACACTCCTTGGAGGTACATTTCAATTTAGACAGCAAGGTCAATGTCATACAGCCAAGAACAGAACTTAGTTCTTGACTCCCACTGTTTACCCACACTGTTTCCTTTCATGTATTTAAAATTCTGTTTTGTAATTATCACATGAAGTGGGGCATTTGTCATGCAGTGGTTAGGGCAGGGGGCTAAGAGAGTCAGTAATCCTGGGTTGCACTGTTTTCACTATGTGACCCTGTGAAAGTCCCACAGCCTCTCTGTGAGGAAAATAAAGCTTACTCATCTTTGGAGAGTGCCTTAAGATTAATCGGTTTTGAAAAATGTTAATAAATACAATTAGTGCCAAGACTGAAAACCACAGAGGGATTTTCACTTCAGAAAAACAAAAACAAAACCAAAATGGCTAAATCCAAACTTTCTAACCCCAAATGAAAAAGTCTTGTTGTTTTGCCCATCTCTTTTTTCTTTTGGCCAATACAACAAACAAAATTAACTCCAGCCATACAGCTGCGGTTTTCTGACTGCCTTCAGTTTCTGCTTAGATAGCTCTGACTCAAACAATGCTTTGAGACACTGGGCCACATTCATCCCCAGTTTAACCCCACTGACATCAATGGTATTACACTCAGAATGAATTTGCCTCATTGATATTATTTTCTGAAAGTTCTATCTACTCCCTAAATGAAATTAGTACCCCACTTCCTAAACCTTTATTTTGCAGATAAGTAGCCTGACTGTTATCAGTTATACTGGTATAACACCAAAATAACTCTACACAAGTAGATTAAGTGGGAAGGGAACCAGGCCCGTTGGTTTTACATCATTGAATTGCAGCTGTCTGTTGGTATTGTGACATTAGTCCACACCACTAGATTTGCATCATAGTTAAGTGCCCTTTATTTTGTTTAGATCATTTTTGTTCATCTCTGCAGCTTGAGTACAACAAATTAACTCATTTTACTGAGAATTTACATGTGGATCTCAACAATGTGGCTCAGACATACTGCAGTGCCATTACTCAAAGAATATTGACTTTCTGTATGCCATTACAGAGGATTACCTAAACAGACAATATTGAGCAAATGTTTATTATATTAGGTTTTAACAGTGACTCTATTAATCAATGTACTAGCTGGTCCAACACCCACATCAAAACCACATATGGTAGACCTAAATGTAAGCTCTTTTAAAGGAACAACAATTTGAATGTCTCACTTTGAAATTAGTTTCAAAACACTCATTTTTGTCCCATCTCTTCTACTAATGCACAGATTTCTAACAGGGTCATAAGAGAGATTATTTCTTCCTATATGATCAGAGTTCAACCTTAAGTATGCTTTCCACATAGTGGCTTATGCTGCAGTGCCCACAATATCATGGGAAGACTATGCTGTGATTTTGCTCATAAATAGAAGAACTCCCACAAAGTTAAAAATGTTCACTTCAGGCAGATAAAACATAAAAAACATTCCTTTATAAAAGTATTCCATGCCCCAATGCCTCTGGGTATTAGATATATTGTACCCCGTCAACATATAGCAAATATTACACATAAAAAAGAAACATGATCCAATGATAACCAGGAAGAGGGTGCAGATGGAAACCATGAGCAATCTATTCTTCTTTAAAGTGAGAAACCACCCTACCAGCTCACACAGGGCTTGATCCTGCTTAGGAATACTCAGGAATATTATTTTCATATGCCCAGTAGCAGGGCATATGTGTACTATGTTAAGGGTACTCACAGGTTACCCATTGTAGCAGCAGTTGCTCTACATGTTGCAGTGGGTTGTGTAGCTTTACTGACCTTTACTACACACACTGTAAGAAAAGAGAGTATATTGGAAATGGGGCGAGGGTGGAGGGTGGATGTGGCTGGCAGGCCACGAGACCATGTACCTCACATGTGAAGTATGTAATAAGTCTGCAAAACAGTGTGTGTGTGTGTGTGTGTGTGTGTGTGTACACGTATATACATCACTACTTCACTACCAGCCCCAGCGCTTTGGGTTGGTGACTGATATAAAGTGCATCATATGTAGGCAGGATAAATGCACAGAAATCCCATCATAACCCTCCACCTTTTGTCAATTTTAGTTTTCTTGAGCACTTCCCAGCCACTTCTAGTCACAAACGCTTCTCTATACATTCCAAAACAATGAGTGTAGCCGCTGTAGAGTACATGCAGAGGAGTGGCCAACTCCACAGCCTTTCCAGCCTGGACTGGCATCCTAGGTCAGAGTGTCTATAGAAAAAGAGGAAAGCTAAAGTACAATGGAGTAGTTTAACTAAATGCTATTCTCTTTTACATAATATGGCATTTTTTGGGGCATCTAACCAGATGCTGTACCAATCATCCTCCATTATTCCCTTCTCCAGCTCTCTACTTCACATTTCACATAGCCTGAGTGCCACCCATGCATCCCTAACTGGATCACAATAAAATTTAGACAAAGTCTGGACCCAAAGAATCCCACAGAAGGAACTAGAAATCTCTAGTTAAGTCATTTGGATATAAGTGCAAAACCCAATTTCTTGGCCTGTAATTACCAGTAGTTAAAATAGGGGTCAAGCTAAAAGAGTTATTGATTTATTGAATGTAATATATCATGTAATGTAAAGACATGATGGGGGAAAGGTCCACTGGAGAGAGAAGAGTCTCAATTTTGATAAGCTTTTTCTGATTCTATTCTGTAGCAACAGACTAAGAATGGGGCTAAGAATGAAAGCACAATGATAACATAGGACCAGATTCTGATACCCTCACTCATATTGAATAGTATCTTTAGTCCATGAGAGGCCCCACTGACATCAAGGAACTACTCAACATGAATAAGGATGTCTGTCCTTCACAGTTTGCCAAAGTTAACTCCCTTGATTCTTTTCTTAATGCATTTACTAAGAGGAAGACTTTTAAAGACACAAATGGGGGTTGGGTTCCTAACTTCCATCGATTGTCCATGTAAGTATGGTGCCTAACTGTTTGCCTCTAAAAGTCTCCCCCTAAGCTAATTCAGGGTTTCCATTCCATGTGGAAAAAGTCCCGTGTAGGCTCACCAAAAGAAAAAAAACAAAAAACTACTGGAATGTGTTGAAAGTACAGAGGTGCTGGAACTGGGGGTGCAGGGGTGCTGCAGCTTTTTATGTGGGGATCTGCTCCTGGCCCTGTGCATGGGGCCCCGGCCAGACCCCTGTCCGTATCCTCCCCTCCCAGAGACATGGCCCTGCTCCCAGACCCAGCTCGGTCCGGTGCGCAGGGGGGAGGGAAGGGGTGAACAAGGGTAAAGGGCTGGCTTTCAGTACTCTCACTATTAAAAGTGTTCCAGCACCACTGTAAAAGTATAATAATTTAGGAACTGGTTTATTTAGCCGATTGAAAAATAGGAAGCTCAGAAGTGATCCAAGGTCGAATAGTTTTGATCCCTCAAACTCTAAAATCCTCAGAATCTGTATAAGGATGATATTAAGTGACTTTTAAAGCAGCATATTTTTATATCACATACAGATTTGTATTGATATTGTTATTCGTTGCTTGCTTATTGCAAGAGTAGGGACACCAATCAATGACCAGGCACCCATTGTTAGGCACTGTACAAAAAGGCTGTAGAAAGACAGTCTCTGTCCCAAATAGCTCACAGTCTATGCTGTTACACATTTTGATACATAAACCAAACTCTACTGCTTGAGTCATTGACTTGTCATGATTTAACATTATTCATATGCAAGACTTTTTTATATAATGTTTTCTAAGTGTATGTAATTTGAAGAGGCTTTTGAACTGGCATATGAGAATTTGAGAAATCCATTTTTGCTTAGTAATTATGCTGCAGGTTAATGAGATGCATGAATATGTTCTGCTTTAACTACATTTGATATTTGTTGACTGCTTTGGGAAAATAGGTGAGAGAAAGAACCATGAAGACAGGGCCATTGCTTCAGGGCAACTCAAATGTGTATTTTTTTCTGTAATCACATATATATGCTTTGGGATAGCATAAATGAGTCTATTCTTCAGTTGTGTCATGGGGCCAGTACCCCCCCTTGCCGTGGGGTGGGGTACATGAGTGCTAGCCCCATGGTTAAGTCAATATGGTTGCACTCAGCCACCGGGCTGCATAGTCCAATGGCCGGAGTCAACAGGACTCCCCTTGTCTTCAGGGAAGTGTGTCCCAATGGCTGGAGTCAATATACTCACCCTCAGAGGCATGGTAGTATGGCCTAGCAGCCAGAGTCCATACAATCACCCTCAAATGTAGGGTAAGGTGCCCAAGTGGCCAGTTCCTGGGGGCTGTCACCAGGGGTGGTGGTGGCCCCAGTAGGGGGCCTCAGGCCCACCTGACTCCATTGGGCACTGACCCAGGGCCCTAACAGTGGAGGAGTGGTCCACAACTAGGTCAGCGGGGAATCCCACCGAAACACACTGACCTCATGAGGGTGAGAGATACCACTCCCTCACCCTTCCTGGGTCACTTCCTACCGGCTTTCCTGCAGCAGTGGTCCATGGGGTATCGGGGCCTCCAGGACCCTCGGTGCTGTACATTCCCTGGGGTTCTGATAGCGGCAGGCCTCTGGTCCAGGTCTCAGGCTCTTTGGCTCCTGTAGGTAAGGGCTGTAACAGCCCCTGGGCTGGAGCCTCTACCAAGCATCCTTCCTCCTTGGAAGTCCACCCAGACTGGGTTATGCGCTCCCTTTTATACTACTGCAGCAGCAGTTGGAGCATGCCCAGCAGGGTCGAGGGGGTGTGGCTTCTGCTACTAAGAGCGCTGCCTTAACCCTTTCCACTCCAGTGCGGAGCCAGTCCACCCCGTCACAACTTGATACACACATTTAACTACCATTGATTCTAAAAGGCTCAGATTCATAGTCACACATTTTCACTATAGTCCCTTTCCCTATTTATGTTGATTAGCTTCTACTTTGCACAATGCATCCTGACATAAGCACCTAAAACTTGCAGTCCATACTCTGGCAAGACTTTCTCATCCATCAGTGGGTGTTTTGCCTGAGTAGGTATTGCAGGATTTTTTCTACTAAATGTATATCACCAAAGTCCCTGTCAAACTCTGAATTATTGGGGACCCGTCCCTGATATTTTTCCTCAGGAAAAATTCCCCCTGATTTGGAAGATTTGCCCGTGTAAGGACTGGTTAAAAAACTGAGTATGAATTTCAGAATTTGCCTCATATACAGTACATATATCTCTACTAACTCCAGATTTCCATCATCCATCTATACAAAACAAACAAATAAACATTACTTCCAAAAAATACTCTTGATATACTCTGTACAAATAGCCCTCCATAGAGCAGTCACCAGCTTTTTCTGAGTCCCAGAACAAGACTGTACAGTGGCATCAGTACACGCAGATGAAAGCCAAGCCGCTACCACCTCTCTGTCTGCCATTTATTCTAAAAAGTGCACTAACAATATTTGTACACATTTTGGAAGAAATGCTGTTTATATTTGAGGCTAATCTATATCTAATCTGTGGAAACACACACACGATGCATAGACACACACAAACACAGACTCTAAATGTCATAGCTATATTACACTCACCTGTCTGGCCTTTGGGTTACATTGTCAAACTTCAGCCCTTTTCATTCTTATTCACCCTCTCCATGCTATTTTCTGGCCCAGCTCAATTAAAGGACAAATCCATTCCAGAGTGTATCCTAGGGGCTAAAATGAAGTCAGCTGTCAAACTGCCATCATGCAGCTGCCCTATTGCTGTATCTGATGGCCACTTGTCAGCTGTTTCACCCAGTCAAATGCAAACAAAGGGCCCTTTGATGCCCTGCCTTTCTCTAATCAATCTACACCTTTTCCTGTTGGACTTCAACATCTGCTTCAGTGTAATTTGATTTTACATTCAGTACAGCCTGACCCTATTGATAAATTAAATCTATCTGAACCTGATATCCTGATGCCCCCATGGGGTAAATGACTCTGCTGTTTAATTTTTGATTTTTCCAGAATTGAAGTGGTCTGATTTTTTTTTTAATAATTCAGGCTTCATATCGCTGTTAGGGTAGGGGATAAGGGACCCTCTTCAGAAACACATTAAAAGTAAATCAGACAGATTCTTACACAATTTTTGCATCTCCGTGCAGCATTTGCCAGAATTAACATTTTCCTGGTAACCCATGTCTTATCACTCTGACTTTTAAATATAACCTCCCTACAGAAATCTGATGTTAAATATTTGGGAGTATTTTAGAAACAATGATGGCTGGTTAGAAGGCTGGAGCTGAAATTCATATTATTAAGCTATGTAGTAATAAAACAACCATGCCAGAAAAAGGGGAAGAGAAGAAGGAGATTAGACTCAACACAGTGTGTGGACTGTTTAAGAGCAGTCTGGAGAAAACACCAGCTCATAGTGCAATATCACCACACTTCACAGGCACCATTATTTCTGACATATCCAAACTTTGGAGTGTTCAATTTTGCCACCTTAACAGTATTCTTTTAATTTTAATGTATTTTCTTTATACCTAATTATATAAGGATTGCTGTAGAATTTTTGCACACAGCTAGATGCATTCCATTGGCCAAGAGACTAATCATTAATTTTAATTTGTTTTGCATTATGTTCCAGAATAGAACTACAACTGTGCAGGTGCACAAGGGAGAGAGGGTGCAAGCTTTCCTCTCATTTCCGTGTAGCGTCACACAGTCCTTGCGCATTCCCTGAGCACAAACATTGGGTGAGCTTATCACTCAGCTGTGCTAGCCTCCCTGTAGATTCATAGATTTTTAAGGCCAGAAGAGACTATTAGATCAACCTGACTTCCTGGGTATCATAAGCATTCATGTTTCACCTAGTTACCCCTATACTGATCCCAATAACTTGCATTTGACTAAAGAATATCTACCACAAAGTCACTTAGTTTTGATCCGAAAACATCAGGAGATGGAGAATGCACTTCTTCCCTTGATAGTGTGTTTCAATGGTTAATTATCCTCAGTGTTAATTTGTGTACTTTCTAATCTGAATTTGTCTGTCTTCAGCTTCTAGCCAGTGGGTCTTGCTATGTCTTTCTCCACTAGATTAAAGATTTTGACTTGGTTTGCTAAAATGTAAACTACTTCCACTTTAACTGGAGAGAAAAATGTCAGTGTAATAGAATATCTTGAAGAAAACCACCCTTCTTTATTTGTGCTTGATCTCTAGTTACTCAATGGCATTTCTCATGTGTTGTGTGCAAGCTCTACAATGATTAAAAGAATTATTTAAAACATTAGTCCCTTTCTAAGCAGGAGAAGTTTCTACATTGAAGCCTTGCCACCACAAACATTTCAGGTACAGATATTGCTCAAGAAACTGACTGCATTTTAAAACAAGAGAGGGGGGAAAAGACCTGACATTTTGTTTGAGTGTCTCTTTTGGACTCTTCTGTTTAAAAGAAACACTACCATTAGTGTTTAAAGGAAATGGAGTGTCAAAGTCGCATGGATTGTTAAAGCAATTTGAGCCAAATTCACCTCTTGCTTATAGGAGTGGAAGGCTGGAGTAATTCCACTGAAGTAGATAGTTCCTCCAGCTTTGTGCCCGTATAGCAGAGCAGAATGTAGGTAGTCTTTTATACTGCTGCTTTTTTCCTTTTATAAAATTAGTACTAGATTTAGGTCTCCTGAAAGGTCTCTAATAGACTGGAAGGTCAAAGCCTTTCATCGGTTTATTTACTAGTTAATACTGTGAGCTAAAGCGGAAAAGAGTCCTGTGGCACCTTATAGACTAACAGACGTATTGGAGCATAAGCTTTCATGGGTGAATACCCACTTCGTCAGATGCATGTCGTGGAAATTTCCAGAGGCAGGTATAAATATGTAAGCAAGAATCAGGCTAGGGATAACGAGGTTAGTTCAATCAGGGAGGATGAGGCCCTCTTCTAGCAGTTGAGGTGTGAACACTAAGGGAGGCGAAACTCCTTTTGTAGTTGACTAGCTATTCACAGTCTTTGTTTAAGCCTGAGCTGATGGTGTCAAATTTGCAAATGAGCTGAAGCTCAGCAGTTTCTCTTTGAAGTCTGGTCCTGAAGCTTTTTGCTGCAGGATGGCTACCTTTCAATCTGCTATTGTGTGTCCAAGGATAGGACACTCCCTACACTAACAGAGGAACAAATCAACATACCCTTAGGGCCCCGACCAGGGTTATTCTCTCTATTAGAGGCCCTCACACAAACATCCCACAAACAGATGGAATACAAGCTGTCAGGAACAGTATCCCTGATGATGCCACAGCACAACTGGTTGCTGAGCTCTGTGACTTTATCCTCACGCACAATTACTTCAAATTTGGTGACAATATATACCTCCAGACCAGTGGCACTGCTATGGGCACCTGCATGGCCCCACAATATGCTAACATTTTTATGGCTGACCTGAAGCAACGCTTCCTCAGCTCTTGTCCACTCATGCTCCTTCTCTACCTACGCCACATTGATGACATTTTCATCATCTGGACCCATGGGAAGGAAACCCTGGAAGAATTCCATCATGATTTCAATAGCTTCCACCCCACCATCAACCTCAGCCTGGACCAATCTACATGGGAGATCCACTTCCTAGACACCATAGTGCAAATAAGTGACGGTCACGTTAACACCACCCTATACCGAAAACCCACCGACCGCTATGCCTACCTTCATGCCTCCAGCTTCCATCCCGGACACATCACACGATCCATTGTCTACAGCCAAGCGCTGAGGTACAAGCGCATTTGCTCCAACCCCTCAGACACAGACCAACACCTACAAGATCTTCACCAAGCATTCTCAAAACTACAATACCCACATGAGGAAATAAGGAAACAGATCAACAGAGCCAGACGTGTACCCAGAAGTCTTCTGCTGCAAGACAAGCCCAAGAAAGAAACCAACAGAACTCCACTGGCCGTCACATACAGTCCTTAGCTAAAACCTCTCCAACGCATCATCAGTGATCTACAACCCATCCTGGACAACGATCCCTCATTTTCACAGGCCTTGGGAGGCAGGCCAGTCCTCGCCCATAGACAACCCACCAACCTGAAGCATATTCTCACCAGCAACCACACACCGCAGCAGAGTAACTCTAACTCAGGAACCAATCCATGCAACAAACCTCGATGCCAACTCTGTCCACATATCTACACCAGCGACACCATCACAGGACCAAACCAGATCAGCCACACCATCACCGGTTCATTCATCTGCATGTCCACCAATGTAATATATGCCATCATGTGCCAGCAACGCCCCTCTGCTATGTACATCGGCCAAACTGGACAGTCCCTATGTAAAAAGATAAATGGACACAAATCAGATATTAGGAATGGCAATATACAAAAACCTGTAGGAGAACACTTCAACCTCCCTGGACACACAATAGCAGATTGAAAGGTAGCCATCCTGCCGCAAAAAAACTTCAGGACCAGACTTCAAGGAGAAACTGCTGAGCTTCAGTTCATTTGCAAATTTGAGACCATCAGCTCAGGATTAAACAAAGACTGTGAATGGCTAGCCAACTACAAAAGCAGTTTCTCCTCCTTTGGTGTTCACACCTCAACTGCTAGAAGAGGGCCTCATCCTCCCTGATTGAATTAACCTTGTTATCCCTAGCTTGAGTCTTGCTTGCATATTTATACCTGGCTCTGGAAATTTCTACTACATGCGTCCGACGAAGTGGGTATTCACCCACGAAAGCTCATGCTCCAATACGTCTGTTAGTCTGTAAGGGGCCACAGGACTCTTTGCCGCTTTTACAGATCCAGACTGACATGGCTACCCCTCTGATACTGTGAGCTAAGGTTATCCCTTGCTCCGGATGATTGCTAATGCTGATGGAGCAGGGGCCAATATAGTCCTGTGCATGAGTGCGCCTGCACGGACTCTGAATCCTAAAATATTTCAAGGCTGCTGTTTCCTTAAAGCAAATGAGTTATCCACTTTTGCCTTGAATCTTCTGAAGACTAAACCATTAGAAAAAGCTCAACTGTTACTATCACGTCTATTGTTTGTAGTGCTTCGCGATCAACAGCAGTGAAACAGTTCAAGGTTTGGATCCTTATTTCAAATTATTTAATGGGACTGGTCCAAGTTAACAGAAGGGCTGCCTCATTCAGCAGAGCCATGGATTTCCCCTCAAGATGGAACTGTCAACCTCAGGACTGAGTCCTACGCATAGGACATGGTTTTCTGGCATGCTGTTCTACATTGGTTAAGAGTTGCTTCCAGAAGAGATCAGAATGACCATGACTTATTTCAGAATAAAATGTAAAACTCACTTCTTCCCTCAAGCCTCCCTTCAATAACCCCACCAAAAACCATTTCCAGACACGGAGAAGGGATTTATACATCATTTCATTGAATCCCTGGCTTCAGGACTGACCTTAGGGGTAGGCGATCAAGCGGTCACTCATTTCTGGGAGCACCAAAGGGGGGCATTGGAGGCAGGGGATTGCTTGGCCTTTCAGGCAAGGATTTTCCACCCTGGGCAGCAAAACACTGAGGGCCAGGCCTGCCAGGCTTCCTGCCTTTGCTGGGATCCATCTTAGTGCCTCAGCAAGTCTAGCAATCTCTATGGATCCAGATGCTTGACTGAAGCTTTGTGCATTCTTGGACTTCTCCAGGATCAGACAGGAATTTTAAAAAAAATGGCACCTGATTTGTGCAGTAGAAAGTCTGTTTAGCCTGCCGTGAGTAACTACATAACCTGTCCCTGAATGAGGTACCAGTATAAATAGGTTCCAAGAATAGTATAGCATTTTAAGGGACCAGGACTGACAGTTGACTCCAGCATGAGTGGCTTTTGCAAGGGCACTACTGGAAAAAAGAATAACGAGCTCCCTCATTTTGGGAGAGAGGGGGTTATGTCTTGGGTTAATGGTTTTTCAAAATAAAATATACTTTACAGTTGCAAGGCAAGAGTTAAAAAAAAGTAATATAAAGAAAGTTTTAAATTGTTGTTAAAGCAATGAAAATAGTGTTTGTTTCACTTTAGGTGCAAAAGCTTTTTCCATAAAATTTCTGCTGTTGGATAAGTTTTGACAGCTGTCAGAACTGACAGATTGATAATGCTTCCATTCTGTCCTAGAAGTTTACAGAACAGATTTCTACAATCTAAGTATCCTCTTTCAGCTGTCTTACTTAGTAGGATAAAGTTACTGTTTGTTTCTGTGGCTTTTCCTTTTGCTGCTTACTCTATACGTGCATGGAGGAGTTGGTGTGACACTATCACATAGAAAACAAACATGGGGCCAAGTTCTGTCCACAGTTACTTCCTGTGAAAATCTACTGAAGACAGGATTTAGGTCTGACCCCAGCTCTTCCTTTTAAGGAAAATAAAAACTTTTTAAAACCTTGTATTCTTGCCTGGAATCCCAGCAGAGAAGACACTGTATACCCATCTGAGACTTGGGTAGCTCCACCATACCTCTGGCATAATCAGCAGCAGCATGGTATCATGTCCTTCACTATCATGTCCATAGGAGAATGCCCTCAATACAAGTTAGAGAGGTGGGTGATTTGGAGGGAGCTATTTCAATATTTGTATTGTACATCTCTTCTGGTGGGTGAGGGGAAAAAAACAAACTAACTAACCCTCAGAACTAGTTTAAAAGTGGGAAGTGTTGGGCTCTCAATTTCAAAAGTCAATTGGAACTGTACGTGCTCAGCACCTCTGACAAATATGACTTTTAGCCAGATTATTAATTAGCTTCATTTTACCCAAACATCCTTTAATAGAAATAAATGGAGATATCAATGGAACCAATATTGTGCTAAAGCTAAGCACATGCTTAAGCGCTGTACAGAATGGGGGCCTAAAAGATGGAACTTAACTGTCCCACAAGCACTCAGATGCTCTGACGAGGGGCACAGCTTCTTAGGAATCTGAATAGACTAGAAAACCTTGATTTTCTAGGTCTCTTCCTTTCTACAGATCTGCCCATTATTTTGAAGATACTGGACCTTATTTACTAATGTGTCGCACCAGTTTTACACTAGGATGAGCCCCTTCAGGCGCCGATACAGCAGTGCATTTAGTTTGTTTTTTAAATACGGATATTTCCAAGTGTTTCACTTGAAGACACTAATGTGACCATACTGGCAAGCACAGGCAGAAGTTATCTACACTGTAGAGTTTGTTCTCAAGCATGCTGCATGCAAATGCAGAGATTTTTAAGGCAAGAAGGGACCATTATGATAATCTAATCCATCTGTGTAACAACTAGCCCTAGTTCCTCTCCCAAAAATGTCTGCATTAAGCCCACAGCTTCTGTTTGAGCTGTAGCATCTTTCTGAGAATAGCTTCCACTCTTGATTGAAACACTTGGCAGATAGTCACTTCGGTCTAAACAGTGCTCGAAGACAAAATGAACATTAGGTCCAGCAGTTATACTGAAGACCTTGGATTTAAGAGATTCCTGTGTTGCAATAGCAACGAGCCACTGACTTATTCTGTGACTTGGGTCACCATGACCAGCTGCCTTTTATTTCTAGCTGTTTATTCAAGCATCTTCTGCATTTAGGATCTAAATTTGTGATGTCAGGTCACTTCCCCCTGCCTCGACTCCCCCCAAAAAAACAAAACGAAAAACCATGGCCCTTAAAGTGGTGGTGAAGGCTACTAAAAAGTATGACCTGGAATCATGATCAAATAAGATGAGAAATTAAAGGATATCCATTCAAGGCTTGGTTTGGTACATGACAACATGTCCTGATTTGAAGTGAACAGAAAGGTGGGTAAATCAGAAGAGACAGGGTCTCCATGCTTGGCCCTTTTGCTGTTGGTCTTACGCTCTGTAGCTAAGCAAAGCAGCCAGAATGAAGCCCTCAAAGGGCAGCCAAGGATTCATCTTGACATAGTATAATCTCTCAGGTGCACAAAACCAGCATAGATCAGTCTATGACACCTGTCCCTGCCCTTTCTGCATAACGGAATGTCAGTGGGTTAAGGGGATATGCCAGAGATGGGATGTGGTAGAATGCACTGGGCTCTAAGTTATGCCAGTTACCATTGCAGATCCCATGCAGCCGCAGAGTTGGGGACAAGAAAGGTGGTTTACAACCACCTCTCCCCAATTCTCCTCAGCTGTTTAACTGTAAGTTCAGTGCAGTTTAGAATTTAGCCCAGGATGTTTAGCATAAGAAAAGAAAAATTCTTTACTGTGTTTGACTTCTCTAGAAGGGAAGACCATGTTTAATTAGGAACTTAATAGATATTTTGTTCCCATTAATAAACTGAATCACTGATGTATAGTTGAACTAATGTCATATAACGTAAGCAGGTTACCTGGAGAGATAAAAAAGCCTCTCTTCTCCATAAGTGAAGAGGTCCCCTCCTTCCAACACCACCAGCCTCCCTGAACGTGTCTCTAAGTTTTACTACTGACAGGCAAAGGACACGTGAAAGGGCCTAAATGTGCTGGAATAAATGAGGTAACTTGTTGCTTTGAAATATTCTCCTTTCCAGTATAAGTGCTAGCACCATCCTTTGAAGGCTTTAGACTCCGGATAAAGTTAGATACAAAAATATCCATTAGGGTCTCTTTCATTTCTGCAATTTGTTGCTCATGCTGTCCCCAAAAGAAACCTCACAAATTAGGGATCATTTATAGCACATTACATTCTTATTTGTTTAGTTGTAGCAAACAGATGGAGGGGAAAGAATGGAGTCTTTACAACACAGGCTATGTCTACACTATGAAATTAGGTCAAATTTATAGAAGTCAGTTTTGTAGAAAGCCTTTTTATAGTCGATTGTGTGTGTCCCCACACAAATGGTCTTAGTGCATTTATCCGGCATTTAGTCAGTGGAGTGCATCCACAGTACTGAGGCGACCGTCGACTTCCGGAGCGTTGCACTGTGGGTAGCTATCCCACAGTTCCTGCAGTCTCTGCCACCCATTTGAACTCTGGGTAGAAATCCCAGTGCCTGATGGGGCAAAAACATTGTTGCAGGTGGTTCTGGGTACATGTTGTCAGGCCCTCCCTCCCTCCCTCTGTGAAAGCAACAGCAGACAATTGTTTTGTGTCTTTTTTCCTTGGTTACCCAAGCAGATGCCATACCACAGCAAGTACGGAGCCTGTTCATGGTACTGCATTGCTACACAGCAGCCGCTCATTGCCTTTTGACAGCAGACTGTGCAGTATGACAGGTAGTCATCGTTGACGTACTCTAGGTGCTCTTTTAACTGACCTCGGTGAGGTCAGAGGCGCCTGGGCAAATGTGGGAGTGACTCAGCCAGGTCATTACCCTTTTAAGTTTCATCTCATGGTGATTCAGTCCTGCCGGCCGTCCTACTGCACTGTCTTTTAATGAGCAGCCAGAAGACGATGTTGGCCAGCAGTCATACTGTACCGTCTTCTGCCGAGCACCCAGGAGATGACGATGGCCAGCAGTTGTACTGCACAGTCTGCTGCCAGCAAGATGTATAAAGATAGATGAAGTGGCTCAAAACAAGAAATAGACCAGATTTGCTTTGTATTCGTTTTCTCCTCCCTCCCTCCGTGAAATCAACAGCCTACTAAACCCAGGGCTTTGAGTTCTATCCGTGAGGGGCCATTCTGATTCTCCTTGATGGAAAGCCACCCCTTTGTTGATTTTAATTCCCTGTAAGCCAACCCTGTAAGCCATGTTGTCAGTTGCCCCTCCCTCCGTCAGAGCAACAGCAGACAATCGTTTCATGCCTTTTTCCAGCACTGACGCCATAGCACTGGGAACGTGGAGCCCGCTCAGATCACTGCAGCAATTATGAGCACTATAAACACCATGCGTGTTATCCAGCGGGATATGCAGAACCATAACCTGCAAGAAAAGAGAAACCAGGAGAGGAGGAGGTGACTGCGGCGCGGTGATGAGAGTGATGAGGACATGGATTTCTCACAAAGTACAGACCCCTGCAATGTGCACATCATGGTGTCAATTGGGCAGGTTCATGGTGTGGAACGTCAGTTCTGGGCCCAGGAAACAAGCACAGAGTGGTGGGACTGCTTAGTGTTGCGGGTCTGGGATGATTCCCAGTGGCTGCGAAACTTTCACATGCATAAGGGAAATTTCATGGAACTTTGTGACTTGCTTTCCCCTGTCCTGAAGTGCAAGAATACCAAGATGAGAGCAGCCCTCACAGTAGAGAAGCAAGTGGCAATAGCCCTGTGGAAGCTTGCAATGCCAGACAGCTACCGGTCAGTTGGAAATCAATTTGGAGTGGGCAAATCTACTGTGGGGGCTGCTGTGATGCAAGTAGCCAACGCTATCACTTAGTTGCTACTATCAAGGGTAGTGACTCCGGGAAATGTGCAGGTCATAGTGGACGGCTTTGCTGCAATGGGATTCCCTAGCTGTGGTGGGCCAATAGACGGAACCCATATCCCTATCTTGGCACCAGAGCACCAAGGCAGCAAGTACATAAACCAAAAGGGGTACTTTTCAATGGTGCTGCAAGCACTAGTGGATCACAAGGGACATTTCACCAACATCAACGTGGGATGGCCGGAAAAGGTACATGATGCTCGCACCTTCAGGAACTCTGGTCTGTATGAACAGGTGCAACAAGGGACTTACTTCCCAGACCAGAAAATAAAAGTTGGGGATGTTGAAATGCCTATAGTTATCCTTGGGGACCCAGCCTACCCCTTAATGCCATGGCTCATGAAGCCATACACAGGCACCCTGGACAGTAGTAAGGAGCTGTTCAACTATAGGCTGAGCAAGTGCAGAATGGTGGTAGAATGTGCATTTGAGCGGTTTAAAAGCGCACTGGCGCAGTTTACTGACACGGTTAGACCTCAGCAAAACCAATATTCCCATTGTTATTACTGCTTGCTGTGCACTCCACAATATCTGTGAGAGTAAGGGGGAGACATTTATGGCAGGGTGGGAGGTTGAAGCAAATCGCCTGGCCGCTGATTACTTGCATCCAGCACCATCGGTGCTGGTGATTAGAAGAGTACAGGAGGATTTGGTGCACATCAGAGAAGCTTTGAAAGCCAGTTTCAAGAATGGCCAGACTACGGTGTGAAAGTTCTGTTTGTTTCTCCTTGATGGAAACCCCCCCCCCCCACATCCCAGGTTTCACTCTACTTTCCTGTAAGCTAAGCACCCTCCCCTCCACACTTCGATCACTGCTTGCAGAGGCAATAAAGTCATTGTTGCTTCACATTCATGCATTCTTTATTTATTCATCACACAAACAGGGGGATAACTGCCAAGGTAGCCCGGGTGGGGTGGTGGAGGAGGGAAACACTGTGTGGGGTGGTGGAGGAGGGAAGGACAAGGCCACACAGCACTTTAAAACTTATTGAATGCCAGCCTTCTGTTGCTTGGGCAATCCTCTGGGGTGGAGTGGCTTGGTGGGGAGGAGGGCAGTTGGTTACACAGGGGCTGCAGCTGCGGTCTGTGCTCCTCCTGCCTTTCCTGCAGCTCAACCATACGCTGGAGCATACGAGTTTGATCCTCCAGCAGCCTGAGCATTGACTCCTGCCTTCTTTCAGCAAGCTGACGCCACCTACCATCTTCAGCCTGCCACCTCTCCTCGGGTTCATATTGTGTTTTCCAGCACTCTGACATTGTCTGCCTCCATGTATTTTGCTGTGCTCTGTCAGTGTGGGAGGACAGCATGAGGTCAGAGAACATTTCATCACAAGTGCAGTTTTTTCACCTTCTCATCTTTGCTGGCCTCTGGGAAGGAGAAACATATCCAGCTGGTGGAGGGAAAAAAAAAAGGGAGAGTGGTAGTTAAAAAAGACACATTTTATAGAACAATGGGTACATGCTTTCACAGTAAACCTTTATGTTAACATTACATAGCACATGTGCTTTCATTACAAGGCCGCATTTTGACTCTTATGTAGGGTACGCCGGTTTGGTGTGAGAGATCACTTATGCAGGGCTGGGCAGCAGAATTCGGCTTGCAGGCAGCCATGGTAAGCCACAGTCTTTTGGCTTCTTTAACCTTCATAACAACATGTGGGAATGGCTTCAAACAGCAGCGCCCTCATTTCCCATATGAAGTAGCCGTTGGGTTGGCCATTTAAAATGGGTTGGCAATTTAAAAGGAGAGGCTGCGGTTTCCGGGTTCATGGACAACAGAAACCCAACTAACCCCCCGTCCCCCCCACACAATTCTCTTGGGTGATGGCTTCACCCCTTCCCCCACCATGTGGCTAACAGTGGGGAAGATTTCTGTGCAGCCCAGACAAACAGCCCAGTAGGAACGAGCACCTCTGAATGTCTGCTTACTAAAACCACCCTATTTCAACCAGGTGACCATAAATGATATCACTCTCCTGAGGGTAACACAGAGATAAAGAACAGATGTTGTTTGAATGCCAGCAAACACTGGGACCATACACTGCAATACTTTGTTCCGCAATGATTCCCCACTACGTGCTACTGGCCTGGTGTGGTAAAGTGTCCTACCATGGAGGATGGAATAAGGCTGCCCTCCCCAGAAACCTTTTGCAAAGGCTTTGGGAGTACATCCAAGAGAGCTTTATGGAGATGTCCTGGAGGATTTCCACTCCATCCCCAGACACGTTAACAGGCTTTTCCAGTAGCTGTACTGGCTGTGAATGACAGGGCAAATCAATCATTAAAACATGCTTGCTTTTAAACTATGTATAATATTTACAAAGGTACACTCACCAGAGGTTCATTCTCTGCCTTCGGGGTCCGGGAGCCCGCCTTGGGTGGGTTCAGGGGGTACTGGCTCCAGGTCCAGGGTGAGAAACAGATCCTGGCTGTTGGGGAAAACCGGTTTCTCTGCTTCCTTGCTGTGAGCTATCTTCCTTGCCTCCAAAACCCGCTTCCATGTTGGAAGGAGTCAAAGCACAGGGTTGGGGTAGTGGTGGCTGCACCCCCTAGAATGGCATGCAGCTCATTGTAGAAGTGGCATGTCTGGGGCTCTGAATTGGAGCAGCCGTTTGCCTCTCTGCTTTTTGGTAGGCTTGCCTGAGCTCCTTAATTTTCATGCAGTGCTGCTGCGGGTCCCTGTTACAGCCTCTGTCCTTCATGCCATTGGAGATTTTTTCAAATATTTTGGCATTTCGTCTTTTTGAATGGAGTTCTGCCAGCATGGATTCGTCTCCTCATACAGTGATCAGATCCCGTACAGTCCATGCTGGAACTCTTTGGCGATTCTGGGACTGCATGGTTTCCTGTGCTCATGAGCTCTGCTTGGTGACCTGTGCAGGTGAGCTCGCCATGCTGGCCAAACAGGAAATGAAATTCAAAAGTTCGCAGGCCTTTTCCTGTCTACCTGGCCAGTGCATCTGAGTTGAGAGCGCTGTCCAGAGCAGTCACAACTGAGTACTCTGGGATAGCTCCCGGAGGCCAATCGAATTGCGTCCACGCTACCCCAAATTCGACCCGGCGAGACCGATTTCAGTGCTAATCCCCCCATCGGGGGTGGAGTAAAGAAACTGATTTTAAGAGCCCTTTAAGTAAAAAAATAGGGCTTTGTTGTGTGGACGGATGCAGGGTTAAATAGAGATAAAGCTGCTAAATTTGACCTAAACTCCTAGTGTAGATCAGGCTAAAGAGGAACTGTAGCCACTCATCCTCACCCTAAGCCAACCTTTTCCTGCAATCTTGTGATGTGTGTCCCTACACCTCTGACTGTCAGATGCTGGATCACTTGATAATTGCCCTGTTCATTCCTTCTGAATCAGCTGGCATTATCCACTGCCAGAAGACAAGATATTGGGCTAGACAGACCATTGGTCTGACCCATACGGCCATTCTTATGTTCAACATTCTTATGATGGACAGACACCTCCTCCCTATGCAAAGTCAAAACTACCTAGCCAGATGCCATCTGTCACAACCAGGCCTGGCCCTGTGGCTTCGACCAAGAGTCATGCTTCACTCCTATCGAGAGGGTTAGAATCGCCACTGAGACAGACTCCAAGTAGTGTCTGATTGTGTGTAGCTGGGACTGAGCGATTCACTGTCTCAATTCTAGGAGATTTCAGGGAACCCTTCCCTGCCTACCATTCTGGCCTAAGTTTCCCCCTGTACAGACTAACTCTGCTCCAAATTTGCAGAAAAGTCTCATGAAACATGTGGAAATTCAAATAGGATTCTGGCTGAGCCCAGACAGACATCAATGGTCAGTTAGTATAACACAATCAACCACTGAACATCAGTAGCCGGCGGGCATGACCCAACTGCTAGCCCTAAGCTCTTCCCCTTGGCACATAGTTGAGAGGAGGGAAAACCTTTCATCAGCAGAAAAATTTGAATGTCCTGTTGCTCCTTCCCAGCTCAGCTTAAAGAGGGAAGGAAGGGCAGCTCTCTCCCTTTCAGCCAACGAGGCAGCTTATTAAAACCTGAGGAGCAGCCTTTGGGACAGCCCCACACCAAGATGGGCTACAACTGGACAGGAGGGATAAGGAGCCCTGGCATCCATCCTCAAAACCCCCTGGCAAACCCAGCTCAGCTGGCTACTGCTCTGCAAAGGAGCTGGTGTGGAAGGGTGTACAGTAGATGTGATAAGGGAGTAGATGGGAGGTAAAGCTATTTTAAAAACTGAATTAAATGATGTGACCAGACTGGGGATTGCAGGGCCTTTTGTGGCTCATTATTGTAAAGTAAAGGGTATGCTGGCCTTAAAGGAGGCAGAGACTGTACCATGCTCAGGGCAGTGAGGTTGTGGCTTCTTTTCAGCATGATACCATAGAGGGTCTTGCTTATGGGCTCAAATAAGTAACAAATGATACATGTTGTATACCAGTGTTATACATGCATACACCCTCCTGGTGTCTCAGTCAGCATTGTGGGAAACTATGCAAAGAAAGAGAAGGGTTTAATTTAAAAACAAGATGTTGAACCTGTAAAAGAGAGAGAGACTCCTTGCTCCTCTTCTCTCGTTAAGCCACCTAACAGACTGTAGATACCTCTCTGCTTAAAACCAGGGGTTATCCCCTGCTCCACTATGCCCTAGGAAAAGAGCTGGGTGAATTATTCATAACAAATAATTTGGAGACAGTTCCCACCGTTTTTTCCCCCTCTTCATGGATCGTCCATAAATAGATTATAGTTCAACTTATTAGGTAATATCAAACAAATTATTTCTGTATAATAATTCTTGATTTGTACCTAGTTTACAACCTGGTAATTGCCAACATCTGACATCCAAAATTTTGAGCAGGTTTGATTGGACAGTGTATTTGTTCCATTAATGGATAAACAACTCAATCAGATTTCTGGTTCAGAAACAGATTACTAGTTTACATCTTACAAATATTCTGAAACCGTTGCTTAAACTTTCTTGTTTCATCCAGAGTTCCTTCTAGAAAAATTAATTGGCTGGAATTTTCATGGAAAGAAAATACAAAAGAAGTGTTGTAAAACACAGACTGAGCAAATTTGTTTAATAAATAGTTACAGAGCAAATGGTTAAGCAACATTAGCCCTGTTTTACCTGGGAGATACAGCACCCAGCTTATAAGCAGAGACTCCACAGCTTTAATTCTAACATCCCTCTGACTACATTTTCAGCATCCCCAAGTCGTTAAAGCCTCCCACAGATTTTAAATTCATTCATTGTTATAGCCATAGCTTCTGGTTTTTGTGGGCCCCATGCTATGCTAAAAATGACCATTTCATTATTACCACTAAGAGGGCTAGATCAGCATAGCACAATACAATAGAGTATCACAGAGGCTATAATAGATAATTAGATTCAAAATCAATGGCAAGTTTTAAAGAGGAGAGTGACGAGTGTTAAGGGGAACACTTAAAAAAATACATCTGATGTTGTTCGCCCTCCCCCTTAAAAAACAAACTCACTCATTTTTTCCAGTGTTCTTGGTACATACATATAAACATTCTAAAAAGTAAAGTCCATAGCTTTATTGTTAAAAGTTGGGCAAGATTATGCTTGTTAGATTTCTATGCTGAAGGCATTTTACCAGACACATTTAAATGGATCATTGATGTTCAGCCCAGATGTCTTACACTAAGGAAGAGTCTGAGATAGAGACGGCAAAACCTGGTTGCCAAGGAGATGGCCTATCACAAAATTGCCTGAAAAGGAGCACATGTCAGGGCTTGGGACCAGGCAGCTCAGTGATGTCAGCCTTTCACGGCCTGAGGCTTAATTGATGAGGATTCATAAGAGATTTAGCTGTTGTTGCTGTGCAGGTTCATAGAGAGTACAACAAAACAGAGCTAATACTTGCCTGTAATGCTGCGACTTGCTCAGCTCTCTCATTTTCAACATCACATTTTACAGATCTCACACTTGAAGCTGGGCAAATGTGAATCATTTAGGAGATATGTTATATTTGACTAGCCATGCACATTAAGGGAAACAGCATAAGAGGTAATGCAATCCTAGGCACATGCCCTATATGATCACGCTGCAATGTAGCTTTTAAAGCTAATCATATCTTTGTGGCCAGTTGGTTGGATTAACAGTTTAAGGACCCCAACAATTCCAATTACTTTAATTTTTAGTTCAAAATTGGGCTATTAATTCAAGAATATTGATGATAGTTACCTGTTGGAAAGCAGAGATGTAAAATTATCTCCAGATCCATAGCTCTGTTTATATACTTGTCTGTCTGTATTATCGCCTGAGATATCTCACTTCCTCCCCACTCTCCAACTCATACTGAATGTTATTTCTTGAGGATTTTGAGCAGGTAAATCCCAAAAGGGGTGATATAGTAACAGTCACTTTGGTTATTAACAATTCATATCCTCTTCACAAGTAAGTTTCCCAAAAACTTCAGAAAATATATATATAAATATATATAAAATATAATATCCAGTTTGTAATATGAGCTCTAAAGGTGAGTGGTGTAAGATATTAAATGCACACAAACATGTATGATCATGCATAGGTATAATACATAGAGAAATGTATACAAAGTAATATTTTATACATACAACACATAGGCTCCCTGACTAGTTTGGGGTCTCTAGGTGCCACTGTAATACAAATTACATTACTGATAATGATTATAAATATTGTACACACAAGATTACACAATGAAGAGGCTGATCAAGGAGGCAGATCAGAGAAAAATAAGACATTTTAGAAAAAGTCCTGATTCACATTTGCACTAAGGCCCCTTTTATATTTGTGGCAGTATAGAGATCCCTTAGAACATTAAGGACCTGATTTTCATTTACACTATTTTGCCTTCTGTCCACTTATGCAAATTCCACTGATAGGGAAGCCTCATGCATGGACTAACAGTGCATTACAGTCCTTCGTATAGAAGTTTGGATACTTTTAAACCCAGTGATTCACCTCCCTCCCCCCATCCCCAATTTATTTCTAATCTGTTCTAGGTAGTTATGTAGTTTCCATCTCTGTAGTATCTGAGCACCTCAATCTTTAAGGTATTTTCCCTCACCACACACTTGTGAGGTAGGGAAATACTATTATGCCCAGTTTACAGATGGGGAACGAAGGCACAGAGAGGTTGAGTGGCTTGCCCAAGGTCACACAGACAGTCTGTGGTGGAGCTGGAACATGAACCCAGGTTTCCAAGGTCCCTAACCACTGACCCATCCTCTCTCTGTTAGAATACAAGTGCCGAAATAGGGAAGTCCTAAAGCCATGTAGGAAGATTCTTGCTGTCACCCCTTTGAGAAAGCTAACGAAAACACGTTCCTCTCAATTTTTCCTTCCTTTAAAAAAAAAAAAAATTTGAAACAACCAGAGCTAGTTAGGTTGTTTCTAAGAATGGTCTCCTTCCATTAGAGAGGGAGGTTTTTCCCCCTTCTGGCTCCACTGAAGACAGCAGCCAAGTGAAAACCTGCTACCTCTGATGTGGAGGCTGAGCTTTGAATTTAGATGTCTCATGTAGCATGTGCAACGGTGTTCTTCAGAGTTCCCTAACATTTACACTGAGCCCTGAAGAAACTGGTGTATGTGCGGGCAATTCACGTTCTTGTGGAGATCTATGTGAATTGATCATTTACTGACAGTTTTTCCAAGGAACATAAGATATTACAAATTCATTTGCTTCTATGTTCTATCCCCATTACCTTCACTGTATCGGTTAGTCTCTTTAGAATAGCAGGAATTATCACTTTGCATTTGTGCAGTGCCCAGCTCAGTGGGGCCCTAAACCCAGCTGGGATCTTTGTGTTGCACTGTATTAGGAATATTTATGCAGTACCAGAACATATAAATGGTCCACCTGAGAAGTGGCCTGTGTCAGGAATGAGAAGAAATCATACAATTAGGTGAGCTAGGGGAGTTGTAAGTGTTAGGAGTGATGACAAGAACTGGCTCCCATATGATTAAGAACAGAGGTGTTTGGAGGCCAGCAGATAAGTCGGACAGTCTGGCAGCACTATTCATTTGTCAGGCATTAGAAGCTATCACTTTCAACCATTTTGAAAAGCCCCAACTCCATACATGAACACTGCGGAACACTACTACACTTTTGAGCTCTGGGCTATGCTGATCGGCTGCTTTCTGTTGCCAATACCTTCTACAGATAGCTTTTCTGGGAATACAGTCAAAGTATAGAGACACCCCAGTTCCTTCCAAATAGTCCATGATGTCTGGTAGTAGGGAGTTTTCTCAAAAAAATACCCAGTCACAGGGCCCGCCGATGGGGTGGAAGCAATTGCCCTGGCGCCCCCAGCACAGCAGAGCTAAGGTCGGTTCCTGCCTTCCCTCACTCTATATTGCTCCCGGAAGGGGCTGGAACAGCCCTACTGCCCCAGGGGGAGGAAGTCTCTGTGTGCTCCCCCGCCCCCAGCGCTGACTCCGCAGCTCCCACTGGCCAAAAACTGCAGCCAATGGGATCTGCGGGAGTGGGGCCTGGGCCTCCCACCTATGATCCACTGCCAGAGGGACGTGCCAGTCGCTTTCAGGAGCTGCCTGAGATAAGCACTAACCCCTGACCCTCTCCTGCACCCCAGCCCCCTCACAGAGCCCAACCCCCTGCTCCAGCCTGGTGCAAGTGAGTGAGGGTGGGAGAGAGCAAGCGACAGAGAGGTGGACTGAGAGAGCAGGGCCTCAGGGAAGGGGCAGGGCAAGGGTCTCTGGATTTGCGTAATTAGACAGTTGGCAACCTTACTGGGCAGGCATGCAGAAGCCCTGGCCATGCTGGAAGAGCGTGCCCAGTAGTGCAGTCAGCAGCTCACTGGGTACAAGCCAGCGTAGGTGCAGCACCACCCAAATGTCAGGTGGACCGCATCCATGGGGGCCCAGCTTGTGCGTTCATGGAGGGCCCATTGACTACTCTGCCCTGGGGCCTGGAATTGCTGTAGGTGGGCCTGCCCTGCCATTTCTGTATTGGCTCCTCTCTGGGTTTCCCTCCTCACTTTATGCACTTGTAAGTTCCATTGCACTGCAAGTGCACATCTGTCCTGTGGGGGATGGGAGAGGGTAACCTTCCATGTATTGTAAATCCTTCAAACCTGAGCAGTTAGCAAATATTTGGGGGCTTGTGGATTGTCTCCATTAGGAGGAGAAACTGATGAAGTCAGGTATTTCTCTGATGCAGCCTTATTTATTTATAAATGTACAACAAAGTCTTGTTTCCATGATCACAGTAGGGATCAACAAGCAAACTTCCATGCTCAGTATTCCAAATTTCTTTCCAGCCAGCACTCTGCCCAAAAAGCTCTTTGTGATGCTATAAGTACTTCTCTGGCTGTCCTGGGCTTTCTGCTACTTTCTCCATGGTGTTCCTAAGCGTATACATATGCACACCCTTCCACCTAAAGAAATATCCATCCCTCTCTGTATTTGCATTCAACCCCCAGAACTCAGCTTCTGATGAGCCTTACATGTGGCTCATGTTTTGGGCAGTGGCTCCTATTGTTTCAGCTGTTTTACTCCAAAGAGAGCCTAACTGTTTCTTACATTTATCCTGAATGAAAAGCAGCTGCTACATTAACCAGCTTCAATAATGCTGGAGGTTGGATGAAACCTTAACAGTATTTTAAGTGTTCTGCTCTCTTTATGGTGGCTGACAGCATTTATGTACAGCACTGATTTCAACTTCTGGTAGGAAAAGCAGAATAACGCAGTGACTTCATGTTCTCTCTCACACACACCCACCTCCTGTAAACCCTTCTTCCTCCGCGCCCCCTCCCCCAAACTCACAAGGGCAGAGAAGCTAATTGTCTTCCTCTCTAAATGGAATACAGATTCGAGACCTAATTAAATCTATCAGTCTGTGGTGTTGCTCCCACCCCCATCTCCCATGCTCCTAGCTGGATTCTAAACAAAATGTCATTTTAAGAAGTCACAGCAATACAGGAGGTTTACTGGCCCAAAAAGGAGGTTTTAAGAAACATTCTTATGAAAGTTCTGTTACGTACAGTATAAGGTAGGCAGTTAAAATTGCCTTTTGGCACTAATAGGGCCCTAGTGGTCAAAAGAACTAGAGTACTAAAGTGCCAAAGATCATGAAGCTTTATGGAACTGAAATTACTACGACTTGTATGCCCAAGTGTTGTACTTTTAATGGAAGTATTTATAAAGTTAACAGGACTAAGGGTTGCAGGATCTGACCTAAATCTCCTGATTGACAATGGAACTCAGCCTGTGCAGAGGGGCTAGCACCAGGCTAATAGTCCACTTACATCTATTTTAGGACTTAGGTAGGACACATAATACATTATAAACCTCTTTGTTAAAAGTTTCAGATAACCAGGTAATCCCATCATGTCTCCTGGGAGGGATGGAAAGTGGAGGTTTTTTGGATTTTCAGGCTACTCAGCTGGAACACATATACAGATTTGAGATTTCTTTCTAAAAGTTTTATTGATCAAAATAGAATGTAAAAAGAAATCACAGAAAATATGGTAAACACTATAATGGAACAAATTTAATCCCAGACATTAACAATAGTAAACCTAAATCTTATTACACAGTCATATCACATAGTTATCACAAACTTCATTCTATGTTATTCTGGGTAGTGACTGTAACACTGAACTACAGATCTTTATTGTGGGATCTTATAAATTGGCCAGTCAAGATTTGTATACAACTCAAATTAGGGGCACAAATCTAAAGTTAGACTTTAGGAGGCAGATCTTTCAGGAGAACTCAGCTCCCACAGGGAACAATTAAAGATAGAGATATTGTTCCATATAATATGGTGATTAAGAAGAAGGGACATTTCCGGTTAACAATTCTCTTGGCAATGGAACTGCCTCAGGCTGAAGGGATTATGATAGCTCTGCAAAGCAGGGTACTACACCTTCCATTAGCCCCTTCCCCACTGTGCAGCCCCTTCCCCTGGTTAAGGAAGGACTATGTTTCCCCATCAGCCCCCTCCCCCTTGCACTTCCCTTTCCTGTCCTCCTAACCAGGGAAGGGGAAAGATCCTGAACTAGGAAATGGCCAGGCTCTGTTTGGGAGTGGGGGCTGCAAAGACACCTCAGGAACTGTGAGCAGAGCAGAAGGTGGAACAGACTGAGTGCCAGACATCACAGCTGGGGCTGGCTGCAGGTCCACGTGAGACTTAATGAGGGTGCAGCAGCAGCTGAACAGGGAGCCTGAGCAAACAGGCCCAATGTGAACAAATAACTGAACATTGATTTGCTTGGATCAAGACTGAACTAGAGAAGACCCCTTAGGCAATAGGCCTGAAGAGCCCTGACTCTCAATTGGACCACCCAATTGGAGACCAAAACAAGAACTGTTATTGCTCCCTTTGAACGGTAACCATTCGAGCCTCTGTACCTAGGGTATCTGCAACCTTTCCCTTCCCTGCCAGCCCTAGTAAAAACATCTTTCCCTTAGCCATGTGTCCTGGTGATTACTGAGAACCACCAGGGCTGGCAACTACAAAGGTATGTATACACTGCACACTCAACTTATGGCTGTGTATAGAGTACATATGCGGCGTGCCCTCCTAGCACGCAGTTCTAAATAGTGCTGGCCGTGAGGCACGGCTTAGGCCAGTAAAGACATGCCAGAACCTTAGGATATGTACCCTACACAGCTCTCTACACACTCAAGCAATGCCTCCCCCACCTATACTGTTATTTTTATCAGTGTAGCTCCCTCCTGCCAGACCTTTTCCTCTCTGCCTCCCCCCAACCAGAGCTTTTCACTGCCATGTGTAGCTACACACTGCAGTATGGATGCACTTTCACTGCAGCGTGTGCCTACATGTACCCTACACACTGCTGTTATGTGCAGACAAGGCTCAAGACCTAGTTGCTGAAATACCTATAGTGCTTGCTTGCAAAACACAGTGCATCAGGCGTACTACCGGCAGCCTAGGGGTTTGGGGTACAGAACAAACCCAATAATTACAGGATCTATTACTGAATGCACTACATAGAAACAACACAGAATTAAAGCCATCTTAATCCTCTGTGATACAAATCTACTTTCTATAAATAGTCTTTTTACTTCATAATAGTGTATCAAATACACTACCTTAAAATCTATGTTAAACTAAGTGAAAAATTAGAGATCATGCAAAGGGGAAGGTCAATTTTTTCACAGCTCACAGTGAATTGCAATTAAGCTTTTTAGACAGCCATTTCTCAACATCAAAAGTCATTCCAGAAACATTGTGCTTGACACATCAGGAATTCCCTGTATCAGATTTTCAATATTTAATCATTAAATCCATATTTCAGTATAGTCAACCACACTTTACTAGGCCACTTTTTAAAAAATTGGTATAAAGTGCCTTCATCCCTCTTCCAGAGGGGGGAGGTAGGGGAGTGGGAGACTGAAAACAGTGTGACAGATAAGGAAGCTCAGACCTTGGCAAACATTTACTAATTCAAGTCATTTAATTGAAGACGAAGACACTGTTCACCTTAACAAGTGCTGATCAACATGAATAAGGCCTATCCCAGTCTGAGCATGACAGACAGTAATTCTAGACTGGATATTTATCTCCCCGCAAAGGCTCCTCCCCAAATATTAGGATTTTAAGCTTCATTTTTCCCACTCCTCCCTTATCCTTTGCTTGTGATCGAGTACTGCAAGGTGAAAACAACATTTTAAGAGGAAGGGTAGCCAAGATAGGACATAATTTTCTCCTTTCACCTGTATGTTAATTAAGGAATAGGAAGATGTGAAGCGACATCTTCTGGGAGAACAATTTACTTTATTTTGCCAGTTTCTGCAGACAGAAGAGCTCTCTTATGATCACATTGCACTATAATCAGAACTGGGATCGAAAAACCAGTGGATAATTAGATTAAAAATACATGCAGAGCCTGAGTCATGGTGCACTAATTTATCACCAGCATGCAAGGAAAAGATGCTCCAAGCTTTCATAAAACATGCTTCAAATCGGTGATTAACTCCCGTGTCAGAATTTTCACAGATGCTTTCTGGGCAGCTGATTTTTTGCGGCATCAATAATTGGTTGCAATTTATATTCCTCCCTCACTCCCCCTAAAAATATCTAATAAATGACTGATTTCTCAAATACAGTATAACTCATTATTTCCATCTTACAAAATCATAAATTTAGATGCACTGGCTTTGCTTGCTTGCAGGGTTCTGCAAACTTCATTATATGTTCTCAAATAGTTATATTTGTTTGATTGTATTCTGAATGCTTAATGAATACACACTAATAATTTGCTGTAATGCCAGATTCATTAACTCACTTACCAACTACTTGCGACTTTTGTGCACATCTAGGAAGAGTGCAGAATGCGCTAATACATTCCTCATTAATTTGCAAAACCATACAAGCTACAAAATATGATCAAGAAAACTAGAACTGCTCAATAAGACATTAAGGCCCAGATCCTCAAAGGCGTTTAGGGGCCTAACTCTAATTGTTTAAAATGAGAGGTAGGCCCCTAAATACCTTTGAGTATCAGGGCCAAAGATATTGAGTTTACATTATCACATTGTAGTGCCATGATTTTTAAGACAAGGTGTGAATCACTTAATGCAATGGCTCAAGGCCTGGATCTACAAAGGGACTTAGGCATTGCAATGTTCAGTGTCACAAAACCTAACCTTTGGGCACCTAGAAAAAAAAATCACTAATCAAGAGAGCCTGAGTGAGATGCCTAGGCTTCCTAAACAATGAAGGGGAAGAGACAGGTGCTTACAAACGGGATCCACAAAAATCCAGCATGCTAAGTGGCTTGTTGCTAAGCCAGATAATAAGGCATTCCCTCCTGTGGATCTACTAAGTCCCCACCCCTTTTGCACTGGGTTCCTGTCAAGGGACCATATAATCAGCAGCCAACGCTGCTGTTTCCCTAGGTTTCTTCCTGCCCTACGTTCTCAGGCTCTTTCCTTACAACTCCTCTATCTTCCAGGGCGAAGATCCCAAAGCTTATTCATCTGCTCCCACAGAGTGACTGTAGACTCCCTCCTCACAGCCCCCTATGGCTACAGACTTGCTCTCTTTATAATAATCAGTCTGATTCAGCCTAGCTGGGCTTCATGTTCAGTTAAGCCTGGCTCTCCCACCGGATGAGGCAGCTAACATAATGTGGGCCTCTCAGGTCCACATTAACCCATTCAGGTCCCCACCACCGGAGGTATTACAAGTTTTAACCATGTCTGTGCCTCTCCACCTCATTCTCCTTCTACTCTTCTTGATTGCCTTTCCCCTTTGCCATGAGCTTATAATATAATGGGCTGTTTCTTCTGTGAATTACCCTGGTGTAAGTCTCAATAGCTCCGCTGAGTTTGGGAAACTTATGTCAGGGTTACCAACTACTGACTTTGGCCCCTTCTTGTCAAAGAGAAGGGGCAGATGGGTATGGAATCAGAAAACAAGGAGGAAAGCTGAGCCCTGCTATAGATTTTGCACAGTTCAGCAGCTAATCCGAGTTGATTTGGACAGATCACCCAACCTGAAGTATTTGCTGGGTTTATAGACCCACAGTCAAATGGAAACTACCCAATAATAATAAAAGTTAATAAAATAGAAATACAAAGTATTATCTGAGGATCTCAAAGCTTTTCACAAGCAATGGTGATATCAGCTCTGTAGTCACAATACACTGTGAAATAGATAAGCATTATCTGAATTGTTCAGGTGAGCAAACTGAGGCACAGAAGTTAAATAACTTGCCCAAGGTCCCACAGCAAGTCAGTGGCAGACTTAGGAACAGCCCACATCTCTTCAATCATAGTCCCATAACTGAGTCATTAGTCCATATTTTCTATGTGCCAAAGACAATTAAACTGTTTAAATTACAGCACATACTTTTACACTGCTTTGTTGCAGCCCAGAATAATATATCTGGAATCTGGGACAAAAGTTTAAATGCATTAAAAGCACACACATGCAGTTAGTTGTATCATTAAGCACCCCCCACCACATGAGTAATATTATAATGTAGTTTTTGAAATACTAGAGTGGTTGAAATGGGTTTGAAGAAAGGATTCATTAAGATAAAGTGCCAGCATCCCACCAGAGGCCAATAAAATTTTTCTATGGAACCCTGTTCAAATTAATTTTTCTTCTTGAAGAACATATCCTGCCTAATTATGTTTGGTATTATCCTCCTTAAGGAATTCGGATTCCTCATTGCTATTAAGGGCGAGGGAAAAAAAGGATATAGAAGAAAGACACTCTAGGCCAGATACACAGCTGGAGTAAGTCATTGGAGCTCAACTGAAGCCAGAGGAGCTATACTCAGTTATAGCTGCTGAGGATCTGGTATATACCTATAAACACAGAGAAAGATACACAGAAAATTGTATAAATATAAAGGGCCAAATGAAGTTATGCCAGTAGAAAATTTAAGTCAATGAAGTTACACTGGCAAAGAATCTGACTGCAAAGCTCTCATGTAAGTTCAAGTCTATAAATGAACCATAGCTGTGTTGAGCTTTCTAGTTTTTTGCTTTCCAGAACTGAAGATAAATATAAGAAAGAGAAGTGTGTTAATTAGACATTTGGCTTTAAAAATCCAGAGGTTAGGCAGCTAACATCTGTACATTCTTTTTGTTCTTGAGTGGCTAGGCAAACAGATACAGTAGTTGCAACCATACTATATATAGATTGCATGCTTAAAGTGTAACAGTGAATGCAATTTGGTGGGCATGACTGATTGCTGGTTAGTTAAGTTGTTTCATCTTGGCTGTTATAAATTATGTATTTGTTTTATATATATTACACACACACACACCTCATGATAGTGGAAGTTTTACAATGACAATGATGGCTGTAGACTGGGCCCAACTGGAAATCCAAGAAGGCCTTAGGTGTTGAACTACCTTTAACTTTAATGAGAGTTGTGCTGAACTCACATAGGCTCCATTGAAAATACCAGCCGCAGACTAGTCTTTTCTATCCTATACAGGTTATTACACCACCCTCCTGAGAAGCACCTTCCTGCAGTGCATTAAGTGACATGACTAACATCAGTCACTGTCACACAAGAAAAATATGGGCAGACACTCTGTAAGGGTCAATACCCATCTCTGTTAAACCACCTGCATTTCATTTAAAAAGTTGCATTGTGAAACAAAAGGAAAGAAGATTAGAGGAATAGGTTAAAAAAAAAAAGCTTCCTAAGGGCACGGCAGGGGAGTTGATGATATTGTGTCATGTGGACTAAACAAACATAGCAGCAACTAAGCAGAAAACAAGGGACATGGCCGTGGGGAAAAGGACTAACAGGTAAATAGGAAAGGCACATAAGTCCAAGTAAAGAATGCTGTCTGAATCAGCTTTAATTTAAGCAGAGCTCTATGAACAATGGGGTTTGGAGCAGATCTGTCAGCTCCACATTCTGTAGGGATTTCCCATTGCCTTAGATGTCGCTGGCCCATGACAGCAACTAGCTCCAGTGCACTGCTATCACAGGCTAATGCATCCAACCCCTTAGCTACCTTGGCCTTATATCCTGCACTACCGCCCCTGGCCCCCGGCCCCAAGTCGTGCACCTATTCTCCATGAGTTTCCCATGCCTTCAGCAGGGATTTTAGACCGCAAAAATTGTCTCCTCTGTCCCTTAGAGGATGGAGGAGTGTTTGGACCCTATGGCTTTGAAGTTGCAGACATTTTGCTTTAGTTTTTACCCTCCAATGTGTTTAATAATTAAAAAAGATAATTCAAAAAGGGATGCCAAGTGTAGACAGTGCTGGTTGTGTTTCAAGGGTTATTTAATAAAAATTACTTTTCTTTCCTTCATATTTATTATTTTACTTTCTTGGAAATAGGAACCGGAAGGATTTGATAAATGGATCAAAAGGTCATTGGACTTCATTTTCTCAGCTTCTGGAGCTGCTCCCGCAACCAGTAGTGAAATGCTATTTTATAATTTCCTAGAGCATTGCTTTTCAGTGAATCACAACAAACATCCTTCCCCTCTTACAGCACCAATGCACTATGAGGACACTTTTCACTCTCTGAAGTGGTAGGTGCACTCATCTATGTCACAGTAGGGTGGTTTATCTAGGAGTTCAGTCCTCTACTCAAATATTAAAAGAGCCTGAACTTTTAAATACAGGCTTAATAGACCTGCCCAACTCAACACAGGGAATATTTTCAGCTGTGGCTTAGCTGTTTAGCAAATGTAGAACATTTAATTACTTATACAACAAGAAGACATTCAGTTTAGGTCCCCAATTGTGATTTCACCCTTCCTCCAAAGCATGCCTGAGAGAGAATGACAGACTTAAGTGATCTGAAATAGCGTGGTAAATCCTGTGATGTGATTCTGCAGTGTGACTCTTGTGAAACTATACCCATTCAACTGAGTTACCCTTGATTTACACTGGTCTGAACAAGATGAAAATTCAGGTCTCCTCTGACAGTCCACTCATCCCCTTGCAATATCAAGGGAGAAGGAGTCCAATTGCAGTTCAGCACCTATGTTTTGGTTCAGGGTCCAACACATACCCTGAACATTATTGAATTATAAATAGTAAATTCCTGGTGGAAACGTAAGCGGAGAAAATGAAGAAAGTGGAAATGCTGTTGGAGGTCCTTATGGGGAAGACAATGGGGGCTTCAAAGGGGAAGCAGGGACTGGAGGCATTTGCAAAGTCAGCTCTCTGACTTTGGGACAAAGTTATTCCACTGCTTGATTTCCCCTTCTGATCTCAGATGCTTTCTTCATCCCACCACTAGGCAAGGGAACCTGTCTCCTAATCAGCCACCTGCTTTAGGCTCCTGAAGCCTAGAGCTCTTCTGGCCAGATGGCTTCTTCCTACGGCGGGACCCTGCAGAGCTCTGGTGCTCCTGAAATGAAACATTCTATGCAGCACCCAGGCAGCCTATGCCTATCATCACCCCATCAGGGAGGGTTTAAATTTAAGATTTATCTCCAGAACAGCGTGTACAACAAATAGCTTTCAGCACATACAATTTGCAAAGTTACCAGTTTATCATGAATAGAGCTATTTGCAGTCTAGTCATATTATAAAATCTTGTAGATAACACAAAGAAGCTGCTCACTTCTCAGTGATGGTGCTTTTGAATTAATTTGAATCCAGATTGCCTCCTGAGTATTGTTTGTTCTAATATGAAACAGTTTATGGTGAGAAATTACAGCGGCATCACTTGAGAGCTCCCTGGAACAGCATATTGCAGTTGAAGTTGAGTCAGCTTTTGCATATTGTACAGCTGTATAGAGCATACCCTGATTTTGTAGGTTAGGTGCTAGATATTGAAATGGATCGCAGATAAGTCATTTTGCCCAGCTAGAATATTTATGAAATGTGCAGCTGTAGGGAAACGAAGAATTCCCGTACCTTCCGACAACGGAAGCAGCATGATGTGAGTGTTGAAAGCCTAGCAGTCTGCCTTAACACATGTGTGCACCCACTTCTCCCATCAACCAGACATTTCCTTCTGGTCTAGCGTTGAATGCGCATCTTCAAAGATTTATACTAGGCTGTTTTAGTTGTACGTTCAGTATTCAGTCACTTACTACATATATAGAGGGCATTACATAGCAAAGAAATTTCCACTGTTACCCTAGGGGCTAAGTGCACTGAGAGTGAGATGTTTCCATAAGGTGGACACATTAGAACTTCATTAATGCACAAACACACATAATTGGTATTCTCCCTTCATCTCTAAAGCAGATTTAATAGCAGAGGCTATAGGAAAGTCTCATTAGTAAGACTTAGCTCCACAACATTGCCAGTATACTCTGAATCATGACCATAAATAATTAAGACCAAACTGTACAAAAAATAAGTAGAGTACATTCTGTGACTATCCTTGCATGTGTGTGTTCACTGTTTAGGGCCTACTCCTGGGAGGTACTGAACACTTGTCATTTCAGCTTAAATCAATGGGACTTGAAGGTCCATAGCATCTCTCAGGATCAGGCCCTTACTTGCTAAGTCTCAAAATTCTGTGAATTGTCAGGGCTTTCCTAGTCATTGGAAGAAATTAACAATGCTTCTCTTTGAGCCAAGTACTTACCAGTATTTACAAACATAGCCTTACAATTGTTATGTAGAGAATCACCCTGTACTGTTGGACCCAGACAGAAGAGTTGCAGCTAGTATAGCATACTTAAGATCTTTTATTTCTTGTTTAATAAAATTAATGAACTTGGTGAGACTTTAGGCTAAATTAATCCCAGGTGTGTTTCCACTGAATATAATCAGTTACACAGGAATTAATCTGGGTGAGTGCAATTATCTCCTCATTAACTCTGAGGAGTTGGGATTAACTTTAGTGTTCAGGGTTAAAGATACACATGTATTTTGTGATGGGAACTCCCAAACCACTAGTACTACAAGGTTAACACTGACCAAAATGTCTGCACCAGAACACACATAGGATACTAAGCAAAATACTGTTATCCCTTTTTACTGGAGCAGTTAGCCAGTTTCTAGGATCTTGTGGGTAGTTTCTGCTAGAAAGAGAAATTGATGGAGGCAGGTATTTCTTGGATGCAGGACTGTGTACTTATGAAGAATATATTAGGAATCAGACAGTTTCTTTGTTCACAGTTCCAAGCCACTTTCCAGCCAGCACTTTATCCAAAAGTATTTTGCTGGCTGGTTTGCTAGTTCTAGTGTTTCTGCTGCTTCTGTCTTACCCATGATACAAAGCTGCAGTCAAGTCAATCCCCAACACTTGCATTTGTTATTAGGCCCCCAGAAAACTTCTTGGACCATATGGCCCATCCATTGCCCAGGCTTTCATGTGGTCTAGTCCTTGAGTGGGAGTTTTCCATTGTTTCAGCTATCAACAAAGGGCACATTTATTCCTTCATTTATCCTGAATGGAAGGTGGCTATCACACCAACACCTTTAACACCCAGAAGAACAATCCCATAAAAAGACCCACTCAGAGGGCTGCATTTGGCAATTTTATACACTTCATACAAGAGGCAACAAGATGACAGAAGTGAATTAGGATCAAAATACTGGTGAAACAGAATATTTCTAGAATATTCCAGGGGTATGGTGAACAGCCACATCACAGTTAGCGCCTCACAGTGATAATCCGGTAGGATTCCCTAAACAGACAAGAAAAGTATGGTTGTAGGCATGATGAAGAGTAGCAGACACAGTACAATTCCCATCCTGACCGCCTGTGGAGATCTCATCATTGACCTCTAGCTCTTAAAAAATTAAACTACAAATTCCCTTAAAACCACAAGGATTGCAGCATGCCTTTCTATGAAACCAAGGCTAACAAGTTAAAAATAAAATGAGTATCCCGACACAAACCCACCCAGCCCACAGAATCCTTAATGGAACACCATTGCACTTAGAGCCGTCTGGGTTGTTTTAACTCATTTGGCTTATCTCTGTAGGAATA
This sequence comes from Lepidochelys olivacea, assembly GCF_965140295.1. Taxonomy (NCBI): domain Eukaryota; kingdom Metazoa; phylum Chordata; order Testudines; family Cheloniidae; genus Lepidochelys; species Lepidochelys olivacea. Next base: position 107,510,170 of record NC_140412.1, on the reverse strand, counting down.
TACACACGATAGCCACTGGGTTGTTTAAAGCAATTCATCCTTGTTTTTATAACTGTTGTCCACTGTAACTTGATTTTTGCAAGAGCCTACAAAGGGCTTTAGTGGGCCAAAAAAAGAAAAAAAAAAACCTGATAGGACCCTAGTCCTTAGGCAGGAAAAAAGGAAAGATAGACCTACTTCCCATTCCACCCCCCACAATTTAAACATACAAAATGAAACACACACCCATCCATCTTTTCCAGCCTGCCAGGATCCTGTTATTAAGTTACAGAAGGACCGCTCAGTTCAAAGGTTAGCTAGAGAATCCTGAAACAATTTGTGAGAGCCTTCGCTTTATTTAGAGTACTCATCCAGACTGGACCCCAGTTTAAGAATGCAACAAGTTGAACTGTAATTGCCAAAAATATTGACATCCTTAGAAAGGTAGCTTGCAGTGGTGATGTAGCCATGTTGGTCCCAGGAAGACTTGAAGAAGAGCTCTGTGAAGCTCAAAATCTTGTCTCTCTCACCAGCAGAAGTTGGTCCAATAAAAGATATTACCTCCCCCACCGTATCTCTCTCAGAAATGTAATGTAATTTAACAACTGGACTGTACAAGATATTCTCATCAGTATTAGAAAAGGACCTGGGATGCATCACCATTCAACTCTGAGTCACAGCCAGACTTATAACACTCATAAAAGATACTTTTGCCATATGCTAACCACTACAGGATGATTAAAATGCATGACTCGGTTCACCATCTCAGCTAATATGGTGTTTGTGTGCACATACCGTTAGAATATACATTGAACAGGTTACCCTCCTCAACAATTCCAATCATCCAGAGTAATTACTTGCATATGATAATTTCTACCCTGCTTGAGAATGTTTAGAGTATAACTTCACTTGGTGTGAGTGCAAATTGTTTCACAGGAACCTAAAAACAAGCACATTTTGCATATAACTAGAGACAAAGCCTAGAAATCAATCAGTCAATAAAAGTAATAAATAAAAGTCCCCCTTTGGCTGCTAGATTTTGTAAGTTCTGTCCAGAATTTTGCCAGCAAGAAGTGAATGTAAATGATGCAAAAGTCACTAGCTAATGCAGGGTTTGCAAAGTTTGTAGTGCAAAAATGTTAACATTAATACATTTTGATTTATGATGAGAAGCAAAGTTTTTAAAAAATAAGTGGGGTGGGTCAGGTGGGAATGCTAGATTTTTCCCCAGTAGGAGAAAAACTTCACATGAAAATTTTCAAGCCTAGAGTTTCCTCTGAATCATTCAGTGGAGAAGGCGCATAGTTTCCCCATTCCTATCCCTTGTGTGGAGAAGGCAATTGATCCAACTCGCTAAGGACCCGGTATTTAGGTCCCTAAAAATGCAGATAGGCATGTGTTGGGATTTTTCAAGCATACCTTGTCATTGCTCTCTCATCCTTCTGTGAGAGCTCAGGTGTTATCGGAACAGAACTGCTGACTGGGAAAATGTTGACAGGCATTAGCGTTCTCTGTAAAATCACCACGAAGTTGGGGGTGAGGGAGGGAAAGTACAATAATGGGACACTGGCTATTTGCCACACACTAGCTTGGGTTCACTTTCTCTTGAACTCCATCTTTGTGGTGCACCCACAGAAGTGCATAATCAGGGAGATGCCAGGGATTATGTTTCAAAGCCAACACTCCTCCTTGTCCATTTCCTTCACCCAATACCTTTGTGTTCCTAGTACTCACAGAAACAGAGGAAACAACCCAGCCCCATGGCCCATATTTTGCTTTCAGGGTTTGCTAGCTCTAACAAGCACCAATGGTTCAGCAGAATTTGACCTGGCCACCTTTAATTACAGTTTGCATCATTGGTATGGGTGCTATCTGAGAAAGAACTGCAGTCAAACACAGGAATTGTCACACTGGGCTCAGTCCACTGGTCTATCAAGTCTGACAGGATTCAGTACCAGAATATACACTCTCCTCAGCGACAAGAAAAGGAAAACGTAACAGTTACAGTACTTACAAAATGAAAGAGCAAAGTGCAAAATGTCTGCTTTCCGACTGTAGCTGCTTGACCCAACCAAATTTAAAGAGCCAGTCCTACAGAGGCATGCTGAGAGAAGAGGGAAACATTGTAATAGGGAAAGAGATAGTAAGGAGTGGGCAGCCACAAAAAATAGTACTCCTGTGAAAGGGTTGCTTGTGTGTGACGTGCACAACCACTATCTCACATGGGTCAATAAGGGAAGATTTTCCCAATCCCCACATCAGTTACTGGTTTCCTCATGCCCTGAAGCATGAGAGTTTCTATCCCTTCAAAAATAAACAAACGAGTAGATTACAGCTTTTGAAATACACTAGCTTCTGGCTGACACAGTCCCAATTAAGGAAGGTTACTGGCAAATTTGAATCACTGAAGCACAGATGCTTTCAATGCACCAACTTTCTTCTTCTCCAGCTACACAAATAGTCAGCCCTTTCTTCTAAGGTCCTCTATAGCACTGATCACCCTCCTCAGAACAGGTCAACAAGCACTGTGAATTAAGTGATAGTGCCTGGAGCACATATATGGACAGAGAAACTTAATGTTGTGTTTAATGGACCATGCCGCATACATAGAAACCTAGTGGGCACAGCAGAGATAAAACCTGGGACCTTCAGCACCAACTGATATAAAGAGAACTCCAATAGGTGTATGTATACATAAGATGCAGTAATTTGTTCAAAAGTGGGCCCTTGTTTAATCCTTTTGCTTTAATTCAATTTTCATTTGCTCTGCAATATTAGACCCCAGAGTGCCCATGTAATCACCACAAGCTGAATTCCTGTCGCACTACTACATGCAACCCTAGTTAAAAGCAGGATATAATGCTGATCATTTTAAAATAAAATTAAACAAGAAGTTTAGTCTAACATGGGAGTTAACAGCATTGAGGCAAGAAGCAAACCTAATCATGCAAAAACCCATATTCATTTATTAAACAGTTTCTCTTTTTATATAGAGTCCTGGGGCACAAACACACAGCCAACATCACTCAAAGTAAATGTACAACTTATACAGCTATGAAATAATAATAATGCAAGAGGCTAAAAATACCAGAACCAGAGGCTTCGGACCACACTTAATTGTAATTGTTACTAAACACAACGTATTTGCAAAATGATTGTCATGTCCTCTTACCACAAAGGTTCATAACTCTCAAGCCATATAAAAGCCGTGTAGGTATTAAAAACGTTACCCCACAAGTTCCGCTAAAAATGGTTCCCAGTTCACCTTCCAATATTCTGGATGGGCATCTGTAACACAGCTAGCTGATTTGAGAGGCATGTGATTCAGAGGTTAGGGCTAGGACTCAGGAGACCTATTCCCAGCTTGGTCACTGAGAGTGCCTTCTAGGGTTGCCAGTTTTGGTTGGACATATTCCTGGAGGTTTCATCACATGACATAAGCTTCAATTAAATCATAGAATCATAGAATATCAGGGTTGGAAGGGACCTCAGGAGGTCATCTAGGCCAACCCCCTGCTCAAAGCAGGACCAATCCCCAACTAAATCATCCCAGCCAGGGCTCTCTCAAGCCTGACCTTAAAAACCTCTAAGGAAGGAGATTCCACCACCTCCCTAGGTAACGCATTCAAGTGTTTCACCACCCTCCTAGTGAAAACGTTTTTCCTAACATCCAACCTAAACTTCCCCCACTGCAACTTGAGACCATTACTCCCTATGCTGCCATCTGCTACCACTGAGAACAGGCTAGATCCATCCTCTTTGGAATCCCCTTTCAGGTAGTTGAAAGCAGCTATCAAATCCCCCCTCATTCTTCTCTTCCACAGACTAAACAATCCCAGTCCCCTCAGCCTCTCCTCATAAGTCATGTGTTCCAGTCCCCTAATAATTTTTATTGCCCTCCGCTGTACGCTTTCCAATTTTTTCACATCCTTCTTGTAGTGTGGGGTCCAAAACTGGACACAGTACTCCAGATGAGGCCTCACCAATGTCGAATAGAGGGGAACGATCACATCCCTCGATCTGCTAGCAATGCCCCTACTTATACAGCCCAAAATGCCATTGGCCTTCTTGGCAACAAGGGCACACTGTTGACTCATATCCAGCTTCTCGTCCACTGTAACCCCTAGGTCCTTTTCGGCAGAACTGCTGCCTAGCCATTTGGTCCCTAGTCTGTAGTGGTGCATGGGATTCTTCCGTCCTAAGTGCAGGACTCTGCACTTCTGCTTGTTGAACCTCATTTCTTTTGTCCCAATCCTCTAATTTGCCTAGGTCCCTCTGCATGCTATCCCTACCCTCCAGCATATCTACCTCTCCTCCCAGTTTAGTGCCATCTGCAAACTTGCTGAGGGTGCAATCCACGCCACCCGCCAGATCATTAATGGAGATACTGAACAAAACCGGCCCAAGGACTGAAGCCTTGGGGCACTCCACTTGATACTGGCTGCCAACTAGACAGGGAGCCTTGATCACTACCTGTTGAGCCCGACGATCTAGCCAGCTTTCTATCCACCTTATAGTCCATTCATCCAGCTCATACTTCTTTAACTTGATGGCAAGAATACTGTGGGAGACTGTGTCAAAAGCTTTGCTAAAGTCAAGGAATATCACATCCACTGCTTTCCCCTCATCCACAGAGCCAGTTGTCTTGTCATAGAAGGCAATTAGATTAGTCAGGCATGACTTGACCTTGGTGAATCCAGGCTGACTGTTCCTGATCACTTTCCCCTCCTCTAAGTGCTTCAGAATTGATTCCTTGAGGACCTGCTCCATGATTTTTCCAGGGACTGAGGTGAGGCTGACTGGCCTGTAGTTCCCCGGATCCTCCTCCTTCCCTTTTTTAAAGATAGGCACTACATTAGCCTTTTTCCAGTCGTCCGGGACCTCCCCCGATCGCCATGAGTTTTCAAAGATAACGGCCAATGGCTCTGCAATCACATCCACCAACTCCTTTAGCATTCTCGGATGCAGCACATCAGGCCCCATGGACTTGTGCTCGTCCAGCTTTTCTAAATAGTCCCAAACCACTTCTTTCTCCACAGAGGGCTGGTCACCTCCCCCCCATGCTGTGCTGCCCAGTGCAGTAGTCTGGGAGTTGGCCTTGTTCGTGAAGATAGAGGCAAAAAAAGCATTGAGTACATTAGCTTTTTCCACATCCTCTGTCACTAGGTTGCCTCCCTCATTCAGTAAGGGGCCCACACTTTCCTTGACTTTCTTCTTGTTGCTAACATACCTGAAGAAACCCTTCTTGTTACTCCTAACATCTCTTTCTAGCTGCAACTCCAAGTGTGATTTGGCCTTCCTGATTTCACTCCTGCATGCCCGAGCAATATATTTATACTCCTCCCTGGTCATTTGTCCAATCTTCCACTTCTTGTAAACTTCTTTTTTGTGTTTAAGATCAGCAAGGATTTCACTGTTAAGCCAAGTTGGTCGCCTGCCATATTTACTATTCTTTCTACACATCGGGATGGTTTGTCCCTGTAACCTCAATAAGGATTCTTTAAAATACAGCCAGCTCTCCTGGACTCCTTTCCCCCTCATGTTATTCTCCCAGGGGATCCTGCCCGTCAGTTCCTGAGGGAGTCAAAGTCTGCTTTTCTGATGTCCAGGGTCTGTATTCTGATGCTTTCCTTTCTTCCTTGTGTCAGGATTCTGAACTCGACCATCTCATGGTCACTGCCTCCCAGGTTCCCATCCACTTTTGCTTCCCCTACTAATTCTTCCTGGTTTGGGAGCAGCAGGTCAAGAAGAGCTCTGCCCCTAGTTGGTTCCTCCAGCAAATTGTCCCGTACACTTTCCAAAAACTTCCTGGATTGTCTGTGCACTGCTGAATTGCTCTCCCAGCAGATATCAGGGTGATTGAAGGCTCCTATGAGAACCAGGGCCTGCGATCTAGTAACTTCCATTAGTTGCCAGAAGAAAGCCTCGTCCACCTCATCCCCCCGGTCCGGTGGTCAATAGCAGACTCCCACCACGACATCACCTTGTTGCTCACACTTCTAAACTTAATCCAGAGACTCTCAGGTTTTTCTGAAGTTTCAGACCGGAGCTCTGAGCAGTCATACTGCTCTCTTACATACAATACAACTCCCGCACCTTTTCTGCCCTGCCTGTCCTTCCTGAACAGTTTATATCCATCCATGACAATACTCCAGTCATGTCAGTTATCCCACCAAGTCTCTGTCATAATTCCTTGACTGCGCCCGGACTTCCAGTTCTCCCTGCTTGTTTCCCAGGCTTCTTGCATTTGTGTATTGGAACTTAAGATAACTCGCTGATCATCCCTCTTTCTCAGTATGAGGCAGGAGCCCTCCCCTCTCGTCCTCTCCTGCTCGTGCTTCCTCCTGGTATCCCACTTCCCCACTTACCTCAGGGCTTTGGTCTCCTTCCCCCGGTGAACCGAGTTTAAAGCCCTCTTCACTAGGTTAGCCAGCCTGCTTGTGAAGATGCTCTTCACTCTCTTTGTTAGGTGGAGCCCATCTCTGCTTAGCACTACTCCTTCTTGAAACACCATCCCATGGTCAAAGAACCCAAAGCAGTCTCTCCAACACCACCTGCATAGCCATTCGTTGACTTCCATGATTCAACAGTCTCTACCCGGGCCTTTTCCTTCCACGGGGAGGATGGACAAGAACACCACTTGAGCCTCAAATTCCTTTATCCTTCTTCCCAAAGCCACGTAGTCTGCAGTGATCCACTCAAGGTCATTCTTGGCAGTATCATTGGTGCCCACATGGAGAAGCAGGAAGGGGTAGCGATCCGAGGGCTTGATGAGTCTCGGCAGTCTCTCCATCACATTGTGAATCCTAGCTCCTGGCAAGCTAATTCCAGGAGACTCTGGGACAATCCTGGAGGGTTGGCAACCATACTGCCTTCCTGAGATGTAAGGGGGAGCATGTTTGTAGATCTATCTAAGGTGCCTCTATGGCCCCAATTACCATAGTATCTGAGCACCTCCCAGTCCTTAATGGATTTATCCTCACAACAGCCCTGTGAGATAGAGTTTTAATGTTTTGCAAAGCACTTCCCCATTGTCTAGGGTTCAAGGTACAGACAAATATTTGTTCCAGGCCTGGTGCAGGAAATCGAAATTAGGGAAAGTCTTTTGGGCCAGGAAGTTGTAATAGGCTGCAGCTGGTCAGGTAAACCTATGCAGCTGTTTCTGTATCAATAACAATTGTGGAGTCTCTGGGTTTCCTAGCAAATAAGGACCAAATATGTCCTTCAAGAGATGCTTAAGCTGCATCTCCTGGATTTAACTTCTTTATATGAACACTTGTTCCACGGTGGTCACATATGAGATTATTTCAGAACCATTCCCACCTTGCAGGGGTATGAGACAGGGCTGTCCACTCTTGCGTCTGTTGTGTGACCGAGCTCTAGTGCTATCCATACAGCTCAACATATACATGGCACCAGGATAGGCCTAACAGAGCCCAAGATCATGCTTTATGCTGCTGATGCTTGTTCTTGTAGGTAAATCTGAAGATTCTGTTCCTAACCAATTAAATCTAATTAATGCACTTGGCCCTCTTGCAGGATACAAAATAAATTGGGAAAAGTCAGTTTTCTTTAAGTAGAGCTGATTGAAATGTAACCCTTCTGCCCGTCAGAGTTGGCAGCAACAAGGACCGGGTTCAATATCTAGGGGATCCATTCCAATAACACAATGCAAACCGGCTCGAGCCCCCACCCAGTGACCTGGGACAAATATATACCATCCCCGCTGGGCGCCTCCAAGAGGCAATACTTCCCTCTCGCAAGCACATAGTCTGAGTGTAGCAAAAAGCCTTTTAATAACAGAGAGAAACAATGTGGCATTATGTTGGGGAAACACTACCAACAGGATTCATAACACAACCCATGAGCAAAAAAAAACCCACCCCAAGCAAATTGGGGCATGCCCCTTTCCCTTTGGCTCTTGAGTCCAGCAACCCCAAATCACCCAAAGTCCCAAAAGTCCAATGACCCAAAAGTCTCTGTCCCTGGTCAGGGCAGCCCCAGAGTTCGAAAGTTTATCTGCGGAGCTTTACCTCCCAACCTGGGTGGAGATGGGACAGGGGTAAGAGGCACCTTACATGATCTGAAGCTGACCGCCCCACAGCTCCCTAGGCCTTCGCTTCACTCCGCTCCACCAGCCGCCCCACGAACTCCTTCGCTCAGCTCTGCTCCATGGCCCACAAGCAGCTCCCACCGTCCCATGAACTGCTCCACCAGCCGGTCCACAAACTGCTCCGCGTCCCACCAGCAGCTCCCGCCGTCCTACAAACTGCTCCACCAGCCTGTCCACAAGGCACTCCAGCCGTCCCACAAATTGCTTCACAATATATCTTCAGGCTCCCCCACTACTTAACACAACGCTCAGTGATTTCAGCTCTTAGTCACTTCAGCTCTTTGGTGAATTCAGCTTGTAGTGGGGAGCCTCAGTGCTGGTGCACTATTAGCCCAAAGTGAGCTCAGCAGCCTGTAACTAGACTCCTAATGGAATCAAAATTAGCTCTGATATTCCACAGTAGAGAGAGGAGGAAGTGCAAGTAGCATGTAAGGCCCTCACCAAGGGGCCCATGCCACCAAGTATTAATACTTGTCCCCAGCCTCTCTCAATTCACAGAGTTTTGGAACCTATGACCCTTGCCTAGCGAGTGCTACTTAGTTGATGGTGAGTCCCTCCATCATAACAAAAGGCCAAGTACAGTTCCAAGCACAGTTCCCATAATCAGGGTAATAACAATTTATTCTTCCTGCCCCAATAACAGAGACACTGGGGATCCCACAGCAGCCAAAGTGACCATTTGGGCAGCTATGGCCTCATTCTAGGTGGGGTGGGTGTGCCTATGCAAATGAGATCAGCCCCTGAAGTTCTTTTCCACAACTTGCCACACTTCACCACCAGATGTCAGGGTGGAGCTCATCCTGACACTGCTTACAGAAACAAAATTTGTCAAAATCGTTTTGTCAGATTTATTTGAAAATCTCAACTTCTTTTTTCAGGAAGGAAAACCTATTTTTGGACAAGCTCTAACTTTAAGACAGGGAAAGGGAGAGAGAATTTTGAGCTGACATACCTCAGGAGTTGAGAGTAAAGAGTTCAGGCTGATCAAGGCCAGGGAGATGATAGGGGGAAAATGACCATTTTTATTTCTACCATTCAAGCGTTGCATATTTCAGCTTGATTGGGCCTTTTTGGAAGGCCTCCCAGTCAAGCTGATCACTGAGATCTAACTAGTTTAAAAATCAGCTGCTAGGCACATAAGGAAATCTGAAAAGCATCATCATCACAGCTCCAGACTCAGCCTTCTCTGACTTGATTCCATTAGGGACCAACTTTAAAAGGGGACTAATAACATTAAAAGCTCTTACACAGCCCGGCCCCCAATTGTTTTATCAAGTTCATCAGCATGTCACTCTCTGCTCACATGCCACAATGAAATGATGTAAACTGCCTCTTTGTTCCAAGATGGAGGAGCCAAGCCTCAGGTGACAGAGCCTTCTTACACTATGCCCTGGGCTACTCTCCTCCTTCCTCTGTGTTATGCAGATTCTGTGCAATCATTCAGTTCCAGCCTTATCTATTCCCAATTACATGTGGATTAAATGCTGTGTAGCCATTTTATTACAAGTGCAAATTCACTGCTGTTTAATCTTGCCAATGCTCTATTTCATTTTGATATATTCTGACTGGCTTGCCTGTTAACAGTAGGCTGAAGAATATTAACCAGCTGCACACTTGGTTACTAACTGAGACTTTTCTATATGTTAGTTATTTATATTACAGGACTATTAGCGGATATATTCACATCTTTATGTTTATTTTGAGGAAATCAGTTCAGGAAAGATGGTACAGGGAAGTGTAAATTCTACTTTGTACGACCAGCAAAAGCACAGATCCTCAAAGGGATAAACACAACAACAGGCTATAGTGGGTAGCAGTGGGGAATGAGACAACATTAAACAAGAGAAAAAATTACACCTGTAAGGGAAGAAATACAGATTGTTTGCTTCGTGTATTTCTTGTTACAGTTTGTATTTGGGTATTTTATATTTTCAAATGGGCTAGGGACAGTGGGAGAAGACTAAAGCTGGCTGATAGAAGTAAGCTTCGAACTTTGTTGAACTTACACAGATAGGTCTGAACAACAGTCTTGGTCAATGAAACATTAACTGAGTTAAGTTTTCCCCAGTTGGAACTTTAGAGAGAACACCCATAAAACTGCACACCAAAACATTCACCACCAAGCTTTGTCTTTGGTCATTTCTTATCTACAAAGTCAAATTCAGTATAGTAGGTCAGGATTTAAATTTCAGTGACAAGGTACAAAGGAGCAGAATGTGCCAATGTTCTTACAGGATTATGTTGAAGGAGTTCATATGGAAATAGGACAGTAATGGAGAGTCTTATCATGAGGCTGATTTAATACAATGGCACAGCAACCTTTATGTATGCCAAGAATGAAAGTAAATTATAGTAAATTTCTTCCCTGTTGTTTCTTAAATATCTATTTATCTTATAGTGTAGTGTCACTCTTATCTCCCATAATCATCTGCTTAAATTTACCTAATAATATTTTATACATGGCCCATCTAAGACTCTCAGACCCTTAGTGAGCTAATGGGCCAGATCCTCAGCTGGTGCAAACGAGCATCACTCCATTAACTTCAGTGGAACTATGACAATTTCACCAGCTGTAGACCTGGCCTTTTATTTCTCAAAGCTATTACAAGATAAACATACGTTCTTCCCAACCTGCTCTACAAAAACAATCCACATAGTATGGAGGGTCCAAACCCTCTCCTTTTGTGGGGTTTGATTGTATTAATAAAATAAAGAAAGCAGAAATGTAACAAAGATCAGTTCAAACCTCTCCAGGTTTGACTGCTTATGAATTTCTTCTCTCAGGATGACTCCCCCAAAAAGCTGCTTCCGCCACTCCTATATCCATGTGGGATAATGGATCCCCTTCATCAGTGTGTCAGCAGAATGTATTTAACCCTTTCCCAGCAGAATGAACATCTGCTAACAGGGTAGAGAAACCTGTAACAGTAACTTATATATAATCCTCTCTTTTGTGCCCAATTAATTTTATAATGAAATACTGAACATAACCCCTTGTGTATTTCAGTATGACTACAGAAGAGACTCCCTCTCTCTGAGGTTATGTCTGCGTTTCAGCTGGGAGGTGTGGGTCCCAGCTCACATAGATGTACCTGCATTGGCTCTGTTTGAACTACAGCAAATAAATAGCAGTTCAGCACAAGTGGCAGCTTGGACTAGCCACCCACATAGCTACCCAGAGTGTCTGAGTGGGTACGTACCCCAGCAGGTAGTTCTGCTAACGATAGCAGTATAGCCCAGGTAGCATGGACTGCGGCTCGGGCTAGCTGCCTGAGTACCTACCTGCCCAGAGCGTCTGAATACGTACTTGGGTGGCTTGCCCAAGCTGCCACCTGTGCTACACTGGGCAAGATAAGCATTCATGCACCTATCTCATGTGCAGGGGCCAATGCAGTAGGTGGTCTCTGAGCATTCAAAATCTGGCTGGAGGAGGAGGGTGGTGCAGGGCTTGACATTTGGTTTGAGTTCAAGAAGAGGGCTCTCACCTACTATTACTTCAAGGGGTTTTCTTTTGGAGAAGGTGGGGGTAGGATTATTCCAACCAACACAATGCCGAAAAGCAGGAAATCCATCGGAACAACTGCATTCTCTTTTTCTCAGATTGGGTACTTCAGTATCTTATAATAATACTCATCACTTCTGTGGTGCTCTATAAGTAAGGCTGTATGTCTGTCACAGAGGTCAGTGGGGGCCCTGGGCAGCTAAGATTTAGTCAGGGGTATTTATAGTAAAGATTATGGACAGCTCACAGGCCCGTGATTTTTTTGTTTTTTGCCCGTGACCTGTCCATGACTTTTACTAAAAATACCCATGACTAAATCACAGCCTTATCCATAAGCCAGGGGTGGGGAACCTTTTTCCTATCAGCAGCCACTGGCCCCCAGAAAAAAATCAGTCGTGGGCCACCCACAGGCTCGGGGCTTCCACCACAGTGGGGCGAGCCAGTGCTCGTGGTTCCAGCCCTGCGGGGTGGGGGAAGGGTGTGGAGGCTCGGGGCTTCCCCTAGGCTCTGGGGTGGGGCTAGGGATGAGGAGATGGGAGAGGACTCTGGGATGGGGCCAAGGGGTTTGGAGTGAGGGAGGGGGCTCAGGACTGGGGTGCGGGTGGGGATGTGGGGTCTGTGAGGGAGTTAGGGTGTGGCAGGGGGTTCTGACCTGGGGCAGGAGGTTCGGGGTGCGGGCTCTGACAAGGTGTCACTTATCTGAGGTGGCTCCCAGTTGGTGGCACAGCAGGGCTAAGGCAGGTTCCCTGCCTGCCCTGGCTCTGCACTGCTCCTAGAAGTGGACGGCACGTCCGGCCCGTAGGTGTAGGGTCGGCCAGGGGGTTCTGCGTGTTGCATGGCATCTGCAGGCGCTGCCCCCACATCTCCCATTGGTTCCCAGCCAATGAGAACGGTGGAGCTGGCGCTAGGGGCGGGAGCAGCACATGGAGCTTCCCTAATCGCCCCTCCTCCTGGGAGCTGTGTGGGGGTGGGGCAGGAGCTGAGGCTTGGGACTTCTGGCCCACGGTGTGGAGACTTGCCATGGGCCAGATTAAATTAAGCAGCAGGCTGGATCTGGCCCACAGGCCAGAGGTCCCCATCCCTGCTATAAGCCAAACTCCACCCCTTACAAATAGAGTAACTGGAGAAGGATGACTGGCCCATCGGCTGCTCAGGTGAGTATCCTAATCACCAGGCTACAGAATCATTCTCGCTCATGCTCTTTTTCTACCCCAATGACTCTTGAAATATTTATCCACAGAAGAACAGCTTCAACAGGAGAGACTGAGGGAGCACCACATCAGGTATCAGAGCCATCCCTTGGGTATGGCAAATTGGGGCGACTGCTCTGAGCCCCGCGCTTTGTGGTGCCCTGCAGGCTGGTGCAATTGGCCAGCATGGTCAGTCCCAGAAGTGATGGGTTTGTCACTTCTGCCCTGGCCCCCAGGCCCTGCACCCCCTAGGGACAGCCCTGTCGGGTACATCCTATAGCTCAGTAGTTAGAGCACTGCTCCTGAGAGGTTGGAGATCTCTGTTCAATTCCTTTCTTCTGCCTGAGGGTGAGTTTGAACCTGGGTCTCCTACATTGCAGGTGAGTGCTCTAAGCACTGGGTTAAAAATTATAAGGTGCCCAGCACCACCACTCCTCCTTCTCCAGTCACATTTTGAATGGAACTTGATCCAGTAGATGTGCTCAGAGGCTGCCTACTACATTGGGCCCGGCAGGTGATGCACCAGTATACATGACCAGAGGCAGAAATATAGGCTCCTAGGGAATTCTTACCCTGAAAACTTAGGCTCTGAGTGATTTTAGGCACCTACAGGGTTTGGCAGGAGTTTTGTGAATTGCGATGGAGCCTAAATCTGGACTTAAGCACCTTAGTACCTTTGTGAAGCCTATCCATTGTTGCCAAAGATATCAACTGAAAGACAAAAGAAAAACAGATAACTCTAATGAAGAGGAAGAGCAAGTTGAAGAGTGAATCTACATTCACAACTTTAAGAAACATTTAGGCAAAAAATCAAGTCATTTTAAACAGCTTGAGATTTGCCTTGAAAACATTAAATACTGACTTGGCATGAATTATTTTGATTTAAACAGAGTTGATTTTATTTTATTTCATTTAAAATCATATCAGATGTTACTAAAATATCCAAACAGACGCTATATCTTCTCTGTGATACTACGGTACTGTATATTAATAGCATAGTGGGCTGAAATATTAACAATGCCTTTCTCTCAGCATGACTTCATTTAGTTTTGTTCTAAATTGATTTTTGATTTGAAACCAAAACCTAAAGGTTTGATTTAACTCAAGTCAAACTTTTTTTATCCTGCTGGTTTTGCCATCTGTTTTTGAAGCAATTTTTTCGCTGTTCTTTATCATTCATTTGGTTGCATCCTCACTCCTCCATAGTACCAATTTTTAGATTTATGTCCCAGCCTGCTAGGACTGACAACAGGTGCTTCGGGACGAAGGCCCTAGAACTGTTTCATTATGAAGAAGACTAAGCGAAAGTGATTCTCCTCCATTCCCCTTAGGATTCTAGCAGTGTGCAACCAGCACCAGTGGCCATATTTGGACAATGGACTTCATAGTACTCTGATATAATAGTTATATCCTTGTTACCAAATTCCAGGGCCTGCTGTCCTCTAATAAACACTTGTCTTCTGTCTTTGATCCAGGATACATTCACAATTTCCATGTTCACAAGCAAACCAAATAAAAATCATTACTATTCATAAATGTGTGCACAGTTGTAGCAACAAAATCTGAAATTTAATTAATTACAACAGCTTTTTAAACTCTTGGGACTATATGCAAAATTGAGGGGAGGAAAGCTGGAAGTCAGCCAGGTGATGAGGACAGGAGAAGCAGCTGCTCTACAGTATGGTCCTTTCTCCCCCTAATCCCATGGAAGTGGCTCCAAACACCAGGGGAAGCATGCAGAATCACAAAGGCAGGGCTGAGTGATTGCTTCTGTCTGTGGCCTTATTCCCTTATAAACCTGCGGGGATTTCCCAATAAGGTAATTCTGAGCCACCATCTTTCCTTCATGGGTTTCCTTCCAAACACTGAAATGTTCTGAAGGGAGTTTTAGGGCAATCCTTGGGATGGAGCCAATCAGAGCATGACTTCTGGAGAAGGGGCCATCAGGAGCAGGGAGGAGGAAAAGTCCTCTGCCCTTTATGTGTCTCCCAAGGTCAGTTCAAATCTACTGGTGGTGCCTTCCATGGGGGACAGAATCATACAAATGTAAGGCTGGAAAGCACTTCATGGGGTCATATAGTTCAGCTCTCTGCGTAGAGGCAGGACCAAGTAAACCTAGACCATCCCTGACCCATGTTTGTCTCACCTGTTCTTAAAAACCTCCAGTGACAGGGATTCCACACTCTCCCTTGGAAGCCTATTCCAATGCTTAACTATCCATATAGTTAAAGTTTTCCCAATATCTCTGAGTTTAGTATGGCTCACCCCTTCCCCGTCCAGATGGAAGGGTGGGGGCAAACTCTGCCTCCCAACAAAATGATGTGAAATAAACTGTTTCCTGGCCCCTGTGAATTCCTTTTCTCAATCTCAACCCTGATATGGTCTTTATCTTTTTATTTTTACCGGATCTATTGCAACACAACATCTGTTTTCTCTACTGAAAAATTACCCTCTCCTCATATGAATTCATTGAATTCAACATTTGGACCACACACGTTTATGGTACCAGTGGCATGCAAGTAGCACATCCCATCCTTTGGCTTTAATTCTAGCCTTTGTCCTCCAACCTGACTGGTTGCATCCCTGCTGATCACCACCATCATCAGCTATCTCTGGGATCCTGTCTGCCTTCTGGTTCCTGACCTAATTTATCAGCTTCTGGAAGGACATTCTGACCTCTAAGTGTAAACTCCTTCTACAATGAGCTACCAAGGGCAGTTTATTCAAGTTTTCCTGATGAATGATGAAAGACACACTGCCCTCGGATGCACGAACAGATGTTGGTGAAATATTCGGTGTAGCACAGCCACCACATCTCTCAACCATCTGTACTTTCCTGGGCAGTCTGGGCAGAAACAGTGGTCAGTGCAGGCTCAATTGTCCCACCATCTAATATGACTGTCCAGGAGGACTGCATTGGAAAGATATCTTTTAAGCAAAATACTGCTTTAATGAGCTTTGAGAAGGCAAGACCTTAAGTAGGAAGGCAGTTTCTGCCTTAATTACACCATTATTCTCAAATGGTTTTTAAACTGAAGATTGGAATCAGTGGTGGATTAGCCACTGGGCCAACGGTGCCCATGCCTAGGGGCACCGGCCAATTGGGAGACCTCCGGAAAAATGGGAGCTCCCGCTCCCCGCCCCACCCTCCTGCCTGGTGTGGGGTGCCAGGGCTTGCCTTGTTCTGCCTGCTCAGCGCTCGTGCTGGGGAGCTAGAGAAGCCCCTGCACCGCAACCCTGTTCCCCAGCAGGAGCGCTGCGGGGGGACTGCAGGCGGAAGGGGCGGGGAGGGGCCCCCACTTGCTCTGGCCCAGGGCCCCACAAACCCCTAATCCACCTTTGAATGGAATGCATATAAAATTTGGCAAGGTTGCCAGGGGCAACACAGGCTTTGTCCAGTCCATGTGCAACAAAGGCACAGTCCCAACTCCCAATGATTTTAATGGAAATTGGATCATACCCCATTTTCTCTACTCTCCCCTCAAAGAAGAAATCTGTATTTCCACAATAAACTTCAATTTGCTTCAGAACGGGTTCTGAGAAGCACAGAGAAAATTTGAGCAACTCTTTTTCAGTGGAAAAAAAAAAGACATTTAATCTGTGACCTACAGTAAAATGCTGGCTGTAATTCTGACCAAAGGAGATCAGAAAGACTCTGTTTTGCCAAGCTGCAGACTGTTAGAAACCAGCAACTGTGTCAGGTTTATTACTAGAGCTGATCTTATACTAGAAAAATAATTAATTGAATAATTTATTGAATCAAAAAAGTACAGTTTCTCTCAATACATTCATTTAATAATATTCAATCAGAGCCAGTAAACACCAGTGCTTCTGCACTCTGGAAAATGAACAATTCCTTGCCATAATGCTGTCAACAGAAAATATGAATTACATACATTATTCACAGGCAACTTGATTAACCTCATACAGATGAAATGTTTCAGGTATACCTTAGAATTAAAGAACAAAAAATGCCAACAAAACAAAAAAGTAATTTGCACTTAAGTAATCTAAATCAGAAATTACATCCAATATCACTGGTAATATATGTCAGAACTAAATTATGTTGGAAGATATTTATACTAATAACAAATATATATGAAATTGAAAAACACATTATTTTGCATATCCTAATAGTCTCCTTCATCTTAACAATTTGCATGTAAATAAGGGTTCTTTAAGTGTATTTTAATTGCTACACTACTTCCATAAATACAGAGAGAATTTAAAAGACATATTTATTATTGTGCAGAGAACAAAAAGGTTAATATTCACCAAATAATTACTTAATTTGCATAGTGATTAGACTTATTTGCAATAAAACCATCTTATAAATATATAGAGGGAACACTAAACATTGGGAGGACTGACAAGCAGAATAACAGAAAATGTCATAAAGAAAAGGTGAATTTTCAGGTGAAAGACTTTAAATATGTGCTTTTTAAATATAGCTTTACTGCTAATCTCAGAGTAATAAGCCACATCTTTAAAATATTCAGTGTGTGCTATGTTTGTTAGGCAAAATGCAAATGCAGATGGTAAAAAACCTCTGAAACACCTAACATGATGAGCTCCTTGGGGGCTTTAATTTTTGCAATTACACAATTTAAAATAGCCTCTGAAGCCATTTTTTTTAATTTGTCAAAAATAAATATTGCTTTCTCCGTGCGACCTTGTATGTTAAGCTTTAGCCCTGAAGGAGTATTGACAACCTGTGAAGGAACACTCTTGAATCTCACTATTGCACTGCAAGTTCCCTCTTACCATTTTTCAAGAAATAAATACCCAGTGCTCACTGAAATTCTTGTTCCTGCAAATCTGCCAGAACAGTTAGAACCTTTGCAACTTAAAGAGGCTGGGGCAGATTCTCATTTGCACTGCTGCTGCTTTACATTGCTGCGGAAGTGCAAAGGGGCCCTAAAAGGGGCATAACTTACATTTACGGCCATTTTCAGGACCCTTTACACAGCCAGAGCAGTGTAGAGCAGAAAATGAGAATGTGAACCCATATTTGAATAAGGAACTAAGGGTTAGATTCAGCCTTTAGGCACCACCCTGTGGATGGGGTGATGTCTAGCTGCCTCATGATAGGAGGAACTCTGTGAGCCACACTTCCTCAGCAGCTTCCCTTTATATCAGCCCAGCTGGGGCCATGACTCTGCCTACTCTCTACCCCTCACCACTTTTTTGCACATAGCTCATGCTCTCCTCCATTCCTGCCCATAGAGAGAACCACAATCCAGTGAAGTCGTACCCAGCCACATCACCGGCACAGCTATGTAGGAAAAGGGCGGAGTCTAGCCCCATGTGATTAAACTATGTTTACCTCAAGTAGCAGCAAGGAGCAAATGGGGCAGTTAGAGCAGAAACTGTCTCTCACACTCTTGCATGTACCTTTTCTACAGCTGAACTGGGCTCCCACCTTGACATGTCATTTGAATTCATTTTCCTTAATTAGTCTGAAAGTTTCGGATAGCTGTTTCAGTCAAAAAATTGAAGTCATATTTTGAGCTGTGTGAGCAATTCAAATGGGCTACAACACGGCTCCCAAACATGGATATACAACTATCCACTCTGCTGTTACACAAAATGTTAAACTATGGATGCCTCTAACCACATCAGACAACAATGATAGCAAATGGTTATATACACTAGATGTGATCTTAGTTTGTCTCTGTCCTTCTTAATTTCCTCTTAGGAATTATGAAGCAAATTATTGTAAGCGGGCCTGGTTCTTTGCACTTATTCCGGATAATTCCTCCCATGCACTGCTGCATCACTTACAAGTGGTTGAAATGTTCTCATTGCTTGTGCTTTGGATTTAAATTAAGAGACAGGTAAAATGGGGGATGGTTTTGGTTTGGCAAAATCAAACCATAAACGGGATGGTTAGGATTCAGGTCCCATTTTAACTGATCATTTCCAGTTTGGCAGTGCTAGTGATGATGAAGGATACGATCATTTTTGTTGTTGTTCTGGCCAAAGTATCGTTTAGCTTTTGGAGATGAGTGGCAGAACATTATGAAATTCTCGGGTCTGAGCTTCTCTCCCTCTTCTGGTACACACTAGAAGGGTGTGAGAGATGTGTATGTGTCATTTTTCTTTTAGTTTTAGGGTCACTAGCTAATAGGGTATTTATCATGAATGTATTGAGGTGGTAAAAGGCAGGAGGATGTGTCTTTCTTAAACCCATCGGTTGCCAGTGTTGTGTTTTTAATGGTAAGCTTTTGAAAAGTTACGTCATCTGATAAATTGGGTACAGGTCTCGGGCGAGGAATTCCGATGTTCTGCTCTGTGTTGTGCCCCTGAGTCACTGTGGGCAAGTCAACCTACCTGTTTCCTCACTTCCTCATAAGTGGGGGCTGATATAACAGTATTATCTAAAAGGCTTCAGGGGACACCCAAAGCAACAGATTTTGAAGACTGCATTCAGGTTCATAAATACAAATATCTCACATTCCGAATGGCACATTTAAAGGACTGACGCAGCAGGACTTGACTAACTTAGAACTGCAGATACTTCTAGTGGTGACAGAACATTTACAAGCAAGCAATAATCATCTACAGTAATCATTTCAAAACCATGATGTATGATTTCTAAGTCATTGGGGGTAGGGGGACAACACCCAACATGACAAGCCCTTTCTTCTTCTTGAAAACACACTACCAGACAGTTTGCTTTTTCTCCTAATACTTGCTTTCTATAGTTGATGCTTCATAAGGAGATTTGGTTTTAAACTGTTCCTGTGTCTTTAAAACTCTTACTAAACCAGAAGAATGCAGTGTGTCTATTTGTGTAGAAATGTTCAGTAACTGTGATGGAAAAAAATACCCAACCTCCCCTTTCCCCCCCAGGAACCAGCTGTAGCCAAGCATATATAGCAACATGTACAATTTTCCATGACTTTAAGCAAGAATTCTATGCATAGAAAAATTCATATGGAGTCAGAGTAACCAGAAAAGCATTAAAAAGTAGATAATTAGAGGCTGATTATGAAGACTTACCAGATGGATATGAAATTAAAGTTTAGAAATGCTTTTGTAGTTTTACAAAAGCAAAATTTAGCTGCAGTCAGCAATTTTGCTGTCTATAACTGTTACTCTGTATGATCAATTACACAGTTACTCAAGTCAGCTGTGGATGCTGGGACTGCAGCAAACTCACTATGTGCCTGATCCAATTTAAAATGTTTCACTGGCCATTGGATCAGGCCCTTTATCCACAAAGCAATCAACGGGATAAAAAGGAATCAGGAAATAAAGTAAACAAGCAACAACATACTTCTAATTTAGAATATGTAAGCAACAAGCACTTTAATAAAAAAGCAATTCCTTTTATAATTAAGAACAATGTTTTCTGGCTTCCTTTCAATACTTTCTTTGAGACAGGAATGTCTATAAGGTATAACAAAAAATTACATTATTGAAGCAGTAATGTTAAGATTTTATTACAAAAATGTCAAGAAATGCAATGTTAAGATTCCCATAGTAATGTTCACTTTGACCTCATTTGTATGCAGTACAAAGGTATCTTTTGCTACATGAAAGTACTAAGCAACACATCATACTAAGAAAATAATAATTATGGTGAAAGAATTGCACTATGTGACTTTTTACGATTGTATGTCCATTAGATCAGCAAGGAAGAGTAATAACTCACTGAAAAGCTGAGGCTACTTTCAGAGAACATGGGAATTGAGAAACTCTCTCTGTTTCATTGCAACAAGACAGGTGCATTGTTTTTTTACCGTACTTTGCAAAGCACAGAGTGCACTAGAGACAAAAGTTCTCTATTTATTAATGGAACAAATGCTGTATAAACAAGACAATGGCAATGCTGTTCCCCGGACTGTCTTGCCACTGTGCCTCAAATCAGATCCAACAGGACTACTTCTGTGGATGAGATGTCTATTCAAGCCATTGCCTCTGTATTGAGATTGCCAGTGGGAATAACTATTTGCACTTTAACTGATATGGACATCTCCCCACTAAACAATGAATTCATTTCACATAAGTCACTAAACTGATGGTCACAACTTTTGGTCACTACCACGGGATATGAACTAGTACCCTAGATTTAAAATCTCCATATCCCATTTCCTGCAAGTTCCTTTGAAGGTCCATTTCAGATATAAGCATGTCATGCATAAGCTTCTGTGACTGTATTATGGGGCAGTGATCCTGATGTACAGTGCTCATGAACTTCTGCTGCAAAGAAGCCCCTTCCCCCAGTGGGGTGTACAAAGAAATATACTGAACTCATGGAAAAGGTATTATGAATTTTAATTTTGTATCTTCCAAGAATAGTGTCCTTTTTGCTGCCAAATTCTCAGGCTCAGGACTCTTGAGATTCCTCCAAACTTGATTGTCAAGTGCGGCCATGGTGGCCACCAGGGACTTCATGTACAGCCAGAACAATTTTCGGAATAAAAAAAAGTTCATGGATATTTACAACTACTTTGCTACCAAAAAAAGCTATGAAAAAGTATTTTTACATCAAACTTTTAAATCGATATAGTTAGTAATAACTGTGTAACGTTCGTAGTATTAGTACAGTAAATATTCTTTCCACTGAAAAGATTCATTTCATTTACATGACACTTACAAATAACCACGCAACTAGACTGTCACTTGTATAATATTTTAACAGTCAAAACTGCAGCCACTCTGAATTTGCTGTGGCTGCACATGCGGCCACAACAAACATTTATTTGCGATCCACTGCTCTGCTTAGTCATCTGACAAGGAATAGGGTGGAGAAATATAATATGCCTACCTATTACTGAAGGAAAATCGATTTGGTTATATTACAATGAAGAAACTGATGAAGAACAGTCCATCTGTGTACAAATATGACCCCTGCAATGCCGCCAACATCAGGGTGATCTGCCAAATGAGTACCATCTGCACAAGTGAAAGCTCTTCTATGGGCAGATTTAACTCACAATTTTTATAGGATTTTAAAGGGACGCCATTAGCTTGAAATCTGGGCAGTCCTAAATGCAATTGCAATTGCAGTGTACCTGCTCCTGAGTCCCTTTGCCAATTTCTCTGGTTTGACAATCACATTTTCCAGTTTTTAAAGTGTATTTTCTCCCCTGTTGCTTTGTAAAAGACTCACAGAAAAAAAGAAAAAAAACAACTGGCTGAATGGGAAAACTGACGACACGAAGTACTGCCGAATGAAAAAAGTAAAATAAAAAATAGAAAAATATATTTCCTCTCTCTACTTTTCTTTCAGTAATAGTAATTTTAGGCGTTACTTGTAACAAAAATGGGTAAAAATTTTCAGACGTAACTGTGATTTATGTCTATGGTGTCCCTTTAAAAGAAAAGACGCAAAGGGAAATTTTTCTCATAATAAAACCTTAACTGTTTTCTATCTCTGATACTTATGTGCCCCCACCCCATTATCCTAGTATCTGTGCATCTGCTGATCGTGGAACTAGAACCTAGATTTCTGAAGTTCTAGGCTAGTGTCCTCCCTTCCTTCCTTCCTCAGGACTCCTGTAGGCCAAAGGAGGTAATTGCATTGGCAGCCATATACATGTGAGAGATCAACAAGCTGATAGGAGGGACTAAGCATTCAAAATGGTGGTAGTGGCCTGCCTCTTCTACAACATATTTTGTTCAAAGGAAGTGTGACACTATTCATTTTTTAAAATTATATATAAACTTTAAAAGATCATTGATACATGCTGTCAATAGGGTTGCTAACTTTCTAATTACACAAAACTGAAGACCCTAACCCCGCCCCCTCTCTGAGGCCCTGCCCCTGCTCACTACATTCCCCCTCCCTCGGTGGCTCGCTCTACCCCACCCTCACTCACTTTCACTTAGCTGGGGCATGGGGTTGGGGTGCGAGAGGGAGCGAGGGCTCCCAGCTAGGGGTTTGGGCTCTGGGGTGGGGCCAGGGATGAGGGGTTTGGGGTGCATGAAGAGGGTTTGGGGGGGCTCAGGGTTGGGGGGCAGGAGGTTGGGCTCAGGGTTGCAGTGTGGGCTTATCTTGGGCAGCTCCCAGTCAGTGGCGCAGGGGGCTAAGGCAGGCTCCCTGCCTGTCCTGGCTCTGAGCTGCACCCCAGAAGCAGCCAGCAGATCTGGCTCCTAGGTGGGGGGGGGTCCAGGAGGCTCCGCATGCTGCTCTGACCCCCCAGGCACCACCCCTCAGCTCCCATTGGCCGCGGTTCCTGGCCAATGGGAGTGAGGAGTTGGAACTCAGGGTGGGGGCAGCGCGCAGAGCCCCATGCCACCCCCGCCCCCCCGGTTTAGGAGCCGGACCTGCTGGCCACCTCCAGGGCGCATTGCAGTGCCAGGACAGGTAGGGACTAGCCTGCCTTAGCTCCGCAGCACCGCCGACCAGACTTTTAACAGCTCGGTCAGTGGTGCTGACTGGAGCCATCAGGGTCCTTTTTCAATTGGGTGTTCCGGTCAAAAACCGGACACCTGGTCACCCTAGCTGACAATGGACCAGGTTCCAACTTGACAGTGACAGCTCTTCCAATCAGCAACATTAAAAAAAATCCTCCATTTTGAGGGGAGACATGATGTATCAGTATAGGCAATACAGAGTGCTTTCTGTTCAAGATGATTTTTCCCCTTCCAAGAAATGTTTTAAATGTTGACAACTAGGCTGTATCAGAAAACTAAATACATCAACATCTCAGAGTCTAAAACAGAATGCACACTCCACTTAATTTGAATGAGAGCCACTTACTGACACTTGTCTATTGGAAGAAAAGATGGTCTCATGATTATGGCACGATATGAACCAAACCACCTGTTCTCACTCTACCTTAGTTTCCCCCTCAGTAAAGTGAGCATAGGCTAATTCATTAAAGTACTCTGAGTTCCTCGAATGAAAAGCCGCACAATATTATTATTTAAATGTTGCAACCATCCAAGCTACATAGGGACTAAGTAAGGGCAGAATATGGGCAGCTTATGTAGCATAGCACAAATAGTCATCTATCTTTCAAGGGAAATCCATCTCTGAGCCAATGGTCCTTTGAAGAAAGCTTCTTCATAACAGCTGCCCCTGTTCTCAAAGACAGAGTTCTTAAAATGCCACACCAAAAGCATAATCTAGTGATTAGATCATTAGATGAAATGGAAGTCAGGATTCACTTCTATGCTTCAGTTTCTTTCTCTCAAATAGGGATAATTTAACCATCTGTGTAAAGTGCTTTGGATAAAAGATGCTATATAAGTGAAAAATATATTTTTGTATGGATATTTGAAGTTAGTTTATGCTATCAGAAAACAGTGGCATTATTTACCTTATGTAAAATGCTAATTTGCCAAACTATTGGCCAATTTTTTTTCTGCTAGTACATCTTTTTAAATTAATACAGCATAAGTTATATTTTCACCATGGAGTACCAGTAACTAGCTGTCACTGTTAATATTTCCATTATAGATATTTACCTCTTGATGTTCCTTATCCCTTTGCTCTGTTATTGTAATACAGCAGATTCACAGCTGAGTTGTCTATTAGGACAAAAAGTTTCTCTTGGGTTTTCATGTTCATAGATAGCCAATGCAAGTGAAGACAGAAGGATGGAAAATGATGTGCTATGTGAAGCAAAAAATAAAAATAAAAATCTAGGAACTTGCACTTCTCTAGGTTATTTGCACACTGGGGAATATCCCAAGGCCACTCAGGCCTTTTACTGTCAGGCTAGTTTGTGAGCTCTAAGGAGGCAGTGCATTCCAGCTAGGTGAAGGTCCTTCCTGAAGGACAACTAATTAGGTCCACCGGATCAAGATGGAACTCCTGTTTGATCAGGAGTGTTGTTATTCTTTCTGCCAAGTTAATGTTAGCTCCTTACAGCTTCACATCTCTTCTCCTGTTTTAACCAAGGATTCTACACAGCCTCCTTTCTCATAAGATGTGGATCTATATGTATACTTGCAGGCTCAAAATTGTATGAAGGGAAGCAAGCATCATTCAGGCCTTACTGTCTTTTGCTCTTTCCACCACCCTACAAGATTAATTTGTTCAGTTTCATAAAACAATAACCAGTTCTAAAATTTTACTACCTGATTGGAATTTAAATGATCACGGGTATTTAAAATGTATTGCCTCAAAGCATGAGGCAGAGAGGAAGTCAGGATTGATAGCCAGCTGGCCTCAGGTGTCAGGGTCTACTCCCACTAGGCCCCCTCTCCAGTATTATGTGATTGCATGATAAATTTTAGGCCATTTAATCTTTATGGAAAAAAAATCTTACAAATATTGTGAAGAGTACTGTATTAGTGTGGTTACCCTTGCAAAATTAAAAAAGATTAATTGACCTGTGGGAAAGAGATGGATTACCATTGATTACCATGTACATGTATTTGAGATGATAGATGAATGCAGTCACAACATTGATCTTTGCAAATTAGCCTGACTTTAGTCATCTATGATTTGTCTTTAGGCTTTCTACCATTAGTGGTTATCCATAAACAATCCTACATGGTTAACTGAATCCCGTGGTTTTATCTAAAGCATAATCGATACAGCGATGGTTCACGCAGAGTTTGAGTGCCATTCTGCAGAAACATACAACGTCTTTTCCTGTGGGGTGAAGTTTTCTTAATGTAACATTTTATTTAGAAATTATGAATTTCAATTTAATACATATATAGATTAAAAAGTAACAATACCTTCACCAGAGTTAAAGATTTGCATAATCAGAGCCTTGCTCTGGGCCTGATTCTGACCTTGTGACATACTCAGAGACTGAAAAAAACTCATGGAATTAAGGTAAACTTTATTGAATTATGGAATTAGGGTTCATACCTTTGGGATCCATTCTATTAAAAATGCAATTGTGTATGTGTTATTATATGTACTTTCTCTGGTAGGACAGGGATACTTCCTCCATTATCAGCCTTTTGAAGTCACCCCGTTGAGAGTCATACCAGTTACTAGTTCAATAACTGGATTGAAATAGTTCAAACTGGATTTTCTAGGGGCCAACAGACAGAGAAAGGATTTTTGGATAAATAGAGTGATTTTCAATGGACCCAAAGCCACCACATGGACTGGACTCCTGGCCAAGAGAAGGCCACAATCCTTAGAGTAGGGTTAGAAGGTGCTAGTTCTGAGCTGAGGCCATGATGAACTTGTAACTGCAAAAGAAACCCTGTGGGTGGAGTGTTGAAGGACTGCTCCCGTCAGAGCCCATATTAAAGGTGGTGTGATGTCACCTAAAGAATAAAGTAGGCTTGCACAAGAAGTGCTGTATGTTACCTTATGGAAAATTATGATAGTTTAAAATTTGTTTGCATCCTAATTCAAGATGAAAAAGTCAAAATATCAAAATTTTTCATGGAATGTAACATTTTAAAAAATGGTCTAGAAATGTCAAAATGTCATTGACATTTAGGGTCAGAGCATAATGTTTTGACATTCCCAAGTCAAAATGTTTCTTTTGTTTAACCAAACTCAAGTGTTTATTTTTGGCTTGGTTCATCATTAATCTGTGTTCCCTTGTGCTGCTGCGGTGCTGAATGGGAGTTGCAGTTTGTATACCTCATGCTCCCATTCTTCTCTATCTGTTGGGATGCCCACCCAGACTACATCTCCCATGATGCTCAGGGTCATGTGACTCCCATAAGGCACCACATCAGTTCAGTTAGAGGAGAGGCTGCAGCACATCCTGGAAAATTCAAAGGATATTTTCCTATGAAAATTTTGATTTTGCAGAAACTGCAAAATTGATGGAAAATTCCTGAGCATCCATGCCCATTCTACATCTTTGTGAAGGAGTTAGACTTAGAGAAATGTCTAATTGGGTGTGAACTTACTAGATATGTCTACACTGAGATAAAAAATGACCTGGAGTGCCAAGTCTCAGAGAGCCTGGGTCGGCCAACTTGTCTGCAGGGCTAAAAAGTACCTTGTGGACATTTAGGCTTGGGCTGCTCCCCTGGGGGAGGGTCTCAGAGCCCAAGCCCCAGCCTGAGCCCGAATGTCTATTCTGCAGTGTTATATCCCTGCAGTCTGAGCCCTGAGATCCCGAGTCAGCTGCACCAGGCCAGCTGCAGTTATCACAGTGTAGATGGCCCCAGTGTAAATGGACATTCAGCAGTCCATGCAGGATCTGAATTTCTGTTTTAGTCTTTGCTCGAATTGTAGAGTCATTGTTTTGACCAGTTTCTCTGCTCAGAAGGCAATTTTAGTTGTTTGAAACTGACACCTGTCTTCCACTTTAAAGTTGTTTCTTTCTGTTTCCGAAGCCTCCAGAACTGCCCCTGCTGTTCATCAGCAATGCTTCTCCTATCATGGTATCAATAATAATGCTTTTATTCCTGAGAGAACTTCTAACATCTGAAATGTTGTGCAGTGAACTACTTCTGGCACCGAACATATTTTGGAAAGTAATCTTAAGAAGCCGTATCTGCCAAGTGGCTTATTGAAAGTGCAAATCTTGAAGCTTTGTGTCCAGGGAATCTGCCAAAGCTCTGCCAGTGCACCCAATTTACCGAAGAATTTGGCTTCTTCCATCTCAGCAATCATTTCATTCCTCATGGGCAAAGTGGAAATGTTCCTTTTTATTGTTCTTGTTCAGCTTCTAGGGATTAATTCAAAGTCTGTGCCCACCCGCTTTCTTCTATACAATTACCATGCAGGGAACCCAGTCTGTTGGCTCTTCTATTCTATGAATGATACCATCTGTTAAGTTTTGCAGCTCTTCCTTCTGGTTTTTGTTTTTATACTCAAGGAAAGTTTTGGGTAGCATGCACAACAGGCACTGTGTTCTTCCATTACTAAATCTTGTATCTCACCAGGAGACACTCCTTTCCTGTGAACACATCTTCAAACATTGCAATTAAGCCCATACAAACCTCGTTCAAGATTGATACTAGAGTTGTTATTTTGACCGTCTAAGGCAAACATCCTTCTGACTAGGCCAAGTATCTCACTTGGGCATACACTCACTACTGCTTGCTTTCCACAATGAATTGTCACTAATTCTTGCTTTATGGTATTTGCCTATGTATGTCTATTCATTGCAACTGTCCTAACACTAGAGTGCATTCCTCACCACAGGATTTCAGTCTTTAGACTTACACTTTTTCACTTTCTGTTATTACATTCCCTTGTGCCCCTGTGTCCATTTTGCATTTCACATGTAGGCCATTTATGCATATTTTTAGGCAGGCATTCTCTAGAGTTTGCATCTTTTCTTTGCTTTTATAATAATACCTAGTTCTTACATAGCGTTTTTCATCCATAGATCTCAAAGTGCTTAACAAAGGAGGTCTGTATCTTCATCCCTATTTTGCAGATGAAAAACCTGAGGGAAGTGATTTGCCCAAGGTCACCCAGCAAAGCAATGGTAGATCTAGGAATTAAACCCAGGTCTCCTAAGTCCCCACCCAGGATCCTATCCACTAGCCCGTATTATTATTATCAAGAGTGTTTAACCTTCACTTGAGCAATCCTTGGAATTCTGCCTTTTACCCATGCATTTTCCTGCTTTGTCTGCAGATTTTGTGTGGATCAGTTGGCCCTATTACAGTCACAATGTGGATTCCTAAATGCTAGACATTTTCTTCGCTCATGCCTGGTGCCACATGACTGATATCTTTCCTTATGTGGCATGCTTTTCCCCCACCTCCACCCCCCACCCCCACCCTCTTTGCTTGTTTATATTCGACACACTGTATCCTCATTCATAAAACTATGGGGTCTATAGGCATGCGCTCTGTGACACATGAATACTGATGCTTCCTACATCAGCTACAATGTCCCCAAATAGCATTTCATGTACCTTTTATTATTTTTTTTCACCCAAGATTATATGGGCTTTCATGAAGGGGTCTTAATATTCCATAGAATTAAAAAGCCAGACATATGATTATGTTTGTGGCAAACTCCTCTATTGTTTCTCCTTCCTTTGGGATCCTCCTCCCCTACTTTGTTGTCCTTCCACTGCCAGCTCCACTCTCTCGGCAATCCACACTCCCCTCCCTCATTCCCCTTTCCTTTCTCCTGTCCCACTTCTTTCTCCTAATAACTAGGGCTGGTCAAAATGTATCCATCAAAACTATTTAACAGACATTTGGATTTTTGACTAAATTAAGTATTTCTTGAGAAGTGGGGTTTTCAATGGAAATGTATCACTTTTCATGGAAAAAAATGAACAATTTTGATTTGGAAATGCTGCCTCAACACTCTATTCTGCTTTATGGACCAGAGTTTCCAGCTTGACTATATCTCCCATTTTGCACCGTGGCTGGGGACTCCCAGGATGCAATGGCAGCTCAGCAAGAGGATGGACTGTGGTGCATCATGGCGGATATATCTGGCTAGGGAGCCCAGCCCATAGAGGAGAATGGGGACACGAATCACCCAAATGACAACTGCCAGGAGGCACTGCAGTGGCATTTCCAAATGGAAGTTTTTAATCATCCACTGACGATTTTGGGGTTTAATTTTTCACTGAAAATTCAGTTTTGCCCTGAAAAAACCCTAACATTTTCCAAATAGCTCCACTAATAACTCATCCTCTCATGCCGTTCTCTCACCCAACCTCAGCCCGCACAAACCACTTTGAAAACTCACTCCGCAAACAAAGCAACAAAAGGAGAAAACAAATTTAAAAATGGAATTAGCATGCATCACACCGCTTGCATGTTGCAGCCCTTTGTCTCACCCTTTGGTTCTCTTCTCTCTCGGTTGATAAACTCTTTGGGCAGGACAGCAAGTATCTCTTACTGAATGTTCAGAACCCCGGTGCTGGTGAGAACCTCAAGATATTATTGTAATAAAAACAATTCAAAATGATAATGGACGCACCCCTGGAATGGGGCGCACAGACTCTGCTGGGAATTTTATAATGTTGTAATTGTAAATTAGAATAGTTTTAGGGTGATGGGTATGTCAGCATTCATCAGCCTCCCATGATATTATGTAGACATATTGCTGCAGCCAAGAGAAATGTGTAAGAATTCATTTACAGACAGCATATTGTGCTTTTAGGGTGATTTAAAACTAGAGTCAGAAGGGCCAGGGAGATGCCAATGGGAGGGTCAGATTCTGTTTTTTGTTTGTTAAGTTACGACTAGTCAGCATGTTAAATAAGCTTATTAGTCAACCGATATTATTGATTTGCATACGCCAATAACTGTGCTGAGGCATTTGCCTAGGTGTGTAATTATTTAATTTATAAAATAATATCATGCTGCCTGGAATTTAATTTCCTATGTGTACTCTCAGGTAGGTTTAGCATACCCCACGTAAAGCTGAAAACAGGCACATCAGTATCACAAGTACCAAGTCAGTGCAGATTAAATTACACAGTTTTCAAAGACAATGCACAACAAAAAAAGCTATCCAATACACAAACCTAAACCTGACCATGGCAGCTCTAACCACAAAATTTAAATAGGTCTCAGTAAATTGGTTCCTCTCATCAATGCTGGGAAGCGCAGTATCACTGGTGCCTCCAGGGTACAGGTTTATTTCATTATCTACATGCAGCATACAGTATCTATGTATCTAAGTACTGAGGACTATGCAGTTATCACACTGGTGCTCAGTTTCTTTTGTTTAGAAGGCATGTGGTACCGTTGGTGAAGACAGATTGGAGGCATATGAATTACTCTTCTGTATTTTGTAGAAATGGAATATATGACTCAGATAACTTTTTGTCAAATGGTTCTTTATCCTTGAATTCTGTATGGTGTTTGCAACGTGAATTTTTGTATGTGTGCTGGATACATGGTGGTTGGTTTTTCAGAGGGAATTTATTGCTTATCTCAGAGATAGGCTTATCACTGAGGAACGGTGTGTGATTTACATGCTTGGGCAGCCAGTGCATGCTTTTTAATATGTCAAAACTACTAGGCCCACAATTTTGTGCTGTGCCACGTTTTAGTTATTCCTGCTAATCCCATTTCCGTTGCATATAGTGAGTAGGAGTTATCATCCTTACATATAATTTGTAGGGCTGTCAAATGATGAAAAAAATTAATTGCGATTAATGACATTTTAATCGCACTGTTAAACAATAATGGAATTCCATTTATTTAAATATTTTTGGTGTTGGGGGAAGAGTGAGTGAGTGAGTGAGTGTGTGTGTTGTTGGAGGGGAAAGTGAGTGTGTGAGTGTGTGTGTGTGTGTGTTGGGGAAAGAGTGTATGTGTGTGTGTGCTTGTGTTGGGGGAGCACTGTCTCTTTAAGCAGAGCACTTAGGAGCCTGAATGCTTTTTCAGCTAGAAACAGCCGCTGTCGGCAGCACTCATGCCTTAGCCAGCAGCAGACAGGTTCCCCCTGGTTCCCAACCCCAGATCAGTGGCGACTGACATGGCTGGGAGAAGCAGGACACCTTGACATCAGCCCCCCGCGCCTCTGCTCTGCACAGCAGACAGGAGTGGCTCCATGAGGGGGGCAGCAGAGGAGGTGGGTGGAGCAGGGCAGCGGGAGGAGGGGCACTCCTGCCCCAGGGACACGCAGTGGCACCCCCTTGAGCACAGCACCCTAGAGTGTAATTAATGTTCGTTTTAAAAAAACATGTCAATTTGTTTTGAGTTAACCGCATGCGTTAACTGCGATTAATTGACAGCGCTGATCATTTGTATTGCAGTAGTATCCAAAGGCCCTAATCAGTATTGCAGCTCCAGTGTGCTAGGTGCTGTGCAAACACACAAGAAGACATGGTCCCTGAGTCAAAGATTTTACAATCTAATTTGTGTCTGCCCCTGGCAGAATGGAACATCTAATTATGAAGAATGAACTCAGAGCCCACTCTGCTGCCACTCTGCCTATTACACATTTGTTTTCTCAGCATTCATGGACAGTACCTTATTCTCAGTAGTTACATAGATTGTAAACTCTGTGGCAGGGACCATCTTTTAATCACGTGTATATAGTGTTTAGCACAGTGGGGCCTCAATCCCGCATAATAACAATAGAGACCCTACTAATATATACTCTGGGTGGCAGAAGTTTGTTTAATGCAAAGTTTGTTCTTTTAAGTGTTACTTATAAAGTTATTTCTTTTGTTTTTAGAGGATCGTGGTGCAGCTTCCAGTAACCTTTTCTCTGTGTTTACAGTCAAGATTTGCTGTGTAATTTTGTTGGAAATGACCACTCCCAGCAGCCCCTAATAGCTGACTTTCTCTTCCTTCTAAATGCTCCAGGCTGAGCATCAGGGAGGCTAATGAGGCCCAGCTGCTTCCAAACTCTGTACATTAACTTTTACTTCCTCAACCTGGAGCCTCACTCTCACTCGGCCACACTCAAATTCAAAGACTTTAAGGCCAGAAGGGACCAACATGATCATCTAGTCTGACCTCCTGCGAAATGCAGGCCACAGAACCTCACCCACCCACTCCTGTAATAGACCCCGATCTCTGGCTGAGTTACTAAAGTCCTCGCATCATGATTTAAAGATGTCAAGTTACAAACAATCCACCATTAATTTTAGTTTAAACCTGCAAGTGAACTGTGCCCATGCTGCAGCAGAAGGCAAAAAAACCCCAGGGTTTCTGCCAATCTCACCCAGGGGAAAATTACTTCCAGAATCAAAATATGGTGGTCAGTTGGATCCTGAGCATTTCAGCAAGACCCAACAGCCAGACACCAGGAAAGAATTCTCTGTAGTAACTCATAGCCCTCCCCACCTAGTGTCCCATTACCAGCCATTGGGGATATTTGCTACTAGCAGTCACAGAGCATCTATATACCATTGTAGGAAGTCTCATCATACAATCCCCTTCATAAACTTATCAAGCTCAGTCTTGAAGCCAGTTAGGTTTTTTGCCCCCACTGCTTCTCTTGGAAGGCTGTTCCAGAACTTCATTCCTCTGATGGTTAGAAGCCTTTATCTAATTTCAAGTCTAAACTTTCTGATGGCCAGTTTATATCCATTTGTTCTTGTGCCCACAAGCTCTCCCTCCCTGGTGTTTCTCCCTCTGATGTGTTTATAGAGAGTAATCATACCTCCCCTCAGCCTTTGTTGGGTTAAGCTAAACAAGCCAAGCTCTTTGAGTCTCCTATCATAAGGTAGGTTTTCCATTCCTTTGATCATCCTAGTAGCCCTTCTCTGCGCCTGTTCCAATGTGAATTCATCTTTCTTAAACATGGGAGACCAGACTTCACATAGTATTTCAGAGGAGGTCTCACCAGTGCCTTGTATAAAGGCCCGAAAACATCCCTGTCTTTACTAGAAATACCTCACTTGACTGCAGGACTGCATTAGCCTTTTCCATGGCTGCATCACATTGGTGGGTCATAGTCATCCTGTGATGAACCAATATACCCAAGTCCTTCTCCTCCTCTGTCACTTCCAACTGATAATTCCCCAGTTCATAGCAAAAAATCTTGTTGCTAATCCCTAAATATATTACCTTGCACTTTGCACCATTAAATTTCATCTAATTTCTATTACTCCAGTTTACAAGGTCATCCAGATCTTCTTGTATGATATTCCAGTCCTCTTCCATACTGGTAATAACTCCCAACTTTGTATCATCCACAAATTTTATTAGCACGCTCCCACTTTTTGTGCCAAGGTCATTAATAAAACTATTAAAATAAGATTAGTCCCGAGACTGATTCCTGAGGAACTCTGCTAGTAACCTCCCTCTAGACTGAGAGTTCACCTTTCAGTATGACCCAATTTAGGCGCCCCTTTAACCAGTTCCTTATCCACCTTTCAATTCTCATATTAATCTCCATCTTCTCCAATTTAGCTAATAATTTCCCATGTGGAATTGTACCAGGTGCCTTACTAAAATCCTGATAGATTAGATCTACTGAATTTCCTTTGTCTAAAAAAATCATTTATTTTCTCAAATGGATGGAGATTATCTGGTCTCCTGGATTAGGTCCCATTAAACTGTTTGAGTTTGACTTCCACCTTGGATGTGGTAAATTCTACTTCTGTATCCTCATTTCCATTAGCCACCCTGCCACTACCCCTAAGCTCCTGTTATTATAAAATGAGGCAAAGCATTTGTTTAGGTGTTGGGCCTGGTCTAGATTATCTTTAATCACCACCTCAATTTCAGTGTTTAGCAGTCCCACTATTTCATTCATTGTTTTCTTTTAATTTATATAGCTATAGAACTTTTTACTATTGCTTTTAATTTCCCTTGCAAGGTCTAACTCTGCTTGCCTTTTGGCAGTTCTCACTTTTTCCCTGCACTTTCTGTCCTCCAGAAGGTAGCTTTCCTTGCTGATCCATCCCATCTTCCATTTCTTGTAGGCTTTTTGCTTTCATGTAATCACCTGTTTGAGATGCTTGCTTATCCAGCTTGGTCTGCAACCCCTCCCTACAATTTTTTCCCCCTTCCTTGGGATGCAGGCTTTGGATAGTTTCTGCAACTTTCACTTAAAGTAATTCCAAGCCTCCTCCACATTCAAATCCTTGAGTTCTTCAGTCCAGTCCACTTCCCTAACTAATTCCCTTCATTTTTTAAAGTTTGCCCTTTTAAAATCAAAAATCTTAGTTGCAAACCTATTTTGGTTTATCCTTCATTGTAGTTTAAACTGAATTAGCTCATGATCACTCGAACCAAGCTTCTCCCATACAACCAGTTCTTCTCTGAGGTCCTCACCACTCACCAATACTAAATGTAAAATGGCACCACCTCTTGTTGGTTTATTGACTATTTGGTTAATAAATCTGTCAGCTATCACATCCAGGAAAAATTGAGCCCTACTATTAGTAGTAGCGCTTGTCCTCCAATCTATATCTGAGAAGTAAAAGTCTCTCATAGTCACACAATTCCCAATGATACTTATTTCATTAAAAATACTAAAGAGGTCTCTGTCCATATCCAAATTGGATCCTGGGGGACAGTAGCACACCCCAAGCACTATCCCACGGGAGTCCATGGTAGCCTTCTTCCCCAAAGTGATTTTGACCCAAACAGACTCTGTTTAGTCCATTCCATCACTTCTAATTTCTTTACAGTCTACCTCATTATTAACATATAATGCTGCTCCACCACCTTTACCTTTATTTCTGTCTTTACTGAACAGCACACATCTTTCAATACCTGTACTTCAGTCGCAACTACTATTCCACCATGTTTCTGTTTCCCTATAATACCTGGTTTCACTTCTTGCACCAGTATTTCTAGTTCCACCATTTTGTTCCTTGCATTGGTGTACTGATTTCTTAGTTGTTTCTGTTTGACTCCTCCCAGATTCCTCACCTGATTAGGTAGTCATTCTGCTACCAGTACTGCGTACCCAACTGTTAGTACCAATACCAATGAAGCTTTCTCCTTACTGCTTAGCACTGCTGATGAGCAATATGCCCTGTCACAACATCCCATAAAATTACAGAACAGGATTGAAGCACATTGAACTGAGATTTCAGTGTGGTT
The DNA here is from genome assembly GCF_965140295.1 of Lepidochelys olivacea. NCBI lineage: Eukaryota > Metazoa > Chordata > Testudines > Cheloniidae > Lepidochelys > Lepidochelys olivacea. The sequence continues at coordinate 107,475,051 of NC_140412.1, read as the reverse complement.
GCATTTTGAACCTGAACTCTAGCTCTGGTCCTTCCTTGTAATTGAATCCTAATCCTAATTTGGGCCCAGACACTAGTTGGTTAGCCAGTGTCTATTTTTTTTTTTTGGACGTATAAATATTCTCTTTATTATGCAAGTCTAGCCAGTGATGAGCTGCCAAAATCTTAACAACGGGTTCCCTCCTCACCCCACGAGGGGGTCGTTGCCCACCTCTGCCCCCCGGGACTCCTGCCCCATCCAACCCCCCCGCGTTCCATGATGCAGAGCTTTACCATGTGACTGGGTTTGATAACTGAAAACAGAGTTAGTACAATGGAAATGCTCACACGCTTTTGCAACAAATAAACCCTGACCTGAATTTTTGTCTGCCATTGCCTCATTCTTAGTTAGCAGTAATGAAACCATTTCAGGTACATCCTGAATTGCTGTAAGCTCTTGTAACATCTTATAAAAACATACTCCCAAATCTAAGCCTCCACAGAAATTTCACTGTAGTTGTTGCTGGTTTTAACATGTGTATTTGAGAGATTGTTTATTGATCCAAACACCTACCTTTGGTCCTTTACTTGGTTAAGACACAGTGCAAGCTAGTGTAGCACAAATTCTATACAGTTGTTACAATACAGTAAGTTACTTAGATTTTGGCACCACGCACTCTACTACCAAAAAATAATGCATTGCCAGAAGGGTAAAATCAAAGCTAAAAGACAGTGAGAGGTTCCAGGTCTTTAGAGATTCTTTGTAGGATACTGACAAGAAGATAGATAATACAACAGTGGTTTTGGACAGCCCCAAAATTAGAGTTATTCCTCACATACAGGAAGAGAGGAACCCGAAGTGACTAAGTCTCCAATGTTCTGTCAATGAATGGGTGTGTATATTAGATAAAGCCAGGGACCAGCCAATCTTCCCCTCATAGCACAATCCCATTCCCTTCACTGGTCAACTCTGTAGGATATTACTGATCCCATTCTATCTCCTCCTGACCACAGACCTGGGGCGAGACCTATTTCCTTCCCTTTTTCAATGAGGCTCCTTTCCAGCTAAGCTCCTCATACATTTACATGCCCAAGAATTAGCTACTCTTTCTGTGAGTGAATCCTCTAAAAAAAAAAAAAAATACACAACAGCAACAGAACAGATCTCAGTGCCTTTAATTATGTTTTCACTTGCTCTGCAAAATCACCAGGCAAAATAGACCTCTTCAGACACAAGATTAATGCAATAACTGACAGACCCTGATTTATCGCTAGGGCACAACAAATAAAGTGCAGAGTTATTAGGTACACATCTGTTTACCAAAAAACATAGGCTGATCTGCAGGGAGAAAGTCCAGTACAACCATTGCTCTTTTAAAATATTTATACTTGTCCTATAGTCACTTATGAACCTCTGCTGTGGTTAATTGGAGGCACTTAGTCCTACTGCTGGCCTCTCACTGTGATAAATATTTAATCACAGAGGAAAGTGCTCCTTTGCAAGAGGAGACATCAGTCACTGGCTCTTGAAAATGGAACAAAGGGCGCTGTTACCTAGAAGGAGCCTTGCACTCTATAGTCCAGAAGTCAAGAAAGGTCCACCTAATTACTTCTGCTGTGAAACAGCAGTCTCTGTGACTTTGACATTTATTCCTTCCAGTCTGTGTAAAAATTAATTGAATACAAAGCTATAGCCCGCTCTTGGTAGTTTATCACCCAATTTTGTAGTAGATGCATGGTGCTTCACTAAGAGGCCAGTAATAGTTTAATTGGTTTTTAAGTTTGAACTATATTCAGCCCCTCCATGCTTAGAAGCAAGTATCAGCCACAGCCCACTAACCAACATCCTCCTAAGAAATCTCACTACAGGTCATGCTTATACCTCCATGTAAAGTTGCTTAAGACAGGATAAAGCATCTCATCATCAGCCAATGTACCTATGGCATGTATGAGTGCTATATTTCCTTATTAAACAAAATGCTTGACTAAACCAAACAGGCAGAGGAGAAGTTGATGACAATGCATTTTTCTAACATAAAGAACATACTTCTAACCAAGTTGCACATAGGTCAAACCAAAGCAGAATGAGCTTTAGAGTACCATAGCGAAGAATAACTCCCGGAATAAATGTACATTGGGGGACTGTTATCAAGAAAGTAAGGTAGTGATAAATATTTAATCACAGAGGGAAGTGCTCCTTTGAAAGAGCAGACATCAGTCACTGGAACAAATGATGCTGTTACCTAGATGGAGCCTTTCACTCTATGGTCCAGAAGTCAAGAAAGGTCTAATTACCTCTGCTATAATACTTTATTTATTACCCTATTCCACTTTTTTAAAATAACATTTATTAATATGCATCTTAATTTGAACTGCAGGTTGACTGCTAATCAAGTTATTTATATAATGTTAATTAACTAAAAATACATACTTTTCTGGTCAACTCTTGAAGGGCTTACGCTGGACAACTGGCTCTCATGTTGAGGGTAGTGACCCATTTAAGACAATAAAAGAATATTGCTATTTAATCCCTTGCCTGTTTTTATACTGAATAGTACTGTAATTCATTCAGTTTGAAACAAACTTAAAATATATTCCCCTAATTTTAAAGTTCAGAGTTTGGTTCCCATTATAATTGATGTGCCAGACTCTGCTGTTAGGTACGATGGTGTTATGCTACAGTAACATCCTAGCATTTAGTGGAGTAATTCTGGATTTACAACAGCATAACTGGGAGCAGAATTTGACTGACCAATTTAAGTTCCTTTTTTTATCTGTTGCAGTGCCCTAATTTTACATGAAATCTGTTCCAGGAAATCATATTAATGTATTTCCATTGTTTCCTTTTTGCAGCTAAAATGCATCTGCATGTATTACTAATATGTGTGTATGTCTCTATATAAAATAAATAAAATGTGGGCAAGAAAAAATGATGGGGAAAGGATCTTTTATTGCTAAGAGTGTTTCACAAGGAAAACACAATATATATTGCAATGAAAGTGAAGTGAGTATTTCTGAACTACCCCTCACCTGTACCTTCACCCTCAGGAAATACATTTAGATCCTTAATCCAGGACTGATAGATATGCATTATTTAGTGCAGAAAAATTTTGAAAACACTGAGGGGATATAGTAGCAGACATCAATAACAATGTGGTTCTTTGCTCTGCTACAGTGGGCTACTAGAAATGTCCAGGAGCTGCAAACTCAGGATAATCCCACAACCCATCCCTCTTTAAGTAGAAAAACTGCCAATGCCACACACATCCTTTTTTCCTCAATTTACACCTATGTTATACAGAAGAACATAAAACCCCACAGATTTTCATCATGAAAACCTCATAAACAAAAGCAGCTTTGTGGCTGGGGGGATGGGGGTGGAGAATGATGAAGAATCCGTAGGCCACGCACAATCACATACACTTCTCATTTTCAGATAGCAGTAAGTTGCAGTTTGTGGTATTCAGCAACAGAAGATGGAAATGTCACTAAATTGATTTGTGCTTAATGCTCTGGACAGAATGGATTTGGGATACTGCTAGCAAAAGGGCAGAGTTCGCATTGTAATACTATGCACTTAAATCACTGCTGAGATGCAGGCTATCATTTCCATTATTGACTAGTAAAAACTACTCAGTCCTATAGGACAATCATACAGATCCCTAGCTTGTAGTCAAATGTACCGCTCGCTTCTCAGTTTCAAAGATGGAATTTCAATACTGGGTTCTAGTTGCCCCAGAAAGAAATATGGCAATTCAGAACAAAATTACAAATCATATAGACAGATGAATTAAGTATGTAACTGCCCTGGTAGCAAACTGATGCAGAGATAAGCCAGAGACACAACGTTCAGATCCACATATGAACTGACCGAAAAGGTAAGGATATTCAAATCTGGAGTTCCAGTTCAGCAAGTTAGAGAAGGGGTCAGATATGTGAAGTTCACATCTGGGTCTAAACTTAGAGAAAGTTGAAAAGGCTTGGCTATGGGGTTTTGGTTCACGCCTGTCTTGACAGAATTTACACATTTTTATTTATGAGTAGTATTACTGCAGTAGTGCCTACGAGCCCCAGTCATGGACCAGGACCACATTGTGCTAGGTGCTGTACAAACACAGAACAAACAAAAATGTTGCGTTACTAAAGGATAATTATTACGCCCCATCAATAAATTATTCAGATTTACCTCTGTATTTTGAGTTCTTTTAAATCCTTTTTAGCTCAGTGCAATGCCAGCTCCAAAGTAAAAATGGCTCTTCAACTTTTTAAGGTTGAAGGTCACTGCCGTGGATGCTGCTTGAACATGGGCAGAGACCAGCTTGCATACTGGGTGATGCTGTGTTCTACAGAACACTTAACCACACTTAACTTAGAACTTCTTTACCAGCGAGGCAATGCCACACCATTCACTGCACTGAACTCATTTTATGGAGGTGTGAGTGTATACACATCACACCCGCGTGCACGCACACACACACACACACATGGCTCCTTCTTACTTGCTAGGAAATGCCATGTCCCACGCTGTGTAGAATTAGCAATACTATAGATGTGTGGGAGGACATCTGCACAGACCTTCTTACCTGTTGAGCGATGCTGTGTTCTCCAGAGCAATGATTTCACAGATCTCAACTTTGGCAAATCAGCATCTCAGCATCATTGGCACTGGTATGAAGAACTATCGGGTACTGACATTTTCAGTGTGACTGGACACATTATCATTCCATTGCAGATGTTCCCTGGGATAGTGAGAGTTTCATTACTGACACATGTCAATAAAGACCATGTTTTACAGTTAATGGCTACAGACATTTTTTCCTTAATTTTTTTAGGAAATTTAATGGCTAAGAGAGAAATGTTAGTCTGCCAGTCCTAGACATTCATCCATAAAGCAAGTCTCTGTCCATAAAACAAGTGAAGTGTGGTCAGAAGCAGTTGAAACTTCCCCTTTATGTCCCACGCCAATATGACCACAGATCCTCTCAAGATGTCAGAAGGTATTTCATTCAATATTTAATCAATATTATTATTATTAATGTTACCGTAGTGCCTAGGTACCAGAGTCAGGATCAGGACCCCATTGTGCTAGGTGCAGTACAAACCCGTCGGCTGAAAATGTAAACAAGGGTGCCGCTTAGGGCATGCTTCCTTATAAAACCACTGCTTCTGTCACTGATACTCTCATTTTGCAGATGTACCTGTTAGCATTCAGCTTGGCAGAAGAATTTCTTCGCACAACCACAGATTGCACTAGTGCTCAGCCTGGCTCATCAGACTGAACATTGGAGTCCATATTTTGGAACCAGTTGGTGATCTTTGATATTGCGACATACTAAAAGTGATGGTATCACCCAACAAGATGCATTATCATGCAGAGTGTACCATTGAGCTAGAAGAGGATATCTGATTGAAACACAAATTTCCAAGTGTAGTGCGGTGTTCACCCGCTCCCTGGTCTGGAAAGGGTTACAGCCAGCCCTGGGAGAGGGCTGGAGCTGCTCTCTAAAAGTTAGGCTGATTGGGGAAGAAGCCACAGCTGGGCCATGCCCCAATCAGACCTCAGCTGGCCCTGATAAAAGAGCTATGAGCCAGGAGCTAGACAGGATTCTCCCTCTAGCTTCAGGAGTTGAGGGTGTAGGCAACCAAGCAGGGCTGGGGGAAAGGTGAGAGGAACAGGGGAGCTCTGGCCTGGCAACTTACCAGGCTGCAGGCCTTGTCAAAGGCCAAACCAGGTACTGGGGTTGCAGAGGCTGCGGCCCAGAGGGTAGGCAAAGGCAGCAGGTCTAAACCCGCCCCCCACTTTGCCAGTGATGAATGGCTTGTACACTGCAGTCTGCCCAGTGAGTGGGGGCTAGATGGTGACTAGCAGTAGCCTTAGACTGAGGTGAGGTGTGGTTAGAGGGTTGGGGGTTCCCCTGGGTGGGGAGACTCAGAGAGAAGGTATATTGCCAGAGGGCAGCACACAAGATAAAGGAGCACCGGGGTCTGGGAGGGACACGGGGGCCTGAGGCAAGTGGGACACCAGCCTGCAGAGGGCACTCCGGAGGCTGGAGAGCTAATTCCCAGGACAACCAGCGGGAGGTGCCGCACAGGTGAGTCTCGCATAGCTATACCAAGTAAATCCCAGACCACAGACAAGAATCTTGCACGCTCCATACATTAAATAAGTCTGTTTTCAACACCCAGAACAGGTCCCCACACTCTATAAATCTATATCCTAGGTTTGAGACCTCTTTAGGGTAGGTGATTAGTGAATCAAGGAGGGGGAAAATAGTTTCCACAGTAACTGAGGTTCTTCAAGATTGCTTATATGGATCCATACTCTTGGATACACATACACTTCTGATGCATGATCTCAGTCTTCCAGAAAGCACTGTCCTTTGGAACCTCTCACCTCTCCCCCTTGCATAGGATTTTCAGGACATGAGAAGAGGAGAGATCTCCACAGCCTTTAAATTCCTTCCACTAATTCAGCAATCATTTAATCCGAGACTCTGAGGAGGCATGGAAGGTGGGTGGGGAGTTTGATCTTTATAGGCAAACATCATAGAGGACTGCTGTTCCTATGGTAGCTATTTTCTTTCGAGAATTGCCTACATGGATTCCTCACTCTTGAGATATTAGCAAGCCATCCAGCAACCTATGAGGTGTGGCTCTGAGGGGTATTAGTTAGAAATTACCACAAGACTGCTCTCCAAAATTAGGCACCAGGTCTGAAAGTCAAGGTGAGTGCTCAGTGCTGTATGTGTAATAATGTATAGAAATCAAAAGAGCAACCTGGTGTATTTATTTATAATGATGCCATACAGCCTGGTCTCTGGGCTACAGAATAGTGAAGAGCCCATGGCTTTCTTCTGGATCACACTTAGCTCTAGATGTATAGATGAAGCAAGATGTCCCAACAATTCCAGGGAGGCTTTCATGCCATCAGAAATATGTGAAGCGGAACAGAAGTCCCCAGACATACCCAGTGAAGACAACAAAGGAAGTGTTTCTAACTCATCAGCCACATCAAACTCAGACTCCTGTAATACTTAGCCTTCGCACTCGACACCAGCTGTGGAGAAGCCAACCTTGCCACCATAGGATGGGAGTCCAGAAGTACTGCACAGTTTCAGAGGAGTTAAGTGGCAGAATAGATGCTGATCAAGGATATGTGTAGTCTGACCCGTAGAGCCAGGGGTAAAAGGCCTGGCTGAATTTGGGCACTAACAAAACCCCAGCATGAGCCCGAGCTTCATTCTTGATGGCAGTGAGACCATCACTGGGGCCCCTGAGGTCTAACATCTCCCAGAAGAAGTTACAACGTCAAAGCCTGGAGAGAAGTAGAAAGGAACACTGCTAGATTGAAAAAGAGACAGAATCAGCCTTGCTTATGTCAATAAGGGTATGATTGGTATTAATTCCCCAGAGGATCAGAGGCATTGTCGGCAGCGGCTGATGCTGAAGCCTTCACAGACCTGGCCACCGAGGTATCTTCCACATTCACCACCGACAGCTCCTTAAAGATGCTGAAGAAAGATAGCACACAGGTCATAAAGTATCTGGCCAATTGATACCTTCAGAAGCAGATCTGACCAAGCTTTCTGATGCTCTGACACATATATCCCTTGTTATCGATTTCCTTGACAGTGAGTGTGTTCGTGTCAGGTACCTGGCAACTACATCACCTCCTTTTGCTCTGGTGCAGTCTGAAGTGACATCACCTTTGGCCCAGAATCATCTGACACACAGCCCAGGGACAAAGGGCACTGACACCTAGTTGGAGGCTCAATATGGATGTTACCGGATGTTTGGCACCAGAATCAATCAACCCAGAGGAAACCAGGATGCTGCTGGTCCACTTAACCAATTTGATAAGTAGTTCTTTGGAGTTGTGAAGCCCCTCAGCAATGATGATGCTGGATGCTCGAAAGCAGACTCACTCAACTGGGCCTGAAGAGCATCCCACATCAATAGAAAATTGAGGTGGTCCTCCCACTCTTCATGGGTTTGGGTGGAAGGAGAAAATATATGGCCTAATAAAACTATCATTAGAAAAAAGAGGGGAAGTAGCCTCAGAGGCCTTTTCCTCGGACAATCCCTACAACAGTATAGACACCAAAGAACAATTCCAGGTTTTAAATTACAAAAACTGACCAACTATCCGATTGATGAACTCTAAACGGAATTAGTCCCCATAGGCTGACAAGAAAAAAAAATTCCCATGATAGTGTCAAGGACTGAGTGAACTCCAAGCTCACTGCACCTTGGATGGTTAAAAGAACAGAACGGTGGTTAGGGTCACCAACCTTTTGTACCCTCAGAACCTCCCATGAGGGGGATTAGCCCCAACATACACTGCTTTGTACAAATTCAAGCTCACATGCTTATCCTAGGAGGGTGGACTCATAAAGACAACCCTCAAAGGCAATCTTCATTATTCCTGGGTTTGAGAATCCCCAAATTATTATTCAGTTATCCACCACCTGAAATTTTTTTTAAAAAATTGCACACCCAAGTATGAGGTTAAGAAGCCAAAATCAACTAACGAAAACTATTCCTGGGAAGAAAAAAGGCAAAAAGTAGAGAAAATGCAAAACAATTTTTTTTAAACATGACAGCATAATAGCAACAGAGTATAGCAACCATCTCCAAAGGTTGTCCCACTCAGAGGAAAAAAGTGAATCATTTTGAACATTTTAATAAAAATAATGGAGCTATTAAACAATTTAGCAGCACTCTAAAAAGCAAGTATTTTTTTTCTCTTCATAACCACTATGTGCAACTTCCCCAAGCCTTAGCATCACAACTTCAGAGAGTTCTAGCCAAAGGAAAAAGAAGACAAAGAAATGATGTGTTTCTGGCACCTATGACTCCTTAACACCTATTCAAAGTGGAAGAAATCAAGCTTTGAAAATGTTTTAGAAATGCACAGATGGAAAACGTTCTTGACAGAAGCCTAGATATAATAGGCAGCTTTACTGCAGGTATTCGAAAGCCTTTATGCACTGTGTGAAAACAGTTTTGTGTTTTGATGCTTTCCCACAAAACCAAAACAGAAATCTTTTTGAAACTTCATCTTAAAAAGTGACTAGATGATGATAACCCCATCTCCAGTCTTAACATTAATTGTAAACATGCTAAGTATTACTCGTAATAAACAATTACCAGTGCAGAGCAAAGCCAGTTTACACAAAGCTTTGCAGGGAGTGCCTAGAAGAGATTACAGTCAAAGGCAGATCAGACAAACACCAGACACGGGGTAACAGTTCAAGTGAATGGGAGTGAGAGTCTGTGGAGAAATTACTGGAAGGAGACTAATGTATAAAGGTTTCCTGGAAGGAATAGGTCTTAAGGAGAGATTCAATTTGTAAAGAAAACAATGAATGAAGCAGTGATGGCTATTACCTGGGCTGACACCTGCAAATTCCAGAGCAAAAAGCATGAGTTTATAACTTGAACTAAGGAGACAGGCTCCATAGTTTTTGTTTTTTTTTTTCTTGACAGGAGCTTAGGTGGGAAGGCTGTGATGGTACAGAGGCAGAAATGGCAGTGACTCAAGAAACAGAAGAAACCATGAAGATAGCTGGATGTGGAAGCTGTGGGGGTGTACATTTTCCTAGAGTGGGTATCCGAAAAGAGCTTCATTTGTACAAAGTGCCAGCTGATAGAGCTGATGGATGAGACAATCCAAGGTTGGGAGATGCAGGTAGAAACTATGGTTGTATTTTGAAGGGGATTTGAGCAGATGATGGAGGGAAGGTGAGGAGGCTGAAGGGAAAACTCAAGACTCACAGATGCAAGCTGGACTGGAGAACTATGAGGGTAGACTGCTGAGTGAGGAAAGTGGCCTGTAGAAAAATGTGACTACAAGAACCAGGCAGAGAAAAATACCAGCTAATGAAGGAGAAATAGAGCTCAGGAACATGTTTCCTGAGTAGGAAAACAAAGAAAGGGCGCATCAGGCAGTAACAGAGGGTGGGACGGCAAAGAAGACAAGTGAGGCCAGTCCTACAAGAGGAGAGGAAGAGTCAATGGAGGTAGCCAGAGTTTGGAGCACCAGTAGGATAGGGATGAGTCACAGAAGATTGCAAGTGAGAACAAAAGACAAGAGGACTTGCAGCCAGAAGGAAGGAACAGGAGGCAGGCCAGAGAATGACACCAACACCAAGAAGAGGCAGATGTATGTGACTGGGAACTCCCTAATAAGAGCAGACAGTCCTGTCACCAAAGCTGATCCAGAGAACAGAAGGATGTGCTGTCTGCTGAGAGCTAAGATACAGGATGTGGAGCCTGAGGCTGAAGAGCATCTGAATGGGAGCAGGAAAGAATCCACGGGTTGTTCTTCACGTGGGAACAAATGATACTGATATGTTCCAGTGAGAATCTAGCAAAGGAGACTATGCCGGGCTGGGGAAGATGGTTAAAGAAATGGAGGCTCAGATGATCTTCAGTGGGATTCTACTTGTCCCTAGAGGACATTTGGAATATTCAAACACAGGGAGGCATTCATGGACAGAGGACTGTTCTCATGGGATGGACTCCACCTGAGGAGGGAAGGAAATAGACTCCTGCTATTGTCACAGGAAATTGTCACAACTGCTTACAAGAGTTTTAAACTAAGAATTCGAGGGAAACGGTTGGGAGATGTTCATGTAATCTTCATGCTTGATTCTAATATTGAGTGAGAGAAAAATCAAGAAAGAGTATACAGCAATGGAGAAAGAAACAGCAGAGGTAGGAGAACAGACATCGAGAGCAAAGACGGTGCCAATAACAATGAAGCAAAGAGGTAGGTGATACTGGCAGTAGAATGACTGTACATAATTTGGTGAGGGATCTGGGCAAAGTGAAGCAGAAACAACTAAGATGTCTGTACACCAAGGCAAGGAGCCTGGGTAACAAAATGGAAGAACTAGACACATGGTGAAATAGAAGTCATGACTGGAATACAGATACTGAAGGGTATGTGCTATTCAAGAAAGACAGAAATAAAGGTAAAGGTGGTGGAGTCGTATTGTAGATTATGAAGAAATCATAAGTGATTAAATGGATAAAACAGAGTCTGTTTCTGTCACAGTCACTTTGAGGAAGAAAGCTACTGGAAGCTCTCCTGGGATAGTGCTTGAGGTGTGCTACTGTCCCCCAGGATCCAATTTGGATATGGACAGAGACCTCTTTCATATTTTTAATGGAAAAAAAAAAACTACTGGGAATTACGTGAACATGGGAGAATTTAGCGTCTCAGATATAGATTGGAGGACAAGTGCTACTAATGATAGTAGGATCCAGATTTTCCTGGATGTGATAGCTGACAGATTTACTCATCAAATACTTGCAGAACCTACAAGAGGTAAAGCCATTTTAGATTTGGTATTGGTGAGTGGTGAGGACCTCATAGAAGAACTGGTTGTACGGGAGAAGCTTGGTTCGAATGATCATGAGCTAATTCAGTTTAAACTACAATGAAGGATAAACCAAAATAGGTTTGCAACTAAGATTTTTGATTTTAAAAGGGCAAACTTTAAAAAATGAAGGGAATTAGTTAGGGAAGTTGACTGGACTGAAGAACTCACGGATCTGAATGTGGAGGAGGCTTGGAATTACTTTAAGTGAACGTTGCAGAAACTATCCAAAGCCTGCATCCCAAGGAAGGGGGAAAAATTGTAGGGAGGGGTTGCAGACCAAGCTGGATAAGCAAGCATCTCAAACAGGTGATTACATGAAAGCAAAAAGCCTACAAGAAATGGAAGATGGGATGGATCAGCAAGGAAAGCTACCTTCTGGATTAGGGGATTGGATTATTAAAAATGATTAGGGGACTGGAACACATGACTTATGAGGAGAGGCTGAGGGAACTGGGGATGTTTAGTCTTCAGAAGAGAAAAATGAGGGGGGATTTGATAGCTGCTTTCAACTACCTGAAAGGGGGTTCCAAAGAGGATGGCTCTAGACTGTTCTCAGTGGTGGCAGATGACAGAACAAGGAGTAATGGTCTCAGTTGCAGTGGGGGAGATTTAGGTTGGATGTTAGGAAAAACTTTTTCAGTGTGAGGGTGATGAAACCCTGGAATGCGTTACCTAGGGAGGTGGTGGAATCTCCTTCCCTAGAAGTTTTTAAGGTCAGGCTTGACAAAGCCCTGGCTGGGATGATTTAGTCGGGGATTGGTCCTGCTTTGAGCAGGGGGTTGGCCTAGATGACCTCCTGAGGTCCCTTCCAACCCTGATATTCTATGATTCTGTGGAGGACAGAAAGTACAGGGGAAAAGTGAGAACTACCAAAAGGCAAGCAGAGTTAGACCTTGCAAGGGAAATTAAAAGCAATAGTAAAAAGTTCTATAGCCATATAAATGAAAAGAAAACAAGAAATGAAAAAGTGGGACCGCTAAACACTGAAGATAAAGTGGAGATTAAAGATAATCTAGGCTAGGCCCAACACCTAAATGAATACTTTGCCTAAGTTTTTAATAAGGATAATGAGATACTTAGGGGTAGTGACAAGATGGGTAATGGAAATGAGGATACAGAAGTAGAAATTACTACATCCAAGGTGGAAATCAAACTCAAACTGCTTATTGGGACCAAATCGGGGTGGGCGGGGGAGGGGCAGATAATCTCCAGCTAAGAGTATTAAGGGAATTAGTGCATGAAATTGCAAGCCCAGTAGCAAGAACTTGTAATGAATCCGTAAACTCAGGGATCATACCCTATGATTAGAGAACTGCCAATATATGATCTTTTTTTAAAAAGGGGGGAAAAAGTGATCCAGGAAACTACATACCTGTTACTTTGACCTCAACTGTATGCAACATAGGTGCAGACTCCATGGGTACTCCAGGGCTGGAGCACCCATGGGGCAAAACCAGCAGGTGCTCTGCACCCACCGGCAGCCAAGCTCCCCCCTCCTGGCCTCCTTCCCACCCCCTGCGCACACCACATCGCTGCTCCTCCCCCTCCTTCCTAGCGCTTCCCACCCCCTACCACCTAACAGCTGTTTGGCAGCGCTTAGGACTTTCTGGGAGGGAGGAAGAGGAGTGCAGATGTGGCACACTCAGGGGAGAAGGCGGAGAAGAGGCAGGGTGGGGCGGGGACTTGGGAGAAGGGGGTGGAATGGGGTCAGGGCTTGGGTGAGTTAAGGTGGGGTCAGGCAGGGACTTTAGGGAAGGGGTGGATTAGGGGGTTGGGTGAGGGTGGAGCAGGGGTGGGGCCAGAGGCGGGGTGGGTCAAGCACCCACCAGGCAGAGGGGAAGTCGGCGCCTATGGTATTCAGTGTCTTGGAACAAATTTTGAAAGAGAAAGTAGTTAAAGACATAGAGGTAAACTACTAACTGGGATAAAATACAACATGGTTTTACAAAAGGGAGATTGTGTAAGACCAACCTGATCTCTTTCTTTGAGAAGACAGCTGATTTTTCAGACAAAGGAAATGCGGTAAATCTAATCTGCCTGGATTTCAGTAAGGTATCTGATAGAATTCCACATGGAAAATATTAGTTAAATTGGAGAAGTTGGGGATTAATATGAGAATTGAAAAGTGGAGAAGAAACTAATTAAAGAGGCAACTACAACAGGTCATATTGAAAGGTGAACTCTCAGCCTGAAGGAAGGTTACTAGTGGAGTTCCTCAGGGATCAGTCTTGGGACCAATCTTATTTGACCTCAAATCTCATTATCATTAATGAGCTTCGTAGAAAAAGTGGTATTACGCTAATAAAATTTGCAGATTACACAAAGTTGGAAGGTATTGCCAATACAAAGGAGGACCGGAATATCATACAAGAATTGGATGACCTTGAAAACTCGAGTAATAGAAATGGGATGAAATGTAATAGCAAAAAGTCATGCACTTAGGGACTAACAACAAGAATATTTGCTATAAGATGGGGATTTGTTAGATGGAAGCAACGGGGGGAGAAAGACCTGGTTGTGCTGGTTGATCACAGGCTGCCAATGTGATGTGGCCATGAAAAAGGCTAATGCAATCCTAGGATGCATCAGGTGAGGTATTTCCAGTAAAGATAGGGAAGTGTTAGTACTATTATACAATGCACTGTTGAGACGTCATCTGGAATATTATATGTGGTTTTGGTCTACCATGTTTATGAAAGATTAATTCAAAGTGGAACAGCTGTAGAGACGGGCTACCAGGATTATCTGAGGAATGGGAAACGTACCTTATGAGAGGAGACTTAAAGAGCTTGGTTTGTTTAACCTAACCAAATAAAGGTTGAGGGGAGATATGCTCAGGGAGGGAAAGTAGTTGCTTAAGTTAAGCACCAATGACAAGAATCAATGGCTATAAACTGGCATGGCCATCAATAAGTTTAGGCTTCAAATTAGACAAAAGTTTCAAACCATCAGAGGAGTGAAGTGCTGGAACACCTTTGAACAGGAGCAGTTGGGGCAAAAAAACCTAACTGACTTCAAGATTGAGCTTGATAAGTTTATGAAGGGGATGGTATGATGAGACTGCCTACAGTGGCATATGACCCATCTGTAACTGCTAGTAGCAAATATCCCCAAAGGCCAAAGATATGCAACTAAATGGTGAGGGCTCTAAGTTACTACAGATAATTCTTTCTCAGGTATCTGGCTGGTGGGTCTTGTCAACATGCTTTTGGTTGGGAAGGAATTTTCCTCTGGGTCAGATTGGCAGAGGTGTTAGGATTTTTGAGCCTTCCTCTGCAGCAGGGGTTACAGGATCCTTGCAGGTTTGAGAGAGTAAATAGTGGATTCTTTGTAACTTCAAGTCTTTAAATCATGATTTGAGGACTTCATTAACTCAGCGGGAGGTTAGGGGTCTATTATAGGAGTGGGTGGACGAGGTTCTGTGGCCTGTAAGTTGCAGGAGGTCAGACTACATGATCACAATGGTTTCTTCTGGCCTTAAAGTCTATAAGTCTATAATTGTGGGCTTTACAATCCTCTCTGAATCAGGCATAGAGAAGGCACACATCACCATTATGTTATAAACCATGAAGCTAAGAGTGGGAGAAGGGGACCAAAAGGAGGGGAAATGAGAAATGACAGTGTAGGGAGCATGTAAGAAAGTAGAAGGAAATGAAAGTAAAGAGGTTCATGAGGAGATGGCGAAATGTTTTGACAATGATGATACAGATCTTAATTACAACAAAATAAACCAGACTTTACTTTCTATTATCTTTATGTGCCAGATTTTCTATAGTCATCAGTAAGAGCAACTCCAGCTTCAGTTGTGTGCAGACAGAAGGGGGTGTGGGAAGCCTGAGTTTGAATCAGGGCCGGCTCTACCATTTTTGCCCCCCCCAAGCAATGAAAAAAAACTGTCACCGCCAAATTGCCGCCACGGATGGCAAGAGAGAGAGAAGCTGCTGCCAAATTGCCAATGTGGAATGGAGAAGCTGCCACCGAATTGCCGCTGTGGATGGTGGAACGGAGAAGCTGTGGCAAAATTGCCACCGCAGCGAAAACTCTGCCACCCCTTTCTGACTGCCGCCCCAAGCACCTGCTTGGAACGCTGTTGCCTGGAGCCGGCCCTGGTTTGAATATATAAGCCTGAGTTTGAACTGTGGGCTTATACTGCAGTGTAGACATACCCTTAGATAGCTGGTAATGGGTTCTATGTTAAAAATCTCATTGTGTAGAGTTATTGTATCACTAGATAGAACCGTTGTAGGTAACATTACCAGTGCTCCTTACTGGCATGTATAGGTAGCTAAATCTTGGAGAAACGATAAATATTGGCTTCTGAAAGAAGCTGGGATCTCTCACCAGGGAACTGTCTAAGGAAGTCAGACTGAGAGAGGAAGACAGAGCCTGAAAATGGAGTTTCCCTACAGCTTGGCTCTGGACTGACCAGAATAGACTATGCTTCAACCTTCATTCTCTATGCTTCTCTAAGGACTTCCTATGCTGTGTTCCTGTTGACTAATAAACCTGACAGTTTTGACAACACTGTTTGAGTGTCACTGTAAATACTTGGTGAGGTGTTTGGTAATGCACTTGGTAACCCCTGAACAGTATACAAGTCTCTACCAGGAGTCTATTTCACTTGGACTTGCTGAAGAGAGCTCACGGTGTGAAGAAGGCGTGCTTGAACCCAGAGGTACAGTCGCAGCAGGCAGCAAGGCCATGGGGCCTAACCTGAAGAAAGAGTGAGACCCATTGGGGGTCAGGCACATGGAAGGAGTTCCTTCCAAAGCTGGGGGTGTAGCACTGATCCTCTGGATCCATAAGAATGGGGGTGGTAGTGGTGGTTCAATTATTGTTAGAAGCTGTGCATGTCATCAGTAAAATATGATCTTTTCCCAAGTTTGTGACCCCAAATCATTTCTTATATGCACAGGTATTGACTAGAATAAATAAAAACATTATATGGTGCTAAAACATTACTACATATTGTAGATTTGTTTCCCCTCCATGATCGTAGAACTTATCTGGACCATGTTGGTTCTGAGGAGTCTGGGTTGTAAAGAAGACCTGGTCTGTATTTGGCCCAAGGATTTTTTAAAAGCTTAGATTTGACTGAAGAGTACTCCTTTAAAAGAACACTGTCAAGTTTTATAGGCCCACTTTTACACCTACTTCTTGGTTTTTTTTAAAACCCCATGTGAATCGTGTCAGATGTGATGTCCTAACTTGTGTTGTTGTTAAAGACAAATATTTCAATGATCTCAATTCTTTAAAAAATAATAGTAAAACAAATATGCGAACAGCTCAGTAAATCAATTCATATACAAGGGAGGGGAGAAAAAAATTCAACGGAGAAACAGGTTTCAGTCTTCTGAAGGTTTTTTTTAAAAAAAATAAACCTTGAGGGATAAAGTGTTTATGCAAAATACCTTGACATGGTCCTTCTAAATGAGCTCCGCTTATAAAGCTCATGAAAATATTACAAAGGAAATTGAATCTCTGTAGCTTGTCCACCTCATCTGGGTATTTGGAACCCACCCGCCTCCCTGCTTTTGAGCACTTAGTAATATCTATAAAAAATTTAAAGTGTCCATTAGAAGCAAAGTTTCTATCTGCTACATTCGGGAGAGAAGCATATTGAACTACCTATGTTTGGGAAATCTGTTTTTGTCTGTAAGCAGAGTCCTCCCTAATAGGAAGATGAACCTACCACTCATTGCCTCATGTGGTTTTGTGTGTCCCAGGAATACTACTACAGTCTACAACGACAAGGCTCCATCTGGCTGCTCAATTAGAGCCCAACGTGACAACTGCTGTTCATACACAGGCAATTGATTAGATTTTTATGTTCCTCAACAAGCCGAGCTGATTACAATGAGTATATTTTTTCTTTTTTGGTTTATAGCTTGTTTGTTTTGTTGTTTTCCAGTTTTGCCACTGAGGTCTATGGATTATCAAATGCCCTTGCCAGGAGAGAATGCTGCCATTTTGAGATGTCAATGGTTTGTGAAGGGCTGCTGGGATGGCTCAATAGTTGCACTGCCAAAGAAGAGTCATGTTCTCTGTGTCCAGACAGAATTTTTCAGTAGTTCTGTTATTCTGGTTTCCAGAACAATTAGAAACTGACATAAAAATGAACTTGGAGTCATTATCTCTTCACAATTTGGAAGTTAGCCTGCTCTTCCGATTCTTTGGATCTCCACCTTCAGTCTAGGTAAAAATTCCTAGCAGCAAGGCCAGCCTGATCATTATGCACAGCCCTACACAGGTCCCATGTCCGGAGAAGAAGGATGCTTTCTTTAGGCCAGCTAGGGTTGTGAGCTTCACTGAACTAACACCTCAGGGCCTGATTTTCTTCTCACTGACATTGGGGCAATTCTGTTTAGTACACTGGAGTTATTGTGAGTTACACTGGTATAATGAGAGCAGAATCAGGCCCTTAGGGTTAGATTCTGCCTGGGGCGTATGTAGGGTCCCAGAGAGTTGAAGGAAGTAAGGAGCTTCTTCCTCCGACTTGTGTGTCCCACGTAAGGGCTATACAGAACTGCAGTCACTGTGCTGAGAGAGAAAGGGGACTGTTCTAATTATCCCCATAAGGCCACACAGTGTGCCAAAGAGGGTATGAAGGTATAGAGAGTAGATAAAGCCATGACACCAATCCCCTCACATGCCCTGGCCAGTACAGCTTGCCAGCTGCTTGCAGAAAGGAGAGGAAGTGCAGTATGCTGCACCTATTGAAGGGAATGTAATTGCTTCTGACTTCCTCTGAACCTCTAGGAGACATTGTACCTTTCTAAGGCAGAATGCCTCTGGTACTCCAAACTACCCCCACTGCTGGACAAACCCAGCTCAGAAGAAGGTGCAAGAAACCACATAATAGACAATTATGGAAATATTTCTACAGTGAGTTGGTGGATTGATGGAAAAGTTCTTGCTTTGTATGCAATTGACCACAGCTTCAAATCCCACCTGTTTTCTCGCAAAAATGGTGGAACTTTTAGAAAAAAGGACGGTCCAGTGATTGGGATGCTAGTCTGGCACTTCCGTTTAAGTCCCTGCTCTGCCATGGACATTCTGTGTGACTGGGGACAAGTCACTTAACCTCCCCGTGCCTCAGCAACACAGGGAGGATAGCACTTCCCTGCCTCATAGGGGTACAGAGAGAATAAAGAGATTGTAATTGTGAGGTGTTCAGATACTATTATAATGATGGTTAGCTAAGTACCTTAGAAAGATAGAGGAAGTGTTTTCCTAATGCCCAGTAGCTGATGGATGGTTTATAAACTTAAGTATGAGGATTTTTTCTCCTAATAATATTTTCGTGTCCTAATATAATGGTTTATCAAGGTTCTTAGACAGCAGCCATCACTAAGGTATCTGAATATCTGTGGATATTATTATCCATATAAATATTTAATCCCTCTGAATATTGCTAAATTCTTTGTTTGGATTATATTTTTGGCAATGAGTTCTACGGGTTAACACAGAACGAATCAATTCCTTTACAATAGAAATTAGTACTTCTATGTGGAGGTAGAGATTAGATTATTAAATTCATCCCCCTCCAAATACATTGATCAATCTTAGTAACCCTTCTAGCTATCTCAACTCATATGGATCATGTTTGTGGAAACCACAGCAATGCCTAAAAAACATATCTGCACTTCAACAATTTAATTTTCAAGACAGTGTAATTTCCTAATAATAAAAGGAGTCTAACAAATTCAGTATTAAGGGTTTCAGACTAAATTCATCCTATCAGCCCCAACATTGTATTGGGATAGTCCCTAAACCTGTGAAATAGGGATTTTCTTCTTCATATTACATTTCATGTAGATGTCCCAGGCATCTAGATCCATCTACCATAATCAAGTACAATTCCAGTCTGCCCAAAAATGTTTTTTAAACAGAATTGTTCTGTTGATGAACATCCTTCACCTAGCTCAGGACTTAACAGAATGGATATTCCTTGATTTGCTATTAGGGTCCCCATCTGAATATACCAACAGGGTCCCCATCTGAATATACCAACATTTTGGATTGGATCTGAGGATGTAATTTGGCCCATTGCAGAGAAAGAAGACAGCTAAAAGTTGGGATTCAAACTTCCTCAACATCAGTCAGGGTGGTGGTTGGTTCAGTGGGCTGTTGTTTTAGGCCCAATTCTAGTGCAGAGTTGCAAAGGAGAGTTTTAGACTCCTCTGACCCACAACATAAGTCAGCTTGTGAATTTGATTCCTCAATTGTAATAGATAGAATTTCCTACTGCAATGTCGTTAGGCACAAAAATGTTGAGGTCCTCTCTCCATAACTGTACGACAGGGGGACAAAACTCTTTTTCCCGGAGCTGAATACTGGTTGTGGAACCATTAGGGAAAATCGCTTGAGTCAAGGCATTATGTAGACAGAAGAGCTGTGAGTGGCACATAGCCCACAGCAGCACTAAGATGCCTTCCAGCATACAGGACTGTATATACAGTCCTTCGAGTGCTTCCCCATGTACTGTATTGTACATACAAAGGACTTTGTCTTTCAATAATGACAGTAGAGGAAAAAGAGGGGGGAGAACAAGCTATCTTTCTCCTTACTATTTCAGGCTTGTTGCTTTGTGGGCTGGCTCTGAACTCCTGCTTTCTTTCCTAATCCCAGACTTTCCCTGTTTTACTGCAAGTGTCTGGCTAATTATTCTTTGCAAAGAGGCAGAGCCAGAAGGTTCCACTTAGTTTAAAGACTCTCTCTGAACATGATCATTACATTTTAGTTCTTGAGACTAAGCTACACAGTTGTCATCCAGAGCACTAGAAAAGCCCAAAAGGAGATTGCATCTTTTGTATTCTAGTTGTGCTTTCTCAAAAAAAAGAGAGATACACTTGCCAAGTCCTGCAGCTTTACAAATTGCATGTGACATAGTTTTAGGTCAGCACAGGGCCCTCTTACCAGCTGTAGCTGAAGATCCCTGGCTCCGCTCGAGTCCTTGAGTCACTTTCATAGACGAATCAATAAAATGACTAGAGCATCTGGGGAGATTGAGCACAGTTCACCCAGGCAGTTAGAAGAAAGGCACTTTTGTACTCAAGTATAGTCTTCTTTTTTAATTAGCATTTCCATATAAAAAAGAAGCTTCATTATATGCGCTCTTCCAAGAGAAATCAATTCAAATAGCACTGGAGAAGAACCTTTTTGTTTATTTTTCCAAGGAAAGAGGGTGAGGGCCTGATGTAGGAGTGAACTGTAGAATGAGTATGAGAAGAGCCCAAGAATAAACCCATAGAGTGAATTTTGCCAGGGACTAAAGCCCCAACCCTGTGATGAGCTCTGCAGGGCTTCAGGGGTCCACTTGCGCAGACCTTGTTGACTGACTGAGTCCAGAGAGAGAGAATCAGGGCATACGGAAGGTTTATACAGATTAACTAGTCATAAAATTAAATGTACTGTAGTTAAAAACCAAGCAATTTGAAGTTCGGGCTTAAATTGCAATGTTCTATCTAAGAACTGCAGCATCAGCGTACTGTATGACATAACTGTCGCAATTTTCTCAGAGACAAGGTGCGTGAGGTCATATCTTTTATTGGGCCGACTTCCATTGGTGAGAGAGCCAAGAGAAGAGCTCTGTGGAACTCTGACCAACAGAAGTTGGTCCAATAAAAGATATTATCTCACCCACCTTGTCTTTCTCAAAACCTGGGACCAACACAGCTACAACAACACTACAAACAATATTTTTCTCTGACATCTGCACTAGGAAAATAGTATAACATAAGGGTGGAGTTAAAAGCCTTAACACATCTGAACTTTTTCATGTTGCAGTGAGACGTTTGTTATTTTAATGCAGTTTTTAAAAAAGTAAATAAATGTCAATAAGTTTTCCCACACAGTCAGGGAAACATTATACAGAATATCCTGTGTCATACTCTTGATGCTTCAAAGTGCAGTTGCACTCTAAACCAATGACCACAAAAGTGGCATCATCTTACTCACAAGATCTGTCCCCTGTGTGTATTTCAAGTCATACTTGCAGATGTTAGTAACACAAACAAATTTTCACTGCTTTTAGCCCTGCAGAACCAACCCTGCTAAGAAAGAGTGAGCTGGATACCATTCCTTCTTGGTGCATCAGTTCTGAACACTTAGGTCTGTGCAAACCCACTGAATGTAATGGGGCTGCACAGGTACAGCTGAGAGCCTAATCTGGCCTGCAGAAGCTTTGTTTCTAGTGACAATGCACAAAGTGGAAAGAGCAGTCTAAGGCTATGTCTACACTATGCACCTTTTAGCGACACAGCTGTGCTGCTACAGTCGTGCCACTAAAAGAAACCCAGTGTACCCACTGATCGTTGGCAGGAGAGAGCTCTTCCACCGACAAAAAATTTCCAGCCCCAACGAGCGGCGGTAGTGTTGTCGGTAGGAGAGTGCTCCTGCTGACAAAGTGCTGTTCACACCGGCACTTGTCTTCGGTAAAATTTTTGTCTTTCAGGGTGTGTGTTTTTTTCACACCTCTGAAGGACAAAAGATTTGTCATTCAGGTTCCAGTGCAGACAAAGTCTAAGAAATAATGGGAACTTTCCCAGACAAGTTGTTGACAAGTATTATTCTACCTCCATTATAATCATGCCTGTCTGGACATATACTAGGGTAAGTCTTATCCTAGCCTGGCTCAAACCGCTAACATTGTTGCTAGCAATGCCAGGATTTGGAGGTGAATAAAAAGCATTTTTTTTTTGGCCAGTAGAAATGTGTTCTTTATGCACTGTCCAAAAAAACCAAAACAATAAAAAACTACAAAACAACATTCTCCCCTCCTCTCTACACATACACAGAGGCACACACACAGATGCGCACAAGGAGTAAAATCCTTACTCTAGTGAAGTCAGTGAGCATCTGGCCATTGACTTCACTAGGGCAAGGATTTCACACACAGGGGCTAATGCTAGGTACATGCTACTACTCCTTTTAAATGAATAAATAACACCACAATGAGAATGGTTCAGACCTCTCATATTTATCGAATTTGATATTGGGTCATCATTAGTGTTGAAGGGCTTAGCCTGTGAACAGCAGTGTTAGAGACCAGCAGTAGCTATCATTTGCCATCACAATACAATATGTGAAATAACGATCAATAGCGGTTTTAAGCTTTAATTATATATTTAAGGCACCAGATCTATAATACCTACAAATACAACAGTTACAGGAGCAGTCCTTTGCAAATAGCAACACCCTTTGATTCAAAGTGCTTGGCTGCAGTGTACATTTGAAATTTAATTTCTTTCCCATATGAAAAATTGAAATACTTAACTAATAACATCCAGCAACATCATCTGCCATCTGATAGCGTACAGAAACTGGGCAATTATGTTTCGCCTTGGGTGGCTAATAGCCCCATTTCAAATTTCAGGCATTATCAGATAATAATACTGCCTGCATCTGACTATGTTGTTATAATTATTAACCATTAAAACTGGAGGGGTTGAGAGAGAGAAGGATTGTTTTTAATTGTTTAATATTGCAGTGCCATATAGCTAAACTCGTTGTTTCCCATGAGCTAACATTCAAGAATTGCGTGTTCACATTTCTGCAGATCCCAGACTCAGTTCAAACCAACCTGTTTTCAGATTCATGAAATCTTAACACTACTATTTAGCAGGACTATTTAGCAGGTTTCTGTGCTGCGAGACCTGCCTATGAACATTGAACTGAAATGAAAATGGCGCTCGGTACAGAAACACAGAGGAACCTAGCATTAGCGTATAGCTTGTCTGTCATGCTGTCATTAAAGGTTGTTTCTGTGTTTTCATTTTAAATCCATATGGCCAGATTTAATAATTTGGTCAAACCAGCTTCTTGTCATGATTAGAGGGGTCAGATTTTCAGAGGTGGAATTGAACAGATATTCTGAAAAAATGATCATGCGCTAATATAAAAAATACCTACCTGAATACGCAGAAACAGAGATGTATAAGAGAAAACTGGGAAATTCTGTAGCTAAGCATCCAAAATTATCTGAAATAAGTAAAAGTAGGGTATGGTAGGCACAAATGTGACGGGGCTATTCAAAGTGGCACTGGGGGGCAGGCAGTCCTCAAGCATGGCCCAGTTAGAAAGGCACAAAGATGCCTTAAAGCCAATTTTGACCCACTCCCCTTACTCCATTCATATACCAAGTGCAAGAGTGTAGGAACACAGCATCTGCTCTTCAAGGCTTACACGATAGATATGCACATAAAAGTAAAAGGGATATTTAGGCTTTGAAAACCTAAAAGGACTTTTGAGTAGAGCTGGGCAGAAAAATTTGAACAAAAACACTTTTTTCATCAAAACTTGCTGATTAGTTGAAACTGAAATGCTTCCTGGAGATGAGGGTGTGATGCAAACCTTTATAGTTTCCTGCCAGCTCACCTGCCTGGCTTCTCAGCAGCCTGTGTAGTGGGCTGATAGGAAGCCCAGAGCCTGGAAGCCCAGATCACAGGCTTCTGGCTCCTCAGAAGCCTAGACTTCCTGCAGACTCTGCAGACTTCCCCAGAGACAGAAACCCTGGCCCAAGGCCTCTAGGGTGCACAGAGAATTTCAAAATTTGGGGATTTTGTTTGAAATTGGAACAAAACGAAATTTGGAAATAACAAAATCCTCCAGGAAGCAGAATTCGCTTTTTCCGTCCAACTCTATTTTTGAGTTTAAGAGGAGCATCTTGTTCTTTCTAGAGAAGAGTAAATCCATGAGACAGAACACGGCCTAAAATTAAGGTAGCATTAAGTCACCCAGAGAAAAGTGTGTACAAATTGGTGACATTTATCCATGTCAGGACTGGCTCTAGGCACCAGCACGTGCTTGGGGCCGCACATTTCCAGGGGCAGCATTCCAGCCATCCTTTTTTTCCCCCCGGCCCCGCTCAGTCAACCAATGAGCCTCTGTGTGGGGTGGGGCAGCGGACTCAGTGTGGGTGTCCCAGCCCGGAAGCAGTCCCTGCCCTGGGCCCCTGCCACCGGGAGAGCAGGGCGATGCGGCTCCTCCCCCCCTGCCCACTCCTGCCACACGTGTCACAAGCGGCAGAGGAGCTGGAGCTGATCAGAGCGGAGCCCGGGATCGGGGCAGGACCTGCGGCAGGTAAGGGACCCACTGCCCCAGGCGGCTTGGTGCTGGGCAGGCGCCCCTGGTCTGCCCCCGTCCCTGCAGCTGACCCTAGGCTGGGGGCCCACAGGCAGGGTGTACAGCCCCAAGCACCTCACTCCAAACACTGCTATAACATTATGCATTCTTTTAACATTACCAGTATCAGCAGCTTCTGGTGAGCGCAGTTTCTCAAAACTGAAATTACTAAAAAATTATTTGAGGTCCACCATGTCTCAAAATCGTTTGTCAGGACTCGCATTACTTTCAATTGACAGTACCATTGCAAAAAATGTAGATTTCACTGAATTATTAAAAGACTATGCAAATATAAAAACCAGAACAATTCAGTTCATATACATTCTTTTAATTTATGAGAAACTGGGCACACCGGAAAACACTAACATTTTTCATTATAGTGTATAGTTGAACCCAAATTGTTTGTAATTTTGATTTTGTTAAAATTAAATGAGTACACTAGTAGGAAATTGTTTTATTTCACTAACTACAAATTCTCTGTTTTCATTTTTTTTTATTTTAAACAGTCTAAACAAAACACAACAACAACAAAAAAACACTGCAAAGTACAAACGTGTAAAAGCCAAAAAAAGGGGGGGAAGGGGTACGAAAATTTTCTTTGCTTGGGGTGGCAAAAAACCTAGAGCTGGCCCTGATCAGTGTTGCCATCTCTTGCGGTTTCATCACAAGTCTGCAATATTTGGTATTTTTTCCCTAAAAGCCCCAGCTCCTGGAATCAAGAGATTGCATGATAATTTCAATTTTCATTTAAAAGAAAGATAAGTTTCTAGCCATCCCAGTCATAGAGAGAAGCTTGAAAACATGAAGGGAGTATACTTCAAAGGCTAAGAAACCAGAAAGAAATTAAAAAGATCACTGAAAGTATTAATTTTGTAAGCCACTCGCAATTTTTGGAGCCTGACTCATAAACTCACAAAATTGGTGATATTGTTATGTAATCTTGCTGTTTCCAAAAAAAAAAAAAAAAAAAAAGAGTTTCTTTATGCAACAGTATGCTACTAGTTACTCTGAGCATATTACCTGTAGTTTCTAGTTCCCTGTCATGAAGGCCCAGACAGGAGGTAAACCCTTCTCTCCATGCGAGAGGAGTGTGAACTTTGACCTGAGGCCTTTTGGGAAATGTAGGACAGTTTAGTAAGTGAGTGGCCATTTTGTTGCCAACATGGTTGTGACAGGTTAAATGAACAAATGTAGTTGTATTGATTGAAGGCTTCTATTAAAAGAGAATGATGTGTTACCTTAGCTGGTCTATTTGCTGTATATCTGAAATAATTTGGTGGGTTTTTGTGACTGAAGGGGAAGATTTAAATCCTTTGAGTAGAGGGATTATGGGTAATTGCACCTATAAATGACGTGGAACTTCATATATAGGAAGGGCCTTTTCTAGCAAGGTTTAAGTTCCCCTAGAGTTAGTGTTGGAGCAGGCAGAAGTTTGTGCCTACTAATAAACTCTAATGTGAAGGCTTCTAATGCTTGTGCTAGAAGTTTGGCAGATAATGCCTCAAAGCGGGTGGCAGTTGTTTATTTTTATATTTTGGCTGTTTATTTTGCTTTTAAAAGACAGAGAAGCATTTATATAATCTGATTACATCACCTTGCCTGACCCATTTGATCCTTCCAATGGTTTCTCCTTTTCAAATGCCTTACAAGGCTTTACATAAAACTTTCCCAAGCCTACATCTCAGCCCTTGTTTCTTACAACACCCCACATCAGCTGTGCTCTGCTATTGGTGCCAACCTTGGTAAGATGCTCATCCCCTACTCCCACAATCATAGCCATGCCGACTCTAAGCATAGAACACCCTCTGTGTTCTGTTCTACCAGGCACTATCATCTCATCAGTCAAATCCTCCTTTAAGGTTATTAATGCACAAAAATATTACACTGTGTATGAGTGAGGTTGCTTTACACATAACGTTCCTAACGAAAAAAGGAAATAGAAATTTAAGGTATGCAACACTTCATAAACTCTTCGCTATCACTCACAGAGAGACACTTCACCATTAGAACAACCAACACAACGCCACCTTAATTCTGCTCCACTATGGATGCCAACCTTTCTATGCATCCCCAAGCTCCACCTCACCACTACCACCACAAACAGACCAAACGACCCCCCTACAATCTTTTCTGGAAAAATCATATGCACTCGTTTTTGGGAAAGGGGAATGATGGAAAAATAAGATCTTCATAAAATTATTCAACCAGTTCAGGAGCTCCACTTTCACGGAGATCCTTTTCTTTGTGAACGTAGCTGCTGATTTGTTGAAGGTCTTCTTCCATAATGCATTACAGATGTTGCTGGACTAGAAAGACCTACCCCTCCACTATGGAAAGCCCCATTTTTGGGTGGTGGGCACACTATTGACAGCATATGACAATAGATTGTATTGTACCGCTCTCTTGATGTGTTCAGAGGTAGAGCTGTTTAACTTTCAAGAAAACTTTTTAAATATCGCTTTCCCCATTTTTCACTAAATAGCCATTGCACCTAAGGATTCCGTTATGATACATGATAATAGATTAAGAAGAGGTCTTTGACACAGCAACGGCTACGTTAACGAAAAACAGGATCCACTTCGGAGTCAGCTAGGCACTTTCACAAAGATCCAGAAATTCATTGAAGTAGCTGTTGCTTTGTCACAGATTTTGTTCTTTTTGAAACTGTTCAGCTGTCTCAAGAGCTCTATTCCTGAACTTGCTGATTTAGCTAGGCTAACTCTTGCAACCAAAGCCAATCAGAACAGAAGAACTTTATCAAGGAAGAGGAGTCTCACAAACATCAAATCATCTTTTTGAAGGTCTACCTTGCAGTAACTAAGGTTATGCTTATTTTTTTAAAATACAGTATTCTAAGGGCTTGTTTGCACAGGGAAGTTAGTGTACTATAAACTCAGGTGTGAACTGAAAGTGCACTAGCTGCTCTGCACTAATTCCCCATGTGAATGCTCTTACTGCACACTAAGGGCTTGAATCCACTTACTGTGGATTGACGCTGTGGCAATCAATCCACTAGGGGTCGATTTAGTGGGTCTAGTGAAGATCCACTAAATCAACTGCCGATCACTCTCCCATCAACTCTGGTCTCCACCAGAACAAGAAGCATAAGGGAAGTCAATGGGAGAAACTCTCCAGTCGACCCAGTGTGTTGTAGACACTGCAATAAGTCGACCTAGGATACGTCAACTCCAGCTACGTTATTCACATAGCTGGAGTTGTGTAACTTAGATCAACTTAACCCAGTGTAGACCTGCCCTAAGAGAGCCCTCTGGCAGTTTAGTTTCATTCACTTTCAAGTGCAGTAAGCTATTATGCCCTATGGCTTGGTCTACACTGAAAAGATATATTGTCATAGCTATTTTGGTCGGGGTGTGAAAAAAACCACACTCCTGACTGACATAGCAATGTCTGAGCAGTATGGAGGTGGTTTTCCTGCACCACAGAAAACTCCTTCTGTCAGTGTAGGCTGTACTTACACGCAGAGGCTATGCCGACATAGGTAAGCTACTATAGTCTCCTTAGTGCAGACACAGCCTAAGGCCTGGTCTACACCTAAAACTTAGGTTGGCCCAGCTACATCGCTCTGGGGTGTGAACAATTCACTCCCCTAAGAGACATAGTTAAGATGACCTGATCCCCGGAGTAGATGGAAGAATTCTGCCATCAACCTAGCTACTGCATCTCCGGAGGTGGATTTACTACAATGACAGAAGAACCCCTTCCGTCACTGTAATAAGTGTCTACACTGTAGCGTTACAATGTTTCTAGTGTAGACTTATCCTAAAGCACTCTTTGGCTATGTCCACACTATGCAATTAGGGTGTGATTTCCCTGTTCATGTACACATATTCGAGGTACCATGAGTACAAATAGCAGTGAGGCATGGTAGCCAGGCCTCTGCTGCTGCTGCTGCTACCTTGGCTACTGCGGCTACACTGCAATTTATAATTGCGCTAGCTCAATGAGAGCTAGTGCAAGGACATGGACATGAGCAGAGGACCCACACCGGTAGTTCACAGTGTAAACATAGCCTTAGTGTGCAGTAAGAATGGCCACATGGGGAGTTAATGCGGAGTAGCTAGTGCATGCTAACAGGGTACACTAGCTACTTCAGGCTTTTCCCCAATAAATAAGCAGTAAGTCGTGACTCCTCAAACTCATTAATTTTAGAATAACAATCTTGTAGTAGTGTTTTGAAGGACTGCTTTGAATGCTAGAATTTTTATAAAAGTATGTTGAAAAGAATAAAAACAAGGAAACTCACATTTCAGTGACAAATATATTTTTTATTTATTAAAATGTGTTTAACATAAAAGCTCTGGGTGCATGTATGATAGTCATACACATCGCCACACATACTGAATGAATTATAGTCTCCAAATATAAAAATACTGCCCTTCCCCAATCCAACAAAGTACGGCCCA
This sequence comes from Lepidochelys olivacea, assembly GCF_965140295.1. Lineage (NCBI taxonomy): Eukaryota > Metazoa > Chordata > Testudines > Cheloniidae > Lepidochelys > Lepidochelys olivacea. The sequence continues at coordinate 107,446,134 of NC_140412.1, read as the reverse complement.
AGACTGTAAGCTCTTTAGGACAGGGTTCGTCTATTTGTCCTATGCTGAACAGCACCTAGCACAATGCTTCCTGGTCTCTAACTGGGGCTTCTAGGGGCTTCTGCAATACAAATAAATAATAAGTAGTATACATTCCACTTTAAGCATGAGTAGCCTCATTGAAGTAAATGGGGCTACTGGCATGCTTAAAATTAAGAACATACTTAACAACTGTGCTAGATTGGAACTAAGGAGCAAACTGAGTGTATCAATGACATCTTTGTTATTAGATGTTGTCTATATGATTAGCTTCACGAACTGTGAATTTCTTCAAGTGTGCTGAAGAAAAGTGCTGAATGTTGATTAATATGTAAAAAGAAAAGGAGTACTTGTGGCACCTTAGAGACAAACAAATTTATTTGAGCATAAGCTTTCATGAGCTACAGCTCACTTCATCAGATGCATCAAGAAAGTCTATGCTCAAATACATTTGTTAGTCTCTAAGGTGCCACAAGTACTCCTTTTCTTTTTGCGAATACAGACTAACATGGCTACTACTCTGAAACCTGTCATTATGCAAGGCGATTAATATGTAGTTATTGGATGTGAGATGCCTGTTTGCTGTAGACTGCATCCTTTGGGTGTGACCCAAGATACAAATGAAAGGGCTGTACAAATAGAAGTAATTCTCCATTGTAATGGAGCACTGCACTTCTGGAAACACTTGTTAAAAAGTATGCAGCTACCCTGGGAATATTTAGCAAATTCGGCACAGGGAAGGGAGTTGGGGGAGATTAACTGCTAGCTTCCAAGTGATATGGATATTAAGATAATCAACCTAATTTGCATGGAAAGAGAATTAAGTAACATGGCAAAGCTTAAACACTATGTATTTAGTGAAATGAATCTTGTAAGAATGTAGAAAACTCTTTTCTTGATACTTTCAGGTGGCACAGATCCAAGATACAGTAATCCTGTTGGTCCGATGACCAAAAACACTCTCATGCCTGAAGGATCAACTCTAGCTTGCAGTGCAGCCTGAATCAATTCCTAAAACCGAAACCTGAGCACCCTCTCAAGGTTACTGTACCTAGGGTATCTGAAATTTCATTATCTATCTTTGTGAGTGGTGAATCTCAAGAGGAGGAATTACTTTTTCCCTGGTCTGTTTTCAATGGCAGCATGTGAGGTTTTAATTGCCTAAAAAGGTTTTGAATTTAAAATGCATTTTCCAGGTTCTTGGGTAATTTAAATCTTAAACTAATTCATTAAAAGGCCATTTATTATGAGGCAAGCTGGCACATTTCTCACTTACACTCAGCTTGAACTATGAACAAAACTTAATAAACAGCATTACTCCTATCCCCTCAGAGATGCAGTGAGAATGCAAGGCTCTGAGCTCCCCTGATGGTATGTGGGGTGGGTCAGGGTGCAGAGAGGGGTGTAGTTAAAGAACTTATTCCTTCTTGAGTGAACCGAAAGAGTGATATCCTGGCTCCACTGAAGTCAATATCAAAAATTCCACTGCCTTCTGTGAGACCAGGATTTCACCCACAGTATCTTGATTAGTTCCAAAGTGTTGCTGCACTAATAAGCCATTGAGGGGGCAGTATAAATAAATAGGAGATCTACAAAGGCCCAGTATAAAGCTCAATAGAGAAACAAAGTCTGGCAAACTAATGTTTGTGGCTAGATGCCTCTCTTGGCTTGTTGTATTTCACCCGTGTTTTCTGTTTGTGCAGACATATTATTTCAGAAAGATTAGATACAATAGTGAAAACTTGGTTTGTGCCCATTCAGTTCATTGATTAACATAAATGGCCTTCTAGTAAATGTGGAACAGAATTGTCCTCAAAACATTTGAGGGAAGTTTCTTTAAGAATACACTCTTGTGCAGGTTTCGCTATCTGTGTAGGTTTCACTTAAATCATCTTAACATTTTTATTTAAGCAAAGATTTGGAAAAACTAGTTAGGGATGGATTTTTAAAAGAGTTCAGTTCACATTTAGGGATTGTTCTCTCTCTGTCTGTAGATAGATAGATAGATAGATAGATAGAAAGAGTCTATACATGAATATAAACAAACATACACCATTAATTAGACATATGATACACACATTCTGTTAATACATAAACACATGCACACACATTTATATGTTATGGACTAAGAACACAGAAATTATAATCAGAAATGATTGTCTGCCGAATTCCATTTCTTAATTTCAGCCATTTACTAATAATATAATACTTGGCACATACCTAATTTATTATAGGCTAACTCATGGGTTTTCCCTTATAGAAAGCCATATATTTATAGTATCAGAGTTTCTTACCAAAGACTTGGCAATTCACAGCTATGAAAACTTTTGGCCTGGAGCTCAACCTACATTAGTGCTATATGAGCAATAGACTCCGCTGATAACACTAATGAATTTTTCATGTAGTTAACTTTTGGCTCTTATGCAATTGGAAAGTGAAATCACAGTTTACTGGGAAGGTACTGTGTAGAACTACTGCTCAGTTCCAATCAGTGGTGCAAATATGGCGGTCTGGTGCAGTACGCGGTATCAGTAAGATATTTATAGCCGGTACGCTGTACTGGAAAGACACAGGCTCCTCTGCCATGGCTGTACCCCCCCTGCTTTCTACGCAGCTGCATCTCCTGTCTGGGGTCTGTAAAGCAGCCCCACCAGAGGGTAGGGCTGGGAGCAGGGCTGGGCTGGGGGCAGTACAGCTGTGCCCGAGGAGCTACTGGCATGGGGCCGCCTGGTGGCGCCACGTTCTACTCCTTTGCAGTTCTGGAGAGCCCTGCAGTTCAGAAGTCTCCAGCGCAGTGGGAGGAGGACAGAGCCCCCTCCCTCCACAGGTAGCGTGGGATGGATCATGGGGAGGGAACAGGGAGAGTGCGGGTCCCTGGGCTGGGAGGAGTCAAATGGGGAGGTAACATGCTCCCCCACCCCCACCCCCCTTGTGTCCCTCCTACGAGTGCAGCGTACTGGTAAGAAATGAATTCTACTTCCACCACTGGTTCTAACGGTCAAGGTATCTATACTTTTTTGATTAATTTGATTGATCATAAAATAAATCTAATTAAGCAGTCTGTTTAGGTTTTATCCACACACTTCCCAAGCAGACCCACAGAGCCAGCAAGTCCTTTTTTTTCTTTTTTCTTTTTTTTAAAACTTCAGTCCAATAATATTTCCCTTTTGCCCCTCAAAAATTCCCACCCCTGGGAAAAAAAACTTCAAACAAAAGGAGTCTCGTTTTGCTTTCTTTTTTCATTAACAATTTCAGTTTATTTTTCTGTTACGTTATTGATATGCTATGCAATGAAATACTGAGAAAAAAAATCTCTTTCTGTTAAGCTGGCCTGGTACTAAACGTAATGCCTGTTTGAACTGGTGCTACTTTTTCTTGAAGGCTCATGTTTGCCTTTAATTAAAAAGAAAGGATATGTGTGATGCATTACCAGCTCTATCTGATCTTTGCTGTTTGATCCCATCCATTCAGGTGTAAATGGTTTTTCCAGCCCATTCAGACACTAAATCAATGGGACAAATCTGAAGGACTTCTGCAAAGCTTGCTTGCTGCCCCCACGCTTTCTTAAAGGAATATATTGAAGGATGAATCTACAATACATTTAAATGGTCTCATCAGGCTTTTAATATTTGAACTACATGTCATGAGAAGGATCCGTTCTATTCCAGGTAAATCAAAATGCTTTATGCTTCCATACAAACATTTACATTAGGAGAACATTATACCTGAATAATTAAACACTGAGGCTATATCTACACTGTTGCTGTCTCTCCACTAGGAGTGCTTTGCCTGTGTAGTATACTATACACTAGTAGAGCACTCCTAGCAGAGACATGACCTCAGAGCGGGAATTTTTTAGGTTAGCCTCATTTTCTCCACTGAGGACAATACTAACATTCTTACTGACTTCAATGGGAAGATATTTATGGAAATATTAAGCACTTAAAAAAAACCCCAGGAAACTCTGAAGGACATAAGAATGGCCATACTGGGTCAGACCAAAGGTCCATCCAACCCAGTATCCTGTCTGCCGACAGTGGCCAATGCCAGGTGCTTCACAGGGAATGAACAGAACAGGTAATGATCAAGTGATCTCTCTCCTGCCATCCATCTCCACACTCTGACAAACAGAGGCTAGGGACACCATTCCTTACCCAACCTGGCTAATAGCCATTAATGGACTTAACCTCCATGAATTTATCTAGTTCTCTTTTAAACCCTATTATAGTCCTAGCCTTCACAACCTCCTCAGGCAAGGAGTTCCACAGGTTGACTGTGCGCTGAGTGAAGAAGAACTTCCTTTTATTTGTTTTAAACCTGCTGCCCATTAATTTCATTTAGTGGCCCCTAGTTCTTATATTATGGGAACAAGTAAATAACTTTTCCTTATTCACTTTCTCCACACCACTCATGATTTTATATACCTCTATCATATCCCCCCTTAGTCTCCTCTTTTCCAAGCTGAAAAGTCCTGGCCTCTTTAATCTCGCCTCATATGGGACCCATTCCAAACCCCTAATCATTTTAGTTGCCCTTCTCTGAACCTTTTCTAATGCCAATATATCTTTTTTGAGATGATGGTTAGGATGGAACATGCAGTCTTAAATCTGTCTTTTTCTGCATGTGCTTTACAATGTAGTCTGTATTTTACATGGCCAGCAAGGCAAGCTGGCTATCATGACAAACAAAAGTCATCATTATAGTTAAAATAAGGAAAATAATCAAACACATCATTTTAATATTTAAGTTAATATTTATATTCTATTATGTGTATATTATAGTGTATATTATGTCTTTAAGGTCATCATGAGCTGGGAGTGGTATAGATTCATAAATTCCAAGGCCAGAAGGGACCACTGTGCTCATCTACTCTGACCTCCTGTATAACACAGACTATAGAACTTTTGCAAACCAATTCCTAGAGCAGATCTTTTAGAAAAACATCCAATCTTGATTTAAAAATTGTCAGTGATGGAGAATCCACCACAACCCATGGTAAATTGTTCCAAATGTTAATTACACTCTCAGTTAAAAATGTATGCCTTATTTCCAGTCTGAATTTGTCTAGCTTCAACTTCCAGCTATTGGATTGTATTATATCTTTTTCTGCTAAATTGAAGAGCCCATTACTGAATATTTGTTCCCCATGGAGATATTTATAGACTATATTCAAATCATCCCTTAACCTTCTCTTTGTTACACTAAACAGCGTGAGCTCTTTGAGTCTATCTCTATAAAGCAAGTTTTCTAACCCTTTACTCATTCTTGTGACTCTTCTCTGAACCCTCTCCAATTTATCAACATTCTTCTTGAATTGTGGGCACCAGAACTGGACAGAGTATTCCAGCAATGGTTGCACCCAATGCCAAATACAGAGGTAAAATAACCTCTCTACTTCTATTTGAGATTCCCCTGTTTATGCATCAGCGGATCGCATGTCACTGCACCATCCCAGGGGAGCTTGAAGAAGGAATTGTGTTTCAGGAATACCCCTTCTGAGACACAATTCCTCCAGTGTTCCCTATTCTGCTGTGGGGAAGAGTTGATATGTCCTTTATAAGATTCAGGATACTCCCTGCCCAATTTTGGCCACAGCACACAAGTAGGATAGAAGGAGCAAGCCACATGATTTACATTCCTGAATTTCATGGTTCAAAATCATTAACAACTCCAAGCTATTCTCCCATACTCCACTACAAGGGAGATACATGAAACCATTTTTTAAAAAGTGAATAGTGTCTTGCTCAGTGAGAAGCCAGATGAGCTTTTGTAAAGAAAACCTAACAGTAACAGTTTTTATCTTCTAGTTAACACGCATAGCCTTAATGATCACATACTATTTATCACATAATGCAAACATATCATTAAAAATTCTATATCCTTAGATACAGTTGAAAAATTAAGAACCTAAAAATCAGGCAAATAATAATCCCTTAACTCGGCATTTCTAGGAATTGGAATTCAAAAGGAATTGCAGATGGTTCTGGAAAATGGGGCAACTCATTTACAAGCACCTAACATGTATTGCATTGTCTACCTTTAATCACTCAAGTTTGAAAATGCTGAGGAACACTACCTGCTACAGTATGAAAGTGCATTTATTTTATATGTATTGAATACTGATGGTGAACACTATACGTAGACACACACATGTACATAGATATAAAATTTGTCAGTACTTGGACTGGAAACTTCCAACATTGGTGGCACTCTCCTCTGAGTCATCACAGAACAGATATTCCAACTTGTACTCGTGAAGGTGTTGTCATCTGCATCTAATGGAGAACTGAAATCCTGACCGCTTTTGCTTATAAGAGATCCCAAGACAATTTTTCCGTTAGTAGAAATATTAGGCACAGTGTCTTGGCTAATGAAGTAGCCAATACACTAGGCACACATGCTCACACAGAAAATGGTGGTTATCTGGTGACTTTGCACTCTACTTAATTTTAGATCTGATAAGGAGACAGCCCAAGGTTCTATGGCTGCAAGTGGTTATTATAAAGAACATGTAAGAAAACCATACATACAAGCAGCGCTCTTAAATTATCAGCCTGGGCAAAAATCTGCCTTATAAATTCTTAGTGTTCTGCCAGGTGCTCATTTGAATAAATTCGGGAAAAAACAAATGAATTAATATGACATGTTTATTTCATTTAACAGATCTAATAATTGCAGCTGTGAACACTTAGAAAAATCAGTCTGGCGCAGTCTTTTTTCTTCTTTTAGAGCTCTCCTAACTTGTGAGTGAGTTATTGCCAGTGATGGCACTGAGTCACAAAGTTCATATCCAGAGCTGGCTGCTGACTTTCCCAAAGCTCATAGATATCTAGATCCCAGGTTTGGGTGTAAGTCTATCTTGAGGTAAAGCTACTAAGTGTTACTTTAGACAGGCCTACAATATTGGGCCAGATTCCTCCATGAGATTTTTTTTAAAAAAAATGTAACAAATAAAAAGAGCACTCCTGTTTGTTAACAATTTTGAAAGAAGTAGAGTTACCTAATTGCTACCTTTACAAGCAAATAGGTCCCATGTGTAAGTGAGAGGGAAATCAGTTAGCTCTTCTTTGCAACCCTCTGTGAGCACAAACGTCACCACCTGACACATGTAAGACCTGGTCTATACCTGAAAGTTATACGGGTACATCTATGTCAGTTAGGGGTGCACCTTTTTTACTGATATAGTTATACCTGCACAACCCCTAGTGTAGATTCAGTTATACTCAGAGTAAAGTACCTTATACTGGTATAGTTATTGCTAAGGCTAAGTTTTTGTCAAGGATATTTTTAGTTAAAGTCAGGAACAGGTCACGGGCAATAAACAAAAATTCACAGAAGCCCATGACCTGTCCCTGACTTGTGCTAATAATATCCCTGACAAAATGGGGAGGGGGAGGAGGATCCAGCACCCACAGCTGCTGGGGCTCTTGGGACCCCACCACAGCTGGCGGCAGCTGGGAGCTGTGAGGTCCCCTCGCTGCCAGTGGCGGCTGGGAGCTCTGGGGGAACCCCTGCCACCCATGGCAGCTTGGGAGCTGCAGGGTCCCCCAGTGGCTGGGCAGCTGCAAGTGGGTCCCCCCACCATGGCAGTGGGTGGCAGCTGCAAGGGGGTCCCCCCTGCCCCAGGGCTGAAGTGCAAAATGTCACGGGAGGGTCTCTGGAAGTTACAGATTCTGTGACTTCTGTGACTTCCATGACATAATGGTAGCCTTCCTTATTGCCCTTCCCATACAGGAATTACTACACCAGTACAACACACATTTTTACCATTATAACAGCATTCATAGTAGAGGGGTTGTACCACTTTAACTATACTTATATATTTGAAGTGGTTCAACTTTCTAGACATGACTTTTATTCTTTTCACCGGAGCACCCTTTTATTAAAGACCAATGTAAAGTGGGTTCAGTACTCCGAATCTGTGGTGACTCAATACAGGTTAAATGCATCCATGTGTAATCAGTTTAGCTTTACTGCTATACTTCATCCCATATTCCTTTTCAGTCACATGTGCGATAGCACTGTCTCTTCAGATGAAAATGGGATGGAAACCTCTTTCCCCCTCAAATAATTGTAACCATATCAGAGATAATCTCTCAGAGATAATCATGAATGAAAAACCATATTCCCAGATGCTGTGCTCAGTGCTGCAGTCCTGGCTCAGGCAAAATTGCCATTGTTCTCAACGGGAATTTAACCTGAGGAAGGAGTAAAGGTTAGAGTCCATCATCAGGTACAAGGCAGTGGGGAGGCTGTGGTCTAGTGGCTAGGTCACGGGGCCAGGACTCGGGAGACCTACAGATTGTGTGCCTGGTTCTGCTACTGATGTCACTTCCTCTCTCACCCTTAGTGTGTTTCGATTGGAAGCTCTTTAGTGCAGGATTGTGCCTCTAAATTTTGTTGTGCTAAAATTTTCCAGTTATTCTTCCAATTTTCACCTTGTATTACATTTCCAATTCCTTCACCTGCTGGCTGTCATATTTTTCCTTCTCTACAGCCTTGTTTGGTTAGCTCACAGCATTTCTTTTTAAGCAAGCTCTTGATAATCCTCTCCATTCAACCCTGTCATGTTAAGTCCCTGAGGGTGAAACCTGCATGAATATGGAACAGGAAGAATGTGATATGTATGGAACAGAAGATATTTTATGCATTTGCTTTGTTTCTCTTTTAAAAATATTTTCTTCAACAAATTGCTTAATGCCTTCTCCCTGCTGCAAGTATATTTTGTGTTGGAGCCATTTAAGAAATCCCTACTGAAGAATTTTATCCTGAAAATTAGCCATTTGGGGATTAGAATAGTTAGGAAATAATATCATAACAATGGAGTAATGCATTAATAGTGTCATTATAGCTGTGTAATTTTTTCTGTTCTCATATCCCTGCCCTGTTATATCCTGACTTTTCATTGCACTAAATGTATTGCTATAGCAACATACTTTCAAACACGTGTGATTAATATTTTATATGGTCATGACTGACTAGATATAGCATAGTGAATAACAAGATGGAATACCTCTCATGAAACCATAGAAAAGAAACTGATTTATACTGCAAGTTGAATAAGTTGTAAATTATATGAGAACAAGGGAAAATAAAATTTCATACACCCAGAATTCCTGGAGGTTCATATGATCTACTCAAAAGGAATTTCCTCTCATTGGTCACCAGTAAAGCAAAGGGAACTTGCAGTGTATGGGGGAAGTGTGGGTTAGAGGCTGCAGAAGTTGTAGAGGTCTGAACTCAATATTTTGTTAGGACCATTCTGGATAAGGCCAATATTTCCACAAAACATTTTACTACTATTTCAGATAATGTCATAGTATTTTCATAAGAAATTAAAACTGCTTCATTTCTTTTCTCCCCTGCTAAGCATCTTAGGGCACTGGACTAGCTGACCTCTTGAGGTCCCTTCCAGTCCTACGATTCTAAGGCCTTCATCCTGCAATCAGATCAGATGGGCACAGCCTTGCACCTGCATGGACCCCTATGGAATTAAGATGTCTCAAGTTGGACACCCAAAAGCTGAGCCAATTTTGCACATTTAAGCTTTAACACTTCATTGGGCGTATTCCCAAGAGGCCATGAGGGCTTGTGACTCGCCTGGATATTGCAGCTGCTCAGCATCTAGAAGTCAAAACAACTTGCACATGTTTTACCAAATACGTTCAAAGTTATCATATACTGATTAAACGTCTTGTTAGCAGACAGCTGGAGTGTATGTGGATTTAATGATGAAATTCCTTTATCTTTTTTCTGTAAGAAACACCAAGACTGGCCCTCTTACAGCTGTGAATTTCCCACTGAGTGCATAAATTGTGAATGAGGCACATTTGCATAGTGAATGAGGCCGTTGTCCAGAGGATCTTGGTGAAATTCACCTTTGTTCAGAGGTTCAGCGCAAGTTCTCTGTACCACCTAAATTCCACTTCAACCTGTAAAATAGGATTCAAGTAGTAAATAGGTCTTGTCTTAGACTTCTCTCCAGGGTGAATTTCACTCTCACAAGTTGGACAGTGCGGTATGCAGTGAACATGGCAGAGTTGAAGAGTAAATGAGAGTCAGGCGTCCAAAGAACTTTTGCCTCCTTCAGCTCCTGATTCAGCAAAGCTCCTGATTCAGCAAAGTTCCTGAGCAAGCTCAAAGTGCTTTGCCAAATCAGGGCCTAATGCAGAAGTTGGTTGGTTTGCAGTGTGAGGCATGGAACCACCCATTAAAGAATGACAATAAAAACAAATGTAGAACAGCAGTCTCCTTCACAGAGTAACATCCAACCTGCACACTGGATGGGACCAGGGTCCTACAGACAAATATTGAAGTCATGTAAATAAAGCCTGTGTTGTAACACACTCATAACAGGGAACATTGTTAAGGTAGCATGGTCAATCTTAAATCTGCTGTTTCCAGTCTTGTGAGGATTTTCTTTGCAACCTTAACAGTCTCCTAATGATGATTTTTTTTGTGGAATATATACATTGTATTTGTAATATGCATATATCCCCGTTTCTCCTTGAGTACCTGAGTGTATTTTATAGGTATTTGCAAACTGAAATGTTGCTTAATAAGCCTTTTGGCTACTTTAAAACAGCAATACTTTAAATGATCAGTCTCTCTTAGATGACACTTATAACAGTCATTTGTCTCTACAAGTTTCCTTCAGCATCCTTTTCTTTGAAAAGCTCTGTATGGTACTGTTCCCCTAATTTTGGCCAGTCAACCCTCCACTGTAGTTCTGAAGTGTTATTTTTATCAGAAAGTATCAAGTAAAGTTTGCCTACCAGTATTTAGAACACATACTGGTTCAATCTATAAAGATAAGAATCCCTAATATTCTATCTTGCTGTTTAATTAAATATGAAGGTGATCGCTTTGTTGATTTTGCTAGATTACAGCACACAAACGGCAAGTCATCCTTTTGTCTTTGCATTATTTTGCATACCTGTGTGCCTAGATAATTCTAAATTGGGTCAAAATTCTTCTCACTTGTGGGTTTTGCACATTGCCAGCTCTAAGTATGTTTCTAACTGATACACTAGCAGGCAAGGTGACTGTAAGAAGTTTCTAAACCTGCTCTTTTCAAGCAAAAAGTGCCACTTCAACATTTGTGCCAGTACTGAGATTAAAATTTCCATTCAGTACTACAGTATCCTTTCACTTCTGACTCCATCTGGCGAAAGTATATCTCTAGTGCTGCTGACTGCTACTTTCCAGCCAACTAGCCAAACCTTTTTTCTGTTTTCCACCCAATCTTTTCACAGAGTTGACTCAAAGTCAACCACTCACCATCCATTCATGGGCTCTCTCTCTCTCTCACTCTTTTCAGAAAGAGAAGAAGAAGAATGGAGGAAGAAAATGCCCTATACACTTAATCAGGCAAGACTAGGCTATTTGCTAACTGTCACTTGAAATGGATGTGGTGTCACCCCTTGCGTGAATGGATGAAAGCCTAGGCCTAAACAGATGATAAACAGGAACCATCGCCCACTGAGTGCATTGGGAGACAAAAAATATAAAAGAACAAAAGGGCTGAGGGAAGGGGTTGATACACAGAAAACAATAAATCTCATTGAGCTATTGATGCAGGATTTATCTGGAGGACAAGAAGCTTTATTTGAGTGCTCCCTTGACCGTATTATCTGTACCTGAATATCGACCGTCAGTTGTTTTCTGACTTGGCGGACCAAGAATGCAACAGCAAAGGAGCAGGGCATTTAAGGTGGAGACAAGCTCACCATCCCATATGTGACTTGCTTCACAAGAGTCCCCCATTTACTCTGGAATCTGAGAGTCTGATGGCCTGGGAAATGAAAGCTTTCTATTCTTACTCCTGGGTTGCATGTTTTTGAATGTAGTTTTGACAACACTAAAGAGGTCTCCCTTTTTTCGCCCCTGAATTACAGGAGAGCGATGAAGAAGTCAGAGCTACAATGAACTGTTCATCAGATATTCAAACCCTGAAGAATTTGAGCTCTTTCCAGTCTTTCCCCTTTGGTTCTATTTTACCTTCGTTTTCTTTCAGAACTTTCCTGCTCTGGTCCTTCCAGCCCAGGTTCCCACTCAAATGCAACCTTATTTTTTCTGAGAGTCATCTTTAGGACTTGGGGCTTATCTACTCAAGGAAACTGATCTGCAGAACTATGGTGGTATAATTATATCGCTATTGTTAATGCTGGTATAATTCCCCATATGGATACTGTTCTGGAATAAACGTGACTTTTTTCACTATTACTTATGTCACTATGGAAGTATATGGCTGTCTTAAGGTTATTCAGCTTTTTCTCTGTCTTTCTCACCACCACCCCCTACTCACTCACACCCCCAAGCAGAGTTACAGTTGTTTGAGTGACCTTGAACAGGCATTTCCATACTTTCAGAAGGATAGGCTTCCTTAACCTTACCTCAGAATTTCCTGGCTTTGTAATGCCTATTGTTTAATATAAAACTACAGAGTTCTTGTAAGGACTTTAATTCTCAGGCTTCTGATACTTTCAGATTTAACCCTATCTTGAGAAGAGATGGACTTGATGGGTGATACATCTCTTTTATTAAAAAAAAATTAATTGGATTCACAGAATCAGGTTCAAATCCTCAAAATAATGGTTTAATTTAGCACACTAGTATATTTTCAATTCATAAAAAGAAAAGGAGTACTTGTGGCACCTTAGAGACTAACCAATTTATTTGAGCATAAGCTTTCGTGAGCTACAGCATCCAATGCATCCGATGAAGTGAGCTGTAGCTCACGAAAGCTTATGCTCAAATAAATTGGTTAGTCTCTAAGGTGCCACAAGTACTCCTTTTCTTTTTGCGAAAAGAGACTAACACGGCTGTTACTCTGAAACCTTTCAATTCATAGATGCAGAGTTATAGGGTTATATCCTTAACTGGTGTAAACTAGCTGAGCAACATTGACTTCAGCAGCACATCTTGCCCTATGACACTGCACCTATCAATTTAAAATATGCTCATTCCAATAACAAGCAGTGAGAGATCTGTAGCCTCTGGAAAGTAGCCTCTAAGTAGGAGTAAAGAACACAAAAGAATAATTTTCCAGTACAGCCTCTCTTCTTTTGGTGAACTTATTATTTTGAGGACTGTACCTAATATTGATGAATTTTGCAGAATGTGCCTTCTAGTCTTTATGAACCAATTCTCTCAAGTCCCAAAACATGCTCTGAGGAGAGCAGAAGCTTCTAGAGAAACCACGGATGCAGAAGCAAAGCATATGGTGGATAAAGCATTGAAGTGGGAGTAGGCAGATTTTAAATTAACAACAAATAACATTACATAAGCTGTCCAAGAGCTCTCAAATGTGAAGCGGGTTTTTCTAAGAACAATCTTCTCCAGAAAGAACCCCAGTGGGATGGTATATCTTGATGTCAAAGGAAAGGACTTTTTAGTTCTTGTATCTCTCAGCAGTCTGCATTTAATATTAAATCTCTTGACATTTACTTCAGAGGGTCTGAGATCGAATATATTTTGGACAATGTAGGGTGCTGCTGTTTGATAGAATATTCCCCTGTACAGGTTTGTGTAAATGAAAACATACTATTTCTTCACGGTCTGGGGAATGCTGCCTAACTGAATTCTGAAACCCTATACATCCATGAGGTAATGGATGTTGCAGCTTGTACCATATTCCAGAGAACTGGTGTATACCATGGAGAATGTGGTTCTTGCATTATTTATCTAGATGAGTTTCAGGACCATTCTGGATATGTACAATGATGAATGTGCAGATGACTTCAGTGCAAAGAGCTGATTTGTACCTTTTAGTTGGCTACTTCCATAAAAATGAACTATTAACCCCAACTAAACAGTACCAAAGTAAAGTACAAAATCACAGCTATGTACCCACCCAATCACATTTACTATAATTTTTATTGGGTTTATTTTATTTGGATAACTATTTTAAGTTGGATATATTTCTAAAAATAATTGAGGAGCATCAATCATGAGAGAGCCAAGACTGCAAACCAAATGACATATCTTTCCCTGCAGTATTTTCCGCATGGAAAATAAAAGGGGTGGCAAAGCTAATCTTTTGGATCAGGATCTGTTGGGGATGAGGGAACATATATAGACTTTAAATTTGGAAAAGTTTGAGAAATGCTGTTAGCACAAATAGTGTGGTAGAAGCAAGTCTATACCTGAGCAGGAAATAATTAGTTCTTATATCCTACAACTAAAAACCAATGATGTAAGATGTACTGGGAACAGATGTGAGACCAAACCAGATACCACAAGAAAATATTATAAATAAGGAGTCTTTCGAGCGGTACTGGGTAGGTGATAAGTTAGACAACTGAGAGAGCTACACTGGGCAAAGGAAAGGAGACCCAGACCACCACATCCTAGGGACAATTCTGCCTGCCACAAAGAATGGTGGATATGCATGGACAATCCAGTGGTATAATGAAATTGAGTACAGAAAAGGACACCTAAAGAACTCAATTACTTTAAGCGTAGCTTCTTCAACTCATCCTTGTCAGGGATTTATGATTCAGAGAGAAATCCAATTTGTCACTTCTGGCACAGGTAGAAATATTCTGACGCAGAGGGGAAATTAGACAAGGTAATTCCCGGGACATGTACTGAAAGGTAAATACTCAAGGCTTGTTCATGGCAGTTTCACCACAGCCCCATCAGGGATAATGTGGAGCCCTAGAGAAATTGTATTAAAGGGTGCCTGTCTGTGCAATAATCTCTCACAGTACAGACCCTGCCAGATGGGGTTGAGCAATCTGCTGTATCCAATAGGTGCATCAGCCTTGTTCTGCAGGCTGTGGTGGAAAAGGAAGGGAGCAGGGGAATGATGCCTCTCCTTTTCTGGCACTCTGGGCCTGGATCCACAAGGGTATTTAGGCTCCTTACTCCCATGGAGGTTGTGGCCCTACTCTGTAGAGCTGGGCAGTAGCAGGAGTAAGCACTCCCTGTGCTCCCCAGCCCGCAGAGACTGTTTTCGTGAGCAGCCCTTTTATATCTGCACAAGGGAGGAGGGACTTCGTGTATGAGTCTTCTATTAGGCCTGATCCAAAGCCCACTGAAGTCAATGGGAGGTTTTCCATTGACTTTACTGAGTTTTGCATTGGCCCCCTATGGAGAAGCCATGCAAATGTCCTTATGAAGTGGCCCTCAGTGTTTAAATCCTTGTATTTGAGCAAGACTTTGCACTGAAAGGTCAAAAGAAATGTTTTTATACCCTTTGCCTGGAAGGAAATTTCCTTTATATTGACTTAAATGACTACACAATAGTTTGATAAGGTGGGAAAAGGTAGAGAGAGAAGCTTTGTGCTTATCAACAAGATGCATTATACATTTATGTTTACTGGGAAGGGAGTTCCATCGTGTTAAGTGTGTTGGGCTCTTATGAACACATGCTTAGAGAAAGGAGATCTTCTTGCTGTGAATAGAAACTAGCCTGAACCATAACTTCACATCTGAATGGCTCCCACTCTTGAAATTTGGGGCTAGGGGGAGGGTTCAAGCTTTGAATTTTCTGATCTGAAATCCTCTGGTTTGGGGTAGGATTCAACACCAGAAGAGGCTTATTTTTCAAATGCCATTTGGATGTAGTTCAAGATGGTACAAATCTCACAAGAACAGCTGGGCAAAGTTTTACTTTTAGAAAGAGTATTCAATTATTGCTTTCATATGTTATTTTCAATTACTTGAGAAAATGCAAAATGATAAATTAATCTTTTCTGGAACAGCATCCATTCTGACATTAAAAATATGTGGCTTCTTGTCTGGAGGGAAAGGAGGGGTAGCCATGATAAAGCCATTGCATCACAAATCTATCCTACATTTATTTAATATTATTTAATTCTGGAACATTGTTAAACAACAACCTTTTATTCTACAATGATAATTTATACCCTTGCACCTTAGTCCCCGTGATTTATTCATTTTAAAAAGGACAGGAAAACCAAAGTTTCTGAAACTATGGCTTGAGGTAAAACTGAATTGTAATATGGTTAGTAAATAACACCACCAATTCAATTGTAATGTTTACAGCAGAGACAGGGCCTGATCCAAAGTCCATTGAAATTGCCACTGACTTGAACAGGCTTTGGATCAAGAGGAGGTGAATATAAATTCCGGCCCAAACTCATAAAGGTACTTAGGCACCTAACTCCCATTGAAATCAATAGCAATTAGGCACCTAAATACTTCTGTGACTCTGGGCCTCCATGACTACAGTTATTGTCTTTTTTTTTTTTTTTTTTAACAGCAAGGAACATATAACAGATCCCCAGCTATGCTCCACTGGCCTCAGGGAGCATGGGAATGTAATAACTATGTACCCTTTGGTAAAGCAAAAATTGACAGTGCTGATTTACACCAGCTTGTTTGGAAGTTGGAAATTTCCTTACTTCTGGACTTTCCAAAAACCTCACTCCAGTAAATCACTGCTTGTTCTTGGTTGGGACAGAAAGTCTTACTGTAGTGACTGGAATCACACTTCCATGTTCTTAGTTCATTTATCATGCATGATTTCAATATTACAGCTTAGTTAATTATATATATATGTCATGACACCAGACTGTCATGTGGTATGAAGTCAAATGCCTTACAAAAAAGTCTAAGTAGATGGAATCTACTTAGTTACTTTTATCAAACTTGTAATCTCATCAAAGAATTAAGTCAGGTTTGTCTGATGAGACCTATTTTCCATAAAACCATGTTGACAAGCATTAATTATATTCTTATCCTTTAATTTGTTATCATTTGAATCCTCTATCAACTTTTCCTTCCCCATCCATGACTGATATCAGACACACAGAT
Source organism: Lepidochelys olivacea (assembly GCF_965140295.1). Classification (NCBI taxonomy): domain Eukaryota; kingdom Metazoa; phylum Chordata; order Testudines; family Cheloniidae; genus Lepidochelys; species Lepidochelys olivacea. The sequence goes on along the minus strand of NC_140412.1, from coordinate 107,429,331 downwards.
ACGCATACATTTAGTTAATTATGTTGGCATAAGATTATGTGGACGTGTAGAAGGTTTAGCAGAGAATTCTGAGTACCAGTCCTAGTCCAGACAATTTACCAATAAAAGTCCCATTCCAGCTCTCATTTAAGTCATCTTCAAAACTTCCCTGGATTTCGTGGGAAGCAGGATTTCATTTACTTGCAAGCCACTTGGCCTTCTTTTATCACCAGAAAATCAGGTAGAGAAAATATGTTGCTTTTTCACTTTTAAAGACCTCGTATGGGCCTTCAGCCAAAGCCCATGAAAGTCTTTCAGTGGGCTTTGAATAAGGCCCATATTGCACATAGTCTGTGGAAAACAGGCCATAGCTTCACTTAGTGTCAGGACAGCTCCATTGATTTCACTGGGGCTGTGACGATTTCCCCAGGCAAGGACATAGCCCAAAACATGTATGTTAGAAAACCCCCGTGTATGTGCTATACACTGCACACTGAATGGAAGACACAAACAAAGATGCTCGAGGCAGGCGTACAGCGGTGGAAAGAATGCTTTTTGTTGAAAAAAAAGAAAGGGAAAGCCAAACACCCTAAAATTGTTCAGGTTTGGTTTTGTTTTTCCTCCCCCTTCCCTCCTTTCTTATTTTCACCTTTTCTGCCTTTTTTCCACTAGAAAGGAAGGGGAAGGAAAAGGGAAGAGAAAGGAGGGAAAAAAATCTAAAAACAGAAACCCAAAACTGAAAATGTTTTTTCTTTGAAAAATCAAGGAGAGAGAAAACCCCACAATGTTCAGAGAAATTTAAGCCCAGCTCTCGAAATGATGCTGGTGTGTGTTACCAAAAAACCCCTCACAATTCACCTGGGTTGGCTAGCTTAGCAGATAAAGTACAAGCCTTTGACACACAACCAAGAAAGAAAGAAAATGGCAGTTATAGTGGAAAATTGGATTTCAACATCTATGTTCTTGTCTTATTGCATGTATTGAAAGAAAATCTAAACACAAAATGGATGGTTTTACCCTATGTACCATACATGCAACTGCAGTACAATAGTATGAGTTAAGGGTGGAAATTCGGCTGTTAACGCTACATTTCCTTGCTTCTATGGCCGAAAATCAATCAGTTTGCGTTAGTTTAGATGTAGTGTCTGAATTCATTTCATTGATAGCTAATACATTATCCCATTTCTGTATTTCAGGACTCCAGCTGAAAACATAGTCAGAAGCTGAGCCAAGTAAAAAAAAAATCACTATTGAATGATGTTGTATCAGAAAGATGCTTCTGTATGACATTAAAGGAAGTCTCTCTCTTCCCCTAGAGCAGTGGTTCCCAGACTTGTTCCACCGCTTGTGCAGGGAAAGCCCGTGGCGGCAGGAAAACAAACTGGCCCGGCCCGCCACGGGCTTTCCCTGCTGCACAAGTGGTGGAACAAGTTTGCAAACCACTGCCCTGGAGCAAATCCCTTTAAAATCAAGATGCTGTAAAAATGTAATGAGAGATGGAGAAACTACTATACTTTGAACACCAAATGTCGCTTAATCACATTAAGCACAAAATTAAACATTGAGAAGAAAATCCTTAAGCCATTAACATTTTGATTGATCAAAGATGTTGTTGGGAACACTGGGGCATGGCCACTAGGTAACTCGAGGGGATGGAAGACCACGAGTGTCGATGAAGCCCCCTCGCACTAGGCCCCGGTGTCCTTGCCCCCCCCCCGCCTGGAGGCACTCGCAGCAGCTCTGCGTGCTAGGCCCAAGTGTCCTTGGCCCCCCCCCGCCTGGAGGCACACACAGCAGTTATGCTGAGAATCTGCAACAGTATGTTGCAGAGTCAGATTGCCTGAAACTAAGCAAGGCCAAACAGGGGAGATATGGAAGAACAATGCTGAATAAAGCAGCTTTATGTATAGTTTAACAAATGATACAGAGAATCAGGGAACTAGCTGGGAACTGGATTGGCTGGCTATATGGATACTTGGAGCAGCTTGCTATTGGATAAGTATGCTGGGAAAAAGGATGTATAAAAGCCTGTGTAACTTCCTGCTTTGTTGTACAGGATTTGAGATTCAAATCTCCCTGTACCTTTTTGAAGCTTCAAATAAACTTTTCTGCTTCTCCACCCCGTTGTGATTATTGGGTGTAGCACACCGGGTAACGAACCACTCAAGCTGTTGTTCAGCCTCTCGGCACTGGGTGCCAGCAACAATATGGTTAATTAAGAGCAAAGAACATGACCAAATCTTCAAACAGGTAAATCTAACACACACACGTGTGGAATATGAATCAATGATCTGTTTGGTCTAGCTACTGTAGGTGGTAAAAATAATGATGAGACATCCAAAGCTTTCTGCTGGGGGGTCACTTGACTATATTTATCATTCTTGAGATTTAACCACACATCTAGTAGAAGTTTCTTATGAGGACAGCACAAATAGCCACCATGTTCAAGAGCAAATGTTAATCATAATGAAAAATGGTCATTGCAAATTGTAACAGAAGAGCTCTCTCTTTGGGGGAAGCATCATTAGTGATGTCATTAGTGAGTAGCGTGGAGAAGCTTTCCCTGCTGCCACTCATATATGCTGCTGCATCTGTTCTGTGGATAAAATAGAGGGCTCCAGTCTCCAAGGCTGACAGTTTACCTCTCACCAGCTTAAATCTACTTTATATCTGTAATAAAGGTATGCTGGTGAGAGACTGTACTTTGTCTCCTGGCTCCAGTCACCTGATGTGGCTCAGGATAAAAACAAAGGTTAATACCTCTCTCACAACAGGGGTCAATATCTCCTGACCTCAAGGGATGTTGTTCCAGTATTTATTTATTTTTAGAACAAAAAGGCTTTTAAATATACCAGCTTTTCATTGGCACAAAGGACCCTCCTCCTGTGATATACTCTTAAGGAATGAACACACAAGAAACTTAAGCACAAATCCTGCATTGACTCCCTACTCTGCAGAGGAAGTTCTCTATGCCAGCTAAATTGACCCTGAACATGGGCAGGCCAGAATGGAAGAGATAAGCACAGCTGCTAAATAACGCCATGGTCACATTGTACAGAGGCCCAGAAGGGGCTGGAGGGCTCATGTGTATGACACAGCAGCTCCCTTCACAGAACCTAGTCGCTTTGTCTCTCCCATTCAAGGACCACAGATGTTATTTGTGGCCTAGGGGGTTGTAGTAGCAGCCATATAACTCCCTTTGGGGTAGAGAGAGGGAACTTGGGGCTGGCAATAGGGAAGCTCAGATGGAGCCCTCCCGCAAAAGCTAATGATTCTGACATGGCTGGAGCCTCCCACTGCAGCACGCAGCTACACATGAAGTGCTAGTACTCTAGACGCTGCCATAAGTGTACACAGCCATTGCTGAGGCATTCATGGAGGGCTAGGTTCTTGCCCCCATTTGCCTGTAGGACAGGGGGAGTTAATCTTGGGCTGCTGTGCACTGTTCAGTCAACTACAGTGCTTGGGGAAGGGGCTGCTCAGTCATTGTCAATTAACTGTGGAAACCTCCTTATGTTGGGAGGCTACCTTGAGTCTCAGCATCACTTCCCAGTGACCCCGCAACACTATATGTAGCAGCAGGTATGGACTGGGAGCTTCAGAGTCATAGACTCCCGTACCATTTCTGTCAATGTGGCTGGGAGGGGGCCACAGAGCAGCTCTATACCCACTGCCTCTGGGTTTGATTCCTGCTTCAGAGCTACAGAGTATTGCCAGGCACATCTTGCAGTGTTGCCAGCTTACTCAATTTTATTGCAAATATCACTCTATTTGGTGATTTGCTTATAGCCCCAGCTCCTAGAGGCAAGTGACTCGTGAGGCCTCAGCTTTCATTTATAAAATAGGAAGTTTCTTGTCCTGATGGCTGCAGAGACAAGCTGGAGAGAACACAATCTATCTCAAAGGCAAATAAAGAGAACCCTAAATTTATTGTTTTAAAAAACCTCTTGATTTTAGGCCAATCTCATTATTTGGGGAAGGGGGGCCTGCTCTATGACTTTTGAACTACTCAGGGTTCACAAAACTGTGTCAGTTGCATGAGAGGGTCAGGAGTTGGTCCATTAAGTTTTATGAAAGGCTACTTCACTCATCCAGCACAAATTTACAGGTCACATCTGCACTGAAGCTTTGCAGCTTCTGTCTCAGGATCACAGTGCTGCCATCAGACAGCACCAGACTCTGTTAGCTAAACCAACAGAGCTGACAGCATAGATAAACTCTCTCCCATGTGTTACCAAGAAGATAGCAGATGTAAGGAAAAGCTACCCTCCCCCCACCAAAAAAAGCCCATGAAGTAGCAGTGTCACTCTTACTGCTCCACTGCAGATCACAATGAGATTGCGTGGGCCAAAGTCCTATCAGTGTCCAGTAAAAATGAAAAATAATGTTGTAATAAATCAGTTTGAACTTCACTTCCCTAGGTATCCAATGACACTATGATGAATCTCTCCACTCACATGCAATCTGCCTCGCTCTCTGCCAAGGTTTGTCCACCATAATATTTTCAGGCCTCAAGTCATGGTCATCAGCATTTGATTAGTACAACCAGAGCAAGTTAAGATAACCCAGGGGATATTTTTCAGTTGTATACTACAAGACTTTAAAAATCAGGCTCTTCTTGGGAGAGCCATAGATCAATCATTATTTGGATGGAAGGTTCTATTCAGAATTAAGTGCATTCCTCCTCTCTGCTCCCTATTCCAAAATAAAATCCCCACAAAAACCCCACAAAAAATTTATCATATGATCTTTCAGTTTTACTGAGGTATAATATTTTACTCTTGAAAAAGGCTAAAGTGAAAGCATTTTAAAATATCATATAGTGAATTCTGTCTGTCAGTGCATTTTTCCATGTACTATATAAATTATATATAGTATGATTGTGTATTATAAATATTTATACCACATTCACTTAACCTCAATCCATCAAATAAATCCAATTATATATGTACAACTTTTAGAGCAGAGGAATAGCTTTCAGTGGACGGGTCTAACATCTCAGTATAATGAACCTAGCCTGTTATCTCAAAATATTAATGTTTTATTCTCTTCAGAAAAGTCTATTCTGATACTCTGACAGTAAAAGGGAAACAAAATTATGCAGTCATGCACTAATACAACTCCAAAAATAAATGTTTACATAGGCCAAATGTGGTATGGAGTAAGGAACAAAGAATAAATCATTTAATTTCACTGGTTAGGGAGAATCTTCTGAAACTGTCTTTGCATCAAGCCACTAACATCTAATCATCATTATGATTAAAAATTTAAAATATCTATGACTTTCCACACCTAGCAAGCCAGGGAAGGTCACAGCCCTTAGCTTTGGAACTGTCACGGGCCTGGGCGACGGTAGGTAGGATGAGTGGCAGGAGTTTGGGATTCCATAACTGAAGCCAGGGGTCAGAACCAGAATCAGGGTCAAGATTCAAGATGAGGGTCAAACCGGAATCAGAGTCAGGAGTTAAACTGAGGGCCAGAGCCATAGTCAAGAATCAGGCCAAAGGGCAATACAAGTATCAGGGTAACATTGGGGTTCCAGGCAGACATGCCAAACCCATGAAAAAAAACCAAACAGAAATTGGGCTTGTTTTTGGCTTAATTGGCTTATGAGTTGCTTGTTGGCTAGTTTTTGGCTTGTAGCTTGTTTTGTTTGTTTGTTTTTTTATCAGTTTCCAACAAGCAGGGGCAAGGGGCGGGGGGACGCAGGGGAGAGAGTCAGGGGTGTACAGTGGGCCCACCACAGTCCCAGACCGCACAGCGGGGGTGGGGGGAGGAAGAAATCTAGTCACATAGAGTGTTGGGGTTCTTAGGGATTGGCTTGTTTTAGCCTTGTTTTGAAATGGGATTATCTTGATTTCTGCCTTATTGTGAAAGTCAAGGTGCTTATTTACCGTGTGAAAGTTGGCAACTGTGGTTCCAGGAGTCAGTCAGGAGACAGAATCCAAGTCAGATCCAAGGTCAGTACCAGGAGTTCAGGAACAGAGACGCACAGCACTCATAGCAGCTAGCTAGAAATCCACATTATTGCCTAAACACTTCCTCGTATGTCCCCAGGGGCTTATAAAGGGACAAGGAGCCAATCAGGGATCACTTAGACCACTATCAGTCAGATCTCTCAAGGCAGAACTTCCTGTGGCATTGAACCTCTGTGGAGTGTGGGGCACAGGGCATGGCCAGGTCACAGCTGCTGCAGTGGCAGTGTGGGGAGTAGCTCTACAGGCTAAGGTTCAAGTTTCGCCAATCCTTACAGTAGCAAGCCAGCCAATTCCACTGAAGATCATCCAGCCCATCAAAGCCATTTTTGTTAGCTAAGCAAGCCCAGGCTATGTTAATTTTCAGAGGAAGGAAACCCTATAAATGATAATAAGGACTGAAAATTCAAGCCCAGAGTTAGGATCACTGGTAACATTACTGAGGGATGATACTTGAAGATAACTTGCGGGGAGGGGGGTTTGAAGGGAGCATATGACCCAACTATCAGAGCTTGTCAAGATTACAAAATTTCAGTAATTTTTTTGAGAGAAAATACTAGAAAATAATAATGAAATTGCTTTTTCTCTTTTTGACCAAGTCTACTAATTAGTCTATCATAATGCAAGGAAGATTATCAAGCAGAGAATATAATAATTCCATAGTTGTTTGTGTGTAGACTTCCATTTTAAGCCCTGTTTTAAATTCCTCCCTAAGTTTTGATTAAAATAACCCATTTGTTTGCTAATTAGAATGCATACAAGAGGACATAAAACGTTTTGACTCTGCCTCCCCCAAGAATTTGGAAAGTGCAGTACAAAAATATAGTTTTTCTTTAAATTCTTTGTGATTCATCATTTTTTGGCCTGTGTGTTCTCAGCTACACAAGGCTTTCAGAATTCCCAGTGTCACATACTGAGATGGATCCTCACACACTCATTACAGGGCATTTCTCGTGCATGGAGCATTGTCTAGATAAAAATCTTATTTCTGTCTTTTATGGATTAGAGCCACAGACAGTAGGAAGGGATCGGGCTCAATAAGCCAGTTTCATTATCTCAGGAAGCAGCCTGCCTGTTTGCTGCTCTTCTCCAAGAGGCAAGAGGCCAATAGAAGTAAGAGTGAAGCAGTTTAGTGTTTGTGGCCACTGATGAGAGCAAACTGTTATGGATGTAGAAGGTTGTGTTGGGTTTGTTTTTGCCCCAGGCATTCACTACAGGGACAGAATTAAAGATGCCTTTGTCAGGGGCCTTTCCATAGAGAGAGGTACAGGCCAATCACACAAATATACAGAGGTTTTTTGTTGTTTTTTTTAAACGATCGAGCATACCTCAAAAATGTCCCAAAACACTAGGATTAATAATAAATCTATGCTACATGTGTGTGTATGTGTGTATATATATATCGCATATTTATCAAAGCAATAATGCCTAGTGATTTAGAGACATGTCAATTTCTTCCACTTCTTCAGACATTCTGTTTCTTCACTGTAACTTTGTGCCTTCAGTGCACTGAAGCCCAGGTTTCGTTGACAAAACCAGTGTTAAATAATTCACTGCTGTGACACTTTTGGTTTAAGGTGAAAGAAAACGATATTCTGTCAGTGAAAGTTACAATGAGCTCCATTTTTCCAGTGTCATCAATGGTTAACAGAGACATATAGCAATCACTTCTTGTGCATATCCAATTAATTCGGTTGTGTGTCCACATCAAACGGGGGAAAAATTCCTCACATTCTGCATTCTGACTCAATCACACTTTAAAAAAAATTAATCTGATGGTGTGTGAGCCTCATCTCAGTGTTATTTTACAGCCTCTGAAAAGCAGAATCTCATGAAATTATTAAAGTGGCATATGGAAGGTGTCAGCTGCTATTTAGGACAAGTCAAAAGTGTTTATAATCCCACAGGAGTCATACTAGTTATTGGTACTATGTTGCTGGGAGGGCGAGAGAGAGTCCAACTGGGAGAATCTGAGCCAGAAGGCTGGGATAGTCATGGTATTGGACCATGGACTCCTGCTCTGCACCTTTAGGAGGGAAAGGGGAACCTTCATCTGTGCGTCCTCTTAATCCAATCCACCATGACTAAAGCACATCTTCAGCAAAATCATTCCTTCTTCGGTCTGCTCTCCCTCTAAAACAGTTTTACTGCTCCCTGTTTTATTGGACCCTTTGACAACTCTGAGTTTTCCTGGAACCTGCAATATTAAGGAAATCTCTGAAGCGGAGCACCTGCACTAAAGGTTTTGGCAGTTCCCAACTAAGAGAGCTGGGCCTTACACAGCCTGCCTTTCCTTCTAAAAGGGCAGAAGGATCATTGATCTGTGGAGCAAAGGAACAGGATGACAGGAAATCCATCCCCATTGCCTTTCACCTTTAGCTTCTTCAGGTCCTAGGTCCAATGAACTGGTTCAGAGGAGGGTCACTGAGAAAGAATGTGATGAAAGAACCATGCAGACCGTTAGCTGAAGTTAAAGTGGTATTTTGAGTTCGGAAGACACTCAGACAGTCCTGAGGATGATGTGTCCAGCTCACATCCACCTGCAACCAGAAGATAACTGAAGAGACAAAAACAGACACAAAATAGAGATATTTTTAGGATTGCAATATTTCAAAAAAATACGAAAGGCTGAGCTTGTAGTCTCATTAAACTCTTCTGAAAGTGCAGATTTTCAATTATCAACATCTATTGAGGCCCCAACCCTGTACTTGTTACTCAAGAAAACCTCCTGATGATATTGTAAGGGCCAAATCCTGAGGTTCTTACTCAGTCCTTTCTCATATTCAGAGTGAAGTCTATGAGAGTTTTGATTGAGTAAAGACATTAGAATTTGGTCCAAAGAGTGTTTTCCCTGAGTAAGGCATGCCAGATAGACCCTGTAGGCAGGCACAAATACAACTGCCTGAATTTTCACATTACACAATTAGTCAGAAAAGATTGTGAGAGAGGAATGTGATACCTCCTTTCTGAATAACCCTGAAATCTACGTCTTTGTAAACTATAAGGGTTAATGTTTGTTTCACTATCTTGGCAAGTAAGGGTGGGATGATAGCATCGCAACTCAACCCACATAAGAGGCAGTGCATAGCTATGCTGTCCCAGGAGCGGAGCAGGAACCAGACTGTGATTATTTCCCTGTCTAGGTTTGTTCTGGTGAGCTGGTTGATGTACTGGTGTATGAAGCTGTCCATTCTCTGTACCTGACTGTCCATTCTCCATCCAGCTGAGCAGGAAGGGGAGTAGCACCCCAGAAGCAGTTGCTGTCCCCATCACACAGGTTCTAGAGATGCAGATAGCAGTGGAGTAAGCAGGTTCCTTATGTCCCCTTACTCCACTGCACAGTGCAAAGTAGGGCTCACAAGTAAGAAGCAAAGACTTTGCAAGATCTTATCTTATAGTGACTTGTCCCATTTGTGGAGCATTTCTTTGTTGTTGTTTTTTTGCGGGGGAGGAAGGGCGAAGGGACAGGGCTATGAAAAAAAATTGGAAAATAGTTTGCATCCTGGAATAAAACTACGTCATTGCTGAGATGACCATAAGTACAGCAAGAGAAAGACTATAACAGGGTTCAAAAAAGAACTAGATAAATTCATGGAGGATAGGTCCATCAATGGCTATTAACCAGGATGGTCAGGGATGGTGTCCCTAGCCTCCGTTTGCCAGAAGCTGGGAATGGGCGACAAGGAATGTATCACTTGATGATTGCCTGTTCTGTTCATTCCCTCTGAAGCACCTAGCATTGGCCACTGTCGGAAGACAGGATACTGGGCTAGATGAACCTTTGGTCTGATCCAGGATGGCCGTTCCTATGTCCTTAAGAAATGGAGCTAGAGCTCGAAGGGAGCTGTATTAGGTCTGCCACATAAGCAACAGTTTATACCACTCTTTACCATTGTGTATTATAGTTATATTACATGTGGATGGTTTTGTATCTTTGGTGTCCAATAATTCTGGCAAGCAAAAGTAGACCTGTAGTGTGAAGTTATTGCCTACCAGCAAACAATGTATAGACTACTTTCAGCACCTCTTTTTCTTCTGTCTTTCAGATCATGAAGCTTTATGAAAGATTCAAGGGAAAAAATTAACTTTACATTTTGAAGACTTAACAACAGGTTTAACAAAGATTTGCCTCAGTACCGGAGCGATGACTTGGACAGAAGCTCTGAAATCTTGTACTATATCCTGTAATTTATAGGTAAATGACTACTCCATTTTAGAAGTCACGGGGAAGCTGTTTATAGAAATATTTTGCAATATGTAGGTGCTGCATGCGTATAAAAACTCTGCATTTTGTATACCCTTCATCTAATATAAAGAGATGGTATATGATTAGAAACTTGCTGATCCATTTTCCAGAATTATATATGGTTAAATAGAAAAAGCAAGACATTACTGAGCTCAGATTGATTTATGTGGAAAGTAACAAGTTAAGCCACAACATTCAAACCTGGGTGCCTGAAGTTAGGCTTTTAAATTCATAAAATGTGCTGAGCACCTGTAGCTCCTCTTGACTTCAGTGAAAGTTACTGGTGCTCAGTATATTTCAGAAAATCAGGCCACTTCATTGGGTGCCTACATGGATTTATGAAAATCTTGGTCCTTGACTTTTTAATGGCAACCACTGTGATCAAGCTAAAAACTTACCAGTTTCACTTTATGTAAGAAATTTTCGCATGACTGTACAAAATAGTAACTAACTCTATGAGTGCGCAAATAATTTATTGCTGCAGTTTTAAAGCCTGTTCTGCACAGAAGAGACCAAGTGCAAGTGCAAGAATAACAGTGTGTTGTCATTTGGGTTTAAGGTACATTGGGTGAGCTAAGTGGAGAAATTTGGGCAATACCTGTTGGGCAGAACTGATTGAAAAATGTTGCTTTCCATTTTTCATCAACATTTGTTTGCAGTTGTTGTTGTGTGGTGTGTGTGTGTGTGTATGTTTTGCCAACCATCTTTTCTGGTTGGCCATTAAGGAGTTTCAAATATTCTTTTTTAAGCACCCGTTCTGGCAAGGTGCTCAACTCCTGCAGAGGCAAACTGTAGCACCATTCAGGATTGACTGCATAAAGACCTACTGGCCAGTCTGTAGCAGTTCCAGACAATTTTACTGTATGGCTGGTAGCTACGAAACCAAAATTCTGAAATAAAATCCTAGTTGGCTGCTCCAGTAATTTTAGTCGAGTTATGGAAGATGACACTCAAAAACTTACAGTATGGACTAACAAAAGCAATATCACTACCTGTCTATCAAAAATAAAGTTATACTGCTGAGAGAGCAGGATTTTGATTGGATTTAATCACAAGTCTGTCCAGTTCCTCATTTTCATGGAGGCATTTCATTTAGATTATGGTTAAAGTGAATTAAATTAGTATTACCCTTGTCTGTGCAAATGATGCTTCAGAAAGGTAAATGTACTCTTCTGACATGCATGAAAATGAAATGATGAATTGATACACACAAGCCCCAGTGTGGATGGATCCCTCCTAATGAGTAATTACCTATGTGTTACTATATTGATTAAGTTTGTAAACTGTCAAGTGAGCCTATAGTGGATGAATTTAGGGAAATCAATCTTTGGACCTACTAGGAGATGAGTTTACCATTAGGCCTGGCTATCCTATTTTGCTATATAAATTTATTTCTTCCCCAGTGTTGTGTGTGTGTTCCAGTACTAGTAGGCCTGGCTTTCCTATCTTGTTGTATAATTACTTCCTTTCCCAGTGTTTTCATGCCATGGTTAGCACACTGTATTTAGACCCTGGGCTTGGGGAGAAGAACGGGGCAGAAGAGAAGAAATCGAGGGTTGTCAGTATCAGAAAGGCTTTTTCTAGTTGATACTGTACCAATAATAAAGCTAGTCATATAGTTCAAGTTAGAGAAAAGAAGAGTAAAAGAGCTGGGGCACAGGGTCCATTTTGGAGCTTAGCATTGGGACTTGGTACATTCTCACTCTTTTCCTCCCAGTGGAACAGAATGGCAGGTTGTATGCCAAAAAATAAAACAAAACACAGAGTGAGCTGGCCCTCCTGACCTAAGGTAAGAAAAAAATTGAAACATGATCTCTTTTTTTGAAAAATGAGTGCCTACTTTTCATGTTTGTCCTTTTTTTTTTATTAGCAAAACGTGGTTCAATTTAACCATGTTTCTGAAATGAAGCATGGAGGCAAAGCAGATCAAGCAGAGAGATGGAGAGAGAGAGAGTGTAAAAGTAGAGAAATGGAAAGGGGATAAAGAGGCCGGCAAAGCTTCCATATATGGAGGGCAAAAACTTCCATATTTGGAGGGCAACAGTGCGGCTAAAGGAAGTGGACAGATCTCACATTCAAGGGTTACAGTAACACTGAACATCACGTTATAAAATTAGCTTCTCATCATTTTCACTGATCTTATGTAGACAAATGCCGTAATGCGGAGGTGCAGCTAAACTATATCTATGTTGATCACCAAGGTTGGTCCATTTTAAAAAACGTAACCTGATCTTTGAGGTTTTCCAAAACCATCTCCATCTTAAAAATGGGGCCATTTACCACATGTAAGGGGACTGTTGCCCTCTTACTAACATTCACTGGGGGTGTTTTGGTTGGCTAGCTCCCAGGACTAAAAGGGGAAGGGTCTATGGGAAACCAGGACCCTGAGACAGATAGTCCCCAGGAACAATGGGGAGAGGTCAATGCTCCAGGTCAGCCTGAATGACAGGGCGGGCAGGCTAATCAGGGAGTCAGGAGGCCAGGGAGCTCCTCCGTGTGAGCTGGATTTGCCTGGGTCAGACAGAGTGGGGCCGAGCTAAGGAGAAAGCAGAGGTGCAAGCTGAGCTGGGGAGCACAGCTGTGCCAGATCCAGAGAGAGCAGACCCTGTCCTGGGAGCAGAGCTGCAGCCCCAAAGCCAGAGGCACAGCCCAGAGAGAGCAGACTTGCCCTGGGAGCAGAGCTGCAGCAACCAGAGCCAGAGGGGCCAGAAAAGCAGCCCAGGAAGCAGGTCAGTGCTGGGAGCAGAGTCACAGAAGCAGCCTGCAGAGCAGACCTGACCTGGGAGCAGAGCTGTGGCAACCAGAGGCAGAGGGGCCAAAGAAGCAGCCCAGGGAGGTGGGGGCAGAGCAGCAGCAGCCGTGCTGAGACCGAGTGGTGGAGCTGGGGCTGGAGCAGTCCGGAGCTGGGTGCGGTGAGCAGCTGGGGAGACCGAGGGGGACCCTGGGCAGCGGGCCCAGCACAGGGAGACGCCTCAGCCAAGAGGCTCTGCAGGTCAGGCTTGGATCGTAACCCCGACAGGGCGGGGGCGACACTGGGAAGAAGAGTCCTACCACACAGAGCCTGAGAGCATGTGGCCACCACCAGAGCAAGTGTCCAACCCACAGCATCCCTGCAGCAAAGCCAGGGCCTGAGAAGAAGGCCTGGGACTTACAAGGAACAGACTGTGAACTGCCCTGACGTTCCAGAGACACTGTTTGTGATGTTCCCTGTCACAGAGCAGGGTGATGTGTTTCCTGTAACTTTTCCCATTTTTCCTTACTCTTTTTAAAATTAATTGTTGATTAAATAACTTGCATTTGCTTTAAATTATATGTAATGGTCAGTGGGTCAGAGAAGTGCCCAGTGCAGAGAGAGTACCCCGGAGCGGGGACACCCTAGCCCCTGTCCTAGGTGACCACAGCAGGGTTGGAGGTCGAGCCCTCCAGGAATTCTGGGCCCAGCCTTGTTGGGGTTACGAGGACTCTGCCAGACAGGAGAGTGGAAGAGGAGTCCTCAAGGGCAGGGAGGCCACTGGCTAAAGGAAGTGGGAGTGAGGACTCGGATCCTTTCGCTAGCCCACTTCACCAGGGTAGTGCGGAAGCCAAGGAAGTTCCCCACAATAGCGGGACTATTCCCCCACTTACACACATAAACAAATAATGAATGGCAGAACCCTGAATATGAATATTAATGTCAAATGAAAATGCCTACACCTCTGGGGCATGTACTTTCACCTCCCGTAAGCGGGGCCACAACAATCAGGGCAGGTCTGAGTAGACACTCTGGTGCTTTCAACCAACTCTTCACCATTATAATCATTTCCCCATTTAAACCTTTTCTCCCCCTAGCCATCCATTCTAAAAGGCCTGCAACTAAGGGGAAAGTCATTCTCCTCCAAGGGGGTCTAATATGGCTATGCACAGTGCAGCATATAGGAGACTGCCCACCCACCAACCCAGAGCCTGCGAGCTTGACCCCATCAACAGTCCTAAGCTCTACCAGCATGATGTGTAAGAGCTTGAGGTTAGATCTGAACCTAGATCTTTCAAGCAGCAATGTGATGGCACTGAGTCAGGCCAGCAGTCTGATATGATCTGTGGTTTATGTTTTAGCTAAAGATGCTTCTACAGGACTCAGTTTTGGGAGGTTGTGAGAGTGCAGGACTCACCCCTGCGGTGCCTCCTGCTGGTTGTTGGGAATTAGCTCTTTTCCAGCCTGGAGCACCCTCTATAGGCCCATGATCTGCACAGCTCTGGCCCCCGTGTCCCTTTCTCTGGGGTTCTGCCCCCTGGCAGTACCCCCACACTCTGCCTCTGTGTCTCCCCTTCCTGGGGAAACCCCCAACCCACTAGCCCCACCTTGCCTCAGTCTGGGCTACTGTCAGTCTTCACCAAGCCCCCGCTCCCTGGGGCAGACTGCAGTGTAAAGGCCACTCATCATAGGCAAGGGGGGTTCAGACCTGTTGCCTTTCTCTGCCTCGCAGTACCTCTATGGGCCTTGGATCAGGCCCTGCAGCCTGGGGAGTTGCCAGCCTGGAGCTCCCCTGGCCGTCCCCAGCCCTGCTTCACTCCCAGTACCCAGGCAGGCCCTGCTCTCTTCCAGCCTGGAGAGAGACTCCTTGGGCCCCTGGCTCACAGCCTTTTTATACAGGCCAGCTGGGACCTGATTGGGGCATGGCCCAGCTGTGGCTGCTTCCACAATCAGCCATCCCTTGCCACAGCCCTCTCCAGGGCTGCTTTTAACCCCTTCTATTTTAGGAGCGGGGTAGCCACCCCACTACAGAGGTGCACTGGGAGTTGAAGGCACTTAACATTTTTCAGGATTGGGCCTATACTAGAAAAGAGAACAGAAAACCTCACAAGATACCTATTCTGCTAACATATGACTTTAAAGGCATAGTTTTCTATTCTGTGTAAAACAGCTTAAGCCACATGAATATCCCAAATATCCATTCCCTATAGAAAGGAAAGATTCTACAGAAAATCCTCCACAAAAGAAATGAGGCATAAGGGGTTCCCCTCCCACCGATTCAAAAAGATACCACTGAAACTTAATCTTAAACGCTTACTGGAAAATTATCTCATGTCCATCTCAAGGTAGATGCAGCAGACTGTCACGAGGGACTGAAATAGCAAGTCCACTTTCACAATGATGATTAAAGATGGAAAAGTCAAAAGTATCTTAACTTGGCCTCTATAGTTGTGTTTTGCACACCAAGTATTTGGGCTAAACAGTATTTCATGACCAATGAGAAAAGATGTTCAGACAACATAGTAATGGGTGTGGTAGGAGATCCTAAAGAGAATAGAGATGAAATAGAATAGATAAACTTTGAGTTGTTAGTAACCAACTGCATTTTCACATGCAAGTCAGATAGTTATGTATAGGGCTGGTTGAAAAATTTCTGTCAGAACTATTTTTCAATGGAAAATTGTGTTGTCAACAAAACTAAATTTTTTCACACAAAAAAATGTCCACAGAAATTTTAGATTTTTTTTTGTTAAAAGGCTCAATATGTGAAAATTGAAAAATTATCAGCTCAACTCCCGAACCCCAAAATAATAGATTTTTACAGAGAAGCTAGTTTTGTTTGACTTGACATTTTCAAATTTTGTTTTAGATTGACCTGACATTTTCAAATTCAAAAATCCAAACCAAAAGGAAATCCTGACTGTAAATGTAGAAAGAAAAACACAAATCTCTGATTATAAAAAACAACCCAGAAGGCATAAATTTCCTACCATGTGGGTTTTTCTCCTCTAAATTCTTTTGGCAAAAATTAGTTCATTTTTCCTTTCACTTTCATGGATGCATATTTTTCTAATGTAATATAGATCACTAAAGGGTGTTATTCTGATTAGGCAGGTCTGGGTATTGAACACTGTGGTCAGTTGTTCAGCTGCGTGCGTGTGTTCTCTCTATGTGTTGTCCCAGCTCTGTGCAGATAACTGGCACAGCAGATCTCGAGCGAACTTCCCAATAAGACCACAAGACTT
Organism: Lepidochelys olivacea; assembly: GCF_965140295.1. Classification (NCBI taxonomy): domain Eukaryota; kingdom Metazoa; phylum Chordata; order Testudines; family Cheloniidae; genus Lepidochelys; species Lepidochelys olivacea. Next base: position 107,413,155 of record NC_140412.1, on the reverse strand, counting down.
GGTTTAGTAGTGAAGGCGCCCGGCCAGGTTTATTGTCGATGAAACACGGTAATAGCACCTGGCAGACTCTACGAGGATACTAAGACATGTATGATCATGACAATGGCGGGACTTTCCACTGCCCCCTCAGCTGGACAAAGACACTCCCTCTGAGATACATCTTTATACACAGATACAAACAAGTTACGTATAAGCCTTGACGTAACAGGGCGCCACCCATTGCCTTGTATCTGTAGGTTTGATCAAAACATCTCTATTCACCATGCTGTCATCCTGACCTTGTCCTTAAGATGGGTCAGTGTGTTCCTGTTATTTTGGGGGAATGTACTGGTATGGAGGTGTTCTGGTACCACCCCTCTGGAATGTGCTTACTTGAGTGCTTTGTGCCTTGCATCTCTTAGGAATATGTATTTTTGCAATATCAGCCCTATGCTTGCCAAATTCTGTGAGCAGGGCATGCCTCTTGCTCACAACCTGACTTTGCTTTATTTCAGTAAAGTTTTGACCACTTTAGTTCAGGCCTCATACCAGGTCTCTGATACAAGGGCTTATATCTCAGGCTCTCTTCCTACTATAAACACGCGGCACAGTACTTTCAATCTGTGACATACTTTAAGTTAATCTTCTTTAATATTAGTAACAATAAAAACCTGCGAGGGAAAGCTTTCCTTGCTACAGTGCTAATATTTAGCATTGAATTTGCCAGGCAGCTTCATTACTTTTGGCCAGCTTGCCAGGCAAGCAATAAAAACTTTAAATAGCTTGGGGACCACTTGGTTCAGCTTTGTAAAGAATTCATGAAGTAGAGTTGCACTGGCCTGCTATCTTGATATGATTTTCAGTGCCTGAAGCTCTCTATCTGCATCTGGCCCGGCCGTTTCATTACCCTTGACACTGATCTATCCTTGAGATCTGAGCTGTGGGCTCAGAGTTTGAACCTGAGGTTAAAGCCAAAACTAAAAATCATCTGCAGTTTCTCTCTCAGGTTGGTGGGCTGGGTGCTTTGTCCGGTTGACTAATCGGTGTGGCCACAGCTGATTTTATTTTTAAAATACAGGCTGTTTCTGAGTATGAAGGCGCGCTGCATCCACTGCACCAGGAGAGGAGCAGGCAAGTGTGGAGGCGAGAAGGGTAGTGGCACTAAAAAGAGAAACTGAATAATAGCAAGGCATCAAAGAGTTGTGCTAAAAAATTGCCAAGAGCACTTTGTGGTATTTGAAATTGGTTCATCCAATGTACTCAGCAAGAAATGAAAAAAATCCATTCCTTTTCCCCCCCCTTTCTGCTTATGGGACTTGCCAAGACCCCTCACTGTGCTTCATTTCCATTACTCTTTCCAGTCTAGTTGCTTTATTACCAAGAAGCTTTCTTCTACTCTTTTTTTTTTTTAATATAGTCTAGGGTATTTTTATTCCTCCACGCTTGATAGTAATTCTCTGCAATCTCCTCTGGCCTTTGTGGCCATTTACAATAATTAGCCGTTTGCAAAAGGTAATGAGTTTCTATCTTTCCCTCCTCTGTTTCTCTCATTCCCCTTCCCCCTTCTGGTCCCTGGCACAGTCTTTCAGTTATTCAAAATAAACAGACAACTGCATAATTAAGAACCTTAATGCCAACAAGATAATATAATTGAGCCTTCTAGATACTGAGAAAAGAGAGCGAGCTCAATAAGTATTAGTACATTTTCTTTCAAGTAATGGGGCTGGGATTTTTTTTTTTAATTCCCATTTAATTTCTGCTTAGGAACAAAAGATCTTATTTAGAGTGAGAAAGGGGAGATGAGTGATTTTTAGATTTGCATTTTCTGTTCACTAAAGGCTTGTATTTTATTGAATATAAAAAAGGTTCCTATCTTACAAATGAAAGCATCTGTTAAAATTCTAAATAATAATTCTAAAAAAAACACTTGAAAGAAATCAGACTTCTAAAAAAACAATTTCATTATTTTCTAAAGCCTGCCTGCAATATCCAGAGGTCAGTAGAAAATGTTTAGTACTCATTTATAGGTTTCCTTTTCAGTCTTTGAAACCTACTTTTAAGCACTGGATAAAAATCACATTAAATGATTTGTTTCCATTTCAGCTAAAACTTCTTGACTCTTTTTAAGTCTATCAGAGCTTTTTAATGTCTCTATTTTAGTGAAGTCTATTCAAAACATTTATATGTACTGTACATAAAACTATAACTATATATTATTTGTTACTACACTAACACCTAAGGACTCCAGCCAAGATCAGTGCCCAGTTGTGCTGTGTGCTGTACAAACAAAGTAAGTGGGAGGGACAACACACACAAAAAGTGGGAGGGACAACAGACAGATGTGAAGTGATTTTCCCAAGGTTATACAGCTGGTTAGTGGCAGAGCTAAGAATAGAACCCAGTTCTCCTAAATCAGTGGTTCTCAACCTTTCCAGACAACTGTACCCATTGTAGGAGTCTGATTAGTCTTGTGTACCCCCAAGTTTCACTTAAAAACTACTTGCTTACAAAATCAGACATAAAAATACAAAGTGTCACAGCACACTATTACTGAAAAATTGCTTATGTTCTCTTTTTACCATATAATTATAAAATAAATCAATTGGAATATAAATATTGTACTTACATTTCAGTGTATAGTATATAGAGCAGTATAAACAATTCATTGTCTGTATGAAATTTTAGTCTTAATTTAGCTTAGCTAAATTTAGCTAGTGCGTTTTATGTAGCCTGTTGTAAAACTAGGCTAATATCTAGATGAGTTGATGTACCCCCTGAAAGACCTCTGAGTACTCCCAGGGGGACACATACCCCTGGTTGAGAACCACTGTCCTAAATATTAGCTGTATTCACTAGACCATGTTGCCTCTATAGTATATATTAGATACTATATATACACATATATAGACATATATTAATGTGTGTATGCCCATTTACATGCACACAGTGTACATACATAGTAGCTAGTGACAACTTAAATGCCACTGATCATCGGTCCTAGGGATCGTGCTGAGCAGAGCCCATGTTCTGCCTTTTATTTGGGTTGTGCACTGTGTGAGCTCACAGAAAGTAAGATTCACAGATACTGAATCTCTATGAGGCACAGCACAGAAATCACAGCCAGGGGAAACGGTGGCTAAGGTGGATCTCACCGTAAGATCCAGGCATTGGCAATTTGGTTTTCTATTGGCAATCCTCAAATCAGTGCTGTAAACTGCTGAACATCTCCAGTTAATCAGCTTTTAGCTAGCTTGGGGACCACTCTTGACTCTACTGAAATCACTGGCAAGAATCCCAATCATTTCAGTGGGCATAGAAGCCAGCCCTTTTTGAGAGGGAGGATTGAGTGGTGAGAAGACAGACATAACAAATCTAAAAAACCCTTGGTAAGCAGGCTATTACCAAAGTAAGATAAATCCAAGAATGATACTGTTGGTTATGACATTCCTTACACAGTTTTAATCATGACGATCCTGTCTGATGGGAACGTGTAGTATGTATGTCCCTTTGGAGAAATGCCCTTCTAATCTTATGGGCATACTGTATATTGTACTGTGCAAGCTTATCTGCACAAGGGGCAACCACAATTGAAGTTGCTCAGCAGCAGAGCTGATATCCTAGTGAAGGGAGAGCAGAGCCATGCTGCCCCATTGTGATGCTTTTCAGAGTGCCCAGGATTATGAGTTACCTCGTGACCCCCGGTCTCCAGCAAGAGGAAGATTTGCTTGTGCTTAACTGGGTGTCAGATTTGACACCACCGGCCTGTTAGCAACCCAAACACTAGCAACCCAAGCCTCCACTAGCCCTTACTTTGCCTTACAGGCTAACAATAGGTGCACCCCAATCCCTGAGTCTCCTTGATGCGTCCAGCCCTTTCCCACAGGCCACTCACAGAAATGACCTGGTAAGCTGTCAACAAAGAAACAGTGCACACACCCGCTTCTTTGATTCCAGTGAGGATCAGCTCCAGTATAACATCACAGCACTAAGATTTTTATAGTGAAAACAATCATACATTTATCATTAAAGGCTAAGATTTAAGAGCTAGTGAGTAGGAATAACAATGGAAACAGAAATAGCTACATATCAAACAAAAAGTATAAGACACTTCCCAGAGTCTAAACTTAACTAACAAGCTAAACCTTCATCTGAAGTAGTTTCTCTCACTAATGCAATCTCCAGTCAACGTGGCTGGAACCCCTCTTCCATGAATGTGCTGTCCTTCTTGCTCCCTCAGTGAAGGATGAAGGGGTATCTTTTTGCCCTCCCTTAATATTTCCCAAAGTCATTATTTTGTCCCCAGAGTTTATTCCCTGCTGTGCTGGTTCCATGTTGTCTTCACATCCTCATGTTGACATCATATGCAAATAGACTTCAATGCTTATTTGACATGTGAACCGAGAGGTGAATATACACCCTTTGTTTGGCCAAAACCCTACTTGTCAACCCTGCTTTGAGTCAGATTTTAAAACATTTTCCAGTATATATGTATGTATATATACACACACACATATACATACATACACACACACCTTAAATATCATCCAAACATACATCTCACAATTATTATGAAGTTCAGTATGACATGAGCTTTTATTAGAGACCTCATTTGACCCACTTTGGATAAATCTATGTCTCTGTACCTCAGTGGGTCACAGCTGAGAATGCCAGATTCAGGACAAAATGCTGAAAAATAGGGCAGACGCACCCCAAAATGGTGGTTATTCTATCATTAGACATACCAAGCCAGTAGCAAAAACAAACTTCTGTCTCACCACACTAGTTAACAAGAAGTCAGAGATGCAGTATCCTTAAGGTGTTCTAGCCCTTGTCTCATTACCGAGACACTGGACTCTATGATGAGCAGTTATTGAAAACCAATTTAATCAAATATAGGTTCCTTCCAATCTCAAGAGATCAGCCACTTAGCCAAGTCAATATATAACTCAGATCCTATCCAATAATCATGCTGCTGTGAATCCGTTAGTAACTAAAATGTAAAGGTTTACTAATAAAGAAAAGAAGACAGTTAAAATCGTTAATAGATCATATACATACAGTAATTGCAGTGTCCTTATATCAGGTTTGTAGCAGTGATGTTATAGATTGCTGGCTTGTAAAGTCTCTGGTAACTTCCAAAAGATGTAAAGGTCCTCAGTCCATAGTTCAATATGCTCCGTGTAGTTGTAAATCCATAGTTCAGAGAATCGGGCAGGAAAGAGGCAAAGTGGAGTTGTCCCAGGGGTCTTTTATACCCTTTGTCATGTGCTTGGAAATCTTGTTTCAAACAAAGCTCACAGCCCAGTTTGTGGAAAATTACAGGTGCAAGATGGAGTCCAGGGTCACATGGTCATGTCCTTACATGGCTTGATGACTCACAGGGACAGTCATTGCCCATATCCATGCTGAAGCGTCCACAGGAAGATCTGGGTGGAATGAATTTCTTCCAAGGCCCATTGTGAGACCTATGTGTCTTTGATGGGCCATCAAACTTGGGCTGGCTAGACTGGATATAAATTACCTTGTGAGTATTACCCCAGGAACAGACATTTGAGATATAGATAAATAGCCAATATTCATATCTTCAGATACAGTGATATGTGGATTTAAACAAGATCATCTTATTTATCAGTCATAACTTTTCCATCAACACCTCATATGACATACTTTGTACAAGATTTGTTGCAATTGTCTAACAGTGGCAATATCAGTGTTATGCAGTAGAACCTCAGAGTTACAAACACCAGCATTATGAACTGCCCATTCAACCACACACTTCATTTGGAACCAGAAGTACACAATCAGGCAGCAGCAGAGACTAAAAAGAAAATACTGTACAACACAGTACTGTGTTAAACATAAACTACTAAAAAAATAAAAGGAAAGTTTAAGAAAAAAATTTGACAAGGTAAGGGAACTGTTTCTGTGCTTGTTTCATTTAAATTAAGATGGTTAAAAGCAGCATTTTTCTTCTACATAGTAAAGTTTCAAAGCTGTATTATGTCAATGTTCAGTTGTAAACTTTTGAAGGAACAACCATAATGTTTTGTTCAGAGTTACAACCAACCTCCATTCCCAAGGGGTTTGTAACTCTCAGGTTCTACTATAAATGGTCATATTTAAATCATATGGCATCACACTATGAAAACACTGTGTTGGGTGTAATGAATTTGTTAGGTCTGTCAGGAATTACTGTTACAGAATAGTGAACCCTTTCTCAGTTGGCATTGTGGGGTTTTTAGGATCACACCGGGACTAGCTCCCATTCTGTGTGCTGTCAGAGGCTGTCTGAGGGATTCCTCATACACATGGGATCTGGCTATAAAAGCCAGAATAGACTCTCACCCATATCTACCAATGTGTCAGCAACTACCTTTATGAAAAAAATCCTACAGAATGTAACAGAAAAATGTTAACTTTTCTATGCAGTTTTTATATTCATGTGTGTGTACAGGACCGGCTCTAGGTTCCCCCCCACCCCCAACCACTTTTTTTTTTTTTTTGGCTTTTACACAGGTTTGCACTTTGCAGTGTTTTTATTTTGTTTTGTTTTGACTGTTTAAAACAAAAAAAATGAAAACAGAATTTGTAGTTAGTGAAATAAAACAATTTCCTACTAGTGTACTCATTTAATTTTAACAAAATCACAATTACAAATAATTTGGGTTCAACTATACACTGTAATGAAAAACGTTAGTGTCTTCCGTGGCACCCAGTTTCTCACAAATTAAAAAAGAATTTATATGAACTGAATTGTTCTGGTTTTTATATTGCGTAGTCTTTTAATAATTCAGTGATATCTACATTTTTTGCAATGGTACTTTCAATTGAAATTAATTCGAGTCCTGACAAACGATTTTGAGACATGGTGGACCTCAAATAATTTTTTAGTAATTTCAGTTTTGAGAAACTGCGCTCACCAGAAGCCGCTGATACTGGTAATGTTAAAAGAATGCATAATGCTATAGCAGTGTTTGGAGTGAGGTGCTCGGGGCTGTACATCCTGCTTGTACACCCAGCCCGATCTCAGACCCGGCCACACCCCCAGCAGAGCATAACCGACAGAGTGGCTGGAGAGTGGGTCAGCCGCAGGGAGGGGGGCGAACCAGGGGCACCTGCCCAGCACTGAGCCGCCCGGGGCAGCGGGTCCCTTAACAGCCGCGGGTCCTGCTCCGCTCCGCTTGGCTCCAGCTCCTCCGCTGCTTGTGACACGTGCGGCAGCGGTGGGTGGGGGGAGGAGCTGAATCGCCCCGCTCCCCCAGCGGCAGGGGGCCAGAGCAGGGACTGCCCCGGGGCCGGGACCCCCATGCTGAGCCCGCTGCCCCGCCCCATGCAGGGGCTCATTGGTTGACTGAGCAGAGCCGGGGGAAAAAAAGGATGGCTGGAATGCCGCCCCTGGAAAAGTGCAGCCCCAAGCACATGCTTGTTTTGCTGGTGCCTATAGCCAGTCCTGTGTGTGTATGATGTTTACATACGCACATTGTACATCTGTAATAGCTACTGACAATTTAAATACCATTGGTCATAGGTCCCAGGGATTGTGCTGAGCAAAACCAGCATTCTGGCTTCTATTTAGATTGTGTGCTGAGTGAGTTCATAAAAAGCAGGGATGAGATTCTCTGCTACTCTGAAAGACTGGAGGTTTTTTGGACCATTCTGTGGGATGACTAAACAACAAGAGAAATATTAGCATTTTCTATTAAATGCAAGCTATTTTAATTCTAATTGCTAGAGAAGCTTATTGTGTTTCCATAGAAATATTTTGGTTTGATCCCAAATCTGTTATAAAAGGCTTTTCCATACAGACATGGGCCAAATTCTGCCCTCAACTCACAAAACGTCAATAAAGTCCATGGGGCTGCACATGTGAGAAGGCAGAATCTGGCCCTTCTATATAGCACTGATCACAAGAGGTGGCTGGAAAATGGAATGGGATTTTTGTGGGAAATTTTACATTAAAAAAACATGACCACAAGCTTTACAGCCAAAAATTGATACTTTTTATGGACAATTTCATTTAGTCATAAACCCAATTTTCTATTGAAATATCAGTTTTGGCAGAAAAATTTCTACCAGTGCAATCTTTACATTGGAGGAGAGGGGAGGGGAGGGCAGGGGTTGGTTTTGTTTTTTTAGGAACAATGTTGGCCATGACCTTAGTATCCCTTCAAAAAGAATCAGAGTAGCTTTATCTTCCCCTTGGAAAATTACAAAAGAAAGGCAGGAAAGGACCTTTCTTCAACAACTCCTCAAAAGGCCAGAGTGGAGTCAGAAATTTACTTGGGGGCAGTAAAAAGAAAGGGTTGTTTGGGTCAGTATATACCAGTTATTCTGTACTGATTCTCAGTATAAATGAAGATCTACTCTACAACTGTTATCTGTGGGAGGCAGGGAGAACCCAGGTAAGTCACTCATCATTATACCTAGAGTCAGCCTTTTCCCATTCCTCATCACCATGCAAAAAGTCATTGGATGGGCCAGATCTTTCTTGCTGTACTCTTGCAAATAAACATCTAGTTTTCATATTGTGTCTTTCATCAATAGACCATTAACTTCAATGGGACTTCTTGCAACAGGTAGGCAAGTTGGATTTGGCCTGATAAGAACATTGAGTTTACATCAGGGGAGCTCACACAAACTTCTATTGGTTTTCAGAGTCTGTCTTAGGTACAGTTCAATTTCCCCATTGTTTATTTCTCTGATTGCAGTCATGTTTTCCCAGTTTTCCTAGGATGGTCACGTTATCAGGGCTTGGTCCAGCTCATCTCACTTTAGTACCTATTCATATCTGTGTACTCTTTGGCATTACAATAACAAAAATTAAACATACTGCAAATAAAGCCTGTAACTTTTACCAACTTGTGGGCCTGCTATCATTACCCTTGACATCACAGAAGATGAACATTTTAACTTATAGAGCATGTTCTTTCCATACTTGTACTGATCTCTCTTTATACTGTGTACTTGGTGTTTAAACCTCTTAATTGCTGAATAATGCACATATATTGGCCAAAATATTCAAATCTAGAGTCTTTTAAATCCATATTTAGCAGCCTAAGGAGAAATGGCCTACCCAATCCTGGCTGTGAATCCCAACAAAGGTATTGGAGGAGAACTGTAAAAATGAAAGTGATCAGTCTGCTTTCAATATTAGCAAGAGATTTGAGGAACTATATGGACTTAATTCAACTTGCTGTTGTGTCACCCAAGGATCATGGCCCCAGGGGACAGAAAATCTGGTTGGAAGGTAATTGTGACAGTGCAAGGTGGTGCAACCTGTACTCAGCAAGGGACTGAGCAACTGGCCAATATAGCCACCAAAAGAGCATAGTCCTGGAAAGAGATTCATAGATTTTAAGGCCAGAGGGATCATTCTGATGATCTAGTCTGACCTCCTGCATAACACAGACAATAGAATTTCACCCAGTAATTCCTGCATCAAGCCTGTAACTTCTCGTTGAACCAGAGCCTAGCTTTATTTAAAGAATTCAAGTGGGAGTTCATGTTCAGTTGGTTATCCCCCATGTGCACTAAGACCTTTTCAGAGTCACTGCTTAATAGGATACAGTCCCCTATCTAGTATGTCTGACCTACATTCTCTCTTCCTTATAATTCACTGTATTAAAGTAAATGCTGTTCAAGTGAGTCACCAAGCTTGCTCTATAGAACTGACCGGTCCTTATTGTTATTTACCTCTCAACTAATTTTTATGTCATCTGCAAACTTTACCAACAATTTTATATTTTCTTCTACATCTATAAAGCTAATGAACAACATTGGGCCAAGAACAGATCCTTGTAGTACATCACTAGAGATACTCCCAATGCATTATAATTCCACATTTATAGCCTGAGTTATATTAGTCAAACAATTTTTACTTTATTTAATATATACCACATAGTTTTTGTAAAAAGCATATTTTTAAGTCAGACTGTCAAGTAGTACTAACTTGAATGCTTTGCAGTAGTCTACACAGTTAGTTAGTAAAGGTAACTTTTGTTGTCGTTCATCTCATCAAAAATTATATCTACTTTGTTTGACAAGACCTATTTTTGATAAAATCATGCTGATTAGCATTGATTGTGTTACCATCCTTTAATTCCTTACTAATTGCATCCAGTATCACCTTTTCCTTGATGTTTCCATGGCTCAATGAGGTCAGCCTAACCAGCCTATGATTACCTGGGTCATCTAATTTCCTTTTCATTTAAAATACTAGTATAGCATTAGCTTTTTTCTAGTCCTCTACAGTTTCCCCTTTGTCCTAAGATTTCTTTAAAAATCAACATCAGTGGTCCAGAGTTTTCCAGCAAATTATTTTTAATGCTCTTAGGTACAAGCTGTCCAATTCTACAGGTTTAAAAATATTTATCTTTAGTCATTTTGCCATTAACATTCTCTCTAGTTACTGTTTGAATAGAAAGTATTTCATTGTCACTGAAAGGGGTCAATGCATTGTCCTGCTTCTTTCCAAATACAGAACAAAAATATTATTCATCATTTCTGCATCATTATTCGGAATTTTTCCATCCTCTTTCAAAAACACATCTATAGCACTACTAATAATTCTTTTGTTCCTGATAAATTTTTTTAATTCCTTCTTGTTATCCTTAACCTTACTGACGATAGATTTTTCATTGATATCTTTAGTTTCCTTCACCGGTCTGCATGTCATAACTGCTAATGTATAGGTCTTGCTATCAGCTTGCCCCTTTTTCCCATTTCTTATATATTTATTTTTTATTTCTGTTTTTACTTTCCTTCTTAACGAGGAATGATATTTTAACAAACAAATACTCCCATCCCACCCCGAACTGGTTGTGGAATTGTGGGTAGGGAGGGTAGGGGGACATGTTTAGAAATGTTGTTAAATAACTTCCAATTAACATTCACATTTTTTGTTTAACTCTCTCTTCCCACTCAGTTTTCTCATCATTGTATTCAACTTAGGAAATACAGTTGACTCTTTTAAAGCACCAAATATCAATATGGAGTCAGGCTTGTGTTCCATTTGTACATAATTATTTAATTAGGTCATGAGCACTTGAATTAGACAACCATTAATTTGTAATTCAGTGATCAATTCATCTTCATCGGGCAGAATGATGTCTAATACAGAAGTACCCCAAAATAGGTGTAACACTTTTTGTGTTAAAAAACAATTATTTATAATTTTTAGAAGCTTTAAGGGTGTTTTACTCGTGGCAGCATGAGACTTCCAACATATGTCCCCAGATTGATATCCCCCATAACAGCATATTATAGATGATAAAGGAGCTGCTCACCTTGTTCTCTAATTTGATAAGATAATATATAATATATATAACAGACCCCCACCATCCTCCTGAAGCATTGCACTTCTGAAGTGTCAATAATTCTGAAGCAAGTAATGGTAACTTTTACGTAGCATGCCATACATCCTAGTTGTAGCTCCAGCAATACATTGATTCAACACATCTCCAGGCATCCTCTGCTATGAGGCAGAACCAAATGAAAGCAACCTGGGACCCTGAGCACATTCCACATGGGGCCTTTTGGCCCCACCCCACACCATGGCCTTTCCCCGGATCTCCTTGGAGTGGCAGCAGGTTTCAGATCTCTGATGAATGGGAAAGTTCACGCCTCTCGGAGATATTGGTTTAGCATGCCTGCAGACCCAGACAGGCACTGGTTACACTCAGGTTACATTTTCAAGCTTCTCTCTCATTTTAAATGCCTAGAAACATTTTTTTAAAGTGAAAACTGATATGCCAATCTCACTATGGGACTCCAGGAGCTAGAGCCGTAGGCACTGACCTACAAGGTATGTCTACTCAGTGATTAAACACCCATGGATGGCCCATGTCAGCTGACTCCAGCTGCAGGGCCATAAAACTGAGATACAGACGTTTGGACTCAGGCTCGAGCCTAGGCTCTGGGACCCAAGCCTTCGGAGAGTCCCAGAGCTCAGGCTCCAGCCTGAGCCTGAATGTCTACACCACAATTTTACAGCCCCACAGCCCAAGTCAGTGGACGTGGGCCAGCCATGGGTGTTTAATTGCAGTGTAGGCATACCCATAGAATCTGCAGTTTAATCTGGCCTTGCTGGCAGGGCTCTTATGGAGCCTTGACTGCAATTTTAAACCACTTTCCCCTGGTGTAACCCTCAAGGAAGGGTGACAGTGGAAACACCCATGCCCTTGGATGAACATCTCTGAAGCGCAGTGCTTACCACTTTGTGCACACACTCGCATACACCAGTAAACTGAGTCTTGTATATCTTATATTGCTAGTGTCCTTTTAAAGAGAGATATTTATTCTTGGGAATTTCATGCCTTTACATATATTGAACTGAAAATCCACGGAATTACAATTTCCATCGTTTGTTTAATAATAATATTAAAGGGTGTAACTTCTCAAAGTGCAATATGCTGCACTAGCTCTGCAACAGAAAAGGGGAGATTAATAAAATTGGCATTTAATCACTACCAGTTATGAGCTCTGCTCCTTTAAAAGAACAAAATCCTTTCTTTTGAAGTCTGTCATACTAACGCTAGGAGTAAAACAGGTCTGCACTCAGACTCCAGCTCATGGATATTCATTAAAATAAACAAACAATGAAAAGGAAACTAAAACATTACAGAATGTAAAGCCTGGTTTGGTCGGAGTTGAATAATAAATATGTCAGTGTGAGCTGTGTTACAGTGGAATATATTTCCACACACCAGGAGGCAATAAGATAGAAGATGAGCCTTGTGTATACTATGGGACATATTAAGGAATAAATTATAGTATAAATTGGAATCTATTATTGCAAATCTAAATATTCTGATTTTCCTTTCCTCCTCTCTCCTTTTCCTTTGCAATGCCATGGAATATTTCAGTCATCCCTATGTGTATTTCAGTATGTACACATGTCCTGCTTAGGACAAAGGGGGAATCTATCCCAGGTTAGAGCAGTGATTGAATGTTGCTGGCTGAGTCTAAACCCAGTTGCTCTGTTACAAACACAATATGAGACAGGGTGATGGGATATTTTAGTAAAAATAATTCTCCCCAAAAAAGAGAGATTGGTGTTTTTCAAAACAGAATCCTATCCAATATTTTAATGACAACATTTTTGTCTAATAATAGTCTGAATTGTTATTCTTTTAGACTTTACACAGAATAAATAGCCCATATTAAAATCATAGGATAGCATCAGGCATCTTAACTTTGTCTCTCTGTAAAGTCTATAATAATAGTAATAAAGACAGAACCTGTTGCTGACTTGTCACTGGGGCATCTTATCTAATTGAGGGCCTGTCTGAGTTCCAAACAACTGAACACTTAAGTGGTGGTAAGGATTATGACTCCCCTGTGACACAGCCATCTGGCCAAAAAAAAAAAAAAAAAAACACAACCCAGTAAGACTGAGATTCCTTTGCTGCAGGAGGTTCTGGAATGTGAAACCTGCCTAAATTGTTGGAATTCACTGTGTAAAGCTTCACCACATGTGGAATGTGAGAAAAGCACCCCAGAGGAAAGGAGAACCCCCAAAGACTGAAGGAGTAAGGCAGATAAAAAGAGAGAAGGAGAGAGACCACAGAATGATAGGAGGCATATGGCATGGCATGGAGTAAAGGTACAATGTCCTGTAAGCGAGGTTTAACTTCTACTCTGTATGGCTGTGACTGCAGAGCTTCATGGGAACTGTAATCCAGCCAAAGAGAATGGGGGCAAGAGGCACCTGAACTTCACCAGGGCAGCTGAGGGGCGTGACAGGGTGTGACTCATGATGCTGGTGCCTCCTGATGGTCATCTTGGGGATTAGCTCCACAGGTCGGTAGGCCCTCTCCCATTGGTGCCTCACCCACCGTCACATGTGCTCTCTGACCCACATCATTCCAGGGTCCGTGGCATCCTCTTCATTACACGGCCCTCTGGCTGTGTCACCCTCTGTGCTTCCCCCTTCCGGGGGTTAGTATTGTACTCCAACTGTCCAAACACTTCCCCAGTGTGAGTGCGGGGGGGACCTGGGTCTGCCCACTACTCCAGGTCCCGGCCCAGGGACCCTGTCGATGGCAGCCATGAGCTGCATCTCCTTAGCTACCCTTATGGCTGCTGTGCTTCCCTGGGCCTCTTCCCCTGATTCACAGCACCTGCTTTTCCCTCACCTCATGGCCCTCAGTCACTGCACTGCCAAAGATACTAGTGCTCCTTCCTCTTGCTAGGAGTACAACTTCCCCTCTTTGAGCTCCAGGCCACTACTAACCCTGCTCTGCCCTGTAGCTCTTTTTATATGGACCTACTGGGCCTGGATTGGCTGCTCCTCACAGCCTCTCTCCTATTGGCTGCTTCCCAGCTCAGCCTCCCTAGTCCTCTATTAACCTTTTACATGCCAGTGTGGGGTGAACGCCACATTACTAGGGGACACAGATTAATATTAATTTGACCTGAAACTAAATGTTTCAATTCAGTTTGATGAAATGTTTCAGTTCAGGTCTACCTAGCATGAAATAAAATGTTTCATTTTATTTTCCTGATGGAATATAAAAAACAAACAAACAAAAAACAGCTAAAAGAAATTTTCCCATGGAAAACTGCTATTTTGTATAACCTGCATTTTCCATGGGAAAAAAAGTTTTGAAGGAAAATTCCCAACTAGCTCTAATATGCTATTCAATTCTGTTCTAGGTAGATTTTTGTACTGCATACAAAACACAAGATACTCATCAATGCAGTATCTGAGCACTTTCCAGTCGTGCATTAAGCCATGTGACTACTACAGTTCTGTCACATGTGGTATGTTCATGGTAGCCTGGACTGTTGAGAAGGTGTGCTGCAGCTTTATAAACTAGTTGATGTTTCCTAAGTGCCAAAGGCTTCATATTCAGGCATATTGCATTGTTGTAATCCAGCTAAGAGGTAATGAAGGCTTGAATAGGTGAGGCCAGGTATGCCAGGATGGGACAGAGTTTCCTAGCCAAGCAGAGATGGAAGAAAGCCCTACTTGTGGATGCTGCTATGTGAGAGCTCAGAGTCAGGAAGGAATCCAAGAGTACTCCTAGACTATAGACTGAACTCACCAATTGTATGTGTGAATCCTCAACCAATGGAGACTGCATTGTGGCTGCAAGCTCTTTAAAATAAATGCCCACAATCATCACCTCTGTCTTGCACAGGTGCAGCTTCAGGCAGCTATTCTTCATCCATGAGCTGATCTCATCCAAACACTGGGCCATCTCAGGGGTGGTGCTGTGGCCATATGTGGCGAAGGATAGGTAGAATTGTGTATCATCTTCATATTGCTGGCACTTGAGACTGTGTTGCCTGACCAGTTCAGTATGAAGATGTTGAGGACCAGAGAGAGAAGTGATCACTGTGGAACTCTACAAGTGAGGGGTCTAGTGGTGCAGTTGGCTAGTGCAGGTGCAGTTGCCCATCACTACTGCCTGGGAAAGTCCCTTCAGGAAGGATGTAAACCATTTTAGCACATTACCCTGGGCCCGTCACATCTCTCAGGAGAGACAGCAGAACTACATAGTCAGCAGTTTCAAATGCTGCAGAAAAGTCCAGGAGGATGAGAATGGATATCTACCTTCTCTCCATTGACAGCAGGAGATCATCCATCAGTGCCACTAAAGCAATTTCAATCTGAGGTACTGGCCTGAATCCAGATTGTGCTGGGTCTAGAATGTTAGCTTCAGTTAGATGATCTTGTACAGAGCCTTTTGCTTGTAGAAGTGGGAGGATTATGGTCTGTGAGTTCACAAGGAAAAATAAAACTTTTTTCCAGTGCTCCAGAGAGCATTGGACCATGTGGTAGATATTTATGTTCTTCACACCAGCAAAACTTAAGGCCTGGGGGAGATACCACAGTTATTGAAAATATGGGTCAATCTGGGTTTTTTAATGGGATTACTGAACCATTGTGGATGCTTCATTGCTGATCTGGCTACAGTACTAAAGCCTCTTCATGGTATCTGTGTCATGTAGTTAAAGCAGAAGAATAAACACATTCTCTACACTTACCTTGTTAGCTTCGCTTCAGATTAGGTCTCTGAGCATTATGTTAAGGGGCCACACCACCATGTTAATGCAAACTGTACATCATCTGGCTGCTTGTAGGTAGAAAAAGCAGGGCTGGATTTCATTTTTGACAATCTATATAGTGCTTAAAAATGTTAGCAGTAGTACAGGGGGGAAAAACATTAAAAAAGAACCCCAGTGATATGGTTCTATCTTTCAAGGGGCTGAGGATTGTGACAGAGAAAACTCAGGGAATTAATACTATATTCTTCCTTAATCTATTTTTGAGAGCCTTTAATTCAATTCTCATTGCTGGAAGCATGTTCAGTGTGGTGTTCACCACTGAATTTCCCATGTGTTTGGTGATACTGGTGCAGGACAAAGGAGACAGGAAAAAAACGTGTAGTTTCAATCAGTCAAACAGACAGCAAATAGAGGAAGAAAGCAGAAGTTGTTTAGTACTGTCTAGCAAGTGACAACTGTTTGATTGGCAGGAAGCCATGCTAAGCATGCTGTGCCTTTAAAATGGGTGTTTGTCTGGGGCCTGGAATATATTCAAATCAGGTTATACCAAAAGCTGTTCCAGCCATTTAGAAACCACTTATAATAATTAAAAACAGAAAGCTGTTCCTGTCTCTAAGAAACCATAATGATGACCCCCTTGCCTGAGTGTGTTCCCCCTTCTCTCCCCCAAAAAAGTCAAGAATGAAGGTCTCCTCTAAGGTATTATCTACCTTTTTCCTATATGGAATATAATTTTTCCACACACAACATGGTACAAAGTCACTAAAAATAATGATGAGCCAAAGTGACTTGGGGCCTTCCAAATACAGAAGTACTCCCCCTGTCTAAATTTGATTTCATTAAAATACATACAGGGACAGATTAAGTGGAACAGAGCACAGGCAAAGGCATGAGCAGGCTGACCAGTGGAAAAGAAGTGGGAGGGATTTTTAAAGTATTTTTTCAAATTGAAATGAGAGAGAGAGAGAGAGAGAGCGGTTTCAGTTTAAAATTTTTCAATGAGAAAACAAAAAAAGTCATGAAAAGATTAAAAACAAAAATTTTTACTTAAAAAAATTTGCAAACCATATTTATCATTTTGAACAGCTCCAGCTATTTGTAAGACCTTCATATATGAGCAAAACAATGTATATTTCACCACAAAGCAGCTATTCCAAATCAGCAACTGCTTCCATTACATTAATTTCAGGATTACTGTAATATTACATTAGAAATATCAGGAAAAAGTCTTAATAGTGAGCTCTAGACTGTGGAACAATTTCCCAAAGGAGGTAATGAAAATCCTATTTTTCTGATTCATTTTACATTAGACTTGGCAAAGCCCCTTAAGAATATACCAATGCACAATTCTTTGCTGACAGGAGGATGGATGACCTCTTATTACTTCACCAACTCTAATTTCTATGACATCTTGTTTACAAATAGTAACAAGTAGCTGCAGAACATTCACTGTGCATCCACCAATAATGTAACTGATTATTAACGGCTTGGTAAAGAATTTCGACTTGTCAAAAGCCCCTAAAAGTGCACATATGTGATTAAGGGCTACTCATTTGATTAGAAATGGTTTGCAGAGCATGTCTGAGCCATTCATAATAAAAAAGGCAACTTTTATAATTAAGTACATGTATTTGCAATAATCTTTGATGTGTTATAACTGTCATGTTCTGTTTAGTGCAGTGTAAAATATTTGTAATATATTTATGTCACTGCACAATACTGGCACCATGATTATGAATATATTATTGACTCCTTATAACTTTATGCAAAATCCATAAGACAGAGAACACAGTTATTACCAAGGAAACAGAAATAAAGTGTTTAGGATGGCAAAATATATACTTGAAATAACTAGTAGTTAGAGGAAGTCATATATTCAACATACAGTACAATATGAAAGAATCAGACAATTGTTCTTGATGGAAAAGGATACTGTATCATCTATATTCATCCAGCTTGTGTGGTTTTGTCACAAGGGGCTCATCATAAGTAATGGAGTGATCTTGAAGAAGTAAACAAACCTCATTTTAATCAGACCAACTGACAAGTATTGCACCTATCTGCAAGGAGAGGGACAGTTAAGACCACCCTCGAGAGGTTAGAACTATGAACAGAATAGATTCATTCTGGAAAAATGCAAATGAATAATATTTGAGGGAAAATTATCTGAAATACAGAAACCTGGAAAACAAGCAAAGCGTGAGCTTGCAACACACCAAAATAGGCCAATGCAATTTTAAGCCTCGGGTACAGTCATCACACCATGACTCTCATGTGGATGACTCTGGAGTGGTATGTTAAGTAGTAGGCATATCATTACCATAAAGATATTGGCTGATATATTGGAGGGAGTTCTGAGAATAGCCACCAAAAATATTTGGGAGGCTGGTGTGAGTAACAGACAGTATAAAGAATGATTAAAAGAGCTAAATATGTATACAGTGGACATAGTTTAAAAGTTGATTTAACCTTTTGTCAAGACATTAACTGTTCTAGCAGTATTTCCCCATTGTAAGGATAAGAGAAACTTGTTCAAGGTGGTTATACAGCGCCTTTTCTACTATAAAAGAAAACATCTATAATGACTAACAGCTGATTAATGACTAAGGAGGGACATGATTACCATGTCCAAGTATAAACACTAAGGAGGGTAAAAAGTTATTTAGGTAGGTACAAGGAAAAATTAAGTGAAATAATTAAATGAAAACTTTGTCAAGAAAAAATTTACTGGCAATGTAATTTAGTAGCCTATGGAATAACCTTCCCAGGAAATCAGTGGAGGCTCCATCATTTAGGATGTTTAAAACTAAACTGGACAAAGCACTGAAAAACGTTCCGTAGGAACTGCCTTGGAATATGAATGAACTAGGTGACTCAAATAGTGGTGGACCTGAGTTGCAACATTCAAATCCAGATTCAAAATTTAGATGACTCCAATTCAAACCGCACTCCAGTCTTCTTATATTAGTTTCCATTACTTTGAAGCAAGCTGAAGTTTCTAGAGTGTTTGAAACATCAAGGTACAAAAATTGGTTGTGAAAGTACCTAAAAAAGCTGAGAGATTTGGTGTAGATAAGTACACATAAATATGGGTATCTGAAGCTTATTTGAACTATTCGTATCTCTAGCCTCTGCAAAATTATGTGCTGCAGTAGAGAGGGAATGTGTTTAGCAGTAGGAGTGCTACTTATACCCATTTCACTCCTCCATAATTTCCACAGAGAGGATGAAAAAATGAAATGCATTTTCTTATCTAAATGAATTAATTCAACAAACACTATCAGCTGTTTTCAGTGTCATCGGGGTTGCAGGAATTTTATTTCACATACTACCAGGGATTTTTCAGAATGGTTTCAGTCTATGTACATGGTAGAGCATGGTACACTCAGCAAATACACGTAACAGCACTGCACCCCCTGACCCCATCATCATGCCCAATCCAGCTGCTTTGTGCTACTCCATCAGAGTAAAGCAGATGTTAAGCCAGTTTACCTGGGTAACGGAAGATTCACCCGCATGTACAAGAATCTCCAGGTGGCACAAAGCCTCTCCTTTGGCCCCCATTGTAGAAGACATAATTAAGGGAAAATGGACATAAGCCAGAGCATGTCTACACCCTGCCAATTCCCCAGCTGCAAAAACATCTCCCTGGGAATTGAAGGCATTAAGGCATAAATCAGAGCCCTGAGATTGGTGTAATTGATGCTAGGGACTGACCTGGTTCCTGGCTGGCCCTGGGATTAGAGGCGCATAAAGGTGGCTTAAAGCCACTTTTTCCTCCCCCCCCACCCCATCTTCCGTTAAGCACAGCTCAACAGGATTGGGTGAGTTAGCCTTATATTTTCATGTTGTGTTGTTTCATTATGATTTCAGGAATAAGTGTAGTTTATTTGGAATTTTTTTTTGTTTAAATTAATTATACCCAGAAAAGTTTCTCTTGGAAGTCATATACAGGTACGTAAGTTTCACCATTTATGGTATTGACATGCATTTTTCTGATTTTGTTAATGGTTACACTTTAGAGTGCTTGCTATGGGCGTGAGTTTTAAGGAGGGGCAGTGGCGTGGAAATATTCACTACCAGGATCACCCTGCAAGTGGTGGAGAAAGATCTGATATTTGTATGTGAGGTGACCTGAAAATTAAGTTACCCAATCCTGGCTGACCTGACCTAAGATTTCTTTGCATTCAGGAAGAAAATCTTCCTAAGAAATTAAAGGCAAAAATTAAGGATTAAAACCTTTAAAAGATTTAAAACCTACATTTTTCTCAAGTATTTCAATGTTGAAAAGATACAGTATAAAATATTAGAGTTTAAAATGAGTTAGATCACTTTAAATAATCATGGGGGAAGGGAGGATTGTAATAGACAAAAGATTAGCTTCACCTTTTCTTTAGACACCAGGTCTCAGGCATCACATCTTTTGTATTCACTAACACTCAAGATTTGGACAGATCCTTTCTAGTGTGCAAGTTATAGGAAGAGAAATCGGATGTTAATTTTTGGCATATGCCTGTTTTGTAACTAAGATCTGAAAGTCACAACACAGAAAGGATCCCCAATATCAGATGATCTAATTTCCTGTTGCATTGGGAATCAGAGATAGCATTCTGCAGTAGGTGAATCAATGGTAGGAGGAACACATGCTGTAGAGCTGATTACTATAAATTACCTGCTAGCACTTGTCAGTACATCCTGCTTGCCACCTAAAATATCCTCTTTTAGTGACTCATTGATATGACATTTCGGCATTTTAATACTTCAATATGAACTACCCTCCAATAAACTGCTACAGCGGAGGATTTTATTTGACTGAATTTAGTGATCCTGGAAACAGGTTGATTTGACAGCCTTGTAAACTACACTCCTTTATTTAGCACAGAGCCAGAACAGTATAGGCAGCAGCATTGTAAGCTTCCTGATCTATCCGTAACCGGGAGAGAAGTTAAGCAGTGAGAAGTTAAGTAAATCTTTGTGTCCAGTTGCCTTTCTCCAGAGATTGAATGAGGTAATAAGTAGATCAGTGGTTTTCAAACTTTTTTTTTGGGGACGCAGTTGAAGAAAATTGTTGATGCCCATGACCCAACGGAGTTGGGTTTGGGGTGTGTGAGGGGCTCAGGGCTGGGACAGAGGGTTGAAGTGTAGGGGTGAGGGCTGTGGGGTGGGGCAAAATAAGAGCAAACAAATTGTCTAGCCAGAGGGTTTGGCCTACCAGCTGTACAATTCAGACTAGTGAGGGTGCTGTGTCACCCCTGCCCTACAATGCCTTGCTGAAGTAGCTCCCACTTCGGCTACTCACAAACAATCTTCCAGCATGCAAGCCACACTCTGTGTGTATGTACCTCCCCTCCCCCCTCCCACTTCCCGCCCCCTGACTTCCCCCCTCAGAACCCTCAACCCATCCAACCTGTCCCCTGACTGCCCCGACCCCTATCCACACCCAGGACCCCCGGAACCCCATCCCCTATTCAACCGCCCCCTGCTCCTTGTCCCCTGACCGCCCCCCCCCCAAAATTCTGCCCCATCCAACCTCCCCCTGTCCCCTAACTGCCCCCCCCCAGGACCCTCTGCCCCTTATCCCTCCCCCACCCCCTTACCATGCAGCTCAGAGCAGCCAGAGCCAGCCATGCTGCCCACGCAGCGGTGTGGCTGTGGGGAAGAGGAGACAGCAGGGAAAGGGCCGGGGGATAGCCTCACCAGCCAGGAGCTCAAGGGCTGGGCAGGATGGTCCCATGGGCCGGATGTGGCCCGTGGGCCATAGTTTGCCCACCTCTGTTCAATCCGCATGGCTAATTGTAAGTACATATTTTTCCAAGGAAAATAACTGGATTGTTTGGGACCACATCTTTCCTCATAACAAAAAATAATTTTCTTTTCTTTCCTATTTGTGAGTAGCACCTGCCCCCACCAAGGAGCAAAATTCTGAAGCCTAAGCATTGGCTGTCTTCCACAACACCCCAGCCTTGTAGTTTTAACAATAGCTGAGGGACTGTGCATACAAAATATCACCATTCACATTAGAGAAAATGGCAACATTTCAGCTTGCTCCAAATTCACAAATTTTCATGAAAACTGCTTTATCAGCACAATTGTCACAAAACCAAAAATAGAGGATTTAATTCAGCCCTAAGCAATTTGGAGCAAATTCTCACCTTATTTACGTATGTGACACCAATGACATAATTTAGCTGTACGAGTGTAAACCAGGGCAGAGTTTGATCTTACCCCTCCCTTAATGCTTTACAGGGGCAAATTTTTTGGATCAGATATTCATGTTATTTACACTACTATAAGTCCAGAGTAGAGGAAAGGCACAAAGAACATAACAAGTCTGGACTGCAATGCCCAGAGCAAGAGTGGATGAGATAAACCAAAGATAACATGGAAATTGATAATAGAAGCAAAATTGAACATTATCAGAATGATGTGAGAATGGCCAGATAACTGCAAGAGACTGGCAAAAGTGGAAGGCATGGAATAAAAAGGCATCAGAGAGGAATGAAGAAAGAAATACAAAGTAATTCCACTGATTGATGAACAGCTCCACATACACAGATTTCTGGAGAACATACACATGGATATGGTTTCCTACTAGGTCCATATATTGTAGCATGACTACTACTGTGGGGTGATGACTGCTCAGTGCCAAAGATTTAGCTAAACAACAGGACAGAATTCTTTCAGCAAAAGAATTGGTCAAAACCTTGGCCAAAAAAGGCTTTTCAAAAATAACACTCAAATTCTTTGCTGGGACTGTGTCTTAGAAGGTTTCTCTGGAGTCCGTCCCCCATGATCATTACCTTTTTATAAAAAGTTCCACCGCTTAAATAGAAGTCACACTGAAAACTGGCTTTAAAGACCCTTAATCCAAATCCTGTCATGGGCCATATTTTAGGTGAAAATTAATCATTGTATATAAATTGTATGCATCAAACTGCTTGGGGGAAATAGGGATGAGATAAATTCTGCCCCACATTACTCCAAATGAATCCCAGGGTAATTCCATCAGCCTCCATGGAGTTCCTCCAGATTTTCACCAGTGTTACTGAGAGCAAAAGTTGTCACAGAGTCTAATGGTCATCACAAAGGACTGGGAATTCATGAGTTCTTGTCCTAGCCCTGACAGTAGTTGGCTGTCTTTCTGTTGGTCTGGTCACTCTTTAAAACATTTTGCCTTGATTTTCTCATCTGTAAAATAGGGTAATTAATAGCCAGCTAATCCTCACCTCACTATTGTTAGTTTTTGTAAAGGGCTCTTTCTCTGAGTCTTGTCCCTTATCTCATATTTATTTTCAAGATATTTTCAGTTCAAAAATTAGGAGAAGGAGAATTATTGTTTGCAGACCAATCCTAGAAGGTGGTTTTGGGGTTTTGTGTGCGTGTACTAGTAAGAAAACAGAGTGCTTGTAAAAAAAAATCTTATCTGTTCCTGCTGCTAATTTTCTCACTTCAAGTCATCATCCTTTGTTTGTGACAATACAGTTGGTTGTTCCGGAAATGATTGAGATGTCTGAAACAGAAGATGAGGAACAGTTGAATGCCTAGGCAGTGGTGGTTTGAGAAAAGCTACTAAAAAAGTAGTAAAAGAAATACAGAAAATACACGACAAGCAAAAATGTACATCAATACAACTTTATGATCAAAATTTCCCATACGGCATCAGTAGGATGTTAACTGTTGATAGCATAAGTCATTAGAGGTAGAAATGCATTAAACACAGATTATCACAGGCGCAGTGACAGAGAAGAAAAAAGTTATGGTCTTGCAAGTCCCATAGTAACAGCATGAGGAAAAAAGGATGTCTTTTACACAGCCAAGAGATCTTATCAAGCAAAGGCAGTGTGGGAAAAGGGCAGTGTCTCAGGGCCCTGAAGAATATCATGGTACAACTGTCAGATTAATATCAGAATATGAGATGTTACGTGGATAATGTGTGATCTACCTAAAGAGGGCAAGCGGGTTTTCTTCCCCTCTTCCTTTGGGAGAAATTATGCAAAGCTAAACAGAGTTAGAAAAGAAGAAGGCCGAAGCTCATGGCAATAAATAGAAAGAACAGGTTCTAAAGATGAATGGAAACCTTTCCTACCAAACAGGGAATCAGTGTGCCAGGAGTTGTGGACACTGTTTATGTCTGTTTCAATCACAGTTTACAATTTATTAGAGTCAACCCCAGCACAATGCAACTTTTCAACTTAGTGAGTTTAAATGCTGGAAAATGTCATTGGCAGGAGACAAAGAGAGAAAAAACAGGGTCTCAAGCAGAAAAAAAAAGAAAAAAAAATGCCTAGGTTTGCATGTATTCATCCTCTGAATTTCCTTGGCGGATTTACAGACTGTTGCGGAGAGAGAGATAGCAGTTACCCCAATGCTGGCACTCTTACTGACCATAATTAATGAGTTGTGATCAAGACAGACCTGAGCAGTTTCACAGCAAACAGATTTTCATTGTTCATTAAAAGTTAGAAAATGTTTCTTCTTAGTGACATTCCAGCTGTATCCAAGAAACTGTCAGCGGGCATTATTAATATCACCTCTCAAGTCTTGACCCATTGCCCAGGAGTCCACTGGATGACCTTGATCTCAAGGGCTTGTACTGGTAAAATGATATCTATAAATAATGCATTAGGAGTGTCGTTACATGTTGGCAGGATTGCATTTTACTCTTCTAAGTCACTTTTCAGATGCTTTCTTAATGTGCATTTTGCTTTAATTGCTTTACTATGGATTTACCCCTTCATTAAATATATTGTTTTAATAATGACTTGTCTTGTCATCAAATGTGATATGAAAAACAACAGTTGGTAGGTGCAGTTAAAAAAAATCAGTTTAAGGATATCAGAAAAAAATGATGGCAACTTTACTGGTTTTTCATTTCATGTCTTTTCTTTTCTTAATGCTGTTTATTCTGCAACAACTTGCATCTTAATGGTGCCTTTTTTGTAATCTGATGTTTCAAAGTGCTTTACAAAGCATGTAATTAACATGCACAAGAATACAGAATACAGTTATATGAAATTATGCACAAGTAGGGATGTAACATTCATCTGGTAAACCCAGTAATGATCACATTCTCTGTAACTTTTTAGATGTAGCCTCAGGCCTACAACTGTATATTTGATCTGGGGGTTATTACTGGATCTGGGTGGGTTGGTTCCCTGAAATGGAATGGCTTTTACATGTCAGCCTAGAAATTTTGCCAACTAATTTTCTGTAAATCTGACTCCTAAAATCTGGGGCCAACATTTCCAAACATGTGCATACATGTTCAGGACCTCAGCTGGAAATACCTAGGACCTGACTGTCAGAGGTGCTGAACACACACAACTTCATCTCAAGCCACTGTTAGTTGTGGATGAAAATCAGGCCCTCGTTGCATCAAGCTGGACACCCAAAAATGGATGCACACATGATCAATGGGCATTTTGAAAATGTAGGCCTCTATCAATAAGTGTACTGGCTCCTTCCCAACTCTTCTCCATTGCCAAGCCTGCCTCTCACCACCTTCTTTCATCCCATCCATGGCCTCAGAGATCCTCTACCCACTACCTCCCAAAGACTGGCTCCATCACGTATTACTGCCACTGACCCCAGGGATCCCCCGTTCATCTCCCTACTGCTTTACTCTCTTCATGATCCTGTGAGCAGCCCCAGAGATCTCCCTCTGACCTTCTGTGATGGGGTTCCGGGGTACAACCTGGACTGTGGGACCCCTAAGCCCTCAGTCCCACCAACCTGGGCTCCCTCTCACACTGTAATGCTGTTGGCAAGCTACAAAGCTCTGGTAGGTATTGCACTTACACAGACATCCACAGGCAGGGACACATCCAACTGAGTTACATGAATGCCTCTCCCAGCCACTCATGAACCAACAATAGAGAGGCTCCAGGAAATTCCCTCCAGCTCCCCAGCCTTGCACCCCAGAACTGTACCATTTTGCACTGGTCGGAAGCCTGACCAGAGTAAGTTCATTACCCATTCCACCCCTCCCTCGATGTGGCGAGGACACACACTAGCCTTTGTAACCTGAGCTGAGATTTCCCAAGCACTTCAACCAAAACACACTGTTTAGATCAAATATAAAACAGATTTATTAACTACAGAAAGAGAGATTTTAAGTGATTATAAGTAGAAAGCACAGAGATCAAAGTTGGTTACCTAAGAAATAAAATAAATTCACAGTCTAAATTCTAAACTAAAGCTAAACAGGGTTTGAATCAAGCAGTATCTCACCCTGATAGATGGTTCAAACAGGTCACAGATTCTCAATACACAGGCTGGACCCCTCCTCCAACCCAGGGCCACCCTCCCCAGTTCAAAGTCTTTGTCCTTGTTTCTGCCAGGTGTTGAGTTGTGGGGGCAATGAATCCAAGTTATGATGTCACTTCCCCTCTTTATAGATCTATGCCTGTGATGTAGGGGGTCTGCCCGCATTGGTCAAGCAGTATCCATTGTCTACATGCTCTCTCTGACAAGTCTTCTGGGATGGCTGCTGGGAGAGTGGATTCCCTTTAATTGGCCATAAGCACATCTGGCTACTCCATTATTGTACCGGAAAAGGCTGGTTGTGTGTGTTCCCAACCTCACAACATATTTCAATAACACACACACAGCAAAACTTCATAACTTCACATACAATAATAGCACATGCAATCCAACAGCATGTTAATGTTCAACAGATCATGCCTTTTAAAATGATACCTCACAAGGCAGACTTTGTACAAAACATATCCTAATTATATGACAGTGGTGAATATGAGGATTCCAGGGTGCTACTCTGAGGTACAGAGCCATCACACCCTCTCCCTCTTCCTCCCCCTACCCGTCTCCCACTTGACTCACTGATCCAGAGTTCCCCACCCATTCCCTGACTCTTCCCCCTCAGCCAGAGAGATTCCCCATTGCTACCCTGGTAAACATATTAAACAAAAACTACATTTAGTGACAGTTAAGGTTGTGTCAGGATCCACCCTATCTACTCATATCCTTAAGAGCTTGTAAATCACTTGTTAAAGGAAGGTCTGAAGCAGTCTGTTCATTTGGAAAGTTATTTTGCTTTAATACTGCATAAGCCACTACTGCTTTAGTTAACAGGCCTGGTGACTAGCTCAAAAGCAGTAGCAGACTCATAAACCAATATACATAGTCTAGTCAATAGTGGGTAACAGACAGCCATGTATAAGCAAGGGTTACACTCTGTCCCTAGCTGGAGAAGCTTGTCCCAGACTTAACTCCACAGCAGTTCAAATCCCCATACACATCTGCAGGGATTTAATCTGGGATCTAGAAGCACGAGCCTCTACTATGTGCACTAAAAGATTAGTTCAAAAGCAAGAAACCAAAACCTCTATCTATGGTCTTGCTCTTACAAGAGGACAAAAGAGCCCCAGTGGGACATGCCAGGTTACAATTGCATTTTATGAAGTCCTGTAGTATGGCAGTAAGCCATATGTTCAATACATGGTCATCCTAAACCCATTGCCATTGTGTCAACATAAGGTAAAATGGGCAGCCTAAGCATGATGTCATCAGTAACAATACAGTACAATATCTTGATCAGTAACATTATCTCAATATTTGTCTTCAACATTGTCTCAACTTTTCAATCCTTAAATAATGATTTATGCAAAACATCGTTGCAACTTTTAACAAGTGTTCTTTCAATCTAGTCACATCCAGAATCAAACACATTTAATTTCATAGTTCAGCTTGTTTTATTACTTTCAAAACAGAATCTGAAGAAATGTCAGACACTCAAAAAATTTTAGTCACATGGAACTTTTAAAAACAGTCATTAAAAAAATCTTTTTTTCTAAACCACAAACCTTTACAAAAAGTTCAAGCAGTCCACAAACAGCAATAAGCATTTGGAATTGAGCCTCTACCTAAAAACACAGATTTTTAAAGACCTTTTTCACTCCTGTTAAAATAAAGTGGCATAACCTTAACTATAGTGATGCTGTTGGCTCACTATAATTCACTCTCACATACAATAAAAATAAGGCGCAAAAGTCTACAGCTTTATTATATATCTCTATATATGTGTGTGTTTGTGTTTAAAATATTTTTTTATTTTACAAAATAGTACAAATAAAGGTGAAAACATAGTTACTTCTTCACCCCACATCCTGAAAACATCAGTACTCATTCAAAGATATGCAGCCACGGTTTCAAATCACCCTCAGGTAAACTGTCCCATTGAAGCCACTGTAACTAGTCACATAGTTATGTGAGCAAGAACTTCCCAGCTGATTACATGTATTCAAAAATGGGCCCTGTGATTTTACATACATGCACCCAAATAAAGTGTGCACCTACCAGCCCTCAGACTGTTGTCCCAGTCATATCCCCCCCCCCCCTCCTTCAACAAGAAGAATGATGATTTGGTACAGACACAAAAAATAGTGACACTGGTCAGTGAGAAGTTTACTCTGGCAAAAGGTATCAATTTACCATAGCCCAATGTCTTTCCTCACATCCTTTGCTACAGATGCAACATACATGGCAGCTTCTATGGAAACTTTAGCTGTAGGATTGTGGGGGCATCCAAAGAGATTATTCTTTTGGTCCCTCATCAAATTCAACTGATTACTTTTGTAAAAAGAGGGGAATCTTTAGGTTGTCAGCAGCCCCTTGTGCTGCAGGAGAAGTGAAACCTATCTGCGTGTGTTGGAGGGGTCCATGCACACTGTAGTTATCAGCAATAGAATAATGCACCACGGGACAATTTTTTTCAAAGTGAGCTGAGTTGACAGATCCAGGGGGGAGAGGAGTGTGCATTCTAGTGACTCTGGAGTTACTTTCTCAGTTTTTTGTTTTGTTTTGTTTTTTCTGATTATTTATCTACATGATCCCGAGTAGCCAGCAACATTACTATGAGAAATTCTCAGTTAAAATTCTCCATCCTTCCCCAATCCTCACCAGCAAAGTGACATTAAAAAATATTGAAGTATCACTGCTTCACTCAAAGGCAGCCTCACAGCTGCCGTAATTCACAGGCCCACCTTCTGTCCTGGCATTAGCTTTACTACAGAGAAAAATATATGTCCCGTAGCTGCACCATGTGGCTGTGTACAAAACACGTGCAAGATTGATGACAGCTAATTCTTCTGTCTCTCCACACCATTTCTTTCTTTGGATGGTGAGTGCTGCTTACCATGTTTCCATCTCCCTGTTGCAGAAGGTTTGGGAGTGGCCTACTCACCAGATCTTATTGGCCACTAGGGGAGTAAGGGCACAGACAGCATGAAGTAGGAAAAATGCTACTATCCCCCTTCAGTTTGATTCCAGTATCTGGTTAAACTTATGACCTCAAATTTGGTATCTGGATAAATTAGGGGAGGGGAGTATTTGATACATTCCTATGAACCAGTGAAGGAAATTCAGCAGGATGCAGGGCTTTCCTTCCCCCTTCTTCTTCTTTTACAGTGCCTTTGGGTCTCTAATTTCTTCTTACCACAAATATTCAACCACACTGTCATCTTCCAGGAGAATAATACAGCCCATCCACCCTCAGTGCAGAAAGAGGGTTACTAGATCCCTGACAGAAATGCAGATCTGTGTGACTAACTCAATCAGAGGTGAGAATACTATCCACTAAAACACCAGGCCATTAATGTTATTGTTGATGTGTAAAACCTGGTGTGTTAGCAAGCAAGAGCATGAGGTTTGCTAAAACCTTGGCCAATCAGCAGCATGAATGCATCTCACTCTTCAGAGAAGGATGATGTATCATCCTTTACCATGGTGCTGTAAGATTCTGTCTCAGTCAACAAACGGTTTCCTACTTAAAATTTGCTAAAGGAAAAACATGAGGAATTTTTTTGGGGGGTGGGGGGGATATGTATATATAAAATGAAGCTGTGCAGAATTTAGTGTATCACAACTTTTCTGAATGAGCCATGTACTGCAGAGGAGAAGAGGGATTTGACTTGATTTTATCTTTAACCATGCTGTTTCAGGAAGAATCTGGGGGAGGGGAGAAGCCCAACAGACCATTTCATAAACTGGGGTGTTACTGCCATCTAGCGGACTGTCTGCTACCCAATACAACAATAATTCACAAGTCTGTACTAGGCAATCTGACCTGAAGCTGAAAGTGTGGGGGAAGGGAAAGAATATCTGCCACAGCGAATCTAGTAAGGAAGAATAATAGTTACAGGAGCAAGCCACTTCTGTGCCTTTCCCAAATTTAAATAATAATAACTTAGCTAAGAAGAGTGAAACTGAGGTGAATTTTGTTAATGGGATTTTTTTGATAAGTAACACTCCACACAGTGTCGGATCATTATCCCAGTCTGAAATCAAATAGTCAGTTTTAAAGCCCAATTTTCTACCCTCTCTCACAGAACATAGTAAAAATGTCTATTTTCCACAGTGAAATCTACACAAGGGTCAGAACACAGTCTGTGTTAAAGTAATTTTCAGGGTGACCTGGAGAGCTCATAACACAGAACCAATAAATGTATGGACATAACTACTTCAGTGGAAAACACTGTGTAGTAGGGATAATAATTCTGGGACATATTAAATACCAAAGAACAGTAACCAGTTTGGATGATAATCTTATTCCACTGATCTGCACATTAGATGTGAGCAATCACAGGAGACATCAGCAGCACCCCAGAGCCCAAATGCTGCTAGCTAATTCAGTTCTGTCTAGGAAAGCAGTGAAATGCAACCTTCCTTTCAGAGTCCCTCCATCCAAAATGTCATGTGAGAAAGGAAGCCCTCTTAGCCCAAAGGGTGTCTTTTCTGTTCCACCATACAGCCAACTACTGTACAGTTTTTGTCAACAAGCGTCAGACGTTTAAGAAAACAGTGACCAAACAAAACACATACCTATGGCTTTACTGGGATTTCAGAGAAGATGAAATACTAATGTTAACATGCAGCGCTGTCATGCTTACTTACACTGAATAGAGCACAACTCGTGTGGATATAGTTCCACGTGCTCCCGCACTGGGGGAACTGAATGCCTGGGATTGAGACATCAGCACTTGTAGGGCTCTTCAGTGTACTGGGGAGACAAGGGGGCAGCCCCCAGAGAACACTTCCAGCACCAATGCCTCAGCACAGAGATGGTGTACACCTCTCTTCACATGCCCCGTGTCGAACTTGTCTCAATCTCCTCTCTCTCACACACATCTCCGAGCAACCTCATGCATACCACACATCGTTTTATTAAATGGGCAATCCTATGTGGGGGCTTTGAAGGCTTATCAGGGCTACATGGGGTAGGGAGGCTGAATGCCCATGTAGGCATTGGGAAATATGGGGGGTGATTGGGAAGGGCAGGAGGTTATGTCAGGAAGCGGATTAGGGTTCGAGGAGTGTTGGATCAAGGCTATGTAGGAGCCCAGGGCCTTCATGTTGAGGCCTTGATACTTGAAGGGCCCTCCCAGGACTACTGCTCATCTCCCAGCACACCGAGGCAGCATTGCCACAGAGAGTGCTGGATATACTCAGATCTTGATCCAGAGACACTTGGCATATTTTAAAGACATTTTTTTAAAACCCTAAAACCATTGGTGGAATGACTATGTAAAATCCAGTTTGCATGAACAGCCAGTGAGGAGCAGTGAAGTGGGAAATATTTAATGCATCTTCTCTGTTAGCACATGACTCATCTTCTTAGCATGTTAAAATGAGGATTTTCAGGTCTTTTTTGTAGTCTTCATCAAGTCTATTCTTTATTAGTGTCTGCTGAGTTCTTACTCTATATATTCAGCATTATCTGACTGTTCAAATTCATCTCTCTTGACAGTATGAGAACAGCAGCTGCTAGGTCTGAATCTCAGCTAATGAATGTTTAAGAGACAAGTACATTGGGGTGCAAGGTGACCTGTCCATTTAGAAGCTGTTTATTTTCCTCTTTCTTTTGTTCATCTCTGGTATTTATGAGAGAAGGAGTCTTTAGTACTGCTGGTCAAAGATTAAAAAAAAACCCAACAACTGATTAACACTTAAGCCTGATCTGCAAAGACTAACATACCTTAACTTTGCATTGTATAGTCCCACTGAAGTCAGAGCTAAAGTTAAGCAGGTATTTAAGTCTTTGCAGGATCAGGACCATAATTTTGAAATTAAAGTCATAGCCTGTTTTGCTATTATATGTAGGTTGATATATAAGAGTATGTGGCTGACTGCCGAATATTCAGGAAAATGTTTGCAAATCATGAAAGTTTCACAAATTTTAACCTGAATAATTATTCCTCTGAAAAAATGTAATGAACATTGGTTAGCCATTATTCAGCATTCTTCTGAATCATCCCATCAAGCAGCCCCTCCATCCAAAATGTCATGTGAGAAAGGAAGCCCACTTAGTCCAAATGACTAATTTTCTGTTCCACCATACAGCCAACTATGTACAGTTTTGTCAACAAGCATTAGACATTAAAAAAAACACTGACAAAACAATCCTATGTTACTTAGGTGAGCAATCACACAACATGAATAACAAACTACAAATGATAAATATTTGATGCAAACTGTTCACAAGTCCCCAGAAAGCTACACAGTATTTACTAAAACTATTTGGCAAATTACTTAGGAAGAACTAAAACATCCGCTAAAACCAGGACTGATTTCTGACTCATTAGCAAATCAAAAACAAGAATAACATTCAGAACAAATAGCTTGAGAAACCACTGTTGAGTTGTCCAGTTGTGGCAGTCTGAGGCGAATTCTTGCTATACTTTTTAAAGCAGTAATCCTGGGAAGGGTGAGTGGGAGATCCCTTGCTTCCCCTCTCAAAGACTGCAGGGAAAATATTTCCTTTAAATTATAGTCTCTTAAGTTCTGGGGTACTCTGTTGAAATGAATATACATTGGACTGTGACACAGAGGAAGTGAAAATGAGACTTACCTGATATTCCTTTTCTTTTCCAAATTCCTACAGCATTCTGGTTGTTTCAGTTTACCCAAGGGCATATCGGAGACAATCTCCTATTTGTGTATCACCTTTTTGTTTAGAGAGGGAGAGGGGACATATAAATATAAAGGAGTTGCTTTGCTTGAGAAGAGGGTTTTGCCTGAAACAAGTAACAAGGGGTCTGAATTTGCCGACAGCCATTTCCTGTAAATAAGTGCAACTGGGAAGAGGCTTAGCCAGTGGACAATTTTCAGGCACAAGGAAGCAAGTTGCTTATGAAAGGATCTAAAAACTGGACTGAAGTGTGAGAACAGTGAGAAATCCAGTTGGGCATCTTCTCCCCCACATGTCAGCCCTCCCCAGCGTCCAGGCCTATAGAGCCATTTTAGTAAGTCTGACTCTACGTGATATTGTGTGCTCAGTTGTCTGATTTATCAGGCCTCAATTGCCTTATGGAGTATGAAAAATCTCTCTTCCTTCTCTGCTCAGAATACATGTAAGTTTTATTAGCTCCATGGCTCTTTCTTAGGGATGCTTTTTCTGGTGCAGACTGATTGAAAAGTGCTGCTGTCCCCCAAATGGCTGCTGGTTTGACACTTTTTGACATTTCTAAACAACTTATATTCTTCCTGCCAACTCCCTATTGCTTTCTAAACCTTTTTAATCCATCCGAATGCAAACTAATCTACTGAGAGAAAGAGAACAAGTCTGGCCTGGGCAGCAAAACTGGAATTGTCAGTGGTAGAAATGATAAATATGTCTGCTAGAAAAAGAGAAACTCAAAACAGAAAAGGACAAAGAAGGAAAAACCCCACAAACATTGTATCCTGTTAAGGTTATCTGTTTTATAGAAACATGCATCCAGTAGCATTGTGTAATATCTGCATGGAGAAAGACAGTTTGGAAGCAGGCACAAAAGGTGCTTAATCATATGGAATAAAGCAGTGGTCCCCTAGGGGGATTCTAGCTACTTAGACATGAGGACCTAAGTAGATATTTGTTAATAAAAGTTTTCAAAGAAAGAGTTTCCAAAATCCTTTATTATTAGTATTCTAGCATGCTTTATTCCTTTGGATTGTGAAGTTCAAAGAATCAACCACTTTCTAAAATGATTTTTTGATCTTTCAGCTCGTACAATGTGTGTTTGGAGAAGATCAGTGTCCCAAAATACCCCCCCATGCCCATACACACTTATTTTTAATTTCAAGAGGCCACTAAATTCCACAAATAAAAAATGCATAGTCCTTCTTTTAATTATCTATAGGGCCTGAATTTCAAGCTGGGTCTCCATTTTTTTGCAGCCACTATATTGCCTCCTTAAAATAATGGCACCTGCATTTGTATGCCCAAAATTCACTGCGGGCACAAAGGCTACCATTAAGAGTCATGTAATTAATTGTCTACATAGAAGGATTTGTATCTAACATTTACTGCAGGCATAAGAATGAAAACACAATTAAGTGGAGGTGAAAAAAACATGCCTGCAAAATAACTGGTTTGAAAACCAGGTTCATAACATACAGGGAAAGATCAATCCATGAGCACACGTAAACCCTAACATGCCCTGTATTCTTAATCTATTAATCCAATGTGCTACAAGCTGCAGTGCTTTCAACAGACTCAGATTCATTCTATTTATGGAACAGGCTCCCGTTTGCAAGCTCTGCAATTTCCGTCTTCCCCAAGGCCTGCCTCTCCTTCTCCCCATCCCAACATTGCACAAACAGCGCACAGCTGCAACGGCTCTCCTAGTCCAGCTGGCACATTTGCAGTTGTGTGCTAGCCAGCCAGACAAAGCTCAGTGTTCCTTCTGCCTACCCATCTCTTCTGAATGTTATTGGTACCCCACACAGTAGCCTGCCTGTCTTTCTAAAGTGACATCCTGCAAATCATTATGACCCCAGCCCAGCCTTCAGTGGCTAGATTTTCAAAAGAGCCCGGCACATTGGGTGCTGAGCCCTTTAAAAAATAGTGCCCTAACGGTCCCTGGGTGCTGAGCTCTTTTGAAAATCTGGCCTTTATTTGGGTGCCTAGGCAGGAGCTGAGCTCTTGAAAATGTAGCCCTGTATCAGTAGATTATTATGGGCCTGATAATATACAATAGGACAATAAGACAATTTTTCCAGATTCACAGATTAGTATGAATTTATTTCTCCAGCTCAGCAATGAAGGAAGAAAGTAAATATCCTTCAAAATTGCAACACAACCAAATTAAAACATATCCCATGACACACATAGTAGGAAAACATCTACTTCTATTTAGTATCCAGATCCTACAGTTCTCCAGCTACAAGTCCATCACACTAGCAAACAGCAGAAGTCAGCCTCCAGCCAGTTTCTTTGCTCCCTCTAAAGAAGCAGATGGCTAAAATGTGTAATGATACCAGCAAATGAGAATCTATAAAAGTAAATCATCTGGATGACAACCTGGGCTGGATTTAAAATGGAACGTGTGTACATCCCTTTTGGAGCCAGACATGATATTCCCCAGCAAAGCAGACTCTCTTCTCTTTGTCGTTCCTATGCACGAGCAAAGCTACGAGGAGATAAATATTAGGGAACGAGGGAGGAATTGTAAGCTTCATGTCTGTGTCTTTAATAAAACCTTGACTTTCTGTTATGCTTTTCTCTCGGAAATACCACTATTTTATTACAAGATCTGGAAGCTCATACTGCAAGCTAGTTTAGAGCCTGTAATAAAACCGTCATTGAAACAGGTTCCTCATATGATTTGTGATAAAACTGCCTGAATGCCAGCCTTTGAAAAAACTGTGCTTTTAAGGATTATTCTTGGTACCCAGTTTCAGCAGCCTTCCACTCAATGGGCCCCAAACAGAGATGTGTCAGTCTACTCAATGAGGTTCCATATTCCACTGTAGCCATCTGGCCAGGGCAAGTGTCAACACCAGAATATAAGGTTTAATGACGTCCATTAGTAATTGCAGTTTACTGTCAGAATCAACAGGCATGAAATGTGTGCAGCAAAAGCTGAAAGCATATGAAACTTGCTGGGTTTTATGACAAACTTTAAGTTGATAAATTGATCATATACACTCTGGACAAGCAAAATTCACTGTCTCTGCAAGGCTGTATCAAGCATCACACATAGACTACAGGGACATAATAGAGGTATATAAGATGCTATTAAACAGCATAGTCAAGGCAAATGGGATGGAGTGGGGAGAGAAGGAACAAGGGCACGTTCAATTCATTTAAAAACTTGCTAAAGAAAACACTTTTTCTTGGAGTGTAAAATTCACCCCTGTGCAGAGGGCTAAATACTGTACATGCCTTGGGCACAATTCCAAAGTCTCACATGTTCTCCATTCCACACAGAGCATTCTTCATATTCCCAGCTATTCTTTTCAGGTCTCCCCCTCAGTCTTCTTATATCTATATTAACTCATTAAGTCACCAAAACCCGCCTTGACAATTCCAGACTATAACCTTTAGGAAGGGAATACCTTTAATTTGGAAAGTTAAGGTGTCCCCAAAACAAACCATTGTGATAGAACAGACTTAGATTTGAGGGGATGGTAAACTCTGGTTCTTCCACCTATTGTGATACACATTTAGTATTTTCAGTCATTTAAAACACCTTGAGATGCTCCATCCTTGTGAATACTTTGGATTTATCTTTCTCTGTATCTGAGCTTTAAAGGAACAGTTTTCTTATTAATTATTATTTAGTCCTTGAACAAATATTCTCTTAATCTAGACTCCATTGTAATTCAACCCCATAAAATGGTATCTTTTTTATTTTCATATACTCAGAATATGTATAATATAAAATGGGTTTATCTATAGTCACACAGAATAACACAATTTATCACAGTTAGTTTGGTTCTAAAGAATTAAGCTAAGTACTAACTGCCTCAAGCTGTTTCATAGGAAATTAAATTTGTGTTAAACAGTTTTAATGCTTAGGGGAGATCAAAATAAACTAGATGTTGCAATATCATGATTTACTGGGACTTCAAGTTGGCTGTGTTTTGGGGCGGCTATCACCAGACTAAGATGTCATCAGCAAACTTTCATCATTACCTAAGTCTTTCCATATGTTTCTGTCCCAAAACAGATAAAATAAATCAGAAATAGCTATAGATTAAAATATTCCACATTTAACGCACTGAAATCAAAGATTTTTTTAAAAATCTAATAATCAGAGCACCCAATTAGAGTCCAATACTGAACATATAGTAACAGCCTTTTCACTTTATTTCCTTTCCAAACTGCCCTGAAGGATACATCTGCTATGCTCCCTCCTCTGTTAAATACATCCCATCTCCAACCCATACACATTTCACCCTGGAAGGAGAAAGGGACAAGGAGAGGATGTTAAAATTATTTTACAGAAGCTCAAACATTTTGACAGACAATCAAGCTCATGCGAAGACAATGCGGAAAAAGAGCTATAATAGCCTGGATACAGGATCATTAGTTAAATTCCTGAATGCTATAATGCTGCTAATATAAGATGATAATCCAACTCAATTAGTCATTTCAGTAAAACAAGATATTAACAAATCTCTTATCTTAGAAAGTGCCATTATCATCATGACATTTAATAAAAACAAATTCATCACAGCAGTAATGTTAATGCAAAAACATATATTTACCATGCAAGGGAAAATGGAAATTGCTATTGAGCAGTAATTGTGTGGCTAAAAGGTTGTGATTTTCATACTGTGTTTCCAGTGCAGCAATGATATCTCACAGGCCTTTCTATAGCACCCATTACTGTGGGTATCTACGTGCCAAACAAGCAAAAAAGATCCAGGTGGACTTCATTGAGGCTTCTGCCCTTTACCTTTTCCTAGGATGTTCTGCTAGAGTTTCCTTGTTTTTAAACAATACTCTGGGAAGTTAAATATCTAACGATCACATATAAATCATTAAAGCATGCAGCGATCCATCTCCCACTAAAGATATTGGAAATAATCCTATTGTTTTCAAAGGGAGTTGAATGGGGCACAGACTCCTAAGGTCCCTTCTGTTTCTTTCACAGGTCATCTCTGGCCCAAGCCACACAGCTGGCCAACCCCTGGATCTGGTCTTTGAATTATATGTCAATAACAAGGCAATGACAATTCACCCACTATCTTGGGCAGACCAGCATCTCATTAAGGCAGTGGTCAGAGCTTTCCCAGCTCCCAGGCAACCAGACAGACCCATGGTCCTCATTAGATGGCAAGTAATGATGGACTTTATCACATTCTAAAGCATGCTAAAAGCCAGCAGCACCCCACTCAGAGGATGAGGAGTTCTGGTGAATCATCATCACTGTACGCTAGCCTCGACAATGCTGGCCTCCAAATGGCCCATCTCTTCCCATAGCCCACAAAGATTTCTTTTTCTGACATGTGCAAGATGGAGAGGGGTAGAAACTGGAAAGCCTATTGTAGACAATGAAGTCTGATACAGAGAGGGGGAGACAGAATTTTTCCAAAGCTATGTTTAGGATGTATTATAGGCCAAGAGAAAAATCCTCCACTGAAGGTGCTGAATCCTGTTCCAAGGAGCTATCCAGGTTGATAAACAGCCTTATCAATCCAGAGTGCCTACAATACTCCACTGAACCCAGCACCTACTGCTCCAAAGAAATATCATCCTGCTTCATTGTAAAGACCATGCATACTCAGGAAGTCTTCCCAAACAGCATTTATCTGCTCCCTCTTTGCTCACCAACAGGTGCCCATGTGTATTTCTGGAGCTCTGGGCAACCTGAAGGATTCTTGACCCAAGACCTGTGAATCCAACCCATTCCCTTCCTGGCTTGTGGAAGAGAGTCATGAGCAACTGGTGCCACTCATGACTGAGAGAGTCAATGCCTCATTCAGGGAAGGAAACTTTCCTTTCTCCTTCAAGCAAACAATAGTCTGACCAACACTGAACAAACTCTGGATACATCAGTTCTGGCTAACTACCACCAATATCAAACCTTAGTGTCCTGAGTAAGCACATACAGAAGCTAGCCAAAGGCCAACTACAAATTTATCTAATTGCAGCTAATATTCTAGATTCATAGAATCATAGAATATCAGGATTGGAAGGGACCTCAGGAGGTCATCTAGTCCAACCCCCTGCTCAAAGCAGGACCAATCCCCAACTAAATCATCCCAGCCAGGGCTTTGTCAAGCCTGACCTTAAAAACCTCTAAGGAAGGAGATTCCACCACCTCCCTAGGTAACCCATTCCAGTGTTTCACCACCCTCCTAGTGAAAAAGTTTTTCCTAATATCCAACCTAAACCTCCCCCACTGCAACTTGAGACCATTACTCCTCGTTCTGTCATCCGCTACCACTGAGAACATTCTAGATCCATCCTCTTTGGAACCCCCTTTCAGATAGTTGAAAGCAGCTATCAAATCCCCCCTCATTCTTCTCTTCCGCAGACTAAACAATCCCAGTTCCCTCAGCCTCTCCACATAAGTCATGTGTTCCGGTCCCCTAATCATTTTTGTTGCCCTCCGCTAGACTCTTTCCAATTTTTCCACATCCTTCTTGTAGTGTGGGGCCCAAAACTGGACACAGTACTCCAAATGAGGCCTCACCAATGTCGAATAGAGAGGAAAGATCACGTCCCTTGATCTGCTGGCAATGCCCCTACTTATATATCCCAAAATGCCATTGGCCTTCTTGGCAACAAGGGTACATTGTTGACTCATATCCAGCTTCTCGTCTACTGTAACCCCTTGGTCCTTTTCTGCAGAACTGCTGCCTAGCCATTCAGTCCCTAGTCTGTAGTGGTGCATGGGATTCTTCCGTTCTAAGTGCAGAACTCTGCACTTGTCCTTGTTGAACCTCATCAGATTTCTTTTGGCCCAATCCCCTAATTTGTCTAGGGCCCTCTGTATCCTGATTCAGTGCAATCTGGATGGAGGCCAGCACACTGAACTGAATTTGCTTTAGTGGTACTGGTGGATGATCTCCTTTGGTCACTGGATAGAGGGCTGGCATCCATTTTCATCCTCATGGACCTTTCTGCAGAATTTGAAACTGCTGACCATGTGATATTGCTGTCTTGCCTGAAAAAGGTGGCAGGGGACCAGGGCAATGCATTAAAATGATTTGAGTAGTACCAGGAGGGACACAACCAATAGTAGTAATAGGAAACTGCACCTCCTCCACTAGAGCTCTCACTTGTGGAGGATCAATTCCTCTCTGGTCCTATTCAACATCTACATGTAGCCAAGTGTATGAACTGGTCCGATGACACAAGTGCCAATAATAAGATGATGATACACAGCTCTGCCTATCCTTATCCACATGCAGACCACACCACAGCCACTAATATGGCCCAGTGGTTGGACAAGATCAGCTCATGGATGAAAAACAGATGGTTGAGGGTGAACCCAAGCAAGTTAGAGGCAATGCTGGTGGGCAGGGGAAAGCACTTTGAGGAATTTGCAGCCACAGTGCAGCCTGCTTTGGCTGAAGGCAGACACCCACAATTGGTCAATTCAGCCCATAGTTTTGGAATATGCTTTGATTCTTCACTGATGCTAAGCTCTCACACAGCAGCATTCACCAGTAATGCTTTCTGTCATCTCCAGTTGACCAGCAGTCATCCCATCAAGGAAGAGGAGGCATCAGTTATTCATGCCTTCATCACCACTTCTCTGGCCAACAGAAACACAGCATACCGCAGTGTGAAAGCCTCAGCTCTCAGGAATCTTTTGCCAAGTTATTTTAGTTCCATTACAGAAATACAAAAATGTATTTCTGTGTGTGGTGAGAACACCAATAACTTTAATAGGAAAGGAAGGAGTTTGAATTATTCTGCATCAGTCTAGTCTGATGAACAGGCAGACATGTTTTGACGCATCTGTACAGCTGCTGATGCTAGCATATTGGACTCCAGGAGCTCCAAAAGTGAGAGGAAACAATCAAGGACAAGAGAGGAAAGTTACTTCAAAAAACTGGATCAAAACAAGCTGTAAGAATTTCCTGCTGGTGTCATGAAGACCCAGAAAAATAACACAAGAGGTTACTAGTATACATGTCTGCTTTACAATGTGTATGTGAACAAAGCAAAAAACTCAGTCTCCACAACATTTAAAGAGCAGGATTTTCTATATTTCAAAACCCTTAGCCTATGAGCAGATTTGCATATAACGGAGTTTTTAATAGGATTAGCTTTAATTGGGATACATGTCACTGATCAGAATTAGACTCAGCCCCTCTGTGGCAGGGAACGAAGAAGAATTGGGACAGAAAAATTAAAATAAGTTTAAAACTGAGATGGATTGCATCACTGTTGAATGAAAGAGACTTGAAGATGCACATAAAATTGATATTCTACATAATAAAGAACAGAAATCACAGACTGGAACTATCTCAAAGTAGCAGGCCTACCATAAAGATTCGTGTCTGTACAAACCTTGGACTGTAACAATTGCCATTGTTTGGGAGGACATTTAAAGAATCAGATGCTGTCCTCGTACACAAGACTAACATCAAGGACTAATACACTATAGCTCTACCTACGTTAGTATATATTGTAAATCATTGTAAATCATTGTTCAATTATGTCCTTCCCTTTAGAAGGTGGAGGAAATGCATTTTATAAGATCACTTTTAAATTTGGTAATAGGGATATGCAGTCTACCAGAAGGCATAAACATCTATTTAAAAATAGTGAGACATTTGTATGTCTGTAGGTTAGTATCATCAGTTCACCTGAGCATTTGAGTGTCTGGTAGTTAAACTGGATTAACTCTGCAATGTGTATAATGGAACGATTTTTCCCCCAAGGACAAGTCAGTCACCAAAGGCTTTCATTATCATCTCTTTGATGCTGTGAGACTGCTTTGATGCTCTAGAACAAAATGTCTTTTCCAGATGGAACACAAGGAATTGAGTACTTGTTTTTTTTAAAAAAAATATTATGGGGATTATTTATTATTAATTATTATTATATAGATTATAAAAATATATATTATCTTATCTATAAAATCATAATTAGGAAGGTGTACAATGTCTAAGAGTTTGGGTTTAATGTTTTGGGAGGACAATATGGGAAGAAGAAACATTTGTTAAAACAACAAAAAAGAATCACGCAACTGAATCTGTCCAGGCCAGCTTATCAAATTTTCCTCCTGGTTTAGAAGCACCTTGCTCCACAAACAGTCTCATTGAGTCAATGGGTTTTCTTACAAAGTAATCATTGCAAGTACATTAGAACTTGGCCCTCTGATACCCAGATCAAGATTAAGCCCAAAGTGAGAAAGAAAGAATGAAACAAAACCTCCTCCCACAGCCAAGGATGGTCATTCAGATGTTACCTTCAGCTCTCAGAGCCCGTGGTTCCAGTCCTTCCGCTGAATGCTCAGGTTTCTGCCTTTTTGGCAAAGTTTCTTCACCTTAGCATTCTCTAAGATAATGCAGACAGTGATAGGCGATCAGTTACCACTAAAAAAAAAGGAGAGAGAGAGGCAAACACACACAAAGCATCCCATACCAAATGCTAGATTTTCACTTGGAAAATTTTAGTAAGAATTGGGAGTCATTGCAAATTTGGACCAAGACAAAATGTGGCCATTTCCATCATAGAATATGAGGGGTTGGGGGAGAGTTTGTCATTATCATCATAATTGTTTAAGAGTGAAGAAAGCCATAATTCTTCCTTGACACAAAAGTTCATCTTCTTAACATTTGAGTAGACATTTATTTTAACTGTAAATGATTTTAGGTCTGTATAAAAGCCATTCCAATTCCACTGCACTGAAGGCCTTCTATGGCCCTTATTTCAGACAGTGGATTTGGCCCTCTAAAAGTATATTTGTATCAGAATTCACTTTAAGCTGCTTCTACTGTACTTGGATAAATGAATGGATGCTGCCACTTCTATAATACCTCTGTCTCCTTTGGAAATATTATTTTGTCAACCCTTCTGAATCAATACTTGAGTTGAACATTTCCATACAATTCCTACCACAGAAGGGAAGAATTATATCTCCTGGTTTTCCTATGGTGAAAGTACAACAGTGTCACAGCAGGGTCAGGAACAGGTGTCCTGAGCATAAAGAAAGGTTGGATACCCAAATGTTTGTCTCCTTCCTAAAAATGGTAACTTTCGCTATCTCTAAAACAAAATTCCTCCTAAACCAGCACTCTCTTGCCCCTAAAATGGACTTTGCAGATGAATTTCATTCTTCCTCCCTTATCTGGGTCCTTCATTTTTTGCTTCAGCGAGGTAGACAGACACCAAGAAGCAGGTGGTTGGCAGAAATGAGCTGTGCTTTCTGATTTAGCTGTGCCTACTGCTTGCTAAATTATCTCAGACTCATTACTCCATTTGTGCTCCTCTATGAGGCATGGATCATTAGGGTCTGGCCTTAATCTGTACATATTATCAGGAGTATTTAAGACTTTTGTTACAGTGCTAGAAATTATGAATGGGCAAACTTCAAGGGTTTGCTATTCCATTTGGATAAACGTACAACATTCTGGATTGTTATCTACACTGTTCAAACCTCCTGAAATTGCAAAATTGGCCTGAAAATCTCATGACCCTAGCTTTTCTTATGAACCATATTTTTGTTATGTGTTTCTATAGTGTCTAGCACAATGGTCCATGACTGGGGCCCTTAGGAGAAGATGCAATACAAGCAATACATATAATAATTTCCAACTTCAGGACTGGCCACAAATACTGCAAACAACAACTCTCCTTGTAGCATTTTTGCACTTTTGACAAGGACGTAGACCCAAAACACAAAGTCTCCAAACATTGGAAAACCTCAAAACAAAAAATAAGATCTACCTTGGTACAGTAAATGAGTGAAATTTCTTTTACCAACCTAATTTTATTTAACTACTTCTAATACCAATACATTATGAAAACAACATTCAGCCCTAAAATAGAACAAAAGAGTCAGTACGGTTAGGAATCTTACCTTATTCCCAACTAACAAAGAGAAAACAAAACAGTCCACTCAGAGTAACACTGTGATAAAGCACAGCAATGATTTAGGGGTACAACACTTTCAACCATATTATGACGACAGTCAAGGAGGAATCATTAAAGAGAAGTCTGATACTAATGTAAAGATCGAGAATTGAAATCTGAGTGGAACCAGTATTTCTTGCCCTCTAATAGGAATTCTCCATTCCATGTGCTTCTTTCATGCTTAGGAGACCATAGGGATCCATATTTTGGAATAGCCTCCATAGCTGGATCACTGTAAGTGCTGAGATGCTACTTGCATTTACATAAAACTCTTGCATCTAGAGGGGTTCTGCATTTTTGGTCTCATCTCACAAAAGTAATCTGTTTCACCACAGAAATGGCTGAGCTCACTTATTCAAGAGAAGACCTAGATAAGCCTTTTCCCTGGGATTCAGTACCCAAGAGCAAAATGTGTACAGCATGTGATAGCCAATTAAATGCTGAGAACCAGATTTACAAAGATATTTAGGTACTTACAAAGTTCAGACAGGCCCTTTAAGTGAATTATTAGGCATCTAATTCTCAATGAAAGGCAATAAGAATTTTAATAATTTCAATAAATTAGAAATAGAAGCTTAATGAAAATTACTATTTTTTAATAAATTTATCTAAACCATTCATTTCTCCCATCATAGAATCATAGGACTGGAAGGGACAT
The DNA here is from genome assembly GCF_965140295.1 of Lepidochelys olivacea. Classification (NCBI taxonomy): domain Eukaryota; kingdom Metazoa; phylum Chordata; order Testudines; family Cheloniidae; genus Lepidochelys; species Lepidochelys olivacea. Next base: position 107,368,681 of record NC_140412.1, on the reverse strand, counting down.
CAAGAAGTCATCTAGTCCAGTCCCCTGCACTCATGGCAGGACTAAGTATTATCTAGATCATCCCTGACAGGTGTTTGTCTAACCTGCTCTTAGAAATCTCCAATGATGGAGATTCCACAACCTCCGTAGGCAATTTATTCCAGTGTGTATAATAGACCCAACCAGCCACCACACACTGGGGACATAGACAGCACGTTATATGCTGAACCAATCTCTTCCCCAGATTCAAAAAATCTTCAGGAAGAATCCTCTAAAGCATATATTTTCAACTTCCTTTCATAAGGAAAGGTAGAAAGATATTTCAGTGTTCATAAGGGCTGACAAGAGATTAAAAAAATTAATTGCGATTAATTGTGCGATGAATCACACTGTTTAACAATAGTGGAATACCATTTATTGAAATATTTTAGGATGTTTTCTACATTTTCAAATATATTGATTTCAATTACAACACAGAATACAAAGTGTACAGAGCTCACTTTATATTTATTTTTAATTACAGATATTTGCACTGTAAAAAACAAAAGAAATAGTATTTTTCAATTTACCTAATGCAAGTACTATAGTGCAATCTCTTTATCATGAAAGTTGAACTTACAAGAGTAGAATTATATAAAAAAGAAACCCTATACTCAAAAATAAAACAATATAAAACTTTAGAGCCTACAAGTCCACTCAGTCATACTTCTTGTTCAGCCAATTGCTCAGACAAACAAGTTTGTTTACATTTGCAGGAGATAATGCTGCCCGCTTCTTGATCACAATGTCACCTGAAAGTGAGAACAGGTGTTCGCATGGCACTGTTGTAGCCCAACTACCATTCCAGAGGACATGCATCCATGCTGATGACGAGTTCTGCTCGATAACAATCCAAAGCAGTGCAGACTGACGCATGTTCATTTTCATCATCTGAGTCAGATGCCACCAGCAGAAGGTTGATTTTCTTTTTTGGTGGTTCAGGTTCTGGTAGTTTCCACATTGGAGTTTTGCTCTTTTAAGACTTCTGAAAACATGCTCCACACCTCGTCCCTCTCAGATTTTGGAAGGCAATTCAGATTCTTAAACCTTGGGTCGAGTGCTGTAGCTATCTTTCGAAATCTCACATTGGTACTTTCTTTGCGTTTTGTCAAATCTACAGCAAAAGTGTTCTTAAAATGAACATGCGCTGAGTCATCATCTGAGACTACTATAACGTGGAATATATGGCAGAATGTGGGTAAAACAAAGCCGAAGACATACAATTCTCCCCCAGGAGTTCATTCACAAATGTAATTAATGCATTATTTTTTTAATGAGCGTCATCAGCATAGAAGCATGTCCTCTGGAATGGTGGCCGAAGCATGAAGGGGCATACGAATGTTTAGGATCTCTGGCACATAAATACCTTGCAATGCCGGCTACAAAAGTCCCATGCGAATGCCTGTTCTCACTTTATGGTGACATTGAAAATAAGAAGTGTGCATCATTATCTCCATAAATGTAACCAAACTTGTTTGTCTTAGTGATTAACTGAACAAGAAGTAGGACTGAATGGACTTGTCGGCTCTAAAGTTTTACAATGTTTTGTTTTTGAGTGCAGCTATGTAACCAAAAAAAATCTACATTTGTAAATTGCACTTTCATGATAAAGATATTGTACTACAGTAAATATGTATTGTATGAGATTAATTGAAAAATACTATTTCTTTTACCATTTTTACAGTGCAAATATTTGTAATAAATAATAATACTATAAAGTGAGCACTGTACACTTTGCATTCTGTGTTGTAATTGAAATCAATATATTTTAAAACGTAGAAAAACATCCAAAATATTTAATAAATTTCAATTGGTAGTCTATTGTTTAACAGTGTGATTAAAACTGCGATTAATCGTGATTAATTTTTTTAATTGAGTTAACTGCAATTAATCGACAGCCCTAAAGTTCATACATGTCTGGGCAGAAGTGAGTAGGTATTAATAGCTGGGGGGTGGGGTTGACACCATCATTTTGACTAACCTGGCTGGCACTGCAATGAGTGAGAATTAAAAAAAATGGATTTCTTTGGGGGGGAGTTATTCCCAACTCAGTATGGCACATGTAGGTAATTGCTGAGTCACCCAAAGAAAGTAGGTCATAGGCATGAATCTCCTCAGACAACAGTTTTACATGCATGTAATTCTACGGGCTTCACTGGAGTTACTCATTATTCAAACGAACATTAGGTCCAATAAGTTTACCTCAGCTGTTTTGCATTTGACTCTATGGAATTTCAGTAGAAGATACTTAGTTCTGCAGGTTTTTTGTTTTTTCTCTAGTTTATCATTCAAAAGTGATAGACAACCTTTGGCTATTTAAGAACAAAGGGGAATATGTATAAGAGAATAGCTCTTATTAGGCATATTTGAGTGCTAATTATTTCATATATGTCAAAACAGATCTTGGAAACTGTCCAAAGCTGTATATAAAATTCTGTAATTTTTAAAGCTAACCACAGTGAACTCTGAAACACAATGTTCCAGCAATGTGAATCTCATACATTTTTCAAGATCTTGATTTAAATGCAGGTTTATCCATAAAAATGCCACCAAAAACAGCTTTGAAATTTTAATTTCTCTCTGAAATAAAGGTCTCTTGTAAGCAGATCTTGTGTTAGTTGTGTCTGAACACCCTCTGCTTTCATTATACTGTGATTTTTCTTACAGCTGCTAAATCCTATTTTTGCAAGGGAAAAAAGGCAATTTTGCACCTCTAATCATCAAAAGAAGCATAATTTAGGCCTTTCTTGTGTCAGTCATGAATTGTCTTTCTTGTGAGCTCACAATGTCATAATATTCTTTTTGATTAATGAGGATCCTACAATTATAGGGTAGAAACCATCATGCCACATACTGCAGAGCCTGTCGAAAGGCAAAAATTATAGTTAATGCTAATGCATTAGCAAAGAGTTATGAGTGGAATTATTACTGTCACCAAATTGAAAGAGTCTGCATCCAGAAGACAGATAGCTTTGTAATCCCTGGAATGTGATTCTATGCAGTAGGTGAACTTTTGCCTGGGACCCTTAAATTCTTTTTTCCACTTTTGTGCACTCATTGCCTTTGCACACATTATCTGGAATACCTCTGCCTACCTAGGAAACTGACAGATCAGGAAGGAAGCCTTTGAACACAAAATAAAGGAGGCCTAGCAAAAGCTAGTCTGGATAAATGGAATTCTATCACACATGCATAACAATGAGTTTCAGGCTACATGGTGCGATTAGCCTCCATAATTCAGGTTGGCACAAGCAGAAGGATGAGGGGCATGAAGGCACAGGACATCATCTTACTATAACAATATCAAAAGTCAAAATCAATCATACTGATAAACCTTAAGCAAATCCTTTCAGCATTATAGCCAATTCACTTTCCAACTACTGAATAGGCTTCACTCAACCATATTTATTGGAAAACAGTCTCCAAATATATCCTAATATCCCAGCTTTGGCTGTGATTTCCTTAATATCTAGATGTCAGTCCCCTCTAGAAAAGTCTGCAGTTAGAGACATTGGACAACATTTTCTAAAGTGTGTAAGCGATTTAGAGGTCTTAGCTCATTGACTAAGCAACTTAGGTGCTTACAAATTTCAAAAGTACCTATGTGACTCAAGCACTTTTGAAAATTTTACCCATCGTGAATTTAAGAGTTTTTCCCCACTATTTCTACAATTTTTATTATTTTTCCCAATCATGCCCTGTTACACAAATATACTAAAAGATAAACCCATGAGACCAAAAATGTATAAAGTGGAGGGCCAGGCAATATGATTTTTTCCTTTAAAAAAGAAATAAATATAGAACATGGAAAATTATTATATAGGGAAACTCAGAAATTCTGTCCTTTAATACTGCACACTCAAAACATACAATCTTCTTATTTTAGTGTATTATATTTTATTCTGGTATGATATACTGTAACTGAACTACTCAAGAGGGAGTTCACTGCACCATGGATTTCACCACTGAGCTTTCTGTTTGTCAGGAGATTATCCTAGAATCTGGATCAACTCATACGAGAAGCTGAAGCCAACAGGGGTTCTGCATACCTCTTTGTTAGAGATACAGATCTTGTCATAGACATATTCCCACTCCCAACATCACAGTCTTCCCATCTGATGTTTCTCATCATGTTTTGGGTCCACTGACAGAAATTTACCAGTTGATTACATTGTCCAGTTTGAGTTCCTGGTTTTCATTTCAAAGAATTCAAAGGGATTGCTCATACGCTTAAAGTTAAGTACCTGCTAAAGTACTCTGCTGGATTGGAGCATTAGTATACAAGTTTTTTTCTCACTAATGCTTGAATTTAAAACATGCAGAGCCAGATTGTCACTATAGTTACACTAGTGTAAACCCAGAGGAACTAACCAAGATCAGAATCTGATCCTCACAATGAGTACAAATTAATACATACCAGCCTGTTCTCCTTTCCCTTTGCTGAAACTATGAGCAAAGATCCTATTTGTTTAAACATTTATAAAAGTATCTCAATATTCTACCATCATAGTCCAAAAAACACTGGACTCACATTAGAAGCTATTGAGTTTGGGGCCATCAATATAGAATACTGCAATATTTATATTTTAAGAAGAAAACGGGACAGGATGATGTGTCAGAGCAGAAAGGCAAAAGCTGGTTGTTGGTAAGGGAAATAAAGATGATTTTTTGAAAGGAAGGGGTCTACTGCATAGCTGAAAATTTTGGCATGGAAAAGTCCTTCAATCCTCCAGAGACAATCTTCAAAATTGATCCAACCTAACTACGTGTCTTAAAGGTTTGGACAATGAAAGATGGATAGCCTCCAGAGCAGAGAGTGGATGAGAGAAAGAAATATGCAAAATCCAATGGACAATCAGTCACTTTCACTGAAACATCATACACATCAGTGCTACTGAATGCACATAGACTTTATAGTAGAAGAGACAGGCTGAAGTGAGGAGTTCAGCGTCATTACTCAGCAGAAAGGCATTCCGATACATGTAACTAAAACTGAAAAATAATGGAGTACTTGTGGCACCTTAGAGACTAACCAATTTATTAGAGTATAAGCTTTCGTGAGCTACAGCTCACTTCATCGGATGCATCGGATGCTTAGTCTCTAAGGTGCCACAAGTACTCCTTTTCTTTTTGCAAATACAGACTAACATGGCTGCTACTCTGAAACCTGAAAAATAATGCTTATTCTCCACCTCCCTCCCTCAAACTTTCACTTACCTTGCCAGACAGGCATCTAAAACCAGCACCACACCCTGGCACCCCTTTATACAAAGAAGTTTCTGAACAAAATGTTTCCTGTGATGGATATATTTAGCCTTTGTGGCTCCCTGCTGAGGGGCCCACACTCCTACAATACCACAACCTCAAGAGGTGGCAAGCTGAGGCCAAAAGAGCAGTGAAGGTGTATCCTCCATGCTTACCTAGAGAAGAGTCTCCACAGCAGCCATTATGGAAACCACAGAGACCTGGTCCTCCAGAAGCTAAGGGGGCTAGCAATAGCTAATCAGGGTCCTGCTGGCCCAGGTAAAAGAAGCTGCCTGGCCTTTGCACTGCAGGTCTTGGGTGAGACCAAAGGAATTAAGGAGGCGGCTCCTTTCTGGCCAAAGCAGCCTGGCAAGTAACCAGAGTTTATGGCTGGCTGAACGTACATAGGTGAAATTGAAGAGACAGAAGAACCTGAGGATGTTGGCATGAGATAGGGCTGGGAAATAAAAGGGCCTCGTAGGAAGAGGCCCATGGAAATAGCTGTGATGAATTGGAGTAATCAGAATATGGCTGCTGTGTACAGGGTACCTGGGCTGGAACCCGCAGCAGTGGGTGGGCCTGGGCTCCCCTACCGGCCACAGGTAAAGTGATGTAAACCTCAAGAAGGGGTCAGGGCTTGTTTTGGAGCCTGAACAAAGACCTGAATTTTAAGGTCCAGAGCTGGGGCTGAAGATCCTAGCAAGGGCAGATAGACCATTAATTTATTGGACTCTTTAATGACCTGGAAGGGGCTCATTTGAACATTGTGACTCAACCAGGAGGCCATGCCACTGGAGACCCTCCAAGATTGGCCGGCAGCCTGCAGTGGGCACTAGGAATGAGAAAGACTGTGGTATCGCACCCACCCACTCAAAGTGCCCCTTTATACTTCCTCTCAGACTAAGAACTTATTTTAAATATTCACTTCAATATGAAGCAGGTTAGAAAGAAATAGAATTAGAGAAATATACAATACTGGGACTAGGATATATGGACAAATGTCATATTGTCAAGAACTCCATACTTCAACATCATTAATGAGCTAATATCTATCTAACTTGGTAAGAAATTAAAGAGCCCAATCCTGTGACACGCTGAACACACTTAGTTCCTGGCAACTTCAGAGGCAGTTGCGGGAATTCAGTGCCTCACAGGGTTGGGCCTAACAACAATATAATGGAATGGCTCACACACAGCTCTCATGGGAAGATTGCTGTGGAAATACAGTTAAGTTCATGTTTCTTGTTCAAGTTAAGTTCATGTTTCTTGCATGAAGTATAAAGCGCACCAAAATGTGAGAAAGTTGTAAAGTATGACATGCTAAATGGACACATCATGAGTCAAACTTCTGGCTAACTGCTGTAGGTGAATGACAAATATATTCTGTTCAACAAAATAATCCCATTCAGTGGAAGTACTAATATATCTTCAACTGGAATTTTTCTCTCCCATAAATAGTGTTATTCATCTTCTACTTTGCCATTTTGTAATGAAAAAATATAATTTTGAAATGATCAATTGAATTTCACATGTTTTAAGTAATCTTAGAACAAAATCAGTGCCTTGAAGGGAGGGAAAACCAGACAGACAGAATGGAAGAAAGGAACAGAATGGAAATAGTCTGAAGAGCATCGATATCACCATAACCCATAATAAATACATTTTGGGTTTGACCCTCAGCAAGTGTAAATGCTGTGAAGCTGTGACATTTTAAACCTGCTGATGACCTGCCATTTATGTACTTAGATTTTCAGTGTTTTGGTACTGAATGTCCTAGGGGCAGACTTAAAGCTTGAGGGATCCCTGAAGTGATATTCTTTATCTCAAAATCATTTTTGACAGTCATGCTCACTTTCACCAATACAACCTTGTTTTCTTGAGGAAAAAACGCTGAGCTTGTGAAATGCCTTGAAGAATATACCCTTCTCTCCACAGTAGAGTGACAATGCAAGATTCTCCTCTTTGCCCTACCAATGTGATTCAACCCTTAACTGTATTGAGAGAAGAGCAGTCTGGGCATCAGAGGGTAGTTACAACATAATCTCAGAGGTTTTCTTAGTGGAGAGTTCCAAGCTAAGGGCTGGATCCGGAGTTCGCTGAAGTCAAGGGGAAAACTCCCACTCACTGCAGTGGTGTAGGATTAGACTTTTGTGGGTAGTGACTTACTAGTTTTTAGTAGCTAGAAGTGGTCCATGCTCATTCTGTCCTTGGCCCCTCTGAGACTGCCAGCAAGAACACCGGTGACAGTACTTATTTTGTGATGTGGATTCTTGTCCCTTTGCAAATGAACTGAAACCACAATCACTTCACATTGTTCAATAGTGACACATTTTGGTCACCTCTGAGTTGGGTTTGAATCAGCAGGAAGATAATCCACAGAAAAAAGGCTCATTCATCTTGCCATTGTTAGTTCTTGCAGTCCCCCTTGTAATTGCTTTTTTTTGTTTGGTTGGTTTTGGCTTAATGCAGAAATGTAAATGACTGATTGGCATTTAAAAGGATAGCTTATAAAGTTACATAGCACTTAACATGCTTCCTAAATATTAGTTAGGGCTTAAATGATTCATAGCTAATTATCTGTATATGGTGTATTAGCTTGTTAATTATGCAAAATGTTCTTTACAAGCTTCATCTATTAATAATGGAGTAATTAAACATTTATTGATAATGTACCTTTGCATTAATTATACAGAAAATATATTTATCACATATGTTACTTCAGTGAATTGACCTTAGCTCTCCACCTCTCAGGATCAAGTCCTTAGAATGTTAGTGAGCATTCTGTGATTAGGAGAACAGATAGATTTTCAAAGTAGCTCCCCTACACTCAACATACATACATACCCAATACACCCATTCTATTTATAAGCTGTAAGTGGTGTACATTATACTGTAAATGGGATCCAACCACAGTAATGAAAAACGGAACTGGAAGAACTGATCCAAGTAGAAATGGGTGAACTGATTCCGCTAAAACAAGAGCTCACTTCTCCCTCGCCCCCCGATTTCCCCTGTTCATAAAGCGCCTCACCAAATTACAGTGTCTGACCCTAGGCAAGTCATTTAAAGTCTATCGCTCAGTTTTCCCATCTGTAACATGAAAGAAATAGGTCGAGCTGGTTGAAAAGATCTTCATCCGAACATTCCTTTTCAACACAAAAAATTGCTTTTAATCCAAAATGAAAATGTTGACAGAAAATGTCAATGTTTCTCCTTCCTCCCTTTTCCTCTCCCCACTCCCCCAACTTGGAAATGAGAGGGGGGGGAAAGGAGAAAGAAAGGGGGAGAGGGTAGCAATCCCGCACAATTTTTAGTATAACGCCAAACTAAACCAGAAATATTAATTTTATTAAAATGTAGAAACATCTACAATATTTTGAACAAAATGAAATATTTTCACGGAAAATACTTGCCATACTGCAACAAGTCCAGTAAACAACACATCTGGGAACAAAAATCCTCACCTATTTGCCCTCCTTATAGAGAGGTACTATTTCCTTCTGTAACACATGCTGTCTTTTGAACAAGGAGGCTCTGTATTTAATCAAATGGTGGTTTGACCTTGTATAACATTGATTATTGGGAATCTTGAGTTTGTCAATTTGAGTCACTCACCCCAAATAATGGTTTTGTCTTTCGAATAAAGATTCCCCTTAAGACTCAAACACAAAAATCAGTACCACGAGTAGATTAAACAGCATGTACTTAAAGATTCTATTGCTGCTTCTTTAGAAACCTGAATAGAATAAAGAATGATGTGTAACGTCCTGTAGTTCACCTGGTGTGGTTCTGTGCTACACTGAGATGTACGTGTGGGTAAGGCATGGTATCAGGGTTGCTCTTGAAGAACAATAACTCCCCAGCATGCTGACAGCCCAAAACTTTGGCTTCACCCTTCAGATCAGAGGTACATTTTGACTTTACAAGACCCCTATCCGAGCTACACAGGTTTGATTTTTGTGATAGTGAATTACATGCTGTCATGATATACAACCACAGTCTAGCTTAAGCAGGATCTATTTATAAAATAAAACAACTAGAAAGCAGGCTTCCCAATGGTTCAAGTTAATCCTTTTGGTTTTCTGTTTTATCAAAGACCTCCCCTTGTCCAAAACTCTGTGCAACACACACACATCTAGTGGCTAAATAATATTGTACATGTAAATATAGGATACAAGACACTAACAGGGTTCAAAAAAGAACTAGATAAGTTCCTGGAGGATAGGTCCATCAATGGCTATTAGCCAGGATGGGCAGGGATGGTGTCCCTAGCCTCTGTTTGCCAGAAGCTGGGAATGGGACAGGGGATGCATCACTTGATGATTGCCTGTTCATTTCCTCTGAAGCTCCTGGCATTGGCCACTGTTTGAAGACAGGATACTGGACTACATGGACTATAGGTCTTATATACCAATGGGAGCATTAAAGCACCTGAACTTGTCCTCTTTACTCAGACAGAGCTCCTATTGTACTGCCTGAGTAAGAAGTGGAGGGTCAGGCTCAATTAAGGACTGAAATCATTCCAGCTCAGCAACAGGAACCCCTGCTGTTAAATAGCAATAGGCCATGCTGTCAATGAACTTTGTGTTTTTATGCTTTGCTTTGTTTTATATATCATACAACATTTTTTCATCCCTACACGTGGCACTTTAAAAAAAACCAAAACCTTAAAGATCTAGTCCAAAGCCTATCAAAGTCAAGGATGTTGTTCCTTTGATTTTCAATAGGCATTGGATCAAGCCAACAATGCCCAAACAGGTACCAGTTGTGTCTGAGTGAAGAAGGAAGTAACACAATGAATTTTGCTAGGCATGGGAAGAGTTTTCTCCTTTTACATATTTTTTAAAAAGGATAATATATAAACAAACTATATGAGTCTATGGATCTGTTGGAGCATGTTTCTTTGGTTTTTAACCTGTCATCATTATCAAGATTAAACAACTAAGATTAAGGGTTGTTTTGAAGTTTGGGTTTGAGGTATTATTTGAGAATACATTTTGCATTGTGCCTAATGGTTTTTGCTGAGAAAATGTCAACTAGTGCTAACTTCTTAGCATCCAACAGTAAAATAATTCTTGCACAGCTGGTTCATGGAGAACCCCTTCCTATGTTTTAATTTTTCCCTGGTTTGATACAGCAGGGGGAAAGGGGAGGCTAATGGGTGTCCATGAAAAGGACTGCTCTGGGGGGGGTCCAATATTTACACTATGATTGAAGAGAAATGGCCTCAGTGGTGTGGAATTAAGGAAAACAGAACAAATTATCATTTTGTTGTGCAGATCTATAAAAAGATTTTATATGGTTTTTAATTTGCTCACAGCGAGCAGCCTGGGTTATAAACGTACTATTTCAATTGGTACATTAGTTGGATTTCATGGGAATTTGCAGAGAACCCCATCACTCACAGCTGACTCGGGCAATAAAATCTGTTTTCTGTCATTAATCCAGTACCAACAGGCTGGCTAGTCACCTGCAGAGACCAGTGATGGATGGGAAATAAGCAGCATTTGTGTAACTCACCATATATTGCTGTGGAAAACAAAACAAAACAAAACAAGATTGCAGGGGAAATGTGAACCACAAAGATGTTCTTGTTCATTCAAAGCAGGGGACAAGTTTACCAATGTGGTTCCTCGCAGTTCTTTTCTTTAAATCTGTGATTTAGAAAAGGAAACTATTTCCCCTTTGCAGAAGGCAGAGAAGACAAAATATGTACAAAAGACTGATGTTAATATAAATCAAAGCACTGGCAAGTCTCAGGTTGATGAGAAGAGAACCTAGTGTATTAATTAATAGTTATTTAGCAATAAAGTTAAATAATTTTTAAATAATTATCTACATTAATCAAGGTACTATGACTATAGAAAAACATAAGGAAGAGTATGAGTTAGCACTATGCTCAACACGTAGTTCAGTTTACTTCAATGTGACTACTTGAGGACAAAGATGCTACTCAGTACAAGAGAGGGCATCAGAATTTGGCCAAAGGAGTTTATGATAGCTTCCAAGGAACAAACTCTCCTTTGCTGTGATGCCTACAAAAAAAAAAAGTTGACAATTGTTAGGCTGCTGGTGGACTGAGACCACAATCTAGCAATTGATCAGTATTGTCTCATTGTTTCCTTGTACTCCCCCATCTGGCTATCTCTTGCCTTATACTTAGACAGTAAGCTCTTTGGAGCAGGGAATGCCTTTTTGATCTGTGTTTATCAAGTGTCTAGTAAAATGGCATCCTGGTCCATGACTGGGGCACCTACGCACCACAATAATACAAATAAATAATAATTATTATTATTATAAAAGACTAAGGGCATGCCTATACTTACAGCTAAATCAGCCATGGTGTCAATTTAGTGGGTCTGTGAAGACCCGATAAGTCAATGGCAGAGTGCTCTCCCATGGACTCCTGTACTCCAGCTCCCCGAGAAGCATAAGGTAAGTCAGTGGGAGAGCATCTCCCATCGACACACCGCAGTGAAGACACGGCTGTAAGTCAACCTAAGTTACACGGACTTCAGTTACGTAACTGAAGCAGCGTAACTTAGGTCAAATTACAGCTTCAGTGTAGACCAGCCCTAAGTAACCAATGACAATTTCCACTAGTAAACCAGCCAATCTGAAACTAAGATTAAAAAAGACTGGGAATGCTCATTTTAGAAAAGAGATGACTAAAGAGGGACATGAGAGAGTCTATAAAATCATGAATGGTGTAGAAAAAGTGAATAGAGATGTGTTATTTACCCCTTCACCTAACACAAGAACTAGGGGTTAACCAATCAAATAAATAGACAGCAGGTTTAAAAGAAACATAAGGAAGAACTTTACACAATGTACAGTCAACCTGTGGAACTCATTGCATGGGATGATGTGAAGGCCAAAAGTATAACCGTGTTCAAAAAAGACTTAGATAAGTTCATGGAGGATAGGTCCCTTAAAGGCTATTAGCCAAGACGATCATGGATGCAACCCCATGCCCCATGTATCCTTAAACCTCTCATTGCCAGAAGCTAGGATGGGATGACGGGATGGATCACTCGAAATTGCCTTGTTCTGTTCATTCCCTCTGACATAGCTGCCACTGGCCACTGTCAGAAGATAGGGTACTGAGCTAAACGTACCTCTTGTCTGACCCAGTAATGCTGGTCTTATAACTCTACTCCATAAAGGTATTTAAAAATTAGCATTTTTTTCAGCACCAATCATGCTACTTTTCCAAACCTTTTCAAGTTTATGAAAGTTGTTTTCTGCTTTTGGTATTCATCACTTGACATCTAGCATGGTGTCACCATCATTGTACATCTCACTTCCAGATAGGTAAAACTAACTCACTTCTAGTATTTCTCCATCTGCTCTGATAGTTGCTTTTGGAACATTGATGGCCATATACTGTCTTCCCCTTGTTGATAAATAGACCGACTTGTTTTGCTGTGTCTAACAGCTGGGTTTTTTTCTTCCATTGAGTGATGTGTTCAACTAGGCAATATAATATCAGCAGAAATGAGGTATCCAATTGTCCTTTATTATTTGTCCATAAAATTCCTCAGTTGCCTTCTTGTGGATACTTTCCTCATGACATAGTCAATGATCAGTGCAAACAGTAGCAGGAACATAATAAACCCTTGCTTAATTTCAGTTGTCACTGCAAACCACCAGTGATGTTATCATCTCTGACAAGGCATTCAGCATTATCGTATAGATCCTTGATTATTCTAATCATTTTTGCTGGTATTCCACACTATGCCATTTTCTAAAGACTCTCTCTGTGTATGCTGTCAAATGCCTTCTGGAAACCTATGAAATTGATCACAAGAGGTGCTTGCCACTCCACACTCTCTTCTATAACATTTCTGAGAATAATATGGGCTGTACACAGTGGTCTCAAACCTGCTTGTTTCTCTCTAAGTAGAAGAACGATTTGTTTCTTGATACATTACAGGATGATGATGGGCATGATTCTCCTAAGCACTGAGAGTAATTTGATTCCTTTCCAGTTATTCCATTTGTTAAGGTCACCCCCTCCTTTGGCAATTTTACAATAAGGCCTCTCTTCTATCTGGTTAGGTTCTTTTCTTCATTTCATATTCTATCTAAAAATTCAAAGAAAGTCTGGAAGGCTCTTTTATCACTTGCTTTAAGCATCTCTCCAGCAGTGTTATCCTCTCCCTCTGTTTTCCCGTTTTTGTGTGTACAGATGGCCTTTCTAATTTCTTCCATTTTAGTATCTCCTAAATCAATATCAAGCTCCGGTGGCAAGTCTTCATCACTTATTTCTAGTACTTAACTTAGGTTTGATCTATTTAAAACAGCATGAAAATGTTCTGCCCATCTTTTTTTCCTTTGTTCTTTAACAGGGCCTTAATAGGCAGCATGGTTAAAAAAAAAACAAAAGGAAGTATTTTTTTCACGCAACGCACAGTCAACCTGTAGAACTCCTTGTTGTGAAGGCCAAGACTATAACAGGGTTCACAAAAGAACTAAATAAATTCATGGAGGATCAATGGCTATTAGCCAGGATGGACAGGGATGGTGTCCCTAGCCTCTGTTTGCCAGAAGCTGGGAATGGGCGACAAGGGATGGATCACTTGATGATAACCTGTTCTGTTCATTCCCTCTGGGGCACCTGGCATTGTCTACTGTTGGAAGATAGGATACTGGCCTGGATGGACCTTTGCTCTGACCCAGTATGGCTATTCTTATGTTCTCTAGTACTGCTAAAGTTTCCTGTTATCTGTTTGTCTTATACAAGCTTCTAAGGTCACCTCTTTGGCTGGCATTGTCAGCCTTTCAATATAGTCTATCAATAAATGCCCTTTTATCCCTTCTAGGATTCCTTTTTACCTCTGTCTAGAACTCTGCATTCTTCTTGCCTCTTGTTCATCTCATCATATATCCCAGCATTCATGTGCTTTTGCATTATACTTTTTCTCTTTTCCACTGCTGCTCTAGTAGCATCGCTAATCCATGCTTTCTTTTAAATTTCATTGTTATTAGGATGTATTTGCACTTTCTAGATAGGATGTTTTTCCCTATCAATGTTTTCGTTTTCTTCACTTGATTCCATCAGAACATTGAACCTGTTCTTCAGTTCAATCTGAAAAGCACTTTTTGTGTTTAGATTTTTTTAATTGTGTGCTGTTAATGTGCAGTTTTCTTTTAACCTTCTTCATCCTGTCCAACTCAATCTTCAATTAAGCAGTGCAAAGGTTATGGTCGCTAACCATGTCTGCTTCCTTGTATGCACATACACAACAACCAATGAGCTGGAAAACTTTCTTGAAATGCAGGAATGAGCTATCTGGTTCTTTGTAGTGCCATCTGGGAAGTACCATGTCTCTTTATGGATTTCTTTAGAGGAAATATTGTTCCACCTATCACTAGGTTATTCACACTACCATTTTCTATGCTCACCATTTTGGTACATGTCCAAACCCTTTCCAAACTTGCCCATAACTTTATCCAACTCATCCTTGTTGTTTCCAACCTCTGCATTAAAATCGCCCATAGTCACTATATCAAGCTAGGACCTTGGTTAACACATCCTGTAACAAATAATTAATCATCTTTTTCCTCATCTGGCTCTTTGCTGGTGGATGCATAGCATTGTATATCTGCTAGGACTTGCTTTCAGACTAGATTATTTTAAACTAAAAATTCTTGCATTAACTGGTGCCCATTCAATCAGTGCTTGCTCTGTTTCATTCAACATGAGAACTGTTATGCCAACTTCATGGCTACCATCCACGTTTCCAGAGTAGATTTTGCTCTTATTTGTTTCTTTAAAGTGTGGTTTGTTTGAACCAGTCCACCTGCACTCACTGACTCTAAGGACATCAAAACAGCATTGATCCATTTCTCTAATTATTTGAGCAGTGTTTGTAGTTTCATACATGGTTCTTATATTCCAAAATCCAGTTTTCATTACGGATCTGGCCTTGAGAAAGGGATTTTTTGGGTCTCTGGTTTCCTTACAGGTTTGACCAATCCCTGTCATATTCTTTGTATGAAACTGATCTCTCGTTTAAGCCAGCTGTGTACAAATATGGCACCTGGTTTTTATTTCTGTGGTAAATTTGTTTTATATGGCGGGGTTACCATTCCCATACCTTAAGTCCCAGGCTCTTTATTCATTATTGGGAGCTGTTCACAAGTGGACACTCCTATCTGCCATCTGCAGGATGTGCTTGGTAGTTTCAGATGTTTCTTGGTTATACTGCTATAATACAGGAATAACTCAAGTGACGTACTCTAAAAACTGGCTTAAGTGATGAGGACAGGATTATGGACTGGTGGGCTGATCCAATATGGAAATTCCTATCTAACATCTGAAGGTCACAGATCTGAGAGCCTGCTGCAAAGCCCATTGAAATGAAGGGAAGTCTTTCCATTTACTCCAATAGGTTCTGAATCAGACTCTAAAGAAGGAAAGGAATGGAAAGAAGGGCAGCATAAGTAATTCCCAAAACAGTAAATGTTGGAAGTGAGCCAGACCACCAAGGTAGGACAGAATCCAGTAGCTGATCCAGCTTTATTATTGCGTAACAGATTTCAAAGTCAGAGAGGCAGCAGAGGCCACTGAAAATAATAAAAAAGCCATACTTACAGGATTGGCAAGAAAAGAACTAGGCCCAATTCTACCCAGAGGCTATTCTGTAAATCAGTTTGAAAAAGAAATAGCTGCAGGGGGTACCACAGCATTTTAGATGGTATGAAGCACCATCTATGCTACTTTACCTTACAAAACATTTGTCAGTCTGTGTGTAAGAAGTGGCACTTACGGAATATAAGTAACTTGAATTCCTGAGGAGCCCAACAGCTGATGGAGAATGTAACTGTTGTAGAAGATGGCACTCCTGCAGGGGCACAGGCTGCTTTACCAATGTATATAGTTTTAAAAAAGCACTTCCAACACATTTGAAATCACAGGAGGATGCAGAGGGGGAGTGCTGGATTCCTTCCATTCATATGTAAATGTAAGAAAAGGCAGCTGGTAATTTAGGTGCAATATATGGTGCCAATGTTTGGAGGGGCTTGATTTTAAAAAAGAAAATTAGTCACGAGTTTGACTCAAGGCAATACATAATCAATCTAGATATGTAATATGGCCCTCATTGCCATATACATCTATTTTCCCACTTGTTAAGAGAAACCACTGCAACATGACAATAGAGGGAAGGAGGTTTTGTTTTTCTCCTATTTTTAACAGTTTAGATGAATAGTTAAAAAGTGACAACACAGGAAAATGAAACCATTTATTACAGAACAAAAGGAGGGTGACCAATGTCAGTTGCAGCTTCCTCTCACCACCATGACCTAACCAAGAAAAAACAGCTTTTGGTGGCTTTCTCCTCATGTCTGATGAGTCCATGGTATCTCAGCAAACTGTCAACAAAACGTCCATCTGTGATGGAAGTTTTGTGATGTGACCAGCAGTCCACTAGGATGTGAACCCAGTCCAGCAAAATTCAGATCATGCAACAATATGGTGTTTAGTGCCAGCAGTATACAGATGAAATACAAATCTACATTCTTTCATGTCAGAATGCAGGGAGAACCAGAATTCAGCTTTCACAGTCTCTAAGGTAGATAAGCACCAACATGAAAAAAACACCTCAAACCTGGAAAGAAAGATGTAACACTGGGGTCTGTCTTTAGAAGATTAAGATGGTGCAGAGCTTCAGGATTCCTCTGGCTTCTTCACTGACCAGTGTGTTTGTTTTTAAAATAGAGCTTGTCAGGAAATAGCATTTCTTTCCCAAGAAGTTTTAGGGTCAAAAAAGTCAAATTTGTGCGTGAGGGGAAAAATTCTGGAAAATTCTGTTTCAGGAGAACCACAGTGGTTGGGTTGGCTGGTTTTTGCTTGTTCTGACGTGCCTCCCAGGGCCACACACTCCCTGGGGAATCAGGTAGCATAAATACGCAGCTGCACGAGGAGTAGGAAAATGGGCTACCCAGCAGCTGCCTCTCTCTGTTGTCCAACTCCCCAGGGAACCTGCTGCCTGCGGAGTTGGAGACCAGGGGAGACCAGGATGGCAGGAAACAAGGAAGGCTGCCTGCCTGGTTTCTGTCAGAATAAACATATTGCTGCAGAAATTCTGATTTAATAAAATCAGCATTTTTCTACAGAAAGTATTCTGTCAGAAAATTTTCAAACCATTCTACTTTTTACCCCCTTTAGCTGGCCAGGAGGCTGCTTCCTATTAGATAAGGACCAAACCGGAGTGATCTGTTTGTTTGTTTCTTCTGTCCAGGCTAAGTTACTACAATGATTAGGCCCAAAAGTGCTGAAGAAGCTCTAGATAAACCTAAATGCGGTGGTCCAGCTTTTGATGAACTCAGGATGAAGAAAACTCATTAACCACTTGCTCCACATGCTATAGTCTGACTCCATCTAATTTAGATCTAATTTAAGCCTCCGAATCCAATCCATAGACATTGACTAGGCTAGGACCTAGCAACCTCAGGGACCACCTTTCCCCATGTGAACTTTCACAATTGTGATCATCACGAACAATGGCATTAACAGCTTTCAGTGCGAGACTCAGGGGACCAGGGTTTTGAAGCTTCTTGGTGACCAGTGCGGATTCTAGTACTCCCTTCCACCAGACATCAGAATGATCACAGGTCTCACCAGGTGCAGACCAAGATGTAGGACCCATCCCTTAGCAATAGATTTCCCAGAGCAACACTCCAAAAATGGCTCAATTTCTCAGCCCTGAAAATAGAAGAGAGGAGGAGGAGAAAGGTGGATGACAGAAGAGAAGTATCTTAAAATGCCTGCCAAAACACAGGCTGCTGCCTTTCAAGGTTGTTCCTTAGTGCTCAGACAAAATGCTGGTGGGCACAATGTAAATACCTATATCAAACAGATTTTAGAGAGAACTCACATAGGCCACAAAATGTACCCCAGCTAGTAGTGAATTTCAGTCTGAACAGACCTGAGCTAGATTTAAACTGATGGCTAAAATGTATTCCATTACTTATCTAGCCAACCATTCTATTGTAATCTATTACTGCTCTTCTGAACCCTCGGGCTCCCCAATTTCTGATGCCAATGGCATCTAAGAGCACCCAGCACCTTGTAGGAAGCATTCAGCACCCAGTATAGGGTCTGCAATTAACTAATTGAATTGCAGATGCTTCCACATTTGTGAATCACAACCAAACGTGTTTCTCAGAACTTAATTCTCTTCATGGAAGGAAATATTTAATCAAGAAGAATGACCATCTTTAAAGAGAATGGGTAAGCTAACCCTGGGAAAAAAAAGAACCCCTACTAGTGATGTTTGAAATATATTTCACACACAATTCACTATGCAAGTAACAATCCTGATCCCACTGAAGTCAGTAGCAAATCTATCATTTACTTCAATAGAACAACAGCTAGGTTGCAAACCAGAAAATTTTCTTCCATGTGAAAGAAGGGAATGATTCTTTAGTGAGTTTTTCCCTTCAAAAATTCTATTGCTGTTATGTGGATTGCACACTTGAGCCCTATGTCAAAAGCCTGCAAGCTCCTTAGTCATGTGAGTAATCATTTGATCCATTTTATAGAGTGTACTGCATATTTGATCAATGCTGATACTTCATTTATGTTATATCACCTAAATAAATAAAAAAGGTCTCACATTATGTGGTTATTTTTGCTTGCTGAGTCAGAAAACAAAGCCGGGTCCAACATCTGCTTTTATTTTTGTTCAGACAAGCTTGCATCTCTCCCTTTAGGGTTCAGTGCAAGCAAACTGCTGCTAAACATGGTAATTACAACATACTCAACATGGTGAGTATAATAACATTGTAATTGTCCAAGGGTTTGAACAATTTGGACTGATTTTTGTATACTGTATAATTTACAGTAAAGATTCAAAATGTGTTTTCTTTGCTCTGAGAGCCACTTTCATCCTTTTAGCTCCGGATCATTATGCATGGAGACAAGCCTCCACAATCATATTTGATCCAGATGAAGAACATCTGCAGAAATAGAATAACTTATTTTATTGACATTTACATAATTGTATCTGGATCTGATTCTGTTTGTGACAGTCAAGGTAATGTAATGTAACTGAGACTCCATGTAGTCATTCAGACAAAACAAAAATATATAAACTCATGAAATGTTACCGCAAACATAATAAACCAGCAACACTGACTGGCCTGGGATGAAAGAATGTAAGAAAATATTAATGAATCATGCAGATAAAAGTTTGTTTTGTAAGTACAGTACAAGTCTTTGTCAAATCCAGTTATATGGTAAGGCCCTGATCCTGCAAAGCCTTACTTGTTTACCTTTACAAACTGCGAGTAGTCTCTTTGAAGCTGTGACCGGTGTCCCAGTGGGGGCCATCTATTGTCACTCAATTAGGGTGAACTGCAAAAAATGGGGCAGAAAATCCCCAGAAAGCTGGTGGATATTCCAGGACTTAGATTTACCAAGCCAGCATAAAGCAACTTCTTTATTACCTTCCTGGTTGCTCAGAAGTCCAAACAACACAGTTCTCTTAAAGTGATCCAGCCTCAGGCCTCCATCCAGGTACCTAAGTCAAATATGATGATTTCTGAAAATCTTATTTAATCATATAAAATAAAAGGTACTACCAATCCCAAAGGATCCGACACATTACCTCCCAGGTTATTGAATATTCCAGATCTTATCCAAATACACTCCTCAGCCAATTCTTATTAACTAACCTAAAATTTATTTTAAAAAACAAAAGAGAAAGACAGTATGGTTAAAAGATCAATATACATACAGACATGAGTTCAATTCATTTAGTTGCAGATTTATTGCAGAGATGGTGAGCTTTGTAGTTGCAAAGGGTTCCTTTAAAAATAGTTCATAGGTGATAGTCCAATGTCCAAGTATCATATTGAGGGCGTACCAACATAACTGGGACCTCAGTCTTGCAACTCAAAGTTCCCCTGATGAAGCCTAAGCAGAACCTGAGATGACAGAATCAGGACCCAAGGATCTTTTATACAATTTTATGTTATCTTTGACAAGTTGGAGTTCCTCAAGGAACAAAAGGCAATTAGGACAGCTTTGAAGAAGGTCCAGCACAGTTACTTAGCTATAGAATTAATATAAGGCAATTTGCTTGTTCCTCCACCATTCACAGATTATTTGCTATACCTTTCAAAGAGAGATGAATACAGATATATCCACATGTTAAAAAGTGTTTACAATTCATTTAATCGCTAGGATGTTCTTTTGATCTCTAAATTATCAGAATACAGCATAGACAGGAACTGTTGATTACATTGTTGACCCTACTCATACATATGTAAATACATAAAAACACAAACATTATCTCCCCATGTCTTTTGAGGGTTGTTTATTTTGCAAGATGTTTAACCCTTTCTGGCCATGCATCACAGAAGTTAATGGGACTAATAACAGTGTGTAAAGCTAAGCACATGCATAAACCTAAGCAGATCAGGGCCCTGTGGATGGTAATTAGAATGATGATATACTGAACAGGACTTAGATGACCTGCTACCCTTGTGTGTAATGCCAGACCCTCAGCACATGCCTTGTGTCTTGCTTTCTTTTAAAATATACTTTATTTCATTTCTCAGAAAACAGTATGAAAATAAGTACACTGCTATGAACACCAAGATACCAGCTGTTATTAGAGCTGGTCATAATCTGGAGGTGGGGGGGTAACAAAGTTTGAAGCTTTGCATGGTTTGAAACAGGCCTATTTTATATGAAATATTTTTTTCACAAATCCTATCAAAAATTTCATTTGCCAAAAACCTCATCTTCAGGAACTAAAAATTTCAATAACTATTTTGATTTTTTTATAAATGTCATGAAAAAATACAAATTTAACATTTTGAATTAAAAAAAACCAACCTTTTCACTCAAACCACTGTGTTTTTGGGAACCGTTGCGTCATTTTGCTTTCCCAGCTTGAGAAAGGATGCTATCCCTCTAAAAATCAGGCAAGAAGTGTCTTAGGTTTGGTGTCCAAAAACTGAGGTGAGCAAAACCAAAGGCTGCTTTTTGAAAGTTTAGACATATTGCATCTCTGTACTTCAGTTTTCCCATCTGCAAAGTGGAGATAACCAATAATTATCTGCCTCACAGGGCTGTTGAGGGAATTATTTAATAATTGTTTACAAAGCTCCTTGAGACCCTAGGACTAAAGGAACTCTAGAAATACTGTGCATCCTTGGAAGATATATTCTCTAATGTGGGTGAAATGCGGGATGCACTCGCTTCTTTATCACCCCTGGTTTTTCCCTATTTGTAGTCTTTGTGGAATCCGACTTATATATATAAACATTTTGACAGCTCATATCAATATTTATATTTAAGCATTTTTTTTCAATTTTCCTCTATTTAAATTTTCACAGTTGTGGGAAATTATGGCGGTGGAGGGGGTCAGATTACTATTTAATGACCATATGCATTGATTTAAAAAAGTTAAAGCTTTATACTTATTAAAAGGCACATTGTCAACATCACATGTTAAAATCTGCAAAGTAAATATCCTTAAATCAAACTTGAATGAGTTCTTAAGCGGTATTTTTCTTTGCCTATCTGTAAACTTAAATTATTCTCAATGGAAATGATTTTTAGTCTGTTTGTGTATATGGTGAAACTGATGGTTACTGATAAAAATCTAGTTCTTCCACGCCTCCCTATTGGCTCAGTGGCATGCAGAGTATACGTATCTCTTGTGCAACCTCCTTAAGCCATGCTCTTCTTTGTACAGCAGAAATGGTGAGGTTATTGCTGTAAGAGGGTGTTCCCTGCCCTTCTTACACTTTTACACACACACACACACACACCCTCTGCAAAAAAAAATTTGACACGGAGTTTAAGTAAAGTTTAAATATTAAGGACCTTGTGTGAGCCTGCTGCACTAGTATCAGAATAACAGCCATGTTAGTCTGTATTCGCAAAAAGAAAAGGAGTACTTGTGGCACCTTAGAGACTAACCAATTTATTTGAGCATGAGCTTTCGTGAGCTACAGCTCACTTCATCGGATGCATACCGTGGAAACTGCAGAAGACATTATATACACACAGAGACCATGAAACAATACCTCCTCCCACCCCACTCTCCTGCTGGTAATGGCTTATCTAAAGTGATCATCAAGTTGGGCCATTTCCAGCACAAATCCAGGTTTTCTCACCCTCCGGCCCCCCACACACAAACTCACTCTCCTGCTAGTAATTGCTTATCCAAAGTGACCACTCTCCCTACAATGTGCATGATAATCAAGGTGGGCCATTTCCAGCACAAATCCAGGCTTTCTCACCCCTCCCCCCCCCGGAAACACACACACACAAACTCACTCTCCTGAGGGGGGGTGAGAAAGCCTGGATTTGTGCTGGAAATGGCCCACCTTGATTATCATGCACATTGTAGGGAGAGTGATCACTTTGGATAAGCTATTACCAGCAGGAGAGTGAGTTTGTGTGTGTGGTTCTTGGAGGGGGGTGAGGGGGTGAGAGAACCTGGATTTGTGCAGGAAATGGCCCACCTTGATTATCATACACATTGTGAAGAGAGTGGTCACTTTGGATGGGCTATTACCAGCAGGAGAGTGAATTTGTGTGGGGGGGTGGAGGGTGAGAAAACCTGGATTTGTGCTGGAAATGGCCCAACTTGGTGATCACTTTAGATAAGCTATTACCAGCAGGACAGTGGGGTGGGAGGAGGTATTGTTTCATGGTCTCTGTGTGTATATAATGTCTTCTGCAGTTTCCACGGTATGCATCCGATGAAGTGAGCTGTAGCTCACGAAAGCTCATGCTCAAATAAATTGGTTAATCTCTAAGGTGCCACAAGTACTCCTTTTCTTTCTGCACTAGTATGAATTTCATTCCTAACACTTACTCTGGTACATGTGTAAGATTTAATTACCATACATTTCTTGACACTGTAGTTCGTGTGTGAATCTAGGAATGTTTTCTAAACGTAAGATTCTTGACCCTGTATATCTCTATAGTTCCATTTCAGAGCTACAACACAATTACAGATGCTCTATTCTAATTTCTCATATCAATCCAACTGCCAGGTACTGCCACTAAATTCACAGGCTGAAAACCCTCATTATCAGCAGCATTAGTACTACAGCCAGTTCTTAAACCTCAACTTCTCATCAATGCCTAATATATGGGGTTTCCGAATTATTTAAGTGATTTGAACATTCGATAAACCAATGGCCTGCCAGGATTTTCACTTTTTTTAAAAAAATGGTCATTTCTAAATTCTACTAAATACCAAATGAGTAAAATCTTTCTCCTTATTTGTATTACTGTTATTGACCACTTCATAATAATTAGACCAATTTTATTTTTTGTGTTGATCTTCCATAATGAGGTTCAGCCCTAGATTAAATATTTATAGTCCATTTATGAATCCTTGAAAAGTAGGGTTTAATGTAAATTTTGATGAAACCCTACAAAAATCCGCTGGTACCCTGGGGCACATCCATAACAATGCCTGACTATGATGTACAGATATCACTAACAATATAATATTTATGGTGTGCTATTCCACAACTAGAATAGAGTTAGACTATATCGGTGTGACTAAAGAAGGGGAAAATATTTGCTCTGAATACAAAGCTTCTTCTTCCCAGGAATTTTAGTAAATATTAATTCTACCTGGAAGACCAACAGGTGAGCTATTGAGATGAGTGACCCTGCCATTCAGAAATCATTTTTTCAGAAAGATCAAGCCATGTTTATCTGGGGTGATAACACTGTAACATCTAAAGTAGAGACTTCAGGATAAATGACAGTTTCCAACAGTCGGTCTGATACATTCAAAGACAGCCATTCCTGAATAAAAAAAACCCTACTGTTCAAATAAGGTTTGTTTCATATTAATGTAGTGCTGGAAAAACCCTCATTGTCTCTTACTACATCACCTACTTGTTGAGTTGAAGCCTGTGGTGGAAGAAAGTCTCCTCATCTCTAAACAGTAGAGGAAACATTTGGCTTGCTACACAAACAACCGTCACCACTGTGGCTGAGATTTTAGCACTAACCCCTGGAGAGAAAACCCAAAGCACAACTGCTAAACCAAATGTTCCACACATTGGCTTCTGAACTCAGGCAATCTTGTTTATCCAACGCAGAGTAGGTCTCAGACTTCCTCAGTTACATCATTCCCACAGCATTTACACAGCAGGAGATTAAAGCCTTTTTGTCAAGAGAAGAAGGCAAGATCAGATCAAATGTTGTCAGTAGGTCAAGGCATATAATGTTCCCAGCAGACTCATTTCAAACAAGGACCTGTGTGGTTTTGTGCACTGCCATCTGTTATAGTGGATAATCAGAAGGGTCTAATTTGAGGGTCAAACTCCTCCCTGCTAGTTCTTAAAACCATTAGTTTTACTCCATGGGTGATCAGTCCTCTGGTTTACAAGCAGAAGGAAAGGATGGATGGTGGAGTGATCCCTTTTCCTCCTCTTTCACACACATTCTTTTTCAGGATGGTTGGCTGGCATGGTCTGATGTGTGAAATATTTTACATGCACAGCAAAATTAGGGATGCCAAATCGTCCCCACCAAGGGGATCTGATGCCACCCCTCTTCCCTCATGGATGATGGGGAGTGAGAGGAAATAGGAATGAGGTGAGAAGCCTAGCAAAGAAGCAGCAGTACTCTTCTTCTCCAGGAGCCCCCAGAAGCCTTCCATACCCACTTACAGGACTGGGGGTCTGCAGGGAGGGGAAAAGGGGAGCAGGCTATTAAGCAACTGCTGTCCAAGGCATGCTTTCCTCAGAACTCCTCAGCATTAAATCTCATTGGGCAATGCACATCTCCTCAGAGAGAGAGAGAGAGATTACATCAGCATGGGGAGGGCACCTAATGGCAGCACAAGTACTAAGCTGCATTACCTAAGGTAGAGGAGGCCAGGTACCACCATGGAACAGTGGGGAAAAGGCAGCCCTTGTGAGGATCCTGTTTCCTTTCACTGTGGATCACAAGGCACTGCCCCTTCCTATACCCCTCTTACTGAAGGGAGTATCAGTCAGACCATCTAAGAAGCGAATCTCAGAGTTCCCTGGGACTCTGTCTACCTCCCTTCCAACAGGTTTTACTGATGATGTGGCCCTGTATTTATTTGATCATACTCACATTCCTTAGTGGCACTCCAATTCCTTTTTATTGGTAAAATTTCAACCACAAAAATAAGAGAGTCAATGAAGATCAAACCTCAGAAATACCCAGGGGTGAAAGTAACTTAAAGAACTTACCAGTACTCTGGAGTCCTGAGCAAGGGGGCATGGCCTCAACCAGAAGAGGTGGGCTGGGCCCTTTAAATCAAGATTTAAAGGCCCCAGGGCTCTGGCTGTGGCTGGGAGCCCTGGGGCCTTTAAATCACCCCCAGAGCTGCCAGCTGCAGAGGCAGCTGGGAGCCCCAGGGCTCAGGGGTGATTTAAAGGGCCCCGGGCCCTTTAAAGCATCGCCGGAGCCCTGCTGCTGCTACCCCAGGGGCTCTGGCAGCGGGGCTCGGGTGGTGCTCACGGATACTCCCCACAGCGGCCGGAGCCCAGGCCCTTTAAAGCGCCCCCCGAGCCCCACTGCCGGAGCCCCTGGGGTAGCAGCAGCAGGGCTCCAGCGGCGCTTTAAAGAGCCTGGGGCTCTGGCCACAGCAGGGAGCCCCAGGCCCTTTAAAGCGCCAGCCTGGGGAAGCCGGTGCGGTACCGGCTCTTGCCGGTATGCCGTACTGAACTGTACCGGCTTATTTTCACCTCTGAAAATACCCATAGAGGTTTTGATCCAAAGTCTACGGAAGTCTGTAGGAGTTGGGATCAGGCCCATAGCCCAGAAAATTATGATTATGATTCCAAAGCAAGATTCTACAGAAAATAACATTTTAATCATCGCTAAAATCTTGATAAATTAGCCTTTAAAGTTAGATTGGTTTAATATATAATCTGAAAACTTAAACTAGTTAAAGGAAAACATTTCTCTTAATTATCTTGACATTTATTGACATATACACAATTTCTTTTAATGAGTGTCAATATCTGATTTTCTTTTTGGCTTTTTTTGTTCTTAACATACAGTGGGAACCCATCCGATGAATGTGGATTTGATATAGTGATCTAGTCACCAAGGGGAAGAAGGAAATTGCTCAGAGAGATGCTTTTTCTGTCAAGCTTTTCTAGGAGCTGATTTTTACGGTAAAATTAAACACTCCTTTTAAGATGTTTAGTAATGCAAAATGTGCCAAACACATAACTAGGGCATCACTCTACCGAGACATGGAAAGAATGTCAGATTCTCAGCTGTTATCAATGGGCAGAGTTCCACTGAAGTCATTGATTTCAACTGAACAAACCTGATTTACACCAGCTGAGAATCTGGCCCCTAATCTTCTACAAAAAAATCTGTCTGTAACTAGCCCTTACTTTATTCCTATTGAAACATACATTCATTGCTATTTGGAATGCAGGGGCAGGGAGAGATACATCTGCCATGCCTTATCTATGCAAGCAGTCCCATTGCCTTCAAAGGAACTACTCTCGTGAGTGAGCGAGATTTGGCTTACTTAATTAACTAACTTCAAAACAACCTCATCCCACCCCCCAATCCCACACCCTCTTTCTGACACACCGCACCACCTTCACCAGATACCTCCTGTTACCTCAGTATCTTTTTCTCATTTATCACAATGGTGGCAGCAAGTGTCCAGTGCTAAGCCCGCCTGTTCATTTGAGGACTCCCTCTGTGCAAGTCTTAACAAATTCAGCTGTTTCTTGGCCAAGAGGATTGAATGTAATGGAAACATGTAGACTACACAGAAAAAAAAATACTTTTAGTGAAATGAAACAATTTTCAGAATTGTAGAAACTAAAAAGTGGTAGTTCAACAAGTGACCCAATGCCAGATCAGACCAGAGGAAGCTCTGTGTAGTGACAGAAAGAACATGGTGAGTTAAAATACATTTCTTCTGAAATCTCCCCAGGAACCACAATGTGCAATTTGAAATAGCAAAGCTCTCCAGGGCAAGAACAAAGGCTACAATTGGCTGCTGCTCCTCAGCATCTCATTTGCTCCTCTAAGAAACATTTGATGCAGATTTGAAAGCTCCTACTTTAGCTTGGAACGGCTTTCAGTTCAAAGATGTACCTTATGTTGTATTATTCACTGGTGTGTTTTGTAGTGGAAGGCTATAATGCAATCAGAGTATTTCACATTGACATGAAAGCGATAAAAGCTAAACCTTACCTTTTAAGCTTTTGTTCTGCTGTTGCAAAGTTGCAGTTTGAAGTGATTGATCAAAAATGAATCAAAGGGGAAAGTGAGCTGGGCACTGGAGCTAATGAACACGGCTACACGGCTCGGTATAACAAAATGGGATTTCTCATTTACATTTCTAGTCTCTGGGAATGCTGCTGACTCCAGCTCAGAAGTGCAACATGCTTTAGAGCTATTCTATAGCTTTTAAACTCTAACTTTACAAAACAACAAACATTTTTGTTAGGGCATGTCTACACTTACCGGTAGATCGGCACTGCTGGTGAAGACAAGCTAAATCAATGGGGGAGCACTCTCCCATCAATTTGTGTACGCCACCTCCCCGAGAAGCGTAAGGGAAGTCGACAAGAGACACTCTCCCATTGACACAGCGCAGTGTAGCCACCGCAGTAAGTGGATCTAACTATGTCGACTTCTGTTACGTTATTCACTTAACTGAAGTTGTGTAACTTAGATCGAGTTAGTGCAGTAGTGTAAACCAGCCCTTAGTAGTGTAGACCAGCCCTTCAACTACGCATCTCTAGAGAGGTGCCTGCTAGCGGAGGGGAATCGGTTCCATTGGTGGCTGTTTCCAAAGTTCTTGAGGACAATCAGTATATTCCCCAAACCATGGCAGCTGCTTTGATTCAAGGAACGCATATAAAAAGGAAACCGCACCAAGGGCCTGATCCAAAGACCACACAAGTCAATGAGGATTTTTTTTCATTGACTTGAACGGACTGTGGATCAGGCCCCAAATTAGAAACAATATGCAACAAACAAAACCCACCACCCTGAAACAAGTTTTTTGTGCCGAGTTTCAAATTTATTTTTGAAGAGAAACATTGTTGAGATGAACAACGCTCATTTTCCCTATTTTCAAAAGCAAATATTCAAACATTTCAGGGCAATATCCTTCTGTTTTTAATATTGTAGCTTAATGAATTATAGCTGCCTTTTAGGAGCATTGCTACTATCTTGCAACTATAGCTGCTCTGTTTCCTTAAAGTGACCAGAGTGTAATAGGTCTCTGATTAGAAAAGGAAATTTGTTTGCAGCAGACTGTGAGAAAATAAATGTGTAATGTCCTTGCTGCATCATTCCTACAGACATAGCTCCAGTTTTTAGCATTTAATTTCAAGCTTCTTTTCTGGGCAGGGACATAAAGCTATGTTTAAACCTAACCCTTAACAAACACACAGTGCACATTAGTAAGCCTGAAAATAATCTATTAGGTCATATGTTTAGCTTTAAAAGAGCTGGCAAAGGAAAGCGTGTTTGTTTATATTCCAGTTCTTTAATCACTACAGTAAAAAGGAAATCAAGTCTCTGGTCTTCTTGCACATGAAGCTCACCCACTGAGGGCACAAGGGTCTGTGCTAGTAGTCTGGATTGTAGGATGAGGGCCTTGGGCAATAGCTATAGAACAATCAAAGGTCAGGATAAGAAGGATCAGAAGTACGAAAGGCTTTTGGATACAGGATCCATGTTGGGAGAAATCAAATCTCAATCCAAATAAAGTGTAAACTTTAAGGCACCACACAACTTCACATGACCACACCAAAGTATCCTTGAACATACTGGGCCCAATTCCCCCCTTTCCTGTTCTTGAGGCAGGGATAGAGGGCATGGGGACAAAGGTGGCTTAAAAACATAGTAGCACTTCCCATATTCTGGAGCCACAAAGGAGCCTATTCAGCCCCAGTGTAAATTAGAGACACCTCAAGATTGCTCTAAATTACTCCTGCTTCATACAGCTCACAATGGGCTATGAACAGATCTACTGTAGAGCCCCAATACACAGAGTGACTAATAAGTGACTTGTCCAAGGTCACACAAGAAGGTATTTTTCATATTTCATATGAAATTTCAACCACCCATACTTACACCCTCTGACCCATAATTGTTAAAACACTTCATTCACTTGGAGACTTTGGATGGAGAAAAAACACACAGAGATACTGAGGCACACCCATTAATGATTTATTTTCAGTTTCTAGTGCTCAAACACAAACCAATATGAAGAACTTTAATATTTTTACTTGCCTTAATTTTGCATATACAGGGACTGTTCCAAACTACCCCAGTGCAGAACCATTTACAGTTATTTAAGAACTTAGCATTTCAAACAGCTTGAAACTTTAAACGGAAGTTTTCTTTAATGTGTTTATTATTTGAAATAATTCTTCACACATCTCCCCAAAACTCCCGTGTGTCATTTTTCTACTGGAACATATTTGTCAATGTAAAGTTATGACAAGGTAATTGGAGATATTAAGGCAATTTACTATTATGATTTCAAACATTAAATTGCTTCCTCTGATTTGACTTTAGTTCTTCTGCTATTAAAAATCTTATCAACATTAAAAGTCCTCTTTCAGCTCTTTAGTATTTCTAAAAACGTCCCCTCGTCAAACTTGCACCAAATTTCATAGCTGCAGGATGGAGCTCTAGCATATTACTCAGAAATTAGGGTGCTGTTATACCTATCAGCGTGGTGGTCAAATTCTATCTTAATTTACATCTGTTGTCTAAAAATCCACTCAATTTCACAGGTGCAAATGCAGCATAATGCCACTGAAGCCAGGGAGTAACTTTAGATTTACGCTGATGGAACAGAGCAAAATCAGGCCGCAAATCCTCCTCGGAAGTTGCTTAACTTCATTGCACCAGAGTTCACTTCATTTCCTCTCTAATCATTTCTCCCCCTGAAGTTTTTCAAGCAGGCAGTTTATGCTATTATCCTCTGGCCTTCAGCTCCTCAGTATGTATCCACTACCTCAGTGATAATTTGTATTAAGACAAAAACCAGAAATATGAGAAGCAAATTCCTATAATCTGTGCCATTTTGATTAGAAAAAATTTGCTTTGTCTTTTCTGACAAAAAAACAAAACACAGAACATGAAAACAGCCATCTCTGATGGAGGTAAAATGTAAAAAGGACACAGTATCGAGGCCTAACTCACTTTGGTTACATGTTGTGATTGAAATGCAAACTTGAAGAGATCGATTTGTCACAGAGGAAGATTTAATGGCTGATTGTTGCATAAAAGACTTCATACAGGTAGATGACAAACTTATAAAGGTCATATTTGCAGAAGGAAACAGAGGATGGAGAGAAAGAGAGAGAGAAATAGTTATCCAACAAATGTAACAGACCTTCCTCTTTTCCCTTTGGGGGTTCTGCTCATCTACACATCAAAAGCAGTAAAGTGTGTGTGAAATTGTGCTCTTAGTCTCTCAGGGTAATGAAGTCCAGAAAAGGAATTTAATGAGTGCCATAAATAGGACAAAACAGAGTCATATTTTTCCAGCCCTTGTAAAAAAGTCATAGAACTTGGAATCAGATGAAATTGCTAGAAGGTAGCTTGGCCAATTAAAACGAGTTGCAATAATCAACATTTAAGGAAGGGAAGTATGACTCCATATCCCTGCTCTCCCAGTCTGCTTTTGAACCAAGGTTTACAAGACTGTTCAAAGAAAGAAATGGTTCACATATTTGTTTCATAATTGGATCAAAGAATACATCTTGGGGCCTATTCTCCTGTTGCAGGATATGAGTAACTCCTATTGCCATCAGTGGAAGTTGCTTGCTCATTGCAGAAGAAAAATATTTACACAGGATTTGAATGCATAGAGGAGGTGAAAGTCACCAAACCATCCTTCGGTGCACATTACGGACATCCAATTGTGAGGTGTCATTGTCTGCATCCAAGAGCAAAGGTCAGTCTAACCATATACAGATAGTAGGAACTCTCTTGGTCACTGCTGCTCCCTGAACATCCAGAAGCAGCAGGGGATCCAACAAAGCCACTGGTTTGGGAACCCGAGTGATAATTGGTCGTGTTTAGTAAGAGTTTAGCTGAACTGCATCAAGCTGAAGGGAAAGTGCCGGACATCCAGAGAAATCACTAAAGGTACATCTCTCTTCTGAGGGAGATGGAGGCACGCATCTGTCAGCCTGACATGGCATCCCAGGAGATATGCTGCCTGCCAGAGGCCCATATCTGACACATTACCGAGGGATTGTTGAGAATCATCTGGCCATCTGACTACTATCCCATACTACTCATCCATGTGGGCACTAAAGATACTGTGAGGTATGACCCTGAGCACATCAGAAGTGATGACAGGGCTCTGGGAGTAAGGGTGAAGGAGCTGGAAGCACAGGTGGTGGTCTCTTCAATCCTTCCAGTCAAGGATTCAGGCCCAGGCACAGACAGATGCATCCTGGAGGTGAATGCCTGGCTGTAAGGATGGTGTCACCATGGGGGCTTCGGCTTCCTTTACTACAAGATGTTGTTCCGGGAAGAAGGACTGCTAAGCAGAGATGGTGTCCACCTATCAAGGAAAGGGAAGAACATATTTGGATACAGACTGGCTACCCTAGTGAGCAGGGCTCTAAACTAGGTTCAATGGGAGCAGGAGACAAAAACCCACAGGTGTCAAAAACATGGAGACATGGGAGAAGGGTCAGAAGCTTGGGGGCAGGGGGGTGACCTTTATAGTAGGAATAAGAGAGAGACACGAGAGAACGTAGGAGGGAAATCAAATCAATATCGAAGGCCTTGTCTACACTATGGGGAGAGATCGATCTAAGTTATGCAACTTCAGCTATATGAATAACATAGCTGAAGTCGACATACTTAGATCTACTTACCGTGGGGTCCACACTATGTGATATTGACTGGAGACGCTCTCCCATCGACTCCCCTTGCACTTCTCATTCAGATGGAGTACAGGAGTCGACCAGAGAGCGATCAGCAGTCGATTTAGTGGGTCTTCACTAGATCCACTAAATTGACCGCCGATGCATCAATTGCCACGCGTCAAACCCCTGGTAAGTGTAGACAAGCCCTTTGATGTCTGTATATTAATGTGAGATGCACGGGGAATAAGCATGAAGAACTAGAAACGCTAGTTAATAAACACAACTATGACATAGCTGGCATCACAGAGACTTGGTGGGATAATACACAACTGAAATATTTTTATAGAAGGGTATAACGTGCTCAGGAAGGACAAGCAGGGGAAAAAGGGAGGAGGTGTTTCCTTATATGTCAAAAATATATACACTTGGACTGAGGTTGAGATGGAAATAGGAGACAGACTTGCTGAAAGTCTTTAGCTAAGGATAAAAGGGGTAAAAACCAAGACTGATGTCATGGTAGGGGTCTACTACAGACCACCTAATCAGGAAGAAGAGGTGGATAGAGGTTTTTCTTTTAAACAACTAACAAGATCACCCAAAACACAGGACTTGGTGGTGATGGGGGACTTCAACTACCCAGACATCTGCTGGGAAAATAACACAGCAGGGCACAGATTATCCAACAAGTTCTTGGAATGTATTGGAGACAATTTTTTATTTCAGAAGGTGGAGAAAGCTACTGGCGGGGAGACTGTTCTAGATTTGATTTTGACAAATAGGGAGGAACTGGTTGAGAATTTGAAAGTGGAAGGCAGCTTGGGTGAAAGTGATCATGAAATGATACAGGTCATCATTCTAAGGAACGGTAGGAGGGAAAACAGCACAATAAAGATAATGGATTTCAAGAAGGCAGACTTTAGCATACTCAGCAATTTGGTAGGTAAGAAGCAACTCTATGGGAAAAAACAGTTCAAGAGAGTTGGAAGTTTTTCGAAGAGACATTATTAAGAGCACAAGAGCAAACTATCTCACTGTGTAGGAAACACAGGAAATATGGCAAGAGACCACACTTGCTTAACAAGGAGATCTTCAATGGTCTGAAACTCAAAAAAGACTCCTACAAAAAGTGGAAAGTAGGTCAAATTAGAAAGGATGAATATAAACAAATAACACAAGTGTGTAGGGCAAAATTAGAAAGGCCAAGGCAAAAAACAAGATTAAACTAGCTACAGACATAAAGGGTAACAAGAAAACATTCTACAAATACATTAGAATCAAGAGGAAGACCAAGGACAGGGTAGGCCCGTTACTCAATTGGGGGGGGGAACAATAACAGAAAATATGGAAATGGCAGAAGTGCCGAACGACTTTGTTAGCTAGGATTTTAAAACATAGCATAGCTGCAGGTAGCACTAGCAGCAGCTCAGGTTTACCACCTGCATATACACTTGCCTGGACCCTTGGATATGTACTTGGATGACTAACCCAAGCCATCGTCTGTGCTACCCCTGGCTACGCTCCTTTTGTAGTGTGCTGTCTTGAACAAGAGACAGCACGTCTTTCAAGCTGGGGAGCATGCTACCAGCTGCAGTGTAGACATACCCTGAGAATTAGTTAATATCACATATCTCACATTTTTCTACTTTTTCTTTTTTCCCTACTTCTGTTTTTAACTCCTTGCCTTTTCCCTATTTCTATCTTCTTATAACATTACTACAGTTTCCTCCAACTCATTTGTCTGTACTTTTACTTCTGGCACCAGTTGCTGCACGAATGGTTGGGGAGGGAATAATAATAGTTTTAATACTGTAGGCTAGCTTCAGCCCTGACTTACACACATGTGGCTCTCTTAGCAGAATTTGGCCTATCATATCTGTTTACATTTGTGGATAGCCTGTTGTGGTCCTGGATTTGGGATATAGGTACAATGGTCCTGAATGTATTTATTTCATCATAATTGCTACTAACATGGATACACAAGCAGCCATTACTACAACAAGAGGCTTTTCTTTGCTACTTTGCATTTGCATCTCTGAGTTGATGGAGTTTGTTGCTGTGCAGGTCAGAGTTACTCTCTCCACTGGTTTCTGAGTGTTACTTGTCCCATTTAATAAATAGACTAATACCCACTTTACATGGTGGCTAAAGAATCATGCCTTATAATCTCAAGGGTAGATTGCATTTCTTCAGAGTATGCACATGGCACCAGGAGGGCAAAGAAGCTGTACCATGGCAATAGTCCACAGGAGAAACTCTGGCTGAATCAGCCAGAGTTCTTCATGTGAGCCTTTAGCCACCATACACTGCATCGCAGCTATGCCACAAGAAAAGGGTATTTTCCCTACAACCCCTCCCCCCACACACACACACTTTTTCAGGCAGCTAGGGACCATGGGGGTGTTAGGAAAGAGCAGGATTACATAGCAGCTGGACCCTGCACAGGGTCACAAGATAGGCAGAGGATCCTTGCATTCTTTGCTTCCTGATACACGTGTGACCTTGGCAATGTGTCTATGCCTCAGTCCTCCTCTGTAACATGGGGATATAGCACGTCCCTACCTGACAGGGGCGTTATGAGGATAAATACATAAAACTCTGCGAGGTGCTCAGATACCACAGCGATAGGGGCCATAGAAGTATCTTAGGCAGACGGGGGCTGCCAACATTGTGGCCCTTATTGTGTATTTGCCACAGATAGATAAATTCTCTCTCTCTCTCCATAATAGACTCAAAATAAAAATAAAAGTTATATTGTGGCACACAGCTCCTCTCCTATTCAGTCCTTCAGAAATAAGGACGGTTTAAGATTGCCATAATTATTGCCATTACTCCTTTCATAAGATGATCATGCCAGGCAGAAATTACATTCCACAATCCTGCTTCCATTGCTGGAGAAGATATTCTGGAAGTATTGTCCATTTACTAGACTGAGGGCATGTGGGAATTTCACATTTCCTGTGCGTTTCCCATCTCCCACCCCTGGTTAATAGGTTGTATTTATCCATGTTGGCCTCAGATCACATTCTAGGAAGATAAACAGTACGATTCTCATTTAGTTTGTGGGGGTGGGGGCAGGAATCTCATATTTTCTAATTTCCAACTTTACAATTCTCTGTGCTGAAAGAGTGACCCACATATGTTGATTCTACAAGCAGCTGAGAGTAAATTCATTTCTGTCATGCTTCATTGTGAATGACAATGCTTATATAATATCTCTGTAAGATGTAAATTTTTCATGTCAATAGAAAGTTGATAGTCATAATCTAAGCAATAATTATCTTTTGTAAATGCCCTTGCTTCAGGCTGCCATTCTCATTAGAGCTGTTTTAATGCATGCTCTCCAGGCTACAGCCAAAATGCAGTCATTTACTCTGATGAAGAGGAAAAAAGATGTATACAATATGGAACAAAATGAAAGTGAAAAGTAGTTATACAGAAAATGCATTTATTATAATATCCAGCAGGCTTTCCCTCCCCCCTTGAATTTATCCATTTAGATTCAGAAAACAGAAGTGCTTCAGTACTGAAACAGCAGTATTTAACTTCTTCTACATGCATCAAGTCATTTTATTAATGCATAATTTATTTTTTGCAGTCTTTTTTTCCTTCATAATTACTGAGAGTGGGCTATGTGACTCCATCATTAATACAAGTAGATTATTTGTGGGAAATAGTTAACCTTCTTTGTGGGGAACGGTTGACTGATTTATAAATCTTCTCTCCAGAAGGTGTGGTATCTACTTGTTTCATTCGTGCAGCAATTCCCAAACTGTGGGTTGGGACCCCAAAGTGGGTCACAACCCCATTTTAATGGGGTCACCAGGACTGGTGTTAGACTTGCTGATGGTTGGGGCCTAAGCCAAAGCCCGAGGGATTCAGCCCTGGGCGGTGGGGCTCAGGTTATAGGCTTTGGCCTCCCAACCTGGGGTTTTGACCCCTTCCCCACCAAAGTGGTGGGGCTCAGGCTTAGGCTTTGGCCTCTCCAGCTCGGGTGGTAGGACTCAGGCAGGCTCAGGCTTCAGTCCCCCCTCCAGGAGTCATGTAGTCATTTTTGTTATCAGAAGGTAGTCACAGTGCAATGAAGTTTGAGAACCCCTGCATTTGTGTATAAGAACTTCTTTATACAACACACACGGAAAAAATAGGGATTTCCTCTTGGCTTCCACAATGCAACTTACCTAGAGCCTAAGGCCTCTAATCTGTTTATTTGGAGTTTCACATCCATATATCTTTGACATGTCTTTGACTTACGTTATTGTACTTTGCTTGTTATTCAGCTTATAAGATGTACCTCCAGCTGCATCCTCTCTGAAAGAGGGTTTAACTCTTGTTTTACTATGTTTCATCTACTGCCATGGGTTTCCAGAGAAG
Organism: Lepidochelys olivacea; assembly: GCF_965140295.1. Taxonomy (NCBI): domain Eukaryota; kingdom Metazoa; phylum Chordata; order Testudines; family Cheloniidae; genus Lepidochelys; species Lepidochelys olivacea. Next base: position 107,332,183 of record NC_140412.1, on the reverse strand, counting down.
AGACTGAAATCCATTTAAATCCATGGATCAGAATAAGTTCTTAAGGGTATACTTCAAGAAGGGCCACAGGTGAATCTCTCTCACTGTGCTGACCTACAACAAAAGGTGTCACAATCAGAGAAATGTACTACATTCATGATTCTCCCAAGCCAGCTTCAGAGGATGCTGTCATAGGAGTTGTAGAACCTTCCAAGTCCTCCACTACTTGTCCTCTGTTGAGATGTTGTCAATTCTAGTGATAAACACACAATCTGTACACAATCTTTTATCCATAACATATAGATTGCTAGTGCAAAGGGTCACTAATATACTAAACAAGATCCATCATCCCACTCAAAATGACACATGTAGAGCAAGATCTCCTACTCCTTCACTTCCCTGAGCTCTATCAGATTAATTCTTTGTGTGGTCAGGGTTGTCCTCTGGCACTCCACTCCACAGTGGGCTTTTCTCTCTGGCAAGGCAATACTCTCCTGTTAGGATACCCAAAGACTTAGGTTAAGGAATACAACTAACACAAGAATGAACAAAAGTAAAGTCTCCATGGCAGAGCACCTGGAACAAGTTGTATCAGCACTGTCTCAAAAAAATAGCAGCTGCCTTCACAGACGGTAGGATCCTGTAACTTGAATGGTGCAGTACCCAGAAAATACAAGGATAATGATCACATAGCTAGAGTAAGTTTGGCATTTCATCTAAGTAGTGAGATCAGGACTGAACCAAAACAAGGGCAGGGGAAACTTGATAAAATAAGAACCGACCCCAATCTTTAACCCAAGCATGAAGCCAAATCTTTTATTGAACTTCTGGTCATTTCTCTTCTTCCCCATTATTTTTAATTTCTACATGTCTCTACATTTTCTGGGTTTGGCTTGATCTAATATATGGAACATCAAAATATGCTGAAAAGAGCTATCCTTGCATTATTTTTGGCCCAAGTAGAAGCATTAGATTCCAATTATCTTTTGAGAACTCCTGACCAGTTGGGTGGGCCCAAGAAGCTTTGGATAACTAGACTTTGACTAGTGCCACTCTTGTTAACCCTCTACACACCTTTTCCCAAAAATCAGTTATAGTTTAAAAGAAAACATTTATGTTCAATGACCCTTTACCTGCTTCTGCCATTGTTGCGAGTGATTCATTTGCCTGTTCCCATCACTATGTGCTGTCGCCTATTGGTCATTAGAATAACTGTGTTTCTGTCTCCCTGTTAAAAAAAAGTTACATGACAACATGGTTTCATGTCTTAAAATGTCAGCAATTATCCAGGACAATTCTTAGTGAACCACTCTGAAAAGATTCCTCCTTATATACTGGGGTGGGAAAGTGATGGCCTGTGCGACCTAATAGGAACCCACACTACATATCAGACCTGCCAGTCAATACACCGTCCCCAACTCTCCATCCAGAGTGTCCTCTGACTCCAGCAACAATGGGCCATGGCGGAGACTGAATTCCCAAACCGTCTCTCATTTGGAACGCTGTGCTTGGGCTCCATCTTCTATTGCTGCTTCACTCATGGAAGGGCTTAAACCAGAGACCCTGTCGCCTCAAAAACCAGGGAGGAGATAGTCACACAGCCTAAGGAGCATGAAAGGCAGGCGGGATGTGCCCAGTTGGGTAGACAAAGGTGGGAGGTACCCAGTCGTAGCAGGGGGAAGAAGCAGAATGGGGCCTTGCATGTGTTATGTTATTTGGCATATACCCCACCCAAAACCAGTGGCTCACCATGGAGTGTGACATACCAGGGTAGGGAAGAGAGAGTTCCTATGCAAATTCACACATATTTTTCAAATGAGCAAAAATTATCCCCTATAAAACTATGACATGGGCTGGGAAGAAGTGTAATGAGCCAGCCGGCAGAGATCCAGCTCTGGCTGGAGAGATTTATTAAAGAAAACCCTCATCTGAGGTCAGGATCCCTAACGTGTTAAGAACAATGATGTCAGTCCCTGAGTTCATTATAGACAAGAACTAGTCTCCCTGGTGACACAAACACATAGAAAACCAAAACTTTCTTGATGGCAGACCCATTACTGACAAAGGGCTTCCCCTCCCTCCACCCCACCACTTCTGGTCGTTGCAGAGGAGCTATAGATCTATCCTTTAGATGCAGCACTAGAAGCGGCAAGGATGGATGTGGCTCCAAACTATAATGACTTTCTGACATCAGTTCTGCTGAGTGTGTGTAAGGCAGAGCAGTCTCCCTGGGATGTTATGGAGTCTTCAGGATTGCTAGCTATACTTCATGTCTGGATTTAATCCATAGCTTTTTAGCAGCTGTCTCTTTTGAATGATATTATAGATCCATTTGCTGACACTACAGCAGAGCGGGGACACACTCTTAAATGCAGCTATCTCCAGTTAGAATGGAAATATCCGTCTAATCAGATTACTTTAACTCAGAAAATCTGTTATTAAGCAGTGAGGACTATAGCCCTGTACAACACTGTATTTTACAGTGTTGCTTAACTGACTGAATTATGACGCAATGCCTCTGGAAGGACAAGTGAGAACACATAAATACCTGCTCAATTCATTGTCAGCACCAGCAGGATAAATTCTAAATGAAGTAATTATGGACAACCACTTAAACAGAAGCTTGATTTTATAGTATTCAGAGAGTTTATTTCAGTATTTGCATGCTGTTGGATAAAGCACAGCCAGGCATGAATATTATACACGTTTTTATATCCAAAAGGGTTTCATAATGACCTGTCTTTTGTAGCATGCATAATGTGCCTTTTAATTCTGTTAATCTAAATTGATGTTTAATTTGAATAAAAATGGAACAGAGAAGCCACTTCACAAAAGCCAGGGTGTATTCTATTCAGAGGGTAATTAAAGGAACTTGATGTATTCCATTCAGCTACTTTTGGATCAAGTACACAAGTGGAAGAATAAAAAGATGTAAATTAAGTGCACATAGGCAAATACCTGCACATGTATCAAAACTAAGGTGTTCCCAGTCCTTGACTACAAAGACTATCATATCTGGGGCATTCTAATCTATGAATAAAAAGTGGGCAAATATCATTATAGTTGCTTAAGTTCAAGTTAGTGATTATTTAAATATAATCTGAATGTGTAGATTTACTAACCTGAGCAAAAGGACAAACTTTTCAGCAATGGGCAATATTCTAGTTAACCTGTACTTCAGACAGATGCCTGAAACTGCGGACGCTCAGATACTAAGGAGATGGGCACTGCAACAATGCTGGGAGCTAGCAGGTGAGCCAGCACTCTGATCACTCAGGCATCAATCAGACTGGATAGGCCAATTAGTCCAGCAGCAGAGGGGTATGAAAGGACAAAGGGGCATCTGAGGATGGGGACAGAGCAGGTACATTACAAGCACCTACATAAAAACCTGGACAGAGAATCTTTCATCAACCACAAATAAAAAGAGCTCCTAAAAAGACCTCTGAAAACTTGCTCTTTCTTTTTTTCAGCAAAATATAAATGGCAGTTTGACAAAATCGTTTCAACAAAATTTTGCAAGACATGAAAGAAATAATGTAGCCATATTCCAGATTCAGACTGTTTTGAGTCAAGTATTGCCATGTGATCACCACTGTTTTGGCAGGATGAAAGCGAAGGGATGTGTGTCAAGAAGAAAATTTAAATTAAGAAATATTCCCCAAAAATGGTTGAAGTAGGAGACGTTGAGATGTAGTATAGTTTGGAGTTGTTTTAGAAAGGATGTCATGTCAGGTGCTCAGATTTACCCACTGTGACCAAAAGCACCCTGTATTCACACCCTACACGCTATATAATAATCTTTGCACAAATTATGCCTTGTGAGTTATCATCTGAAAACTAATAGTACATTGATCATTAATATTCTTGTGTAATGTTTGTATGAAATAGGTAATAAGAGTTATGCACATAAGCTGAAATCATGACTACAATGTGTTTATCAGACAAAGTATGGAAAGGAGGAAACCAGTTTCTCAAAGACAAAGGACAAGCTAACAGCTCCAGCCAGGTGTCATCAAAGTCAAGTGGCCATTCTCTGGCAATGAAGTGGGGTAGAAACAGATCAATCTTCATTTTAGCAAACAATATAGAACCTCCTTCACCATCAGACTTCATGTCACCTTCTTTACTCTTTGAATAAAGTTTGCTTTGAGGCTTAACTCTCAGAAGAATCCACTTCAATAGTAAACTGGATTATAAAAGAAAGGGGCAGAAAACCCAAAGCTCTCTCTCTCTCTCTCTCTCTCTCTTTGTCTCTCTCAATTTTACCTAAAATGACAAAAGAACCCGCCCTTTGATTTGTAGGTGAGGTCCTGACCTAAGAATTTGGTCAGCCCTGTTTCAGGAAACACATGGTAAGGATTTACCTTTAACCAAATCCAGCTTCTTAAGTTTTAGCTACAAGGAAGTGTTTTATCCTCATTTCTCTTGCAACCATTTCTGACTTTAATACCTGATACTTGAATTCACTTAAAATCTTATCTTCTTTTCTTAATAAACTTGTTTTATATTTTTTAATCTAGTCCAATCCAGTGCTGTGTTTAAACTGAACCATTTGGTAACTCCAGTTGAAGAAGCAAACTGTTGAATAAGGACCCTTTACAGGAGAAATGGACCTGTAATATCTGAACTAAAAAGGGCTAGACAGTGCAGAACACATATTTTGGAAAGATTATGGACTGGGAGTGCTCTGGGATCACCCTGCAAGTAGGAACCAAGGCTGGTAGAAGCCAGAGTGTGACTGGAGTGTTGCTGACAGGCTGCTGGGTTCAGAGGTGCTAGACAGGACTGCAGCTATTCACAGACACTCAGGATCTGCATGCTGTTAGGCTGTTTGTGAATGGTCCTGGTTGAGAGCTACAACAGCAAAGCATTGTGAGGTGGGTGGTGACACAACCCTCATTGGTCTGGATTGCACCCCAGAATGTGACACCCACACGCTCTAAAAAAATCACAACAAGGCTATGTTTCAAGAGTTGATAACTAATTCACAAACCTCTTTTCTACCATTCAGCTCAAATACTGTCTTCCAAGTTGGTTTTGGGCCTGGTACAGGTTGAGAACCTACATTCTAAAAAAGGTGCAACAGATACATACAGGCATTATCATGCATACATAAGGAACTGCATGCACAAATCAAGTAATTTCAAATGTATACAAAAATTAGCAGTGTGAACATATGAAACACATGTACATGTTTCTTTGTGAATGCAAACAGGGGGTTTTGGGTGCTCTGTATGTGTGAGGTGAGCTGCAGATGCATAGAATGCTTGGTAATCAACTAATTAAAAACATAATAAAAACTAGAATGATAATTATACACATTACAACTCCATTGAGCTAAACATCTCAGAGTAGAACAGAAAATTTGGGATAAGTAAAGATGTGACTGCCTGGGGAACTCTTCAACTAGTGTGCTCCCTTTAAAGCCAGATGGCTTGCAAATTTACCTGACCTGCTAGCCACTGATCTGGGCTTGTGGAACCTAGAATTCAGCTTTGGCAGAACGGGAGACACTAGTTAGTAGATCATCTGGCCTTGGAGAAGCGAGCCAGCAGTTCTTCACTAGGCCTTGATGAAATACACGAGCTCCAGCTAATCATGTTTCCGTTGAACAGGGTTGAAATGTGTTTTGTTTCTTCAACAGAAGTTAAATATTTCAAATAATATTTTACGTCTTTCAATAAGGAAGTGTTATAGTGATTCATTTAACCATGAAGAAAAAATATGGAGTTTTTTTCTTAAAAATACAGCCCAAAATTATTCAGACTAAAGACTACTAAGAAATAAGGTGGACGCACTGTCTGAAAAGACAGACTTTGATTACTGATAGCATTTTCCACCCTGAGAATTTACCAGTACTGTTTTGTCTAGCAGAAGAGGCCATATTGCTACATGAATGCAATTGAAATTAACTGAACGATGCAAAGAAAAATATAATATAGTTTCAATAGATGGGAGAGTTCAAAGGGTATTCCCAAATTCCTACCAAAAGCTAAAGACAAGTATATTTGTGAAAGTTGGACTAAATAAACTATATTTTGTTTATTCATCATCAGAAATTAAAATATTTCTTATATACAGGGTATATATTTCAGCTAAATAGGGCCCGTACAGTATTTAATTGGTCATTTTGAATGCAATATGAACAGCAGAATTGCGGAAACACAAAAAAGAATAGTTGTTACCACATTTGATGTTGAAAGAGAAGCAATGCCCATATTTCCCATCCCGTTCTGTCTGATATGATCTATCCATGCATTTATCCTGTGCTCCTCAGCAGGGTATCTTGACACCTACTTCAGCCATTTTTACATAGAGTTACCACAAGTATGCATACAAATGCAATAATTTCATGCACTTATGTTTTTGAATATGCACCTGCACATGCACAGTTATGAAAGCCTGATCCAGTAAAGCTCTCTGTTACCTGGCACGGAATCATTACCATAGCTTTCACCTTGTGTGTGTACTTTTTCTATCATACCTATCATATACCTAGCCTATGTGGGAGTTGGGCAATAAGGTAGCTTTTCTATGAAAATGACTGATTTTTGGCTACACTTAACACCCACTGTGCTTTAATCCTGTTCTCACTAAAAGACACAGAGTGCTTAAATGGTGTGGGAATAGAAATCAATACATAGAGTGAAGGCATTCTCCCCTTCCCCCCTTCAATCCATTTTATTTTCTTGTTTATCCAATTTCCCCTTCTGTATTTTTCTCCCCAGGATGCAGTAATGAGACGTACCAGTGTGGAATGTCCACACCGAGACCCTCTGGTCCCTATCTATCACTGAAAATACACCTTCATTTAAAAATCTTCACATTTTTGTATTAATCTGTCTCTTTAAAGCAAAAAAAGATTTTTTGCCCATTAATCCTTTGAAATGTAGGAATTTTGTGTTAGTTGCCTGGCATGAATTGTACACCACAAACAGAAAATTATAACTCAATGCCTTCTGCAAGGACATGATGACAGTAGCAACAGTGTCTTTAAATCTCACATTATCATTGGACAGCTTTATTTGGCTCCTGGTGACTGTTCCTTTTTTTATGCTAGCTCTTCCCATGTTGTCATGTATTACTGTTTGACAGGTGTTTTGCAGCTGCTACTCCACATCAGGAAGCAGACATTCTGCCTTTGTGTCCCTAACAAAGATAATGTAGCCTATAAGACATAATAACCCATTCCTTGTGGCCACTATAGGAACTGCAAATCCCATAATGGAACACTAGTTAGTATGGGAAGAAAGAGAGTAGGCGTGTGCACTAAAAAGAATCCACACACCTAATGTATTTCTGAAAAATGATAGCTTTCCCACAAGACATATGGGAACAACTGATTTAACTGAGAGTATGTTGTCCCTTCACACAGACAAGGCCAATCTATTTGACAGATAACAGTAAGCATGGAAATACATGAGCACTCTATCTGGGCCAAGAAGCAATAAAGCCCTTCTTACTAGAGTTACTGCCACTATTAAAACTAGGTACAGGATATTAATTATATATTCATTCCAGACAGAAATTAGGGCAGAGGTGGGAAAACTACAACCCGTGGGCCACATCCGGCCCGCGGGACCCTCCTGCCTAGTCCTTGAGCTCCTGGCCGGGGACGCTAGCCCTTGGCTCCTCCACTGCTGTTCCCCCTCTCCCGTAGCCACACTGCCACGCAGGCAGCGCTCTGGGCAGCAGGGCTGCGAGCTACTGCCAGGCAGAGCAGCAGCATGTCTAGCTCCGGCCGAGCGGCATGGCTGCCAGACATGCTGCTCTGAGCGGCATGGTAAGGGTGTCAGGGGGTTGGATAAGGGGTGGGGGGTTCTGTGGGGGGCAGTCAGAGGACAGGGGGCAGGGGGCGGTTGGATGAGCCAGAGGTTCTGTGGGGGAGGGCAGTCAGGGGTCGGGGAACAGGGGCGGTTGGATAGGCGTGGGGTCCTGGGGGGGCCTGTCAGGGGTGGGGCTGTGGATAAGGGTCAGGGGACAGGGAGCAGGGAGGGCTGGATAGGGGATGGAGTCCCGGAGGGGGACGGTTAGGGGAGGGGGGTCCCGGGACGGGGCGGTCAGAGGACAAGGAGCAGGGGGGGTTGGATGGGTCAGGGGTTCTGAGGTGGGCAGTCAGGGGATGGGAAGTGGGAGAGGGAGAAGGCCAGGCTTTTTGGGGAGGCACAGCCTTCCCTACCCAGCCCTCCTTACAGTTTTGCAACCCCAGTGTGGCCCTCAGGCCAAAAAGTTTGCCCACCCCTGAATTAGGGCTATGGCATGACTGCATAATAGCATGGAGACACATTTCCCAGTCCAAAACACACTAATTAAATTCCAGTTGGAACCCTCAGTTCACATCTATAATCTTGATTTCCAAGGATAAATTAAAAATAATCTAAGTCACCAGTTTGAGTCCTCTCCAGGTTAGCAGTGAATATCAGTTTCTACCACCTGATGGTTGTTCAGTGCCCTGTTTTAACAAGTTGGCCGCCTGAATACCATTCCTGGTAGACAGGTGTCTACCTCCAGAATCTCCGACATCAACACAATGGTCCAAGACTTTCTGACTTCCAGGCTGGATTACTGGAACTTTGTACACTAATTCAAGCCTCCTGGAAGAACAGGAAGGAAGGGTATAACCCAAGATGTCTCATCCTATTTCCTAGCCCATCAGCTAAGTCTACTACATTCTAAAATAATTTTTCAAATATTATTTAATAACAGTCACTTCAAATAGAAGGGCATGGTATCTTGGCACTAATGTAGCCATTTGTACTTAAAGCTACCACAGCTGTGCATAGAAATATAGAAATTTCTTCCACAATTTATGCACAGGCATTTTTAGGACATTATATACCAAAGTTTTTGTTTCAAAATAACGACGGGGGGAACCCACCAAAAAACAAATAGAAAAAATATATATGAATATTAGAGAGTGAAAATTTTCCTACCAAAATGAAATTAACATTTTTGAAAAACAAAAAATCAAAAATATGAAAAACCATGAACAATTTTTCCCCATTTTTTTTTTTTTGGTGAAACACTTTTCCCTTTTTGCTAGCTTATTCATTAGTGCTGTAGAGTTGTTTGGCTGTGATTGTTGTGGGGTTTGGTTTTTTTGTTTGTTTGTTTGTAATTTACTTCTTCTGATAACTGTATCACTATATTTTTAGGTTTCAGAGTAGCAGCTGTGTTAATCTGTATCCACAAAAAGAAGAGGAGTACTTGTGGCACCTTAGAGACTAACAAATTTATTTGAGCATAAGCTTTTGTGAGCTACAGCTCACTTCATCGGATGCATTCAGTGGAAAATACAGTGAGGAGATTTATATACATAGAGAACATGAAACAATGGGTGTTACCATACACACTGTAACCAGAGTGATCAGGAAAGGTGAGCTATTACCAGCAGGAGAGCGGGGGCGGGGGGAGAAAACCTTTTGTAGTGATAATCAAGGTGGGCCATTTCCAGCAGTTGACAAGAATGTCTGAGGAACAGTGGGGGGTAGAGGGGGGATAAACATGGGGAAATAGTTTTACTTTGTGTAATGACCCATCCACCCCCAGTCTCTATTCAAGCCTCAGTTAATTGTATCCAGTTTGCAAATTAATTCCAATTCAGCAGTCTCTCGTTGGAGTCTGTTTCTGAAGTTTTTTTGTTGAAGAATTGCCACTTTTAGGTCTGTAATCGAGTGACCAGAGAGATTGAAGTGTTCTCCGACTGGTTTTTGAATGTTATAGTTCTTGACGTCTGATTTGTGTCCATTTATTCTTTTACGTAGAGACTGTCCAGTTTGACCAATGTACATGGCAGAGGGGCATTGCTGGCACATGATGGCATATATCACATTGGTAGATGTGCAGGTGAACGAGCCTCTGATAGTGTGGCTGATGTGATTAGGCCCTGTGATGGTGTCCCCTGAATAGATATGTGGGCACAGCTGGCAACAGGCTTTGTTGCAAGGATAGGTTCCTGGGTTAGTGGTTCTGTTGTGCGGTGTGTGGTTGCTGGTTAGTATTTGCTTCAGGCTGGGGGGCTGTCTGTAGGCAAGGACTGGCCTGTCTCCCAAGATCTGTGAGAGTGATGCGTCATCCTCAGGATAGGTTGTAGATCCTTGATGATGCGTTGGAGAGGTTTTAGTTGGGGGCTGAAGGTGATGGCTAGTGACATTCTGTTATTTTCTTTGTTGGGCCTGTCCTGTAGTAGGTGACTTCTGGGTACTCTTCTGGCTCTATGGCAATTCTTCAACAAAAAAACTTTAAAAACAGACTCCAGCGAGAGACTGCTGAATTGGAATTAATTTGCAAACTGGATACAAGTAACTGAGGCTTGAATAGAGACTGGGAGTGGATGGGTCATTACACAAAGTAAAACTATTTCCCCATGTTTATTCCCACTCTCCCACTGTTCCTCAGACTTTCTTGTCAACTGCTGGAAATGGCCCTCCTTGATTATCTCTACAAAAGGTTTTCTTCCGCCCCGCCCCCACTCTCCTGCTGGTAATAGCTCATCTTAAGTGATCACTCTCCTTACAGTGTGTATGGTAACACCCATTGTTTCATGTTCTCTATGTATATAAATCTCCCCACTGTATTTTCCACTGAATGCATCCGATGAAGTGAGCTGTAGCTCATGAAAGCTTATGCTCAAATAAATTTGTTAGTCTCTGAGGTGCCACAAGTACTATATTTTTAATTTGTTTGCAGATCTTGAGGGGGAACGAATGACTAGTCAATTGTTTTGCCACTGAAGAAGTTTCTCTTCTCCACAATATTAAAATAGTATGGTGCCATTTTAATTAGACCATATGGACAAGGGTCAGCTTAGATGTTAGAAGTAATAAAATAAACTAAAAATTCTGCTTGCCTTGCTTCCTTAGTATGAAATAAGAGACTTAAAAGACATACTATTTTTTATTAATAATTAACCCATTAATTTATAACTTTAGAGGCCCCAATTCTTCACCTTTACTCACTATGGGAGTAGTATCTTATGACATATGTAGTCCCTTAATTTGAATAAATGGAGTACAGTACTAGTTAACATGATTAAGGGTGAAGAATTTAGCCCTCAGATGCAGAACCGCTTATATGAAGTGTGCTGTCTATTGAAAGAACAAGTTTGTACAAGACCAGACAGTGTGAACTCCCACACTGTGTTGTGGCAATGTGACGGAGAGCTGACCTGGAGGGACCACCTATAGGGATGAGAAAGTCATTTGATCTCCATGTCCTTCCAGTCTTTGGTTTCTATGTTGAGCCTTGACCTAGGTTGCCAATTATCATCAACTATAACACAGAAATCTGTCCCCTAGGAAATGAAATGAGACCACCAATTCATTTCACATTGGCTATTTAACAGCCATCAGATGATAATGGCCTTTGCTCACTACCAACCCATGCTGGATTTAAAACAGTGACCTAGAAGTGAAAAGTTCTATATCGCAATCCCCTAAGACATTTAGTCCCCTTATCATGCCATTTATTAGGCAGCTTGGTCCTGGCACTATATGTTTTTATACTATACTATTTCATAGTGTGGTGACTGAGGTTAATACAGCCTCATTAACAGCTGCCAGTAGACCCCCTAAAGCTCTCCAAGATTTCATTTTACAATAATGGCAAAGAACGTCACAATATAAAGAGTTCCAGGCGCCCCACTCACCCCCACCCAATCTCAAATGCCCTACAGCAAAGAGTAAAATGTGTGAGACAGAAAATATAAACTATCTGTTGAGAAAAGTTAAAAGTACAGTTGGTCTCAAGGTCACTTCCAGTTACAGAGCCATTTGTGGAACATGACGCAATTGGCATGTAAAAAAAGAAAAAACCACAAACAACTTACTGTTTTCTTCCCTCAACCCTGTAGAACTCAGCACTGGAATATGGAAAGGACGTGTGAATCTGGCAAGATATGCAGGAAAAAATATCTGCATGACCTACACTTTTCCCTTTTAGATTTCCATAGTATTCTATAAAAGCAGTGAAGAAACATTTTCCTACAAAGTTATGCACATGGAAAGTGTTCTTCACTGTCCATCATTCACCATAAGTTGTAGTAGGCAGATCTTTCCCCTCACTGTGTATATTACAGTATTGTGAGCATCTTTAGTACACTTTGGAGGGAATCCAACTAATAATTTTATTAAAAAATTACATTTCTTTAGCAGTTTAGTGGCTAATCAGACCATTAAACTTCTGGAGTTTCAGTTCTCTATGAACCTCTTAAAAAATAAATAAGCTTTTTCCCTTTGTGATGCAGTAATTGGGACCTTTGCAGTCTGGAGCTGAGTGAAGAATCTTTGTGTGAGAGTTAAGACCTAAATTTACAGCCTCTTCCTCTGATGCTTTACATTTCAACTCTGAGGTTCAGCACTTTACAGTATATTTTTGGTTCTAAGTGTGTAATTGAACATCTCCCCATTACCACTTCAAAGAAATAGGAATCATGTCAGGTATATGGGTTTGTTTTTTTGTTATGTGCTTTTCTAAACTCTTTTCTTGATCCATGCCAAGTTCACAAGTCCCATGGCTAAGTTTCTCTGTACAATAGTGTCTGTCACCACTACTGTTTATCACTATATACACAATGACAGCACTCAGCACAAAAGGCCAAAGCCAACGTATCAGAACACTATTAATTGGCATTTTGGAATTTCTGCTGAAAATCTCACAACCTTACTTTTCTCTACACCACAAGCCTCACATCATCATAGACAAAAAGAAAACTGGACTTCAGATGAATTGCTAGAGCAGCTTTTCCCAATGCTTCATTTCTGATATATTCTGAATATTTCACTCTATTCATTTTCCACATTTTGTCTCTTGTATGAAACACATTTCTAGAGTAGTTTATTTTTCTTCTCTTAATTAAACAAATCTCTCTTTTGCTATGCTTTTCATTGTGAGTAAACAGAATCTGGGAATTCCATAATTAATCTATCTTATTTAACACCCAACTAGCTCTAGAACAGCTGTTCTCAACTGGGGGTCTGCAGCCCCCTGGGGGTCTGTGAGTCCTTCCAGGGGGACCCCGAGCCCTGGCACTGAAGCTGGGAGCAGCACAGGGCTGAAGCTGGTGCCCCACCCCAGCCAGGAGCGGTACAGGGCTGAAGCCAGCACCCCCCCGCCCCCCCAAAGATGGGAGCGGCACAGGCTAATGTCGGTGTAGTGGAGCAGTTTGTGCCACTACACCAGCACTCCCCCAAACCCCCAAGCCAGGAGCAGCAGGGGGCTGAAGCCTGGAGCCCCAGCGCCCCCCCGCCACAAGCTGGGAGCCGCACTAGGAGCCCTCCCCTGCTCGTACACAGCCCCTGGCTATCCACTGCCTGCACCCTGAGCTACTCCCCGGCCCGCACACAGCCCCTAGCCACCTCCTGACCGCACCCCGAGTGGTTTTCAAACTTTTTGATCCAAGTCCCCCCTTTGAGTTATGTTTTTTGGTTGCGTCCCGCCACAGTCCAGACCAGCTGGGTGTCCTTCTGAGTGAGTCAGGGAGATGGAGGTGGTGCTCCCTCTCTGGACCCCACTGTGTGGAGCTGGCTCAAGCCCCACCAGCCCTTGCCCCACCAAAATAGAAGTAAAACTATGCCTATGTCCAAGGGTCCACCACCCCCTTAACCCAGGGCCCTGAGTTCCCCACCCCCACTGAGCCGTGGAGTTTTTAACAGCGTATTGAGAGGGTCCTCAGCAAGAAAAAGGTTAAGAACCCCTGCTCTAGGAAATTCAGAGAAGATCATATGGACTGGTAGAATCCCAGTATTTCAGCTGAAAGCACAGATGCACCGCTGTAAGCTCTGCTGTGTAGCCCTAGCCATAGTATCTAGCAGAGTAATGAATTTAAGCTCCCAGGCTCCTCTTTTGAAAGCATCGTGCAGGTTCCTTTGAGGATGAGGACTGATAGCCGTTGTTCTGTATCTGATGTTTGTGAAAAGTGTTCACCCACCAGTGACATGGTGTTTTTGTCTTTTATCAGTTCCTTCTTGCTGTCAACTCTGACAGCGGGGCAGAAAAGCAGGTCATGGAATGGACATGAGCAACACATCTTGAAGAACAACCAGTTATGAAAGGTAGGTAACCGTTTTTAATTCTTCAAGTGCTTGCTCATGTCCATTCCATGTCAGGTGACCCATAAGCAGAGTCTCTGGAGGTGGGCTCTCCTGAAACTGGCCCATTGGGTGGTTGAAAATGGGACACAAACATGTGGATCGACAACCATTTGCTGGTCTTGCGGATGCCCTGGATAGGTGTGTGCTCCAAGAAGGCTGCTGAAGATGCTTGTGCCCTCATAGAATGGGCTTTCACAATGGCTGCAGGTGGGACCTTCGCTTGCTCGTAGCATGCCCGGATACAAACAGTGATCCAGGATGAGATCCTCAGGGAGAACACTGGAAGACCTTTCATTCTATCCACGACTGCAACAAACAGCTGTGTCAACCTGCAGAAGGGGTTTGTCTGGTCAATATAGAAGGTTAAGGCCCTTGTCATAAATATAAAGGGAAGGCTAACCACCTTTAAATCCCTCCTGGCTAGAGGAAAAACCCTTTCATCTGTAAAGGGTTAAGAAGCTAAGGGAACCTCGCTGGCACCTGACCAAAATGACCAGTGAGGAGATAAGATACTTTCAAAGTTGGGGGGGGGGAAACAAAGGGGCTTGTCTGTGTGTGTGATGCTTTTGCTGGGAACAGAGCAGGAATGCAGGTCAGAACTCCTGTAAAGAGTTAGTAAGCAATCTAGTTAGATATGCGTTAGATTCTGTTTTGTTTAAATGGCTGATAAAATAAGTTGCGCTGAATGGGATGTATATTCCTGTTTTTCTGTCTTTCTGTAACTTAAGGTTTTGCATAGAGGGATTCTCTATGTTTTGAATCTGATTACCCTGTAAGGTATTTACCATCCTGATTTTACAGAGGTTTTTCTTTTACTTTTTCTTTAATTAAAATTCTCTTTTAAGAACCTGATTGCTTTTTCATTGTTCTTAAGATCCAAGGGTTTGGGTCTGTGTTCACCTATGCAAATTGGTGAGGATTTTTATCAAGCATTCCCCAGGAAAGGGGGTGTAGGGCTTGGGGGAATATTTGGGGGGGGAAGACGTCTCCAAGTAGGCTCTTTTCCTGTTCTTTGTTTAACACTCTTGGTGGTGGCAGCATACGGTCCAAGGGCAAAAGGTAAAAGTTTGTACCTTGGGGAAGTTTTAACCTACGCTGGTAAGAATAAGCTTAGGGGGTCTTTCGTGCAGGTCCCCATATCTGTATCCTAGAGTTCAGAGTGGGGAAGGAACCTTGACAGCCCTTCTAATGTCCAGAGAGTACAGGCGTCTTTCCTCCTCTTACTTATTTGGCTTTGGGAAGTAGTCCAGCAGAAAAATGTCCTGGTTGACATGAAACTGCAATACTAAATTGAATAAAAAGGCTGGGTGAGGACGCACTTGGACCTTATCTTTAAGGAAAACAGTGAATGAACCATGGGAGAAGGCTTGCCGAAGCAAGGGAGAATACTGTTCCAGCAGTCATCACAGGCCATAAGAAGGAACTGGAAGGGCACAGGGCCAGCAGTGCCCCTTATACCAGCGCATGAGCGCAGGCCTCCAGGGGGTGCTAGAGCTGGCCCTACGGACACCACCGCGGGGAAAATCTCCGGCAACAGTGCACAGAGCACTTGTGCACCTGACATGGAATGCCATGAGCAACACATCTAGGAGAAGAATTCGACCCTTTGAGTAAAAATTGAAAAGCATTTTACTGTATAGGAACTGCAGCATGGATCAAGAAATTGTTTTCTACAAGTGTCTAATAAAGTGGGACTGAATGTGTTATAAAATGGATATCATCTCCCTTCAATTTTTATACCCATGTAAGGCCAAGCACCATCTTACCCTTGCACTTAAAAAGAGTGTTCAGTACAGAGGCAGTATTCTAAGTAACTGGGGAGCTTACATGTTATTTTTAAAAGAACAAGGAGTAAATCTACTAGGGAAACCAAGAAGATGCTCTAGGCAGGATGTGAGAAAACAGTAAATCTGTGGCTTTCATGTATTAAGATACATTTTCCTTTTGCAAGGCTTTGGTTAGTTTCTGTTGTCAGACATTTAGGCATTGCAAGCCAAAGCCAGTCATAGGACTATAGACATTAGAAATATTGTAATCTAGATCTCTCACTAGTATTGGATTGTTTCTTAACTGTATGGCCCCAATTCAGCAAAGCATTCAAGCATGTTTAACTTTTAACATGAGTTCAATGGGACCATTCACATGCTAAAAATTAAGCATGTGCTTTAGTACTTTGCTGAGTAGGAATGGGATTACTCAGATACTTGAAGTGCTTTTCTGAATCAAGGACTATATTCTCCGGTGCATCGTCCAGACTGGTTTTAAATGTCTCAGGTGATGGGAATTCCATTATTTCCCTTGGGAAAGTATTTCATGGTCTACAAGTTCTCTCACTCTTTAGGAAGTTTTAGTTGACTACATTCTGTTTTAACAAAGAAGAGCACGCGGCACTGAATCCAGACTTTTACATGAGAGTCTCAGTAACAATTCAATGAACCCTCTGTAGCAGCAGTTACTGGTTATCACAACATGCACTCTGTACCTCCCTCTTTTTCTCCAAGATATCTGCTGTGATCATTTATTTGTAAGACTTCAATTACACAAGGTCAGTTTACACCAATTTAGAATGTATGCTCTTCTGGGCAGGGGACATGTGCTTTATTGTTAAGTTAAAGCAGCATGCAAAGTTATGACGCTATATAAAATTGTAAAACTGAAAACAACAACCTGGAGAACCACAGCAGGACTCAGCTGATCCACTTCACATGAAGACTTTTTGAGAATCCCAATTAAAACCTTTGATGTTTGGCCTTGAGCAATGTGGAGATTCAACATCTCAGCATGCATATTATGGAAACCTCTCACACAACGTTTATTAAAAACCTGAGGGAATAATTCAACTGCAGGCAGAAATATGTCCTTTTTGTGCCCTCTTCTCCTTGTCGGTTTTCATTCTAATCACCCGTCCCTATGGTATAGCTCAAAATCAACAAAACAAAAGGAAATGATATTTTGATCCACAGCTGGACAACACTGTGATCTGTCAGCTCATCCCTCCATGCACAGAAAAGAACTTCTCTTCAGGTGAAGGACAAGGTCCAGGATCAAAAGGAGAATATTCTCTTCCTCTTTTCTTTCTTCTCACAAATTCTCTCTTCTCCTTCTGGATTTAGGTGCTTCATCCAATTATAATTACCTACAAAGACTGGATCCCCTTCCTTAAAGTAAACTCATTCCAGTTAGACTAAGCACTATTTTTTTCTTATCGGGATCCTTTTACTCTAGACACACACTTAATATTTTAAGAGAAAAATTCTTAAGGCAAATCAATAGTAATGAGCTCTAAAGACTGTTCCAGTTCAGGCAGTCATTTTGGATAAGCACATTACATAACAGATAGCTTTCAGGAATGCCTAACAAGTCTTGGAAACCCTCTTTTAATGGAGAGTCCAAAGAATGGAGTGGCTTCACACAGGGCAACACAGCCTGGGACTGTATTAACTTTGAAACTAATTCCCTAGTTGGTTTGGGGGCAGGATGGGATGACAGACACACAGCCCCACTGATCTTGCCACTGCACAGGTCTCATAGTGGGGGTGGGAGGGAAGGGAGCACAAAAGAGGTGGCTTGAACCTCATTTGATGAGAACTGGGGGAAGATCTGTGAATGCAGGGGATGGACCCTCAACATGCAGATCTGGAGGAACTGCTAGGCCCTCTTGTTTTATTCACCAGTCTTTCAGGCAAAGTTTCATTGACTGAAATGGCCAAAATTCAACATCCTTACAAAAGGATCACCTTCCAAATTGTGGGAGCCTTTTACTGAGATTCTGCAATATTTTGTGTGAATCAAGATTTAGTTGACACACTAGGATCTTGCTAATATGATCCAGAACTTGCCAACAAGGTAGACCAGAAGGAATTTGTAATTTCACTTTGGGGAACAAATTCTAACCTCACATGTACATGCTCATCTACCATTAGTAGCACCATGTTAGGGCAGAATTTGCCACTATTTAATTTTACTGCTCTTTTGCTAAACTGTTAGTATGTTTAGCAATCAGTAAGAAGTAGTTTTCCTCTTTAACAGAGGCATATGTGAAACAATTGTAGTTCTTTCTCTAGAAATCATGGGAAATCAATTATCATAAGTGAAAATTGGCTGATTAGAAATTAGTTGAAAAAATGTTATGTTTATTTTTTATTTGTATAATGTACAGTTTCATTTTCAGGAAAAATAATATCACGTAATATGATTGTGATATTGACAATTATTGCAACAGGATTTGTTAAAACAAATGTTTCAAAATAGAGATTCTATAGGAATTGTTCATCTACTGTGAGTAATAATGGGTCGTATAATTTAATCAAGATCAGACAAAATTCAATTCAAGGTGACAGAAACCAAAGGCTTACTATACCAAGCCTAAGGCAGAATTAGGGCTGGAGGCCAGGACGGTGAAGAACAGTCCCTAATGATGGTGTGCTTAAAAATATTGCTTTAAGCAGTACAGAAGACTGCACAATATGTAAGAAGAATTACATTTTCATATTCTAAGAATACCCAAGTTAATTCTACTGTGAACCTGTCCCGATTTAGGTTTTGCATTTAACTCTCTCTAAGCTACTGTCAAATTTAATGCATTTTAATGCACGTATTGATTGTCATAGTTAAAGGAAATTAGCAGGGAATTATCAGGTTTCGACCTCCACTTAACAGTAGCCCTTGCAGTGTTTTGTGTGACTAGGGTTTGGGAGTCCACAAGCAGGAATAAGAAGCTTGAATAATCTATCATTCAATTATCCAATTTTTTTCCTATCTGTACACACACACACACACACACACTATATTCATGGGTGAAAGTAACTTAATGGACTTACAGGTACACAGGGTGGCTGGGATCCTGGGCAAGGTTGGGGGAGTGGCTCTGGGCCCCCGAATGGGGTGGGGCCTTAAGTGGAAGGGGCAGAGCCAGACTCCCCCAGCCAGCCCTTCAGCGCTGCCCGGCCCATGCCACGCGAGGCTCCAGCGGTGATTTAAAGGGACTGGAGCTCCAGCCGCTGGTGCAGTAGTGATAGCAGCAGCCCTGGGCCCTTTAAATAACCGCTGGAGCCCTGGGGTAGCACCGGCGGCTGGGAGCCCCAGGGCTCCGGCAGCAATTTAAAGGGCCAAGGGCTCCAGCTGCTGCCAGGAGCCCCAGGCCCTTTTAAATCGCCAGGCCCTGGGACAGCTGCCCCATTCCCCCCTCTCCTGCCATCAGTGGCCCTGATGGTATGGTCGGCTGTGTACCAGCGGCCACTTTCTTTCCGGTATGCCATACTGGACCATACCGGCTTACTTTCACCTCTGGCTATATTGCTATATATACACACACGCACGCACACACACACACACACACACACACACACACACACACACACACTTATTTACAGAGCTGGCCCAGAAAAGATGTTCTGTTTTAATTTTGTTTTTTTTAATTATCGGCAAGACATTCCTGAGATGTCAGAGAAACAGGACAAGATCTAGGACTGGATGAAGTAAGACAGGTCAGGGTAAAGAGATCTGTAGCATAAATATGATAGTTATTACCCACATGAGCAGAAAAGATCAACTAAAGAATGTGTGCAGAGGGGTAAGAGGAAAGGGCAAAGGCAAGTGAGAAAGGTGAAGAGGATTCTCCAACACTGGTGCCGAAGGAGAGTTATGACAGATCTGCATAAGCCAAGGGATAAGAAGATTTCAAGAATGAGGGTGTAATATACTACATCAAACGTGACAGAAAGGATGAGAATGAAGAAGGAATCTTGACCAGATGATATGGCCAGGAAAAGGCCTTAAAGACTTTGAGCAGAGCAGTTACAGTGGACTGGAGAGAAAGGAACCTGGGTCTTGGATGAAGTTGGGATGAGTTTCATCATTGATTTAAATGAGAACAGGATCAAGATGTAGATTATAAAGCAAAGCATATGGATCTATAACCATTTTGGGACCAATAAAAATGGTACCAAAACAGGTAAGTGTCAGACAACATTAAACAAGCATCCCCATGGTCCAGGTACCAAGCATACATTGATGATACATCTCAAACCACAAATTTTGTATTTCACCCAGTCCCTGGATGAAATCTGAAACCCCAATATCCATTTTTCATTGGCTACAGTCCCTCCAAAGAATGATAGAGGCTGACCTGACATTTATAAATTTGCTATATGGTGTTTTACACAGTTCTTCCCACCAGCTGATGTTTATTCATAACCATGTGTGAATTTTCAAGGGCTGTCAGATTGGGCATCTATTTCAAAGGGAAAAATCTGAGGAATTTTGATTAGATTAATAATAATAATAGTTTCTGTTTATTCAGTTCTCCCTTGTGAAGTTGCTATGGGCAACCTGCAATGATTTCATTATAAACATGAACCCTGATAAAGCCATTAACAAAAAAGGAACTAATGGAAAGATGTAGGTAAAAGGGAAGGATCTAAGATATAAGCAACTTAACATAAAAGACAACTTTGGAAAAAGCTGTTAGGTTGTGTTTAAGAATGGGGTGGGATGGGCTTGATATTGATGCCAAAAAGCAGAAAGTTCACATACTAGTGGCCATCATGTCATCATAGTGGAATCACAAGCAGATTCATAGTGAGAGCCCAAACATCTGTCAGAATGAATATAAGTAGGAGGTCTCAAATATACAAGGGCCTACATCATTATGGACTTCTACAAAGTCTGTTGAAGTCAATCCACCATTCCATAGGATAGAGAGTGGGCAGAAAAACTGATCATTGTGTGTGTTGCGGTTACAAGGTGATCAAGGGATAAATAAAGGTGAAGCCTGTGCCAAACGAGAGCTTCTTTTAGACTATAGGTTAGATTTTGATCTGAGTTATACAAAGGGCAGGTCAAAATATTCTGACTGAAAAAAAAAACCTGTCAGAAATTGTTGTTCTGTTGAAATTTCAATTTTCTCGTGGAAATTTTCAATTTTGAGAGTTTTTTAAATTTTCTGATTGGGAAAATCAAAAAGAAAAAATCATTTTGAATTGACATTTCAAAATTTAAGAAAAGATAGTTTCTCTCCTGCTGCTTTCTCATTTTTTACAAAGAATCATTTCCACACTTTTCCAGTTCAAAAAAGTAAGTATGAAAAAGTGTGCACCATCACCCCTCACATGCTACCTTTTTCCAGTTGTTTCCAGTTGAGATAAAGAAGTGAGAGTGAGTTCCTCTCACTTTTTAAACACTCCACCTCCTCCTTTTCTGTGGAAAAAAGTGGGGGGAGGGAGGAAAAGAGGGAAACCCCCAAATCCCCAAACTGGGTCTATATTATGTATTGAAGCTATATTTCTAAAATAAATGAAAAATTGTTGTTATGAACTGACACTTTGCAAAGAGATAGCTTTTTCGTTGCATTTCAAAAATCTTCTGGACAAACAAAAGTTTTCCTGCGGAAAAAACTCTATTGACAACATCTTAATGACAACACAGTTTGCCAAACTCAGAACGCCACACTATGCACTTTACCAGACTGCATAAATCTATAGACTATACATGTTAATCTGAGACCAGAACTAAAGTTGCACTTTATGGCTGGTGACATATTGATGGTAACAAGGGGGAGTTTGCTGTGGAGGTGAGGAATCTGACCTTGTTTGGGTGGTATGATGGTTGCGTATTAAGATGTGCAAATGAAGGAGGCCTTAATTGTAATTTCCTTGATTTTTAGTCAGTCATTCTCCATGTGTAAAGGTACCTGTGAGCAGCCTATGTTTATTTATTTTATTGCACATATAAAGTGAACACTTTTATTATAATGTGATATTGAAGATATATGAAGATATGCAAGATATATTTTAAATATTACCATACTGGCCAATTGTTATGATGGTTCAAATTGTGACCTACTGTAACAAATTAATTACAAATATATCAGAGAGAGAGAGAGTTACTTTAGGTTATGTATTTTAGCTGTCATAAAATTTTACTAGTGTTCCAATACAGTAACTCCTCACTTAACATTGTAGTTATGTTCCTGAAAAATGCTACTTTAAGCAAAACGCTGTTAAGCGAATCAAATTTCCCCATAAGAATTAATGTAAATGGGTGGGTGGGGGAGGTTAAGTTCCAGGGAATTTTTTTTTGCTAGGCAAAAGACATGATATACATTTACAGTACAAGTTTTAAATAATTTTAAACAATTTAATACTGTACTCACCAATGATGATTGTGAAGGTTGGTTGAGGCAGGGGCTTTAGTGGGGTCGGGGCATGGGGGCTTGCCCCATTCCATGTGTCTGGCACTCCTGCCGGGGAGCAGGAGGTTGGGGTGGGCGGAGTGGGGCAAGCCCCCGCGCCCTGACCCTGTGCCCCAGCAGGAGCTCCGGGTGGGCAGGCAGAGCGGGGCCAGCCAAACAACCTTATAATGGAACATTGCACGACTTTAAATGCGTATGTTCTCTAATAGATCAGCAACCCAATAATGAAACAATGTTAACTGGGATGACTTTAAGTGAGGAGTTTCTGTATTTAAAATATATCTTGCATAATTTCACATGCAGTATATGTATATGAAAGTAATTTTCTGCCCTCCCCTATATACTGTAAGCTATGACTTTAATAGTAATATTATGGTTGACATTTTCCTTCCATATAACACCATTTCTGATTGAAAACCAAAATATTGGCCTATTCCTAGTACTGAGTGGTACAGGGTTTACTGAAAGATTGCCTTTATTGTTCTGATGCGTGCATCAGAAAAGGGGTAACCCTGGCACAAGAAGAAAGAATTTTATCTATAAAATATTTTATTTTAAGCTATCATCAGTACCAGGCCTGGCTTTAAATTACATTTTAACCATAAACTCAGGAGAAGCTGTCCCAGATGGGGAACATAAAACGTGCCGTAAATTTTAATGAAGCAAACAAGTAACTAATAACCATAATGCCAATACTCTTGTGTTTTTGGTAGACCTTAATAAAGCAAAATTAAAAAGGGGGCATGCAGCATTTAAGTAAGTGCCTAAGAAGCCTAATATAATTTACTAATTCAGCTATTCACACACTGATTGCACAGCCCCTGGTCATCTGCTCAAGTACAGCTGCTTCATGTAAAAACAAATAAAAAAACCTCAACTTTTATTGTCCACCATATGTCCCAGCTTGTAATATTTGCTGGTATATTTCAGGTCACCCT
The DNA here is from genome assembly GCF_965140295.1 of Lepidochelys olivacea. NCBI lineage: Eukaryota > Metazoa > Chordata > Testudines > Cheloniidae > Lepidochelys > Lepidochelys olivacea. The sequence continues at coordinate 107,308,982 of NC_140412.1, read as the reverse complement.
AAGTTCATGCAGATTTTTCTTGGATGGACAGCACCATGACAACAATATGGACACTTTTACACTAGGTTTCAGCACAGTTGGAAAAGGCTCCTTGTAGCAAAGGATCTGAGCTCGCATTTTGAATGTAGTAGGATGTGGTAACCAGATGTTTAGTAAAATAAATTGGCTCCACAGACACTTGTCCAAGGAGTATAGGTACAGGATTTCACTATTCATAATGGATATGAACAACAAGCCAGGTTCTGTTAAGATCAAAACCAAAACTAAAAGACTACCCAGCCAGTTCTGATTTTTAAAAGAAGGACAGGCATGAGAGAATAGTAATGACACCCACTCTTGTTCTGTGCTAGTGCTCCCACCATTACTAACAGGGAAGTAGCATCTCTGTGCACCACAGCCAGCCCCTATTCCTCACACCTCATGTAAAAAAACAGTGGAGCAGAATTAACAGCTGAAGCTAGAGCATCCTGCTGCTGTAAAATGCAGAAATCAGCAAGCAACATTTCATTGATCTATTTACAGTGCTGGTAAAGAGGGAAAGGAGGCACTGAGGAGGTGGGAGGGCTGGTTTATATACACACCTCCTCTCCTGAGAAGAAAGATGACCACAATCAGTAGGAGGTATCTGAAAGAGAACAGGAAACAGGAGCCTATGCAAGAACCAGTTTGGGTGCATAGCATGAGGATCACATTGCTACTGTGTTAACAGATGACGCTACCAAGAGGTGCAGAGTACCTGCTATTTTAAAGCTTTTACTGTTAAATATAATAAAACTTGCAACTTTCAAAATTGAATCCAGACACTGAGTCATGGGGCTTGTTCTCGAATTAGATATGCACAGTCTGTATTATCAAAATACTTATCTGCTTCTCACTTTTCCTGCTGATATAAAAGAAGGGATATTTTGCCAGGAATGTGTTGCTAATGTTATAAATAATCTACAGACTACTGTATGAGAGAGAAAAAGGGAAATGTTTGTCAAATGTCTATATCCACAGAGAAAAGCCATTCTTCTACATTCAGATGATATAAAATGGCACTGGGCTTCTGTCGCAGATGACCAGGAGTAAGAAGCTTGTAATCTGCTTGTAACCCTCAGAAAATAGCTATTGCCTGCTATAAACACATAATCCCACCAACTCACAATTGTAAAACTCACTTTACAGCTAGTAACCTGATTACTTGACTGAGATCTTTTCCTCTTGAGTAACATTAGGGTTTTATTCAGTCCAAAACAAAGAAAAATTGGAAAAAACATCTCATTGACCACTTCTTTCATTTCTGGGATCAGTGTTAGTCCATTCTATGTAAAAGTGTAAAGCCAGAAGAACACATTCTATGGGCCACAGAGTTTAGACGGTGGTTGTTTATTTAAAGGCGCTTCAACCTGGCCTTCTGTATGCACTCCCCAGCCCCGAAATCTGCATTCACATTCACAAACAGAAATTGTGTCCATTATTTTAACCTTGGGATAATCCTTGATCTTCAGCTCCTGCTTTCCTGCATTTCTTACATCTGACAGTCTGCTCATCACCTCCCCCACACTATGCATGCCACACTGTCCACACCATGGCATTTTCTCAGTTCACCCTCTACTGAAATCTTCATTATGCCATTGTCTCTCACCTTGACTCTTGTAGCTGTTTTCTCTATCACCTCACCAAGTTCCAATCCTCTCTACTCCTACATCTGCAGATGTCCACTTTCTCACCTTCATTTCCAAAAAATGCTGTCACACTCTTCCTCCTCAGATAACTCCACTGGCTTGGCTTAAAACCTTCCATGGATTTACTGCAGCCTATCTCAGTGACCTCAGGCTATAATCTTATTGTGCCTATCAAGATGTCTCAGAAGAAAAAGGCACAGTCCAGGATGAGAGGAAGGATGGGTGGTTGTGTGCCACCTTTGTGCTTCCTGCAGACAGTTTCTTACTATGAACAAAATCCTGGCCCCAGAGAAGTCAATGGCAGTTCTGCCGTTTACTTCAGTGAGGGCCAGGATTTTACCCTATATTACAATACATAACACGATGGGGCCAAAATCTCCATTGGGCCCCATGTACCAATGTATGACAAGTAATATATATGAATACACACGTATGTAGGGGAGAGGACAAATGGTTCAACGGTTAGGGTGCTAGCCTGTAGCTTAGGAGACCTCAGATAAATTCCATGTCCTGCCATAGACTTTTTGTGTGACTTTGGGCAAATTGCTTAGTGTCTCTGTGTCTCAACTCCCAATCTTTAAAATGGCAATAATACTTCCTGGGGTGTTGTGAGGATAAAGTCATTACACAGATTGCAAGGTGCTCAAATACTATGATGATGGGCACCCATATAAGTGCTTAAGATAGAAAAATAGACCAACACAATAGCTCAAATAAAAAAACATCAAAGAAGTATGAATAAAAGCAGGCTAGATTCTGATCTAAACTTCAAGGTAGTCCTCCTGGATTTACACCAATGTAAATTAAATCAGACTCTGGCCGTGAACTTTCAAATAGATCATTTTATCATTCCAAACATGCATACATGTACTGTTTACACAGTCAGATGGGACACTGCATACACACATGCTCAAACACCTGCCTGTTACACATGTACTGCTTCCTGTTTAATTGGACATGGCCTGTTGTGTTTGTGTGTTCATTTTTGATAGGATGCAAAGAGGTCTTTTCATTCCCCTTTATCAGAGGTTCCCAAAAGCCAAGACAGGTGTCTCAGGGATTAAATCTAATTTAAAAAGAGAGTGAGGGGGGGTGAAGGGGGAAGGAAGGGACATATCAATCCTCAACGGAGCTAGAATTTGAGAGCAGGTGCAGTGAGAGACTTCATGCATCCGGCTCATTTACTCCACCATGTTCTGTGGAGGTCCAAATATTAGTCTTTTCATCCCGGGTGACACTGGCAGCATGCAGCCTCTGTTAAGAGAACGACCAGCCCAATCTGTTTAGTGCCTCAGATGGCTGCCTCAACACCATGGCTACCGTGGTAACCAGACCCTACTTCAATCATTGCTGCTTTTGTTGGCTGGCAGCAACATGAAACGAAGTGCCACTTCTTACCATCGTATAGACTCATAAATAATAATCCTCTCGGAGCTTATCTTAATGAATTAGCAATTACTGTATTAGATGGGAGAGAGGCTGCAGCTGACAACAAGCCACATTTCCCCCTTGTTTTCTTTATTTTTTGTGAGCATTCATTTTATTTTTGAGCTGGAGGGAGGTCTTTTTTTTTTTTAATTATCAGCCCTCTGGAGGTTCCACTGAAGTCAGGGGGAGTTTTGCCTGAGTTAGACCTGCAAGATTTGCCCCTATCCTTTTAAGGCTTGATCCTGAACCTGTTGCCAACTCTAGCAATTACCTCACAGTATTTGGTGTTTTTCCTTCAAGCCCTGGCCTCCTGTGATTATGTGAGAATATCACATTTTCTTTTTTTTTTTTAAGGTAATTTCTCGCTCTCAATGTTGAGGAGTAAACCTTGAAAACATGACCTAGGTGTATGCCCTAAAGGCTCAAAATCCACAAGGCAAATATATATTTGCTATAAGTTATTTTTAAAGTCGTATGATTTTTACACCAATCACATTATTTTCTTTTCAGGCATGAGTGATGATTTATGAATAATTTGTGTTGGCAATACTGTATCACTGCCTACCTCCTAAAATAAAACCAGGATTTCTCCTGTCTATAGTTTCAGCTCTGAAAATCTCTCTCTCACACACACACACATACACACTTACTTGTGACAATAGATCTTATTAACAGTACCTACATACAAACTACCATTAGCTCAGCATAGTTTTATTGAGCACCTATCATAGGGTTTCTTATTTTCTCAGGTATGACTCAGGATATTGCAATTAAAAGTAGAATTTGGCTTTTAATAGACCCTGCTGTTGCTCCATTAACCCCGCATAGCACCCAATTCTTGTCTCACTTTTTTACAGCATTGTAACTCTAATGACTTCCATGCAGTTACTTTTGGCTTATCCCAGTGTGAGAAAAGAATGACTCATCTTCTCATATGCCACTTGGATTCTGATCTCTCTTGCATGAGTGTAAATCCAAGGCAGTCATGCTAGTGTGCATTCAAAACCAGGCAACATGGATCTGATTCTCAGCTCGTGTGAATTGGCATACCTCTACTGAAGTCAATGGAGCTGCATCAGTTTGCACTCTCTGAAGGCCAGTTTGCACCAGCGGAGAAGCTAGCCCCATATGTGTACAACTATGCAATAACGGGGAGGTCAATTCTGAATGTTTTCAGAGCTCAACAGAGTTTATGGGGTGGCTGCTAAGCTATCGTGAAAAACAACAGAGGATGAACTCTCCTCCATTGTCTCAGGCCTCCTCTTAATCCAGCTCTCTCAGCATACAACTCATGTCAGATCCTATACCATTGGCAAGGCGTATTTTTTCAGTCATCACAGAAAAAACAGAGAGGTGTGACTGTGATCAGTCTCACTGATGAGATAGGTCTGAAAGTATATGAGGCTGGGTAAGGGTGGAGCTTTCCCTATGTCAAGCAGGCTTGCTTCTTGGGTTCTCACAATATATCTACATTGCAGTCAGAGGTGTGACTACAGCATATGTAGACATACCCATGCTAGCTTTGATCTAGCTAGGAAGAACAGCAGTGAAGTCACAGCAGCACGGCGAGCAGGCTAGCCACTTAAATAGATACCCAGATCCTGGCCAGGCTTGTACCTTGTGCTGCCAGCCATGGTGCTGCAGCTTCACCGCTATAGTTATTTCAGTTAGTGAGATGATAGCTAGTTCAGCTATCTCTAAATGAACTGCAGTCATACCTCCAATTGTCATAGAGACATACCCTGAGCTTTCAGGCTAGATCAGACCTCCTCTGAATGATCAGGGGGACAAAGTAATGAACCTGCCCTGCAGGCTAGGCCACTCACAGCAACAGAGGGAAAATGGAAACATAACAAAGGAGCTCAGGAGAAAGAGATCCAGAGGCAAAGAAAAACTGTTTTCTCTGGAAAGAGCTAGGGTCCCTTTTCTTCTAAACTCCAATGTCTTCCTTACCCTTCTCTAACTGCTACTCTCAGTGGTCTAGTCTTCAGGGCAGACATTATTTCAAATGCCTGGAGAATGCTAAACAATTCAAAAGAGAGGGAGAGGAGTGAAAACCTCCAGAACTTGAAAGAAAGGGGACCCCCATATTACCAACCCTACACATTCAAAAATCATGAGTCAAGCCCCCCAAAAGTCACAAGATTGGCTTAAAATCATAAGATTTAAAAAAATGGGGTAATTTGATTGGCATTCTGGCTTTTAAGCCTTTGGGGTTTGCATTTTCAAGCTTTTTTCTGAAATCGTGAGAGCTAGAAACTTAGGTTACATGTAAAAAATAGTGAGATTATCATATACTCATGGAACTCTCATAAATGAGGCTGAAAAATACTTCAGATATTGCAAACGCTCATGATAAAAATTGTGAGTTGGTCACACTGTGACCTTACCTGCTCTTGCTCTTAGACTGGTTGGATAAAACAAAAATATTATCAACCTATTCCTATTTTCATACATTTATTTTCGCCAGCCTCTCTCATGGAGGGGGTGAAGGCACTGTTAAAGATTTTCCGCTTCTTCTATTCAGAGCGTCCCCACATGCTCACTGCAGGGAAGGAGTTCTAAAGATCCTCATGTTATAGAAGAATACACCTAGGCACAAACTGGCTAAGTGACTTGATAAATGCCACACAGTAAGTCAGTGGCACAGGAATGGACCATAGATCCCCTGACTCCAAGAGGTGCTTCTCAGCCAGAAGAACCCTTTCCTCTCCTCCATCTGTAAGATTTTGAAACCAGTCTACACTTTCTTTTCTTGTGCTACTAGTTGCATCTTACACCTGTCTTTCCTTTCCTTTTGTTCTTTTTGTTCCTTTTCTTTTGTTTAGTGATTCTTCTGTTAAGTATTTTCCCGATGTTCAAAATTCTCATTGACCGAAGCAACTGTGGCAGACACTGCTCTTTAAATGAGTAAGGATCCTCTACTCAAGTTTTTAATTCTATACTTTTCACCCCAAGAATAGTTGTAAGATGCACAGGCAGCTAAAAATGCCATTCTTGTCAATACGAACATACTTACATGTGTTTAAAACCACAGCTAGCTCTCAACCAAAACTCTAGATCTGAATCCCTTACATCTTGCCAGTGTTTGAAATCTGAAACCAAAGCTGGATTTGAATTTTGCCAGTGGCCCTTCTCTTTAGAGTGAGACGAACAAAACCCTCAGCTCTAAACAGACCCAAATGTTGGTGGTTTGAATCCAGATCCAAAATGTCATCATAAATCTCTAAGAAAACACAATAAATTAGGCATCCAGTCTGGAAAATTCTGAGCTTTGAAGATACTTCAAGGCCTGCCCTGGAAGGGAGACAATTGCTCACACCAGGAAGCAGATAGTACCTCTGTTCACACACACTGTAACAAGCTACAGTTTAAGAAACAAAGATCCCTATGTATGATTTTAGTACAGACAACATTACAGTGCTACCTCATAAGAAACAGTTGCAAGTGGCAGCCCTCAGAGAGCCAGAACTCACACGATCACCCACGTGATGTTGCACTTTAATTTGTACAGCCAAAGAGGGACATTTTAAAATAACTGAACAGACAGATGGCTGAGCAAGGCAAAAGTACTAACAGAGTCTATTTCAGAGTGGCCAGATAATTGCAATCCAAGAGGAGCACCACAAATTAATCAGATTAGCTGTAGCTAGCAAATCTGTATGGCAAGTGGAAGAGACCCTTTGTGCTCTGTCTGTTAATTCACCCTAGAATAATGCACTAACCCACACTTTGGACCAGTGGCAATTGCAGATAAATCTCAAGTAGATTTTTGGATTTCCATTCAACAATAAAGTCTTCGGCACAAGGACCGCTTGCTAAGATTTGGTTAGCACAACTTTCCTTTGTATAACACTGCATGTCCTGATGGTGCTATATGAATCAGAAAGACTAACCGTTCATACCCTGACACCTAGTAACATCTATACTAGAGTGGTAAGTGCCTCAAAAAAAAGTACAGCGTGAAAGGTCTGTGAGAGGGAGCAGAAATGAGTGAATGTCTCCACAGGCAATGCTGTGAAACCCAGCATAGCTGGGCCTAGATTTTCATGACTACATCTGTGTAATCACCATGAATATACTCAAGAAAGTAGTAACTGCATGCGGAAGTGACCAGCTAGAGGTCTAACTGGCCATTTGTGTTCATTATTATCTGATTGTGCATACTATTCAGGAAATATATAGCGATTATGACTTTTCCTAGGTACTTATATGGCTCCCATCACTGAATTTGAGCACATCACAAAAGTTAATTAATTTATCCTCACAAAACCCCTGTGAGATAGAAAAATATCATTATCCCCACTTTACAGGGGCTCAATGAGATTAAATGACTTGCGCAGGAAGCCTGGGAACAGAACCCATGTCTCCTGAATCTCAGCCCACTGCTTTTAACACAACACCATCCTTCCTTCATCCATGGCAATATAATTATATATTTAGTTAATGCTAATGCCAAAGTGCCCCAGTAAGGATCAGAACTCTACTGAGCTGCTTACTATACAAAAAACAAGACACATTCCCTGCTCCAGATAGTTTAAAATCTACAGTGAAATAAGATGCAACAATGAAGTGTAACAAATGATAGTGGGGAGGAAGGACAAAGAAATTAACAGTAAGATCATATAGTTCACATGGGCCAGCTAGGTCCATCGTTGGATAGTTGTCAATCATTTGGGAGTTCGATTGTCCATTTTCTTTTTTAAATAAATAAAATTGGCTACCTTTCGACTGCTGTTCAACCTAGCGATCATAGCTGGTGTTTTTCTTCTAGGCATCACAGCAGAAGTGAATCTTGAAGGATTTAAAGGAGAAGGTAGCAACCTTACAGATTAATGCAACAAGGGCATTCCACATGTAAAGGGCACTGTGGAAGAAAGCACAGAAGAGTGTTGGGGGAAAGCAGACAAATGGTCTTTCATCGCTGGCGTCGTTGGGGAGGCTGAAGGAATGGGGGCAATTCAGTAAAAGACAAGGGCAAAAAGGGACAAAGATTCGAAGGGCCCTGAAGGTGAGGATAAGAAGCTTGACCCAATGTAGAAGGCAGGGAGGAAGAGGGCCAGTGAAGATGGAAGATAATCTTAGCTCTTGAGTTCTGTATGGGCTGATGGGGGTGCCGAGAGTGTCAGAGGAGAGGTTACTACATGTATGCACATAGTCGCATGCCCAATAATGGAAATCTAGGCCCCTGCTTTTTCAGCATATAGAATTATATTTAGTTTACTAGCAAACAGTGGTGTCTGGCCTCTGTTTTCAACTGAAAGCCCCAATGTAACTCCCATTGGCATTACATTTTTTCAATGAAAATCCAAAAAATTTAAAAGAAAAGCTTAACTTTTGTCAAATTATCATGGACTGAGAAAGAATGAGAATCATTCCTGACCAGCTCATCTCACAAGATTTCTTGGACTTCCCGGTTCCAAGAAGCCTGAAAATGCAGCCTCAGGATCATTTTCAATTTTTTTTTAAATGTAGTTTTGGTCTAAGTCCATTTGAGATTGAATTTCATTTGTATCATAGGCCTGATCCTGGATGGTGCTAAATGCCTCCTGTAAAATGGAAAATGTAAAATTTGCTGGGCAAATTTAATTCCCATTAGTCTCAGTGGGAGTGGATGGTGTTCAGCACTTCAAAGAAGTACGTGTTATGTTTGCCTTATTACTTATCATTGTACTTATTTATTTAACTGCAATTTTACTTGTAAAAACACCCTTGCAGAAGAACTTGCAGTGCTAAACAGGTAAAAAGACCATCATCACCACTAACAATTAACACCTTCTGAAACAGATAAGACTTAAAACAAATCAAATACCTAAAGGACAACCAAAGGTGGCATAATTTTTTTTAAATGTTTACACAGTTTGAAGTTTGAGTTTTGAATGAAAACATAAGATCATCAACTTCGATGTAATTTTTATTTTAATTACAAACAAACAATGTCATAATGCAAACAGTCACAAAGAAACATGACTATAGCCTTTAAAATTTAAATTTAAAAGTTTCTCTTTTTTTTAGAGTAATAAAGAGAATGAAACATTCCTATCACACATCACATTGCCCAACCCCCAAAAATTGTTAATTCAATTTTGATTCTGTACTCATTCACCAAAGCCTAGAATAGACCCTAAAGATTTTGAATTAAGTGGGATGGGATGAACAGCTCCTGTAACACAAAAAGCAATAAGAATCACTGGAAAAAACAAACTTATTAATATACATAACTTAAGCCTACTTGTAACTACTATGTTTCAAGATAGACAAATGAAATCTGTTTCATTTAATGTTTTGTGGCTTCCTTTCACATTATATTTCTTCTCAGTGGTCTTGGCTTGACCAAGCAATACTCTGTTAAAGCCCCATTTTCAAAACCCCTAGTTAAGAGATGACATTTTAATGTAGTCAGTGCACATCTCCTGAGCTTTGTCATGAAAGAAATGTCTGTTCTGTGGAGATAAAGAAAGCACATAGAGAGATGCAGAATATCCCACAAGAAGCTCTCTGTGCTTCTTCATTAACTCATTTGTTAATTAAATCTTGTTTTAGTTTTTGTTCAGCAGAAGTGAAGCATCTGATGTAGTCTTTATACCCTGTCAGATGCTCATCTCCCTCATACTACATCACCAAAAGACCACCTGTGATCTTCCTCACACACTGGTTCTACTTTAGTATCTACAGTGATTTAGGTGTATGCTGACTTCATAGGCTAGTAAATACGGTATATTATTTTTGTACTAAGTTGTCACAGAGCATCTGTTCACTTGGATGAAGCAATAATCAATGCTGTTACAACTTTGTGCTGATCTCTTCTGTGCAAGATGGCATCTACTACACCATGACATGTTGGCTGCCACAATCCCAAGTGCAGCTGGGCAATTGCTGCCCAAACATTTAGTACTTTTGATATATGAGTTTATTTAAAGCTTCTATCAGAAGCCTATGATTGGCTGAAAACACCTGCTTCACTGGAACCATGATAAAACTCTCAGCCCAGTGAAACACAGATCATCATTCATCAGCAAGCATTTAAACTTAGCTAATAGTTAACTTTAAACTCTATTGCTCTACTCCTTCCGTTTACCTACCAAACAGTGAAAGATGAAGGGTGCTGCGTTAAGTCATCCATCTGCAGGCATATGCCAATATTTACACTCACTTTTTTTTTTATTTCCTGTGCAAACGGTTACTTAGAGGAGAAAAAAAATGCAGCCAAACATCGTGCCAATTTTGCTATGAAGTTCTGCAGTCCACACTTTTCACGTGGTACAGATCTTCAAGAAATACATTCTGTGACTTGTGTCTAGACAAGACCAATTGTTCTGGACCTACTTGTACTTACAAGAAGCATAAAGAGATCCTGGCCATAACCACCACAATCAAATTTGCTGCCTTGTTTGGCTAAGCAAAAGTCAAGGGGGACAATTAAGGGATTAATGGCTATTACTGTGCAACAAAACACAGCAGCCCAGGCATAAATAACTCAAGGGAAGAGACATTCAGTATAGGGACAGTCCACACCCCTGAGGGCTGAAGGACTTCACAAAATACAGCTTCTATTGCCAATGCCCAAGATCTGTTTGTTGCCTTCCTGATCATTAGAGCCATGATGACCTATGTATCTCAAATAAGGTAGCAGGAGTCAATATTGTATCTCTGCAGCTACCCATTTCCCAGAAGCACAAAATGAATTAGAAAAGTCAGATGTTGGATTTCAGATGCTCCCCAGCATCAGACAGTGTTTGATTCTCAGAACTTCCTCCTCCAGCCCAGCTGCCTCTCTTATTCAGAGATCTGCAGCGACCTTAAATATGATTGTCTCGCACTCCCCTCCTGGCCATCGGCTTCACCTGCCTACTTCTATTTTTAGTCTGATCCAGGTGTCTTGGGCTCTCCTGGTGCTTCCCTGCTGCACAGATGAATTTCTATTAATTTCTTTTCATAGTTATGAAATTACTAAGGGCAAGGTTTTGCCCGGCCCTCTATCCCAGATGGGGAGGAAGAAGGGTGTCAGAGCTAAGCACAGACCTTCCACTCTCCTCAGTGCAAGACCTAAGCAAGCCTAGATCTGTTGTCAACACTAACTTCTCAAAAGTCAGTGGGGAGCTGTGAAGTGAAAGCAGAGGCAGGGCGACCCCTTCCCCCATTTGGCCCTGGTCAGTTGCATTCACAATATGCTAGGCACTGTAATAAGTTTCCTTGCAATATATTATTCAGCCTGTGAATATGTTTGTGGGCTGTATAAGCATTCCAAGGAAGGCATGGTCCCTGGTAAACAACAAGGAGAACAAAGTTGGAACTCAAGCTGTTTTCTTCAACAAACACCTCCTGCTTAAGATGTGTGACTCTGTGTATCATGATTGATACAAACAAAGGAGAGGACAGATGCCTATAGAGTTTACAATCTAATTATTCCCTCCCTTACTCTTAATATCATGGTAACCTTCTTTGTGCTAAAGGAAGGCTTGATGCAATTTGTTCCAGAGACCAAAAATAGTCACCGGATTTTATACATCAAATATAATCTAATGCAAGAATTTTAAGAGACAGCTCTGAGTTTTTCAGACATGATGTCAATATTTTTAACTGAGATTTTCAAAGGGGCTGAGAGGGGTTCAGTGCCCAAGTCCCATTGAATTTCCATTGGAAGTGAATGCCTCACTCCCTTAGGTTCCTTTGAAAATCTCAGCCTGCCGTTATGTAGTCTCTTGGTTGAATGAAACTGGGAACATTTCTACATAATGGAGACTTGGTTTAGTTTGATTAGATGTAATATAAAATGAACAAAACCATACATACCATTTATGTAACACAGAATGGGATGAGTAAAGGCCTGCTAACATAACACTGAATAAATACTAGATGTATCATTAAAGTGACATACCCACTTCAACCTAAAGTTCAAGGTCTGACAGAACTCAAAGTGCAAAACGTTTCTGAATGAAATATGTAATCTCTGAAAACTGCTGGGTGATCACTGATGGGCTATTGACAGTGAGTGAGCTACATCACCTAGCTCTAGATCACCTAGACTATGACTCACCTAGTGAGTGATCTACCTAGTGAGTGAGCTACATCACCTAGACTATGGCTGTGTAGCGCTTCAGTGTAGACACAAGCTACAGTGATGGCAGGGGTTCTCCCATCGCTGTAATAAACCCACCTCCCCAAGAAGCGGTAGCTAGGTCGACGGAAAAATTCTTCCATCAACCTAGCACTGTCTACATGGAAACTTAGGTCACAATAAATAAGTCACTCACCAGTATGGATTTCTCCCCCGCCCTGAGCAACCTAACTTGGTTGCTCTAATTTTCTAGAGTAGACCAGCCTCATGTTCTCCAAGTTTCTCTTACAGCCTTGGTAAGTGTATTGAAGGACTCAACAGCAAACTTCTAACAGATTAAGGAGCAGCACTAACAAGTCCTGATGAGTGATGGTTGAAATTTTAGGATTGTACATAAAAAGAGCATTTAAATGCCAAGAATCTAAAGTGCTGGTGATTTTAAAGAGACATGGGGATGCCTTGGGGCACCTATGGGGATGTCTGCCTCTCCCTCCGCCACACTCTCTTCTCAAAAACAAAACAGCACTCCTGAGTAAATCCCAATGCATTAAACTCCCAAGTCACAAAAAAGTTTTTCTGGTTTTAGTATAGGGGTGGGGAGCAGAATATTAGGTTTTAAAGACTCCATTTTCACAAGTAGCCTCTACATTTGCATGTCTGAATTTTGGCACACAAAAATTTGGAGTTTCTGATGAAAATCAGGTAGAAGATATCGAACCACCCAATTCTTTTATGCAAATGATATTTATCCCATTGAATCCACTCCTTTGAATCCACTCCTGGAAAAATCATGGAGCAGGTCCTCAAGGAATCAATTCTGAAGCACTTAGAGGAGAGGAAAGTGATCAGGAACAGTCAGCATAGATTCACCAAGGGCAAGTCATGCCTGACTAATCTAATTGCCTTCTATGACAAGATAACTGGCTCCATGGATGAGGGGAAAGCAGTGGATGTGTTATTCCTTGACTTTAGCAAAGCTTTTCATATGGTCTCCCACAGTATTCTTGCCAGCAAGTTAAAGAAGTATGAGCTGGATGAATGGACTATAAGGTGGATAGAAAGCTGTCCAGATCGTCGGGTTCAACAGGTAGTGATCAAGGCTCCATGTCTTGTTGGCAGCTGGTATCAAGCGGAGTGCCCCCAGGGTCGGTCCTGGGGCCAGTTTTGTTCAATATCTTCATTAATGATCTGGAGGATGGTGTGGACTGCATCCTCAGCAAGTTTGCAGATGACACTAAACTGGGAGGAACGGTAGATATGCTGGAGGATAGGGATAGGATACAGAGGGACCTAGACAAATTAGAGGATTGGGCCAAAAGAAATCTGATGAGGTTCAACAAGGACAAGTGCAGAGTCTTGCACTTGGGACGGAAGAATCCCATGCACTGCTACAGACTAAGGATCAAGTGGCTAGGCAGCAGTTCTGCAGAAAAGGACCTAGGGTTTAGAGTGGATGAGAAGCTGGATATGAGTCAACAGTGAGCCCTTGTTGCCAAGAAGGCTAACGGCATTTTGGGCTGTATAAGTAGGGGCATTGCCAGCAGATCAAGGGATGTGATCGTTCCCCTCTATTCAGCATTGGTGAGGCCTCATTGGGAGTACTGTGTCCAGTTTTGGGTCCCACACTACAAGAAGGATGTGGAAAAACTGGAAAGAGTCCAGCGGAGGGCAACAAAAATTATTAGGGGGCTGGAGCACAGGATTTATGAGGAGAGCTGAGGGAACTGGGATTGTTTAGTCTGCAGAAGAGAAGAATGAGGGGGGATTTGTTAGGTGCTTTCAACTACCTGAAGGGGGGGTTCCAAAGAGGATGGATCTAGACTGTTCTCAGTGGAACCAGATGACAGAACAAGGAGTAATGGTCTCACATTGCAGTGTGGAAGGTTTAGGTTGGATGTTAGGAAAAACTTTTTCACTGGGAGGGTGGTGAAGCACTGGAATGCGTTACTTAGAGAGGTGGTGGAATCTCCTTCCTTAGAGGTTTTCAAGGTCTGGCTTGACAAAGCCCTGGCTGGGATGATTTAGTTGGGGATTGGTCTTGCTTTGAGCAGGGGGTTGGACTAGATGACCTTCTGAGGTCCCTTCCAACCCTGATATTCTATGATTCTATTCTATGATTCTTAGTGTGTCAAGTATTTCACACCCAATAGTTTAGTCTATGTAAATCTAGGGTCTGCTCTTGCTCCAGATGAAGTCAATAAAAATAAATTTAATTGGCTTTAATAGTATAGGATCAAGCCTTTAGGTCCTGATTCAACAAAGCACTTACACATGCGCTTTGCTTTAGGCATGGGTTTACGTGTTTTGCTGAATCAAGAACTCAGAGTCCAATTCTAGAGGGAAACTGCCCTTAAAAATGTAACAAACACTTTGTAATAATATCAAGCTCGCTCTCTGTAGGAGTGAGAGCAATTAAAATACATATACCATGAAAGTAAGTGGTCTCAATAAGCTCTCCCCTGCCATCTATTGATGAACTGGGATAAAACACTTCAGAAGCTAGACAGTAATTGCGTTGGATTAACCTACTTTGTGTAGGTGATCAGCAGACATACCTGCTTTGCCAAATTGATCAACTTGTGCTGTTTTGAGTTAAGATTCACATAAGTCTTGGATGCAGGGGTAATGAAATTTTGTTATCCTTATTGTATGACTAAAGGGTAGCAGAACTGTACTGAATAGGCAGTAACTGTGGGCAGGGGCAGCAGGGAAGGAGTCACCCGAAATTTAACCTCACTCACTAAGCGGGGGTAGTGATGCCAAATCCAAGTGAAAATCAAAGAGACTGGCGACAGGTGTTCCTATCTGGTGGGTGTAGACTCTGATGTGTCATTTGATACCTGCCTGTCCCCTCCAATGTTTAAAGATGGAGCTGAATAAATGCAACTGAGAGTAATTGTTTCTTCTCTGTGATCGTGAGAGCTGAAGTCATTGATAAACTGGTCTAGGGGGCTGAGCCTTACATCTGGTTGAGGACAGTGTTGCGATGAAAGACAATGCAGAGGAAGCCACAGCAGTGAGGTCCCCCACTCTCCAGTGAAATCATTAAGAGCTGAAATCACAGGACTGGGCTAGGTGAAGGAACCTCAAAACACGCCATGGCGACAGCAGCAGTGGTGAGCAGCGACTTGGACAAATATTCCTGCTTTTAATTTTTTGAGCACAAAACAGTTGTGAACAACTGGCCAAACTGAATTTGTCTGAAAAGTCAAGTGAATGTTTCCGGTTAACATTTTGCAGTATTCACCTAGCTCTATTGATCAACTTGACTAAACCCTTAAAGGTTTCTTATTTAGTGGTCTCCAATAAGAAACTAACCTCAAATGATGTAGAGGTTTGGATGTGCCTCCAAAATGTCAGGCGGTTATTAGAGTATCTACAGTATTTGAACCTTGAGTCTACAAAAGAAGGTTGATAATTTCATGTCCTCATGCTGTATTTCAGTTCTTCCTGTCCTGACTGAATCAGAGAATCATAAAAATGAAAAACAATAGAGAAAATGATGTTAGTTGAAAGGTTGAAAGCCACAACCTTTCACATTTTGGGGGAAGATTCCAAACTGGGGAGGGGGGAGAGACATAAAGAGAAAAAGGTTCTTAATTTGTCCAAACTAGTTTACCCATCTCTAGTGGGATGTGCTTAAATGAATACTTGTTTAAGAAAGAGACATATTTCCACTTATCACACCAAAACTACAGTGAAGATCTAATACAGAGCTGGGTGAATTTTTTTGGCAGAAACATTTTTTGCAACAAAAAAATGCAGATTTTGGTTGATCAAAACATTTCATGACTTTGTGTCGAATTTGCAAAATTGCTTCAGTCAACCCCCCCACCCCAAATTTTAAAAAAAAATCTAGACATTTTGTTTCAACATGTTCTAAAGGAAACCTGTCTATTTTTTTATTCAAAATGACTTTTCTTTTCAAATTGTATTGAATTTTGAATGGAAGGTTTTCACATATAGATGGGGTTAACTAGCAGATGTTCTAGAAGTGATAATCAGAGTGTTGGGGGCAGCCGAAGGGTTTTGAGGGACCCTTTGAAATGATCTGAACAGGAGACAATTCTGAGTTAAACAGTGTGGCCCAGCTAAACTGCTTCTTGTACTGTGTGTGGGATTTTCAAAGGCACTCAAATCTTGGTCTAAATCTTCTTCCATTGAAGTAATTGGAAAGTTCTACCATTGAGGGTAATGGAAACAGAGTCAGACCAATATTGAATGCTCTTGCAAATCCCACCCTGTATTTGAAGCAGGAGCTGCAGTATCATCCAGTATAAGAGTTGCGTCCCTCTCCTCACTAGGTGGCTCAGGCAGCTGAATTTCTGCTGCATGCAAGGCACAGTTGCCTGTAGTTCTTGTATTAACTCCATTGTGTTAAAATGTCAAAGAGGATCTTTGCCACTAGCATAAACATTTTAAAGATGCTTCAGGGAACATGCATCAGTGTGCATGTTTCTGCTAGTTCTTGTTTTCGCAACACAGGGAGAAACACTAAAAGAAACATCAAACTGTGACTCTGGTAAGATTTCAGCACAGGTACACATGCTCAGAGCTGAAGTTTTGGAGTTTTTTAACATTTTAAAAAAACTAGATACAAATTGTACTCTGCCCTTACACGTGCAGGTCATATAAGAAAGATCCACATGCCACACTGGTATTGCTAAAAAAGTAGGGGGAGGAAGGGAGAATCACATTGCCTTCTCCACAGAATTTGCAATCTTCTGAACAAAGCTCCCAAGTCACAAGAGACAGTGGTCCACAGAAGAATGTGATAGATCACAGCAATGCCAGGGAGACTTCAAGGTCCAATTTCTTTTTTTCTTTTTTAAATTGAGTAAGTAAGTGTTTTCTCTGAGACTTTAGATGACTGTCAGGGTTGGAGTTATGTTATATGGGATATTAAATCAAACAGACATTACAAGCCTGCAGGATTTTGTAACTGCATACACCTGAAACAAGATACATTCCATGCCCAGTCCCAACTCTGTCCTTTGACAGGTTTTACACAGAGAAAAATGAATCAGGAAAAAAAAATCAGAGAGTACAATCTACTGAAGAGACAGAGCATGCTGTCTTTTTCTTCCTGGACAAAATTTAGTTGAATGAAGAATTAAACCTGAAAATTCCAAATTACATTGGGCTACATATAAACAAAGGACAAGTTCTGCTTGTCATAGTGAAGTTGCAGCAGTTGAATGAAGGACATAATATAGCTAATTGCTTATATTCTTCCCTTTATGTTCACATATAACTTCCTTTAGTGTTATGAGCTCTATTGGGGGAACGAAGAGAATATGCGTGCTTATATTTCATTACCTTTGGTTTTCTGAACCATTCTCAGATTATAAATTATTACCATTGAGAACCATAAAACCTTTGGGGAAAGCTCAATGGAATTTTCCTACCTTGTATTGTTGTGGCACTGTCAAAGAAAATCAAAATGGACCAACATGCTTCTCCATTTACGGCATTGCACAACTGTGACACTGTGAATTATATTAAAATAAAATGCCTTTTTATATCTGCCAGAGTTAGAACAAATCGAGACTTTGCTAGACAACTACTAGACAGACGTAATTAAACATTGTAATGTGCAAATAGCATTCCACAGTCAGCAATTACATCGCTCAGAAATGAAATGCTTTATTTACTCAAACAATTCTGTAAATCTCAGTGAATAAAGACTTCATTTACAAACAATGCAACACCAGATTTGAAAAACACAATAATATATCATTGTAGACCGCTGCCTTCACTGAGTGACCAGGACCTTCATTGAGCTACTCCTTTTCCTATCTGTAGCACAATATGTAGAAGTGTGCATATTCAAATCTGATAATCCTGCTATCCGAAACTCTCTCAGATTTATTGACAGGAAATATAAATATGCTACAATTGGTCAATGATTCCTGCACTTAAAATGCTGAGTCTTAGACCACTCTGTTGGTCAACTGCTATTTGTGGCTCTAGGTGTTTGACCAACTGGAGATAGATTTGTGAAGGCAGGAAATTGTCATCCATCTTGAATTCTATTCCAACCTCTTGGTATTTAAGCACATAGTTATTTTATTTATAGGCTACATAATTTATTTTTAAGTTAATGTAGTGCTCTTGAAAGATTCAGGCTGAGTCCTTTAGTCAGAACAGATATAACACAACTAAAAGCAGTAGCTCCCAACTTGCTTTTTACCCTCAGAGAGACCACCTTAAGTGAGACATAAGTTCAGTCTCTATGGCCCACTCAATCCTTGACCTCTGCTGACACTTCCACTGAGATTGCCAATTACCCTGGCAGTTTTTCCTCTATGATGAATTGTTCTGAGCCCATATTTGTTATCCAGAAACTAGACTGAGACAATCAACTGTTTTCATATGAACCACTAAAAAAAACTATGTAGGTTAGTTTGTCATTTTGATGCAGAATAGGCTTGTATAGTTCATTATTTCATATTGGAAACCCCACCCCAAATTTGCCTACCAGGAAGCACAAGCCATCTTCTTTATATTCTTTCATTTGTATTCAATAATTTGTTGAAATTTCACAGCATTTTATTACTATTATTGATTAATAAAGATAAATGTTTCCTTACAGATGTCATTTTAGGTATGTAAATGGTGTGTACAGACTTTAATATGAGAAAGGGGCCATTTTCAGATGAGTCAAAATATGAACTCATAATTCATATAAAATCTCAAAGTTCAGTGCTAAATGTGTGCCGTTTATAGAGCATTCCCATATAATTCCTGCTCTTGAAAATAACATAACCTGCCATGGGAGTGTTATAGGTCTTATTCACTGCTTGTAATACACTTTGAGATCCTCATACAGAAGCCATCACATAAGTCTAAAGCATTATTATTACAATAAGTAGGGGTGTTTAATGCTCCCACCTAACCTTGACTATCTTTTTAGTGTGCTTTTCACTCGCACACCAAGGTACAATAGGTATGGGTCATGGTGCAGAGAGAAGTCGATGCTGCATAAGTGATTTGTTTTTTTTTTTAAAGGCCCCTATTCTTTTGGCACAGTCAGGAGAAGTTGGGCTGAAAGGGAGGAAAGTGAATGTCCCAGTTTGGGAGCAGTGTAGAGTTGCACTACCCCCAGGAAAGCATATGGGAACCTCTGTGCTTCTCTTGAGGTGCCAGTCAGTAAGGGTTGCCATACATGTTTCCTTCAATGGCAGGCCATGCCCGCTATCTGTGTTGGAGGTGAAGCAGGACTGGCCCCCTCCTCCTGTTTGTCCCTTTCTATCCCCATTGGGGTGTCTTGTTCTGTGGGGACACTAGAAGAGAACATTCTGACTGCAGTTATGTGTTGGCCCCTCCATGACGGGAATTAAATAAGGAAGCTAGGCTCTGAAAATATTAAATATGCTCTAGTTCACCTTCTTGATATGGACTAGATGCAAGCATTTCATCCAGGAACTCCATGACCTTTATGATGCAGAAGGTCAGACTGGGTGATTATAATGGTCCTTCTTGTGGCCTTAAATAAAGCTATGAATGCTTCTAACCTGACCCCTTGAGCACAAATGCAGGGTCCAGCATTAATCTAACCTTTATCTTATCAATGATAATAAAGGTAACTCAACAAAATACTGGAAAAAGCCATTACTCTTTTGCGTACATGTGCTCTTATTTAGGTTTGGTCTAGTGTGAACATCCTCCATTAATATTCATTAGAGAAGAGTCCTACAAAAGAGATGGCAAAAGAAAAAAGATAAATGGGGAATGAAGGTATCACTACATATTATTATTACGTACCATCTTACCTTGCCACTGAAGCTTACATTTCAAATTTAACGAAAGAAAGCCAGGAGGATTAGCAGTGGCTGATAAATAACAAGCTGGAGCTATCGGAGTCTGATTAAAGCAAAAGAAGATTATTAATGTGGTGCAAGCACAGGAGAGAGAGATACAATTATCAGATTCGAAGGAAATAATAAAGCAAAGTCCATTTGCAGGTTTATGAATGCCTGATAAAGGGATAAACCTGAGAAACGAATGAATGTACTGAACACTGGCTAATTCAAATTCTAAAAGATTCATAGTAAAGTGATGCTACTTGTCACAAGAGCTTTGGCTCTTAGAGTTCACTTTATAATATCCAAAACTATGAGATAGCTCTGAGTATACATTAGGGATCTGAAATAGCTGCCTTTAAAAAAAACAGTGTAAGCAAGACCCGTATTAACCTTTTAGGGGGCATATTGCATGAAAAGATGAAGAAATGTGGGGTTATTTTATTGTGCATCTTTCTTTGTCTAGTCCTCTTGGGAAAGAGTTCCTTGCTCTTTGCTGCTACAGTAACTTGAATGATCAACACAGTGTAACGCCCAACTCCAAATATAAAAGCCTCAGTAAGTTCTTGGAATGTGTTGGGACAACTTCTTAGAGTCTTGGAGTTTAAGACCAGAAGCGACCGCCACATCATCTAGCCTGTCCTGTATATCACAGGTCACCAACACTACTCAGCACCGGCACACTAGTAAACCCAACAACTGGATTTACACCTAAGTATTACAGCACACAGGAGACAAAACTACTCTGTGCTACTGGCAGAGAACAGGAGGGTGACGGTGGAGGAAGCACCTGAGGGATGAGAGGGACAGGCAGCCATTTTAGACCTGATTCTGACTAACAGGGAGGAATTGATTGTGAATCTGAAGGTCGTAGGAAATTTTGGTGAAACTGAGCACAGAATGATAGATATCATGACTCTAAGGAAAGAAAGAAGTGAGCAGCAGAATAATAGTAATTGACGTCAAAAAAGCAGACTTTAACAAACTCAGAGAACTGGTAGGCAGGGTTCCTTGCGAAGAAAAATAATCTAAGGGAAAAGGAGTTCAAGAGGGCTGACAGTTTCTCAAAGACAATATTTAAGGCACAAATTTTAAAAATGTAATTTAAAAGGAAATGTCTGCCGGTGGGTTGGGGGTCGGAAGTGGAACATTTATTAAATGGTGATTGGAGATATGGAAAAAGGGAGAAAAGTTGTGCAAAGAAAAGTGACAAGAATCAAAAATAAACAAACTAGTAAATAAAAGAAAAGGAGTACTTGTGGCACCTTAGAGACTAACCAATTTATTTGAGCATGAGCTTTTGTGAGCTACAGTCTCTAAGGTGCCACAAGTACTCCTTTTCTTTTTGTGAATACAGACTAACACGGCTGTTACTCTGAAACTAGTAAATAAAAATAATTGAAAAAGTGCTAAGTCTCAAAAGATCTTTATTCTATGACATTTCCCCAAGGGTCTAATTAAAAACAGCCCCAAGTGACCAACAAGTAAGTAGTTAGTGATTTTCAGTACAGTAGAACCTCAGAGTTACGAACTGACCTATCAACCACACACCTCATTTGGAACCAATCATGCAGCAGAAAAGGGTGAAAAAGACAAATACAGTACAGTACTGTGTTAAATGTAAACTACAAAAAAAATAAAGGGAAAGTTTTTAAAAAAATGACCAGGTAAGAAAACTGTTTCTGTGCTTGTTTCATTTAAATTAAGATCGTTAAAAGCAGTATTTTTCTCCTGCATAGTAAAATTTCAAAGCTACATTAGGTCAGTGTTGTTCAGTTGTAAACTTTTGAAAGAACAACCGTAACATTGTGTTCAGAGTTATGAATAATCTCCGTTCCCTCTGAGGTTCTACTGTACTGTACTTGACAAGGTATTTTACAAGTGTAGGAAGTGTCGACTATTCTCAGAAAGACTAACACATAGAAAAGATCAGTTAAGGAGAAGCTTAAATTGTTTTGTCAAAAAAGAGTAACTGTAATTTTTCTTAAGACTTTATGTCCTTATCTCTCTTTCCCTTTAAAACACAGCTTTTTGCCCCCTTTCTGGCTTGCTCAGCTATCACTCTGATTTAAGCTCACCCCGCATTTGGAAATGTGATCTCACGAAAACACGTCTCTCTTTGATTTTTTATGGAAATATTTGTTAAGATTCAAAAGTTTTTCCCTTTTTTTGCTAGATTTACATAGTGGGGCTGATTCTAGTCTGATTTTTAATGGTGCAAATTGGAGAACCCCAACAGAAATCAATGGCGTTACATCAGGGGAAAACCAATGCACAAATTCAGACCCATTATTGTATGAGCCAAATTCTGCTTTCATAATTACAGAATAGACACACAGGATAAATGTCATTGACTTCAGTAAAAAGAAAAGGAGTACTAGTGGCACCTTAGAGACTAACCAATTTATCTGAGCATAAGCTTTCGTGAGCTACAGCTCACTTCATCTTTTTGCGAATACAGACTAACACGGCTGCTACTCTGAAAATTGACTTCAGTAAATTTGTTCCCTACCTCAGTATGAGTCAGAGCAGAATTTTCCCTTAAACTATAACGTTAGCAAAAATTAACTGAAAAAAAATGACTTAGCACTTAATGCCAATGAAATTCCCTAATAGTGCTCATGAGCCAACCAAACTTTTACAAATTTATTTAATCATAGTACATTATTGCACTTACTTTGCTAACAAGTGATGGTACATTTTCTGAGTTGTTTAGAATATATACGTAAAGAGAGTTCACTATAAAATTTGCAAAGTTCTTACCCATTCTCTATTGGTACTACAAGGTCAATAAGTTCTCTTATTAGTCGCAGCCTGGAATTCTAAGTCTCATACTAGGCCTCGTCTACATGAGAAGTTTTACTGACTTAACTAAAGCATTTTCTTTAGTGGACACATGTAGACTTTCTTATTTAATAGTGTCATATATCCATTTAGTTGAAGTTGATTCCTGACTTCATCATCATTTCAGCAGGTGCTTATGTGCTTTGCTGAATGTGTAGACAAGTTGTGTACTTGCTGAACAGTTTCTGTAAACTATTCATTGTGTTTGCTTTCTTGATTACTCTGGAAAACTACATATGGCTTCCCCTCCTTGAAACTGGTTGTTGTAATTGGAGAGATGATCTCCCAAGGAATATAGTGAATCAGACACAAGGTTCATTAGTCCAGTATAAAGTCTCAGGTATAATGGCCAATACCACATGCTTCTGATGAAGGTGTAAGAACTTGCAAATAGGTGGATGTGGGGCAATCTCGCTCCTGCTACATGGTCTCCTCTTGAATTCTAATAGTTAAAGATTGGCTCACTCTTTTCAGTATCCATTTAAGCAGAAGTTTTCTTGTTTCCAGTTAGGCCTAC
Source organism: Lepidochelys olivacea (assembly GCF_965140295.1). Classification (NCBI taxonomy): domain Eukaryota; kingdom Metazoa; phylum Chordata; order Testudines; family Cheloniidae; genus Lepidochelys; species Lepidochelys olivacea. The sequence continues at coordinate 107,285,663 of NC_140412.1, read as the reverse complement.
ATTTCCTATCTACGGATGGCAGGTGTCTGGTTTTCGATCGGAAAGCCCGGTTGAAAGGGGGACCTGGCGCTCTGCGACCGGGCAATTAAAAGTCCATTTGGCGGTGCTGGCAGGCTCTCTACTTGGCTCCGCGCGGCTCCCCCGAAGTAGCGACAAGTCCCTTGGCTCCTACGTATGGGGCGGCCAGGGAGTGCAGCCAATGGAAGCTGTGGGGGTGATGCATGTGGACGGAGGCCTAGGAGTCAAGGGACTTGTCGCTGCTTCCAGTGAGCCACCCAAGGTAAGTGCTGCCCAGAGCCCATACTCCTCACCCCCTTCTGTGCCCCAACCCCCTGCCTCAGCCCTGAGCTCCTCCTGCATCCAAATTCCCTCCTGGAGCCTACACCCCATATGCCCTTCTGCACCCCAACCCCTACCCCAGCCCAGAGCCCCCTCCTGTACCCCAAACCCCAAAGCCCGCATCCCCTCCCATACCCCAACCCCTACCCCAGCTCTGAGCCCCCTCCCACACCCCAACCCCCTGCCCCAGCTCTGAACCCCACCCCCATACTCCAAACCCCTCATCCCCAACCCCCACACCACAGCCCACACCCCCAGCCAGAGCCCTCACTCCCCCCCCAACCCCTTGCCCCAGCCCAGAGCCACCTCCCACACCCTGAACCCCTCATTTCTGGCCCCTTCCCTGAACCTGCACCCCCAGCCTAGAGCCTGTATCCCCTCCCACACCGCAACCTCCTGCCTCAGCCTGGAACCCCCTCCTGGACCCCAAACCTCTCATCTCTGGCCCCACCACAGATCCTGCACCTCCAGCTGGAGCCCTCACACCCTCTCCTGTGCCCCAAACCCCTGCCCCAGCCCGGTGAAAATGACAAGTGAGTGAGGGTGGGGGACAGCGAGTGACAGAGGGTGGAGGGGTGGAGTGAGCAGGGGCAGGACCTCAGAGAAGGGGCAGGGAAGAGGCGGGGCCACGGGGCAAGGGTGTTCAATTTTGTGTGACTAGAAATTTGGTAACCCTATTCCTATCTCTTGCTACCCCTAACTTTATTCTTTTGTCTTTTAGCTTCATCCTTAACAAGTGTCCAGAGGGATTCCCCATGGAAATGTTTACAAGGGATGCAGTCCTTCTTATTTTATTTTCTTCCTTAGTCTGTGCCAACAATTCCCATTAAAACAAAAGCATCCTACTTTATTTATGTTCTCTGCGACCTTTCAAGAAGGTAAGCATGAATATCAGGATAGTCCCAGATAGTACTTCTGAGTTGCCTCGATGGGAAGAATGGTGCTATTTCCCAAACACGCGACCATTTATGAAAATCTATAGTCTCCAAAAGGTTGATACTTAAGCAGATCTGTGCAAAATGTTCACCACAAAACCCCAAACCACATGAACCACTGAAGTAATTACAGAGATTCACAGACATTTCAAGCAAATGTGGGACCAATTTCGAATAAGCATGCCTATCTACCAAAACATCTTTATATTAACAGTTTCATGTGGTTTGACAAAAGCAAGAGAAAAACCAGCGGTTTATGACTGAGCCTCCCATTGAGATTTTGAGTCAATTGGAATTTGGTACTCAAAACAAAACAGGAGTGGGTGAAAATTCATAGAGAATGAAGCTCTGTGAAAAGGATTCCCAGTGATGTCTTGTTGATCATTTGGTTATAACGTTTTCCCCGTTATTTTATTTATTTATTTTTGTCTTTTCTTCTTTAAGGATAAATTTTACCACTTGCTTCTTGCAATATATACAAGTACTGGCACCAGACCCTGCCCTGCCCAAACCCCCTCTGCACACAAATGGCCATCTTTTCTGCAAACTATGTACAGGGTTCCCTTAACCCAATCCCTTGCAGATCTAGTTTCCCCAATTTATTATTATTTTAACTGTCTTTTTCCAAACTCTGATTTGTCTCTAAAACTGAATGAAATTGTCCAATATTTTCCATATCACTGCTGAAAATAGAGGGATATTATTTAACCTATAGATTTTATATGATACCCCTTTTCGTATATAAGCTGATGATATTGTATTGGGTGAAGTCACATGGATAAAGTCACAATGTATATATTCTTTTTCATTTTTCATCTTCTATTACCCCCAGATCATCATCTATGGTAACAGAGTTGAGCTAATGTGTTCCCATACTGTACTAGTGCCTTCAATTTTTAATCTCTCAAAAGGATTCTCTTTCTTACAAAATAAACACAGCAGACATTTCAGCCTTATATTTTACTTTGGGATCTTCTTTATTCAAGAGATAACAGAAGTATTCTTCCCATCTCTTTCTTTATTCACCCTAGTTCTCCCTACATATTACCTTAGATCTGAGATTCTTTCCATTCCTATCACTTGGCTTAGTAAAAAACAAAGTGATTTTTTTCTCTTATTTACCGTCCTTTACTCCATGCATTCCCTGACATGATAGATGATTGGTTTTCTTGATTGCTCTTAATCAACTTTCTGGATCCACTTTCATCTTCCCGTTATTTCTTATCCACTCTTCAATCTTCGGATCCTCCTTCTCTGTGATTGTTTATACTCTCTCATGCCCCAGACATCAAGAAATGTGATCCTTTGAAACTGTTGCTTTCTGCTTGCCCAGCTCCTCAAACTCTTTTAGTTCGGCTTCCCCCATTTTCCCCTGGTGCAGAAAAACTGATTTGGAATGCCACTCTGACTTCCTTTTCCAATTTTTGGTATGATTTTTCTGCACATTGTTAGAAAATATTTTCTCTCAAATAGAATGGAATCATCCTAGTTTCCTGGTGTCTTTTTTTAAAAAGTGTCTTGTGATCAACCTTTATTTCTTTGTTCCTGTTGTTACACAGAAGTTGCTTTGGCAAAAATCCAGTAGCTTCTCTTCTGCTCACCTAGGGAAGAGCTTCCATATGTTACAATAGATAAAAATTCCCTGCCCTAGCCATCTCATTTCCTTCATTCCTTTAATGGCTGTAAGCACGCTCTTATTTTGTCCATCCATAGGACATGCACAATCTCTATTTCCCCACCTGTTTTCTTAAGTCTTCAATGATCCAGTACATTCTACTGCCCTCCCTCTATAATGCAAATGATGTAGGGTTACTTTGAAGAACTCACTGAGAAGCTATTAAGCTGAATTTGTACTCATTCCATCGTGCTGTGCTGGTCCCCTACTTTTTGCCTCCTGCTTCCTGATCACATCACAAGATGCCCCAAATCAATCACATTCTCACCAGGACCTCTGTGCAGATGGTTTTCAAAGCCATTGGCAAACTATTTAGTGAAAAGATTTAGAAAAATAGTGGGAAAATAATTCAAAAACATTTTCATGAATCCATAATCTCATTACGATTTAAGCAAGTTTTGCACTCCTTGTTGATCTCTTTTCCACCTATCTTACTGTGCATGAGCTTTTGTTCACTTTAATGCTGGGGAATGGGTGCCCATACAAATACTCATTCACATGCAAAGAAGGGTACTCACTCTTGTGCTAGAAATATTCACCCTTCAGGTATAAAGGTTTGGTCATTCAATTGCAGCGGCAGGAAAACATCATGTGTCTTAGCTGGCCAATGACACACCATGAGTAATTCTAAGTAGTCAGAGTAGAAGTGAATAGATTGGAAGCAACCGTTAGACTGAAACATGCTCATGTGCAGAGAATGAACAATTATGAACAAAGAATAAATTCATATTAATCAGTTTCTATACATTATTCATTGATAAAGATAATTTATTGGATACATGTTTTGCTATGAATCATTTGCCCAGCCCTAAGGGAAAATATGTTGACATAAAGTTCTAGTCTTCACCACCGAAACTCAAGATAAAAAGAGAAGCATAATATGAAATGAATTCCTGTATATCATATTCATCTCCTTGCAAGGGTAGAAGAGAGTTCCCCATACAGAACATATCATATATTAATTAACTAATTAACTCTCTGCTCCTTTTCAAAGGCCTAAGAAGAAAACCTTACATCCAAATTAAGTAGAGCAGAAAAATATTTTTCTAGATATAGTGGGAGAAATTTTCCTGTCAGTTATGCCAGCACAAATACATTGACATCAGTTGCACCCTTACAGCAGAATACAATTGTATCCATTTACTACAAAAGAGAAAAAAAAGAAATTCCCCTCACATAAAATCACAATATTGATCCATATTCATCCCTTATGCCATTTGACAGGAGTTAGTGAAATTGCCCCACATGTACATTTGGTTAATGGCATTTTGAGAAGTATATTAACAAAAGAAGGGGGTTTTGTGTTTTTTTTTTTAAATCTCTGTGGGAAATATTTCCTCCATTTCTTAGAAATCAGGAGCTTTTGATCACCCTGAGTTACCTGACAGGTAACATTGCATTACAAAAATCTAGATGGATTAAACTGATTGACTGCCTTAATTCAAATGTAGGGTGCTCAGCACTTCACAAGATCAGGCTCTATATAAGCCTAGGAAAAGGTTATTGTTTTATATAGTCTGAATCATTATCTTCCCTGGAAGATACTCCATTTACTGGAATTACTATACTTACGGGTATATGGCGTACCCACTTGTTTCTCATTCACTGTTCACATTCTCAGGCTAAACTCCTGCAACTAACAGAAAATATTTAAGACTCCTATTCAGACATTTGGTCTGACAAGAACTCGTTTTGCATTTTTTTCACTTGTACTTTGAATTAATACTTTATATAACCTGTGTTACAATAGTAATTTATTTACAAAACAGCCTTCATGTATTATATGCAAACTGATTCTTCTACCAAACAGAAAAGACTTTCCCAATGCAACAGTTTGCATGCTGAGCTGAAAAGCAAATACAGCTATCTGATTAATTGATTCTGACCTCATAAATATTATACTTTGGGGGCTCTAATGGAACTTCCTGAGGGTAAATTGCATGGTTCACCTCATTCATTTATATCTCTGGCTGACAGATGTACATTATGAAATGTCACTGAATATGCTGGCAATAAATGAGGTCTAACATTAGCATCTTGATTCTGTTTTCCTGAAGGAACACTTTTGTTAAATGACTCCGACACCAATAAAAATATTATTCTCCACCATGTAACATTTCTTTCTATTTTAATCAGTCTCTCGGAAATACATACTGGTATTTCAAAAATCAGAGACCTGGTAAATTAATAAAACAGGCTGCTCTTTTGTTGTGTGTGTGCCTCCATTGTGGAGTCATATTATTAGAGAATATTAGATTGTGACAAGCATTTGATAGTGTGGCAGTTGTGCTAATGTTATAGTCATTACCTTTACTACGACGCAATGAAATACAGTTAATTAAAATGCAGTGAAGAAACTGCTCTCTCCTCACACTCCAAAAAAGAATATAAATTTATTGTTGCAGTCAGCATACAGAATCCCCTGACCCTTTGCATTTCTACAGACATTATTTCATTTTATTTTATAATTTTTATTGCCAGTTAAGAATGATAAAACTCTATATAGAGGTCTGGGGAGCAACAGCAAATAACCATAACATGTGCAATTTAATGAAATGATATATTGTACTGCATCGTAATAAAACTAATAACAATAGAGCCATGCTCCTTCAGGGTGTGCAAATTCCAATAACCTACTAATCCTGGCCATGATCAAACCATGACTGCAAATGTAACTTCATCTTAGAAAAAAGGGCAGCCGATCCAGTGGCAAATGCAATAGTTAAAGAAAACAAACCACACTTTTGGGGCTAAAGCCCACCCTATTGTTATCCTTCTCTCCAGCCCCATCCACTCACCCACCCTTCCACCCACCCCCAGCATTAAAATAAATATGAAGTGTTGTGCTTTTAAAAAGATTATTGGGAAAAAAATATGTATCAGTCACGGGTCATTGCCACATACTGCAGGCTTATGAATTTAAACAAGCCTAAAAATTTCACCAATATCGTGTTATCTTCAACCCCAATGCGGCTTCCCTCTGCACTACGGCACATGCAGGATAAGCTCAAGGAGAATCCCAGATTTGTACTCGCTGTGCAGAGACTGGCTGCTGCATCCCCTTGAGTACAAAGGAGCACTCCTGATGGGTTCTAGCCTCCCAAATGGATAGCGAAGGTGGCAAGACAGCGGAGCTGGCTGGCCATAGAGGAGGGCGATGTTACAGTATCAGTATACATGGTAGAAAAATGAAAGGAATAGCGGAAGAGCTTTTTGTTACCACAGGTGTGATTATTAATTTAATCTCAGGCCCAGACTGTGCCTAGAGCTGTGTTGGGGCACTAGTGATGGGGGAGCAAAAGGAACTCTCCTCCCTTGCAGTCACAGAGCAGAGGGCAGTCACAACCATAGTCCTTATGTTCCCTGATAAATTCCAGGCTTTCAGAGGGACAGAAAAGAGAGGGCTGAGTGCACAGAGTGTTAGCTAGTAGACACCCAGCAAGAGAGCGAGCAGAAGGTGCTGTTTATGCAGTGTGCTCTCACAGTGCCTTCAGAAGCCACCTGACTCTGAGGCTGGGGACCAGGTAGCCATGGTGTGGGGAGGGCGCAGGGAAGATCCCTATCTCTGGAAAAGGAGAACCCTCCCCAGCGCCCCAAGTGGGGCTGAAAGAACACGAACTGTCTGGACTGCAGGGGTGCTAGGGTGCCAGAAGAGAGGCTCCTTCCTGTCCCGGTATTGTCAAACTGCTTCTCCAAAAATCGTGAGCCAGGCCCCATAAAATCATGAGATTGTTTTAAACATCATGATACTGGGAACTCTTTTGCTTTGCCTTCTGGTGCTGGAGTGTGCAGAGTTCACATTTTCCAGCTTTTCTCCACAAGGATGAAAGCTAGAAACACGAGCTGTCAGGGGGGACAACAATTCTGTTTACAGCCACTTTTGAGGTTTTGAAATTGGGTTTCGTTCACATTAACCACCAGTGCGTCACACTGACATACCTGTTTCTCATGAGGGAGGTGCATGGCCTCAGATACATGGCGAAGTGCACACAGAAAAGGAGAAGGAGGAGGGATTTTGTGCACTCAACTACCTGTTTGCACACCCTAGGTTTGCAAGCATGTGTGTAGCTTGGATGCTAATTTCCTATTTGTATAATAGGCAAATTACGGGCTTTTTTTTTTAAAAAAAGGTGGTGTTTTAGTCTTTTGTTTTTCTCCATTCAAGAGTTCATCAGCAATTATGCTAAAAACACCACACCAGTTTTTTTTTCTCTCTTTTAACCCCCATCCTGTCTTTCAGTGCCGAGACTGCAGAAGATATTTTTTCAATTACAATACAGTTCCTTCCGTGTTGTATTTTCACCACAAAACAACCTTTAATAAATGGCATGAGCAAAATGTAAATTAAATTGCTCCACTACCACAGCTCACCAGCATCCAAAGAGGGTACAACTGCCAAGGGTATGGGCTGCTTTAAGACTTAAGATAGGTCACTTTCACTTCTCTGGCTTTAGAAATCAATTATTTTACCCACCCCCCACTAAGAAAGTAAGTCTGTGTCTGCCATACCACAATCCACCATGACACAGTAAGCACTCATATGAAAGACACTTAATTTGACCAGCAGTATTTAAAGAATGTAGAGCCACTGACAGTGTCATCCAATTCTTGAACAAAAATATCAACAGCAGAACGCGCACATCACTTCAGAGCATTTCTTTTCTCCAGTGACATTTCTCTAGACCAATCAGAATTTGTTTTTAACTTTCAGAAGTCTGAAATGTATTGTCAATGTCCTTTCTTTTAAAGCCATGCTATATTATATGTATCATGCTGGCATCCCATTACAGTGGGTTCCATTAGCCATTTCTCTTTTCATCTTGATGACAGTGAGACACACATTCTTACTGACAGATGTGTCTTAGGTATTTTGGGTTCTCTCTCAGGGTTTGTCTACATGGGGACACTCAGGAAAATTAATCCAAATCAATTAAAGGTGTGAATTTAAAGTGGATTGGTTAAACTGAATTAAGCCCCTGCGTGGATATTCTCCTTCAGTATTAAAGTGGCCTTAATTCTGTTTAGCTTAAGCTAAACTAACGCTCATCTTTTGAGATTCAGTAGCTTCCCAGATGAGGGCCGTATGAGGATAACTTTTAGAAATGCATTTTACACCTTTTGGAAACAGAAATGGAATCAGTGTAATAAATACATTTCAGAGAAGCAACGGAGAAGGTAGGAGGAGCCTCTGACCTGTAATATTGTTATCTTTAATATGAATGTTTACTATTGTTCATAATCTCTGTCGCAGACAGTGTGAGGACAGAGAGACAATGCCCCTAAAACTATCATAAAACTTAAGAAATGAAGGAACAGAATATATTTGAGGTGGTATATTTGGTGGAGAGGCACATCAGCTGTGGAAGCTGGTGACATCTGACAGTGGGTTAGGCAAAGCTAAAATACAGTTAAAGTGTAAGGATCTATTCACAACAAAGGTAATAAATCACTCTGTGGCAGCTGACAGGGGAAGAGGAAGCATTTCTCCTAGAAGACCTTTCTTGTTTTTTATGAACAACAGTGCAATATGATTCATCTAAACCACATTAGACAAATGCTTCACAAATGGAAGCCACACAGTTTGTGACTAAATATTTTCAAACCATTAAAAAAAGGAGCTTTGATGCATAATAAAGACACAGATAGAATGCATTTTACATAGGGCTAGAATGCGACCTGCAAAGGGAAGGGAAAAGAAGAACCTCACTTACACCCATGCACAAGCTATCTTGGGTCTGGGCATGCATGTAAGTGGACTACATGTGTCTATATAATCTTCCCCAGATCAGCCACAGCCTCTGCTGCACACATGCACACGCACACTGGCCAGCACAGATGAGCTGATACAGTATCAGCAGTGGCATTGTTGCAGTTTGCTGCGGATCTACACCAACAGCAAATTATAACTACAGCTGTGCAAACAACAGCTTTTTCAGTTCACTGGCAATTCATTAAATTAAAAAAATAAATGGTTTCTGGTAAAAAAAAAAGTGGAAAGTTCCGAAATCTCCAGCAAATTGAAAAATGGGGGAAGGGTGTGGGGGGAGGCCAAATGAAACATTTCACTTTGACAAAAAAAAACATTTTGTTTCAGTTTTGACCATTTTAAAATGTTTTTGGTTAATTTTCTTTTTTTTTTTTTTTAGAAAAGCAATTTTTCATTTCGAAAATGTTGAAACATTCCTGAGTAGACAAGAGTGGAAGGAATTGAACCTCTGCGGCAAACTGCTTTGGTGGGTTAGAGTGAAGTGCACCTTGCCTCCTGCTCCGAGCGATGGTCTACAGGTTTGTCTACACTGCAATCACAGATCTGATTGCAGCTTGTCCAGGACATACCAGAGCTAGCTCTAATCTAGCTAGCTCAGGTTCTGGAGCAGCTACAGCAGCAGGCAATTCAGCATGGGCTAGCCACCCAAGTAATTACCTAGTGAGCACTGCTACATCTTCACAGCTCTGGTACCTGAACTAGCTAGATTGAAGCTAGTTTGGGTACGTCTACACAAGCTATACTCAAACCCTGTGATTGTAGTGTAGATATACCCACAACCATAATCTAGCCCATAGTTTGAGAGATTATATTTAAATACCCATATAAACACAATCACCTATTTATGTGCGTAGATTATTGGCCACACAACCTTCTAGCAGGAAATTCTGTACAACATTACACACTATGGAATTTACCACATATCTATTTTGTTCACCCTTCACTAAGCTCCTTCTGACTAGATTTGGGTCTCTTTTCCTCATTCTCTTTCTTGATCTGTGGGTACCATCGGACTAGTTTATTCCCAGGGTTTTTTCTTGATCACCTTCCTGCATATGCACCTCAACCTGTTTTCTACTAGGACCCCATCTAATTTCCATGCCTGTTCAAGTCCTTGCCCCCTTCTGATGCAACCACAAGTAATATGCTGATACCACTTGTGCTTGCAGTTTTGTAATGTGGCCTCTGATCCACAAGGAAGTGGATGGATACCAAAAATTCATTTCACATAGGCCAAACATACAGGCTTCTAAGACAACTTTGGTAACCTGTGCAGCCTATTTGGGTCAGGGGTGTTGGAAGCTGAATGAACTGGAAGTGCTTGTTGTCAGGAGGACTCAGGAGTCACTGCCACAGCAGGACAGAAGGAATCTGAGTGCTCCTCACTAGGAAGAAGGAAGGCTGAAATGGGTTTGGCAGCTGCTGTGGTTTGAATCAGGGGTGCTTGTCTCAAGAGCAGGGTTTGGTCTCTGTCTTTCAAACTGTGTGCATACATGAAGTGTCACAGAAAACCACCAGGCAAGGAGGCCAGTAGGTATATTCTGGGAAGGCCACTGAAAGAGTAGGAGCCTCCCAAAAACCATGGGAAACTCTGCAACCAAATGTTTGGCACATTACCTAGGAAATAAATAATTCAATTTGAACAGCAGCTGCCAACAACCAGCACCAAGTAGAGACTCCATTGAGCTATACACAATTCATACTTTTATGCTGTACACACTAGAGCAAGAGTTGTTAAGTCAACCCCCCACCATAGAGACACCATCTACCAATTGTGTTCTAAGGACATTTCATATGCTTAGAGTTTGTGTGGTTCAGCTTTTATGGCAAAGAAATGGAAGTATGGAACCAACCAGGAACTCTCTTCACCTTCTCAAAAACTTGAATTAGCCCATATTCCAAATTCAGAATAGCTCCCCTAATCAGAAGAACTTTCAAAAACTGTTTGTATTTTCATCCATCCCATTGAATTCTCTACTTCACTTTTCATACCCTATCAATCAGATGCTTAAAAAGGAGGCAAGTGCTGTTGGGAGGATTTTCAGATGTTATGCTGAATTTACTCTGAAGGATTCTCTCCAGTCTTTCTTTTCCTTTAGTTGTTTTTGTAATGGATTTTTCTGTAATGATTCCCTCCTCTGCTCTGCAGAGTTGCTTGGGAAAAGGCTGCCCTCCAGTGGAATTCCGAGTAGTAATTGGACAGCTTTCAGTCTCCCAAGAAGAGAATCTTTTATCCTGATCTAGACCACAGAGGGGCAGCAAAGGGGACATAGTGTTAGTAACTGGAGTTTAAAGAACTGCTGACATCCTGTTGTTTACCATCTTCTAAGAGAAAGGTAACTCTGCTTTTCTCAACCATTCCTCAAAATACAGAATTGACCAAATTCCACATAATCATTATAGATACATATGTTTGCTGTCAGTAAATTACATAGTTTTGAAAAACCTGGCTTTAACATCATAATTTTTTCTAATTCCATCAAATTTAGTTTTCTGGAAAACTTACTGAAACAAAACCAGTAGAGTAGTAAAAAATGTAAGAGGAAAGAGTGAATTCCACAAGGGTCTGTAATTAATAGTTGGGGAAAAACTCTGTTAAATTTCTTTAAAATATCAGCACCATCACCTCTGAACTTTGCTGAAATCCAAAGACAGGTGGTCAAATATTTTTCCAAGTTATTAGAAAAAGCTAGAAAAAAATATTGAAAATATTTTCACCTCCTCCTTGTTTTTGTGAATGATGCCTAAATCCCTTGCTGAAACTAGACCCCACAAAAGGAAATGTTTTGATAATGTCAACATGATTTTTAGACATTTCTGACATTTATTTCTTTTTTTGTTTTTAATCAAAATAATTTACTGAAAATCACCACGAATTCACAAAATATTTCAGCCAACCCGAATCTGCAATTTTCACTGGAAAAAAGTTTCAGCCAAAAAATTCACCTAGCTCTCTATACTATACGTTAACTGGTAAGGGGATACAGCAGTTGACCTCCCACTAAATACAGCATAGTATTTCTTTCACTATCTACCTACTCGATTCATTCAGATACTTTACATTTGTTCTCCATTATCAAAAACTATAAGTTCAGAACAGGGATGGCTCTGGTTGCTATCTGGCCAGATATTAGTTCCCACTACAGTTTTCAAAAATAAATTCTGCCCCTAGAAGTATGCATATAACTCCCACTGAAGCCATGCACGTACAGAAGGTTGATTTTGGCCCTCAGACTTAGGTAGGAATGCCAGCCTCTGTCATTTTGTTTTGCCACAGAAATCCAAGTCTGCAAAATATTTTGGATGAAAGCATACATTTTCATATTTTCACATAGGAATCACTTCACTCAGAGTAGTGACCACTTCTGGGGTGGAACACAGCCGCTGTCCACTTGCACACAGCAGCACCACATAACAGTTTTACTACATGTTATTTTTCTTCTCCTCATGAAGCTCAGAGTTAACAGCCTAGATCCTCAATTGTGTCAGTTCTCTGCTCACCACCCTGGGGGGCGAGAGGCAAAGGTGCCTGTATGCAGCTTTGTGCTTCCTCAATCCTGAGGCTGTTACACTGGCTGGGGATTACTGGAATGCAGTGTGCTCCAGACACAGCCACGGCACAAGCCTACATCTGGATGCAGGGTAGAGGGAAAAGAGGAGGAATGGTGATATTGCAGTAGGTAGTGTAGGGCCAGATGCGCCAGCTGGGAAGAGATTTCCCCTTACTGGGGAAACCCTCACCTGCACATTTAGGGCCACTCGATGGGCCCTTTGTACTACCAGAGCAATGCAAATAGGCCACAGCTTTGAGCAGACGCTCATTTTAACTATTTCAGAAGTTTCAGCTCCAAATATTACCTCGCTATTATCAGATGGGCATTCTCTCGACCCAGGAGAAAAACACACATAACTAGGTAACTTCACTCACCATGGCAAAATGGGAAAATGTAAGTGCAAGCTCTGTGGATAGTATTTTTAATGAGCATCCTGAAATACTTAAACATTAAGTCTCACACTTGAAGTGAGTGTTATTGTTGCAACCATTTGACAGATAGGGAAACTGAGGCAATGAAAGTTTAAATCTCCCAAGGTGACACAGAATGTCATTGGCAGAGCAGGGAACAGAACTCAGTGCTAGATTAGTTCCTTACCCCCTAGGGGAAATATATATCTTCCCCACACCCATTCCCCCCTCCTTTTTTTTTTTAAGGAGATGGGTTTTTATGGGTTTTGTCATCCACAGCAGTCACCCTTGGATACTTGTTAATTGCCGTAGGTATTAAATTATCTGTACTTTCAGGATGTTATAACAAAGCACAGGGAGTCTTCAAAGCTATCTAGGCTTTTGTTTAGTCCTTCCTATAACATAGTATTCAAGTACCTGGAGTAAAGTCTATGGTTTAGCTACCGGAAAACTGGAAAGTTTTTAAGGGTACCTGTGTAACACAGAAGTGCATTAAACTAAAAATAATTTTGGATACTATGCAGCATCAGGCTGTCAAAGACAGGCACTATTCTATGAGGGGTTTCAGAGTAGCAGCCGTGTTAGTCTGTATTCGCAAAAAGAAAAGGAGTACTTGTGGCACCTTAGAGACTAACCAATTTATTTGAGCATAAGCTTTCGTGAGCTACAGCTCACTTCATCGGATGCATTCTGAGCTGTAGTTCACGAAAGCTTATGCTCAGATAAATTGGTTAGTCTCTAAGGTGCCACAAGTACTCCTTTTCTTTATTCTATGAGGGATAATTAGTGGTCCTTCTGTTAGTATTGATGTAGGTGTACAAAGTGTAATCTTCAGGAGTGGTATATCATGAGTAAGGAGCTTCCAAATACCATTAAAAAATATTTAACACACATTGAAATGTGAGAGGTGTGTGTGGAAGGGTGGGGGGGGCATAACTGATAACTTAAACTATTATGGGTATCAGTGGCAGAAAACAAGCAGGACTCCCTCAGGGACTGGGTGAGCTGCGCCTACAGCACTCCCAGCTCTTGCCTGCCAAAGAGTCTGATTTATTAATGAAAAGTTCAGAACAGAAGGCAGACACTGTAATGCAAGGAACACCCCAATGCCAGTCAGCAAGGAGCTCTAGGAGCAGCCCTCTCCAACTGAGTTTTGGTATCAGGTCCATAAGCCTATTAGCAGCCATCTAGGTAGTTAATTACTTATAGGTGGGCTGAGATAGGTTTGTTCTCCTAAAAGAAGCTTGTCACATGCAGGCTGGGTGCTGACTTCCCTTAAAGGGGCCAGCCACCCCATGATACACTGGTAACAGTAATTTGGCAATTAGCAGGTCTCGCAATTGCAGTTTTTCTATAACCAGGTATGGGAAAATAGGTTGTTTTCAGCATAAGGGGCATTAGGAAGAATTCCATCTGTGAACTTGTACTCCACAAAATATGATTTCTCACTAAGCTTTAACAGAGATTACTTAGATGCAAGGCAGAGCTGAAGTTGCTGTATGCTGTCACACATCATGAACAAGCCATGTAATCTACCACATCTACATCATCCATTTTACACACAATATAGCTTCTTATTCTCTGAAGGGACCATCTGCAGGTTATGCATTTTCTAACCATACCTCTGAATTATCAGATAAGCCAAAATGTTAAAAAAAAGTCTTAGTCCTTTAATAGGTTTCCATATGGTTTTCCATTTCATATTAACAAACAACAACATAATTTTGAAGTTATTCTGACAGAAACAAAGTGTAGTGATGGCCAGAATAAAACCAATCCTTTGTTCTAGAAATAGTAAATTCACCACCATTTGCTTCCAGGTTGTATGTGGGAGGCAATGTGTGACAAAGACCCAAAATGACAGAGTCTATACATATATAGAAAAATAATTCATGCAAAACACTTAAGTGCTCTGGGGTTTATTTTTTCAGTGTAACTAGCGCTGTTACCTCAGGTTCATGATTATTACCAATTTAAATGTTCTGCAATGACAGGTAGGGGACCCTAAGTTTCTGTGGAATGTTGATAACTTTGGGAGTAAATTGGTAAACAGTTGAGAGGCGTTCCCACAAACCCACACTCTTACAAGCAGGAGGAGGAGAACATTACCCTGGTTCCTGTGGTGAGGGGCCCAAACATTGTAGCCACAGGTGTCAGGAGGCAGTGATTCCAGAAAGATATTCTGTGCCATATGCACATCAATTTCAGCTTACTGGACTCACAGACCAAACTCTTTCAAGATACCACATTTACCAAAATAAGCATAACAAACCCTGCTTCAGCACAGTGATTTCATTTCCAATATTTCAGCAGCAGCATCCTCATTTGTATTACAGTAACACCCTGTAGGCCCCAATCAGAATTATTCTAGGCACAGTACAAAATGGTAGTAAAAGACAGACACTCTTTGGATCAGTGTCAGATTTTCCCTATATGTAGAGCCTCTATCTAACGATTTTTTTTTAAAAGAGAAAGTCAAATTTCTCCTTCGCCCAATGGACACAGGTATTTTTAACTTAAGTGTAGGTCTACGCTGGAACTGGAGTTGTAGTTTCCAGCTTTGATCGAGCTAGCACACTAAAAATAGAAGCATAACCACAGCACACAAGCAGTGGGCTGGGCTAGCTCCCCCTAAGTTCAATCCCGTCTGAAAGCCTAGGTAGCCCTTTTTAGCATGCTAGCTTGATCAGAGCTTGCACAGGTATGTCTGCCTCAGCTGGAAACTACACCTTCAGCTGCAGTATAGACATAACCTAAGTAACACTAAGTGTTGTGAGGTTTAAGCTGCTATCCAAAGGGAATTAATTAGACATCAGCAGGACAAATTAGATCTCAAAGGATCACCTCAGAGTATGGCCCACACGAAGTCTGGTATTTGTTCTGCATTTGACTAAGGCTGGGATTTGATAAGAGAGTTAAGGCAGCCAATTGCCCTTCAATGGCAATGGGATTTGGGAGCTACCTGACTTAGGTTCCCTTGAAA